>NC_072378.2:45932500-48432500 GCF_028885625.2 Pongo pygmaeus
TGGCTATTGCTTTTGAGGCCAGAGCAGGACGGAAGTCTAGTCCACAAGTGGGGTCCTCGGTGAGCACGGCCTTGCTTCTGTGGTCTGGTCTGGGAAGTAGCTCAGGCTGGGGGGGATTGCCCTGGCTGGAGGGGACAACATGGCAAATGAGTCTTGAACAGGTTGGAGTTTGTAGGGGCCACTCAAGGCCCACCAGTTAAGCTGGCTTCTCCGCTGTTTCTCACTATGAAACTCGTTCTTTTTTGTTTTGTTGTGTTGTGTTGTGTTGTGTTTGAGACAGAGTCTTGCTCTGTCGCCAGGCTGGAGTGCAGTGGTGCGATCTTGGCTCACTGCAACCTCCGCCTCCCGGGTTCAAGCAATTCTCCTGCCTCAGCCTCCCGAGTAGCTGGGATTATAGGCATGCATCACCACGCCTGGCTAGTTTTTTTGTATTTTTAGTAGAAATAGGGTTTCACCATATTGGCCAGGCTGGTCTCGAAGTCCTGACCTTGTGATCTGCCCACTTCGGCCTTGAAACCCGTCCTTGCACATGTTGGTAAATGTTTAATAACTGGCTCTCTGAGAAAAAAAAAGGAAGAAAACAAAATCCTTTTTAATGGTGTTTACTGATTTCTGTGATGTAAATATGGCAAAGTTCATATGATGTAAATATGGCAAAGTGCAAGCTATCAATATGATGTCACTAAAACCAGGATTGAGAAGTGATGCACACAATTTTTTCTCTCAAGCTGGTGTGAAGAAGACCTGGCAGTGACACATACTAAAAAGAAAGAGGATTGGATGAGACAGTGTGGCAAGTCCCATGGCTGAGAGGCCATATGGTCATGAAAGCACGGCCCTGTAGGTCACCACTGCTCTGTCTGGTGGCTTCAGCTTCCTCGTCAACCGTGGTAGTAGGAGCACGAGATGGTTGAGTTCTGAGGCAAAGTAAGGAGGAAGAGGAAAGTCCCCTGAGTTATTTTGTTTGCCAAGCAAAATATAAATTAAGAAGCCTGCATGCAGCATGGGCAGTTAGCTGTAGATCCATTGGATGGAATTTTCTACAATCTTAGGATGGATAGAAGCTAATGATGGTCTAGGTGTGCCCTCTATTTAATATTCTCTGACTGAAATTGAATTGATATAGGAACAGCGTGTTGGTTTAGAATGAAATAGGACATTTCATAAGCCAACCAAAATGGGAAAAGCAGACAGGAAAACCAAGGACAAGAAAAACATCCCTTGAAACACAAGCCAGGGAGGGTTAGGTTTGAAATGACAAAAGATCTGAGCTCCAGAGAGTCTGAGTATTACATTCTGAACCAATTCCTGACAGAAGTAATGAGGCTATGGACCCAGGGAAGAACATCCACGGGTAATGGAAGCAGGTGGCTTAGAAAAAAAAAGCACCTTTCCTCTAGGCACACTCCTGGGTAATCTGGTGTGTTTGGAACTAGGATGAGCCTGAGACTGAGCTATCAGGACACAGGCCATGGTGAGCCAGCTGGGGTGCGCCAGGTGCATGTGGAGCATGCATTCCCCTATTGAGTTACAACATCCTGTGGGTTCATACCAGCTTCCCAGTGCTCCTTGCACAACCTGCTGTTCAGGGAGCTTTGCCCTAGGGGTAGGTGCTTCCTCACAATGAAGGGCAAGGACACCTGCTGCACTATGCAATAGTAGTGAGGATGGGAGGAGCATGGAGAAGCCAAATATGTAGGGAAGGCATCCTCTTCTTAACTCAGACTGCTGAGTCCCTAAGTACCAGCTGCAGACCACCAATAAGGGTAATTCCTGGTTAAGGATGAAGAAGAGACAGCATGATTAGTTAGAAAACCTCCTGACTCAATGTGGGAGGCTGGGTGGCATTCTCTGCCAGGGGCCTGCATTCTTAGCACCACTCTGCCCTGGCTAATCCTGCTACTAGGGCAAGTCTCTTCAGTCTTGAGGCTTTATCTTCCATATCAACAAAATGGTGATGGTGGTAGCCCTAGCTAGTTTGCAAGTTCCTGTCTAATTGCTTAATTCTCTTTTTCACCAAGGCAAGTGCCAAGACTGGCTTCTGAGGAGTACAGGGGTGGCCTAGGACCCAAACTAGCCTATTTGGTAATGCAGATGTGATTCACTAGCATCACCACCTCCATCACACAGCATTTGCCATTCTTTTGTTAGATCCAGTGCAGAATGCCCTGTGTATTTTGTCCATAGTGTTTCCAGCCTAGCCTGGGAAGTCGATACACGGCATTCACATTCTGTTTGCCATACCATGGCAACATATGCCAATGGCATATGTTGTGAAATAATTCCTGGTTCCCCACTGTACCTGGATTAGGTGTCAGGATGCTTAATTTTATTGCAGATGGAGCACCATGCCTGGACATAGTGGCCATGCATTTATATTTGGACTGGACAAAAGGGATCTTGATAAGAGTTTAGCCTTGGAAGGACTCCTACAGAGAGCATCTATGACCCCCAAAGACAGCTTTCAGGCCTGCTAAAAGTCTCTTTCTCATGAGACACTTACCCATTGATCAAATGACTTCTCACTCATGGGTTTAGTCAGTCCTGTTACAATGTTGTTTAACCTGTAACATGGATATAATATCTGCCCTGCTTTCATTTTAGGATTCTAGGGAAGTGCTTGGAAGAGTACCAAGTGCAATGCAACTATACGGTTATTAATAATGTTGCTATTATACATTTTGACTGATGAGATTTTGACAATGGGAAGGCCCCTCTCTCCCCACTCTGGCCACAGGACCTGTTCCTAAAAGTACATCTCAGTCCACACTCCAAAGACATTTCTTGGAACCACTTCTCATTGTGGTTCATCCTATAAAAAAGCTGCTCCGGCTCCAAGCGGGCATGAAAGTTCATCACAACATTTGCCATCAATAAAAACCCAATTCTTTCCATGTGAAAAGCATTACTGCTGTCGAATGGTTATTGAGTGATGATACCTGAATAACGGGAATACAGGAACCGGAAAATATACAAAGGGAAACCTCACTGGGATGCCGAATTATAAAGATAGAAATGCGAATATCCGAGGGAAATTAGTTAAGCAGAGCACAGCACACATGGCTTCACCAAGGAGGGAAGATGAGAGGGCAGGATCGGTGGAAGGTAGGGAGAAGCAACCGGTGGAAATGAGAGCATCAACAATGCCCTTTGGATACGTCAGAGAAGACGGTAACTATGACAGCCCATAGACCATGCCCACTTTACAGCCAGCCCTCTCAGTCCAGGAACTTGCTGAAAGTTATCTTCTCAAAAATTCTGTCACAACAGCTGGTGCCTTTGCAATTAAGCTCCTTTGGTCACACAGGAACCCTGGAGCTCATTTGAGACACTTCCACGCCTAAGGGACAGAAGCTGGTCCAGAACACCAAGGGAGCAGCCTCTTTTGGCAACCCACCTGGCTGCCTGTGAGCCTTCCTGGCCGGGATGCCCTGCTGCCTCCTCTTGAAATGCAGCTCTGCCCTCTGCTACTTCAGCTTCTGTCCACCTTCCAGTTCAGCTGCACATGCTCACATGTTACCAGCCCACCCGTGTGCCATTCTTGGCTGACCAGAAGGACTCAGCGTGGGTCAGTGTGGGAGACAAAGAATAAGGCTTTGAAGAAGTGCTGGGTTGAGCATGGCTTTATCCACTTCCTGGTGGGCCTGGGGCAAGTCACTGAGCTATATTCAGCCCCAGTTACATTGTCTGTTAAATGGGAATGATTCTTCCCTCATGGATGTGTGTGAGAAACAGATGGTATCAAATGGCTAGTCCCCTGTGTATACAGCTATACCCATGTGAAGTGTTGGTAGAGTGCTCATACTCCAGTTTGCCGGAACACTCTGTTTAGGACTGTTATCCCGATGAAATCAGTAAACAGGCCCCATTTCATTCTCAAAAGTGTCCTGGGTTGGGTAATAAATTATATCACCCTGGGTATTGTGATACCTGGAGGGAGTAAATGAGGCTGGGAACTTTCCCCAAAGATGTTCAGATCCCTAGAATTCCAGTCCCTTCCTCCTATTTTGGAGCACAGAACTTTGCATCCTTCAGTCTTGATTCACTTTTAAAATAATAATTCTTCAGTTAGTCCATTAAAATAAATAACAGCCCCATTTTAATTTCAGCAACGGCCTTGGAATGAAAAGACTACTAATTACTCCAATTAACCAAGCACATTAAGTGCACATGTTCAAACGCATATTAAGATACCATCTATCTCGGTCCTGAAGTTCTTGAGATGCTGGAATGCATAAACATTCAGTGGAAGAATTGTGACTTCAGAGAAAACACAAACAGAGCAGGCTGTTTGTTTGTGTGACTGCCTACTTGTGGAGAAATAACCAAGAGATGTGGAAAGACATGAGGGCTTCTCCCCAGTTTATGTTTGTAATTATTGCCCAGAGGAGACAGAACAAAGAGGTTCCTATTTATAGCCAAAGTCTAAAGGGGGTTGGGAGGGTGGGAGGAAGAAGCTTAGTCATGAGAAAACACAATTTACTATTGGCATTAATAAAATTATATAAAACTGTAGTTTATCAAAAGAACAAACTGTCTTCAGGGAAAATAAATAACTCCTGCCATTTCCTGACTTCATATACAAGGTTATTAACTACCACTGTCCTTACCAGTGAGAGAGTCCAGTGGAAGTCGGCTAATACCATGGGAGCGGACGGGTTTCCTGTGGAAGCTAAGTCTGGAGCAGCACAGGCACAAAAGCTTCAGGTCTGGTCGTGTCTGAGTACCAGTAACCAGCAAAGCCAGTGAAGGCTGCCTTTCTTTAGGCACACTTCTAGCTCTCTGGTTGTTTCTCAGAGGTCAGACCTTGGGAAATGCTATGAAGGAGCACAGAAGAAGCTCAAGAACAGTGCTGGCTACTCGTAAAGGATTCTGGTTGATAATATGCAGGTAGCCTCAAACTTCAGAATCCCATCTTGCTTGAGAAGAGACCAAATGGGTGGAAGACGCCACAGTGGCGGCCTCCTCCATGTGGAGGTGCTGCTTTCCCAGCTCCAGGAGACAGTACCTGCCTCACATTATGGTTTGTTCTCTCTCTTTCCTTCCCTTTCTCTCCCATCTCTTTGTCTTTCTCCTTTTCCCTTTCTCCCACTTGTTCATCCACTCTTCAATGATTTATGCAGCACATATTCATTATTCATTATTTATGCAGCAAATATTTTGTTTTTTAGAACTAAAATGTTTGACCTATGCTCAATGCTGTGAGCACAAGGGAGCAAGTTTCTTGCCTTCAAGATCTTACAGCTTCACTGCAGAGACAAGTCTTTCCCTTCTGACATCTTTATTTTGATCACTGATAAAGTATTTTCCATAATAGGCCAGGCTTTAACATTCTAATTCATGAAGATTCCATTTCTTTTGTCCCCTCTCTTCAGTCTTATTGATTCTACTTCTCCTCTATTTTTTTCTCTCTTTTCTTTCCTTTACATTTCCACTAGCATTTCTACAGAAATGGAAGGGTTTTCTTTATCTTCACTTTTTACAAAATTAATTTTTAAAAATAAGTATTGAATTATTAGATTGGCCAATCACTGTGCCAGGTAATTTCTATATTATCATCCCATTTAAGGCTCCCAACAAACCTTTAGAAGTCTGTTACTGCCATCCCCATTTGACAGATGAGGAGACTAAATCTCAGAGAGGCTAAGTGACTTATGTAGGCCACACAAGTGGAGCTTTAGAAGGCCTAGGGAATGGCCAGTTTGGATACCATTCTAGAGGTTGTGAAAATAATTATAAAGTTGCCTCCATTTCCAGGTAACTGATTCCTTGTCGTTTGGTTGCTTAAGATCTTGTATCTAACCACTGGATGATGTGACTCCAGGAAGTTCCTGGTCTAGGGCACAGAGGATACACTTGGCAGCCCCATTCAAGAACCCATGGCATGGTTGGGGTACTTCTCCATCCCTTCCAACAATTTATCTGAATGTCCAGAGCCTCTAATGTTGTGGACTGGAATTAGGGAGGGTCCTTGGAGGACATGAAAATGAGGATTTTTTTTTCATTCTAATCAAATTGACTTGTGTTTTAGGAGGCTCTCAAGACCATAGTGGTTCTTCGTCCTCTGTTATGCCTAGCAAGGGAAGATATGGAAGATATCAGGGAGGGGTTCACTATTCTGTATGAATGCTCCAGAATGTCCAGTAAGTGAACCTTCTGCAGAAGCAGAGTAGAGCAGGCATTGTTATCATCATTAAGTCATTTTTGCCTCTTCCTTCAGTTTCACTCAATTGCTCTTCCTATCACTGACCTGCAAGAACAAGAATAGTGAGGAAGTTCTGTTGCTTCTTTTAGATTTATCCATTCCTTCTATCTTGCATTTATGACACTGTCCCAGACAATTATTTTAGTTGTTTTGATTTGTTTCTCTGGTTCCAGTTTTTGTCTCTTGATCTCTAAATCCATCTTGTTCTCTACTTCCCACATAATATTTTATTCTCAAGCCCTTCCTGACTAAAAAATCTACAGTATCCCATTGCCTATTTTTAAGATTTTTTTTTTTTTTTAAGACAGGGTCTCACTCTGTCTTAGGCTGCAGTACATTCGTGTGATTATAGCTCACTGCAGACTTAAACTCTTGGGCTCAAGTGATCCTCCTGCCTCAGCCTCCTAAGAAGCTGAGATTATGGGCATGCACCACCACACCAATAGGTTTTGCTATGTTGCCCAGGATGGTTTTGAACTCCTGGCCTCAAGCAATCCTCTCACCAGTGTTGAGATTATAGGCGTGAGTCACCACAGCCCGAGTTTTTTTGTTTTTGTTTTTTTGTTGTTAATTGTAAAAAAGTAAACTTACTTATTGTCCAAATTCAAACAATACATAAATATAAAAAGGAAACTATCTCATACATATGCATACATACATATGTATACACACACACACATACACACACACACACACAGTCATGTGCTGCAAAATGATGTTTTAGTCAATGAAGAGCTGCATATACAACAGTAGTCCCCTAAGGTTACAATGGAGCTAAAGAATTTGTCACCTAGTGAGATCCTAGCCATGATAACATCATAGTGCAACACATTATCTTTTCTATGTTTAGATACACAAATACTTACCTTTATGTTATAATTTCCTATAGTATTTAGTACAATAACATGCCATATATGTCTGTAGCCTAGGAGCAATAGGCTATGCCATATAGCTTAGATGTGTAGTAAGCTAGTCCATCTAGGTTTGTGTAAGTACACTCTATGATGTTCACACAATGAAGAAATCACCTAATAATGCATTTGTTAGAACATATCCACATTGTTAAACAATGCATAACAGTATGTGTGTGTGTGTGTGTGTGTGCATATATAAAAATATATATATTCAAACCAAAGAATTGTTCTCTATTTTTTCTTGTTAACTTTAAATATTTTATCCTTGTAATTCATCAATATGCTAAATGAAAGTTCATTCAAACAATAATAAGAAGTCTTACAATGAAAAGCAACAATCTCCTGCTCCATGCTTCAATAGCACAGCTTTGAAGTCAAAGGCCTCAGCTAAACTTTGAAAGCACTATGTGACTTGGTGCTGCTTGGGTTACCTTTTGAACCTTTTTCCCACTTCTCAACTTGGACTAACAACTCCCTCCAGGTCAAGTGCTTGTCTGATTGTCATTGTCTTTTAAGTGGAGAGTTTAGCCCATTTATATCATTTGTAATAGCCAAACTGTTTTAGATTCATTTCTACCATCTTATTTTGTACTTTATAGTAATATTTACCTTTTTTTCTATATGTTTTTTCTTTTTTCTCCTTTGCTTCCTTGTTTTGGATTGATTGGTTTTATTCACTCAACTCTGAATTCCATTTTTCCCCTCTATTCCACCCTAAAAATTTTAATATGCAACTTTAACATAATTTAATTGAAAGCCAATTAATATAAGCTTTTTCTGAACACTACAAGAAACAAAGAACTCTTGAAATCTAATTATTCATCTCTAAATTTTACATGAAGTTGTCCAGATTTTAATTATCTCTTGATTTTTAAAGATTCATAAATTAGACATTGTTGTTTGGTACATATAAGTGTTTGTTTAGATTTATCCACATGTTTACTTTTATCTTTGTCATTGACTCACTTGCAATGCAGATCTACCTTCTGGGATGATTTCTTTCTAAAATGAATGTCCTTTAGATGTTTCTACAATGACTATATTCTGATAATAAAGTCTCTCAATTTGTGATAGTTTGAAATTGTGTTTCTTTGACCAGCCCTCTTTTTTTTTTTTTTTTTTTTTTTTTTAAGGAAAGATAGCTTTCTTTGTTTAGAATTCTAGACAGTTATTTGACATTAGTTGGTTGATCTGAATTAACTCAATTTTCCCTGCTGGTCTTGAGAACTCAGCTATGACCTTATTCTTTTTCAGACAATCTACCTGTTCTCTCTGATTGCTTTTAAGGTCTCTTTGTCTTTGTTGTTCTGCAGCTTCACTATGGTATATCTAGGCAGGGATTTCGTCAGGATTCTCTAGGCTTTCTCAATTTGTGCACTGGTGTCTTTCGTTAACTCTGGAGAATGCTTAGCTATTATCTCTTTTAATATCGCTTATCCTCATTCTCTTTATTGCTTCCTAGAAAACATTCTCAAATTATTCTTTATATTTTCTCACCATTTTTCACATTTCTCATTGCTTTTTTACTACTAGATTCTGTGTAATCTCTTAGGTATTACAGTTCATTGATTTTAATGTTTACCCTATTTATTGAAATTATTTCATTTATTACATTTTTAATTTCTAAATTTCTGTTTGGTACTTTTCAAATGTGGCTAATTATGATAGTCTCTTTTACCTTTCACATAGTTTCAATCTCCTCTCATATTTATAAACCTATTAAACATACTAATTGTATATTCTATATTTGAATAATTCCAGTATCTGTGGTCTTTGAAGGTCTGATTGTAGAGTTTATTGTTTCTGCTGACTTTCACTCAGGGTTGTTTATTTACTTTTTATTCCTGATTTTTTTTTCTACAGAGCTCATTTTCTTTGTAACTTAATAATATGTAGTAATTCTTTGAGGCTCCATTTAAAAGTATTTTCTTCCAGAGTGTATCACCAGGTGCTTGAAGGTATCACCAACTTGGAATCAATTTAACTTTGTAGAGTTTTATTTTAGCCACATTTGTTGTGTATATTCAGGCCCAAAGTCATAAACCTACACATCTGTAGTTAGCAATAGGGTTAGAAATAGGGAGGGAGAACTTTTTCTTTTTCTTTCGTTTTTTTTTTTTTTTTTTCTACTCAGAGTCAACACCAAGCCAGTCATGTATCTCCATTTTGTTCTGTGGGATAGATGTGTTTTTAGCTCCCTCAATGGAGTGTTGCCTTTCCATGATATTGGCTTATTTGTGGGTCTCCATTCTGATATTTCACTCACCTTGGGCTTCAGATTTTTTCTCTCATGTCCAGGAAATGCTGACTCCATCATTTGACGATGACTCTGGATTTGGGCATTCTGATCATTCATGGGGCCCAAGGAATTACTTTCTAGCTAGATCTGTCATACATTTAAATTTTTTAAATATTTTACCTAGTATAGTGAGGGATTTTTCTTTAAATCATGTCTATTGTCAAAAAGGTAAGACCTCACTTTTTTGCATATTGGGCAAATTATGTCTCTGAACTTTCATTTATTTCCTCAGTAAGGTGAAAAAACACATATCATTAAGATTTTCGTGAGGATTAAATAAAAGACTGGATATAAATGCCTTCCATGTAGACATTTAATAAATGATGATTGTTACTATTACTGCTGCCACTATTCTACTAATACTATCAATATTAGTACAACTTATTACTAACAACACAAAAGAGCCTGTTCTTCCATGGAGAATCAAATAACTATCCAATTAAAACAAAAATAGTTAATTTTTAAAATAGTTAAGATTTAAGCTTTCTAAACATATTCTTCATGTGTATTATGTTGGGGAGGGTCTTTTGTTTTTAAACACTACCCCTTGAGTAGTTAATAATAACAGACATGGGCCTGTACTCTGAGCTATATCTTTGATAGTGGTATGTGTGTGGTCTAGAAGCTGGGCTCCAGTCAATAACCAACACCAGAGTCCATAGTGGAAACACTTCCGTTCTGTGCAGCATGGGTGGGCAAGCTGAAAGAACACCATTTATTGGAAGAAAGGTGCTACACATATACAACGAGGTGTTATATTTATTATTATTTCTATTTTAAATTATCCATTGAAGAAAGAAGACATGGAGAGAATTTTTAGTGAGGTCCAGGGTCAAATTGGGTTCAGAAGCCCAAAGGGGAACGTGGTAGTTTTCTGACTGGCATGCACGTGACCTTGGGCAGGTCAACTAACCTCTCCCAGCTTCATTCCCCTTTGGGTAAAGCAGAAGAGTGAGACTGTGTAGTTTTAGGGAATTTGTACATCTAAATTCTATGATTCTCATCTTTTATTCTCATCCATATCCCCTGGACTCCCTAGTTCACTGACTTCTAGGACCCATAATTATGGCTGTGTGAAAGAATACTCTTGAATCCAGCGATGCGTTCCCAGAGTGGCATGCGCTCTAATGTGAGAAACAGTAATGACAGCCACAATAGAAACAGAATCCTTCAGTGGCTTCGGCCTCCCCAACTTAATGAGATGCTCATTCATCTCGGGTGTGTGGTTGGAACATGAGTGGGTACAAAAAGGTGCCAAAATTGCTGCCTGAGGAAGGAAGTAGTTGGAATTGATACCCTGTGAGTGGGGTTAGCTATGCGCAAAAGTAGACCACACCTAGAAACAGGGTATAGTTGTGTTTCTAAGAAGACTCAAGAAGCAACTTGATCCTGTCAGGGGACTGGGCCATATCCCTCAGCCTGGAGTGCAGGGGCTGAAATGTACAGCACTGGTACACAAAGGAGGAAATGGCTGAAGTGCAGTGGTCTCTTTGGAGTGGCTTGGAAGCAAAGGCATATTTCTGTTGATGGGACATATTAGGAAAGGACAGTGATGTTAGAGATAGTTAGAATGAGGCTCGAAGCATGGCTTTTGGAGCCTCTCATCTCTAACTGGAGGCCAAAAGCAGTGGCATGGGGGCTGTTCTGTCATTGTTTCCCAAACTTCGGTCATTTGGATGCCACAGTTAAGACGTTTGCCGTATCCACCTGCTCTATTATTTCTTTAACATTTGTATTGAAGTTGATTTGTTTTTATTGAAATGTTTATTTTAAAAGGAAGCTTTCTATCATTATCAGAAAAAAACCAGTATCACTTGCCATAATTAGAAGACAATCATCCTGTCTCCCCCCGCACACCATGAAAATAAAGCAATGTCGTGAAGTCCTAATGAGGTTATCTTACCTATAGAAGGCTGTGGGCCTGAGGATTTCTCCTTTCCTGTTAAAGGGAAGATTAGAAAGTGCTGGACTCACCAGCACACCCAGACTTTCTTCTTGGAGTAGTAAGAAAGACTGACAGATCATAGTAATGGGTAAAATTTGTTGAGTCTCTTTTTACGTATCCTCCCATTGACACCTCCAGATCTTATGAGACCAGTGATCCTATCATTTTCATTTGTTTTCTAGCTGAGGACATCAAGTCTGAGAGAATAAACCACTTGCTCAGAGCACACAGCTAGTTAGGGGTGTAGACAATGGGAAGCAAAGAAATTTGACTCCAGACCTGGAGTTCTTCAGCACAGGACTATATCTTCTCCTACGTGTCAGTGTGTGCTATTGAATGCTTTGACTTCATGGACTCTGAGAGCATCTCAAGTGCCTCCTACAAGCATTTTCTGTATCATGAGTTTCAGGAATCTTACCTGAAGGTGCTTAATAATGATTGGTCTCTTCTCCTCCCCACAACCCTCCTGTTCATGGGACAGATCATCCTGAGCCTTGGTTCCAGTATTCAAGGACGCTTGAAGAGAGGTGGCCACTTCAACTCAAAACACTCGTCCTTGTCCTCTGACAATCCCAGAATTTCCAGGCAACCTTCCAATGGTGACCTGCTTTCCACAGTGGGCTTTCCAACTGGGGCGAGAATGAACCCATCAACTGATAGTAACGCTTGATTTTTGGTTCACAGATGTACCTTAGTGATGGGTACAGGGCCCTCTATCAATATTTACTGAATGAGTGAGTAAATGTTTGGCAGTTATATTTCTAAAACTAACAATGAGATTAATAATAAAATGGCTACTTTATGAAGCTCTTATGCTACACCTGACTTGGCCTTAAATGTCCCTCCTGTGTTATTTCCTCAAACAACCCTATGAAGTACGTGCTGTTGTCCTCTTTTACAGATGAAGTTGGAGGCTGAAGAGCTAACTGTTTGATCCAAAGCCTGTGGGTGCTCCCAACTCTTGCTTATGCTGCTCCCATCAGAATTGCCCACGTGGCTCTGAGTTGTGATGGATTTGGTTAATGATGGTCAGGCCCTTTGAGCACCACCTCTGACTTTACTAACAAGCTGAGTCTCATTTCCCTCGGCCCCAGTTTCTTCATCTACAAACAGAATATTACAGAAGAGAGCACATGGAATGCACTTGGTACATGGCCAGCATTCAATAAAAGGCATTTCTTATTATGGGGAGGAAGCAAAGAGGAACCGCATGGGAAAAGAGAAGTCACTTCAGGAGGATAATGGAGATGGAAGCAACGTTCTTTCGTTTTTTGGTAACTGTGGTGAAGGTGTCAGACAAGGCCTCCAAGTGCCAATTTCCCCCTTTCTCAGAAATGCCCCAGAGAGCAAACTCTCCCACCCCAAGTTCCCCCAGAATGAGTATTCAGCACCCTTAGTTGTTGGATACACATCCTCCTGGGCCATGTGGCCCCCCTGCTGCCTGTTGCAGAAACAGCCTGCTGCAGCTGTGGCATTGCAGGAAGTTAATCCCCTCACTTGGGGCGGAGACCAGAGATGGGTGGAACACCAAAGAAGCACAGGCAACAGTGGTGATAATGAAGTGCGTGTGCGAGGCTGGGGGGGCCACCAGGGAGGGGCGGGAGGGCCGCCTGGAGGGTGCAGGGAGGAAAGGGTGTTGAGGCCTCTAGTTAGCTGAACTCAGCCCCTCCAGCCTGGACACTGGCAGGGTACAGTCCTTCCCAGGGCAGTGTCAGCAACTTGACCCTGGCACCCGAAGATCCCTTCCACCGTGGAGTATGAGGTCTGAATTTGAGAAAGACTCTGTTAATGAGATGTGGTCTCTTGTCCTCATCCATCCTCATCACCCCACACCCCTGCCCCTTTTCAATCACTGTATCAACCCTCAGTTGCCTGTTTACTTGGTTTTGTGGTTTTTCACTTAGATGTGGTTAGAGAAAGGTGGGGTCAGAGGACAGGTTCTCCATCCCCCTCCTTCACCCCCCACCCAAGTGTTCTACTTGGTCTCAGAGAGCAGAACATGACACTTGGCACAGCAGATAGGGAAATTCTGATTCAGTTTCTCTTGGGTGGGGTCCATGTGTAGGTATGTGCTCTAAGCTCCCAGGTGATCAAGAGCCACTGCTCTAGTTATTGAAGGTACTGGATGACTCACTGCATTTAGAAGGCAAGTCAGTGGGGAAAAAGTTGAACCCAGCTAGTAAGAGTTAGCATTTCTTATTCCTGCACAAACATTAGCTAAAGAGGATTTGACTACCTAGAGTCTTTTGACAAGGCTCTCAAAAACTTATTCCCAACACTCCATGGATGTGGACAAAGAGTATATATCGTCCAGCTCATTTTATACCTGCCAAAATGGCTTACTTAGTAAATCACTGGGGAGCTAAGAAGTTATGATAACAATGGAATGACTTAGCAGAGATGATGGTGGTGGTGATAAGAGGGTCCAGCCAAGACCTGAAACCTTTGATGCTCAGATCATTCCACAGTCCTTCAGATGCTATTGAACGAATAGGTGTGCCCTAGAATAATGAATTCCATCCAGTACCATCTGCCAGATCCTGGAGGCCATCTTAAACCTACCAGGATAGCTTGGAGGGCACAAATGCCACTTAAGGAGAGAGAGGACAGAGCCAGGGCTGCTTCCTGCCAATATATTTACAGGAGAGATTATGGGCTTAGAGCCTCAGTGAGACTCTGTAGAAAGATATGAAGAAGTTTAGGGCTTTTTAAGGAAATGATAGCTTACTTCGTGGGCAGTGACTGTGTGCTGGATAGTCAGTGGGGCAGTGGTGTGGTGTCAGGACATGCCAGGTGCACATGTAGCAGGCCTGCAGAAGTCTCAGTTATGAAAAGCGTGGAACACACCATCAGTGACAGATGGAGACGCCCCCTACCCCCACTCTCACCCTGCCACACCCTACCCCAGCCTCTTAGACCACAGGTGCAGACCCAACTCCAGAGTTTGCAACACAGATCAGTAAGAGGCTCCTTCATTGTGTTATTTATATTTTCCCTTCCCCAGCAAGATTGCCCGGTTCAAGATTCATTATCCACCAGCAGTTACCATTGAGAAATGATGATAGAACGTGAAATACCACTCACAATGACAGCTAAACCCACAACATACCCGGGAATTGACCTCACAGAAGATCCCCCAAAACGTTTTTGGGAAATTAACAAACAAACTATTTTAAAGAGTGTAAAAATAAAAGGATGATATTATAGCAGAATACCTTCAGTGTAAAGTAAAACATGTATACCCCATTTTTAAAAATGATATAGACATATTCAAGGACTTACAGTAAGTAAGTGGATAACCCTGGGAAGAGGGAATAAACTAGGGGCTCATACACATAGACACATATATATTATCTAATAATACCTAAACACATTTCCTCAGCAAATAATAGTTGCTTTCTTGAATACTCAACCCAAACAGGCAAAATGTGTATATCTTCCATGGTGCTTATCTCAGTGCCTTGCATGAAAAAGGTGCTCAATACACATTTTTGTAAAAGTTCCATTAAAAATAATATTTATATAATATTTACAAATTATGAATGTACATGATAGAAAATTCAGAACATGTACATTATAGAGAAAATCTAGAAAAATACACATTATGAAAATTTATAAAATATCGATAATCAAAAGTATGTTGAACTCACCCATACTACTCCTTATGGATTATCCCTATGAACATTTCTAGATTTATTATTCCAGATTTCAATTAGGGTACTTTTTACGATTGATTGATGACTTTTACTATGTTTTCATCCAGTAGTTTTGCCAGTTCGTAGTTTGAATGCAAACCATTTTGAAATGAGTTCAGTGTACAGAATATTCACTATGCATGAAGTGTAGTGTGTGCAAGGCAGGAGCAGCTAGCCTGGGAGTGAGTCCGAAAGGTGATATCAAGAAAGAAGACGGGTCAGTCAGGCTCAATGTGATGTGGTTGATCAGGGGAGGGATAACAGGGTGTTGGCAAACTTTCTGTAAATAGCCAGGTAGTTAATATTTGCAGGTCCTATGATCTCTGTTACAACTACTCTACTGTGCTGTTATACTGTGAAAGCAGCCAGAGACGATATGTAAACGAGTGAGCATAGCTGTGTTCCAATAAAACATATGGGCATTGAAATTTAAATTTCCTATAATTATTTTTTCATGTCACAAAGTATTCTTCTTTCAATTTTATATTTAAAAAAAACCAATTCTTAGCTTGTGGACCATACAAAAACAGGTGGCAGGCTAGATTTGGTCCATGGACCACCGTTTGCAGACTTTTGGGGGTAATGTCACAGGAGAAGGAAAAGACCAGAGGCAAGAGAAACTTTGGCAAGTTAAAGAGCTAATGGAAGGGTGTGATATATCATTGAGTGGGAGGCTGGAGGTGAGGCGTGCTCCTGGAGAGGCTTCAGATACCCATAGCTCGGCTCCATGTGCCACTGAAAGGTTGGGAGTGGTGGAGAGAGATCAACTGGAATGGACTTCAGAAGAGGATCCATTCTGGGATTATATCAACATTCAAACCATTGCTCAAACTATGTTAGGCCAGAAAGTCTGGTTTCAGGTTCTTCTGAACTCCTTCAAGAAGAAAGAGCAACACACAGGAAAACAACGCCCCGCCTTGAGAACGTCCAAGATTTAACACAAATAATCATCTTGAGGTTGGAGTGTGAGAGGTTTACATAAATAACTTCACCAATAGGGTGGATGGTCTATGGCTTCCTTGCAAAGTCAGCTGTGGCAGTCTATTCCTCCCCCTACCCTCCTTATAATGATATTCCTTTCTACTCATTTTTGATCTCCGCTTCCCACATCCCATTGGTGTTGTGTTCTCATCACTCCCACTTACCTCATCCCCAGCTCTCCTGAGTGCAGAATCAGATCACCTTGCCTAAATGGCACTGCTACTGTCTTGACTGGTCTCATCCTGATTTAAATGCTACCTTGAAACCTTTGTAAATAGAGGTTCACTATTTCCTTAGTTATTTCATCCCCCACTTCCCACACCTCCTTATGACCCCAGCTGCAAGTGTATGCAACAACCTGGACTGGGCAGAGGAAAGATTATGTTTACTCTCACTTAATTATATTTTACTGAAATTAAATGTGTACCTCAATGAAACATGACACATCACAAAATCTAAGCAGACTGTTTTTCTACACCTAGTACCTGATCTTAGCCTGGTTTCTTGCACCTTTTTCCAGATTTCCTGGACATGGTGTTTTGGTGCAATACCTACCTATTTTAACTCCATCTCTCTTCCAACTGCAAGAAGGCTTTGGCTTTCAGCATTTGGAGTTTAAGATTTGATTACTCATCCAGGGGAAATATTCAGAAGTGATCTCATTGGCATGATTTGCACCTTGCAAGCTTGCTTAGAATTTTAAGCAGGGGGTTTTCCAAGTAGACTTGCCTCACTGTCCTGTTTGCAGGCCTAAATTATGAAGCAATTAATATACAGCACATAAAACTGTCCAGTCTGTTTGTTCTTGCTGTCATATCATCAGTAATGATGGCAGGAACTGACTAATGAACCGGCCCAAGTATCTACGTACACTGAGAAAGAGAGAGGAAGAAAGGGGGCCAGTGGCAGAGAGCACGCAGAACAAGTATAACTCATATTTCTCAAAGAGCACGACTCTTCCATTTCCTAATGCTTTTCTCATGAATAGTTTGGGTCTTTTTTTTTTTTTTTTAAAGTCTTTATGAAATTTAAGCCCTGTTTCCCATTTCATTGAAAAACCTTTAAGAAAAGACATTTTTCATACTTAAGACTTTTTCAAATCTCTCCTAACCAGTTACACTCTGTATTGTATCTTTCGTAGCTGGCAGCCATCCAGCGACAATCCTCAAAAATCCCTTTACAGTTTTAAAGGAAAATACAAGCTCTCATTTACCACTGGATCGAGTCAGAAAATAAAAGCTTAATGCCTTGACAGGCCTGGATATTTTTTTGAGGCCTAAGTCTGATTTATGGCAGTAGCCAGCAAACCAGGCTGGTGAAATATTTGCTGCTGCTCCTAGGGATATGGAAAAATGAAGTGTGAAGTTCTGGGGAGAGCAGGCCACAGCCTTCCAGTCACTAAACACTCCCACCAAGTTGGCAGGGGAACAGAGCCCCGGGCTGCAAGATGAACCTCAAAGGAAAAGGGAGGAGAAAAGGACTGTGCACCGTGTCAAAATACTGCCAAGGCTTAACGCTCGCCATACATTTTGTGACCTGGGGTGGGATGTTTATGAGGGGGGTTTAGGGAGGAAAGAGAAGAGAAACATTTTCTTCCTTCTTTATTTATTCTATTTTCTTTACAGCTTCCCTGTAGGGGTTTCAGTCCAAGTAGAAGAAATTCAGAGCAACAACAGGAATGTAGGAAGCTGCTTAAGCCCCCACCATAAAATTGTTCAGATCGAAAAATATGATCTGGTTAGAAAGAAAGCACTGGCCTGCCTTAGGGCTTGCAGCTTCAAGGTGGGGTGACAGACCCACTTCCCCACACCATGGGTCCCCAGATCTGAGAGCATGGAAGTTGAGATTTTCATTCCCATGAAAAGGGAATTTCCTAGAGGTAGAAGTGAGGTGAGTTTTCTCCCCTAGAATTTTCTTGAAGTGAGTCATCACAAATGCACGAGCCAGGCAAAACACTTCGTGTTTTTATTTTTTCTTTCCTTTATCTAAAAAAAAAGTATGTATATATATAAAACAATTAATATCCACTGTTTAGATTTGTTTTTAATTTTACATTTCTGAAGTAGAGTCTTGGATACCCGTGCTTGTCTCAAAGGGCTTTATCCGTACTTGGTGTTATTCACAGAGGAGATGAGTGGAGCTCCCACAGAAAAGCAGGGGTTGATTTTAGTTGTTTTCTGAAGTGCAAAAAAAGTTCTCTTCTAGGTGATATTTTTGATAAACAAAGGCAAAAAAGGGCAAAGATGGAAAACATGCATCTCATTTTCTCCTCACACAAACTTATCTTTGGAAGATCAGTTTCAAAATCTGATTCATTTGAGGGTTGAATAAGTTTTTTTTTTTTTTGGCTTTTTTTTTTTTTTTTTTAAATAGCAGCATTTCTGTCTGCTAGGCAGAGATTTATGTTCCTGTGAAGTCTTGGGTCAGTTAAAGCAGTCTCAGTAATTACAGAAATGTTTATATCCATGTGCAGTCATCCCCCTTCCCCTCACTAAATCACTAATAAACACACCTACTCTCACTCAAACAGACTCCCAGACTCACCTAACGCCCCCACAAAAACTGTCTCACTCATTTACTCCCTTATCACAAAGTTAAATGTAGAGGTAATTCAAGTCAATAAATATTGATTGATGCCTACCATGTATAAGGCACTGTTAGGCAATGCAGGGGATCAGGGTCGGGGGCTGGGGGTGGAATACAAAAGCAAGATTCTGGTCCCAGGCTTCAAGATATTTGCAATTTAATGGAGGAGGAAATTGGACTTTGATCCATTTGCCTTTTAGTAAAACCTACATTTTAAAAACAATAAAATGTACCTTTGTTTTTTCTACATGGACAGAGAAGAGGAAGAAATAGGGGTCTGGAGAAATGGAGCAGACTTACTTGCCCCTGCCACAAACAGTAATAGCAAATATGATTTGGCTTGTCGTATGTGCTGGGTATGAGGCTTAGCACTTCCGATGCCTAATCTCATTCAGTTCTTCACAATTCACTGAGAGGTAGGCTCATCCTTCAACAGATGAGAAAACTGAGGCAAAGGGCCGTTAAGTAACTTGTCTAAGATTATACAGCAAGGAAGTGTGTGGCTGAGGTTCACAACCATTTTCAGAACTCTCTTGGTCCCGTCATAAACCTGAGATTAAAACTTTTGTCTCCTTCCTCCTGGTCCAGTGATTTTCCTATCTGTCTCTGGTCCCCTAGCCTGTGATGATGTGGTGGAATTTAGAACAACAACAACAACAACACACACACACACACACACACACACACACACAACATTTTACCTTTTCATTTATTTTGAAGGGGCTTGGAGTGCAGAGGCTATGGAGTGCTTTGCAAACTATTTTTGTTTATTTGAAAGCACCTAGATTTCAGCCTTAAGGAGGTTTGTAAATACTTGTAGAAAAATTGAAGATGGTCATTTCCTAGCCATCCTTCTTGGAAAAAAATCTGTTTTAGGAAACTGACTAATCCAGAGCTTGTACAAGGGTGACCAGACCTCCAGCGTGGCTGCCCTGGTTTTTGGTAACCGATGTGCTGAAAGAGATCATCAAGCTCTGAATTTCCTCAATGGTGACTACCACACACATACAGGCCTTAAAACACATACCCACAGTTCAAATATTTTAGCAAATGTCCTGGCTTTCCTCCACCACTAAAATGAAAGTGAAGGTGAAACCATTTGGGGGCCACTAGAGTAGAATTCTCACCCTTGATGGCTGCCCATAGATTTAAATGTCTCACAGGAGACCCAATTAAATATTAGTGAGATCCCAATTCACCAAAGGATCGTATTTCCTGGCCATTTTCATCACTCACACTTCCCGGCAATTTAATGATGAGTTTAGGATATGACCTCTTCCCTCAGGCTCCCCTCCTACCTTTTTTATTTTCTTTTATTTTGGGTCTGGAATCTAGATGGCTCAAGCATCTGGAAATACCCTACATAGGTTTTTCTAACCAAGTCACCAGCTGCTGTCTGTACACACCCGAGTTTTGCTGTGATATGAAGTTGTCACAAATGAGGGCTGATAGGAGTCTCCATATTTTGATGGCAGTGATTATCCAAGATGACCCCTAGAATGCAAGGCCAAGGGAGCACACATAGCACTGAGCATCACACAAAGAGGATGTTTGTTGAGTGAATAAACGAGTGAGGCACCCTTGGTGAGGCCTCTTGCTTGCAGCGGCTAGAGGAGCAGAGGCAGATATTGGTACAGCAGGTGTCTCTCACTGCTTGCCCCAGAATGACCCCAACTTGTGTGTTTGATCAAGAACAGCCATCTTCACACTATGCAGAGTCACATTATGCACATTATGCAGATGCTGGTGGCTTTAATGCCGTTGATTTTCAGATGCTCAACTTTCATGCGCACCCTTTCCTCAAAGTCACCATCCTGAGAACACACCTCTCGTCGCTCTTTCCCACCATCCCTTCACAGTTGCCCTTCTCACTCTTTTAAAATAAAAGATATCCTTTCACTCGTCCCCCTCCCACTATAGAGCATTTCTTCAGGGTCTAAATATCCTCTGGGTCTCTAAACAGTGGGGACATGGGCCTGGCATGGTGGCTCAAGCCTGTAATCCCAGCACTTTGGGAGGCCAAGGCAGGTGAATCATGAGGTCAGGAGTTCAAGACCAGCCTGGCCAACATGGTGAAACCCCCTCTCTACTAAAAATACAAAAAACTAGCTGGGTGTAGTGGCTGGCGCCTGTAATCCCAGCTACTTGGGAGGCTGAGGCAGGAGAATCGCTTGAACCCGGGAGGCAGAGGTTGCAGTGAGCGAAGATCATGCCACTGCACTCCAGCCCAGGTGACAGAGTGAGACTCTGTCTCAAAAACAAAAAGCCAAAAAATGTGTTGGGGGGAAATATTGAAAGTGGGCAGAGCACCATTCTGTCCCATGGCAAACTCCTGACAAGCCTCCATGCATGTATGTAGTGTCATAACTATCCATCTACCCACTCATCCATCTGTCTATCAGGATGACACTTCAGAAATGAATTAGTTGCCTTGGGGAGACATATTAACACACTCATTTGAATTGGAAAATGAAGTTAGAATTTCTCCATAAGAAAGTGAGTATGATTTGGCTAATTGGATTGACAATGAGGACTGCTTTACCATTTAGGTCATATGGCAGACATAAACAGAATCACCTAAATCTTTTGCAAGAAAGTTTTGATGAAAATATAGCTAATGCATAAGCAGAGTGCACAGGTTGTCAGGTGGTACATCCTTCATAACAACCTAAACATATGTTGATGAAATTTAGGTGTCTTCTTAAAAATGTAGTTAAAAAAATTATTTTAGGGTATACACAAACAAATAATTCAAAGACCTCTCATTTAGAGAAGGGTTAGAGACATAGGCAAGGAGGAAACTCATTAATAGGCAGAAAGGTGCTGTGGGATTGGAAAAATGCTCTCAAAATTGTAGAAATCTGAAAAGAGGTGGAAAAGAATTAAGAGACCCTGGGAGAGAAGATCCCACTGTCAGCACTATGGGCATGAATTTGTCTGACATTGTGTCATCTTGGTGAGCTGTCCTATCTAGAATGAAAATACCCAAATCACTCAGGTTCATTTGTTTCATCCATCTGAACACTCTGAAATTTACTTTCCTTTTTTACCAACTTTTACCAAGGTCATAAAAATATATGTACAATAATCATGAATTTGTTAGTCTTTTTTTTAAGCTAGTTAGCAAGAGTATGACTGCTACTAAGAAGTCATTGTTGTTATATTTGACAGTATATTATACAGATATTAAGTAGGTGACTCTGAAATAGCTGGGGCAATGAAAGTGCTCAATACCAGTAGGCCAAGCTGCCCACAAAAGTATTTGTGCTGAGGCTCCTTAAAAGGAAAACACCTCATAAAACAGATACACTTCTAAGAATCTGTGAGAAGTGCCCAACATGCTACAAAAGATATGCTATTTAGTGCTGATGTTATGCCAGAGATAGCAGTGTTTAGCTGCCTGATTTACTGCTATCTGGCCTTTGCTACAACCCCATTAATCTGTCAGCCAAATGAGCTCTAATTATGCATCTTGTAACCTGGTGTGCCATAGCATACTGCATTCGAGGGGGGATAGATCTTTAAGATTTACTGCACAATTGCTGATAATCTCATGGGGTCTCTCAACTAGAGGGAAATTCGCCTCCTCCCAATTACTAAGAACACCAGTAGAGGCACAGAGAAGCAGATGGTCATGGCAGAAGAGGCTGAAGTTTCAGCCAGTGATTCAGTGCACTCTTAACAGCCTGACAAAATGCAAAATACATTTTAGAATGTTGCTTTAACCTAGACCATGCACACTCTAGAATATATAGTATACTCAGTTTGTTTGAGAGGTTGTTAGAAGCACTACTCCTTCTGCTGCCAAACTCATGTGTTCTGCCTCCTTCTGTGGCTGGTCCATTTTCTGGATGGATGTGGCAGTGAGGAGGAGAAAGGAAAGGGATTAACAGGGAACTGCCTTTTTATTATGGATCATCATTATTATTTTTTACTTAGATCCTCTCCTTGGATCCTCATCAAATCCTATGAGGTATACACTGTAATCCCAACTTTAGAAATGAAGAAAACTGAGTCACAGAGAGGTTCAGACTTGTGTGTTTGCATGTGTGTATGTATGTTGGAGGAGGCATGCAATCCTGTAGCCTCCAGCTCCTTGGAAAAGCTGAATGCCTCAAATTCCTTTCCACCAGCTTGTTTTATCCTAGGGAAGTCATTGATATCTCCTAACATAGGCTTTACGGATTTCTGATTTGTGTTCCCATCTATACTGCTGGCTTCCCCTCCCATCCTACCATCTACCCAAAGGTTGTAGGGATAAGTCAGATAATGCCCATAAAAGGCTTTTAACCCCTTAGGAAAAAGTTGCCCACATACAAATACTGTATCCTATAACGTTTCTGTGTGGGTTCATAGCCCCATCCATCCTCAGAGAACCAGAGACAGTCTTAGATGAAGTGGAATCATCTCCAGCTGCTGCCAGGTTCATTCCTTCTGGGGTAGACAGTTGTAATGGCTTGACTCTGCAGTGCCATGGCACCCAAAAAGATCTTTGCAGAGAGCAAGAAGAAAAAGCTCTGTTTACAAACACTTTTACTAACTTTTCATTTTTTTTTGCCATTCATCCCTAACTTGACCAGTGTCACAGCAGTGACTTTAGGTGGCGTGACTTTGATCTTCACGTGTGGCCATGATACAGGGTTATTTTCAATTTTAGCATGAAATCTTATTTGCTTTTAGTCTAATTTCTTTTAGGCTCACCTTGGTTTTGCTGGCATAGAAAGCAAATGATTTCACTTCATTGCAATTCGATGGACTAAATAAAAAAAGTTAAGGTGCTGGTGTTTGGTTGAGACTCAGGCAAGCCCCCAGTAGTGGAAAGGATGTTCAAATGACTCCAAACATACAGGACTCTGGTTTTCATGGGCTACCCTAAATTCTCTGCCAGCAGCCCCGAGTTCCCTTTGACCGCATCGGAAACTGAGTTCTCTAAACAGAAACTGTAACCATGGTAAGTTGTGTCACTTCGGTGATATATCTCTCAGAATATTATAAACTGGGTAGCAGAATTTTTCATTGCCTTACAGACGTCCACAGCCAGGGATCTAAGGATAGAGAGTTCATGTCTCTCTCCATTAAGAAATTTAATTCACATTTTACTCAGTCTCAGCCTTTGATTAATACTCTGCATACCTCATGCAGCAGTCCTTAGGATTACGAAAAGTGATTTGTCTAATCTGCATGTCAGTCTCCTTTGGAGTCTACATAGGGGAAAAAACCCAAAACCAATACTCTGTAGCTATTGATTTCATAGCATTTGCTCAGCCTTTGCCTTTACATTCTGGCCAAGTCAAGTGGATAAAGAGCAATTTGATCCATGGAGTGTGGCGGGAGTGTTGTCACCATCTACAGAACTTATTCATCTGGAGGATTTCAAGTTGCACATATCAGCTCTGGAAGTGGATTTTAATGAAATCACTAGCAAAATGAAGCTCATATAAAAGTGAATGTAAAAACATATGCTATGGTTCCAGCTGGCTGGCAGAGATGTAGTCAAGTTTGCACAGGATTTAGGTCCCCATTTCTGACTTTCGGCCCCAAGGAATAAATTTTGGATGATCTGAGTCAAGACTAGACTGAAGGACAATTGTGAAGATCAAATGTGTCATGCCACTTTTCTGAATGTGAGCTTGCCCTCCTCTCATTCACTTTTCCTGTCTCAGTACCCATGGACTCATTTATCCACTATGGCAAAATCTCAACCTTTCTACCTTTCTTGTCCATAAATCAAATTTCCCCGGAAGTAAATTGATGTTATCTTAGAGCCACTCCTTCTTCCAAAGGGATGCCTAGCCAAGTTGATGTGTGCATCTATTGAAATAGATGTGGCCACCATGATGCATGTGTTTTACCAGTCACATTCTGGAGACTATACCTTAACCCAAAGTATTAAATGGGGATTTTAATGGTAGTCAGGAAGAAATGCTTGAGCAAGTGGGGCTTTTACACACTTATGTATTAGAACTCACATAGTAGTTGTTTATATCTGATAAACAGATTTGGCCTGCCTGAAGGGAATGTATCTTGCAAGAGTCTTGCTTTAATTAATTGGCTTTGTGAACCAGAGAGAGGTATGGAGACACAGAGATGAGCAGAATATGGAGCTTAGGCACCAGGGAGGTTGGATGGGGAGTCTGCTCTTCTAATTTGGGAAGGGCAGGTAGGGCTGAAAGAGTCTTGCAAATCACCCCCTGCTTTTACCTAAGCCATACTATGAGGAGAATTGAAAAGCAATTAGTTGTTGAAGAAGATTACATAATCTTTTGAGTAACAAACTTTAAAGCATCTCCTGTATCCTTGAAAGAAGTGAGATTTTCCTGATGAAATAAAAGTATACTTCTATTGCTTTGCTTTGCTTTTTTTCCTTCAATGAAATAAACATTTAGTGCTTATCAGCAAATGTTAGTATCACTTCATGTAGTTAAAGATTGCTATTTTTAGCTCCTCTCTAGACCAAATTGTCCCTCATGTTAGTTTTCTCCATTGATTTATAGTTCTAAATCTTTCATTATTTTTATTAATTTTCTCACGGCTCTTTCCATGTTTCCCACTTTATTTTTAGCAGGATGACATTCCAATTGAGGGAGACTGTTGAACTATGTCCAACACTAGGCCTTAGAATCTGAAGTCTGTGTTTGAATCCTATCTCTAGCACTTAAAACATGAGATGTTCCTGTGTCTCAGCTTCCACATTTTCATAGTGGGCATGACTAGGTCTCACTCCCTTCTAGCATTGCTATGAGGATTACATTTGAAATACAGTAGCACATTGCTTGGCATCTGGAACATGGGGTGTACACCATAAAAACAACTTTTATCTGCATCATCAACACCAAAACAGAGTTACCGGAACTATCAAGACAATAGTGTTGACTCCTAACCTTGTCAAGATATACAAAATTCTTCAAGATGGCATCTCTATAAGGGAGGGTGTCTTCAAAGAATCAGGAACAATTCAGATCCTGGTGTAGAATCCACAAAACACTGTACTACCTTTGAGAAATATAAGTCATGACTTCCAGCAAATTACTTAATCACTCTGAAGTTTGTTTCCTCATCATATATTGGTAATAATAAAATTACCTCATAGTATTTACGAAGATTAAATGAAACATAGAATGGAGACTTGTGGAACTTCTGGAATGGTAGAATGAGAAGCCTGTCCAACACTCCCCAAATACAACAATGAAACTGGACAAAATTGTAAAAAACAACCATTTTGGGACTATGAAAAATTAACTAAAGATACACAACAAATTGAGAAGTATTTATTCATTACAAACTGCTGAACCTTAATTAAGAAAAAAGGGAGTCTGTGCCACGGTAGACTGGGACTGCTCCTACCTCCCCAACTCTCACTCCAGCTCCATCAGCACAGTAGTTCCTAACAGAGCAGGATAAGCCATAAAATCCAGCAGGTTTGCTGCTGGAGGGGGTTGACTTGCTTTGGGGTGAAGTGCAGGAAAACCCTGTTAAAACAGTAACCATCTTGGTGGCGAATGAATAAGAAATGCCAATACAGCAGCCATCCTGAGTTTGTAATTCTGGTTCAGGCAAGCAACAGAAAAGACAACTTGCCCAAAAAGAACAGGAAGATCCAAGGAGTGGGATAGCCACCGTGGCCATTGATAACATTTTTGGAATTGTGGAAGGCTGCACACAGATGCAAGGCTGTGCACACACTCAGTAGTGACCAGAGAGGGCCCTAATTTTCCACACATCTCTGGCTAAACATTAGGTATAGGAAGTTAGGATTAAAAAAAGAAAAATTTTTAAAACTTGAGCAGATACATCAGTGGCTACATACTGCAGGCAGACAGACTCTACAGAATTAATCCAAGGATGTCACCAACCAACGAACCAAAGCTGCAACAACAACTTTTGAGGAGGAGGAATCAGAATCGAGACTAGCTACAATACATTAAGTGAAATGTTCAGTTTTCAACAAAAAAATTGTAAGACATATTAAAAAAAAAACAGAAAAGTATGATCCATACATAGAAAAAAAAAACTGTCTTTGAGAAAATCCAGATTTTGGACTTAGCAGAGAAGGACCTCAAAGAAGATATAATAAACATGCTAAAAGAACTAAAAAAAATCATATTTAAAGAATTAAAGGAAAGTATGGTGATGACACATCAAATAGAGAATATAAATGAGGAGAGAAACGTATAAAAGAATGAAATTCTGGAGTTGAAAAGAACAATAAGTGAGATGAAAAATTCACTAGAATCCCTAGACAGCAGATTTGAAATAGCAATAGAAAGAATTGGCAAACATGAAGATAAATGAACAGGAATAATCTAAACTGAAGAATAGAAAGAAAATAGCATGACAAAATGTGAACAGAGTTTCAGAGATTTGTGGGACTTTATCAAGCATATGCCATATGTGTAATATGTGTTCCAGAAGGAGAAGCAAGAGAGAAGAGGCAGAAAAAATGTTTAAGGAAATAATAGTTTTATAGTTCCAAAATTTGATTTAAAAAATTAATTTAAATATCAAAGAAGCTCAACAAACAAGTAGTATGAGAAAAAAAGCATTATACCTAAACACGTCATAGTCAAACTATTAAAAGACAGAGAAAAACTTGAAAGCAGCAAGAGAAAAGCAACAGACTAAGTACACAAGAATAACAACGTGATTAAAGTTGAATTTTTACCAAAAACATTGGAAGTTAGAAGGCAATGGATAACATATTCAAATCCTGAAAGAAAAAAGTAAACTGAGGTTATTATATTCAAGAAAATTGTCCTTAAAAAATGAAGGTGAATTAAACACTTACCCAGAAAAACAAATATTGAGAGAGTTCATTGCTAAGAGACCTGCCTTACAGGAAATATTAAAGGAAGTCCTTTAGGCTGAAAGGAAATGACACCAGAGAATAACTTGAATCCACGTGAAGTAACAAAGGACACTGGAAAAGGTAATTATGTAGGTAAATATAAGAACTGTATTATATATTTTTCTCTTTTCTTCTCATATCAGATTTAAAAGATCATTGTGTAAAACAATATTTATAAAACTGTATTGTTGGGCTTATAACATGTAAAGATTTAATGTATATAATAATAGCACAAAGGAAAGGAGACAAAATGGAGCTATAGGTATGGGAACAAGTTTTCAATATTGTACTGGAATTCAGCTAGTATTAATCCAAAGTGGATTTTGATAAATTCAGATACATATTGTAATCCCTAGAGTAACCATATGAAAATATTTTTAAAAACAGTTTTAAAAGCCAATAAAGGAATCAAAATATCATATTAGAAAATACCTATTTGGCACAAAAGAATGTAGTAAAGAAAGAACAGATGAATTTAAAAAGCCACGGGATTTATAGAAAACAAATAAAACATGGAAGATGCAAATCCAAGCATATCAGTAGTTGCATACAAGGCAAATGGTTTAGACACTTCAATCAAAAGGCAGTGATTATCAGCCTGCAAAAAAAACCAAGATCTAACTATGTGCTACTTTCAAGAGACACAATTTAGATTCAAAGATACAAATAGGTTTTTAAAAATGGAAAAAGATACACTGTATAAATAGAAACCATTAGAGAGCTAGAATTGGATCTGTTAATGTCAGATGAAATATACTTTTAGACAAAAAGTATTATTAGAAACAATGAAGGACATTTTGTAATGATAATTAGATCAATTCACCAGGGGGATAAAAAAGTTATAAACTTATGTACACTTAAGAAAACAGTCCCAAAATATATGAAGCAAAAATGGAAAGAATTGAAAGGAGAAACAGATAATTTGACAATAGTTGGAGCATTTAACATCCCACTTTCAATAACTGATAGAATAACTAGACAGAAAATCTATAAGGATTTAAGAAGACTTGAACACACTATTAACCAACTTGAGCTAACCGACATCTATTTCTATAGATGTATAGAAGTCCACCCAATAACAGCAAAATACACATTCTCTTCAAGCATATATGGAAACTTCTCCAGAACAGACTATATCCTAGGTCATAAAGCAAAGTGTCAATAAATTTAAAAGCATTTAAATAATACACGGTATTTCTCTGAACACAATGGCATTACATTAGAAATTAACAAGAGAAGTAAATGTGGGAGACCTCCAAGTGTTTGGAAATTGAACAACCCATCACAAAGGAAATAATAAAATATTTTTAACTGAATGAAAACAAAAGCACATCATCAAAATATATATGATGCAGCTAAAGTGCTTAGAAAGAAAAAATTTTAAATAACAGTTTTATTGATATACACCTCACATACCATATAATTCATCCTTTTAAAGTGTACAGTTCAACAGCTTTTACTATATTCACCAAGTTTTGCAACTATCATCAGTCATTTCAGAACATTTTCATTATTTCAAAAGAAACCCTATACCCATTACCAGTCACTGCCTATTGCCTCCTTCCCCCATTCCTTTGCAAACACGAATCTAATTTTTATTGCTATGCATTGCTTATTTTGGACATTTCATATAAATTGAATCATTCAGTATGTGGCCTTTTGTGTCTGCCTCCTTTCACTTAGCATAATGTGTTCAAAGTTCATCCATGTTGTAGCATCTATAAGTATATCAGTCCTTTTCATGGCTTAATAATGCATTGTATAGATATACCACTTTTTAAAATCCATTCTTTAGTTGATTAACATTTGGGATGTTTCTGCTTTTTGACTATTATGAATAATGCTGCTATGCACATTCATGTACAGGTTTTTATGTTTTCAATTATTTGGCGGCATAAACCTACTAGTGAAATTGCTAGTTCATGTGGGAGCTCTATGCTTAACCTTTTGAAGAACTGTCAAAAAGTTTTCAGAAGTGACTGCACTATTTTACATACCCACCAGCCATAAAGGATATCTATGAAAATCCCACAGACTTACTGGTGAAAAACTTCCTAAAGTAAGAAATAAGAGAAGGCTGTTCTCATCACTGCTATTCAGTATTGTGCTGGAAGTTTTAACCAGGGAAATTAGATGAGAACAAGAAATAAAAAGGTAACAACCAGATTGGAAAGGAAGAAATAAAACTATCTCCACGTGCAGATGAAGTGATTTTGTATACAGAAAATCCTAGGTATTCCATAGAAAAGAACGTTTAGAGCAATGGAACTAGTCCAGTAAAGTTGCAAGATACAATATCAATGTATAAAAATCAGTTGTAATTCTACACACTAGCCATGAATAATCCAAAATAAAATTAAGAAAATGATTCTGTTTATTATAGAATCAAAAAAAGAAAGTACTTAGGAATAAATGTAACCAAGGGAGTATAAAGCTTTATAGTAAAAACTACAAAACATGGATGAAGGAAATTAAAGAAGACATAAAAAAATGGAAAGGTATTTCATGTTCATGGATTGGAAAACTTAATATTGCTAACATGGTGTATTAGTCTGTTCTCATGCTGTTAATAAAGACATACCCCGAACTGGGTAATTTATAAAGAAAAAGAGGTTTAATGGACTCACAGTTCCACATAGCTGGGGAGGTTTCACAATCATGGCGGAAGGCAAAGGAGGAACAAAGGCATGTCTTACATGGTGGCAGGCAAGAGACCGTGTGGCAGGAGAACTGCACTTTATAATGGGCAGATCAGATCTTGTGACACTTATTCACTATCATGAGAACAGCATAGGAAAAACCCACCCCCATGATTCAATTATCTCCAACTGGGTCCCTCCCAAGAACATGGGGATTACTGGAGCTACAGTTCAAGATGAGATTTGGATGGGGACACAGCCAAACCATATCATGGCTATACTCCCCAAATTTATCTGTAGATTCAATGCTATCTCTATCAAAATTCCAACTGCCTTTCTTGCAGAAATGGAAAAGCTGATCCTTAAGTGTTCCTTGGATTACTGCAAGCCTTTAGTTAATTTAGAGTTCTGAAAAAAATTCATTTTGACATTTTTGCCAACGTTGTTGGCTTTATAGAGGAATCGACTTTCAAACGTCCTTACTTAAGAGGGTCCATTTCATAAGACAGAAATTTATAAATTTATGCATCTATATTTGAGAAGAAGAAAGATCTCAGATTAATAATCTTAGTTCATATCTTAAGATACTAGAGAAAAGAAGAGAAAACTAAGCCCAAAGCAGAGGGAAGGAAATAACACAGATTAGAGTGGAAATGAATGAAGCAGAAAACAGAAAAACAACAGAGAAATTTAAGGAAACCAAAAGTTGATTCTTTGGAAAGATCAACCACACTGACAAAACAGTAGCTAGACTGGCCAAAGAATGAAGAGAGATAAGACACAAATTACCAAATTTAGTAATGACCCTGCAGAAAGTAAAAGGATTAAGGAGATACTATGAACAACTTTATGCAAACAAATTAGACAATTTAGTTGAAATGGATAAAATCTTAGAGAGAAATGATATCAAAACCAACTTTTTTTTTTTTTTTTTGAGATGCAGTCTCTCTCTTGTTGTCCAGGCTGGAGTGCTGTTGCACTCCAGCTGCACTCGGCTCACTGCAACCTCCACTTCCTGGGTTCAAATGATTCTCCCACCTCAGCCTCCCAAGTAGCTAGGATTATAGGCATGCGCCACCACACCCAGCTAATTTTGTATTTTTGGTAGAGATGAGGTTTCACCATGTTGGCCAGGCCTGGTCTTAAACTCCTGACTTCAGGTGATCCACCCCCTAGGCCTCCCAAAGTGCTGGGATTACAGGCATGAGCCACCATGCCATGGCCAAAACCAACTTCTTTAGAGAAGAAATAGAAAATCTGAACAGATCTATAACAAGAAATTAAATTTGTAATTAACACTCTTCCAAAAAGAAATATGGTAGGGAAGATGCCTATCAAAGTCTTTGGCATAGAGTTGGCCCCAAATAAATGTGAGTCCATTCCCTCTGGCTCTTCCAGACAATGAGGCGTCAAAGCCCTGAGCAAAACTTCTCTCCTCTGTTGAATTCTATGGGGACCTGCTGTACCCACTGATGTAATTTGAAGAACTAAAATTTACTTATCTGTGGGGAACTCACTTTGGTGCTAATTTTAAATGATAAATGCTAAGATCATGGATCATGCAAACCAAGACATCTTGACCTCAACCAGACTCCATCATGAGCACGGTCAGTTTTTAATGATACTTACCCACAATAACCTCCAACCCCCTCACCAGCTGACTGAACACACATCTACCCCCACACAACCCCAACAACACAACCAAACAACCAAACAAAAACTCTTAAATATGGGCTACTCTTTTTTTCCAAAGATTGTGATCTGGGAGGGACAAGAGAAGGGTCGTATTTCTTTCTTTTTTTCTTTCTTTCTTTTTTTTCTTTTGAGACAGAATTTCGCTCTTGTTGCCCAGGCTGGAGTGCAGTGGCACAATCTCAGTTCACTGCAACCTCTGCCTCCCGGGTTCAAGCGATTCTCCTGCCTCAGCCTCCCGAGTAGCTGGGATTACAGGCATGTGCCACCACGACCGGCTAATTTTGTATTTTTTTAAGTAGAGACAGGGTTTCTCCATGTTGGTGAGGCTGGTCTCGAACTCCCGACCTCAGATGATCCAGCCCCTAGGCCTCCCAAAGTGCTGGGATTACAGGCGTGAGCCACCGCACCTGGTCGAGAAGGATGGTATTTCTAGTTGACAGATGAAGAAACTGAAGTAGAGAGTCAAAGATACTATGACACTATGGGAGGTACAGCTACTACTTAAACAGTTATCTTAGTTTTCCAATTAGTACAATATGGAAAAGAGACAGAGGACCTAGGGTCTAGGTCCAGCTTGCTGTTGATTTTTGTCAAACTGTTTCTTTCTCTAGGTCTCAATTTCTTCATTTTAAAAACAAGACACTAGTCCTTGAACTACTGTGAGGAGTGCTATGAAGAGCAGTGTCTGATCCTGGCCTGCAGGCATGCTGTGTTTCTTGTTTGTATTCTTCTAAGTGAAGCTGATTCAAGGGAGGTTTGCCGTGATTGTGTAATTGTCTGTCTGAGAGTGGGCATTACAATTAGAAAAAAGAAGAAATATTTATATCAATGAGCTAAATCCCCAACTTAGGAAGTTAGGAGAAATAGAAGAGTAAAGATAAAGAAAGTAGAAAGAGGAAATAATAGTATGAGAAGGGATTAATGAAACAGAAACAAAGATTCAACAGAGGATTGTCGAAAGCCAAAAGCTTGTTCTTTAAAGACTACTGGATATCTGCAGAAAAATTAAGCATGAACAAACCATGAAAAAAAGGACATAACTATAAACATAGGAGTTTAAAATTATTGGGATTACTTAAATAACCTTATACCATAAAGTTGAAAATTTAAGTGGACAATTTCCTATTAAAGCATATTACCAAAATTGACTCAGAAAAAATACAAAACCCCAATTGACCTATAACTATTGAAAAAATTAAAAGGAGGTCTCTTCTAGCCCTAGTGGTCTATGAAAACTTCCTTTCCTCTCTCGCTTTCTCTGTCTCTCTCTTCTTTTTTTTTTTTAATTTTATTATTATTATACTTTAAGTTTTAGGGTACATGTGCACAATGTGCAGGTTAGTTAAATATGTATACATGTGCCATGCTGGTGTGCTGCACCCATTAACTCATCATTTAGCATTAGGTATATCTCCTAAAGCTATCCCTCCCCCCTCCCCCCACCCCATAACAGTCCCCAGAGTGTGATGTTCCCCTTCCTGTGTCCATGTGTCTCATTGTTCAATTCCCACCTATGAGTGAGAATATGTGGTGTTTTGTTTTTTGTTCTTGCGATAGTTTACCGAGAATGATGATTTCCAATTTCATCCATGTCCCTACAAAGGACATGAACTCATCATTTTTTATGGCTGCATAGTATTCCATGGTGTATATATGCCACATTTTCTTAATCCAGTCTATCATTGTTGGACATTTGGGTTGGTTCCAAGTCTTTGCTATTGTGAATAGTGCCGCAATAAACATACGTGTGCATGTGTCTTTATAGCAGCATGATTTATAACCCTTTGGGTATATACCCAGTAATGGGATGGCTGGGTCAAATGGTATGTCTAGTTCTAGATCCCTGAGGGATTGCCACACTGACTTCCACAATGGTTGAACTAGTTTACAGTCCCACCAACAGTGTAAAAGTGTTCGTATTTCTCCACATCCTCTCCAGCACCTGTTGTTTCCTGACTTTTTAATGATTGTCATTCTAACTGGTGTGAGATAGTATCTCATTGTGGTTTTGATTTGCATTTCTCTGATGGCCAGTGATGGTGAGCATTTTTTCATGTGTTTTTTGGCTGCATAAATGTCTTCTTTTGAGAAGTGTCTGTTCATGTCCTTCGCCCACTTTTTGATGGGGTTGTTTGTTTTTTTCTTGTAAATTTGTTTGAGTTCATTGTAGATTCTGGATATTAGCCCTTTGTCAGATGAGTAGGTTGTGAAAATTTTCTCCCGTTTTGTAGGTTGCCTGTTCACTCTGATGGTATTTTCTTTTGCTGTGCAGAAGCTCTTTAGTTTAATTAGATCCCATTTGTCAATTTTGGCTTTTGTTGCCATTGCTTTTGGTGTTTTAGACATGAAGTCCTTGCCCATGGTCCCTCTCTTCTTCTACCTCTCTGTCTCCGACTCTGTCTCCCTCCTTCTGTCTCTCTGTCTCTGTCTCTCTTTGTCTGTCTCCCTCTCTCTTTGCGTGAGTGTTTTGAACATGCAGAATCAACGCTAGAATAGTTTCTATTTGAAGTGACTGTCTCTGGGTGAGCAAGTTAGATGTGTGTTCAATGGGAAGTGTTATGTCTAATGCCCTCTAAAGAGCAGGCGGTTGTGTGTTGGGGGGATTTCTTTTAGGATTGGTGCTATTGCAGGGTGTGGGTGTGGGACTGATGGCCTCACTGAAGTTTTCATGTGAGACAGGCAGAGCTCCTGTTAGTTCCTAGCTCCTGAAATGTAGTAGAGGGAAGAGCAGTGGGGAGGGGCTGTGGGATGGAGTTTTATGTGTATCTCTGAGGTGTGCACAAGAAGGCAAGGACAACAGGTTGGGGACAGAGTCTGAAACCTCTCAACTTCTACCCCACTGCTGCAGGCTCAGCAAGGATGAACATATTCTGCACCTGGCCTCACACTATGTGGCTGGCAAGCTTTTCTCAGGCCAGTCATTTTCTGTAGAAAGGCATACTTGGGAGAGTTTTGTTTAGGGTAAGATGCCACAGTCGAACCAAATGGCCATGTGTACGGCTGGCCCTTTAGAGACTTTCTGCTCTGTGCAGGGATGAAGGGGGAGGTGGGAGGGAATCCCGTGAGGTGCTGAATCCAGGTTTTCCCTTGTGGAATTAGGGAGATTATACATAACCCCTTCACCTCATCTCACCCCCTCTCCAGGAGACTGTAGGTGCCTGAAATGCTGAAATTAACTTTTGTTTCTTAAGTTGTATTCCCTAATAAAATAAAACAAAACAAAACAAAAACTACTTTCTGATAACATATTTTTACAGGAAAGAAGAAGGTTTAATAAACCAGATGCTGTGCCCCTTCAGTGAGGATGGGACTGATTGGGAAGTTAGCCACAAAAGGGACATGAATACAGGTGGCAAGGAGCACTTCATTGTTTAGGGGAGGGCTGTCCCCAAAAAGCTTCCTGCTCACTGAAATGCTCCCAGGAAAGTGGCTTGCTGAAAATGGATCATAGACATGTTTTAATCCAACTGTTGTTTTTCAGGTTAAGCAAGATAGGTTTCATTTGATTGCTTTTTGCATTTTCTTTTTTATCTTAGATAAAGGGTGTGCCTGGTTTTTCTGCTGCGAACAATGGCCTGATTGTTAAAAGTCTTGCTTACATGTATATATGTGTGTGTGTTTTGCCATGACTCCTGTGTTTTGGAAGTCTTTGGGGACAGATGATATTTATGAATGATGTCCCAAGGGTATAATCAGTATGACTCATTCTTGGAACCAGTTTTATCCGTTAAGGGGTGCCAGCTGCACCCAGTTCACAACTGAACATACTCGAAACGTCTTCCCGCACTAATCTACTCCTGGTTTGGGGTCAGAAGGACATATTCTAGTAGCTTTTCTACTACTCCAGGGGTTTAATTTCCCATGACGGGGTCCTGGGGACTTTCTGTTAAGAATTTTGACAAGGTGAAAACTGTTACATAGTTGAGAATGAAATTGTGTTTCAGGATTTCAGAAAACACCCCCACAGGCAGTTTTATGAATTTCATCATAATAGCAGTCATAAAGAATCCTATTTATTCTCTGTCATTCTTTAAGTAATTCAGAAGAATGTCCTGATGTTATCGTCTCTGAATTTATAGGACACCAGTGAGGCTAGCAGGGTGGATTTCATCATTTCTTTTATTCTGCCTCTTACCCTCCCAACAAGTCACCTTGAAAACGGGGTTACTGAGGCACACATCGGTCATAGGATGTTCAAAAGCCACTACAATAGGGCAGGGTCAGAATTAGAGACCACGTTTTGGTTTCCGGGTTAGAAAGCTTTCATTTTAAATTCCACTCCTATCTAGTAAAGCCGGAGTTCCTGATGGCATCTGAGACTTAATTTGAGATGTTGGGGCGTGTCCTGCCATGACCTTTACTGAGGGCTGGCTTTCAACGAATCTGATTGGCTCACTTCTCCTCAACCCAGCATCACCTCATCTCAAAGGCATTTTCAGTTCTCCAGGAGGCGCCTGTTGCTCCTTGTGCTTTGCTTTCTTGGCTTTTCCCATAGATGGCGGTCCCGGAGCACGTGGACCACGCAGTCGTGGTTCTCTGTCTCCTCCGCCATGTTTTCTGGTGTCTTCAAGACCACAAATTAATGGATCCTGGGAAATTGCCCTGTTTTCACTTTGTTCACCCATTTTGCCAAATCAGACATGTGACCAGCCTGTGGATTAGGTAGGCAACACCCTCCCCCCCTTTTTTTTTTTTTACCCATCTTTGAAATAGCTGTCTGATCTCGTCTCTGGGAGAGAAGACATGTGGAGCGTGGAAACACACTTCAACCTGCACATCTGGTGGGCGGACGAGAGTGGAATTCCTGGATCAGTTTCTTGGTTTGTGGTCTCTGGGGATTGCTCGTTGAGTAACTCCACATCACATCACTTCACAGATAAGGAAGATGTCATCCCCACGGCATCTCTGATTTCGGCGCACGCTTCAGAAAACCCCCAGCAACTCATCTAGAACATGATGTTTTAAGCTGCTATAATCACCAGCCAACTTTGAACATGTGCCATGCACATGACGGCCTTCCTTCTTGCCTGTGAAGCTTAAGCATGAGTCTGTCTTAGTGCACTCCCTTTGTCCAGCTCCTATTGAAGGTGCCAGTGCTGGACCCTGGGAGGCAGTCCTGAGCACTGGAAGGCAGTCCTGAGCCATAGTGCCTGCAGGATGGAATTCTTCCGGCAGGCCTGGGCTGTGGACCTAGTACAACACCAAGACTTCCTGGAACGGGCACTGAGTGGAGGTCAAGAGCCCTTGGTTCGTTCCTCCCCTGGCACAATTTGTGAGATGTTAGGCATGTCCCCTCTCTGGGGCTAAGTGTCCTTAACAGCCAAATGGGAATAATTATACTTGTCTTACATGAGGCTGGGAAGGATCTTGACTATTTTGGAAAATGGTGTCAGGATCCAACTGAGCCAGGCTGGAACAATAGATCAAATGAGCTAACAAGATAAAGTTTAATGGGGAGAGATTTAATGTCCCAGTCATGGGCTCAGAAACAACTGTACCAGTCAGGAATGGGGAGGAGCTGAATAGGCAGGAGCACATAAGGATGAGTGTTGGACGTTGCAGTTAATGGCAACACAGAAATGAGGACTCTGGAAACTCCAAGTGCAAACAGGCTGCATTAGTAGAAATGCAGTTCTCAAAACAAGGAGGTAATAGTCACATTGGCTAGACCAGTGCTGAAGAACTGGGCTGGGTTTGGCGCCCCACCTAAAGAGGGCAATGAGGTCCCAGGGTGTATCTGGGGAAGACTAAGCAGCATGGTGACAAGTATGAAAGCCTGGGGCATCAGGGATCAGCAGACAGACTTGAAAATGTCCTTTTCCTTCCTGGAAAGGGTTCATTTAGCAGGACCTGATCGCTGCCCAGAGAACCAACCTACGACAAAAAAGCAGGAAAGCAGTTTTTTGTTGTTGTTGTTCAAACTGGTCCCCCAGCTTTTAACCTTGTCACCTGACAGCAGCCAGAGAAATTCTTATTAAATATATCATACATTCACGTGGTTCAAAACCCAACCAACCAACCAAACCAACCCACCAACTAACCAACCAAATAAATAAATACATAAATAATGAACCAACTAACCATCCAACCAATCTAACTAACAAAAAGCATAAAGACAAATACAGGACAAAGCCTCCCTCCCACCCTTGTACTCTAGTAGGGACAGTTTGTGATGGTCCTTAAGATGTAGTCTCTGAAAGCTGTGCTGCCTCAGTTTGTCCCAGTCCTGCTACTTCTTAGCTGTGTGGCCTTTGGCAAGTTACTTAACTTCTCTGAACCTTAGCTTCCTCATCTGAAAAATGGGGATAATAATGGTACTTATCTAATAGGGTTGTTGTGAGAATTAAATGAGTACATCCACGTAAAGTACTTAGAACAGTTGCTGGCATGCAGTCAATTTCACAAATGTCTTAGCTCTCATTTTTCTCTGCTTAGTTCTCCCCTTTCTCCAGTATTCAACCATTATTTTTATATTCCATCTGTATTTTATCAGAGTTTTAAAATGCGTATATTATATACGCAAATGTGAACGTCAATTCTTATTTTTCTTATTTTTTAAGTTCCAAAGCTAGTATATTAGACATATTGTTCAGCACCTTTTTTTTTTTTTTAACTTGATAGTATATCTTGGAGATTTTTCCACATCAGTACAGAGAGAACTTCCTCATTCTTTTTCACAGCTGCACATATAAGGAAGAAGTTTCTAACAATTAGAGCTTGTTTTAAAATAAAACTCTGTCAGAGGAAGCATTTAGGTGAGGAATAGACAGCCACTTCTCAGGTACGATGGAGTAGAGATTTATGTGTCAGTGAGGCAGTCAGGCTAGAATATTTCTACTGTTCCTCCAACTGAGATTTCTTGATCCTATGTTAAGTTTTCCAAAGAATCACAGAAGAATTAAAACCTGTCTAGAAACAGTACTGTTGCTTTGTTTATATGACTGGATTCTGACCTGGGGCTCAGCCAGCACTGGGTGAGGGGGACTTTAAAGAGGCCCTCTTGCAGGGCCCATCTGTGCCATCTTAGAAAGCAGGTGGCTCTGAGGCAAGGTCCAGGTTGTCCTCTAACCCCACCTAAAGCTAACCTGGCCCAGGTATTATTACTTGGAGGGAAGAAGGACTCTGCTGCAGGGAGACCTCGAGCCACCCGTTGGCAGACATAGTCTCATTGAAATGTGTTTTCATAGGACACTGAATTTATCCCCCATTTCTCAGCCTGGAACTCACCATTGCAGGTACAATTTCAGTGGAGACCAGCATGACTGAGCTTCCAACAGGCAGCAATGACTCCAGGGCTCTTCTACTACCTGCCCTTTCTGAGTGTTGAATTAGAAGGGAGGTGAGAAATTAGCTCGGCTTCCGTCTACCAGCAGGCCAATAACCAGAGGGTAAAGGTCTCCAACTTTGAACATGTGCCATGCACATGCAGAAGGTAAGTGATTGCAGGAGACTGTCCATGCAGTGGTAAGGTCCCCCCAGCTTCAACAGAGCCTGAAATGTCCTTTCTAGACAGGAAGCATTTTGAGTTTTTTTATTCTGCCAGTCTATGAAAAATGCAGGTCTTGTTGAAAGAAATAGCACAAGTATTTTTCAAGCACGAATTTTTCAACCTGAGTAGCTGAGAACAGAGTTCCTCACTGGGTACTCAGACAAGGAAGCAAGACGGAGTCCATAGGTTATTGGGGTCTGGCCCTGGCTTGGGCCAGGTGGGACCAGATTCTAAATGGAATCACTCTCGTTTATTTGTTAGGATTCTTAGCAGAGTCTTTGCTGCAGCAGCAGTGCTTAATGGGGGAGGTGGGGGAGAGGCAGGCATGAGACTCCCTCCCACAATCTCCATAAATACAGGGAAAGCCATGGTGAATCTTGATTATACACTGTCTATTGAAAGCTCCCCAAGGAGAGGGGCCATGCTTTATACTTTTTTTGAAGTATAATTTACAATAAACTACAAATTTTTAATGTGTACAATTTAATAAGTTTTGACATGTATATCTACCCTTGAAACCATCACCACAATCAAGCTAATGAACATATCCATCACCCCAAAAGGGTTCCTTGTGGCCTTTTATAATTTCTCCCTCCTGGTCCTCCCTGATTCCCCCTTCATCCCTAAACAATCACTGATCTGCTTTCTGTCACTATAGATTAGTTTGCCTTTTCTAGGATTTTATGTAAATGGAATCACACAATAAGTATTATTTCTTGGTCTGGCTTCTTTCACTCAGTGTAATTATTCAGAGATTCAACTATGTTGTTACATCTATATAGTTCATTCCTCTTTACTGCTGAGTATTATTCCACTGGACAGGTATTAGACACCTGTTTATTCATTCACCCATTGACGAACATTTTGGTCATTTTCAGTTTTGGGCTATTACAAACGAAGCTGCAATAAGCATTCATGTACAAGTCTTTCTGTGGACATACACTTGCATCTTTCTTAGGTAAATACCTACAAGTGGAATGAATTATGTGGTAGTTGTGTAGTTTTTTGTATTTAACTTTTTAAGAAAGTGTCAAACTGCTTTTCAAAGTGGTTGTACTATTGTACCTTCCCACCCAGCGTTGTATGAGAGCTTCAGTTGCTCCATATCCTTGTCAACGCTTGTTATGGTCAGTCTTTTTAATTTTAGACATGCTAATAAGTATCTAATAGTTAGTGGTATCTGATTGTGATTTTAAGTTGCATTGTGTCCTTAATGTACATTTGCCTAATAAGGACGGGCACCTTTTCATCTGTGTATCTTCTTTGGTGAGGTGTCTTTTCAAATCATTTGCCCAATTTCATATTGGGTTGTTTGCTTTGTTATTTAGTTCTGAGAGTTCTTTGTATATTCTAGACACAGGTCTTTTTTTCAAATCAGGTATATGACTTACAGATATTTCCTGTTAGTCTGTGGCTTGTTTTATCCATTTTCATAATGGTATCTTTTGAAGAGCAAAATTTCTTAATTTTGATAAAGTCCAATTTATAATTTTTCTTCTTGTATGGATGTGCTTTTGGTATCATATCTAAGAAATCTTTGCCTAACCACAAAATCACAAGTATTTTTCCCATTTTTTTCTTCAAAAGTTTTGAAGTTTTAGGTCTATGAGCCATTTTGAGTTAATTTTTGTATATGGTTTGAAGAATGGATGGAATTCCCTTTTTTGGCATATGAGTCTCTAATTGTTCCCGCAACATTTGTGGGGAAGCATTTCTTTTCTCCTCTAAAAAGCTTTTGCACCTATTTCAGAAGTCAATTGGCCATGTATTTGTGGGGCTATTTCTTTTGTAAGCTTGAACCCTACTCTGTCATAGCCCCAGCTCAGGGCCAGCACATGGCACGTGTTTAATAACAGCTCGGGGATATAACTTGACTCCAGCTGTTTTCAGGAGTTTCTCATTAGATGCAGTTCAGTGCTGCTGGTTTTAGGGACAGTAATGCAGTGAGGAAGTCAGATGGCGTGAACGAGCAGCAGTGTTCTGTTAGTGCTGCGCCAGCACATGCTGGTTCTTGTTCACAGTGCACCCAATCGTCAGCACTAAATAAATCAGGGTCAGCCTGAGTTCCTGAAAGACTCTATGGGAATAAACCTTCCCACCAAGCCAGCAAGTTTCAGAAACCACGCCTCCAGCTTGAGAAACCTGGGATTAAATAATCCAAAATGCCCTCTCTAGCAAAAGTCCCTCGATCTCTGTTAACTCTCCATAGCAGTGCTGTTCAGTAGAAAGCAAATGTAAGCCATATATAATTTAAAATTTTCTCGTAGATGTATTTTATTTTTTATTTACTTGTTTTTTTGAGACAGGGTTTCACTCTGTTGCTCAGGCTGGAGTGCAGCGGCATGATTATGGTTCACGGTAGCCTTGACCTCCTGGGCTCAAGTGATCCTCCCACCTCGGCCTCCGAAGTAACTGGGACCACAGGCGTGCACCACCAAGCCTGGCTAATTTTTTATTTTTTGTAGAGACAGGGTCTCCGTATGTTGCCCAGGCTGAACTTCTGAGCTCAAATGATCCTTCTGCCTTGGACTCCCAAAGTGCTGGGATTACAGATGTGAGACACCTCACCAGGTCAATGTATTTTAAAAAGTAAAAATAGTAAAAATATATTATAAAAATTAATTTTATAATATATTTTTAAACTCAGCATATATAAAATATTATCATCTTCATAATTAGTTGATATAAAATTATTCATTAGCTATTTTATATATTTTTGAACTAAGCCTTCAAAAATCTGGTGTGTGGTTTATAGTTATAGCACATCTCAATTGAAACTACCCACACTTTAAGTGCTCAGCAACAACATGTGGCTAGTGGCTGCCATATTGGAGAGCACCACTTTTAATCACGAATCACATTTCTTGCTTTAACGCTTCCCCTTTCTTAAAATCTTTATTGAATGGGAAAGTCCTTCCCTCTGGACATCAGCTTCTCTTCTCCACCATAACCTCTCCTGTTGCAGAAAGCCAAAATCAGAGAAGGGGGAGGAGAAGCAAAACATCTTGAAGATGGAAAAGATTAAAACAAAATCTGCTGGGCGTGGTGGCTCAGGCCTGTAATCCCAGTTCTTAGGGAGGCAGAGGATAGCTTGAGCCCAGGAGTTTGAGACCTGCCTGGGCAATATAGTGAGACCCGGTTCTCTACAAAAAGGAAAACAAAAACATAAAAACAAAACCTAAGTTCGGGTAAAACAAAAGCTCATGAGTCAGGTTGTATTTACACAGCAAGATGAAGAAGAGGTGATGAGGAGGGTTCAGTGGTGCAATGGAGTTGGCTGATGCTGGCTCCACAAAAGCTTGCACTTTTCAGGAATTTTGCAAGCCAGTTGTTAAATATAGCCATTAATAAAAATTAAGTTATACAAACTTTCCACTGAACAAATTATATTGAAAACATACAAAATATACAAAACCATATCCAAATTTTTTACTGCATTTCACTATTATCTATGCTTTTGAGGTTATTGATGGCTATTCCATCTGAATGGTGGAAATACTACATGATTTCATACTCTTGAGCATCTCTTCCCGACTTGGTGTCATAGCTTGAAATTGGTAGGGGTATTTACACCACAGGAAATGGTAAATGCTACAAGCCAGGGCTTTCCTCCAAGATTTGCCAGATGCTAACCCTTTACCAGCACACCCCTAGGAAATCTCCAGGAGGTGTGAACTCATTGAGATGAGGGATGCCTGACACGTTATAAATGTTGAATAAATGGTTGTTATGATTACAGTGATTGAAAGTCTGAATAAATCCTATCCCTGTCCCTTTTCCCTTCCCCCACTCACAAGAGGATACTTCTGTGTGAAACAGCCTGCATTGTTCCTGTAGGTTTTTTTTTTTCCATTCACCTCTACTCTGGACTATTCCACATTCAGAGTTCAAGAGTGAAGTCAAGAGCTAGCAGGTACAGCTGACTCTCAGTGTGGTCTAGGTCATGAATCCCTAACCCCTAGGCCACGGAGCAGTATTGGTCATGGCCTGTTAGGAACCAGGCTGCACAACAGGAGGTGAGTGAGCATCTCTGCCTGAGCTCCGCCTCCTGTTGGATTACTGCCAGCATTAGATTCTCATAGGATCCCGAACCCTACTGTGAACTGCCCATGTGAGGGATGTAGGTTGTGCACTCTTTATGAGAATGTCATGCTCCCCACTCAGCTCTGTCTGTGGAAAAATTGTTGTCCATGAAACTGGTCCCTGGTGCCAAAAAGGTTGGGGACCGCTGGTCTAGGTTATACAGTTATTCTCTAACTACCCTCTTTCCCATTGTTCTAGAGGATAGGAGGAGAAAGAAGGCTTGAAAACTTACATGTTAGATATTCATAGAATTCTCTCTAGGAGGTGAGGGTTTTCTTTTGCTTACCTGCATTTTCTAATTTTTCTACAATGACACTCCCAGTTTTAAAAAAGTTAAAATTTAAAACAACATATAAGAATTTTCAAATGTCTTCAAGGGCCCATTTAGACACAACTGGCTAGTGCTAAAAGTAGGAAGAGAGGTATTAAGAATGAAAGAGTTTTGGCTGGAATGGATGAGTCTTCCAGTGTTTGGGGATGAATCAATTAAAAGGAGGTGAAACAGGAAGGCAAAAGGCAGATCTCTGTAAACCCTGGAGTGTTTCTCTTGAGCTACTCTTCCTCCTACACGAGAGCTCCCATCCATCCTCATGGTTGACATTTAGGATGTCTATAATGAATATGGATTTGATGTGATTTCGTCTCTCTGCCAAACTAACTCACAGAACTAATTCCACTTTTGACTATGTTAAATGAGGTTTTAAAAAGTGTATTAAGAGGATAACTTTTGAAGTCTCTAAGCTAGATCAAGAGGTGCATTTGGGAGAAAACTTTGGGGACCCTTCTTTCCCCTTGCTCACAGTTAGAGTCATATTTTGATGTTTTTGATTTATAAGGGTGAGATACTGTGGGGATCTGTCTTGAGAGGGCTTTGACTTTTAAGGGATTCAACTAGTTGAAACCTTATGTGCATTTGGAAATAAAGCTCTTTTATATCACAGGGTCTAAAAACTTGAAGGTGGAATGGGACCTCAGAGGTCAATACTCTAAACCTAATTTGGATGCCCAAGTCCCCTCCTTTTTGTCTCTGCCCAAGTGTTCAGCTCTGCCTGATACATGCTGTGGCAGCCCAGTCCCTTTCAGATGTAGTCCATGGAAGGTCCTGCTAACGTTGACCCTAAACCCCACTTCCTGTAATGTACAGCCATTATTCCAAGATCTGGGAGATGGGGGCAAGCACAAACATGGATATAAGCTAGTGAGATCTGTATAAGGAAGAGAGATCATTTTTGTTGAAACATAATTCAACATGACTAGCATCTCCTGAGCCATTCTTTCTATGCAAGGCCCAGATCTAGGTGCTGTGGGAGACATAAATAAGAGTCCCCACCCTCAAGGAATTCACAAGATATCATTTAATGTGTGTAAGCAACAAACTCCAATACAAAGGCAGAAGATGATCTGATGAGGGAAATGGAACCAATATTTGTCAAGTTCCTTTGATGTGCCAGGCCCTGCTTTCATTGACATAGGTCTCATGTAATCCTTGTGGCACTGTGCATTAAACTCCCTGAACCTCCCTTCCTTCTTTGTAAAATTTAATGTTGGACTAGATACCTTCTGAAGTCCCTTCCAGCCCTCATATCCCATGATTCATCCCTCTTTCTCCAGTCAGTGGCCCTAGGCTTCCCTCTCCTGGATTGGGCTGGCTAGGGAAACGGAAGGGCAAAAGACTTTTTTGTTATTATTTGCTTTCTCCCCTCCCTGTGAGATGTATTGTTGACTTAAAACCAGTTTGAACAAAGCACTCAGGAATAAACCACAGAGAACCATCTAGAATTGGCAGAGGATAACCCTATAACCCCAGAAGCCTTTTCCAGCTCTAATTTTTATGATTCACTAATTTGCCACACCACAGTCGACTCTGTCCGGGAACTCAGAGTTCAAAAAAGATGCAATGTAAATTGCTGGAGGTAATGAGAAGGCTGAAGGCATGGTAGGGCCAGAAGCTTGGTTTTCTGTGAAATTAAATACAGGAAGATATTTAAAGGAGCCAGAAAGCTTCCCCCTCCCCTTTTTCTTTTCCTTGAGAGATTCCCATTTTAAGACGGGTAGTGCAAATTTCAGGTTTCCTCTTTTCAGTGGTATGACTAGGTTTTTGCTATGTTATGACTCCAAAAGAGCTACCTATTTGTTTTATAACCTCCCAAAAAGCTGTTGGATGTGGATGTGGCTGTTTAGCAATAAGTTCTGCCACAATTTTAAAAATCACTTTTGAAGTGGTGGGAGAACACTGTAGGAAGACCACTGTTCTCTAAATATGCAGGTCATTTTTTTTTTTTTTTGAGGAAATTGCTGAGGGCAAGAAAGTTATTGAGATAACTTGGTATTTGGTGGATCTCATGAATTTTTAGTGCTTTCCACATTTCCCAAACTTTTGGGGATCATTAGGCCCCTTGGTGGCACCTTTGCAACTTGCATTAAATTTATGGAATGAAGATAAGATACAAGCAGGATAATTGTTCCAGAACTCCATGGCTGCTGAAAGACCAGTAGGCCAGTAGCCTTTGGTGCTTGTGGGAGCTTGGTAAGAGTTAGCTCAGTGGGGGAATGAAGGGTTTGGGTAAGCTCAGGGCATACCTGTGCAGAAGGATAATGACCAGGCACTACAGTGGAGCCGCATTGTGCCTGGGTCCACGGTTCTGCAGTCAGCTATACAGTGCACACCATGAATGCTTAAATTATTGGCAAAAATACCATAGAAGGCACCATGTTAAGTATCAGATGAAAAAGTTGTCTTGTGTTTAGAAACCATGCTATATGAGAAATATATCTTTGAATGTTGGACTTGCACTCAGCAGAAGCACCTGAGGCCTGAAGTCACAGATGAAACAGTAGATTGTATTATTCATCTTATATGTCCTCTGGGGTAAATGCCTATAGAGACAAACACTGGGCTTAATTACTAGCACTGCTTATTTATTTTGCTAATTCTATTTTTCTCTAATTTTCTCTCCAATGCCCCCAACAAATATGGAAAGTTCAATTTGCAAGGTAAATGAGTACATGATATAAACCGACCACATCAAGATTTACATGGTTTATCTCCTTTGCTTATCACAAAAACCCTAAAACGTAGGTGGCATTGTCCCCATTTGCAGATGGGAAAACTGAGAGAGGTCACAGGACTAGCCTAAGTTTTCTCAGTGAATAGGCAGTAGTGGAATTTGAAGTGAGGCTCCAAAGCTGGTGCTCCTTTTTCTATGCCTTACAGACTAGATTTTTTTTTTTTTAAAGGGGGATGAGAAAATAGAAGGCATATGAAGGAGGAAAGAGATGAAGAAAGGCATGCAGGGAAGAAACAAACATTTCTTCACCTCAGATGCCCTCTGGGGTAAATGCCTACAGAGAAGAACATTGGGCTTGATTACCAGCGCTGTTTGTTTATTTGTATCTACTAATACCATTATTGTGCTTGGCATTTTCACATCTCTATGTTCCAGACTGTATTAGTTTCCTATGGCTGCCATAACGAATTACACAAACAGTGGCTTGAGTGGTAGAAATGTATTCCTCATAGTTTTGGAGGCCAGAAGTCTGACATCAGCATCCCTGTGCTGAAATCCAGGTGTCAGCATAACCACACGCTCTCCAGAGGCTCCCGGGGAGAATCTGTTTCTTGTCTGTTCCAGCTCCGGGTGGCTGCTGTCATTCTTTGGCTTTGACCACATCACTCCCATCTCTGCCTCTGCGATCACATCGCCTTCTTCTCTTGTGTGTGTGACAAATCTCTTCTGCCTCTGTCTTACGGGACATGTGTGATTATACTTAGGGACATGTGATTACACGCAGGGCCCACCCAGGTAATGCAGGATAATCTCCCCATCTCAAGAATCCTTAAGATTTGCAGTTATTTTTTTTACCATTTAAGGTAACATCCACAGGTTCTTGGAACTAGGGCATGGATATCTTTGCGGGGACCACGAATCAACCTACCATACAGACTAATGATGAATGTTACAGAGCAGCCTAGATTGACAGCTCAGCCATTTACATATTTTGTTCTTGTTGTTTATTTTTCTGACTCCAGAACCCACAGCTTAAGTCTCTTCACACCAGTGTCGGTGTAATAATTTGTAATGTGTTTGTGCCATGTTGTTAACTCCTCATTGACATATAAGCCTTAATGTTCACTGTTCTCATAAGATTAACTTTCAGTTCAGATGGTTAGCCTGTGGTTGCCCTTGGTCAGCGCTTACTCAGAAGGCCACAGCCCATCTGGTGCCCACAACTTCTGAAAGCACTGGGGCTCACGTTGTCACGAGAGAAATTTAGATGAGCTATGTAGAAGATCTGATCATAAAGGCAAGTGATGGGTTCACTGCATTCTTTTCAACCTGGCAAGGGACAGGGTTGGAGGAGATTTGAGAGGCCTTCAGAGACTACAGCTGCAAAACAGGAAATGACTTTTTAGCATGTTCTTTGACCTCTGAGTGGAAGACTACGATTTGGAGGAGGCAAGAAGGTGTGCAAACAGGGAAGGGCTGATGGCCTTCACAAACCAAATGTGTTACTAGGATGTTGGCGCCATGATGAGGTGGGCGCTGCCATTCACAAGCACTTGCAGCCCCTCTGGGGTGTAGGAAGTGCTCCTTTACACAAGGGCTGGTTCTGATCCCAAGACACACAAACCCAGAGGGGTTTTGGGTCTTCTGAAATGCCAGTGATGTCTACCAAGGGCTTGAAGTTCTCTTTTGACCTGAAAATTAGATAGTTGGATGTCAGTCCATCATTTTAAATTCAGGTTTTTCCCATTCCCCTGCTCAAACCAACTCACTCTGCTGATGTGCCCACTTTGGACATTTGTACAGGGATTCTTTCAGTTACTCAGCACTGAAGCCTCGATGTCAATATTGACCTTTTCTTTCCTTGGCTTCCCACCTTCTTCAACTCTCTCAGAGGTGAAGCAGATAGTATAGTGATAGGACTGTAGGATCTGGAGTAGAGAGAGAAACAAAAAATAAAAATTGGGTTGGAACCAGGCTCTGCTACTTATTTGCTGTGTGACCTTGGACCTGTTTTAACCCTCTTAAAAACTAGGGTAAGAGACAACTTACCACATAGACTTATTATGATGATTATATAATAATAATAATATGAGCTAATAATAATAGTTATTATTGTTCTTCTTTCTTTCATTGTGATATTGTGAAATGTATATTTAGTCTTCTACTGTTTCCTGGCATAAAACTCCTAAAATCCTTAGCATCTCTAAAGCGATACATTTTTGTATGTTAATGATTGACCAATAGCTGGCAACCCCTAGGTAGCTTCAGGATGGGGGCTCATCACCAGAAAGACCAAGGCATGATTAGAGGACTGGGACCCTTGGTCTTTCTGATGACCAGCCCCACCCCCCACACCTCCAGGGAAAGGGGTCGAAGGTGAAGTTGATCACCAGTGGCCAATGGTTTGATCAATCATGCCTGTACAATGAAGCCTTTATAAAAACCCAAAAGGACAAGGTTTGGGGAGCTTCTGGGATATTGAAACATGTGGAGGTCCCTGAAGGGTGGCGTGCCCAGGGAGGGCACGGAAGCTCCATGTCCCTTATACCTTGCAGTACACATTTCTTCATCTGTATCCTTTGTAATATCCTTTATAATAAACCAGTAATTGTAAGTGTTTCACTGAGTTCTGTGAGCCACTCTAGCAAATTAATCAAACCTAAACTGGGAGTCATGGGAACTCCAACTCGAAGTCAGTCGATCAGAAGTTCCAGAGGCCTGAATTTGCAACTGGCATCTGAAAGGTGGACAGTCTTACGGGACTGAGTCCTCAGCCTATGGGATCTGATGCTATCTCCAGGTAGATAGTGTCAGAACTGAATTAAATTAGAGGACACCCAGCCACTGTCCACTACAAAATTGATGGCTTGCTTGGTATGTGAAGAAAAATCCTCATGCATTTGGTCTGGTCACAGAAGTCTTCTGTGTTGATCATTGTGGAGTGAGAGGAGTGGAAAAATGGTGTGAGTATTTTCTACTCACTCATACTTCCAATCTAGTTCAGGCTTTGGTGACCCAAATTAGCACTGTAATAATAGATTCTTTTAAACTAGTAGTTTTCAAACCTTTTAACCATGACCCACGGTGACAAATTTACTTCATTACTAAATTATGACATTAGAAACACTTCCACAAAATTAAAGATTTTATGAAATATCTTGATGTTTTCTATTCTTTTCTCACTTACTGCAAAAAATAGTGTTTTTTTGTTTTTGTTTTTGTTTTCAGATGGAGTCTTGCTCTGTTTCCCAGGCTGGAGTGCAGTGGCATGATCTCAGCTCACTGCAATCTCCACCTCCTGGGTTCAAGCGATTCCCCTGCCTCAGCCTCCCAAGTAGCTGGGACTATAGGAACATGCCACCATGCCTGGCTAATTATTTTAGTAGAGACAGGGTTTCCCCATGTTGGCCAGGATGGTCTTGATCTCCTGAACTCGTGGTCCGCCTGCCTCGGCCTCCCAAAGTGTTAGGATTACAGGCGTGAGCCACTGCACCCGGCCAAAAATAATTGGTTTTAAATCAAATTGATTTTATGACACACTAAGAGGTAAAGTCCCACAGTTTCAAAAAATAATGCCCTAGAGATAGTCCTGACTGCAGTCTCTACTTCCTTCTAATTCATCAAGTATCTACTTTTTGAAAGGAGAACACTTTCCATATTTTGTAAGAAAGCATTACCATCTACCATCCACATTTACATCATATTTTACAATTCCAAGTGCCTTTGTATATAGCATCTCATGTAATTCTCAACAGCCTTTGAGAAAGAAGTTATTTTAGCTTCATTTTACCAATGAGGAAATTCAGATTCAGGCCAGTCACATGTCTCATCCAAGATCATGTACCTGGAAATGACTGAATCAGGATTGAATCCAGCTCTTCTCAACTGGATCCAGGGCTCTTCTACACAAAGCAATGAATTGAAAGGGGGATTTATATTTTTAGAACCAAATAAGAACACAAAATGGATTAAAGTCATGGGCAAATCTTCTATTTTATGCTTTCTTTCATAAAACAAAACATGTAGGAATACTACCACACAGCTTTCTCTAAGAGAGTCACATTCTGGAGCCAACATTAGCTTAATGGTTGTGCCACTTAACTGCATCCCCACTCACTCATTCATCCATCCACTCAACAATTTCATTCATTCATTAATTCAAGAAATAGTTTTTGGGTGTCTACCATGTACCAGGCACTTAGTATGTGGATACTAAGATGAACATAAGAAAATGTAAAATGTCCCCAATCAGCACATGGTACTAAATGCTATGTGGTAATAGGTGCATCAACATGTAAGGTGGTACTAAGTGCTATTATTAGCATGTAAGGTGGTACTAAGTGCTATGTGGTACTAAGTGCATCAGGATGTAAGGTGGTACTAAAGTGCCATTATTAGTATGTAAGTTCTATTATTAGAGTTTCAGATGGTACTATGTGCTATGAAGAAAATAAAACAGGGTAAGAGGAAAAGATTGTTAGGGTTTTCTTGTGAATAGTATGGTTAGGAAGGGTTCTCAGATGAGGTGACATTTGGACAGAGACCTAAATGGAGTGAAAGGGCAAGTCATGTGGATATCTGGGGAGAATTTTCTGGAAACAGGATAAGGCAAGTTAAAGAGAGAGTGAGCTTGGCAGTGATTGAGGAGGAGCAGGGGAAGAGTGTCGGGAGATGAGGTCACGGAAGGGGTTAGATCATATAGAACATTGAAGCCATTGTAAGGACTTCGGATTTTTTAAAATTAGTTCTTCAGAAAAGAACTCTATGGAATAATTCAAAAAACATGTTTTGTTAGATCATTTCTCTTTCACACAAACTTCTTTAAGCCCTAGTAGTTTAGTAAGTTGCCCTAGCTGAGAGCCCCCATTATTATCATTGTGATAAGAATCTCAAGTTATGGCTTAAGAAGAAAACCCACCCACTCAACCCATCCTCCATCCTGATTCATTCCCTCTGAGCATAGCTGTATCCTCAGGCTTCAGCTGATCTTATTCTAGATGATACTTTAACTTTTTAACTTTGATCTTTGATCTATCTGTTCTTTTTTTTTTTTTTTTTTGAGATGGAGTCTTGCTCTGTCACTCAGGGTGGAGTGCAGTGGCACCATCTGGCTCACTGCAAACTCCACCTCCCAGGTGCAAGTGATTCTCCTGCCTCAGCCTCCCCAGTAGCTGGGATTAAAGGTGCCCAACACCTCACCTGGCTAATTTTTGTATTTTTAGTAGAGACGGGATTTCACCATGTTGGCCAGGCTGGTCTGGAACTCCTGACCTCAAGTGATGCACCCACCTCAGCCTCCCAAAGTGCTGGGATTACTGGCGTGAGCCACCATGCTCAGCCTATCCATTCTTAACTAAAAATTACCATTGGTGATGAACCACAAAATTTTAAAATGCATCATAGGGAACATATCACACATGTAGGTTCAGTCCCATGCTATTAGGTTGGTGCAAAAGTAATTGCGGTTTTCGACGTTACTTTTAATGGCGAAAACCGCAATTACTTTTGCACCAACCAAATATGATGTTTGACCAGGCGTTTGGCCGGGGATGCACTCTGAGCACTAATAGCTTGGTGTCTATGGATTACCTGGGTTTATAAGGAGGCCTTAGGCATTTCCTTAGTGTAGCTCATTCAGCAGAGCTAATTTTCCCATTTTACATGCTGTGACTTCAGAAGCCTTGCAACCCGCACCATCCTTGTCTTCCTATTTGAAGAATACTTGCCCCTGTAGACACCTCCTGGAGTTCAGGTAATCTGTGTTCCTCCCTAATAATAAAAATAGCTTACATAGAGTGAGTCTTTAGTGGGGAAAAGTTCTGCATTATTAGGGGAGAGCTTAACATGCTTTATTCCTTTTAGTCCTCCGAGTAACCCACTGAGGTAGGTTCTAATATTAACTTCCTTTTATAGGGTAGGAAATCAAGGCCTAGAAAGCCTAGATAACTTTCCTAGAATGAGAGGTAGAGTCTGGATTTAAATTTGAAACATTCTCCATTAGCTTGATTAGCTACTGGGCCACGGGCGCTGTGTGTATCTTAGCTGGGTTGTAAGAAAGGGAAGTATGTTTTGCAAGAAGGCCCATTTTCTCCTCAGCGCCAGTGCCTTTGCCTTCCCTTTCTACTTTCTTTCCCTTTTCTGGATGGCACCTTTTATGTTTTGGCTCATTTTCTCTCTCTGTCCCTCCCTCCCTTTTTCTTTTTTTCCTCTCTTCTTCTGCCTACAAAATAAAACCCAGTCTCAGGAGGGAATCTGATGAGTGCACACATATGAGTGATCATAAGGTGGCAACTTGTGAGCAGGCTAGTCTATGGCAGGAACATATCTGATCACCGACTATTTAGAAGTACCCTCTACAGGCAATCTTTGGGGCTGTGTAACTTGATTGATTCAGTAAATTGCCGTTGCTCTGACCTTTGGGGACGCCTGGCACATTACAAACCAGAGAGTTGAAGTGACTGCCTGAGATCACACAGCTAGCTACCACAGAACCAGTAGGAGGACTGAGGCCCCTGATTCTCAGTCTCATGTTCTGTCCTCTAGATTATACTGCCTCTTCGATTCGCTTTTTGACATACAACAAAAACTTTAAGCCAAATGAGTCACTCTTGATGGTAAACCTCGAAGTGGCCTTGAGTCAGAGGTGGAGAGTTTTTGGGATGTAAGAGGCTCTTTTAAATTCCCAGCCTATAGAAAGTGGCCTGCTCCAGTTATTTTTAAGGATTATCCTGGAAAACACATTAACAGGGAGTAATTATCATCTCCTATTATCAGTGTAGACACACAGGACAGGCAAGCTTTGATGAGTAGGGAAAATAAGAGGTAAACATCTGGAAAGTGCAGCATATTTCATTACCAGCAAAGGCACTGTGTTAAGTCGTGGGTCTTTTAGACAGACAAGAGCCCAGAGAACCTACTGGAAGAGGAAGGCCCTAAAACAAGAGGTGGAGTGACCAGGACAATCTCGCTTCGCAATTGCTCTCATCACATCAACGTACACTGACCCTTCGCTAATCAGGGCATGCAGAGAATCTTCCAGTAGCCAGTTAATCTTCAAGTTTGTAGGTCAGAACATTGCAGGGCTGAGTTATCTGACCCTTGGATCTGCATACTCTTCCTCCAGGCTTACAGGCTCACAGATCATTTCTGTCCCCTACCCCCAAGGACCCAAGTGCTTTTAACTCTCCAGGCCAAATCCACTTTGCTCCTGGGCTGAAGCACACTGGGCACATTCTTGAACAGAGTTCAAACTAACAGGATTTCCCTAAAACAAGCAACTCCCTGGATGCCCTGGGAAGCACTGTGACTACTTGTGGGGATTAACATAGCCAGAGCAACGTGGCTGTGGTCCAGAAAGAAAATGTATGTGCTTACAAAAAAAAAAAAGCTGGCTCAGAGTCTTGGGAACCCCATAATCAGAAGCATACTCATTCTGACAGTTTCAAAAGACCCAACACCCACCTCAGTGTGACCTGGCGAGGGTTCAGAGAAATCCACCCCATCTTTTGTCTTTTGGATGGAATGCAAGAGCCATGTAAGACTTCCTGCCCAGAAAGCAGAGAGTGGGCAGGCCTTTGCCACTCGCCTCAGCAATGTAGGGAGACGTGGAGGCCATCCTTTGGCTCATCTTTGGGTGCTGTGACTTCATCTTATGGCATGAGGCATTCTGTGTTAATTCTACATGGCGCCCAAGTCATTGCAAATCTGCTACCTAATCTTCAGGGTTTCTATTGGTTTATGTTTTGTTTTGTTTTTTTTTTTTCCTGGGGAAGAGCTACTCATAGGTTGGGGTGTGGGTGGCTTCTGTCAAGACTGGACCTTGAAACAACAGCACTGGCTGGTAGAAAAGTCAGTCTGGGTCTAAGTAGGAGCTGAGTCACCTCTGGCTTCTTGGTTATTTCTAGTAGGCTGGGGAAAGGTCTGGGGCTCCAGGGAGCCTACTGTCTATCTTTAATGAGCCAGATTCTAAGGTTTGAGGTCCGGGAAGAGGGAAAGTCTTACAGCCACTAACAGACACTCTCCTGTGGTCTCTAATTGACACTGCATAGGACTTTGCCTGTGGGTGTTGGGTTTGCAGGCCGCTCCCGCAAAGGAAAATGAAGAAGCTGTCTGCTGCAGTTTGTTATGATCCACATTTTCTGCAACTGGAAATGCCAGTGGAGGATTTTAAAATATTGGATCCATACCGAGCCAAATTTGTGGGGGGAATCTGAGAAATGGATGGCTCAAACATTTCCTTAGAAATCTTGATTTTCCAATACTGGCTGAATCTTGGGACAAAACTACTCTTGCAGGTCCATGTATAGCAGCCAGCCTTCCTCTGTACACATGGGTGCTGGTCTGTGCCTGGGGATAAGCCTTCAGTATTATTCCTTGAAAGTCTTATTTTTGGCATATGACTCCAATGATGATCACAGATGAGCATGGTACTGCACTTAAAGCAAGATTTCCAAACCAGTGCTTTGTAGACAACCCTTAGTTAACACATCATTGATTGCTTCTCATCCCAAATTCATCATCCTTGCTTCTGTACATTCATTCATTCAACAAACACTGAATGCCTTCTACTTGCCAGAATCTACCAAGTGCTGAGGAAAGATACAAAACTGATTAAGAAGGAAGAGGTGGAAGCATGATCTGAAGAAACCTTGAAGAGTAGCAGGGTCAGTGTCTTGCTTGGAGTAGGAAAAGGGAAGATAAAGAGATCTTTCGAACATGTAGGCCAAGACAACCCTCGAAGATTTAGTAGATTGGACTAATATGTGGTCAGATCACACATGGCAATGATATGAATGACCAGAATGTCCAAATCTGGAAGAGACTGGAATCTGAACTTGAAGAGGGAGAATATGGTCTCCTTTGTGGGAGTGCATGTTTGCTGCCTTCTTATATGAAGGACCCTAGTGATGAGGATTGCTGTGAGGATGACTTTGAAGGGATGTGCTTTTGTTTGTGAATACCTCTACTGAAGTTGCTGGAAAGATTCTGGTCTGTGAGGAATTATCTGGCTGTTTTGATTGGAATGGATAATTCTACGTCAGTACTACAGGTTCTAATGGCAAGGGCTGATCCTAGAAAGGACATGCACATGATCACACTTGTCCACTAGATTAGAAGTTCCTTGATGTAAGTAGAATTTGTCCATTTCATATCCCCAGGGCCTAGCAGATGCTTAATATATGCTGGTGAATATATGAAAGAAGTGAAGTTTGGGTAAGACAGTGTGGAAAGGATGAGTAGAAACCCATTACTATGACATGAGAAACCCCTCTAGTATATACCTACTTTTACTGAGTTAGGGGAAAACCTGAGTCAATTTTCCTTGTCTTCTACCCCCACCCTCCACACAAAGACTGGGTGCTGAATTACCATTCAGTTTTCCTCTTCAGCAACACTTTGTGTATTGTCGTCTACAAGCAATGGAAAAAAATGATGCTAGCCTAGGGAACTTAAAAATCTTGGAAGGGCATCAGTTTTGGCAAATTCTAATCCCTAGAGTTGAAAGCATATGTATCAGCCAGTGTCTCTCCAGAAAAAACAAAACCCATGCAGAATAATTTAATAGAGGAAATTTAATATGGGAAATTAGTTACAAAGGTTTTTAGAAGAGTTGAAAGAGCAACCAGGGTAAGGCAAGGCAACCCCAAGATTAGCAATTGCTGAAAACTCCTATTTTCCCTAGGGCTGGAGGAACAAAGGTATTACCTGAGCCAAGAGCCTGAGCTACCTGCTGAAAGCTGGTTCTGGGGGGAATCCAACTGGTAGTGTCTTGGATAGAGAAGTCTCAGCCCCTAGTAGGGGAGGGGTGTGAAAACCTGGCTTCTCTTTTCTGCCCATTCTCAAATATCCTGCCCATGTTTCTCATTGGCCAAACCAAGCAGGAAGCAGTGGGGAACCTTGGTAGTTTATAGAGGTCATCCTTCTTTGAATATAGAGAAGAGCTGGGAAATGGCAGAGTCTGGATCTTAGAGCTTGTTTGCAGATGTCCAGCACAGCATCCACTCATCCATCCCCAACACTCCTGCTGACTCTCCTGTACGGTGTGAAGTTGAGGGAACATGGGTGCACTCTGCTTGGATAAATGGTGGCCCCTTGGGAAGGTTATACTGAACTATTCTCCTCTTTCTTCCATATTTGGCCTTGGAAAATATTCAGATTTCTTACCGAAGCCACTAAATCCCCAAACTAGCCTCACACTTGAGACTGAAACTTATATGAATGGAACACCTTTTAGGCAGCTACTCATTAAATAAACACTTGACCAGTAAGGGGACAGGCTGGGTGCACTTTGTTTGTCCAGTCTTTGCTTCTTCATTTGCCCTCACCAGTGGGATGGAGGTGAGCAGGAGGGATAAGAGAGGACTGGACATGTGCTGTTGGGTTAGAATTCAGATTCACAGGTCTGCTAAGTCCTAGTTCACAGGAAATAAGGCCAAGCAGATCTATAGGAGAGAAATGGGGGAAACTGAGAGGCTCACTGAAACCACGGATGATATTTTACATGCCTTGTAGGCTTCCGGGGGTAGACTCCTGGTTGGGGACCCATTCTGTTTGGAGATTCTGTGTTCACATAAGTAGTCAAATGCCCTGTGTCAGTTAGAATTTGATCAAGAAAGCTGAACCACTAAGAGGGACAAGATGAATGAGGGCTTTTCTGTAGGGATTATGTTTTACACAGTGGAAGCTGGTGAGGAAGTCGATGGAAGGCTGTTGCCTCATCTGGTGATGGGCCTGCGGCCATTGCAGGTCCATAGGATCATCAATTTGAAAGAAAAGGTTGGATATGAAGTGGAAATGGCCAGAGATAAACTGGAATGCACCAGCACGAAGCCTTGAAGACAAACTGGAACTCACGTGTGTCACTCATTGCCTTAGTCCATTCAAGCTGCTCTAACAAAACATCTTATGTTGGGTAATTTATAAACAACAGAAATGTATTTCTTTGAGTTCTGGAGGCTGGGACACTCCAGATCAAGGCACTAGTAGGTTTGGTGTCTGGTGAGGGGTTGTGTTTTGCTTCACGGGTAGTGCCTTCTAGTTGTGTCCTCATGTGCTCCCTTTAATCTTTTGAATAAGGGCACTAATTATATTTGTGAGGACATAAGCACTTCTCCACAGGCCTCTCCTTTTCCCACCATCACATCGAAGATTAACTTTCAACCTATGAATTTGTCAGGAGACACCAACATTCAGACCATAGCACTCACCACCTTGACAAAGCAGCTGGTTTGCAGAAGCAGGTGTCCTTCTCCATAGAACTGGGCACATGCCTGGTTCAGGACCCAGAGAAGCTGAAGGAAGAAATCTTGTAGGATCTGAAAGAGCCACAGGACCAGCTCTGCTGTCTTCCAACAGATGGGCAGTGGACCTGTAGCAGCAATTTAAGCTAAAAAGATGCCTGGAGCCCCATACCTCCTTCCCAGCATAATGGAGGCTACTTCACTTTCACCTCCCAGATCCCACTCTAAAGTTTCTTGTAGCCAACCCTAACTTAGAACTATACAAGGAAGAGGATTCTGAGAATTCTAGTTACAGTTTAGCTAAGTCAACCCAGGACAAAGCCAGCATATGTTGCAAGAGAGCTCGGAAAACTAATGGTTGGAGGAGAGATGCCTGTTTGGATACAGAAATGAGCTTTCATCACTCCTGAGAGAGGGAGGTATGTCTTTCACTTCTTGGTGATTGGCAGCAGTAAAGCTGGTGACCTCCTCTCTGGATGGCTCCTGCACTCAGGGGAAGCCAGGAGATCTACAGCCCTTGGAGATCTGGGAGGGCCCTAGCTGACCAGACACTGCCAAGAATTTGCATCTCCAGGATGTATCTCTCTCAGGCTTAGGGAAAAGAGAACCTCTTTGGGCCACCCCAGCCTCTCTCTCCCACACAGATATAATCACACCTCCCTGACAAAGCTGTTGTGAGAATTGATTCGTTAATGCTGGGGAAAGGGCTTTGAAGGTGAAGAGTGCATTGTGAATGCTGTTATAATTGTACACAGATGCCTGAATCCAGACTGGTGGCATTTTGCTGACTAATAGTAGAATTTGTTGGAGTTGGTGGTGACCTTTTCTTCCCATTACATTTCTAAATATTTTGCTTGTCAACTATAAACAAGCCCATTCCAAAACAAAAATCAGACCTTCTACTGATGCTTATAAAATTGTACTTGTTCTGTGGAGGATTTCCGGTTTCCCTCTTTCTCCCTCCTTTCTCTTCTCTTAGGCCAAATGAGGTTTACTTAGCTGTCCGCTTTCCCCTAGAGGAGAGCCTGCTGAGAATTGAATACACCATTTCTTGTTTACCTTCACATTCATTTCTGACCAGGTGGACAGGATGTCAAAACTTTTAGCCAATTTTTCAGGGTGGCAAACATATTACAGACATGCATTGTTATAAATTACCATCAGCGGTGGACCACATATACAACTGTGGTTCCCTAAGATTATAATAGAGCTGCTCTATACAGGTGTACCATTTTTTTCTCTATTATACTATATTTTTACTGTGCCTTTTCTATGCTTAGATTTGTTTAGATGCACAAGTGCTTACCATTGTGTTGTAATTGCCTACAGTATTCAGCACAGTAACATGCTGCACAGGTCTGTAGCCTGGGAACATAGGTTATACCATATAGCTTAGGAGTATAGTAGGCTTGCCCATGTAGGTTGTGTAAGTATATTCTATGATGTTCACACGATGACATGATTGCCTAAGGACACATTTCTCAGAACTTATCCTGTTAAGCAATGCATGACTGTAGTCAAACATTTAGATTCCCTTTCTTTTTTTTTTTTTTTAATAACTAGAGAATTGGCCTTTCCTACTGCACTTCCGGCATCATGTCGGCAGTGCTGCTGTTTGTATCTCTGTCCTTTTTTTTGAGATGGAGTCTCACTCTGTTGCCCAGGCTGGAGTGCAGTGGCACCATCTTGGCTCACTGCAATCTCCACCTCCTGAGTTCAAGTGATTCTCCTGCCTCAGTCTCCCAAGTAGCTGATTACAGGCATGCACTACCACACTTGGCTAATTTTTCTATTTTTTAGTAGAGACGGGGTTTCACCATGTTGGCCAAGCTGGTCTCAAGCTCCTGGCCTCAAGTGACCCCCCTGCCTCGGCCTCCCAAAGTGCTGAGATTACAGGTGTGAGCCACTGCACCTGGCTTTGTATCTCTGTCTTTCTGAACCTTCATCCATTTCTTTCTTGTCCCATTTGCTTCTGTATTATAATTTTGAAGTGTGTAATAAGGACAACAGGTTGTAATACATACTTATAGCCTCTCTCCCCACGTCCCCTTTGGAGGAAGGCCTTTAATTTTTCAGTATCTCTTATATTGGTTAAGATAAGATGAAAAGAAGAAAAGAGGAAGAAAAATATCTCAAATTACCAGAGAAGCCCAGTCGACACACATAATAAAGAGCTGAGCCAAAGAGGAGAGCAGGGAGAGAAAAATGAAAGCAGGCGTGAAGTGGGCTTTCAGGAGAGTGTGACAGCCGTAGACAGGGAAGGAGTAAATAGATTTTTAGGGGGAGCCACTGATAGGTGTAACAGAATAATCATGAAAGATATCTAAAGAGGGTTGGATTAGTCTGCTGGGATTGTCATAACAAAATGCTGCAGAGCAGGTAGCTTAAACAGCAGAAACTTACTTTCTCACACTTCTGGAGGCTGGAAGTCCAAGATCAAGATGTTGGGAGGATTGGTTTCTCCTGAGGCCTCTCTCCTTGGCTTGCAGATGGCTGTCTCCCAACATGGCCTTTACTCTTCGTACATGCTAACCTGATGTCACTTCTTACAAGGACTACAGTCATATTGGATTAGGACCACCTCTCTAATGACCCTAATGACCTCATTTAACCTTGATTACCTCTTTAAAGGTCCTATTTCTAAATACAGTCACATTGGGGATTAGGGCTTCAACAAATGGATTTTAGGAGGACACAATTCAGTCCATAAAAAGAGTTTTAAAACTATTTTATTATATGAAATATATGTCCTCTCCTGATTTGGTGTTTTCTAAAAAGAACAAGAAAGGATTTAAATAGCTTTCAATTATATTTATCTATCTTTTCTGTTGAATTGCTTTTAACATAGCACTTCACCAAGCCTGGGCCACAGGGCCTCTGGGTTTATATGTGTCACATTCAGATTCAGGCAACTCTCTGTTACCCAATTTCAACTAATTAGAATGTAATAAAGTAGACTTGATAAGAAAATCAGAAGGAACCTAATTTAATCTCTCATTTGTAATTCAAAAAGCCTCTTAGGAGTTTACTTATCCCCAAATATGAAAATTATATGTATGAAAAAAATCCAGCTACAGTTTTGTTGTTGAAAAAAACAAATGTCATGTAACACTTATTTTTTGTAGGTATAATCAAGTATTTGTAACCACATGTAGCTCTATATAGTTATAATGCAGATTTTCTTTTGCTATTAAGAAAAAAAGAATTATAGCCTCAACTCTGCTAGTTTCGTTTTTGATGATCATCTAAATGAAACCTGTCATTTAGTGACTGCAATTTGGAAGTATCAATAACTGTTTGAAAATAAGCAAACCACAATCTGGATGGGAGAATAAAGCCTGTCCTCCAGGACCGTGGTCTGCTTCTCTGATTACTGCTTGGAGCTGCTGCAGATTCACATAATGGCCCCTTATCCAGTGCTCGGGGCAGTGGCTATGAAATCTGGAGCACATTTTGCCGAGGCTGCAGACACATGTTGTATGTCAAACATACAGTGCCTGTCAAGATACAGTTCTAAAGTATTGGTGGCCCCACACCCTCCATGAGATGTGTCAAGAGCATAGAGAAGTGCAGGTGGCACCTTCCATTGTGGGTGCAAACAGATCTGCAGCCCCTGGACACATGTGAGCTACTGCATCAAGTTGAAGTGGTTATTTGCAGGGTCTAACCTCAGATCGTCTTGCTGAGGAATGGCACACAGAGCAAATATGTTAGAGTGGAAGAGAAAGAAAGAGAGTGTGGGAGAAAGTTCTGTGCGGGACATAAATGGAAGAAGATATGAATGACTTATTTATTCAGGGACAATTTCTAGGCCAATCAAATCAATGCTGTAATAAGGCTAATCTGGTGCCTACTCATGCAGTAAGACAATAGTGAGATGTGGGTCCAGTTTTACAAATGCCATAGTAGTGGGTCCATACTTCCCTGGGATGGGCCTTTTTTAAAGCCATTATTATTTATAATTCATTTACATGTGGAAGACGACGGTTCCTTATGGTTCAAATGATCCAAATCTGGGCCTTTAAAGCCATGCATGATTTATTTGCACAAGGAAATCATGTTTTCTTTGGAGCTTTTCAATGGAGGCATAATTACAGTGTTGCAAATACAGTGCTCTATTTAAGGGTCTGTCAGCATTTCCATAATAAACCTCTATTTTCAGGAGTCCAGAACATTTCCAGAGAGAGAGAGAGAGAAAGAAATCCTTCTAAAATATAAGCTTGGTGGGTCCATTCGGGGACTTCATTTTTAATCCAAATCTGTAAATGCATTTGCAACCAGACAGTCTTCTGTATTTGTGTGGTGGTGCCAGTCATGTGCCAAGCGTCGCTGGACCCTGCCCAGTGGGGCTTCAGCTTTAAAGCAGGATCTTCCTGGGAAGCAGTAGCGTGCTGGGTGGCTGGCCAGCTCCCTTTCCAGACCCCAGCTGATGGCCAACTTGCATCTCAGCTTGAAGAAAAGAAAAAAATGTTTTTGCTCTTGCCTTTTCTCTCTTCTTTTTCTGTTTAACTTAGGCATATGCTAACTTGGATCTTGAATAATAATAATGTGAATAGGAACATTAAGCCTGATTTGAGTGCCCGGTATGTGCCTGGCGTTTTACAAATACTTAATTTTAAACCTTATAACAATCCTGTGAAGTAGAAATGGTTATCCTTGATTTTTAGATGATGAAAACAGACCGAGGGGAGGTAACTTGGCTGGCTAAGAACAGGAGAGCAAGATTCGGGCAACTAAGGCAGTAACTGAGATATCCCCACGATGGGCTCCACAATCTTTTGGGAGGCATCTCTCAAGTTGGAGCAGCTCTTTTAGAGGGAATGAACCTAGGAAAGGCGGATGGACTCAGAGAAGACATAGGCAGGACACAGAAGGCTGGTGGGAACCGGCCAATCAGGAGAAAATGCCTTGGAAGACATTTAACAACCTCCCAGAGTATGGTTTCATAGGTAAGTGTGATTTGAGTTGAACCTGGATAAAAATATGTGAAGTTTTTGGAGGCTTGCTATGTGGCAAGCTTACACTTTACATGGATTATCTCATTTATTTCCCCATTTTACCAAAACAGAGAATGAGTTTTTATAGAGATTGGATAAAATGCCCAGGATTATATAATGAGGAAGTGGCAGAGTTCCCAGGTCTGGAATCTTGGTTCTTGACCATTACGCTTTATGGCTTCCAGGGAGCCAGTCTCCCTCCTTTTGGAAGGTACAGTGTGAATGGAGACAGGAAGTTGAAACTCAGGATCCTCCTGCTTTATGTGGGAGATCCTTTCTCCGAATTGCTGATGGATCGTTTCCATGAGTTTGTGTGTTGGCATTTAGCAGAAGGAAAAAGGTAATATATACCCCTCTGGCACAGGGAGGACAAGGGACAGGCAATGGAGGGAAAGAGACCACCCTCTGCACTGCGTTTGCAGCCAACCACGGGGAAAGTGTTTTGTAAACTCCTGATCCCTCGTGGGTGGTGTGATTTAATTCTTTTTCCTTCTCTTTTCTGGGACTGCTTTTGGGTTGCTAGTTCCAGCTGAGACTAGAAGTGGTAACACACAGCCCAGGGAGCGGCAGTAGAGGAAAGAAGGGTTTTCACTAAGAGACTTTTCTTCCTTTTTCCTGAAGCAAAATCAGGTAACGCTATGGGGGATATTGCTTACTGAGGTATCTTCCTGCTGTTGAAGCTGGGGTCAGGGCTTAATGTTTAGAGGGAGAGACTCAAATTGTCTTTAGAAAGCAGGATGCACTTATCTTATGGAAAATGACTCTTGGGGGTTGCAAAATCTGTTCAGCCGGGATTTACTGAGGTCCTTCTAAGGGGTCTGTGTTGGGCATTATTCTCCATAGGGGAAAGTGGCTTGACTGGCATGGAAAAGCTGATTAAAGTCAGTGTTGGAGAGAAATGGTAGAGGGAGGTCCCTCCATGCTGCCAAAACTTCCACACTAATTTGAGAGATTGCCACACTAGTCCTACTGAGAATAGGAAGTGAACTGACTAGTGTCTATTTAGAATAAGAGCTATTCATTTATTCAGTCATTCATTCATTCAACCAGTATTTACTGAGCATCTACTATATGCTGGACACTGAGATAGGAGCTAGGGAATCAATGGTGAACCAGACAGATGTGGTTTCTACCCTCACAGAACTTAAAATCTAGTTGATAGAGACATTAAGCAGATAATCACACTAATACTTAAATAATTATGACTGTGATAAGTTCTTCAGAGGAAAATACAAGGTCCTGTGAGAACAGATAAAGGAAGGATTAAGTCCTTTACAATGCATTCAGCTGCAAATAACAGAAAACCCAATCAACAGTGGCTTGCCTAAGTAGGGTTTGTTTTTTTCACATAACAAGAAGTCCAAAAGCAGACATTTGCTGGCATTGGTTCAGCGATATCAAGCCTCCAGGCCATTTCTTGCCTCTTCCCTGCCATCCTCAACATAATGAATTTCCACCCATAGGCTTGTTGCCTCATGGTTACAGAATAGCTGCAGCAGCTCCACTTTCAAAGACTGGAAGCACAGGGAAGGAGGTATACTAGAGAACTCTTTTCTCTAACATAATTATACTTCATCAGCAGCAACGTTTCTTTCCCAGAAATCTTTCAGCAGACTTTCTGCTACGTTTTATTAGCCAGAACTGAGTTTGATTTTTTTTTAACGAAGACTACAGAAAAGACAAACTAGTCAGCGATTATATGTGTATAATGCTAAGTAATATTTGTGGAATGCCTTATAAGCCACACTTGTGTGTATTAAGTTGGCTGATTCTTACATCAATCCTGGGAGAGAGACGGAGCAATTTTTCAGATGAAAGCATTGGAGCTCAGCTGAGGGACTTGCCCGGAAACACGCAGTCAGTCCCCCTCCAGCTAGAGGTCCTCATCTCACCCTTGGATGCTTGCATCACCAGGTCTCTGCTGTGTTTGGGAGAGTGGGATGATCCTGAGCCCTAAACGCAGTAGATTCCTAAGGGGACATGATGGTTTGCTCGCTGAGGTATTTGCTTAGAGTCTTGAAATGTTGATAGTGTCACTCTGATGTTTTCCTGTGGCTATCCCTGGGATTCAAAGTCACATGGTAGGAAGGAGACCAGCTGGGAAGAAAGAAGCTTTCTTCTCATGGTGAAGTCAGAGTCTTACAGTGGAGTCTTTGGGGTCCTTACTTGCCAGGATATAAAAACAGGTATAGAAAATCGTGTCTGCTGATGGAACGATGACCTCATTTCCAGAGGACTTTGGAAATGTTGATTTTAAATGTTTTTGAGTAACCCTCCCCAACCCCTGGCACCCCACCTGGGCAAAAAGCAGTGTGTTTAACATCTAGGATAAATGAATGAACATTTAAACCACAGATTCTCATGTTATTTTGAAGGCACCCAAAAGAGGCAGGCTGCCAATCATATGCGACATCCTAGTCTGCTTCCCCCAGCTCCCAGCATGCAGTGTGTGCCCGTCACAGCAGGGTCATGTCCTTGGGTCCTCAGGTTGTTTCACTCTCCTCGCCTCCCTTGCTGCCTCTTGTATCTGGGCTCTGAGGTTGTTGGTTGTCTGTTGCTGGGCTGGTTGAAAGTAGAGACAGGCCTGCTGGCTTGAGACCATCCTATGAAAAGCAGGACGGGCAGGGAGCCCAGAGACGCACCAGCGCGGGGCTCTGCATCCCTGAGTTACGCCAGTGGAAACAAGAGTCATGTACCCTGTGCTGGAGAACGTGTAAAGTTGACACCGTTTACCAGATGTTCCAGTGTTTTATGAGCTTTACGAGGCCTTCTGTTAAGTAACACTTACTTTAAAAAAAGTAAAGCTTGCCTGCTCTGAGTGGAAAGTTTTTGTCTTTTGTTTTTTTAAAAAAATCTTTTGGGTGAACTCTGAGGCACCTGTTTGCACAGCAGAGCTCTGGCCTGTGAGGGGCTGCTTGTGGTGAGTGACAGGCAGGGGAGAGGTATGTGGCAGGCAACCTGGTACAGATTTTAAAAGGCCAGAGACCAGAGGCCCAGGCTCCTGGATGCAGAAATACACATGCAAACAGGGACCCAGATGTGCCCCCTGTCACTTTAATACAATAAATATGTTCCTGAAATGTGGAGTACAAATCACGTGTTTTTGTAGCCCCAAATATTAATAGGCTATTTCTTTCTTATGCTAGGAATTGTTGTAGAAACAAAAAATTATCATCTAATTTATTTTTAGTGTACTTTGGAATTTTCAAAAGATAGATTTGATTAACATAACATCCATTTTCAACGCATGCTCTAGAGTGCAGCATATTACAAAGTGGGCATTTATCATATTTGGTGTCTTGAAGATGTCACTCAAGATGGTGAACAACTGGCATGCATGGACAGGCATGAAAAGTTCAATGCAGAGCGCGGCAAACCTACTCAGGTGAAGGTCAGGAAGATCAAGATCTAAATAATTTGATGAGAGAAAGTCAGGAAGGAAACAGTCGCTCTGTGGGAGCAGAGAAGAGCTCTGTTCAGTAGTGTTGAGGAGAGGCCATCAAGAAGTCTGAAAACAACCTGGTTTGATACCATCTTGTCCAAATCACTGCCACACACAGACAATGGGGCAATGGGGTGTGTTAAAATCAACACAGACCCCTGTCACCTTATTATGCAACTTAGTTTGGGGAGAAGGAGGAGGAGGAGGAGGAGGAGGAGACTCTGTTTGTCCCACAAGTATATTTTGAGTGCAACTCAGTTATGGCCCAGCAACCAACCAACAATCTTTATAATTATAGCAGCACATCAGTGTCTATGGGTTAGAGGTCTTCTGACTCCTTAATTACATGTGTGGATCTCCATCCTTGTCTCTATCAGGGTCCATTGTCTAAAATCAATGCCTTCAATGGGAGCAGGGCTTTCACTGGGCTCTGCTGCATGTGGAGAGAGTAGAAAGGAGCTAAGTGTGGAAGGAAGCACCTCAGGTAACATTGGTTACCTGGAGCAGGAGCATTGAAGAGGGGAAGGTGGGATATGAGAAAAAAAAGATCATGGAAGAGAAAAATGTGTGCACTGTATTAAAAGACAATATGTGTGATATCCCATTTACATAGAAAATGTACCTATGTTCACATATATAAGGAGATAGATGAAAGGATGGTTATCAAAATGTTGGTGATGATTAGCAGGTTAGTGGGCTTTAGGTTAGCTTTCATTTTAAAAAATACTTTCTGGTGTTTGAACTTTTTACAGTGTTTATTATTTTAAAATCAGAAAACAATAAAGCTACTTTCGATGCAAAAATAAAGATAGCAAAATAACACAAAGACAACTCCCTGCATTTCAGAGCTCAGGGTGTCTCTCCTCCTCTCTCCCCATGAAGCCTGGCTGCATACTGGAAATGTGGCCTCCAGGAGAAATAAAAGAGGATACAAGACATGGATCACTGATGCCACGGCTGGGGTTGTGACGTCTTTTTGGAAAACCAGTTGTTGGTTACCAGGTGGATATCTCAGAGCATCGGCACCATCCTTGTGGAAACTAAGCTTGCAGAGGCCCCTGTGATCAGAAGGATTGCTCATATTTTTGCTTTCCAACGGATAACTACCAAGAAGGTACTTACTGTCAAATAAAGTTAGGCTTGTTAACTTACTGCAGCAAGGAAGAACATACCCCAGGGACCCATCTCAGGAGGATGGAATGGGGAGGGGCATTTTATAATCTTTGAACTCATGCTGAATGATGGTAAGGAGGGACTAGGGGAAATGTGGACCTGCTCTGAATTGCATGCCAACATGAAGAGGGGACAGGTTGGGTATCTCAGCAACTTCTGAGGCAGGAGGAAAGAGACAAAGCTGGAGAAGTCATGGGCAAGGCAATCTCTAAAAAGAAGGAGAATTGTTAGTCACTTTGCAGCATGGTGTGGCTTTGGGAGAAACACTGATTTTTGTTGGCCTTGCCTCAGGCCCTGTCAAGTCTTTCAGGGATGTTTCTGATGAACAGCGGGGCTGATTTTCGTTTTCCCTTCTTGGGGCCCAGGGCTAGCTGTCATTGCTGGAGAAGTGGTTAGTGGTGGTGAGGGCGATGGAGGCTGCTGTGTCCACAGTCCTGGCTGGGAAGGGTTAGGGTAGAATGCATGGAGCTTTGGCTGCTGCCCAGGACTTCATCCTTCATGGTGTTGTCAGGCATTGGAAGCCTGTGGGAGTGAGAAGAAAATTGATCATCAGGTTCCATAGTGGGTACAGGTCCTGTACCCACTGACATAGAGGCTTCAGGGGACAGATGCCCATCAAACCAACTGAAGATGCCTCCAGGCCTCCCGATAGGTGTTCGAGCCCCACCCCTGCTGTCTAGAGGCTGGGAAACTCCTCAGGAATCCTGCCTGACTTCCTCTGATTCACTTCATTTTCTCCATACCTCTGTTTTCTCTTCTATGAAGAGGGGAAAATCATACCAACTTCTCTAAGTAAAGCCAGGATGGCTTCAGGGGCAACCCAGATTATATTCTCCAAGAACTCCTAAGTTCAAAGAGAAAGAGAATGCAGAAATGTGTAGGTCTTAATGTGGGGTGAGCTCTTATTCTGTGATCAGAAACACACAGTGGCCCCACCGACGATGGCGCCTGCCTGCCTGCCTGACGTCCTTGTGGAGTTACGTTGGTGGCTGCTGCTTACTCTTCTTCCCTCCCTTTGCTTACTCTGAATGACAACCTCTTCAGGATGACACCCCTGAACCGTGGCTTCCTCCTGTCTCAGACACGCCTCTTTTTCTCCCTGTTCCTATGGCATCCACCCCTAAATTTGCCCTGACCTCATTCTCCCAGGAGGAAGGTGGAGGGCAGGAGGCAGAAGGGCCCAGGATGGAAGGTCTCCGAGTCTTGGTCTTCTGACTCAGGCCCTGAGGCTACCTCTGTGGCTGCCCAAAGTGACAGGCGCGGCCTCCGCCTTAGTGGCTGGCCTGGACTCACTTTGTCGGCGGAGGGTCAAGACTGGCCCTGTAGTCTGCTCATAGGACCTGGCTGTCACCCACAGGCAATTCATCCTGACCGCGTCTGCGACTGTGTATGGAAAACAACAGCAGTCGCTTTAACAGCAAAAGCAACAAATACACACCAAACGGGACCGTCCCTGTGCTCCCAGGTGGTGGGAGGCAGATACGGGAAGGAGGACACATTTTCCTGCGATATTGAATAAGATGAGCAGTGGTTATTTTGGGCCAGTCTCCAGCAAGCACTTGGAGAGCGCCTCAGAACTGCAGATGAAGCCCCGGATTGACTTTATTGGGTGATTTCAGCACTGCCAAATATTTGTAGTGTAAAGAAATCATAAAACGTGCTGGTGGTCCGGGAGCTGGATGGGGTACAGTCTGTGCATATTTGAGATGACTGTGATTTGGTGACAGGCCTGTTTGATCCCCTCACCTAGAAATAAGTTAGGATCCGCCACAGAAATAAATTAAATGAAGATGGCCCGGAATCCATTTCCTCTGGCCGTCCCTTTTCCCCCCTTATCTGGAGAGATCAGCAGTTTTCTTGGCCTCTAGGTGCGATTTGTACTGAATGATCACAGTTGGGCTTTCTCTACTGCGCTGGAAGCCTGAACTGGCTTCCTTGCCACCCGCCTGCTGCGGAGGACAGGGCTCCCTGTTAGTGATTATGTTCGCCGTTTGTGTAGTCTGCGGCATGTGCAGTAGAAGGCTGATCGGTTTGCTTTAATTAAGCTTCAAAAGAGAACCCAAGCCTCCATCTTATCTCCTGTTTGCCCCTTAATTCCCTTTCCACGGTCCCTGCTGTAGGTGGGAAACGGAGCCTGTGGTCAGATGGAGGGTGGGACCCTCACGGTCTGGGTGAGCCTTGCCTTGAGAATGAGTTTCTCTGAACTTCTTCCAAGGGAACTCTTTTCGAATGTTCTCTGATTTCCACAGGGAGCTAATTGCCAATGACCCTTTTAAAAAAAATCATCTTGGGTGTTTCTCAGTGCAGGAAGAAGGGGTGGTGGGGAGGGGGAGCTGTGGCCGGCATTGGTGACCCCACCGTCTGAGAGCTTCTAACAGGGGGTGAGTTTCAGCAGGCCCCGTGGAAAGCCCTCAGTGAGGCCTGGTGAAAATAGGCCCCCCGTACTTTTGTAGAATTTTCCTTCTAAAACTAACATGGGGGCCGCAGCAGCAGTTTTTTGTCCCAAGTAATCACCGGATGGATTTTTTTTTTTTTTTAACCAGCTTCTGTGCTCCTCAGAAGGAACATTTGTAACCATGCATTCTTTATGTGGTCTTCGATTAATAAACAGGAACCCACCTTTCTAGACCGATGGGGAAACAATTTTTTTTCTGTGTGCTGCTCCTGTGTGTAGGGTCCATGAATGGGGGCTTTGAGAACTTGTCCTTTCGTGGCCAGATATCAAAGTGCTGCTCACACATACAGATTGACCGCCTCAAGGTGCGGCCCGGGCCGCCGCCCGCGTGGCCGCCCACTGCGCTTCCATGCTGGCTGCCTCGTCGGGCCGCAGGGCCAGACTTGTGATGACCCAGTTTTCTTCCCTGGGATGAACGCCGACCCACCAGGAAGAAGGGGGAGACCACCAGCAGCCATTCTCCACCGAGTCCTAAAATAACCATATTTATATTGACTTGTATGGGCTCTTTTTTGTGGCATTCCTCTCCCATTCATATCCCTCTGGGAAGAGAAAGTTCATTTTTAAAGATTTTCTTGCCTCATGTTCTTCCCTTTCTTTTCTTTTTTTCCCCTCAGCTCCTCTCTCCTCCTCTCTCCTCTCCCCTCCCCTTTTCTCTCTCCTGTCTCCCCTCCTCTCTCCCCTCCTTTCCCTTCCTCTCTCCCCTCCCCTCTCCTCCCCTTCTCCTCTCTATCTCCTCCTCTCCTCTCCCCTCTCCTCCCCTTCTGTCTCCCCTCCTCTCTCCCCTCCCCTTCTCTCCTCCCTCCCCTCCCCTCCTCTCCCTTCCTCTCTCCCCTCCCCTCCCCGCCGCTCCTCTCTCCCTTCCTCTCCCCCCTCCTCTTCCCTCCCTTCCCCTCCTCTCTCCCTTCCCTTTCTCTCTCCTCTCTTCTCTTCCCTCCCCTCCTCTCTTCCCTCTTCTCTCCCCTCCCCTCCCCTTCTCTCTCCCCTCCTCTCCCCTCCCTTCCCTTCCCCTTCTCTCTCCCCTTCTCTTTCCCCTCTCCTCCCTTCCTCTTTTCTCTTCCCTCTCCTCCCCTCCCCTCCATTCTCTGCTCCTCTCTCCCTTTCCCTCCCCTTCTCCCTCCCATCCCCTCCCCTCCTCTCTTTCCTCCATTGCCTTCCACTCGTCTCTCCCCTTCCCTCCCCCCCTCCTCTCCCTTCCTCTCCCCCTCTCCCCTCCTCTCCTTTTCCCTTCTTTCCCCTCCCCCCTCTCCCTTCCTCTCCTCTCCCCTCCAGTCCTATCCCCTCCCCTCCTCTCCTCTCCTCTCCCCTCCTTTCCTCTCTTCCTTCCCTTGTCCTCCTTTCCCTCCCCTTCTCTGTATCTGCCATTCTCTATTGTCCTTGGATACTGTGTCCTTTCTTTCCCACATCACAGACTGGGGTTCTCCCAGAGTCTTCTTCCTTGTGCTGCCTCCAGCACTGAGCTGTGCCTTCAGGGAAAGGAAGCAGGCAGCATCGGGCTTAGGAGTAGAGATCATAGTCGGGTCCCTCCAGACAGAGCGGCATGTGAAGGGCTGGGACTCCGTCTAGGATTCCTGAAGCCTGAGATTAGGCTGGTGAAGACGTGAGCAACAGCCAGGAAGGCAAAGGGCAGCAACGTAGTAACCGGAAGTGTGTATCCTGAGCATTTTGGCAGTACTGGGTCCTCTGGAGGGCTCTCCTGTCTGGCAAAGGCATCTCCTGACCTTTGGCTTCAATTTGATTATGCTGGGAACCAGCTTCAGAGTGCCTATAAGCAGCAGCACTGGCCATGACCAGAGAGGAGTGAAGAGGCAGAAGTGTCCCCATGCTGTTCCCTCCTCCTTCCTCGCCTTCTCCCACCAGTCCTCCGACCCTTGTTCTGCTGTCTTACTCTAGAAGACCCTGTAAGGAAGATAGAGGTATGGTCACCTGGGCTAAAATCTTGACAGGTTAAAAGTAACACACTTGCTCTGCCACAGTCTTCCAGAGCTTCTCAAGAAGCTCTTTGCAGAGGTGAGCGGTGAGGAGACTCTCAGGCGTAGTCAGGGCGGGGTTTGTGGCAAGAGAGGGGCTTAGGCTGTCTTTGCTGTGATTCACACTGTTCATCGTCCAAGGTGAGGCAGCTCAGGGGGCTCTCACCATGACATCTGCAGCTGGAATCGAATGAGGTGGGACCTTTGGTCTCCTGTACCTGCATATGTTGGCAGACAGGGAGAGTGAGGTTTTGATCTTCATAGGGAAGAGATGCTGAGTGGCAGGAATGGGAAGTTTTAGGAAATGGTGGAGGGACTAGTACTCAGCTCTCTCACACTCCTGCCCCCAGAGCTCCCAGAGGCCCCTGGCAGACACACTGTGGGTGGGATGGGGAGCCCTTGTGCTCGTGCTGCAGATGAACACACTGAGGCTCCCAGTTGCAGCATGACTTGCACCTTCAGAGTGTCGGTGTCCCCCAAGCTGTGCTTTCCCAGCTGCTCCCCCAACCCCAGGTATTCACGCCTTTGCAGAGGAAGAAACATGAGTGGGCCTGCAGTGCTGGTTGTGATTCTTAGCAGCCCTGATGGTTGTCCAGGGGATATCACCTGCCCAAATCTCACGTAATTCTTACCCCTCTTTGTAGGGACAATGCCAATGGGAAATGGGAGGAAATGATGGGAGTATACACTCTGGCCGCAGCAGGGCAATGGCTGTAGGCTTAAACATCTTTTGCACAGGGTGTGCCCTGTTTCTTGATGCTTCCATGCTGTTGGTGCCCTGTGGGAATACCCCACCCTGTCCTTGGCTTGGCTGGGACAGTCTCCCTTCTCCTCCCCTCATGCTGTCAGGCATCGCCAACACTCTCAGGAAGCAAGAAGACTCCCCTCTCCTTTCCCTGATTTGAAGGAAACAAAATTGGTCCATGGGCACGTGTCCAGGCCATAGGGCAGTTTGGAGACTTCTTGATAAGGGCCCTGTCACATGGACCACCAAGCTGAACCCCCAGGGAGCCAGGAGGTGACAGTCAATTACTGAGGGGCTTGGAAGAAGTGAGAGCAGGTCCAAGAAAGCAGGCAGCAGGAGGGGAAGGGCTGTAATTAAGTAGCCACAGGCCAAGGTGCTGAGTCTGTAGATTTTAGACTTTGAAATACTTTTGTTGTGCTAATGCAGGTGCTGCTGTGGGTGAACAACTGAGGGGCCTTATTGTGAGAGGAGTAGCTTTGGGTGTCTCTTTGTTAGTCCATGGCTGAAACTCCCCAGAATAAAGTCTCAGAGTAATGCAAGTCCTCCACTTGTCAAAGTGACAGTTGAAGTTTCTGGAAGATGAGGCCAATTCTGCTTTTCTGGCTTGAAGGAGGGCAGAGGTGCTGGTCTCTGTGAAGGGGTGGCCTATCCAGGATCCTATGCTGGGCACTGTCCATAATTCCAGAGTGGAGCCAGCCTTGGAGGAGCTGGCATCTCCTGCAGCATTGGGCAAGGGGATGTTTGCCTTGCCTCTCAAAATATTTCTTAGAAAAGGGGAGTTTCAAATAAATTTGGAAAACTCTACATTCTGCCTCTCTCTCTTGGATGTTTATCATGCTCTTTATCATGTTAAGGTCCTCAGAATTCCTAAGGGAAGGAAACCATTTAACTGTGTTCAGCTCAGAATGTTCTAGCATGTCTATCATGGGACCGAATTTACATAGACCCTAGGAAACAGCCTCTAGGAAACCCCCTTTTAAAAGTGAAATGCTTCTCTGGTTTGGTTTTTGTTTCTGCAGGGGTGAGTAAAACATTTAGGGAGGGGACTGTATCATTGTATGAGACACAGTCCCTACTCTCCTCTTGTTGAAGAGGCAACACACAGCTCCCCATACCCCCAGATAACCAACCAGCCTTGAGAGGAAGGTATGGGGAGAGATTTGTTAAAGGATCCAAAATTACAGCTAGATAAAAGAAATAAGTTCCAGTGTTCTGTACCACTGTAGTTAACAGTCATATAGTTTCAAATAGCTAGGAGGAGGATATTGAATATTCCCAACACACGGAAATGGTAAATGTTTGGGAAGATGGATATGTTCATTACCCTGATCTGGTCAATATATTATACGTATCAAAACATCATCATGTATCCCATGAATATACATAATTATTATGTATCAATTAAAAATAGAATTAAATTTAAAAAAGAAGAGAGTAGGTTGCTGGGGGTAAGGATCTAGGGGAGGCTGAGGGTGGGAGTGGAGACCAGTAGGAGAAGAGGGGAAAAGAGTGAATGTTGGGGTTGGGGAGAAGCAGGTGAGGAAGAGTAAGGAATGAGACACAAAGAGGGCCCAGGGCGCTTGCTTCGGCAACACATATACTAAAATTGGAAGGATACAGAGAAGATTACTATGGCCCCTATGCAAGAATGACATGCAAATTTGTGAAGCCTTCCATAAATTTTAGGGGGAGGCGGGGTGGGGGGAAAGTGAGGATGGTTAATGGGTACAAAAAAAAAATTGAAAGAATGAACGAGACCTGTATTTGATAGTACAATAGGGTGACTATAGTCAATAATAATTTAATTGTACTTTTAAAAATAACTAAAAGTACATAATTGGATTACATGTAGCACAAAGGATAAACACTTGAGGGGAGGGATACCCCATTTTCCTTGATATGGTTATTATGCATCACATTCCTCTATCGAAGTATTTTATGGAACCCATAAATATATATACCTACTATGTGCACAAAAAAATGAAAGATTACAAAAAAAAAAAAAACAGCCCACCTGCAGAAGGAAGGCTGCCTGGTTCTGTCCTGTCCCCAGGCTCAGGCCCACTTTAGCCTTCCCTCACTGTGTTCTTCCAGTCTGTGGGGAGCAGAGAAGTGGGTCCCTGACTGAGAATTCTCGGGTGAGGGTGGTGTGGGGATGGCAGTAGCTGTTTGGTCCCTGTGTGGGGCCAGACAGCCAAGCGTCAGTGCTCCCTCCTCCTCTGGGGACACTCCGTCCCTTGCAGTGATGCCAGGGAGGTGCAGGGTCAGTGGAAGGGGGTTCCTCTAATCTGTTCAGGGTCCATTAGCTGAGGGCAGAGCGCAGAGGGAATGAGACTCTGGGCCCCATTTTGTAACTGGCTGAAGTCGGACTGCTTGCCGCTCAGAGGTAGAGAACAGAAGAAGGGAGGTGTGGAGAAAGGAAAGCAACTTTATGAAAATGCTGGTGGTTGGGGTATGGCCAAGCTCATGCCTTTGGAAGATCATTCCAACTTTTTAGGCCGAGGGAAGGGTTTTAGGAAGGAAAAGGTGTGGAAATAGGCAGGAGTAGTGAAAAGGGGTGCAGGTCCGTGTGTTTGCTCTGTGGCCATCTCAGTAATGGCTTGTGGGGAGGTCTGATTCGCATCATACTGACTTCAGCCCAGCAGTGGGGAGCTCACTGTTCCTAACTCTTCTTGAGTGGGAGGATCCTGAGCTGGGTCTCTCTGCCTGGTTTGTTTCAAAGTTGGTGCCTGGAATTTCTAAGCAAGCTCATAAGTAGACAAGCGTGCATGGTGGGAAAGGAAGAAGCAAAGAGTTTCAAAGTCTGCCTCAAGGCTGAAAGCAAGAAAGGAAAAAAAATGTTTAAATGCATCTTGAGGCTGAGATACTGGGTTACAAAGAATTTATCACCTGGGGCCTATCTTATGTTCACAATCTCCATGGCCTCAGGACGGGCATGGGGCCTGAGAGTGCCACTTGTGAGGGCCAGTGTGTATCCCTGATCTGGGATGTGTTTCTGTGTGCCCAGGGGAGGATGTGACACATGCAGGCATGCCCAGCTGCCAGGCAGCACCTGTTTAGGGACACAGCTGCAGCCAGGACAAGGGGCATTCTTGGATGCTGCCTCATGGCCACGTAGCAGCTGCCTGGGTGTTTTCCCGCATTTCAGGTGTGACGCTGATGTTGGGAAGTCCTAGTGGGGAAGAGTCACCCAGGGCCTCCTGTGCTCTTTGGTCAGCCAGGCTCTGTTCTGTCACCATCACCAGGCCTCAACCCACATCAGGCTGGGCTTCAGGGAGCCTCACTCAGTAACCTGTTTTGGCAATTGGTCCAAGAGGCAGAGCAAATTTTAGAGCCAGGGCTCAAAGTCAAATTTATTTCAATTTATGAACGTGCATATGAGGATAAAAAGAAGAGGTGTAGGTGGGGAGCAAAGGCAAGGGAGAGGAAGGGAGGAGAGACGAGGAAGTACTCAGGTGGACAAGGGCCCACCCCAACCAAGCAACTTCCTTTCTCATCATACAGATTAGAGGGGAATAAGTTTTGGCTGCATTAGAAAGAAAAAAAAAAAAAAAGGAGAAGTAGAAGAATTTTTTTTTAAAAGGTAAAGAAAGCAGGCCAAGAAATTACTTAAAGGCTTTCTGACGGCCTCATAGCTCATACTACTTGTTCCAAGTTATATAAGACAAAGGGGAAGAGTTACAGGAAACATATGACAACTAAGCAGAATTCCACTCTATAATAATATTTTTTTCTCATATAACTTCTTTAATCCAAGGATCTTAAAACACTTCACAAATTTGCAACAATTAAACCTCATGGCATAGCTGTGGGAAAGAGTGTTGTTTTGCTCATTTTATGTGTAAGTGAGCTACAGCCCATAGAGTTTGAAAGAAAATGTTTCCAGAGCCCACCAGTGAAAGTGGCCTGGGTCTGGGTCTCACAGAAAGCCTGGGCTCCAACTGCGTATATCCAGGGAACTTCTGCTTCAGGGGAAGCTCTGCTTCCGGGAAGCCTCTCCCAGCGGCCTGCACCTCAACAGGCAGACAGCAGATGGTAGAAAACGGTCAGCTGGGAGAAGGAAAGGCTCTGCTGGCTTACAACAAATAAATAAGCAAATGCACAAATAAAGAAATAATAAAAATATATAATAAAATATAATGTATAATAAACATTTTAAAATAAAAATGTAAAAGTTATAGTTCACTAAAATTTTATTCTTCTTTGCCTCATTTTGTTCTCCTTTTGCTGTTATATGTATGTGAAAAAGCAGCCATTCAGAATTTTTTTTTCCCATAATGAGAAGGAAACTGGGAGCTGTCTTTTTCCAGGGTGGTGAGACCATTGGCCTGTGTGCTTGCGTGTGAGAGGACAGGGGAAGTGAGGAAAGGGGAGAAAAGCCTGTGGAGAAGAGGACAGTTGCCTTCTTCACCTCAGTTGAAAGAGCTCTGGAAAATATTGATCTCACTTTTTCCTCAGAATGGTAGAAAGTATGAGAACTCTGTTGTGGCCTCAGGAACCAGGTCTGGCAGGTGGTACAACGTGCCAGGCTGGCAGCTGCGATGGGGAGAGTGGATAGTTTGACCCCAGCACAGCTGGGGACAGCAGAGCAGCCCACCTGCCCCACTACCTCCATCTGTTACTTGGACAGTTGATATCAGCACACAGGAAAGGCTGAGAGGAGAAACAGGGCCTCTCTCCTCAGCAAGCTTTTCCTTCAAGTTGAGATTTTCCTTCCCAAGTTATGCTTTCCACAACTAAGGATGCCTTGACCCTTCCTGAGGGTCTTGGGCTAGAAGGAGATAAAGGGCCTAAGGGGTCGGAGGTGCTGTATCCTATTTTCCTCAATGCCTGCAACTCACTTGATGTCTTTGCCCCTCAGTTTCTGCATTTGAAAGACAGGAATAAAGATATTCACCTCTAAACTCTCAAGGATATTAGAAAGTCTTTTCTTTCTTTCTTTCTTTCTCTTTCTTTTCTTTCTTCTTTTTTTCTTTCTTCTTTCTTTCTTCTTTCTCTTCCTTCCTTCCTTCTTTCTTTCTTCTTTCTTTCCCTCCCTCCCTCCCTCTCTCTCTCTTTCTTTCTCTTTCTCTCTTTTTTTCCTCTTTCTTTCCTTCCTTCCTTCCTTCCTTCTTTCCTTCCTTCCTTCCTTCCTTCCTTCCTTCTTCCTTCCTTCCTTCCTTCCTTCCTCCCTCCCTCCCTCCCTCCCTTCCTTCCTTCCTTCGAGACAGAGTGTTGCTCTGTTGCCCAGGCTGCAGTGCAATGCCATGATCTCGGCTCACTGCAACCTCTCCCTCCCGGGTTCAAGCAATTCTCCTGCCTCAGCCTCCCAAGTAGCTGGGATTACATCTGCCCGCCACCATGCCCAGCTAATTTTTTTGAATTTTTAGTAGAGTCGGGGTTTCACCATATTGGTCAGGCTTGGCTGGAACTCCTGACCTCAGGTAATCAGCCCATCTTGGCCTCCCAAAGTGCTGGGATTACAGGTGTGAGTCTATGCTATATTCGTAAAAGACTTTCATCTTCTTTGGCCCAAAGAGCTGAAGCTAGTGAACCTCCACGATGGTGATACCAACAATTCCTTGCTACAATCTAACAGTTTGCAAAGTGCTTCTCAGAATCTGCTCCCATTAACCCGGGTTGAGGCAAGGCTTCACAGATATTTAACAGTCTCATGGTAGCACTCCATTTGTTTTAATTCAAAGAGCTATTGAAGGATGTGATTGTTTTTCTTTGAGCTTCTCCCCCAAACTCTTAGGGGTGATTCTAAACTATAACTAGCAGAAACTGATCATGGCTGGACTCCACTGGCCATGATAGCCAGTTCTGGTAGTCAGAACTCGCACAAGAAATTGTATTGAATCTACTTCGTTTGAGTATTTCAGATGGGTTGTCAACATCAATAAAATTGCATAGATAGTTCTACCTACCTGGCAGCCCAGTTCACCTGGGCCTCTCAGAGGGTGTGTTAGGGTCTCAGATCTTGTCATTGTGAATCTGGGCAATGCTTCTCCTTTCTTCTCTATTCCTCTCCTCATCACCCCCTCCTCCCATTTTCTAAATGCCCAAAATATAAAGAGCAACAGAACCATACAAGAGAGCTTAATTTTGAAAGGAGGTGAGCTGCATAAACAGGGATCTTTGTGTAGCTCTGGAGAATATTAATAGTCTGATCAAGTTTGTTGTAAATATATTTCCCTTATCTCCTCTAACTTGGGGACTGTACAGAGGGAGAGTCAGGGAGAGGGAGGGGGCCTTCTGGATTTTTGCCCAGGGTTACTCAGCAGGGACATGGTTTTCTTAAAGTTCCAGAAGGGAGGGGAGGCCACTGCAAGCTCCACCACGTGTCCCAGTATATCACGTTGACTCATCACCAGATCTTGAGAAAAACTCACAGAAGTCAGGAAATTCCTGGCAAATGCTCTCATCTCACCCTCTGCTAACCCTGCAGGGAGAGCATAGGTAGGGTCAGATCGGAGGACGTTTTTAAAAGGAAAAATCAAAGCATGTCTGTAGCTTCTGCATGCCTGTGGTGGGACAAAGAGTCCTAACAGGCCTGGCTGAAGATGCAGAAGCAGCTTCAAACCCCAGTGACCAGGTGCAGCCAGCGCTGGTATGTTTCTTCATTCTAGATTTTTATTTCTGCAAAAGATTTTCTCCCCTCTCCTTGGCGTTGTTTTCCCATGGGGAGTAGCATCTTTCTTTTTGAGCAAAGCCAAATCACCAGGCACCACCCCCACCCCCTTCAATGGACAGGGCCAAATTTAGAGTTGGGGTTGCTCATTTAAGCTTTGTATATAATTGAGCCTGGCACAAAGGGTTATCATTAGGAGGAATGGCATGAAATGAAGGAATGGAAAAGCTCAGACCCAAATTAGAAAAGATGTCCTGAGGGAGAGACACAGTGGCAAGGCTGGGAGCTCTGGTCTCAGAGGAATTCTTAGGAGAAAGGACTGGGCATTAAAAGTGCCTGGATGGGACAATTAGGGAACTGAATATGGCCCTGCCATCTCTTGGGATTATTTGCTTCTAAGTGCAAGGGCGTGGTGGTAAGAGGTGGCAACAGACACCAGAGGCATCAGTTATTAAGAGCCAGCGTCTGCTCCCAGGGCACCATGGAACGCTGACGGAAACAGGATTATCCTCTTACCAGATGTTTACCAAGTGTTTTCAGGGCTGGGCAGTGTTACTTTATTCCCCAAGCAAATGGAAGGTGCTAGAGGACTCAGCCAGTTCCGCTGACTTACTGAACATCCTTGTCGGAAACCTTGCTTCCTATTGCTTTGGGGAATGGAGCCATCACCTCCCTCGTCTCCAGATGGGGTGTCCCACTGCTTGGTTGCTCAGTGTGGGTTGGGGGCTTGGCAAGGGGACACCGTGGAACAAACCAAGGAGGCTTTTTCTCTGAGGTGCCTGTCCCGGCTGACACATCTGTCACCCTTGGCTCCACCTGGAAGTCCTGGAGCTTGATGGTGTGAAGAGGGCCCAAGTGGACTCCATGTGGCTGGGCGCAGCTTGCCCGCTCACCCTGCAGGATCAGTCCTCCTGCCTGCCTATCCTGGCTGTCCCCCCACCCTCCTGGTTGACTCACGTGGGAACAGGTAGCAGGGGGCTGCAGTCGTTCCCTCCGCTCCTCGCCAGACTGTCTCTGCTCTCCACATTCCTGGTGGTGTCCCAGCTCCATGTGACCCCAGCTTCTAATATTCTTGGGTTCATTCAGACTATACAGCTGGCCCCACTCTGGGCTTCCTAGCCTTGTTAAAGCCAAAATGCTGTCTTTTACTACCCTGCTCTTTCCATCAAGTTCTTCCAGTAACCCGAGTTTTAGAAGCGAGATGACTCTTTTGGTGAGCTCTTCCTCTGGGGGTAGGGAGCCTGGGTTTCAGTAGGGCCTGGACTGGGCTACATCATTGTTATTTTTTTTTTAATGGTAGTTTTAGAAAAGAAGGTTCAAAGGTGAGTGACCCTCCAGGAGGAAGGATTAAGTGGGTTGACTTGGGAGCCGTTCAACCCAGGAGGCATTGCTAAGGAACATAATCTATTTTGCATTTCGTTTCATGAGCCAAAGTCAGTTATGGCATAGGAATAGCTTTCTCATGCTGTCTCTCCCTTTCTCCATTCTACAAAAATATTCATGCCAAAGAATATGCAAGTTGTATAAACATCCCTTCAAAAAGCACATAAAGATATTATATATAGTCACATATGTCTCCTTCCAAATGGGTGTGTTCCTAGAGATGCATAGAGATATCTTTCACACCCTATATGTAAAAAACAGCCAATTTAAGAATTGGCAGAACAGCCTTGCCTAAGTGAGTAGAAAACTTTGGCTCGGGGCTCTCCAAACAATCCCATAAAACCCATGCTTGCTTTTATTGAATGGTGATGCATGAAAGACCAAGGGTGGCCAACTTGAATGAGGGCAGGAGCCAGCGTTCACAGGATTGTCATAAAGGGTGGCAGGAAAGTTTCTTTTTGCTGAAATTCAATCTATTCCTAGAAAAAAAAAATTGCTTCTAATACTGGCTGGCTGGAAGTCACTCTTATGTTCACTTCTGCTGTAACATCATTTGAGCTCATCAATGTTCAAGATGTTAATTTTACATTTGGTCTTCTTGCCTCTAGCCTCACCCAATCCATTTCAGCCTCCACTCCACTGGCTGCCAAAGTAATCTTTTTAAAAGGCAAATCACATCTATTACTTTCCTACTTAAAACCCTTTGGTGGCTCCCCATTGCCTGCTAAAGTTCAAATTCCTTAGCTTGGTAGACAAACTCCCTCAACCTTCTGTCCTCGTTACCCTTTAAGCCATTCCATGAAGTCCCCCAGCCCCATGGACGCTCCACTCCAGGCATTTCAGACGGCCTTTGAGGCCACAGTCTTCCAAGCCTCATGCATTTGCACATGCAATTTCCTCCACTGGCATATTCCCTGGGGATATGAGTGGAACAGTGATAGCATCTGTGGTCAGAGCAAGGGGGACAGGAAGATGATGTGGTAGAGTGGGGGGTGGCACTTTTAACTGGGGTGGCCAGAAAAGCACACTTGAGAAGGTGACTTTGAGTGAAGGCTGAAGGAGATGAGGGAGACAGCCTGCAGATATCTGAGGGAGAAGCATTTCAGGCAGCAGGAACAGCAAGTGTAAAGGCACTGAGGTGGGAATGTGCTTGGTGCCTTCAAGGAATAGTTGGAGCAGGGTGAGCAATAAAGGGATGAGGTGTCTGGAAGTCTGGAGACTCTAGAGACATGGGGCTCTTGACCCAAACACTTGCCAATATTGCCAGTGGGAATGAGTGACCTGAGCCAGAAGCTTGGCTGTGAAATGCTTGGAGGTTGCAACGTTTTGCTTATAATGCCGATGAGTGTAAGAGTGGTTCTGAAAGTGTCAGGCTCTAGACTTTACTTTCTCCCAATCTGCATCCACACAGTCTCAACAAAGCCATTTTAGTAGAATTTGACACCCTGATGACTAAAAAACCAGACATCTTTGAGGAGGCATTAATGTTTAGTTAGAGTCCAGGACTGGGTAAGTAAACCTCATCCTCAGGAGCCTCCTGGGGTGCATAACCCATATCTGATCTATCATGTCCTCAATAGCAATTTATTTTATCAGCTCTTCCCATTCCCATTTTATAAACATTTATGGTAATGCCATATATAGATCTTTCAAGTGCTTGGACAAAATTGTGAATTAAGGTGTCAAACTTCTCCTCCACCTTTTTATTGTGGTAAAGTATACACAACATGAAATTTACTATTTTAGCCATTTTTAAGTATATAGTTCTGTGGCATTAAGTACATTCACACAGTTGGGCAACCATCACCAGAACTTCATCCTTCCCAACAGAAGCTCTGTATCCTTTAAGCACTAACTCCCCCTCATTTTACTTTCTGTCTCTATGAATTTGACCACTCCAGGAACTTCATACAAAAGAAGTCATACAATGTTTTGTGTACTGGCCTTTGTGACTGGCTTATTTCACTTGGCAGAGGTCTCCAAGTTTATCCATGTTGTAGCATATATCAAAATTTCCTTCCTTTTTAAAGCTGAACAATATTCCATTGTATGTTTGTGCCACATTTTGTTTATTCTTTCATTCATGGATGGACACTTGGGTTGCTTCCACTTTTGACTCTCGTGAATAATATTGTTATGAACAAGGGTGTACAGGTATCTGCTCTCACTCTCTCTCTTCCCTTCTTTAAAGGTAGTCTTTGAGCAGAAGCACGTCTTGGCTGCTTGAATCCATTTGGATGGCTGCCCTTCTCCCTTGTCTTGACTTGGCTTTATTAACTCAATTGATGATGAAGTCTGTTTCTGATGAGCTCAACCCTCAGCCACCAGAAAATTAGGCTCTGAATGATATATACAGAAATAAATATGTGATGCCTTTTCTAATGTCACTCCTTGGGAAATCACTAGCACTGCTCGAAACAGAGACTAGGGATTTCTCCAGGGCTGGGCCTTCTCATTCTCAGATGGTGGCCCCTCAGGGGTCGAAGCCACAGAAGATGGCCAGTATTCTGCCTGGGAGAGTCAGTGGGCACCTCCCAGCCAGGGCTCCTGGACATCTCTTCAGAGATCTTGGTCCATTGGCTGCAGCAGAGCCTGGATGAAGCTAAGGCCATGGTTTCAGCTGCCCCTGGGCCAACCCACCCGACTCAGTGGCTATAGACTGCATTGCTACTCTCAGGCAGCTGACCTAAACAGCACTTGGACTTGAACAAACAAAATGAAAATTGCAAAAGAAATTTATATTTAAAAAATCGCATGCTTTCAAAATAGAGGATGCCCAAATATGAGAGAGAATGGAATGAACTGAACAAACACGGGTGTTGGAATCAGCCAGATACAGATCAAGACATGGGTCTTATCAGCCATGGGGTTTGTGCAAGCCATCCAAATTCTGTGAGCCTCAGCTTCCCCATTTACAAATGGATATAGGGTCATTAAGTGAAAAAAAAACAAAACAAAACATGAAACTTGCTTTTATTGAGCAGCCCTTATTGCATATTAGAATCACCTGGAGAGCTTTTAAAACCTAGGATGCCTGGGTATGACTCCTAGAGATACTGATTTAATTGGTCGGGGGCACTGATAGTGTTTATAAAACTCCCCAGGTGATTTTAATGTGCAGTCAAGGTGGCATATAACTGGCCTAGAGTGCAGCAGACCCTCCTCAAATGCTAGCTCTCCTCAGTCCTCCTCCCGTGCCTGCCAAAACTCTAGAAAGCACATGTCCTCCCTCACATGGAATAGCCTTGGCATCAGCTGCCTTGGTTCATATCACAGCTCTGTGCCAGTGACCAGGGTTCCTAACATAGCCGAGCCTCAATTTCCTCAATGGTAAGATGGGATTGATGACAGAAACCACTTCTAGTTTTCTGTGACGATTAGAAGAGATAACACATGGCTTGGAGTTAGAGAGTACTCAATAAATGTCAGCTCTTATTGTGAGCATGGTCAGCGTCAAGTCAAGAATCCCATCATTTCCACTGCAGCCAGCCCTTCTCACCCCCTCCCTCCCCAAACCCCAAAGCAGAGAAACCAACCCTCCTGTTCCCTGCAGAGGGCTGGTCAGTTCCAGCTCTCCTGCTGAGCCATGTTCCTAGGAGATGCCTGGTGAGAACTTGGGATCAGATTGAGTCAGAGGTATTTGTAGGCTTGACTCACCAAGTCTTAAAACCAGAAGATTGCCCTGTGGGTCTCATGACGTTTCTGGAAAATAAAAGAAGTGAATATTATTGGGCTGAGTTCATCAGACACTCAGCCCTCCCTTTCGTATGCCAGTGGTTCTGAAGAGAGCAGGCAGCAACTTAGCCAAGTCTGAACCATCAAAGGCAATGGCCTGGTTGCAGTGCAGGGAGATGTTGCTTCTCCTGCAGGTAGGTCTGTTCCTCTTTCCATTCCTCTTCTCCTCCAGTCCCCCAAGGCTATAGACTTTCTCCTCCCTCCAGGTTCCTGGGAAAATGTTTCTGAGGGTTGCCTCTGGTGAGGTGTGTTAGAGCTGAGCTATTTTCAAGGGCTGGGTGTGGGCTGGGAAGGGGCCACCCAGATTCCAAAGAATAAGAAAGGGAAAGTTCCCCTTCTGGAGCCAGGATTTCTGGAACCTTGCACTGAAGCAGCAGCCAGGTAGGGGACCCATTTCTCTGAGGCTTTCTTTCCCCACACCCCGTCACATCCCTAACAATAGTAAGTCCTGTTGTTTCCACGTCCCAACTATCTCTAGAATCTACTTCTCTGCATCTCCAGAGCCACAACCCTAGCAAAAGCCACTGTCATTTTATAATTTCTCACCTGCAACTGCAACCTCCTGTTTCTACTGTTTCTATTCTGTCTACCCTTGTCTTCCCAACCTGCCACCAGCAGACAGGTAAAATTTTCAAAATATAAAACTGATCATGACACATACACACATATGCACATTTAAGCTTAGTACTTTTTCAAAGCTTCACATTGCTCTTGGGATAAAGGCAAAACCTCTAACAAGTCTGACACGGTCATGTATATCAAGATTTGGTTTGGCTATGAGTGACAGAAAACCCAAGTTAATAGAGGTTTGAATAGATAAGGTTTTCTTTTCTATGTGAAGAGTCTGCAGTTCAACCAGCGAGGATTGGCACAGCAACTCCTTAAAGTGATGGGGTACTCAGACTACTTGAGTTATCTGCTCTGTCATCCTTAGTATGCAGTTTTCACTTCACAGTCCAAGAGGGCTGCTTGAGCTCCAGCCATTGCAACCAAATCTCAGCTCACAGGAAGGAGGAATTGCACACAGCACTTCTACTTGCATCCTTCTGTGCAGAATTTAGTCACATGGCTACAGGTAGCTGAAAGAGAGGCTGGAAAATGTAATAGTTTCTTCCAAGTGGCCATAGCCCACCAAAAATGGAGGAAGAAGGGGAGAATAGATATTGAGTGATAACTGGCAGTGTAAATTATATAGTGCTCCTCTCCTGAGCATCATTATACTGCACGCCTTCTTCCCTTGGCTCTCTCCACTCCTGACACACTGGCTTTCTCCAGATGTTCCACACATTTGCAATACTCCCTCCTGCCATAGGCCCTTGCTCATGCTTCAGTGTTGTCACCTCCCTCCTACTTAATTACTAATCCTTCAGAACTCCACTCAAGCAGAGTTCCCTCGAAGAACCTTCCAGAGGTCAGACCCTCCTATTTAGAAGAGATTTTTTTATCCTCCTCTTGTATTTTTAGCTATAACATGTAGATTCTGTCACTGTTGCAATCACACATTTGTTTTGTATGACTATTTTCTGCCCCCATGACGAGGACAGATTTTAGGCTTGGTTTTGTGCACTATGGAGCATCCTGCCTGGCACACAGTAGGTGCTCAATAAGTATTTCTTGAATGAATCAATGAATAAATTTAGATATTACCTAAAATGTGTTAAAGGGAGACCAAGAATTAGGCAAAGGATTTTCCTGGGGCAAGTCGTAGGGAGTGGCTGAGAGGGGTTGGGAGATGCATTCTAAATAGTCCATCCAAATCTAGCAGGCTTTAGGTGTGGCAGAGAAAGTGTTGACCTGGAACTCAGAAGACCTGTTTTCTGATCTCAGCTCAGCCATCAACAGCTGGGCCACTGCCTAGAGAAAGAAATGGTCAGATGTTGGGTATATTTTGAAGGTAGAGCTGACAACAATTGCTGGCAGATTGGATGTGGGAATTGAGGGAAAGATAAGGGTCAAGGATTAGTCCTGGGTGTTTGGCTGAACACACGGAAGGCCATTTATGGAGAAGGGGAAGACAGTGAAAGGAATAGCTTTTAAGGAGAGGGTCTGAAGGTCTTATTTGCAAATGAGCCACAGGTTCCCATAGCCAGGTGCACTCTTCCACAGAGGAAGCCTAAGCCCCAGGCTGGGGGGTGTCAGTGGTGGAGAATACCAAATGGATGCAAAAAAAGTTAACTGAACCCCACCTCATCCCCCCCAAAAATGCCCAAACAACTGGACTTTCAAGGTGCATAGTTACCAGCCAAGTTATTCAGCTCAACTCAGCAACAAGATTGAAGAGAAAGTGGTCAGAAGACCTTGATACCAGGCTTGGTAGGAAGCAGTCACTTTGGGCTCAAAAGTCAGTGATGAGGGAAGGCATATCCATGCATAGTCACTGCAGAAATCTTTGAAAATTCAGAAAATTACAATCCCAGTACATGCTTAACATGCCTAACATCACCATGTGTTTTCTCCCAATCTTTATTATATACATTTTCCTGTAAGCAGTGGCACTCATCTGAATAATGTGATTTGGCAATTTCCCTTTCTCACTAAACAGTATCATACATGTTTCTAAGTTGCCTTCTAGAGAGGCTGTACTGATCTACTCCACTAGAATCAGTATATTAGAATGCTTCTCTCCTGGCAATCTTGTTCACAATGAGCGTTAGCAAAAGAATACTTTGTCAATTTTATAAGTGAGAAATAGTAATTGATTATTATTTTAATTTGCAGGTTTAAAAAAATTTCTAGAGAGCCTGACCACTTCTCAAATGCTTGTTACATTTTTTTTTTCAAGTGACCTTTGCAAAGATATTTCTAGACTTGGAAGGAACCAGAATAACCAATATTTAGTTAAATCCCACTTCCTTCACCTCAAGAAGTAGCATCTCTCCCCTCAAAAACCAACCATATGTATGAGGGGGATGGGGGTGGCAAAGCAGAGAGAAAGAAGTGCTATGGTGGAAAGTTTGCACTCAACTGCTGCGTGACAACGGCTCACCACCAGTCTCTAGTCCGCCTTCTTCCGAATGAGGGTGAAAGCTTTATAAGCAAATCAGTGCTAACTATAGCTGGTGGATGTCTGCTGTGCAGCTCTTTTGGATTTCCGCCCTAATCTGATCTGCCATCTGGGTTTTGATATGCACAGAGAGGCAGTCTGATTTTGTGAGATCTGCACCCCGTGTGCTCTCCCACTGACTCTGTGGGAGGACAGAGAGCCCGCAGCCCGATCTGCTCCTTCAGGTAGGGACTCTGCCTGGTTTGGCTGTGTCTTAGAATATAGTGTAGCACCTGGCACACAGTAGGTTCTTAGTACATATTTGTTCTGTGACTGAATGATCAGGATCCTGAAGGGATAACTAGGAGAGAGGAGACACTGTTCTCTCTGTTCTCACTTCTGTTCTCAGTTGTGTCACTAAACAGTAAGTCACTTTCTCTCATGGGCCTCTACTTCCTCGTTTTAAGCAATTAATCCAAAATGGCAGCAAAGATTCCTTCTAACTCTGAAATTGTGTGAAAACATTTAACCATCTTTGCTTTGGTTTCCTCATCTATGAAATAGGCAGGATGAAAATGTCAACCTCCTATGAGGGTACCAGATAAAATACAGGATGCACAGTTAAATTTGAATATCAGATAAACAAGAAACACATTTTTAAAAGTATAAATATGTACCCAATATTGCATAGGCTCGATAAATAACTGGAGTGCTGAATGACCAAACAACATGCAGCTGGATCTGTTTATTGCATTTAGAGTCGTGTTTCTAGACTATGATGATTACATGGTGTTCAGTCAACAAGTATTTATTAAGCATCTACTGTACGCCAGGCACTGTTGAGGCCCTGGTGATACAGCAGAGAATGAAATAAGCAATGTCCCTGTTTTCACTGGCTTAAATTCTAGCAAACAAAAAAAGTACACAAAATGTCATGTAGTCATCATGCTCAGAAGGCTAGCAAAGCAGGCTAAGGGCCAGAGACCATGTGGAGGGCTGAGAAAGGGAGTCAAGGAGGCTGAGGAACTCAACTCTGTGCACCTGAAAGCCCCCAACCTCCACACAGACCTGTGTTTGTACAGCAAGACTGTGATATTATTTTGCAGCAATCCCCAAAGATGCATAAAAATGTCATTGATTCAAAAAGCTCGTGCACCAAATTTGGGATAAAATGAGCAGTTGCTTGGATGGAAGAGACCTATAAATCATTTAGCCAATTTTAGCTGAGCTAGGGCTGCAACCAACTTTCCTGACAGCCAGGAGAAAGTTCTGGGAGGTGATGTGGCTTGTGAAAAAGTGATTCTGATTTTCAGTTCTGTTTACCAATGTGGTTGGGTTAAGTCTTGACAACTTTTGTACATGTTTTAAAGTTTTAGCTGAAACAACAGTGAAGCGTTTTTCTTTGAGACATCTTTACCCTCACTGAGCCAGTGCTCTTTGGTTCAAGGTTTTGCTGGGGCCTATTAAGTGAATGGCTGTAGAGGTCTTCTTTTCTTCTCTTCTCTTCTCTTCTCTTCTCTTTTCTTTTCTCTTTTCAGATGGAATCTCGCCGTGTTACCCAGGCTGGAGTGCAGTGGCGCAATCTCAGCTCACTGCAACTTCTGCCTCCCGGGTTCAAGCAATTCTCCTGCCTCAGCCTCCGAGTAGCTGGCATCACAGGTGCATGCCACCATGCCCATCTAATTTTTGTATTTTTAGTAGAGACAGGGTTTTACCATGTTGGCCAGGCTGGTCTCGAACTCCTGACCTCATAATCCGCCTGCCTTGGCCTCCCAAAGTGCTGGGATTAGAGGCGTGAGCCACCGCGCCCAGCTGAGGTCACCTTTCTTATACCTCTGGTAGCCCAGAGAAATCTCAGCATCATTGCTATCACTACCTTTATGATGGCATTAGGTCTCTAGGTTGCTTCTACCCTAGAATATTCTGTGTGCTTGCCTCTATTTCATTTTACACATTAGACCTCTATTTGGTTCAATATAGAGGTTTTATTGTCTGCTACGAGAATTGGATATGTGAAGCTCATTAACATTTCTCAAGTAAAACTAGAGAAAACAGTTTGTGGAGTTTCTTTTTTATCATTTTCAATTCATAGTGATTGGGTTCTTAGAACTAGCCGTGATTCTTGGTTTATAAAAGAAAATAATCACAGACACCTGGGGAAATATAGCTTTGGTGGGGGAGAGGCAGTTCTGTGAAAGTCAACAGCAGAAAGTACCCATGAGCTTTTTTTTTTTTTTTTTTTGAGACAGTGTCTCACCCTATTGCCCAGGCTGGAGCGTAGTCATGTGATCATGGCTCACTGCAGCCTCAACCTCCCAGGCTCAAGTAATGCTCCCACCTCACTTCCTGAGTAGCTGGGACTACAGGCACATGCCACCAAGTTTTTCGTAGAGATGGGGTTTTACCATGTTGCCCAGGCTGGGCTCAAACTCCTGGACTCAAGCAATCTATCTGTCTTGGCCGCCCAAAGTGCTGGGATTACAGGCGTGTGCCACCATGCCTGGCCCCATTAACTTTTTCCATCAGAGAAGTTCTTAGGCACATTGCTGGCTTCTCCTCAAATGCTGTCACCTGAGGAATAATTGCCTCTCTGATCCCCTCAGACACAATTCCCACACAAACTGGACATCTGAACATCTGGGGCCTGTGAGCTCTGTGAGAACGTTGTTGGACACTGGAGTCTGGAGGGATGAGGGACCAACCTCTCCCCAGATGACTAGGGCTTCTCTGAGTCTCAGCCAGACACCAGATGAAGGAACAGCTCACCCATGACGAGAGTGAGAGCACACATGTTCACAGGCAGCGGGGGATATGTTTACTCACTGACTCTTTCATCAGGTCACCCTCCCCAAGATAATAAGCTGAGGTACTCGAGCAAGTTCTGCCTTTGAAAAGCTTGGAATCCCCAAAGGGCGGGGCACCAGGGTGGGCACCCAAACAGACAATGCAGAAAGCCAAGCACAGACGGTTCTAGCTGGAACCGGGAGAGAAGCCTCCAAACCTGGCTCCAGTAAAACTCAGAACTGTTTCCAGGGTGAGCATGGACCATCTCCCCAAAGGCGGCGACCAGGGTGGCTGAGATAGCTCAGTTAAGGTAGCTCGCATTCATGTGGCTCCTTTGATCTGAGGTTGGTAAACCTTGTTACCATATCCAGTCACAAAGAGCTGCCACCTGCTTTCTACCTGGAAGCTCAAGGGATTAGGGGAGAACTAACAAAAGTCGGTCTATAAAGTGCTTCCAGATTTTTAAGTGCGTCCACTGTGAACTTAGATCAATGCTTCAAGCTGCAGACTTTTGAAGGTAGAATGATCTGTCCTGAAGGGTCCCAGAGGCTATTGGGCCCAACCTTCTTATATAAATGGGAGGATGTAACCAAGTCTCGAAGGAGGGATAGGGCTTGCCCAAGGTCCCATGGCATTTTCTGGCAGAGCAAGAATCAGCACTAAGGTCTCCTGGCTCCCGGCCCTGAACTCTTTCTTCTCCACCCTGAGAGCCTCGCTCTGCTGGGGCAGTGGAGGGTCATCTGTTTAACACAGTTCTGTTTTTGGCAATCTTGGGGAAGGCCCTTCTTGTCATAGTCTTCACGGGTTGTCCTTGGCAAGATTGCCTCCAAATAAGCTGCAGCATGGTCCCCTGCCTGGACCTCCCTCTCTGTCTTCACACCCGTGCCACCTTTCCAGACCCAGTGGAGAGCTAGGTCAGGATGCCTTCTTGGACTCGCTGATCTTCTCTGCCCTTGAGTACCTAGGCTGTGTACCACACCCTCTTCACTTTGTTCTCCAGTCATTAACTGCTCATATAACCCACTTTTCCTTACTGAATTGCAAGCTCTGAGGGGTAGGAAATACATTTCCACCTTCTCATTCATTTAAGCAGCTAGCATGGAGCTGGGCATAGCGTTGGCGCACAATAAATGCTGATGAGCATGCATGCCTGAGTGACTCTCGTTTCTCCCTTGACAGATTCAGAGCCCAGTACCTTGGACTCCCAGTCTTCGACCACCTTGTTCCTCTCCTCGGAGGAGCCAGGCCCCTCCACCGCCGCCCTGCCATCTCCCTCCTCCTCTTCCTGCGAGCCCCAGGCCTTTTCTCCAGGTCCGCCAGTGCTGCCCCCGCTGTTGCCTCCGCTCCCCGCAGCCTCGGCGCCCCCAGGCGCCGGCGCTTCCCGGCGCACAGGCCGCTACTCAGTTGTCGCCTCCTCCCCGGAGGCCGCCCCGCGTCTGGTCGACTGGCTGCACGGTTGCCCTTCGACCACCTCTCCCAGCACACGCGGGGATGACAAGGAGCGGCCGCCGCCCGTCCTCGCACCGGCCGAGGGCCCGGAAAGGAGCCGCGCCCCGCGCCCCAGCACCGCGGGCAAGGAGGAGGGCACCGTGGACGCGGGTACATCCCCGCCGCCCCGAGCCCGGCCCGCCGCTGCGGCGAGCTTGGAGGCCCATGTCGGGGACATCCTGGTGGAGCTGCGGACCATGAACGGCCACCTGGACATCATAGCGCGGGCCCTCACCAAACTGGCTTCGTCCCTGGGGCCCCAGCCTGAGCCTCTGCCAGATGCTCCGGATGCCACCTAATGGAGCTCGGCGAGGCTGGGCCGCCCCGGGGCCAAGGGATCGCCTGCACCAGGCATCCCTGCCTGTCCTTCCCCAGCAGCGAAGCGCGCCCGGCGGAGGAGCGGTTGCTCTGCGCAGCTGCCTAGCGGAACGCACGGCCCTAGCGTTTCAACGTGAAACAGACCCGGTTGCGCCTCACACCCTCCTCCTCGGCTCTCTCACGGCGGCCCCTGCCCCGGCTTCCTGGCCCTTCACATGCCCTTCTCTTGCCTTGAGCTCCTAGCAGAAAAAGTGCCTGGAGACGGCGGTGGCACCCTGCGAAGGATGCTTAGAGAAACACTTTCACATTCCAGTCCTGCGACTTCCGCTGGCGTGGAGGGAGAGGAGCTCAAAGCATGTCACCAAAGCAGCAGCGAGGCCAGCTCCAGCGTTGGTGGGGTATCCATCTCTGGTGACGTTCACAAGTTTGTTTGTTTTTAAAATCGTTTTTGGAAAAATATATTTTTTTCTTATAACCACATTTCAAGAAGTTTGGAAAATAGAGAAATGAAACAAAATCTGGTGTATTTGTGGAAAAGGGGGGTATTTAAGTCTTTCTTATGAGTAAGAAAGTATTTCGTGTAATAAAAAAAAAATTATATCCACTTTCTGGGCGTTGGGCTTTCCCTACCACATTTCTTCCTTTGCACGGCCCCTTTCTCTCTGTGCTTAGTTGCTTGTCCCAGCCCTCCTATAGTCCTTGAGTTGTTGAACTTTTCTCATACTTGTGAAGTATAAGCTTCTTTTTAAATTTAATATACTTTATTTTTTGTTAAGAGACAGTCTTACTCTGTCACCCAGGCTGGAGTGCAGAGGCACGATCTCAGGTCACTGCAGCCTCTACCTCCCAGGCTCAAGTGATCCTCCCACCACAGCGTCCTGAGTAGCTGGGACTACAGGCATGAGCCACTGCACCTGACAAGAATAAGCTTTTAATGGTTCTTCTGATTCTTTCCATAACTCCCACATCTCCATAAATTTGATAGACCCACTCCTCTCATTTTGGCTAACTGGAAACCAAGTTCCAGAGTGACTGGGCAATAAATATGGAGGAAACAGCATCCCCAGCCTCTGCTCACTGCCAGAATGACCAGCTTCCCCAGTTGAGACAACCAAAAAATGTTTCCAGACATCGCCACTGTCCCCTGGTTGAGATCCACTAACCCATGTAGAATTTCAAAAATTTGGGATGACCCACACTCTCCAGAATCTGGCTTCCTGTGGTGAGGCAGGGCTCTTCTCTTCTTCCTATTAGAATTTTAATAAAGTGTGCTTCTTTGCTAGAAGCAAACATGCTATGCTGCTGTTTCTTCAGAAACAAACGAAAATATTCATGCACGGTGGCTCACGCCTGTAATCCCAGCACTTTGGGAGGCTGAGGCGGGTGGATCACTTGAGGTCAGGAGTTCGAGGCCAGCCTGACCAACATGGTAAAACTCTGTCTCTACTAAAAATACCAAATTAGTTGGGCATGGTGGCACATGCCTGTAATCCCAGCTACTCAGGAGGCGGGAGTGGGAGACTGGCTTGAACCCAGGAGTCGGAAGTCGCAGTGAGCCGAGATCGTGCCATTGTACTCCAGCCTGGGCAACAAGAGCAAAACTCAGTCTCAAAAAAAAAGAAAAGAAAAAGAAACAAACAAACAAACGAAGGGTCTGAGACCACATTGCACAAAATAAAACCCTGTCTGGGAGCACTTGTAGGGCTCGCAGCTGGCGTTCTGCGGCTGGTAGAGTTTGTGCACCTCTAGTGCCTCACAGACTTTGATAAGCAGGAACTACGTGGAGAGCTAGTGAAAATGCAGATTCTGATTCAGAAGCTCTGGAGTGGGGCCTGAGACTCAGCATTTCTAGACAGCTCCAGGGAGGCGCTGATGCTACTGATCCAAGACACACTGTGAGTAGCAAGAAAGTAATGAGGGGTTTTCTGCTCTGGAATTCCTGCTTATTTGAGTTGCCACTGCTCCCCAGGAACTTCTGCTTGTCTTTGTACCCCACAGTGCCTAGATTCCTCAACTCTAACCAAAGCTTTGGGTTTGGTTTTTTTTTTTTTTTTTGGCAGAGTGTTAGCTCTGGCCTCCTACTTCTAAAAATGTTCCAGTGAAGTTCAATCTAATTCAACAAACATTTACTGAGTGCTACAATGCTGGTGCCTCGGGGGACACAAGATGAATAGGATAAGGTCCCTGCCCTCCAGGGGATCCCAGCCTGGTGTCTCACACAGGGAGGGATTATCAACAGTTCCAGTGTGTAAGCAGTTTGAAGGTGGTGGAGAGAGGCAGCAGGGTGTGGTGAAATTAGTATTCGCAGGGAGGCCAGGCTTCCTGTGGTTTGACTTTGGGAGTGTTCTTTAATCCCCCTGAGCCTCAGTCTCCTAATCTGAATCAAATGGAGATAACATCACTGTACCGCAGTCGATCAAAATCAGGCATGGATGTGATTACCGCAGTCGATCAAATTCAGGCATGGATGTGATGGGCTCGGTATTCTGAAAAGTGCTGTCCAAATGTCCTTTTATGGTTATCAAGTTTTGTTACATCCTCTCTCTTGAGTCCTGTATCATTAGGAGGCAACTCTGGTAGAGTGAGAGTCATAGACTCAGGTCTGAGCTGAGCTTTCCCCTTCTTTTCTTCAGGAGGAGAATTGATGGCCCAAAGTGACTGTCCTGCCCTGTGATCTGCCCTTTAGCTGAAGAAACAGCAAAACCGGCATCAACTGCAGCAATGGGGAGCATCAAGTTTTTATTCATTTGTTGATTTGAGCAGTATTTCATTCTGATTTTAACTGACTTCTTTTGCATTAGATTAAAAACAACAACAAAAGACTGAAATCTTTCAAGAACAAAGAGGAACTGGCCTATAAATCCTAAATACAGATGTAGTGATTGAACCCATCTAGGTAGCTTATGAATATAAAACTCACCCAAAGTTTCATCCACACTTAAGAGACAGCCACTGTTAATATTTTGGCAACTACTCTTTGAAGCATTTGTGTCTAAATACAAATACCTGTGTGTGTGCAATTTTACTTAACTGTGATCATAGCAGGCCTGCTGTTCTGTAACCTGTTTTTTTTTTTAATCTTGATAATAGATGATAGAAATCTTTTCATTTAAAAAGCAATGTTATATTTGAAGCAAAATTTGCTTAACCAATTTTTTATTTATGCTTCCGATTTTTCACTATTACATGCATTGCTGTAATGAATCTATCTGAGCATACATGTTTTTACTCTTCTGTATTTATGTTGTGTAAGCAAATTCCTAGAGGTATGATTGCTGGGTCCAAGGGCATACACTCCTAACTTCTTTTTTTAGTGCTGTTATGGCTTCACCAAAGTTCAAAAAGGGGAAGTGAATGAATGGGAGGAGGAACACTGGGGTCTCGGGGTGGCTCCATTTAAAAACTTTGAAAAAGGGAAATAAAAACAAAGCTATCTTCTGAAGATTAAACTTTAAAATCAGCACACAGCAGGCCAGAACAGAGATGTGCAAAACCATGCTGAAGAGATGAATCATGGTCACTCAAGTGGTGCATGAGTCCGGTCAGGAAACAAGCCCTCCTGGTTTTTCACGCTGAGGGGATCTAATTGAGGAATCAGAAACTGGGTGATGGAAGGACTGGAGGAACAGTGGCAGTCAGGTAAGGTTATCCAAAGACTGGCGGCTGCAGGAAAGCACCACCAGCTGTGGGCTGGAGGAGCCAAGGGGGAACGTCTCCTTGGAAACCAGAATCGGTGTGATTCCAAGCCATGGCTGTAGAACTGAGCTGCTTCAGCAGGAAACCAAGAGCAGCACTGCTAGGCCAAAGCCCCTGACACTGCAGCCACTGCCACTGCCACCCTTGGGTGTCAATAGCACTGTCACAACTGCCTGAGACCCCACCAGAGACCAGCAGGGAGGAACTATCCAGGCTTTTGGCAGTGCCTCCTCTTCACAGAACCTCACTGAAAGCCTGTTGGAGGGCGTCTGGGAAATGCAGCGTGTGGAGGCTCACCCTGCTATGCTAGAGCAGAGCAAAGAAGGCTGGGAACGCAGCTGACAGCGAGTAGGCAAATGATCAGCGCAAGTAGTACCATGGGTCAAAGCAGTGGGATAGCTAAAGAGAGCAACTGTCAGTCAGAGGAGGGGCATCGCAGCCATGGAGGCACTGAAGATGGGGCACCACAGAGTGACATGGGCAGTGCTCATGCCAGCAGAGGTGGGCTTGGCTCTCTGGAGCTAGCCACAGGAAGAACCTGTGGTGACCGCTGCCCCTTGGCTCTCAGTCTATGCCACGAGAACATGCTGTGGGAGACTGGCCTGCAGAAGTGGCTCTGCTGCAGAGCACAGACAGATGGGGTTTCTGAACCTTCTTGGTGGACTGCTAGGCCCTGGGCAAGGGCAGGCTAACCAGTGTGCATTGCCATTCTGGGAGACAGGAAGCCAGCCTGCCCATAAGGCAGATAAGTCTTAGTATTTTTGTGCTGCTATAACAAAATACCTGAGACTGGGCAATTTATAAACGACAGAAATTTATTTCCTCACAGTTCTGGGGGCTGGGAAGATCGAGGAACCTGCACGTTCAGTGTCTGGTAAGGACTTAGTCTCTGCTTCCAAGATGACACCCCTTGTTGCATCCTCACATGGCAGAAGGTGAAAGGGCACAAGGAAAAACATCTTGCCAATTCCCTCTAGCCCTTTATAAGGGCAGAACCCTCATGGCTTAATCACTTCCCAGAAGACCCCACCACTTAATACTATCACATGGAGTCTTAGGTTCCAATATATGGATTTTGGAGACACAGATATTCAAACCATAGCCACATACCTCCCAGGGACTGGCCCTTGGCCATCTTCCTTTACCAAAAGGACATCTGTACAAGTGTTTATTGGGTTCCTATCAGGTCCCGGCCCTGTGCTATGTGCTGTACATATAGGATCTCATTTATTCCTTGCAGTAACCCTGTGTGCAAAGTTAGGAGGTAGGGCCTATCACTCCCATTTCACTGATCAGGAAACTGAGGCAAAGTGACTTGGCCACGGTCACATAGCTGGTACCGAACAGAGACAGGATCTGTTTGTCTCCAGGGCTCTGGCTGTACCACCACCTGGGGCTGCCTCTCCCGTTAGACTTTCTCTTGGTAGTAGGTCAAAGCCCTGGAACTGTTTAGCTGCCTTTGACTAGTGGGTCTCCCATCGGGTGGCGGCGAAGTTGCTCTCTGGAAGCACTAGATCTCTGATAAATGAGAAAATGCCAGGAAACTAGGGCAGAAAGCTGGAAAACAAGGAAACTTACCAATACCCTCATCCCCCATCAGCCACAGAATCAGTATCATGTGGGGAGGGAGAAAGGAGGTGCTGAAGGAGAGGACAAGGTGCAGGAAAGAGGAGGAGAGAAGCCAGTGGGCTGTCCAACTTGATGGCTCAGAAGCACCAATGGCTCCTAGGCCCTTTAAGGTCAATGTTATTAATCACGTTCCATGTACAAGGTGACTTGGCTGTTACTGTATGTTATCACCCTCCTCTCTCGTCCCCTTAGACCATCTGACTTCAACAACCAACTCTGCATGAGAACTAGAAAATGCAAGGATTTCTATAGGTGTCTATGGTGACTGTATTAGTATCCCAAGGTCCAAGGGCATTTGCTACCAAATTATTGCTAAGCCTCCTACAAAGCAAGGTCCCCACTACTCCTTTGCTCAAGCACACTGACTCTAACCTTTGCATTCATGGATGCGGCTGGCAGGATGCCCCGTGGGCTCAAACCATTTCCATAAAGTACATGTGCAAAGCCCCTGCTGAGAGACACCAGGAGCATCTTTCAAGGCTCTCAGCTCCAGCTTCTTCTTTCAAAATGCACAAGGTACTGTTTCTGCTGCCCACGTGGTCACTGGAGGGTGCTAATTCTCCGACCCAGCCATTCCTTCCAGAGCAGGCACTGTATCCTGTCCACCCTGTCCCTATAATGTCCAGCGCCATCTAGGCGTGTAGCTGGTACCCAATACAGCTGGTACCCAATACAGCTGGTACCCAATACAGGGACTGATGGAGGGAGCAGTCCCTGGGCCCACGCTGGCAGTGGTGAGCTCCATCTCTTACTTCCTGAGGGATGCCTGGGCTGTCTGGATGGAGACGAAGACCTGTCCGCTGGCCAGTCTGGCAGTGGCCCGGGAGGGAAGGTCATGATGACCTGTCTCTGCTACAGCTTCCAGGCCTCGCCTTTGCTTGTTTTCTGGGAGACTCGGTGTCTGCCCACAATGGCATGGCTCCTTCGAGCTGCCCAGATTCTTGGCCTGGTGTACGGGCCGCACGGCTTGTTTCCATGGTGAGCATGGCAGGGGTGGCTGGCACCCCCAGGCTGACAAGCATTCCTCCCAGGTCTCCCTGAGCAGAGCTTGTGCCAACCACTCTGTTCCCAAAGGGGGTTTTCTGATGTGGGGGGTGGTCACCTCAAAATTGGCTGTGCTTTGAGCTAGAGTGAACAAATAGAAGACATTTGTATCCATTCCTTTCTCTTACAACCTCATTTGGTCCTAAATGGGTTTGGGATGCCTACAGGAAATATCGCTTTGGGAGGGAGCTTGGACATCATCTGGCCTGACCCCCTTCACCTGGCAAATGGATCTCGGAAGGTCATAAAGGGCAAGCGACTGGCTCAGGGCACAGAACAGATGCAGCACTGAGCTGGGAGGAAACCTCATGCCCCTGAAGCCTGTGTTCTTTCTCCTATAGCATGTCTTGGCTCTCTGGAGTGAGTTTCCCAGTGTTACTTCTACCCTAGGAAGGTGAGGTGTGGCGCATTGGGACTGCCTGGAGCTTTCAGGCCACATGCTCATGCACATGCATGTATGCACAGTGGGAGTGGATACAAAATTTAAAATAAAAAACAATTTTAGTTTGTCTAAACCAAGGGTGGGGGTGAGGGGCGGTCCGCAAACTACGACCAGTGACTTGCTCTTGTACAGCTTGTGAACTGAGAATGACTTTTACTTTATTTTTTTTTTGAGATGGAGTCTCGCTCTGTCGCCCAGGCTGGAGTACAGTGGCGCAATCTTGGCTCACTGCAAGCTCCACCTCCCAGGTTCATGCCATTCTCCTGCCTCAGCCTCCCAAGTAGCTGGGATTACAGGCACCCGCCACCACGCCCAGCTAATTTTTTTTTTTTTTTTTGTATTTTTAGTGGAGACGGGGTTTCACTGTGTTAGCCAGGATGGTCTCGATCTCCTGACATCGTGATCTGCCCGCCTCAGCCTCCCAAAGTGCTGGGATTACAGGCATGAGCCACCGTGCCCAGCCTACATTTTTAAGTCATAGTGAAAAAATAAGATGTAACAGTGACTGTATGTGACCCTCAAAGCTGGAAATACTTAACCATGTGACCCTTTCCAGAAAAAGTTTGCCAATCCCTGACTTGATGACCTGTCTGATCGTTCACCCAGTAATGGTTGGCAGTCTTCCTAGGACATTCAAGACTCCCTCTTTATAGGTAGATCTGGTTGGCTTCATAGGCTCGGACTCTGAAATGCGGAATTGGCAGCTTTCTTCCTTCATCTGTCACATGCCTATGGCTTTTCTAAGTTTCTTGCTGTTGCTGAATTTTTCTCTCCTCAGGATAAATCAAGCAGTGGAATCCTTTGTCAGGTGAATTAGGGGGCCGAGGCTGGTGATGGACATTTACTGCTGGTACCCACGGTAGGGCAGGGAGGCAGGGAGACTGCTGCCTGAGGTGTCCTGCAAATAAATGACTCGGCTGGGGCTAACCAGAGTTGGAGGCTGAGAACAGACAGCTGCCAAGAGTGTGACAAGGAAAATGTCTTTCCCATCAAAGAAAAACATAAAGATGCTTGCAATCTGAGTATTTCTGTTTCCTCCCCTCCACGACAGGCTTCTCAACTAGTTCCTGTCTAGCCAGGCTGCTCATTTCTTTATAGTCACTGAACCAGAATAACCACAAATCAAGCCGGAAGCACATGATAACCCGCTGAACTCCGCACAGCCCTGACTGGGCTTCTCTGAGTGAACAAACGCTGCCCTGGTCTCTGCAGCTGTGAAATATTCAGTGAGCATTCAGCTGCGGGTTAGTTACTTCCACAGTCAGAGAAGGAAAGAGGAAAATAAGAGTGACAGATGCACAGAACCATGGACATTCGAGACTGTCATAGCTGTTCACAGTTGTTAAAGATTTACAGGCAAGCCGTTTGGAGTTTAAATGTGAGATGACACCAGAGGCGTCTAATGTACAGTGGAGCTTTAAGCATGATATGGGGGCAGAAAATGGTCTGGGAACCCCCTTCTCTGAGATCTTAGAAGTTCTGTTCTATTGACTCCAGGCAGGGCTGCAGCCACGGTGCACTTCATGGACTCATAAATATAACATTATTGGACAAAAAAACCCCAATCCTTCCCTGACTGATTAGGCCCAGATTGGTCAGCCCATAAATCAATGCTGAATAAGAACTATAAAGTTGTGAATCAATGTGTCCCAGATCTCCAAACTGGAATGAAAAAGCAGGAATAAAATAGCTGGAGCTCTTCCAAGATCCTTCTTTTCATCCCCCTCCTCCCACTGCCCCATATGCTAGTATGCTAATTTTAAAAGGCTTCTCTTTTCCGCTCCTTGGCCTGGCTGTGGACAGCATTTCAGGGCAGGAAATTCGGTCTAGAAGTCTGGCTGAGGAAGCAAGAGGCTGTTCTGCTGCATTTCAGTTCCGGACTGATCTGTAGCTCTGTCATGTATCCTTGGTCATGTATTCTTGGCCAGGGTCTCCACCTGTGGCCGAGAAGCCACGGCATTTGTTGTCTGTGTCACAGACACAGGAAGGGAACAAGAGTGGTCAGGTCATATGTGTCCATGAATGGTTTTTTAGGTCCAATTGGTTTAAGGGCTCTGAGTCCCTGCATTGAAATACTAAATATAATAATGGATTCTCACCTGTAATCCCAGCACTTTGGGAGGCCAAGGCGGGTGGATCACGAGGTCAGGAGTTCAAGACCAGCCTGGTCAAGATGGTGAAACCCCATCTCTACTAAAAATACAAAAATTAGCCTGGCGTGGTGGCAGACACCTGTAATCCCAGCTACTTGGGAGGTTGAAGCAGGAGAATTGCTTGAACCCAGGCGGCAGAGGTTTCAGTGAGCCGAGATCATGCCACTGCACTCCAGTCTGGGCGATAGAGTGAGACTTCATCTCAAAAAAAAAAGGATTCTTCTCTTAGAACTGCACATCAGGTTCAGAAATGCCACCTGGTCATCCCTGTTGGACGTGGTTACCCTCTTTGGATCTGGGAGCTAAGGTATCTGCTGTGAATGTTGTCCACATGTACTTGGAGGGCATTCCCTGTCCTTATTCCTCTGGAGTTCCAAAGCAAAGTTTGTTTTCTGAATCCCCCTTCGCTACCACTCTTCTCTCCAAAACACACCTTCAGGGTACTTTTTCCCCTCCTTTTGACAGCTCATTTCAGGGACACACTGTGTGCATGTACCTGCCCCTCATAAGGGCTCGTTGTTAGGGGCCTGCTCTCCTGGGCTGGGAGCTCTCACTATTTCTCGGTCACCCTGACGCTGAGCTTGCCTGCTATCTTCTCCCCTTTGGGGAGGACACACACATGGCCCCACACAAATATTCTGTGCTGGCGGCCTCCTGGTTTTCCCCAAACACAGACTACAAAGACTGGAAGGAACCGCAGGCTCAGCCAGTTCCACCTGCTCATTTGGGGAAACTGAGGGGTGCCAACTTACCTAAGGAAGAACTCACACATCTTTCCACCCATTTCACTTTATCCTGGTATAAACCTGAGCTGACTGAATTCTTGTTCTTTCCCCCTGTACAGAAATAAAGTCCCATTTAGGTTTTCCCAAAGCACTGTCTCTGTACAGTTGGCTGTTTCCTGTGGACATTTTCATTTTCTCCTGTATTTTTCTCTGTCTTTGATGTGACTTACAAGACCATGAACACACAAGCACAGGACCCTACAGGAAAAGCTCTCTCTTTCAGTGTGTGCCTCCAGGAGGAATGAGACTACCGGCAGTGATGTTTGACTAATGAGCGCCATTGTGGTGCTTTACCACTAGCGGTCACAGAAACCTTGCAGGATGTGTCTAGGGAAGTGGATTTTGTAGGGTTGGCTAAATTTGTACCACCCACCACACAATAGCAGCACTGTACAGAAAAGGTGGCTTTGAAACAGGTTCAGTTTTGTATTACTGTGAGGCACAAAATCAGGTGAAGGGCCATTTCTATAGCTTAAGAATTTATATTTTTCCCCTTAGACCTGAAACTTTATTCATCCTGTGTCTTCTACCTTTAAAAAATTGAGACATTATTTCTCTCCATTTTCTGGGAAGACAGTCCACTCTCAAAATTAGCTGTAAGAAATAATGTGATCATCAACAAAGTAAAAAGGTAACCCTCAGAATGAGAGCAGATATGTATAAATCATGCATATAAGGGATTAATATCCAGCATATATAAAGAACTAAAATTCAAAAACAAAGAGCCTAATTTAAAAATGGGCATTTCTGGGCCAGGTGTGGTGGCTCACACCTGTAATCCCAGCACTTTGGGAGGCTGAGGTGGGTGGATCACGAGGTCAGGAGATTGAGACAATTCTGGCTAACATGGTGAAACACCGTCTCTATTAATTATACAAAAACAAAATTAGCTGGGCGTGGTGGTGGGCAACTGTAGTCCCAGCTACTCGGGAGGCTGAGGCGGGAGAATGGTGTGAACCTGGGAGGTGGAGTTTGTAGTGAGCCGAGATCGCGCCACTGCACTCCAGCCTGGGTGACAGAGTGAGACTCAGTCTCAAAACAAAAAAAAGGCATTTCTCCTAAGAAAATATACAAATAACCAATAAACACATGAAAAGAGGCTCAACATCACCAAACATTAGGGAAATGCAAATCAAAACCATAATGAGGTAACACTCACACCAAATAGGATGGCTACTATCAAAACACTATAGCAAAAAGCAAGTATTAATGAGGATACACAGGAATTGGAACTCTTGTGCCCTGTTGGTGGGAATGTAAAATGGTACAGCTACTGTGGAAAACAGTACGATGATTCCTCAAAAAATTAAGAATAGAATTACCATAGGATTCAGCAATTTTTTGCATCTATAGGTTGGTGCAAAAGTAATTGCGATTGTTGCCATTAAAAGAAAGAGCAAAATCCACGATTACTTTTGCACCAAACTAATAGGTCTATACCGAAAAGAATTGAAAGAAAGATCTCAAAGAGATATTTGTACACTTATGTTCATAGCATCATTGTTCATGATAGCTAAAATGCAGACACAACCCAAGTGTTCGTCTACAGAAGAATGAATAAGCAAAATGGTATATACATGCAATGGAAAATTATTCAGCCTTAAAAAGGAAGGAAATTCTCACACAGGATACAACATGGATGAACCTTGAGGACATTATGCTAAGTTAAATAAGACAGTCACAAAAAGACAAATACTGTATGATTCCACTTATATGAGGTAATTATTTCAGTATAAAATTACTAGATCTAATCTAAATTTGTCAATTACTATTCAAAATAATAGAGATGGTGGTTGCCAGGGGATGGGGGCAATTGAGAGTTATTGTTTAATGGGTAAATAATTCCAATTTTACAAGATGGAAAAAGTTCTGAAGATGGGTGGTGGTGATGTTTATACAACATTATGAATGAATGTATTAAAACCACTGGAACTATATACCCTGAAAAATCATTAAGAGGTTAAATTTTAAGTTATGTGTATTTTATCAAGATAAAAAATTGGAAACAATATTGTAAAGTTTTAATAATCTAAAGAAAATTCTTCCTTTAGGGTGTTATTCCCAAAAACATGGTATTGGTGTTCTAAATATCTAGGATATTATTTTTATAATTTTAAAACATGCAATCATACTGCTGGGACATGACTCTTTTAACAGCAGATCTTTGAGTGAATGTGAATGTGATAAACTCTGCTTTCTAGAGAATCCTTTTTAACCACTTAATGTCTCTTTTAGCTACTAGCTCTAAGAATCTATAGAGAGGGGATATGGCAGAGTGTAGAAATGACCCTAATTATTCATCCCTCCTGTATCTATGTCCTTCACCATACACATCTGTATTGCTGTCCAATGCTGTTTCTGAGCCTAATCATGGACCTGTTTTGGCCAATAAGGTAAAGTGGAAGTATCAGTTCCACATATAGAACTCCAGAGACTGTGTGTGTTTCCTTTTGCTATCTTGCGCATCTGCCATTGCCATGACAACATGCTCAAGCTAGCTGGCTGGAGGAAGAGAAACTGAGCAGCAGAGCTGAGCCATCTCTGTTGCTCCAGTCAAGGCCAGTCTAGATCAGCCAACTGCCAGCCGACTCTCACACATATGAGTAAGCCCAGCCAAAATTAGCAGAGCCACTTAGCTGACCTCCAGCTGACCCTAGATGTTTACTGTTGCATGTCCCTGAGGTTTTGTTACTGTGAGGGAGCATTATTGTGGAAGTAGATGACTGATTTAGGGAATTGCCTCATATGCTTTTTTTTTTTTTTAATAACTCCTTTTCCCCTTGTTTCAATCAACTTGTCACAAATACCTCTGAACATTGTTAGGTGTCTACCCAATATCCACTCTCCTGCTTTTTCTTACTGCCAGAACCGCATGCCCAGCTAAAAACCTACATTCTGCGGCTTCCTTTGTAGAAAGGAGTTGTCATGTGACATTCCTTTGGCCACTGAGAAGCAAGTGAAATATTGAGTAGTTCCTTGAAGGAGGATGGGGAGTCCTTTTGCCCTTCTCCTTCTTCCTTCCTGGAATAAAAATCTGATGCTGGAAAATATTATGGCCCCAAGGAGCCAGCACAAGCTGAGAATAATTGAGAGGAAAGCAGAAGGAGCTTGGGTCTCTGATGGTATGACTGCAGTACCAGCCATAGGCTGCCTCCTTTTTCACTTCTAGCTACATATGAAAAAAATAAGACTTCTCAACTAATTATGCCACTGTTTTTATTTTTTTTTTATTTTTTACTTCTTTTACTTGTAGTTCATTGTAATTCATTTTTTTCTTTTTCTTATTTGAGACAGAGTCTCACTGTGATGCCCAGGCTGGATTGCAATGGTTCGATCTCAGCTCACTGCAACCTCCGCCTCCTGGGTTCAAGGGATTCTCCTGTCTCAGCCTCCCGGGTAGCTGGGATTACAGGCATTTGCCACCACACCCGGTTAACTTTGTTTTTTTTAGTAGAGATGAAGTTTCTCCATGTTGGTGAGGCTGGTCTTGAACTCCCGACCTCAGGTGATCCACCTGCCTTGGCCTCCCAAAGTGCTGGGATTACAGCCGTGAGCCACCACTTCTGGTCCATTGTAATTCTTAATACCACATTCTAGCGCCTATTTTATCCTTATTTGAAGAAACTGCTTAGAACAAATAAAGATATTTCACAGAAAACATCATTGTGAATTACTATGCAAGTACATCAATCATATACATAAAAGAACAATGACTTCCATGCATTTATGTTGGTTTATATTTTTGAAAGTTTACAATATTCTTAATAGATTCCCCTCAATACACATTTGATTAGTACCCCATGTCCATTCTGTATTGGGGGAAACTGAGGCAAGGAAAGGTTTAACTGAGTTGTCCAAAGTAAAACAACCTGTTAGTCAAAGAGATGTGGGGGGGACTTGAAAATGGGTTATTCAGGATTCCTGAGGAAGGATTGGATGTGTCTCAATTAGACCTAACTATAATGATTGAACTTCTGTACTTTGGACTGTGACCAGCCTTTACTCAGTGAGACCAAAGACACTGAGTCTTTTTAACTCTGAATGGACCAACCAAGACAGAAAGTCACCACAGTCCAGGACAGTCTTGTTTATAGGAAGGGAGAAAAGGAATAAAGGGTAACTTGTTGCCTTTTGTGCCCACAAAATTGTCTGCTCTCTCCTTTCTGCTCTAAAGTGGAGTGAAGTCAATTGGTTATAAGTCTGTCTCCCCAGAGCTTTCTGGTGGCCTCCTCAGGAGCATGACTAGATGTTTTTGTCTATATATCCCTGGCAGACCAGTGGGTATAGTTGTGCAGGTTGGTCACTGCCCAAGGGTACCAGGCTAAAGAGTAAGTGAAATCCACACTTATCAAGCAGTAGGGCCAATGGGATTATTCTACATCAAGAGGAAGGGCTTTTTTTTCTAATTTGCACACAGGTCCTCATGTACAGCATGAGGTACAGCATGAGGTAACTGCTGCCACATGGTACAGCAGGAACCCTGGTCCTTGATGCCCAGAGCAGAGTACAAGAGGCTTATTTGACGATGAATAACCTCTCAGATGACTGCTTCTTTTTTGAAGCTCAGTTTAATCAGGTTTTACTAGCAATAAAGTGTTTCTCAGGTGGGAGCTGGTGAATGTGACAGACACTTAAATGTTTTCTCGCAGATTGCCACAGAATATTCACAGAAGTGAATCAGCAGTTTCAAAGCTCAGAGAATAGAAAAATAATAAACAGTTACGATTTATTAAGCAGTTATGTGCCAGATAAAAAGCATTTTATACTTATTATCTCATATAATCCTTACAGCAAAATAATACCCCCATCTGAAATACAAAGAAACGGGTTCCAAACTGCTCAAAGTCATATAGGTAGCAAGCAGCAAAGTTTGGATTTGAGCCCAGGCTTGTTTGATTTTAAGCTCTTTGTTCTTTGTCATGCATTTTCCTGAACATGTAAATTATTTGTCATTAGTGCAGGTGTAGCAAAGACACTGGTATTCACCAATTGTTCCATTGACTCCCCTACGTTTTCCACTCTTGTTTGTAATTACGTTGGGGCTGTATGATTGGGTGCTTCCAAAAGAATATAGGTGAGAATGATGTCCAACCACTCTCAGGCATGACATTTAATAAAATTCTTGGCAAACCATCACCCCTGTCTTCCTCTGCTACAATGACTCTGGAAACCAGATGTTCAGATGTTGGCATCTCCAGATGGGTGGAGCCTGGATCCCTGAATCACTGCATGGAGGAGAATTGCCCTGAGGAGCCACTCAATTTACACCTGACTTTACATGAATAAAAAATGACTCTTGTATTTATTGAAGAATAATGTAGCCTAGCCTAACTGATATAGCAGAAGTAGTAAGAATACTTTTACATATTTATTTTATACAATTGTTTACACTGCACAGAATACTTTATTGATTCTCATAACAATTATGAGAGATAAGCAGGGATTATGAGCCCCATTTTATGGGAGAGGAAATCGAGGCTTAGAGGAGTGAAATGATTTGCTCAAGACCACACAGTTGGTAGGTGGTCAAACCAAGGTTAGGATCTTGGTATTTTTCCCACACTCTGCAATTTTATAACTTCCTAGCTTAATGTTATAAAAGCAAGCAATAACCTCAGAGGGAATGAGGGTCCCACTGTATAGAGTTTTGCAGATTAAATTAAACACCTTGAAGGACTAAGAGGCTAGGTAGCCAGGACAGACAGGTGTAATACATTCCAATGGTTCATATTCTTAAGTCAACAAGATGCTGGCGTCCTGTGGCTGCTCAGACTCCTGGGTGGTCCTGCAGGGGAGTCCTAAGCCTAGCTTTCCAGCAGTCCAGTAAGCAGATCTCCAACCTGAGTCATAGGCTTTGAATTAAAGATAAAAATGCACATGCTCTGGGTGACAGCCCTCAGTCGCTCCAGGAGAATCAGGGGACTTCTTTTCCCTCCTCATACCCACACAACAATAATCATTTTATTTTTTACAGAATTATTTACAGTGCACAAAACGTATCCCTCTCCATTATCTAATTTAATTATCCAAAAACCTGATCATGTGTTTTTGTGGTGAAACTCAGAAAGGTTGACTTATTGTAAGATAATAACAGTGATGCCTGTGATAATAAAATTTGCTATTTTTTAGACGGTCTGTTATCATTCAATCTCATAACAGTCCTCCAAGGTTGGTATTACCACCCCTTTTGTGCAATGAGGAACCTGAGGAATGAGAAGTTTAAAAACATGTTCAAGGATATTCAGCGAGGAGGGCTCTGAGTGGGCTTCATAAAACCCACGATGTAATTCTTGACAAAAACCAAAAGGGACAGGCTGAAGTGTGGAAGCCCTCAGTCATCCCACCCTATAATGGGGACGTGCTACAAAAACCCAAGGGTCCACTTTATGCTCTGGAAACTTTGTTAGCCACAATCAATTTAAAACTTCTTTAAATCTATCATAGTTTTTGATCTTACATTTTTTCAGGAAGAGGGTCCACAGTTCTGGAAGATCCCTTTTGCAGGAAGTGACTTCCATTTCATTGACCTCCAACAACCACTTCCTACTAAGATGGTGGGAATCTCCTTGTTTAAAGGCCTTCTTCATAACTTTGTAAATGTTGACCTTGCCCACCTTCGGTGTCTGTTGCTGACTAAAATCTCCAAATCTTTTATCTTTTTGGGTCAAGCTCCTATGTTTCTTCTTCCACAGCCTTGAGCTGTCAATGGTCTGAATGGAGCAAGGATCCAAGTCATGTCTGTTTGTGTTATTTGCTATCCTCCATTCCTCGATATGGCTGGGTCCTCTGCTGGCATCCTCCTCTGTAAAGCTCATGTTATTGGCACCGGAGACCATCTTTACATTGAGGGTTTCCCTGCAGGGTCTGCAGCTACCCAAATCCAGGACATCTTTCACTCTGTGCTCTGTGCATGTGCCCCCTTGGAGTAGGTAAGGCAGGACCATTCTTAGACTAATTCACTCATTCAGAAACTTTTATGAAGCACTGGCCATATCTTAGAAACTGTACTGGTCTCTGGGGATGGAGTGGTGAATAAGCCATGTCTGTCCTAATTGATGGGAAGGTGCCATCCACATGTGTGCCACTTGGGAAACTCGAGTCACTATCAACTTATTTTTCACCCTTAGTCCCCACATTGGAATTGAACATCAAGTATTACAAATTTTACCTTCTGAACATCCATCATACTCATCTCTACTCTGCATCCCAGCCAACACTCCCCTAGTTTAGTCCTTTAATGCCTCTTCTGTTGATTATTGTACTTCCCCCATAACTAGTGTGTCTGATTCGGTGCCACCCTCCGAAATCCCTCTCCCATCTGTAGCACACAATCTGCCTCACATACACTTCTAACTAAGTTGCTCATTCAGATTTTCAAGTGGCTCCCTCTTGCCCATTTTACACGGAGTACAAAGTTCTTGGTGCCCTGGTTCCTACCTGCCTCTCTTGCCTTGCCCCTCGTAGTTGCTACTCCACCACCAGCCAGATTCTTCAGCCGTTTTGGACTGGCTGGCCTCCTGTTCTCCTGGTGGGTGAGGGATTTGATTCTTCCCTCTGTACATCTCTCCCCTGACCCCACTGCCTCTCTGCCTTTGCTCCCTGATCCATGCAGTCTGGACCCTGCCTCTTTCCTAACTTCTGCATCTAGATAACCCCTTTTTGTTCTTTAGGGTTTGTTTTAGGGCCTAATTCCTCCAGGAGGTTTTTCTTGATTCCCTGTCCATTCCATGAGAGGCATCTTTCCTCGGTGGACCCATGGTGTCCTCTGCACAGCTCCATCTTTGCTCCTGACCCCTGGCATGGGAGTCATCTCCACTGAGCCTTGGTGCTTCACTGGACTCTGGACTCCACGAGCAGAAGGGCCCAGTACTCAGCACACAGTGGGCCCCCAGTAAGCTTGCTGAATGGTTAAGCAAATAATCCCAGTGAAATGGAAAACAGGCAGCTTGAGGGCATGACTGACTCCACCTGGGGAGTTTGGACATGGTTCTAAAGAAAAGACATGCAACTGCATGTTGAAGGAAGCAGAGAAGTTTATGGGACGGGTGTGGGGGTAGGGCAGGCCCCAGCCCCCTGCCGTCTTCCCCGTGGTCACCTGATTTCTGGTGCTGGGCAGGAGCTGAGCTATTTCAAAGAAAATGTAGTCAATAGCCTTCGAGAAAAGCGGATTGAAAACTCACCAGAGCAAGAAGCCATGAAGCAAGATGAGTCAGCCACAGATCCGACTTTCAGTGGTTTCATGGTCTAGCAGGGAAGCAAATGCAGTCTTTTTTTCCTCCCTGTTTTATAGTTCTATTTGTACCAATACAACGTTCATGCAAGGTTACAGGTTACAGGGAGCGCAAATAGACCTCACACGCACTTGTCTGTGTGGTCTGAGAAACTGTCTTGTCCCTGTGCCCTGCTCGTCACCCCCATGACAGCCCACGGTGTGACGGCTCAGGCCACGGCTTCAGGGCCGGCTTCTTTGGGAGCAGAGCAGCATCTAGGAAGTAGGTCCCTTCTGGGATTGGAGAGTTGAGGCACGAGGTACCAGGGCTCCAGTGACACTGCTGCTGCCCTCGCCGGCTCCTCTTCTCTTGGGTCTTTTCTTGGTTCCTGGAGTTTTTCCTTTTTCCTGGTAATGGATGTTGGAACTAGGGAGGGTCAGAGGCTATGCAGTTCTGGGGACAGAATGGTACACTTGGAACAAATGGAATTTCAATCCTAGCTTTTCAGTGGAGGGGGCGGTCAGCTCCAAATGTCCATGCTTTTGTGATAAAGAGCCTCAAGAAGCCCCCACAGTCTGTTTTGTAGTAGGCATCAAAAGTGTTAAAAATGGGTGCACGTTCCTGACTATATAGTGGAGTAAGACTCTGCATTAAAAAGGAATAAACTAGTGATACAATAATATGGATGAATCTCCAAATAATTACGCTGAAGAAAAGAAACCAGAGGAAAAGAGTACGTATTGGGTAACTCCATTTATAAAAAACCCTGGAAAATTCTACCTAGTCTGTAGTGATAGAAAGCAGAGCAGTCATTGCTATGGGGAAGGGAAGGGGAGAGAGAGAGGGATTAGAAAGGGCCACAAAGAAACATATGGGGGTGACGGATGTGTTCATCACCTTGGTTGTGGCAATAGCTTCATGGGTATATACATATGTCAGAAATTACGAAATTTTGCACTTGAAATACTTGCAATTTATTGTATGTTAATTATACATTAATAAGACTTCTTAAATTTTTTTTAAATGTAGGTACATTTTGACCCAATAATTCCGTTTCTAGCAACCCTTCTAATTAAGTAATTGAAGGAGGGCACAGTTTATGTTCAAGATAATCAGCATGTTGCTTAGAATAGAAAAAAGGAAAACAACTTGGAAGTTCAATAATAGGGGATAGTTAAAAAAATTAATGCTTAAATAAATTCCAGATGATGGTGGAATATTCTGTATGCTTTAAAAATCACAAAATATTATTTATTATGGTGGAGAAAATGCTTATCATGCAGTGTTCAGTGGAAAGTCTGTTTACAATAGGAACATTATGACATCAATATGTTATAATAAAGACACATGCAGAAGAAAGACAGGAGGACTGGTACAAAATGTCCACAGTAGTCATTTCTAGATGACAAGTAGGTAACAAGTAACTTAAATTTTCTTCTTAGTGCTTCTTTTTTTATTTTAGAGATGGAGTCTCACTGTGTCACTCTGAGTGGCATGATCACAGCTCACTGCAGCCTTGACCTCCTGAGCTCAAGGGATCCTCCCACCTCATCCCCACCAGTAGCCAGGACTACAGGCGTGCCACCACACCTGGCTATTTTTTTTTCCTTTACTTTTAGTAGAGATGAGGTCTTGCTATGTTGACCAGGTTGGTATTGAACTCTCAGCCTCAAATAATCCTCTTGTCTTGACCCCAGCAAAGTGCTGGGATTACAGGCATGAGCCACTGCACCCAGTTTCTTAGTGCTTCTATGTATTATTTGAATTTTCTATTATTGAAATATATGACTTTTTAGAATAGAAAACAACCCAAAGCAATACAAGATTTCTTTCTTTCTCCTTTCCTTTCTCTTTTCATTTTTCTTTTTTCTGTCTTTCTTTCCTTTCTTTCTTTCTCTTTCTTTCTTTCTTTCCTTCTTTCTTTCTTTTCTTTCTCCCTTTCTCCTTCCTTCCTTCCTTCCTTCCTTCTCTCCTTCCTCCGTTCCTCCCTTCCTTCTTTCCTTCCTCCCTTCCTCCCTCCCTCCCTTCCTTCCTTCCTTCCTTCCTTCCTTCCTCTTCTTTTTGAAGGCCCCACAGCCTCCTGTATGCAGAGGCTTCAGGGGAAGGGCCCACTTCTCCCATGCTTTTACTCCTGTGGCCAAGTAGATGCTGTCCCTTGACCAGGCTAGTGCTCCACAGGGCTTAAGAATGCTCCTGTCCAGGCCTTCACATTCTGTCTGGGGCCCTGGCTCTCCTCAGCTGGCTGCACTGCTAGATTGCACAAGGGGCCACTTGCTCCCTGTGCTGTCAGGGCAATAACTGGGCAAAGGACGCTTGTGGCCAGGCCATGGGGGGCCTGGGCATTGGGGAAAGTGGCAAACCTTGGCATTCCATTATCCTTCTCAGCTTCATTTTCCCTGGTTAACTGCAGCTCTTAGGAGCACTTACGAAGCAAAGCATTAGCTAGTGTAGCCTTGCCCAAGTCACATGTCTATTACCTTCCAGCAAAAGCTGCAGCCACAGACTGGGAGCCTGGGTGCAATATGAGCATGTAGGTTGGCCTGAATTTCCCAGCCTCCTTTATCTTTCTTCCTCCAGCAACAGAAACTGAGGAGGACTGAAAGAAGTGCTGTTAGCTGCAGACTTGTTGAGAGCAGAATGGCTTTCTTTGGACTGGGTGTCCTGCTCTCTGGGTTGCTAGTCTGGACCAACCAGCTGAAATCAAGAGGTTTAACTGGTACTTTGAAAATGCACCTGCCTGGTCTGCTAAGGATGACAGGAGTTGGAAGGACTGAGGTGACTTGTCCCAGGTGGCTGACACTGAGAGATTGTTGCTGAATGAACAGTGGGATCCACCAAGACCAAGAATGTCTGTGACTTGAAAACCAGTTTGCCTGAGTGGACAGAGGCTTGTGGGGGCAAGCCACTGGGTGTAGATCATTGGTGGCCCTAAATATATGCAGGGGTTGGCAACATGATGGATGAGCCACATAAGCTCTATGAGGCTGTTTGCTCATATGTACAATGGGATGTGAACACCCACACTGTAGGATTCATTCATTCAGCCGTTTATTCACTAAATATTGACTGAGCATGCACTGTGGGTGTGTAGATACAACAAATTGATTAGGCTTGGTCCTTATCTCATGTTCTCTGTGGTTCTTCCCTATCAGGTTGCTGAGATGCCTGGGAATTATACATATTTATGACCAAGCTCATGACATTGTGGATGCTCAACAAATGCTACTGTCATGGAGGCCAGGACTCTTGCAAGGGAACAATGCCTAGGCCTGGTTACTAGACCTGTGGCTATGAGGCAGAAGCCTGGATACTGGGGCACTGACCATTGAGGGATGTCGTACAAATAGGCATTGACAGTGAGTCACCTGCACTGTTGCACTGGTGTGCCTGAGGGCAGGGTTGTCTAGAGAACTTTTGGAAGCAAGGGAAGGGCTTAGCTATAGGGAACGAAAAGTATGGGAACCATGCTCTTATTGGTGAAAGGTTTTCATTGGCTGCTGGAAACAAATAAATATTCTCAATGTGTGTATATATGTGCATATTCAGGTGAAAGAGTGTTCATTTTGTATGTTATTCACTTATATAAAAAACATTTATTGAATACCTGTTCAGGGCTAGGTACTGTGATTAGAGCTGAAAATAGGCGAACCATGAAACACAGCACTCCCGGATCTTACAGTCTGAGGGGAAGAAAAGGAATTGCATATAAACAAGGCAAAGTGGTGTCCTTAAGGGCCAGGATGAATGATTGAGGACATAGTGTGCACTCAGTGTTAGAAGGCCAGTGCATGGGGAGTTCAGAATGGGTGAGATCGGTTTGATATGGAATGGGCAGAAAGTTGGAAAATATCTTACAACAGATAAATGGATGTGGGGATTCTTAGCTCAACCTCACACTCTGTGCCCTGGGGAGGTTCATAGGAGAGTCAGCACACAGCCCTCAGGAAGTGGAGGTTGCTGTTGAGTGGCATTGATTCATTCACTCAACAAATCTTTACTGAGCACCTACAATTGCCTGGCACTATTCTAAACTCTGGGGACTCAGTGATGAACAAGACAGGAAACAACTCCTGCCATATTATGGCATGCATTGTAATGGAGGAAGATGAAAAACAGTTACAGCAATAAGTGAGTTATATGCATCAGCAGTTCTCAAAATTTTGGGTCCCAGAACCCCTTTATATTCTTAAAAATTATTGAGGACTCCAAAGAACTTTCATTTATAAAAGTTATCACTGTTGATATTTACAATACTAGAAATTAGAATTGAGAAATTAAAAATGCATCCATATGAATACTTAAAAGTAATAATAAGATACTATTACATTTTAGCACAAATAACATATATTTAGTGAAAAATTATAGTTTTTTCCCAAACAACATTTTAGAAAACAGTGATATTTAAAAAAGTCTTTTTTGCAGATTTCTTTAATTTACAAGTAGAAGACAGCTGGATTCTCATATCTGCATCTGCATTCAATCTGTGCTGATGTACTGTTTTGGCTGAAGTATATGAAGAAAATCTGGCCTCACACAGACATATAGTTGTGTACAAGAGACGAGTATGTTACGAGCCTTTTCATTTAATTGTGAGTCCTTTTCTTTGCTACTACACCAGAACTCAACAAGTAGTTGTTTCTTAAAGGTCATTTGCAATGTTGAATCTGAAACTGTAACAACATTCTGTTTTATTGAAATCCATCGGTCTATGTTGCACTTTGAATGAGTGTTTTACCAATGCAGTGTGAATGGATCTTTTGAAAAATATAAGTTCACCCAATTACATAAATCTTTCAAATGTTACTACATTTTATTATCCAATCCCCAAAATCACGTTTATTAATATCATCACCAATTTCATTAGAGAAGTCTTTAAGTATTGAATAGTGACAGATATAAAATTTACAAAATTTTAAATTTTTGCAAGAAAGCCTATATTTTATCCTTGGCAACAAATGCATTAGTTATTTTTCAGAAAATGTCTGTCAAATACTCAAGTCTGAGTAACCATACCTCGTCTGTCAGTAGTCATTCTTGCAAGTAAAAACGTGATGCATAAAGAAAACAGCTAGTTCAAAGGCATAAGAATGATACAATGGACTTTGGGGACTTGGGAGAAAGAGTGGGAAGGGGGTGAGGGATAAAAGACTACAACTATGGGCCGGGCGCGCAGGTTCCCGCCTGTAATCCCAGCACTTTGGGAGGCCGAGGCAGGCATATCATGAGATCAGGAGATCAAGACCATCCTGGCTAACACGGTGAAACCCCGTCTCTACTAAAAATACAAAAACAAAATTAGCTTGGCGTGGTGGCGGGTGCCTGTAATCCCAGCTACTCGGGAGGCTGAGGCAGGAGAATGGCGTGAACCCGGGAGGCGGAGCTTGCAATGAGCCGAGATCGCCGCCACTGCACTCCAGCCTGGCGACCGAGCGAGACTCCGTCTCAAAATAAATAAAAGAAAAGACTACAACTATGGTGCAGTGTATACTGCTTGGGTGATGCATGCACCAAAATCTCACAAATCACCACTAAAGAACTTACTCATGTAACCAAACGCCACCTGTACCCCAATAACTTATGGAAAAAATAAATTAATTAATTTAAAAAATGTAAGAAACAAGATGAATAATGATGAAAATATGATAAGATGAGAAGGAATAGGCAGACTTAAAAATATAGAACTTATAAAAATAGAAAGTATGGTTAATGCATTAAAAGCATGTCAGTGGATGCACTGAACAGATAATTAGACAAAACTGAAGAAAGAATTAGCAAACTGAAGATAAACCTAAGGGTATGACACAGAATCCAGCAAAAAAAAGAGAAAGAGATTAAAATACATGGAGGATAAAATGGAAATATCCAGCAAATATCTAACTGGAATTCCAGAAGGAATAAACCGAGGCTGGTATTAAAAGAGACATTGTCTAGAAATGAGGCATATAAGGTGCCCAATATGTTTGTTTCTATTTCTTATATTTATGTAACTCTGAAGTTCAAACACCATTAGCTACAAGAGGTCTGTGATCACCATAGACGTTCTACAATTTGGTATAGTCATGGCATGTTACACATGGAAAGAATTTTATTTATTTATTTATTTATTTATTTATTTTTGAGACAGAGTCTCGCTCTGTTACCCAGGCTGGAGTGCAGTGGCACCATCTCTGCTCACTGCAAGCTCCGCCTCCCGGGTTCAAGCAATTCTCTGTACCTCAGCCTTTGAGTAGCTGGGGTTACAGGTGCCCATCACCACACCCAGCTAATTTTTTTTTTTTTTGTATTTTTTAGTAGAGATAGGGTTTTGCCATGTTGGCCAGGCTGGTCTCGAACTTCTTTTTTTATTTTATTTTATTTTATTATTATTATACTTTAAGTTTTAGGGTACTTGTGCACAATGTGCAGGTTTGTTACATATGTATACATGTGTCATGTTGGTGTGCTGCACCAATTAACTTGTCATTTAGCATTAGGTGTATCTCCTAATGCAATCCCTCCCCCCTCCCCCCACCTCCCAACAGTCCCCAGAGTGTAATGTTCCCCTTCCTGTAGCCATGTGTTCTCATTGTTCAATTCCCACCCATGAGTGAGAACATGTGGTGTTTGGTTTTTTGTCCTTCTGATAGTTTGCTGAGAATGATGGTTTCCACTTTCATCCATGTCCCTACAAAGGACATGAACTCATCATTTTTTATGGCTGCATAGTATTCCATGGTGTATATGTGCCACATTTTCTTAATCCAGTCTATCATTGTTGGACATTTGGGTTGGTTCCAAGTCTTTGTTATTGTGAATAGTGCCGCAATAAACATATGTGTTCATGTGTCTTTATAGCAGCATGATTTATAATCCTTTGGGTATATACCCAGTAATGGGATGGCTGGGTCAAATGGTATTTCTAGTTCTAGATCCCTGAGGAATCGCCACACTGACTTCCACAATGGTTGAACTAGTTTACAGTCTCACCAACAGTGTAAAACTGTTCGTATTTCTCCACATCCTCTCCAGCACCTGTTGTTTCCTGACTTTTTAATGATTGCCATTCTAACTGGTGTGAGATGGTATCTCATTGTGGTTTTGATTTGCATTTCTCTGATGGCCAGTGATGGTGAGCATTTTTTCAAGTGTTTTTTGGCTGCATAAATGTCTTCTTTTGAGAAGTGTCTGTTCATATCCTTTGCCCACTTTTTGATGCGGTTGTTTTTTTCTTGTAAATTTGTTTGAGTTCATTGTAGATTCTGGATATCAGCCCTTTGTCAGATGAGTAGGTTGCAAAAATTTTCTCCCATTTTATAGGTTGCCTATGTTTATCTCAATAGATGCAGAAAAGGCCTTTGACAAAATTCAACAACCTTCATGCTAAAAACTCTCAATAAATTAGGTATTGATGGGACATATCTCAAAATAATAAGAGCTATCTATGAGAAACCCACAGCCAATATCATACTGAATGGGCAAAAACTGGAAGCATTCCCTTTGAAAACTGGCACAAGACAGAGATGCCCTCTCTCATCACTCCTATTCAACATAGTGTTGGAAGTTCTGGCCGGGGCAATCAGGCAGGAGAAAGAAATAAAGGGTATTCAATTAGGAAAAGAGGAAGTCAAATTGTCCCTGTTTGCAGATGACGTGATTGTATATTTAGAAAACCCCATCATCTCAGCCCAAAATGTCCTTAAGCTGATAAGCAACTTCAGCAAAGTCTCAGGATACAAAATCAATGTGCAAAAATCACAAGCATTCTTATACACCAATAACAGACAAACAGAGAGCCAAATCATGAGTGAACTCCCATTCACAATTGCTTCAAAGAGAATAAAATACCTAGGAATCCAACTTACAAGGGATGTGAAGGACCTCTTCAAGGAGAACTACAAACCACTGTTCAATGAAATAAAAGATGATACAAACAAATGGAAGAACATTCCATGCTCATGGGTAGGAAGAATCAATATCGTGAAAATGGCCATACTGCCCAAGGTAATTTACAGATTCAATGCCATCTCCATCAAGCTACCAATGACTTTCTTCATAGAAATGGAAAAAACTACTTTAAAGTTCCTATGGAACCAAAAAAGAACCCGCACCGCCAAGTCAATCCTAAGCCAAAAGAACAAAGCCGGAGGCATCACGCTACCTGACTTCAAACTATATACTACAAGGCTACAGTAACCAAAAAAGCATGGTACTGGTACCAAAACAGAGATATAGATCAATGGAACAGAACAGGGCCCTCAGAAATAATGCCACATATCTACAACCATCTGATCTTTGACAAACCTGAAAAAACAAGCAATGGGGAAAGGATTCCCTATTTAATAAATGGTGCTGGGAAAACTGGCTAGCCATATGTAGAAAGCTGAAACTGGATCCCTTCCTTACACCTTATACAAAAATTAATTCAAGATGGATTAAAGACTTAAATGTTAGACCTAAAACCATAAAAACCCTAGAAGAAAACCTAGGCATTACCATTCAGGACATAGGCATGGGCAAGGACTTCACGTCTAAAATACCAAAAGCAATGGCCACAAAAGCCAAAATTGACAAATGGGATCTAATTAAACTAAAGAGCTTCTGCACAGCAAAAGAAACTACCATCAGAGTGGTCTCGAACTTCTGACCTCAGGTGATCCGCCCACCTCGGCTTCCCAAACTGTTGGGATTGCAGGTGTGAGCCACTACACCCAGACAGAATTTTAAAGGTAACTTAATGATGTAACTTAATGAATAAACCTGCATTTTCATCCTAGCTTTGGTGCTTATTAGGCAAGCATTCTGCTTAAACTCTCTAAGCTCTAGTTTCTTCAACCATAAAATGGGAATAAAAACAATTAATCCCTAAAAAGGGTTTCTGTGAAGATCAAAAGAAAAATCCATTAAAAAAAAAAAAAAGAAAACAGCCAGTTCAGCTTGCATCTCAAACAATCATACAAGTACTTTTCCTTGAGACAACTATCATAGTTTGGTAGGTGGCAAAAGACCTTTTTGTATATTTTTCAGAGTATTTAAAGACGTACTGCAAGTGCAAGAGAGAAAGGACATATACTGCAAGGGAAAAAGGACAAGTAATGGCTTCGTGTTATTATGAAAATTCTTTTGATGTGCCTCAGAAACCTTCAGGGCTTGTATAGCATACTCTGAGAACTGCTGATACACACCATTTTGATGGTGATGGGTGCAGTGGAGAGAGATGTGTTGGGGAGAGGTATAGGGAGGGCATGGGGAGAGTTACAATTCAAATTGGGTGGTCAAGGAATGCTTCAATGAGAAGGTGACATTTGATAGGTGACATTAAAGGAGGTGAGGAAGTGAGCCCTGTCATATTGTGGGGAACAGCGGCCAAAGAAGAAAGAACAGCAGGTGCAACAGCCCTAAGGTAGGAGCATGCTCAGTGTATTCAAGGAACAGCAAGTAGGCCAGGGCAGCTGGAAAAGTGGACATAGGGAGTAGTAGAAAATGGGGTCACGGGGGAGATGAGAGTCAGACTGTGTGTAGGGCCCTGCAGGCCATTATAGAGGACTTAAGCTTTAATTTGAGTTAGCTGGAGAATGCTTGAAGCGTTCTAAGTAGAGGAATAACACGATTTGTTTCCATTGAAGAAGGGACTAAAGCTGAGTTGGATGGTGTGGTCAAATTCTGTGTTTGTAAGCTTTGAACATTTATTCTTGAATAATCCCTGACACACAGTAGGTCTTTAAAATAAGTATGTTAGGTGAAAGAATGTCCTTTACTCCTGTACCTGTCAAAACAGGGTTATGTTAGCCAGTTTTTGCTACAGTAACAAACAGCCTCACTCCATGGTTTAAAAGAATAAACATTTATCTCTTGCTTATATTGCTTGAAAGCTGTGTTGGCAGCAGCTCTGGTGGAGTGGAGAGAGGAGAATTAATATTTGGGAACAATAATACAATCTAAAAAGGACACTCTGAGGGTGAGATGAAGCCATAGTCAGTTAATTACAGCCCTACCTGAATTAACACACTTGACTAAATCTTTTGCTTATGGAGCCCAGCGGAGGCCGTCTTACAAGAAGTCTGCTGTCAGAATTGAGTCATCAGCTTGCGTGCATGAAGAACAAATGCTTAGTCCTCCTTCTGCAATGCATTCCAAAAGAACGACCACAAAACCATGGCCTTTTCACCCCAGGAGCACAGAGCTTATCTCCGGGTTGCTCAACCCTGATTACATGTGTTCTGTTTGGGGCCCATGAGTGGAGCCAGACATGGGGTTCTGGGAGAGGGTTTTGGTCACGGTAAGTCCTTGAACCACCAATATCAGAATCCCTTGGTAGGGATGGGGTCTTGCTAACCTAGGAATCTTTGGAGGTTTAGGCCTGGGATTCTCCAGGTCTTTTACATTCTAAAGAGAAGGGACGTCTTAATAATATGAAGTTAGAAAATGAGCTATATCATGATAGCCTGCTCCTGGCTTCTCTTCCCTTGCCTCTGTTATCATCTGGGAGCAATTACGAATTGGATGCTAGAGCTGGTGTACTGTACCAGGCCAGCCTGAGGATGATTGGAGAGGTGGGTAGGGCAATTTTAAAACCTGGGTGACTTTCTTAATTTGAAGTTACATCCATGACCTCACCAGGTCACCAGCAACCCTGGCCATCTTCTCATTTTTCTACCAGACTTATCTGGATTTGGCTGACTGCTAAGCCAATATTAAAAGGAAGCTAGCCTGGGTGCGGTGGCTCATGCCTGTAATCCTTGCTCTTTGGGAGGCTGAGGTGGGTGGATCACTTGAGGCCAGGCATTTGAGACCAGCCTGGCCAATGTGGTGAAACCCTGTCTTTACTAAAAATACAAAAATTAGCCAGGCTTGGTGGCATGCACCTGTACTCTCAGCTACTCTGGAGATTGAGGCTGGAGAATCACTTGAACCCGGGAAGCAGAGCTTGCAGTAGGCTGAGATGGTGCCACTGCACTCCAGCCTGGGAGACAGAGTGTGACCCTGTCAAAAAACAAACAAACAAAAAACAAACACACAAAAAAGAAACTGGATAGTTAAATGTCATTCTTTCCTGACCTGGACCCTTTAACCTTGAACCTCAGCCTCTGGGTCTCAATGCATCCTGCTCTTGAGAAATGCTTCCTTAAAAATCTCTCAACTACCAGGACAGCACAGGTGCCAGGTTCATTTTTGTTGGGTGATTTTGTGCCACCGGAGCTATTGCCCTTTAACCACTTCAAGTGATTAAAAATGGATCGTAGTCCTCCCTTGACCTTCATTGGTGGAAGTTTCTTTTCTTCAGGACTCATCAAGTTCAAGCAGCTCAGGGACACCTCCACTGACGCCCTCTTTATGGTCCACAGTGATTTATAGTAGCACTAGAACTTCTCACAAAAGACAAATTAGAACTTCTCACAAAGGACACCTTTTCAGCGCTTTGTAGTACTTCCTTTGAGAAAGAGACTTTTGACCCAGGGCCAAGATGTGGGAGGCAAGTTGTTCCCCTCAAGCCTTATTGGGTGGTAGCCTTTAGGATCACACCCATCTTGGCCTGATGTCCTCCTGAATGCTTCAAAATTGGTCTCTGCTTTTGACATGATTTCTCTCTCTTTGTTTCTCAATTTTGGTTTGTGTGAATTCATTGTTCCCTGACCAAAGGAACACCACGGAAACACAGTGGGTTTCAGGGAGAGGGTGAGTTTTGAGTGTTTTGCCTATCCTGGGTTTAAGTCAGGTTTGCTTTTCTTTTTTAGAGGATCTCATCAACGGTTCGAAATACTTTAGATTTGGGGCATTGTTATATTACTAAAATTCCAGTGAAGTCTTTGAGATTTATAATTAAAATAGGTGAAACTCTCTATCCTCCAATAAAGAGGAAATAAGACCCTAGAGTCTTAGCAGAGGAAATTGTAGACAGTCTTAGTGAGGGAAATATTGAGAAAAAGAGTGAACATCTAAATGGGAAATGGCTAACTTCCAAAGGTCATATAAGGCGAAGCATTTTTGATCAGTGGGATGTGAATTTTCATATTTTTATGTGTGATGATTAAATGAGTACAATGAGGAACTAAGAAGTATACTGGTTGCTATTATGAGTTTTTACCCCTGCCATGTGGCAGGGTTAGGATTAGGTCTGTTAACTGCAGTTTTAATCGCAGATAAACAGAAGGGCTTGTAAAGTTGTTCTTCAAAATGTGTTTCTGCCTGGAGGTTCCTTTGTCCAGAAGCAGTGATTATTAAACACTCACCTAGAGACTGTTAGCATTCCACTCATGCTCAACCCAGCATATTCTGAATCAGTAAGTCTAGGGTGGGTCCTGCTAATATAGACAGAAGGCAGGGAAATACTGGGCAGAAGAGGGCAGGTCTCTGGCAAAGGCCCCACCCTGAAGCCCGGAAATCTGCAGCCCTAAATGGGAACAGGCATTCCTGTTTTCATACCCAAATGTGGCCTTTTGGCTTGCCATGCCTGCCCTCCTATCCTGTACCCATATAAACCCCAGACCCCAGACTCCATGAGCAGCAGAGCAGCAGATTGGTGTAGCAGAGAAGGAGAGAAGAGAAGGAGTGTCTGAACATCAAGAGGAGTTTGGTTGAGGATGGTCAGAGAGGAGATTGGCCGCAGGACAGCCAAATCCCATGGGAAGATCATTTTCCCACTCCATCCCACTGAGAGCCACCCCCCTCACTCAATAAAAATCCCCACATTCACCATCCTTCAAGTCCATGTGACCTGATTCTTTCTGGACACCAAACAAGGACTCGGGTACCAAGAGGGCAGGGTATAAAAGGACGGCACCCTGACTATACACTGAGCTGGTTTAACACTTAGCCATCCGTGGCTGGTAACTACTGGAAGAGCATTATTTGTAACACCTCCCTAGATGCTACCGTGAGGCCGGAGCCCAAAAGCGCTTACCCTGGCTCCTGCACCTGCCCGTCTGCATGCTCTCCCTCCTGTAAAGGGTTTGAGGTGTTGCAGCCAAGCAAATAAGCCACACTCCTGTCAAAAGTCCCAGGAGGGGGTCAGGTAACTCTCCTGTTTTACTGGGAATCTGGGTTGTAAATAAATGCCCGGGCACTCCTGTTGCAGCAGGTCTTATGTTTGGGAACTTCTGAGCTAGAATACTGAGGTCAAATAATTATCAGCTTGTGAACTTGGCTTTGCTCATTTACCCTGAACCTTGACTCTTGGAAATATGGGACTTTAATTTTAATACATGCTCATGACTCTGGACTCAGATATTCTACTTCTACGCTTCTGTCTTAAGGAGGATATTCCAAAGCTGGTGTCTGTGGAGACAAACCTTTGCACACAAAATTATTTGCTATCATAATTTATAAAAGGACAGTGTTAGAAAACAAATGCTTTTCCAAGAGGGGAATGATTAAGTATGTATGTTAACTCCACTCAACAGAATACTTTGCAGGCATTACAAAAGATATCTGCTAAGTCTGTGTGATTACAAGGAAAATGCTCATGATATAACAAAAGGAAAGATGCAGAATATAAAACGCTTGCAACAAGGTTAAGAAGGGAAAATCCCTCATCTATGCATAGAAGACTGGCAGGTAAGAAATACAACAAAATGTTAACTGAGGTTGTCTTTGGATAAGGGTATTTGAATGCTTTTGTTTATCTTTACATTTTCTTTAATGATCAATTATTGCTTTTATATTATATACACATATGCATCTATATCTATGCATAGATATAGATATATATTTTAAAAACACAAGAATTGCATGGATTTGGTCATGAAACAGGACCTGGTGCTACAGTGTGTGTGGTTAAGACCAAATTTCTTTCTTTTATTAGGAAGTAAGTGGGTGAGATCAGTGGTGTGCGCCTGCAGGTCACATATAAGCAATGTCCTCTAGACCAGCAAAAAAGATATGTGTGTGACAATATTCAGCCACTGAGACTCTTTCCCTGCATAGAGAGAGGCAGATGCCATTTCTGCAGACAATAGACATTGAATTCAGTGTGAGTTCCTTGAGGTCTAAATGGCTGAGATTGTTCTAGCTCCAGGGGAACCTAGGACAAAGATGCAAAGGGTGGACTCCCTCCAGTGAGCACAGCTGCCTCCATTCTACTCAGAAAGCCTCCAAATCATCCCTGCAGGACATAGAAACTCCAGAAAAGCTCCTTAGGTAGTCAGATAGTAGACCTCCTGACTAAGGTAGGGTGATTCTTTCTCTTTAGAGACAGAAGAGCTTTTAAACCATACTGATTGCTTGAAGCCCTGTGTTAAAAAATATTGTGAGAAAGTCTGGGGATTTAAAATGCACACAAATGGGCCAGTTGAAGTGGCTCACGCCTGTAATCCCTGCACTTTGGGAGGCCGAGGCAGGCAGATCACCTGAGGTCGGGAGTTCAAGACCAGCCTGACCAACATGGAGAAACCCCATCTCTACTGCAAATACAAAATTAGCCGGGCATGGTGGCGCATGCCTGTAATCCCAGCTACTCGGGAGGCTAAGGCAGGAGAATCTTTTGAACCTGGGGGGCAGAGGTTGCAGTGAGCTGAGATTGCACCATTGCATTCTAGACTGGGCAACAAAAGTGAAACTCCATCTCAAAAAAAAAAAAAAATGCACACAAACAGACACAAACACAACTCCACGTAACTGCGGTGCTGTCTGCCTTGAGTGATCAGGGATAGAAGGTGTCTGGTCATGCTGGACGTCTCCCTGAATAGACCAGCTTTTTCCTCTGGCTTCACCTGGCCTCTGAGCATCCCTGACAGAGCTTTTTCCACTTTCCACTTTCAGCCCTTCTAAACATTATCACTGAGGAAAAACTGCAACTTGAGCCAAATCAACCTGCCCAACTCCACTCCTAGGCATCCTGCAGAGCCCTGCGACCTGCTTCATTACTCGTTCATAACAGGGCAGAAGTTAAAAAAAAAAAAAGACTGCACAGTTTTCAAAATCTCCATCCCCTGGCCCTCAAACAAGTCCTTCTTTTATTTAGCACTTAGTTCAAAACCTGTGCTGTCTAGTACAGTAGCCAATGGTCACATATAGTTATTTTAATTTAATTTAAATTAATTAAAATTAGATAAAATTTAAAGCTCAGTTTCTCAGCTAAACTAGCTGTACTTCAAATGTTCAAAAGTGGTAAGTACACAGGGTACATAGAACATTTCCATCATGCAGAAAGTTCTAGAAGTTCTACTGAGTTATATTACAATTTCTCTTATCTATGTAATTTATTTTAAGTTTCTCGACCCACAACAGATTAGAAATAGCAAGTTAAAGGCACAGGGAATGACGACAACAAAGAACCTGATATAAAGGGAGGAGATGAAATGATTAGAAAGCAAAAAACTCATCTATTTATTCAATCATTAAACAAATGTTTATTGCACAACTACTATGTGCCAGGCAGGTCCAGGTGCTTTAGCTAAAGACAAAATCTCTGCTCTCCTGGAGTGCACTGAACCAGTAATACTTTGAGAATATTTAGTATAAGAAGCCTTGTTTTCTTCACTATCCTCTGAAGGCACCATCCTCTAACAATCTAATTCAACAATTGGTTTTTATCTTGAGTCACTAAGAATAGTTAATATGGTTTAAGAAGTCAACACGTATATACATTTTAGAAAGATTACTCACCCAGTAGCTAAAGGAGCTGGTTTCAATTACTTACAAATTGGGGCTGCCTACTCTTTTTTCTTTCTACATTGGATAACTGGCGTTTTATATGTAAAGAATCCAAAAAAGGTACCCAATTTCTACAAGTTCCTTTTTGCAGATGAGTTTATGTATTGACTTACTTTCTATTTCTTTTCACGTCAATATAATTTGCTTTCCAGTTCTGTCCACTGATACTGTATGACTCTGGATAAGTCATTTGAACTTTTTTATCCCTCAGTAGGAAAGTGAGATAGAAACAGAACTAACACAGATATAATCGTGGGTGGCATAAATTTTATTAACAAGACGTCTGAGAGGGTTTTCTGAAACAAGCAAAGACCAGGTGGGATTTGATGAACCCATACAATTTCCCTTTTCCCCCACCCTGTTTCTTGTCTCCCACCCTAAACCCAGAATGAATTGTCTTCTTACCCTTCCCAACTGGTGAAAAAATGGAAGTCAAGCAGTATAAAGCTTAAATATTTGCTTAGAGAAAGAATTCAATTCTGATAGTAAAAGAATTGTGTCAAAACAGGTGAGGAAGAAATTAAAGTCTTTGGGAACACCCCAGGGCTTGGAATACATAATTCTTCCAGGTGATGGTCAGAGTTCAGTGAAGGAAAGCAGAGACATATATCTCAACTGCTTCTAAAAAGTGTAGGTCAGAATCAGGCCAGAAACCCCTAATTTAAAAATGATGTCAAAGGCAGAGTCCAAGATCACTGATAAATGAGAGGCTGTGTGATGTTATGGGAGAAAACACAGCATTTGGGGCCAGACAAATCTCAGTGAAATTCTAGCTCCAGCGCCTACTAGCTGTGACAACCTTTCTTAACCTTTGTAACTTAACCTCTCTGTGTCTTGGTTTACTTATTTGCAAAATAAAAAGGATGGTGATAGTACCTACCATGCAAGACTGTTGCAAGTGTTCTATGAAAGTAAATTATGTGAATCACCTGCCATACAGTAGGTACTTGGGTTAGTTAAGGTGACACTAGCTTTTCTAACAATTAAATGCCAAATTCCAGTGGCTAACATAATTAAAGTTTTTTTCTTGCCTATGTGACAGAGCAAATGGAGAAAGCTGGAGCTTTCCTTCTTGTGGTGACTCAGGGATCCAGGCTTCCATCTTGCGATTTCCCTTTGTCCATCTAAATACAGAAAGCAGAGGGCTTTTCTCCCTGTGGTCACTCAGGGATTGTGGCTTTCATCTTGTGACTTCTGCATCCCCTGAAACCTCAAAGTCTCTGCTTCCAGGTGGCAAAGAGGAAGGAGAGAGTGTAGAAGCTTTAACTGTTTCTTAAAAGTCCTGGCCTAGAGATGAGACTCATCTAGTTTCACTGACATTTCATTGATGAGAACTAGTTTCGTGGCCTCCCCCGAGTGCAAGAAGAGCTGGGAAATGTAGTCCTAGTGTAGCAGCCACCTTTTAGCAATAACTTACACTCTGAAGGGGTGCCAAATGCATTTGACCAACAGGTAGCTATTTTGCCATTATGTCCAATAAATGGTACTCATGCTTACGCTATTGGGTATGAAACACATAGTTAAGTGAGCGGTGATTTTGTCGTATAACAAAACTAAGTATGCTGTAAAGTGTTCAAGGATAGAGAGAAAGTTCAAAACCCAGATGATAAAGCTACAGGAGTAGACTTTTTTTTTTATTATTATACTTTAAGTTCCAGGGTACCTGTGCACAACTAGTTTTTAAGGTTCAATAGTATTTTGGGTCATGTTTTATTTGGTCATATTTGAAACCAAAGAGTGTAATGTTTTTATTAATCCATCACAAATATTTATTATACTGATCATATGCAGGACACTGGTCTAGGCATTAGGTGTGGGCTGGGAAGGGTGTACAAAGGGTGTGAGACCTGGCTCTTGCCTTCAAAGAATTTATGTTCTGGTAGGGGAGGGAAGATATGCACATCCTCAAAGACTCGTAAAGACAGGCAGTTTGGGCAGTGCCCTGAGAAGTGCAAAGTGCTATGGGATTTGAGAAAGGGTGGGATGGTTTCTGTCCAGCATGATTCAGCTCCAGGAGAATATTCCAAGCAGTCAGTGTCTATTTACCCCTGGACACCACTCTACTTGCTCCATAACACCACCCAACTTTGTTTCTCAAACCTCCTCTCTGCTCCATGTCTGCTCTCCACGGCTCAGAGCCCTCCTTTTCTTTTTCAGTCTGGGTCCTTGGTTTGTCTTTCCTCTTTGGCAGGCCCTGGGTTTCCAAACTCCATTTTCTGCAATGAATCCCTTCTCCTGGTGACTCTCAAGAGCTTTGCTCCAGGGAGCTGCACTTCCTAGGTGTGGCCTTGTGTCCCAGATGCCACTCAATCCCCTTGGCTCTTTTCTGTCTTGGGGTTGGAGGGAGGGACCACTTCATGAATAAAATTGCATTTCACTTAGGCCTTGAAGGATGCACAAAATTTTGTTAGGTAGAGATGAAGCTTTCATTTCTGTAATGCTCGACTCAACAAAAAGGCCCTTTGTTACCACGGATTGATTTTAATTGGAATCTCTTCAGTTTCATCTACATTTTTGGAAAGACCACTGTATATCAGGCATCTCGCTGATTGCTGATTGTACATGGGATACAGAACTCCCATGATATAGGTAGGGTAGCTGGTATCACATCCATTTAATGGATGAGGGAGACTGAGGTAAGAAGTCAGGTGACTTTCCTGGGGTTAATCAGCCAGTAAGTAGAATAGACTGGATTTTTCTCTAGTTCTCTTTCACCCTAGTCCAGTGTTCTTTTCCATGTCACAAAATGCTATGGAAGTTCAAATGGAAGAACTGAATTGTATCAAATTAAATTTCATTCAAAAGATGTAAGACCCTTCAAGAATATTTGCAATGTAATAGAGCATTCTGAAAGACTATAAAACCTCCAGCAGTCAAAGAAATAAACCTTGCAATCACTATTTGCTGCATGTGTGAAGGACCGCATTAATGAACTAATGAGTGTATGGTGCCCTGATAGTTCCTCTCATCTGAGTGGGTAAGCAAGTCCATACCCTGTCTATTCAGAAGCAGGTGCTGACCCTGACAGTCTAGTCTATAAGTGTAGAGGACAAGCGGTCCTCATCCCTTGCTTTTGTGATCCCCTCTGGTGAAAGTGTGCCTTGCTCAGGTTAGCTGAAATTGACATTTAATTTCAGTTCTACTATTACTCCTTTCCCTTCAGATTCTCAGGGCAGGGTGTCGAGGTGGAGGGGCCCTCCTTGTGAGGCAGCAGCAGCAGATTTTGCTGATGGTTGAAGAGGGACTTAAAGAGAGGAAGGTACTTGAGAACAAAATGGTTTGATGAAACAAGAAACAGGTTGCCCAGAATACAAGGGACAAGTTTGAAAACAACAGAGATGTGAAGCTAGTGGAAGGGATGGAGAGGTAGATGCAGGACAGGAAGTGGGTGCAAGGGCGAAAAGCATGTTTTGGGTGTTTATTGGGCAAAATGCTTGGAAGAATTAATAGCAATGCTGAGCAGTCATGGCTGGGGAAAGAATCCAGAGAAATGGCATCTGAAATGAAAATGATGAAGCTCACCACTATCCCAGGGCTCAGAACCTGTCCTACATGCAGAAACACAACCCTTGCCTGCTTTGGAAAAATGCTGAATTTTTCTATTTGAGAACAAGCTGCACCTCTTTCGCCCCTGGAGGTAGGGACAGGGAGGTGTGAAAGAATCTCTCTCAGTTCTAGCCATGAGCACTATTTTAAAATGCTGCTTTTCTTAAATGCCTCATATTTTGAAAGGTAACAAAATCTGTGTTTGAAATTAGAAAAATAAATGAGCAGGAAAATGGTGCAACAGAAAGAATCTGAAGAGGCCATTGAGAGATGGAGGCAGCTTTTTAGTTCTGAGCTCCCCAAGGGTGGGGCCTACCTCATTCACCTGGGGCCTCCGTCTCCAGCAAATGTCGGGAAAACAACGTACAAATGAATGACTGATGCATAAGGAAACTCACTTCTGGCTAGACTAGAGAAGTGGGAAATTGAAACAGGGCACCTGTTTCAGACAGGCTTTGTAGGGGTGAGGGTGTGAACCCAGAATGTCTCGAGGTCTGAGTTTCCTGGTTCTCTTTTCTGCCACCAGTGAGCAAAGTACAGGAGCAGTAGACTTGGCAGAAAAGGTGGCAAGGAAGGTATTTGGGTGATGTGTGTATCTCTCAGGATTAATGTAAGGACGAAATGAGAACATCCACTCATGGAACGTGCATTTGTTGAGTTCCTTGTATGCACCAGGCAGTTAGGGACACAGCAGTGAACTAAATAGGCAACAATCCTTGCCTTTGTGGCACTGACATTGCAGAGGGGGCAGGCAGACAATGAATGAGCAGACAGGTAATAGCAGTGGTATATTAGATGGTGGTATGCGATGGAGAAAAACGTAGCAAGAAAGGGGCTGAAGGAGTACAGGATGGCCGTCAGAGAAGGCCCGTGGAGAAGATGACATTTAAAGCATATGATAGAGCTAGAACTGCATCTATCTGAGGCAGGAGCCTTTCGTGCCCAGGGTACAGAAGGCGCACAGGCCCTGTGAGGGAGATGTCAGGTGTATTCTAGGAGCTTCAAGGAGGCTGCTGGTGTGGCTGGAGCCCAGTGAAATGGGCAGAGTGTGCTGAGGATGAGGTCAGAGAGGAGCAAACCCTCTGAGCCTTACAGGCCATGCCTGGAACTTGGGCTTTCACTGTAAGTGAGATGGAACTTGGGCTTTTACTGTAAGTGAGATGGAGCCTCTGGAGGTAAACAGAGCTTGGACAGGATCTGGCTTAAGTTAAAAAGATCATGCCATGTGGACTTAGGTTGTATGAAAGTCTCTTAAAGTACTGGTGAGAACATAGCACTTAATAAATGTTAGCTGTCGCTATTATTAAGCTTATTAAAACATAGTGGGGAGAGGGGATCCCAGAGTGGTAAATGGTTTCCTGTAATGCATGTTACACTTCAGCTCCACCAGCTTCTCACACATTGGTTCTGATAAAACTCAGAACCAATCAGATATCAGATGGTAAACACGCTTGGAGATTACAAGACCTTGGGCCTAAAACTGGATTAGCAGTGTCCTGATTTGGTGATGAATTGCCTCATGGATGGAATAAGCATCTATTGAGCATCTCCTACATGTCCGGTGCTGAAGCAGACACTGGTAATAAACATAGACATAAGTGGGACGGACAGAGTTCCTGCCCTCACAGGTATTATTTAATCATACCTCCTCCTCTGGGCAATGTGTGAAACAGACATGAAAGAAACAATTATGTAAAGCATTATCCTGATCTAACAGTGACGAGTGAAATGAAAGATGGATGCTGGGTGCTCTGGAATGCACTGCAGAAGGTCATCGTGAAGGGCCTCTCTGAGGAAGGGACGTTTAAGCTAAGACAAGAGAAAGGGGGAAGGTGTTGTGGTGGGAAAGAACCCTCTGGGAGATGGAACAACATATGCAAAGGCCCTGTGACAGAAAGGAGAAAGTGAATTCCCATGTCTGGGGAGCAGAGGGCTTGGGCAGAAGCAGGGGAGCCCAAAGGGGTGGACAGGGCTGGTCTGGTAGGAGCTTTTGGCATGTGGGGATTTGGGCCTTTATTCTCAATGTAATGGGCAGTCTTAAAGGGTTTTCAACAAGGGAGTGACCTGACCAGACTTGCAATCACTCTGGCTGAAGGTGGGCGGCAGCCTGGATGGGAATAAGCCTGGGCTTGGGACCTGTTGGGAGGCCCTTGCAGCATTGAAGGGGTCAAATTTCTACATGGTGAAAATTGAGGTTCAATGAGCCTTCATGGTACTGACATTGCAGAGGGGGCAGGCAGACACCCCCATCTTCACTAAGGCTGTTAGCCCTTGATATAAAGACCACAGGCATTGGGCTCAACCTGGCCTAGGATCTCAATTCTGTCCCTTCCTGTTTTGTGGCTTGGATGTCTCTCAATTCCTCATCTCCTAAAATGAACAAAATTATACTTGCCACACTGGGTGGTTTGGGAGATACGGGAAAACGTCACCATTACCTTGGGGCTTAACAGCCCACTAGTGCTCTGAGAATCAAAAATATGGACCATTTCAAGGGATCTGAGTAAAAGGTGCTCAACGAATGTGAGATATAACCATTGGAAGATAAGTTTCTGCTGTCTATATAAACCTCATTTCCAAGATTAATCAACGCTTATTTTAAAAGGAACAAATGGCTGGGCGCAATGGCCCACGCCTATAATCCCAACACTTTGGGAGGCCGAGGCGGATGGGTCACCTGAGGTCAGGAGTTTGAGACTAGCCTGGCCAACATGGTGAAACCCATCTCTACTAGCAATACAAAAAAATTAGCTGGGCATGGTGGCACAAGTCTGTAATTTCAGCTACTCAGGAGGCTGAGAATGGAGAATCGCTTGAACCTGGGAGGCAGAGGTTGCAGTGAGCCGCGATCGTGCCATTGCACTCCAGCCTGGGCGACAAGAGTGAAACTCCGTTTCAAAAAAAAAAAAAAAGGAACAAATATTATTAGCATGTTGAATAGGGAAATGGTCCCTAAGAATAAGATTGGGCCCTGTATTTCAGCTGCTGTGGACTGTATGCTTATGTATTTGCATCTATGTACTTATCATTCATTTGACAAATAATAATTCATTATCTCATGCTGCTGATGTGGTACTAGGTGTTATCTATGGGTGACACAGAGTTGGCCCTCGTGTCTGTTTCTTCCACAGGAGACTACAGAACTTCTGACTCAATTCCTTAGTTAGAAACCAGAGGGCGAAACTCTGGTTTTTCAGTTTCAATCAGTGTTTTAATTGTTCCTTCAAAGTGTCACATTTCATCACGTGTATCATCATCTCTTAAATTACATTATCTTGAAAGTTGCTACTCAAACTTACGCTATGCAAATTTCAAAAAAATTTTTTAAACGATGAACCTCAAGTAATTTATACCATGAAGTTCCAGAGGATGAAAATGTGGCTCAGAGATGATTAAAAATCAGACAGTAAAATATGCACGTGGATACCTCAGAATTTGTGATGGACTCCCAGGTCCACTGAGACCTGTGTACAGCATGAATCACTGGCTTCTGGTATTGAACCTAAGACATGAGGTGGGGGCAATGTGTGTCCCACTGTCCCCCATTATAACATGCCCCTCAGGCCAAATGTTCTATCCTGATGTCACCTCACCCCTGGAAAACATGCAGTTGTCAGAAACATGATCCCATAGTGAATTTGCCAGGCAAATTGTGAAATATGAGTCATGGTTCTATTTGTTCTGCAATTGTGAAAATTGCAAACTTTTTATCAAGATAAAAACTGAAACTCTGAGTGTCACCTCATGGGGGGAGCCCTGACACTCTCATGTCAGACTGTTCTCCTCACCCATCCCCACGGCTCTAGTCACGCTATGCCTCTGCCAGGGACCAACCTGCTGTTTAGTGTTCAGCACCCAGAGAGTGGCCTGCCCAGAGGCCCTTTCAAATACTGGTCATAAGCACTGCTGTTAGCCTGACCTCCAGCTCGCCTGTCAAGTAGAGGCTTGGTTGTCCTGGAGGCACTGCCTCTCTCAGCCCCCTCCCCTCCTACTGTCCAGACTCGAGTCCAGCACTCCCTCTACCCGTGTGCCCTCCACATCCTTACCCTGTAGCCAGGGTCTCCCAGTCACCACTTACCTAAGTTTCATTCTCTAAAGACCCTGGTAATTGGAAATAGATTCCTACTAATGCACTAATTTGTTACTCCTCAAGAAGTAAATGCGATCTTAAAGTGATCTTAGGTAGATAAAGTCTTAATCCAGTGGCTTCCTGAAGTCCTCATCTTCCTTGGATGTACCTGAGGGTCACTATAGAGAGCTTGGAACCTCTGCCTTCTATCAGAGCTCCAGCCAGAGCTGTTCTGATTTTATATGCCTCCTTAAAAATAGTTTATACTGGGGTCACACAGTGTGATCCATGAGAGGGTGGGCTCTGGAGTCAGACCAGGCAGGATGGAAACCCAGCTCTAGCACCTACAGCTGTGTGATGCTGGGCATATCATTTAACTTCTCTGTGCCTTAGTTTTGCCATCTGTAAAGTATGAACAGTAGCAGCACACTGTATCTACCTTGTAGAATTGTTGGACTAAATGAGTTAAAACATCTGGCATACAGTAAATACTACTTAAGAATGCACTAGTATCGTCTACATAGGGGCCCTCAGAGATTTCGTCTGAAAGAGGGTTTCCACTGCTTTGCAAAAAGATAAAACAAACAAAGCTCCAAACTCCCACTCCCTTCACTCAAAATATGAATAACTTACTGGAATGCCACCACCAAGGGTAAGTTTCTTCGTGCCTCTCAGATCTTACCTAAATGTGGGGCAGAGCCGGCTTCAGGTCTGCCCATGAACTGGATCAATCAACTCAAACCAGCATTGTTGTAGCTGCTGACTTAGGGAATGGAGTTAAGTGCAATATCTGAGGCACTTTATTCATTTTATTGTTCTCTAGGTTTTTAAAAGTTGTTATTATTAAGCTAATAATGTTAGGCTCTATACCTCGTGAGTGCCCAGCAAGAGGCCACTGGCTCATGGTGTCAGAGGAACCATGTGAAGAAATATTTCCCAATTTTTGAAGTGAGAGGTCAGATATTAGTATCAAAGGTCAGATATTAGTATCAAATAACACTGTGGCATCTGCTTGATTAGAAATGAATGAATAAACTAGCCCATTTTTCAATTATTGGTGACAATTTTTTTATTTTTATTTTTATTTTTAGAGACAGAGTCTCATTGTGTCACCTAGGCTGGAGTGCAGTGGCGCGATCTCGGCTCACTGCAACCTCTGCCTGCCGGATTCTAGCAGTTTTCCTGCCTCGCCCTCCCGAGTAGCTGGGACTACGGGCACATGCTGCCACAACCGGCTAATTTTTTGTATTTTAGTAGAGATGGAGTTTTGCCGTGTTGCCCAGGCTGGTCTCAACTCCTGAGCTCAGGCAATCCACCCACCTCGGCCTCACAAAATCCCAGGATTACAGGCATGAGCCACTGCGCCCAGCCTGGTGACAACTGATTATTGGACAACATCTTGACCACTTGGGGCAAGTGTCATAGTTAATTTCTAACCAATCTTGAGGTCCTCAAACGTGGAAGTGATGCTCTTTCTTCCTTTCTTTTTAAGACTTTTTTTTTTTTAAATTTTCATGGACTCAAGGAAGGTACTTATTACATGACAATGTAATTCTCATGAGCAGGGGCAGCAGCGATGCTGAGTTGCGCAGCAAACACCGACTCGAGCGTGGCTGAGGATCAAGGAGAAGAACTGAAGCATGCACCAGTTGCCACCACCAGGGCAGTGTCCCACCGAACACAGGGCTATCAGCACCATGCCCCACTTGTACCCCAAGCTCCACTATGATGCTGTAAATATTCCATTGCATGAAATGTAGGGTCATCATGGTGAGGATGAGGACAGACGCAGTCTCTTTGTGTCTGAATTTGAGTAATGGGTTGGGGGTGGATGCTTCCACAGGGTTTTATTGCCCTTGGATCTCAGAAATATTTATTTTCAGTTGATTAATACTCTGCCATTTATACTGACCACATGGCTTCAGTTTTAGAACTCCAAAAACACAAGGGCTGTTGCGCAGAACAGGAAACAAATTTTAGGAAGTATGTATCACAGTCCCCCATGACATTTTCTTGTGGGTTAGTCTTAAGTCACACAGGCATCAGAATTTTAATCCTGAAGAAATTTCTTGTACAAAGAGAGGATTTTCGTGTATGTCTGTATCTCTACACTCAGAAGAATGTTGTGGTATTATTTTATTAGCAATGTAATGATAGCAGTTAACATCTGGCGAGTGCTGACTATATGCCAGGCATGGTGCTGAGTGCTTGCTTTTTTTTTTTTTTTTGAGATGGATTCTCGTTCTGTCACCCAGGCTGGAGTGCAGTGGCGCGATCTCGGCTCACTGCAACCTCCGCCTCCCAGGTTCAAGTGATTCTTCCGCCTCAGCCTCCCGAGTAGCTGGGATTACAGGCATCCGCCATCATGCCCAGCTAATTTTTGTATTTTTAGTAAAGACAGGGTTTCATCATGTTAGCCAGGCTGGTCTTGAACTGCTGACCCCAGGTAATCTGCCTACCTTGGCCTCCAAAAGTGCTGGGATTATAGGGGTGAGCCACCTCGCCTGGCCCTGAGTGCTTTTACATGGATTATCTTATTTATTCCTTGCAATAAGTCTGTAAAAGTAGGTGCTATTACATTTTAGAGATGAAAAAACGGAGGTTCAGTGGTTCTAGGTGACTTGTCTGAGGTTATCTGAGTAGAAGGTGACAGGGTTGGGATTTGAACCAATGTCTGGCCCCAAAGCCTGGATGCGTCCCTTTATACACACAGGCTCTCCTAATGAAAACGGGGCATTTATTTCTGTATATACTGTGGCTATGTTCTCCAAACAGTTCGGAGCTTTAGAAAATATTTTGAGAATTCTCACTCAGATAGACTTTCCGGCAAATACACCTTATTTTGCTTGAGAATTTCCCTGTTTCTTGCACCTTTGTCTATTCAGCTTGGAGAACCAACCTTGGGGAACAAAATCTCCCTCCACCTATCACAGACATTTTCTTTGATTGCTTTGAGACAGCAGCTGAGCCACCATCCGCAGCTTCACCTATCAAGACAGATGTCTCTGTTTTCCATGAAAGGTGTGACTGCTGGAGATCTCTGTCTTCAGCATTCTCCACCCTTCCCTCCCAGCGCTGCAGAAAGCCTGGCATAGGGTGAGGCTGGTGAGGCTGGATCCCGGCCTACCTTCTTGAACTTTAAGCCGTAAGTGGGACATTTACAAGGGAAAGAGCCCTTCTGTGGAATCTCACTGTGAAGTTTCAAGGGCTGCTGCCCCACGCCCACTATGGGCGCTCATAGCCAGGGCTTCTCTGCGTGTCTTACTCTCATCTCTACGTCTTTTACTCTCACCGTTATCTCTGAAGAACCAAAGGGAGAAATCACAGGAGTTGGAAATTCCGACGAACCTTTTGCTCTTAGTTGTTGTGCTGAGGCTGGGTGAGTCTCATTTTTAGAAGAAGATGGTGACAGATTAGTGACCGTGGCTGCTAATCAGCCTTCATCTGAGGAGGAGGACTGCAGAGTCCCATTTTGTCAAAATGAGAAGGAAAATAAGGCAATGAGGCATGTGAAAGGGAAACGTGTTTTTATTTCCTTAAAACCGTGCTTTACTGAAAGAGGCACACTCCTCAGGTCTCAGGCGCCCGAGGTGGACTCTGAAAGCTGTCTCTGAGAAGGGAGCGGGAAGGCAGAGAAGGGGAAAACCCATCTGGGACTTTAGCGAATTTTGAGCTGTTCAAAAGTTGTTGATCTTGCCAGATTCCAACTTCTGACAGCTGCTTAATATGGCACCTGAGAAAATAGCTTTGATTTTGTAATTTGGAAATGGGAAGGGAAAATTCATTAGGGTTAAATGCACAGAAAGAACACCAGGGGCTTTCCCGTGTCCATCCAGAGGCTTTTAGAGACTTATTGAGTCCTGGTACACAGAGAGTAGATGTGAGGTCCCGCAAGGACGAAAAAGACATTTCCTCCCCTCTGAGCTTGGGCACTAACAATGACAAGCTGAAGGCAAAGCCTGTTAGGAATTCGCCTCTATGCAATATCCCCCTCTACTGGATTCTTGCATGGAAAACAGCACCCTGACAGCCTCTGCTGCCCTAGAAGGTTTTCAGAGCTCTTTCTCTATGTTAACACACACTTTGGAGTCGCCAAGGCAATTTCCCCTGCCCTGTCTATTATTTCCTTGATTAAGATGAAACATTCTGTAAATGCACACACATCTAAGAAAGATAAGACACATACCAGAGAGAGAGGAATGAAATGATGATGGGGTCAGCGTGGAACTTTAGGACTCCAGAAGACTGGGTTGTTTACCTAGTAGGGGATTGAGGGCCAGAGAGGGGGGCCTTGCTGAAAGCAGACAGCTGGTAAGAGGCAACACTTGTGCAGGAACCCCGCCTCTCCCGACTCCCCTTTAGTGCTCTTTCTCCTGTAACAGAGTGACATATATATTCAGAGTGACTGAACATTGAACGTGGTTTCTGGTCATGGAAACCACAGGGCTTGTCTAAGGAGAAGGTGGTTCTTCTGATTGTTTCTCTTGCAAGGTCTCCTTCTCTGACCTGGGTGGACTTACTGCAGTTCCAACTGACCCCAGGGAATAGGGTCAGAAATGGTCTGGCCCCAGGTCATTGGTGACCCATAGACCGTAAGTCCAGGCAGAGAGCCTGATACCGTGAGAAGCACCTTCATGTCTCCCCCAGTCAGAGGGCTGGGGCCTTCCCTATTAGAGTCAGTGCATCTACAACAATCTGCCCAGTAGAAATTTCCACAATGATGGAAATGAGCCATGTCTGCACTGTCTAATATGTAGCCACCAGCCACATGTGACTTCTGAGTCCTTGAAATGTGGCTAGGGTGACCGAGGAACTGAATTTTGAATCATATTTAATTGTAATTAATTTAAATTTAAATAGTTACATGTGTCTAGTGGCTACTTGATGGACAGGACAGTTCTAGGAAAGACTTGTTGACATATGTACATCACTTGGCCAACAAGACAGCAGTTTTCTTATTAGGTGCTGCTTGATAATTGGCAGGGCTGCGAGGAGAGGACAGAACCTGGGATGTGGCAGAACAGCTTGTACAAGCAGTGCTGGAGCAGGAGGAAAAACGCCAAGGCTAGACTCTTGCTTCTGCCCCAGAGTAGCCACATGAATTTGAGAAACACTTGGGACTCCATGTCTTCATCTGTAAAATGGGGAGGTGATTTGGTTCTCCACTTATTTGCCTCAAAGGAGCCTTTTTATTATTTTTCCTCTATTGATTCTTTTTTAGGCAAAAAAGCCTGTCTATGACACAAGCAACATTTACTGAAAGAGTAATTGTTGACATTTAAAATGACAAACATGTAATCAGAACTTTTAACACCAGCTAACTAGAGTGAACACCGTGAGTGGATATAATTCCATCCAAAAGCAAAGCACCTGAGGCATAATTAGCCTGTCTGGTCTCATGCGTAGCACACTCATATGCTTATGAATGGCTTTAAAAACATGAAGAATACCTCTAGGACTCCTGTTATGGCCTGCTAGGACATTTAGGGGGCTCAGGGACCCAGGTTAGGATCCAGATGAGATGATCTCTACCTTCCTTCTGGATCTTAGAGTTGTGAGTCCAAGGAGGATTTGATGGGAGGATGTGGTCAGGAGTGAACAAGTTAGTACAGTACTTTTGGGGGAATCTGGGCCTTGTTGAAGGGAGTATACTGAAATGTAGATGGGAAAACCATGCAAGAGAATCTCACCTGATTCAGCCTTTTGCTTAGGGCACTGCTTGGGGGCTACTGGAAAATGTTAGAGCCATCTGGGCCAGAGATGGCATCCGTATCAGGCAGCCACCAGCTGCCAGCCACTACACCAGGTTGTTCTTCCTTTCCTCTGGGCACCACCTCCAACAGTAGGGGACAGGGCATGAGGCAAAGGGCCATTTACCTCCCAGCATGCCACCCTCCAAGGCTGTGGAGGTGCCACAGAGAGGGTGGTGGGCGGAAACCCAGAGCAATGAAGCAGAACCTGAGAAAACTTGACACAGGAAGCTGCAAGGAAGCGCCTTCTCCCCCTCAGAGGGTCTGTGAGAGTGGAATGTTCTCTTTGAAGGATGTGCTTTCGGGCCGAGCTGACATCTGTGCAGCACTTCTGCATGCTCTGGCCTCAGTTACCTCATTGGATTCGTACAGTAGTTTTCTAGGAGGGAGAAGATATTAGTTCACCTTACAGGCAAGGGAGCAAAGGACCTGGGAGGCCGAAAGACCGGCATGAGATTATTTAGCTTGCAGATGGCAGCTCTGGTATTCACACCCAGGACGGTGGAAGCTCTGATCCTAGGCAATATGCTCTGACCCTGTGATACGCTGCCTCTGATGACAGGACATGACCTGTGATGACCTCATCGCTGTTGCTCCTATTACCTGGTACTGTCTTGGGAAAGGACACCTTCTTTAACTCAAAACCAAGAACGATCTCTCCTTGGTTTTCACATCTTCTGTCCTTTACTTATTGTGGCCGGTTTATGTGTATAGGTTTTGATTTTTCAAAGATCTTTTTCACACGATCTAATTTTATTTTCTCAAGAACCCTTGTAGGTAGGTGGAGCCAACCTCCCTGTTCCTACTTTACAGATGTATAAACTGAGGCCCAGAGAGATATCTGACTTTGTCATTGACTACAGGGTTTGATTGGCTAAGTAAAAGAAATTTTCTGGCTGGTACATTTTTGCCCTTTTGACCTCTACATCTGAAGTATCCACCTTATAATGTCAGTACCCTTCTAACACTTTTTGTTGGTGGTGGTGGTAAAAAAGAGGTCTTTACTCATTCCAGTTTTGATAAGGAATTGGTGTGCTCATAATCTCAGCAATTTTTGTAGTAAGGATAGAGGTCTTAAGGTCTTTAGATGGTTCAAAAATCTTGTGAGAACAGGATTTTCTCAGTGTTTGTGGGTATCTGTATTATTCCATTCTTTGAGGGACCTCCGAGAGGTACATCCCTTGGAGGCCAGGTGCAAGCTTCGATATGCTGCATTAGTCATACCAACTAATGAGCACGAAGGCACTTTTGAACAGCAGAGCATGCTCTCAGTGTGGGGACTCTGGTTTCAATAACTCACTTTGTTTGGTCAGGCTGGGGCTTGGCCGAGCATGGTGCACAGCGTTGCTTTGTACGTATGCACTTACTTATTTTTAAATAAACATTAATTGAGCATGTACTATTTGCCAAATGTTGTCTTCTGCACTTTTGTTGTCATTATCCCTTTGAATAAGGCTCATGTTTAATTTGGGTTTTGTTTGGGGAGAGTACCTGGGCATCTGGAATAGGATTAAAATAATCATAGCCCTCTCTTTTCCCTTCTTAACTCTTCAGAATTTATTTCCCAGGGGATGGTGTTCAGTTGTTTGATTTTACAATTTATGATGATGGAGGATTTTTTTTCTTGCATTAAATGCTTGCCAAGGAGGTGTGTTCTACAGAGGGTAGACATCAGGCTGGAATGAGAGTATGTGGTGAGGACAGCTTGACAGGGGAGGGACCTGCGACATTAATAAACTGAGATCATAGACGAACGGGGGTGGGGAGCACAGGGCTTTTGTTGGAAAGATATTAATAGGGATAATGCTTACATTCTTAGCTGAAGAAAGTATTTGATCTCCTGAGCATAGCTCTGATGTCCCTTATGATATGTATTAAATGTAAAACCTCCCTCCACTCAGAAAGTCATTTGTCAAATCAAGCGGTTGGAAGTTTCTACAAAGTCCGGAGACTCAAGAAGAAAGACAGGCATGGCTGGTCCATCAGCAGCTGTACCGAGATGGAATAAACGGGCTGGGAAGGCTCCATAGGATGGGGAGCTTCATCACTGGAGTGTTGGCATATGGTCGGTTGGGGTCTGAACTTTATAGTTTTGGTGGACAAATGTGGGAGATGGGAAAGGCAATTAAACTGACATTCATAAAGTACCCATGATATGCCAGACATAGAGTGAGGTGAGGCACTTCTAAATCTATTTTGTCATCTAATTTGGGTGATGATCTGATCACCTGGGGTATATGATTCCTCTTTAAGGGTGGAATGGGGTTGGGGAGAGTGGGGAAGAAAGGGAAAGAAGGGGTGGAGAGGAGCCTCAAGCTGCCCTGGGGCCCACTCTAACCTGTATTCAACCAGAGAAAATGAGTGACTGTAATTCAGTGGGTGGGGGAGTGCTTCTAAAGGGCCTTCTGGTCAAAACTATCTCCTCCATTGGACTAAAATTCCAAACAATTGAGCCACTGGTGAATCAGATTTTAAGCATGAGCCATAGACTCTAGGAGCCCTCTGTTTTTGTTCCTAAAATTCTCTGTGGGAGAAGAAAAGTCCCCTGGCATTCGCATGTGTTTCTTTTTCAGGTTAATAGAAAACTTGGGGGTTGGTTTCAGAGAAAGGGATGGACATTCAAAATTTTACATAGATAGACCTTCCCTCTCCTCCTTGGTACCCAGATAGCAGCAAAGACCATGTCCCACCTTGAGCCTATAAATTTCCTGTGTCGTTCTATGCAGGTGAAGTCCAGCTGTCTGTCAGTCATGAAGGAAGCAGAGGAGGCTGGTTTGGCCAGGACCGTTGCCTGCCTCTGGTATGGTCCTGGGAGGTAGAGGAGAGACCCGAATGGAGGAGAAGAAGACCTTGCTCACCCACCCAACTGGGCAGTCAAGTTACTCAAAGGGAACTTTAGGAAAACCAGGCAAGAATGAGAAGAAAGCAACAAAATCAGTTGGAGCCAAAAAGTAGGTTCTTCTAAGGAAAAACAAGAGGTAGGCTGTGGATCTAGTAACTGTGATCACACATGAGGATGCAGAATAACAATCATGGCCAGGATACCTCAAGAGTTTCTTGGGTATTATGTTAAGTGCTTTCTGTGACATATGTGACTTCCTCTTCAAAACTACCATATGAAGAAGATACTGTTATCTCCCACATTTTACAACTGAGCAATCTCAGTCTGGAGGATTTTCTAGCCTCTAGAATCAAGCAAGAAATACAATTAGTTACATATTTACTGGGACGATAACATCAGAACAAACTAGTAGCTTCAGAGAACATAAATATACCTGGTATTGAGATGAGCTCAAATGTCTCTTTAAAGATATGTGGATGATCCACTATTGCGGAATAACACAATTTAAAAACCATATTATGCCAGAATCTACATCCAAATGAGTGCTGGGCTGTTAAGAAGATCTGCACCCCCTTCACCTCCTGCCCGATGTTAACAGCATAAAAACTGGAGCTTCAGAAGGGCGGTAGTTCTCACTTCCAGTGAAGGGGTGCTGGTGTGTGGAAGGAAATTTGTGCTGCCTGGAAATTGTAGCTGACTTCTAATGACACCAGCACAGCTGGACATGTGAATATCCTCTGTGGTAGCAGATGGTCATCCTAGGGAAAATGGCTTCAATTTTTGGAAGTTGAGGTCCAGTGAATAAAGTCAATGCTTTTATAAACTTACCTTTGGAGGGAGAAATGACAAGGCCGATTTTCTTTTATGGTCTATAAATCAACTAGATTCCTAGAAAGAGATTCCAAAAATCTTTTGGCTGCAGCGTTGGAATAAATGTATATGGATTCCCAAGATAAGAGCTTTGGAGATAGTGTTCATTTGTAGGAATAAGTTCTGATGTTTCAGTAAATAATCATTTCTGTTATCTTGTATGTCTTTTTTCCCTGATTAAAATATAAGATCCTGAAGGCTGGGAGGCCAGAGTGGATGCATAGCTAAACTTTGGATAGTGGAATCATTATATGATGTCATGTGTTCCCACCTCTGTGGGGAGCCTTCCCCATGAACAGTAACTCCATTCTCCCATGCGCTGAACTAAATCCATGGAATTACCCAAACTCTTCTCCTCCTGCCACCCTCCATGTCCAATCTGTCAGCAAATCCTAATGATTCTCCCTTTAAAATATACCCATCATAAGACTGCTCCTCACAGTCCCACTGCTCTTATCCACGCCACCCTCCCCTCTCATCTCAGTAACTGCTGTAGCCGCTTCACTGTTGTCTCTGCCACCACCTTTGCCTCCCGTGGCCCATTCCCAGCCCTGCAGCTGTTTGGAAAGCAGGTCATGTCACATCATGCCTCTGTCTACCCAGAATCCTGCAGTGTAGATGGTGGTCAGCAGACTAAAGGCTCAAAGATGTCCACAGCCTCATGCCCAGAGCCTGTGAATGTGTTATCTCACAAGGCAAAAGGGACTTTTGCAGATGTGACAAAGGGTACAGATCTTGAAATGGAAAAAGTATCTTGGGTGGGTCCAACACAACCTAGGGTGACACGTCTTGGGGACATGAGTCCCTGGGAGCAGAGACCCTTTCCAGGCTGAGGTCAGAGAAGTTGAGTTGTGGGGGTGGAAGAATAATTAAAGAGTTTTGAAGTGAGGAGGTCTTGACCGTTCATTGCTGGCCTTGAAAATGGAGAAAGGGAACCAAGATCCAAAGGATGCAGTCAGCCTCTGGGAGCTAGAAAAGGCAGGGAAAGGGATTCTCTAGAGGCTCCAGCAAGGGACACAGCCCTGCCGACACCCTGATTTTAACACAGTAAGACCCATGTTAGACGTCTCCCCTTCAGAACTGTAAGATATTAAATTTGTGTTGTTTTCAGCCAGTAAGCGTGTGTGTTTATAGCTTTGTTACAGCAGCATTAGGAAACTGATAGAATTTCTCATCCCACTTAAGTTAGCTCCAAAGGTTTGATCACAGCCTGCAAGGCCCTACGTGATCCAGTCCCCATTACCTCTCTGACTTCGCCTCTTTCTAGGCCCCCTCTTGTTTACCCTGCTTGGGGCAAACGAGTCTCCATGATCTTTCCCTGCACACACCAAAAGGGCTCTTGCTTCAGGTCTCTATTCTTGCAGTTTCCTCAACCTGGAGTGCGTTTCCCGTGTGGCATCCTTCCTCTCCCTCTGTTCAAAGCTCTAATAGGGCAGGCCAGGGGCCTTCTGCAGTGCCCTTAGCTATGACAGCACCCTCTGCTGGCTGGCATTTCCACCCTCTCTTACCCTACTTCCTCCTCTTCATAGTGCTTCCTGGCACCTGACACACAAACAGACACACACACACATATTTCTATGTTTGTTGGCTTGTTTATTGTCTGTCATCACCCATTAGAAAGTAAGCTCTAGGGGCCGGGTGTGGCGGCTCATGCCTGTAATCCCAGCACTTTGGGAGGCTGAAGCAGGTGGATCACTTTGAGGTCAGGAGATTGAGACCAGCCTGGCCAACATGGTGAAACCCTCTCTCCACTAAAAATACAAAAATTAGCTGGGTGTGGTGGCGCATGCCTGTAGTCCCAGTTACTCCGGAAGCTAAGGCACGAGAGTCCTTTAAACCAGGGAGGTGGAGGTTGCAGTGAGCTGAGATCACGCCACTGCACTCCAGCCTCGGTGACAGAGTAAGAACTTGTCAAAAAAAAAAAAAAATCAAGAAAGTAAGTTTTAGAAAGACAGGAATTTTCACCTGATTTTTATCTGTGATATGTTATCAATGCTTAGAATATGGCACATAGCAGCTGCTCAATAAACACTTACTGTATGCATGAAGGAAAAGTGGTTAACAAGACATTAATTGTCACTTGCTATAAACAAACCCTTTGTGATAAAATATTGATCATTCCTTGATTTGGCTGAGCCGAAAATTAGTCCTCAATAATAAACTCCCTGAACAGGCAAATCTTTTTTTTTTTTTAAACAATTTTAGACTATGGTGTACGCTAGCTGTTTGCATGCAAAGCCCAGAAATAGCATAATTTTGTTACCTCTGATCCTGCAAGCTGCCTGGATGGCAACTTCTGCTTAGCAACACAGAGCTAGGGTTCCAGGACAGCCTCACCTCACTGGCCTGGTGACGCTGGGTGAAGCACTTTCCTCTGGGCCTTTGTTTCCTCCTGGGATGGGGGCTGGACTAGATAGTGATTCCTGGACTTCCTCCACCTCTATGAGTCTCAGCGCCCACTGATTTAATAACTGCCTGGTTCATTCCTGGTGGCTAACTATAAGAAGATGTAGACACCATTTCTTTTGGTGTCTTTGAGAGACAAATGCTTCTTTATGCTCTGCCCTGGAAGCACTCCACATTCCTGAGGGTGTGGCTTCTCTCCAGAAGGGAGCACAGGTGGAGTGTGGGTGTGTTTTAGCCAGTGTTATTGCTGGGAAGACGGGAGAAGAGACATTCAAGGTGGGGGAAGAGAAAACCAGTTAGAAAGCGAGCAGGGGAGAGAAACAGGTCATGACACATGAAAAATTCCTAAGCTCTTAGAGAGAAAAAATGTCGAATCTGGCTCAAGGATGCTCCTGGCAGGCATACTGAAAGAGGTGAGTGGCTGAGTTAGGAAGAAGTAGGTCTTGAGCATGGCTTTTGAATTGACTTCTTTAGATAACAGTTTGGCAATATCTAGTAAAGCCGAAGAGATGTATGCACCATGACCCAGCAGCTCCACTTTGCTGTGGGCCGAATGGTATCTCCCACAATATTCATATGTTGAAGCCCCTCGTCATCTCTCCACCATTGATGGTATTTGGACATGGGACCTTTGGGAGATAATTAGGTTTAGATTAGGTCATAAGGGTGGGGTCTTCATTATGGGATTAGTGCCCTTATAAAAGAGACACCAAAGGCCGGGCATGGTGGCTGATGCCTGTAATCCCAGCACTTTGGGAAGCTGAGGTGGGCAGATCATGAGGTCGGGAAATCAAGACCACCCTGACCAACATGGTAAAACCCCGTCTCTACTAAATATACAAAAAATTAGCTGGGTGTGGTGGCACATGCCTGTAATCCCAGCTACTCAGGAGGCTGAGGCATGAGGATCACTTGAACCCAGGCAGCAGAGGTTGCAGTGAGCCTAGATCGCACCACTGCACTACAGCCTGGGCGACAGAGCAAGACTCCATCTCAAAAAAAAAAAAAAAAAAAAAAAAAAAGAGAGAGACACCAGGGAGCTTGCTGTTTCTCTCTCCATCATATGAGCATAGGTAGACAAGGAGGCTGCCTATCAGCCAGGATGAGGGCCCTCACCAGGAAGCAGCTATGCCCACACCTTGATTTTAGACTTCTAGCCCCTAGGACTGTTAGAAAATAAATTTGTGTTGTTTAAGCCACCCAGTCTGTACTCAGTTATGGCAGCCCAAGCTGACTAAGAGACACTCTTGGTATTTATACCCTTGAGCAACTCTTGCATGTGTGCACCAAGGGATCAGAATGCTTATAGCACCGTCATTGTAGCAAAAAGTGGGAACAAACTAAATGTCCATCAATGGTAAAAAAACAAAAAACAAAAAACTAAATAAATAGTGGTACATTCATATAGTAGAATACTATACAGCAGTAAAAAGGAATGAATTCCAGCCCATCAACACAGATGAAACTCCCAAGTTGCAGAAGAGTATATGTAATGTGAACCCATTTCTATGAGATTCAGAATCATATAAAACTTAAAAATATATTATCACACATATGTGTATATGTGTATATGTACATAGATAGTAAGATTATTGAGAAAAAAGCAAGGTGATAAAAACCCCATAAAATTTAGGAAAGTGTTTACTCTGGAGAAGAGGTGAAGGGAATGAGAACTGGGAGGGCACACAGGATTTAAAAGCAATTATAGTGGCCATGTGTTAGGCTTTGTGGTGGGGGCATGGGTTTTGTTTTGCTATTCTTTATACCTTCTATATAGTGTTATGTATATTATTACATATGTATATGAAATATTTCCTTATTAGAAAAACAACTTAAGCAATGAAACAAAACATCATAAAAGCATAGGTTTTGGAGGCAGGCCAACCTGGGCTCTGCTCCAGGTTTTGCAGTTCTATTAATGAGGAATCTGAGCAAGGCTCTTCCCTCTGTGACTAATGGCACCTCCAAAGAAAACCAGGAATCAAGTGAGAAGAGCCTGTGTACAGTATGTGTTCCATGATGGGGAGTGATGATAATGAAGGTGAGAGAGGAAGACCTACGGAGCTATTGAAAAGGCTTTTATTCTTCTCAAGATGATAATAGGTGCTGCAAAAAATTTCACCAGTGATACCCTGCACATGAAGCTTTGCGGTTTGCAAACCCTCTCCTCCTTGGAGCTGACACCTCTTTGAGGCAAGTGAGAACAGATAAGTTTGCAAAGGTCGAATGAACTAAAAGGAGTGACTGTGAATCCCACCATCAATGTGGGAGATGTTGAATACATCTATTTTAGATCCATCAGACCACAGGTTAGTACAGCTGAAGAGCCTTTGAACAACTCAATGAACAAGATCCATTTGGTGAACCTATAGGGAGTCCTGCTTCCTACACTTGGGGCTTGCATATTCTCCCCAGTGTAAATGTTTATAAAAACCGGCCACATTTTAGGCAATAAAGAAATCAGGAACACATAGACAATGTTTTCTGACTAGAATGCAATTAAGTTAGCAACTAACGACAAAAGGATAACACACACACACATTTGGAAATGTGAACATATTACTAAATAACTTGGGAATCAAAGAGATGATGTAAAATTTAGCAGAGAGCTTTTAAAAAGCTATGAGTAGGCTGGGCACGGTGGCTCATGCCTGTAATCCCAGCACTCTGGGAGGCTGAGGCGGGCGGATCAGGAGTTTGAGACCAGCCTGACCAACATGATGAAAACCCATCATTACTAAAAATACAAAAATTATCTGGGTGTGGTGGCGGGTGCCTGTAATCCCAGCTACTTGGGAGGCTGAGGCAGGAGAATCGTTTGAACCTGGGAGGCGGAGGTTGCAGTGAGCCGAGATCATGCCATTGTACTCCAGCTTGGGCAACAGGGCAAGACTCCGTCTCAAAAAAAAAAAAAAAAAAAAAAAAAAGAAGAAAAAAAAGCTCTAAGTAGCTACTAGCACTGTTTGTTAAGCTTTGGTTGGCCCTGGAGAACATGACTCTGTTGGCGATGTTTGTCCTGGGTCCCGGCCTTTTAGGATTCCTCTCCTTTATCCAGGCTTCGCGTAGCTGCCTGGGTCTTTAGGCCAACTTATAAGGTACTGACTGCTTTTATCCTACTCCACTCCTTGCCCTCACCCCACATTGCTCCCTTTTCTCATATAAAAATCTCCCAGCTGATGGTCGGAGTGGAAGAAAACACATGTTTGTGGAAGGCTGACTATGTAGCAGGTGCTGGGACAATGAATAAGATGTAGTTCTTGCCCAGGAAGAGCTCCCAGTTGAAAGGGGAAAGGAATATTATTATATCCATTTTTATACACTCACACACACACAAAAAGGAGTATAATACCCATTATATTCCTATAACATGGGACCATGTCACAAATGTGGTCTCCAGAACTTTGGGATAAAGAGACTGGCAGGACAGAGTGCCCAGAGTGAGGTGGGATGTGGAAACCCAGCACAGTCCAGATAAAATATCAGGCGGATCTCGAAGGGTGGGGTGGAGTTCTTCAGGAGGAGAAGTGGAGGAAGGCCAATGGAAGCGCATGGGAGAAGACAGGTGTGAAAGGGCCTGGATATTGAGAGGAATGCTGGGGAGCCCGGTGTGCAGCATAAGGCGTTAGGGGTGGGGTGTGCCAACTGAAGGGACGTGATCTCCCTGCAGGGGCCAAACCATGAGAGGCCCTCAATTCTAAGGACCCTAAGGAGTTGGAGTTGTATTTGTAAATGAAGGGGAGTTAGCAAAGCATTTTAGAAAGGGAAGAGACAGGGACTGATGTGGGCTGTTTTAAAAAGCAATTGCTGTCAGAAGAGGGCAAGATGAATGGGAAGGAGGGGAGAGCAGTGCCAGTCAGCCAGCGATGATCGGGGTGAGGGTGATGAAAGCGTGATGAATGAATTCTTGGATGCCAGAGACTGATACTCAATGTGCTATGCCTCCCAGAAATTTTAATATTTTGACAAAGGACACTATCTTAACCCAAAGGAATGAATCTCCAAAGATGGTAATTCCTTGGATTGTGACAAGTCTTCGGGAGAGAGTTTTTTAAGGGGACATTAGAGTCCTTTAAGTAGGCACCATGGAGGTGAGGGTCACTACACTGCCTTCTATGCTGTTCCTGGTTATAGTCAACATGGATCTTAGTCCTGTTGCATTATAAGTATTAGGAAAAGAGTTGTAGGCTGGGCGTGGTGGCTCATGCCTGTAATCCCAGCGCTTTGGGAGGCGGAGGCAGGCAGATTGCCTGAGGTCAGGAGTTGGAGACCAGTCTGGCCAACATGGTGAAACCCCGTCTCTACTAAAAATACAAAAAAATTAGCCAGGCATGGCAGCACGTGCCTGTAATCCCAGTTATTCAGGAGGCTGAGGCAGGAGAATTGCTTGAACCCGGGAGGTGGAGGTTGCAGTGAGCCCAGATCACACCACTGCACTCCAGCCAGGGTGACAGAGGGAGACTCTGTCTCAAAAAAAAAAGAGTTGTAGCTGAAACTGTATAAAACCATAATTCAACCGGATTTGAAAAAGAAAGCTCTTTCTTCACCTGGACCATGCAAGACTCAAAACCTTAGCCAACCAATCCTAAGAGCATTCACTTTCCCCCAGCCAGTCAATGTGATAATGTAATAGGTATTAATATAAGTCTGGGCCTGGGCCAGTCCAGAGGCAGGGGCTTTTCTGCCAAATCAGTCTTGGCATAGAAGCTGCTGCAGGGCTGCCATCTTGGGTGCCACAGGGCCAAAGGGGCAGGCTGGAGCAGGAGCTCTGGGAGGAGAGGCTTGTACTCAGGGAAATCCCTGTGTTGTCTTCGGGTCTGGGATCAGCGCTCTTGCTGAAACAGTTTAACTGCCCTCAGGAATCATTTACCATCTTAGCTACTCTTTGAGTGGACAGAGAAGGTATCTGAAATCCAACATAATGAAGTTAATGGAGGAGACGACGTCCGTTTCTACCTCTTCAAAGCTGGGTTAGATTCTTTCTGTAGTTTCGGGGACACGTTTCCCTGAACTGTCCATATTCTTACTTAGCCTCCTTGCTGTCTACACATAGGCATTATTAAGACAGCTAGCTAAGGTTAGGGATGGGAGGAGGGCGTGTCCATGGCTCAAGGCTATGACCTACCTGGGCCACCCAGTATTCCCACACTTGGCCTTGTGAGCATGGTGTCTTGTATGCACCTGGCACTGTTTCCTGGGCACCTCCCCAAACTGGCCTGAGGCACCTCTTCCCTGATCCTACATGCTTCTTTGAAGGCACAGATGTGAATAGAACAGGTGCACACAGAGTCAACACAGCCCAAGAAGCAGGGAGCTCAGATTTCACTGGGGCTTAATTTCATCAGAGGCCAGGGCTGCCAGCTGAGCTCCAGTGCCTGCATCTCAGATGCCCGGCCAGGGTCCAGGCATCAGCAGGACTGAAGTGCACTGGCAGCCCAGGTGGTGATCCCCAAGCCATACAGCTTCTTCCTGCAGCTGTCTTGGCTCTGACCTCAGCCTGCCCTTGCAGAAAGGGGCTTGTGGTCAATCAGGTGGGCAGATGTGACAGGAGATGGATGTTCTGGGCAGAGGAAAGGAGGCCAAGGCCTGGCTGCTTCTCAATCACTGTAGTTTTCATCACATCCCAACCAAGAGCAGGGTGCCCCTGGAAGTCCAGCCAGTGGAAGCAGTGGTGGCAGGTGCTTGGTTCTTGAGAAGGCTAGAACTTGGTGTGAGGGAAGAGGAAGCTGCCAGAATCCTGTGCGCACTTGGCTCCAGTGGGAGGGGAGATAGAGGGCAGGTGGAAGACAGGTCCTGAAATTTGTGGCAGTATTCTGAAAGCAAAATATGGCAACATTTTTTTTCCCATTAAATATTTGGTGCCACGTTTCAGCTTGGCTAGTGGCTTGAGAACTCCTGGGAAGATTCTGGAATGTTCTAGAATACGGATGGTCATTTGAACTCCAGCATTTTCTTAGCCCCTTTTATGACAAGGCTGACAGAAGCAATTCAGCCTCTAAAACCTGCTACCCCTTTTAAATGGCTCTTCCTGTTGCAGTGTGGCCTGGGACCAGAGCCAGACTTAGGCAAAATGTGTGTGGAAGACAAATCCTTATGACAATACTCATTCTTCAATCCCTTTCAGGCTCGGAGGCGTATGATTCTGTCTTCCACTCCTCTTGGCCTTGCTCCAGTGAGACTTTGAATCTTGCAGTCAGAGGGATCCTGAGGCAACTCCTGAGTCCAGGGTTTTCCTTTGTACACTTATCCTCTACTGAGGAGCATGACAATTTTATGCCGGCCAAATTCTGACCCCTGCTATGAACAGGACTGTAAATTTTTATGTATATTTCTACCAGCAAGATTTTGTTGAGCTGTATATCTTGTAGTGTGTATTCTGAAAATCATTTTAAAAAATAAATTTCTGAATATAAAATTAAATTACTCTAATGGTGTTTGTGTAAAGGTTTACAGTCATAGGGTAAAGGGTTTGTACCTGATCCCAAAGGCAGTGGAGAATCATTTATGCGCTCAGAATATAGGCCAGAGTCAGGACTTAGGGATTTATGCACATTTTGCCATTTAATCTCCTTATCAATCCTGTTGAGATAATGATAGTCCTGTTTTAGAGATAAGGAAACCGAGGCTTGGGAGGTTAAGTGACCTGCTCTAGGTGCTGTAGCTTAAAAGAGCAGAGGGAGGAGTAAAACCCATGCCTATTTGGCTTTGAAACCCATGTTTTTTAAGATTCCAGGTGCCTTAGGGAACTGTCACTCCCCATTACGGTGCATCTGGATCTCTGTCTCACCATCAGGCTAGTCCCATGTACCCCAGTCCTTTTTCAGATGTAATGATTGGTTCAGGTTTTCCCAGAGGGGCATCTCCTTCTATACCAAGTTGGACTTGTCAAAATCCTCCTGGCTATTGACTGAGCTCATGTGGCCCCTTCACCATGAAACTGCCAATCTCTTCTGTTTTTCCTGTGAACCCTAACACTGTCCTGTTTGTGCCCTGAGTCCTCACTGCCTTCTATTGTCCAATGTGGCTGTGCCTAAGGGCCCCGGTAACTGTGTGGCCTTGGCTTGGGTCCTGCAACGTCCACCTTAGAGGTCCATCCTTTAGAACTCCCTCACCTCAGGAAGGGTGGGCCTTGGAGGGTGAGATGAGTAAACGGGAGGCATGTGAGGAGGGGAGAGCAATGCCCCAGAGTGGAGCAAGATTAGGCCAAGAAGTGGCATCAGTCAGGAGCCACCAGTCTTAATCCCTGAGATTTAAGGGAGAAGGAGGAATCCCAGATTTAAGGAAGTGTCACCATAGGGGAGTTATTGGATGGGAGTTGAGATGGTAGTAAAAAGTGAGATGGAGGTAGAAGCCTGGAGGTGTGCGTTAGGCATCATTCCTGCTGGTGGGTCAGGGAGGAGGCCTTTTGCATGAGAGAAATGCTTTTTGGACAACTGCATGGTGGTGACACTTTCTTCCTAGTGTGGAGGCAGGTGAGGTTGAAGCTCAGAGCTCCATGGAAGAGCCTGTGGGATTTCATATCCTTGGTAGGCCATAGGGACACAGGAATAGCCTGGTGAGTAGGGTTTTTAATAACTTTGATCTCTCTCTGTTGCCATGGCCACTTGTTGGGCATGGCATCACCTCCTACTCACTGTTCCTCTGGGAGGGACATGCTGCCTGGTGAAGCAGGCAAAGCAACAACAAACATATCCAGCAACAGCCACCTTCCAGGGAAGGGGTGGAGATACAGTGGTGAATAAGATCCATGTAGCTCCCATCTTCAAGAAACTCACTAGCTGTCTGTGTGATGTCAGTATCAGTATTTCTGAGTGATTACTTGTTTATCCACCTGTAAAATTAGTCAATTCGTATCCACTCCCAAGACGTTTAGAAGGTGTCCATCTGTTTGTGGGTGGTTGAAGCAAGGATACATTTTTATGTCCTTTCATAGGGTCAATGTTCAAGGTATGTTAACACTTCCTATTTCTCCTGAGCCCCCTTTCTTCTTCCTCCTCACTCTACTTGGTAAGAATTAGTTATTTTCAAGATACCAATTTTTAATTCCTTGGTGTCCTAAATTCTTTATATACATTATTTGACTGAATCTTTAAAACTACCCCAAATATGATTACTCCCCTTTAGCAATAAGGAAACCAAGGTACAGACAAGTCAAGCAACTTTCCCAAGGTCACACAGTTAGCAAGTGAAGAGGTGGGAATTGAATTCAGCACTCTAAGGTGCGTACACTTAAAGACACCCTCAGCCAGCATATCTGGTGGTGTCAGGGTTCTTCTCTTAGAATTCTCTGCCTTGATCTGCACAAAGGGGTGGGGCCATTCAATGGTGGGTGTGTGGGTTGTTGGCTACTGTACTCTAGGGAGATCCAGGGAGTCAATGCTTCACATGACCTGGGTGGCCAGGTTTGGCCTGATTAAATGAAATACTGTCGTGAAACATATTTGATGGCTAAAAGTATTAGGTAAAAGCAAGGCATTGTTATGGAGACATTAGGTATTATCTTTATTGAAGAGGAATAATGTGAAGATCAGAGGGGAAAATTCTTGCTTAAGGTTACAGATAAGAAAAGAAGAGCCAAGGCTTGAACCTGGGCCTCCCTACTCTTGTCTCTCCCAGCAGGGGCTGGATTCTGCTATTTTGAATTCAAGACTGGGCCAAAACCATGAACGCTTTAAAATATATGGTTTTCCCCATAAAGAATGCAGCTTTGGTGAAATAGAGATGATATAATTATTTCTCTTGTATGTATTGGGATTTGCATGTATCATGCTCCAGAATGTAGGCCTGTGAGAATGGAGCCATTGTCCCTGCATGTGGGACTCCGCCTGGCACATACCAGTGGCTCAATTTCTACAGGCTGCTGAAATGGATCCTATGCCATTGTCACTTCCAATCAATACATTGTCCAAGTAACCCAGGATTTCCAAGCTGGTATTGAAGTAGCCTGAAACCTCAGAACACACTCTGGAATTTCACAAGACACTTTGCAAATGAGGGATATAATCAACAGGAAGCCTGGGAATATAAGCTGGCAGGTGGCATAAAAGTAAAGATAAATGTGAAACAAAAATGCAGAGATGAAGGATAAATGTTCCAGAAGTGAACTTTTAAAAGGAAGTATTCAGGTGACTCCAATGACCGGAAGGTGACATGGAGATGTGCACAGTGTGACATGAAGAAAAGGCATGGATTGAAGATGGACAGATCCAAATCCTCTGCCTTTGACTAGTGCTGTGACCCCAGGCTAGTTCATTAACCTTTCTGAACCTCAGTTTTTCCAACTATAAGATAGGAGTTGTAATGATTAGACACAATGTTATAAAGTGCCCATCAGGTAGCTTCCTGGCCTTAAGTGACTGGAGTCTGTTATTGTTATTTTACCAAAAAGGAGGAGAGCGAAGTGTCCTCACCATCCTCGCCATCCTCACATCACCATTGTCACTATTGCTATCATCATCATTAACTTCATCATTGTGATTTTCATTAATGTTTATTACATTCTCAATTAGGTGAGGTGACTGTCATGGGTCAGGTACTGTCCTAAGTTCTTTACACACATTAATTCATTTAATCCTCACAAGCCCTTAAATAGGAATATGAGGGAGGTTGAGTCACCCATCAAAGATTACATGCTGGGGACATGGCAGCAGTTTTATAAAGGCGTGGCTCCTGTCATTGTCAGGCTGTGCACCCTATCCGAGCATAGGGTCACCCTACACACACCCCAGGATGTAAAGAGACAAGACCAGCAGACTTCCTGCTGCCTAGTGACTGGCAGAGTGTGTATGAAGGAATTCTAATCTGCAAAGCAGTATTCAAACAGGAAGCATTACAATGATGGCTTGCATAAAATACACCATCTGCAAGCACCCTGACTTCGGAAGAATGTCCAACATCCTGCCCCCCACTGAACAATGAGGAATAGATGAACCCCACTGACTTCCAATTTACTTGTGTCTCCCATCTTTCAGTGTCCTCAGGCGGGCCCCTCATCTTACCCCAACAACCACAGATGAGATGCAGCAAACTGACCACCCTCTGGCACTCACACTATTGGAAATAAACACACACAGGAAATCTCTGGTTAAAATGCATGCAATGTTTCTTTAAAATACACAAGCGCTTTCTAAGACAGCCATTTCACTTGGCAGCCCAGTGCTCATGGCTCCAAATAAAACAAGAGTGTTAGTGAATTGAGCCAATTCATCCGCTTCGCTCTAATGTAAATGTATACACCAGTGTGGCTATGGGTGTCTGCGTACAGCCAGGGAGTGTTTACATGGTAAGAGTCGAGCTTGGACAGTGAGGGGTTGGTCTCTCTTTCCTACTTTGCTTCTGGTGCTCAGTGGAGTCTACTCTTTCTTGTTGAGGTGGAAATTCCCCTCAGAGGGTGAGCTCACAGCCAGTGGTTCTGGCTTCCCAGCTGAGGAAGCAATGTGCTTCTTGTAATGTCCTTTTCCCTCCTGAGGTTTTGGACCATGGCTAAAGGTGTGGACACCAGACATCCATGAACTGAAGGAAGGATAAGCAAAAGGGGACAATGAACTTCAAAGCTCCTCTGAACCCGGCACAGGACGGTCCTTTAGGAAAGGTGCCATTTGTAATGGAGAGATTTGGAAATAAAACTTCCAATACATGAGCAAAAGATTGCAGAGACTCACTTAACCTTCATTGCCCTATGATCTTATCACATCCCCATTTTACAGATGAGGAAGCTAAGGCACAGAGAGGGTAAATCACTTTCCTAGAGTCCTACGGGTTGCAGTGGTGGATCTGGGATTCACAGTCAGGGAGTCTGGCTCTAGAACACGTGTTCTTTTTTTAAAATTTATTTTATTTATTTTTAAACTTTTATTTTAGGTTCAAGGGTACATGTGAGGGTTTGTTGTATAGGTAAACTCATGTTACAGGGGTTTGTTGTACAGATTATTTCATCACCCAGGTGTTAAGCCTAGTACCCAATAGTTATCTTTCTGCTCCTCTCTCTCCTCCCACCCTCCACCCACAAGTAGACCTCAGTGTCTGTTGTTTCCTTCTTTGTGTTCATAAGTTCTCATCATTTAGCTCCCATTTATAAGTGAGAACATGTGATATTTGGTTTTCTGTCTCTGGGTTAGTTTCCTAAGAATAATAGCCTCCAGCTCCATCCATGTTCCTGCAAAAGACATGATCTTATTCTTTCTTATGGCTGCATAGTGTTCCATAGGGTATATGCACCACATTTTCTTTATCCAATCTGTCATTGATGGGCTTTTAGGTTGATTCCATGTCTTTACTATTGTGAATAGTGCAGAGACCATGTTCTTAATCACCAGGTTCCCTCTCTGTTGCTTCACTCTGTGGAGATGGCACAGCCAGGATTTCAGCTTTGGCGTCTTCTCTAAAAGCTGACTCTGCTATGTAACAGGTGTGAACTTGGCCAAGGTTCTTCATGTTTCTGCATCTTGGTTTCTTTCTGAGGCAATTGTCATATGGGGATAATATTATCCCTGTTACATATCCCACAGCATTGTAATGAGGGATTAATGACAGAGAAAGTGTATGAGAAGGTGGTGCATAGATTAGGAAGAGCAGTGAAGAATTACGTGTTTATAACACTTTTTGATTTACAATGTGTTTTGCTACTTAATCTTTCTTCTAACTTTTTGAGCTAAGTCTTATCAATCCCAACTCAAATATGAAGAAACATACTCAAAGAGAAAAAATGACTTTCCTAAGGTCCAGGCAAACCAAGGTCTTCTGAATTCAAGCCTAAGACTCTTCTATAGGACCCTTTTAGCAGTTCATAGGCTTTTGCGGGGCATGGACAATGTCATGTCTTTTATTTTGTTTTGTTTTATCTTTAAATATCCCTGACCATGTAGCACAGTGACTTGAATATGAAAGAATTTAGTTGCTCTTGACTGTATGAATCCTGAGTGGATGGAGAAAAGACTTGATTAACCAGAAACTTGGAGAAATGCAAGTTCTGACTGAGCTTTATGATGACTCCAAAATCCTCTTGGAACAAAAGCATTGACATAGTATACCTAAATTGAAAATATATCTAAAATAGTTCACTCTTTTCCCCCCTGGAGGAGACATGTAAGGCATATAAGTGGATTTTTATTGGTTACCTAAGGATCTTACAATGTTGCCCTTTCATGGAATTATGGAATTTTGAAAACTAGAATGCATCTCAAAAGTCATCTGATCCAATTTTCTGCTCAGTGGATAGATTCCTTTGTCCCTATGAACCTCATTGGGTGGGTGAAAACCCAGGTCAACCCTCCCTCTCTATTATTTTTCACAATTGAAATCAGATAAACTGGATTCAGATACCAAATCATTTACAAGAAGCTTTCACAAGTAACCTCGAGGAAGTTCTTTAAGCACTCTATGCCTCGGTTTTCTGATTTGTAAAAAATACACTTTGATACCTTGTTTTTTTTTTCTTAGCTACACACCTGGGATAATTTTCTATATCAATATATATAGAACTGCATAATTCTTTTAATACACACATACACACACAATTAATTATTTCCCTACCAATATAGGTTTCCTATATTTTGCTATTGCATACATTTTTATAAAAATATTTTATAAAATATTTTATAAAATATAAAAAATATTTTATAAAAATAAATATTGTCAGACAGAAAAAAGTACCTACTTCATATGTTGTTGTGACAAATTAATTCATATAAAGCACTTAGACCAGTGGCTCGGCCACAAGAAGCACTCTATAAATGCTAGCTAGTATTTTAATTTGTGTTAACTGAATAATTGAAATTGTTGGAAGAGGAAATAAAGGGAGGAAATATGTAACCTATTGAGCGAATTTATCAATTACAATTAGGCTTAGCTGTGAGTTGCAGCTTAAACAAGATAGAAGTTTATTTACACCTTATGTTCAAGAAGTTTGGAGGTGGTCAGTCCAGGGCTCCAATGGCTCTTCGTGGTGTCAGAGGTAGAGGCGTCTTTAATCTTAGCCCTCCATTATGTGTGACTTCTCTAGGTTATCACGTGGTCCCAGATGGCTGCTGGAGTGCTAACCATTATATCTATATTCCAGCCAATGGGCAGGAAAAAGGCAGGAGGAAAAGGCACAGCCTGGCTTTTTAAACCACTTCCAGCAAGTTATACACACCACTTCAATCACAAAGGCAAGGGCTGAGTTACATGGTCACACTTAACTGCAAACAAGGTTGGGAAATATGGTCTTTAATCTAGCATCCAGGCATCGCACAAAAAAATCATGGATCTTAGTAGTGTGGCAGAGAAAGAGCATAGCTAGCTATTGGGGGATAATTAGTAATTACTGATGCAGGGGATTTACAGAATTTGGAGAAAGGCAGCCCTGCAAACTTTGCTTTGATAACAGGGAGTCTTTTGATCCAGGTGAAGAAGTGTTTTGGATTTGTGCCTCAGGGTGTTTTGTTAGAACTACCTCCTTCCCACGAAACCCTTGTTTCCTGCAGCCGTGGTCTAGCAGGCTCTGGTAGCAGGGTAGAGTCTTCCTACCTGCACAGTGGGGATGTGTACCTCGGCTGCTCAGCCACTGCGCTGTCTGCAGTTGTCTGAGATACGAGAGCTGCCTACCATGTGTGGCTTGTGGAATCAGCTCTTGTGACCTATGTCATCAAAGGTCAGCTTGATTCAATACTGAGTTCAGGTCAGACTTAGAGAGTTTTAGCTGCTTTTCTTCTAGAGAAAAAGCAAACAAAAAACCCCCGAAAATCATCCTGATAGGATTCACTAAGTCTCTTCTAACTATGTAATATGGACATGCTGGTTACTCAAAACATCTGGTAAACCACAGTCTTACTGATTGGGGCCCATCTGTATTCATTAGAGGTCCTCTTCTTATTCTGGATTCTATCTGCTCTCTCTTTTTCCATCCAATAAGTGATCACTACCTAAAGTAGTTCCACCTGCAGCAGGAATTTTCTCAGGGTATATGCAAATTAATTTTTGGAAATTGAAACAACCTTAGAAGCAGTTATTCTCCCTACGTGGAAGATTATATATTTCTCCCTCTCCTTCTTTCCCTTGATCCTTCTATTTGGAAATGCCAGGTAACATGGAGTAGGGGTGTTGGTCCCTCTGTGACCCATTTCCTCAGGCCAAGACCTCAGAGTGGACAGATGTGATCTGGGCTGAATGATGGCCTCAGTCAGACAAGGGTAGGACTGGGAGGGATTGCTGCAGTCCCTGCGGCTGGCGAGGGGACTTTTGTCTTTCAGGGGAGCTTTGTACATTTGTAGGAGGGTGTCTTCTGTCTGTGGTCAAATTGTGGATCCTCACCCCCCTCAAGGTCGTAGCAGCATCCCATTCTTCTGAACATTTCTTAATGTTAGAAATTAACTCCTCCGAAACCCCTTAGCACTTTTCTGGGGACTGGGCTACTAATAGACGAATGAGTCTCTACTAAATATGTCGACTTCACCACAAAGGGGGAAAAATGTGATTTTTCATATTATAATAAGACAAATTTTAGAACTTAAAAAAATCATTAAGGTTTGTGTCAAGAGCCTGGTGATTAACCCACATAAGACCCCACAGATAGTATGTTGCGGGAGTGGGGTTCAACTTCAGATTCTTTGCTGATCACTGTCCCTGGCCCCATGGGGGATTTTAGAAAGGTAAACAGGGGCAATAGGGACAATTGGGGGCATACGGATGTTTCAAGTAGGCCCTGTCCCTCCTCAGACTGGCTCTGCTCTTCTGGAGCTCAGGGAGTAGGCCACCAGGAAAAGCTAAATATGTAAGGGTTTGGGTTCACAATTCAACTTGAATCTAGCTGGGAGGAAAGTCGACCAGGAAACAGAGAACCCTGGAGGTAAACCAGGTGTGAGTTTTTGTAGGAGAGATTGGAATAAGGCTGGGGCAACCTTTCCACTTCTTTCTTCTCCTCGACTCAACCTGAAAGTACGTCAAATAATGTGGTTTTGGCTCCGTTTAGCTTCTTTCAACCTGAAAGTCAAATCTTCTCTCCAAAGGAGGGAAGCCTGCATGAGCTGAAACTGAAAGAAGTTAACTCAAACCCCTGTGAACTGAAACTGTCAAATTTCACACAGCTCCAGTTCATTTTTCTCTTCTCCCTTCCACCCCCACACCCCAAGTCATATTCATTCAGGGAACAAGTCAGATTTAGATGTTTTTCCAATGGCCAGGCTCACAAAATAATCCAGACACCAAACTTATAAGTTGGCTAAAAGCGGCAAGGAATGATTCTTGTCTTATCTCCCATTGGATTTGACTTACTGGGGTATTCAAGTGGATTATTTCATTCAAGGTAGAAAGCCCTCCACACGGAGGGCTGGACAAATTCCCAGCACACCCAAGCTATTAGAAGGCCTTTCAGGGATGACAAGAATATGTTAGCTTCATTTCTCCTCTCTCACAAGAGATTCTTCCCTCCCATGAAAAGACTGAAACAATAGATTTACCCAAAGATGGCCACTCTGAGGGCCTGCCCTTGATGAGGTTAAAGGAAGTGGCTGAGACAAGTAGGATTCATCTAACACTGGAAAAGCCAGTGGGTGACTACAGAATGGGATTTGGAGGTTTCCACGGAAGGCTTGCCTCCAAAATGTCCCTCCCATAGCCTAAAATGTCTGCCTGTGAGGCACCAAAGGGAATCACCAACTCTGGGAAGTGAATTGAATGTAGAGAGCCTGCCGATTGCATGGACAATTCTGTTTCTCTTGGGTCACGTGGGTAGAATCTAAGAATAATTCTACTGGACAGAAAAGGATGCAAGGTAGAAATGTCCTTTTGTCATTTGGATGGGTTTCTTTGGTTAAGAAACTCATACTTGGCTGGGCCCTGTGGCTCACGCCTGTAATCCCAGCACTTTGGGAGGCTGAGGTGGGTGGATCACGAGGTCAGGAAATTGAGACCATCCTGGCTAACATGGTGAAACCCTGTCTCTACTAAAAAATACAAAAAATTAGCCGGGCATGGTGGTGGGCGCCTGTAGTCCCAGCTACTCAGGAGGCTGAGTCAGGAGAATGGCGTGAACCCGGAAGGTGGAGCTTCCACTGAGCTGAGATCGTGGCACCGCACCCAGCCTGGGCAACAGAGCAAGACTCCGTCTCAATAAAAAAAAAAAAAAAAAGAAAGAAACTCATACTTTACTTGAATCCTCTGTTAATTCAGGGGGAAAGAGGAGGAGGTCTGAGGAGAGAAAGGGAATCAAATGGAATTAAAAAGAATATGTAATTGCATCTATTTTGCAAAAGTGCTTCCACATCTCAATTCATTTTCCCAATAAATGCCTACCAATGGCTGTTCTGAAACTCAGAGACAAGCCCAAGGTCGCCTGCTTAGGAAGTGACTGAGTTGGGAACAGAACTCTTATCTCTCTGATTCCAAAATCCACACTCCTTCTACAACCTCAATGCTCTCTTTCTAAAAGAAGGGTTTTTAAGGTCACCTTGGACAATCTGCCCATTTTATGGACGAGCAAGCTGAGGCCAGAAAGGTAAACATAGCGCATACAGCTATTGGCGTCAGAGCAGAAGACCATGTTTCTTGATTACTAGACTATGATTCTTTCAACTACCTTACCTTCTTGCAGTAAGATCAATCAAAAGGCCCTCTGCAAAGGCCAATAAAAAATATCAGAGCATGCCAAGCATAGTGGCTCATGCCTATAACCCCAGCATTTTGGGAGGCTGAGGTGGGAGGATGAGTTGAGGCCAGGAGTAAGAGACCAGCCTGGCCAACATAGTGAGACTCTATCTCCACAAAAAGTAGAAAAATTAACTGGGTGTGGTGGTGTGCCTGTAGTCCCAGCTACTTGGGAGGCTGAAACTTGGGCCTAGAAGTTTGAGGCTGCAGTGAGCCATGATCGCAGCACCACTGCACACCAGCCTAGACCCCAACTAAAAAAAAAAAAAAAAAAAAATCACAGTATGGGTATGGAGTGTAGAGGAGAGTGATTTCATTTTAGACATTACTGAGGGGAAATAATATTAATTATACTTGAGGCTTCTTGCCCCAAATTTTCATTATTATAAGCAGAATATTTTACTGCAAAAATTAACCTAGCATAATGCGTGCTGGACTACTTTGTGAATAAGACTCTCCATAGGTATGAATTAAAAATACCACAGTCCAGGTGATTCTAGTGTGTAGCCAGAGATATGAACCACTGCTGAAACTCAGTAAGTCTTTTATTAACTTCTTTGCCTTTAAACTCACCTTAAACTAAATAAAAGTATTTTGAAATTAATTTAATTGTCATAATTTAGGCTGTGAATTAAGATCCTGGCTTTGTCAGGTGCCATCTGCAGAATTTCAGTAGAGTGGCTGGACTGCAGCTGGGTAGATATTTCTCCCTGGCTATAACCCATGTTACACTTAATGCAGGCATAATTCACAGTGCATTATAGTAAGGGAGGAAATTCTACTATAAGCACCCTTCTGACCCTGAGATTATATGATTTAACATGTGTATATGTGCATTGTATCACATATCCAGATGTATTTAAACATAAAAAATAGATACCTGCATACAACTTAACTGAAATGACTATAGGTTTTTTCTTTATTTCTTTTGCAGAGTCAGTGATTTCCAAGAAATGTGGCATTATTTCTGGGGGAGATTTCTTGCCTCTTCCTCAGCCCTGGTGAAGATCTTGCTAGAAACAATACATCTTCTATGAAACACTCTCCACAGAACGTTTTGGAAATAAATCTTCCCTTTCACCACTGGAGCTGAAGTCAAACCGAGCAGTGCACAGAGGATTTGGAAGGATTGATACTCGAAGGAAGAAGGAAAAGTGTCTTGAAAGTAGAGGGTGTCGTGGGAGGGCCCGGGATAGAATTCTCTTCTGGCGTCCGTTCTGTGGCACTGCAAGGATGGGAGTTAAGGCGAAGAAGAATACAAGGCTTCCCCTTAATACATTGTTGGCTTTCACCTTTCGAGCCCCTTTAGAGGAGAATCAGAATAGCATGAAAGGGGACATGGAGCTCTCCTTGCCTTACCCTCTCTGCTTTAAGGGTGAGCCGGCCAGAGCCAGTTGCACAATATGTGCTCAAGAGAGGCCCACTTGTTCCAACTCATGACCAGTCAGAGGTGCAGTTCTAGGCCTGGTGAGCCTCCGAGGTGGGCTGGGCAGAAAGAAGAGCAGGATCTTCAATGGGGGAGGCCTCTTAGGCCCCCCAGCACTATCCGGCTGTGCACATCTGTTCTAATGAAGCCACTTGTTGGGGCTAGACATAGGGTGGAAGAGCCCTCCAGGGTGAAAGATGTCCTTTTTGAATTAAGACAAGATTATTATAAATAACATTTGCTTTGTTTAATTAATTTAAAAGCCACCTTCCTTATCACTTTATTACATGGCGCCTGCTCTCCGGATGCCCCGGTCTCCCGAGCAGGCTTTTTCTCCCCTTTTTGCCGTAGCTCATGTTGCCTTTGTAGGTACGAATTTGTTTTCTTGTTTATTATATTATTTTCCCCCCTGTTCTTATGTAAGTTCCTTGTGGTCAGGATCTTCATCTGTTTTGTTCAGAGAGGTAGCCCAGGCCTCTAGAACAGGGGTGCATAGTAGGTGCTCAGTCAATATTTGTGGATTCAGGAATGAATGAAAGCACTCACTGAGGCAGGCAAGATACTAAGTGCTTTCCTCTACTCCTAAAAACATCCCCTCCAGGCACGTTCTATTACTGTCCCCACTTTATACACAAAGAAACCTCGTGACAAATGTAATTGATTGACAGAAGCCATCTGAGCAACTTGATGAGCTGGTCCCTCAGAGGTCATTGGCAAAGGTGCAAAGTCAGGCAGGCAGGCGGTTGCCCTCTCCCTCCTGTTTCTGCCCGCTCTGTGGTGAAGGCCTGGGCTTCCAGAAATTTCTTTGAAGGAGAAGCTCTACACTCTGTGGTTCTTGAGGCACTTTCTGGCCTTGCTGTGGGTTCCTGCAACCTGACGTTCCAAACAGAGGCATTTGCTAATTTCCTGAAGAAAGCTCCAGGAAGTCTTTTCCTTGGGTAAAAGCTGTTCACAGTAGGTGAGAAAAAGGGAAGTTTTCAGACCACCACACACTTGGAGGTTTCATTTTCAGTGTTGTGTGGAGCTGACAAATAAACCTATCTGACTTGGCTCTCCTTCTCTCTCCACCCCCGCCCCGCCCCGCGCCTCTCCTCTTTTCCAGATTCATGTGAATGTTTTGGTTAACTTTATCCCCTCCTGTGTTATTGTTGTTGTACCACATATTAATGTGGGGCTTCTGTAGCTGAGAGGAGTACGGTTGAGTTACAGTAACGAGTTACAAGCTGAAGGAAAGTGCTGCGGTTTTTGGCTGGTCCAGTCCCAGATATACACCCTCACATCTGGACAAGAGATCATGTGACAGCTTGAAAAGCCAGAAACATATCCTGGATACCATAAAAAATGGGTTCTGTTAAATTAAAAAGGCTTTAAATACTGGCTTAGCTGGTTTGAGGTCTCATTCTCTCTCACACACTCAATTGTTCTGGAATGTGTTATAAGATTTGTGATTGCTGAATACTTAATTTAATATTGCGAATCCATCGTATGGTAAATTTGTTTGCATGTCTTTCTGAAGTCCAGCCAGCCCTTCTCCGTTTTCCTAACTTGGGGCATGGCTTGTTGATTTGGGGATCAGAACTTGGTGTCCTGGTGATAAACACTCTTCCTCTATTCCACCCCCACCCACTTGCCAACCTTCAGGTACCCCCCCAGAGAAAACCTTCAAAACTTCTGGCCAAAGCAGCTTCCTTTCATAACCTTTAAGAAAGAGCCTATAGGGTAATAAGCTTTAAAATATTATTAATGGAGAGAGATGTCATAGTTCTCTTTGAATAGAATCAAGAACAGATTGGAAATAAAAAAGTTTCTTGAGATGAACGGATGTTAAACACCAAAATATGGTCAAGACTCTATTCCTGCAACTCAGAAAAAAAAATCTATTTTCTTCTTCTTACGCAAATAAAACATTCCTGTGTTGCCCACTGGACATATCTTTCTCCCTGATTTACCAAGATTGCAGAAACCAGGATTAAACAAGGCGCCCATTCCAAAACCAAAAATTTGTTTTCTCAAACTATCAAAGAGAGAATGACTTTGGAAGCAAGCATGTGATCAAAAGACAAGATAGGAAAATAGTGCCTGGTTTCCTTTTTAAGAATAAACAGCCAATTAGGCCAAGCGCTGTCTCCTGGCATCTGCATTATCTGTTGGTGATGGTTCATTTTTTAATTTAGGAAAATGTAATAGAAACAATATTATTACGTACCACTAGCTTTGTGTTTTCTAAAATATCTTGAAATCATCTTATTTTATCATATTAATTAGTTCAACATTTCTCTTCCCCCATTAGACTCTAAGCTTCCTATGAATAAGGACCTTGTTTGTTTTGTTCACTGTTGAGCCCTCAGTGTCTAGGACAAGGTATGCTCAATGCTACTGCCCAGCTTTGTGTTGATCTACTTTGTCCTTCCAGGTCCACTCGCTACACTTCCTCCCTGCGTTGGGCCAGGAAGCTGACATTTATGAACTGTATCAGTGGGCTCCCTCGCCCCTGGCTTCCCTTTCGTGCAGCCCATGGAGGAACCAGGAGTAAACCTGCATACAGGTTGATTGAGTCCCTCTACTGAAACAGCAGCTCCTCTTGGGCTCAGGGAGGGTGATGTCTCCCTCCGTTTCTAGCCCCAGGGTACTGTGCTATCCTTGGTAATAGTCTCTTCATTAAACTCATAAAGTGACTCCATCTGAGGTTATCTGTTTCCTCCATTACCCACATCCTGCTGGGAGCCTGACTGATGAAATGAAGATTTATCTAATAAACAAATGAATGAGGCTTCACTGTAGTAACTCTTGTTTCCGGGCAATCGCAACAAGTGGGTTCCAGAGCCATTTTTCTCCTGTATTCTGGTGTTTAGAGATGTAGTTGTCACCATGACTTCGAGGCTCCAAGCATGAGCTGGAATTGTTTGTCTCCAGTAAATACCCAACCCTGCTCCAACTCCACCTTACTTGGTTTATCTTGTGATCGATGGTATGAACAAACAAAACAGTTTGCTGCATTTAGAGAGGTCTACAGTTGAATCACCTACCTGTTCATCCATTCAGTAATCCATTTACCTATTCATCACCATTCAATAAAAATTTAATAAGCATCTACCATGTACCGTGGATCTGGGAATGATAATTTTATTTCATCTTGAATGCTACATAGAAGATTCATACAGCATGACACTCCGGAGACTTCTGAAGCAGTCTAGATCAGTCAGAAAATGTGCCAAGAACGGTTAGTAATGTCTACTCTGGGTAGAGAAGTGAAAGTACATATAACAAGTATTTACATGAATACAAGTATTTACATATAACAAGTATTTACATAGAATTGCCATCCCTATGTTGGACGCCACTGGGTGAGCAAAAGCAAAACAAAACAAAAACAACTAGTAGCAAGATTATTTTTGTCTCCAGTTTGGCTGTTTCATGTTAAAATTGCATGCTTACTCAAGAACTCCTGATATAACTTCTTATATACAATAACTACCTCCACCTCAGACACACCTAAATGATAATTTGATTGTACAAAGGTATCATTGACCTGTCTGTGCTTATTTTCATTATTTATATTCTGGATTGTATTTTCAGGGTTACAGAACACAAATTAAATAGAACGTTTTAAATCTAGTATCCTGGTATGTAAATCATGACCTGCAATGACTGGACAGTTCCCAAATTTAATTTAGATGAACATTTGCTAGCTGGTTTTTATCACTCTAGGGTAACTTGCCACAGCCATCCTTTCTGAAAACTTTTCTCTCCAGGCCTCTCTTCCTGGATTTTCTTATCAAGCAAACACATCTTAGCAAAGTTTCTGTCCATAGCCTTTTTATTCTTGATTACAATAAAATTTGCTTCTATATCCAGTTCAATTCACAAGACACTGGATTTGACATGCAGATTTCCTTGAATTGAACTTTCTGTGTCCTTTGCACACACTATGCTTGGATTAGGTCTTCTGATAGACCAGGCTTGGCACCTAATCCTCTTTCTTAAGCCCTGTTTCTTTTCTATTACCTAGCTTAGCATTCCTGGGCAAATCACTTACCTAACCTGGTCCTACATCTGACAGCATGGGATTAGATAATAAGGACTAATGCTTATTGAGCACTTATTTGTTCCAGCCTACATGCTAATGTATTTTACTAAATGTGTATTAATTGCTTTAGAGTGAGGGTCACAAACTTTTCTGGAAAGGGTCAGATAGTAAATATGTTCAGTTTGGCAGCCCATGAGCTCTCTGTTGCAGCTACTCAACTCTGCCACTAATGTAAAAATAGCCATAGATAAATATGTAAACAAATGGGCGCAGCTGTGTTCCAATAAAACTTTATTTATGAAAAGCAAGGAGTGGACTCAATTTGATCCACAGGCTGTGCAGATGGATCCCCGTTTTACAATGGTTCAGTTTATGATTTCTTTTCTGCTTTATAATGGTGCAAAAGCAATACACACTTACTAGAAACCAGACTTTGAATTTTTAATTTTGCTCTTTCTGGCCTAGCAATATGCCATATGAGGTTCTTTTGTGATGCCTGGCAGCAGCAGCAAGTTGCAGCTCGCAGTCACCCACACGACCATGAGGGTAAACAGCCAATACTGTACTCTATGGTACAGTCTTACCTGAGTTATTCAACTCTTAAATATAAAACAGGCTTACATTAACTGATTTTACCCAACTGTAAGCTAATGTAAACGTGCTGAGCATGTTTAAGGTAGGGTTGGCTTAGCTGTGACATTTGGTAGGTTAGGTGTATTAGATGCATTTTCAACTTACAATGTTTACAATGGGTTTATTGGGAGGTAACTCCATTGTTAGTCAAGGAGCATCTGTAGTGTTCCATCTCTGCTTTATTTGAATTACTCTGTTTAATGTTTGTAATAACCCCACGAGGCAGGTTCTAGTTAACTAGATTTAGTCACTTTTCTGAGGTTGCCCAGAAAGAAAGCCCTAAAGTCAGGATTAAATCCAGTCTAGTGGCCCCATTTTTTTTTTTTTTTTTTGAGACGGAGTCTCGCTCTGTCACCCAGGCTGGAGTGCAGTGGCATGATCTCAGCTCACTGCAAGCTCCGCCTCCCAGGTTCATGCCATTCTCCTGCCTCAGCCTCCCCAGTAGCTGGGATTACAGGTGCCTGTAGTGGCCCTATTTTTAAACCACTTTTCTTCTGAGTTTCTAAAAGCACCAAACATTGACCCACTTCTCCCTGCACTGGGACCTCTTTGGCAGTCCCTGCATCTCAGGCTGAGTTCTACCAACTGTCTCCTTTCCCCTGTTCTCTCTCTCAAAAAGGCCGCCCCTCTCAGCCATTCATTCCTCTTAACTCATTGCCTGTCCTCACACCGAATTTGGTATCAACCCTAGAACGTTCTAAATCCTCTTACGTTCTAATTAATACGTCCTCTGTCAGACCGGGGTTTCTCTCAGTCTACATACAATTGGAATGAAGTCACCAGATGTAACCCAAGAGCTCACAGTTGAACAAAGCCTATTCAATAAATATGTTGACTCTCCTGTGGTTTTTAGCTTGAACCTTAGTTCCACTGTTAATTTGCCATGTGACCCCATGCATGTCAAAATCTCCTGGTTTCTTATCTATCGATGGTGATTTTAAAAAACCAAATGCATAAGTTTGTTGTGACATCTTGCCAATAAAAGCATTATGCAGTTATGGTGTGTAAAGATGCCAAGCCAGACCTTATTCTTTTTTTACACTGCTTTTCTGAGAGTAATAAGAAATGGAATTGTTAGAAGTGAGTATGATTTAGTTGTCCTGTGACTTTCCTCACCTCGTGTTGAGGGATGACTGTAAAAGCATTCTATGCACTGTCAGTTCATGGTGTGTCCTTGTGTCTAGTGGCCCCTCTGTCCCCGGCAGGTGAGTAGAAAGCTGCTGTGACACGGCTTCATCTCGTGCTCTGGGTACAAAGCCCATCACAAGGTGAGTGGTAGAAGCATCAGTTTCAAGCTTCAACTCTTGTCATCTATACTGGGTTAAACTCCAGCAGAGAGTGGACCCATAGATCCATACACTCATTGGGGCAATATTTATTGAGTGCCAGCTCTGTGACAGGCACTGTGCTTGCTCTGGGGAATGTGATGGTGAGCAACACAGCCTAGGTCTCATATGTCCTAATGAGATCCACAGATACTCAACAACTCATCCCCAGGGTTGCATTTACAAGTATAGTACAGGCCATGAAGCAGGCAGGTGTCATGAGAGCATATGACAAAGAAGGACTCCAAACTGGGGTGTAGAGAGTTTGGGGAAGTTCTGCCGGGAATGTGCCTTCACATTACTCCGTCAACCCCTCCTGGCTTGTGTGAAGGACCCAAGGGCAGGAGGACAGGAGAATTTGGGTGTTCTGAGAAAATGAGCCCAGAGTACTAGGGGTCTTGGGGATATGTGTTGAGTCAAGAGAGATATGCTGCATCAGGCGGTGCTTGTAGGTGTTGGGAAGAAGTATTGATTTAATACCAAAGATAATAGGGAGCTATCAAAAGATGGTAAATAAGGAGTGATGTAATCATGGATGGGCTAAGAACATAAGAGCTTGACAGGACGTTGGTCTTAAGGATTTTGAGGTAAAAAATTGGCCCCAACCAATTTTCCCATCCATCTTTTTACTATTTATTTATATTCTCCCACCCTTCTCTTTAACAGAGAGGTCTTCTTTATGTTTCCTGAACCCCTACTCCATTGCCACTCCTCTGGCAATCTCCTGCTCCCCACAGGAAAGTTCTCTGCTCCTCAGTACTTATCTAACTGTTGCCCTCCTTCAGAACCTGCTAACATCTGACTTTTCCATGAAGACTTCTTGGGTGGCCATTCACCCATTCATCAAAGTACTAAGTGTAGTCAGCATATTAGGCATACAAGAATCGTAAAAGTCAAAGTTCTACCAATCTTACTTCAATCGTTTCCTTCAGAGTTCTTTCCAAGGTTCCCAGCTGAGCTCTTTAGCACAGCCCCTTCCCACAGCTCTAGATGTCTTTTAGTTTTCTATTGCTGTGTTAGAAATTACCATGAAGTAATGACTTAAAACAACTCACATTTATTATCTCACAGTTTCTATGGGTCAGGAGCCTGGGGAAAAACTAAGCTTGGTTGTAAGCTTCAGGGGCTCACCAAGCTTCAATCAAGCTATTGGCCAGGGCTGTGGTCTCATCAGAAGCTCATCTGGGGAAGAATTCACCTCTACATTTATTTAGATTTTTGGCAGAGCTTATTTCCTTGTGTGGCAGGACTGAGGCCATCCTTGGCTACCAGAGGCCTCCTGCAGTTTCTTGCACTATGAGCTTCTACTTACTTTATGGCAGCTTTCTTTCTCACAGCCAGCAAGGGAAAGAGATTCCAGGCTAGTCTTCTAGGAGTCTTATGTAATTGAATCATGGGAGGAACTTATCATCACTTTTGCCATATTGTATTGATAAGAAGTAAGTGATAGATCCTTCCCACTCCCAAAGGGAGAGGGATATACTAGGTCATGAACACAAGGAGGCAGGGATCTAGGATCTGTCTTCCACGGCCTATATCTCCCACTGCTGCTTTTGAAAAGTGGATGCCAGCAATATCAGATGTTTCTAGTTCTGTAAACATACCATGTCTCTTTAAATCCTTAGGAATTTATATATGCACCTGTGTATGACTGAAATGTCCTTCCCTACTACATCTCCTCCAGTAATTCTTCCTCAGTGTTTTCTACCTTATATAAATGTAATCATTTTTACCTTCTCTGATATCTCTGTTCTCTGGACCCATATCCATGGTCATCCTCACCAGGCAGTGAGGTATGTTGCTTGTATGTCTCTACTGTATCAGACTGTAATTTCCTTGAGACTGAGGAGTATGTGTTCTTCTGTATCTCTAGGGCTCACATCTAATATTTGATTGATAAGCCTGGAGAATGGTTAAAAGGTGGCTTATTTAACGGGAATTGATCATTGATCTAAAATGTTAGTCTGTAACATATTTGCCCTCATACTCTTTAAATAAAACTTAAAAAGGTATTTAGCCTCTCAGATATATTAGTCAGTTTTAATTAGGTTATGTTGTTGTTAACAGCATATAATGTAAAAATTAAGCATATAATATATAAAATTAAGCATATAATATATAAAATATAATCTTAGATTTATAACAACGAAGTCTTATTTCTTGCTTACTTGATACTTTGACTGTGACTCTGCTCCACATGGATTCTTTTTTCCAGGATCCACATGGAAGAAGCACCTGCTGTTTGGGACACGCATTTTTTTTTTTGTTTATATTTTTATTGGGTACAGAGTAGGTATATATATTTATGGAGTATATGAGATGTTTTGACACAGGCATGCAGTATGAAATAAGCACATCATGGAAAATTGTTTATAATTTTTTTAAGAGACAAAATAGCTCTGCCAGAACCATGTGATCATTCTTAAAGCTTCCGCGCAGCTATGGCTCACATTCAACGGGCAAAAGAAGGTCATATGAGCAAACCTGACCCAAGTATAGTTTTAGTATGAGGATGGCAGCAAATAGAAACAAAAATACAATCTATCAAAACATCTAAAAATTTTTCATTACAAGTTTACTAGTTGCAAACGTTGTAATTTCTGACATATTGTGTATGTGCTTTAAATAATTTTGTCATAACCTTAGAACTCATTCAGTTTTTGAAAATGTCCGGTCATATAAAATCACTTTGGCAAAGGCAGTTCACACAGTCTTATTTGTTTTTTTTTTTTTTGCCAGAAAAAAAAAATCTGACTTAAATTTTCAACTCAAATTGGTGCAACCCTATGGCAACCATCCATTCCTAACTCACAGACAGGTAGATAGACATGCAGTTAAAGGCACAGAGCTATGCCAGTAATTTTTTTTTTTTTTGGAAGAAATAAGGTTCTGGCTCTTCAATAATTCTTACTAAAGACCTCATTGTCTCATTGTCAAGGGGTTCCTTTCAGGAGCCATGCATTATTGAATTGTCCCCTTGTTTGGTATCCTAGAGATTTATACTCACCAAAGTAATGTTCCAAAGCAAGATCTGAGTGGGCAAGAAATACGCCATGTTTTGTCAAGTAGGGAAAATGTTGTCTGTGAAAGGGAAGTGCAGAGGCAGAATGGCAGGCTGGTCGGGGAGCAAGTTCAAGAGCATTTCTGGAGTCAAGGATCTGGAAAATGATTCCCAATTTATTCACATTTGTGTATCCTTCTGGAAAGTCTTTGGTTCCCCATAGAGGTATACACAGCCAATCTGAAGATTATTTCTGTAGTATTGGAATGCTCTAGGTGCAGGTAAAGGTGCACCTAGAAAAACGAAAAAAAAGACCACAGCAGGAAAAGGAACCAGAAGGAAGAAAGTGGAATAACAAATGTGATATTGTGAAATATGTATTTGGTCTTCCTCCTGTTTCCTGGGATATAACTCCTAAAATCCATGGACTCTCCCAAGTGATGTGTCCTTCTGTATGCTAATGAGATAACTGGTGGCTGGGGATCCTTAGGTAGCTTCAGGATGGGAACTAGTCACAGGAAAGACCAAGGCAGGATTAGCAAGTTGGGACTTTCAGCTCCACCCACCAGCCTCTGGGAAAGAGAAAAGGGATGACAGTTGAATTGATCTTCAATGGCCTATGTTGTAATCAATCATGCCTTTGTAATGAGGCTTCCATAGAAACCCAAAAGGACTGAGTTCCAGGTGCTTCTGGATAGCTGAACACATGGGGGTTCCTGGAGGGCAGTGCACCCAGGGTGGGTATGGAAGCTCCATGTCCCTTCCCCCACACCTTGCCCTATGCACCTCTTCGTTGTAGTCTTTGTAATATCCTTTATGATACACTGGTAAATGTAACCAACTGTTTCTCTGAGTTCTGTGAGCTGCTCTAGCAAATTAATCAAATCCCAAAAAGGGGATCATGGGGTCCCCAATTTATAACTGATCAGATAGAAGTATAGGTGACAACTTATTAATTGAGATTGGTGTCTGAAGTGGGGGGAGGCAGTCTTGTGGGGCTGAACCTTCAACTTGTGGGATCTGATGCTACTTCCAGGTAGATGGTGTCAGGATTGAATTGAATTTGAGGACACCCAGCTGGTGTCTGCTGCAGAATTGATTGTTTGCTTAATTTGTGGGGAAAAACTTGGACACATTTGGTCACAGAAGCCTTCTGTGTTGATGGTGTAGTGTGAAAGCAGAGGAAAAACAGTGTTTTTTTCCTTCATAGAGAACACTTACAGAAAGAGTGTGAAAGCTGAGACGTGAAAGCTTTCCCTGGCTGAAGTTAGCTAAGGGGATGACATGAAACTTGCTCCTCCAGGAGAGCAGGAGAAACCAGTGATGAGATTGGATAAGAAAAGAGAATTTGGGGGTGCATCCCAGAGTGAGGAGTGATCATAATAGGAAACTGTCCTGGAAACCTTAATAGGAAACCACTGCACGAAGGATGAATATGGGTGCCAGTTTGAGGAAACATCATATATGTGGTCTCTCCAGTAGATTTCAGAGGAAGTTGGGGGAATCATTGATTTCATCTGCTCATTGCCAGTATGATTAATACACACTTCAGAATACACACACACACACACACACACACAAACTTTCTTATTAATGAAGCCTATGTGCCTCATACAGGAAGCAAATCACAAAACTTGGGAAACACTTTTCTAGGACATCTCCTGTCCCTGCTCCTACCCCTCTATCACCCACCACCACCACTTCTATCTTCTTTTCTTTACCTTATCTTTCTTTCTTCTCCTTTTCTTGTTTTCTGCCCCCTTCTTGCTCCTCCCTTTTATTCTCATCTTCATCCCCAAAGGCTTTACCCTGCCTCAGTTTTCCAATCAACAACGAACACTGATTTAGAAAAAAATCAACATACTTCATCCTTTACCTCAGAAAATCTTAGGAAGTGCTTTAGCCTGGGAAGAGCATCTCTGCTGGGAAAATGAATCATGGATGGTAGCATCTCTAGCCAGGAAATTCTCTCTAGCCAGGTACAATGTGGCACATCACCAAAGGGCTTGCTTAGGGTCCTTACTCAAATCTATATGTTTGCATAGAATTGTAGGATGCCAGAAGTGAAAAGAAACTTAGTGATCACCTAATTTAAAATGTTCTTTTTACAAAAGAGGAAACTAAGGTCAAAGATGGAAAAAGATGTGTCCAAAGTTACATAGGACTGGTAGTTTTAGCAAATGTAGTACACATAGTGTACATATGCTGCTCTTTATCTCCTTTCTGTTGGGTTTTTTATTGACGACAGCCAGCTCCTATTTACCAAAGAGTAGGATACTTATGGTAATTCAGTAACTCATTAGCCCATTTGTAACCATGCAGCAGTTTTAGGTCACGTTGGAAGGGAATGAGGGCCGCACAGACAGTGATATATACCTGAGCAGACTTTTGTCAGTTCTGAGGCACATACCTCTGATGGAAGTCTTAAGCAAAATATACCCGAGGTTAAGACTGTTTAAAAAGATCTATTCTCCTAGGAAGTGCTTGGCTGGTTGTGAGAAGATCTGGGTTCCAATCTAGCTCTGCCACTGGGTTTTCTCTGAATGGCCTTGGGTAGTCCTTTCCCCTCTTGAGGCTTCTGTTGCAGCATTTTAAAATGTGAATCATACCCCATGGAGTTGTGAGAAGCAAATGCGTTGACAGGTGTAAAAGCATGTGATCAATGAACGCTGCTGCAATAATAAAGGGAGTTTAATTTGTATGACTGCCTTCCACTGCCAAGGAGAATTGAGAGTTGTGTTTTCATAGGTGAACGATACCCTCATGCCATGCTCTCACATTGCACTGCAACCCCCCGCCAGGGTCTCCCCTTCAGAGACGCTTTTCTGACCAGCCCCTCAGCATCTGAAGTGCTACCCACTGGGTCCTTCTCTATCCTCTTCACTGGTTCTATTTTTATCTTTTGTACTCATCAGCCTCTATTATACATCATTTGTTTATTATCTTTCTCGGAGGGCAGGGTCTTTGCCAGTTTTACTCACTGACCTGATTCCCAGGTCCTAGGACAAACAGCGCCTGGCTCTTTTTTTTTTTTTTTTTGACAGTTTTGCTTTTGTTGCCCAGGCAGGAGTTCGGCTCACTGCAAACTCCACCTCCCAGGTTCAAGCAATTCTGCCTCAGCCTCCCGAGTAGCTGGGATTACAGGCACTCACCATCATGCCTGGTTAATTTTTGTGCTTTTAGTAGAGATGGGGTTTCACCATTTTGGCCAGGTTGCTCTCGAACTCCTGACCTCCATTGATCTGCCACCTTCTGCCTCCCAAAATGCTGGGATTACAGATGTGAGCCACCACGCCTGGCCCAGCGCCTGGCTCTTAGTGCCTGTTCAACAAACATTTGCAAATGAATGAATAAACCGGAGATCTCTTGAAGAAATTTGATGCAGGCACATGTAGCATTGAGCCCATCAGGAGTTGTAGTCGCAATAGGAGATGGAGGTGACTTAGGGGTGATGGTGATGGCTTGGGTGATCCACACATTCAGATTTTGTGGCCTGAATGGATGATTTGAATGCCCAGAGATATTTGAGCACTTTTGGCAGAATTTTACTTCTTTATTATCCAAGGAGAGTTAGGGATCAACATCTAGACATGGGTAGAGGTGAGACTGTGGGAGAACAGCTCATTCTTATTTTATTTTATTATTTTACTTTAAGTATACATGTGTCATAGTGGTTTGCTGCACCTATCAACCTGTCATCTTGGTTTTAAGCCCCGCATGCATTAGGTATTGGTCCTAATGCTCTTCCTCCCCTTGCCCCTGACCCCCAACAGGTCCCAGTGTGTGATGTTCCCCTCCCTGTGTCCATGTGTTCTCATTGAGAACAGCTCATTCTTATAACATTAGCAGCAGGAGAAGATGAGGAGGCAAATAGGGGGTTAAAAAGGGAGGCAGAAGGGCCTGTGGCACTTAGAAGAGACTCTTCCTCCATCTGCAAGTGTGAGCCCACTTTTGCTGTACAGAAGACGTGATCTGGGATGAACTGTTTACCTAAGCTGGGGAGCCTATCGATGATTGGCAGTACATGTAACCTGGAAGCTTCTGTTTTTGTGAAGTGAGAAAAAAAAAATCTACCCACAAAGAACATTTGGAGCACTGATGGGAAGTACAACTGGTATTTCCTCAGAGAATGATGGTAGGGGCACAGATCTCAGCGCAACCTTGCTCTGAACTGACTTCCAGCAAACTGGGGTTGGTAAAACGGACTGTAGTTCACAAGTTGGTTGAGATCGAGGGTCTTGATCTCAATGGTAGTATATAAGGATATTATATTGTACGATATTATCTCTTACTATGTTATACTGTGTTGTGTTGTAAGGTTTTATATATTGTATATCTACATTTGTATCTACACACACAGATATGCATACGCGCACACACACCTGTGTTATGAGAAAAAGGCAAGGAAAGAGGGAGTTGGGAATGCGTTGTGTGTCACTTGAACAGTGCTGACCAGCGGCAAGAGTCTCAGGGAACTCCTCTTGTGGTTCAGCTGTTTCAGCACACGCAGTGCCTCTGCAGTGCTCTGCAATCCTTCAGGAGCCCCTGGTTGAAATGAGCCAAGCAGCACTTATAAGAAATGAAAGAAAACAGTTAAATGCAACTAATCCCCACTGCTGTCCCAGGTGGTAGCTGTGGAGCAGAATGCCAGCCGTCCAGAACCTCTCTCTGGGTCGCTGACTCTGGTCTGCCTGTCAGCAATCCCGGGTTGTTGTTTCTGTCCCGAGGCACACCTTGCGGCTGGGTGGTTAGGGGTCTGTCCTGGGCTGGGCAGGCTTTGGGATGGGAAAGCTGCAGGGTCAGCAGGGCTTTGCCTGGGCCTGTCTCTCTGAGAGAACAACTTGCACTTCCCAGGCATGTCTGAGTGTGGTAGATGGGGGAGTGGTGAGGTGGGGACCCTGGTCCTGTTGCCCTCGAGGGTGTGGAAGAGCCATGCTCCACCTTGTGCTCTCCCTTCCTATCTCTTCTTTCTTAGGGTCTGAAGAGGCTTTCTTGGTGTGGCTGGGGGATCCCTTCCCTCCACATGGTCCTCCTGCCTTTGAGCAGTGGGGCTCATTTAGGGCTCCTGTAAGTTTCCTGTGACGTCCTGGGCAAGCTGCTTTTCTCCTCAGGATGCTTTGTCCAGCCAGCCAAGTCATGTTCCATTGAGGTCATGGGAAATGGAGTCTTTTACACAGACATTTGCAAATGAGGGCTCAAACTTGAATCCACAAGTTGGTGGCAGAAACTTGCACATGTCTATCCCCATCCTCTGGCACTCTCCACCCCAGCATCTGTTTCACACCTTTCCGACTTGCAGAAACTCTCTGGTCTCCTTTGAGTTTCAGTCTTCCCTGGGGTTCGGTGGGAGCCATGATGTGTATGGACCCTGGAGCTAGGTGTGGCTGGGAGCCTCAGGTCACCCTGGATGTTGAGTAAAGGCTCAGGGTTCAATTGCACTGGCAGGAACCTGTGAAACCAAAAGTCACCCATCAACTGCCAGTGTGTGTGAGGAGGACCACACACCGTTGTTTTCTTTTGTGATACACTCCCTCCTTGTCCCCCACCACCTCATGTTAGACTCAGTGTTATGTTATATCCAGGGGAGTTTTTCTTGGCACGGTTATGGATTTGCCTCCATTTTTGATGTAGGCCACAGAACAATTGTTCTCAAAGACAGCAAAAAAGAAAATGGAGTAATTGTGACCCAATCCTCCTCTCAACCACCTGCTCCTTCATTTCCTGCCTCTCTGAAGAGTTTTAGATAGTACCATGTTTCCTTCTGCCCTCCTCGAAGCCCCACAGCCTGCCACTCCTCCCCTAAGCCCCCTTAGAAATTGTGCCATTAGACAAGGAGAATTTTAGAACAGCCCACAATAATAAAGGTTAGTCAACTATGATATGTTTTACTCTAAAGGTTTTTTTTTGTTTTTTGTTTTTTTTGCCACCAGTCAGCTCAAAAACTCTGTTAATTTGGATCACGATTCCTCGGACTCCAAAGGTACTCAGACTGTGAATGTCAAAAGCCAGGGCTTTAAAGCACCACAGTTTCTCTCCTTTCCCACCCCCAAATTGGTGGTGAATTATTTCTGACTTGCTCATTTCCAAAACTCTTCCAAGTTGAGTGCATGGTCCCCAACATCCTATATAAAAATCAAATCCTGACATCTTACTCAAAAACCTTCAGTGCCTCATGGCTACCTGCAGGATGAATTCCAAAGAGTTAGCCAAACTGCTAAGTACAATTGTTTAGGTTGTACACTGCAAAATGCTAAGGTGCACCATTCTATGCACAACCATACTGAGGTCCTGTAATAAGCAAAGCATTCAAAGCACTTCATAGTATATTTCCAAGAAACTCTTCTACTCTTATGTTCCCTAAGCCTATAGATGTACTGTTACCTTTAGCCAGTCTGATCTCACTGCTTTTAAATGCACATTGAAATTTCCACATCTGGACCTTTGCATAGACTTTTCCCTTAGCATGAGGAACACTGCTTTCTCATGTTTACATGGTTGAGTCTTCCCAGTCCTTCAAGATCCACCTTAAGTTTCACCCTCTCTATGACATCTTCCTTGCCCACACCACCTGGAAGCCATCTCTATTTCTTCTGAACTTCTCTAGCACTTGTCAATAGATCCCAAGAGACACATTAAACATAGCTGGAATTTTAGTTCTCTTTCCATTCACCCTGTATCTGTACCTAGAGTGTGCACATTTGAAGAGCCTGTGTTTAACATTTCCTGAATTTCCTAAAGCATCTGACAGTGCCTGATACACAATGTGTGTTCAACAAATTATTGACCTGCTAGCTGGTTGGTTCAAGTTGTATTGTGAAGAACCCATTGGCTCTCTCCCCCATTCCCTTGCTATTTTATTCTAGTTCCTGGAATTTCATAATAACAGAGATTGTTCCAGAAAGCTGACACAGAGATGGTTCCAGAAAGCTGACACAGGCCATTTCCTCTAAACAAACCCATGTTTTCACAGGACATGCTGTGGAGCTTTCTATAAAACACACACACACACGCACAAGCACACACACAGACACACACACACACACACACACACCCGTGTTTGGGTTCTATCAAACACATTCCAAATAATAATAATAATAGTAATAATAATGATAACAAAACAATAACCATTTATTTGGTGCTTACCAACTGTAGGCACATGGACTAAGTACTTTCCATACATTCTCTTGTTTAATCCTCAGTAAACCAACAAGGTAGATATTTATATTTTCCCAGTTTTACAGATGAATAAATGAAGGCTCAAATAAGTAAAGCAATTTGTCTCAAGTCACAGAGGTAGTTAGTGGAGGCTCCAGGGATTGAACCTTGTGCTTCTGAATCTCTAGGGTCTTAACCACTGTGTTGCTATACAAGGTTTTCCATGTCTAGTCAATAAAGCATCTCAAGCTCATCCTGGTGGTAAGGCAATCTGTGGGTTCAGGGAGGATCCTGATATAGCCAGAGGCCTTAGTCCTAATGATGTTTCTGCCAGAAACTAGTTAATATGCCTTATCTTTCAAATTAAGTGATTGGACGAGATTCCTTCCTATTCTAAGAAGTTATGTAACGACAAAAAAGGAAAGACATGGGCCTTGCTCTCAGGAATTTACAATCTTGTTGGGGAGGGAAGATATAAACCTTAGTAGAGAGAAAAAGCTAGCTAAGGTAGGTATGTACCAGCCAGGAGAGTCGTCGAGATCAGCAGCTCAAGCATGGCAAGAGGAGCTGAGAAGCTGGCGCTGTCTCTCTGCAAGCAGGATGAGCTTGGACCTACCAGCAGAAGGATACCTTTTCTTGCAAGACAATGAGCTTGACCTTCACAATAGGGCCCAGGGAGGCCCTATTGTGATAAACAACCCCAGGATGTTTATCAGCCAGGCCTTTTTGACCCTTCAACAAGATGTTTCTTGAGCAAATTTTTTGGAATTTTGGTGGGCTCTGACCTGCAGTTTTCACTTCCAAAATAACTTGACTTTTCTAAAGTGGTAATTTCATTTTCATGATAATACTAAACTGAAGCCACATGATCTCTAATTGGAAGCAGGTCTTGGGCCTCACAGTTGCCAAGAAACAGTAAGAAACATGCTTATTCTACTACTTTGCTTCAGGCACTCAGCATTTTTGAATGCCTGGGCAGAAATATAGTTTTTTAAATAAAGCCAATCCCTGAGAGAAGAGAGGGTAAGGGGAGGGGAAAGGAAGACAGGGGTGGGGGGTGGTTAGAAATAGGAGTAGGGATTTTTTTTTTAATCCAAAGAGAGGAAAATAATACTCTATATTTTTGTATTTAAATTTTCCTGCCTATCTCTGCCATCTTTTAGTATTAGTGAAACTGGGGTGTGTCCCATCTGTCTTGGGGTTGAGGTGGGACTGTAGCTGATGTTCTTTTAACTTGCCAGTTAGTATTCTGATTTGCTTCCTCCCAGCAAACACTGGGACCAACTTCATGAGGAAAACGAGGAATTATTTCTTTTTCTATTTTCCTTCCCACATCATTTCCCATGTCCTATTAATTGTATCCTAATGAGTCAAGTCCCTCTCCAGTGGCAGTAGAAAGATTGTTTTAATAAGTCTGTCTTTGCCCTTTCTTTTCCTTCTTTCCCTCCTCTCATCCCTCCCTTCCTCCCTTCCTTCCTTCCTTTCTCTCTTTTCTTTTCTTCTTTTCTTTTTGTTTCATTTCTTTCTCTCTCTTTATTTTATTTTATTTTCTTTCCTTTTTTTACAAAACAGCATAAATTGTCCCAGGGAAGGCCCAGAAAATACTGACACAAAGGAAATCTTTTAATGACATTTTAAAAAAGAAACAAAACAAACCCCTTTCTGAAAACAAAAATTATATAACAGATTAAATGCATAGCAGAACTTTCTGCAGGAAGCCAAAGCTGTTTTTTAAATACAGTTGGGAGCTTAGTAATCACATGGTGTTTTTTGAGATTTTTTTTTTTTTCTTTTCTGTTGCCCTCAGTTTCCTGCAAGCGCCATTTTAGACAAATTGGCTGGAGGAGACTCCGGGTTCTGTGGTTCCGTCCCACCCTGTCAATTAACATCCTCCTAAGTGCTGCTCTGAGCCCCGTTGGCCGCCAGCCTCTCGGGTGTCCCCTGGGTGGGGCAGCATCCTGCAGTGTCTCTGTTCCTTGTGCCTGGATCTCTGTACTCCGTGCCTGCTGTTCCTTCCTGCTTGGCCTGCCATTGCCAGCACTGAGCCTTTTCTGCCAGGGGTGCCCATTTCTCGGCTGTACCAGAAGAATCCTTGGCGTGATTGTTATGCTCCCTTTCTTACTTTGCACATGGTAGGAAAGGAAAGCCATAAAATGAGGTATGAAGAAAGGAGCAATGAAGAGGCAAAATGATGGGGAAAGAGAAGGCTCTACATTTCAGCTTCAACGGCTGCCTAGAAAAAAATCCACAGCACCTTGGGTTGGAAAAGGGCAGGCCAGAGCTTGGGCTGAAAGAGAAAGTCTTGAGGGGCAAAAAATCTTTAAAGGTGCAACCACAATGCCTCAAGATCAGTGTGACTCAGTGACTTCCCAAAACGTGTATTTCAGATAGATATCACATTATGTCCTTCTTGTACTTTTCACTTGGTTTTTCTAAGGTGGTTGTTGACGTTTTTAATTTAAACCCTGCTCACACCCGCTGCAGTTTCCAGGGAAGGCATCCAGGTGGTGAAGGTCCAGTGGGGACATTTGCTTTCTCCTGATGTCCCCAAGGACTGCTAGGCCTTGAAGCCCTAAGAATCCAGAACATCTGGTGCATTTCAGCAGTTTATTCACAAGTTCAGCCAATCATCTGGATGTTTTGTCTATGCAGTGCCAAACATCTGGGTTGACATTTTTTTTTAACCAGACTTACTAGATGTCTTGGCATTGTGTAGACAGGAATTCAATTTTTTAATAGTTCTTTCTCTACTTATCTGAGATTCTTAGTAACCGACCCTCCAGTACAAAGCAGGAGAGAGACAGAAGTTCTTCTTTTTTTTTTTTTTTTAATCATTGTTGATGGACTTTCTCAATAAGCCTGTGTTTGTACAATCATGAAAAGTGGGCAATTTTGGTGATGACTTTTTTGGCAGCATCTACACAACCTTATATAATCGGTTTGCTTTACTCTTTTGGCGGCACCCACACAATTTTAAATCAGTGCTTTGACTACTTTGCTTTTTTGCTGGTGGACTAAATTGACCAAAATAATATGGTGTGTTGATCTTAGATGCTCCAAATTCATTTGAAAAGAATTAGAATTTTAATGCTTTTAACAAGAGCTTAAAAAGTTAAAGAGTTAAGTGATTCTTGAAAACAACTTATGAGAATTAGTTTATCTCTAGTTTTTACACTTATCATTTCAAGTAAAATTGTAAGATCCTGGAGAGCAGGTATGATTTTTAAAAAGCTTTAGTGTTTAATTGAATGGTGGTGGTGACAATGGTGGAGATGGGGTGGATAGAATGTGAGCTTACCTTTTTTGTTGTTGTTGTTTACTTAGAGTTGTATTATGCTGTTTATCTTTCTTTTGTAGGTTCTACACTGTAAGTAAATATAAATGTAGTGATTTGCACCTTGAAAACTCGTGGTATTTCAAAATATTACTGAGCTAGAGAGATCTTTCCTTCTCCTACAAATAGTAGGAAAGTTGTTAACTTGCAGATTTTTTTTTTTTTTTTTTTTTTTGCTAAGTTGCTTCAGTCTTGAGGAAGGGAAGAACTTGGTATTTGCAGAATGATTTGCCCTGATTCTGGGTGCAGTTTTACCATCAGCTTTCTCTTTCTAAGTCTTTAGCAAGTCTCTTCTCAGTGAATAAGCCGTGGTGGAAGGAGGGGGTTACACTCAGTGAGTGATATTGGTCTGGCTGGGAAATCCAAGACGCCAGACTATGTCTTCTCCTAAATCAAGCACAGTAATTAATCAAAGACATTGTGTGAAGAGTTTGAGTACAGAGCCAGGGAAGCAGCAGTAGGTCAAGAAGCAGCAGCAGGTCAAAAGCGATCAAGCACGAGTCCTAGGCAAAGATCTGGAATTGGAACAGTTGAGGCTGGACCAGCTGAGTCTACACAAACAGGTTCTTATGTGCCTGATATGTTGTCTTGTAGGAGTCCAGGTATATTTAAAGGGCCAGAAATGGGACAATGTTTCAGGTCTTGGGATTCTCCTTTGTTAATTCTGATGTGAATCTCTTCCTACTCTGACACTATGTAATTCCCCTGAAGAAATGCTCAGGAAGCTCATGATGCTTTCCTATTGCAAAGACATCACATATTCAGTTGCTCTGAATCTCATTTTGTCCTTGTCCTACTGTCTGTATGACTTTTCAGGAACCAAACTGTGCCCTTCCTGAAGCAGACAATAAATAATGCTAACCAAATGACCAACAGTGTAAACAGAATTTACCTTTTAGGAAATAAAATCTCAAAGAGTGAAATGAAAGGTTTTAAGGGACAAGATTTAGGATTCTAGGCTACCTGTTTTTTGTCCCACTTTTGAACATGATATCCACTTCTTGGCTTCTGTCAATGGATATATTTCAAGGTCAAAGAGTAGCTGGCAGTGCATGTGGTAGCTCTGAGGATTTATGGAAGATCAATGCCTTTCTCATCCCATTATGCATCCAGCTTCTCTTAAGAGCTAACCATTGCCAATAATATGAAATGGGGGAAGGGCTGCCTTTGGGACCCTTTTGTACATTTGTGGCCTTCTGTTCCCATTAGATCTTAAATTCCTCTATGAAGGAAATGTGTGCCCTTGTTGCTCCCCCGTGATTACTCTATAGGACAGTGGCCGGCATTCAGCGGATGTCTGATTGATTGAATTTCCATGTTTTTCTCAGAGGTCCTGAAGCCTCAAGATACTTCTTGGCTATCCCAGGCATGCCAGTGTGGTAACCACACAGACTTCTCTTTCATACATTTTCTCTTGCCACTTTTGAGTTGTTCTCTTTCCTCTTCCTCTGAATTGTTCCTGAATAGATAAACTGGGATAAGTTTAATCAATTATTCAACAGGGGTGATATTCAAAAGATTCAGTGACTAGTATGGCACACACACCAACCAAACAAAAAGATACTGGTCATAGAATTGGAGCAGGTTTCTGAAGGATCCTATGTCTACTGAACTAGGCATTAACTCTTTAGTTGCTGGATAACTGGATGGTCTTGGAGAACCATGGGAATGGCTGGGATAGTTGTAGATGTCTTGGAACACTTGGGCATCTTCAGGCAGTGGCTATTTACCAACCTGCATAGAAAACACTCAATATTTTAACAACTTGTGTACATGTTCTAATGCATCTTGGCTTGAGAATCCACCCTCACAGTATGTAACTATTACTTTTGTTTTGCCTGGAGAAAAATAGCAAAGAGCAGCTGTCCTGAGATTCTTGTATTTCTCAGATTAGTAAAATTTAGCCCAAAGTATGTAGGGTAGAGGGGATGAGGAAGGACTTATATCAGGTTATTAATTGCTTTCCTCATCCCCAGGTTTTTAAATCTATAAAATGACCCCACGGTAATCAAGGAACGCAAATAGGAATAAAATTATATATTCTTCATCTATTATATTGGCAAAAATTATTGATGTCGATGAATTTTTTCAGAATAACTTTCCTGTGTTGTTGATGGAATGAACATCAGTACCATATTTCATCAAATCTAAGTGCCACCAATTTAAAAATCTACTATTATTTTATGTAAAAGTAAGTAAGAAAAATTAAATTATGACATGCCATTAATTATTGGATGCATCTTGATTTCAGAAAACTTAAAATGGAAAAGTTAGTTTCTTAGAATCAATGAAATGTGGTATATTCTTTCTAAAGGATTTTAGCAACAAAAGCCTTTAAACAATGTAGTAGCCACACTGTCCACTATGCAATTAAAAAAACTGATAAATATGGAGAAATATGGGAAAATGTGATTTATAACCAGGAGAAAAATTCATCAATATAAATAAACCTAGATGACAGAGGTGCTGAAATTGGCAGACAAGGATTAAAAGTCCTATTTTAAATATAGTCAAAGATTTCTAAAAATATATGAAATATATATAAAAAATGGGAAATCTCAATAGAGAAATGGAAATTATACATAAAAGAAGAATCAAATAGAAATTCTAGAATTAAAAAATACAATGTCAGGTATGAAAAAATTCAATATACAGGCTTAACAATAGATTGGGCACTGCAGAACAGAAGATCAATAAGCCTGACAACAGGGAGATAAATTATCAAAAATGAAGCATACAGAAAGAAGAAACAAGAAAAAAAAGAGCATCAGTGATCTGTGGGACAATATTAAGTTGTCTAATGTGTGTAATTGGAATCCCAGAAAGAAAAGATAGAAAGAATGGGACAAAAACTTAATGAATCCTAAGCAGAATGAAGACAAACCTAGCCAAATAATAATCAAAATGCTTAAAATTAAAGATAAAGAGAAATTCATAAAAGAAAAGACATTCTACAAACAGGAGAACAGTCATAAAATTGACTGCTAAATTCTCATTAGAAACAACACAACCCAGAAGACAAAAGAAAGCATCTTTAAAATACTGAAAGAAAAAAAAAATCGATGAAGAATTCTGTATCCCACAAAAATGCACAAATACCTTTCAAAGATTAAGGTACAATAAAAGACATTTTTACATAAACAAAAGCTCAGAGAATTTGTCACCACCCAAACCAGCACTAGAAAAAAAAGTTAAAGACCTTCAGTCAGAAGGAAAATGATTCTAGGTAGAATCTCAGAGCTAGAAGAAGTAATAAAGAGATCTGGAAATGCTAAATATACTGTAAATGTAAAAGACATTTTTTTTTCTTTTTTCCTAGTTTTCCCTAAAGACTAATAGACTGCTTAAAGCAAAAATAGCAACCATATGTTTTAGGGTTTATAACAAATGGAGAATTAAAATGTATTCAAAGTACAAAAGATGGGTATAGCTCCTACATTATACATGAAACAATGAAATCTTGCTTTTTGGCAGAATGTGATATGTTAAAGTCACATATTGTAAATCTTAACTAAAAACAAACAAACAAACAAAAAACCCCACAAGATGGAATAGATGAAAAACCAACTGATAAGGCAAAATGAACTCAAATCCAAAAAGAAAACAGCAGATAGGACAAATAAATGAATAGAAATGATGCTAGACTTAAATCTAACCACACCAATGATTATACTAAATGTAAATGGACTAACCACTTCATTTAAAAGATAGGATTCTTAAGACTGAATTAAGAAGAAAGATCCAAAACTGTGCTGTCTGTAAGTAACCCACTTTCAATGTAAATACATATAGGTTAAAAGTAAAAACATGTAAAAAATATACAAGGCAAATATTAATTATAAAATAGTTGGCATGGCTATTAGTATCTGACAAGATAGACTTCAGAATAAGGAGTATTTCCAGAGACAAAGAGAGACATTTCAAAATTATAGCAGGGTCAATTCATAATAAATACATGATAATTCTAAAGATACATACACCTGATAACCAGACCACAAAACACATAAAGCAAGTAACTTACAGAACTAAGGAAGTAAAAGACAGATTTACAATAATAATCGGAGATTTTTGACACTTTCTTCCAGTAATTGATAGAACAAGTAGAAAATCAGTTAAGACATCGAAGACTCCTTAAAACTATCAATAATTGGTAGTTTTGATATCAATTAGATTAATTGATCTAATTAATATTTATGGATTACGTTTACCAAATAACTGCAGAGCATAAATTCTTCTCAAGATCTGAAACTTTAATTAAGCTAGATCTTATTCTGGGCTGCAAAACAGATTTCAGTAAACACTAAAAGACTGAAATCATATAGAGTACGTATTCTTACTACTGTGGAATTGAATTAGAAATAAATTTTAAAAAGAGGACTGGAAAATTCCAAAATATTTGAAAATTAATCAACACAAGTAATACATGAATGAAAGAAGAAATTACAGGGGAAGTGAGAAAGCATTTTGAACTGACTTACAAACAAAACACAATAACAGATTTTGTGAGATGCAACTAAAGTGGTGCTTAGAGGGAATTTATAGCTTTAAATGCATATCTAAGAAAAAAGAAAGGTGTAAAATCAATAATTTAACCTTTCAACCTTAAGAAGTTAGAAAAAGAACATATTAAATAAGTGAAATAAAAGAAATAGTAAAATTAAGAGCAGAAATTAATGAAATAATGAACAGCTAAGTAGAATATCAACAAAACTCCATACTAGTTGCTTGAAAAGATCACCAAAATTGTTTAACACTTAGATTTAAACTGATTAGGGTAAAGGGAGAAAAATTAAAAAAAAAAATCAGATAATAAGGAATGAAAGAGAATTTATCAGGACATACTGTAAGACATTACAAAATAATAAAGAAATATTGTGAACAACTCTATACCAACAAATTTGATAGTTAAGATTAAATGAATACATGAAAGATACAAATTACCCAAAGGACACAGGAAGGACTAGAAAATCTGAGGAGCTCTGTGTCTTTCATGTTTATAAACTTCGCAGAGGATTTCTGCTACTGGCCGAGATTGAGTAGGCCTACTAGAGCACATCTTTCCCATTGAAGACAACTAAAAACTCTGGACAAAATACAAAAAGCCCCTTCCCCTTCCCCTTCCGCTTCCCCTTCCCCTTCCCTCCTTCCCTTCTTCCCTCCCCTCCCCTCTCCTTTCTCTTTCTTTTTTCTTTCTTTCTCTCTTTCTTTCTTTCTTCTTTCTTTCCTTCTTTCTCTTTCTTCCTTCCTTCCTTCCTTCTTTTCCTTCCTTCCTTCCTTCTTTCTTTCTTTCTTTCTTTCTTTCCTTCCTTCCTTTCTTTCTTTCTCTGTTTCTTTCTTTCTTTCTTTCTTCCTTTCCTTTCTTTCCTTTTCCTTTCCTTTCTTTTCTTTTCCTTTCTTTTTCTCTTTCTTTCTTTCTTTCTTTCTTTCTTTCTTTCTTTCTTTCTTTCTTTCTTTCTCTCTCTCTCTCTCTCTTTCTTTTTTCTCTTCCCTGAGGCAACCCCAGTGGTGCAAAACTGCATGACAGCATAGGAGGCTAAAGCTCTGAGAAGAACACATATTTCTGGCTGTAAAAACTGTCTAAAGGAGTCTTTAGAAGATGAAGGTTTGGAGGAAATGAATAAGAGAAGAATGCTAAAAGATAAGATCTCCAAATGTCATGGATAATCTAACATAAGTGTCAGGCTTGCCCCTGAACTATGCATGTGTGGGTAAGAACCTAAGAAGTATGGTAAAGTATTTGAGAACTGAGCTAAGATACAGACTGCCCAAGCACCTACCAGACTAACCCCTGGGTGGTGCAAACACAAACAGCAGTGCAAAGGCCATGAAAATGAACTGCCATTAAAACCAACATCCACAAAAAGCAAGGTAAGACTGCAGACTGAACCTACGGTGGTTGATTGTGTAATAAAACAAATAAGAGATGAAAAAATTTCAAAGATTTTAACAGAATCTAGAGGATCACAACATACTATTCAAATTTCCAAGATGGAATCCAATATTACTTGGCATACAAAAAAAAAAAAAACCATTAAAATGGGACCACTTCCCAAAGGAAAAGGCAATCTACTGTTGCCAAACCCAAGGTGATTTAAATGTTGGAATTATCAGAAAAAGAACTTTAGAGCAACTTGTAGATTCATGCTCCTTAGTATAAAAGCAAACACTTTAGAAGTGAATAGAAAGAGAGAAATTCTCAACTGAATAATACAAACTAAAAAAATTAAATGGAGTTTAATTTTTAGAAGTATAATATATAATATCTGAAATGAAAATTTCATTGAATGCACTCCATAGCAGAATGAAGATAACAGAGAAGTTTGCGAACTTTAATATAGATTAATGGAAATTATCCAACCTGAAGAATAGAGAAAAGAGAAAAAAAATCTATGGGGAATAGATTGTCAGGGACCTATGGGACAATATCAAAACAACATTTATATCAGTGAAGTCTCAGAAGGATAAGATAAATAGATTGGTATGAAAATTTTGAAGAAATAATGTCTGAACACTTCCAAAATGCAGTGCAAATACAAATATATGGATTCAAGAATCTCTGTGAACCCCAACAATAGAAACCCAAGGGAAACCAAGCCCAAATATATCAAAATCAAACTTCTGAAAACCAAGGATAAAGAAAAAATTTCAGGCATCCAGAGAAAAACACCACATATACGCCAACACAAATTTGAATGAGAGTGAATTTCTCATCGGAAACAAAAGAGACCAAAAGATGGTGGAAGAGTATCCTCAAAGTGTTGAAAGAACAGAACTGTCAAACTATATTTTTTAAAAGCCCCTCAAGAATAAAGATGAAATAAAGAGTAAGGTAATTTTGCCAGCAGACTTGTGTTAAAAGATATGCTAAAGGAAGTTTTTTTAGGAAGAGAGTATCAGGGAAAAACTTTATACTTTGGGGATGAAGGAAGAGCAAGAGAAATGGTATATATCTGGCTGTAATATAAGATTATTTTTCTCTAATGTTTCCTAAAATATGTATGGCTATTGAAAGCAAAAATTATGTTGGTGGAAAACGTATACAAAAGTAATACATATGTCAACTGTAATAAAAAGCGGATATTTAAAGAGATATATATAGTGCTAAGGCAACTACCTTTTACCTGAAGTCTTCTACATCTTACTCAAAGTAAAATGTTAACTATATTTAGTCTGTGAAAGGTTAGGTGTGTAGTTTGCAGAATAGCCACTAAGAAAGTACAATGAGACATAACCAAAAAGTGAAAAGATAAATAGACAAATAATCCAAAACAAGGCAGAAAAGTGAGGAGAATAAAAAAGGACAAACAGAAAATAATAAAATAGTAGACCTAAATCCAACCATATTAATAATTACATCAAATATAAATGGCCTATACATACCAATTAAAATACAGAGATAGTCAGATTAAACAAATGACACCTCAATGACAATCCATACTTAGTGACTATTCAGAAGTTTTTTGGGTGACAGTTGCTGGGAGAGTGTGTTACAAATAATGAAAAAGAGGGGAACAAATTTGTTTAGAAACATTGAGTTTAATTTTGTGATACAGTCTTCATTGCAGGAGCTTGTTTTTCCTGTGTTGAAAATTATGATTTATAGTTATAAAGCTTTCACTTAGTTCAATGATTTTGTCAAACGACCACCTATGACCACTACCTGGGTTGGATGATTGCACTACCCTCTTACCTCTCCCTCCGGGCACAAGTACTCTGAGACTTGCAAAGTTGCATCTTGGTGGCAGAAGGAAGCCCAGATCCCTAACCATATAAGGATACAAGTCACCCTCAAGTAGCTCAGGTTTATGCCAAGATAGAGAGCCTCTTTCTACAGTTACTTATGACGCTTGGGAGTTTCATGTTTTCCTGGAGAATTCTTATTTTCGCTTTTGGTGCCTTTGCCATTGCCCTGGCAACTAACATCAGAAGAACTGGCTTTTGCCCAGCATCATGATGGGATCTTAGTTATCACAAGCCTACACTATCAGAGCAAATCTGGTGCTCAAGGTTCCTGAAGAAATATATATCTTGATGGATAATGTACCCTCAGATTTTATTTTAGGATTATGTTGAAGACAATTTTTGTGTTTTCTCTGCAACTCAAACTGAAGATATAATTGCATTTTGGGGTTTTATATATAGGGCTCTGTGTAATATTCCAAGCACATTTTAGCACCAGGGAAATAATTTATTTCATTAGAAGGCATCATGATCTCCTTTTGGCCTAGGCTGCTAGGAATCTTCAAGCCAAACTTAAAGGGTTTCAGTTTCACATCCTAGGCATTTAACAAAACAGCATCCCCTCTCATTAAATTGTTTACAGTTCCTCATATTAATTTTCTAAAACTGCTTTTATTTCATTACAATGTTGCAAACTCAGTGCTTTGAAATCTGAAGTATACAATACATAAATAAAGAATATCTACCACTAAGAAGAGTACTTAAAGTCCTCCAAAGAAGATATTATCCATACCCTCTATGCTAAATTTATTAAAATGTGTATAAGTAATATAAATTAAACACTGCGTAATGAAATACTAAAAAATCCTACTAGTCAAACAAAACAAAGATTATAAGATATTCCTGTATAAGTTACATTAGAATGGGCAGTGTTTCTGGGTTAGATTCGCTTGCTTTTTTTTTTCACAAAAATGTCAATGGAGGTTATTAAACTCCATATAGATGCTATATTCTTCACAAACTGGATTGTGACAGGAGACAGTGGGAATTGACTTCTACCTTGGTGACAAGTAATTATTCCCTAGGGCCACAGGACAAATGGAGACTTAAGAAACAGAGTAGATGCCCCCAAGATGACAACTTGCAAGTTGAATTCCATGGTTTGAGAGCTGATGTCATTGCTTTCAATATCTTTGTTCACAACTCTAAAGACATAGACATAGTATTGAATTTGAGGTTTTGTTCCTCCCCCCATGTTTATTTATTACAAATCCTCAGCAAGTGTCTTGTAAAAGTTAAAGACTGGGACCAATCTTACTATGGGACATCAGCCTTAAATTAGACCTCCCTGCCTCCTTCCCAAGTTCCTATTCAACACTTTGTTATAAGTGTGAAATCAGCATTGTTATAAGTATGGATTCATGTTAAAATAAATCAAGAAAGGAAAACTGTAAACTTAGCCCTATGCTGCCACATCATGCCCTCTTCAACATCAAGCCAGTTTGTCTTTCCAGGCCCCAAATTTCAGCCAATATCTGGAGGGAGAGTCTACTAATCCACTGTGCCCTAGGCTCTGGGATTTGTCTTCTAATAAGCTTCCCTTCCATAGAATGTGAACATGACTGCTTCAGTGAGAAACTAACTTCAGTAGAATGTGAACATGACTGTGTCAGTCAAAAATTGGGGAGAAGAAACTTCAAAGATGGGGAAGACCTTGGTTTTTTCTTTCCCCCAGTTTTTTGCTGGCTGTAAAGGACAGATACTACCACTAAGAGAGGAAAAGGATCTAATTAGAAAGGTGAACAGAGGGTTCCATGAAGAAGTGAGCTACAGGCTAAGTAAGCAAGAGAAGCCATCATTGTCTGAATAAGGAAGAGAAACCATCATTTTCCAGGCACAAGGAATAGTGTACCAAAGTTCTGATGGCAGGAGAAATCAGGAGAGAACAAAGGATGAAAGAAGTCTAGTGTGCATGGAGTGGAGAGCCACGTAGGGCCTTATTTCAAACCATCAAAAGAGTTCTGTTTTAGCTTCATAAAAATAGGAAGTCATTTAAAGATTTTAGATGGTAAAAGGGATCAGATGTGTTTGTGGAAAATGGTTTGCAAAGAGGCCAGTGAGGATGCAGGGGGATCCCTGGGCTAGTAGCACACAAAAAATAGTGCTGAACATCACTAGTTATCAGGGAAATGCAAATGAAAATCACACTTATATGCACTATTCACCCACTAGAATGGCTAAAAATAAAAATGCTCTCAACACTAAGTCTTGGCAAGGATGTGGAACACCCAGGGGTCACATACATGGCTGTTAGGAGGTAAAAAAATGGCACTACCATGTATTAGTCTGCCATAACAAGGTACCATAGACTAGGTGGCTTAAACAATAGAAATGTACTTTCTCACAATCCTAGAGGCTGGAAGTCCGAGATCAAGGTGTCAGCAGAGCTGGTTCTTCTGAGGCTTCTCTCCTTAGCTGGTAGCTGGCTGTCTTCTCATTGTGTCTTCGCATGGCCTCCCCTCCATGTGTATCTCAGTCCTGATCTCTTTGCAAAAGGACACATTCATAATGGATTGGGCCCACTCTAACAACCTCATTTTAACTTAATTATTCTTTTAAAGACCTTATCTCTGAATACAGTCATATTCTGAGATATTAGGGGTTAGGACTTTTAACATATAAATTTTAGAGGGACACAATGTAGCCTGTAACTTATTACTTTGAAAAATAGTAGTTTGGCAGCTTGTAATAAGGTTAAACATATTCCGGCCTTATGACTCAGTAATTCTATTTTTAAGTACTCTAGAGAAATCACATATTCCCCCTCCAAATGTCTTGTACAAGAATGTTTATAGTAGCTGTATTTATAATAGACCCAAAATAAAAACAACCCAAATGTCCATAAGCAGGTGAATGGATAAATTTGGCATGTTCATATAATGAAATACTACTAAGCAATAAAAAGGAATGATTTACTAATACTGGCAACATGGACAACCTTACAAACATTATGTTAAGTAAAGAGTCCAGATTGCAAAAGAGTAGATACAGTATGATTCCATTTACATAAAGTCTTAGTATTACTCTATTGATAGTACTAGTCAGATTTCTTTCCCAGTAGATTAGCTTTAGATTAATAGATTAGCTTTAGTACTAGTATTACACTAAACTAGTACTAGTACTAAAGCTAATAGATTATCTTTAGTACTACTAGTCTAGTAATAAAGCTAATCTATTGGGAAAGAAATGAGAGCAGTGGTAGCTTCTGGTAGTGTTGGGGAGGGGTGTTGACTGGGAGGGAAATTTCTGGGGTAATGAAAGCATGCTATATCTTGATAAGGGTGTGTGTTACATGGACATGTGCATTTGTCAGAGTCAATCACAGTTACATGTAAGATTCAGGATATGTAATTTATACATCTACAAAAAGCTTAAATACATAAAATCTAAACAGTACGTGAAAATGGTCATAGAGTAGACCCTGTATAATTGCTGTCAGTGTGTTATGGCTGGTCTGCTCATTGCCAGGGCAGCCTCCAGGCCCGGGGTAGCTCCAGCTCCCACAGACCTCCTGCTTCAGCTTCTCCAGTTCCTGGACCAGGTGTGAGTGCAGCTCCACCCACACGCTCCTTGCATTACCGGATCGGAGGTGGTGAGAGGTGCACAGGGTTCATGTTTGTCTTTGGCCTCCCCTACTTCCCCGCCTTCCCATTCTGCCTGCCCACCCTGATAGCGAGGAGATGACTGACATAATCCATGTAGCTTACTTCCATGACTGCAGAAGGCCCAATCCCAGAACACATGCCATACAGAGGTTATGCTTCTATGAGTGAACCCTGATGATAAGAATTTGCTGGATTGGGACAGGTACTGTGCTTGGTGAAATAAGCTAGGAAAAGACTCACAAACCGTGGAAACTATTTCCAGGAAAAGAGTGCAGTGTCGTGAGAACACCTGATTTGGTGACAGGTGAGTAGTGTTTGTGTTCTGGCTTCCCTATTTCCTTGCTGTGTGACTTTGGCCACATCATCTAATCCAGCCTAGGTCTCCTGGCCTGCAAAATGTGGGTCATAACACCTAATCTCACTCCCTTGCTGAACTCCTAAGAGTTCTACAAAACATCATTTGTGACTGTGATTTCCTTCCTGCCCTCTGGGAATGCGGTCTTACACAACCCAGGGCCAGGGAGTGGGTGGTTAGGGTTTTCCTGGTCTGAATTTGGATCCTCTTAAGACCTTTAAGTAAGACGGAAGAAAAGTTAAATAAGGGCCAAATGGAAAAATGAAGCTCTCAAGGAAACAGGAAACTGGATGTGCTGTGGGATTTTATTTCTCACATGCAAAGCACATTTTCTTCAACCTATCATTTCTGAAATAAATGATCCACGATCATTTAATGTGAATGCATCCCAGACCTGGGTTGGGCCCATGTAATTTGGAATAAAAAGTGACTGACGGGTTGACAGAAAAGTTCTGCCAATAAATTACATACATCCTGTTAGTACAGTCTCATACCTAAAAATATCTTCAGAGACTAAAGAGAACTGGCAATGTCTATAGATTGACTGAAAAAAAAAGTCAACCATAAAAACAAAGCAAAATTATATCCACACTCCCTAAACTGTAGTTAAAATTAATTTGCTTTTAGACCGAAGTCAAACATGTCAGTGCAACATGTAGTTCATTGAATCCATTCAATGTTAATTCAAACTGGATTTTTGTTGTGTAAATTCAGCATCCAGATAGAATCTGTGTTTTGTTTTTAATAGAAGTGCAGGATAGTACCCTCCTGCGGAAGTGGGCTGCATGTAACTCCATAAAGTGTTTCTGTTTCAGGAAGAAGAGGCAGTAACAATAATAAAGAAAGAGATAGATTCTAGTTCTAGACAATCAGATTTGCTATTTGCTACAAATTTGCTATCCAAAAAGCAAGACCTTTAATTCCTATAATACTATTGCCTCGTAGCTGGAAATCACTTCTACACAATTGGCCACACAATTTGCCCACAGGAAGCAATTTGGAGCTTCAGGCCTCAGAATTGTCTTCCCCTTCCCAGATGGAAGACCAGTGTCTGGTTTCAAAGGAGCTCGAGGTGAGCATAGTTAAGGCTGACGTTGAGAAGGCCATTCCTCAGCTACTGCTCCCCATCACTGTTGCCAGGTCAGGTCAGGAAAAGCTAAATAATTTGTTTAACCCGATCCCCTTTCCCTACCTTGAGGGAAAACTCCTATAAGCTCACTGTAAACACAATTATGCCATGCGGGGCTTTCATTAATCTAGTACAAACCACAACCTGACATACACTGGGCAGGATTTGCTTTATTTTTTTTCTTAGCTCATTTTCAACACCAGTTTATCCTCACACTTCCTACCCAGAGATGGTTATTTGTACAGTGTGAGTATGGGGGAAAAGAGAAGTTACCAGAGCCAATCTTTGCCATTGCAAAAGTGTTTTCCAGGACCCAGAGATGGTCTCGAATTCTCAGGATTGGGTTTCAGGGGACTCAGAGTTCATAATAAAGTGCTGAAAACTCATTTTATAAGTAGGGGACTGAGTCCCACAGGTCACGTAGCCAGTGACTGGTGTTCATTCATTTAGCAAATACTTATTTTGTGCAGATACTGAACTAGATGCAGGGATGCCTTCACAAATAAGAGAGATGTGATATCTACCTTGAGAATCCAGAGTCTAATCGCCTTGACCTAGTGTTCTTTTTATTAGATAGCCCTGTAGGCTCAGACATTAACTAGGGACAGCCACAGCTTTGGGCTGGGGAAAATCTGTGTTCATCAAACTCTTTTGACTATACTCACAATAACAAACACTGTGACATTTCATCACAGTGCATGAAGAATATATATGCATATGGATATAGGATATATATAGGATATATATAACTAAAGTATTAACGTATATAAAAAAATTCCAGAAACAATATTTACATTTATTGAGTATCATGCACTCTAGTGTTTTCTATTTTGTTTTTTTAAAATGCTGACTATGATCCTCTGCTTTAGAAGGTGAAGGTTTGTGGCAGAGCATTCCCTGAAGCTTAAGGGTGTGGTGACATTGGTGGAACTGTGATTTAATGAAGGTTTTCAGGGATTTGAAGGATTACGGTGTAGAGGATGAGGAACCAGCTGCTCTTGCTTGCTTGAGGCGCTGGGGACCAATCTGGAGGAAGTGGGCTTAAATGGTAATGGCTGCGATTTAGAGTAGTAGACAGAGAGGCTAGCAGCAAAGGCTGCCAGGGGACACTGGCAAAGCTCTTACCTGCGAAAATGCCATCTGTTGAAAATGGAAGTGGGGGAGGATGACAGACCCCCAGAGACCCTACAGCATGAGGGCGTGGGGACTTGTGGGGAGAAAAGATCAGGCTTATCGGGAGACTTGGCTGCAAGTGGGGGCGGAAAACATGCCACTGAGAATCATGGCACAGATACAAAGGTTCAGGGATTCATGTATCTAGCCTCTAGAGGGATCCCTCTCCTCCCAAAATCTATTATCCAACCCTTCATGCAACCCATCTTTCTCAGTAAACTAAAGAGAGACAGGAGAATACAGTACTATTGAAAACAGCATGTTGGTTCCTTTGCTCTAGAAAGGAACTGGAGATGTTTTTGAGAGGAAAAGACTAAGAAGACCCAATGAGTATCTCCAAATATTCAAAAAGTGGTCACATGGAAGAATGAGGTTTGTTCTATGTTTCTTTGGATGACAGAACTAGAACCAATGGGTGGTAGAAATAAGAAGATAGACCTAAGTTCAAATAAAGAAAGAACTTTTTAATGATTAAATGCTGCCCAAGCCTGCAAGGGAGATCTAAATTATCAGAATTGTTTAAGAAATGGCTGGATTACTTTGCTTACTCACAAACCTTTACTGAGTTCCTCTTGTGTGCAGTGTCCTGTGCCAGCCCAAGGAATATGCTGCTCTTGAGGATCTCATAGAAAAAAATCTGCACTGTTTGAGGAATAGGGTTTTATAACTTCTTAGATTTCTTCTAATTCTAAGACGTTGTTCAAGGTTGCCAGAGTGCCCTTAACTTAGGAAGAAGGTCTGTTAAGACCACATGTGAGGGGGCACCCTTGGGTAGTGTAGTGTTTCCATGGTTACTCAGTGCAAAGACCACCACTGATAGAAATGATGAATATCTTAGGCTTAGGGAATTTTGCGTGACCAACAGCCTATCTTGCTGTGTTTATCCAAAGGGTTCCCTATTATTCACAGGATGAAGTCCAAGCTGCTTAGCCTACCCAATTGATTTACCCAGTTATTGCAACATCATAGCATAAGTTGCCAAATGGTGATTCTCCATGCTAGCCTGCCTGAATTGCTCAATCTCCTCTGATATGGGTGCCTATACTCAGTCTTCCAACTTTCTGGAAGTTTCTCTTTTCCTCTCCACAGTAACTTTCATGCCTATCATTCAAAGCTTTTCTCTGTGGAGCCCTTCCTAACATGCCCAGTTCACTCTCTGTCTTCTTCCCTATTGTATTAAATACATCCCATCTGTATTGTCTAAGGGCATCTCTTGGGTAGATCATTAACTTTGGGCACCTGTATAATTAATTTACTTCACCAACTGGATTGCGATCTTCTTTTGGGCAGAGGCCACACATGCTACTTTATTCTGTCTTCTATTGCCATAGGACAAAGCATACCTTCAATTCATATGAAGCTGGCTGCAAGTGAACAAGACCTTTCCCCATCTGGTCTTGTTACAACACAGTCACAGCTCAGGCCTATTATTTATATGCATGGAGAACATCTTATAGATAACAATGCTGAAAATGTTTCAAAATGTGTGTGGCAGGCTTATATTTCACATGGGGTTTGAACAATAAGGGTTTTAATTTTTATTTTGTTTATTTACAAACATTTCTATAGCATTTACCCTGTGCCAGGCGCTGACCCTCTGGGTCCATGAGCCTTTCCAGGAGCAGGCCCTTTCTTGTTCTCATTTTCTTTGCCATGCCCTATTGGTGTGTCACTGCATGGTGTATGATGCACTAATTTTAGTTTTGTGTGCCTGGTGAGGATGTGGAATTTTAGAAGGATTGAAGGATCTTCTGGGGGAAGCCTTATGTTTTCTTTTGGGATTGTAGCTGTCTAGAATGAGCCACATCACTCTTACTTCTCTCGCAAGACTTGCAATGTTTCTCCACAGTCCTTTCTTTTGAAACTCTCTTAGCTCCATTCTTTTCACATAGGACTCTGCTTTTTTCCTTCTTGAGCCATTTCAGGATGGTGGCCTAAGGTCTCCATTCTCTAGGAATTTTTCATCTGATGGTGGAGTAAAGCGTGGGCCTTGAGAAAATTCTCAGAAGAAATATTTCATCTTGGAGGGCTGTCTCATTGATAAATATGAACATGGAAATGTGGTATGATGTGAGATAACTGTTTTCTTCCATAATGAGGGGAGCCTAAGGGGTGCTTATTATTGAACTCTTGCCTTATCCAACCCTCCTCACCTTCCCCACCCTATATTACACACACACACTTATATACACACACACACACTCTTCTCCAGCCTTCCAAACATCTTATGGAGCTGTTACATTAAGTTAGAGTAAGATAGAAAATCTACCTTCTCAAAATTAGAAATCAAAACTCCATTCTGAAAACAGTATTTTCCTTGATCAATAGATTTAAGTAAATAGAATTCTACGATTTGTGTATTATGACCTTAGTCAGTAACCTTTGCCTTTTACAGATGAGGAAACTGAGGCCCAGACAGGCTATATCATTCACCTGAGGTCACACAGTTCATTGATTATAGAACTAGGCTGAGACTTTCCATTTCCTGTGTCTTGGTTGGTTGCTCCTCAAAGGAAATGATGACAAATCCCGATAGCTCATGGATAAGCCTTCTCCTCTTCAGGCTCAGCACCAACAGTCATGCTCTGAAGAAAATTGTTGGTTGACCGCTGTTTTATTTGGATGCACTAACCCTGAGATTTGTTTTGAAATTGATTGGCCCTGTTTCCTAGTATCATAAATAGGCAAAGGTTGAATTTATTCTGTTGTTATTCAAATTGCATGCTTTTCTAAAAGGCTTATTAGATGGAACTCTTGGGAAGCTAAATAGGTTGGATTTTTCAAAGAAGTTTTTTAAAAAAGAAAGAACGTTCTCCAGATGACAAAAATGTAATGATTATTAGAGATTGATCTTATGTATCCAAGAGGAACACTGAAAGTACCAAGAAGGCTTGTAGAGAGATTATATTTACCAGCTCTTCCAATGAATCTATGCATTTAGATTTGTTTCAGCAAACATTAATGACCGCTGAATATATACAAGGCATTGCGTTAGCAGGAGAATTAGATGGGTATGAAGGAGTACAAGACCTAATCCTCGCCTCCAGGTACTAGCAAACTAATATGGAAATGTAAAGACCCTTAAGCAATGTTGTCCACATTCTTATTTTTGGTTGAAGAAGACAACTTCCCCTGCCTAAGAAACTGACTATTCTTTGGGCAAAGATATATGAAGAGACGCATTTTCTTTAAATAAACCTCTCAAATTTATCTGTATTTTTCTAACCTTTCTTGAATATATTTATAACATCTGCTGGATTCTTTTGATAGAATAACAACTTCCATGTATTTCCCATGGATAAATGTGACGTATCCTGTGATGTATCACACAATACCTGTGATGTATCCTTTAAATATATATTGCTTTATTGAATAAATAGAGTATGCTTTTTGTTAGTCTAGCCCCAAAACTACTTTTTCTAAACTACTATGAGTGTAAGGAAGGAAGGGAGCCATGGGAAAACCCATGACCACCTTGCTTTCTCCTTTGTAATTTCGTAGATATTAGTAATATCCCTTCTAAATGTTCCCGACTAAAGAAACTTCCATCACTTTAATCATTTCAGTTTCCTTTTTTTAATATGCTTCAGTCTGCCTCCATTTCTCCCTCCCTCAATCCATTGTCCTTGTTTCTTTTGCTCTGTTTTCTCTCTTTGTTTTCCGGGTTGCCTTGCTCAGCTTATTACGTCTTTTGGGGGTCGAGGTCAGGGGGCGTGGGAATGAGAACAATGCAAATTACCCCGGTTGTGTTGCACCATACCTTTCTTCAGGAATCACATAAATTGTCTATATTTTCAAAAAAGCAATCGTGCTGATGATGTGCATAGAATTTTATTGGCCTTTTTGGCCCTAGCTACACATTGGGATGATGTCTTCAGGGAATACCCTATAGAGTCTCCTGAATTCCTTTCTTGTAACTAGTTGACTGTGGGGATGCCAGTTGGTTATGAATCTGCTAGATGCCAAGTGTTTCTTTTTATTGTTGTTGTTAGGCTTCCAGAAATGCTTACATATTTTGGCTTATTTTCTTTCCATTTCCTGCACCTGTTGGTTGTCTGATTAGGTGTACAAATTGTCCCAATTTCTTCTTATGTGAATGGATTCTTTCCAAACCCCTCTAATAAGAATCCCGAATTTCAAGCTTACATTCTTCTTGTTGGAATCCCAGCCTGTTAGAGTGGAAAGCACCCCAGTGTCTAGTTTAGCAGTATTGATTATTTTTCTTTATAGCTGGGGAAGCGTTTTTACAAACCAAATTTTAAATCTTAAATGGAATCTCATTGCAGTAGCATTCGGTTATGCATTCGAACAGATTTCATCATACATACGTGTGTGTGTGTGTGTGTATGTGTGAGAGAGACAGAGAGAGAGAGAAACTTGGCTCAATGACGGCATACCCCAGAGTAAGTGTGAGATGGGAGATGCTCTTCCTCACTTGGTTTTGGTTCTTTTGTACTTCCCACAGTAAACATTTGGGTGATTTGGGGTTTTTTAAGAGTAATTTTGACTCCATGTCATTTTCCTTTATGAGTCAATTCTAGGACTTTACAAATATGGCTACTTGATGGAATTAGGGATGAGGACTCACATCCTATCCTCATTCCCCAACTCTTTCCTCTCCTCCCTAAAACAGGCTCCAAGGAGCATGGTTTGTAAGTTAGTGAACCAGACTAATTCCATTTTATGTGCAAGGAAACCTGGACTTAGATATAGGCATTGATTTGCTTAAGATTGCACCACTGATTGGTAAGCATTAGAAATGGAATTTCTACTCTCAAGACCCATAGGCCATTGCTCTGGAAAGAGCATATTGGCTTTCCCTTCCTTCTTTTGGTTTAAAATCTCTTCTAGCACCTTGTAAATATTTATTGTCCATGTCTGGTGCCACTTTAGTTCAAGCTGAGAGTAGGTTTTCTGTGGATCTGCTGCCAAGGATCTCTTCTTAAACTCTACTAACTTTCTATTGTCCAAAACTTCACTCTCCAACCCTGCTTTTCCATCATCTCCTTCATGGAAGCTCAGATTGTTCTTTGTCAACCAGTTGTTTGGGCCCTGTTCACAATATGAGCAATGATTCTAGAACCTAGAGGGCTATCTAGTGTCCTGACATTCATTAATGATCGCAAAAACCCACTCGTTTTGGGGAGATATTTACAATGGACCTAGCACTGTTAGTCACATTACAAAAATTGTATTAGTTAACTCTCACAACAAGGTCTGAGGTGAATACTGTTTTCCATTTTTCAGATGAGGAAATGAGGCTCAGAGAGACTGCCCAGCAAGTGGCAGAGCTGGAATCTGAGCCTTGGCCCGTCTGACTCTAAAGCTATACCTTAGGCCTCCAGGCTCTCCTGACTCTCAGTCATTTGGAGCCAGGACTTCCTTATGCCATCAATACCCACATTTATTGTATAAGTAACTGTAATAATTAGGGGAAGGTGTGGGGTGGGCCACTGCTTTTTGTAGCAGCCTAAAATGATTTTAATCTCATTTTATAAAGCAAAGACTATAGGTGAACTTGTTTATCAAATTCTGAAATACAGGGCAAGCAGGCAGTTTAGAAGCTTGAGGTAAGATTAGGGAAAATAAGGAAATAATACTTCTCCTAGCATGTAATAAAGTTATGGAACTCATTACCCTGAGAGGCTGTACAGACAGGAAATGTAAATGGATTAAAAAGGAGTTTGGACAAATTTATGAGTGACAGAGTCATAAAAGACTTCTAACAGAAGCTGGAATATACAAAGTATGACTATGAAGCAATGAAAATTTTTTTAAAACAAACACTAGAACTTGTATATCCTAATAAATATATACTTTTCCTGCAAAGTATTTGCCTTGGGAGAATACTGGCTTATTTTAATATTGCTTACTTGTTCAAAACATTTTTGAAACCCATGGAAATTTAGAGGTTTAAGTTCACCCCTCTCCTTTTGCAGATGAGGAAACTGAAACCTAAAGTAATTAAATAACATGCTCACAGTTCTGGGCTTAGAATCCTGGTTGGCTGACTTCTGGCTTATTGCTCTTTTCACAGCCGTAAGCTGTCTCCTGCAATTGATTTCTTCAGAGTCCATGACTAATTCTTTAGGATACCCTAATCGTGGTAAGTCTTTATCCTTTGCAAATGGGTTTTTGGAACAGTCAAAACTGATTTAGATTTAAGATTGATGGTTAAGATGTGTGTTCAAGCTGTACATTAATATTATTTGTTCAAAACCTGAGAAGTTCTTTTTTATTTTTATTTTTTTAATAGAGAAGCAGTAAAGCCATGTTCCTTTTGTTCCCTATAAACTGACTTTCTGCTAGCCACCTTCAGCCAGCCTGAGGAATGTATAGCACACCTTTTAGATCACTTTTCATAAGCCACAGCTTTGAGCTGAGTTGCTTGTGGCGCCTCCTTCTCCATTACAGTTAATGAAAGCACAGCCAAGAGAACTCACTCTGTCAAGGGCAAAAGGAAGAGAGTGGAGAAGCAGCCCCCCTGGGGCAAGAGGAGAGTCTTTGGAGCTCTCAGAACGCCTGGAAGGAATGTTTCAGGTAGCCCAGAGCCCTATTTCAAGCAGATCAAAGATATTTTGAATAATGAAAAAGGAAAGAAGAGACTAGACAAAGTGGGGTTAAAATCTGGACAGAGACCACTGTTGTCAATGAAAAGACAAAAAAGAAAATTCAGAGCTCAGATGGAACAAAAGGAGATTTGGCTACAATTCCCTAGAGGCAAGAAATGTGTGTACCTGGGAGGGATCTCATTAAGAGCCAACCAAGGACAGAGGTCACTGGGAGCTCATTGGTTTGTGTTCATTTATGCCCTGCCAGTTGAATTCACTTTGATCACTTTAATCACTAAAGGATATCCAACTGAATATCCTTTTCACTTCAATTTCTAAGGAAAATAAGGAGGGAAGGGAGTGACGGAAGGAGGGGTCAGGCATAGAGAAATCCCACAATTCATGAAGCATATTAGATGACTTTTGCTTAGGCTTGGACACTTTGCTTCCCCAAATGGATTTACAGCCCTGAACCAAAGCTAACAGAGAAAAGAAAAACATGTCACTGAAAGTAACATGTTGACATGTGTTGATGTCTCAGCCAAAATTTATAGCATAACCCAGAAAAAACACTTGAGATGCAGGGCCATGCATCCTGGCTGATGGCATGTTTCTGGAGACTGCTGGTAGGTGATATCCCAGACAGGTCAAGGCCAGTAAGGAAAGCGCCCAACAGGGGCTCTAGATAGAATCACTGAGGCTCAGAATTTAACCTCTGTTTTGTGACGCTTGAAGCAGACATAACAGAAGGTCTGGATTGGGTAGAAATGGAAAAGAACAGTTTTTAGATTTGATGAAGACTTTGGAGGAGAATGAGGAAGAAGAGAAGGGATAAATATCTATCTATGTTTATACACACACACACACACACACACTGAAAACATATAAGTATCTACTATATATATGTGTATATATGTGTATATATATGTATATGTGTGTATATATATATAAATGTGTATATATATATATTTGGGGAGTGGGACATGTCCATCTCTGCAGTATGGTGAAGGTAGGGATATGGCTGTGCAGTCCTTGTGTGTAGGTGTGTATGCACTCACAAGGACCACTGTGAACATGCGTACCTACAGACACACACATGCACACACCACACACTTTATCTCACAAAGCAGAATTATTATATATGTCCTTTTTGGCTAAGAAAGGGGAAGGGGGATTGAGCCTTAGCTATGGGTGCGAAGTTGCTAATAGTAGGAAACTGCTTTTCTGAAAACTTCTACAATTCCAGTTAATCCTATCTTGGCTCCAACCCAACTCCACAGAGCCTTGTAGGTTTTGCAGAGATAGAGAGGTTAAAAGGGACCCCAGGATGCTATTTTGAAAAAGCCCTCGTTTCCTGGGGCCTGTTTTGGGTTCCTGGAATGAGAGGACAGCCCCCTCAGCCTTGTGGAGGGGCTGCTGGGCAGGTTGTGTCCCCTTTGGGCAGCACAATTTTGGAGTGGCTCGACGTACTCTGCTGTGTGGTGACGGTGTAGATAGGGTTATTGAATCCTTGTTGTCTTTACTTAAGAATGGGGTAGGTTTCTGGCTTAAAAATTGTTTCTTTGTTTTTGAGACCGGATCTCACTATGTGGCCCAGGCTGGAGTGCAGTGGTGCAATCACGGCTCACTGCAGCCTCGACCTCCTGGGCTCAAGAGATCCTTCCCACCTCAATTTCCTGAGTAGCTGGGACTACAGGCACAGGCCACCACACCCATCTAATTTTTGTAGAGATGGGGTTTCATTATGTTGCCCAGGCTGGCCTCCAACCCTTAAGCTCAGGTGATCCGCCTTCCTGGGCCTCCCAAAGTGCTGGGATTACAGGCGTGAGCCACCGTACCCAGCCAAAAATAATTTTTTGGGTGCCTGTCTCTGTCCTGCTGATCACCAGACTGGACAAGCATTTGTTACTTCACCTTGGCAGATGTGTGTCTGGGTCCAAGGTGGCCAAGGCCCACAGGGCTATGTCACAGTCAGGCCACAGTGGATCTGGAAATGCTAAGTCCAGAGAGGGGACATCAGCCAGCTCATTGCCACCTGTCTCCATCTAAACCCCTGGTTCTGGTGACTTGTTTCTCAGTGTGGAATGCAATAAGCCTCTTTAGTAGGTGGCAAGTATTATTTCTTCTAAGAAAACTCATTTGTTTTCAAATTAAGCTATGTGTTTCAACTTGAAAAAAAAAAAAAAACAAAAAAACTTAACAGACCCTAAGAAATAAGGGACAGTCAATGCTTGTCAGACTTGAAGGGGGCAGAGAACACAGTAGAATCATTTGATCCATGAGTAACCTCAGGGCTAGGACAAGGAGCTGCCTACTGGTTCTTTTCAGCCTCCTGTGTGTTCCTCAAATGGAACCTTGGAAGCTTGTTGTCCTTTAACAGACTAAAACAAAATCCTTGCCACTCCCCCGCCCTACCATTTCTAAAAAGTTGAATGCAGAGAGTCAACTTTGGCTCATGTGGCTCTCTTCTTGAGTTTAGACAGAAGGAACTCTTGGTTTGTGCATTCAGGTTTCAAATGAAAACCTCATCAATAAAGAGTAATGAAAAAAAATAGACCTTTGGCAGGAATATCAGAGTCTGACAAGCCTCAGAGAAGATTGTGCAGCCTGAGGGTACCTTCAAAGTCCAGTGCAGACACTTCTCCAGGACTCTTCTCAATGGATCTTCTCATTACCTCAATCTCAAGAGCTTGTCTCTTTCCCTAAACAACTGACCGTGCCCATATTATTTAAGTACCTTAAAAGGAAATGGAGAGTAGGAACTGGTCCCATGGATCCATTTACCTGATCCTTGTGTAATACTGAAAAAGGCAACATCTGGCCCATTTTAAATCTATGTGGGTTTGAGAAAAATGGCACCTGTCAGAAAAGAAAGCTTTTTTGTTGAAGCATTTGTTCTGACTTCATATTTTTGTTTGACAAGAACTATTTTTTTTCCGTCTATTCTTCAGACCAACCCCACACAGTAAGCTACTGGGCTATTAACGGGAAAATTAAGGCATGAGGTATGAAGGAACTTGTCCAGGCAGATTCATGATCCCGGACACTCAAAGATCAAGCCCTGGCCTGGGAGTGGCATAGGAAGATGAGTAAGCAGATGACCTCTAGTCTGTGCAGCTCAACCCCAAGTCCCGTATGAAATGTGAGGCAGTGCTGTGCGGTAGAAAGACAGGCACACAAGCCAGCCAGCCAGCATGGCTCTAGCTGTGTGAATGTGACCCAGTTATTTAATTTCTCTAGAGCTCAGTTCCTTCATCTTTAAAATGGGAAAAATAGTGGTAATGTGACAATTTGACTTGGCATTTTGGTAGAGATTTTTGGCATTCACAGTAAATTTTTATGATACTCAAAGAAAACCATTAAAATGTCAGCTTTAATATATAGATTTATATCTGTGATACTTGTATGTATTTGAAAGAGCAGGGAGGAATAACTGGGCTATTAGCATTAATTATCACATGAAGCAGAACTTGTGAGAGGAATTATTAACTTATTCTTCATTTATCATTTTATTATTTAATTTGTTAGAAGAATCATTGATTACTTTTGTTTTTAAGGAGATCTAATAAATAAATAAAATCTATTTATTAAATAAATAAAATCTATTAAGTAAATAAAATAATAAATACAATAAAAATTAAAATCCATTTAAAAAATATCAGCTCTAAAATTTCCCCAATAACTTCTGAGGAAGACACCTTAACACATTCCTGACTCCTACCCCATCCCTGAGCCCCATATTAGGGATGGAGAGGGTTTGGGATGGAATAAAGCTCAAGAAGGGGTGGGGGTGTCAGAGTTGAGGTAAAGTTCAGGGATGAGCTGAGGGCTACAGATCAAATGGAACATTTAATTATATGACTTTTGACCTTTATTTAATCAAGGGGGCATACTTTAAAATGCCGTGTTTTGAATGATAAATCCCATAGGTTTGGGGGAGGTTTAAATGAGACACTGTCTGTGAAGAGCACAGCACACGGTGATGATGGAATTACTATTAGCACTCCTTGCCTGCTTCCTTCCTCCTTCTTTCTCCTGTCCTCCCTCCTTCCGTCTGGCTACTGAAAGAGCGAAAGACACTCTTACTCTTAACCCCATGCTATGCTGCCTCGTAAACTTGCCATCTCAAACACAGAGCCCTGTCATGATACAGAGGGGCTGGCACTAATTTTTCTGGTGCCTTCAGGGCACACAACCATTTAAAAGATGGTTCTTGTTGAGCCTCTCCCCATCACCTCAAGGACACTCTTCTCAAGGATCTTTTAGAACTCTGGCTTCTGCCTCATGCTAGGTCATTAACTAATCATTCACTTCCCCAGCTAGATCGAAGGAGATTGCAAGACACAGGCCAGGATTCCAGAAGCCCTGCACAGAGCTGAGCTGGGCTCACAGACAAGTGAGCAAACAGTAGGGGCTTAAGGGCTGCACTGTACGGGAGGGGCCAGTGAAACTCCGAGGAAGCCAAGTTGGCTGAGAAGGCCACGTTGGCCTTGCTTGTCTGCACTGCCCCTTGGGCTCTGAACAATATTGCTCTAGGTCTGACTGGGAAGCTTGGAATAGGGTTTTGGGAGAAGTTCACATGCTGTGATTGTTTTAATAATTTAATTTTTTAGTTAGCCGGAAAGGCAGGGATTTTCTTTCTCCCCACAGCCTACTTTCTTTCGAGCCTGCGTCCCTTTTGAGAAAGAGATTTCTAAGAAATACATACAAAGCAGACTTTTGTGTGTGTGTGTGAAAAAACTTATCAAAGTTACCTGCATGAGGCAGTCAACATGACAGGGAGAGAACTTCTCTGTGTTTGGAGATGCGCCTTTCTGAGATATCCCAGGAACATAGAACCTCAGTAATGAAGGATCTCACATTTCCCCCTGCAGGATGGAGCTGAGGCAGGCTGGCCCCAGAGATTGGATCCTGGGTTGCAGAAGAGGGAGATGCGTACTTTCCACTCTCCATGCTGACATAGACCATTTTATATATATATATTTTTTCATATCACATAGTTTCAATCACCTTCCTACACTAAAAAACATAGACTTCTCCAACATCATTCTTGAGGCCTGCAGTGGATTCTATGAGATGAAGGTCCATTTTCACACATGTTCAAACTTCATAGCCTGTCTTTCCCAGTGGCTTGTGATGGAGTCCTCATCAGTGTAGCGAGCTGGGGAAACATCACCGAGGAGGAAGCAATGACTGACTGGCCTGATGTGAGGTGCTGCCCCAGAGGTCCATCTTGGCCTGAACCCCCTGTGATGAGCTGGGTCGCAGGCCCCCGATGTTTGCAGCCATGGTACATATGTGACATGTCTGCCAACACACATAATTATACTATCCCTTAATTAGAAACCCTGTCTTTATACCAGGGAAAGCTTCAGCTGCTTGTCAACAAAAACATATTTGTCCCATGGCCTTAAAAACACATACACATAAATTGCCAATTATTCCCCATTCATAGACTTTGGCAAGACACTGGAGAGCTGTTTGCTTTCCCTTAGGCCAAATTAAGACTTACCTTTCATGGCAACTTATTTGCCGGAGTAATTTTCCACCTCATTTAATTAGGCTAATTGATTCAGCAGCCCTGTCAAGGGACAACGCAGTGCTGGGTGCTTGGGGCAAATTATTCTGACCTGCTTTGAGCAAAGGCCTGATTAGTCTTTCTGTTTTCAAATCCAGATCAGCCTTTTTTTTCAACCTTGTGTGTCTCACTTCGTGCCACATGGATAAGTACATGTGGAGAGCCACTAATTTATTAAGCACTTTGAAAAGGGCTGGGTGCTGAGCCCAAGCTGGTGATTCCATCCAAGAAACAATGAGCTCACTGAAGCTTGAGAGTGAATAGAAATAACTGGATCTTGGGGAATCGTGAATTCAACAGATTCCAGCGCAACTAAGAATTGTCATTCTCTCCAGCTGTTAGTTCAGATGTTCCAGGAGGCATTCTGCAGGCTGTGTTCTAATGCATCCAGTTCAGAAATTTTATGGTTTTTAGGAAAAATAAATAAAAATCAGTGTAGCAAGCTGGGGAAAGAGCTCCGAGAAGGAAGCAAAGGCTGACTGGGCTAGGTAGATCTTAGATCTTGCTAAATTGCAAAATGGATTTCTATTCTCTTTTTCTGTGTTCTCCTTCTTGCCCCTTTTCTGATACATGTGTGTTTCACTGGACATCAAGTGTAGAGGAATGGCTATACCACACAAAGCAAACAATTAGAAGCCAATGCTCATCGAGGCCACACTATGGGAAGGGACTGTTCTCGACTCTTTACGTGTATTGATTCATTTAATCTTCATTACAACCTGATGAACTAGGTATGATCACAATCCCCAGATACAGATGAGAAAAACTGAGGCATGAGAGACTGAAGGACTGGCCCAAAGTCACACAGCTGGAGAGCATGGATTCAGGACTCAAACTCTCTGTTCTTTACCGCTACTCTAAAAAATGCTTCTTGTATAGAAAAGCAGTGACATGCTTATAAGATATGAGAGGCGGTACATTTTGAGGAAGGGCCATGTGTTCTATTTTTGCATTAATATATAAACTTCCTTCTGTTAAATTAGTGAGGAAAATGAGATTGTGTCAATGTTGGTCTAAAACGGGAGTTGGCAAATTTTTTTGTAAAAGGCCGGATGGCAGATATTTTAGGCTTTGTGGACCACATATGTTCTCTGTTGCAACTACTCAACTCTGCCTTGTGGCACAAAAGCAGCTACAGACAGTATGTACACAAGCGAGTGTGGCTGTGTTCCAATAAATCTTTATTTACAAAAACAGGCTGCTGGCCAGATGTGGCCCACAGGTCATACTTTGCCAACCTGTGGTCTAAAAAATGATATTTGTATGGGCTTAAACCATCATGAAAACATTCTGAAATCTTAAAAACAAAACAAAACCTATAATACATTTATGGTCCTTATAATCTAAATGCATTCATCTTTCCATGCCCAGATGAACTGATTTCTTGAGGCTTTCTCTCTCTCTCTCTGTTTTCTTACAGGTGACAACTTAGTGCATCGCATAACCCTGAATTTGCCATTTTCCCAACCTGAAAGCAAGGGTGGCCAGGCCACCCAGGGCAATGGTGAATGGTGGGTGAGAGGCAGAGCCCCTCTCCAATAAACAACCTGGACTGTTTATTGGGTTTTTGACCAACAAGACCTCAGGGAAATTCCGGGAGCCTGAGGTTGGCAGAGACACATAGAGGGGTGTGCCCTGTTGTCACTGACCAATGGCAGATGTGCCCTTACTCTGAACGCCATCAAGAACACCTCTGTAATAATTTTCCTGTCCTCATTAAGTTGGAGTTTGCAAGGAGACTCTTGCAAGCCAAGTTAAATACTCTGAGGCTTTATGTCTGAGATTCAGGTGGCTGCCATGCTGAGAGGGGAAATGCCTGGCGTTAGAGCTTCTCCCACAGAACAAGTTGGGGGTGCAGATTTCCTTCCAGAGAAATCACCATAACTCAGCCAATATTGTAATTAAAATAATATAGCCATATAAAGAAAAAAGATAAAGCAACCTGAACTCATAAGTACAAGGCTCAACAATAAGATACACTATGTATTTACATATTGTACTACAGTATGACAATTTAAAGAAATAAAAGTATAGTTTTAAAATGGGAAGAGAGATGGGGAGATGGTGATACTTTTAATCTTTATGTATCTTTTCTATTTCTCTAGCTATATAAATCATATTTTTATAGAAAATCATCAAATATGAACCCATTTACAACACAGTAATGATAACAAAACAACGGTCTCACCCTCTGCTGCTGGCTGAATGTGTTTTGCTATGGCACCAAGGTACCTGGTGTACTTGTCTAGCTACGCTTCCTTCTTTGGAAGTTCCTTTGTGTAGGGCATACCTCCATTCTGGTTTATTCAGGAAAGTCCCAGCTTATGCCTGTTGGCCTTGGGGAAGAGTGTCCCTTTCACTCTCTAAAATGCATAAATTTCATTGATATTATGATACAGTCACCCCAGCCATAAGCTTTGATGAATAAATAGACCTAGGAAGACATGTTCTTCCCTGGTGATCTACTGTTATGTCCACATCGGGTTGAATCCTTCATGAACCTCTGTCCAAAGCAGAGCCAATTGGAGTCCTTCTCTCGACAATTTGGACTGAGTCACTAAGGTCAAGCCAAGCGGATTTGAACAATGGAGTTGAGGTCAGGTGGAGCGGTGGCCAGATCTGTTATGACAACAACTTAAAGGCATATTTGCAGGTCATTATTATGGGGGTAAAGGAGTCAAACGCTTTGGAAGGGAGACAACAGGGAGAAGGAGGTCCTGTTTTCTTGTCATTAATGGGTTAGACATCACCACTGGGCTGCTGAGAAGCATGGCTTCTATTGTTCCCCATCCTTTCTTCCCATAGCTATCAAAGGGCAACTAGGAGTGGAATAAAACTGTCTATATAAGGGAGTGTTATGTGGCCCCCACACCGTTCTCCCTTCCCCTTCCCAGGGGGCTTCTGCTCTCTTTGAAGTCAAAGGATGGAGCACCACTAATACATTTTTATGCAGACTCTTGAAAGTAAATCCAACTGCAGAAGGAGTTGTGCTTTTTATTTCCTGATGGTGGCATCCAGTCACCAGGCTTGAGAGCCCATATCTAGGCTACCAGAGCAGCAGAAAGAGATGGCGTGGTGTGCTACCAGGCAGCAACAAAGACTGTCTCTCTAGGGTTCCTGGTTACTGAGAGGATGGAAAACAGATCCTATACATGTCATGGGCCCCAGATTTGGGGTTAGGAAGGGTAATTGGGACTTGGTTCAACAGTCTTGCCAGAGACCAAAGGAGTTCGGGGCATCAGAGCAAGTGGATGAACTCATTGGCTGGAGGACAAGTGAAAGATGTGGCCTAGTCTCCAGGAGACCACCTATGCCTAGAAGAGTTTTTTGTCAGCAAGGCTGTTGGAGGTACCACGTGACCAGGTTGAGTTCATAGATAATGAACCAAGTCAGCAGTTACTACCAACCAAGGTGATGTCTGAAAGCTCACTGTGACATTCACATACTAGATACATACCTTCTCTTCCTCTGCTCTCCATTCCGACACAAGAGGAGAGAACAGGAGGAAGGAAGCATGTGAGGGAGACTGTGTCTCACTGTCCACCCCTGGCCAATTCAGTCAAGCCCCTATGCACAGTCTTCCCTGAGGCTGAGAAGGTGGAAGGAGAAGCACTACCCCTTGAATATGGAATTGGAGATTTAATATTGACAGCACTGACTCTTAGAGAACTGAAATGAAACAGGAAAGGCATGCTGTCCTCTTGGGTGTTGCTAAGAGTGCCCCCACCAGGGGAAAAGGGTAGTTGGACGGAGCCCAGTTGGTAACAGACACTCGATAAAAGAATCTGTTTTATGTTTATTATCTAATGAATCAAGATTCCTCATCAAATCAGTTTGTGGAGAGAATGTTAGAGGCTTCCTCAAACTCAGCAACTGTCTTTCCTGAAAATCCTAGCTCCCAGCACACTGAGCTGCCACCACGAAGCTTCAGTTTCCCTGCCACCTGACACCGTGGTGACTGCTCCCCACTTCCAGTGGAAATGTGTCACAGAAGCTGCTAATGTGAGTAAAATCAGATGCACAATTTTAATATACAACAGTTGCCACCCCCGATACATGTGGCATGGTTCAGGTACCAAAAGTCTGTTAGACTCTGAGCCCAAAACATAATTTCAAGATTTTTACAACGTTTTAAATTAAGCTGGTCCAGTTAACTATGGCATCGGAGTCCAGCCATCAAATATTGCAACAAATGGCTCCGTATAACTCTTATCTAACAGCAAAGGAACACTGGAAGATTGAGTAATTGAGATACTCAGGCATTTGTACCCGTGCAGAAGGTGCACAGCCCTGGGCAGGAACAGGTGAGAGCCTTCACTTGGACCATACTTAGAAGGTAACTCATGTTCCCAGAAGAGACTGAAGATGGAAAGGTAGCTGCCTGATTATGACTTGCCAGGCCTTTTAAGACTTCCTGACACCAGCTTTCCTGACATTTCTTTAATAGAAATAAATCCGTTTTTACTTGAGTCTGGACTAATGCATACTAATAGTTGCACTCAGATAAAGGAGAATTATTGTCATTGTAATTCTGAGGACAGGATATTGGTGCAACCTTAGAGGTGGTTTTAGACTATTCCTTTCTTCTGCTCTAGTGAAGAATTTGGCACTCATTCGTTTAGGACATGCATTCTCAACACTGGCAATATTGCTCCTAAGGGGCTAAGATTGACTGGGGAGGGAATTAGATACCACACTGGTTTGTGGCTCTTTAAAGCTCAGCTTTATCCAACAATATCTACAGTATATCTATGATACTCAAATTTCATGGGGAAGACAGGGAGACACTTAGGAAATATGTGTCTAAAAAGGCTCTTTAGAGTGAGACATAATGAAAAAAGTTTAAGAAACACTAATTAGGGGAAAAACATAGAAAATGGAACTCTTTCAGTTTAAAATGCTGAACAATGTTTTTCCACTTTCTTAGACATGTATGAATTCCTTTCTTGATGACTAATGTGAGAGAATTAGATTTACAGATGGCCTGTGCTTCTGAATGGAGATTTGCCTCTGTTTTCTGGCTTCTCTAGAGGTCCTAGATTCAGAGAAGGATCTTTTGCACACCAGATATTGCCTGTTTTTTCCAGGCTGCTTAAGTGTTATATAGAATTTGGGCTAGAAGGAACTACTTCCAAGTTTCATCTCCCACAGACACATTATCCTAACCTGTTAGCAATATTCAAGGTCTATGGGTATTTTTATGACTTAGCACTGGATAAATGTGGCAAAGTCTGGGATTTGTTGAAGAGAATTTATTCCACACAAATAAAAATGCAGAATGAGTTGTCAGAGTTTAGCAAGGCAAAGTAAGCAAACATGAGAGTTTCCATGCATGAGTACTACATTCCAATAATAGCTGGATACATTCTTCCTTCCTGCTTTGCATGGTTGTAGGCATAGTTAGTCAGAATTAACCAACCACATTGTTCTGTAGTAGGAATTGTTGGCCAACTGAAGGCTAGTGCCTCACCGGGCACTGCAGGCAGCAAGCTTGGCATGGAGGGCACATCTCACTTCTCCCCTGAGCCTGATGCATCCATGGCACTTCCTTGCTTGGAACACTGGCTGCCCCATGACACATGCCAGCTCCACAGCCTAGCAGTCCTTGCCTGAACTAGTGTCCACCACAGCTAGCGTTGGCAACCTCTCCAGCCCATGAGGAAGTGTGGTGAGGTCAGAGAAAGGACGATGCAAAGATACCACAACCAGTTTACATGAATAATCCTTGATTTTTGTACCTTCTAGGGATGCAAGGCTGTTTCAATATTCGAAAATTAATCAGTGTAATTCATTATATAAACAGGCTAAAGGAAAAAAAATCATAGGATCATATCAATTATCCAGACAAAGCATTTGACATAATTCAGCGCCCATTCATGAAAAACTCTTAGAAAAATAGGGATAAAGGCAACTTCCCTAACTTAATAAAGATGATCTGCAAAAACCTACCTCTGCCATTATACTTAAAGGTAGTAGACTGAATACTTTCCTCCTACAATTGGGAACCAGGCAAGGATGGCTACTCTTACCTCTCTTATTCAATATGATGCTGAAGGATCTAGCCAGTGTAATAAGGCAGAAAAACAAAATAAAGCGCTTGTAGATTAGAAAAGAAGTAATAAAACTGTTCCTATTTGTAGATGATATGATTGTTTACGTAGAAAATCCTAAGGAATCTATAAGCAAAACCTCCTAGAACTAATAAATGATTTCAGCAAGATTACAAAATGTAAGATAAGCATACAAAACTCAGTTGTAGTTCTATATACTTGCGAACAGCACGTGGACAGCAGAATGCAATACTATTTATAAGTGCTCAAACTAGATAAAATACTTACATGGAAACCTAACAAAACATGTTCAGGACTTGTATGTTGAAAAGTATAAATGGTAATGAAAGAAATTAAAGACAATCTAAATGAATGGAGAAACATACTGTGTTCATGAATAGTACAATAGCAGAGTAAAGATGTCAGTCCTCCCCAAATTGATATACAGGTTTAGCTCAATCCCTTACCACATCCAAGTAAGATATTCATTGTAAATATAAACAAAATTATTCTAAAATATACATGGAAAGGCAAAAAACCCCACTAGAATACTAAGACAATTTTGAAAAATGAAAATAAGTGGTGATGGGCCAGGCACGGTAGTCATGCCTGTAATCCCAGCACTTTGGGAGGCTGAGGCGGGTGGATCACGAGGCCAGGAGTTTGAGACCAGCTGGCCAACATATAGTGAAACCCCATCTCTACTAAAAACATTAAAAATTAGCTGGGCGTGGTGGCGAGTGCCTGTAATCTTAACTACTCGGGAGGCTGAGGCAGGAGAATCACGTGAACCCTGGAGGCGGAAGTTGAAGTGAGCCAAGATTGCGCCACTGCACTCCAGCCTGAGCGACAGAGCGAGACTCCGTCTTAAAAAAATAAAAAAGAATAAGTGGCGAAGAATCAATCTACCTGATTTAAAGATTTATTTTATAGTTACAGTAATCCAGACTGTGTGGTATTGATGGCATGATAAACACATACATCAGCAGAATATAATAAGAGAACCCAGAAATAGACTCACACAAATATGCCTAACAGATTTTTGATGAAAGTGCAAAAGCAATTTCCTGGAGGAAGGATAGCTTTTTCAATAAATGGTGCTGGAGCAACTGGGCACCCACAACACCTCCCCCATAAAAAAGAACCTTGATCTAAGTCTCATATCTCACACAAAAACTAACTCAAAATGGCTAGTGGCCTTAAATATAAGACATAAAATTATAAAACTTTTATAAAACACAGAAGCAAATCTTCAGGATCTAGGGCTAGGCAAAGAATGATTCTTATGCTCTTCTCTTTTGCCTATTTGTCTTTTTTTTTTTTTTGTATTTTTTTGTAGAGACAGGGTGTCACTATGTTACCTAGGCTGGTTTCAAACTCCTGGGCTTAAGTGAATGCTGGGATTACAGGCATGAGCCACTGAACCTACTTTTCTAATTAAGTCCTTTTTTTTTTTTTTCTGTAGCAGTTCTTAGGAATTTCACTATATGTTGAGAAAATTATCTTTTTATGATATGAGTTACAATTATGTTCTTTCCATTTCATCAGTAATTATTTGACTTTTTGTGGGGTTATTTTCTTTGATACAGAAATTTAAAATTTTCCTTAAATCTTTTTATGGCTTCTGAATTTTGTGTCATACTTATAATAGTTTTTTCCTCTAAAATTATTTTTAAAATCTCCCCACCTTTCTTTTAATACTTTTATGATTTTGCTTTTCATCAGGGATCCAGGCTCTCTCCATCCTTTTCTATTAGCTTCCTTACAACATAGGCTTCAGTCCTTTTACTCACAAGACAGCGTGTGCCTCTAGACATCAAGTCCACATTCTAAAACAGAGGTGGGAAAAGGGCAAAGGCATGAAACAGGATGGTAAGTTTGTTTTTTTGAAAAAGGCATCTGGAAAGTTTCAATTCAAACTCAACTTCTGCTTACACTTACTGGCCACAACTGGGTTATCTGGCCACTCTTAGCTTCAGGAGAGTCTGGTGATGTAAATAATTCTAGCTGGGTACATTGGTTACCCACCTCTCTGCCCCAAGAAACCGGGTTTCTGTTAGGAAAAGAAGGTAATAGTTATATTGGGCAAATAACTAGCAGTGTCTTCCTCCAGCTTCCTTGCATGATACACAGGTGCATTTTCTGGGTCCCTTGCTTCTCTCCAAATGTGTATATTTGCATTACTTAACTGACTTCTAGCAACTACTGTTAGCAACAAGTAGCATCTACTGTTAGCAACAAGTCGTCTGATGTTAGTCTGATTCAAGTTCCCTTCTAAAAACTTTTTCTCTTAGAAATTTTTAAAGTTTTCTTTTTATTTTTAAAAATACTGTAATATTTCCTATCCCCAGGGTGGAACCTTTTCCGGCATTTTGTTGAGATCTTATGAACCCCTTCCAATCTGCAGATTCTTATTGCTCCTCAACCTAGGGAAAGTTTATTCCTCCTTTCTTTGATTGTTTTCTCCCCTCCCTTGTCTCTGTTCTCACCTTCTAAAACTTTTATTGGACATATACTGGATCTGGTAGATTTCTCTTCTTCGTCTCCTAACTTTATTACATTTTCCATTTCATTGTCTTATTGCCCTACATTACGAGTGGTTTGCTTCGTTGTAGATTGCAGACCATCCCCCTCATCTTTAGGCACTTTTGTTTTATTGTTGATATGGCTGTTTTATTTTGAAAATTGTTATTTTTAAAGTTTCCAAGTATTTTTTCTTGTTCTTTGAATGCTTCTCTTTTTTTGTATAGCCTGTTCTAGGTTTCTGAATGCATTATTTTCTTAAAACTCTCTGTGGACACTGATTATACTTTTTAAAAATAGCATTTCTATTCTCTGAATTACCACTGATGTCTTTATTCATCCAATCCTTTTATGGAATCAGATTTTCATCAACATGAGATGACCTTTGGTGACAAAGTTCCCTTGTTTTTTTTGTATGACAAGGCTGTTCACCCAACAAACCTCTCCCATAAATAGGGGAGCAGGCTGTGTGCTCTGATTAAGTGGGCACGGGCCTCTCTATAGGGTAAAAAGGCATGGAGCAGCCAGGAGAACCCTAGAGGGACAAAAGAAGGAGGGCTGTAGTCTGGGAGTATTGCCCTTCAGTGTATTTTACTCCTGGGTGGAGCTGCCTTTTTGGTTCCCTAAGAATCTAATCAGGGTGATGGCTACAGTTACCAAAAGATTTGTTTCAATACTCAGGCTCAATCCTATACCTGGATCCTTCCCAGTCAGAAAACATTTTCTTCAGAGACCAAATGTCAGGCTTTTTCTGGGGACAAAAGTTGTCAGCAGATGTAAGGTGCTGTTAGGAAGGGGAGAGGCCTCACTGCCTCTGCTGTTTAGAAAGCAGCTTAAAAATAATAAATAGCCTGACGATCGCTAAAAGATTCTCAACAGAATGTGAGGGCCAAGTAAAATGACTGATGCTCATAATTGGAACCATCATGAGTCACTGTTTACAGTCTATACCATGTTGAGAATTTTCTGTTTAAGAAGGTAGAGTAGTGTGTATTTTCTTTTAGAAAGTTTTGTGATCCCAATTAAAGAAATGTAACTTTAAATGAATGAGTTTTATTTACTTGGGAAATGTACAAAAATAATGTCAGATAAATGAGGCATTAATCTGACTGCAGATGTGTGTGTGTGTGTGTGTACATGAAAGAATTATAGTAAGGTCTTAACTTGGCTTAATGTAACTTGATCAACAGTCAAGTGCATACTTCAGTTATCTATTAGGTGCACAACTCTGAGCTAAGTGCTGTGAACAATTCTTTTAAGAAATGGAGAAATGAACAGAGGGCCCTGGCCATATGCTTTTCATAATCCGGCTGCACATTCAGTATTCAGAGTTTTCTGTATTTTTTTACGAACTTAGCTTAAGATCCTTTTTTCCCCTAAGATATTCAAGATAGTCACACAACTTTTGAGAAATAAACTATGGAATCATCACTATCCCAGCATATGATTTAAATTACATATGCCTGTAATCAATGAAATGCTCAATACTTGTTCCCTCTTTAATACTCTTAGCCAAATAAAACGATATATCATGTAAACAGATATATAGCATAAATCACTATATTTCCTCATCGTGGGTGGGCTTTTATGTGTGCACATATGTAATATATGTATTATATATAATATTTACACAGTATATTTTTAACAGAGAAGAGGCTCAACATAGTGCCCTGACTATGTGACTCATATGACCATAAGGGATACAAGCATTTATCAAAATTCATGAGTTTATTGATGAATTTGTGATTGAAGTTTTTGTGCCATTTCAAGAACTGATATTTTCTCTAATACCTTTATCCCCAATTTTAGCTTTATTTAATTTTCCTAATCCATATTTATTAATATTATTAAAAAACAGAAAAATTTTACCTCTCATAAAACACGTATTTTTTAAAATTTATAACTATTGGCTTCTAAAGCAACTAAAATCTCATTAACTTCTTTTTGTCACCAGCTTCCAAGGATGACGTGTAGAGATCTTTTATGACTCTTGCACTGTATAAGGTGTCAATAGGGACAGATGGTGCGCTCCAATTAGAATTGTCCGAATTCTGTGAGAGCTTATTTGTTATACAGGTGCAGGGGGCATGCAGAGGAGCCACAAGGGAGGTGGCAGGAAAAAGGGCTGGAAGCAACAGGGTCATTGCCACTGCTAGGCTGACAGGGGAGGGAGGGGCAAAGAGAAGACATTGCCAGAACCAGAAGGAAGAGAGCTCTGAGAAGAAGAATGAGGGACAGAGCAGCTCAGGGCAGCCTCACAGGGAGGGAAGTGGGGGAATGTGTATATGTGGCAAGGGGGCAAGCACATCATGTATGGAAGTGTCAGAGGAGATGTCTCAAAGACTGAGCCTTAATTTGGCATAAAATTCAAAGGAGATACCTTGTGCACATGTACCCTAGAACTTAAAGTATAATAAAAAAAATTCAAAGGAGATAAACAATGACATTTTATTTGGTCCATAAGAAGGATATCTCAATGACTGTAAACAACTAAAGGATAAGGTGTATGTGCTGCTGAAGTGAGCTCTTAAGGATAAAGAACACAATGTAGGAATCATTGAAAGTTAGAGGCAGACAGGATCTTACAAATCTTAAAATTCTTCCATTTTTCTAGGTGATGATGAGGCCCACATGGCAAAGTGACTACTTAGAGGCCACCCTAGATTAAGATCCAGTCCTTGTGGCTTCCCAGCCTTCCCTCTTTCCATCACACTCACCTGCCATTCTCTAAATTCTGCTGACTTCCCAGTGCATGGAATTCTATGAAATTTGGAGAGTTGGCCATTTGACATACACAATCCACACACTTCTGCTCTCCTGGGCAGCCTCTGGTTTCATTCCCTGCCATCCTTGAATCAGGCATAGCTCTTTGTTATACACCCTGTCGCCCAGGCTAATCCACTCCATGGAGCATCACTGAGGAATGTAGGTTTTACTGGAAATCAAGAGGGGAGACTAATAAAAATCCTCATTAAAAACATGTACCATCTACTCCAAAGTTACCCTTAGGCTATAGACCTTTCCTTCCTTTCTCCTGACCTTCCCGACCCACTTCTGTGTCTCTTTCTCCCATCTCTCTCTCTCTCTCACACACACACGCAGACCCCTGCCCAAATCTACTTCCGTATTTTCCAAACTGGATCATAAACCAATAGTGAGTTGTGAAATCAATTTAGTGGGTGACACTGTCATTTCTAAAAAATGAAATAAATTTTAAAAAATGAAATTAAAATGGTGTGTGTTGGTGGGGGACTATAGTGCAAAATGTATTTCATATTGTGAGTCCTGGTGAAAGGCTTTTGGAAAACGTCTTTCATCACATTGCCATCAACATGTGCAAGCCCATTATTTTGAGAACCATAATGCAGGGCTCAGCTTATTAAAAAGATCTTCTAGTTTCCAGAATTCACTCCTTTCAGGAGACATGGTGGGAGCAGAAATGACAAATGATAGATTATTTTTTTCTGTCATATCCATTAGTTAGTGAGCAGTAAGCGATATTTTTAACATGTTGTTGAATGAGATGTGGGAAGATTCCCTATCCCAAAGAGTATAGGAAGAGGTTGGGGAGCTCAACCACTCTTCATGAAGAGCGGACAGAAAATAGGGGGCCAGGGGCCTACCAGATACATGTGAGGAGCATCCCAAAGGGAGGCCCCAAGTGCGATAGCTGTAATCCTCTTGAACGTAGAATAGGAGTTAATTCAAGGAAGGGTCGATACCTCACCAGGTTGGAAAATCTGTGGATATCGAGGAGTATAACTCAGGGTACACAAGCTTTGCCTTTTTCCTTTTTTTTTTTTTTTTTTGAGACAGAGTCTCGCTCTGCCACCCAGGCTGGAGTGCGGTGGTGTGAACTCGGCTCACTGCAAGCTCCATCTCCCGCGTTCACGCCATTCTCCCGTGTTCACACCATTCTCCTGCCTCAACCTCCTGAGTAGCTGGGACTACAGTCGCCCACCACCACGCCTGGCTAATTTTTTTGTATTTTTAGTAGAGACGGGGTTTCACCGTGTTAGCCAGGATGGTCTCGATCTCCTGACCTTGGCCTCCCCAAGTGCTGGGATTACAGGCATGAGCCTTAGCGCCCGGCCGCCTTCTTCTTTACATTAAAAAAAAATACATATTAACCTTCATTTCTGATCCTTTTACATCAGGAAAAGATTCTATGTGATGGCAGAAGATGACAGAAAGGTGGTGTCAAATGTGGGGGAATCCTAAAGTGCCAGTCTTAGATAAGGGAACTAAATAGTTGGCTGGGGCTCCTAAGGATGGCATTATTCATGCCACCTATATATGTTCCAAGGCTTTCTAAAGAACCAAGTTATGCTTTCTTAAAGTCCAAGACTGTGAGAACATGAGTTCATGCCTGCAGGCTTTCTGGACAGAACCATCTCTAAAATGTCACTTAGATGCTCTGAGAGTCTTGCAGAAGGCTGTGATTGGAACAAACCCTCAGGTTCCATCTTCTGATCTTGCTTCTGGCTGAGCGTGGAATAATCTGATATTGCCTCTCTGCTGTCTCATGTGGGTATTGGCTGGTGATGACTTGACTCTAGCCTCAGGGTGAGGCGCTGCTCACCTCAAGTTCACAGGCAGGGCTGATTGCTCTTGACCTTCCTACTGGCACTGGGACACCAGATGATTGGTACTGGTACTGGTACTGGGCCTCACTGCTTGAGTTTGTAGGGCATCACAGCTGCTGCCCTACATCCTGGCTGCCCAGAAACTGGCCATCTCTCTACATTGCTGTTGCTGCTGGCTCCTACCACTTTCCCAGGGACAGCTCATCCTCACTACTGGAATCAATCCAGGATATCCGTGTCTTAGAGTCTGGGCCCAGTGAACTACTGGCCTGAGAGAAACAGGAAAATCTTCCTTCCCAGTCCGAAGATTGTGCCTTATTTCTTCCATTATCCTATTGTCTTCCCAGTGGGAATTTCAGATACACCAAAATGTGGGCTTCTGCCATTGCTCCTGGAAGATATAACAAAATAGCTCTAGATTGGTATATGTCACAAAATCTGGCTTATCCTGTCTTATCCATTGTCACCTTAGTAAAGCTTTCTAGAAACTGTCATTCATTTCTTGCTGGGAAGAGAGGCAATGGTTGGAGTTGTTTGCAAAATGACTTTACTAGGTACCTTCTCTCTGCATTTCTCCTCATTCCACCACACTTTTCATTTCTTCCCTTGCTTTGCAAACTACGAATATGGTTCTTCTCTATTCCTCTAGATCCATAGACCCACTGAGTTTTGTTGATACAGATTAATTCAACACATACTTTTTGGACATTTATTGTGTCCTAGTTACTACTGCCAGACTACACAGTTTGCTCCTACAGCAGAGAGACCTCATAAACTCATCTTGCTAGTGTAACATGCGTCCAATGGCCCGTGTCTGGAAGCTGCCCAAAGAGAAACAAACATAGGAAGATCAGAGTATCTATGCTTGTGAGGGCTGCTGAAGATTTGTCTTAATTCCAAATGGCAGGAATAAAATCCGTCTGGCCAGGGTGTCTTAGGAAGCTACAATAAACCAGAAGTAGTGTCTTCATGTCGATTTTACAGGATTTCAGAGAGAAACCATAAATGAGTGTTTATTTTTAATCCTCCTTACAGGAGTCATTTTAATTAAAGTCTTAAGTTAAAGGGAGTTGGTGAGTTTATCAGCCTAACATCTGACCTAATGTATTTTCTGTTTCTTTGCAGGGCCTTGAAATTCTTCATGCTCTGGGATTATTTTCCTGAAACCTTTGACACAGAGCTTTCATTGAGAAGAGGAAATGAAGAAAAAAGCATGATTCCAAGTACCATGAATAGCCCCACCCGAGGGAAGCAGTTTGTGTGTGCAGAAAGCGCCCTGGGGTGAGTAAAGGAGCTGCCATTTAGTGGACAAGAGGCCCACTGTAAACCACAGAGGTAAAGGGAATTTCAAGGGAGGAGAAGTGAATTGACTGAAAAATGTCCCTTGCGAATGCATCCTATTTTCTCATTCAACCAGCGTCAAATGCAATCCTGGACCAGCACCCTGCCTGGCCTAAGCATTGTCACTTTGTGTATCACTGAACTGAGAGTTGAAAAATCACCTGGGGGAGAAAGGTTATGAGGAATAATGAGAAAGCTTCTGGCCAAATTTGGTCCAAACTTCATGATTTCTTAGTTTTGAGTCAGATTCAAACCTTTTGGGGCCCAGCTTTATTTTTTTTCTCTTGGCAAACCACAACATCCTATTTGTAAGAAAGAAGCTTTAAGAAAGAGCTTTTGGCCATCAAATAGCTGTTAGAAAACAACATTTTGATGAGTTAAGTGTAAATGAATCAGAAACATGTGGATTAGATTTACCTCAAGATACATGTGGGTTTGAAGGGAGAGGAGGAAAAGGCCTAGGCAGACTCACACTTGGGGTTTTGCTGATCCTTAGATGAGTGAAACATAGATTTGAGGGGGCATCAACTGCCAGCACCAGGAGGATGTGGCCGGGCCTGTGAGTATCACTGTCATTGTTGTTCTGATCATTATTGATGATGCATGTGGCCGTTTAGATACCTAGCAGGGTCTCTTTATCTTTCTTATGCTTGTTGCTTAGACCATCCTTCCCTATGAAGGGAACTGCCCAGCACAGTGAGGTGTTAATGGCAAGACTGGGCTTAGGACCGAGAACTTACACTTGCTTTGTCACTGAAGGATGCTTTTTCTCTCCAAAGTTATGAGAAGACAATGTATAAAAATAGCCCTTATGGTGCTTAAAAAGGGATTTTTAAAAGATTTTATAGGAGGCTTTCCAACATAAAATATGCCTACCTTCTATCACTCAAGAAGCCCAATGACTTCTCAATGTATTATGGAAGTAAAAGGGAATTTCAAAGGAGCAGAAGTATATTGATGGAAAGATTAAGTAATGTCCTGGTAGTTGTACTAAATGGTCTTGAAAATTCCTCCCAATATCCTTCATTCACCTACCACCAAATCTTCAAAACTTCCTGCAGCTTTTCCTTTCTATCTTTCAAGGGAGAAAATGTTGTTTACTCCATCAGAGGTCAATGCCTCTACCTTTGCTCTGGACCTGGGCTGTCCAATATGGTAGCCAGCGGCCGCATGTGACTATTCAGCACTTGAAATGTATCCAGTCTGAGTGGAAATATGCTATAAGTGTAAAATAGGATAAAAATGAATGTAAAATATCTCATTCATAATTTCTTACATTGATTACATGCTGAAAGGGTAATATTTTGAATATTTTGTGTGGGGCATAATATGTTATTGAAATTAATTTCACTTCTTTGTTTTTACTTTTGCTAACATATTTACCAAGATATTTAAAATTACATATATGGCTTGCATTGTTCTCTAGATGCAACATTCCCTGGGGGCTCAGGAATATTACTCTTCTAATATTGTCATTTCTTTCCCATATCTTCAACCCACCACCGTTGTGTGGATCTCTGTGTTAGTTTTCCACTTGGGCAAATGGCTCACCAAACAAAAGCAAACTAAATCCTGCCTTGACCTCATCGCCCTCACTGGTTTCCACCCTCTCCCATATACCGTCATTAGCCAAGCTTCCTGAAAGCACTGCCTACACAGTCTGCCTCCGCTTCCTCATTAGCCCATCTCAGTCTGTATTCTCCTCACCGCAAGCCAAAACCTGCTATTGCTAAAGTGATACATGGTCTCTCCAGTGCAAAATCCAAAGGGTACATCTTTTCTGACCATCTCTGCAGTGTTTGACATAATTGATCACTCCCTGCTTCTTAAAACTCTCTTCTCTTGGCCTTCATCTTGGGTGCCTGGCTCCCCTGCTCTCTCTGGCCATTTCTGCTCATCCTTTTTGTTGGACTTACATCTTTCACACCACTTCTAAATGCTGGGGCACCTTAGGCTTTCACCCTGGTCTTTTTCTCACAATATATTCTTTTCTTAGACAACCTCTTCTAATCTTATGAGTTTAAACATCATTTATGCCGAAAACTCCCAATCTAAAGACACCAACTGCAGACATGGAAATACCCAGACCTCCCTTTTGCACTCCACACTCACATCTAAGTGCCGAACTGACTCACATCTAAGTGCCAAATTGACTCTTTATTTAGGACTCTCTGAAACATCCCAAACTTACATCCAAAAAAGAAGTTGTAGTCTTCTCCTCCAAAGTTTGTTCTTTTTCATCTCAGGGAAGGTTATCCCCATTCACTCAAGTTCTCATGTCAGAAACCTGACAGTTTATCCTTAATTCTTACACCCTCTTCAGTATACAAATATCACCAAGTATTCTCAATTATACCTCCAAAATGTGTCTCAAATCCATCAGCTTCTCTCCACACCCTGAGGAAGGGTCCATCCTTTCTTCCTGGACTACTGCTGGTGTCTCTTAACTAATCTCCCTGCTATTGCTCCCACAATCTGCTCTTCATATTGTAGCCAGAGTGACCTTTAAAAACAAGAATTGGACCATGTTACTGTCCTGCTTAAAAACCCCTAATGGTTCTCCATGGACTTAGAAAAAAACCCAGAGTCTTTAATGTAACCTGCAAGAGCCCGCATGTTGAAGCTGTTGGCCACGGCTACACTCTGGTGGCATTGCCCCCACTCACACACACACTGGCCCTCCTGGAGCCACACTGGCCCTTCATGTCCTTGCATCTACAGTATGAGTCCTGCCTGAGGGATTGCACGTATGATAGCACCTTTCTTCTCCCACCTTATTCTTCCAGCATCCTTCACTTCCTTCAGGAGGGATTCTATGATTCCTGCAGCCTAAATTAATCCTTCCCACACCCCATTAGCATCTCCTATAGTGCTTTGTACTTTTTCTTCATAGCACTTCTCACAATTATGCAATTATATGCTATATCTACATCTCTTACCCAATAGTTTAAAGCTTCCAAACTGGGCTGCATCTTACAAACTATGTGTGCCTGTGATGAAGTTGTGTTTCTTACAATTGATAATGTCTTAGATCAAAGAAACAAGGCATTTATCTGTGCTTATTTGTTAATATCTGTTTCTTCCACTTGGCTTTAGCCATGTGTGGGCAGGGACTATGTCTCCTTGGTTGTCTCTCATATTCCCCAAGCTGCCAGGACTGTGCTACACAGGAGGTATTGTATGAACATCTATGGAATGAATGATTGAATGAAGGAAGGAGGGAAGGCAGGATACGCACACTGTGTTGTGGCCACTGCAGCCTCCCATTCTTTCCAAATGTGTCCCCTATTATTCATGTCCATAGGCTGTGCACTCAGTAGAGGCATAACTGCTCCATGCCCTCTTCTCTTGATTTTCTCTTTCCTATTCTAACACATACACTAAGACTGAACATGATTTCCAGCTCCTCTAAGAGGACTTCTCCCAAAATAATGAACTTTGCTTAACTTCCTGAGTTAGAACCCAATCAGATCTTACCCAAGACATCTTTTTTACAGGAAATATTACAGCCCCAGGGAAGAGACACACCTGGGTTCAAATCTCAGCTTTCTACCTGTGTGAGCTTTAGTGTAATATTCAGTTTTCTCTTCTATAAAGTGGGAATAGTAACAGAAAACCTACCTCACGGGGTTGTGGAAGGATTGAACAGGATATTGAGAGTCGGGTGTCCAGCTAGCATAAGAGCATTAGTGAATGCAAGTCATGATTATTATTTGATCTATGTATTCTTAATTGTCATGTGTATTTTTAGGGCTCAAAGGAAAGGACTATAAGTTAAAATCCTTCATATTCCTACTGAGCGAAGTTTATTGCTAGTTTTGGGGATATATAAGCTGCATAAATTTTATTAAAGCTCCCTTTTAGCCAATAATTGCTGTCTGTGGTCATTTCTGTTTGGCAGAAGCCTCCTTCACATATTGGCCAGAAAGTCTAACAGCCATCCTACCATAAACTCCCTCTTGCTCGTTGCCCATCCATCTTACCTAGCATCTTTCTACCTGCTACAATATAGTGGAAAGACTCATAAGGCAGGTACTGTTGGAGCCAGATCTTGAACCCAAGACCGTGGTTCGTGTATTAGTCTGTTTTCACACTGCTGATAAAGACATACCTGAGACTAAGCAATTTACAAAACAAAGAGGTTTAATTGGACTTAGAGTTCCACATGGCTGGGGAGGCTTCACAATCATGGTGGAAGGCAAGGAGGAGCAAGTCACGTCTTACACGGATGGCAGCAGGCAAAGAGAGAGCTTCTGTAGAGAAACTCCTGTTTTAAAAACCTCTTGAGAACAATTCACTATCACGAGAACAGTATGGGAAATACCCGCCCTCATGATTCAATCATCTCCCATAGAGTCTCTTCCACAAAATGCGGGAATTATGGGAGCTATGAGATGAGATTTGGGTGGGGACACAGAGCCAAACCATATCAGTTAGTGTTACACGTTGTTCACTCTCCTGCTTCCTATTCTCACTCTTTATTTTTTCCTTACTGTTAGAAAGTAGGGAGCTAGAATTTGAACTTAAGTCTCTCATAATTTTTTAGATTGAGTAGGCAAGGAAGATCTCAAAACAGGTGATACTTATGCTACTATCAGAGTGACAGGAAGGAACCAGGCATGAGAAGATCAGAAGACAGAGCAGAGAGAATTGCAAGTGCAAAGGTCCTGGGGTGGGAATGAACTTGGTGTACTTGAGGAACAGAAAACAGGCAAGTAAGGTGGAGTTGACAGAGGGTGTGTGAGCCTGCACTGGGGGTCACTGGCTGCGGGTTTGAGAGGGGAAGTTGTCAGCTTGAGCTAGATGATGTCAATAGAGATGCAGAGAAGTAGATTTGTTTGAAATGTACTTTGGAGATGGAATCAACAAAACTGGCAGTAGATTGGCAGTAAGAGAAGGGTAGGCTCAAGGGTGACTCTCAGTTGGGTCTGGCTTGAGCAACTGGGTGGTTGGTGATGCCATGTACTGGGATGACGAATACTTGAAGAAATAGATTTGAGCATATGTTTGTGATCTCTCTGGGATACATCAGTGATGCCAGACAAGTAACTGAATATGCTAGTCTCAAGTTCAAACACAAAGTTAGAAACTAGAGATGTATGTTTTAGAGTCATCAGTATATAGATGGCATTGAGAGCCATACGAACAGATGAGAATGTCTAGGGAAGGAGGATAGAGAGAAACAAGAAGAGGGCCCAGGAGAGAACACTGACATGATTGATAGGTGAGCAAGAGAAATGAAACTGGGAAAGGAATGGCCAGAAAGGAAAAGTAAAACAAGGAGAGGATGGGTTTCACACTGAATCTAGGAGGAAATCATGTTTCAAGAAGAAGGGATCAGTCTTGTGTCAAATGCTACTACAAAGGTGATGGAGATGGATTAAAAAAAAATGTGTCTATGGAATCTGGCTTCATGAAAGGTTGTGGATGACTCTGACAAGAGAAGTGTAGGTAGAGTGGAAGGGAAGTGACAGATTGCCTGCATAGCTAATATTTTTAAATAGCTTATTTTAAGGAATAACAAAGAAATGGGAATATGGGTCAAGAGATCCTTTTAGTAGATGGGAGACAGGAGGGGCTGTTTTCTGATGAGAATGATCTAGAAGAAGTAGAGAGATATATGACACAGGAAAGACTAAGACCCACATCTGTCCCTCCTCTAAAACTGGTGCCTTTAGTACTTATTTGCAGAGTCACAGTCCCTGTGGCCTTTGCTTCTTCTCCTCCATATTGAAATTAGCTTGGAGAGGGTGCATTGCTTCCTTCAGATCAAATGAGAGTCTCTTTGTGTTTCTCTTTGCCTAGACATTCATGTGACCTTCACAGACAAGTGTTTACTGGAGTTACTCAGAACTGAGCAAGGACAGCTTTGGTCTGATAAAAGCACACTCCCCACACTGGCTCAGAACCCTCAACCTTCCCTTTGAACACAATATAAATGCTACTGTGGACCTCAGAGTTAATCCATTACAACAAGGCAATTAAATTTAGGGACTGTTTGGAAGATAAAAAGCAGCAAGTAATAACCAGGTCAGAAAACTCAGCCATGATGGATTTCTATAATTTCCTCTGACTTCACGGAGCTGCATCTGGTGACCTGAGGCAGGATGGTGTGACTGCCCAGTGGTGTCAGAAATGTGAGGGGGAGATTATTTTTATTAAACTAGTTATTTCTGAGGCATTGGCCTCTCTTGCTTCCCCTTTCTCTCTCAAGAAGGTCATTTGCCAGCTGGTAATACATTTAACCCTTAAGCATACAGTCAACCTCAGGTTAGCGAGGAGGATCATTTTACAAAGGCAAGTGAATGAAACTGATGTTTCTCCTGGTTAGTGTTCTGAGTTTTGAATTTGGGCTACTTCCCCCTTTCTTGTTAAGCCACTTTGGTTTAAGTGCCTAACCTCCTCTGGTGGATTTTGTATAGATTTTCCAGTAATAAGATGGTTAGTTTGTCCTCATCTAGAGTGCTTTACCCATGAGAAAGAAGAGAAAATTGCTCTATGTCAGACTGGAGCTGGGAAGAGAACCCTCAGACCCTGATTTATCGCTCTGCAGCTTTGTTCCCTCCACTTCTCTCACACAGCGTGTGGTCATCCTGAATCATTCGTGCCACAAATGTTTCTGGACACCCACTCTGCCTGTGACACTGCACTAGGCACCATGGCAGAGTGTTTGACTACATGGACCCTGCCCTCTGGGAACTGGTTCCTGCTCTATTTCAGCGGGGAGTGCAAGGAGGTTGCTGACACAGTCATTTTAGGGGTTTGTTTTCTCTGCGCCAAATTGCCCTGTCTCATTAATGACAGGCTCAATTTCCATCAGGTTCCTTGATGGATCTTGCAAGACATCCAAGAAGGAGCTTCCTTCCAGTACAGAAATGTAATTCCCTGCGGATATGTGTTGGCATCTGCCAACTCAGAGACATAATGAAGTTAATTTTGAGGGAAAGCAAACAAATATAACAGTGATCAGAAGAGCAGCCACAACTGTCTGAGCCATTTATTTAATGGACTAATTAGCTTATTAAGTACTTTGCACTGTCTTCTTTTCCACAAAGGATTTAAAGAGATGATTGTCTGTCTCAAAGGACTGGTTTTGGATTTGTGATCAGGACACTGAGTTCGAGTCCCGGTTCTGATCATCTGAGCTCTGCCTCCAGCTCAGCCTGTATGGCTCCAGTGTCATTAAACCATTTGTCTTATCTACTTTATGGGACTGATGGGAGGATAAAATGAGATAATAATATACATGAAAGAACCTTGTTAAAGAATAAAATGCTATGCACATGTTAGTTATTATTTCAGAAACCAAAGTTAACAAGAGATAAAAATCTTAAATCTGGGAGGAATTTTTCTATGGAGCTAGTTGGCAGGTCACTTCTTTTTCTCATTTCTTCTTTGTTTGCATCGCAGAGAATTAGCAACCAGATAGGAAGGAAATGCCATTATTAGAATGTGGGCTGCCTGAGTGGTGGGGAGGTGCCAGCCAAGACATTTTTAACAGTGTGGCTTCCAGGCCTCTGATTTGCATACTTGCAGCTGTCTAGCCCACTGATGACCACATATACACCCAAGTGATATGTGTATCTATATTATGTTTCAGTTTGCCAAGGCATCTTTGATTTTTATCTTCAGGTTCATTCTTTTGGGTAAAGGCATCAACTTCAAACAAATAAACAGATAGCTCAGAATAGTGCTTAGGTGTGTTCAGAGGAAAAATCTCTTAGAGAGACTGGGCATCAGCAGACCAGGCTTTGCCACTAATATTCTTATTGTCCTAGCTCTGAGAGGCCATGCCTTGCATCTGATAGGAACTGGCAAGTAGCTTAGTAGTTTGTATTTTGAGAAATCCATCTTAGAAATTTCTTATTTGAAAATTAAAATGGTGCACACACATACATACATATATATATATATATATTTTCCTCTCTCTCTCTCTTAAATTTCTAGTCTTTTTTGTTTGTCCACCAACAAATAGGTATTTACCAATTGGTTTTTCACCAAATTCTTCAAGTGTTTCTCAAAGAGTGGTCCATTAAAAGTCCACCTTTAAGAGAATCGCCTGGGACGTTTATTAAAAATTCAGACCCCCTCCTTTGGACCCATCAAATAAGCCTATCTGAAGGAGGGGCCCTGGAATCTGTATTCCCAACAAACTTCCCAGGAAGACATCGAGCACACTCAAGTTTAGGGCCCCTTTTGTGAAGACTGTCTACAAGGGTTTGGTAGTTCTATTGCTATTTCTCTCAGGTTAAGTTTCTGGGCCAAGACTCTTGATTTCATTTTGGGAAGCTGGACCAGCTCATCCTGGCTACACATCCCTGTTGAGCTTTGGGAGATCCTTCACCAATTTTTATATTGCTCTTGTTGGCCTGAAGATCACTGTTCTTTCCAGACAGGACAGAAGCAAAGCCGGAGTTGGAGAGCTCCGCTTTCATTATGTCATCCTCCAAATGTACAGCATCGACAACAGCCTCAGATCCCTCTCAGATTGTGTAGTTGGTCCCATCCTACCACACTACACCCTCCTTTAACTCTTACATTGTCACTAGCCTCACTCAGTGTGGACCAGGATCAGGGTGACCAACGGTCCTTTTTTTTTTTTTTTTTTGGACTCTCCCAATTATAGCATTGAAAATTCCATGCCCCAAGAGTCCCCTCAGTCCCAGACAACCTGTAATGGTGGACCACCCTGTCAGGGAGGATATTGCCCTCCTTGACACTCTCCTTCGTGTTAAGCCAAACTTGTATTTTCATGTTTGATTTAATGTTCATCTTTTGTACCTATCTCTTAAATATTCCCTTGAGAGCTTCCTGAGCAAAAATACGGGTTTATTCAACTGAGTGATTATTTTTATTAAAGCAGGTAGAGACGTTGCTTGACTTCTGTTGAATGAAGGAATACTCAGGACTCCCCACTAAACATCCTGGGGGTAGAAGCAAAGCTGCTCCAGGATTTGGCTGCATTTTAGTCCCCTGCCTTTCTGCATCCAGCAACGCATCAGCTGTTTTGCTTTCCTTATCTTTTAGTAGGGTTATCCCCTTAATGTCTTAGGATATTTTGTGTCATTCTTAGTCAAAAGTAGGATCAATGTGGCTAGGATTTACCTGCAGGTAGGAATGGAACCCAAACATCAAGCCAGCTAGGCCTTATGGCGATACTTAACAAGACATCAAGCACTCACAGGAAGACCCAAATATTGCCAAGTTTATCCCATGCCTTCTACTAATACACCCCTCCCTGTGCCTCTTTCTCTCACCTTCTGATGTGGGTGGTCCTAATATCATTTGGGGAGGAGACTGAAAACAGAAGACTATTGCCTTGAGGTAAGGAAGGGAATGTCTTGAGATTTGTATTTGTCTTGGTCAAAATGTACACATTTCCAGCAGACTTGGGACATTATATTATCTGTCTCCTCTGTGATTCTTTGGTTTCAAATGGATAGAAAGGTCTCACAAATTACTTCAAGCCAATTCCACTTTTGTCCATACACCCAGCACTTCTATTATCATGGCTGCAAGGCAATCTGAAGACTCCAAGATAGGGCAGTAGAAAAGAGGGGAATGTCAGGATGTAGAAAGCCAACTCTAGGATTGGCCTCCAAGGAGGAGGGCTGATTAAATGTCATAGTGACATGGCCGAACTAAGATTGAATGTGTGTTGATGAAAACATCCTAAGATACCAACATGGTGGCTGAAACTCCACAGCAAAAGGATCTGGGCAGAGGCATATTCTTCGTCTGGAGGGTGGGTGCCTCTGTGTCTAGGCACTTTTGTCTGTTAGCAGCAAAACCTGAGCCAGTAGGGAGGCATATGGTGAATAGGCTCCTGAACCTAGGCTATGATAATAGGCCTGGATAGAATGTTGTGTTTTTCAAAATCATGAATTTCTAATACTCCGCCAGCTGCTTATCATTGCTACAGGTTCCTAAGGGAGAGGGGCAAGGGGAAGTCGCTTTATTTCTGACTCGGGTTCTGGCCATAGTTACCCATAGTCTTCCCTATGGCAGTGGGCTGGGTCATGTATGAACTGTAAAGACCCCATATTTCTCCTCTAATCCAAGACCTAGATTAAAGTCAGGACACTTTGACATATCACTCTGACATGAGGATGCACACAAAAAGAACCCAAGAGAAAGAAAAATTGGCCAGGTTCATGCCCATTTAATCTCCTCCCATCTAAAGCTTCACTGCCTAGGACTGAGATTGAACTCTGTTCTGAGACTCCATGATTTCAGAACTTTTTCTCTTGGAAGCAGACAGAGAGTGAGGGGATTGAAGAAGCCACTTAGAGAAGAGAAGCCTTGAACTACTTCTAGAGGTGAGGGTATCAGTAACACTGTTAGGGTTTAGACCTGCGTCAGTGGGCTGTGATTCAGAGCATGGCATTCACCCCCATGGAAATAATGGGATATGGAGCAGCAATGATTGAGAGGAGGAGATTAAGTTTAGTGACTTGGTGGACACACAATGATCACCTAATTCCTATGAGCCATCAGCTTGTATGGTGATCCAAAGTAACTCCAAACATGCCTATTGATTAGGGTAGGATTTCTAATTTACTGGCCGGCTTGGGCTGGCTCAGGGCTACAGTGGGTCTGAGGTGTTAATGAAGGGTGTTCAGTTCCTACAGGGCATGAGGCTGAGGCAGAAGAAAGAGTTATAGTACCTCCAGTAAGATGCTGTATGCTCTCTTTCTCCACTAGGAAGACCTACATCAGTTCTTTGTAGCTTACCTGCTTAACCCTCAGGGTGGATGGAGAAAAGAAAGAGTTATCTGTAGTGATTCTGCAATGACATCCCTGATATACCTGGGAGAGAGTCAGATTTTCATACTGCAGCAGGACCTTCTGAAATTAAATGCTCATTGCAGACCCTGGTATGTCTTTGACTAGTTGTTACCCAGCTATTCTAATACATTGTTTGAACATATTGGTTTCTTGACTAGACTTATTTCATTTAATACATTTTAACAATATGCAACAATCAGTTTGACACTGGTTTGGACAATCAGAAGGGATGCCAAGATCAAATGGAATGGGTGTCACCCCCAATCAGCATGCTATCAATGGCCTGTCCAATCAAAACAGAAGCTGAGCAGAAGCAACCAATGCATCCACATAAGCTCAGACCAGCTGAGGAGCAGCCCAGTCCAGATGAATGCTTGGAATAATTAATTCCAAAAGAAGCCTTCTACTAGAAAGAGTTTCAAAAAGTATGATAGACTTGTTGAGTTTGTGGTTCTGTAAGTCCTTACAAGAGCTTTCTTGAGGCAAGGCTGGTCTTAGCATATTGCATGGCTTTATGTGGTGAAATATCTTCATGGAGGGTAAGGCAGCAGCTGGAGTTTTGCCGCTGGCCACAACTCTTCCGCTGTGGACTTGCGAGCAAATGTGTATATGGGGTGGAGGCAGAAGCAGAAAGATATATGCCAAGATTGTGCTTGAATTCCCTGGAGACGGCTTGGAGGCTGATACACTGACATTCAAATGTGTGCACTCACACGGCACTCTGTGCTGGTTACTGCTGCCGGAGTAAAGGGAGCTGGGCCCAGGCAGAGCCAGCGGCAGTCAAAGGCATTGTTCATTGTATTGTGAGTGACATGAAATCCACCATTTGACAGCTAGCCCACATAGCTGTGGTGATACGAAAGGCTCACTTTAGATCATGCATTCCACTGCTGTGCATGGATTAATATGGCTTTGAAAGGGCTTTTCTTTCTTTCTTTCAAATTTAATATGGGAGTATATGAGAAAGAACATGGTAGCAATTAGCTGCTGCTATGAATTTTATGAGCAGTTTGCTAGAAACCACATTAATGACTCCATGGGTAGTGCTGAGATCAGTTTTGTTATGTTATTTTTTCTCTTTTTCACCCCTTTCCTTCTTAAAAGACGAGCCTGAAACTGCAGGATGGTGTCAGGCAGATGGTCCTAATAGACAAGGTTTTCTTTTCCAGGATAGGTAGCCCAACACAACCCTACCTTGGATCTTGTACTGAGTCTGCTGGTGGGTCCAGCCCTGTTTCTAACCCTGCAGCATTATAAAGATGGGAAGTAATCTGGCATTGGTTCTGACAGGTGGAGCAAGACTCTTGCAGGAAATGTCCACAGGGAAGTTGCTACCAAGGAGGGAAAAAAGAAAATCCTGAGTGTCTCTCAATGTTAGCAATGGGAATAAGAACAAAATGTGGGCATTAGCTAGGAAAAAAATGGAAACAAATAGTCTTTATATATTCTCAGGAAGCATGGAGATGGTTTCTAAAATATTTCCCCAGAAGCCAAGGGAAAGGGTGGGTATTGGATAAAGGGACTGGATGCAGGAAGCAAACAGGGCACAGCTTCCTGGGAATGTGTGATGAAGCCAACTGAGGTCTGTATTCAAAAATGGTTTCAATGTTTGGGTCTGGAATCTTGAAAGAAACAAAAATAAGTTTGTGACCAAGTCACAAGCCTTGATCAAGTCCCGAGAGCAGCACCTGTAAACACAAAGCAAATTAGGTGCAGTCTCAGCCACAAGAGTGAATCAGCAAGCAGGGGAGGTTAAATGGAAAAACAAAATCAAAACAAAACAAAAACAAGCAAGAAATAACCTCATTTTGCTAGAGAAAAAAAATAGACACAGGGAGGGTTGCAGCATAGCTTTTACTTCCAATTCTTTTCTCCAACATGAAAACTTGACAACCAAGAGCTCTGGAATTAGAGCCAAGAAGGTAAACTGAGGCCTTTTCTGCAATTAGACATGGGATAGGCCCTCTGTGATGAGAGACGTAGGAATATCAGGCTCTTGAGAACAAGCAGTTGCAAATCTTTGAACTGAAAGTTATGGCTTTATCTCCAGGAAGCTCTTTGGCTTTTGACTCAAGCAGAGATTCAGATGGACTATAAATGGTAAGCTATGGATCAATTATATAATGGCACCTCATTAACGTATTTTTCCCTAAAACATACAAAATGAAAGTGATTGGTTAGTGCTAATAATTTCAGATGTTTTCATGAAGTGGTATCTTTTGGACTGATATGAAGTAGAAAATTCATGACAATAACTCTAGGGAGGTTTGAATCTCTAACTCGCTTGGATCCCAGGCACATCTGCTTCTTGGCAGTTTGTTTGAATGATGGGAATGATACCATCAAATATCATCTGAGAGAAACATGATTAAATGGCCTGTTTCCTGACATATCCTGATGAAAACATTGTTTTAGCTCAGACATGAATATTTTAATAATAGAGAACTAGACTCTTAATAAACTTGGCTCCTTGGAAACATTCCCCCTTTTAAAGACTTTTTGATGTAGTTTGGGACTTTTTAGAATGGGCCGTCTTATAAAATTTTGATGCCTCAGCTAAATTTTGTCAGATTTGAAGGAGGCTATAACAAATATGTGTGTAAGAGTTTAAAAAGTATCATTGGTTTAAAATCTAATCAGTGAAATCCAAATGTAAATGTGATTTAAAACGTAATCACCCTCCACCTCCTCTCAAATAAAGCAAAATCAAACACAAGGTCAGTTTTAATAGAAAAAATAGTTTGTGGTGGGTGCATGTGCTCTCATTTTATTTTATTTTTTTTAAACTGTGCTCGTATGTTATATAAACTCTTTTTGATATCATTCACAAAGAAAAAAGTTAAAAAAAATTAACTTGTTGGAACTGTAAGCTAAACCTCCCTCCTACACGAACATACACAAACTCACACACACACGCACTTAGTATTAGTCAAATCCTCATAAAATTTTGAGTTTATGCCTCTACAATTTGAGTGTCACAGAGTCATGAAAATAATGAGTTAGAAACCAGCAACTACGAGGGAAAGCTGAAGGCACTGGCGTCGTTTAACCTGGAGAAGACAAGGACCCGGTTGATCGGTTGATTTAATAATGGTCTCCCAGTTTATGGCGGGTTATTATGCAGAAGATGGTGTCCATCTGTTTTTCATTTCTAGTGAAGACAGAAAAAAACTGAGAGGCTAGAATTGCATCAGGGGAGATTAGGGTGAGAGATGAAGAAGGTCTTGTTTGATAGGGTTGCGAGACTGGAACGAACAACCAAGGAGGATTATGAAATCCCCATCTTTGGAATTCTTAAATTAATGTGATCTGCATGAATCAATGTGGTGGGATGGTTTTGTTATCTGCCTGCTAGCCAGCAGAAGGATGGCGGAGCCAATGATTCCGAAGGCCAAGTCTCCTGGTGCGCCATGATTCTTTGAGTTGAGTGTATTGCCTGTGGCAGGGAATCCAGTGTGCAGAGCCAGGAGCCTGCTGCCCTGTGGCAGGGCCGCTGCGTCTGTGTGCTGGGGTAAGCTGACACTTCACGTTCCTTTCGACTCAAATGGCTCCAGAGTCGTTTAGGATCTTTCTGACTGCCAACTGCCACCTTGAAATAGGAAAAGTATTTTAAACAAATCCTGCAGGACATGCAGGCAAAGTATGCATTTGCAGTACTCCGAATACATGGTCACTGGACACCTCCTAGAGACAACTGAAAACTATTAGCACAGCAGGAAACCCCGTGGAAAAAGAGGTGGGAAACAGGAAGATTTGGATATTAAACTTATCTCCTCCCTTTCTCATTTTGAGACATATTTTTGACACAAAGCTAAATTTTCTTGATGAGCAGATTTATTCCTTTCTCTCTCCCCCTCTTTCTTTCATTTTCCTTTCTTTTTCTTTCTCTCTTAAGTTCTTTCAAGCTTTTTTATTTTTTTTGCTTGAAAGCAAAATATCTTAAGTATGACAATTAGGTCTTATGGATGCTAGAGGTAAACCCTGAGAATTTGAAGGAGGCAATTAAAATTTTTTTGTGTGTGAAAAATAAAAGTCTAGTGCTTTGCTTTACTTATAAAAGGATACTCTTACTATGTCTGTTTTAAATATATTTCTCAAGGTGATGAAACATCCCAGGGAACAGAGCTGTATGTGAAGAGATTTGTGTGGAAAGGAGGATTTTAAAAGTTTTTTTCATCTTTCTTAACATTCTCCCCAAGCAGCCCAACCTCACACTTCAAAGGAGCAGAGCAGAACTTTTACCTAAGGGAGGCCTTGCCTCTCCCAGCAGGCTTGGTTTCCATACCATGGTTTTTCTGGAAATGTCCTCTTTCCATACGCTACCTCTGAGTCACGCCTCATTGAGAGTGATGATTATGATCTCTGGACGTTCGGATGCTGCTGAGAATCGGGAGGATATTTTGAGCCCTGGAATTCGGGCTCTGCCACATGTTTGGATTAACAACCAGTTAAACCTTGCTAAGGCAATATTTTTCTATGCAGTTAGTTTTTATACCAAACAAGGTTTGTAGTAATTGGATGCCCTACTTGAGCAAAACTGTTTACCAGAAAATAAATCACTCCTGGCATTAAGAAAACACAAGCCCAGGGATTCGCCAGCGCAGCATCATCCCGTTCATTTCTCATAAAACTAGCCCCAAACATGTGCATTCTCATCTATGATGACTTATGCTTTGAATTGTGGTCTCTTTATTTCCATGCCCATTATAATGCTTACCTAAACATTTCCCTCTGTTTAGCTGCGGTGCTTCTGGTAATGACTTCTATTTGGCTGCTGGGAAGCATTTGCTAGGAGAGAGAGAGAGGAGAGGAAGAGAGAGAGGGAGGGAGAGAGAGAGAGAGAGAGACAGAGGAGAGAAGGAGAGAGAGAGGGGGAGAAAGAAGGGAGGGGGAAAAAGAGAGGGGGAGAGAAAAAGAGGAGGAGAGAGAGTGACGGGGGAGGAGGTGGGGAGAGAGAAAGGGGGAGACAGAGAGGTATAGAGAAGAGGGAGGGAGAGAGAGAAAGGAAGAAGGGATAGCAGAAAAAAAAGAGGCGTACTTTTTTCATAACTGGCCATTGAATTACAGATTATTAAAATTTAAAACAACTTCATGTTATCTAATGTAGTTTCTATGATTGGTAGATGAGGTCAGGAGGAGCATGACTGGCCCTAGGTGACATAGAAGGCAGAAAGGTGGGCTGTGAGCTCTGTTGACCTTTGCTCTGTCCTGACCCTCCTACCACCCCCAGTAGTCTTCTTTTTCTATGGAGATCTTGGATACCTAAAGAGGAATTTTAAAAAGTAAGCTAGGTAGGCCATGCTGTCTTAGGAAGAGAGGATGGAACCGAGCTCCAGCTAGAGGTTTTTCCATCATGATAACTATGAGAGTCAGCAGGTTCCAAGAAGCAGGGCCACATGCTGGTGTGTGGTTGTGCCTCTTATAAATGGTCCTGCTCAAATTCTGGCAGTCACTTAAAGCCAGTCAACCATGTTTGAAGAAGTGATTAACAATGCGAATGTCAGGGCAAAACAAGAAAATGATCAAAACATGTGAGATTTTCAGACTTTGAGCATTTTGGTGAAATTCTTATAGAAAATGGAAGACCAGCCTCCCCTTTGCTGTGGTCTGAATGTTTGTATCTCCTCCAAATTCACATGTTGAAATTCTAATCCCCAGGGTGGTGGTAATAGGATATGGGGCCTTTGGAAGGTGACCGGGTCATGATGGTGGAGGCTTCATGAATGGGATTAGTGCCCTTATAAAAGAGACCCCACAGAGCTTGCTTGCCCCTTCCACCATGTGAGAACACATGGAGAAGCTGCCATCGATGAACCAGATAGTGGGACCTCAGACCCCAAATCTGCTAGTACCTTGATCTTGAACTTCCCAGCCTACAGGACCATGAAAAATCAGTTTCTGATGTTTGTGAGCTACCCAGTTTATGGCTTTGTTATATAGCAGCCAGAACGGCCTAAGACACCCTTGAAAAATGACGTATTTATTCTATTGAGCTCAAGTCAAAGCTAATAGCTTTGGTCATTTGGAATGACTCTAATTGGCTTTCTACCAGTGGGAAGGCCTGATTCAAGTCAATTTTGTTCATAAGTCATAAATGCTATAAAAGGGAAAATGCACCCCCCAAAAAATACAAAAATTTTATAATTTGCCTCCCTCATGGCTTCAATTTTGACTTCAGTAGATTGAAGTATTTGTGGAGTATTTTCTGCTGATGTGTAGCTTTGACAATAGGACCAAATTCATGGTTTTTGAGAGTACATAAAGAAGTTGCTAAGCGTAAGATTTAATCATTAATGAAGTGAACATATTTTTCCCTTCCAATGAGACTTTTTTCTTCACTTTAACAGTGCATTGTAGTTTTTCAGAGGAACTGGGGTCATGAACATAACTTCAAAGGCGTTTCCCCAGTTCACTTATTTCAATGATAAAGCCATTCACGTGGAACCATGTCTCGCTTGGATTCTAGTGTTGAAACCACTTCTTCAGGTCCAATTTGCACAGTCTAGAAATTGCGTGAAAGCTGGGACAAAATTTTTGAACCAACCACATTGTGTAGCATTCTTCTTTGCAAATTCTAGGTAATAGATACACTTTTGAAGAAGGAATCTGAATGAAGGTCAGAATAAATCATTTTATTATGCAACATGCTGTAGACGTTCCTACTCCCGTAACCATTAAACAGTAACACTCAGGTCCTTGCTGTGCATAAAACAATGTGAGAAACACAGAGTGAGACACACAGACCTGAATAATAGCACCCGGTCCCTTCCTTCAAGAGCTTGCACATTGCACAGGGCAGAGCCACTATTTTTTTTTAGCCTTTTCCTCTTGGTGACATCATGGGTCTAGTCAGACCATGAGGCCTGCAAGACTTGGCTCCATACCCTTCTCTCTACCTTTTCACCAACTTCCTATGTCAAAGCACCTGGCAGGATAACTGCAATGGATGGTTGGGTTTCTTAACCTATTTGACCATTACTGAATATTACTAGGGGAAATCATAAGAAATCTAAATTTTTATAGGTTAGAAACAGTCAACTATTGACAATTTCATATGGTTCAATCAAATATTTAGCATGTTGTATGGAGCGAATAATTCGCAAGCTTTTGAAAGTGCTTTTAGGTTTTTCCAAGAATTCATCCCCTAAGACTCTTTCTCAGCCAGACAGGCAGAGAGTCAGAGGCTGATTCCTCCTTAGGTTGATTGTTTCTGGGAGGTGAGAGGTAATGAGGTCTGGTTAATTCCAGCTGAGGTGCCCTGAACTGGGTTGCTTTTGGTAGGAAAGGTATTTTCAAAACTCATTGTTTGCTGAAACAATCTGATTTGTGTAAATACATCATAAGAATTTCATAGTATGTAATAAATACAACTGTGTGAAAAGGTTTAAATAGCTCAAAATGATGTGACTTTGTAAGGCCCTGTTTTCACTGTAATCTCTTCTGTTTAAACTCATGTTTCTTAGTGCTGGGTTTGAATAGCACAAACTGATTTCATTTGTATTTTAAGCATCCATTAAAAAAAAGGACTCAAGTAATGGATTAATCATGTAGATATTAAACCAAAAAACGAAAAGGAGGAGGAGGAGGAGGAGGAAGAGGAGGAGTGAAAGAACATTTAAACCTCTGTGACCCCACCATAGAAAGGGCTGCTTTTAATATTTTTCCAAGGATTCTTCTAGACTTTTTTCCAAATAGGTACTATTTGGAAAATGCAAATATTCTTGGGAAGCTGAGGGGAAACTATTAATCATGCATAATTTACTTGGAATTGACTTAATCAAATGTTTTTAGAACTGGAAGTGACTAAAAATAATGTAGACCAGTCCTCAACCAGGGGTATTTTACCCTACAGGTGATATTTGGTAATGTCTGGGGACATGTTTGTTTGTCACAACTTAGGGATGATCCTGGCATCTAGTGGGCAGAAATCAAGGATGCTGCTAACACATTGTACAAACAACACACACGATGGCTCCCACAACAAATAATTACTGGGTCACAAATGTCAGTAGTGCCGAGGGTGAGAAAGCTTGTTTTAGACCAACATCCTTATTTTCTGAGTAAAAAGTCCAGAGCTAGAAGATAGTTTGCAAAAAGTCAATCAGTCAATTGGTGGTAGGAGAGAGATGAGAACCTTTGTCACTTCTGCCCGGTCCGGGGCTATTTTCACTGCACTGGGACAAATGCAAATTTTGGTAGCCAAAGAGGGGCTCAGGAAAGCATGAGAGCATAATTCTAAAACAGGGCTCTGGGGGGAAGATAGATCCAGGTATTGAGGGGACAGGGTCTGCAAACAGAAGGAGAAATTAAATAGGTAGGAGTACAGTGAGACCATTGGGAGCAAGTTTTAGAGGAGGTCCGAAAAGAGCAATGGAGCTCTATCCCTAGCAAATATGACTTGCTAAGCAAGTTTATGTGGATGTTTCCATGGTGTTTGTATGACCATCTCTTTCCAGTTTGCCTGGAACTGTCTCATTTTAATAATGAAAGTCCCATATTCTGGGAGCCTCCTCAGTTCTGGGCAAACCAGAATGGTTGTTCATCCTGTTTCCCATTCCTTCACATAAATATACATGAGCAAAAGTTATTCTGCCAACTTCATACTAGTTTGGTGAATTGGAGGAAATTTGGTGAAGAATGTGTGGGACCTCTCTGTACATTTCTACAACTTCCTGCGAATATATAATTATTTCAGAATAAAAGTCAAAAACAGCTTTGTGAATGAGATCTAAGTGAATTACTAACCTTCTCTCAACTGAGACTACAGGGAACTTTCATGCGGCCAGATGGGATGCCCAGAGTAGAAAGCTCTTTATAATGATATCATAGGCTGCCACACCATCACCATGGGTGACAGCTTCATGGATATCTGAGAAGGGCAGGGAGGATGGCATTTGGGCACAGTGCAGATAGTGTGGTTGGCATTTAGGTATGACCATAGGGTTACTTAATCTTGAAGTAGTACAAGTCTTCTCGTGGTGGGAAAAAGTACATGTTTGGGAATAAGAAGGAAGGATGGTTTATACAATAAAAAAATTATGAAGTCTTCCCTGAGGGAGTCATTCGTTCATCAATTCATCCATTCACTGCAGTGACGAAGAGTCTGCTTAGTGATAGAAATCAAAAGATGAGTAGGAATCCTTATCTTCCCTTGAAGGGTTTTTGGTTTAGGGGGCTGAAAGAAAGTCAATGAAGAAAAACGTCTTGTGTTTACTTTAGCAATGTAAAGTATACTTCTTTCATAAGAAAAGGAAGGGAACATTAGTTGAATACCTTCTATGTTCAAGAATATAAGTTCTTGTGGATATAAGTTAGAAATCTGTGTCCGTGTCTTCAGGTAATTAAAACAACTGGACTTTATAGAGGCACATGGGGTTTTCAATGTATGGAAATAATTTAACAGATATTTTAATTTAATGGAATTTCAATTTTTTAAAAGAGGCATATTCACAAATTGGAAAATATCAAGTAAAATTATCTGATGGGCTTGGGTATCTGAACATTGGGTGGCAGTTTTTGACCAGAAGACTTCTCAATCCATTCCACATTTTTTTTTTTAGCATTTTAGGTTAAATCTTGGAGAATTTTTGTCTAATTTTCCACTAGGGGTCAAGTGCATATGATGCTCACACATAGCCAGAGAAGGTAGTATTCTACATGGTTTGATTTCAGTATGGCTCCTGAAGTGTCCCAACCTATTTTGCCTGAAGCTTGTGATGATGTTCTCAGTGTTATCGAGCCTTTCATTTTACTGTTATACGTCTTCTTTCCTGAGAGGAGGAACTCTGGAGATGAATTCTTTTTTAGCTGCAAATGAATGCTACCATATGTGTTGCCAAAAGGGGAAGAAAAGTTTACTAAGTGCTAAGCCATAGCGAATGGGTCAGGAGAGAAAGGGAATCAGGAAGCAGATGGTAATGGGGGAAAGGAGGAAGAAAGCGTAAATATGCTAAAACAGGAAGTACTGGAGGCAAATCTTGCCCTGTTTCTCTTACTTTGAGAATTGCCTGAGTGGTCAGGAAGTCGGAGCTGCCATCTTGTTTTCAGATGTGCCTCTATCTAGGGTTTTATCTTTAGTTTTATCAAAGGAGGTACAGCTGGGAGAGCTTTTAAAAAATACCTACCCTCCAGCCCCACCTCCAGAGAGTCTGAGTCAGTAGGTCTTAGATGGGAGGGCCCCAAGCATCAGTATTTCCTTGAAGTACCCTGGGTGACAGCCATAGTTGAGAACCTCTATACAGAATAGGCCCCTAATTTTCAGATGAATAGATCACGTCCAAGAGACATTAGGTAACTGACAAAGGGCCACACAGCTAAACTCAGAGGTACATCTAGGACCTGAGTCTCCTGCTTTCATGTAAGAATTTTCTAATAATATATTTAGAACCTCCCAAGTGTAAAGTACTAAGCTAAGCTTGCTCTGGATGCTAGAGAAGTCCTAAATCTTTCTCTAATGGGCTTCTTTTTGTTGTTGTTAAACACCTCACATGGTGCCTGGCACATAGTAGCACTTAATAAATACTTGCTGAATGAAGGAGTGTGGCTTATGTTTAATTTTCTCCCTCACGCCCACCAGAAGCACTGAAGTAGTACTGCTCAAAGGTGCTAATGTGGAATGGAATTACTCCCCACTCAGTCCCTTTCTTAGAATTTGTTACTTCTTTGTGACTCAACCTATGAGCCTAGGATTGAGTAGATCATAGCATTCGAGGGGATTTTCATTAAAGTAATGAAGTAGCAGTTGGCTTTTCGGCTTCAAATTCTTTCCCTTGTTAAAGAAACTGAAACATTATCTTGAGTAGGATTGGCTATTTAAATCCGGCTGAATGGTTTTTCGATAGAAGTGATTTAAAAAAAAACATTTTTCATTTTTTGGAGGAATTTGTTCCATTCTGTCTTGTGTTTCATTATAAACAGTTTTTTAATAGCAAAAATTATTCTTCATGCCGTAAATGTGTGGTGAATGCCTCCCAACCATATTTCCACATAGACCTCAGGTCTTTGCCAATTTTTCTGTATGTAGAGCCCCCACTGATGATGGCTCAGAACTGAAACCCAATCTAATGCTACTAAACTCCTGGATTGAGAAGGGTTTTAAAATCACCTTTGGTGGTTTACACAGAAATTAGCCCAGGTGCTCTGGCTTCTCTCCTTTCCTAGGGTTGTTGATAATGTAAGACAAAGCCCACTTCATGCTGGAGTGTATGCTCTTGAGGGCAAGGGTCTGGTCAATTTCCTCACTTTATATCCCTCACTCAACGCAAATGCTCTACACTGTGCAATGTCAATGTGGGAGAGGAGGTGACAATACCCCTATGGGGTGCAAATTAATTCAGGGGGTGAGGATTTGAAAAAAACTTAAGACAATGGTTTGTGACCCTTCAAAGGGCCATAGTACATAAATAAATATATAGTATATCTATGCCACTAAATTTTCATGGGGATATTGGGGGAAATATCTAAAAAGACTTTTTAGAGGAGTCTAATAATGAAAGATCAAGAGACACTGCTCTAAACCCATCTGTCAACTGATTGAATAAATGTAATGTTAGAGGCAATGGAACTCTGTGCCTCCACTTTTTAGAGCTGGACAACTAACATGGGCAAAGATTCCTATGTTAAGAGATTTAGCTCACTACTGCAACATTTTGACTTTAGTTTGAACTGTTTTCTAAATTTTCAATGATCACTTTGAGACTCAACATTAAACCACTGGAATCAAGGACTCCTTCTTGGTCTTTTGCCTATTTGGGTGTGAAAATGGTAGCAATGTCTAATGGGAGCAACTGGACTGAAGGTGATGAAGCTGGGTGCCCATGACAGTGGCAGTGACATAGAGCAGAGCACAGCAATCTCCCTGGGAAAGACCCACCAACTCTCTTTTAGGGAGCATCTATCCAGAGGCGCGTTAGCTTCTTACGGCTCTACCACTTACCAGATTTTGATAAGACTCGAATCTCAGTTTCCTCCTTTCTAAAATGGGGACAATAGTAGGTGATACCATGGCCACATTACAGGGTTTGTGGTATCATATGAGATCATACATGTGAGCAAACTATAAGTTATTAATTTTAGTATGTTATTATTATTATCTTGCTGATTGAAATGTTATTATGAATAGATTTCCTGTGAAGAAGCAAGGGAGGATTTGAAGGAAAAAGACCTTTTCATGACCATGGCAGTCGGGGCCCTAGAAGACTCCACACGACACTCCACATGGCCCCACTTAGATGCAAGGGGGCTTGGAAATGAGACACCTGGTTGAGCAGTCATTTCTCAGAGGGAAATTTGTATAATGGAAAGGAAGCACAAGGTGGACAGCTAACAGTCTCTGCCACAAAAGAAAATAATTTTAACCTGTATCTAATTTTCCTAGAGCAAGGATATCTAAGAAGTTAAATCATCCTAGAAGGGTTTCCTTGAAGGTGTTCCCAGTTTGCAGTCTTGCTCCTCTGTCTTTGTCCTCAAGTCACTGCCTCTTTTCAAGAGTACTTTCTTCTTTTTACTTCTGTTGTGTAAATTTCTACATTGTTGGGAAATGCCACTCTACCTATAGAAACTTCTCTTACCATAGGATGCATCCTTTTCCCAACAGGAGTTTTCCCCTAAATTGGATTTATTCAATGTGGAATCATCTGCCCTCTTGGGAGGTTACTGGGGGAAAGTAGGATAGCAGCCATGGTAGTCTTTGACTTTCCAAGACCTTTAGACTAATCCATGAGGGGTATGGGCGCAATAAATGTGGTCCCCATTGAGCCTTTTACATCAGGGTGAGGAGGAGCTATGCTTTCTTATTTTTCTAGTTTTCTGGGGTATTGTTAGAACAAATACACACACACACACACGAATCTTTGGAGGACAATGTTTAATTCTTGGCCTGGTGTGGTGGCCCACGCCTATAATCCCAGCAATTTGGGAGGCTGAGGCGGGCAGATCACGAGGTCAGGAGATCGAGACCATCCTGGCTAACACGGTGAAACCCCGTCTCTACTAAAAATACAAAAAAATTAGATGGGCATGGTGGCAGGCGCGTGTAGTCCCAGCTACTCGGGAGGCTGAGGCAGGAGAATGGTGTGAAACCGGGAGGCGGAGCTTGCAGTAAGCGGAGATCGTGCCACTGCACTCCAGCCTGGGAGACAGAGCAAGACTGCATCCCAAACAAACAAACAAACAAACAAACAAAAAAAGTTTAATTCTCAGTGAGGGACAGAAACACTCTCCTAATCTTCCTAACCACTCCTTAACTTGGTAGACTGCTTCTCTTATAGAAGAGTTAGTAATTTAAATGTTACTGCAAAATAATACTGTTTGTTTTCATTCATCATTTTTATGTATTCCATATCTTCAGGTAATAAGAAACTTGAAGCGTTGGACTATCATTTGCAATTGCCCAAATAAATTCCTAGATGAATGCCATCCTCTTGTCCAATCCCCATAGGGCATCTGAATAGTTTCATTCTTCCACTTATGACATTTCTGTGTCCTCCCAATGTACTTCCCCCGTCATGCTTATTCATGCCCCAGTGCCATTGCCTATCCTGTTCCCCTGGCCAGGAATGCTCTTTAAATAATTCTTTTATCCTTCAAGACCCAACCCAAGTCCCACTCCTCCATAAAACCTTCCCCTACTTCTCCAGCCCACACTGATTTCTGTCTCTGACCTTTCATTACATTCCCCAGCATTGAGTGAATAATTGTTCTGTGTATTTTCTCTCTGTTGTCAAGGTGGTGTTTGCAGATACACATACTAAGCGCTATATAAAAACTTATTGTCTGAATGAATGTTGATGTGAGACTAGAAGCAAGAGAATATTCTTGGATAACAGATGGGAGATGGTGTTTCCTAAAACTCTTCAAGGACAAGGAAATTATCATATATTGTTCCTTATTCTCACTACTTGTAGAACTTTGAGCAACTTATCTAACTTCTTTAAGTCTTCATTTATTTGTGTATAGAACAGAGGGAATGACAACCACTTTATCCAATTTTTGGAAGACTCAGAAATAATCTAGGAAAAGTATCTAGTTGAGTGTCTGGCATATAGTAGGTGCTCAATAAACATTCATTGTCATTACTATTATTGTTGTTGCTGACATCATTGTTATTTTCCACAATGCCTAGTATAGTGCTGAGTATGTGATGTCGACTGACTCTTTAATCCTGGACAATGAAGTTGTTCAGGGCCCTGCAGTGTCCTTCATTGCTCTGAATATTTCTGCATGATCAGTTCACAGTCCAGGAAATCTGTTGAGGGAAACAAGTTGGAGGAGAATCACAAAGATCCAGTAGAAGTGCCATATCCAAGCCCCACAGCCTGAGCCAGGTAGAAATGAAAACTTTCTCACTGAATTCCCTAGACTGGCATGACCCCAGACCTTAGCTCAGACTACGTGAGGAGTGTGATAAACTGGACTCTGAATAGTGGCTTTCATGAAGCAGCTCAGATAAAAATCTTACTATTCAATTTTTAAATTTACAACTTAGAAATTCTAGATTGGTTGACATTGGCTCAATACTTTAAACCAGCTGATGGAAAGAAAGATCTGTTATTGATTTACTGGCCTTCTTCTCCCCCACACCTTTCCTCTGAGCACTGACTAAAATCTCTCTAAAACAAGTATTGGGGGCCTCACAGTCTTCGGAGCACTGACGGTGGGAGGAGGAGTGCAGGAAGGGAGGCATTTGCATCTCATTGCTGGCTTCAAGGGTTGTGTCACTTCTTTAAACATTCGCTGTTTGGCAATCCACCATTCTTCTCCATCCTGAGACAAGACCTCATCCAGCAGTAGGACCCCAAAACATGAATCAGCCCGGGCATGGTGGTCATGCCTGTAGTCCCGGCACTTTGGGAGGCCGAGGCGGGTGGATCACTTGAGGTCAGGAGTTCGAGGCCAGCCTGGCCAACATGGTGAAACCCTGTCTCTACTAAAAATACAAAAAATTTGCTGGGCATGGTGGCAAATGCCTGTAGTCCCAGCTTCTCGGGAGGCTGAGGCAGGAGAATGGCTTGAACTCGGGAGGCGGAGGTTGCAGTGAGCCAAGATCACGCCACTGCACTCCAGCCTGGGTGACACAGCGAGACTCTGTCTCAAGCAACAACAACAACGACAACAAAAATAACAACAAAATGCGAGTCAGCTAACCTGGATTCTGTTTGGGCTGGGCTTTCCCAACATCTCCTCTTCTACCTCCGCAAGTTATGCATATCTTAGTGGAACCCTTTACCAGACAACTTTGGCAATGCCACCCACAGAAGGAAGGGTCTCGGGACTAGACTATTCCTATCAAGTAGTTAAGGTTATGGGGAGAAGGAGAGGCTGGTATAGTCTTTAATCCAAGGAGCCTCACACTTTGTCTGCTCTAAGGGGCTAAGACTAATAGAAGGCACTACAGAAAAATGACAATCATCAAATGAATAATAATTGAGTGCCATACACCATGCTTCATACTTGGCCTGTGTTTTTTATTTTTCATAACAATCCTGGATATTGGAACTCACTATCCTGAACAAATTAGGCTGAGAGAGCCCGAGCAGCTTGCCCAATATCATGTGGCTGGTAAGTGGCACAGATGAGCAGAACTTTCTCCTATGCTTCATGAGCTCTCATAGGAATGTACTCCTTGGGCTTCCTCGCTTCACTCAGGATTTACAGATCACAGGACAAATTGTGCTCAGAAGGACCTGATAGAAGAACACTGCCCTGTGAGGTAGAGGCCTAGGCTCTAATCCTGCTTCTGCTGGTATTAACTCTTTCACTTTGTACAAGTCAAACAAATATTGTGGGTCTCATCTGTAAATTGAGGGAGTGGAATGTAAACATCTCTGGAAGGTTTCTTCCAGCTCTGTGATTCTATGAACTAGTATCTAAATACATTTACAGGAATAACAAAAACTTCTCCCCCATCCTAAACTCAGTTATCCAGCAGCCCCATTCATATGGAATATTGGGAAGAACTAGATTATAAACAAAACTGCTGTCACAAAATCCACAAACATAAAGTCATGCCTTTTTGTAGAATCAGGCCCTTTCTCTAATCCTGTTTATTCATACTTTTCAAATTACTCTAAGAAGAGTCTTCCACTCGGCTGGGCACGGTGGCTCACGCCTGTAATCCCAGCACTTTGGGAGGCTGAGGCGGGCGGATCACGAGGTCAGGAGATCAAGACCATCCTGGCTAACACGGTGAAACCCCGTCTCTACTAAAAACACAAAAAATTAGCTGGGCGTGGTGGTGGGCACCTGTAGTCCAAGCTAGTTGGGAGGCTGAGGCAGGAGAATGGCGTGACCCGGGAGGCGGAGCTTGCAGTGAGCTGAGATAGCGCCACTGCACTCCAGCCTGGGCGACAGAGCGAGACTCCGTCTCAAAAAAAAAAAAAAAAAGAAATTTCTTCCATTCAAAATGTATATGACAAATTAGAAAAGGCGTGAGGAGAGGCTGACATAAACAGGCACAAACAGAAAAATGAAGGAGGAGGAATCGTTTTAAAAATACCTAAGGAAGCAAACAGGTGCAGGGCCAGTAAGTATAAGGGAAAAAGCTCCAATCATTTCAATAGACCCTTAGGGAATCTTTGCATCATTAAAAACAAGACAAACATATGATGATGTTCACATGGATACATTTGAATCACCAAGAAAAGATTGATCAATGTGGATAAACTCTGTTTAGGAAGGAAGTAAGATGTATATTCTGTTTTAGAAAGTTTTCCATTTATTATAGTTAATATTTTTCCTTTTCAAGTTTTGACACCTTACTGGGTAGGCTCTGAACTCTAGAAAACCCTGAAGTTTTGGTTATCTATTGCTGCATAACAAAGCACTCCAAAATATTGTGGCTTATAACAACAAATATTTTACTGTCTCATGACGCTATGGGTTAAATGGGTTCAGCTGGGAGATTCTTCTGCCCCACAGAATGTTGGATGAGGCTAAAGTCATCTGGGGGCTTAATTGAACTGGAACATCTTGAGAGCGTTTCCTCACATGGCTGGTGGTTGATGGTGACTGTTGTCTGGGAGCCCTCCTGGGGCTGCACCCAGAGTACCTGCACATGGCCTCTTCATGGATAGCAGCTGGGTTCTGAGAAGAGCAGTCCCAAGAGTGAGAATTCTAAGCGGAAAAGAGAGGAAATTGCCAGTCCCCTGAAAGGCTGGGCCTGGATTTGGCACAGCAATACTCTGGCCATATTTGATAAGCAGCTGCAGGACAAACCAGATGAAGGGAGGGGAAATAAATTTGAGCTCTCAGTGGGGAAAGTGATGATGAACTTGTGGCTGCATTTAATCTACCACACCTGGTTTCCAGAACAAGTTTTTTCCTGAGGGGCTTGGAGGACTGAGTTTTTACTGTGCTTCATTTTCACGTTGTACTTTTGTGTTTTTAAAACACCTTGGGAAATATGTTATTTGCTTCTCTTTTTTTTAAACACAGAAGCTGGAGAGATTCTTTTAAAACCCCAGGCAGGTTATGTCACTCCTCTGTGGCTCAACACTCTCCAGTAGCTCCTGTCTCAGAGAAGCCCAAAGCCTTGCAAGGCCTACCCTATTCAGTTCCACGTTCTTCTGAATCCAGTCTGCATCCCTCCCAGTCGCTCTGCTTCAGCCACTCTGGCCTCAGGGCCTTTGCACTGGCTACTCCACTACCTGGATTACTGTTTCCCCAGTGATCTCTCAGCTCACCTTCTTACCTCCTTTGAGCCTATATCTCAATGGCACCCTCTTAGAGAGGCCCCTTTTTTTTCCTCAGCACTCCTCCTTCCCCTTCTAGGCTTTGCTTTTTGCCAAAGCCCTTAGAAATCTCACATGTTTTGTTTATTCATTTCTTTATCTGCTTCTCCCAGTGGAACTCCAGGGAGAGGGAGACTTTCGCTGTTTTGTTTACTACTGCACCCCCGGGGACTACAACAGTGCCTGGTCCTTAGTGATGATTCATATGTGTTTGAATGAGATATTGAATAAAAAGAATGAGTTCTCATTATATATTAGTATTTATGAGTCATGGTAAGTGCTGTGTTCTTGGCTTTACGGATGAAGAAACAGAGTCCCAGAAGATTTTGTGACTTGTCTGAGGTCACGCAGCTTGTGTTAGAGCCAGCTTTAGAACCCAGGGGCAATGACCTGCAGCCTCAGGTCTTTTGGGCAACCACTTCCTGCATTTCCATGCAGCTATTTCCAGGCAGGCACATACCCGGCTCTGACACGGACTCTGGATAGGCTCAATATGCAGATACACAGTCTTTCCCCGAAGTGAGAAGAGGGTACCACACTGCTGCTGTCATTTCCTGGACAGAGAAATGTGCATCTTGCCCGCTGGGTTCAGAGCAATAGTAATTACGAGAGTCTGGAGGGAAGTGAGAAAAGGCATCAAGGGCATTTAACAACCTTCACTGACCTGCAAATTATTATTTACAGTAACACAGAGCATTTCCTCTTCAGAGGCAAAGATGTAGAACATATCATACATGTCTTTCTTTTTTTCTTTCTTACTTTTTTTTTTTTAAGTAAGACTGACTCCTCATAGTGCTCTCCGGAAGCAGACAGAGAAGAGAAAGGGTTATTGGGCAGGTCAGAACGTACTTACCCTTAGGAGATGAAAGGAACGAATCTTCACTGTACTTTATTAAATTCCTCCAGGAACTCTATGAAGATGATATTGGAAAACCTGAGAATCGCATTGTAAACTCTTGAGAGGCTGGGTCGGGTTTTATTTAACATGCATCTCCTGTTGATTCGGCACACTGCTTTGCAATAGCAGGTCTGGAGAAGTGTGTTCAGATTGACTGCCCAGGCTGGGAGGGGCTTTGGTTCTCATCTCTTCCAATCTCGTCCCCAGGATGTAGACCATCTGCTCATTCCTAGACTGCAGCTGCCAAACCAAAAACATGTCCACTGACTGGTAGCTCATTACCTATTACAGCAGCCCTTCTTTTTATACTGCTAATGTTGAGCTACTGTCTTCTTCCTACAAGCTCCACCCTTCAGGTCTAGTTCTTTCTTCTGGATTGACAGAGGATAAATCTACTATGTTAGTAACAGATAAGCTTTCTTACATGAAATAGAGCAAGTTCTCCTTATCTCACTGGCTCTAAAAAGCAGAACTTGGCACCTAGCAGTCTGAGAAAGCAGGAGTTCCCTGAGAGTCCTCCCAGAGTGTATGTGCGTGTGTGCGTGCGTGTGTGTGTGTGTGTTTCTGCGTGGGGAATGTGTTTCTAATGTGGTGGTGCAGAGTTTGACATTGAAGTCAAGCTTCTTGGGCTCATTTCCAGGCTCCATCACACAGCTGTGTGACTTGGATATGACACTTAGCCTCTCTGTGTCTCAGTTTCTTAATCTGTAAAATGGGAAGAATAATAGTGACAACCTGATGGGATTGTTGTAATGATTAAATGTGCAAATGCCGTGAAGCATTAGTAGAGTGCCATCCTAGCATATACTGTGTGCCAATGATGCAGTGTCTTTGGGAGGATGTTCTGCTTCTCATGGGCTATAACAAGCAGAAGAAACCCGTGGAGCTGGGGGAATTATCCCTTGTCCCTGGTGCCTTCTCCTCCAGTGCTTCTCTGTTTTCCTCCCTCTTTCTCCTCCCCTATCTGTTCCCAGGCCATTCTTCAGTTGTGTAGTCCCAGGATACTGTTCTCTAAGCTGGGCAGCTGCTTTTTCTTTGCCTGGGGACACTTAGACTTTTTCACAGGGAACCAGGGAGATCCACAATTCTCCCAGGTGCAAAGGAGTGACTCTAAGGGTGACCTCTCAGTGTGATGAGTGGGAAAGAGGTATTCAGGGGACTGAAAGTAAAACCCTTCCCAATACCCCTCACCCCACAACCACAAACACTCACCTACTTGGAACATTGATTGCGTGTGTCCATGAAATCACACCTTCCTGCCACATGTTTTACACTTGACCTTTTCTACCTTGCTAAGTTGTGACAAATCCTTTGATATGGCCAAGAATGAATTGCTTTCAATTTAGTCAGAATTCGTGATACATCACATGAAATGAGAAGAAAGACAACCTCATCAACAAATGATATTAATGCTCCAAATTTTGGATGGGTTTAAAACTAAACATAAAGAGAGGAAACTGACAGTTTTTTTTGTTTGTTTGTGTTTTGTTTTGTTTTTTTAAGACAGGGTCTCACTCTGTTTCCCAGTCTGGAGTACAGTAGCAAGATCTCTGTTTACTGCAGCCTTGATCACCCAGACTCAAACCATCCACCCACTTCAGCCTCCCAAGTAGCTGGGACTACAGGCCTGTGCCACTACATCCAGCTAATTTTTCTACTTTTAGTAGAGATGGGATTTCTCCAGGTTGTCTAGGCTGGTCTTGAGCTCCTGGGCTCAAGCCACCTTGGCTTCTCAACATGCTGGAATTATAGGCATGAGCCACTACACCTGGCTGAAACTGACATTTTTGAGGGCTTGTTTTTTACCAGGCCCTGTGCTAGGTGATTAGCGTAACCCAGGGAGGGGTGGTAGTTGTATTCTTCCTGTTTTCAAAGATGAACAGTGAGCTGCTCAAGGTTCACAGAAGTCACTTGAGCATTCCAACCCTAGTCAGTCTGCATCCAAAAGCAGAAGGTTTTGGGTTGTGCAGGCCGAATTTGAAGCCAATGATCAGGAGACTTGGTTTCTAATCACACAACAGGGCTGGGCTACTATTTCTTTCTTTTTTTTTTTTTCTCTTTTGAGATGGAGTTTCGCTCTTGTTGCCCAGGCTGGAGTGCAATGGCATGATTTCGGCTCATCGCAACCTCTGTCTCCTGGGTTCAAGTGATTCCTCTGCCTCAGCCTCCTAAGTAGCTGGCATTGCAGGCATGTGCCACCACATCCAGCTAATTTTGTATTTTTAGTAGAGACGGGGTTTCTCCATGTTGGTCAGGTTGGTCTTGAATTACCAACCTCAGGTGATCCGCCCACCTTGGCCTCCCAAAGTGCTGGGATTACAGGCGTGAGCCACCGCGCCTGGCCTACTGTTTCTTCACATATAAAATGAGAATGGGAAAGATAATATCCACCTCACATTCCTCCTGGGGTAGGTGAAGTTGCTTTTTAATCATTTACCTTAATTTATTTATAACAGTAATGCATACACATGAACAAAATGTGGCAAAGGCTGTTGGAGAGTACGTCTCTCTGCCGCAGCTCTGAGCTCATGCCCTGGATGTACACTCCTTGGCCATGTCTTTTTACTTCTGGTAATTCCCACCACAACCTTAGATAATTCCTTTATAATCTATTTCTTGAAATTGTCCTATTTAAACTGTATCCACCCCCCACTACTATGACACGAATTTTTAGCACCTTTACACTGTCTCATGTCTTCCATGGATTTTTGTACACACTGCTATTATCCTCATTCATTCTTGTGGCTACTTTTATAGGTATTAAACAACCTACTTAAATCTTCACTTTGGGATTTGTTAACTGTTAGGAGGAATCTATTGGCTTGTGATGGGAATGGAGGTGCTGCTAGGGCTGAGAACATCTGTTTGGTTCCTCCATGCCTCACTGGGCCTGGAACCGTCCTGACACAGGCAGGTGCTGGAATATCCGACAACAGCACACCCACACTCCCTGGCCCTCACCACCTTCCCACCTCCCTTTTCTGAGCTGTAACATTTCCTTCTGCCTTTACTTCTGGTGTATACAATTTCTATTCTAGGTCTTCCAAGTTTTGTCTGTAGGCTAATTTGGAAAACAGAAAAGCAATACATGAATTTGAAGTATTCTGTTTATGAAAATTTTATACGCTGCAAAACCAAGTAGTATGACCAAATCCATATCATTGAACAGAGAACAGTGAGGGGAAGAATGTTCCCAAAGCCAAGACCAAATGGATACTCTTTTCTTCACACAGACCAATGCCATGGCCGCCGGTTGCTCTCTGAGGAGGAGGGTGGGCAGTTATGAAACTTGGAAAGGCCTTTCATTAATCTCCCCACAGTCCATCCCTGCTCGTTTCCCCAGGGCTCTGATCTGGGAGCCTCTGCAGGGCTTTGCTGGGAAGGGCGGCTCTACCTCCAGGCCAGTTCTCCCCCCTTGCATGTGGTTCTGGGATGTAGATTTTTCCACTCAGCTTTATCTGTTGATATGATCCCATCTTCTTTTGGTCCAGGTATTTGTAAAATTTTCTGGATTGCAGCTGGATCCTTTCATGTTTGTTATGAATTTATTCTTTTGCATTTATTTATTGTTATTTCAGTGGAATTGGGGAGGAAGGAGAGGTAAAAGTAGGCCTAAACTACCATGTTGAACTTCAGGATTTATTTCAAAAATTTTAAAATTCATAACTATTCCTTCAGTGAATGAATACATGACCTCATGGTTTAGGTAAGGGTTGATCAAAATGATGACCTGGCCATTTTTGACAGGGCCAGAGAACCTGCCCTTGCATCCTTTCCTCTCCCCACCCCAAACAAACGATGCCATTTCATGTCCTTATAAATAGATGAATATTCCCATCTGGACTGACTAATTTGACAAGTCCGTGTGTCAATGAGATGAGAACAGAGAACAGAGTACAGGAACGAGGTGTAGGGACAAGGGAAGAATGAAAGAGGCATTTCATAAATTTTAAAAGTATCCTTTATTGTTATATCTAGGGACTTGTTTTACAGCCAAAAGAATCAAGACACCTTCAAGAGAATGTGATATAGCTGAAAGTGTTGGGTTGGCAATAAACAGAAAGACATTTGAGAACTAATTTTGTTTCTTCTATCTTCTGCAAATTGGGTACAATGATAATACGTGCCTTGGAGGTGGTAATGTCGACTGAGCAAGGGGGTATGTGGAGAGCACCCAGCACATTGTAGGTTCTCAGCAATGTTAATTCCCTTTCCTTAGAGAAGAGGAGATGGACCAGCACAGAAGAAGCAAGATGAAAGCTCTTTATACCTGCTCTACTTAGTTTACCACAGTTTCATATCTTTATTATTTCTGTTTGTTTTTTTTCTTTTTTTTATCTCCCTGCCTCTTCTCTCCTCTTCTCTACCCCAATCCACAAAGTTAGTAAAATCTTTAAGCATACATTTAAAGAAAATTGCATGGTATCAGCCGCAGGAATGTGTTACCATTTAACAGTGGCCATCCTCGACTCCACCCCAAGGACCCCAGATGGAGAATCCCAGCTGGGCCTGAGAGCCTTGCGGTGATGTTTCCCGGATGCTCTTTCTGCCCTCTCAGCCACTTTCCTTTAAATTAAATAGCTCTACAGTGGTGGGACAACTGAGGCCCCTGGTCTGAGATAAACCCCACCTTTTCTGTGGCAGGGGCCCTGGCAGCGTCCTACCAAGCTCCCTATCACTGTGTCGGATCCTGAGCGGAGCACATTATCAAACAACCTGGGATTGACAGAGGAAGATTTGAAAAGTGTTTTATTCTTTCCACAGCACCACCTTCAGAGACTTAGTCAAATTGTTCTTTCCTGCCTTGAGGTCAACCACGGTTCACAGACTCACATGACCTCCGGGAAGCCAGGCATGTCCTTGCCCAACTAGACTCCCAGAGGCCTGTCGTGTGCCCACCAGCTTCTTGTCTCTAGATATTTTTCCAGGGGTGAGAGAGATGCAATGTGAGGTCCCCTGACTTCCTGAGGTTAAGCCCTCTTGCTCCCACTGAGGGATTTGAAGTACATCTGTCCGGGTTTGAATCCTGGTTTGAACAGTGGACAAACCTCTGTACTTTAGTTCCCCCAGCTACAAAGTATTAATAGAATTTCACATGAGAACCTACTTCATAGGGTTGGAATGAGAATGAAACAAGTGAATACACGAAAGGCCTTTAGAGCAGTGGGTTCTTAACTTTGGTGCTTACAGAATCACCTGGAGGGCTGGTGAAAACACAGATTGCAGGGCCCTGCCCCAGAGAACGCCGTTTAGTTGGTGTTTCTAACAGGCCTGCAGGTGATGTTGATGCTGCCCGACTGAAAACCCCTGTCTTAGAGCAATGCCTGACACAAGATCAGTGCTATATGATTGGCTTGTTGTTCATTATTTACTTCAGAGAAGAAAAAATAATGCTACAATATGTTTAGAATACATGCATGATTACATAGTACATTTAGAAGATTCTGGGTAGCAACTGAACCAGCCATGCCCCCACTGTGTTAGAAGGGCTTTAAAGGGTTAGAAGACAGTGGGGGCTGGAGACAAGCAGGGCAGCCTGCAGGTTTTGCAGTATCCAGGAGATCCCCTGGCCCTCCCTCTGTGGCTGAATTTATGGGCAAAAACAAACAGGATTGGAAGCCAGATAAGACTTGCCTTGCATCTCTCTCCAAGTATTTTAGACTCAGCATGGCTCTAGGTGTTACAGGAAATAATGACACCCAAGAGTGGGCCCGGCCTTGAACGACCTCAGTTAAGGAGCTAAATCCATCCCACACCAAACAATAAGGAAATATGGGAGGTGCTTCTGGTCTGACATGATGCTAGCTACACACACAGTAGGAGATGGCCCTGGGTCTTAGTGTTTGGCAGTGTGTGTCACACTGACCAGCATCTAAAGGTTGCTCTGCCATTATCAGTACAGCACAGGAGATGGTCCTCTGGCCCGCTGCAACTGAATTTTGTGTCTGGAATGAACAGGGCAGCCTGCTTCCAGGGCCCATGTGAGGACAGGAAGCACTGTAGGATACCACGAAGTTAGGGACCCGTCTGTTCTGTGCACAGCCACACCCCTGGTAGGCATCCAGACAGTGTGTTGAATGAGTGCATGGCTGAGCGAAGCACTCTCAGTGTCTAGCTGGCGGGGCTCAGCATGGATAACTGTCCTCATTGCTGTTGCTATTTTTGGTAAGGACTGGGCTGATTAGGGGAAACCAACGGAAGATGTAAAGAGTGATCCAGACTTGAGGGATGGATGGGATGAGGAGGACAGAGGAAGAAGGGTATTTCGGGTATGGCTGAGGGTGTTGGGCAAGCTGGGAAGCAAGAAGGAGCATGGTATGGCCTGGCTCAGCGAGGAGGCAGAAGGGCTGTGGAGTGGGACTGGCTGGGGGTGCAGGCTCTACAGAGCGAGGCATGGGGAAGCTTCAGGGTCTGTGCATCCAACAAAAAGCATTCATCTCCCAGCTCATCCCCCCATGTCTTTCTGACACTTTTGGTCATATAAAAAGCAAGAGTCAAAGAGCCCAGGTTGTAGTTTCTTCTTGTTTCTCTCCCAGTTGAAAAATCATTTTGATAAAGAGAATCAAGTTGAGCATAGAGGAACATTTCTCAGGTTCTCAGATCAGTGTGTCTTACTCATTCTACTGCTATATACATGGCTTAGGCCCAGGTGCTCACACCCAGCTGACTCTGATATCTAGGGTATTAGAACGGTTCTGGGGAATGAATGGTTCTTGTCTTCTATGTAGTTTGAATGATTTTTCATTCTCTGAGACACAGCTGTTTCAGAGGTGGCCTTGTTCTGGACTTCTAGAAAACCTAGATACCAGTCTGGTCTATGTGTTCTTAGGAGGAGGAATCAGAGGAACCAGGAGCTCCCTGCAGGAGGAGAAAGAAAGGAGGTTAGCAAACCTGCAGAGAGAGAAAAAAACCACATCCTCGTGTGCCAGCTGGCAGCACTCAGTACACAAAAGTGTTGATAACTCTGACTTTTTTCTGATTACTGCTTACACCCTAATTCCCACCCCTAACACGTACACAATCCACTTTCCATGCTGCCATAGGGAACCCTTAGTAAGACGCATACCTGACTGCTCTATCTGCTTTCCATTTCTGGCTTATAAAATTCCAGTACCCTCCTCCCGCCCCAAACCTGCAAAATTGAGTAGAGTTTGGCATAGGAGGCTTTTCCCAATTTGGCTCCAATTTAACTTTCCGACTTCATTCCCATTCCCTTCCCTCCTCCTTCCCTTGCAGGGCTGTGGTGGCTCCCTAAACAGTTTGGTGTCCTACCTGACAAACTCATATTCATCCTTCAGGACCAGGTCAGTGCCACCTCCTTACCCAGGACTAATAAGAGGAAGGTACTTCTATGATAGCCCACAGTTTCCCACCCTCCAACTTGGAGGGAGAAACACAAGCCAACAAAGCTCAGCTCTCAGTTCTGGCCCCACCTGTGACCACAGGAACTCCAAGCCACCCTCCGAATGCCCCCACCTCCAGTTTTCCAAAGAGTCTCCGGAAGGTATTATCTGCATGCTCTTGTGCGCAGCTCTCTAGCTCCTTCGTGGCATTTGTCAATTTCCTTCTCTACAGTGCAGGAGCCAGTTGCCACATCCCCACACCTGCTGTCAACAGGCTCTGGTGCCACTGAGGCCACAGCCCTGTCTCCTGCTGATGCTTGCTGAAGGCTATGTCTTCTTTCCTTCAATCATGTGTGCGCTGGTCTGGCTCACAGCTCTGCACTGCAGTATAACTTTCAAATGGGGAGCACGAGAGAATGATAATGTGAATAGGACATGAGTAGCTCCCACTTACCAAGCCCTTGTGTGCACCAGGAATGGTGCTAAACACTTATGTGGATTCTACATTGTAATCCTCGTGCTTACCTAAGAAGTACGTCCTGTTATTATTCCCATTTTACAGGTAAGGACCACAACACCAGAGGCTCAGCAAGACTAAGTGGATGCCCTAAGTTCTCACAGCTGGTAAGGGAGGGCTATGAGTTTAAATCTATGTCGGTTTGGCTCCGGAGTGTAGAATCTTTACCATTAAGTGGTGCTGCCTCCTGCCACAGCTTGCACACCAGCTGCAAGTGAGATGGAGCAATCCAATTCCTTACTCAGAGATTGCTGATTCCTTCAGCAGTCTAACAGCTGGAACTCTCTGTTTCACCCACAACAGTGCCTGGCACATAGTGGAAGCTCAATAAATATTTAATGAGTGAAGGAATAAATGAATAAGTAGAATCTCATTCTAATCTGACCCTTTCACCCCTAAATGTTGGGCCTGGAAACCGTCATCATATCCTTCTTTAGCCTTCAAACTCAGATCAATGATATGGCTCAGATGGGGTTCTTACAAAGCAGGCTGAGATGCTGATGTCCATGAAATGGACCTTGAATCTCTCTGGCCTCAATGGCAACAATAGGTTCTTCACTAAGTTTTCCCATCTGTTCACACATGGCCTTGGTCCTCCATAGAGCCCCACCAGCCATTTTGGGAGTCCTGGAAAGATGTGTCACCTGTGTCAGTCGAGGTCACTGTGTGGTGTCCTCTCTCACTCTGGCTCCCCCTCCCCTGCCCCGCCGATGATGTCTTCTGCCTGCACGACCTCCTGCGCTGCCTCTCCCTGTCCCTGCTTCAGTACCTCCTGCAGAAATACCGTTGTTTATGTTCAGGGCCATGTCCTCTGACTGCTGCCAGCCTTCACCCTGCCAGAGCCATGCTGTGTTCTCTTCAGACATGGAGGGGCCACTACCCCACTTTGTCACACACTTAGCCCACTGGGGCTTGACTGGGTGAAGACATGAGTGCCCATGACTTACTAGGTCCTTTGGAAATCCTCTGCTCCGGCTTCACATTGTAGCTCGTCGCCACAGTGCCCAGACCTGAGTTTGGAACTGGTTGGTGTGTGTGTATATGCATGTGTATACGTGTGTGTGTGTGTGTGTGTGTGTGTACATGTGTATGCAACACCATACTTTCCTCCCTCCTCTCCCAGCTTCCCACACTGACATGAGACTCTTTCCTCTCCTCCCCAATGATGCTAATCAACCCCTGGATATAGACATTTGCTGGTCTCGGTTCCTCACCCTCTTCCACTTCATCAGACAAATCCAGCCACATATGGATTCATTTTAAGGATTATCTTGGACCACCCCCACTGCCATCCCCTGGCTACAAACTTAAGAAGGTCTGCTCCATGGTGCAGATGTCAGGTGATCCAGCCTGCTGAGGAGTGGGGAGCACGTATTCAGTTTTATCAACGGGTCTGCCATTTCCAGATTTAAGGCCTGGATTTACTGTGAAGCTGATGAGACTGAAGCTTTTGAATCTCCCTCTCACTCCCCCTGCCCTCACCCCTTGCAGAGGAGGGGCCTTAGTGCTCATATGTCTTTGTAAAATTTGGAAAAGTAAGCCATTTTAACACAACCAGTTAAGATCACTTTTTATCCCGACCTTTCCTCCATCACACCTTCCTTCCAGTTAGGTGACCTTGAAGCAGCCTTGGGCATTTTGGGGATCTGGCTAAAGGGCAATAGAGTTGGGCATACACAAGTTCAGATTTCTTGGAGTATGTTAGGGTTATTTGTCATCATTTTTATATATGGGTTTTTAAAAATTTTTTTTATTATATTTTAAGTTCTGGGATACATGTGCAGAACGTGCAGGTTTGTTCCATAGGTATACACATGGCATGGTGGTTTGCTGCACCCATCCACCCATCATGTACATTAGATATTTCTTCTAATGCTATCTCTCCCCTAGCCCCGCACCTCCTGACAGGCCCCAGTGTGTGATATTCCCCTCTGTGTGTCCATGTATTCTCATAGTTCAACTCCCACTTATGAGTGAGAACATGCAGTGTTCGGTTTTCCGTTCTTGTGTTAGTTTGCTGAGAATGATGGTTTCCAGCTTCATCCATGTCCCTGCAAAGGACATGAACTCATCCTTTTTTATGGCTACATAGTATTCCATGGTGTATATGTGCTACATTTTCTTTAATGGGCATTTGGGTTGGTTCCAAGTTTTTGCTATTGTGAATAGTGCTGCAATAAACACACGTGTGCATGTGTCCTTATAATAGAATGATTATAATCCTTTGGGTATATGCTGTGTAATGGGATTGCTGTCCTGGGGCAGTAATGGCAGGGATACTCCTACTAGCCGCTAGGTGGACTTGTCCCCTATTGTGGTACGAGGGTGCAGGACAAAGGTCATCTATCATTTTCACCATGTCCTAGGGCACCTGGCATGGGGAGTATGAGAGTAATGGAAGGGAAGGAAGACAGAATAAATGTGTGGAGCCAGAAGCTGTGTTGTGGAAAATTCTTCCCATGCCTAATTAAAACTATTTCCCAAAGGAGGGAGGTCCTGCTGAGTCTGATGGGGTCGGGGTGGGGGAAGAAGGGGTGGGGTGGGAAGAATGAGAGGAGGTAACTCAAGCTAGGGCTTCCCCCTCCACCTGTCAGACTCTGTAGGACAGCCATCCTGGCATCCACCACGAGCTCATCCTCAGGCAGCCCTCGGAAGGCTTCCTCTTCCTGCAACCCATCATCTCTGGACATCTTTTGAGCTTTTTCTCCTCGGATCTTCTTAATCTTCGCTAGTTCTTTTAGCTGTGATGCTTCAAATCTTGCTTCACAGCCCAACCCCAGATGAGATCCTGAGACCAGTTTCCCTCTGCCTTAGTCATTGCTCTGTGCCCATCCTCACTCCTGGAGCTCTGACCACCAGTGAGGTTGAATCTTTTCCTCCATTACTCCCCGTTCTCTCTACAGAGGGTCTCGAGCTGTGCTCAGAATAGACAAGACTCTGTTACTAAACAAGGATCTTGTTCAACATCTTCGTTTCCCTCAATTCTAGAAAGAGGGGCCCAAAAACTTCACCTTGTTGCCTAAGGCCTCAAAGACATGGTTTTTGTGGGTAAAGGTGTCTCTAATCTCTTTTGAGTTGGTGGTATTTGAAACCTCTTAGCATTTGAGGTCTTCATACAGACATAGAGGGCCATGAGGACATGCCCATGTCCTTCCTCCACACCAATGGGACAACTTTCCAGGTCATTTGTTAATTTCATTCCCACTGGGTTAAAAAAAATTCAACCTGTAGTTAGATGTGATTTACATATTTACTCTGTTACTAATTAATTGAGTGGTCTTAAGTAAATTACTTCTGTCTTGATGTTCATTTTTTCATTTATGAAATGAGGTTGTTGGACTATATGATTACTACAGTCCCCCAAGCTATAAATTATTATTTTCTATGACCTTCTGCTTGCAAAATTCTAATTAAACAGAGCTTCACTACTTGTAATTGTCACATAGCTAGAATTTAACTCACCTTAACTTTAAGGAAAAGTCATAAGAAAACAGGTTTGCATTAGGGAAAGAGGACAGGGGGAAAAAACCCAGGGTTTGGAACAATCCTTTTTTTTTTTTTTTGAGATGGAGTCTCGCTCTGAAGCCCTGGCTGGAGTGCAGAGGCGCGATCTTGGCTCACTGCAAGCTCCGCCTCCTGGGTTCATGCCATTATCCTGCCTCAGCCTCTCGAGTAGCTGGGACTACAGGCACCCGCCACCATGCCCGGCTAATTTTTTTGTATTTTTAGTAGAGACGGGGGTTTCACTGTGTTAGCCAGGATGGTCTTGATCTCCTGACCTCGTGATCCACCCGCCTCGGCCTCCCAAAGTGCTGGGATTACAGGCGTGAGCCACTGTGCCCGGCCTGGAACAATCTTATAGCAACTCTAGCTATATCTATAATATTCTATAGTCATCATTCATATATTCAATAATCTAAGAAAGGCTCAGTCATGCTTATTAGACCTTAATTACTGAGGTAGAGAATCAATTAAAACATTTTAGAAAGATTAACTGCTAAAAGGTGACTTTTTTCATTATTGTTGTTATTTTTGTTATTTTTAACAGAAAAAAAAAAAAACTGATCTTGAGATTCTCTGTCCTTTCCAGCATTGCAGTTAATCCATCAGCATCTTGTTATGTGCAGAGAGGTTTCAAATGTCATCAACTCAAAGGGATTAGAGACACTTTTCTCTCATTCTTGTAAACCATGGCCATGTAGACTTAGGTAACCAGGTGAAGTTTCTGGGCCTGTCTTTCTAGAATTGAGGGAGACAAAGGTGTTGAACAAGATTCTTGTTTAGTAACAGAGCCGTGTCTCTAAATGTGCACAGACCTTATTCCATCCTATCTCTTCCCTCCTCTCTCTGCCATGGCTAACAATAGTCCCACCCTTCACTTTCTCCGTTAGAAAATAAATAATCAAAGCAACGGAGGAGATTCAGACTATCTGAAAATACCAAGGACATCTTTGAAGTGGTTGAGTACACAGCCTTTTGAGAGAGACAGAGACGGCTTCAAATACAGGCTCTACCACTTACTGGCTCCAGGGTCTTTATGAAAGACTAAGAACACAAGGGAGGCAGGCAGCTTGGAATTGTAGAAGGACAGAAATATGCAGGGGTCATCTAGGCCTGTTCACGAAAGAGACATTTTGGCTGGGGTGAAAGTTCTTTTAGGGCCATCTTTCTGCCTTTGTTGAGTCAAAGCTGTCTGGCTAGCCACCTTCAGTTTCTTAGGATGGTTCCCCAGGTGTCTGAGGAAGAGCATTTCAAATAGGTACGGGAGGGGAGAGGGGACACGCTGGCTCCTGAAGATGTCAGCTCCACTGTTACTTAATAGACTAGTCTCTGGTTTATACATCAACCCACTATATATTTGGCTATCAAATACCAGTCCACAAGAAACTGACCTTTCCTCTCTGGATAAGTGCAGACTAACTCTAATTGCTGGACCTGCCAAGCTGAGGACCAGCATGTGGACTGCGGTAACTTCGTCAAGCTACTGGTTCCCTGGGAGCCAGCCAGCCTGTCCCTGATGACAGTCTTCTCTGTCACCAAGCTTCCTAACTGTAACAGATCTCAAAACATTTTGCAAATAAGCCAGTGCCATCACTGCACTTTGGAATGTACTACTTAGCCAGCACAAACAGCTTTTTTCTTTTTTTTTTTTTTTTCCTTTTTACCAAATTTGGTAGTCTGGCTTATCACTGGCTCCTGTCCTCTGGCAGTTGCAACAGACACTGGTGGTTTGTTGTGGGGCATTGGCTCTTCGGGGGTGATGATTTGTCACTTGGGCTTATGTGGCAAAAGTGGTGGATTCCAAGAAACACATGTTTAAGAAATTTAGGAAGGAACAAGGAAGTGGATATGATCATCAGCTAATTGGTTTGTTAGGCCAAAAATGCCTTTTGGTGCTCACCACAGCACTGTCGCCAGCCGTAAAGTAGCAGTGACCTCCCTTGAGGTCATTGTGTGAATGACAGTGATAAATATCTGGTTTTGGAAGGTTAGGGATTTTTCTCTCTTTGCTTGTTCTTCTTCACCCCGCAACTCCAACCCCCTTTGGTTGTTTGGAATCCTATTGAAAATCACAAACCAGAAAGAAAACAGCTTCCAGGATCAGTGGTGAATATTTCAAGAATCGGGTTACTGTGGCCTGTGGCTCTTGAGCTCAACTTGAAGACAATCCAGGTTGCTTTGGTGACCTTCCAGTGCATTTTCCCTAAAATACCCACTTTCTCTTGGTTTACCAGCGAGCAGGAGGTGGAAACGGGCAGAAGGGTCAGGCTAAGTAATGTGGCAGGATATATATATCCCCCAGCCCCTACAGTAATTGAGTCTAGATGAGGCTACCACTGAGTCAGATGCTATGCTTTGGAACAAAAACAAGTCTTAGGAGTGGCTGAGTACCTGATTTTGGGGGAAGCTGAGCAATTTTGTAGACGGGCTCTCAGTGTACCTTAAACTAGAGACTCAGGGGGTGTGTGAAGTTAAGACACTGGGTCAGTGTAAGATCATTTATAGAAGTGCAAGATGGGCCTGGAGGGACCGTTTTCCGCTACCCTAGTCTCTACTTGATGGAAGTCAGCCCCTTCTGTGAAGTAGAGAACAGGGTAGTGGAAAAGGCTGAAGTAAGAGTCAAAAGCCACGCTTTCTTGTTCTTGCTTCACTTTGTGCTGAACTGCAGAACTTTAGACAAATCAGTTTGCCTTTCTGGGCCTTACTTGTCTGGTAATAAGATAACTGGATTGATCTTTTCATGACGCGTTTTCCTTCTGTGTTTACCCAGACTCACCTCAAATATCCTTGTCACAAGTGCTTTCATCATTACCCTCGGTGAATCATATAAAACAAATTTTGCACTATGATCAAATGTGATCAAACGTTCCATTTTTCAATGTGGTATACTATATAGCAGCAATATTACAAATTTCTATTAAATTGAGGAACCGATACACTCCAAAGGGAAAAAGCTAGAATGGTAAAATTTCAAAGATAATTTTAATTATAAATAGTGTCACAAATAATGTCTAAATATGTATGTGCAAAAAGGGGCTACTTTATCAACTTTGGAGATTAATTTAGAATCATTTGTATTTAGCACCTTCTTTAATGCTAAAGATATGTTAATGCACTTAAAACAATGTCTTCTTAAGAACATTAAACTTTCCTTAAAAGTCATTTACACTACTATTTGCTTTGATTTGCCTATGCACCCTCAAGATACATAAATTCTAAATTAATGAGATCTGAGTTCATGAGATGTTATCACATTTGCTTTGGAATGTGTTGAACCATTTGGTAACTCCTGAATCAGCCTAAACTGGGGAAATAAATCTGATGCGATCTATGAGACTACATATGAAGCAGGGAGTTCTCTACTTAACAAATGCTAGAATACACAGAGTTAAATTTAAACCAAAATGAGATTTCCTGAGATCTTGAATACTAATATGTACTGCATTAGCCTTGAGATGGGTAAGGTCCTTCATAACAAAATAGAACACATGCCAAATCTGGTATCTTAAAGCAGTAATGTAGACTCTAGCCTTCTGATTAAATTCTTTGGATATTAAAATTTGGTTTGACCTAAATTCAAAGTGACTAGATATTTTTTTTCTCCTGTAAGTTTCAGAGAACTCCATACCAAGGCAGAGGAACTGCATCTAAATCTCCCTTTTAAAGACACTCATAAAAATGCACTCAGTGCTAAAAAGTTTCCACCCAAGAAAATGAACAAAAACAAACTGGATTCAAATAGGAACAACAAAAATAAAATTAGAAAATTCTGTAATTAGACTCAACATGGAAATATGTTCTACATAATTTCAGTAATTGTGATCAAATAAAGAACAGAAACGGCAAAGTAATTCCATTTTTGCAGGAGCTGGTTTTCAGTTTCTTTCCCCTGCGCTCATTAGCATCATAAAATGCTAGTGCTGGAAGGGTCATTAGTGGCCACTCATTCCAGGCCCCCTTTATAGAGGAAGAGGCCTAGAGAGGCAGTGAGTTGGCCAGTGTCAGGGGGCCAATTAGTGGTAGAAAGAGGACTAGAACCCAACTCTTCCTGAGCTACCACATTGCGTAGCAGAATGTCTAATAGATCCTTGCTAGACATTTGTGGGATTGAATAAACTGATGTCCTTTGGGTTTTTAACTGGGAACTAAATCAATCAAAGGCCATCTATTCTTTTTCATGTGTGTTTTTTCTCAAGACATCTTTTCTCCATCTGATTCCCTGAACTCAATAAAAGATTTGTAGAGAAGGGGGTTGAGGTGGGGCCATTGAGAGAAGATATTTTTCTCCACACTGAAGTTTGTACTAGTGGGTGGAGGGTGAGGGAGACAGACAAAAAGAAAAGGGCCACTCAAATGGTATGATTATTAAACACTGAGTTACTGGAACAAATTTTCAAGTATATTTTAATAGGTTTGGTAGCTAAGTATGCATTCTCCTATTTTTGAGGGAATTAAAAGTTATTCCTGTGATGAACAGAGTAGGCACTCACTGACTGAATGAATGAATAAATCTGTGAAGGGAAGAGCATTATGGTTTTATCCATGATATCTTGTTCAAGTCTTCTCAGCTTTCATTCCCATTCTCTAAATGGAGAGACTGAGGCTTAGAGAACATAATGACTGGCCCAAAGTGTTAAGTCACTTCTTTGCATACATCATACTTTCCCCTCTGCTTTCTAGTGTAAGAAGTTATCTTCCTATCAAATTCTTGTTTTTTAATGAAAATTTTTAATTGCAGAAAAAGGGGAAAAGATAACCTTCTGGTGCATGGCTGAAACCAGAGATGAAAAATAAAAATAAAAATGGCTTTGAGGTTGGCGGCTGCCAAATGTCATTGAACAAAGTAAGTTGCATGCTCATATTGGAGCCAGCAGAGGAGGGTGAAAATGGCTTAAATGCTTTGTGATTTGCAACTGCCTTACTCAATCCTGTTTCCAATTTAATGGCACACTGTGGGTCAACAGAGTCCTACATTCAAAGAGACTCTGTGGTGTCTTTATATAATGAGATTGATATCAAGTTCCTGGGTTCCCTTCTCCGAAGAATCCTGCATAACTCCGTCAGCATGACCTCTTCCAATGAGAGGAGAATAGCAGCTTTATTTATTTCCATGTCTCTGGCGTGTGTCTCAGGGAATGACATCACCTCTCACTGAGTAATTCAGCTCATAGACCAGGTTAGGAAGAAGGACCAGCATCTCCCTTTCCTGAATCCCACCCCATCTCCAAAATGTGCTTTTTATGGAGTAAATGATTCACTTATTAGGTAAAGTAAACAGAAAAACAATGTCAAGTTTAAATGGAGCAGTCTTTGATTCAGACTGACACTGAGCAAACAGCCAGGTTGGACCTATCTGGCCCTCTGGGGACATGGACGTGCCCACATAAGAATGACCCTAATTAGCACCAGTGGGGAAGGGCTTGCAATGTGATAAGTATGCTCCTCTGAAGCCTGAGCCTTCCAGCCCTGGAAAGCAGAAAGGCTGAGGCAGGGGGATGGGAAAGGCATCTGAATACAGCATGACTTCACTTTTTGAAACTCTGAAAATCATAGTCTCTGATAGAGAGCTGGTATCTTCCAGGTGACCTCTGTCTTTCTAACCACAAGGAAACTGAGGCTCTGGGAGGCTTAAAGGCTTGGCTAAGGTTTCAGAATAATTAGCATTTGAATCAAGTCTTATACCCAGGTTTTCTTGTTATCGTGAGTTGGGGGGTAAATGTTTCTCTTTCCTGGAATTCCAAGAAAAACCATCCATGAGAGCAAGAAACATGTCTGTCTTGTTCACCAAAATGCTGGGCACATAGCAGATGCTTGAGAAATATTTAAAGAATGAAAGAAAGAAATCCAAATCTCAATACTCATCAGGTCCAAACATAAAGCCAAACCAGAACACCAGATTATACCCAGCTTGAGCCCTGAGCAGGTTTCCAGGATGCAAGTTGGAAATTCTCTTCTGGGCCTGGACTATGCATACACCAAAAAGAATCTAGAAGCAAAATATTGTGTTGATCAGATGGAAAAGTCAGCCACCTCCCTCTAGCTTATAGTATTATGAAGATCAAATGAGTTTATAGTTAATATCTAGTGGAGAGTGAGTCCTCAATAGTTGCTAGAGGTGGTGATGATGATAATGAAAATGAACTTTGTGCTACACCAGATCCAAGCCCTCAGCTTGAAGTTCCTTCCACCTTTTAACAGCTTGTCTGATTCAACCATAGCCATTTTTAAATAACTAGAACAAGCACAAATATATTGTTCTTTAAAAAGAAAGAAAGAAAGAAAAAAGATGTTGAGATCCCACTGCTGGCTTTCTTATATTTTGTGGTGAATGTAAGTAAACAACGGGAGGTGAGAAGATTCAGAGGATGTTTCGGAAGGATTTGCAAACAGAATGAAGTCAAAGCATGTGACATATGAGCTACACACGTAGCTCTTACCACATCATTCCATTTCACGTGATGACCAGATTAGCTTTCCTAAACATAGTGTTGATCATGTCACCCCCCTGCTCACAAGTCTTCAATGGCTCTCCATCACCTTTCCAGAAGAATGCAAATTCATCTGCCTGGTGTTTGCATTGTCTTCAGTCTTCCCTTTACTAGTCCCCGTGGTCTGCATGGAGCCTGTGCTGTAGCCAAGATCCACTTGCCATTGCCTGAACGCCTCTTGCAACCTCCACCTTCATGCATCTGTCCCTGCAACCATCTTTATTTCTAAAATCCTTCCCATTCTTCCATTTCTAGCTTGCCTCTAAAACCATTAGAAAGGGCCAGGCTCAGTGGCTCATGCCTGTAATCCCAGCACTCTGGGAGGCCAAGGCGGGCGGATCATGAGGTCAGGAGATTAAGACCATCCTGGCTAACACGGTGAAACCCTGTCTCTACTAAAAAATACAAATAATTAGCCAGGCGTGGTGGCAGGCGCCTGTAGTCCCAGCTACTTGGGAGGCTGAGGCAGGATAATGGTGTGAACCCGGGAGGCGGAGCTTGCAGTGAGCCGAGATCACGCCACTGCACTCCAGCCTGGGCGATAGAGCGAGACTCCGTCTCAAAACAAACAAACAAATGAAAAAACAAACAACAACAACAACAACAAAACCATACAAATAACTTCCCTTCTTCTGAACTTTGAAAGTGTTTTGTTTTGTTTTGTTTTTGTATGTTTATGTACTATTGCCTTGATTTGTGATGTTTGAGGTTATCTTTCACACCAAGTTGTAAACTACAGCTTAGGAACCATTTCTTATCCATCTTTTTACTCTCCTTCGTGTTTTTCAATGGTAGGTGGTTAATATTTTCTTATTGAAGAAATGATGGAATGAATGGTGGATTGGACAAGAAGCTCCAGCTTCTCACAGATTGAGGAAACTATAAGTACACGTTAACAGCAAGTGTTCTAGCTGCTCCCACCCTGCCAAGGGCTGTGCAGATTTGACATTTTCTCCACTACACTCAGGAATGTGGAAGAGTCTGTGCTCCCAGGCATAGCACCAATAAGAGAAGGAAGGCAATGTAGGGTATTTGAAGCTCTGTGTCTGCTGAGCCTGGTCTTCCCAGATATTCTGCCCCAGCCCCTGGGGCCCTCCAAGTACTTTCCTCAGATTGAGCTCATTGGCTTTAAAGACCAAAATGCCCAAGGCCCTCCCAGCAAGGGGCTCTTTCTATTCATGGTCAAACAACTGGGCAGCCATAGTAATGGCTCTGCTTGTGTATATATGTGTGTTCGTGTGGGAAAGATGTGTGGAAGTTGTGATATTTTAGCTGAAACCTAGCTATGTGGTAAAGGGTAGGGCATGGGCCTGGAAGCAGGATGGTACCAGACATGTTTAAGCTCAGTAGTAGCCTAATTCGGCTGGAGCTTCAAATGGAAGAAGAGTGGAAATTTGAAATGCAAGGGTGAGGTCACATCAGAGATGACTTAGAAGCCAGGATAGGGGAAATGGCGGGAGAGTTGAGACTAGGGATGGCAAACAGGTTTCCAACTCTTGCTGTAGGGCTTAACTCCTCTGAATGCTGGTTTCTTTTTTTATAAAGTGGAGATATGGTACTTGCCTTATAAAATCATCATGAGGATTAAATTATATAGTGCATGTAAATTCACTTTTTCAGGATGAGTATTAGATGAATTTTGCAAATTATTGATCCTATTTTTGAAAAGGGTAAAAAGATAGTTGCTAACTGCAGAGCAAACAATGTGATAGGGCCCTTTGGTGAGATTCTAGATCAAACTGCTGAAAAATTGGTTTGCAAGCATGAAATAAATTTCCAGTAATCACCAAGAGCCAGTATGGGTTCCCTGAAAACTGTTCGTGACAGCACAATATTACGCTCTTTGTTGTGAGAGTAGTTTGACTCATCCAGAAAATGTAACCGAAGTAGAGTGCCTGGATTCCAATGAGGCAATTTGCAAGATTCTTCTTCACAACAGGCTGATGAACAAGATAAAAAAGTACAAGCAGGAGGGCAATGCATTTGACTGGTTTTAAAACAAGTTGCATATTCATGTCCCCAAAGTAATGATTAGTGAAATCATGTCAATCTGCAGATGATTTCTAAGTGACAGGCTACTTATTTTTGTCTTTTTCAATCTTTTAAAAAAAAGAACTTAGAGGAATACATCGAAGGTCTGCCTATTGAATATGCAAATGGTGAAGAGCTTGGAAGGAAAACAAATGTTAGGTAATAGAACCAGGATTTTAAAAACTCTATTATTTAGAGATTGCTACAGTATGTAGGTTTTGACAATAAACACTTTATTTCATGATGAGTCTTCAGAACACTGTTATCCATGCATCCAAATCACAAACATACTCTCCTCTTTCTCTTGGCTTCCCAAACTTCTATGAATGTTCTGTTCCCCTGGCACTGAACCAGCACCATAGGAATGGAACAAAGACAGAGCCCTCCTTCTGAAAGACCAAGCTGTAAAATTAGCAAAGGAATAAAAAACAGCTGGCGAAATGTGATAGTTGTTATTCCGAGCCCATGAACCTGAAAAGATAGTTTATTTTAGAAGACAAACAAAATCTGCCTTCTGTTTGATCTGGGATAGCATCCACCGTCAGAAGCCGTCGACTCGCATTTAGTTACTCTGGAGGTTTGGGACAAGCAGTACAGGCGTTATAAACAATGAAAAGAAAGGATCAGTTTCCATCATAATTTGACAGTAAACAGTACTAATTTGACTCTGCAGCTGTTTATCGATATCCAAAAGAAAAAGTTGCAATTCAATAGAGAGAACAGTAGCCAGTGTGTTGGGGCAGAATTGTTCATAAGATGGCAGGAGCCAGGCTGTCTTGAATCTCTCGATGTTGGAAGAACACAATGTAAATTGCCACACAATGTGGTTTTCATCTGGCAGCAGATCCAGCAATGGGAGCCTATAGTTTTTAGCCTCCAGAGAGGGTTCTCTGTAGTGGCTTCATCTTGATTTATCTTAGTAACTGCCAATGGATTCCCTGTCAATCATTTAATATTTTACAGAAAAACAGGTCTGGCCCAAGGCAAAATTCACTCACTCACTCACCGACTCGTTTTACACATACAATGTTTATTAAGTGCTTACTATGTGCCAAATGCTGAGTTGTGTATTGAAGAGAAAAATGATGCATAGTGTTCATACCACTGTGATCTTCACTTTCTAGCTATAGAGAAATCTGCAGACTGATAATGATGATACAATAAGATAAGCACAATAATAGACAGGTACTCTGGTTATCAAAGAATCTGGTTAGTTGAGTTCCCATGCGTATATCATCCATGAACTGGTCATACAGAACTAGGTTAAATAGTATCACAGACTAGATTCAAAAGCTGTGGCCCACATTATTTATTTATTTATGACATTTTAGGTGATTTTAACAAGAACTAATATACCAGGGAACTTGACAAGTATTTTCATTACTTGACAAGTAATGCATTATGCCCATTACTCCCCACAACCACATTATAAGGTAGGCACTATCGTCATCATTCACTTGGCCAATAAGCAAGCTATGGCATGGCATAAATGTTGATTTTCTTGCCTGTGGCCATGAAACTAGTGAGTGGAGAAGCCAGGGGTAGAATCCCAGTTCAGTGGACTCCCAGGCCCATGCTTTTTATAATAATGCTTCTAGTTAAGGTACTCAGAAGTCGTGAATCCAGGAGCTCATCATGGACATCAATTATCATTGTCATATATTTTTGAAAAAGCGTAGGTTTTGCCAATGAATACAACATTATTCTACTAATTTATTACAATTTACTCTCAAATTTCTCCATATAATATGAAATTGCCACTTTCAGTGATGCTCAGGGCCTTTTGCCTACGATAAACAGAATATTGGGCTTCAGTTCTTTAAAACTTACTTGTTGGCCACTTACTATATGTCAGAAGCAAGCATGTGCTCTCCCGTTACTGGGAGTCACAAGTCCAGTCAAGATGTTCCTGTGACATTATCCTGATTCCCTACCAGGAACAGTTGTCTGCCTTCCCAATCCAAAATTTAGAACAAACACAATCCCACAACATTTTAAATAATTTCCAAGACATTTACCATTTTCTGTCAAACCAGAGAGAACAGTAAGAGTGGACAGCTGTTAGAAGAGAAAACCCTGTCCCATGTTCAGTTTAGTAAGAATATGCACTCTTACAACTTATATTTTATCTTCCTTTCAGATGCAATTGAATCTTCATCATTAGGTCATATCTGGCCTGGCCAAATAAAGCATTCTATTTAGAAAATGGAACACTTCGTTCAGCCAGCATCTCTCCATTTCACTTAAAAAAAATAGACACAGTGGACTTGTGACTTCCAAATTATTTCACGCAGTTGGTTTGCCCATGTTCTGATGCACAATAGATGTGAGTGAACTTTGGAAATCCTGAGGGCAAAGGAGAATACACGTGATTTGGTAGAGTGGCAGAATTTTCTCCTTATATGTTCCTTATGTGTATGTGTTTATATATACATATGCATGTACACACATATATAACACACATATACAACACATATATATGCTATATATAGCATATATAACACATATTATGTTGTATATGTATACACACATATGTAGATATAACATATATATGACATGCCTCTATAACATATATAATATACATATATGTATATTAACATATATAACATATATACATATATAACATATCTATTATACATATTTAATTTATTTGGTACATTCATCATTTGTTAAACACACAAAAAATGAGGGAGGTATAGTTCTAAATATCATTAAAGGAAAATAAACTGAAGCTTAGTTAGGCTTCTTCGTGTTATACCTTGATTCTATCCCCACCACTGATCTATGTCTTGTTACCCAAGTGCTACAACTCACTCTGACTTTTCTTGGTAATTTGTTAATATCCTCCCACTTAAGGAGTGAGTTTGGAGCATTCAATACAAATAATAGTTTATATATAACTATATGTGTGTCACATAGGTATTATGTGTCAGCACTTTACAGCAGCAGACCACACAGTAGTGTATGTATTAGGATGCTCTCAGTGGCAAGCAACACAGTATCCTGACTTCACTGCCTTTAGCAAAGAATACATTTACTATTTCATGTGGCAGTTCCAGAGATACAGCACATTCGGGGATGGTTAATTAAGTGACTCAATGATATTATCGAAGACCCAAGTTCTTTCCATCTCTCCGCTCTGCCATCCTCAGAGAGATGGCATTATGCTCAAGCATGTCCCCTCACGGTAGCAAAATGTCTGCAGCAACAGGACCAGTACGGCCATCTAGATATGGCTGTGGCCAGGGGAAGAAGATACCACTTCTTTTTATGCTTCCTCGTAAAAGCAAGGAAATCTTTTGTCCAACCCCTCAAAGACTTCCCCTCACATCTCAGTGGTCAGAATTGCATTACAGGCCCTTCTTTCTACCAGCCACTAGCAGAGGGAAATGGAGCCACCATTATGAGTTTACACCAACCGGAACACACCTCCTAGAGTTCATGACCACGTGGAAGAGATAGATACCTGAATAATTGAGGTTTGTTTATCAAGAAGTTGGAGTGAATGGCTTTTATGTAGGCAATCAACAGTTTCTGTTACAAGTGGTCATGCCTGGCCTGTCTAACCTTCAAATAGTCTTGTATAGAAGGCAAGTCAGGCATTACAACCCCCAAGAAGCAGAAGAGAAAAGCAAACATTTTAGTTGTTTGTGCAAGGCCACCTGTAATTAAGCAGCAAAGTGAAGATTTCAACCAAAGTCTTCAGTCTCATATTCAAAGTTCTTTGAATTACCTGTCTCCTGGTCTTGGCATAGTCAGTGACTTTTCATCACTTTAGTGCTTGCTATCTTTCCTGGCGCCTGAACTCAGCTAAGATTTGTCTTCTTCCAATGATGGATGTGTAGCTGACACTTAGGGAGCACTTACTATGCACTGTGCTAAACATTTTACACAATTAATCTCACAAAACCCCAAATCACACAACTAGTGTGAGGAATTGGGTTCAGTCTGGTTTAATCAAGTCTAGAAACCATATTCGTATTACTACATGGGGGTATACTGTCTGTTGTCAGGAATGCAATGGGCAGGCGTGAAGTTAATTCAACATTGCACAAACCAAGGAGTGCTTTCAGATGGAAATTGATTTACAACAGTAGATATGTGCCTTTGTGGTAGAAGAACCTTGGTAATCAATCCAGTTACCCTCGGTTACAGGCTATTAGAAGCTATGGCACAAAGGCTGAATTTCTCACCTGTGGCTATGCAACCAGTGACTGGAGAAGCCAAGGGTAGAATCCCAGTTCAGTGGGATTGAAAAAAAATCCCAACTAAGCCTCTGTTTTCTTATTTGTAAAATAAGGATAAAAGTAATTTCTACTTCACAGCCTTGTTGTTGCAAAGATTAAGAAAGAATATATGAAGAAACACTCTGTAAATTGCAGACTATTATAATGATTATTCATAATTTTTATGATGATTGGCATCATCTGCTGTCAGAGATCAGGGTGTTCCATGCCTGTGACTCATTTTCTCTGCCCTCTAAGAAAGGCAGGGATTAAGAAACAAGAAACTGTGAAGTGATATCAACAGTTTTGCAGATAGGTGAAGGCTGTCATAGGCTTAATTCTGCCCTGGGCTGGGCAGGGCTATTCAGTCCCGATAACCCACCCCCACCCCCAGGATGACTTCTTCACCTCTCCTTCTATTCCTCACTCCTCTCACCTCTTGCCCTGGAGCTGTTTAATGCTCTCCTCTATCTTGTGGTTTTTCTCTAGATGGCAGGGAAGGGTAAGATTGTATGTAACACTAACAAAATCAGAGAATGTGCATAAATCACCATGTGGATAAACTCCAGTATAGGGCACAGGCTGCTCTATGTGAGCTGAGATGCTCCTGAGAGCTGATTTTACATATGACACAGCAGACATGGAGCGTCATCCTGGAACAGCATGACATAGACCTGCCAGATGCTACAGCTGGGAGAGGGAGAGACCCTGGCAATCACCTAAACCCTTCTGTTTCAGATGTTAATGGATGTGATTAAGAAAGGGAATTCATACTCGAAAGTGTCTGGCAAGCACAGGGCTAAACACAGTTAAACAAGTTTCTTTATTTGTGGTTGGATTTCGGGAGTCTTTAATAGGCTAACATATATTATGGATGTCTAAGAAGGGATTTCCCAGGATTACTTGATAATAAAAATTTTTTTTCAAGAAGCATCTGATGAAACCCATTTTCCATAGAACACTGATTAAATCCAGTCATATTTTATATTTGGGGAAACTGAGGTTCACAGAGGTGAACTGAGTTGCTCAAGTTAGTGGGAGAGGAAGGCTCCCGGTTCATCATGCCCTATATAGGCAGTTCTCAATCTTTACTGTCCGTCAACATACCCTGGAGAGCTTGTTGAAACAGATTTCTGGGTCCCATGCCCAGAGTTTCTGATTCAGTAGGTCTAGGTATGGGCCTGGAAATTTGCACCTCTAACAAATTTTGGGGTGTTGCTGATGCTGCTGGCCTGCGGCTCACACTTTGAGAACCCCTGCCTTATAGCACCTGACTCTTATTAGATATTATGGCAGAAAACAGTTGAGTCGGGTTTCTTCTATATGGAGAGGTGTGACTGCCTGGAAGCAGAAGCAACATGAATAGATAGAGTAAGCAGGTGCCCTCATGATGGGATTTAAGGAGATCTGGGAGGCCAGCTCAGCCTTCCAAACTCTTCTACCCTTCCTGAAGCTTTCCTTCCCTTTGTCACCTTACCTGGAACCCTACCCAATGGAGATTCATCACGGTTCTTGCTTTCCTTGTTTTTATCTTGTGTTTTACAATGTAAATCTCATGGGAGAGTTGAAAAAGATCATCAGTCACTCACACTTGAGTAAGATTTAGTTACATCAGATTTCCCTTTGTACGTGGCTGAGAATACTCTCAACAGAGAAAGGGATTTTTGACTGGGTTGGGGAAATCACACTTGTGTTTGGTGGATGAAAGGGGACTTTCAAATGGGTTGCTGAGTGCCTGGTGAGTGAGCATGCCAGGAGATGGCATGCTGCTTTGGGTTGAGCTGTGCTTTCACTCTGTCTCCTAAGTATCACTAGCTACTGAACTAGGAAGGAGGGGAGAATGCAGATTTTCCTGTCGGATCCCAGGAGAACTTTCCTCATTCCACTGTGGGAATCTGGGGTAGTGGGGTAATGGGGCAGATACAAATGACTCCCAGGGTCCCTGTTGACCAGGGAAGCTCCTTTGGGTGACAAAACTCCAGGATCTGATGTTGTCTGAGCACTGGGTGGTCTGTCCCTGTGCTGTGCCCTGTGTTCATGGGAACATCTGCCAGCTTCCTTGCTGAATTCTGTTTACTAAAGAGCTATTGGTTTATTCCCTGGGACTGTAGCAAAATCTACTGCTTCCTCTCTCTGTCTCCCTCTGGTTTTCTTTTTCTCTTTTTCCTCTTGTCAGCCTCTCTGTGTTTTGCCCTGTTTCCAGTCACAGTCTCTCTATGGAGGGAGATGGGAAAAAACTTATCTGGACAGGAGATTTAACATTTTACATATTCTGAGGCAGAGATGGAGCATCACCCCGGGACAGCACGACATAGACTTGCCAGACACCACAGCACCTGGACTACAACTGTGCCCATTTCCATGGGTGCCATTTGCATAGAGTTGCATCAAAATGTTACCCTGCCCAAGTCATGATACTTGGGTGGCTGTGGCCAGTGCCTTCCCTAATCTCCGCCTTTAACTAATAAGGAAGAATGAGGATGGGATGAGAGTAGAGGTGGGATGAGAAAGAGTAGAGACCCCCTTCCGCAGACCCAATACCAGGAAAAATTGCAATTCCCTTTCACTTTCTTCTCAGCTGCCCCAGGGTAAGAGGTGGCCACCCTTAGGATCAACCTCAAGTAGCATGAGGATGGGAAATTCAGACCCCTGGAATGCTGACTGGGAATATACTCTGAGTCCAAGATTTGGGGCTGCCCATAGCTTTCAGAGTACTCAGCTCACTCTATATTTAGGACAGTGATATCTGGAGGGCAAATGACATCTGCTACCCCAGTTACTGAATCCTTTAAAGAAGAGTTTTAAGGCTGTCTTCTCCTGGCACTCCTGTCTCTTGTTTCTAAAGTATAGGGTGGTGGACAGCAAGGACCAACAGCCTTGGAGAAGTGTGGAAATCATTTACTACAAGTCTCCCAGAAGAATGCAGAATTTCGGATCGAAGTTAGAGTGGACCTGTCAGGCAATATTTATCCTTACCTTTCTGAGTTCTGATGACTGACATTGTTGTGTTTTCATTATTGGCCCTCAGAAGCAATTGTTTTAGAAAAATATTGTCTAGACTTGAAATTGAGTGAATATGACATTAATTACAGAGGCTTTCCTCTGAATGTCTCTTTGCCAGTTGTGTTCTCTGTGCATGAGCCGCTGGTGGCTCCCGGGAGACGTGTATGGTGAAGAAGGGAATGGCCAGTGTCAGAGACCTGCTGTATGAAGGTTCTGGACTCTGCCTTGAACACAGGTCCCAGGTCCTCACATTTCACCCTCACAACAACCCTATGAAGTTGGTTCAATTTTCCCTGTTTTACAGCTGCAGAAACCCAGGCTTGGGAAACTTAGATACTATGTTCAAGTTCAGACCCAGGTCAACCTAGTTCTGAGATGTGTGTTCTTTCCATCTACCAGGTAGCAAGGTAGCTTGGAGTGCAACAGGCTCCTTTTAGTAGTGGATTCACTTGCATTACTAATTCATTGTATAGATCTTTAAGGCTGTTTTTCAACTGTGAATCCATCCATTACTGGGCCACAGCCTCCATATAGTGGGTTATGATGGCCAGCATAAAACAAACAAACAAACAAAAAACTAAGAAAGAAACCAGCGTGTGCAAGTATGTAAGTAGTACAGGCTTTGTGGGTCTAAAGCTTACGTGATTCGGAGGGCCCTATTTATGAAAAAGGATATATAATTATGATACTTTTTTTAGAATGAAAGTAAAATCACAAGAAATCACGAGTTTTAAAAAGCTGACCACAAAATCCAGACAACAACATACTATTTTTATTAATTAACAGTTTGACACACTCTATGGTACTAGCTATTCTACATTTGTTGGCTGAATACTCTGATCATATCTTCATACAATAACAATGTTGTAATGTTTTCTATAGAAAGATAATTTGATCTTTACCTTAGCATCACTGATTGAGACTTTTACAGTCATTGGTAGAAAAGTTTCAGCATCACAACTTGCATTAATAGTGTCATTCAATATTTTAAGACTGTTGTCAGATTTGGGAAAATCTATCAAGTTTCTTTCATACATGAACTTGAGGGCTTGGAAGAATTTTCCACAGACTAGCTTCTGGATTTACACATTTCAAAACCTGTTTCTCCTCCACTACCATGCATTTTTTAGCGATGGGTATCCCAGAACATGTTCACATAGCATTAAGACCACTAAGCCTGCACTTCTGCATCGTAACACCAAAGGGTCAGCATGGTGGGCAATGGAAATATTCCCACAAGTCATTCCTATCTTGGGAGGTACGAGCAGTAACTTAACCATACAAAGAAGAGACTGTGAAATGTCTTTCTCTCTATTTCTCTATATCCCACTACACCCAAGCTAAAATATCCCCAGTTCCCCATCTCAACTTCTGTTTAGTTGGCTCCTCGAAATTGCCAAGGGCATCCTAGCCCTACCCAACACATGGAAAGACTCATTGGGGAAAAACTGGAATGGAAAGAGACAACAGTCTCCGCATCTTATTTTTTCAAATGATTCAAAAACAGATAACTACATGAACACCTCACATGGGCTCTTCCCAAGGCCTTGTGCATGCGAGTGACCCTGAAGCTTACATTTCACTAGCTTCGTAAGAAATTCTTTGCTCATGTATGTGCATGCTGGGAGCCTTTCTACTAAGGAGTAAGACAGAATTACTGATGAAAATATGTTTTTTTCCCTCAGATGTGCAACGGTGACAGCAGGATTGAGAACCAGAGCTTTGGAGTTTATAAAATGCCAATCTGAGTGCTCCAAAGCTGGAGCTCTTTCTAGTTCAGGAGCAAGCAAAGGAACCTTTTCTGTAAAGGATCAGATAGCAAATATTTCATGCTTTGTGGCCACATGGTCTCAAGTGCAATCACTCACCTCTACCTTTGTATTGCAAAAGCAGCCCTAGAGAGTATGTAAACAAGTAGTGTAGCTATATTCCAATATAACATTATTTAGAAAAACAGGGGTAATTGGCTGGCTCCTGTTCTAGTAGATCTCCCTTGAGTTGAAAGTTCCCTGTATTGAGGATGGGAACGTCCTCATGGAGAGGGTGTGTGGCTTCCATTGCTGCTGTCTGAGGCAGTCATTGCTGGCTCTCACCATCTTTTGGTGACTTTGGAGCAGTCAGGTTTTGAAGGAGAAAAGAGAGATGGCTTGTGAGATGAACAAGGTCAAGGAATTTTTAAGTGCACAGATTTTATTTTCTTTCTCCCATCTTTAAGTCAATCATAGACTAACATAGAGCAGACATGTGGCTTTTTGAGTCCAAGCATGAGTCACTTCACTAGATGTGACTGAAATATTAATAGTAAGTTAATCTAATGTGTTCTTTAAGTTTTTAAGAGCTCCAGTGAACCTTCTGGTACTGAACCTTGTCATTCATACCCACCACCTGTGGTCCACATCCATTTCTACAGCATACATGTTCACATTACCAACATCTTAATTTTCCTAGGTCAGAATATTAAAATGATTAAGGTAAAGTTTCTGAATGTGTCTTCTTGAAGAGAAGCCTTGCAGAAGAAACACAAAACTATTGTTTTTTTTTTGCTTTGGAAACTTCAAACTATTTCATCAAATCACTATGATTATTGTATATTTCAGAGTTAAAATTAGGAATAAATTTTAGTATTACTTTCCCTCTCTCTTTTCTCTTCTCTCTCATTTTAACTGAGTTATAAGAAAGGACTTGATTAAATAAAGTGGAAGGCATCATGTTGTAATTTAAAGCATTTTGGAGTTCAATTTTCCTCCTGTATACATTCTCTTTATTATATTATATTTCCACTCCCCCAGTTAGATGTTTAGCATCGGTGACAGATGCATATGTTACATCTAACATACACTGATGAGATAATGTCCAATATTAGTCTAAGAAGTTAGATAATGTTCAGTGTAAATTGTATAAAAATATTTTATTTAACCCTTTAGGCACAAGAAATTTCATTTACCAGCCTTACCAAAAAGGTAGGACAGGTAAATGATTAAATGATCATTGGCATTTAATTTAAAGCAAAAAAGAGTAAGTTCTAGATAATGATGAGTTCAATAGAGAAGCCTACTGATTATAACTTATTTGTTTTGCTTTTTGAATTTTTTTTTTTTTTTGAGCCGTAATTTCACTTGTTGCCCAGGCTGGAATGCAATGGCTTACTGCAACCTCCGCTTCCTGGGTTCAAATGATTCTCCTGTCTCAGCCTCCCGAGTAGCTGGAATTACAGGTGCCTGCCACCATGCCTGGCTAATTTTTGTGTTTTTCATAGAGATGGGGTTTCACCATATTAGCCAGACTGGTCTCGAATCCCTGACCTCAGCTGATCCACACACCTTGTGCTCCCAAAGGGCACAGGTTACAGGGGTGAACCACCGCACTGGGCCTTGAATTTTTTATTCTGTTTTTTAATTTTGTGTGTTTGCTTTTAATTGCTTTCATGGAAATGATTAGAAATTTTGTATGTCTTCTATGAATTGTACAGGACCTATCAGAAAGGACGTGTCTAGAATTACACTTCTGATAAATGGTAGAATTGAGGGCAATTTGAGGCTTGAGTACCCTATCCAAGAATTTCCCCCATGACAAGTGAGTAAAGGCTCAGTGTTGGTTCTCAGATAGCCTGAGGATAGTGTAGGGTAAACAGCAGGGCCTCTGAATCAGCCTGAACTGGGATCACATCCTGTCCTGGCCACTTGCTGATGGTGAGACTTTGGGCTGTAACTTATCTTTAGAACCTTTGTGTATCATGTGTGATTGGGAACATTAACACTCACTTTTCTGTTGTCTTTAAATGAGATTATGTCAGAACATTCGATAAACTGTTAACTTACCAAGTTAGCTATACTTTTTTTTCCTCTACCTCAGTTTCTTTAAAGCAGGGGTTACTGACCACATTCCAGTTACCTGGATGGCTCTTGATGATCCAACAAACTCCAGATGAAAGAAATCTAATAAATAATTGAAAATCAGATTGCTTGTCTCTAAGATCATTTGACTGTCCCCACACCAACAGTGGGTACAAGTGAAACAGAAATCTTAGCTCTCCACTCAACAGCGTTTCATGTGTATATTTAGACATGTGGAGGGATGGAGGGGGTTTGTAACAATAGATTATATTTTCACAGTTCTTTTACATTATGTTTTACAGAGCTTTTTATATATGTTTCTGATTTTATTATCTTGGCAACTCTGAAAGATTTTCAGCTTCAAAAAGATTACACCACTTATAAAAGTGCATGCAGTTTTCAAGTGGCAAAGCCAAGGCTCAATCCCAGGCCTTCAAACTCCAGCTCCTTCCCAGTCTTCAGACTTTGCATTAAAATACTGCCGAAGAGGCTTTGTTATCTGTTTCATCAAGGTTTCTTCTCTCTAGGCAGAATGGTGATGGGAGGAGAAGAGGAGCGGGAGAAGAGGACCAGGGAGGTGATTGGTAGAAAGTTACCTGCTTCTATACTGCAGAATAAAGTGCTGGCTTTCCAGACAGCTGGAAGAGAGGACTAAGTTACTCAGGGCTGTCATCTGCAGCCTGAGAGCCCAGGGTCAGTGGTTCTTGGATGTGTGGCTTTCCAGATTAGAAACATTTTCCCTAAAATTGGAGGATGAACATGTGATTGCCAACCTTTTATTTTACTGAACGAGGATAGGACATAAAACAAAAATGAAAACAAAGAAAACACTTGTTGTGTACAGCCAATATCATTTCAGTGAAGACATTTAACACCACGTCCCAGAAGGCAGAACATACTCTCATGACCTATCAACAATTCTCTCCCTCTCTCCGGCCCTCCTTCCTTCCTTCTCTCTCTTACTTCCTTTCTCCTTTCCCTTCCCTTCTCTTCTGTTTCTGTTTCTTTCTCTGTTTCCATCCCTCTTTCTTTTTACCTCTTTCTCCTTTGTTTTCTTTCTTTCTTTCTTTCTCAGACTTTCTTCTCTTATCTTTTTCCTCTCTTTCTTTCTTTCCTTCCTTCCTTCTCTTTCTTCTTCCTTCCTTCCTCCCTTTCTTTCTTTCTTTCTCAGACTTCCTTCTCTTTTCTTTTTCCTTTCTTTCTTTCCTTCCTTCCTTCTCCTTCTTCTTCCTTCCTTCCCTCCTCCCTTTCTTTCTTTCTCAGACTTCCTTCTTTTCTCTTTTTCCTCTCTTTCTTTCTTTCCTTCCTTCCTTCTCCTTCTTCATCCTTCCTTCCTTCCTTCTCCTTCTTCTTCCTTCCTTCTTCCTTTTCTTTCTTTCTCTCTTTCTCTTTCTCTTTCCCTTTCCTCCCTCCCTCTCTTCCTCCCTCCTCTCTTTCTTTCTTTTTCTTCTTTCTTTCTTTTCTTTCTTTCCTTCTTTCTTTCTTTCTTTCTTTCTTCCTTTCTTTCTTTCTTTCTTTCTTTCTTTCTTTCTTTCTTTTTTCCTTCCTTCCTTCCTTCTTTCCTCCCTCCCTCCCTCTCTCTCTCTCTTTCTTTCCTTCTTTCTTTCTTCTCTCTCTCTCTCTTTCTTCTCACTGCAGCCCACTGCGTGAACTGGCTGTTGAGAGCCAGGACCAGAGCTCTCAGTCCTCCCTGGGAATGCATGCCTCTCCATTTTGGTAGAGGTTCCTGTGTAGGAGTGAACTAAACAAATTGTGTGTTTCTTGGAGTCTCTGAGATCTCTGTTTCCAAGAAATGTAAAGGATTTAAAATACTAGTGCACCATGACGTAAGAAAGCACACAGCAGAGCAGAGTCAGCCACCAAAGTGTTGAAATGTGCCCACTAAAAACAAAGGGGACCTACCTCTGCTCTTCTCAAAGGAGGTGCAAACAGCTCAACAGCCATAGAAAACATGAAGTCTGAGAACTACCCATGCACTTGAGAGCTCTGGAGGGGTCCTTGGTGAACAGCCTGGGTGGGTCCCATCAGGAGAGGGTGGAGGCTGTGTTGCTTGGAGAGCAGCACTCCAAGCTGGATGTTTCCCTTTGCAGTGGGGAGATTGGGTTTCCCGCTGATTGAATTTAATGCTCAGGCAATCGCAGTTGAGCATGAATCACTTCATTTCCTTTATGTTGCCCCACCTTCCTACCCACACCCCTCTACACACACTTAAACCACCCCCAAAGTGCCCAGAAACTCTCCACAAGCCCAGTTCTTTAGTAGTCAGGATTGTTGGATTCTGCCGTGACTATAGGGAGGTGGGGGATAGGGAAGAGACACAGATTCCTACGGAGTTTGTGAAGACAGTTTGCATCCTACAGACTCACTAAAGTGTTGTCCATTGACAGCAGAGTTGGCTTTACCTGGAGGCTTATGAGAAGTGCCTCACCCCAGAACTAGCAAGTCAGAATCTGCATTATAACTAGATTCCAAGTGACTCATGTACACATTAGAGTCTGAGAGATGCTTGTCTACAGCACCCTGGGTGTTAAAAGACCTCTGACACTGACCTCTGCCCGTAGCTGAAATGTAGTTGACAGTTTTCAAGAAATTAAAATAAAAATTCCTTTGCAAGTATAGAGTGAGCACGAGTCAAACATTTGTTGAACTTATTAATCAGGGATTCTGCAGGATGCTAAAACTATTTTAAAAGAGAATACAAAAGATGGCAGTGTAGATAGTCAATGAAAGAAAAATTACTGAAATAAGATTAAAAACTTTAACTGTAAAACTAGTTAATGTACTACAAGACAATAAAACAGTAACCTTTGGGGTTACCTTTTCTAACAGACAGAAATTGATTGCATTGCTACCAGATAAAATTGTCATACAACCTATCAGCCTTCTACAGATTAGCATCTGACTTTAGAGAATCTGGGCTCTTGATCAACACTAAATAAGTTAAAAATATATCTCTCCAGGACAGAATCAAACAACTCCTCGGAAGGCTTGTTAGACAATGCTCTAGAATAACTTTGAAAGGGAAATGTGCTTTTTTTCACATTTCAGATAACTTTTTAAAACATGGAGTATGACCAAAGAGGTGCTACAAGCCACCTCCTGGCACAGAACATCTTCATCTCCCGCCTCCCCAGGACACGCATCTCATTCCAGTAGGCATCAATACTCCTCGCAGGAGACACTTTGTGGTTAGAAAATAAGATCGAGGCAGTGCTTTCAGAGAGCACCCGTGAAGATGCACGTGGTTTACCTAGAAAAGAAATGAGAGGAATGAAAGCCTTATCTGTTTCTCTTCTTTCCACATGTTAACATGGGTTTCTTTAGCTGGTTGGCTACCATCATAGATGCCAGACAGCTCAACTCTTGGGAGATGAGGTGCAAGATGGTAAAATAACAATGAGAACCTGGATTCACAGAAAGGACAAGTTTTAGGTGTTTTGAGAGCCCCCAGCTAATTTGGGATTCCAGTATCAGAGTGACAGGGTGGCTAGCAGCCCTGCCCTAACAGGAAATGAGGTAGAGCTGGACATAGTATTTACAGTGTGCTTTGATGGGATGTTTCTTTTACTTAGTGGAGAGCCCAACGCCTATTTGTCCTGCCCCGGATCAAAGGGTCCCTCACATGGGAAACTTGTTTATACTGGCAGATGCTCTCGTGGCTCTTGTCTGAGCTGTGTCCAGTTCATGCCTGCCTGACCATCACTCTGGTGCTAGGAGCCCCTTCTTTTTCTTCCCTCCACAAGGCATTCCATGGTGGGCGGGGGGAATTCTAGCCTGGGGCAGTCCCTGGTTCTCCAGGTGGAAAGCGCAAATTCAGTCCCCCACTCACAATGGGAAACAGGTTCAAAGACTTTCACTTACAGATCTGGACAGGGAGGGTGCAATGAGTCTGGAGGGCAGTGCTCCATCCCTGGGCCATGCAAGGCAGAAGTGAAGAGTCAGGCAGGGAGAGAGAAGAGAGCTCTGCAACTAACAGCACAGATAAAGGAGTAGGGTGTGGGTCATTCAAGTTAGAGGGCAAATGGCCAAATGCTCTCTTTAAAGGAAGGATGGGAAAGTGGGGAGCTCCATCTGCCAGGTTGGAGAGATGCCTCTGAGTTTTTGAGCCATTTGGGTGCTGTGTTGAACTGGAAACTGTCAAGGTGACCGAGACCTGTTTCTCGTATGAGAAAGTGAAATGGCAGAAATAGAGGTCAAGGCAACATAAATTATCAGAATTCACAAGGATAGGAGCAGAAACCACAGATATGAGCAGGTCCCATGAGAGTCTTCCACATGGGCACCTGGGATCTGTAGGCAATGTGAGCCTGTGGCCTAAGGCAGGCAGATTGAGGGAAGTCCCTGGGGGCCAAAAAGTGAGAGAGATAGAATTCATTCTTGTATCATCCACTCAATCTTTATTGACCAATTACTGTGTTTTGGGCATTGGGCTACTAAGATGAATAAAAATCAGTCTCTGTCTTCAAGGACAGTTTAGTCAAGGCATTTAAACCTGGGCTTCATGAGGGGACATCAGGAGGGTTCCTAAAATTATAAGCATAACTTTGTATTTATGTTAATTTTTCTTGGGAGAGAATCTGTAACGTTTGTTAGAATCCTAGAATTTTTGTTATCTGCAAACAGAATCTAATGAGAGTTCAAGCAGAAATAAAATTTTAAGAAGAGGGCTCAAACTCATAAAGTACGCATGGTTAGCACCAGAGGCCAGCAAAGTGGGCACATGAATCTCTGTAGAGTAGGAGTCGTGCCTATTTAGGAAGCTCTCTCATGGAGAGTCCAGTGAGCCTCCCGGTGTTGAGCACGTCGTTGAGAACCCTGGCGACCTGGCTGAGCATTCATCACAGTCTCCCTGCTCCTTCTTCCTGAAAAAGTGTTTCTCCGTCCTCTCTGCTTTCCCAAGGCCGCATTCATCCTGCAGGGCCCCAATCCTCCATGGGGCTTTCCTAGAATTCTCCAGCCTTCAGAGACCCCTTTTCTCTGAACTTCCATGGCCCCTAAACTGCCTGCCCTTATTAATATTTCATGTCTTTCTTTTCAGTACATTTCAAGCAATTTTAGAGCATGGAATGGAATGGAGGGTGCTGCTCCTTTATGTCTCAAAGCATTTGGCTCAGTGCTATTCAGCATTGCTTTTCAATGGTATTGTTATTTTATTTTTTATTTTTTGGCTCTCTGGCCCCCTGTGTAGGAGAAGGAAGTCTCTTCCTGGGCTCCTACTGACAGGAACAGAAAATAGAGAAAGACATGGACACAAACCAAAGGGAGTAAAGTGTTAACGACTAGAAATTCACCGTTGTGATTACAGCCGCCATTTTACTCCATTTCTAACTTGAAACATTTCCTTTGCAAATTGTTTGGCATGGAAACATTTCAAGGCTGCTTGAGGGAGGTGGAAAAGAAGATACACTAAAGAAAAATATAGTTTAAAGAGGCAGAAACTATAAAAAGGAATACAATCGGAGGATTCCAGAGTAAAGCAAGAGGCTGTGCAAATAAACAAAGATGAGGAGAAACTTCTCCAGACAACACGGGCTCATCGTTGTCCATGCATTACCCACAACTATGTTTGCACAAATATATCAGGGATATCAGGAATGCTATAATGATACTCCATCACCCATGGTTCTCGTTTTAACCACTGTAATAAGCAAAACATACAGAGCACATTGCTGGCCCTAAAGACTATAATTTTCTCTGAGGAGAAATATTGCAAAAAGGGAAAAAAAGAGAGAGAGAGAAGAAAACATGATATTTTGTTCAGTTCCTAAAAAAAGCATTTTTCCCCTTTCTCTGCTGCTCTTTCCTTTCATTAAACTGTCCTTAAGTGCTTTTAGAGAAAACTAAGTAGGCCACAATTCTGGGCTGCTGACTGAATAATTATAAGCCTGGGAGCCTGCTGGGATGGCTAGAGAGAGGCCCAGGTCCCTCTCCTGAAATCCAGAGACCCTTGGGGGTTGTGCCAGTTGTGGCTGGACTCCTCACGTTGAAATGATTTCTCATTTTGAAGGAAAATCAGGGACATTCTTATCCCTATTAGTCCTCTGAGAACTTGGGCCACTGCCAGATTTTATTGGAAAATTGCAACAAAAGAAATTAGAGATAGTGAGTTCTTATATTTGAAGGGTTACACTAGAGGCATATCGAAGCCAGATTATTTCCAGATCAGCTCTGCTTCATGAGTTAAAATATATTCTCTGCTTTTAAAATAGTCACAGTTCCTCAGATTCAGATTCTTACTGTTAACTATTGTTAGTTTCTCCCTCTCTGTCTCTCTCTGCGAGTGTGTATGTCTGTAAGAAGTTGTTGTAAGTTTACTGTAGGGAAAGTTACAATGGAAAGATGAGTGAGCACACTACCACTAAAGTTCAATGCAACTGGACATGCGTCTGTTTACTAGGGCCCAGGAGATGGCTGGGCACATGAAGGGACACCAGAGACACCCCAGAGATCAGGACACAGAACCCGCTGGAGGATAAGACAGATGATATATACTCAGGCATAAAATAATCATTGCAAAAGGCCTGACAACAAGTGTGTTTGATGTTCGAGTCCTGCCATGATGTGAATGTCTGATTCCCAGGGACAGCCCAGCATGGAGAAAGAATCCAGGCTTGGGAGCAAGACATACCTGGTATTGTGTTCTAGCTTTACTCCTTGTTGGTTGTGAGCTGGGCAAATTATGTACCCTTGCTTGGTTTTTGAGATGAATGAAATGTAGCATAGGATCTCCAAGTTGCTTCTTATTCTAAAATTCAGCATTTCCTGCTTTTCTAAGTTTTCTGCAAATCTGGTAGTCTTTGTCCAGGTTATAAGTATAGCCTCAAGGTGGCAAGGGCGACATGAAGTAGGTATGTACCCTTTCTCTGTCCAAACCTTCCCTCCCTTCCCAGTACTCATATATCATCACATGCCACCCTGGCAATTCTTAATGTGGTGTCCTCATGTTCTGAAAGAAAAACCATTTTTGGTGGTGGTGGGGTAAATGTTAGAAATGTGAAGAATGCCACTTTGGGAGGCTGAGGCGGGCGGATCACAAAGTCAGGAGTTCGAGACCAGCCTGACCAACATGGTGAAACCCCGTCTCTTCCAAAAATACAAAAATTAGCTGGGCATGGTGGTGAGCGCCTGTAATCCCAGCTACTCAGGAGGCTGAGGCAGGAGAATGGCACGAACCCAGGAGGCAGAGCTTGCAGTGAGCCGAGATCACGCCACTGCACTCCAGCCTAGGTGACAGAAAACAAACAAACAAACAACAGAAAAAAGTGTGAAAGAACACAAACCATAATTACATGTAAACTCAACATAATGAATTGGGACATGTGTTACGTATGTCTTTGTTCTCTGGCAGTGTAAAGATCACAAATACCAAAATAGGGATAGAAACTAAAAGATAAAGGAAAATCATGGGCACAATCTTATACCCACCTCTAAGTTAAAGTTACCCTACACAGGTAAAGACTAGGTCTTCCTTTCTAGTGCGGTGTTGGGCACATAGCTTGGGCTAATAATCCTTGTTGATTATTGGCCAAAATCAGCACTTTTGATCTGACGGAACCAAACTCCCTCAGGTACAGCCATAAGGGAAAATACAGGGGACAGGTGATGGGGTGCCTATTTTCAGAGGGTCTTTGAGGTGAGTTGCAATTCCTGGAGGGACTGGAAGGAGGAGAAGTGGTTACCTCTGGCCCATACATTCCTAGAGACTCAACTGGCCCAGCCACACATGTTAGCTGAGGCTTCTCATTCTAAAGTTTTGCCCCTTTAGTTCCCAGAATAATCGATATGGCTGCTTTTGCATGTTATTCTATTATCATTTAATGGTAAAACACCAAGTCTCTTATGATGAATTTAAGTGGCTAGCATAAAGCATTCTAGGCACAAGAATGAAAGCTACTTATACTGTGTTGATGATGGACACTTTGAAGCAGAGTGTACTAATCATGTGAAAACTGTTTATCAGATGGAGTCCTGGGTACTTTTTTCTTCTAAGGGGGTGACAGGGTAGATTTGTTTGTGGGGGTGTGGTTTTGACTAGAATGTTTGAGCAATGAAAAAACTGTAGTGTTAATAAGGAAATGTAGGTGCTTCAAATATAACAACAATTAGGTAGGTCAGTGCAAACATTCTCTCCTCTCTTCTTCCAGTGTGTGTTTTTGGAGAAGATAAAGTGGTTGGCTATGCTTAGGAGCCTCAGCTAAAGACACTCCCTCCCACCTCCCTAGCCCAGGGGGAGCCTGGCGTCCTGTCCCTGGGCTAGGGCTGGCGCTGGGAGGCAAACGTCATGCCTTCTCTCAAGTAGATGGTCTGCTCATCTCTGAATCTCAGTCTTTCCCACACCAATGAGTTCAGCGAACATGTTAGAATTCCCATAAGGAGCAGCCCCTTCAGCCTTGTTATCAAATGCTGTTTCCAAACCTCTGGGCCCCTCCCTTCTTGCTCTCTTTCCAAGAAGCAGTTTTCACTTGAGGCTCCCACTTTATAAATGTTAGGCTGGCTTCTCTCATTGTTCCTTCATGGAGAGCTCCGTGAAAGGAGGATTAGGGCCATATTTTATCTTCCTTGGCAGGGTTCATGTGTAAACTGTAGAATGATTCTCCCAGTGTATTACAAGGCAGGCATTGAGTTATCCTGCTTTTGGTCCCTCAAGAAGTTGTGCAGGAGTAAGTACAGTGCCCACACACTTTGCGCAGAGTAGACAGTCAATAAATATTTGTTAGATGCATAGAAGCAATTCACGACCCTATTTTTGTTACTTCATTTTGCATTAACAATGTTTGGAGGTGATGAATGTTGGTTAAAGGATTCCATGTTTTATCAAACACCTTTCTTCACCAACTTTTTATTGGCTGAAACTTGAGTCCACCAACTTGAGACAGGACAGTTGTTGAAGAATGGCCCTTTTTCCTATGCCCTCCCAGCATCCTCTACCATGCCTCCTCCCTCCTCACAGGGGGCGTCCCTTCTGTAGCCCTCCAAGGGCAGGACCGTATTGCCCCCACCAGCCTGCCACCATGACTGAGTTTGTGCTTCCATTTATACCTGTACTGTGACTAGCAGCCAAATCTTACTAAAATGTAATATATCACTTGAGTTCTCTCTGTTGGGATAATATAGTTGCATTTAATAGTAGCCTTTAGGAGATCTTGTGCTTTAGTTTCCAGGAGTAGTTCACAGTAAGGATTGTGGGCATAGAAATTTAACAGCAACAGTAATTTACCTCTTCTTTAGGACTAAAAGCATCTTGGGGGCAGTCCCCTTTTTTACTTATCTTGTATCCCTGGAAATACTCACTCTGGTCAGTTATTAATAACATTTCATGAACAAATATTGAGATGACTAGCTAATGTAATAAAATAATTTGAGAGATGATATACATGAATTAATATAACCCTGCCCGTGTGACACATTTGCATCTTTGACAGTTCTTTTCAATGGCTTCAACCCCTTCGGTTAAGAGAGAAATTTTTCAATATGGGAGTTATAGTAAGCAGTCTCTAAGAAGGTTCCCAATGATACCCATGTCCTCCTATTCATGGCTTTGGGTAATCCCTTTTCCTTGAGTAATTTGCTTCTAGTCAATAGAACACAGCAGTATTGATTAGGTTACAACAGATTGTCACTTCCTTCCTGCTAATTCACTTCTGTGCTGGCTTTGATGAGGCAAATTGCCATGTTAGAGGGGTCCATATGGCAAGGATCGGAGAGCAGTTTTCAGCTAATAACCAACAAGGAAATAAGGTCTTCACTCTGACCACTTATAAAAAATTGAATACTGCTAACAACCTTGTGAGCTTGGAAGCAGATACTTCCCTGGTCAAACCTTTAGATAAGCCCTCACCCCTAGCATGAGTGCAGACTTGTGAGATCTTGGAGCAGAGGATCCAGCTGAACTTCCCACAGAGTCCTCGCCATTGAACACATTGAGATAATTGTGTTGTTTGAAGCTGCTAAGTTTGTGGTGATTTATTACACAATAGAAGACAAATAACAAGATCTCTTATCTCATTTGTCATCCAAGTTGCCCAGGCTTCCCAAATGACATTTTAAATAGAATTAGCTCTGGGGAAAATGACCAAAATTGAGTTGAATGATAGGCTGGGTCTTGAGAGAGTGGCACATTTCCATCTTGTCTCATTCCTCAACATGATCCTTCAAGGAAATTTATAGCATTGGCCAAACTCTCCAGTCTCTAGAATCCTAAAAAACTCTGATGGTGACTGAACTAGTGCCAAGAGAACCCTTTACCCTGTGCCCCCTGTCTAAGCCTACATTCATGTCTCCACAGAGGTCTGCTTTGGTCCTTAGAGATGTCCATCTCCCTGTCCTAGAGATTCTCTACATGAGACTTAAGTCTGAAGGAAATGGCAACAGTGGGTACCCCACCACCAGCTCCAGCAGTGGGTACCAATCTTTGCTTCACCAATCATCTGGGAAGTTTGTTCAAATATCAGATTTGAGCCTTACCACTTAATTCAGAGGATCTGAAATAAGGACCATGAAAGATCATTTTTAATAAGTTGCCAGGGGTTGCTGATGGTGGTAGTGAAGTCCCAAGCTTTCACACACCCTGGTCCAGAGGTTCTGAAACTCTGTACAAAGTTTTCCCAAGAGCACCAAGTGTCTATATTTCAATGATCTGCAAACAGGATGTCATTGCATGCTTATGACATTGGAAATGTCAGAAAAATTAACCTCTGTATACCTCAATTGTATAAGTGCCATAAAAATTGAGTAATCTAGATATTCTCTTTTAGTCCTGGAAGTTAAATAGGGAAAGGGATGGTTTACCAGTAAAAAGAGAATTCACAGACAGTGGTAAGACACCACTCAAAAGTTATTTTATATTAACCCCTTTGACCCTTACAACAATCCTATGAGGTGGGTGCCATAGTTAATTCTGCTTTACAAATGAGGAAACAGAGGCCCAGAAAGACCAAGTGACTTTTTCAAGGTCACACGTGTGGTAGTATACACAGGACTCAAATACCAGCAGGGTGGCTCTAGAGTCCATGCTTTTAACTACAGTGCTAGACCATCTCTACTTCAAACTATGAGTGTTCCTGAGTTTATAAAAAGTGGTATCAGTGTGGACTGAACTTATCTGGGAAGACGAGTTGTGACTGAGCTTTATCATGGAGTAGAATTGTCATTGGCAAAAGGCATAAAGAGAAAGATACTATAAACAGAGGGACTACCAAGAGGAGGACATCGAAGGGAGCCTGAGTGTGACACATGGGTCAAGTGATGAGGAGACTGGCTGGCCAGACTGTGGTCCATCTGGTGAGCAGTGGAGGCTGGGGCTGCAGAGGGGAGTGGGCTATGAGGTGGCAGAGGAGTGGGGGCTTGAATGCCATGCAGAGGAATTGTTGACTATCCAATAGCCTTTTCCCCTTCCTCCTTGCTAAGAAGAACGCCAATATTCTTCTTGTCTCATGGTTGTTCAAGTTTGATTAGAGGCACTCTCTTCCCTTTGCCAGTGATTGGCCTAGGGATGAGTATGTGACTCAATTCAGCCAGTAAGATATAAATAGAGCACTACTAGAGGCCTCCAAAAAATATTTTTGTCCATAATAAAAAAAGAGAAATTGTCATGTCTTGAATGTTTGACTCCAAAACTCAAGTTGAAATTTAATTGCCATTATAACAGTATTAAGAGGTAGGACCTGTAAAAGATGATTAGGCCATGATGTCTCCATCCTCATGGGTGAGATTTTGGTTTGTTATAAAAGGCAAGTTTAGCCCCCTCCTTTTTTTCTCTCTCTCTCACCCTCTTGCCTTTCACTGTGAGATAATGCATCAAGAAGGCCCTGCAAGATGTTGTCCCCTTGATCTTGGACTTCCCAGTTTCCAGAATTGTAAGAAATTAATTTCTACTCATTGTAAAGCACCCATTCACAGGTATTCTGTTATAGAAACAAAAATGGACTAAGACAGAGATGCCTGAGGTAAAGCACTTCTGACCCCTGCCTTCCTTCTTGAGATGCTGTGGTGTGAAGACATGATGTGTAGGCCTTTGACAGCCATCTTGCAGCCATGAGGGGAAGGTCAGAGAATCATGGAAATGCTAACTCAAATACCTGAATTCATAGAGCTACTGATCCAATCCTAGAACCACCTCCTTCTATTCTTGTTTTTGTTTTGTTTTGTTTTGTTTTGAGATGGGGTCTCGCTGTGTTGCCCAGGCTGGAGTGTAGTGGCACAATCTTGGCTCACTGCAACCTCTGCCTCCTGAGTTCAAGCGATTCTCCTGCCTCAGCCTCCTTAGTAGCTAGGACTACAGGTGTGTGCCACCACACCTGGCTAATTTTTGTATTTTTGGTAGAGATGGGGTTTCACCATATTGGCTAGGATGGTCTCGATCTCTTGACCTTGTGATCCGCCCACCTTGGCCTCCCAAAGTGCTAAGATTACAGGTGTGGGCCACCGCTCTCAGCCTGTTTTTATTTTTATGTAAAATAATGTAATGCCTTTATCACCTGGGCCACTGGCAGTTGAGCATTCTGTTGTATGCAGCCACACACATCCTAACTAATAAAGAGTATCTTAGGAAGCCAGGACCTTTAGTGAAATAGTAATAATAAAAGTTATCAACAGGATTGTACTTCCACACACATTATTTCATCTAGTTAGAAATGAAAAAGCACCAGCTTTGGAGTTAGAGAGCATAGGTGTGAGTCCCAGCCCTGATCTGGAAGAAATCATCCTCTTGCACCTTAGTTTCTTCATCTGTAAAATGCAAAATAATATATCCCCCTTCAAGTTGTGAGAACCAATGAAATAATATTTTATGGCGACCAGCTCAGCATCCAGCACTAACTACGTCTAGAAGATAAGATACATTGACAATGATAATAATAGCAAATGATTATGAGTTATTACTGAACACCAGCCTCTGTATCAAGGACTTTATGCATATTGTTTCATTTAATCCTCTTGGAAATGGGTATTATTAAAAACTTCATTTGAATTTACTGTTTTTAATCACCAGAGCCCCTTTGAGGAGGAGGCAGGGCAGTGCAATCATAGTAATTCTCATTCTGCAATTGAGAAGGCGGTGCAGTGAGTGGAAGTGGTTCTGATGGCAGAACCAGGGTGTAGCTGGGGTATCCTCAATCTAAATCCCAATTCAGAGCCATGACATGTTGGTGACTTGTCTCAGAATCTTGGTGGCTCAGTCTCAAGGGTGACCATTTGCTTTTCACTGGCTTTGCTTGTTAATAAACATGGTAGCATCTGTGATAGTTATTAACAATATCTATCACCAAATATACTGAAGGAGGGGAGATTTAATGCTTTGTATGTCCCAGGAGAGGTTTGTGGCTTCTACCTGATGTGCCCAGAGCATCCGTTCAAAGGTTATGATGGACCCAATTTAATTAGGTTGTTAGCCAGCCCCCCAGGGGTGGTAACAAGGGGCCTTGTTAGGCGAAGTTTCCCCTCACTGAGGAGTTCTTTGCAGGGTGATGGACCAGATTGTTGGCAGTGGGAGGTCTAAAGAAAGATGTGGGGCTCTTCTTATGTGGAAAAAAATCCTTTGAGCAGGTACATGTTCCTTTCCACTTCCCTGTGGAGACCACCCACATGTTTGTGTGCACTGGAATGGGGAGGGGAAGCGGCCATGTGTTTCTATTTAGGTGTGGGTTGCTCATTTGTGTAAGTGTCACTGCCTACGTTGTTTCAGCCCATGTGGCCTGTGGATTCTGAACAGCGGCTCTGACTCCTTTGCTCTGTTTTTGATCATGCAAGTTGAAAAAGAATCATGTAAGTTAGAGAAGGACTGAGTCATCAATGGACCTTCCTTTGTGTCCAGAGGGTCGAGTGAGTTTCTCAAATTCACACAGCTGGTTTGGTGGCAGAGCCAGACCCAGAACCTGGAGCAGAAGCACACCAAAGTAGAAAGAGCTAGGGGTGCCAAGGAGTGCCCAGGCCTGGATTCTGATTTCTTTAGAAAAGAGAGGGTCAGAGTTGTAACACTCCAAATGACAACAATCATCTGGGACAGGTCTCTCTCTCTCTCTCTCTATCCATCCGTCCGTTGTCCATTCATCTGACATTTCTCTTTATACAATTGTTTTCATACATGTAAACAGATAAACATATACACATTAAGATACACGCAATACATGCTATATATTTCAGCCATTTATCATCTATGTGCATATGTCCATATGTATACACATATATGCATAGATTATATTTAGAATATAAATACAGGTACTTCACACATACTATCACCCTATTCATTCACGCATATATTTCTTTTTTTTAAATTATTATTATTATACTTTAAGTTTTAGGGTACATGTGCACAATGTGCAGGTTATTTACATATGTATACATGTGCCATGCTGGTGTGCTGCACCCATTAACTCGTCATCTAGCATTAGGTATATCTCCTAATGCTATCCCTCCCCCCTCCCCCCACCCCACAACAGTCCTCAGAGTGTACTCACGCATATATTTCATATATTTATTCATCCATCTATCTATCTATTTGTTTTCTTAACACTAATAAGTTTTTAATGGGTGAAGGGGACCCTAAAAGTAGTTTCTAAGGATGCTTGTATGACTGGTATCCCTCCAAGATGTCTCAAGATTAGGACAGGTCCTTATTTGGAAAGTGATTGTCTGTGTGGTCCAGTCTGAGGTGGTTGTTTCCTGCCTTGCCATATTTACGTATGTGATGTTGGAGAAAAGAAGATCAGCTAGATAAGCTGATTTGTGATGGGACTAACAATAGTTACAATTTATTGACTGCTTACTATGTTTAGGAGTATACGTAGCATTATTATTTGCATTACCTTGATTGGTTTTCATTTCAGCCTACAAACCACATGCTACTGTTATATATCCATTGCACAGATGTTTGTGGCCCAAAGTCACACAGCCAGTAGGGGACAGAGTTGGTTTTTCCCCCATGGTGCTCAGAGCTAGCCTGATGTTTGAACAGATTCCAAGTGTTCCCAGGCTGTCCTGAAGCCTGCTTCTTCCCTTCAGGTACGGGCTGTCCATGGTGGGAATGCTGCTGTGCTAGACCTGAGGGTCCTGGAGCTACATGGCAGGCATCCCTGTTACCATCAGAACTCATGTTTTGCCCATGCCCTTTTCCCCACACTCAGAAAGTTCCATGCAAAGGTAAAGTGTATACTGACAGCAGTGGCATGATTTGAAGGCTGCTGGATGGCCCTCAGTCTTGAGTCCCTTCTCTGGAGTCTTGTTGATAGCTAAAATTTGAGGCATGGCTTTCGCTTTCAGTTTCCTTTGATTGCAGACCTTCCTTATGGAGAAGGTGCACCTGACAATTCTTGGGGATTCAACTTTTCTAATTTGTATCTGAAGCTTTCCCAGCTCCCAGACTGGAAGACTAACAATATGAGAACATTTGGATCTCAGGGGTGAGGGACAAACTGAACTGAGGGGGAAAGAGGGATAAACAGAGAAGCTGAGGGGCTAAAGTTGGACTTCAACCACGGCCTCATTGGGCCACATCAACTCCACATGAATCTGAACTCCAAGATGCTCAGCTTCCAATCTGGCTGGGGCCAAGGCAGAACTCTCAGCCATCAACACCCAGGGAGAAGTCGCTTGAAGAGCAAGGGACCTGCTGTGTGGTGGGTGTTTGCAGAGGGCACCAGGGAGGCTGCCTGTGGGTGGCACAAGAGCCCGGCTCTGGTATTTCCATTCCTGCCTGATGAGGCCGAATGAGCTGGTCTTCCCAGGGCAATTGCAGCACAGCTCATTTGTGCATGTTTTACAATGGTGTTGATAAAATCCCCACGGAGCCCCGGAGCATGTGTGAGGAGTTCCCACCAGAAATCTAAACAACGCCCTGGAGTTGCTGACAGCTTAATAATGTGACAAAGTTCAGCTTGTTCAATGACAGGGACAGGAATGCAGCTGGGCTGGTCTGACCCAGAGCTTTGAAAATATCCCCCCTTTACTCTGACCCAGCATTTGACAAATAACCTTTTCTTAGCCTCCTTGAAGGTACCAGACAGAACCAAGTGCCATGCAGGGGCCACATGCCACCGTTAAAATGTTAAATGGAGTGGCGAGGGCCACCAGAGTCACTTGGGGCTGACATTTATCTTTATTATTATTATTAATAATAATGCATATATTGCTTTTTTGGTGCATTCCAGAGTTTTTTTGCACTCCTAAATCATGTGGCTGTACATCACCCAGCCGGATAAATCACCCAATGAACCCAAATTCAATGCAGCTGTCAGGCCAGATCTGAGAGAGGCAGAGTTAGTTTAATTGAACTGCAGCAGGGAACCGACGGGCGTTGCCCAGAAAATCAGAATAATAGCAGTGTTGCCGGTGACATTTCAAGAGCTAGACATGAACTGCTAGCTTCAGCTTTAATTTTACCAGAGGGAATGGGGGGACGGGTGCAGGGAGAAATCCAGACTTCGACAAATATTTAAACTCTTAGGTTTTTTTTTTCTGCCTCAAAGCCAGTACAGACAATGAGTTCCACATTTAGAAATTTCAGTAGAAAGAATCCCATTTTTTTCTTCTTTCTCTAGCTTCTCCCCATTTCTTCTGCTTGCTTCTTCCTCTACTCCATGCCCCCTTGTTTTCAACAAGAAGAAAGCTGAAAGTAAAGAAACAACAGGATTTGAGTTGGAGCCAATTTAATGGGCCAAGAGGTTACATATGGAGCCAACAAATCATGCAAGCATGAAGGATATTACTGATTTAAAGTTATGTATGTTAAAGCCCAAATCTCAACAGCATTCATAAAGGTAAAGGTAACTAATGGAGAGGCTTAACCGACAGAAAATGGGCTTTTCTCCCTGGCTGCCCTGCCTCCTACTTAAAAATTGCAGTGCATCTCAGCTGGAGGAGGCCTTCCGGCGGCAGATTCTCCCCGTTAGGTGATGAGTGGGGAGGGCCTCAGCCTTACTAGCCAAGAAGGGACAAAGCTCAGCTGGGTTCTGTACCAACAGAAGGCTCCAGACACCATTGTTTGGTTTATTTTTGTTTGCATTAAGTGTGTCTCTTCATATGTTTTGGGGTTACCAGAAATACCATTTCCTTTACCCCTTTAATTTTTAAAACTGTGTGTAATTTTAGGGAAATTTGATCCATGTGTTTCAGATTCATTTGCACTTAATCATGAAAATCTCTCTGGAAAGAGCTATTTTCTCTCCCAGAAGACTTTGGTGCCCTTTTAAATAAGCCCTGTAAGTGCCCTTCCACCCCAGGCTGCCCTCTTCAAGTGCAGAAGGTTGTGTTTGGCCAAAGGAAAACCAACCTGACCACCAAGGGCATGGGTCTGGTTTGAAATGTCGAACTCGTGAACTTGGACTGTATTCTGGAAATGGGGAAATGACTTCCCCTTAGCCCCAGTGTTTACATAGTCAGAGAAAGAAGCCTTCCTTTAAAAAAAAAAAAAAAAAAAAAAAAAAAAAAAAGGTGATGTGAATCAACTCTAGAGCATTATAGTTCCTTCCAATAAGCCAGGCACAGCTCATTGGAAATGCCCCATGGCCATCCACAGGTGAGTGTTAGCCTCACAGGATGACAATGCACACTTGCGACTTTTCTTTGAAGTTCCTGGAGAAAATGCTTTTACCAGAGACTCCCAATTACCAAAAACACCCTGGAACCATGTTGGATAGCTCCCAAAGGCCATGGAATGACTGTGTCCAGGATACACATGTCCCCACCCTTCATCCACAGCAACCCAATCACTGCATGGAAGCCACAATGGCATTCCTTCAATCCAAAACAAACATGTCATTACCAATCTCAGATTAATTGATGCCATTTGTGTGCCCTGCCTGTTGGGTTTCAGCTGGAGGCTGCCCAATGGCAATGGCCACCACCCTTGAAAACCTCAAGGCACTCACAACCGTGGCCCTTGGCAGAACTTCCTTAGCTGTTCTTCTTTAACCCTGTGACTCCAAGTCTTTCCTCCTTCCCACTCTTTTCCCACTCTGAGGGTTTGGACAATTTTGAAATGAGTTACCAGTGGAATGAGAAGATCTGTGGAACTGAGTTTTGCTTTGAGTAAATTTCTTTACTGTAACTCATTAGTAGTAAGATACGCATGTGTTTTTGTTTTAGCACCCTTAAAATTAGAATGCTCCTTTTAATTGATGATAAGAAATACTGCGGTGAGGTGATGGAAAACATTTTCCTCTTTAGTGGTACAAAAATTAATGGTATATCTGTTCTAGTCTCCGAAGAGATGTGATCACTTTCCAAAATAATGTGGTAAATGTTTAACTCCCTCATTCATTCATGTACTGTTCATTCTTCAGTCAGAGTATATCATTGACCACATGCCTGACTATGCACAGCGAGAAGACTAGAAGAGTATTGAAAAGACCACTCCCTTTTAGAAAGTTATAATTTAGCTCTAGACATAAGTGCATACATGACCAACCATGCAAAGTGTTAAATTAGTGGTGTGGCCAGAAAGTGGTGGAGCAGATCAAGATGGAGCCACAGAGTGGGATAGAGATTACGAGCTGGTGGGCAGGCAGCCCCATTACCAGCTTGGCTCTGGGATTCAAGATAGTAAATTCTTACCTGTAGAACAAAGGGCTTGTTTCAGATCAGTGTCCTACAACATATTCCACAGGAATGAGTTCCACAGTGGGGGTGGGGTGGAGCATTGAGAAACGTTACCTGCCATTTGCCTTTTATCAGAGATTCCCACCACATGTTAGCATACAATGGTTCTGAGAAGTTCTATGGTGAAGGGCTTGTTTAAATTTTATTTAATTTAGTGTTCCCCAAATATATTTATTCCTGGAATCCTTCATTTTACTCACTAGCCATTCCGATAATAAACCTTAGGAAAACTCTATGGTCTCTTCCAACTCTAGCATTCTAGGAATTCATCAGATAAGGCAGAAGTAGAGCATGGGAGGATGAAAGGCTGAGAGAAGGGCTTGAGCTGTGCTCACAGAGTGATGGGCTCCTGGCATGGGGAGGCAGTGTCATCACTGAGGAGAAAGGCTTTATCTATTGTTCAGTCAAGGCACATTTACTAAGAACCTATAGTGTGCTGTGCTGGTTGCCGGGCCCTCAGAAAAAAGCAAAACACTGCCCCTGACCTCAAGTGGCTCCTAATTATGGAGAAGACCAGGGTGTAAACAAATAACCACAGTAAAGTGTGTACCTGGCCTGTCACACAGGTAGAAACACAGTGCCACAAGAGGACTAAACATGCCTGGAGGAAATCCATGGAAGCTTCTTGTAGGAAGAACCATCAGAACCCTGAAGCAGGGGTATAAATATATATGTGCCTGGAACAGAAGCAGAAGGAGAGCATTCTAGGCAGTGAGAGGAGCATGAATAAAGACAAAGAAGCATGAGAATGTTGAAGTAGCTTGTAGTGGCTGGCAGGCAAGATATGTTGTGGTGAAGAGAGGAAACTGAGGCTGACGAGTCAGGTTGGGACCAGACCATGAAGGGTTTATTTCAGCAAGTAACAACAATAATAAGAGATTTAATTATCTTCCATAATAAGGAGTCTGGAGGTACATAATGAGAGGGTCTGGGACTGGTTCAGAAGCTCAGCGATGCCTCCGGGGGCCTGGGCTCCTTCTATCCCTCTACTTGGCTATTCTTCAACATGTTGGCTTCCCATCCTCTGTTTGCTGCCTCACACTGAGAAGGCAGCCATAGAACTGGGCATATTTCTCATGGATGGTATGCCTTATCCTTAAGCATAGGCATCTAAAGGTGTCCCACAGGCAGGAGAAGCCAGCCTTGTTTACAGGTGTTTTTATAAGATGATTGGCAGGAATGTAGTGACAAGAGTGGGAGGGGAGAAACCAGATGCAGGAGACAGTTTGGAGTTATTGAAATTGTCTAGGGAAAAAGTACTGCATGCTGACACCAGCATCCCTAGCAGGACTTGGAAGAAGGGGGCAGTGGAATATGTACTTTCCACTGATCAGGAAAGACAATTCTCCTGGGCAGCCCCCACAGCCTCGCCTCTCTCGTTGGCTGGAACTGGGTCACATGGCAACCCTAGTGCAAGGAAGGCTGGGAAATGGAGTCTCTGGCAAAGGAGAATGCAGCAGTAGCCATAAGACACTCAGAATTCAGTCATGGAAGCTGGGCTGTGTCCTGAGTGAGAAATTAATCTTATTTGGTGAAGCACTGAGATCGGGCAGTTACTGGTCATGGCAGGTAGACTACTTTTTCTATTACATGTGGATACCGATGCCCAGTAACTGAGGAAGACCATGTGGCTTCCCATGTGGGGAACTGGATTAAAGGCTGAACAATGACAACACAATTTTGGGGAGAGAGGGGATATTGGGGGTCTGGTACCCCCAACTTTTTCATCTCTCTGGAAGTTAATAATGATTTGTAACTGAACAAAATGTGATAAACTGTCAAGAGTACATAACACTTGCTGTATGCTTCAGGAAATAGGTTTTTAAAAAAATCACAGCTTTTTCATCAAGGGCCAAAAAAAAAAAAAGACAATTCAGTTGAGAGATCTAATTGAGAGACTCCCCACCCTACCACCGCCCACTACCTAATCCAAAAATTACCCTCCTGCAATTGACTGAATGTTTATGTGCCTCAAACTCATATGTTGAAATCTAAAGTCCAATGTGATGGTATTAGGAAATGGGGCCTTTGGGAGGAGGAGCTCTCCTGAATGAGATTAGGACCCTTTCAAAAGCGATCTCACAGAGCTCTCTCGCCCTGTTTCTACCATGTGTGGATACAATGAGAAGTCAGCCCTCCACTACCTGGAAGAGGTTATCACCAGAACCCAGCCATGCTGGCACCCTCATCTTGAACTTCCAGCTTCCAGAACTGTGAGAAATAAATTTCTATTGTTTATAAGCTGCCCAGTCGATGGTACCTTATTATAGCAGCCCATGCTAAATACCTCCCCTAAATATTTTAGTCATGTTATGCCCATAACGTCAACAGAAGATGGTTATTAAAAATATATTTCTTAAATAGGTCAAATTGAAAGAGTGGGCGGTTATCAGCCACCTCCCCTGAATAGTGGAAATGTGTGGACAATGCTTTCCCATTGTGGATACAAATCTGACAGAGAAAAGATGGAAAGATGAGGAACATCAATTCTCTGGACATCTTCTGAATCTCATTTTGGTCAAAAGGAAAGGCTGATTGATGAAACAAAGTCATAGAGACCTTGGGAGAAAGTGGCCCTCTCATTCTGGAGCTCCCAAATGCTAAGGGAACACTGGGCTTTTTAGGATGTCTGCAGTAGACTTTAGGAACATGTATATTCAAGAAGTTCAGAGAAAAAGTAAATGTGATTCCACAGCAGGAAGCTTCAAATGTGGAGATGGCCTAAGAAGGATGGGAGACCCTCCAAGTCCTGAGAGCAGAATCAAAATATGAGCTCCCCATCCAGAGAAACTGATACTGCACAGGAACTTCTTTAGCAAATTTCCATGGATGAAAGCAGAAAGTAACTGAAAATGGATACTAAAGGGTGGGACCAATTGGCTAGAGCAGTAACTGAAAGATGAAACCCCAAATGAGCTCAACCTTTCCCCATTCTAAGGTTACCAGAAGGAGGAGGCTTCTACCAATAAGAAGGAGGCTTATTTGGGTCACTTCAGAATACGTCATGAAATGGGTTAGTTGGTGGTCCCAGGGCGGGTGGTAGAAGATACCACGTGGTGTGAAGGAGCAGAAATTTTGAACAACTTCCCAAGGTGCAGCCCCAGTCCTGTCACTGGCCCAGGCTTTGCCTCAGCATCTGGATCGGTAGCCAAAGGTGAAGCACAGAGGAAGAAGCCTGCCTAATCCTCCACCGTCGGGTGTGCTCACTCTGAGCGGCCCCACCCTGCACAAGTGCGGCAGGTCTCGTCAGCCTAAGTCACACCTGTGCATACCCCTTTCATCAGCCCTCCTTCAAGTGGCAATTTAAACATTTTAAGGCCACCTGTTGAGCACCCATTTGGTAAATTTCCTTTTATCACCAGCTCACGAGGAGTAAATGGGTAATGTAATTATGGGGCAGGAGAATGGGGCGTTTGATTTGTGCTTTTTGAGGATTAGCCAAGTGCCCCAATGCCAAATCCGTGATCACCTGAAAGGAAATCTGAAGGAAGAATGCCAAATAAGTAAGTCCTCCAGGTGCTCTTCAGACAAATGGTTTTGAAAATGGGTATCTTCTGCCTTTAGTCTCTGGAGAGCTCAAAGGCTTTTGGGGTGGACAAAGCTGATGTGTTTGCCTCCTTGTGTGATGAGCCCAAGGAGCAAAGGAAAATGTTTTCCAAATGCCTGTAGCCAGGGCAACACAGGATTGGGAAGTGCTGGGAATGTGGAGGATTGTGTGCAAAACAATGATAGGGAGCTAGGCTTCTGATCTCCTGAGCATTCCTGGGATGCTACCTGTGTCCATTCAGTGCAGAGGATCTGGAATGTTTCTAGATGATGCCAGGGAGGGGGCATGGACCAGTCACTTGGTCTCAGGCTGCAGGGCACAAAATGCTAAAATCCAACCTTTGACGCAGCAGACAGTCTCTCTGATGATACTTGGATGACATTCCGTTTTGTCTGGGAATATGTGGAAACAGGTCAGGGAAGGGGCACATGCTAGACATTTTTAGAAATGAACAAACGCATGGTTATATCAGTTTCCTGTGGCTACTGTAACAAGTACCACAATCTGAGTGGCTTGGGAAAACCAATTTATTCTATTTATTCTCTTGCAGTTTTACAGGTTAGAAGTCCAAAATCAAGGTGTTGGTGGGGCTACACTTTTCTAGTGCCTCTAGGGGAGAATCCTTGTCTTTTCCCCCTTCTGCTAGTCCCAGGTTTTCCTTGGCTTGTGGCAGCACTTCAATTTCTGCCTCTGTCTTCACATGGCTGTCTTCCCTCTGTGTCTACGTCCAAATTTTTATCCTCTTGTAAAGACACCAGTCATACTGGATTAAGGTGAGCCCTAAGCCCATATGAGACCTCATTTTAACCTAATGACATCTGCAAAAACCCTGTTTCCATATACAGGTTCTGAGCTTTTATCTCAAACATAGTTTTTGGGGGGACACAATTCAACCTATAAGGTGGACATGTGAAAAAACAAAGTCACCATCCCTGATTTGTCACATGAATACTTGGAAGGTGATGGAAGTTTTGATCTATTGTCATCTCAGCTTAGGGTTCACCCTCTAAAACAGGCAATGGCATTTTAATTTTTTGCTCTAATTCTAAAAAGAGATAATCTGGTATGATGTAACATGATGTATAATACACTCACATGTAATAAAATCATAATGCAACTATAGAAGAGGGCTGTAAGCCTAAGGACAGGGAAGCCTCTGGGGACCTAATTGTCACAAGAAGGGCTCCTAGAAGAGAGAGAGAAAAAAAAGGAGGAAGAAAAATCAATGAATGTTAATGGACTAAATTTTCAAACATCTGGCAATTCTAGGATGGCTTATTGAAGAGACAGCATAATTGAAAGAAAAATGAACAAAGCAGCTTCAGAATATAGTGCATGACCCTAAAATTTCTGAAAGGTCCAAGTAATGGGAGAATGTTGGGTGTTAACAGAAGCGGCAATCCGCAGAAGACGACTGAAGTGAGAGCAGCTTCACAGCCCGCCTCTTCCCTGGGGTGGGGGGGATTTCCTGTGAGCCTTGAAGCACAAAGCAGTGTGTATTTAAATTTCACACATGAGCCAAACGAGTGGGGTACTATAAACCAAGGCTGCCCAGGAATTCTCCATAGCCATAGGTCATCCTTTTACCTAATGTTGGATCTATGTGGGATGTGGGGCATTTTCTATTAATTACATTTCTTAATTTACTTCTGTAAAAAGAATCTGGTAACTATTATTTCTAGTGTTCCTAGAGTTTCAGGGAAAGAGAGATAATGCTAGCAATGGTCAATTAACCACCTGGGGAAAAAATTCATGAAAATTTATGCTTACAGTTATGCTATAAGCCAGGTAAGGAACTATGGGCTGAGTTTGGAAGAGAAGCACATGGCCAGTTATAATTTTGCTTCAAAAGCCTAAAGATGCCTTAAACAGCCTGTTTTTGAAAATGATCCCTTGTGAATTTATCTAAATCTATCATAAACATATTTTGATACATATTACATAATTTTCAAAGTAGTTATATAGTACTGTAGCATATTTACATGACTCAAATAATAAAAACATGTAAAAAGGTATACAGAGAACTTCCCACTTTGTTCCCTTTCTGTAAGTTCCCATCCACCCCAGCAAGGAATGTTATTATTAGGTCTTTGTTTATACTTCTGATGAATTATTATATATTTGCTAGCCAACACAGATATATAATTCTGTGTTCCCTTAATTTTTTCTAAGTGGTAGCATGACATCTATTTCTATGAGTATAAAATGAGGTATGTACATATTCATTCATTGCAGCATTTTTTGTAGTAGCAAAAATTTGAAAATGGCTTTAGTGTCCATCAGAAGGGGACTAATCAAGTTGAGGAATAGCTACACTATGGAGTAGTATGCAGTTGTAAAAAGGAATGGAAGGTGATCCCTATATACTTATAATGAAAGATCTGTCAGTCTGTTAGGGCTGCTATAACAAAATGTCATCAGCTTGGGGGGCTTATGAACAACAGAAATTTATTTTTCACAGTTCTGGAGGCAGGAAAGTCCAAGATGAAGGTGCTAGCAGATTTGATGTCTGGGGGCGGGGGGAAATAATTCCTGGTTTGCAGACAGCTGTTATCTCCTTGCATCCTCACATGGTGGAGGGCAGAGAGAACACTTCTTTCATGTCTTTTTTTATAAGGGCATTAATCCTATTCCTGAGAGCTCTACCCTCATGACTGACTCGTCTTCTAAAGGCACCACCTCCTAATACCACCACACTGGGGATTAGGTTTCAGCATATAAATTTTGGGGGAACACATTCAGTCCATAGCCAGATCTCCAGGATACATTAAGTGGAAAATGTAAGATATAGAACAATGTATACACTATGTGCTTTTGGGTAAGAAGGTGGGGCAGTAAGGATATATATTTGCATTTTCTTGCATCTGAATACGAACAATCTGGAAAAAGTACAAGACACAAATAAAGTCTTAATTTAGATAGGGTGAAGGAAATATGATGATCAGGGACATGTAAGAGTGTGACAATTTCCAATGTTTACTGTGTTCTAGCATTCTAACTTTTGAGTCATGCAAATACATTTCCTATTTAAAATAAAAAATAAAAATAATAGTTAATTAAATGTACATCCCTGGGATCTGATAATCACACCTCCAGGAACCTAGCCTACAAATAGTTTCTTATACATGTTCAAAGACACCTGCAAGGATGTTTGCTGCAGCATTATTTCAACAGTAAAAGACTAGAAATGACTTAAATATCTATTAAAAGTAGACCAGTTAGGTGAGTTAGGTTGCATTCATAGAATGAAACACTATATGGATGTTACTAAGAATGTGAAACATATATTAATATGGAAAGCTCTCCAAGACACATTAAAGTAAAAAAATGCAAAAAACATTGTGCTTTTTTGAGAAATGTCCATTCAAGTTCTTTGCCCATTTTTAATAAGATTAGTTTCTTGTTACTGAGTAGTTTGAGTTCCTTTGTGTATTTTGGATATTAGTCCTTTATCCAATGTATAATTTGCAAATATTTTCTCCTAATCTGTGGTTTGTGTCTTCACTTTATTGTTTCATTTGCTGTGCAGAAGCTTTTTATTTTGATGCAACTCCATTTGTCTATTTTTGCTTTCATTTCTCAAAAGAAGACATACCAATGGCCAACAGATATATGAAAAAAATGCTCAACATCTCTAATTATCAGAAAAAAATGAAAATTCAAATCACAATGAGATATCACATCAGACCTATTAGACTGGCTATTAACAAAAAGATGAAAGATAACAAAGATGAGAATGTGGAGCAAAGGGAACTCTTATACACTGTTGGTGGTATTGCAAATTAGCACAGCCACTTTTGGAAACAGTATAGTGGTTCCTCCAAAAACTAAAAATAGAATGACTATATGATCCAGCAATCCCACCACTGTGTATATACCCAAAGGAATTGAAATCAGTGTGCTGAAGAGATGTCTGCACTCCCATGTTCATTGCAGCATTCACAACAGCCAAGATATGGAAACAACCTAAGTGTCCCAAATTGACAAATGAATGGATTTAAAAGATGTAGTATATAATCACAATGGAATACCATTCAGCCTTAAAAAAACAAAACAAAACAGGAAATTGTGTCATTTGTGACAACATGGATTAGCCTAGAGGACATTATGTTAAGTGAAATAAGCCAGGCACAGAGGGACAAATACCACATAGGTCTCACTTACATGTGGAATCTTAACAACTCAGAAGTATAGAGTAGAATGGTGGTTACCAGAGGCTGGGGGAATGAGGAGTGGGTGGACAGGGAAGGGGGAGACATTGATCAACAGGTTCAAGGTTACAGATAAATAGAAGGAATAAGTGTTGGCAATCTATTGCACAGCACAACGATTATAGTTAATAATAATGTATATTTTAAAATAGCTGAAAAAAGAGGATTTTAAGCATTTTCACCACAAATCAATGATTAATATTTGAGGTGATGGATATGCAAGTTAGCCTGATTTGCTCATTCCACAATTTACACATGTATCAAAACATAACATTGTATTCCATAAATACATACAATTACTATTTGTCAATTAAAAATAAAATAAGACAAAAAAAGAAATTACCAAAAAGAACATACAAAACACATTCTGCTTGTATTTTTTATAAAATAAATAAGATGTATGCAAATACTCCCACCAACATATCCTGTATTCTTATTTTAAAAGAATGTGTGGACCAGGTGCAGTGGCTCACCCCAGTAATTCCAACACTTTGGAAGGCCAAGGTGGGTGGATCATGAGGTCAAGAGATCAAGACCATCCAGGCCAACACGGTGAAACCCCGTCTCTACTAAAAATACAAAAATTAACTGGGCGTGGTGGCACATGCCTGTGGTCCCAGCTACCTGGGAGGCTGAGACAGGGGAATCGCTTGAACCCAGGAGGCAGAGGTTGCAGTGAGGCAAGATCGTGCCACTGCACTCCAGCCTGGTGACAAAGCAAGACTTCATTTCAGAAAAAAAAAAAAAAAAAAAGAATGTGTATGTGCCATATGATGCATGTGTAAGAGTGTATATGTGCATGGAAAATTTCTGGGAGCAAATAAAATAAATTGTTAACAGTGGTGAGTTCTGGGAAGGGGGTAAGAACGTTTAGGGTAGGAGAGTTGCCTTCTTTTCATTGCAATGACTTTTGAATTGCATGACTTTTCTTTTACTGTGTATGTGTTTTCCTTTTTGAATTAAAAAATATAAATAAATAAATGTACAACTGTACAATGAAGATTATACACCTGTAAAACGAACAACTGAGAAAACTATATGTACTTATACAGAAGTGTCTCCAAGATACATTGTGAAGCAATTTTTATTTTTAATTTTAGCTACTACAGGATTTCCGATACTGTGTGCTACCTGGTTTACATTCTATCTGGAGATCAACTCACAACGTTTTTCACGACCTTATGTTTGATCATATCACATCTCTGCCTTCCTGACTGAGGAAGACTATTGTTTGTTGCAGTCTGTTTTCCTCACCTGTGAGACTTGATGGCAGTCTTTGGGTTGAAATCCTAGCTCTTATTGCTTATGAATATAAGCAACTGTTGTGGGCCTCATACTATATCTGTAAATAAGAAAATAGATATGGTACAGGAATGTTATAAGAATGTGAGATAATATAAGTATGTACTACTTACCATATGAGGACCACCATTAACACTACTTGTGATATGGCAGTTAGAACTGCAGAAAGGAGTGATCACACCTTGGTTTTGCACTGGGAGAGGTGAAGTTTTTTGTGTCATGGCCAAGAATGTTCTAGAGGAAGCACAGCGTTTGACTGGCTTTTTGGGCTCAGTAGTCTCAGACCAGTATCTCAAAGAATGAGCCACAAGTGATAGTTCAGAATTCATGATCCTGTGGGTGCAGTGTGGGCTTTGTTCTTGCCTGTGTGGAGGCATTTCACTGCCCCTCTTAGGGGAGCTTATTTCCATGATGCAACCATGTGTTTTATCTGGTGGCTTCACTCTTAGGATGCCTCCTGTTGTCAATTGTTGCCTTCAGTGCATTAGGCATATGTTTGAATCCATATTTATGAACAATGTCTTTCAAAATAGTGAATTAAAATGTCCATGTTGTCTTTCTTCATCTTTACGAGTTAGAGGAAAAATAGTTGCCTTTCCATACTCTTTCCATTTTAGAGCTACTCAGAGCTCTCAGTGCAGCTCTAGGTCAAGTGGTCTTACTGATTATCAAGTTGGCTTTCTGCCTTGATGCATTTATAGGAGCTTTTATTATTGACTTTGGAGCTCCTTGCAAGGTACTCCAAAAAAGCATTTTAAAATAGTCTCCAGTGGGCAGCTTACATTTTAACTGCTCCTTTCATTATCTTCCTCAACACCCTTATACAGTTCCCTTTTCTAGAATTAAATAACCACACGATAGCTTTTGGGCTCCATGTCTCTTTCAGATGTTGAACTTGGCCCTGTTGTCTTGATTATGTTGTGGTTCAGCGAGAGTCTCATGCTCTTTCACATTCATCACCTTTCTCCTAGTTTTTGTTTTCATGTTATATGGCAACATGATAAATTAAGGGCCAAATATTTAGTGCCATCCTGTTTTTTTTGTTTTGTTTTGTTTTTTAAGAATTCCTTTGAGAATCACTGTCAGTGTGATAAGAGGCAGAATTTTGTGATACATAAGAACGTGGTTGCAAGAAGAAAGATTGAAGACCAACATTTTCCAAAAGTCCCATGGTTCCAGGTGAATGTAAAGTCCCCTTCCACCATTAATTAATCTAGGATTTAAGACTGAAGATCTGCCTGTCTCTTGAGTCTTATTTTTGAGGCCACAGTACTTTGCAGACCATTTTTCTAGTAATATAGACTCTGATTTCAGGTTCTCTTGCTTCACTTTCCTATATCACACTTCCACAAATCCCAGGGCAGGGCCTGCCAGCTCTCTAGGTTTCTCTTCTCATCCACACTTGTCTTCCCTAATGGCAGCCTGATTGATCTTCTGCTGAAGGCCAAGAGCTCAATGAATTGTGAGAATTTCTGGTGGAATTTCTTGGTAGAAAATAGCTCTTCACAAGTCCAATACTAATGTTTCCAAAACTGTAAGTCAGAGAGAACTCCCTACCCCCACAACACATATACATCCCTTTCCATAATATGTTCCTAGTACCCTTGAGACTATATTGGGGGGGTATACACTGGGTTTGACCTAAAATGGTAATCCTTATGTGGACTAAAAAAAGAAATTTTTTCTTTTTCTAATTTTCTTGTTATAGTTAAAGAAAGAACCTATGTTTTTCCATCTACTTCAAAATATGCCAAAAGGGAGCAACAACTGCCACAAGAACCAGTTCATACTCAACTCATCCCATGGTGTGGCAGTCTCATGGACATGTAGCTAAGTTACAGGGGATGAAACTAGCACACTTGTGTCTGAGAGAGAGAGAACCTAAAGATAGTAAAGAAAGTGGAATTGCGTCCTTGGGAAAGATCTTCAACACATGGTTAAATAAAGAGACAACCATGAGGCATATTTCACTTATCAATTTGAGTAGAATTGAAAAATAATACATCTCAATACTGGTGATGATGTGAGAAAATTAGCACTCATATTCTGCTGGTGAAAGAGTAAGTTGGAACAATCTGGAGGTAAATTTAGCAATCTATCTCAAGAGCCTTACAATAGGTGCGCCTTTTGACTTAGAAATTCCACCTCCAGAAATCTATTCTAAGGGAAAAATAGACATAATGAAGAAGATAGCTTATTGGTACTTCATTATAGCATCAATTGATTAAAAAATTAGAATGACCCTAAGGGCCGAATAAAGAAAACTGGTTAAATGTATTGTAATACACAAGAATAATGTTATAGATGAAAAAGGGCATGGAAAGATATTCATGATGTATGCATGAAAAAAAATCCCATTAACAAACAGTGTGTAGAGTGTTGGCTAATGATAATTCTCAAAAAAGACAGCTAGAAAAACTTATTGACCAAGAAAAGCTAAGTTTATCAGATTTATTTCAACAAAGAAGAACACCTTCTTGACAGAGTCTTAGTAGCACATCAGAAGGGAAGGATATTTACAGGGTCTTAGGGCAATTTAGGGCCAAATGATTATAAGGTGGGTCTTGAAAGGCAGAAAACAGGCTGGGATTGGGCAAAGTTTATAATGTAAAAGCTTTGAATCCATGGGCACTGTAAGGTGAGGTCTTGGACAATTATTGTAGAGCAAGCTGTAGGTCTTGATAAGTAAGCAAATATTTTCTGGAGAAAGTAGCAAGTTGTTTTTGTCTGGTCCTAGTATTGTTTGGCATAGAAACAGAAAAATATATTTTACCCCAGAATTGTTTATCATGGGGACAGGAGGGTACATTAGGTTCAGTTCTCTTTTTGTTAAAAAAAAGTGTTCGTATTTATATTCCTATCTCACTAGAAAAAGTTTGGGAAAATAATTATTTACAAATTAAAGGTGGTTATATGTGGGCAGAAGGATTACCAGTATAACTTATTTATTTTTTATTTCTTATCTGTATTTTCAAAATTTTCCCTAATGAACCTATATGCAGAAAAAAGATGCATTTGTTTAAACCTTATTTAGTCAGATAATTCTAGGACTATAGCATCCAGAATCACCCTCCCCTCAAAGCTTCTAACCTGTTTCTAAATATAACACCTAATCTAGGCACAAGTTTGTGGCTAATTTGGACAACTGACTAATTATTAACTCATCAAAACCATGTGATAAAATGAGCTTAGGTAGCTTTTCATTTTTTCAGCCAGACAGATAAATGCTGTACACACTGTTTTAGAAGGATTCATTCTTCAGAAGCACCTTGGAAGCATATTTAACTAACACAGACACCTATTTCTCTCCTTAGCTCTCTGTTTTCACTCTATTTTCAGAATTATGGTACAGTGGGTGTCAGGGACTAGAAAGAAATGAAGAGTGAGATCCAAGGTGAACCCAGAAGTCTGCAATAGTGTCTCATGATCTCTCTAGTCAACCACTAATAAATACTTTTGAGCATCTAATATTTGCTGAGTGCTAGACAAGGTGAGGCACGGCACAAAAATTGAATAACCTATACTCTATCTCTTAAAGGAGCTTAGTTTGTAATTGGGGACAGGGTGGTAACAGTGACTAACACACAGGAAACAATTCTAGACAGACTGAAAATGGTGTGAAACCAAGCACTGCTCCACAGATGGAATAGTACTGGGTTCTAACTGGTCTCTATTACGGCATTTGTATTATGCATCTCAGCAGTCTAGACTCCAAGGCCTATATGAATTTGGAAATAAGAGTGTTTGGGGCATTGAGATAGTCTACTTAAAGGAGGATTACATTGAAACTTGTTTTTCTCATTTCCACATTTTTTAATTAAAAACCTTCCCAAATTTTGAGTATGCTTTACTCTTTCCATAAATAAATGCAGCTGAATGAACCCAATTGCAGGGCCTCAGGGTCATGTTTATTGCACACGGATGTAGATTTCAGTGAATCTAAGTAGAAGGATAGGAGACCTATATAATGTAAATCGACTCCAAGTCATACTCTGAAATTTACTTTAAAAGAAAAAATTCACATAGACGAATACCTGATGGCCATGTATTTTCTGGTTATTGGCTTCTTTCCATTAAAGAAGAGCACAGAGAGACCTTCCAATAGATTGAATGTTCCAATTGGTTGAAATATCATTCCACTTAAAATAACCCTTTATTGCCAAAAAGTACTCTTCATCAGAGATTGTATAATCTCATAGACAAGGAGCCTTCATAACTCCCTTCAGGAAACTGAGGCCCAGAAAGGAGCCTTGCTCAAGGTCACATAGTAATTTAATGATGGACCCAGGAGTCAAATTCTTGTTTCTTTGTTTTCAGTCTTGACTTCCTACCTCTCCAGTCTAATACTCCATGCCTTTTCCCACAAGGTAAAACTTCCTGGGGGCTCTGGGTAGGTTAGCTACTAGACATAAAAATAAAAGAAATAAATAAAAGCGGCATAGGTCACAACAACTTTGAGTGTAATGGGATACTCTCATTTCCAATGTCACTTCTCTGGAAGCTTCTCTGGAACAGGACTTAGTCTTCCTCAATGCTAGGCACAGTCACTGCCATCCTGTGCCCCTTGGTTTCTTCACAGAACCGTTAAGGAGACCAAGACACAGAGAGATGATGTCTCCCATGGTCTCAGCTCTTGGTCAGCCTGGAGAGCAGATGCCCTACGTTCACACAGTGGAAGCCTGGGGCGCCTCCTGGGTGAGCAGTCTAATGATCTAACTGGCTATTAAAAAAGCAACCACCACAACCAACTTGGCTAATATACCATGTAGAATGCCTTGGGCCACTCATGGGGGAAAAGAAAATCACCATCAAACATTCTGGGATGAATTACAGAACAGAAAATCCAGAGTTAGGACCAGTTTCAGGGTTTGTTGATTTAGCAACTCTGTGGTCAAATCAAGGACCCAGGTTCTGTCTCTGTCTCTTGCTGCATTTTGCAGCATGTTGCCTTCGCCCTGAGGCTGCTACCATCTCAGGGTCCCCAGAGGACGGCAGCACTTCCAGGCCTCATACCCACAGTCAGAAGCAGTGACTTAAGGAGTCACTTTCTTAAGAACAAGGGGATCTTTCTCAGAAGTTCCTGAGCAAATCTGCCTTCACAATACTGGGCGGAACTTGGTCAGGAGCCCACTTTGAAACCAACCACAGCCAGCAGGATGGCCCAGACCATTTGTGCTTTACCCTTGGAACTGAGGATGAAATCACCCTCGCTCCAGTCATCTGAGGGTGGGAGTGTGTGTGTAGGGTGGGGGAGTAGGGAGGAGGGAGGGGGTGGACTCCTGACCCAGTCGGAGCTCTGCCTGTGGAAGATGGGAGTCAGGAAGGTGGGGTTACCACCAGCTGCATCTGCTGCACCTGCCCTGAGCCCCTGGCTGCCCCTCCCATCAAGATCCACCCCTGGGTCTGCTGTTTCATCTCTTCCAAGGTAATGAAGTGCTGTTATGACTAAGTCTAGAGGACACAGGAGACAGCCGAGAACTTTGCACCCTTCAGCAATGTGAATGCTCATAGAAGTCTTCATCAGACTTCACGTTGGCTTCAGGTAAAGCTTGCTAAGGACTCTGGGAACCTGAACCCAGAGTCAGTGATGTGGTGTTGAGAGTAGGGATTTCAGCCTAAGAATGCTGACAGGGCTACGCAAGCCACTGAGAGCCAACAGAGAGCTCTGGGCACAAGAAGAATGATATTTTAAGGAATTCTTTAAATCATACCTGGACTGTCACTGTTGATCTACCTCCATGGATGTCAATGCAGATGGGAAATATGAAACACTGAAAGAGCATCAGTATAATTTTTTACCTAGCCCAAGTATTATGAAAGAATGTTTATTTAACCTTGCAAAAAAAAAAAAATTGGTTTTAGGATGGCTGGTTCACAAACTTTGTGCTTTTCGTTTTCCTCTTCCTCTTTTGCATTTACTTTTGATTTTTTTGTTTTGTTTTGTTTTGTTTGAGAGGGAGTCTTGCTCTGTCAGTGTCGCTCAGGCTGGAGTGCAGTGGTGCAATCTCAGCTCACTGCAACTTCCACCTCCCAGGTTCAAGCAATTCTCCTGCCTCAGCCTCCAAAGTAGCTGGGATTACAGTCAAATCACTTGAGGTCAGGAGTTCGAGGCCAGCCTGGCCAACATGGTGACATCCCGTTTCTACTAAAATACAAAACTTATCCAGGTGTGCTTTGATTTTTAAAAACAATGAACATTTTCCTTTATAATGGGAAAATAAATTAACCTTTATGTGGAAAAAAAAGGTACTTCATACTTGTCATCTAAAACAGCATAGGAAATCCCCACCTCAAATAAGAAGTTAGATGACCACTTTTGTAATATTTGAAAATAAACCAACTTTATTTGAATCAGTCAATACCAATCAAGACTGGAACACAATTTGTAATTGGTTCAGATTCATGAGGAAAACACTCAGCTGTATCTTCATTAAAAGGCATTTTACATTTATTAAGGCTTGAAAGCAAGTCCTGTTATTTCATCACCACAGTTAAAGGTCTCGAGATAATCAAGTAACTATCATTTGGAGTGTCTTTGTAAAATGAAACACTTGCTCTTTTACAAAAGCTAAGCATCTTTTGTTAAGCTAGTTAACTCCGCAGCTTATAAACTAGGGCAATGAGGTGGCCAGGAAAGTAAGACAAATTCAAACATCAGCTGGATAATTTATATTTTAAATATATGTATAGTCAATATTGTGAAATCTCTAACTCTACATAAAATGACTGGATCCTTAAAAGTACATTTTACCAAAAGCAGATTGCTTCTATAGAAAGACATAATAGCCCAAACCTTATATTGAGGCAACATATTTTATTTTTGGTTGCAAGAGAGGGATTGGATCTATTTCTTTAAATAACGTTAAATGAAATTATGCACACTCTGGATCATACACAATCATGAATCGAAAGTATCCTGACACTAAGCTGGGAGATGCATACTGACAAAGGAGAAGAATGTGTGTTGATGAGGAGGGCACATGTTGCTTGATTTGAATGATAAAGAGAAATGGATAGAAGACAATGGGACTGTGTGCAGCAGGTCCTGTTCGCTTAAGTTTTCCTAACATCAGAATCAGGGTGCTTCACATGCACACATCTTTCTCTGATGCTTTCTTAAGATTCTCCTTAATGTCATTTAAAAAAATAAGAAAGTGATCCCTTGGGAATTATTGTACTTAGTTTTAACCATGAGTTAACATTTCCTCTTTCCAAAGAAGATGACACCAGCATCTTGATTCACTGTGCAGTTGAGATGGCCCCTGGCCAGTGGGAATTGAGGCGAGTCACAGAAGTACTTACCAAATACCTACCTGCTGCTTCTAGATTAATTCAATTTTAGACACACACTCTCACAGTGATGCTAAACTCTTTACAAGGTAGACCTGCAGCTTCCTGCCTCTGCCTCCCTCTTAGTTCTATTTGTCCAGGCCTTGCTGATTTCTGGGAGTCTCATATGGTCAAGATCTATTTCGGGCATGACCCATCTTATGACAATTCTAAGATGCTTGGTATTGTCTGTCTGTGGAGTGGCCATGGGGCAAGAACTGTGAAGAGCTTCTGTTGTTACATTTGATAAGGGCCTGAAAAGCCAGCCTGGGAAAGTTCACTCTTGGTGTGGCCTTTTTCTGATAAGATCAAGACTTTGCTGGCCCCACCAGCACAAGAAGGGGAATGCTGAGGACAGCACCATTTCCCAAGATAAAACTAGTTTGGGATCTGTGGCCAAATAAGCTGATGGACTGTGTTTCCGACATTTCAGCTCATTTGCTTAGTGCTAGGTCACTCTACCTCTTGTTTAGAAGAATATAGCCATGCTCACATCTGTGACTCTGAATTTATCAAGCATTTGACTTTCTTTATCAGAAGTTGAAGAAACTGTGCTTTGGATCCATCATGATTTTACTTATCCAGCTTACTTTTTACAGTTATTAAAATCTTACTCAATACCTTCTCTCTGGGCCAACCTCAGAAGCAGGCAGTGCTGAATAGACAGTGAATTCAACTCAGTCATTCTGAGTTTGACTCTTGCTTCTGCCTTCGTCTCCCACTACCCTGCTTCCCCCACCCCCAATAGTGCTGTGCAAGTCAAAGAAGATAAATAAATACAAAATAAAATAAGATCTCAACACAAATACATCCCCTTTCTGTGCCACCAAAATGCCTTCCTGAGCGATTCGTATTCATTCAGGACCAATGAAAAGGAAGCCTCCTACCCTATAGCTGTGTAGTGTGGGGTCCCAACTGCAGACCCTCCTGTGCTCCCTGAGTTGTTCTTGGGACACCTAAGGACCTCACCACACTGTTGCTGAGACATGATGTTCTGCACATATAAGAAGCCCAGACAGGCTGAAGCATCTGGAGAAAGATCTCTTTTGAAAAAAAAAAAAAAAAAAGGAAGATAATATTAATATTATTGTTACTTTAATATACCATAATAAATCTAGTCATAAGACACCATAACTCTTAGTCCATAGTCACTTGCATTATTTGATAATCCAGTGCTGAAATATAAAGAAATTTCTGAATTAAGTACCCAGAAGTGCCTTCCTTCTGTAACTCCTCCCTCTCTTTTAAATGTCTATAATTGATCATATAACACTCCCACCTCCTTGTCTTAATATATTTATCTCTGTAAAACTAACTCAACCACAGAAGGGACATCTAGAAACAGCAATATTGATTTGGTTTGGCCTGTTTATTTTTAAGGACTTGCCAGTTGCTGAATTCTGAACATCCAATCCGAGTCCCTGCAATTCTGCAGACTTCTCTGGGGTGGAGTTGCCTCACCGGAGGCTTGGTTCTGTTTTCTCTGTGGCAATTGGCTATGATTCACAGATGTGTTTCCAGAACAGCCCAACTGTGGGTCTCAGGGAAGTAAACTGCCTCTTAGGTCATCTTGCCTGTGCTGTAAATTCGGGGAAGGATTTCTGAGTACAACAGGATTTCACACTAATTAAAAGGCCTTCGGGATCATTCCAGCCCTCATCCCCCAGGATGCCAGTTTGGGGCTTTTCCCTACAGTAAAAAAGGACTGTTTCCTCACCAGTTCTCCTTGTTAAACATCTCCAGGGCACAGTTTCCAGGGGGACCTGGAAAGGTTCCTTTAGAGGTGGAAATGAATCAACTCATTCTGCCTTTTCAAAGCTTTCTCAGGCTTATAAAGTGTCCTACTGAGAAAGTTCCTCTTCCTCAATGGGCTCTAGGAGACCTCCTGCTTCCTCTCCTCTGATTTGATCAATGGGTCACTTTTTTTCTTCAGAGATCCCTGGAGGCAGGTAGGTCCAGGGATTGCTTGGGTTAGAATTTGTTGATGTTTCTATGGAAAGGACCCGTGCTGTCCTGCCCTTGCTGAGAAATGAGCCAAGTCCAGGGGCTTTCCGGCACTTGGGAGCCTCACCCTTTCCCAGCGAACACTATAGAAGGGGGATTGTTGAAGGTAAGGGCCTGTGGCAAATGGATTTTCTCACTGGGCGTTCACAGGGAGAGGGAGTTGATGAGTGCATTTTTCTTAGTTTCCTCTGCACAGGTCCCCAAGCTTGGACTGGGTAAGCTTTTTAGGAGATGAAACTCAAAGGAGAATGACAAAAGAGTGAAATATTAGCTTAAAAATTTTTCCTTTTTTTTTCACCTGGCAGTTGAGTCTGATTGTAGGAAAATTAACCCAAATGGGTCTACATTTTTCTTCAAGTTCAAACCACATGGTTTCCTAGTCAGAAAGTCTCATGGACTTTCTTCCTATGGTGTTCCATGATCAGACCACCTCCTAAATGTGGCTTTTACCCATTACAGGCTACAGTTGAATCAGGCAGGAGCAGCTGCTGGAGAGCACCCAGCCGACAGACCTGCATTCCAGAAGCAGCTTGGAGAAACTGGGAAGACATTTTTGGCCCATTCTTGGGTTTTTACTGTAAGGCTAGCAGTTACAGGATGCCACCAGTCCAAGACTTAGATCATGAGAGAAGGCCTTTTTAAAAGTTTACCAGGGAACATCGAGGCTCATAAAGAACTCTTTTGTCTTCACCCATCCCTCCTCCTCCCACTCCCATCCACTTTCTCATAGCTCAAAAACCACTCACTGGTAAGCACAGTCAAACCCAGGCCTGTAGTCACCACTGAAACAAGTACTCCTAAGCAAGCAAACCCCATGGCTGATAGACCCCGTGGGCCTTTTGGCATCAACACTGCTCCCCTCCCCTCCCATCCCAGTCACTGCAGTTTAGAATTGCATGCCAATTTCCTTTTCTGGCAGGGCCTGGACAGCATGGAAGCCAGGGACAGCATGGGCCAGGTGCACAGCAGCAGCAGTGCAGCATTCCTGGCACTGCAACAAACTGAGAATGTGTCTCAAGTGACTTTCCAGTCTGGCCCTTAGTGCCCAATAACCAGAGTGTCAAAAGTAGTGAGACTGAAGCTGTGTTTGCCAGACACCCAAGTCCATAGCCAGCTCAGTCCTCCATTCACTCTCTCTGTCTCCCCTACTGGGGTAATAGATCTCTTTCTAAGAAGGATGAAGATGGCGTTTGTCCTTGGCCTTGTAGGTATGGACGGAGAGGAGGGTAGAAAAGGAGTTGGTGTTGCATGTTTCTAAAGCATCTGAGAAGGTATTTTGATATTGGCAGAAGAAGCTAGTGGCAATCCCATATGTGGGCTCTCCAACACTGACTGACCCCAAACATGCTGAGCCCAGATCAGGCTGGCCGGCTGAGAGATGGACTGTGTCTATCATTTCTGCTAGATTCCTAAGTGAGGAGGCCAGGGATGGTGCTGACCTTCGTGAAAGATAGCAGGCTGGAGTTCCCATGATACCAGCAAGATGAGGCATGATTACAAAAAGTGCGCCTCAAGGCAGTGATAAAGAGGAGTCTATGAAGCTGGAGTCTTAGGGGAGTGGTTGAGTCCTTCTGCAGCGGGGATGGGGCAAAATGGCTGTGCTCAGGATCGGCTGAGGCGTTTGGCGACGTCAGCGTAGGCCAACTCGATCTCACTGTCAGCTGCACAGGTGTTGGTGAACTCATCACGGGCATAGGCGTTCTTGAGGTACCGCCACAGGCCTGTCATCTCAGCCGGGATATCATAGTTGCGGTATTTCTTGGCCACAATCTAAAACAGAGATGGCAGGACAGAGGTGGTGTGAAGGCATGAAACAAATCATTAGAAAGTGTTAGTGGCCGTCCCAGTGTGTGTGCACTGCAGGAAACCTCCGTGCATCACCACGGGCCATCAGTGATATGTTTGAAATGCAAGGTGGCAGTGCTGTCTTCTTTTTGTTTTGTTTTAATTTAATTTCTTAAGTAAACATAATTTGCCCTTTGACCTAGTGTTTCAAATTCTAGGAATTTTTTCTCAAGAAATAATCATGGATGGATATAAAGATTGAGCTACACAATTATGATCCCAGATCTATTTTGAATAACAAAAATGGTGCACAGCACCAATGTCCAACAATACATGAATACATATATTATCTTACACAAATAAAATGGCATAGTGGAGGGACATTAAAAATGATGCTGCTGAGAAAATCTAGTGATCTGGAAAACTCTCCAAGATAGACTATTACATTTGAAGTTCAAGTATAATGCATTTGGAGAAACATGTATGATGGCTAGATGTCTATATACCTATATATTACCAGTGGTTATGTCTGATTGATAGAATTACCAACAATATTTCTTTTCTTCTTTCTCTTATTCACTTTGTTTTACACAGGCATCTTTATTTATAGAAGGGAAAAAAAACCATGAAAAGCAAGTTAGATATTGGAATGTATATGCAGGTTTAGACTATGACATAAGAGTAAGCAAATACTGATTTCTGTTCTCACTCTGGTTTGCCACAGTCCAGGGGGATGTGGACTGGAGAGTTCTGGAGAAGTGGTATTTATGTTGAGAGAAACAAGAGCAAAGTGATTAAAAGCATGGGCTCTGGATCCCAACTGACTGGATTTGCAATCATGGCTCCACTTAGCAGTTGTGTGACATTGGGCAGGTTACTTAACCTTTCTGAGCTCCAATTTCTTTATCTCTAAAATGGATGTAATAATAAAACCTACTTTGGAGCAATAGATTAGTTAATACACATCAAATGCTTAGAGGAGTGCCTGGCACATAGTAAATACTCAAGAAACATCAAGTATTATTATAATTCATTGAGACCTAGCTTGTACCCATTTGCATGCATTTTCTTAATGGGGGAGCAGGATGGTTTCTTTAATGAGGTCTCTCTAGCTGGGGCAGCTTCATGGACCTGTGACCTGTGCAGTCTCACCTTGCACTCAGAAGAGCCCTGCTCTTGGTTTAATGCTCTGGGGTCAATGTGTGGAAATTCTTAATAATTTTTAAACAGGGCCCCCCTGTTTTCACTGTGCACTAGGGCCTGCACATTAGCTGGTCCTCCTCTAGCCCTTCCAGGCTAGGCTAGGGTAGGGGTAACAGGAGAGTAGTATCACTTCTGACTCCCCTCCTTCCCTCTTTTCCCTCCCTCCCTCCCTCTCTCCTTCCCTCCCTCCCTCTCTCCTTCCCTCCCTCCCTCTCTTCTTCCCTCCCTCCCTCCTTCCCTCCTTCCCTCCTTCTTTCCTTCCCTCCCTCCCTCCCTCCTTCCTTCCTTCCTTCCTCTCTCTCTCTTTCTCTCACTCTCTGTCTCCTTCTCTTCCTTCCTTCTCTCTTTTTTTTTGGGGGGGATACAAGGGGGTACATGTGCAGGCTTGTTACCTGGGTATAACACATGATGCTGAGGTTTGGGGTATGATTGGTCCTGTCACCTAAGTAATGAGCATAGTTTTTCTACACTTGCCCCCTCCATCCGTCCGCCAAGTAGTCCCCAGTGTTTATTGTTGCCATCTTGATGTCCGTGAGTACCTATTGTTTAGCTCCAACTTATAAGTGAGAACATGTAGTTTCATGTTTTCTGTTCTTGCATTAGTTTGCATAGGATAATGGCCTCCAGCTGCATCCATGTTGCTAAAAAGGACATGACTTTGTTTCTTTACATGGCTATGTAGTATTCTATGATGTATATGTACCACGTTTTGTTTATTCAGTACACTGTTGATGGGCACCCAGGTTGATTTCAGGTCTTGCTATTGTGAAGAGAGCTGTCATAAATATATGAATGCATATGAATTTTTTTTTGGTAAAACAATTTATTTTCCTTTGGATATATAACCAGTAATGGGGTTGCTTGGTCGAGTGATAGTTCTGCTTTTAGTTCTTTGAGAAATCTCCAGAGTGACTGAACTAATTTACATTCCCATCAACACTGTATAAGTGTTCCCTTTTCTCCACAGACTAACCAACATCTGTTGCTTTTTGACTTTTTAACAATAGCCATCCTGACTGGTGTGAGGGAGGTGTTTCATTGTGCTTTTAGTTTGCATTTCTCTGGTGACTGGTGATACTGAGCTTTTTTGTTTTTTTTAAATGTTTGTTGGCCACTTATTATGTCTTTTATTGAGAAGTGTCTTTTCATGTCTTTTGCCCACTTTTTAATGGTATTATTTGGTTTTTGCTTATTCAATTGTTTAAGTTCCTTATAGACTCTGGATATTAGACCTTTGTCAAATGCATAGTTTGCAAATATTTCCTCCCACTCTGTGGGCTAACTGTTCACTCTGTTGATAGTTTCTATGTGCAGATGCTCTTTAGTATAATTAAGTCCCACTTGTCAATTTTTATTTTTGTTGCAATTGCTTTTGTAACTTCATCATAAATTACTTCCCAAAACTGATGTACAGAATGTTTCCTAGTTTTCTTCTAGTATTCTTACAAGTTGAGGTAAATCTTTAATCCATATTGAGTTACTTTTTGTATATGATGAAACGTAGGGGTCCAGTTTCATTCTTCTGCATAGGCATAGTCAGCTATTCCAAAACCATTTATTGAATAGGAAGTCCTTTCCCCATTGCTTATTTTTGTCAATTTTGTGGAAGATCAGATGGCTGTAGGTGTGTGGCTTTATTTCTGGGTTCTCTATTCTGTTCCATTCATCTATGTGTCTGTTTTTGTACAAGTACCATGTTGTTTTGGTTACTGTAGCCTTATATTGCAGTTTGAAGTCAGGTAATGTGACACCTCCAGCTTTGTTCTTTTTGCTTAGGGTGGCTTTGGCTATTCAGGCTCATTTTTGGTTCCACACGAATTTTTAGAATAGTTTTTTCTAGTTATGTGAAAAATGACATTGGTAGCTTGATAGGAATGGCATTGAATCTGCATATTGCTTTGGACAGTGTGGCCATTTTACCAATATTAATTCTTCGAATTTATGAGCATGGAATGTTTTTCCATTTGTTTGCGTCAGCTGCGATTTCCTTAAGTAGTGTTTTATAGCTCCCTTTGTAGAGATTTTAACTCCCTGGTCAGATGTAGCCCTAGATGTTTTATTTTACTTTATTTTTGCAGCTATTATAAATGGGATTATGTTCTTGATTTGGCTCTCAACTTTAATATTGTTAGCATACAGAAATGCTACTGATTTTTGTACATTGACTTTTTTTTTTTTTTTTTTTGAGATGAAGTTTCGCTCTTGTTGCCCAGGCTGGAGTGCAGTGGTGAGATCTCGGCTCGCTGCAACCTCTGCTTCCTGGATTCAAGCGATTCTCCTGCCTCAGCCTCCCGAGTAGCTGGGATTACAGGCATGCGCCACCATGCCCGGCTAATTTTGTGTTTTTAGTAGAGATGGGGTTTCTCCATGTTGGTCAGGCTGGTCTCGAACTCCCGACCTCAGTCGATCCGCCTGCCTCAGCCTCCCAAAGTGCTGGGATTACAAGCATGAGCCACTGTACCCGGCCACAGTGACTTTTTATACTGAGACTTTACTGAAGTTGTTTATCAGTTCCAGAAGCCTTCTGGTGAAGTCTTTAGGGTTTTTGAGGAATAGAATCACATCACCAGTAAAGAGAGAGAATTTGAGTTCTTCTTTTCCTATTTGTATGCCTTTTATTTCTTTATCTTGCCTGATTGCTCTGGCAAGGACTTCCACTACTATGTTGAACAGGAGTGGTGAGAGTGGGCATCCTCGTTTTGTTCCAGTTTTCAAGGGGAATTATCCCAGTTTTTGCCCATTCAGTAAGATGTTGGCTGCAGATTTGTCATAGATAGATGGCTCTTATTATTTTGAGGGGTGTTCTTTTAGTACCTAATTTCTTGAAGGTTTTTGTCATGAAGGGATGTTGAATTTTAACCAAAGTTTTTTCTGTGTCTATTGAGATGATCATTTAGTTTTTGTTTTTAATTCTGTTTATGTGGCGAATAACATTTATTGATTTGTGTATGTTGAACCAACCATGCATCCTAAGAAGAAGGCTATTTGATCAATGTGAATTAACTATTTGATGTGTTGCTGGATTTGGTTTGCTAGTATTTTGTTGTGAATTTTTGTGTCTATGTTCATCAGGGGTATTGGCTTGAAGTTTTCTTTTTTCATTGTGTCTTTGTCAGGTTTTGGTATCAGGGTGGTGCTAGCTTCATAGAATGAGTTAGGAAGAGTCCTTCTTCCTTGATATTTTGGAATAGTTTAAGTACAATTGGTACTGGTTCTTCTTTGTATGTCAGGTAGAATTCAGCTGTGAATCCATCTAGTCTGGGGCTTTTATTGGTTGGTAGGTTTTTTTAATTACTGATTCAATTTCATAACTCAATTAGTCTGTTCAGGGTTTCAATTTCTTCCCAATTCAATCTTGGAATATTGACTTTGTATACTGAAACTTTACTGAAGTTGTTGATCAGTTCCAGGAGCCTTTTGGTGAAGTCTGTAGGGTTTTCAATAAATAGAATCATAATCAGTAAAGAGAGAATTTAACTTCTTCTTTTCCTACTTGTAGGCCTTTTGTTTCTTTCTCTTGCCCGATTGCTCTGGACTTCCACTATGATGTTGAATAGGAGCAGTGAGTGGGCATCCTTGTCTTGTTCCAGTTTTCAGGGCGAATGAAAAGTGTATTTCTAGGAATTTATCCATTTCTTCTAGATTTTCTAGTTTGTGTGCATAGGGGTGTTCATAATAGTCTTTAAGGATCTTCTGTATTTCTGTGAGCTCAATTGTAGTGTCTTCCTTGTCATTTCTGATTGTGCTTATTTGGATTTTCTTTTCTTTTTGTTAATCTAGCTAATGGTTTATGGATCTTGTTTATCCTTTCAAAAAACCAACTTTTGGTTTCATTGATTCTTTGTATGAATTTTTGGGTCTCAATCTCATTCAGTTCTGCTCTGATTTTAGTTATTTCTTTTATTATACTAGCTTTGAGGTTAGTTTGTTCTTGTTTTTCTAGTTCCTCTAGGTGTGATGTTAATTTGTCAATTTGAGATCTTTCTAACTTTTTGAGGTAGGCATTTAGTGCTATAAACTTTCCTTGTAATATTGCTTTTGCTACATCCTAGAGATTTTGGTATGTTGTGTCTTTGTTTTCATTTATTTCAAAGAATGTTTTTACTTTTGCTGTAATTTTGTTGTTTACCCAAAAGTAATTCAAGAGTGAGTTGTTTAATTTCATGTAATTGTGTGGTTTTTGAGACATCTTCTTGGTGTTGATTTCTATTTTTGTTCCACTGTGGTCCAAGAGTATGATTGATATAATTTCTATTTTTTTGAATTTATTGAGATTTGCTTTATGACTGAGCATGTGGTTGATCTTGGAGTATGTTCTGCGTGCAGATGAGAGGAATGTATATTCTATGGTCAATGGGTGGAGCATTCAGTAGATGTCTATTATGTCCAATTGGTCAAGTGTTGAATTTGAGTCCAGAATATCTTTGTTAGTTTTCTGCCTCGAAGATCTGTCTAATGTTGTTAGTGAGTTGTTGAAGTCCCCCATTATTATTGTGTGTTGTTGCTAAGTCTTTTCATAGGTCTAGAAGTACTTGTTTTGTGAACCTGGGTGCTCCAATGTTGGGTGTGTGTATATTTAGAATGGTTAAGTTTTCCTGTTGTATTCACTCCTTTACTATTATGTAATGCCCTTCTTTGTTCTTTTTTTTTTTTCACTATTGTTGGTTTGTGATATGTTTTACCTGATATAAGAATAGTGACCCCTGCTCTGTTTTGTGTTCCATTTGTGTAATAGATCTTTCTTCAGCCCTTTACTTTGAGCCTATGGGTGTTGTTACATATGAGATGGGTGTCTTGAAGACAGCAGATGAGTGGCTCTTTTTTTTTATCCAAATTGCCACTCTATGCCTTTCAAGTGGGGCACTTAGATCATTTACATTTAAGGTTAATATTGATATGTGAGGTTTTGATCTTTTCGTGAAGTTGTTAGCTGGTTGCTTTGTAATTTCTATTGTGTGGTTGCTTTATAGGGTCTGTTGGCTATTTACAAGTGTGTTTTTGTGGTAGCAGGTATCATTCTTTTGTTTCCATGTTTAGAAATCCCTTAAGGATCTCTTGTAAGTATGGTCTAATGGTAATAAATTCCCTTAGCACTTGCTTGTCTGGAAAAGATTTTATTTCTCCTTTGTTTACAAAGCTTAATTTGGTGGGATATGAAGCTCTTGGTTGGAATTTCTTTCTTTAAGAATGCTGAAAATAGGCCCTCAATCTCTCCTGGCTTGCAATATTTCTGCTGAGAAGTCTGCTGTTAGCCTGATGGGGTTCCATTTGTATGTGTTCTGACCTTTTTCTCTAGCTGCCTTTAAGACTTTTTTCTTTGGCATTGACCTTGGACAGTTTGGTGACTACATGCCTTGGTGAAGTTCATTTTGTGTAGTATCTCACAGGTGTTCTCTGGATTTCTTGTATCTGTATATCCACCTCTCTACCTTGCTTTTGTTTTCAGAGAGGGCCCTAGACCATTGACCCTGGGGATCCTCCCATTCAGAGAAGCCCCAGATCAGTCACTCTGGGCTTTCATCTTCATTTTGGTGCTGGTAATATGCAGAGTTTCCCAGAAAGTTGTGCTGAAGTGAAGGATGACGATGACTTGATGGATGAAAAACTCACTGTTGCAGACATGTTCACAGACATTTGGGAACATTTTTTCCCCTCTGTGCTCCTAGGCCAGTGTTGAGCTTCTATTATAACACTGAGCTATAATCTATTCTGAATCATGATTACTGTTTCAGTACCCTTTTTTTTTCTAGCTTGTGGGCAGTGTAAGGATAGCAATCACAGCTTCTTCACTTCTGTACTCCTTGATAATCTCAATAATGATGTTGACCAGAGGAATGGTAATAACAAACATTTATTCACTGTGTGCTCTGTTCCAGGGACTGCTTTAAGTACTTTGCAAGGTACTCAAATCTCTAAATAATCCTATAAGGAAGAATCTATTATATTCTCATTTACAGATGAGAAAAGCAAGACAAAGGGAGATTAAATAGGTTGGGATTCAAAATTTACAATCTTATCTGTACATCAGACAAGGTTCTCTAGTGTCAAGTGTAATAAAATAATTTTAAAGACTGAAGATCCCTAGCAATGAGCAAACAGAAGCTACAAGAGATTATGTGACTTAATGTTACATGAGAAATTAATTAATTTAACCAATATCTATTGAGTTACCATTAATATTTATTACAGTCCTTGCTTTATAATCCACAGTTCTTTCTACTTTGCTACTCAGCCCTACATAGCTGATAAAGCAATGGGTCTACTCAGAATCCCTCATGTGCCAGCCATTAATCTATTGTTGCTTACCTCCAAACCTACTCTTTTATTTACTTTTTTTTGTGATGCTGGGGCTAGGACTGAGCAGATAACATCTCTTCTTTGCCAGTGAATCCTGTTAGGTTCTGCCAAGAGTAGTTACTGGAGAGAGCCAGCAAGGTTGGAGGAGGAGAAGGGAGGGAGAAGCCCATGCTTTTCAGCTTCCTCTTTCTGTCAGAGTCTCCATTTATTTCTGGGAGCAGCAGCTGAATCCAGTTTGCTATTTTGTCAATACTCACAGGACCACTTCATCATACCCACACAGAGAGGCCAGCACATAGCAGGGACTCTGCTTTAGAGGCGGGATCCCAGCCAACCTGAGCTTGGACCCTGGCACCAGCTGAGCATCACTTTCACCCACATTCAGCTCTGCAGGGTCCCTAATCTACAGAGCCCCTAAGTTTGTAAGTTTTAATAATTCCAACCTCTTCCCTTTGTTCCTCCTGCCCTAGGAGTAGTAGCTGCCTCTTGAAGGTAGAGCCTCCTAGTATATTTTGCCTTTCCAGTTCTTTAGTACATAACACTTCCTTAAATTCTCTCTGTTAAAATAACTGGTTTGGTGTGGGCACCAAAGAAGCCACCCCCACATTGTTCTGTCTGGCTTAGGTAACTATAAGCAAGGGTGATGAAGTCCGAGTCCTTTGATAAAGCTCTCACAATGAGGGATGCCACCACGATATCTCCCCAGTCCCTTTCTCTTCACTGAAAGATGATGATCCCTTGGGTTGGGCCAAGTTCCTTTGAGAAGAGGCTGTCTTGGCTAAGAGCAAATTCATGCAGGAGTGGTGGCCTGACCAAGAGAACTGGCTGGAATTTACCAGAGTGGATGAAAGAGGTCTACAATAAGATAAAGGGATCCGAAAGTATTTTTCACAGTGACACACTGATTCATAGAGTAGCCTCAAGTCATTTCATACTGAAATTTTATTTTCAGGATTTTAAAGGGCAGAATGTTAGCTTCAATACAGCAGAAATGCAATTTGTAAATATATACTGATATTGATGTTGATGTTCCCCTTCTTGTTTGTCTCCAGGGCTGAACATCATCACCATGCTAGGCAAGGATCCCAGTGGGCAAGGAGAGGCCTGCAGATGCCTCTCCCAACCAAGACCTGTGCACCCTGGGCCTTGGCTGCTGAGCTGGTCATTTCTTCACACGTTGGCTTGACTTTGGGAGATGAGAACTAGGAGGGGGCCGGACAATGAATGTTCAAGCCAAACTCTCATGGAGAGCCTGGGCCAGAGCAACTCTGCTTCCAGGGATGGAGATAAACCTGAAAGCGAGCCAGGCAAGAGGAGAGTGAGCACGAAAGCAGCAAGGGGGTAAGGATGCACACGGAGCTCTGACGTTCACAGGGACTTCCATGCTCATGTTCTGAATTTGCTCTTTCATATGAAAACAGTTAGCTCCCACAGCCCAGATTAAGTTTTGGCATCCGAAGCCAAACTGGAGGCCTGACTTGGCTTCCCCTTCGCTCTTTGTGAACTTTAGAGGTTTGCCAGGTTTCTGGGATCTGATAAGCTGGATCAGCAGAAATCCAAAGAGATAGGGGGCCAAGGGCTGGCCTTTGTTCTTTCATTGGCCATCTTCTTTTTGATCTCCAGCTTCTCTGGGTTAACCACCCACTGAATTTTCTCCAAGGACAGGGCTTCACTGAGTCATTTAAGGCTGGTGGGAATTGAGGAAATCACAGGATGAAGCCCAAGGCTTGGGAGATCCATTCGTTTGCCTTGTTCAACAAATGGTTTTTGAGTGGTAGTGAATACATGTTTGAGCAAGAGAAAAGGAAAGAAGGAGGGAAAGAAGAAAGGAAAAGAAGGCAAGAGGGAATACAATCCACTTCTATTCTTCTAGGCACGAGAAAAATGAATTCCAAAAAGATTAAATGATGTGCCCTAGCTCATGCGCTAGTTGGCAGCAAGATACAGGACTGGAACTCAGGTCTCCTGGCCTTTGCATTGTATCACTCTGACACAGTGTGACTGAGCTGGAATTATATCATCCCTTTCAGAGGTACTTGTTCCTAAGGAGAAGAAGAATAAAGGATAATGGGTGGGGCATGCAGTAGTTAATAACTTCAAAGAGACATAGATTGGCTGGACCTACAAGTGACTATTGGCTTGGCCCCAAATCCAAAATGTTTTTTCTAAATAGGTTGTATTTGCCGACTCCATTTTTATGCATGATTCCCTCTCAGTCTTCAGCTCTAAGGCATATGGAAACATCAGTGTACACACAACTGAGTGACTTCAACTCAAGCTGGTACATGCTCTGGTTGGAGAGGAGATAGCATTTTTGACTCGGGACTTGAGCTGAAAAATAATAGGCATATACTCAGCTGACAGATGATTGAATCTGAGTCTTCTCAGTGAAGCATAGAAATTAACTGGATATCATAAAGACTTACACCAGGTGATCAAATGATCAATCAATGAGTATTTATTGAAGGGCCACCGTGTGCCCATCATTACTCTTTAAAAAGGTCCTTTCTTCACAGAGCTTGCTGTCTGGCTGAGACAGTAAGATATAAGCATGCGTAAAATAGAGCACAGTATGGCTATCTGATACTAGGCTGACGAGGGTCAGGAAAGGATGGGGGAAGAAGTGCTCATTTACAGAACTTAGGGGGATACAACTACTGTCTTCAAATGAGGTGAAGGCAAGCAGAGCTGTGTTCTCTGTTACTCTAGAGAACAAATGGATAGCAGGGAGGCATGCTTGGGCTCATTGTAAAGAACAATGATTTAATAATCAAAGCTATCTAACATGGTAGGGCTGGCTCATTAAGCAGAGGGCTCCTTGTTCTCAGAGGCTGCAGTCACAGCTTCACAGAAGCCTGTCACAGAAACAGCAGAAAGTGGTCCAGGTTGAAGTGGGAGATTGTTTTGGATGACCTCTAAGTGTCCTTTCCAACTCTCAGATTCCCAGGGTTTGTTGTATAGGAGAGGATGACACTACATGTTGCCGATGGTTAGTAAGTGCAATGATAGCAAGAAAGTGACATCACCTCTTGCAACCTCCACCTCTTCATTTGATAGATGAGGAAAATGATGTGGGCTCACCTTAGGAAGCTGCTGGAGGAAGTGAGAAGGTGGGTCTGTGCACAAAGAAAGAATGCCTATGAGGGCACATTTAATAGAGCTGTAGGGGTGTGGCCAGGGAAATCCTATGAGGAAGAGGCCTTTGGAGTGATATGACTGTATACAACAATGATAATTGCGACTATTACACATATTAAGCCCCTACAATATGCCAAGCACTTTCACGCTATATTTACTCTTCCACCAACTCCTGAAGTAAGCAATATACGCCTATTTTATAAATGAAAACTGAAGCTCAAGGAGGCCACACAGCCAACAAGCAGCAGAGGGTGACCTTGAGTCCTTATTACCTGACTTCAGGGTCCAGGTTCTTGACCAAGAGGTGGTACTGTCCTTGACTCATCCACACAGGTGACCTGGGCCTAAGATGGAGCTGGATCTTGCAGGCCCCTGTGGGTAGAGCTCTCTTACCTTAACCACATGGAGCTTGGGCAACAGATTGCAGTCAGCCAGGGTCAGCTCATCCCCATCCAGGAATTTGCGCCGGGACCCCTTGTCTTCCCCACAAGTGTTGGCGTCAATCTCCTCTGGTAGAGGGGTGTTCAGGTAGTCATCCAATTTCTTTAGAGCCTTGGTTAGGCCTCTTTCAAGGGCTGGCATGAAAGAGTAAAAGAAGGGCCTTTATTCAAACTTCTTGCCAGTGGATAAAGTCATAGGATCTTCAGAGTGGAGTAGTTCATCTAGAATCCTGTTCCCCTCATCACATTGCCAGCTCCCCACACACTGCAGAATACCTGGAAACCATTAACACAATGCAGTAGAAGTGTACTGAAAAGGCAAACGCTAACCAAACAATAAACACTAGTTAATCTTTTGCTTTGAAAAAAATACATAAATATAGAAATACAGGCTGGATGTAGTGGCTCACCCCTGTAACCCCAGCACTTTGGGAGGCCGAGGCGGGCAGATCACGAGGTTAAGAGATCAAAACCACCCTAGCCAATATGGTGAAACTCCGTCTCTACTAAAAATACAAAAATTAGCTGGGCGTGGTGGCACGCACCTGTAGTCCCAGCTACTCAGGAGGCTGAGGCAGGAGAATCACTTGAACCCAGGAGGCAGAGGTTGCAGTAAGTGCAATAATACTAGCCAACTTATTTATTTATTTATTTATTTATTTATTTATTTATTTATTTATGTATTTATTTTTGAGACAGAGTCTCACTCTGTCACTAGGCTGGAGTGCAGTGGCGTGATCTGGGCTCACTGCAACCTCCGACTCCCTGGTTCAAACGATTCTCCTGCCTCAGCCTCCCGAGTAGCTGGGATTACAGGCACGAGCCACCACACCCAGCTAATTTTTGTATTTTTAGTAGAGATGGAGTTTCACTATATTGGCCAAGATGGTTTCAATCTCCTGACCTCATGATCGGCTCACCTTGGCCTCCCAAAGTGCTGGGATTACAGGTGTGAGCCACCACACTCGGCCAATACTAGCCATTTTTTTAAAAAAGTTTTGGTTATCTATAATTTGCTAATATTCCACATCAACCTACATATTACATTTTTAGGAAGAAAAGGCTCTTAAATGGGTAAATATAAACTATATAGAAGTTCCAGGACAAAGATATGCATCAGATATTGTGGAAGCATTAACTATAGCTAACCCAACCCAAGAAGAGTTGGGGACAAGGCCTTCAGGGGGACATGACAGGGGAAATAGAACAGCCTTTTTTGATGTCACCCCCAGAGAAGTGATAGGTACCAGGGAAGAAGACTTGGGTTTACTCTAGGGAAGCTTGTTCTAAAAATCACTGCTGTCTCAAATGGAAGGGCTCCACCACAAATGTGCAACCCCTAGCTGCACAGAAAGCTGTCATGATTATGACTCAAAGAATGAATACCCAAAGGAAGATAACATGGGAGAAGGCTTTTACAGTCTTGTTCAAATAATTATCTGTCATCATTTATTTAGACACAAAAGCAGACAAAGTACCCAAAAGAACAACTGTGGGAAGCCATCATCACTGAAAATCATTTTGCCCAGAATCTCATAGTCCACTCTAATCAGAGAACACTACCATAGAAACTTTCTACTTGAGCTCAAAGGACAAACATGGAGGAGATGGCTGACCAGGGCATCAGTCACTGCACCTGTGTCATCAGCCCCATCCCCAGCAGCTGTTTTTCCAGACTGGTTTCGAGCCTGACACTGAGATAATGGAAGTCGATCCTGCTGTTCATTCCAGTAGACACAAGGGGGACACTGCCTTCTGGAGGCAAAGCCAAGAGGGCTATACTCTTGTTCAGATTTTCCCAAGTGTGCCTTGTTAGCCACTCCTCTCATAACCCACTTTTTGTCTTCTCATAGAAGGCCTTTTGTTTGAGACAATGGAATGACACCAGCCCAAGATAAATCAATTGAACACTTACTGGAATGTTTGAAAACCGCCTGGAGGTTGGGCATAGTTTCTCAATACTTTCTTCTCCCTGGTGTGGCATCTGAACTACTTCATCATCTGCTTTGTGTTTCCAGTTTGGGAGAATAGAGTAAGCAGGGCTGGGAAAATGCAGTATATTCCTTAATAATTGTCTAGACTGTGATGGGATTGCAAGGCTATTCAAAGGCAATGGCAGAGGGTGGGTACTAAACAATGCTTATTATGCTTTTCTCCCTGAAGCACTTGTGATTTATTTGTTTGCTTGCTCAAATCCCTCTACCCCTTTCATTTCTGGAGATTACAGCAAAATCTTCATTATAATGAAGAAAGGAAGAATCAAATACTGGGCCTGTCAAAATTTGACCAACTAATATCATCTGAGGGAAAGGGTCATACGATAGGAGATGAGACATTGCAGGTTCTAATCTCAAATGGCCCTGGAGACCTGAGTGGGCTGCTGCACAAGTCTGTGCCCATGTCACCAGGTCTGGGAAATATCATGAAATTTGGTGAAAAGCCTAGAGCAGTGATTGAAGTTCTTTGGGAAGACAGTTCTGTATATCCCTCCAGTAATTCCTTGAGATGGAAGGCATCAAGTCTGGTGACAGGAATCATTGTTGATTTATGTCGCAACTGCGACATTCCATGGAGCTTTCCAAGTCAGCACATTCTGGAAGACACCCTCTGTGTATCAGTTTCCTCACTTGGGTTTGTGTATTTTTGACCAGGAATGTGAAAGCTGCAGTTGGTGACAACCGTGGTAGAGGAAGAGGAGACAAGGCAACAGGGAAAGGACTGCGTGGCCTGGGGCTAACCTGTGTTTAAATCTCAAGGCTGCCCAGGGTGGATTCACTGGGAAGCTGCTGAGCCTTAAGCTTCAAGGCCTCTTACTTTCCTGGGTCCCTTCCAAGCCCTTGGATCTGATTTCAAGAATTCCGTATTGGTACTTATTGTATTGCCTTAAGGCTTCATAAATCCCACAAATGTCGTTGGTCCTGGCACTTACATGTGACCTTGGACAAGTTCCTCTACTTCACTGAGTTTCTGCTTTCTCATCTCAATAACGGGACTAAGGATCCTTCACCCTGTTAAGACCACTGCTGGGGTTAACTCAGATAATGCAGGGAAAGCACCTAATACAGTGCCTGGCCCATACGAGGACATCAATTAATGGTAGTTGTTGCTATTGCCTTACCAAATGTGGGGTCCTCCTGTTCTCTGTTCCTTGCCCCATACTCTTGGTCAATATATTCCTGAATATCCCAAGGTGCAGTGGAGAATGGGTGATTTTTAAGAAGCTCCAAATTTGTGGGCAACTCCCTGGAGAGGAAAATCAATAGCCTGGAGATTTGCTTCCCTTACTTATTTAGTATACAGCCAAAGCCCTATTCCTTACACTCCCTTGGGATGCTCCTTGGTAATAAGCTGTGTTGAAAGGCATACCCATAGCAAAATAGACACAACATGCCTGTGTGCTAAAACGCTACCATATTATCGGATAGCAAATGGCAGTACCCACGATATGCTCTGCCAATTCTTTTCCTCCTACCTGCCAACTCATTCCTCTGACCCTGGCTCAATCTGCCATCCGTAGAATTTAATGATCTCTTTTGGCTGATGGTATGCAGGTCATGAAACTATTTGAACTTTCTGCTCTGGTAGGAACAAGGGGGATGTGAAAGAAACTAGAGCAACAAAAAGATGTTAATTCCTTGTGTTCGTATTTGAAACCCTCACTCCAAATAATTACTCTGAGTAGCTAGATGGGGTATCCCTCCAACTACAGCAAGTGAGCCTAGGGTTGGGGCACCCAAGAGGCAGGATCACTAACATCCCAGGGACTTGATAGATACCCAGTGTTTTAACTGCTTTCTTCCCCTCTTCGCCTCTGCTCCCCATAAAGATTTATTCTGTACCACACACAAATGCACTGGGTAAAATATGTGACGAGGAAACAAGGGGAATAGTTCATAAATATTCTGAGCCATATGCAAACAATCTTAGATTTATTTTTCTCTTTTTTAAGGAGGAAAAAAAAATCCACCCATTCCATGATCACTTCCAGATTCATTGAGGTTGATATTACATAAGACCCAATATTGTTTTCTCGTCGTAGAGAAATAATGACTTGGAAACAGCAATTTGAGCTAAGAAAATAATATATTCTTACCAGGGCATGGAGGCTGAATGGGGACTGGGGAGCCAAGACTCTAACCCAGCCTCCAACAAGTTCTTACAAGCACAGCTCAGCCCTGGTTTGCTGGCAAGCTCAGTGCAGCACAGGTCCCGATGAGCATAAGGCAAAGCAGACCCCTGGGGCTCAAAATTTACATGGAGAGGAGCAGATATCAAAGGTGGTCTTTGAAAGAATGAGAACAGCTCTGTGGGCCCAGGTGGCTGCACGCTCAACTTCTCATATATGGTTTTTCTCTTGTATGTGTGTTGCAGCAAAATAAAAACCAGGAACCCACCTGTGACCGTTGTCTGTAGATTGGATGGGTGTCTGTTCAACTCTCCATGGAGAAGGAGGTTGTGGTTACTGGGCACTGGCCTGGGCCGAGTACCCTCTGCCTTATCTTGTTCCTTTTATTGCCCTAGTCCCGTACCTTAGCACCAGCAAGGAAATACACTCACTGAATTCCTGCAGTGAGCTAGGGATGTTTATGCAACTACCATTTAAACACACAATGAGGCTATTGAGATGGAAAATATTATTCATCGTCATTCAACAGATGAAGAAACTGAGTCTTAGACTTACCCAGGGCACATATGCTTATGCAAGCACACACATAGCTGGTCCTTAAACCATTCAAACTACTCCTGGGATGTACAATGGAAATGTGCCTTGTTTTGTTTTCAACTGCTATGGTCTTCCTTACATGCTCCTAACCTCTGGGTGGTGGAAAAACAACAACTTTAATTTCGTCCATTTTGGATTATAACCTAGTCTGATGTAATAATCTAAATAGTCCCTCTAGAGAATTCTGTCTCTTTTGCATTGAAATGCTCAGTTTCCCAAAGAACCTGCCCCTCCTTGCTCTCCTTCCTGAGTCAGTGGGGCTGGGAGTCGGGGACTAGGCCCTTGTGACCTCACAGCACTGGGGAGATAGGGGTTCTGGAATCTATGGGTGGAAGGCTTTGGAAAGCGAATACAGGTTCTGCATTTCTTCTGTTTGCTTCCTTCCAGAGTAACCATGGGGATGCTGGGTGGGGGTTACAGGTGGGCTGCTTGCCTCCCTCCACAATCTGGAAGGATACCCAAGCAAAGCACCACATGGAGCTCTTAACATGCTCTAGCTCCCTGACCCCCACCCCCGGCCTCTCCTTTCTTCTTCATCCCCAACTCCCCTGTGCTAGGAAGGGTGGGCTTTTCTTTTAGTTTTCCTAGGTCAAATAGCCCATCAATCATAGAGCAGAAAGCCTCGTGGCCTCGCTGCATAGCCAGTACAACTGTTTCTACTCTGTGAGTCGAGGCCTCCAGGCAGGGTTTTTGATGGGTAAAAATTGAGAAATAAAAGAGTTTAGAACATCTTAAGACAATAGGTTGGGTAAAAGTCTACTGTCTTGTTGAAAAGGCTATTTTGAAGATCAGAAACTGAATATTGAATTCTTTTTTCTCTCTTAGAATTCCTTTTACAGAAATCCTAATCTCTCTGAGGCCAATGAATGCCTAGGGCAGATTAGAATCACGTACTCAGAGTGGCAGAGAGAAAAAAATGTTCAATCTCTTAGCCCTATTATAATTTAGGTGCAAAGCCCAGGATTTAAGCACAGGGCTGTTAGATTCTAAAACGTAAACTCCTTCCACTCTGCAAGGCCACTTCTGGGTGCAAGGACTGTCCCATCACTCCTTGGGTATTCACGTGGCCTGACAAGTGCTGCAAAGTGTTCTCATTCCCCTGACGAAAGAGGATGGGGCTCCCCTCATGACTCCCCCATGCCTTACCTTCCAACTAATTTGGTAACATATTTGTATTCTGCTACCAATGCTTGATTTCAGATATAATTCTTAGTACTTTCAGTGACCGTGATGAGGTCTAGAAGGAGTTTTCTCTGAGTAGAGGGGCAACCATGACCCATCACATCACTTTTCAACTCTGCCTGTATTAGGGGCCAATGCTGTCACATGGGCTGTGTGACAATAAACCATCTGGTCGAAAAGTGAGAAATCTATTTGGATTTTTCCTAGGAGGAAAGAAAGATCTAGATATTGAGAAATACCTGGAGCACCGAATGAAGTTTTTACTTTTCATCTTCTCATTTGAGATCATGTTGATATAACCAAAGGGTGCAAAAAAAGTACAGTGGTGGTTTGAGGAAGACCATGGCAGACGGAGATTTCTCTGGCCATCACATATTTTTGAAGAGAAAATACAAAGATGGCCACACTTGTTGACATTTGATAGTTTAAAACATGAATGGTAACGTGATGGAAACAAAAAATAATAAGAAGAAGAATATTAGCACTTACTCATCTGTTGGAAGAAGAAGCCTTTCTTTCCACAGGCAGCTAGGACAAGAGGAAGAGACACTGAGAGAGATCAGATGGACTAGGCCCAAAGATCCAGGAGCAGGCGGGATGTAGGAGCCCCAGCAGGGCCCAGGAGGATTGGGAGGGTGAGGAAAAGGGCAGGTGCAGGCCAAGCAGGCAGAAATGTAGATGCTGCTATAATGAGCTCAATTTTGAGAAGAGACAAAGATATTCTAAGGGGATTTTGAGGATGTTCAGCTCTGTGATGGGCAGTGTAACCAATCCCCTCCCTCACCAGAAAACTTTACATAAATATCTGCATTCATCTTTCAGGTTTTAGAAATGAGTTATGTAGCTTTTTTCTCAGTTGCCAAAGTCCTTAATGAGAGAGAACAGTGGCCCAGTTACAGTTAGGTTATATGAGTATGAATGACCACACAAAGGCAAAATTATAAAGCAGGTGGAAACTGGGGTTTTCTCATCCACAGTGACCTTTCTAGGACACATGGCAGGTAAAGGGGGGCTGATGTTCAGGTCCCTTTGTCTTTTTTTTTTTTTCTTTTATTATTATTATTATTATTATTATTATACTTTAGGTTTTATGGTACATGTGCGCAATGTGCAGGTAAGTTACATATGTATACATGTGCCATGCTGGTGCGCTGCACCCACCAACTCGTCATCTAGCATTAGGTATATCTCTCAACGCTATCCCTCCCCCCTCCCCCCACCCCACAACAGTCCCCGAAGTGTGATGTAAATGTCTACACCAGGTTCTTAGACCACATGAAGTCAGAAATGGCAGCAAGGTTTTAGAAGATGGGGAGGGGTCTTTCTATCAGGTCTGATGGGACGCTCTCTGCTGTGCCTGGGCCCTCTGGCTATGTTTGCATGTCACTGGTTTCATCAAGGAAGAAACAGAGAATCTGGGATGAGTATGTCGGGGAGCCATGGCTTCTGATAACAAACACAGTAGCAGAGCGGCACATTCACTCTGCCATAAGAGATTTGGGTTTGAATCCTCAGTTATGCTTGTTCACAGGTTCACATCGTCTAGTGTCTGGTGCAGAGTGAGACTTGATTAAAGTTAACTGTTATTATTATTATTACAGCTATAGAACTTGGGTTTATGAGAGGATGAAGGGGAAGAAGATGCCGAGAGAAAGATGAGAGAAGAGGTCAGCTCAAGGCAGAAGTTCAGTGTCTGAAGTGAAGTTTATCTGAACATCCTAGGATGTTCTAGGTCCAAGGAGAATCCCGGAGAGCTCGCAGGATGAAGCTCGCTCTTGCCTTTCCTAACATGTTAGGGATCTAAAGTTGCCTGGAAGCATCTCTTTGGGTTTGGCTTTGCTCTCTCCAGGCCACATGGGTGTGTCACATTTTCTTAGTTTGACAGTTTAGAGAGTTCATGTCCACCTTTGGCACTGGAGCAAGAACGCTGGACTTGGCCTCATAGCCAGAGAGGAGGATGTTGTCAAATTGGCCCTGGCTGTGAACAACCCAGGGGCTCACGGGGGGAGGCAATTCCCAGGCCTCTGTTTCTAGGCACTGCTAAAAACAGGAAAGGCGGAAAGACAAACAGCAGTTTATGAGAAAGCAAAATGCAATGGCAACTTCAACAGATTCCCCACTGTTCCCTCGTGTGGCATCAGCCGGGCTACAGAGAGTGTGCAGCACGTGGTGCTATGGGTATTATTTGTTTGTTCTAGAAAGAATTTCAGCCTCAGGGGGAGGATGAATTAAATGACAAGCTCCTATAGTTCTTTCCAGTAAGAGGCCAGTAAATGATTCTTTATTTGAAAGATAGGGTTTAAGTCTTACAATTATGGTGGGTTGGGATATAGGACACTGTTGATTGCCCACCCTCCTCTGTGGTGGGGAGAATGGGGTGTTTTCTGATGTATTTCCAAGGAATTCAGAAACTTACTTAAGGAAGACACAGATTCTCCATATAGCTGCTTCCCCAAGCTCTATAGGGGATTCATATAAAGAAGCATCTTTCTATTTAATACAGCTCCACAAATCACCCTTATATTTGGCATATGTTCAGAAGTACAATGACAAATGCATATTTTTTTTTAAAGGCAAGAGACTTTGGCCAGTATTTGGCTATGTTTAAAACACCAGCATGGTAAACATTTAGGACAACTTTAGTATGCCTATAGTATAGTATTTTCTTAAAGTATGAAGGGAGGTAGGGATTCCAGATCCAAATAATTTTCTAAACCTCTTAAAAGCCACAGTAGATTTGAAGAGAAAGATGATCACTTAGGTCTTCGAATTAAGTTTGCTTTTGTGTACTCATCTGTAGCATGTAAGCTGCCTGAATGTTTATTTATCAACAGGAGAAGGGAGGAAGAGAGAGAGAAATAGAGAAAGAGAGAGAGAGAGAGAGAGAGAGACACTGAATGTGGGAGGAAGCTGCAGAGCTAGCGAGCTCAGGAGCAATCAGGGGAGTTCTGGTTAGGGAACCCGGCCCAGGCTTTAGCCATGGGGCAGTGGCGACACCTTCTGGCCTATCCCTGAGCAAACAAACAAAAAAACTCCCCAAAACCCTATTGTGCATTTTCCACAGAGAACATGTACGTGTGTTTTCTATTAGACTTTCCAGAAACTCATAAATGATTGTAAAACCCATCGTGCTAATAGAAAGTACGGCATAAATGCTGACGGAAGCTATTAATGCTGATTGTAGTTTATGTGGCCAAATGAATCAGGCTGAAATCTGTGAGTTTTTTTTATGGTTACTTTATAACAGGTTATTTTTAAGTATCAGGCCGTAGATTAGGTTTGATGCTGATGCTCACACACTTGGAATGAGCTGGTTAAGAGAGATTCTAACTTTATCAGTCATCCGTTCCAGCGTTTAGACCTAGAGAGTTTTCTCAATTCTCCCTCCCCCAAAACACTTAGGCTGAAGTACATTCACCACATTTTGTCTTATTTCATCCTCAAACAGCCACATCTTTTACATAAGAGCCATTCACAAACTTAAAAACTGCCTCTGTGCCACTGCAATGCTAGACAGAAATAATTACTGGATTTGGTGATTCTGTGAATATCCTACAAATTCTCTTCCAGTTGCCCATTCTTTCATTTGTTAAACAGGCATCTATTCGGTGCCCACTGTGGGCCAGCTTTGTGCCCCTTTCCCCACATGGATTGCTGGGTGAGGACCCTGATGGGGAAGGTGGGAAGTGTTGAGTATATTTAAGGAAATACACATGGTAGTCATTCATTGAGTATTCATCGGATCGTGAACTTATTTGATCACCATTTCCTAAATGACACACTCTTGTTTAATTCAGCACCACATACATATTAAATAGTGGATTATATTAAATGTTAATATATGCAAGTCAAGAGCACAGATCATGGGACCAGCTGCCTGGGCTGGGGTCCCAGCTCTGACACATACTAGCTTGGGCGGGTTGCTTAACCTGTGCTTGTTTCCTTCTCTGCAAAGTGGAGATCATAACATGGCATACCTTAGAGGATTGCTGGGAGCAATAATTGAGTCATCACCTGCAGAGGGCTTAGTACAGTGCCCGGCATGCAGTAAGCAGTTGTTATGTACAACGTGTATGTGCAATGCATGATGATGCTGATGTGTGAGAAACAAAGCATACAAAAAAAGCAACAAAAAATTCTTAGAGCTGCAAGAAAAAAGTGGCTCTTGCCTCTGGCCCTGCTCAGTAAACATCGTGCTTGACTCATCCTCTGCCCTGAAATGCTGACATGAACAGGGATATTCAGCTGTTCCTTTCATTCTGACTCTACAGCCAGAACCACAGTCCCCCAGCCGAAAGCCTTCATCATAACAGATGTGAAATGGGCCAACCTTAAAGGTTGGGGGTGACTGATACTTACACAGAATTCCCCAGATATGCTACAAGTACACCTGGACCTCCCTCCCCCTTGCTCAGAGCAGTTCCCTGGATACCCTAATGTGCCCCAACAAAAATTACAGTTTGTGGGGAGAAGCTACCCACTGGATGTTTGAGTTGCACAGCTTTTACTACCTGAGTCTTGCATCTCCTAAAGTTTGAAGTGTGTAGCAAATTAAATGTGCAATTTTATACTTCTGTTTCTTGAAATCTAGTAGGGGGTAAATGACTCAGATTTTTCCAGCACCAAAGGAGAATTTAAAGTAGTATGTCCTTTTTGGCAATGGCTAGAACAGGTATTTTCACCAGACAGAGAAAAAAAATCACCTTAACTTGAAAGTGAATATACAAAAATTGAATATACAAGAATTCAGTCTCCTTTTATTTGTTACTAGTAGAAGACAGAGCCCATATATATATATAAAAATATATATATATAAAAATATATATATAAATATATATATATATAAATATATATATAAATATATATATATATAAATATATATATATATATATATTTTTTTTCAGGGTAGCAGTGTGCCCTATCAAAAATACTCATCTTCCTAGATTCCCAGAATTTCAGCTACAGAAGGCCAAATAACCAAGTTCTGGCTAATGAGATATCGGTAGAAATTAATCAATGGGCTTCTAGAAAAGATAAGATAGATGCGGCTGGCATTGTCTGGAATGTAGATGTGATGTTTGGAGGTGGAGCAACCATCCTGTGAAACAAGAATGAAAGTTACACACTAAAGATGGAGAATTAGGAGCTCTAAGCAGCAGCTCAATTCTCGACTTCTTTCAGCAACTACATTTGCCTGGAACTCTCTACTCTCTGGACTTCTTGTTATGTGAGAAAAGCAAATTCCTCTTAAGAAGTAAACATTGATCAAGAGTGCTTAGAACAGGGCATGGCTCATAGTAAAATGTTACATAGATTTTGCTAATAAAATACATATTTGCGTTAGCCACTGTAGTCAGGCTTCTATTACAAAAAGCCAAACACAACATTTGCCAATATACATAGGTATTGCTAATATGCCATTATGTCATTATACCGCTTTTTTTTTTTTTTTTTTTTTTTTTTTTGAGATAGAGTCTTGCTCTGTCAACCAGGCTGGAATGCAGTGGTGTGATCTCAGCTCACTGCAACCTCCGCCTCCCTGGTTCAAGCAATTCTTCTGCCTCAGACTCCCAAGCAGCTGGGACTACAGGCATGTGCCACCACGCCTGGCTAATTTTTGTATTTTTAGTAGAGACTGGGTTTCACCATATTGGCCAGGCTGGTCTTGAACTCCTGACCTCGTGATCTGCCTGCCTTGGCCTCCCAAAGTGCTGGGATTACAGGCATGAGCCATCGCGCTCAGCCTTATTATTCCACTTTTATTCTAGCAACTTGCACAGCGTATGGTACTAAATAAGTATTTGTTGAAAGAATAAGCTGTTCAGTGGGGTTTGAGGAAAGATGAAGGACCCTAAAATCATGTGACTCTATGTATATACTTATGTAACAAGCTTTAACTCTGTAGAGGAACAACAGTTCCCTTTCTTTGTATAATAGTAGCCCTGGGTCTTTTGAGGATGGATGAAGGGATTCGATTAGTTTGGCCTGAGATACCCTCCCACAGAGTCCCAGCCACTTTGTTATCAGAGCCAAGAGAGAAGCATAGGTTAGCACCAACCTGTCTGCCAAATGACTCAGGTAGAACTGAGGCAGTTTCAGACCTGGGCAAAATGTTGAGTAAAACTCATCTTTGGGGTCCCCACAATGGAAACAGAACATGGATAACTATCATTGCAAACATCAGTGGGCATGAGACCATCAGAGTTAAGAGCTGAGTGCAGGAGGTCTGAGAAATCACATGGCTCAACCCTCCCCTCCCCAGAATGTTCCGGAAAGGAAGAGGTTCTAGACACTAGCACAGAGAAACCTATATATATATATACACACACACACATATATATATCCACATATATATATACATATATATACACACACACACACACATATATATATATATTTTTGAAGTGGAGTCTCGCTCTGTCACCCAGGCTGGAGTGCAGTGGTGTGATCTTGGCTCACTGCAAGCTCTGCCTCCCAGGTTCATGCCATTCTCCTGCCTCAGCCTCCCGAGTAGCTGGGACTACGGGTGCCCACCACCATGCCCGGCTAATTTTTTTTTTTTTTGTATTTTTAGTAGAGATGGGGTTTCACCATATTGGCCAGGCTGGTCTTGAACTCCTGACCTTGTGATCCACCCCCCTCGGCCTCCCAAAGTGCTGGGATTATAGGCATGAGCCACTATGCCCGGCCAGAGAAACATATTTTATTTGCCTTGATCCAGATCATTAAATGCTTTGTCCGCCAGGGGTCTTAGAAAAATAATTTGACCTCTGGCTTCTAGCTGAAAAAACTCTAGAATTTAGCCTTCTGTGTTTTCTCTTTTGACTCTTGGTGAAGTATCACCTTTAACACCAAATAGAATTTCCCTTGAATGTGGTTATAAAAATAATGGTGAAAAGAAAAATTCCACTTCAGCAAAGCCCACCAGCACACTGGCCATCCTAGTGAGGAGAGCTGCTCAGGTTCTTGCACTCTTTTATTGATTGGCTCTAAGTGAGATTATTCACTATGAAGCTTGATATCATATAACAGAGGCTACAAAAGCATTGTATATTCTCACGTCAAAGACAATGCTAGTCACAGACCATCATAGCATTTAAATGGGGACTGGGAAGTTTTAAATAAATACAGTCAGAGCATAGGGGAGTCTGCAACATGGGGACAGATTTAAAAGGTGAGGTTCCACAGCTGGGACAGGAAGTGGCTGGAGGACGTGCCCGTGGCTCTGATGAGGCCCCGTCATCATCTCCCAAGCAAAGGCACAGACAAGGTAGAGGCGTGTTGAAGTGTTTGGGATACTTTTTTCACTCATTTAACAAATATTGATGGACCATCTGCCCTGGGTCAGACGCTGAGCTGGGGTCTGGGGTGACAACGATGAAGAAGGCATACCCAGCATGCTTCCTCACGGAGACAGCTGCTCAGAACCCTGTTTCTCACAGCACAGCCCTGGACCAGCAGTGTCAGAATCGCCTGGGAGCTCTCAGGCCTCGCCCCAGATCCACTACCTCAATATCTGCTTTGTAACAAGATCCTGTGGGAAACCAGGATATGTCACCCCCAAAATAGGAAGGATTGTTGAGATGAAGACAATTCAGAAGAAACAGAGGCAGTAAAGCTCTCTGCCCTCCCTCTATTTGTCTAAAAGCAGGACATAGATTTACAAAGACAAAACATATCTTGCCTCCCCCCTTCTACCAGGGAGAACCACTGAAAACAACTTAAGACTCATGCTCCTGGAGATGGCCCTGCAGGAATCTACATTGAAGAAGCTTTGCTAACTGGCCTTTATCTGCCATTCATTTGCTATCCCCCCAAGTTGCTGCCCCTAGAGACTCAAAGTGTTCTTTCCCTTGTCACATCTCTAAAAGTTTACTGTCCTTTGATGAGGATGCTGTGAAACTAGAATTCAAAGCCATCTCTTTGAGAACTCCTCATTATAGGAAATATACATGTTAATAAACTTCTGCTTGTTTTTGTCTTGTTAATCTGTCTTTTGTTACAGGGGTCCCTTCCAACTAAGAACCTATGGGGGTTATTCTTCCCCTAAAACCCCTAGGGGATTCAAATGTATGCGCAAGGTAGAAAATGGTCTGGCTAACGAGGAATGAAAAGAAGTGCGCTTTATGCTTAAGCCTTAAGTCTGTGCCTGTCTTAACTCATGAGGCTACTCCGGCTCAGCCTGGAAACAAGCTTGAGGTGGGATGGAGTGCCTTCCTGCAAGACGGCTCTGGAGCAGGATTTGAAAGAAAGCCTGGGGTTTTCAAGGCAAAGTTCCATGTAGCAACTTTTTTCCAACAAATTATCCCTCTAAACTGCTGATAAAGTCAGAATACCAGACTAGATTTAATCCCTGGTTTTAATTCTTATGCCTTTGCAACACTAGTTGGTAGCAAAATATGTTTAAAAGCTGAGAAATGCTGAAGCTTTTGCTAGAAGGTTCAGCGCACCACCTGGATTTCACATCTTGTCATTTTCAGCCCCAGCTCTACCAAAAATGAGGGAATCTATTCTACAGGTTAACTTACCCAGAGCTATTCTCCCCTAAAGGTCAGCAGAAACTTGGAAAAAGTTTCCTCAAAGCTATGTCCTAACCACAGACAAGGGGTTATGAATGTAGTAATTGTATAAACCAACTGTGATACTTTCAACCTACACACACACAATGAAATGTAGACACACACACCCATGGACACACTACTGTACTTCTGTGGTCTGCATATCCTGTGCTTAGTGGTAAAGTTATGAGACTTATATTGTGTCCCATCATGAATATAATTTTGCATGTAAGCACTTTCTTTTAGATTAATTGAAATGAGCCTGTCTAAGGAGGTATGTGATAGCCTTTGCCAGTACATAGGAACATCAGAACACACACAAAGTGCGTAAGTGCGTGTGTGTGTGTGTGGAGAGAGAGAGAGAGAGAGAGATTGAGAAATGTATTTGTTTCCTATGTGTAGACTGCACAAAGACAAGAGGTGTTGGTTGCATAGGATGAGGTAACGGTAGGAAGAGGTGAAAGAGCATTTAACTCATGTGCAAATCAGTTATTTAACGTTCCTTTATTCCCCAGGTCTTGATCTGTGTCCAGGCCAGGCCAGGAGAACTCATTCTGGTCAGACAGCGGGAAATTCCACCACATGGAATGGTGTTGGTGGTCTCCGCTCTACTCCAGTCCGGGAGCCCACACAGCAAAATTCCACTAATGAATGCGCCCACCCACACAGGGCCCAGCTCTCCCCACCCCCTTCTCCCCATGCCTGCCCCATTCAACAGGCCACACTGCCACCAACCGCCTTCCTTACAACTGCCCAAGGATTCATTTCAGGAGCAAGATTTGTTAAATTATAAATTGCAAGCATCCACCTCAATAATGAACCAAATCAAAGACCCTCTGGAGGAATCCCTGGGGCAGCTCATGGGAGGGGCCAGAGGAAGCATTTGCCCCCTCCTCTCCCTCCTGCTCTCAGCCTCAAGGACCCTCCGTGAGGGAGGAGATGAGGACATGCAAGTGCAGAGCCCACCAGACCTCCGAGGTGGGTCCCACCAAGCCTAGGTTATTTGTTTTTCCTTGCAAGAATGCTAGTCAAAGCAAAACTTTAACCCAACAAACCAACAAACAAAATACCCCTAGTTGGCTATTTGCACACAGGGGTTGCCAAGGAAGGCAGCCTGAAGGGTCCCTTTGTGACCAGAGGCGTTTTTGAAAGGAGACAGCAATGGCTGCTTTATGAGGAAGTGGTGAGACGGTCACATGTTATCCGCATTGCTGTGGAGGTCGGCCTGACCACCCAGGAGCCTTCATCAAGATGGCCTGATAACAGCCCACCGTGGGACTCCCAGGCCTCTGCGGCGGTCTTCCTGGGACCCAACTGTCCTCCAAAAGAACTGCTTCCAACAGAGTAGACATGGAGCCCCACAGCCACCTAAGTGACTGTTTCTGAGCATGCTACAGGGTAATAAGGTTTCACATTCCTGCTGCTTTTTACACTTGGCCTTAGCTTTCTCATCAGGCCCGTGGCAGAGCACAAGGCAGAATGAGAAGGGGGGTGCTGCACCCATCCTCTGGATGGCTAGGCCCTCCAGACAGGGCCGCTGTGACACAGGGGCTGGGGGCTGGGGGCTGGGAGGGAGGAAGGGGAGAAGGCATGAAGCGCCTTATGATTGAAGTGGCTTGGAATAATAAATATACACACTCTCTTTTAAACGTGGCTCACCACATCCTGGGAATCTGGAAAAAATGCCCCACCTCACGGTCCCCCACCCTCCTCCCCACCTACCCCCCAGCAGCAGTGGCTTTCATGACGCTTGGGGGAAAGCACAGGGCCTTTGATAATAAGGGGCTTGTTAGTTCTAGGCTAACAGCCCTCCCAGGCCGCTCTGAATCCTTTCAAGCACTTTTTTATTTTAGGTCAAGGAAGTTCATAAATGTAAAGACTCAAGGTTGTAGAAGGAGAAGAGGAAAGGGAGAAAGAAGCATTTGGGGGTAGTTGTCATTGGGGGGGGCAGCCAGGGACCTCCTATGGTAGATCTGTCAGGACTGGTGGACATGCCCTTCCCTTGGTGCGGGGGACAGATAATGGAAGGTAGCTTTGAGCCTTGAAGAAGACCTAGCCTTGTTTGAACCGTCTAAGCTTTGGCTTAGATAAAACTGAATCTTTGTATAGGAAGACCCTTGTGAATCCACAGGCCTTGAATAAATCACATCAGCTGGCTCTGGCGACGATACCTCTGCCTGCCAGAAGAGGGCAGCACATGCCTCCTCATTACAGGGAAAGCTGGGCTGCCCAGTCCGAAGGGTGGACACTAGGTATGGAGATGGGGGGAGCATTGTGAAATTAATAGCAGCAGCAGCAACAGCAGCAGCAATAGCTATCACATACTAGTGCCTACTGTGTGCCAAGAACTGTCCTAAGTGATTCATATGCATTAATTCATCTAATTAACATGACAAATCTTCAAGAGAGGGTGCTATTACAATCTCCATATTACCGTTGAGGAGGCTGAGGCATACTGAAATTAACAGAACTTGCTATTGTAGCCACGGACTGCCTAAGATTGAGGTCAGCAAATTACAGTCCAAGGACTAAATCCAGTTCACTGCCTACTTTCATGCTGCCCTCAAGCTAAGAATTGTTTTGTGTTTTATATTTTTGCATGGTTGGAAAAAAGTCAAAAGAAGAATAATATTTCATGAAGTGAGAATGATGTGAAATTCAAATTTCAGTGTCCACGAATGATGTTTTATTGGAACATAGCCCTATTTATTTGTTTACATATTATCTGTGGCTGCCTTATGATTCCTGCAGCAGAATTGAGCAGAGTCTGGTAGAGGCTATGTAGCTTGCAAAGCCTAAACTATTTACTATCTGACCCGATACAGAGAAAGTTTGCCAAGCCCTGACTTAAGAGGAAGAGCTACCTGTTTCCAGGCAAGAGGGACAGAGAGCAGAGTTGCTATTTACTGGAAATGGAGCGAGTACAGCTATCCCAGAGCAATTTAGAAGCAATGTTGAACTTGATTCACTTTCTTTCCAACAGGGTAGCTCAAGGTCAAGCAAAAGGAGGGTCTAACATGTCACTGAATAGCCTCAAGGAAGTAATAAAAGGTTAGATCTGGAAAGGACTGTGAAAGTCCACTATTATATCTCATCAAGTCTAAGGTGCACATTTTTTTCACTCTTTAACATCTGTGAAATCAGGCAATGTCTTACAATCAAAATATGAGAGGTTAAGTGAAAACACTTTGTTTAAGTGATAGCATTTTTTTGTTGTTGTTTCTTAGAAGTTTGTTTGTTTGTTTGTTTTTGAGATGGAATCTTGCTCTGTCACCCAGGCTAGAGTACGGTGTCATGATCTTGGCTCACTGCGACCTCTGCCTCCCAGGTTTAAGTGTAATTCCTCCCAGGAATTACAGGTGTGCGCCACCATGCTCAGCTAATTTTTTTCTAGTTTCAGTAGAGACTGGGTTTTGCCATTTGGCCAGGCTGATCTCAAACTCCTGACCTCAAGTGATCTGCCCACCTTAGCCTCCCAAAGTGCTGGGATTATAGGCTTGTGCCACTGTGCCCAGCCAGTATTTAAAATAATAGTGTCATACAATCAATGACACCTTAGATTAGGCAGTTCCTACCCCCAAAGATCCAGCCTCTTTTTGGTCCTTTCTGTTGATGGGATACTCATTTCTTTTGCTGGCAGTCCATTCTACAGATTTAATTTTAGGGTTTATTTTCTTTTTTCTTTTTAGACGGAGTCTCATTCTGTCGCCAGGCTGGAGTGCAGTGCCACCATCTCGGTTCACTGCAACCTCCAACTCCCTGGTTCAAGCAATTCTCCTGCCTCAACCTCTCAAGTAGATGGGATTATAGGCACGCGCCACCATGACCAGCTAATTTTTGTATTTTTAGTAGAGACGGGTTTCACCATGTTGGCCAGGACGGTCTCAAACTCCTGACCTCGTGATCTGCCTGCCTCGGCTTCCCAAAGTGCTGGGATTACAGGCGTGAGCCACCATGCCCGGCCTAATTGTATACTTTCTAATGTTGAGCTGAAGTGTGTAAGCCTAAATTTTCTATACATCAAATGAGGATGATCTTGCTTAATATGTTTACTTTAAGAGTCTTAAGATCTTATTAAAAGGGAGCGAAGGGAAGGAGGCACTGTGACCCCCGGGGTAGGGAGGACCAGAGCAGGCTGCAGGAATCAGTCTGTCTGTGTGGTCACACCAGGCAGTCTGCAAGATGGCAGGACAGGGATGGGTTGTTGGGGACACAAACCATGAGAACCTGGAAGGAAAAGAAAGACTGCCAGTGATACAGATGAGTTCTTTTTCTAGCAGCATCAGCCAGGAACATGACCCACTGCAGGTGGCACCTCTTAGAAGGAGAAGACTGGAGCAATTTGAAGATTCGGGCCTGAATGGAACAAGAAGACAAGGAAAGAGCGAGGAATGCACCTGTGGCTGGCTTGCCCCTGCTGCCTTTTATGAGGGCTCTAGGAGATGAGGAAGAGAAATGAGAGAGGCAGGATGACAGTCATTGATATTGTGTTAATAAGAGCCACAATGTACTCCTTCAATCACATTCCCATTCAGTGGGAATGATCATCCAAATTCTGAGATAAGCTCACTGAGGTTCCTAGAATAACCTGAGAGTCTTCTTCCATTCCATGTAGCAGGGACAATCAACTTTTCCAGAATAAGCCCAGGGAGCACACTGTCCATTTCCAGGTTCCAGAAAGAGGAGCCTCTGATGTGAGCCTTAGGGAGGTGGAAACCTTGGCCTTTATTTGGAAACAGAACCAAGACTGCTCAGGGACCTGTGTGGCTAATGGCTACTTTTTTGTTCCAGCAACAAATTGGGAACCAGGAGGTGGTGGGAACTAGGGTACACTCCCTCGCCCTCTGGTAACCACGTTTGAGCTTGGATTGGAGGGAAAGGAGAAGCAGAGGGCTTAGCCCTAACCAGGTGCTTTTCATTTGGGGACATGTGTCCTGGATTTCTTGGGACAGTACCAATTTCTTATAATTTGATTATTTTCAGTGAAGGCAATTTGTTAGGCATCTGATTTTCAGTTTGGAAAACATGGCCCCTACAGTTACAACTAATGAAGGGCAATGCAATCTGAGCATGTGCCCAGCACGTCACAGATACCAAGGAAAGTTTTTAGGGCTTTCTTTAGGAAGTTAGAAGCACCTTATTAGGACAAGTATTTTAGGAAGAGTATGTTAGGACATTTCAGAGTCTTCCATAAAAAGAGAACTAGGTGCAACCTTGCGAGTGAAAGGGGTACATCTTTGCACACTTAGTGCGGGAGCCCATTCATCTTGATGAAAATAGATAAGCCCAGACAGGCTGTTTTGTGTCCCATGTCCTGGGTGGACAGAGAGGGGCAGGGAGGTTGGTGACACACACCTGAGGCTGCAGGGAGGTCTCTTGAGTCTTCCAGAGAAGATGGAGAGAAAGGAAGAAAGTGAGTTTCAGGTGAAGAGAGAACACAGGGATTGTGAGATGGGGAGGAGCACAGCTCACAGGTGGGGGAAGATGGAGAGGAGTCAGAGCAGCAGGAAGTCAGCAGGGCCTGGAGTCTACAGCAGCTTGAAAGAGAAGTCCCAGGAGGGGAGAGCCAAAGAAAATGGAAACCACAGCTCCTCCATGCCTGCGGCTCACAGCAGGAATATTTGTTATTCTTCTGGGAGGCTGGTTTGTTTTTATCTTCTAGGAGGACCGAGCTGCAGCTGACCAGGGGCCCTGTTTTGCTTTGTCTGCTCACAAGTTTAGAGCCAACTTTGTGATCTACCTTCTGTGTGGTGCACGAAGGCCCCGGAGCTGCCCCGACTGTTTTAGCTCACCCGGGGCTCCATTTGATGGTAGTCTCCTTGTTTTTCTTTCTCACCTCCTCTTGGCCTTTGTTGGTTTGCCGTGCTTTATGCATCCCTATGAGTAGCTATAAAGCCTTTCTGGAACAAGTGGAGTATAAATTTTAAAAGAGAAAGAAGGCCCTCCAAGACAGAGGAATACGGAGGTGGAAATAAGAGAAAAAAGTGGACTTGAAGGGGGAAGAGAAGAGGGAATTCAAAGGAAGCCTTGAAAGACTAAAATCATCCAGATTGGGCAAAACACCATTTAGTGCAGGTTGCCTCAGAGGCCTGAGAGAGCTTAAGCCCCAAGACTGCATGTGATACAGATGAGATACTATTGCGCCTGGGGCTTTTCAGACCTCTAACTAGGGGAAAGGGACTCCTGTGGAAGTGGGCTGTGCAAAAGGAGGATGGATGGAAGGTGGTCAGCGTGAATGGAGCAGGAGAAATACTGAATTTTTGTATTAGGCTACAGGCATAGGCATGCCTACTTCCTCTCCAGCTAAAAAGGAAAGGGGCAAAAGCACATGAGAATACGACACTGGCACCAAAAACAAGGATGGTAATTCTTGGTAGGGCATTAACTGTATCTGAGGGAAACTTGATAGAACTGGAAGAAATTTTAAAAAGGGGGAGGAGACTTTTCAAATTAGTTAATCAGAATAGAGCATTCAAGATACACATTAGATCCATTTGTTAATTACCTGCCATATGCGATGTGGACAGAACATGAAATGAATCATGTGTATTGCTAGGATTGAAGCATAAGGAAAGAGAGATTGTGGAAAATAAAGTGAAATATAGCACTTTCTGCCTAGATTATGATAAGTAACTAAAATGAATTTCTTGAAAGCCAAGAGATTTGCAGGGATTTTTAGAGTGTGTTCAAATGGCAGATTGAGGGTAAGAAATGCAAAATGTAAGACAGATATTCGGAGAGAGAAGTCCACATCCTCCTAGGAGTGACGGCGAGTGGGGAACATGTTAAAGTAGGTGTCAAAGAAACCCCTTTAGGGAAAAGACAAACCCAAGGAGCCAAAGGGGTGTTCCAGTGGCAGGCGGGGAGGGGTGTTTCACAGCGACATTTGCTAGAGGTGGAGGCACTGGCTTGCAGAAGGTGGAGGCCCAGGCCCTTGCTGAACTCCGCCATGTGCCAGGCAGGCTGGGTAGAGAGCATGATTAAGGGGGAGGACAGAGCTAACTGCTTGTTAACTACAGGGATGGTGCAAGATGTGCCAAAGGGGCATGGATGACACTGTGCCCTCCCTCAAGCCTTCTACTTCAGCACTCTATGAACCTCCAGGTCTAAACCCAGGGCATAACTTTTCCCTGCGAGATTGAAAAAGTGAATGTGGGGCTCAGAGTAGGAACCCCTCCAGCCAAATCTAAATGCAGTGCTGCTTTCTCCCATCTCAAAGATGCCCTTTCGCAGGACCACGAGCACTCCTCCCATGTGGGTTCTTTATCCAATTCCCTATCATCACCCACTGGTCCTCCCCTTTCTAAGGTAGCAGGGTTTGTGCTTCCTCCGTCAGACTGAGCTCTCTCTGGTTGTGTAGAATCTGAGTAATGGGTGGATTCCACATGAGAAAAGCAGACAGAAAAGGATACCCAAGGACACTTTCAGGGAGCTGCACACAGCAGGCAAAAGTCTCCCAGGACCTTCTCTGCAGCCTTTTATAACACAGATCACTCTTTTAAAATAACAACAACAACAACAAAGCTTGCTTTCCCATCTTCATGCTCTCCCCACTACCCCCCATTTCCTCCATCCTCCCCGGCTAGTCTTTCTTTCTCTTCCTCCTTGTCATCCCATACATGTGATTGATCCTTGGGCGTTGTCTTAATCATCTAAAGATGTATAACCCCTCAAACTGCATTTTTATACCAGGACTGTCTGCTGAGGTACAACTGTCTACCCGAGATAACTGCTCAGAACAATGGCTGACTTCTTTTTTTTTTTTTTTTTTTTGAGATGGAGTTTCACTCTTGTTGCCCAGGCTGGAGTGCAATGGGGTGATCTCGGCTCACTGCAACCTCTGCCTCCCGGGTTCAAGTGATTCTCCTGCCTCGGCCTCCTGAGTAGCTGGGATTACAGGTGCTTGTCACCATACCCTGCTAATTTTTGTATTTTTAGTAGAGATGGGGTTTCGCCACGTTGGTCAGGCTGGTCTCAAACTCCCGACCTCAGGTGATCCGCCTGCCTTGGCTTCCCAAAGTGCTGGGATTACAGGGGTCAGCCACCATGCCCGGCCCCAACAGCTGACTTTGAACATGGTAGTGGGCATTATTCCAAGCACACTTATGAGGTATGCACAGTTATTACCCCCATTTCATAGATGAGGAAACTGAGGCATTACAGAGTTGAAGTAACCTGCGCCATGTTACAAGGACAAGAGGCAAAGCTGGTGTCTGAACTCTAAATCAATCGGCTTTAGAATCTGCAAGTTGAGCCACACATAGTCGCCTGCCTCTCTGCATGGGAAACACATCATGTTTAGAAACACTGTCGTTATCCTTCTCCCCCAAACCAGGGATGTGGGTGAGAGATCTTAAGGCACAAGAAAACGAAGCAACTTCCCCAAGTAGCACCTGACTTAATGTGAGATCTTGCCACCTAGTCATGAGAAAATCCAGTCTACATTTAAGTGAAGTGAAGAGCAGGTTGGAAAGAGTGAGAGGAGGGGGCATGGAGGCTGTATCTGGTTACTACAGACCAAGGGGACCCGGATCTAGAAATTATAGAGGAGGGACGAGTACAGTGATAGTACACGGAGCACAGAATCATCCCTCGGGGAACAAACAAAAATGCAAGGCTGCTGAGGTATGAGAGTCGGGCCAGGCCACTGACGCTCCTTGATGACACTTTGGAGAGGAGGACCATGAACCAACAAAGCTTAAAAAGTAGAAAATAGACTGAATGGGTGGGAGATTTGGAAGAGCTAACTGAGGGGGAAGCAAGAGCTGAAGCAGCAGTTTCTGATGTCATTATTCATCTTGGTCCCATTTTTGTGCTAATAGCAATAATCAGAATAATCAAATTTAACAGTTATGAGGCCAGGCACTGTGCTAAGGGTTTTACATGCACTCAGTTATAAAATAGATGAACATGCATTACAAACCTTGGTAATATTATTAATTGCCTTAATTGGCAGATAAAGAAACTGAATGTAGAGTCCATTTTACAGATGCAGAGCCAGAGGCTCAGAGAGAGTAAGTCTCTTGGGTAAAGTTGTGCAGGTAGAAGTGCTGGGATTCAAACCCAGGCCAGGAATTGCATGTTTACATGTTTTACAGCCCCCTGTAGGTTGTTAGTTCATGGAGGGCAATGACTTTGTCTCGTTGCCTTGGCAACTCCAGAACCTAGCACAGTACTTGGCACATAAGCAGTGTCCTTTAAATATTAGCCCAGACTTGTAGACACTTTATATAACTGGTGGTTTGTTGAATGAATCAATGAATGACTGAATGTACAAACTAATGGATGATTCTCTCCATTACTCCAGTACTGCTGGGATGGCTCCCATGGATGGGGTCTCAGTTGTGGTAGCCGGGGACTTACAAGGCTTTGAGGAACAACAGGGAAATTTTACTTGGTGGTTCCTGTAGCCATCACAGGAGTGGAGAGATGACCCACCATGGAGAACCATGTAACAGTGTTGGCTTTTCTCATGCTTTCATTTTGAGAGGGCAGAGAAGGATCATGACCTGGAGCAGTGTGCGTATGGGGGCTGGGGCATTAGTGACCAGGTGGAGGGGAGAGAGGTCTCTGTTCAAGAGAAAGTAAATGAAAACACAAAAGAAACCCTCTAAAGAAAGAAAGTTGGAGAACTAGGTGCAGAGCTGAAGATCCAGAGGGAAAAAATGGCAAAGTAATGTAGGGTGGCATGTGGAAGGAGGCCTGGGCCTGAATGCTGATGCTCTTGGGGAGAGGCCACAGCCACGGAGCTCACACAGAGCAGAAAGGGGATGGACCATCTCCCAGGTCAGGGGCTGTGGGGCTCTGGGACCATAACACAGGAGCCATGCTGCTCTCTACAGGAGGGCAAGCCCTACAGGAGCCTTGACCTCTGGCTTGCTAAGCCTAAGAACTTTGGACCCAGTTGACCACAACTCAGGGGTATTGGGTGGGAGGAAGGACAAGTAAAGAGGAAGGGAGGGGCGTGGGAAAGTTATAGTTCCAGGGAAGGAATGTGCGGTGTCTTGTTAAACAGAAGGTGGAATAGCACATCTGGGGACAGGCTCTTTGGGAAAGCAGCAATGCTGGAGCTTTGAAATGTGCAAATGAGTTAGGGGAAGCAGGAGTCACAAGGGCAAGTCTCATTACAGAAGAAAACAGGGTGAAACAGAAGAAGGGGAAACAATGAAAATTGGAGAGTACTGAGTTTATAAGAAATGGATATGCAGCATTTGGTGGAAACTGGCTTTGGCCTTGGGAATAGGAGAACTGTAAATATGGATAATATGTAAATACCATTTATAATTTTAAAAATCTGGAAGGCTCAAATGAGATAATCTTTCTGAGGGCACTTTGACAAGTATGAAAGAAGATATTTGTGGCCAAGAGGAAAGGATACTGGGTGTGGAGTCTGAAAACGAGGGTTCGAGAGCCAGCTCTGCCTTGGGGGTAGACAAGTCATGGGTTCTCTCGTTTGGTTCTGTGTCCTCAGCTGGGAAAGCAGCAATGACTCTTCTTTCCCACGATGGCTCTGAGGGGCCATACTCATTTCCTAGGACTGTTACGACAAAGTACCACAAGCTGGGTGGCTTAACACAACAGAGACTTTTCCCCTTACAGTTCCAATATCAAGGTATTAGTAGGTGTCCTTCCTTGCCTCTTCCAGCTTCCGGAAAGCTAAGAGTTCCCTGGCTTGTGACAGCATCACCCCGGTCTCTGACTGTCTTCACATGGCCTTCTCCTCTGCATGTCTGTGTCCTCTCCTCTCTTCTTTTTTTTTGGGATGGAGTCTCGCTCTGTTGCCCAGGCTGGAGGGCAGCAGCGTGATCTCGGTTCATCGCAACCTTCACCTCCCGGGTTCAAGTCATTCTCCTGCCTCAGCCTCCCAAGAAGCTGGGACTACAGTCATGTGCCATCACATCTAGCTAATTTTTGTATTTTTAGGGGAGACGGGGGTCTCAAACTCCTGACCTCAGGTGATCCACCCACCTTGGCCTCCTACAGTGCTGGGATGTAGTCGAGAGCCACCACACCTGGCCCCTCTCCTATTCTTATAAGAACAACAGTCATTGGATTTAGGGACTACACTAAATCCAAGATGATCTCATCACCAAATCCTTAACTAATTACAGCTGCAAAGACCCTATTTCCAAATGAGGTCACATTCTGAGATCCCAGGTGGACATACATTTAAAAAAAACTTTTTTAGAGACAGGACCTTGCTCTTTCACCCAGGCTGGAGTACAGTGGCATGATCATATCTCACTGCAGCCTCGACCTGCCAGGTTCAAGCAATCCTCTTGTCTTGGCTTCCTGAGTAGCTGGGACTACAGGCATACATCACCTTGCTCAGCTAATTAAAAACAACGGTTTTTTTTGTTGTTGTTGTTGTTTTTTTTTTTTTTGTAAAGACAGGGTCTTACTATGTTGCCCAGGCTAGACATGAATTCTGGGGGGACACTACTCCACACACTATAGGGTTCAAGCAGCAATGAAGCAAGAGCACCAAGTAGATTGAAAGTACTTTCCACATGCTTCTTATTTCCCAGAAGCCACTCTCTTTCTAGTTTCTTGACACACACCTCTAATGGATGCCATTGCCCACAAGATAAAAACCCAAGCCCTCCAGGCTGGCAATGTGGGCTTCAGTCACTTTTTCCGGTCTCTGTCCCTGACTTTTTCTCAACTTCCCCACATCTTCCGCTCAATGATCTCAGCTAACTGCTTCCTTCTTAATCTTTATGACCCAGTTGAAATTCCCAGAAAAGGAGTCTCATGCATTTACCCCCATGGTAAATGCTTCTGGTTCTGAATACCTTTGACAGAAATTATTTTGTTCTTTTACCTGCAGTTAATCAGCTCTCCAGACCCTCTTGGATCAAACTGACTTGAAGCCTGTCCTTCTGCATCTGCCAGGCATTGAAGACTGAGGAAGTGTTTGTTTCTTCTTTGGACCTCCAGAATTGAGTTTTGCACTTGTCACAATCTGGGTCCTGAGTAGCTTCCTGAATTATTTACTTCCGACTACACCAACTCTGTTCCTGCCAAGATTTCATCTCTTTTACCATGCATAGCTGCATATGCTGGTCGCCTTGATCCAAAGAGATGCTATTCTCCTTGGAGCTTCTGGGGCATCTAGCATCTATTCCCTTGTTTTGGTCCATTGTGCATCAGTCACTCGCTCATTCACAAAGATTCATAAAGCACTTACGTTGCTTGGCTTTGTGCTGGACTCCAGTCATCCAGCCTGTGAGGCTGTCTTGTCGTCCCATTCTGAGGGCAAGGGAATGGCTGCCATTGCCCATAGGATAAAAATCCAAGCCCCCCAGGTTGGCACTGCAGTGGCCAGCCTGTTCCTCATGGGCCTAACACCATTCTTCAAGTGTTACGCCTGCTTACTTGGACGGTTCCACTCAAATGGCTTTAGGTAATTCTTAAAGGGCAATGCCAAATGAAGGACTGAAAGTGCTGTGAGTGTAACTGGGGGGGACTCAGCTCCCTTTCAGAAGGCCCCACAAGAGAACCAAGCCCTGAATTCTGTAGCCAATGTCAGAAATGAAGGGCCTGATGTAGGATGGGCCAGGCTTTGAGGAGTGGCTTTCCAGGGCCCACTATCCTGCAGAAGGGGTGAACACAGCCCAGGTCTGCCTTCCACATTTGCCACAGTAGTGACTGTGCTGCCTCTCCCTTGGCCTCTGGAAATATCCCTGGAGAAATCTTGCAGGGACCAGAAGGAAGCGGGAATATGTGGCTCTAATGTGATCACAGGCAGGGTTGTGAACTTGGGACAAATGGGCAGTGAGGACCGTTCCATGCAGTGCACTATGCTGTGCAATAAGGTGGGCTCAGAGGACAAACTGCATCCCTCTCTCCAGCTTGGCAGTAAAGCCCCAAGCCTTTCCTCCTGCACCAGCCAGGCAGCAGCATCCACCACCTCCTCCCCCATGTCAAGGGGGACCAGATGGTGGTGGCAGGGGGGTGGGGGCAAATAATAAGCAGTATTGGTTCCAGATGCTTCTGTGGCCCAAGTATTTGACATGCCCATGGGCAAATTGAAGATGCCTTGGGCAGCAAATAGACACTGCCAAGGGTTCTTGGTGGAAGGGAGTCACTCACCAGCATTGTTCTGCTGCTTGGTATTTTTGACGTAGGCAGAGAACTTGGAAAAGATGTCGATGCCCGCTGTGTTGGATTCCCGGTGTTTTGCAGCCAGTTTGGGGTACCTGGAATGGAGGATGCAGTGTTCTGTGAATCAGTAGACTTGGAGCTCCTTTAAGGGTGAGACTGTCTCTATCGTGATAAGCAATACTTCCCTTTCCAGCTGCATCTACAAAATGTTTTGGGGGTCTATATCCTCATACTATAGGGAGGGTGGGCATTCTCAGCCCTAGGTCATCCATAGAAGAAACCAGAGGCCAGTGAGGTGCTGAGATCTGCCTAGGGTGACACAGTCTGCTAGGCAAAGAACCAGAATGCCATTCAGGGGTCTCAGGATGTGTCCTCTTCTTGGGGTCACCAATAATGATGTGCCAGTGAGATGGCCCAATCAAAGTTCCCTCTGAACTTGCCTCTCTATCTGGTAGGGTTCTCAACATTTCCCTTACCCACTAAAGTAACCATCTACTGCCAGTCCTGTGATTATAATCCTAGCTACACAGAGCTAATTCTGGGAGCAAGGAGATGCCAGGTATGTTAGCACTAAACCATTTCTCCAAAGGAAGAATACCCACGGTCCTCTTCTGAAGTGTCCTTCACATGCTTATTACTTGTGTGCAGTAATAACATGCAGAAACTACCAAGCTCCAAAAAAGGACATGTGTTTTCAATTGTTTTATTTTATTTTATTTGGAGATACATTTGCAATGATTCAGCCCCCTTCTCTCTCTCTTTCGTAGAGCCTTTCATTTTGAAGCCAGAATATAATACAAGAGGCAGGCTGGAGTTAGGACCACTGGCCTTGAGACTGAAGGAGGTAAACTTGCTCATGTGGGAACCCAGGGCTTGGACTCATTAGCCCCATCAAAATGAAAAAAATCAACTCAAATAAATATTATTTCACAAGCATTTTATGGGTATGGCCAGGTAGGGGTGGGAAGAGATGGGAGACAGTTGCCAGGCTATCATTATTTTCAACGTATGTGCACCTCTGTGATCTCTGGGTGAATCGTTTTTGACTGTGGGCTGTTGGGTTGCCTCATGTTTAAAAAGCAAAATCCTTTTTGTTTGTTTTGATGTTTTTGATAGTTTGAACCAAACAAGACTTTAAAAAATATTTGTTGTTCTTTAATGCTTTTTTGTTCCTCAACTGGCCCATGAGCTAGGATTCCTTCTGGGGCCCCTTTTGGGGCCATGTTAGGTGGCTGTGTAATTTCAGAGATACTGCCATTGGAAGAGTCCAGCTCTCTGCTGTGAGGCAGATAAGGAAGGCATTATTGTCTTCCTTTTACATGGAAGGGAACTGGATACCTGAGAAGATAAATGTTGATGGCTAATAAATGGTGGAGGGATGATGAAAACCTGGTTTCCTAGCCCTGCAGCAGTGTCCTTCCCCCTCTACTGCTTCTCTGGAAACAGTGAAAGGTAATTTGCATTGAGCACCTACTGTGCAGCAGGCAGGCACTGTTTATTCCCTTTACACATATTCACCATTTACTCCTCAGAACAACTCTATTGGTACTATTATTAGCCTAATTTCCCACATGAGGAAACGGTGGCATAGAGAGGTTAAGCAATTTGCCTGAGGTCATGGCTGCCTGGCAGAGCCAGGATCCCAACCCAGGCAGTTTCACTGTGGAAGACTAGGTTTTAAATTCCACGTTATGTGGCTTCTCATAAACTCCGCTGTTGATTCTCAAAGCCCCAGAACCTTAACGGCTGAGCTGCCCACCTTGGAGGAGCTGTCTCCATCCATCAGGAGGGGGCGCTTTGCACCGATGCTCCACACACATGTCTTCCTGGGTATACTGAGAATCATCACATTCATCTGCTGTGGCTGGGGGCACACAGCAGGGCTTCCTGCAAGATACTAGGTAATCTACCAAGACATAGGAATTTAGTGTCATCTCTTTCTATTTCAGGCTTCTCACATAGAATCCAGCATGCTATTAGAATCGATAGACTTAAATTGCTATTAACAAATGCCAAGTGTTCTTTGTTTCTCCTTGATAATGTAAAGACAGAAAGGCCTGGAAAATGCACCTCAGTGGACAGCTTGTTTGGGTTTCTTGCTTTGTTTTGCTGTATCTCATCAATTGGTCAGACTTTCAGTCATCTGATCATTTCTTCACAATCAGATTGGGCCAAACAGGGATGTGTGGTACCAAATCCAAGATGATGACAGAGGATCGTGTATTCAGGGGGCTGTGGTGGTGTCATCCTGTTTCCCAAGCACTAGGACTTGTTGTGATTTTACTGTGTAGTGCAGTGTTCCATTTGAGCTTTGTTTTTGTGGGAAGCGTGTCTCTAAGATGTTAATCTAGCAACTTTCAGTAACTACACTGGGGGAGGATACTATATAGGATAAGTGCATTCATTTTACCTCCATATTTATGGCATGTCTTAAATATGCAAATAAGTGGGCTACAAAGTACATTCTGTTTCTCTAAAAGGCTAAGGAAGAGTGCTTCACTCACAGAAACAGCTTTGAAATAACATTGGATGTGATCTGATGATAATCAAAGAGAAGATAATTTTTTCTAACTCCAATAGGAGTCAGCAAACTGTGACCCATGACCCCTATTGGTCTGTGGTTCTCAAGCTAACAATGGTTTTTACATTTTTAAATGCTTGGAAAAAATCAAAAGGGGGATACTGTTTTGTGATATGTGAAAATAATATGAAATTCAAATTTCTGTATTCATAAGTAAAATATTATTGAAACAGCCATGCCCATTCATTTACATACTAGTTTATGGCTTCTTTCACAGTGTCACTGTGGAATTGCGATAGACACTGAAGAGCCCACAAAGCCAAAAATACATGACTATCTTACCTTTTACAGATAAAGCTGCTAACTCCTGATCTAACTTATGAAAATTTCTCTCCACCCGGTTTTTAAGATATATTATTTCAAATGCATGCACTTAACTTTCATTCTGGGAAGTAAAACAGTTGGCTTCTCACCAAAAAAAAAAAAAAAAAAAAAAAATTTTTTTCAAAAGTAGAAAATAGTAGCAAAAAAGAAGAGAAAACCATTGCAGATGGTAAGTGCCCTATCTGGTTTAGAGTTCCAGCTGACTTCTCACTGACTAGCCACAGCCAATCAAGACACTGAACAAAAGGATACCCACCATGCAATTAAACCAACGTGCATGAAACACCTACTGAGGACCAGGCCCTGAGACTGGTTTTGGGTATAGATACCCTGGAGAAAAAGAAAGACGGTCCTGATGGAATGGCCTTGCTGATGGCAGCTTGAGTGTTTTCCCTCCTTTTTATAACGAGCCGAAAAGTGGAAAGACTTCCTCTCTCTCTCCGTTCTCCATTGTTCCCACTTCCTTACTTCATCAACCCCTCACACGTGAAGGATGTTAATGCATCTGACTTTTCTAATCCTTGACTGTGTGCTTGTTTGACTCATGTCTGCTGTGTAAGCAAAAGATCTCTGGAGGTGGAAGAGGCCTGGTTTATTCATTAAAAGATTTCCCCTAGGATCTGGGGATTTAAGACCTAAGGTCACCAATTGTCTGTACAATTGCACCTGGGAGACAGACCCAAAACAGGCACTGGCCACCCTTTCTAACTCTTTGAGCTTCCATTTAATGAGCTCTTACTTCATATCAGGCACTAGGCTCATTAGTATTATTTTTTACAATAGCCCTATAAGATCAACAGTATGGTTCTTGTTTTATAGATGTGAGAATTAAAGATTCTAGAGATTTCAGGTCATTTGCCTGTAGCAGAGAATACGCATACTCACTAAATAGCCATGTAATTCTATTTCCCAGCTTCTCTCTCACCTAAGTTGGGATCATGTGTGGATTCTGACCAATGGCATAGGAAGGAAAGTAATGTCATCATGACATTTTTTTTTTTGCAGCCCTGGCCCTGCAAAACACTTTGGGAGATCTTTCTTCTCTCTCTCCCTGCTGAAGGAGCCTTGGAGGGCATGTATTCCAAAAACTACAGGATGGAAGAGGGCCACACTACCCTCTCAGAATTTGCTCAAGTGAGAAATAAACCTGTGTTCTGTTAAGCCACTGGAATTTTATGGCTGCTTTGTTACTGCAGCATAGCACAACCTAGTGGTATGGATTTGAACCCGAGTCACTCTGACTCCAAACCTCCTGCCCCCAGCTACCATGCCATCCTGTGGGAGGTCTGGAGGCTGTTTCTCTACCTCCCAGAGGGTCAGAACTTTCTTGTTTTTTACTGTGGTGAGTTATCGCTATACATTTTTTAAAATAATGAATTCAAGTTGTCTTCCAATTCTGTCAGTGTTCTGAACCCTGTTGATACTTAAATCATTCTTGCTAGATGACTGACTAAATGACATGCTGTGTAAATAGACTATATCAGTTTACCCTCCTGAATTTTTATTACAGCATCTATGTGCTAGGATTATTTGAGACAATAACCAGCTCTGGAAGAGTACTTTGAGAAACTCATGGAATTGTGGAACATGCAACAAAAGGCATCTTGGAGACTATGTAGTTTCACCCCCTCATTTTAGAGATGAGAAGGCAAGGAGGGTCTGAGAGGGAGAGAGGCTTGCCCAGGGTCATATGACAAACACTCATAGAGAGGTGGCTAGAGGCAGGGCTCCTGACTCTCAGTGCTGAATCCTAGAAACTTTGGCCACTCCATGGAGATGAAAGGCAAGGGCCAGAATATCTCAGCAGTAATCGCAGCATTAATCACAACACTTCCTTGTCGAGTGTTCACTAGGTCAATCTAAGGAGAGGGATGGATGTTAGTCTCATTTAGAAACAACTTGAGACTTCCTGGATTCCTCATTTTGACACCAAATGCTCCCTGGGATCAAATGTGATTTGAAAAAAATGGTTGGAGTGTTTGTATGTGGTTTTCTCCTTTAAGAAATAAAGCTAAGGGGAAAAAGGCTCCCATAATGTGTTGGCTTTTGGCAGCTTTTACAAATAGTGGTATGATGAGAAACACATGGCCGACCAGCGCTTGGTGAATGGTTATGAGGGTTTTGCTGCCCCCTAGAGAACCAGAAGGCCAGGCTGCCCTGCTCCAGAGGCCTGACAACTTCCCAGTCACTCCATCTCCCAGCCTGAGTCGCTGGGGAAGCTGGTGAGGCTGGTGGTTTGTTCTGGGCAGACCAGTAGGTCTCTATGGGGCTGAGGCACTGGCTTGGTAACATTTACTGGGAGGTAATTGTGGCACCTGCCTCAGTCTGATGGGTGCAGAGGCATCTAAGGTATAATCCTGGGATGCTCTGGAATACTTGATGGCCTCACCCTTAGCGCCCCCACCTTGGTAGCCTTCTGGAGATATGCATTTTAACAGCATCAAGAGTTCTGCTACCTGAGAGTACTGGATTGTTAGGTCACTAACATGGCAGGAATGCACTTCATAAAACCTCCTATACACAACTGCAGTCCAGAGAAGGACCTGGACAAGCGGGAGCAGAGCTCAGGACAGGGAAGGTAGGTGGAGAGGAGAGAGTGGAGGGAGGGTCCGCATCCAGCCCTGCCCAGCTCTATATGGATCATGGAAACTTAGAATCTGATGAAATGATGATGAAGTCAGATGATGACTCGCCTCTGGAAGAATGTTCAAGGACACATGGGGCATACAATTCCAGCGATCTCTGCCCACCTTGTGGTCCCACTGTGGTTGCAGATTGGAGACCCCTGAGTTAGAGAAGCAGCCCAGGAAAGGCACAGTTGCACTGGGGGTGGTGTGGAGGTGGTGAGGGAACCTGGCTAAAGGGCATGTGAAGAATCAGAGAGCAAGAAGGGCTCTGGGAGATACCCTGTCACAGAGAAGGGAACTGAGTCCTAGAGTGAGAAGGGACTGGTTCAAGAGGCAAAGGGACTGGCTCAAGAGGTCACAGCACATCACTAGCAGACTAGGATTGTACCCCAGCCCCTCACCCCTCCATCCACTGCCTGGCAAAAGACCAAATGGGCCCCTCTGCTCCTCACTGCTTCCACTTTCCACTTCCTAATGATTATGATGGAAGCCCCCACTCCTGAGTGCCAGGGTTACTTCTAAAAGGGAAAATGTTAACTGCGTCATGAACTTGCCTCTATGGGTCTCCCAGGCAAAGTCTAAACTCTAGTTATTGAAAAGAGCATTTTTTTCATGTGGGATTTCAAACCAGTGCTAGCAATGAGGTTGAGTCCCAGGGAGGGGGATGGAGTCTGGGCTCCCTCAGGGCACTTCCAGTGAAGTGGCTGGTTGGTGTCCTGTTCAGAGATGTGTGTGTCTATGTGGGGCTGTCCTATTGATTTAATTAATGCACTTATTTAAAGTCTATACTCAGCTGCTTCCAATGGGCTTGAGGTGGCTTTTTCACTCTCAGTGTGCAAATAAGCTGTCTGAATATGGATGACAAAGAATATTTTTAAGGAAGAATATATGATTGTTTGAGGCTTATTTGGAGCATGACTGGCAGTTTTAATTTTTTAACAGCAATTCACTAGATGTGCAACCTTGGGTAAGTGACTTACTCTCTCCCTGTCCTGACTGTGAAATGAGGTTAATGATAGTACCTAGGATGCTAGAAGGATGAAATGAATCATATTAGCTAAGTGTTGTGGATGGTGCCTGACACAAAATGAAGGCTATAAAAGTGTCGATGAATAAATAAAACTTTAAAATAAATGCAGGATGGTGGGTTTTAGTAGTCAAATCTCACTAACTTTACCTACTCAGTATGTCCTGAACCCTTCCTACTCCTCTCCCCCGATTTTCCTGCCCTGTCTTGGCTTAGCCCTTCATTCTGTCCTGCTTGGACAGTCACCAATGGCTCCCCGGAATTAATTCCTCTATCTCCAGCTTCACGGTCCTCTAGGATACCGACTTCCCTCAACCTCTAAAGTAGATCTTAAAACAGACTCCCCACTTCCTGTGCTTAATCACTCTCAGAATACTCCACAGAACTCACTACAGGATAATACCCTACAGGATAAAGTTCATGCCTCACTCTATATGTAATACTATTTTTCTAGTTTTTTCAAAAATTGTGATTGTTTTAATCCTTGATAACAGTATTCTTTAATGAACAAGTCTAGCTTGAGTAAATTTTAGAAGCCATCTGTCTTCTTTTTACTGCTCTTTTCCATCAGTAGCAACGTGTCACCCAACAAGAACTTATAGCTCTCTGGTCTGTACTCTCCCTGAACCTGTTGGCAGAAGAGGAGCTGCTGCTTTTAGTTGATTTTTTTCATCTGTTTAATTGTGGAGTCAGACCAGATTTGGTCAGGTTTAAGACCCTGGATGTTGTTTTAAGTCACTGGGTTACCCTTTCCTGACTTACTTTCATTCTGTCAGCCTTTCAGCTCTGGTTCTGAAATGAAGGAAACTTGCCCTCACTTCAATGTCTTCCAAGCAAAGTGAGCTGGAGAGAAGGGACATACTGGGGCGAGGGAGGCCTGGTATCCTAGGGCTCTTAAAATCACTCTGTGTAGGTAGGAGTGACTGGCTCTTGTTCATAGGCCATATCTACTCTTGAGTGGATTTCGTGGAGTGGTTTTGAGATTGGCAGCCCTTTGGGGGTCCTAGGCTCTCTCTTTGAAGAGAGGGTCCTGTTCTCTGGACTGGTGAGGTTCCTTTGGAAACGCATCTGCTCAAAGTTAACACCAGGACTTTATAGATCCAGCATGAACCCTTCCCATTCAACAGCCCCAGAAAGAAACAGATCCTTACTTTTCAGGGGTCAAGGTCTCCTCCAGGAACTCCTCGATCTTATTGACGTCTGTCTTCACGTCCCCATTGAAGGTCAGGAAGGGCGGGTGCGTGCCGGGGGCTAGGTTGTGCAGGTCAGCTGGCTTTCTGTAGAGAGAGCAATATTCAGGTGTTGGCTTACAGCAGGGTGCTTCCTGTTCTGGGAAACCTAAGACTGATTGTAACTTAGATGCCCTGTGCTATCCAACATGCCTGTCAGGTGAAACAGATTTATGGTATGGAGTGTAAGGCAGGGGAGGTTGGAGAAAGTTCTGAAAGAATGTGGTGTGACCCAGGAAGTGTGTCCAGTGGAGTCAGTGAGAGAGGGACAAGTCAAGATGAAGGAGTTGAAAAAAACGAAAGAATTGAAAAAATGGAGAGAATCCAGGTGACTATCTAAGTCAGATCCAAGCTTTAATTACCCAGGGGAGAGGTGGGGTTTTGCTTTTAAAAGCTCTTTCACCAATCTGCCTAACAAAAATGCACTACACATAATTCCATACTTTAAAAATTAATGAATTAGATCATACTTTTCTCCTAATAAATATCTCCAGATACAAAAAATTGGGAGTTTGGGCCATTTGTTCAAGTTAGATGCTTCTATTGTGTGTAACTTATATTTTAATATCTAATAACCAACGTCTAACATTGGTCAGCCTTTTGTCACACTCAACAAAATACTTTTTTTGACTTGTAAACAGCCCCTGATACGGCCTTTGGGTAGCCAGGAAAATAAACAAACTATTAGATTGAAAATAAAACTATTAAATGAAGATGTTTTCAAAAGTCTTCTTATTGCTAAGATGATTCCTCCACAAACACCAGATAGGCTATTACCAAGGATTCTGAACCAAGAACCTCCTACTGGTGAGTAAGAAGATACCTGAGAGAAAGCCTTACGATTCAAGCTCCATGAGGGAAAGAACCCAGAACCATGCCTGGCATATAGGAGGCCCTCAGTAGATACATATTTTTAATGGCTACATGAATAAAGCATGCATTTTTGATTCAGCTACAGTGGCTCATGCCTGTAATCCCACCACTTTGGGAGGCTGAGGTGGGAGGATCACTTGAGCCCAGGAGTTCGAGACCAGCCTGGGCAACATAGCAAGACCCCCATCTTTACAAAAAAAAAAAAACAAAAATTTGCTGGGCATGGAGGCATGTGCTTGCAGTCCCAGCTACTTGGAAGACTGAAGCAGGAAGATTGCTTGAGCCCAGGAGTTCGAGGCAGTTGTGAGCCGTTGATGGCACCACTGCACTCCAGTCTAGGGGACAGAGTGAGACTCGGTCTCAAAACAACAACAGCAATAAAAACTCATACATTTTAAATTTAAACATGAGTGATTTTAGCTGCAAAAGTATAAATCAAATGTTGGTCTCAAATTGGTAAAAACTTCAATCCAGTTATGAAGGCTTTCGGCTTTCAGTTAAATGTGGGGAGAACCAGTAGGCAACTCCACTGCTACAGTATTCATGCTCCACCAAGTCTACCTTTCACAGTATTTTAACTTAATTCAAGCATCTACTGTTCTCAAAATATGACTTATTTTGAGAACATTTACTAGATTTACTAGAAAGAAGTTATTTTTCTTTAAATTTTAAAAATTCTGTTCAACATACATAAATCAAAAATCTCGTAGGAGTCAGAAATTGTGCCTATTTTTAAAAATTATGGGGTTACTTAAATGTTATCTTAAATTAAAAACAATTTATTTTCTAAGTAAATGCAACTTCTGCTTTGTGATGGGATTCAAATAGATCACTTGATTTATGAAAGTTATTTCTTTTTATAGCAAACTTTGCTGGGCCCAGTAGGATCTTTTAGGTAACACATACATACATATGTAATAGGCAGCAAATCTGGTCCCTAAGAAGACAGAAAGCTCTTTGGTGTGCCTGTTAGTTTCTGGGTCAAACACTTAAAGAAATCCAAGATAACCAAAGCAACAGTGCATTTCTCCCCCCTGGGAAAGAGGAGACCCAAAAGTCCTAAATTATCCTGAAAGAAAGGCCTAGATGATGGAGAAATGGGTGAAATTCTGGAACGCAGTCCCAATTGAATGAATGAACAATTAATTAACTGAACAATTAATTGAACTTTCTGCACTTAGCCCACAGCAGTACTAAGTGGCATTTCTGGCGTGCACTGGGGAGCACACTGACTACCTGCAGGAAGGCCAAGTGCAGTGGAAAGGAAAGTGGCCTTGTGTTTGACACGGCTAGGTCCTGTTACTATCCAGGAGTGTGCTTCTGTGTCTGCGCCAGCTGGTCAGAATGCAAGAGCAAGAATGGAACAAAATGAGGGGGAAGAAGGGTTAGCAGATTGGGGAAAATGGGAAAGGGGAGGGTTACACTAAAAATGTTTAGGGAAGAGGAGGGAAAATGGTGGCGACTTCCAAGACGGGGCTGGGATTCACCCCAAATGCTCTCTCTGAGAATGCCACATTTCTTGTGGGAGTTGGGAGTGGAAAACATTAAACGCAGAAACTGTAAAAAAGTAAACAGTGGGAGTAGAGGAGTCTGTAATGAAACAAATTCCTGGCGTAATCAGTTTGGGAGGGGAAGAGAAGAATTTCAATTACTGTGCTACTCCCATATCCCTCCCCAAGCACACACACTCTCCAGCTGCATTCTGAGGCACTTGGCACTCAGACAACTGAGACGGAAAGTATTTTTAAAATCTAATTTACTTAGTCCCTTTGTTTACTTTGTGCATGTCCCTCATTTTAGACAATGAAAGGACATTCTTTATTTGCTCCTGTTTTTTAGAGCTGACACAAGGCAGCAACATGTGTGCTATCAGTCACCTCTCTGTGGTTTAAAGATACAGAAATGTGTGGTGGTGGTGGTGGTGGTGGGTTTTTTCCTGGGATTCTGGAGAATTGTGGCTACTGGAGTCAGACGCCCTTGGGAAGTACTGCCTATGGCCACCGACGCTTAGCTAGAGTTGCAGCTCTCTGTCTTTGTTGACCCTGCTTCAGCATTTACAGTTGAGACTATATCATTAGCATTGGATGACATATTGCCAGATATGATTTATGAATGATGTAATGAGGATGGGTCTTCTTTTCCTTACTGGATTGCCAGCTCCATGAACCCAGTGATAATTCTAAGAATAGCCAACACGCAAGGAGTCCTTGCTATGAGTCAGGTATAGGACCGATTGCAAATGTTTTACATGGCCTGCCTCGATAAATTCTCACAATAATCCTATTGATTAAGAAGACACTGTCTCCATTGTACAGATGAGGAAACTGAGGCTCTGGAAAGTTCAAGATTATTCAGTCACTAAAGTGTAGTGCCAGGAAAATAAATCAGTTTTCTTAGAAATTAATGTGTGTGTTCATGGGTAGAGGGGGCAGTAAGAAAGTTTCCTTATCTGTAAAAATGGAGTGGTGCTACATACCTGGTCTACGTCAAAGGGGTGTTGGCTGGACCAGGTGTGATTATGTGAAGGAGGAACCAAACCATCTGAAGCACGCAGGCAGGGGTGGTTCCCTCTCCCACTCTCTTCTCCAGCAAACATACAAGTCCTCTCTCACACATGGTAATCCAAACACCTCCAATTCTGCACTGAAGGAAGCTGCTTTTTCATAAGTCTTCTGCTCTCTTTAGTTATCGCAGACATTAATTGCATAGTGGATGCAAGTTCATTTATTTGACAGATAGTATTTGAGGACCTGTGAAAAGCTAGTTGCTATGGAGGATACAAAGAAACTTAAAACACGATCCCAGTCTGTCCTTGAGGGATTGAAGGTCTCATTTGAAAGATGAAACAAACTTCATAACTGAGGTATTATGAAGAGCATAGTATTTGAACCAAGGAGATGGAGTTTAGCCCCTCTAATTTCTAGTTGGCATCTTGGGCGAGTCATTTAAATATATCTGTCTCAGTTATTTCTCAAATAACACAGAGAAGTAAGACCTCCTTCACAGGACTATACATTATGTGATTTTTTTTTTTTTAATGAGAAAGCATTTACCAGTTGTAAAGCGTTAGGCGTGCAGACCTCAGAACTTGATGAAACACTAAATCACGACACAAGGCAACACAGACAACAGGTGCTGAGTGAGTCTGGAGGGAGGTTGGGTTGATAGGTGTGCTTGTGAGTGTGGTGGGATGGGTATGAGAAGGTCTTACAGAGGGGATGGGGCTGAAGCTGAGCCTGGGGCCAGGGACAAGAAGGAAGAGAGGGCCTGTTTTAGACAGAGGATGCAGTTCTGCCAAGGGATGGAGGCTCAAAGGAAGAAGAATAGCAGAAGGCAGACCAGCCTGACAGAGTAGACAGGTCACGGTGAGAAGTGTTGGGAAAGAGTGTTGGGAAGAATGAAGGAAAAGACAAATTGGGGCTTCGGATGCATCAAGTCCATGGACAATGGGAAACATCAAAGGTTTCCTGTGCATGAAAGTGGCCTGATTAAAGCATTATTTTAGGAATAATCACCTTAGAATCACATAAAGGATGGGTCAGAGAGAGAGAAAAAGAGAATGTGTGAACCTGGAAAGATGAAGACCAGTTTGAAGAACAATGAGACTCTCAGGGTGGCAGTGTTGAGACTTGAACCAGTTGTAGGCTTTGAGAATGAAAAAGAGAGTTTGGAGGAAGAGAGAGTGCAATAGGAGAACGCTCTAGACTTGGCTACTGATCAACAATGAAGGCAGCAATAGAAAGGAGCAGGAAGTGTTTCGTGCCTAGAAAATAGAAGAAAAAGGCCAGGAGCAGTGGCTCACGTCTGTAATCCCAGCACTTTGGGAGGCCGAGGTGGGTGGATCACAAGGTCAGGAGTTCAAGATCAGCCTGGCCAAGATGGTGAAACCCCGTCTCTACTAAAAATACAAAAATTAGCCTGTCATGGTGGCATGTTCCTGTAATCCCAGCTACTTGGGAGGCTGAGGCAGAGAATTGCTTAAACCCAGGGGGCAGAGGTTGCAGTGAGCTAAGATCGTACCACTGCACTCCAGCCTGAGCGAGAGAGTGAGACTCTGTCTCAAAAAAAAAAAAAAAAAAAAGAAAATAGAAGAAAAAACGAGTTCAAGAAGAGCTCAACTCAGAGGAAAAGCATACAAATTGATGTATACAATGTTAGACATATATGATAACAGAACATCCAAGTGAAAATATCTAGATGATAGCAGGGCTCTGGGTGTAGAACAATTCACATAAAGATAACAAGGAGAATATGCCAAGCTCACCAGGGATGGAGGTAGAGGCAGAAGATGAACACTTATGGGGTGAGTCTTGAGCTGTTCCACATTTAAACAACAGGTGGAAGACAGGAAACAGAATACATTCTGTAGGAGTGAAAAGAGTGTGGCTCCTGGTGTTTGTAAGTCATTAAACTGCACTCTAAAAACAGAACAGTAGTTACTTTTCATCCAAGCCTGTAATCTAGAGCTGCCACACTGAGGACTTCTAAAGCTGGGAACATAGCATGGGAAAGGGTCTAGATCACAACTCTCTGAAGACTCAGACTCTCACACCTGAAGTCCTGCTAGGGTCCCACGGATGATGGCCTTAGTACTACTGAAGTGACTAATCCTATGTTTTTAGATGTCTGTGCCCATCTGTGCACCAGACACTTAGTTGCAATGCCAGTGTCCATTCCTTGCTGCTTCTTTGCTAATCGAAACTTGCTAATCGGGTCAGTGAAGTGCTGGGCACCAAGTGAAATACTTGCCTTTGCAGCCTCTCTTGCAGCTAGGACTGGACCCTGAGACACAGTTCTGGACAATAAAGTGTGAGCAGGGGGCTGCTGGGAGCCATGGAAGGCTTTTGCCCTCCTTCATGGAAGGTTCTCTGTTCATGCAGCTAAACATACTCCTCATTTATGCAACGTACTTTACCTTTTCAGATCCACAGTGGTGACATTGAACACGACTCCTTTCAGCCAGAGGATCATGAAGAGGCGCTGAGAGAAAGGACAGTTGCCGATGCTTTCCCCATCGATTCCAGCCTGGAAAGAAGAGAACCAGTGTCCTGAGTGGGCAGGTGCAATTAGCAAGGGGAACATAAGATTGTAACACCCAAATGCAGGTCTGAGGAGACCTTACTAAAATCATGTCCCAGCAACTTCAAAGGGCAGTAGCCTGATATTATTCATTTTTGTCTTAATGTCCACGCAGGGCAATGCCTGGCAGCATGTAAGGGCTCAATAAATACTTGCTGAACTGAACTTGATGATTATGCAGAATCATAACTTTATGAAATCATAGAACCCTTGGGGTAAAAATAGACCTGCAACATCACTTAGTCTGACACAAATGATATTGGAATGCCAACATCTACACCCCCAAGTAATCATCTAGTTTCTGCTTGAGTATCTCCACTGACCAGTCATTTGTATTAATATCTCTCAAAGCAGTTCATTCTGAGGATTGCTCTAACAATTAGAAATGCTTTCCTTCAGCTACCTAGCCAAAATATGTTCCTCTGTAGTTTACCCTCCCCCACCCCTTGGTCCTTGGTCCACGTGCATGTCACGAATATAAATATCTCAGACTTTGATCCCATCTCCCTATATGGAGGCTAATCAGGAAGCTCAAGGCTTTAATCAATACACCACTTAGTTCTGGCTAGTACTTGGCCTTCACTGTCAATAATCCATTCATTTGTTAAATTACACTTTTACTCAACAAATACACATTGACTATCAGTTATGTGCAAGCCACTGAAGAAAATTACCCAGGGGATTCAAAATTGAATTCCTCCAAGGAGCTTATGGCCTCCTGTAGGGTGGGCTCGGGGATAAGACAGGAACATATGTAAAAATGGCAGAATTATTATTGGGTGTTCTGTGCTTCTGTCATTTCATTTCCCTTCCTCAAAATAGTAGGCTTTTTTAGGTCTGAAAAACGAGTCCATCTTTACTGCACTCCTGAGTGGGCTGCAGATCCCTGAATTTCATAAAGAATTAATTTCAAGCAAATCTATGAAAAAACAAAAAAGGTTGGGGAATTGGTGTCTGTAGAATTCATTTCCATCGGGTGGTTTATTGGCCCCCAACATAATACTTAGAGGAAGAAATAACCCATTTGCTCCAGACTCTGATGTTGGCTGCCCTGGAAACCATGGCCCCCGCAGGTGGCCTGGCAGGGCATTCCACTGACAGGGAGGGCCTGTGTGGGCCTGGGTACTGAAGACTCTTACAAAGCTGTAAACAATCCAACCAACATCCTGGAACGGGGGCTTACTGAGTTTTTTTTTCTTTTTTCTTTTTTTTTTTTTCAAAAGAAAGGGAGAAAACAAATGTGTTCCCGAAGCTCAACACACTGTTTTCCCCCTTGAGGTTTGTTTTGCTGTGGCATTCAGATGGGGAGGCAGCGATGCCTTCTTTCATACGTTAGAACCTCATTGTGTGCTTTTTTCTACCTTGCAAATTGCTCCCAGCAGGGCTCAGGTTTATAATGGAAAACTGGAACCTTTGACAGTGTTGGCTGTATGTAATTGCTATGAAATTACAGTTATTTTACCTCCCTCTTAACTACACCAAAAGCCCCACTCCCTATTCAGTTCTCACTTTTCCTCAGTGCTGGAAACAGACCCACCCCTGAGTCTTGAGAAAGCACGGACTCCGTTATACAAAATGGGAAAGGTAGGAGGGTACAGTGTGGGCGCTATACCTGCCCACGGAGCTAAAGTTACCAATAAAACGTGCTCAGACAGGTGGCTATCAATTTAATAATAGCTTAGTGCTAACTTGAGTTTATGATGTACATTCCCTAGGAACTTCTCAAGAAGCACTTGACAGGTACCAGGTTCTCGGTCCTTTAAGACATCCTGACACAGGAAGAATTCCCCCAGGGCCAGTTATGGTGGAAGTAACAAGAGGAAAACTGAAAAAAAAAGCAAAGACAAAAACAGAAGCCAGATCCACATACTGTTATCTGTTTTCCTCTGGTGGTGGTGGTGGGAGGATAAGGGAATTGAAGGAGGAGCTAGCAAAATAGTGGATTTCTCAACTACATAAAAAATTCATATACTAATAATGTTAATAATAACTCATATCTATATTGTCAGGCATTGTTCTAAAGGATTTACATATGTTATTAACTTGTTTATTTCTCATGAGAAGCCTGTGAAGTGGGATATTTTCAGCTCTTACAAATGTGGAAACGGAGGCACAGAGAGATGAAATAACTGGCCTAAGGTTATCATCGTGGTGAAACCAGGATGAACCCAGGTGGTCTGGATAGAGATCCAGTGCTCTAAGCTGCATGCCTGGGGCCAGCCGGAGGGTCCAGCCAGGTAACAAGTCCTCCCCAGGTGCTGGGGAGGACTGGTGTTGAATTGTATGGACATCCTCTGGTCCGTGTGCAATCAGCTATGCCAGGAGCATAGGGCATGATGTCTTTCATGGCTCCCTACATTTTCATTATGTCTTATTAATCTTGTATTAAACTATGATTCTAGGTTTAGTAAACAAAAATTGTCAAAGGCCAATAGAAATATGCGAGGATGCTACCATTTACTTTCACTGTCTGGGTGTCCCTCTTTCAGCTTCCTCTATTCCCCTTCAAATCCCAACAGGCTTGTGGCCCTAAGAAGTTGTTTGTTAAACTCATGGGTTAAATGTGATGATCTGTGACAACCATCTGAAACATCAACAGAGAAGAACCAGGTGGGGCTCAATTGGGCCCCACACCCTGAAAAGTGTGAGGGAAAACCCAGGTGTACTTTGTTCCAGAGAGATTTTGAGCACTGGGGGCCAGGGACCGGCACAAAAGCAGTGTCCTAGGTTGAATTATGTTCCCCCAAATTCATGTCCCCATGGAATGTGTGTATGGGACCTTATTGGGAAACAGGGTCCTTTCAGGTGGAATCAACTTTAAGATGAGGTCATATTGGATTAGAATGGGCTCTAAACATGACTGATGTCCTTACAAGAAGAGGGAAATTTGGGCACAGACATGCAGAGGACAAAGTCATGTGAAGATGAAGGCAATGATTAGAGTGATGTATCTACAAGCCAACGAACGCCAAGGATTGGTGGCAGACACCAAAAGCTAGAAGAGACAAGGAGAGCCTGGCCCTGCCCACACCTTGATTCTTGATTTTGAACTTCTGGCCTCCAGAACTGTGAGAGAATCCATTTCTGCTGCTATCAGCTATACTATGTATAGCAGTTTCTTGGAAACTAATGCAATCAGGGAAGTGTCAAAAAGACAATGATATATACAAATATATATATAAACAGCTAATGGCAAACTTCCCAAGCTCATGATTCTTCTTTGAACACAATTGCCAGCTATAATCCTAAAGTACTTCCTGTTCCCTAGATACAGTGTATATAACAACTTATTATAAAATATCATGCCACATATAATATTCCATATGGTGATACCAGTAGTAGTAGCATAATGTAATTATATAGGCTGTACGATTGTACTTCATATGTTATATGCTGGATACTTCATGTTATATGCTATTATATATTGCCTTTCACGTGATCTCTGTCCATATATGATGAGCTTGGCTCCCTCAACACATAGTTGAAATTTTATTTACTTTGTCTTCAGCAGTAACAAGCACAGGCACCTGAAAACTTACTTCATATTCAGTGCCTATTTAAATGGATGCATGCTGAGGGGAGGGTGATGTCCCTCCCTTTTTGTGGCTTGAGGATCTCAAAATTCTCTCACTGGCATTCTGAAAAGCATCCTAAAATACATGCATACATACTACATACATACATACATGGCTAGCCTGAGTTATATAGCACACTAGCCGGAGACTATGGTTCTAGATCCATCTCTGCCTCTACTTCACTATGTGAATGACCTTAGGTAAGTTACCTCTTCTTGGCCTCAACCACTGCACCTATAACTTCCTGCAATTTTGTAAATTCAAGTGGAAAATGGAGATTTATTTAAGACCGTGGTTCTCAAACTTTTTAGTCTTAGAACTCTTTTATGCTTTTAAAGATTGTTGAGGATCCCAGAAAGGTTTTGTTTATGTGGATGATAGTTATTGGTATTTACTGTGTTGTAAGTTAAAGCTGAAAAACATTTAAATATTTAGAAAAATGCTATAATAAATGTGTCTATTAACATACACAACATCTTAACATAAAATAACTATATTTTCTAAAAACAAGAAATTTAGTAAAAGTGGCAATGTTTTATATTTTTACAAAATCTTTAACATCTGGCTTAATAGAAGTTGGCTTCCACATTTAATCTCTTGGTATTTAGTTGGGGTATATAGGGCTTTTGTTGTTGTTGTTGTTGTTTTTGAAACAGAGTCTTGCTCTGTCATCCAGGCTGGAGTGCAGTGGCGCGATCTCAGCTCACTGCAACTTCTGCCTCCCAGGCTGAAGCAAATACTGACAAATATTAAGTCTGAGTAAGCACGGTGTGTCAGCCAGTTGCTCTTTCAAGTAAAAACTGCTTTGTGAGGGAGGCAGCTGGTTCAGCTGGCAACTCAATCACACAAGTGCTTTTCCTTCCACAACCATCAGACTGGAATGCAGCCAAAGAGCGTATGTGCATTTCCCATTTCATCCACCAGAATGTTTAGAAGACATGTATGCAAAGGTTGAGATTTAATCACATTATATAATTTTTAATGCTTCATCAAGGACATTCATAATTGAGGCTATTTTTTTTTCTGCACATGCATGACTGGCTAGTACCACTTATACCACTGCTTGGATTTGTGCTGAAATACCAATAAACTTACCCATGAAATACCAATCCCAGAGAGAGAAGCATACCATCTTGATATAACTCTAAAAATAGTTGTGACCTTTTAAAACCCCTGAAAGCCTCTTAGGGACCCCAGAAGTCCATGAACAACATTGGAGAACCATTGTTTTAAGACATTCCATGAACACACCAGATATGTAATACTTGGTCTCCAGATAACAAAGGGGAAGCTGATAATTGGCCAAAAGTCGCTCCAGGGTACCCAAGTCCAGAAGTGGGAGGAATCATTCAGAGAGGATCCAAGAAGGAATTACAGAAAGTGACCAGATGACATTGAAGCTTGATAGATGAGTCAGTTATCAATTTATTGCCTTTCAGCTCCAATGCACCCTTGAATATATGCTCTGTGAGAACAGAGGGAATTTCTTTAAACATTTCTCCTTTAAAGCGAGCACAAAGTTAGGCTTTCTCACCAGGGAGAACTAGAGGGGCACTGCAGGAGGAAGAGGCTTTCTTGCTGGCTGTGGTGTGGGCTGGGGGTGGGCAGTGTAGCTGTGAGGGCAAGCAGAGGAGCCACTCTAGCTATAGGCTCAGCATGCAAACCCTCTGGCACCTCATAGCGTCAGCCTGGCAATAACCTTTCCAGTACTCTTGACACAGAAACCAAAGTCCCCATTAAGCCTATGTCCAGCTGGCCTATGGCCAGTGTGTCCACACAGCTCGGTCACTCCCTTTGCAAGCCAAACGTGTCCTGAAGGCCTTCTTCTCCACTGACACCTGGATCCTGCTGCACGCTGTACCGATGCTGATTGCCTGCTCCCTGCCTGAACTCTGGGGAGTGGCCTATTGCTTGCTCAGCAACTCCAGACCAGCTCTGGCCTGATCAAACCAGTGAGCTTCTGTGCCAGGTTCCAAACCGCTTCTAAGTTTATCCTTCCCCGGCTCCTCTTCCTCAGCCCTAGGGTACCATAGAGAGTTTCCTTATATGTCATGGTTACTCTTTTACCTTAGTTAAAACTTCTTGTTGAATTTCTCCTGTTTAACCTACCATGTAGTTTCTCACTCCTGATTGGACACAGACTACATCAGATGCTTAAATGTCTGTTATTTCAAAATGTAAGATTTTTATGACCTTTGACGTCTTTGAAAACCTGGCAAGGTTAAGTCTTGGATGAAGTATTAGGAAAGAAACCTCAGTTTTCTCAAGAAAGATAATTAAGTCACCATTTACGTCACATTTCCACTTTTTGTTGCTGTCGCCCACGAAACTTGTCCCTGAGGACTCAAGTGATTAAATAATTTTGTTAAGTGTACAGATAAAAATTATACGACAGTAGGGCTGTAACTGACCTCAGGAATGCTATACTCCAGTTCTTTCTTTTTACTGGTAGAGAAATAGACCCAGAAAGGTTAAATGAATTGCCCATGGTAGCACAGCTGGTTCCCATAGCAGAATCAGGTCTCTCTAACTCCTGACTCTCAGCTCTGAGCAGACCACACTGGCTGTTGTCCTCTAGAAAAGAGTGGCAAAGTGGCAAAGGCCACATGAAGAGGAATTTCTTTAAACATAATAACTCATCTGAACTGTTTAGACAAAGAAGCTTTCTTTATAATATTTCCAGCTGCCCATTTTTTAATTAGTTAGTGTAAGTCAGACAACATTTCTAGTTGCGACTATTTTTTAAAATATCAAACAATCTATCCTTCCGATAATTTGGTTGGCAAGACTTCAATTAGCAGGGATGGGACTTGGTGGTACGTGGTCCACATGAGGATAGAGAGGTCTACCCTTGAAGAAATCAACATTCTCTTTCTCAGAAGCCACAAAAAGCCTAATTCACTGGGGTCACCCAGGCATTTTTCATTCAAGAAACAGGTAACAGGTATACATTTGAGGCTACACAGATCCTCAACATTTATCTAAAGTTTAATGTATGGGCTGAATCGGATCTATGTAGACCACTACCTGTATAATGTGATATGAAGAATTCTAGGTATATTGGTCAGAGTTCTCCAGAGACAGAACCAGCACAATATATATGTGTGTGTATGTGTGTGTATTTATATATATATACACATATATGTACATATACACACACATCCTGTTATATCTACTATATATGGAGAAACATATACACATCTTATTTTTATAGAATACATTATAATAACATAATATTATATATATGTGTGTGTATATATATATACACATATATATAATACATATCAGTTGGGGTGTGAAGAGAGAGAGATTTATTTTAAGGAACTGGCTCACACAGTTGTAGAGGCTTGGTGTGTTCAGAATCTGCAGGGTACGCCAGCAGGCTGAAGCCTGGAGGAAGAGCCGCAGTTCGAGTCCAAAGGCAGCCTGCTGGCAGGATTCCCTCTTCTTCAGAGGAGGGGGTCAGTCTTTTTCTCTATGAGGTCCACCCACACTATAAAGGGCAATCTGCTTTACTCAAAGTTCACCAATTTAAATGTTAATGTCATCCAAAAAAAAAAAAAGCATCTTCACAGAAGCATCCAGATTAATGTCTGGTCAATATCTGGGCACTATGGCCCAGCCAAGTTGATACATAAAGTTAACCATTACACCTGGCATATTTAAATATTTTACTTGATTCAGGTAACCTATTAATTCAGTATCTGTCATCTGCACCTTAGCTCACCAGATGGTTTTGTAAACAATTGAATATAGTTGTGTACATGTTCCCTCCCAAAAGAACTTGTAGGCTCCAGACTTAGCGGGCTCCTTGGTTTACGCCTCTAAGTGAGCAGGATCCAGTGGTGCCTTTGATGCATAACTAGCCTGGTCTGATGGTGGCTTTGGGCCCAAGGCCACCTACAACTTTGTATGTTGCACAATGCCACTGTGTTCGTGGCCCGTTGGGGTGTCTGTCCTTCAGCCTGCCTTGAGCTTTACATCCATCCGCCACTGAGTGTATGTTCACCCTCCCATGCTTCACACACTCTCTGAGAAAGAACTGCCCTTTCCAACTCCTCACCACTGCCCCTTCTTGAGCTTTACGTCCATCCGCCACTGAGTGTATGTTCACCCTCCCGTGCTTCACACACTCTCTGAGAAAGAACTGCCCTTTCCAACTCCTCACCACTGCCCCTTCTCCCAGCCCCTTCTTTCTACTCCCACATGGCGTCTTTCCTATTCTTTCATGTCCCACTATTGGAATAAATGAATGGGTTTCTTTTAAACCTCTTGCCAGCCTTTCTTCTGTTTAACAACTTCTGAAATTGTTGTCTTTCAATCTCTTTCTGGGTTAATAAATTCTTTTTTTTTTCTTTTGTGTCTTCATCCTACCTGATATTTGTCTTATAGCTAAAACTTTTGATTATCCTTTCTTCTTAAAGCTCAGCCATCTGCAGCCTCCCTTGCCACTTGGTGCCTCTTAGGTGGCAGGAGCCAGCTTCACAGGCAGGCAGTCTGTGCAGTTGCATGGGGCCCCACACTTGGTTTAATGCTCTGCTGTTGCTATCCTGAAATTCTTAATAATTTTGGAGCATAGGGTCCCTCATTTTCATTTGGCAGTAGGCACTGCACATTATGCACTGGCCCTGCCTGTGGACCCCTTATTCTTCTTGCTGACATCCTCCTTTTTCTGGCATTTGCCCTCTCAGCTCACCACTCTTCCCCTCCATGCTTGGTGCTCTTTGGAGAACTTACCTTCTCTTGAGAACATGATTGTCCTTCCCAAGTCAGCAATAACTCTGGCTTCTAGGCCTATAAACATGCTACTTACCCTAAGCTTAAAAAAAAAAAAGTAGAAAGGAAAGTCAGAGAAGGAAAGAAAACAAGGGAAAATATTGAAAGGCTGTAGGGCTTGCTTGGCTCAAGTCTCCCTTGTTGGTTCCACCTCCTAGCCTATCTCACTGCAATGTCATATGTTATTCTAGAATTTGCCTCATTTCAATTAAATATCTCGCCAGTTACTAGATACTTGAGGTTTTCTTATAAGTCAGACAATATGCCTTGTTATTACTATTTTCCAAAACTAAATGATCTGACCTTCCAATAATCTAGTTGCTATGCTCCATTGGCATGAATATGACTCAGTGATTTGTTTTATTTATCTACTCTCAGAAACCTGTAAGTACTCAAGAAATGTAAGTTTGATGGCCTTGGTACGTCTTCCAAGTGATTCTACCAATCTTGAGAAGGCAGAATGGCTCTCATATGTTAATATTATAAACCCACACCATGCCTTGGGAGAGCCCAAAGTCCACACTCTCTGCCTCCAAGTTTGGCTGTTTCTGCTCACTAGCCCAGGTATAATATTTAACAGCTAAATTCTACTGCGGTAGAGGCAGATTTCAGTCCTCAGCTTCACAGAATACTGTGGTACAGTGTTAAGGGCATTGTATAGACTCATGCAGACCTGGGTTCAAATTCCTCCCCTGACACCAACCAGCAGAAAAAATGTCTGCAGCACTATTTCCAATCCCGTATGTCCTTCATAACCTTTCCACAGCCCCAGCTAGAGGTGGAGTCCACATTTCCCTTCTTCTTAAAATAGGGCAGGCTTTTGTGGCTGCCTGGATGAATGGAATATGGCAGAAGTGACACAATGTGTGACTTCTGAGATTAGGTAATAGAGGGTGATACAACTTCTGCCCGTCTCTCTCTCTGTCTGTCTCTTTTGGTTTGCTTGCCCCTGGAACCTAGCCACCATGTTGTGAGGAAGCCCAGAGCACATGAAGAGGTTCTCTGTAGTATTCCAGCTAATAGCCTAAGCTAAGTTTTCAGATAACAGATTGCCTCAACAACCAGACAAGAGAATGAATGAGATTTCAGATTATTCCAGCCCCCAGCTTTTGAATTGTCCCAAAAGACATCTAGTGAAGTAAAATTAGCCATTCTAATCAAGCCCTGGCCAAATGCAGGTTTTTGAGCAAAATAAATGTTGTCATTGTTTAAAACCACCAAGTTTTGGGCTGGTTTGTTACTCAGCAGGCAACTCACATACACACGTAGCCTCAGGCCCCTTATCTTCAAATTGGTGGCAGAGTTATATAATTGGATGACAATATGTATAAAACATATAGTATTTACTTTATACATTTACAGCTACTGTCTTTATGGACACAGAAGACAAACATTTAGGAAGAGCTTGTTAAACACCCTATTTATGAAATGTTATGCCTTGGTGAAGAGTCAATGGACCTCTCTTTGATGGCACAAAAGTTCATCAGTACCTAGTGTTCAGGGTTTTGTGTATGAAGCAATAAATTCAACAAAGAAAGAAAATATAGGAAGAACTACAGCTATTGTTCATTGGCCAGAGAAGAGTGTTCCTAAACTAGGTCAGTCATGCATTTACTATGAAGGGAGAGAGGGAAAAGTGACTCCTGTTTGGTTAACTGTTGGTACAATGATAGATACATGCATGTCTGTTCTCTATAAGACCATTGAATTTCTGTGAAAAGCAACACCTTCCAACCAAACACCTCTTTCAAGTAGTTCAAGAGTCAAAGATGAGAAGGGCTGGAACCCAAGGAATATAGATGGTTGAAGCTGAGGGATCAGGTCTGGGACAGATTCCTGGAAGTTTTCTATTGAAGTTTATTGGAAGGCTTTGTGTTCTCTCAACATCCGGAAACATTTTCACAGCTCTTTAAGGTACTGTCATCCTATTCTTTAGACTTGATTAAGGCTCTCAATGCTTGGTTCAGAAAAGTTGAAATCTGGAATTCTTCCACCTCAGAAATGTACCAAAACACAGGAAACCAAAGAGCAACACAAATCTATAGCCTCAAATAAACAGAACTCCTTTCCACGTTGGTTTAATTTGAAGAAGAGGTCTCCTCACTTAAGCCTCCCTTGGAGAATCCCCGTCCTAATACAGGAAATATGTTTTCCACTTAATGAGGCCACTGTCAAAAGCTTTGCTTTCCTCTCTTGACATTTTTCTTATTTGTTATCCAAGATGCTATGGAAATTAATGGCAGCCCTTGATCATGAATCCATTCCCCCTACATTTCAGGAATAAGCCTGCAATTCCTATAATCCTCATACCAAACAAGAATATCTTGACATTGAGCTCTGCTACTGCTACAAAGGTTGGTGTTTGGGATCCTGAGATAGCTGAGATTCCTCAATTATTACTCATCTGCACTTCTGTTCTGGTTGTCTGAATGTTGAATTTTGAATGTAGCCTCTTAATAGGATAAGCTGGGCTGGAAAGACTTTAGAGACATCCCAAAATCTGTCATCCTAGCTCTCTGTTGGCTTCAATAATCACTCATGAATCCCAAACTCAAATATAACAAATTGAAAGCTTATGACACTAAAATGAAATCTGAGTCCTGAGGTTTATTAATTAGGGTCATGTACATCTGAGAACTTATGAAAAAAGTTTTTGCAAAATTACTAGTTTATAATATGTCAACAAAGTATGTTTTTAGAGCTTGGAAATTCCACTCAACTAAGCATTTTAAAAACTGGAATGCCCAGGCCCCACTCTCAGATATTCTGATTTAATTAGTCTGGGGGTAGGGCTCAGACATCAGAATTCTTTTCCCTCAAAGTTCTTGAAGTGATTCTAATGTTCAGTCAGGACTGACAACTTCTGACCTAGTGGTGCCCACAGTGGGAGATGTCCAATAGACTCACCAAAGGAGCTTGTTAAACAAACAAACAAACAAACGAGCTCCCTGACCCCACTGTAGACATGCAGAATCAGAGTCTCTGGGCTCAGGACATATGTGACAGGCTGGACCAAGCACCAACAGTAGCACTTAGGACGTTGTTTCTCCCTCCTCTTTTTGTTTCCTTTTTCCTTATCTAAACTGGAAACTCCACATCCTGGCCCCACTCCTACTTCCTACCCCATTTCTACACTGTTCTTCTTCACCTTCCATCCCTGCACAGGCCCTGAAAGAAGTGCATTATTTTGAGTTGTTCAGGGCATGGAAAGCCCATTTTGGATCAAGACATCTGGAGAACCTCAAGTCAATGCAGCCATAAACAATGCCAAGAACTTCACGTGCCAACCGATATTTTTATGGTTGCGTCTCCACACAGAACTCTTAAGTTAGGCCAGGTGGGTCTTCCCTGAGGGTGACAGAGTGTGCTGTGACCGGGTACAGAAACCCTAGTCACTGGGCTCAAGTTCTCATGTGGTCAGCCACAGGCCATATGTACCCAACCACATTTGTTCTCTCCAGCCACCTTCCTCTAGTCAGCCATGGTGAAAAACGTGGCTTCTTAAAAAATGCATGGTCCTCATAAGGTCCTGTTTTGGGCTTTCTTGGCTGTGTGGAGTACCAGCAAGCTTTATCTCCACTCTCAACCATATGCAGACACTTGGCCACTTGGGCAGGGTGGATCCATATAGCCAGATGTGCATCTTCACCAAGCGCCAGCTTGGTTCCAGAGACTGGGGATGCAGTGACGTGGTGATGAAAGAGACATGGTCCCTCTCTCGAGTAGCTATCACACAACAGAGGCAGCAAAAGGTAAAGACATGATGGCCAGGTCATCACTGAAGTGCAGTAGTGGTAGAGAACGGGTGGAGTGGGGACAGGAAGGAGCCCACCTAAGGGTTCAGGGAAGGATTTGGGGCAGCAAAAATGCCTAATATGAGCCTCAAAGGTAAGAGAGTTTATTCATACAAAGTAGTAGGTAAGGCCATCCAGGCAGAAATGATGGCATAAGCACATGCCTGGAGGCTGGATTGCACAATGCAAGTGTATTAGGCTGTTTTTGCATTCTGTAAAGAAATACCTGAGACTAGGTAATTTATATTGACGAGAGGTTTAATTGGCTGATGGTCCTGCAGGCTATACAAGTGCTATGCCAGCATTTGCTCAGCTTCTGGTTAGGGCCTCAGGAAGCTTATGATCATAGTGGAAAGCAAAATGGGAGCAGGCACTTTCCATGGCAAAAGCAGGAGAGAGAGAGAGAGAGCGAGAGAGGAACCAGGATCCTCTAAACCACAGCTCTCCTGTGAACTATCAGAGCGAGAACTCACTCATTACCATGGGAAGGGCACAAAGTCAGGAGGGAACCAACCCCATGATCCAAACACTTGCCACCAGGCCCTGCCTCCAATATTGGGAATCACATTTCAACATGAGATTTGGCAGGGACACACATTCAAACCATATCAGTGGGTGTGCAGGGAATTCCAAGCAGATCTTGTTCATGCTCTATTAGGAAAACCCATGCAGAATTTCTCTAGTTCCCTTTCTTCCTCCATCCTGAGGACTCCAGCCTAGTCACAGGCAAAGCCATAAAGCAATCAAATGCTCATCTTCTGGGGGTCTCTGTGTCTTCCTGATCTGCTATCTCCATCATCATGCATCTCTAAACCCCTCAGCCACCCTTGGCCAGCATGCCTCTCCCCACTTGTATCTCTCAATGCCAACTCTGAAAGCATTCACATTTAAGTATGAATTGTTGATAACTGCTAAGCACGTATTCCTCCTGGGGTACTTTTATTTATCATGGCCCAGATGTAAGCAACGAGATGAAGCTTCAATAGCGGGGTTGCAGGTGTCCGCCAGAAAGTGATTAAAGAACTGGGAAAGAAGGAAGAAGGGCAACAATAGCTTCCTGGGGGTTCTGAAACCAGACATGTAGGTTTTTATCCATTATCTCCTACGTGAGATCCTGCCAACTTGTTACTTCTGCAGCTCTGAAAAACTAGCTCACACAATGGGTGCCCCAGACCAAAGGGCAGGCACTCTTATCACAAAACTGCCTTAATTTCCATTTAAAATTCTCTATTTAAAATTACTTCAAGGCTGGTTGGAAGGGCAAGACTTCAAAAACAACAACACATTCCTTTTTAATTAATTGGAGGCGGGTGACTATAGGAATGTTTTAGCTTTGCCATTAATATGAGTTCTATGAATTTGTAACAGTGACATCTTCCTATACTTGTGCGGTAAGATCTTTGTTAGCAAGAATGTTTGGAGAAGCAAGATGTTCCCTGGTGAACTGAATTCCCTGGGTAGCCCTTTAAACAATTCGGGGCAATGTAATAAAAAGCAGAAGATTAAGAGTCCTGCGTTCCAGACCTAGTTTTGGCACAAAGAGTTGTGTGATCTGGGGCAGGTAATTTTCCCTCTCTGGGCCTTAATCTCGTTATTTTTAAAGTGAATAAATTAGAAAAGATGGTCTTGAAAGACACTCCGTTCCTAAAATGTGGCTAGGAGAAGGTGAAAATAACTAAATCTTTTATTTGCACCTAAAAATTCCAATGGCTGAGTAGAGACTCCACAAGCTACTACAGTCCTCTCTCCCAGCACCATGCGTGGCTCACAGCACGGGCTTGATAAATGTTTGCTGAGTGGATGAAAGAGCTTGTGGACTAGCATTCTATTCTGAAAACACAGGCAGCTGGGTCTGCAGGGGAGGGGCCAGCACCGTCGATTGCAAGGAAAATCAGGCCACAAAGGAAGAACCACCTGTGACCACCTTTGCTAGCTGCTTCTGGGCTCTGCCTTCTCGCAACTTCTCTGTAGCATCTTTCCATAGTATTCTCAGCACCTTACCTTAAAAAGCAGTTGAAGAAGCAGCCTTTTTGGAAGGCTGTCCCCACCTCATGTCCCCGCCCCCACCCCCTCCTGCTCTATCCAACTCCTTCAGACTAGGGCAGCTGAGGTCCAAAGACTTCAGATGACTTTTCCAAGGCCACATAGACGATTGGTAGGGATGGAGTTTGCTATTGAATGGAGATGGCTGAAATCTCAGTCCAAATCATGAATGTATGTAATTTAGACATAATCAGGGAAGACAGGAGAAACAGAACTGAATCCTTTGGAAAGTCATCTTCGAGAGATGTTCCTGCTAACCCTTGCTTATCTTTCATTTTATTCCCTTAAAAGAGTAAACTGCTGAAGACAGAAGAAGAAAAATCCTGCCTGGTTATTGAAGGGTATGGATTCACATTCACATCAAGGTTTTGTTTTGTTTTTTTTTTAATCGTGGAGGATTTACTCAGGGTAAAGACAGAAAGCGACACTCCTACTGCAGCTCCTGAGCTCCCAGGGGGAGGATAGAAGGGAAGCTGTGTAGCTGTCTCTTCTCACTGTGTTCCTTCTTCTCCCGCCTAGGGTGATTGGGAGGATTAGGGGAGATAACACAAGTAAAATGGGGGCGCAGCTCCTGGCAGAAAGCACTCAGTGCATCTGCCATCTTCAAGGTCATTCTGCCCTCTGGGCCCATTCCTCCTTCCTCCCTCTCCTCACCCCCAGCCAGCACATTAAAGGTCACAGGTCTGGAGAAACTCCTTCTCTGCCACTGTGCAACAGGGAAATGTTTCTCCCAGCCAAGTGCCCCTGTCATGTGGGCCCACCCAACTAATTTCTTTTGAGCGCCTATAGAACTTACAGTGAAGACTGTGGTTAATCCTGGATGATTATATCTTCTGCTTTAGAAGGGAGCTTTGAAAACAGCCTCACAATTACAGACAAAACCAAGCCAGTTTTTGTGTCAAGAAGACCCAATTTTGTTTTCTCAGCCTTGAAAAAAAATCAATTTTAACTTGCTGCTGGCTGAGTTATATGTTCAAGCTCAGAGCGAGCTGTAATTGGAAAGGAGTCTGTCTTTTGTAATCCCCAGGCCAAAAGGGGAAATGAAAATCTTTTTCAAATGGCAGAGTGAGGCAGGAAATGTTCTTTTTATTGTACTCCCATAAAAAAATAAACCTACCCAGTAATTATACCACACACACACAGTAGTCCAGGCTCTCACCCAGGAAGCCACAACCTGAGATGAAGGAGTCAGTGGTTATTTTCAAAAAGGGAGTTTTTCCAAGCCCTACCATATTTTCTTTCACAAGTTCCTTTGCATTTACAAAATACAGATCGCCCACCCTGCTTTTCTGCCTGACTGGTGGAAGTCAGACGACCTGCATACTGGTCCCAGTTGTTCTGCAAGATGAATGTGCCCTTGAGCAAGTCACTGTCTCAGTCTGGCATTCTGCACCCTTACCTATGAAATGAAGGGACAACTAGATAATGCCTACACCTAAATTCTCTGATTCTCTTTATGCTCACTTGTTCGTTGGGCACAAAGGAGTCAGAGGTGATCCCTGCTTATGAAAAGCTCTAATGTAAATTCTCCACTTTATGTCTAGGAGAAAAACTGAAAGTGGCCATTATAAAAATACAAAACTGCCCCATTGGTGGACTCCAAAATAAATGAGGTGCAGAAATTGTTCTTTTCCTCTACTGGATCCTTTCTGTAAGTCTTAGAATTTGCTATGATGCTTTTGGGGCATTCAAATTCACAAGCACAGAAAGAACCATATTTTGTGTACCACGTTCTAATACTACTATCCACAGAGTGGGTTCCTCAAATCAGCCATCTGGTATATAGAATATGTGAAAGTGCATTTCCAGTTCTAGCAGAGATTGTTCCATCCATAGGTCTAGAGTAGAAGTATATGTAATCGTGGACAATCAACAAAGCATATCACTTGTATCTTATTTAGTTTGAAGGTACTGAACAGGGTTGTTATACATGTTTTTTTAAAAAATTTTATTATGGTCATCTCATCTCCACCCCAACCCCCACCAAACTATTTCTACCATCTTAAGCCAGGGTGAGCCAAAGTCCCAACCTTTCCTTTACGTACAAGACCCACCTAAGGAAGGAAGCCTGCTATTGTTGGACTATGTTTAGAACAGATGATGTTACGTGATGAACTTCAAGCATTAATGACAGATAGTCTTCTAGATTCTATCTAATGTTTAGGATCAGCCCTTCAAATTGTTTTTTGATGGAGCCTCAGGAACGGCAAAGAAGCATTGCAACTTGTGCTTCATCTCCCAATTATTGAAGGAGGCTGCTGGAAACATAATATAGAAAATTCTGAGGTCTCAACTAGGATTAGTAGGACAGAATGTAAGCATTATTTGGTGATGACATGTTTTATTTATAAAGTCAACCTTAGATGCAATTCTGCTGACTCTTTTACACAGAGAAGAGGCCTGCTGAAGAATTAAAAGATAAGAACAAAGCTAAAATGAGAAGCATAATTTTCCCCAATGTCCTCCTAGTTAGCTCTTATGGACCTTTCTGTAACATGAGTTTCTTCTACTAAGTTGTAAAACAGATCCTGTTTTACTTTTCTCTTCTCAGTCCTATGATACAGTTCAGGGCCAGACACATTTACTCTAGTTGTTCAAAATGTAGCCTGCATGAAAAGACCAGTGCCTCAGAGACATACCAAAGGGCAGAACAGAAACAAGGCTTAGAGACAAATTTAACATAAGTAGAGTATGGGTATCAAGGACTTTTACTGTATAGCGCTTGCAATTATGTGATTAGCTTTCAGCAAGATGTGTTTTCTCTCTATCTTTTCAACCAGAAAATAATTTTAAAAACAAAGATAACTTGAATTGGCCTCAAAGCTGTCTCCATCTCTGTAATTGGGAATAATAACAGCTGCCCACCTACTTCATGAGTTCTCTGTGAGGATCAAAGGTGCTCTGAAAGGATGACATACAATAATGGAACCTACCACTGCCATATCCAGTCTTCTTCGTTAGTGGATTGAAATTCCAGCTAGAACACAATGTCCTACAGCTCCAGGGTCCCCTTGTAAGTTTATCTCTCAATCAAGTCTCATTAAGAGCTTTTTATCTCTCCTCTGGAACTCCCAGAAAAGGCCCTAAGAGGGATAGTTTTCTTGTTAGGAGGAAATTCTGGGTTGTCTACAGCCTTGCTGCTCAAAGTAGGTCCACAGACCAGCAACATCAGCATCCTCTAGGAGCTCATTAGAAATGCAGATTCTCAGGCCAGCTCCATACTTACTGAATCAGAACCTGCATTTTCAGTAAGACCTAAGTGATTTATGCCTCTTAGTCTTTGAGAAGGCTGGTCTTCAGAACCTTTGCAAGATAAAGGCCTCATACAGCAACAATTGGAAGACTTTATAACCAATGCATTGGGTCAGTGATAGCCAGCTTTTCTTTTTCATTTAAAAAGTGCATCTTTGCACATCCAGGTTTCACATAATTCCTGGTTAGGAAAAACAAAAACAAAAACAAAAACAAAACTCCACTCTTGTTCATAGTAATCTGGCCCTACTGGGTTCTAAAAATGTCAGTGAATCTCAGCCAAATTTCCATACCTCGTGCAGAGGAGGAGCCTGCTTGCAAATAACAATGGCAGCCAGGGGCTGAAAGTGAACACTGAAGCTGAAACTGGAGCTGAGGTTAAATTATTTATTGAAATTCCATGACTTGGCTTGTCTGTTAGAAGCCAATCGAACCTAGAGTCACTGAGCATGTTCATCTCGAACAGGCCCCATCCTGCACCCTGTGAAGTTACCTGCCTCTTTGCCTGTGGGACCAGTCAGATGTCGGACCCTCCCTCCAGGGGTTAAGTTATGGAAACATGACATGGCTGGGTTAGTAAACTGGGCTCTCTAAAGGTGCTGTCCTGAGAGCTCCTGATGCCCATAGCTGAGCAGTTCAGTGGCTTAGGAGTCTGCCTGTGTGCAACCTCTAGTTCATAGAAAGCCTGCCTGTTGCAGGAAAAATAACTTGCTTGCAGCTAACTCTTTCTTTTCGTTTTTTAAAATAAACACCCTTTGTCTCAGGGTTTCTATTTGTATGACAGAGAGAAATGTGTTTTGTGGGTGTTTTTGTTTGTTTGTTTTTGCCAACCAACATCCCAATACATATAAAATGAATTAAACCCTGAGATATATATTCCTTTTACAATATAATCACTAATATTTGATCCTCAAAAGCAAAATACTATGAAAACATGTTCATCAGTAGCAGAATAGGTGGCCGGGCACAGTGGCCCATGCCTGTAATCCCAGCACTTTGGGAGTCCGAGGCGGGCTGATCATGAGGTCAAGAGATTGAGACCATCCTGGACAACATGGTTAAACTCCATCTCTACTAAAAATACAAAAATTAGCTGGGGGTGGTGGCACATGCCTGTAGTCCCAGCTACTTGGGAGGCTGAGGCAGGAGAATCACTTGAACCCAGGAGGCAGAGGTTGCAGTGAGCCGAGATGGCACCACTGCACTCCAGCCTGGCGACAGAGTGAGACTCCATCTCGGAAAAAAAAAAAAAAAAAAGCAGAATAGTTGATTACAATGTGATATAACCATATGATAGAATAGTATACAGCTATTTAAAAGCATGAGTTTGATTCTTATGTATTATTCTAGAGGGAGTGTCACAGTAGGAGAAAAAGGCAAGTGACAAAGTAATAAGAACAGTGTGATCCCTTTTTGTATTTAAAAACAAAATCTTGTATGTGTTCATATTGTGTGTGTGAGAGAGGAGATATATATATATAGTTTTATATACAAAACCACCAGGCTGGGAATCAGAAATCCTAGGTTTCTGTCCTGATGCTCCCCTGAGAAGTGGGGGCTGCTCATCTCTGGGCCTCTGACACCTTCTCTGCCTATCACTCAGAGTGACAGCAAGGGTCAAATGAGACCATGTGCATAGAAGGGCTCTGACCAGTGGAAGTGATTATAGCTTCCAGGCACCTATGGAAAGATGAAGGTTAATATAACAATTATATTTATATATAGGGCAGAATGAAATAAATGGTAAATAGGAGACTCAACAATATGTTTTTCATGTCTTGGGAAGCAGTGTTTACTACTGTGTGTGTGTGTATATATATATATATATATAGAGAGAGAGAGAGAGAGAGAGAGAAAGAGAGAGGGCATGCCATAGAGAAGAGTTGAGGGTGGGACCTGATACTGATAACATCAGTTTCTTCAGGTGGGTGCATTTAAGGGGTGTGTGAAAGGAGAGTCTTCATATTTTCTTTATGTGGTTTCAAGCAAAGAAATATTTGAAACCCTTGGGAACAGATATGTTTCAAAATTCAAGATATTTTGGAATGTAGAAAGGTAACATGTGTGGATATATATGTAAACCCATCCCCACCCCCTGCAGGCTCTGGGACACCACACTGCTGTAATCAAGTCTATTATAATCACATCTCCGCAGCACCAAGTGGGGCAAAGACGGACTACAAATCATCTGTAAAGTTCAAGGCAGGTTTGCCTTCAAGTGAATTTCCACAAACTTACGAAAGAACTTACAGTTTTCAGAGCTTTTTAAATTTCAGGATTACAGATAAAGGATTGTAGACCTATATATTTCTTTAAGGTTTGAGTTGTCACAGTCATCCTGTATTTTTAAACAAATAAAGTAAGCTAAAAGGGAGGTGACAAAAAAAGAAAGAACATATGAAGGGGAAAACCCCTCTGATCTGCCCTTGGGTCCCTTTACTTGTGCCTCCAAAGGCTCTGATTTAGAACTGGAGAGTGAGCAGGATGTAGCTTTGGTGAGGCATACACAGGGGTCGGCCTGACCTGGGGACTGGAGACCCCAGCAAATTCAAGCCCACTAGCCTGCCATGTAGCAGATACAGGAGAATGGCAAATAAAGATGAAAGAAAGACTTTTAATGAAATAGAAAGTAACTTAGGTGCCAAGGAGTAACCAGATCCTAAAGTGATGCCCATGTGGCTCCTGTCATTCGATATGTAACTGAAACAAAAGTATTTCTGTCAAAGTTAAAATGCACATTTTAACTTTGGCCAACAGGGACTGTCCAACACACGTATAGATGGCATCCTCAGTCCAGTGTGCCAGGAACCAGTGGTGCCCTCAGATTCTCACTGGGGCAGGCAAGTTCTTGTTTCTGTCTAGGTCTCTATCAATATGGACATTTATTTTAAATATATATGTATATAGTTATGTTGCTAATCTTAAAAATAATCTTGAAATGTGCTTTAAATCCAAGTATATCAGATTACAAAGAACAAGACAATATGTTTCCTGTCAATCTCTAAGTTGCAACTGCTGTACAACCTGAGCCAAGTTAGCTGGAGCTTTCATTTCTCTTACTATGAAATAGGGGTATAGTACCATTCATCACCCTCACTTGAAAGGTATACAATATAATTAAAAAGTGCTTAAAAGCCTTTGGCTTAATTTATGTTGTAAATTATAAATAGCCTATTTCTCTATGTTATATAGGTAAAGGACCAGGGCCTGAATGTCATAAAGAGAATGTAAATGATCAGTGGTGGAAAAAACCACTAGGCTGGGAATCAGAAATCCTGGGTTCCTGTGCTGATGCTCCCCTAAGAAGTGGGGGCTGCTCATCTCTGGGCCTCTGACACCTTCTCTGCCTATCACGAAGGGTGACAGCAAGGGTCAAATGAGACCATGTGCATAGAAGGGCTCTGACCAGTGGAAGTGATTATAGCTTCCAGTCACCTATGGAGAGATGAAGGTTAATATAATAATTATATTATGTATAGGGCAGAATGGAATAAATGGTAAATAGGAGACTCAACAATATGTTTTTCATGTCTGGGGAAGCAATGTTTACTACTGGGTGGGACATCAGAAAAGTGTCCTTTCATTTTTATTATTTCCTTGGTAGATTTGTTTTTTGTCTGCTTGTTTCTTTCTTTGTTAAATGTATAGGGTGAGTAGACATCCCAGCTTGCCTAGGACTGGGTGGATTCCAGGACTTTCAGGATTTAAAACTGGGAAGGTCCCTGGAAAACTGGGATGAGTTGGTCACTGTATGTACACGCATTTCTACTTTCAGAAAAGAATTTGAAGGCATGGTTAAACATAGAAGCTTACATTTAATCAATGGTGCAAACATAATTGCTGTTTTTGCCGTTACTTTTAATGGCAAACTCATTCATACAATGCCCATGCACAGACAGAGTTTATTCAATTCAAAGCAGTTAAAAATGTCAAATAACCCCTTCTTAGTACTTTTGGTTCATCATACTACAGTTTTGTCCTTCACTGGATCAAACGTAGTGATTCTCAGTATTAATAATCACTCCAGACTCTGTCTAAATGTTCAAATGGGTGATGGACATTATAATGGCATAGACCTATGAGGTTTCCTAACATTAACTAGAATAGACAAAAGGCAGCTTGTAGGAAAATAACACTAACAACAACAAAAGGGATATTGCTGATTCTTTTTAGGGCTGGATGTTACATGTGTGCTGTATGTATGCAATGTTCATATTGTCTTCCCATGTTTGGTTGACTTTTCATTGCTAAATGAGCAATGTAGTTCATACAGATCTGCCCACATATCAAAAGAATAAATTATTTCCTTTCAGGGCTTTGTCTTTTGCAAGAAAGTTGTGTTTAAACTATATAGATGATTTATAATGAATATTTGTAATAAATATTTATTTTAAATACACAGATTGGGTGATTATTTTTATTTCACCCTTGAATAACAAGGATTACAGTAACTTTTTCATTCTTTATTTTTGACTTTGTGGCCTTTTGGATTTTGCATGCTTTTTCCTATGACTCCAGGTGTTTATAGTGAACCATAAACCTCTTTTTATCAAATTCCAGTGCAAGCTTTAATGACAAGCATACTGTAATTATTCTTGCTACATTCAAATTGTAATGAATCAAAATGGTATGTGACTTTTTTTGAAAGATGATCTTCTAGTTGCTATTTCAACAAACCCCCCAGATCTGGAGCCCAGCTAACTTCCCTCCATCATTTGTAAATTAAAAATAAAAAATGGATATGATAAAATATCCTAAATTATTTCTTTGGCCCTTTTGAGCCCATACTCGGAACCCTCCAATGACTTTGCACTAATAATAGGATAAAATTCAAACTCCTTGAGCTGCCTCTCAGGGATCCTTTCTTTTTCCAGGGTTATAAATTCTCCCCTTTCAAGACCTCTTCCCCTGCCTCCCCTCCCCTCTGGCAAACAGCTTGCCCACGTCCTCTGACTAGGCTCAGGTTGGCTATGTCTGCACTTTTGTTCATGTCATTTCTCTCTTTTGCACAGCATTATCTGTCTCTACTTTCAAATACTAACTCAGACCCCGCCTTCCCTGGAAAGCCTCTTCAGACTACTTCTATTAGAATTATGTTATGTATAGTTCATTTCATTCATTCACTTGACAAATACTAAACATCAACAATGCATGGGGTGCTGTTCTAGGTGCAAGGGATGCCCAGTGGGTTTCCACTCAGCATCTTTCCCTGTGGCTTGCTGCAGTGGTGGGGCTTCTCTCTGGAAGCAACAGAGCAAGAAGACAAAAGACAATAGCAGGGAAGCTCCTGGGCTTTGGCTCTGACTAGGCTTTGCCACTTACTAGGGTTGTAATCTTGGGAAAGTTTCCTGGCTTCAGTTTGCTCATCAGTAAAGTAGAAATATGGTGTGGTACTTAAAAAGTTGTGGTGTGAATTTATTGTCCATGTAAAGCATTTAGGGATAGTTTGTGGTGCAAAATAACTGCTCAATAAACAGCACTACATTATGATCTTATACCTGGTCTGACCCATCTATCATATTGCCTCTGCACATGGTGCCTTTTTTCCCCTCAGTGATTTCCACATCCGAGAATGTAGTGTTGGGCTTCCTCGTCATTGTGTGATAAAATACTCTTCTCTTTGACTAGGGATGGCTAACAATGAGTAATTCCTGAGCAGGGATCGTAAGCTTTCCAATAAAAATATATGTGGGAATTCTTAAATATTTTAAATATTTCAGTGAAGGTCTATGGGGATTCTAGGAAGTATTCAACAATATTTATTAAGAACTTCTAGAACAGTGGTTCTCCAATGTTAGCATGCATCAGAACCATTTGAAAGCCTTGTTAAAACACAGTAGGTCCAGGGTGGGGCCCAAGAATTTGCATTTCTAACACTTTTCCAAGTGATGCTGAGGCTTCTGGTGTAGGGTCCACACTTGGAGAACATCTGTACTAGAAGTTGGGATTGAAAATAATTATGAGGTTGGGCGCAGTGGCTCATGCCTGTAATCCCAGTACTTTGGGAGGCTGAGTCAGGTGGATCACCTGAAGTCAGGAGTCCAGCTGACCCACATAGTGAAATCCCATCTCTACTAAAAATACAAACATTAGCCAGGCATGGTGGCACATGCCTGTAATCCCAGCTACTTGGGAGGCTGAGGTAGGAGAATGGCTTGAACTCAGGAGGCGGAGGTTGCAGTGAGCCAAGATTGCACCATTACACTCCAGCCTGGGCAACAAGAGCGAAACTCCATTTTAAAAATAAAACAGAAAATAATTATGAGAGAGCTGTGGATCAGCCTTCCAAAGGAGCTCAACAGCCAGAGTTTGAAAAAAATGCACAACAGAGTGGGATACACAACAGCCATGGACCAGGTTAGACAACACTAAGTGGAGCCCTGGTTCCATTATTCACTGGGATATAACCTTGGACAAGTCATTTACCTCCTCTGGGCTTTGTTTTACTTATTCAAAATGTTAGAATAAGAATCTTTCCTTTATATCTCACAGTGCCATGAGGACCCAGGACACATATATTATATGTGCTAACTGAAGACCAATCTTCAAAGTTCAGGGGAAGGGGCATTTCCTCCCCTTTCTCCAGTCCAAAGTAACTCCTTGAATAGACAAGAGACCCTCTAAGCATGTCACATTCTTTCCTCATTCACTAAGGCATTGTTCAATATCTTAAAGACTGAACTATCTGAATAGACTCCCTGGTAACTCAAAACCTTAAAGCAGCTTTGAATTAAGAGCCTGTCTCTGGGAAGTGACATTTAGGGAAGGTCCACTAAGGCTATGTGGGCTCCACCCACTCTTCCAGCCTTCTGCCTTGTCCTGAATCACATTGGGCTGACAAGATTAGATATTCCTACTGCATAAGATTAGCACCTGTGAAAAATCATTCTCCTTGAATCACATTTTACTGCCCTGGCCTCAGTGTTTACAGTCACTAGATGAAATAATCACCCAAAATTTCTACTGCATTTTCTATTTAAAAAATGTTGATGGCATTGTTCATTATATTTTTGAGTGATCCCCACACACTACTTATAAACCACTACGTGAGAAATGGCCTTATAGATTTTAGGCATTAGACCTTTGTGAGATGCATCGTAGTATGCAAATATTTTCTCCCATTCTGTAGGTTGTCTGTTTACTCTCTCTGTTGATAGTTTCTTTTGCTGTGCAGAGGTTCTTTCAGTTTAACCATGTTCCACTTATCAATTTTTTATTTCTGTTGCAATTGCTTTTGGAGACTTAGTCACTTTTTTTTTTTTCCAAGGTTGATGTCTAGAACGGTATTTCCTAGGTTTTCTTCTAGGAATTTTATAGTTTTAGGTCTAACAGTTAAGTCTTTAATCCATCTTGAGTTAATTTTTGTATGTGGTGAAATGTAGGGGTTGAGTTTCAATCTTCTGCATATGGCCAGCCTGTTATCCCAGCACTGTTTATTGAATAGGGAGTCCTTTCTCCATTACTTGCTATTGTCAGCCTTGCTGAAGATCTGGCCTTAGGCGTGGGGCTTTATTTCTGGGTTCTTTATCCTGTTTCATTGGTCTATGTGTCTGTTTTTATGCCAGTACCATGCTATTTCAGGTAGCAAATAAAGGCAGGAACATAAAACCAAATACTGCATATTCTTACTTATAAGTGGGAACTAAACATTGAATACACATGGCCATAAAGATGGGAAAAATAGACACTAGGGACTACTAGAGGGGGTAGAGTGGGAGTGGGGTGAGCATTGGAAAACTACCTATTGTGTACTATGCTCACTACCTGGGTGACGGTGATCATTTATATACCAAACCTCAGCGACATGGAATTTACCCATGTAACAAACCAGCACATGTATCCCCAAAACAAAAATAAAAGTTGAAAAAGGAGAGAGATGGCTTTAGAATCTATCGCCACAAAGAAAAGAATACTTAATATTAAGGGAAAATGCTAGTGATAAAATGCTGTGAATAGAGCATGCTGCAAAATGTATCAGTTGTATGATTCCAATAATTAAAAAAAAAAAAACTAGAAAGAAACCAAAACATTATCAGAAGTTGTCTAATTACTTTTATAAATAGAAAAAAATATTTTTCAAAGTAATTCAATGACAGGGAATTTTATCTTCTCCAAGAAATTGTCTTCTTCCACTCTCAAAAAGAGAATTCTATAACTCATTGTGTCTTTTTTCCCTCCTTGCCTTCTTAGAAGCTCAAAGATCATTATTTGAAGCATGCATTGACCCTTATTACAGGTTCATTTAGTGCTTATTTTCATTTTCTGTTTTGTTTTGTTTTGAGACAAGATCTCTCTCTTTAGCCCAGGCTGGAGTGCAGTGGTGTGATCTCGGCTCACTGCAGCCTCAACCTCCAGGGCTCAAGCGATCTTCCCACCTCAGCCTCCTGAGTAGCTAGAACTACAATATTTACCACCAGGCCTGGCTAATTTTTGTATTTCTTATAGAGACATGGTTTTTCCATGTTTCCCAGGCTGGTCTTGAAATCCTGAGCTCAAGCAATCCACCCACCTCAGCCTCCCAAAGTGTTGGAATTACAGGCATGAGCCACCGCACCTGGCCTCATTTTCTGTCTTTTTGCTATTTCATTTTATACACGCTTACTTATTAGATGAGTAGTATCTACTTATAGTATATAATTTCTGAATTTTTGAAACATCCTGAACTTTTTACAAACTAAATAAGGAGCCAGAAGTAAGTGATATGTAAGTTCCAAGAAAATTAAACAACTAGCTTCTAAATATACCTGAAAAAGTAATGTAGTTTCTCAAGGCTTGCGCTTTGCAACCAGGGAGTTTAAGCAGTGGGCAAATCTGATTTATATATTTATCAAAGACCATAATGGATATTACATTCCTTTTCTGTAAGCAGTTGATACTCAATGAGATACAATATGGACTCCCTTAGTTACCACCTCCGTGGGGGCCAGGCCAAGTGGGAGGAAAACCTTGCACTTTCATATTGCTGTTCAGTTTTGGTGGGCATCTACCAAGGGAACCACTCTGGAGGAAGACTCTATGTCTGATGAAATACAGGGGACAGGCCAGGTGCGGTGGCTCATGCCAATAATCCCAGCATTTTGGGAGGCCAAGGAGGGTGGATCACCTGAGGTCAGGAGTTCAAGATCAGCATGGCCAACATGACGAAACCCCATATCTACAAAAATACAAAAAATTACCCTGGCATGATAGCAAGTGCCTGTAATCCCAGCTACTCGGGAGGCTGAGGCAGGAGAATCTCTTGAACCTGGGAGGCAGAGGTTGCAGTGAGCCGAGATTGCGCCATTGTACTCCAGCCTGGGTGATAGAGGGAGACTCCATCTCAAAAAAAAAAAGAAAAAAAAGAAAGAAATACAGGGGACAGTCAAGGATGACCTGAGGTTTTGATCTTGGAACGTTGGAAGATGGCAAAGACAATATGAGAAGCGGGAAATGTGAGGGAGCTCAGCTTTAGGGGAAGGTTTCTGTGTAAGAAGAGGTAGCTATGGAACCTGTAGTTTGGAAAGATGAACAAACCTTGGACACCTAACCATGCAGGGGCTGTGATTCTTGTCCTGACTCCATCTTATCAGTTTGGGTCACTGGGGGCATGTCCTTGCTGCTCCTGCTTGGGACTCATTGTCCTCATGAATCAAGCTCGTTCATCTCTAAGGCACTTCCAGTCCTTTCAGTGGATGAGTGAGTTCATGATACTATAAATTTATTTATACAGTCATGAATTGCTTAATAATAGGGATGCATTCTGAGAAAGGGATGATTAGGTGATTTTGTCATTGAGCATACAGTGTACTTACACAGTGTACTCACACAAACCTAGATAGTTCCAGCCTACTACACACCTAGGTTATACAGTGTAGTCTATTGCTCCTAGGCTATAAACCTGTCTAGCATGTTGCTATATTGAACACTGTAGGCAACTGTAACACAAGGGTAAGTGTTTGTGTATCTAAATCTAGAAAAAGCATAATAAAAATACAGTATTATAATTTTATGGGACCACTGTCTTCTATGGGGTCTGTCGTTGGCTGAAATGTTATTATGTGGTATGTGACTCTGCAACTCATGAGACATTTTACACACGGAGAAAAAGACTTGGGTCAACTCTGTCTCAGATTGCATGGCTGCATAGATGAGTGGTTTTAATAAGGATCATTTAAGAAGTCAATGATTCGCTTTTAGTACTGACTGACACTTTTATCTCTTGTCTGGGAATCAGTCTAAATGGCATGAGTTTGGAGTTTGTAAGAGCTGAAAAGAATAATGATAAATCCAGAAATGGAATAAGCCTTGGTAAAAGGTGAGAAACGATTCAAGCATAAGGTGAATTACTAAGGCTCGTTGCCTACTTTTATGAGCTGCACAGGGAAAAGGCCGCAAGGTCTGGGAAATGGAAGAAAATGAAATGCCAATAAAATAAAGGAGCTGGGCTTCCTTGTAACGTACATTCAGTAAGAGACCATAATGCTCAACAAATCTGTTAAATCCTCAGACCTCTACCCTGGGACTTTTTCACTGCCTGAACTCACCCGATCTAAAGTTCATGCAGCAGCACAGGGAGGGAGGGTGAGAGGAATGCTGGGGAGGGCTTTGATAGTATTCTTACTAGGAAGCCATAAAAATGCATATATTCTGGGACAGGGTGTGTGCTGTCATGCACAGAGCCACCAAAGTGTCATCAAATGAGTAGTGTCCCTATACTACCTAGTGGGGGTTGGGTTTGGGTAAGTGATGTCAGTATACAGCCCTCAGGACAGGAAGAGGAGTGCTTGGCACATGACACACCATTGAGAATAGTTTTGTAACAATCGGTTGGAAGAGCGATTGTGGCATTCCTTATAGCTCCGCTCTGGCTACCCTGCTCCTGCATATCATGGCCTTAGGAGTTACAGACGCTTGGGACCTCTGAGGAGACACATAGAAGAGTCAGGTATGGACTGGCTGGCATGTAGGCAACAGGTAGGACAAGGTAGGTTGGGGGAATGCCTGTGTAAAGAGAGAATATAGACAACCCTTCATTCATTCATTCATTCATTTAAATGTATGCATACATCCATTCAATCACCAAATATTTCCTCACCTGGTAAGGGCTAAGAACCTGCCTTAGGGCCTAAAATATAATGCCTTTTTCAGATAAGTCTTTTATACCCTTCTCCCATTTAAATTAGTCCTCCAGTTATTTACTTAATAACACTTTTTATCACCTGAAATTACTTGACTTATTTCTTTATATCTGCTCTGTCTCATGCACTAGAACACAAGACTCCTTAAGTCAGGAACCATATCTCTTTTGTTCACTGCTGTAGTCCCAGCACTAAAAACAATGCTCAGCACATAGTAGGGCCTCAGAAAAACTATTTTTTGAATGAAAACATCATCACAGAGATGAATAGAATCTAGGCCCTTCAAGAAAAGAGTCAAAGAGAATGTGGGAAAGCACTTAGTGGAACATAGTAAAGGAAAGAGAAAACCAGTACAAAAATTGAATTGGTTTTCCCCTAGAGATTTAAAAAAGTACTTGGGATTAAAAGACAAATAAAACATTAGAGGAGCCATCAGTGCATTGGTTCCTTGTGCTCAAGATAAGAGAGATGTGTAGAATTAATTCTCGAGTACTTTCCAGGCCTCCTGGCCTGGGAGTCTGCTGTCTTCAGGTCTGCAATGCCAGTGCTGTCACCTGTGCTATCCCTGGACTCACCATGTTGGAGTGGAAAGGACACTTGACAGGTGCTCTGGAACCCAGCTTGACATTGACTTCTACCTGGCTGTGTGGCTTTGAGACAAGACAGTTGACTTTGGGAGCTTCACCTTTTCTCTACCAGTAAAATGAGAATGACACTTGTACTGAGTGCCCCACCCCCACAGTTTTGTTTTGAGGTTCTAGGTAATGTAGTACGTGTGCTTCATAAACTGTGAAACAACATACAGACGTTTGCAAATGACAGGTCACCAGGATGCTCTCCCCTGGCTCACTGCAGGGCAAGGCCTTCATGGTCTTCTTGCCTTCGCTGGGGCTAGTTACCCACAAAATGGAGTTCTGATGGTGGACTTTAAAGGAAAAACATAAGCCATTCAGTGAGCAGCTTTGTTTACAGCCATCTGCTCAAAATCACTCATGAAGAACTCATTGAGGTTTCCATGATGTTTTCTTTCTTTTTAAAGATGAGACAACTGGGGCTCAAGAAATCTTTCTTTCCCTCCAAAGACATTCATTGAGCAGCTCTATGCCTGGCACTGTCTTAATACCAGGGAAACAAGGTCGGTAACTGCTGTCCTTGACCTCATAGCTGCCTCACGGGGAAGACACAGAACATTTGGCACACTCTTATACTCTTATAAGGCAACGGGATCTGAGCAGTGACAAAGTGCATGGGAGACGTGGGAAAACCCAAGAGAGACACTGAAATTAGCTTGGTCATGCTGGAGGGAGAGCCTGGAAAGGCCTGTAGAAGCTAAGCCCTGGCAAAGGGGGTAAGGAACATCCACATAGAGAGGGAAACCTGTGGGAGAGAAGAAAGAGCCTGGCCCCTCTGGGAGCCCTGAGCTGTTGTTCAGTGTGGTTGTCACTTGGGCAGTGAGGTAGGGAGTGGTAAGAGATGGGCCCAGAGAGATAACAGGGAGCAGATCATGAAGCAATTCATTCTACCTTCAGGGTTTAATCTCACATATTCTAATTTTCAGGGGAGAATCTAAAAGTTGCTGTGTCATTTAGTACAGCAGAGCAGGAAGTATGTGTATTTGACCTCCTTGTTAATTTCTTCCCGTAGGTACCTTTCTGTAAAAAGCAGGCTCATCCCCAAAGCACTGTGTTTCAATAAGCTCGACGCAGTGCAACAGTGAAGTGACTCCTTTCTTAGCAGCTGGGTTGGAAATGCCTGTGTGTCCCTCCAGACCTGCTCTCTAGCCTCACCACTCCGCTTGGGGCCTGGAGGCTGACAGTGGGAATAGCATCAAGGAGCTCCCTGCCCTCTGGCTGCATTAGGATCAGAAGTCCTAATGCACGTGAAGTTGGGTATTTATTGCCCTGGCCCCATCCCTACCAGGCCACTCTGGGTTGGCTGCATCCCTTTTCCAAAGGTCATCCTCCTTCCAGTGACTCTTTTTGGGTGAAGGGTCAGATCTAAGTAAAGGGTCCTTGTAGTTGTTCTCCCATTTATAGGCCTCAATTATCTCTTGTTGGTGCCTGATGTGGTTTGGCTGTGTACCCACCCAAATCTCATCTTGAATTGTAGCTCTCATAATTCCCACATGTCATGGGAGGGACCCAGTGGGAGGTAACTGAATCATGGGGGTAGGTCTTTCCCTTGCTAGTGAATAAGTCTAAGGAGATCTGATAGTTTTATAGAGGGGAATTCCCCTACACAAGCTCTGTCTTGCCTGCCACTATGTAAGACATGACCTTGCTCCTCATTCACCTTCCACCATGATTGTGAGGCCTCCCCAGCCATGTGGAACTGTGAGTCAATTAAACCTCTTTCCTTTATAAATTACTCAGTCTTGGGTATGTCTTTATTAGCAGCATGAGAACAGACTAACACAGTGCCTTTAACCCTGCTCATGCCCTGAGATCCTGACATACCATCATTGATTTCCCCAGCATCGCTGGATTCTTTGGTGTAACAGGAATGCACGGTGGTCAGAATCCTTGGTACCATTGAATAAAGCTACCCAGATGGTGAGGAGCACTAGGTTAGGAGTCAGGAAACCCAGCTTCTACTTCCAGCTTGGCCAATGATTAGCTGTGTGACCTCAGGCAGGTAAAAATCCTGCCATGCATTCATTCTGATGAAAGGACTTTGTAGCCTAAGAAGGTAGTGATGTCTGCAAATGGAAAGGGTAGAATTGTCTGCTCCAGCTTTTTGTGAAGGTGCCTTAAGGGCCACTTTGGGGTCAAGAAGGACACAGCCAGGATAAGCCAGAGAAGGCCTTCTTTAATCTTTTTTTTCTATAGTGAGGCTCCACACACCATTTAGTTGACATAACAAAGAATTCCTTGCCACCAGGAAACATTTGAAAATAACTGGGCTCAATGAAGTTATGAAGTCCTTTTTGGTTTTCAGAGCTGAGATTTCCTCTGTGCTCATTCACTGGGTGGAGAACCTGGTAAGGATACAGTCTTCACTGCATTCCACAAGTACAGCAGCTAGTAGCTAAACCACTTGTGGGGTCACTTAATTGCTTTGATTATAAAGAGGCAGTAAATGTGACCTTGCCCAACATGAAGGAGTCTTGTGCAGGGACAGAAGACCCTGGGGTCATATTGTTTGTACACAATTCCAGGATAGCATTAACCTGAGTCATTTTCCATGAACTACTCACATGTATCAGTGGCAGCGTGTCTCAGTTGAAAGTCAGTGTGCCTCTTGTGTTGCCCATGGAACTGGACACCTGATACTCTTTCACTGGCATCCACTGGAAGATGCTGAGAATAGCAACATGAGTGGCACTGTGGACTTAACCCAAGCATTTGATCCCATTAACTTAGTTGGTATGTGGGAAGCTCTGCAAAATGTTTGCTTCCTAGAGACACTTATTAACATCACTTCTCACTCTACAAAACCTTTCCTGATAATTGTCCTGCCAGAAGTTATGGCCCCTCCCTCTGAACTCAACATTCAGCATTCTCTTCTGCTGCCCTCTAAAGTTAGATTCCAGTTGGTGTGCATACCTAAGCTCTATCTCTTCTGCTAAACTGTGGTCTCCATTGGAGAAAGAAACATGTTGTACACACGTCTATATTCCCTACAGTGCCTTATAGACAGATGAAATCCAGAAAATGTTTATTGATTTGTTAGCTGACAGTCAGGGCTGACCTGTGAGGGAACTTTAAGATAGATTTCTGTATTGTTGTTATAATCACAACACCAAAGTCTTAGCCTGTTCAGGCTGCCATAACAAAATCCTATAGATTGGGTGGCTTAAATAACAACAAAAGAATTCTTTTTCACAGTTCTGGAAGCTGGGAAATCCAAGATCAAGATGCCGGCTAATTTGATTGCTGTGGGGGCCTTCCCTGGTGTGCAGATGGCTGCCTTCCGGCTCTGTCCTCACTTGGTAGACAGAGGGAGAGGGAGAGAGAGAGAGAGAGAGAGAGAATATCTCTCTTCCCCTTCTTATAAATCCCTCAATCCTGTTGGATTAGGGCTACACTCTTATGACTTCATTTAACCTTAATTATTTCCTAAAAGCACTATCTCCAGATACAGTCGCATTGAGGATTAGGATTTCAACATATGAATTGGTGAGCACAATTTAGTCAACTGCATTCTGTCCCTGGCCCCCCAAAGTTCATGTCCTTCTCACATGCAATATGCATTTATTCCACCCCAACAGCCCCAAAAGTCTTAACTCATTCCAGTGTCAATTCTAAAGTCTGAAGTCCAAAGTCCCATCTAAATATCATCTACATCAGGTAAGGGTGAGGCCTGAGGTGTGACTCATCCCGAGGCAAAATTCCTTCCCAGCTGTGAACCTGTGAAATCAGACACATTACGTGCTTCCAAAATGTAATGTTGGGATAGGCATAGGATAAACATTACAAAAAGGAGAAATAGGAAAGAAGAGAGGGGTGATGGGTCCCAAGCAAGTCCGAAACCTAGCAAGGCAAATTTTATTAGATCTTAAGGTCTGAGAATAGTCCTTTTTAGTTTGATGTCCCACCTTCTTAGCCTGCTGAGGTGGCAGTTCTGCCCCCATGACTCTGCCAAGTCAGGTTTTCAATTGATTAAGTCTCAGCCACGTTAGGGAGGGCAATCTATTTTTTCTCAGTCCACTAATTCAAATGTTAAGCTCACAGATACACTCAGGATAATGTTTGATCAACTATCTGGGCCTCCCATGGCCCAGTCAAGTTGACATGAATTAACCATCACAAGGGGCTTTAGGAGTCATCTGATCCAGCCACCTCTCCAAAGCATGAATCCCTGTGGCTACTTGCCATTAAAAAACCTGAGGAGATTCATGCCATGCTTAACTATTATCCTTGTTTTAGCAGGGTTCTATTAAATTGCCTTCAAAGGTTAAGTTTAGATTAAAATCAGAAAGAGTATGAAATCACACCGTAAGCATTTTGAGAACAAAGTCTGCTGCCGACTTCTCAAGTTCCTCCCTTGCGCTTTGTGGTGCTGGCCCAGCTAATAGTGTGAGCACAGGAGGGCAGATCCTTTCCAGGTCAAGACAAATGGGGTTCCTGCCAGACTCTGACCTCTGGCAGGCTCAGTGCAGCTGCAGCCACTGGCAGAGGGGGAATGACCTGGGGAGAAAGCTAAAGGCCAGTCTCAGTCTATGAGGCTTGGGTTCTGAATACAGAGGGTCAGTACCGAGGGTCCAAGGCTCTCCCCTTCCCAGGCAGCAGCATGACTCTTCTGCCCCCATGGCTAGAACTGCTCTGCAGCCTGGAAGTGCTGATGTGTGGGATTCCGTCTGCCTTTCTAGGCTGCATTTGACATCCATTTGAATCTTGTTTCACTCTTGTCAAAATGTTGGGAGGAGGAAGAGACACTCTTCCTCCAATGTCAGAGGAAGGATTGACTCTGACATTGAGTACTCTCCCCACCCCCACTGATGCTTTCCAGGTGGTGTTTTAGGAGAACATTGTCTCCTTTCCTGATTGTCATCACTAAGACCTGAGACACCCTTTTCCAGCTTCTCTGACAATTAGCCTCAGCGTCCTGTGGAAGCTGTAGAGCTCTATAAATATTCTAATTCCTGATATTATCTCTGTAAAAAAGGTGATATCATTTTGGCTAGGAAAAGTCAGAATTGCTTTGAAATTTTGGTAAAAACATTAAGAAAAATTCCCAAATTGAAATGTAGATCAATGGAAGTAGTTTTCTAGATTCACCACTTTTCTATGGTGATAATATTGCTGTTTGACCAGTATCTCCAGTGCTGCCCTTACAACATCATACTCATGATGTTAATAAGCATGTAAGTCAGGTAATACGGTTTAATTTGAATGGTCTAATGAGAAAGGCCCACCTTGCTCTTTATAGCAATCTCTGCAGTGGTTCTGTTTTGTAAATGGGGAATATTAAAATTTACCAGAAATTAGCTGGGGCAAGGTAGGCATCCCATTAAAGATACCAAAATTCCCCAATGGACAGAGTTGCAGCGAAAATAATATCTGCCCTTTAGAATGGGAGGCAATAGTGAAAACCCCAGCCCTGGGCTAGCAATTTGAGGAACTTCACTATCAGGACATTGATGGCTAAACTCTGGGTGTAACTCCTGGGTGTTTCTGTGTATCTATGATGGGATTCATCCCACATCCATGCACTCTCTCCAGCGACGTCTCCATCCATACATGCATCTTTGTTCTTGAGAGGGAAGTGTAGAATAGGAGCTTGGAAGTGAATCCCTATGCACAAGACCCTGCTTTTCCTCTGAACCAGGCAACCTTGGGGAAGACATGGAGTTTCTCCCTGAAACTCTTCTCCTCATCTGGAAAGTTGGGTCATGTGAACAGAGTTGTTAGGACAATTAAATTATATAATTATTCAAATATTCTTTATAGGCTACTCTGTGTTTTACAAATGAAAGGTACTGTTAAGATCAAACAAAACAAGGTAGACTTTTTGCACTCATCTGAATGCCTCACCCTCTGTTTCACTGCAGGCAGCACCAGTGCCCTATTACTTTTTAAAGTGGTTTCCATTCATGTTTAAGTCACTAGTTTCCACTCCAGCAATAGGTCAGTGAGTTAGGGGCAGCTAAAAATATAACTGCCTGAACGAAACAAAGAATCCTCCATCTCGACTTATTACTCTCTTTTTCCTTTTTGTTTTAGAAAACCACTTGAGTTGGCCAACAAGTGCCCAAGTGTGATAGAAGGATGGTGGGTTTCACATCTCACTCCCATTAACCATAAATGTGTAGCATCACACAAGCTCTCTGAGCCTGCCTGTAGGTGAGTTTCCTCACAGCAAAAATTTAAATAATAACATTCACACTGCAGTTTCTTCTGAAAACCCCTGTTACATAGTAAGGCTGTTCATCCTGCCTTACAAAATATACTGATGTCAAGTCCAAGATCAGAAGTGTGCTCTTAATCTAAATTTAGGAAGAGTAAACAAAGTTGGTGAGCATCCAGAAAGGTCAAAATAAAACTTGAGTTTGCAATATAATGATATCCTTGGAGTATTTCAGACTGTCAGCTCCCTTAAGTGGCACACAGGTTGTTGTTTGATTGGTGTGATGTCAGACAAACCTGGATTCAAGACCGGGTTCTTCTCCTACCAGCTCTGTGATCTTGGAAAAGGGACTGGATCTCTGAAACTCAGGTTCCTTTCATGTGAAATAGACCCATATCAAGTCTCTCCTCAAACTGTCCATGTGAGGATAAGATGAAGCATCTGGCTACTATTATTATTGTGGAGGAACATTAGCTCAAGCCACCTGCAGCAGACAGACCCTAAAGTGACCCCCAGATCCCCTTGCCTTCTGGCATTCATGCCTTGTATATAATCCCTTCGAGTGTGAATGGGATCTATGGCTTGTTTCTAGCCAACAGAATGTAGTAAAGGAAAGATTTTCTGCAGATGTAATCAAGGCCTAAATCAGTTGCTTTTGAATTAAGCAAAAGAGAGGCTATCCAGGGTGGCCTTACTGGGTGAAAGCTGCTAGAAAAGAGATTCTTGCTAGTCCTAAAAAAGCAAGCTACTGTCATGTGAATTTCCTGTGAAAAGGACCAGTTGGCACTGTACCGTAGGCAGCCTCTAGGGGCTGAGGGCCTCAATCCTAAAACTGCAAGAAACTGAGTTCTACCAACACCCACCAGAGCTTGGAAGAAGTCTCAGAACTACAGACAAGGATGCAGTCCTAGCTGACACCTTGACTGTAGTCTGTGAGATACAGAGCAGAGGACCCAGCTAAGCCATTGTCAGATTCCTGACCCATAGAAACTGTGAGATAAGAAAGGTATTTGTTTTAAACTGCTAAATTTGTGGTAGGTTGTTACACAGCAATAGCAAACTAATATACCACTATTTCCGGAAATCATTTCCTAGAGACAGGCTTGTATTGGAGGAAGATGGGGTTTCCTCATGTCCCATCTACAGAACTGATGAACGTAGGGATGAGGGAAGGAAAAGAAAGCTTCCTCAGACACATCTGGGAGTGGGTATGTGTGAGCAGAGGGTTGCTATAGTAGAAAGAGAGGTTAATGAGACAGAATGTGAGGAGCTCAACACTGATACTTGACAGCCTTGTCAAACACAGCTATTGGTTGAAACTGTGTGAATCTGTAACAAGATTTTTAAAAAATTAGACTTTAATTTTTATGTTGTGGATTTGTGCATACCATCTACTTTCTAAAAGGCTTCAGGGGCACTCAAAATCAAAACAACTTATGATCATAGAAAAATAATTAACAAGATGGGCATCAGAATAAAGTTGATAAAGGGCAGTGATGGAAGAGAAAGTTGTATCAAGAGTTCCAGAGGCTGTGAGGCAAGACCCTTCCCCACTCTCAGGCCATTCAAACCTACCATCTTCAATGGTATCAGGTGCTCACACCTGTAAAGTCCACCTCTAAATCTGACTCTGCCTTGGGGACCTTGTCCTCCATTCCTGCACATCCTGTGGGATACACTGTGATGCCCCACATGTAGGAGATGCTCAGCAGATGTCTAGTGAAATGAATTGTTGACCCAGCTCATTTCTAACAGGCAGCCTTTCCAGAGAATGACAGCAAATGTGTACTCTCTGTGTTTGAAGGCTGTGTGATGTTAATTGAAGTGCCTGCAAGTCAAAATGAGAATGACAGTTTATTTAAAAAAAAAAAAAAAAAAAAAAACATTTTAATGGGGATCCTGAAAGTGAAAAGAAATCCTTCATGGAGAGATTCTTTATTGAAGAGAATTTTAGAAAGACCACAGAATTCAGTCCTGCCCCACTACAAATTGAATTCCCTGGGTAAACCTACATAGCGTGTGTTTATGCCTAACAGATACATATGCATCATACGCATGGGTGGCCTGTATGTGAATGCAGAAATACCTGTGTATTTACACATCAGTATATCTGCTATAAGTCTGTATCAGTGTTTCTCAACCCTATTTTCATTATCATCTCCCTCAAGGAACCTTTGTAAACATGTTTTCCCTAATCACCCCTTATATAGACTTAATACCACAGATACACTGTATATCTATTTAAGGGCTTTATGTATATATTTATGCCTTATATATAAAAAGAGTGTAATTTTGTATCCCATATGATCCAATTTTATTCCCTTTGGGGTGATAATTACCCCCTGCCTTGAGAATACATGGTCTATATGTGCATCTGTACGTGTGTGCATATGTGTGCCTGTGTGTGCACACACACACAGACACATACACACAAGCTAACTGGGCAGAGGTCTGAAAAGCATTTTGAGATATTTGAGGAGAGGTTTCCCATCAATAACCAAGAGAGAACTTCTGGTCCAGTGATTCTTGTAGGAAACAGATGCTAGCAATTAGAAAACCGGAAAACTCCAGTTGGTCCTGAAGCTCACTGGGCATGACGTGGTTTCCAAATCTTCAGAGATGGGGGAGATTTTATAAGGCCATATGAGCAGAAAACATCTAATTGTTCATAAGAGGAAAATTTCTGAAATTCTAATGTCTACATTGCCATTGCAAACTATGAAGTCTCACATCTATTTTAAAGTAACTGAGCAAAATACATTTTGGGCAAAAGGGAACCATTAGCATGTTTAATATTTTATAAATATGATCACTATGGTAGGCAAGACTTTATTCAACAATCAATCAAGCTCTGAAACTCTCATTTGCACCTCGAAATGCTTAGCTTTATACAAAGATTTGTAGGGAATGTGGAAGTAAAGATCAATGCATCTGCTTTCAAATATCTTCAATCCAATTTTGTTACAATATAAACCAGATAAATATCTGAGGACCTCAAATCTGTGTGAGTTACATCAACTACAGGACATGGGAGAGAAAACCCCTCTCTTGCTACTCTGAGTAACTGTAGCACTACAAAAACACAGCATCATTCAATCACATTTCTAACCCTGACAAACTTTCACATAACAGAGGTACTGACCACTTTCACCTTTCCTTTTTAAATAAAACTGTAAACTAAGGAGAAGGTAAAAACATGGGCCACTAGAGTGGCAACAGATTTGCTAACAATTGCTATTGGTTAATGCACACTTACTATGTGCCCAGTACTATGTGTTGGGCCCAAATACATGAATTCTTTCTATAGCAAGCCCTGCGGAAATCATTCAGCCTCTGTTAAAATACATCCGTTCATGGGAAGCTCACCACCTTTCTCAAGATACCCCATTGCTCTGTTGGGGAAGTTTTATTTTAAGAAAGTTCTTTGATGTGTTAAGCTGAAGTTGGCTTCTCCACTTAAAATCTTAAAATCATCCCTCAGCTTTTTTCTCGAGATTGACATAAATAAGTTGAATCATTTCTCCACGTAGTTGACTAAAGGCAGGGCTCATGGTCAGCAGATATCTCCACCAAGACCACATCTTCAGTGAAGGCTGACCAGATGGGAATTCAACAGGCTTAGGGTAAGGATAACAGTTAACTGTCTTACATGTTGTTACTCAGGTAGTGAATGACATGAGTATTAAATTGGGCATTTATTTGCCCATTGATGATAGACTGGATAAAGAAAATGTGGTACATATACACCATGGAGTACTATGCAGTCATAAAAATGAATGAGATCATGTCTTTTGCAGGGACTTGGATGAAGCTGGAAGCCACTGTCCTCAGCAAACTAACACAGGAACAGAAAACCAAACACCGCGTGTTCTCACTCATAAGTGGGAGTTAAACAATGAAAACAAATGGACACAGGGAGGGGAACAATGCACACCAGGGCATGTTGCGGGGTGGGGGATGAGGGGAGGGAATTCAGAGGACAGGTCAATAGTTGCAGCAAACCACCATGGCACATGTATACCTATGGAACAAACCTACACATTCTGCACATGTGTCCTGGGACTTAAAGTAAAAAAAACAAAAATAAAAAATTGGGCATGTATTACCCAACACCATGTCTCATGAGTGGTGAAAGAAGCAGATAAATCTGGGCAAGTAAAGAAATTCAACTGTGTACAGTGCCCACAGACCTACAGAGAGTGCCCAGTGTCTACACCTTTGACCTCCCTCCAACCACTGCTGAAGCTTCCTTGACACTTCCTATCCTTGACAGTTGGTTACAATTATTTCTGCTCTTGCCCTCACCCATTCACCTCTCACCAGAAAATAATTAAAGGGAACTAATATATTTATAAATAACAGCGCTTTTCCTTTTTAAATTTTCATATAAACTTGGGAAATGTATAGTGAACAGGTACTATTAGTATATTCTCAATATTCAAGCCTATTATAGTATCCAGGAAAAGAGATGGGAAGAAAGAATTAAAGAAAGAAATTCTTTTAAAAAAAAACCTCAAGGTGGCCAGGGAACACTGTTCCTTCACCCCAGATACCAGGCAGGCCCCTTTGGCCACTCCTTAGGAGAGATGATAGGTTAGGAACATGTATAAGCTGTGTGGCCTTGAACAAGCCACTTAACCATTAGTGCCTCAGTTTCCTCATCTACACAATCCTAATAATAGTATTTAATACATAGAGTTGTGGGGATTAAATAATAAATTCACATAAAGCTATTAGAGCACACATAGTAACATTTAGTCAATGTTAGCTGTTATTACTATTATTCTTTTCCCTTGAAGGAGGCTTTCAGAAATTTTTATAACTTGATTTCACTCAGTGAGAAGCTTTCACTTTGGTAACAGAAGAGGGGATGGAGAGGGAGGAGAAAGAACTCACAATGTGATCTGCTTTATGCAGGCCTCCCAAGGGTGGCCCAGCAACTCAGATAATTCTGTGTTCATACAAGCCCTACCTACAATACTGGATTGACATTTCTGTTTTCTCTATTAAAAGCATCCCAAATAATTTACTGAAGTTGTAAAATAAATCTTTGGTGCTAAATATCCTAATGAGACATTTAGAAGCACTCAAATTAGGTATTACAATTAATATCATAGGATCTATAAGAGTCAAAAGAAAATTCCATTTATATTTTTTTTCTAAAGAGATAATAATCTGAGACTGGATAAAGAAAATGTGGTACATATACACCATGGAATACCATGCAGCCATAAAAAGGAATGAGATCATGTCCTTTGCGGGGACATGGAAGCTCAAAGCCATTATCCTCAGCAAACTAACACAGAAACAGAAAACCAAACACCATATGTTCTCACGTATAAGTGGGAGCTGAACAATGAGAACACATGGACACAGGAAGGGGAACAACACACACACTGGGGCCTGTTGAGGGCTGGGTGGGGGGAGGGAGAGCATTAGGAAAAATAGCTAATGCATGCTGGGCTTCATACCCAGGTGATGGGTTGATAGGTGCAGCAAACCACCATGGCACATGTTTACCTATGTTAACAAACCTGCACATCCTGCACATGTACCCAAGAACTAAAAAAAAAAAAGAAATAAAGAAATAATGATCTGGGCTCTTTGTTGCAAACCACAGAACTCACTCTAGCTAAATTAAGTGAAAGAGAAATGGGGTTAGAAAGCCAGTTCTTGGCTTCTGCCTTGAAGATGCTGGGCCTAAGAAGCGTGTTCAAATGGCACTGGGTAGCAATGAAGTAGGACGAACGTCTACTACATACGTCAATAACAAAATCAGTTAAAAATACTCCCAAAATACAAACATATGAATAGTGGGCAAAAGTGCCCTTTATTATTACTTGTTGGCAAAAGAAAGAACCAATTTCCTGCCAGATCATGGCATTTGAGACTATGGAAAAAGGCCTGGAACATGAGGAAATTAGGCATGCACACACACAATGAAAGTGGCTAATGTGAAAGTTAACCAAAGTAAGTTAACCAAAGCCAGAGACTATAAGTAGATTCCATGAGTTTATACAATCTGAATTAAGGCCAGGACCCAGCAGGCCCAGGAATGTGGTTCCATCTGTTTCATGGTTGAAAAATTCCCCAGAGAGGCCAAGTGCCTTGATCAAGGGTGTAGCGGAGTCAAGAGCAGAAACTGCCCCGAGTGTTTGCCATTAGGAATGCGTGACCTCATAAGACAGTATTCTCCTTTCTCAGGTAATCTGTCCTTGGGAGCGGTTGTCTGGGGCTTCACAGAATGGCTTTCCTGCTTGATGGCTTGGCTAACTCACCTGGTGTGCAAAATTGGTTTGGAAATGAGCTAATCATTATATTTTTCACACGGTGACATCCTGGAAAGACCTGCTGTGAGTTCCAACTAGGGAAGTAGGAACATCCTAGCTACCTTCTCATAGGCAGGTGGCTATGTCTCAGCACACAGATGTTAGGACACTGCTCAGAGGAGCAGCATGTGTCAGCAGCACATGGCTTGGCAGGAGCCAGGAGGCTAAGCAGTAAATATCAAGGGAATGATTTGCCAGAATAGCACCCCAAGTGCAGGGGAAGTGAGAGGAGGCATAGTGGTAGAATTAGGGAATGAGTTCTGTCTACATCCAGGTCTCCCACCTGAGGACTTGAGTCTGCAACCACAAAAACCTTTCTATGGACCTGGCAACAAAGTCCTAAGCTTCAGCCCCTGTGAATACTTCAACACATGCAGGATAGGAATATTAATAACCTGGATTCACATCAGCATGTTCTCCAAGTAATTCAGAATGCTTCATTTTACAGCTCAACCCTGAGGTTGCCAGATCTCAGTGCTTCATGGAACGGACAGTGACAGGTGAATATGGCCACTCTCACTGAAGGCAGCTCCTCCAACCTCATCACCATTTACAGCAAAGGCCAAGCCCACAGCTCCAGGAATCATGCCACATTCGTTCAATTCCTTCTTGGTGGGGTACCTAGGTCAGCGGTCAGCTCACACCTGTTTTCATAGATGAGGTGTTACTAGAACACAGGTATGTTCATTTGTTTACATATTGTCTACAGCTGCTTTTATACTACAAAGGCATAATTGGGTAGCTGCAACAGAGACTGTATAGCCTTTAAGGTCTAAGACATTCACCCTGTGACTCTTTACAGAGGACATTTGCTGACCTCAACCTAGGCTATGGGAGCTCCAAGGCCCTTCACCAAGTATATTGTAAATCCCTGAGAGCAGAGTCCTTTTGGAACCTCCCATGGGACCTCACACAGTGAGGTACACAGGAGAATCAAAGAATCAACTTTTAGAGCTGAAAGGGACCTCGGGTATCATTTTATCCAATCCTTTTATTTTAGAGATGAAGAAATCCAAGCTGCCAGTTGAAAATAACAGAATGGCAGAAAGCAGAACGAAAAATCAAGTTTCCTGAACTCCACTGTAATGCTCTATTACTTGACAATTGGTGAATATAAAATAAATGAAAAGATGGGTATGGATTTACACAGGAATATTATTTGCTGGGTATATGGTGTGTGCCAAATACTATGTGGATGTGGGTATTTCAGTTTTGGACCTCAAATCTCAGGAGAAAAGTATATGTATACATATTATATATACACATAAAATTTATATGTGTATCCTGTATATTACGTGTGTGTATACAGTTGACCCTTGCAAAACACAAGTTTGAACTGCACAGATCCACTTATACATGGATAAGTATAAGTGGATCTTCCACCTCTGTCACCCCCGAGAGAATAAGGCCAACCCCTCCTCTTCCTTCTCCTCTTCCTCCTCGGCCTACTCAATGTGAAGATGAGGAGGATGAAGACTTACGATGACCCACTTCCACTCAATGAATAGTAAATCTATTTTCTCTTCCTTATGGTTTTTTGAATAACATTTTCTGTTATCTCCTTACTGTATTGTAATAATACCATATATAATGCATATAGCCTACAAAATGTGTGTTGACTGTTATGTTATCAGTAAGGCTTCCCATCAGTAGTAGGCTATTAGTAGTTAAGATTTTAGGAAGTCAAAAGTTACACATGGATTTTCAACTTGTATGGAGGGGTTGGTGCCCCTAACCCCCATGTTGTTTGGAGGTTAACTGTATATATGTAAAACATACACATACTGTGTATGTCTGTGTAATAATAAGATGATGGTGCACATGCACCTTTGAAGGAGACACCCACCGTGAGGGGAGTATCCATCTGATTTGTGACTTCAGGGTCACCGTTTTCAGTTGTTACCACCTGTTCATCTGAACCCAGCTGATGGAAGTCAGCACCAAACCGAAGGAGCAAAGCCATGACATGGATGGTCTTTGTCTTTCATCCCTGGTGTATTGGTTCGTTTTCATGCTGCTATGAAGAAATACCCAAGACTGGGTAATTTATAAAGAAAAGAGGTTTAATTGACTCACGGTTCCGCATGGCTGGGGAGACCTCAGGAAACTTACAATCATGGTAGAATGCACCTCTTCACAGGGCAGCAGGAGAGAGAATGACTGCCAGCAGGGAAAATGCCAGACGCTTATAAAACCATCAGACTTGTAGACTCACTCACTATCACGAGAACAGCATGGGGGAAACAACCCCCAAGATTCAATTACCTCCTATCGGGTCTCTCCCTTGACACATGGGGATTATTACAATTCAAGGTGAGATTTGGGTGGGGACGCAGAGCCAAACCATATCACAGAGCCTCTTTTTCCAGCTCTTCATTGACCATCCCCCACGTCACAAACCTCTTGTCAACCAGGTGCATCTGATAACCACTCTTTGAAATGAAGTCTGGGTATTCCTTCACTCTACAGTGTTCACCAACAAGGCATTCCCTTTGAGAGGCATTTTTCTCCCACTCTGGAATGAAAGTTGCCTCGCCCTAGTTAGAGCAATTCTTGGCACACAGATGGAAAATGCTTTCTGAGGAGTGTTAGGCCTAGATAAGCCTCTTATCGTCCTTTAGGGTGACCTAAACTGGGAGAGGAACCAGAAGAGATAGTCCATGGTTTTTCTCCAGCAGTGTCCTTACTCTACTGGGGGAGGTGGGTACCAAGAGAAGGTCCTGGAGTCTTGACAGGGTGGAGAGCCTGGTGTCCCCCATCACCTGCTCTGGAATATGCCCTGGCAACAGGTCTACGGGGGAGAGAGGGGAAGAGGTGGATGGCTTTCTCCCCCTTCTCTGCCTGAGCTTAGCTGGGCCTCTCCCCTCATGTTGCACACTTGAACTGAACCCCAACTTCTTCCCTGCCTGTGCTGCAAAACTCTGCTTAGTGCCTTCCTGATACCAGGTCCCTTGGCTTGGAGTTCCCATAGCCTCATTCTTGCCTTCAGGCCACAGTCCTTCCAAATGCCCAGTGGCTGCCACTCTCCCAGACCCCCAGGCTGCAAGTTCTGCCAGGGCCCAGCTGGCTTCCTCCACAAGGCCTGGCACATGGTAGGCTTCAGTAAACAGCTGCCACATGGAAAAGTGCATTTCAAGTACCTTGACTTCATTTTTTATTGTTTTTAATTATGAACACACATTAAAGGGTTTTGGAGTTAGTCAGAAACCCCAACTCTGCCACTTTCCATGGGACCTTGAGCAAAACACCTAACCTTTCTGAAGCCAGATTTCGCATGTAAAACAATCACAATATATCTAAAGGAGTAGGGATACTGGATTAAACAGAGTGTCACCATAATGTCTGGTGCATAGGAGAGAGATGCTCTACAAATTATATTCATTATAATGCCTTCCCTGATCCTGCTACCCTTGACCATGCCAAGTGTCTCAGAAAGACTCAGAAAGTCCTAGCAGTGAGGATGGACCCCCCCCCGCCACCACCACCAGGGAGTAAACTCAATCAGCAGCAGCTTTATTCTCACCTCTGCTTTCAGTCTTCTATGTGACATTATAACAGCCTAACTTGTCTGGGCCTCAAGGAGGAATGAAGCTGCTAGAATCCTGAGAGGACTCAATGGAATCCACCAAATTCCATGGACAATATTATAAATTTCTTTAGATTTATTGTTATATCTCACCTTTATAGTGCCTAGTGAATAGTCTGTAATTTTTTTTTGTTTTGTTTTTGTTTTTGTGGGACTCTGCCATACATATCTGTAAATGAGTCTAGGTCTTAGAATGGAAGAAGAGCCGACTGGAATAGATGTAAGATTTCTCTCAAGTCAGTGGCTTCATCCTTGCAAAGATGATTTTCAGAGCTTACTCTAGAATCCTGACTGAGGCACTTGGGCCAATGCCACATCTTGGGCAAATTGGCCAGGGGACAAAATCTGCTCTTGGTGGCCACACCCACAATGCACAACAGGTACACTTTTTTTCCCCAGTGGCATGCAATACTCCTGGTCTCTCTTACCTACTTCCTTCTGGTCCTTTTCCCTCTGCCTACTGACCTGATAAAGTAATCCCAGCTAATGTGTCAGCTGGGGCTACTGCATCCATAAGTAGCCCATTACAAGTAGCATATGCATATTTTAAAAAGGACCTCTAAGAAACATTCCTTAAGCCAAATGGGTTGATCAAAGAATGGGAGTTCATGTCACTATGGCAGAGAAGTGGGTAGGAGACTTGAGAATAGGTGCGTCTTTAGGCTGCTGTAACTCACCCAATCTGGTAATTGCCGTGCTTTCTTGTCTAAGTGTTGGGATCTGACCTTGACCTTGGACTATTCATTGCCACCTATGGAGAATTAAGGAAAGGCAAAACCCTCTTGCTCGCCATTGGAAAAATGCCTTCTGATTTAGCGCAGCAATTTCTCCTCATTAAGCTACAAGGGGCTGGGTAAAATGAGGCAGGAGAGAGCACAAATTCTGATGCCAGGGGACGAAGTTTGAAACCAGGCTCTACAATGTCCTAGCTCTGTGCATTTAACCAGATGGGACTCAGTCTGACCTTCAGTTTCCTCATCTGTAAATTGGGAATAGTACCGAGACCCACTCCATGGAATTCAAGGAATCAGCGTAACTAAGGTGTTCAGGACAGCAGTTAGCCACTGTTGCTATTATTCAATTTCCAAACTGATTCTCTGATTTTGAAAATGCAAAGACACCACTCTGGGACCAAAGAGGACTGGGGTGTGAAGACCGGTTTTTCTGTATCATAAGCCACTTCAGTGATCCTCTGTCTCACCTACCCTTTTCCCTCTTCCATCCCCGCTATCTCTTTCCCAACATTTTCCTCTTCAAGAACCTTATACTTTGAGGATGGGGATAAATACCTTTGCAAAAACAACAACAACACCAACAACAAAACAATAAACAAGGCTGCAACTGTTTTTACAATTCCACGGGCCATGGAGCAGACCCTAAGGCTAAAGGTCACTATATAAAATGACTGAGATGTTATATACCTTGGGGTGACCTGAGAGCAGTAGAAGACCACTCGCCTACCAAATCTCTCCTACATTTGAATGTCACAGGGCTTTAAATTTCCACTGTTAGACTCACCCCTGTGGGTTTTGGATACTCCCATGGGGCCTGGTTAGGTTAAGGGCAGTGTTCCCTTAACCAGACTGGGCACAAGAATCACCTGCAGCACTTGTTAAATTACAGGTATCTGGGACCTCCTTCCCTGAAGACTCTGATTCACACATTTGGGCTGGAGTTTGGAAAATGCCCCAGGTGGTTCTTATGCCTGTGCAAGGCTGGGAAACCCTGTTCTGGTGGAGAGTGGTCAGGTCTGGAGTTCGGATCTCCAGGTTTCTAAGTTTGTACAGAGCAACCCATCATGCAGCCCCTGACAAATCACCTGGTATGTGAGAGGATTAACTATCTTCCTTCCTCAAAGGATAAGAGACCCAAAAATGCTTCAAAAAACTGTATGTACACACAGGAAACCATTTTAACAGAATATGGGAAATAACGCTGGGAAAAGGAATGCAAGAATAGCTTCAATATCAGGTGGAAGCAGTTGAAGTTGATCTAGCAGATGGGGAATCGATGTCAGAAAGAAGATTCTTCTTTAGGAAGATTAAGTGGACAGTATTAAGCACAGTTAACTGGAGGTGAGAGAGGCTGCAGGTGGGATGCCAGTTTGTAGTAGGAAACAAGAATACATAACTTAGTTTCTACGGTAGAGACTAGCTCCAAACCTGCTTCCTCTCTGTCCTTGGAACACAGTTAGATGACACTTCCCAGCTTCCCTTGCACAGAGGAACAGCCACAGGATTGAGCTCTGGACTATGGAAAGTGGGTGGAAGTGATTCGACCATGCAAACCTACCATGATGTCCTCCAACTTCAATCTTCCCTGTGCTGGCTGACTGTAGAGAGCCCAGCAGAGGAGTTGGCAGTCCCGCAGGGTGGCAGAACTACAGGGTGGAGGGAGTCCAAGTGGGGAAGGCCACTCACTAAACACTGCATTGAGCTACTGTGTGAAAAAGTTGGTAGGTTGTTGTTTCAGCAGTTGGCCTATACCGACCAAGGCAGTGCCTGACATCTGAACAGTGAGGACTGTAGTTTGCAAAAGGGATTCATGTTTCTTATCTCATTGACTTCATAATAATAATCCTGCCACACAGATCAGATCCCTGTTATATTCACAAAGTACCTGAATGAGGAAAGGCCACATAACTTTCCCCACACAGCTCCCCTCTCCCAGAGCCTGTGGGGAAGCCCTGCTCAGAACCTTCAATTCCACAAGTAAAACCTGAGTCGTTTGTGACAAAGGGCCACGGATATATGGCTCCTTTGGTTTCAGGGGCAAATTCTAAAGACACTACTGTCTCTAGATTTTATGCTATAACTATAAAATGCCACAGAGAGCAAATGTGTAAATGAATAAAAACAGGTGAAACGGCCCCTTGTCTTCACCCTCCGTGTTGACGGGGCCCATGCACACTGGCAGCATTAGGAAGCGGAAGTGGACATTGACAGGAGAGGAGCCTTGGGCTGGATCAAGAAACCTCTATCTATTGCCATGACAACCTCCCAAATTGGATGTTTAAGAGAGTAACTGGGACATGGTGTTTACTTTGTCTCTATTCTAGGTAATGGGTTCCCAGTTGGACTCCATTCACTGTACATCCTCCCCTCCTTCCCCTTTTGTGTTATTTCTCCAGTCGGACACTTATTTCTTTTCCCCCTTACCATAGAATAATGTTAAACAGAAGTGGAAAAGAAACCATCATCCTGAAGTCCATAGAGGTTGATATAGGATATGGGGTAACTGGCACAAAACTTCTACACACCAAAGCCTGTGGGTAACCCGAGACGTGCTGCAAAGGCCTCCCATGCCAAAACACCCTTCCTCAGATGCAGGGCCAAGTGCACCATGTTTAGATAATTAAGCATTTCCCTCTTTTAAACTACAATTGCTCCACAGGCAGATAGGGACACAGCAATCTTCCACTTTATAAACAAAATTCTGGATCCCCCAGCTTGCCATCAGAGATGCTTCATGATCTAATCTGCTATGGTCTGAATGTTTGTGTCCCCCCAGAATTCCTATGTTAAAATTTCATCTCTGGGGTGATGGCATTAGCAGGTGGGGCTTTGGGAGGTGATTAGGTCATGAGGGCGGAACCCTCACAAATGGGATTAGTGTTTTCATGAGGGGCTGAAGAGAATAGAGCTCTCCTCCTCCACAATGTGAGAACCCAGTGAGAAGGTCACAGCTATGAACCAAATTGTGGCCCTCACCAGACACCAAATCTATTGGTGCACTGATAGACTCCCCAGCCTCCAGAACTGTGAGAAATAAGTTTCTGTTGTTTATAAGCTACCTAGTTCATGGCATTTTGTCATAGCAGCTCAAACAGATTAGGACAGAGCCCTAACTTTTATATATATTTTTATATATATATATATATATATATATATACATGTATATATTTAGATGGAGTCTTGCCCTGTCGCCCAGCCTGGAGTGCAATGGCGCAATCTCGGCCCACTGCAGCCTCCGCCTCCCTGGTTCAAGCGATTGTCCTGCCTCAGCCTCCTGAGTAGCTGGGATTACAGGCGTGCGCCACCACGTCCAGCTAATTTTTTGTATCTTTAGTAGAGATGGGGTTTCACCATATTGGCCAGGCTGGTCTCGAACTCTTGACCTCGTGATCTGCCCACCTCAGCCTCCCAAAGTGCTGGGATTACAGATGTGAGCCACCGCGCCTGGCCCCTAACTTATATTTTTATCTGCCTTCCCAATATCCATTCACACCCTCTTCAACACAGCCAAGCAAAGCTCTGAGTTTTCTGGGACACATCCGGGCTTGTCTTGCTTCTGAGCCATTGTTCACATGATTTCCTTTGCCTAGGACATTGCATTTATTTCCTACCTCTTATTGCTTGATCACCTTGGCTAACTTCTCACTTGCCTCATTCCTCCCTCTCAGACGACATTTCTTTTTCTTCCTTTTTTTTTTTTTTTTTTTGAGACAGTTTTGCTCTGCCGCCAGGCTGGAGTACAGTGGTGAAAACTCAGCTCGCTGCAACCTCCACCTCCTGGGTTCAAGCGATTCCCCTGCCTCAGTCTCCTAAGTAGCTGGGGCTATAGGCGCGTGCCACCACACCCGGCTAATTTTTTTGTATTTTACTAGAGACGGCGTTTCATCATGTTGGCCAGGATGGTCTCGATCGATATCCTGACATGATCCCCCTGCCTCAGCCTCCCAAAGTGCTGAGATTACAGTCATGAGCCACCGCGCCCAGCACCAAAAGACATTTCTTAAAGTAAGTCCTTATTTCTGTACTTCTTCTCCATGCTCCCCCCTCTGGGGAACCTCCTCCGTCAACTGTAGCTCTGAGCAGAAGTTCAGATAAACATCCCTAGCCCTGACCCCCTGTGATCCTCAGCTGTGATACTTCAGCATTCTAAGGAACATCTGCATGGCGCTGGCCTGCCAGCACTTCAAATTACACCATTCCAAATCCAAATGATTTTAATGAACAGCAACTCCCTTCCTCACAGGATACATAGGCTTTCAGAGTCAAAAGGAAACTTAAAGCTCAATTAGTTTGTCTGTACTCTTCAATTTACAGTAGCTTAGACAGTAATGGTGAAGCCCATTAAAGATATCACCATTCTAGATGTGGACACTAACCTTTCCAGGGGTGAATGTACCAGGAAACTGCTGAGTCTTTGGTGTTGGTGCCCCTAATATACAGTATTTGCACAGGCTTCTTCCAAGGTATGCACCTAATTTTGTATTCACTTCTCTATTCACAACACACTCTGTCTTTCAGCCCTTGTTTGGACTTACCTGGCCTCCTGATGGGACCACTGGGATAGCCTCCTCACTGATTTCTGCCTCAGGGCTCTCCTTATTCCAACATGGTCACAGTGAATGCAGCCATAATAGCAATGGCAAAAACAGCAGCAGCTCACATTTTATCTCACTACTCTTTCTTAAACCCACATAGCGTATATCCCAAAGTGTTAGATTGGGAACTTACTTATCTCATCAGAGAAGGTCAGACTGGATGACTTCTGGAAGCTTTTCCAAATAATAAATTCTATGGTTTTATGAATGTTGATCACATTTTATAGAAAAAAACTAACCCTTAAAGCAAGTCACGCAACCAGTGTGTGGCAGACCTGGAATCCAGGTCTTCTTTCTTTTTTTTTTTTCTGTTTATTTTTTTTCTTTTTCTTTTTCTTTTTTTCCCGTTTTCATTTGCACAAATTTATGGGGTACATGAGCAATTTTGTTACATGCATAGGTTGTTCAGTGATCAAGTCAGGACTTTTAGGGTATCCATCATACTTTGAGTTCATTGATTTTCCCACTAAAGCACGAAGTCCTGCTATGAATCTTTCTAAACATAACCCAAGTCAATCTCCTATTGTGTGTAGACACTTCCAGTTACTCCCCACTACTTACAAGGGAGCAGATACCACTTACCTCCCATTCAAGGCCCCCTCCTGCTGCTGTTGTTGGCTTTTTTGCTGTCCTATTTCCAATTGCTCCTTCCATATACCACTTGCTTCAGACAACCCTGTGTACCCATAAGCCCTGAGCACCCCCATCTCCACACCTTTGCTGAACCTGACATGGTTGCTCACTTTTGGCCACTTCTGAATCCTGATCATTCTTCAAGACACAACTCAGGTCCCACCCTACCCAAAGCTGGGCCCGAAGACACCCTTTGGGCCACACTGGTCCCATCATATGCATGACTCACTTCATTCCTGTCACTCATGTGCCACTGATGCTTGTTTGCATTGCACTCCTCAGTGGCACTCTCACAAGCTACTGCAGCCTGTCTTCTTCTCTGATCTCCCCCAGCCCCCTTCAGCTTTCACGGAGACTGGAACAGAGTAGGTGCTCTGTAAGCATTTTCACATATTGATTGATTGATTATCTTTTATCCCCTAACTCCCTACATTTTTTATCTTACTATCTCCTTCATGCATTGCCGTTTAAAATTATGTGTCACTCCTATATAATAAAAAATATACAAAGGAAGAAAAGAAAAATTACAAAAGAAAGGTCAAAAGCATTTCTTTCCTCCCTTTTCTGGTTTATTTGATGTCAATCTGGAGTGATTCATGTGAACCAGCATATTACCTCGGCCTCCTCCATCCTGTGAAATGCTTGTTTCAAGTAGCGACTGGACCATATTTTGTCCTTTTCATGCTCCACTGAGTAGTTCAGCCCTATTTACCCATGGTTTGCACCAGTGGTTCTCAGTCTTTGATGAACCTCGGAATCACCAGTGGGTAGCTTTTTAAGTATACAGATGCCTGGGCCTCACCCCACCCTCCTAAATCTGAATCTCTATAGTCAGGACCTGGGCAGGTACAAGTGAAGAAGGCAAGTGCAGTGACTCTTTCATGCCCCAAAGGCTGAGAACCACCAGCCTACCCATGGTTTACCTCCAGTGCTGCTGGCATGGGAAGAGTCTTTGAATCCCCCTTTATTGGATTCAAAGACTTTTCCCAAGCCAGCAGAGCTAGAAAGAACTTCTAGAAGTTAACAACTCCATTTCTTTTTACAGGGAAGAATTCATTTCAGTCCAGACAATAGGATATTTATCTTATTTGTCCTTAAAGAATTTCACATCTCAGAACTGAGATACTTCTTGAAAGAAAAGACACGTTTCCAAAGCAGGTTGTCATTTAGGGAACTGGAAGAGAAATGTCACTGACTGGGAGCTGACCCCTCAGAATACAAGCAGTGTTAGATTTAAGACACCCTGGGTAGAGAGAGTCCTTTACAGAACTACATCTTAGGAAACTCATGCTTAACCACTTTGCATCTTTACTATCTCTAGTTCCTCCAGTCTTGACAACAGATACAACTCAGGATGTGTTCTGGGTAATAGTTTTTTAATAGATACCAGAGAGTGAGAGCCTACGACATTTTCCCCATAATCCTGATAGATAATACGTGTGCATGTGTGAGTATTTTCGATGAGAGCACCTATGGCTATGCATAGCTGGAAGGTTGTTGAGGAGGGCGTAGGAAAATCTGCAAAGAGAACCAGGGATCCTCTTGAAAATAAAGAGGATCCTGTACCCTGGCCTGGCTACCAGGAGCCTTGGGGAAGCAGTTATGTAGGAGCTTTCTTGGATGGGGGAGCAACTGACAGGAGGAACCAACTTCCCTTGAGTTTGAAGAACCCAATGGGTCAGGGATCTGCAGTTACCCTGTAGTCAGGCCAACCACATTACTCCAGACATGGGCTCTAGCGGGCTCCAGCTTGTGGAGAAGCAGCCCAGTCGGAGGCAGTCAGATCCAGTGGTGGTTGCGCTGTACTTCAGCAGCCATTGGTCTGCAGCAATGAGATACACTGCTTGTGTTCTCAGGGGTCAGCTCCAACAATTGGGAACATTTCTCTTCCAGTTCCCTGAATGGCAACCTGCTTTGGAAACTTACATTTTCTTTCAAGAAGTATCTTGGTTCTGAGATGTGAGATTCAGCTGGTAGGACTGAGCCTCTGACTTCTTGTACACATCAAGGGAGGGAGGCCCAAGGGCTTTACTTTTACTTATTGGGCTACATGGAGCCTACAGAGAAAGTCTTACTAATAGGCCAGATCCATACTCAGCTTGAAATGCTCACACCAAGTCCATGAAAGATGTGCTGCTGCTGTTAGCACTGCACTGGTTAAAAAAAAAAATCTGTGGTCCAGAGAGGTCAAGCAGCCCATCCTGGCCAACACACTGGTGAATCACAGCCTGACACCAAAGTTTCACTCTTCCACCACATCTCTTGCCACCACTAACATGGGACCAGCAGCTGACAACTCAAAGTGAACCAAGAATGAGAAGTTTTTGATCTAACTGACTGTCTAAATTGACAGACGCTTTGTCTTGCATGGAGGGGGCCAATAAATGCCCAAAGAGACAACACAAGTCATCAGGGAGGCAGCAGCTGACACCACTGGCAGTGGACGTCAGCCTCTGCAGAGCCAGTCCTCACTCCCACCACCTTGCCATGGCACTTCAAATATGCATCATACAACCCTTGACGCTAGCTCTCCAGGGATGTGTTACCAGGAGAAGAAGCACTCACTGCCATAGCAGGGCAGGCAAATTTGTGTATTGCATTATTGACTACAGATCAAAACCTGAAGATAGTGGGAAAGAAAAACACAGTAGCTTAATATGATGAAGGGAACTTTAAAAACCTAGTGAGCTCATGCTTAGGCAAGCTGCCCAAGGTGACCAGGCAGTCACAGTAGCTCAGGGACATAGAGGCGACACCACAAGATCTGATCCTATCTGTTCTGGAAGTCAGATGACCACATCACGAATCACCACAACTTGCATTGCACCCTGCACCACTCAGAAACTTTTGGGCCACTCAATAAATAAAAGACTAGTCGTTTCCATCAGACAATTAGCAGAACTCTGTTTTACTTCCCCCATGCTGAATTGATGATTCTTTGACTAGACCAACCCTATACACGATTGTTCTGGAGTCCTGTGGATAGGGCTTAATAGTTCGTCAGCATCTGTTAACTGGGCACCGATTGGATGCAAGCTTTCTATCAACAACACTTCTGACCGTGATGCCCTGAGGCTGTTAGAAGTTCTGGACATTTAATCAGCATTAGCAAGGCCACCTATGTCAGCGGTGGCAGAAACTGCCTGCTATTGGACCTGCCTCTGATTATGACTCAGTGGCTCTCCACCAGGGCTGCACACTGGAGTCACCTGAGAGTGGATATGAAAATATTGTTTCAGGGTCCCACCCACAGACACACTGATGTAATCGGCTTGGGGAGCAAACTGCCATCAGAAGTTTTAAAATCTCTCTCAATGGTTTGAATAGGTAGTGAAGGCTGAGAACCACTGGTTTCTGTTGAAACCTCAGTTCCTGGCTCAAGAGACATTTGTGGCGAGTTTGTCTGTATCATTAGTCACTTCTGGGGTCCAGGGGTGAGACTGGGAGTGGAGGAAGCAATGCAAATGGGTGGAATGCCTTGATCTAACCTACACAGCACATCCTGTGTTTGTCTTTTCAAATTGCTTTCTGTTTTGCTTTTACTTCCTTGCTCTATTTCTTTCAATAAACCACACTCACTGCCATTATCTCTAGCCTGTTGTCCTCCTCTTATGATCAAAGACCAAGCTACATATGATCTCATTTACTCTCAAAATATCCCTGCAAGTGAAGAAGGAGCCAGTCCTTTGTTCCCCAAGGCAAATCAGGGACGTTCAGGTCCAGAAAGGTTCAGTCTGCCATGGTACTCATAACATTCAAGTCAATGTGTTTACAGCAATTTTCAATTTACAAAGTGTTTTCACCTATATTCTCCCATGGAATCCTCACAGCAAATCTACAATGACAGTATTTTCATAACCAGAGTGACCACACGTCCTGATTTGCTCCCAAACTATCCTGGGTTATACCTGTGGTTCCAGCCTACTTATTGATTTCATCCCCTTTCACTCTCAAAAGTATCTAGGTTTGGATAATAAATTATATAGTTTCCTTATTTATAACCATGCTCTTGTTTTAAGAGGGGGCCAGTGAGGCTCCTGAAAGTTAAACAATTTGTTCAGGATCATTTAGCTAATTAGAGGCAGAGGCAAGACTTGAACTCAGGTACTGTGTCTCCAAATCCCTGCCCCATCCACAGGTATTACGGGACATTAGAATCAGAGTTGACGTGATCTAACATTTCTTATTGTAGAAACTAAAAATATGGGGAAATAATCTCTTAAAAGTCACTGTCAGAATGTTCTCCGAAAGGGAAAGACTTGGAGTACACAGCAGAAATGGGTTAGTCTCCTTGGAAGCATTCTATGAACACATTAGAATGTATTAATAACATAAACAAATGTCATGATGACGGCACTTGGAAGCCTAACTTGGCAAAATAAGGTACCAGGCCTGACATATAGGTGTTTGGAAAAGAGCAAGAAATTCAAAGTCTAAACTGCTAGATTTGAGGACTGGATCTGAATGCTATCTGTTGTCTACCTTTGGGCATTTTACCTACTTTCTGTGAGCACATGTATTGTTCAACAAAACAGGAGGAATCATCATTCTTAGTTCCCTGGGCTGTTACAAGAAGAGCAAACTGCAGCTCATCAAGTGCTCTGACAATGAGTCTCATAAGGTCCCTGTGAATCCAGTGTACTTGTTTTCTTTATCTTTCACATGAGTGAATCAAGCCTTATAAAGTTGCTGAGGATCAAATGAGATAAGATATTTGAACATACTTATTATGTCCTAATATGCTGCAATCTTTCCTTCTTCTTATCATTATCATTATCAGCAGTAGTAGTAACAGAAAATGACTATCAATTGACGTGGGAGACAATTACAATTACATGCCCTTGTGAAACTCACTGGGTGACTGTGATTTAGAGTGGTACACCCAGTGGAAACAAGAGGTTGGGAGGTCCTTCCAAGGGGGTGTTGAAAATGACCAAGTCATGACTATAACTGGGTGGGACCCATCCTTCTTGGAAGTCTTCACAGAAACCAACACACCCTGCCCTGCAGAAAGAGCTTCAGTTACCTGACACCATCAACAAGAAGGCGTTTCTTTTTACGGGGAATCATGTACCTCAGAGGAACTCCAAACTTTGGAAAAGTGTGATTCTGTGAACAAGGACATCACTTCCCTCAAATGACACAGTTCAAGTAAGGCCTGGGCAGCATCTTTATTTCACAATATTTCTAGACTTTACTTGTTCCATTTACTTGTAAATGAGAACTGCTAACCTGAAGCTCAAAAAGATGGGGTTGAGGGAGGGGTCAAAACAACTTTCATACCTGATGTTTTGATCTCCCCATCAATTTGGTTTTTGAGCTAGCCATGAAGGCCTGCCTGTCTCTCATTGATTTCCTTTAGGGAAAAAACAAATGACAACACAGTCATTTTAGAATTATTTGGGGAACGCTGCAAATTGTGCAGTAAGGTTTTTATATAAATGGAGAGACTCTCCAACACTGCCAACAAGAAAATTCCAAAGGTGCAGGTAGAATCGGTCTCCACATCTAGGAGTGGGGCAAAGGGCTCCTTTGGTTCTAAAGAACCAATTTGTGTTTCAAATATCTTTCAGGAACTTGACACCTTGAAACTACCACTCTCAGGGAATCTGAGTAAGTCCTAGAATCGCTTTCTTCAAGGAGAGCAGCAAGACTCATCGCTTTATTAAAGCTCTCCCTATTCACCCATAGGGCCCAGGCCTGGATGCTGGAGTTCAGAACACCCCCTTGCTGCCCTAAGGTCCAACACTACCCAGCAGCAGATGAGAAATGACCTCCTTTATTAGCTGGGTCTGCCAAAGGACCTGGAAATCCTGCCTGGGGTGGGGGTAGGGAGAGTCCCAGAAACCAAAGGCACGCACAGGGGCCACAGTGGGAAGAGACCAGGCTGAAGAAAGCAAGTGTCACTAAATGTCAGGTGTAAGTTTGAAAAATAAACACAAAGAATGTAAAACCCAGCAGAAGAAATTTAACAAACCTTTGTGGTAGGCTGGGACAACGGAGACAGATCACGTACCAAGTGTAAAGTAAGTCACATTTTAAGAGTCAGAAAGTACCAAAGACCACAGATTGTTATCAAGGTTTATGTAGATCTCATACTTTTTGCAAACATCTATTTAATTAGCTTGTAGAGAAGGATCTTTTGGGCAAAATAACATTTTCCCAATTCCAGGGAATATTTATGCCTTTTAAATTCTGCCAGGAGGCCCCTGACAGGCACCAGTGACTTCCCTTCTCAGCGATCTGCATATTTCTAGGGAAACTTTGCACTGGGAGAGTTTTCTCCCTTTGTGAAAGGTCTTGGCGCCCAGGCAGTCCCCGACTTCCCCTCCCCCAAGTCCTGGCGACTGTTTCTGCTCAGCCCTGGAGGCTACTCTCCCGCAGCCTCAGGTTTCCCTACTTCTGCAGCGTCGGCACCAAGGGCTGATCAAATGTTTCTTTCTCCTTACACCGGCGGACCTGGAAACGCCGCCGCAGCCTCGCCTCCATCCTTCCTCCTACAGGTTGCAAATAAAGTACAGCAGCTCTGACATTAGGCAGTTTCTATCCAGGGAGCAAGGTGACTTCATTTAATTTGCACCGTGCTCCTTCATCCCTGTCTGCATCAGGTTGAACGGGAGGCTCTCCCTACTACCAAACGCCTAACATTTCCTTAATACTGCCTTGAAAAATCATGATTATGACAAAAATAATAACGTCGGAGAATGGAGTGCTTGTTTTCTGCTTTGCAAGTCACCAAGCAAGAAAACACTTTTGTCTCCTTGGCTTTTATTTTAGGATCTCTGAGCGAAAGAGAGAAGGAGAATTTTAAGAAATGTCATTTTCGCTTTGCCAAAGATCATGGTGTCAATAACGTTTCTCTCCCATCCCTCCCCCTCCTCCCGTTTTAAAGGAAAGGTTCACGGGTCCAGCCAGGTTTCTGCCGCATCCCGACACCTGGAGACGTCTTTCAGGACCAGCCCGAATCGCGCCCGGGCAGGGCTCTGGACTCGGACTCGCAGCGGTGACAGCGGAGGCGGGGGCGGGGGTTGACAAACTGCGGATCAACTCTCCGAGAAGACGGCCACCTGCCGGAACCTGCCTTCCTCCATTCCGCCCAGGAGCCTCGCAGCGGAGCGCTGGCCTGGGGAAAGGCCACGGGGGAGCACAAGGCTCCGCGCCGCCCTCCTGGGAGGGTCCGGAGTCCAGCGCACCCCGAGCCCTGGTGCGTGAGCCCGGCGGGAGGCGCGGCAGGTGCGGCGGGAGCCTGGACCCCGACCTACCTTCACGAAGAGCTCGATCTCGGGGTCCCTGTCGTCCCCGTTAGCTGTCGCCGAGTCTGTCATGCCGTTGGCGCCCGGGGCTACCGTCCCGGGCCGGGGAGGCGCCACCTCTGCAGCGCCCGGGCCAGCACTCTGCGCTCCTGCCGCTGCCCAGCGGGGCTCCTCTTCAGGGCGGTGTTTAATTTTTCACAAAACCATCTATTCTCCAGCCCGAGCAGCGGGGTCTGAGAGATCAGTGTCCCAGGTGCTCACATGAAAAGGAGCGAAGCCGGGAGGAGGCGGGGGGCCACGGGGAAAGCCGGGTTAAGGGGATGACAACAGGTCCTGGGAGCAACAAGTGCCGGGCTGCCCGGAGGTGTCACAGGATCCGCGACTGTCAGCGATCCCGCCGCCGCCAACGCGCCCAAAATAGCCGGCGGCTGCAGGGCGGGGTCAGCCGGGCGGGGACGCGGCGGGGACACCCCAGGAGCTCCGGCATGGGCCGGGCCACGGCCCCCTGCCCCAAGACCCCGCAGGGCAGGAGGCGGAGACAGAGCTGGCCCCGGCAAAGCCACCAAGGCCAAGAGGATGTCCTGGGGGCGGATAATGAGGGGGAGGGAGAAAGAGTCGAGAAGAAGGGGAAGGGGAAGAGGAAGGGGAAAAGGGAAGGGGAAGGAAGAGAGGAGATGGCTCTCAAGTCTTCTGTTTCTTTAATAAAGCGTCAGCTCCTCCGAGTTACTCCACTACCAGCATTACACACTTGGAAAGCCCTTCCTGTCTTAGCGATGCTCAGAACCTCCACCAAAAGGGGCATTTGCCATCCTTGGGCTGAGCAAAAGGAGAGTAGGGTGCTGGGGACGGGCAGGGCAGGGGTGGCGCCTGGGGCAGAGGGGTGAGTCAACCCGGTCAGGTGCGGCTTAGGGAAGGATCCCCGCCTTTCAGCCTTCTGGGTTTGTTTATTTTTCTTCTCCCTTCTTTCATTTTCTTTCTATTTCTTCCTTTATTTTCTGATCTTGCTTCATTCCTGTTCTCTTCTGGTTGTTTTAGTGAAGTAGGATGCAAACACAGAAAAGATGCACATATCTTAGGTGTATGCCTCAACGAATTTTCACAATCCAACCCACCCATGTAACCAGCTCCAGATGAAGAATAAAATATTAGCGACAGCCCTAGAAGCTCCTCCTGCTCTCTCCTCTCCACATCTTTTCTCCCCTCTCCCCTGTCCCAGGGTAACCATTATTCTGGCTTGTAACAGCATAGGATCTTTTTGCCTGGAATGTTGGTGTCTGGCTTCTTTCGCTCATTACTATGTTTGTGATATTCATCCATTGTGCTATGTGTAGTTGTGTATCATCCATTTTCACCGACACATTTATTCATTCTTCTGTCGATGGACATTTGTGCGGTTGACTATCATGACTACTCTGTCACGAACATTCTCTCTATCAAACATCTTTTGGTTGGATTCACAGACACTTTTCTCTTGGATGTATACTTAGGAGTGGACTTGCTGAGTTGTAGTGTATAAGAATGCTCTCCTTGTGTAAACACTGCCATAGGTTTTCTAAAGTGGTTGTACCAACAGACATTCCCACCCTTCATTTCTTTAAAAAATAATTATTGAATCTTTTGCACCTGAATCTGGTGGAATTCTCTTTGTCTTCTTTGCCTTCTCTTTAATTAATCCTGCTTGTGCTATGTCTTTCCTTACCAAAAACATGTATTTATTTCATAGCTTTATTAAAAAATTCATCGCTTAATAAAAAAATAAGTAATAATATTTATTATCTGCTAGGCAAAAATGTTGAGCACTTTACATGTCTGAACTTGTATAATATTTACAAATGTATAATGATCCCAATTTTACAAGTGGGGAAACTGAGACATGAAGTATTTAAGTAACTTATCCCTAGTCATTCAGCTAGGAAATGGTGAAGTCAGGATTTAAACCTAGAGAGACTTGAGCCTGTCCTCTCAACTGCTCTACAAACTGCTTTTCTTGGTGCACACTGTGGAAGTCACTTTGAGGAAACAAAGGCATAGTTTTAACAGTTTTAACAGAGATCAAAATCCCTTTCAGAATAATAGTTATATGAAAGGAAAACTAAGGTTGCCACATGAATTGGGAAGATGAAGGAGCTATGCAAGCTGTCACGTAAAGATACTATTTACCATGGTTGGGGTGAGGAGAGGAAAAGGCTTCATGGAGCAAAAGGAACTTTAGCTGAAACTTCCTGAAAGGTCAGGCATCTGATAGGCAAAGAAAAGGGAAAGATGTCCTCAATACCCTTTATGGCAGGCTGTTTCCCCATAGACTCTTGGTGCAAATTCCTCCTTCCTGAAGAAAGCAGTCACCAAGCCCAATGTGCAACCCTCTTGGTACATTATAACTTAATCAAGGTGATGTTTAATTGCTTTCCTCCTGCTTGGCTTCAGGTTTACATCACCAAAGCCTTTAGAGAAACAGTCACCTTCACAGCTGTACATTCTGAGCCACTGACTACATACTTTAGGGAACGACCAAGGTTACAGAGGGAGACTGGTGCCTTCACTGCATGATGCACAGACTCAAAACATCCTTGCACTGAAGCATAGGCAATATTTTTAACGGCAACGTGGCAGTAGCAAATAAAATTATATGCATAAAATGTCTTCGATTGTTTTGGTTTTTTGTTTTTTGTTTTAACAAAAAATGTGTTACACGTATTTTCGATCATTTCCTTGGCTATGATCTAAACAATGTGTGGTATGACTTCTCTTTGCTTAATCCCAAACCTATCAGAGTTAACTTTCATTTTATCTTCTCCAAATATCTACTGCTATTGTAAAATTGGACAGATCCGTTTCAATAACATTTTATAGGAAATATCTCCCGTTTGGACATCCCTGCAGATAACTTATAGTTTTGATATTATAAAGCTTCATGCTGCAAAAAAAAAAAAAAAAAAAAAAAAAACTCTTCTTTGGTCATAAACTATTTCTGTGCATATTTTCCATTTTCAATTTCATATTATGCCTTAGCTCAAGATAAAAAGACTTTATTTTGTACCCTTTAATGTTAAAGAATAATTGGTTAGAGTCAATTCTAGCTGTGTCTGGAGAAAAACACTGTATGTCTAATTCCAACCCATAGTTTCACAAATGTGGTGCAAGTTTTGAATAAATTTTTACCAGGAAAGTACTTTAAAAACATATTTAGTGCTCACTTTGGCAGCACGTATTCTAAAATGGAAACCATACAGAGAAGATTGGCATGGCCCCAATGAAAGGGTGACATGCAAATCTGTGTGACATTCATATTTTTGTATGACTGTTGAAAGTGAAAACTATAACATATCTGATACCATTTTTAATATATTTAGATTCAATAATGTGACCACTGCAGCATAAAGGGTAAAGGGCAAGGAATTTCTACAGTTGTAAGTTTTATATACTTTACTTGATATAGTAAACTCTAAGTAGCCTGAGAAAACCTAGGTATGTGTATTGTAATCCCTAAAGAAACAGCTATATGAGTTATAAACCAAAAGTATAGTAAAAATAAGCCAACAGATAAGCTAAAATGGAATGACAAGAAATATTCAAATAATCTAAAAGGCAGAAAAGAGGAAGAGAATAGAAAACTGATAATAAAATGGTACACCTAAATATAACCATATTAATACTTAAGCTAAATATAAATGGTCTAAACACATAAATTAAAAGCTGAAGATTGTTGGATTGCATAAAAAAGCAACAAGAAGACCCAACCATATGCTGTTACAGAATTCACTTCAAATGCAATGTTATTGATAAATTAAAAGTAAAAAGATGGAAAAGCTCCTGCCATGCAAACACTAATCAAAAGAAAGCTAGCCTCTAAATTAATATAATTATTAATAATATATAAACATATATTAATGTAAGTCTATTAGACAAAATAGACTTCAGAAAAAGGAAATTATCAGGAATAGAGACATTACATAATAATAATAATAAAAGAGCCAGCTCACCAAGAAGATAGAACAAACTTAAATGCATATACACTTAATAACAGAGCTTCAATATTGATGAAACAATAGCTGATGGAACTGAAAGGAGAAAGAGAAATACAGAATTATAGTTAGAGACTTCAGTTCTCCTCTTTTAGTAATTTATAGCACAAGTAGACAAAAAATCCGTAAGAATATAGAAGACCTAAGTAACGCTATCAATAACCTTGACCTTATGAGCATTTATGGAATATCCCACCCAAACAACAACATAATATACACTATTTTCAGATATATATGGAACATTTACCAAAACAGATCACATTCTGAGTCACAGAACAAACTTCATTACGTTAAAATAATGAAATTATACAAAGTATGTTCTCTGACCATAATGGAATCAGTTAGATTAATATACAGAAAGATATCCAAAACACTTCCAGTTATTTGGAAATTAAGCAACACACACTTTAAGAAATTCACTGATCAACAAGGAAGTCTCAAGGATTATTTAAAAATATTTTGAATTGAATTCAAATGAACATACAACATATCAAAATTTGTGAGAGGCAGCTAAAGCAACGCTTAGTAGAAAATTTATACATAAAACACTTATTTTAGAAAATAATAAAGTTCTGAAATTTATAATCTAGGCTTCCACTTTATGGAACTAGAAAAAAGAATAGCCAGCTAAAACCAAAGCAAGCAAAAATAATAAAATAATAAATATAAAAACGAAATTAATGAAATTGAAGAAAAAATAATAGAGAAAATCAATAATACTAGAGGCTGGTTTTTATAAAAGATCAATAAAGTTGATAAATTTCTCACTAGATTTACCAAAAAACTAGAGAGAGAAGATACATTATCAATGTTAGATATGAAAGATGGGATATCAACTATGAACTTCACAGATACAAAAAGATAAGGGAGTACTACAAACAACTCTCTGAACGTAAATTAGACCATTTAGATAAAGTGGATAAAAGACACGACTAAGAAAATTCACTCAATGAGAAGTAGATAACCTGAATAGTCCTATATTTATTAAACATATTAAATTCATAGTTGAAAGCCCTCCAAGAAAAGAAAACTACAGCCCCAGATACCTTCATTAATGAATTCTACTAAACATTTTAGAAAGAATAACACCAATTCCATACAATCTGTTCCAGTAATGAGAAGAGGAGGAAGCAAAGGACTTGTATCCAGGATTTGTAAAGAATTTTTACAACTCAAAAAAAAAGCAGCTAAAAAAATAGGCAAAATATCTGAGCAGACACTTCACTCTAGAAGACTTACCAATGGCAAACACATGAAAATATGCTCAACATTCTTCAGCAGAGCAATGCAAATTAAGAGATACCACAATATACCTATTAGAACGGTTAAAATGTGCATTCATGATAACCCCATGTGTGAGCAAGAATGCAGAGCAACTGGAACTCTCATACATTGATGGTAGGAATGCAAAACTGTACAGTCATTCTGGGCAGCAGTTTGGCATTTTCATATAAACTCAAATGTACACTTACTATATGGCCCACTTACCATCCTCTGGGTATTATCCAAGAGAAACGAAAACTTATGTTTACATAAAACCTTGGCACATAAATTTTTTTTACAAAAGTATTATTCATAATTGCACCAAACTGGAAACATCCCCAAATGTTTCTCAATGGGTAAATGAATAAAAGAAAGTGATAACATTTATGCAACGGTATATCACTTAGCAATAAAAAGAATGAACTATTAATTGGTGCACAACACAGGTAAATCTCAAATGCCCCATACTAAGTGAAAAAGAAAAGCAGTCTCAAAAGGTTACTTACTGTACGGTTTCATTTACATGTCATTCTGGAAAATAAAAAAATTATAGGGATGGAGAGAAGATCAGTGGCTGCCAGGGACTGGGATAGAGGAGGGTTTGATTACAAAGGGGCAGTTTTCAGCTGATAGAACTACTTTGCATCCTGTTTGTGTCATTGGTTACACACATTTCTGTATGTGTTAAAATATACAGAACTACACACCAAAAAGGTGAATTTTCTGTATGCAAATTTAAAAAATGATCAAAATGCTTAAATAATTTCCAAAAAGGTAAAGCCATCAGGTTCTATTACCATACCCACTTCCCACACAGTCTTTGCTTCAAATCTGTAACATCAGACCTCATCTTACCATTAATTTCAGAAATGTAAAAGAGATTTCTATTTTATGAGATACAGTGCTTCTAATTAAGCTGATCAATAAAATAAAACAAACTTTCATTGAAATAACAAACAAAATAAACATATTTAGACAGTGTGTTTGTGTGTGTGTTATGAAATGACATGTTCTGTAAAATAATGATGATGCTTATGGGGAGATTTTTCAGAAAATGCTTGCCCTACCCACTACCGGAGTGCAATCACATTATTAGTCACAAGTTCCAGCTTTTATGTACCTAGCAGTATTCAACTGAGCCCACTCACTATACCCAGAGTAGCAGCTATTTCCATGGGAATTAAACAACTTATATTCTCTGCAGGAGATCTCCCAGACAATCTCAAGGACTTGAGGTTTAAGCTGGAAGATTTTGATGACAGCTTCAGAAAGACATTATGTCCTTGTGGGAGGACCAAATGGGTGTAGACGAAGGGAGGTGAGTCCTAGATCACACCTGCATGAGGTCACAGATTGGGCTATGAGGGGGATTGAGGTGAGTTGCTAGTTCTATTTCTTTATAACCTAAGGTGTCCTTGGGTATGGCCAACATGATCAATGATATTGGCTGTCACTGCCGTCTGTCTATTGGTGCTTAGCAAAGGCAGAGGCCTAGGAGTGAGCTGGACTGAAGAGTCCTTGTCAACAACCATCACTCATCCCACTGATTCACTCATTACTCATTCCTTCAACCAGTGTTTTGGGGGTGTCTACTATGTGCCAGACACTGCTCATACTCATTTTAGAACCCCCTGAGAACATACAGTGTGCATACCACCTTCTGATGATGAGCAGTCTTAGTTCCTGTATTATTCCTTCTGAGATTGAGTTACGACTTTTCACCTGGAGTGGAAGCTTCTTAAGGACAGGAATCCAATTTTGTGTTTCTTTTGCAAGACCCACAGGATATAATGGTCCCTTGCTATATACTTACAAACAGGCTAATATGCCCTGTATAGTGCACATGCTCAATAAATAATTGTTGATGGAATCAATCAATGAATGAATAACCAGCACTTCTATTTGCAGTCTCCTCCATCTGGGATTTTGACCTTCCACCAGTGAAATGGACATTACAGTGTGAAGTTTTTATAAAGATTCTAATTTGAACTGAAACATATGAAAGAGTTACATCATAATAATAATAGTTAACATTTGCTTAGAGCTCACCATGTGTTGGGAGCTCTAAAGTCCATATTAGCTCACTTCATTTCTATAATAACTCTATGAGGTAGTGTTATTAATCCCATTTCACAAATACAGAAGCAAAAACTTAAAAAGGGTAAGTAATGTATCCAAGGTCATGTGGATAGTTATAAACAACAGAGCTGGGACTCCCTCCATTGCTAAAGCCCATATTATTAACCACAGGATGTGGTTGGAAGAGGTTCGGATGCTACTAGAAATTCAGAAATTACTTACTGAATTGGTGGGGTAAGTAAATGACTAGTCTTGGATAAGAAACGGCTAGGGTTAGGGATTCCGGAGTTCTCCTTTACTCTGCTTAAACTAAGACACACCCAGAGATGAAATGAAAAAGGAAACATAGGGCCCAAGAGATGGCACACAAAAATTAAAAAATACCCAGCCCTAGGAAATGGAAGTTATGGGAGCCAAAGGGTAGGAGAAAAGTGATATGAGGTCATCTTCTATTGCATCACCATGCATTTTCGGAAGGATTTACTGCTCTGGTGATTATCCTCACTTAATGGCCGAGCTCCTACTTTAGCTCTGGCAAGATTACCTTAAAAATACAACTATTACACAAATATTTTTTAAAAACCTTGGACAGAGTCCAAGATAAATACATGTAACAAAATTCCAAAAAAAATTCCACCCACAACTGTCACCTAGTATTACTCTGACCTACACATCTGATTTTCTTTTGGTGAACAGTCCATCTTGCTAATTGACAAGTAATGGTCTTTAATAACTCAAAAAAGGGAATAGCATTAAAGAGAGCAAGGGTTGGGGGAAAAGCAAGGTGAGGGACACGGGGAATAGGAAGCCAGCAGTTACATTGGTGGGAGTAGGATGTAGAATATTTTGAGGGAATTGGGCAAACACCCATGATCACACAAATTAAAGCTCTGAAAATACAAATAAACAGTTGTTATAATCTTAGACAACTAGATTCCATTTGCCTTGAGTTACCCAGTTTCCTTGGGGATCTACCTTCCTCCATTCACAGTACCTTAGGTTGAAGTAAAGCCTTAAGGACAGTCAGGTGACTCATGTTGGCCAGTCAGAGCACTGCAATCTCTAGTCACAGTGATTGGTTCAAAATGGGCACATGATCAACTGGGATCCAATGAGATTCAATTCTAGGACTTTTTCTCAGAAATTTAGAAGACCATTTTTACTTCTGCTGCACTTATAAACAGACTAGGGTATGATCCTAGAGCTCTTTGAACTATCCCACCACCAGTAAGACAGAACCTGACTGAGAGTAAAGCCAACACAGAGAAAACAAGAGCCAAGATATATAGAGAGGAAGCCCAAGTTCTGACTTGGATGTCTTACTGCCTGAAACTTGGTACCACTAGATTTTCCTGTCCTAATGGTTAGTAAAATTCTTTTTTGGCTCAGACAATCTTGAATTGAGTTTTCTAATGTTTGCAACTAGACATTTATGTATACTCACGTCAGTTAGAATCTGTATAAAGGGCTGTAGGCAAGAGGTGGTCTATATGATAGAAAAGAGATCTCATGGCTATTAGAAGGTGGACATGAGGCATCAACACAGTGATGCACTTTAAGAGTGAGGCCAATCCTGAGGTGAATAAAAAGTATTAAAGTTCCAAATCCTCATAAAAACACAACAGTCTCCTAAGCTAAGATACAAAAGTAAAAATATGTTCAGGAATTGACAGAATTCCAGAGAAAGGCTATATGTGTAGATTTAAGGTGATCATACATGGTACAGAATAAAAGTTAAAAAATAATAAACAATGTCTCCGTTAATTGATTTTTTTCGAAAGAGAATGTCTTATAATAAAAAGAGCACTAGACTGAGATCCCGAAATTCTGAATTCAAGACTTTCTAGCCCTCTAATCTAGTTGTTCAACCTCTTGGAGCCTCAGTTCCTTTAACTGTAAGACAAAGATAACTATAATTTCCCTGAAATTTGTGTAGTTTGATTAATATTATTTATAAATATGTATAATGCACCCAACACAGTGACTGACCGATAAACAAAGAATAAAAGAGTTATTTTTCCCCAAATGTGTATAAGGGAGGCACTGAGCAAAGAATTTCAGAGGCAACATCTCACTTAATCCCTCACTGCAAACTTCAGTATGCGGGAGCTATTATTGTTATCTCATTTTGCAGATGAAGAAGCTGATATATACAAATTAGTGAGTCAGCTAGAAAGCGCTAGAGCTGGGGATTTGAATCCCAGGTTGTTAAAGTCCCAAGTATCTGCTTATAATGACCTCAATAAATAAGCACTAGCTAGTATGATTTTATTACCAATGTGTTTAAGTGAATAGTAAACCAAAGAAATAAAAATAATAAAGGCCCAGCCTGGAAATGAAGGCTGAAGATCAGCTGCTGAATCATTCAAAAAAAGAAATGCTCCCAGGTAAATAATGGAATGCTGGATGGCCTTTAACATGGTTTGGCTCTGTGTCCCAACCCAAATCTCATGTCGAATTGTAATCACCACGTGTCAGGAGAGAGACCTGGTGGGAGGTGATTGGATCATGAGGACGGATTTCCCCCTTGCTGTTCTCATGATAGTGAGTTCCCATGAGATCTGATGGTTTAAAAGTCTGTGGCACTTCCCCCTTTGTTCTCTGTCTCTCCTCCCGCCAAGTAAGACATGCCTTGCTTTCACTCTGCTTTCTGCCATGATTGTAAGTTTCCTGAGAACTCCCAGCCATGTGGAATGGTGAGTCAGTTAAACCTCTTTTCTTTATAAATTATCCAGTCTCAGGTATCTCTTTGTAGCAGTATGAGAATGGACTGATATAGCCTTCATCTTTGTTTCGCTGTTTTTCCTTGGCATGGCATGAGCTCTTTGAGCAACATAAGAAATTATTTCCTGAAAGACATAAAATACTATTGAGAAAATTACAAGTGCTTTCTTGGAGATGAACAGCATTGGTCTAGCCTGAATTATTATTATTATTTTTAAGAAGAATCTATCCTAAAGGTGGGGGAAGCAATGTAACAGTCCCCCTGTAGAATTCTAGGAACATGTCTGTATTTAAGCTGTTTTCTTTCCATATACATCCTTGTATATGCATCACTCTCCAATTTAGAATCTCAAAGAAATAGAATAAAACATTTTCTGGTCATAGTGAGGCAGACACAGAGGAAATTCATTTCTGTAGCACTATAATAAGTACTTCTCTTTAATCTATATTCAGGGAGGTAGCTTTGATTCTGTTTTTGTCATATACTTTACTCAACTGTGCTATCTTTTATGATCTGCCAGGAAGATTACTCCTACCCCCGTAAAACGTGGTTGACAGAAAATCAGAGGGCATTATTTTAATTGCTTCAATTTCCTTCTTCCAAGGAGAAGGCAGAAAGTTCTTCAAATATCTCAATTTCATTAAATTCAACAAACACTTCCTGGGCAGCTGTTCTGTGCCAGATGTTGTACTCAATGCTGGGGATAAATTGATGAGTAAGACCCAGGCCTTGCTCACAAGGAGATCATAGTGCTCAAAATGCATGTGGGGTGCTCCCACCCCTCACCCCATTTCTAGCTAAGTAGACATAATATGCTTTTAGGAAAATACAATTGAAATAAAGCTAACAGCATTGAGAAAAGATGCTCCTTGTCTAAGTTTGAATAACCAGAAGATGAGATAGCACCAACTGCCTCACAAATGAGATAGTAATCTCATTTGTGATTCCACTGAGATAGCAATTGCCATAATTATCATTTTCACATGAATTTATCTACTGACCACCTATTTATATCTCAGGTGCTCTGAGAGACATTGAATATACCTTAGGGAGTAAACCAGTTGTGAACATCCTGTGCCTGGTGGGTCTTGCAATCCATTGTGGGAGACAGAACAAACACACAAGCAAACAAATACAATAATAAATTATGATCAAAGCTAACAAAGGAATCTGGGTAGAGAATCACAGTGAAGGGGGTGAGGAAGCCTCCTGCACAGAGTTCCACTGGGAAGGCCTCTCTGAAGTGATGACATTTAAGCCCAGACCTGAAAGATGAAAAGGAGCTGTTCATTTGAAGACTGAAGGGAAGAGAGACGGGAACAGCATGTATGATGGCCCTCAGGTGGGACAAAGCATTTTATACTGGAGGAGCTGAAGTTCAAGCTTGAATTCCCCCATTATATCCCTATGGGGTCTACATTGTGAGATCACATTTTCACCTTTTCCTATGTAATTATATTATTCAACCTTTGCAGTTTCAATACATTGTTGGAGAAAGTCTGCCCAGAAGTTTTCATTCAGTGAGAGTTCCAGCATAACCAATAATGATGGCTCCACTGAATATATGTTGAGTTTGCAGAAACTCACTTAGAAGAAACAATTTTTGTATTTCTCTGTAATTATTCATAATTTCTTCAATTAGATGCACTTTGCAAAAGTTTGCAATGCACTCCTGTGTATAAAAGATAAATATTATTCTAAGACACCTTTGCAATATAAATTTTTTATCTCAAAATTCCTCACACTTGGTTTTGCTCATTGGCTGCAACTACAGAAGGCCAGGACTTGTGGAGGATGGGAGAAACCTCTCCCAAAGGCTGTTATTTTAGCTAAGTGATTTTATGCTTTTTTTAAAAAAATTGCATTGAAGTTCATTCCATTACATTGAAATTAATTCATTTTTACCTTGCTCTTTTGTCACCTCATAAATGGAATCATTGTTATTTTTTCTCTCTGATAAAATTAAGTCCCAGGATGAATAAAGCAGAATATAGACTCAGTCTTTTATCCCCCATTAACACAGCACAAAGTCACTGCATCAATGGACACAAGACTTAATGCCCTTCATGAAGCCTCCCAACATTAAGGTGGAAAGAGTCAAACTGCTGACCTAAGCTCTGCTTTACTCATAGGCACTGGGTCCTTGTGGGAAGTCAACAAATTAAAAGGCAGAAGGATGCAAAACAGCCACGCCAAAGTGGTCTGGTTGAGTTCACCAGTCAACACCAATGCCTCCTCTGCTCCTTCCCAGCTGGTCATAGAGATGCTGCATGCCTGGCCATGTGAATGCTGACCATACAGCATCACTTACCCCTTCTCGGGAAGTCCCAGGTGGTTGAAGTCATTCACCACTGGGTGACCATTTGCCTGCAGTGAATAAAAAATAAGGGGGTCCTGTCTGAACAATGAACAGTACTGACTCTCTGCATGCATTGGTCACAAATGAAGATAAAATATTGTAATATGAAAAGCTAACTAATACTGTACATGCATGATTATACCTCCCGTTTATCAGTATTTGAAAATCTGTTTACATTCCTTTCTCTTCCAGTAAGTTATAGGTTATAGGTGCTTCTAAGGCATATATGATCTATTCTCTCTCTCTCTATTAGACTTTATTTTTAGAACAGTTTTAGTTCACTGCAAAATTGAACTGAAGGTATAGATTTCCCATGTACACCCTGCCCCTATACATGCACAGCCTCCCCCATTATCAACATTCATCACCAGAGTGGTACATTTGTTACAACTGACAGACCTACGTAGACACATCATAGTCACCCAAAGTCCATAGTTTCATTAGATAGTTTACTTTTACTCTTGGTATTATACATTCCATAGTTTTGGACAAATTTATAATGACATATCTCTATCATTATAGTATCCTATGGAGTATTTTTACTGCCCTAAATATCCTCTGTGCCCTGCCCATTCATTCCTCCCCCACCCCCATTAACCTCTGGAAACCACTGATCTTTTACTGTCTCCATAGTTTCACTTTCCCAGAACGGCATGTAGTTGAAATCCTACAGAATGAACCTTTTCAGACTGACTTCTTTAACTTAGTAATATACATTTACGGTTCTTCCATGCCTTTCATGGAGTCTGTTCTTTCCTTCTATCCCTAGCAATGAGCACAGTGTCTCACACAGAGCAGACACTTAACAAGCAGTTGTTGAATAAATGGGCAAGGGAATGAGTGTCTTTCATGGCACAGTTCATTTAACGGCTGTTTACTGAGGCTTTCTAAGTGCAGGCTCTCAGCCAGGCATCTTCAAACCATAATAATATTTGCATGGGATTTCCAAAATTATTATCTTATCATAACAGCAGTCCCGAGAGGTAGAAGAACAGACATTTTTCTTATTATCCCCATTTCAACAAGATCAGAAAACAGACACAGAGAAGTAAAGTGACTTGCCCAAGTTCCCTGAACTAGAAAGTGGAAGAGCCAGGACTAGCCTCTGTACCTTTATGCCTTATCCTATATGTTGTCTCTCCTAAAACCTGGCTGTGGGTCATTGAAACTGACAAATGTTTAACAAGAAACTATTCATGATGACATAGTAAAAGGTGAGGACTGAAAGAGGCCCTCTTCCCAACCTTGTTTCTTAGGGGAGCCTATCTGCTTACCAAAAAAAAAGTGTATCCTTGGCTTTGACAGTGCAGCCCACACCAGTGAACCTCAGTTTTCCATTCACCACAAGCAAACTACTGTTGGGCTGCAGAATTGACATCTTTCTGGGGAAGGAAAGTTTAACAACTGATCAACAAGTAGTTCACTCCCATTCAACAGTAAAGAACTGTACTGCTGAGCTTCCCCTGCTCCCGTTAGGGATTAAAAGGGCTTCAAGAGTCCAGACCAGAATTCATTCCAGATCTGCAATTGTGATGAGCCCTCAAAGGGAGATGAAGTTACCCTGGGAGTTATGCCTGGCTATAAGTGAGTTATAGGGGAGGCTTATGAAGGTCCCTGCCTTGAAATCCAGTCCCCTCCTGAATTCATTCATTCTCCAATTTTAACTTTTAGCCTTTGTAACCTCCTTGAGAGCCTCATACGTATATATAAATGTCTGCTGAGAACCTCCCTTGAGTGTCCTAGTTTTCTCAAGGTTAGTATTTCCAAGATAGTGCACTACCAATTTCTTCCCCAAATCCTGTCCATATTCTGCATTTTCTTTACCAGTGAGTGACATTGTCATAGATCCTATTACTAAAACCAGAAACCAAGCCCATATTTTTGTTTAATCGCTCCATCATCTCAAGTCCAATTAGCCACCAAGTGTCTACTCTGAGATCTCTCCACCCTTCATCCTCATTACTGCAGCCTCATCACCTTATTCCTCAATAAACGTAGAACCTTCCTAACTGCCCTTTTGCTTTCTCTCTTTCTTGGCCACCCATTTCATCCCTCAAATCCATCCTTCCCTTGGTAGCCAGGACATGGCGTCTACAATTTGTGTCAGGTCACACCCCGCCCTTGCTCAAAACCCTTTGGTGGCTCGGCATGGACTGCACTCCCCAGAATGATGTACTAGGTTGGGACCTGCTCCCTGTGTTCTTCCCATCAGTCCACCTGACCTCCTGCGCCTTCAGGCTCTATAGATTCTGGGAAACCCTAAAATGGCTTGATTTCCTACATGCACACCTTGCTGTTCCAAACCTCCATGCCTTTGCTCATGTTGCTTGAAATACTTTCTTCATGTTTCCTCATTCACCTAAGTTGTCATCGTCCTTAAAACTCATGCTCCCACAGCACCCTGTGCAAACCTCTACTCTTGCTCTATTACATGGAAATTATTTGTTTATGTATCTGTTGCCTTTTAGAACTAAGATCTTCAAGTACAGGAGACATCTAATCATCCCTCTATTCATCACTTCTTGCAGTGAAATTCTCATTTTAAACATCTGAAGCCCTAACAAACCATCATGTTTTAGAAAGAAGAAATTGTGTTTCTTATGTGCTAAGTACTGTTTCCCTGTACCTAGCACAGATGCAGGCACATAGTATATGTCTGTATCAGTCTTTGTCTACATTTACTCATTTTTTTCAACAAATATTTATTAAGATCCTATTTTATTCCCATCACTGTGTTTTGCAGAATATGAGATGTTGCTCCAGTTCTTGAAGTTCTTATGTACTAAATAATAAGCAGTGCATTTAAAATAGTAAGTTGCTGGATCCCTTGCCCCTCACCCTTTCTGCAGAATATGCTGTCTTCAGTACATGACTACTTGCTGTGTGCCAACGGATGCTATAATGAAAATAATAAAATACAATATATAAAAACACCAAGGTGAGCCTTGACTCTCAGTAAAAGATGTGAACACTTAGTTCATTAAAGGAATGCGGGGATAAATAAATATATGAAAAGGCATCCTACTAAGCTAAGAAAATGAAGTTGCACCAGGAAGAGATTTTCTCATGTATTCAATTGGTAAAATGTTTAAAAGATTTGTAATAAAAATTGTGGGTAAGTCTGCAATGTGGGTAGGAAGTGTATATTGGTACAATGTTTTTGGTGGGCCTATTATCTATTCAAGTTGAAGACAAATTTGGGCCTTATAATGGTCAAGAGGTCCACTGATAGGAAACTCTTAAGTGAGCAAAGGATGTATGTACCAGACTAAATGTCCTTTTAGTAGGAGATCAATTGGGTACATTTTGGTGTATCCGTATAAGAAAGGATATCATAAAAAAATATGGAATGACATGAAAAGAAGCCCCTGATATGTTGTTAAATGAAAAAAAAATCAAACTATGAAAGAGTTCATATAGTCATTTCATCTTTGTAAAATATATATATATACATATATATACAACAAACATATATATATATAACAAATATATATGTATATACAACAAATATATATATATGTATATATATATTTCCTGGAAGGCTAGATACTAAATTGTAAATAGTGGTGTATTAGTCCATTCTTGGACTGCTATCAAGAACTATCTGAGACTGAGTCATTTATAAAGAAAAGAGATTTAATTGACTCAGTTCCATAGGTTGTACAGGAAGCATGGCTAGGAAGGTCTCAGGAAACTTACAGTCACGGTGGAAGAGAAAGGAGGCATGTCTTACATGGCTATAGCAGGAGGAAGAGAGAGAAAGGGGAGGTGCTACACACTTTTAAACAACCAGATCTGATGAGAACTCACTCACTATCATGGGAACAAAAAAGGGGAAGTCCACCCCCATGATCCAATCACCTCCAATCAGCTTCCTCCTCCAACAATGGGAATTGCAGTTCATGAGATCTGGGTGGTGACATGAGTCCAAACCATATCAAGTGGTTATTTCAGGACAGTAAGATTGGGGAGGGAGAACTTTTCAGCTTTTACTTTATGCATTTTTATATCATCTGACTTTCTCCTTTTTTCACAAGAAGTTAGGTGCTACTTCTAATTAAGTTTTGGGGAAAGGCCAAGGCATGCCAGCATGCTGGACTCTGCCGAACCCACACAGAATCCCTCAGGCTAGGTGTGCTGCCTCCAATCCCCCATATGAAGTCAACCATGTTTATCTTTGGGAAGTGAATTTCCTCATCTAGAGACTCATCCCTGGATTCAGAAACCTCTTTTCATTCATTCCATAAACACATATTGAAATCCTCTTCGTGCCCTTATTCTTAAGTCTGCCAAAGCCAAGAGGAACTTAGTGAGCTACTCGGGCTGGTCACACCTACATCTTAAAAGCAACTCTCAGAGAATACATTACATAACACAAAAGCCTGATTTCCATGTGAGGGGAGCAGGGGAAGCAGAGTTTCCAAGGACAATCTGTAGCGGAATCACTTAGGAAGCTTCTTAAAAATGGATTTCTCTGAGCTCCTCTCACAAATATTGAATCTAAGGGTAGGGCCTGGAAATCTACACTTTTTTTTTTTTTTGAGATGGAGTCTTGCTCTGTCGCCCAGGCTGGAGTGCAGTGGCATGATCTTAGCTCACTGCATCCTCCGCCTCCTGGGTTCAAGCAATTCTCCTGCCTCAGCCTCCTGAGTAGCTGGGACTACAGGCGTGTGCCACCATGCCCAGCTAATTTTTGTATTTTTAGTAGAGACGGGGTTTCACCATATTGGCCAGGATAGTCTCGAACTCCTGACCTCATGATCCACCCGCCTCGGCCTTCCAAAGTGCTGGGATTACAGGCATGAGCCACTGCGCCCGGCCAAATCTATAGTTTGTTTTTTTTTTTTTTAAGATGTATGCAGACTTATTTTCTTTATTAAAGTATTATAAGAAAACATATGTATTTGTAAAAATGGTTTCCTGTGTCAAGTACTTGTGCAGTCAGAGCTGACTTGTAAACTATTCTTGTAATAGCTCATTTGGTCATATATCCAGAATTCATCAAATCTATACTTTTGATAACCTCCATGGGCTCATGCCCACTGAAGACACTGCAGGAAAAGTGAACAGAAGAGAGTTTGGGGGCTGGACACCATTCTGCAGGTCTCCATAGCCTTGCCACCTAATGGGCCCACACATGGGAAGACCTCCAGCCCTTCCTGATTCTGAGAGCTTCACAGAGACCCTGGACAGAGCAGAGAGAAGAAACAACAAAGGGTAGGGGAATTAACATCACTTTGTTAAACTAAGTTTCTATTCATAGAGGAATTTATCTCTAGATTTATCTTTGTATTTGGGAGGTCTTTCCTGCATTGTCTCTCCTGTGCTGACTTGACTGATAACCTTCAATATATCTCTATTAAATAAGAATCAATTTTTAAAAATTAACATTTGACCCTTAAATGACATCTAGAGACTGGTTTTAAGAGTACGCAGAGTAGATGGACAAAAAATGCTATGTTAATACAAGAGGTTATTATTTTTTAAAGGCAACAATGGTGTCTTAGAATAAGAAGACCTAGGGTAAAATCCAGGAACTTACTACATGTTAGTATAACATAAACAAAACAAACACAAAGGTTCTATTGGAAATGATGCCACAGTAGCTTCTTCCTGTTACCAGTGTCTGGATCTTAAAATACCAGAAGTTCAAACTTGCCGTAGGGAGACCCTTTCTTTGTTTTATGGAATCAATGGTTCTCATACTTGGCTGCATGTGGGAGCTACCGAAGTATTTATTCCCATCTCCCATCACCATATATTCTGATTTCATTGGTCTGGCATGTGGCCTGGACACCAGGACTATCTTGAAACCTCCCCAGGTAATTCTAACTCGCACCAAAGTGGAGACAAGCTGCTTATTAGAAAGCCTTTATAACCTTGGAGATGGAAGGCAAAACCCACCATCCAGGTATCCCTGAGCTGGGAAATAATCTCAATATGGGTGCTTCAGGCTGAGATGTTTAACATACTGTATTTAAGAATGAAAGGTAAACTGGTGCTGTGGCTTATGCCTGTAACCTCAGCACTTTGGGAGGCTGAGGGGGCAGGACTGCTTGAGCCCAGGAGTTCAAGGTTGCAGTGAGCTATGATTGCACCATTGCACTCCAGCTTAGGTGACAGAACAAGACCCTGTCTCTTTAAAACAAATTAAAAAAGGAAAAGGTGGTGGTAGCTCAAGCTTTGGGCACTCTGTCAAATCCCCTCAGCCCATGTCTTTCTGCCTTAGCTTCATTGGACCGTTCCGTGTAAGCTTGACACAGACTGGCAACATCCCAGCTCAAGCACTGTGCTCTTTCAACTTCATATCTCAAAACTTCTTATAGCAAAAGGAGCCTCCGGCTGACAGAGGCTAGAGCAGGCATGTAGGGCACAGACTCAAACCATGTCATTTGGGCATTATAGAGAAGGGTGACTACTAAGGTTCAGAGAAGTGGGGTTGTAATAGCTGTATGGCCTTGGGCAAGTCACTTCTCCAATTCATAGTTTCCTTATCTATAAATAGAGCTACTAATACTTAATTGGAATTATTGTTCTCAGCATTGAATGGCACCTGATTCAAAATAGGTGCCTGACACATTAAAAAGTTTTACCCATATTATCTTACTTCATATCCAAATAATTCAGTAAGATAAGTAGGATAGGTGATATTGCCATCATCTTGGGGAAAAAGGAGATCGGGAAGTTTAAGTGACATGTCTCAAGTTTCAAAGTATCAATGGCAAAACCAGGCCAGGAACTCAGGCTTCTTGCCTCTGTATAGCCACTATTTTATATTGTCTTTCTTAGAAGATAGCAGAAATTTTCAAGCCACTGAGTAATATTAGAGGAAGAAAAAAGAAGCTAAGAGATCAGAAACTATTTTTCTTTCAGTAAATAGCTTTTTGACTAAATAACAAGGTGAGTAATTTGTTTCAGGGTATATTGTTTAAACAAATGTATTGTTTAATGACTACCTGGCTGTTGTCCGATGCCTCAATGCCTTTTAAAAACGTAACTCTGCCTGAACTTCCCTATCACTGCCTCCATCTCTACTATTGTCTTGGTTTGTTTGCCTCTGGATATTGAATCTTGCAGAATTGTGTCTGAAAATCTAATAGAGACTCACATCAAACCTGCACACAGTCTGCATCTCCTCTGGACTCTCACTTTGGTCATTTGGGCTGAATAATTAATGATTTGTGCAATTGCTCAACTTACTCTAAAGGACAATAGTTTGACTGGGACACTGAGCAGACCCAGGGCTGTGTTGCAGCCAGAGTTAGTGGTTTTCTTTTTTCTTTTTTTTTAGATGGATTCTCGCTCTGTCATTAGGCTGGAGTGCAGTGGTGCGATCTCGGCTCACTGCAACCTCTGCCTCCTGGGTTCAAGTGATCCTCCTGCCTCAGCCTCCCAAGTAGCTTGGACTACAGGTGCGTGCCACCACACCCAGCTAATTTTTTTGTATTTTTGGTAGAGATGGGGTTTCACCATGTTGGCCAGGATGGTCTCAATCTCTTCACCTTGTGATCTGCCCGCCTCGGCCTCCCAAAGTGCTGGGATTACAGGTGTGAGCAAGCATGCCCGGCCCAGAGTTGGTTTTTAATGACTCCTCCCCACCCAAAGGGCCTCCCCTGCACCTTACTTGTGCTCAAATGCTCAAATCTCACCTTGCTAGGAGGCCTTCTCTTAACGATTTTTCAAACTCAGGATCGCTCCTATTGTTTCATTTGACAACTATTTATTATTTGGCGGTTTATTTATTTTACCCCTTTTGTTTAATCCCAAATTGTGTTTTATTATTAGTTTTCCTTTCATTCTTGCTTGTCTCCCCACCTAAACTGCAAGGTCTTTTTTTTTTTTTTTTTTTTTTTTTTGAGACAGAGTCTCGCTCTGTCGCCCAGGCTGGAATGCAGCGTGCGATCTCGGCTCACTGCAAGCTCTGCCTCCCAGGTTCATGCCATTCTCCTGCCTCAGCCTCCCGAGTAGCTGGGACTACAGGTGCCCGCCACCACGCCCAGCTAATTTTTTGTATTTTTAGTAGAGACAGGGTTTCACCATGTTAGCAAGAATGGTCTCCTTCTCCTGACTTCGTGTTCCGCCTGCCTCGGCCTCCCAAAGTGCTGGGATTACAGGCGTGAGCCACCACGCCCGGCCGACTGCAAGGTCTTTGAGAATAGGACCACATCTTACAGTTATTTGTATTTATTCACAGTGTATACATAGTGCTGGAAATGTGCTCAGTATTTGTGGAATAATGAATAGCTATTGAATGAATTCAGTGGCATTTTATAATATCAAATGTTTTGCTGGTAGATTCCTAAGGGTTTGTAGTTTCCACACTTTACATGTTTTGTAGTATAAGAATTGTGATAGCTTGTTTCAAAAATAAGAAGGGAAGTCTTGTTCGTAAGAATCACTGCCCTCCAAATTCTCTATCTCCTTACTTAAAAATTTAAAAAAAGGTAATTAAAGTCTCCTTAGTATAGTCTATAAAAGTTGAAACACTAATTTTGAGATTCTTCCAGAAGAACAAGCAAGAAAAAAATACCTTCCCCCGTTTTTTTTCATCCTTAGTTTAACAACCCATATTCAACCAAAGGTCTTCATATTTTTCATACAGATGCCATGTGTCATTTCTTTTGCTTCCTTCATGCATATCCAAGGACCTTCATCATAAGAAGGACATCACCGTCATTCTGGCCAGTGAATGATTATTCATTTTTCCCCCTTTACTTACAACATGCTAAAGAGTTCTTTTGTATATCTGTGTCCAAACATTGATTTGGTTCCAAAATCAAAATTACAATCTTTTGGTCACAATTTATCCACTGAATGGCATGCTCAGTCAGCTTGAAGGAGCAGATTGCTTCAGTTGTATTGTTGGATGGAAAGGGCTGAGAGAGGGGGCCAATAGACTGTGCTCAGTAATAAATTAATGGAAGAACAAATGAATGAATAAGTAAATAAGTGAATGGATCACCTAAAGAATGGCACCAATGTCAGAGAGCTTCCTTGGTTTGCTGAACCAAGTTACCTTGAAACTTGATACATGTCACTTAAACTTCCTGATTTCCTTTTGCCTCAAGATGATGGCAATATCATCTGTCCTAATTATCTTACAGAATTATTTGGGTATGAAGTAAGATAATATGGGTAAAATTTTTATGTGTCAGACACCCTATTTTGAATCAGGTGTCATTTAATGCTCAGGACAATCATTCCAATTAAGTATCAGTAGCACTATTCATTGATAAGGAAACCATGAATTGGAGAAGTTAAATGATTTGCCCAAGGATGAATATTCATTCCTTACCTATCTTGGGTGTGCACAAGGGAAGTGGTAATTGCTGGCTAACTGAAGGTACAAGGGGGCTGAATAACTAGAGAATCACAGGAAGGATTGGTATTTGGTTACAGGTAGGGATTCACCAAAAGACATTTTGCTGTGTGGGTGGAAGATAATACAATTATATTGAGAAGATGAGGCAAGTGACAATGAGCCTCAGGGAAAGAGGACGAGACCTAGGCCTTCAGATAGAGCCTGGGATCGGCCTCAGCGGGACTTTTTGTATTCATAGGATTCACTAATACTGGCTTATTATCTGGTAGAGCTCATTGGCCCAGTCCCTCTGGTAGCTATTCTTCAGTATTAGATATACTAATTCTCAAGTAGAAGGGACCCAAGATCTCACTTGATCCTATGCCTTCATTTTTTCCTCCTTTCACTTTCATAGATGAAAAAAAAATGAAGCACAGATAGATGTTTTGTCCAGTCAGTTAGTAGACTGCATGGCTCAATAATATTTGTTGTATAAATGAATGGATGTTGAACTCTAACTACAAAATCTAGGCTTCAGACTGAATGGCCCTGCCTTTCAGAGAGGTGCTTCCCACCCAGGTGGGTCCTCATGCCCCATGATCCCCTTAGTTGTGCTCTGTCCTTGGGAGAAAGGGGACAACCAAGGCCTGCATTAGGTTGACTTCCCAGAGGCCCTTCTCTTGGATGATTTTCCAGCTTACACCATTCTTCACTGCTACGCTGCTAAAGTCAACATGCAAGAGCCATGAACAATCGAAATGAGAGTGAAAAAGAAAAAGAGAGAACTTAAAGAAAGGGAAGTTTACTGGCATAAAAACCCTACTTCATGTCACAGTTTTAGAAAAATTCAGTCAGTTCTAGTGGGCTCAGCCAGACTTAATCTACATTAATGAAAATCCACGTGTCTGGAGATTCTCTCTAGCACTCTCTTTCCCAGATTGGTTCATCTGGGGACATGCCTTTCTGAAACATTATGGCTTTCAGAAGATTTCCTAGTTTATACTAATTTAAATATCGTTTTCAAGTAGCAGAGAAAATTGCTACAGCATCTGAACTATTTATCTTCCTAGATGTTGTAGTTAGAGCAAAAGCAGATGAGTTGGGAAAAGATAAATTCACTAAAATTACTTGTATCCTGGTACTAAGGTGATGAATAACTTATGATGATGTAACATCTATGTACTATGGAGATAAGAATATCATTAAATGCATACATAAGAATTTAGCTCACAATAAGAAACTTATTTTAAAAGGATACAATCTTATAGGAATAAAAGAATACTACGTATAAATGAAGAATTATAACACATTCATGCATAGAAAGCCAAATATTCTGAAGATAACAAAACTCTCTGTTCTTACAATAATAATTAAAACCTCCATAGTTTATTCTATAAAATCTGAAACACTGATTTTAAGATTCTTCCAGAATAACAAGAGGGAAAATATACTAAATTTATTTTTTCTAAAGGGATTGGTATTTACCTTCTGGATTTTAAAATATGTGACAATTACCAAAACATCATGATATTCAGTTAAAAACAGGAAAAAGATGGGGGGAGAAAATAGATATTTCCAAAGTAAATTTAGGCCATAATAAGAACTTATTACATTTAAAAAACCAGATATACAAAGGCAAGAAGTGATCACTATTTAATACAGAGGACAATCAGGTCATGGTGCACAGACGGCATTAGATTCATTCCTCACATTATATATTATAATAAATTTTGGTCAAAGCAAAATAAACATAAGCATAAAATAAACATAAAAAGAAAACTGGAATAAAATAAGCATATTATTTTCAATTAAAGAAGAAAAAACATTTCTGATTTGCTAAGATATAATTAGAAATAAAACAGATATGTTGGAATAAAAAACAAAAGGGATTGTAAGGAAGTTAAAAAATTGTAAGTTATAAATGTTAAAGAGGAAGCTCTACTCTTAAGAAATGAACAGAGAATTCATCTAATTATTTAAGGTCAATATTCAGCTTTTCTTCAAAATGAGATCATAGGAAATAAATGGAGGGCATACACATAAGGAAATGCAGACAATAAATCAGCACATGGAAAAGTGTTCAGTCTCAATAGCAACTAAAGAGATGTAAACAAAAAACCTTTAAAACACCACAGCATATCAGTTAAGTAACTGTAAACCCTGGCAATTCAGACAATGAGCTTTGGAATCAGATAGATGTAGATATGGATCCTGCCTTGCCACTTTTTAGCTGTGTCTTTGACTCAGGGTCCCAACCTCTCAGCATCCATTTTCTAATCAGTAGCATACAGCTATTATACTTAAAGTATTAGTGTGAGGATAAAATGATTAATGTAAGTAAACCATTCAGTACAGTATCTGGCACATATTGAATGTTTCCATTAATGGTAGGCAGCAATAGTGGTGGTGGAAGATAATGATGATGGTACTAGTGCTGGTAATGGTGGTGGTGAAAATGATGGTGACGGTAGCATGTGACGACAACGTTGTTTGTTGGTGTTGTTGTTGAAGGCAACACTATTGGTAGTATTTGATTTGTTGCTAATAGTGTTAATAATGGTGATAATAGCTGATCATGGTGATGGCATTGGTGGAGGTGATGGGGATGATGGTGGATGAGGCTTGGTGGTGGTACAGATAGTAGTACAGGTGGTGGTAATGGTAGCGGAACGTAGTAATAGTGGTGGTGGTGAAAGTAATGGCGCTGGCATTGTTGGTAGTGGGCTTGATGATGGTGATGGTGGTGAATGATGATGGTGATGTGGTAGAGGTTGCATTGATAAAGGTGATAATGATGCTGATGGTGGGGTGGTGGTGGTGTTCGTGAAGTTGATGATGGTGATGGTGGATGACGATGTTGTTGGTAGTGATGTTGATGTTGATGGTCGCTGATGACAGTAATGGTGTTGGTGTTTCTTGTGTTGATGAAGGAGATGGTGATGGTAGTGGTTGTGGTGTAGGGGGCAATGGTAATAGTACTGTGTTTTTTTTAAAAAAGCTAAAATTATAAATAGCAGTTGTAGCAATTGTGGCAGTTGTAGTGGATAAATCAGAAAAATGGAATACTACAAATGCAATATTATTGGTCTTGCAATTTGTTAGTCTTTCTAGAAAGCAATCTACCAAAAGCTATGATATGTTGTACACTTTGACACAGAAGTTAAGCTCTTGGGAACATACATAAAAAATATCCCCCAAATTAAAAATGGTCTGTAAATAGTATAGCAGTGTTATTTATAACTGGGAACAATACAAAAGCCTCAGCAACAGGGAAATGACTAAGAAAATTGTGATACATCAAGATAGTGGTATAATATTATGTAGCTATTGAAAGTGAAATATGAGGAAATATGCATATGAAAAACTATGTTAGAATGCACAAAGCTATGTGTTCAGAGAGTGTGCATTTATGTGTTTTTACCAAATAACAGAAGAAAATATAATTGCAGGTGAATAGAGTTTAATAAAGGTTTCATATTCATTAAGCTTTTTCTTTATATTTCCAAAATAAGTTTAACTGCCATACCTTGCATTGCATGCAAGAAAAACCAACACCATTACTATCATTATGCTTTTGTAAATAATTAATGGTCCCATTAACTCATGCAGGGTCGTGGTTGAATTGCAAACTATACCTCAGTCCAAATAACTGGCTCCTAACTAACTAATATTGAGACAGGCCACCTCCCCACTCCTTTCCTTAGAGTCTGTTTACAGCCTACCTTTTATTGTTCATCCCAGTTCTTCGTTCCTCACTTTATCCTCACAATGCTTAGGAAGAAGTTTCAAAAGAAAACAGGGTGTTTTTGGTGGTTGTTTCAAAACCAAAAAATTAGAGATCGTAAAAAGCCCAGTGGTATCAATTTAATTACATGTCTGCTCATTTGAATGTGAGTTAGGTTTGTGGTTGTATACCTAAAGCCCCGAGTATTGATAAGTTTTGAATTTTAGAGCAGTTACCTAACTTCTCTATGCTTACATTCCATCAGCTGTAAAATGGGAGTAACAATAGCAACTAACTTGTTGGGTGGTTGCAAAGATTAAATGAGGGGCTCCGGGTAAGATATGGCAGAGTGCCTGACACAGAGTTAATGTTTATTATTGTTTGTTAATAATAAAGTTAATGTTTATAATTTTTTGTGTTGAGTCTTGTCACTGCCATCACTATTATGTCTACTCCACCAAAAAGCACTAGACGCTCTCAATTAGAAACAAAGGCACTGGACTACCAGTTTCATTATTTATAAAATGGGAATATTAGACCAGGTGATTTTTGACTTGCTGTGACTCTGTTTTCTAGGAGAGAATAATGTTCTCTTTTATTGATTTTTGTCTCATGTCAGGAAGGAGAATAATAAATCCAAAACCAAACTAAAATGGACTTTCAAAACCACTCTTTTTTAAAATTAAAATATTGAATTAATAAAATGCTCGTTTGCCTTGCTTAAATATTCTGAACAGTTTCTTAACTATTTCAGTGAAAGTATTAAAAAGGTGGTATTTCTGCATTCAATAACAAACTTATCTTTGAAATAGAAAATGGCTTATGAAGTTGAACAATGTTTTTTTCAATAATTTCCCCAAGTTCTGTAGATTTTTTTGTTTTTGTTTTGGTTAGTTTTTTCTTTTTTCAAAATAAATTTATTTAAATTCCCTTCAAGATAGAAACAACACTGAATGGCCCATCTAGGAGGTGGGGCAGGCAGGCCTTGGAAGGCACCGAGGCCACTCGGGGTGTTTAGCCAGATGTCCTTCATACTCCAGCATATCACACATCATCAGTACAGTCATGCCTCTGAAAAACCCTAGAGGGTGCTGTTTTCCTGTTTGTTTTCATCCTTGCCTTGCCCTCTCAATGAGACAATGAAAAGAACAAAAAAGGAGGAAAGTAGATACATCAGCAACAAAACACAGACTATGTGTTTAAACAAAACATTGACTACGTGTACCCGAGCCCAAGATGACATGGAGTATTGAGTCTCGGATCCTGTTTGCCAGGTGATGATGCAGAACCTCACAGAGATAGGGCATTTAGTCAAGGTCACCCTGCTAACCATTGGCAATAGAGACCAAGCTAGAGTCCAGACCTCAGACACCCAGACCTTCTATGCTCTACTACATGCCTCCCTCAACAGGTAAAACACAACGTCCACCAAGTGGGAGGGCCAAGACACATGCTTCTGGGTGCACATTCTCTCTTGCTTGTGTGATTTTGTTTCCAAGGAGCAAGGTTGCTGACTGAAAAACAGAGATATATTTCAGAAGTGTATAATTTGCTGGGATTTTTACCTTCTGACTGTACATAGCCCACCCATAAATCACTCCTAATGACTGCGTCATTAGCACCAACAGAGTTGGTTGCAGTTACTAGATGCAACAGTGATGATGAGACTATTAACGGTACTGATAATGGTGCACAGTTATTGAGCACCCTCTGTGTACCATGTACTGTGCTAGGTACTTTGTATACATTGGTTCATTTACTCTTTGCTATAGCCTTATAAAGCATGTACTATATTTTCTTATTTTATAGATGAGAAAAGTGAGGATTAGAAGTTTTAAGAAGCTGGCCTATAATTATACACAAGGGAACTAGATTATGAAACCAGGTTAATGTCTTCATTTTCTTATCCACCATGTTCTCAAATACCTGCAAAGTATAGGAAAAATGATAGGGCTGGTGGTGAGATAGAGAAAGGCTGGAGGTGGTGGAAATATAACAGTTCAACTTATTTTGAAACTTCTGTGCTGCCAAATCAAATAAGGCAAACTCCTAATGTACTAGGTTCACTTTTTATATTGAGGTGGAGAAAGTTGTTTCAAAGTCAGAGGGTAATTGTAGCAGTTAAAAGAAGCTAAGTTCAGGAGCCACTTCAGAGTACAGTCCAGGCAACACACACACACACACAATCTGAACTGTGGAGATGGGAAGAAAGGAATATCCCTTCACTTGTGCTTCATTTACTTCCTGAGGGCAGCTCATGCACTGTGCCATGTCTCCATTCACCAATGTGAAAAATGAGAAGGGAGGTGGTGCTCTACACCGAGGTATGGCAAGGAGCTCTCTGTATCTAACTTGCAGAGGGCAGCAGAGTTTATCATTGCATTCTTAAAAGGAGGGACAGCCCACCCTTCAGTTCACAGATTCATCAGATGCCAGTCAGCCTGCTGCGTGCAATGTCCTCTGCTGCGTGTTGTGGGGTAGGCAAAGTTGGATAAGATGCATTGCCTGCTTCCATATGCTTGTGGGAGAAAGGAAACAACTACAATGCTGGGAGCAAAATAGTGCCTGGTATCTACCTGCGGAGCTGCCCAAATTCAGAAGCAGCCATTAGCACAGTAGTCACCCATGAGGGTCTCTGTGGTAGTCACCTGTGAATGCTTCAAAGGTTCTTTCCTTGGAAGATGCCATCTGTTGTGGCTTGAAGTTTTACAAAGGGTTCCTTGCTCCAGTTGAGGCTTTTTGACTAATAAAAAAGGAAAACACCTTGATAAAAATAACCACCTCAAATCATATTTATTCCCTGGAATGACTGCACTTGGCAGGCTCTTTTCCAAGAGCAATGCCCAAAGAGGGTACACAAAGAGGGGAGAACAAGGAAGGGAAAAACAGGAAATAGTGGAGGGAAATGGTGGCTTTGGAAAGAGACTTTACCTGTATCATCACTTGGTTTAAGATCAGGTCTGTCCAGAAATTTACATAAATTTGGAAATTTTGCACTGTGGATTTGAGTTATTTGCTTTCACTATTGTTACAAACCTTCAGGGCAAAGGTAAAATGGAAATGGAGATTTGGTGATCTTTTGCTTCACATCTGGAGAGCAGACCCGCTTGTCAGTGGCAGGAACATAGGTTTCTTGGGGTGAGCCTGGATGAAAATGCTTCTGGGAACTTAATTCTCTAACTAAACAGTCATCTATTTTTCTTATATGATTTGGGGGCCATAGAGTGACTGAAGATGTAAAAGAATGCATATTCAGCTACTTGTAGGATTATAACACAATTAATGAAAGTTACAATCTAAACTACATCCTATTGAAGACAAAGAAAGTGAAAGAACAGTAGCTCAAATTCAAAATGTATCTTGATCAATCACCTGACAATGAGAATCAAATTCACAACTCTCTTATAAATCATCAGAGGTTACGGGAGATTCATCTCCTGTGTTTGAGGACTTCATTCTTGGGCACTCAGCTCCTTCAGAACCGGCTGGCATCTAGCATGCTTGCCATAAATAAATCATTCTTAGCTTGCTGACCTGGAGCAGTGAGTGGGCCGCAGCACCCCTCCGTACCCACTCTCCTCTGAGAGTAAAATGCCCTGTTGCATTTTTAATACCACTCTAAGACTCTGTGTCAAGTTTCCACAAAGTTTGCCAGAGGAATTATCTTCCTCTTTTTAATAGGCAGTTCCAAGAGGTCAGAAGATAAACAAATTTGAAAACAATTACATTTTTTTTTAATCACTTGATCCAACATACTGCATCTTGCATTTTTAGAAAAGATTGGCTTCTATAATTTTACCACCTGGTAGAACATATTGAAATGTACTTTATTTAACACAATAACCACTGAGTTATTATTATTTTTCTTGCTTCCTTTCCTTCCTTCCTTCCTTCCTTTTGCAATGTGGGAACTGCCTGCCCAGGGGAATATGACTCACCCTGGATTGACTCAGAGTGTATATGACTTCATGAAACACTGCAGAGTAAGGGCAGAGAGTCACTGGCCCATTCTCCATGATGCTGGTTGCCAAGAAACCATTGGCCTTCTAGGTAACAAGATGGTCTACCTGTCAAAACTCACAATTTTGGGGTTGTTCATGGAAGTTTACTTAGTGTCTGTGTATCTATGGCTCCCTGTTTGATCAAACAAGACACATGAATAAGAAAGCAGTAAGCCAGAGAGGAACTTATTTAATCATTATTCAAAGTCAAGATAATTTTATCTTTAAACAACTGTACCTACTTTTTAAATTTAGTAAATTATTACAAATTATAAATATTTTTTATTTTTTATATCTTATAAAATTCCAATTATGCCATATTACTAATTGGTATTTACCAAAATACAGCTATCTTCCACATCTTATTCTCTTCTATGAAATAGTATTCATGCAATTTTGAACATGTTCCAGCCATTGGAAGAACTCGCTAAGGAATGCACAATGAACATAAGCATTTGGTATTATTATTTTTCAAATACAAGTTTTGACAATCGACTTACCTGTGTAAAGGCAGGTGCAATCACTTTGGGGCATGGGATTGGGGAGCTGGGGCTGAGGAGAGGGTGCCAGAATTACTCCATAGTTACCCAAACCATCTTCTCCAGTAGGACTTTGATGAAACATTAGTTTGGATTGAAAGTACAGAAACAAAGTGGACTAGATTCCAGAGATGAAACTTGCCTCGCTTACCCCTGAGTAACACTTCTTCTAACTGATGTGTAACTTTTCCTCTTGGGGCTTTAGTTCCTTCCACTGTGTAATGAAGACAATCTCTAAGGTTCCTTTCTCCTCCTCTGATAGCCTCTGCTGCCATCTTATCTGCCTCATTTAAAGACCTTCCTAGTCACAGTAAAATCAACAGCAAAACAAGCTCATCAATTCCACCTCAATGGAAACAAAAGAAACGAAATGAAGTGTCAGTACCATTTCCCAAAACCAACCAGTGACTGTTGACTAACAGTGCAAAGAGGGTGGGAAATGGTCAAAAGTCTCTTTAACGTCAGACCACCTGGTACTGCCTTTTCTGAGATTAGACATTTTACTTAGAAAAGCCTGTATGGTCAATTCAGTGTGGTCACTTAAGAGACCCCATCACTCATGTGAAACTTGTTTTTTACTTTCAGATGGGTGTATACCATGATGATTTTGATAAAGTCCACTTGAAACCATGTCCATTTGTGTTTAGAGTAGTTTTAGCACTCTTTCTATTAATAACAGTCATCTCCTTAAATAGAAGTCTGTGTTGGCAAAGTCTAACTACACAGGAGGTATTTGTTCCTAACAGACATGCACAGAGGCCAGCGGAGATGGCCAGTCCTCACTGCATGCCTGGAGGAAGCGTGGTGCCCAAGATGGCTCAACCATCATTGATTTGACAATTTAATAATCATGATGGTGGAAACAATCTGTGCCCATTTATCTGGTTAGTATAGGAAGAAGCTTGGAATACTCTGACCTAACCCAAGGATGACTTATTGTCATAATCATAAAACTCAAAGTCCAAGACCTCTCACTTTCACTGCTCCCTTCCCATGCCCAGAAACGGACCTACTGTAGTGTTCACATGATTTATTTTTGCAAAATTTGCAAGCATAAGATATTTGAGCTGCAACTGGCTAAGACCAATGCCTCTTTTCATTACAGCTTTCCCTCTGTTATACTTCTTCTAGCCTCAGATGGTGTTAGAGTTGCCATGGGCATCTTGGGTACTTCACTAAGTGGGAAGTTAAATTAGGCATATATTTAGTTTGGGTTTAGTGAGATATATTTGTGTGGTCCTAAGTTATTTCTGGTAATAGTTACATTATTGTTAACCATCATGGTGAAGAACTGGCCTTCAGTAATACTCTTGACACCCATTGTGCTGACTTCACCCAGGTCATGACCCAAAGATGGTCATGTCACAATATAAATGTATCCTATGGCATCAGCACCAGAAATATGCAGGATATGAAGATTGAGATTTGAAATATATAGAGCTAGAAGCTAGTCTGTGGGAAGTTCTCCCAGTTATCAGATATGTAAAATTGTAAACAGAGGATCTAGTTTTCACTGATGCCTAGTCAAAACAGAAATTCTCCCTTGTCAGGAATATACACAATAATGCAACATATACAATAACAAATGCACCATATATTTTTCAGTGGGAAGTACCCAAAGTAGACTTTTATGTATTTGCATACAAACCTGTAGTACTTCTATAAACAGTTGCAGTTTTACATCCCAACTATTAATACTAAAAATCAATGTTGATCGATCATCCTAGTGGAGGAATTGTGTTATCTGTCTTCTCTCCCACAAATCAGGATATTACAAAATCATTGGCAAATGAAGAGGCATTCAAAGCGTATGTTTCAAAAAAATTAGAGAAAAAGCAGTATTATAGGTATATGTTATCCACATAATAAAATATTAAGTTACTTTTTGGGATTTTTTGATATCTGTGGTATATAATAGTTTTCTAAAAGTTTCCAAATTTGTTTTCATTCCTTTTCGTATTCTAAATAAATATTCACTTCCATATCTACTTTTTTTTTTTTTTAGACAAAGTCTCACTCTGTCCCCTAGGCTGGAGTGCGGTGGCGCAATCTTGGCTCACTGCAACCTTTACCTCCCTGATTCCAGCGATTCTCATGCCTCAGCCTCCTGAGTAGCTGAGATTACAGGTGCATGCCACCACACCTGGCTAGTTTTTGTATTTTTACTAGAGACAGGGTTTTGCTATATTGGACAAGTTGGTCTCGAACTCCTGACCTCAAGTGATCCACCCACCTTGGCCTACCAAAGTGCTGGGATTACAGGCATGAGCCACTGCTCCCAGCCCCATATTATATTCTGTAGTTGGAATTTCATTTTTGTTTCTGAAGGAGGGCTCCTTGAAAGCATAAGCTTCAGGTTCACAAATTCTAGGGCTGCCTCTCCTCTTAACCCAGTCTTAGCATGGGAAGATTTTCAGGCTTGACTCTTTTCCATCCTCCCCATTTCAAACACTCTCTCTGCTTGCTCTTTGGCCTCATACACAACAGGCATCTTTCTTCCCAGTCTCTTTGCCAGTGGTAAATGGCCTCCTTTTCTCAAAACTCACCTTGGCTGCTGCTTGCTTTGCTCCACCCAGCAGTCACCCCACCTCCCACCTCCTGATCAACCCCAGCTCCGTTACTAGTCCAGCTCCTGAAGCCTCAGCCCTGATCAGAGCCCTGGCCTTCCTCCTTGCCTGGAAGGGAGTTGAGGCGGGCAATGGACACAATTCAATATAGTTTAACCAGTGAGAAGTTGGCAATGCCATCAGGTGCCACTTGTCTCCCGGGGGAAGAATGGGGGCCAAGAGCCTGCAGTGTCATGTCAGTCAGGCACATGCAGTGGCTTAGCATCAGAATGCATGGTTCAGACCGTGGCCACAGTAGGGAAAATGGACTCTTCATAGTTTCCAAGCAATGCAAAACGTCAGACGAAATCTAATTTGAGAATTCAAATTTGACAATTTAAAAACCAGAGTGGTCAGAGACAAGGGAGGAAAACAAAGGAGCTTGCTGTTCAAAAGCACTTTCTCCAGGCCTCCTGTTTGAATATCCCCTGCAACTCTTAGGGTAAGGCAGATTTGGGAAAGATAGGGGACTGACTACACTAATGCTGTTTTGCTTTGCAAATGAAGGTTGAGAAGAGCAGTTTAGGGGCTGCTCCACAGGAAAACTTTTAGGGAGTAATCCTAGACTATCTCTTTCATAATCATCTTTGGGATTCTTTCCCTATCCTGGGAAGATGAATAGGTTTCATCCTTTAAATAATATTTTTAACCTACCTCCAAGCATAACATCTCCCAGGAAGTTGTGAAAACAGCAAGAACTTGTGATAAAGTTACAAATGCTCAAAAATGTCCCTGTGATTAAGTTTTACCCATGCTTCTACAAGAAATTAATCCCTCTCCCTATCTCCCTTCTCCCCTTCCTCTCTTTTCTTTTTTCATTTCTAGCAGATAGGAATAGTTGACTGATATAGGAGACAGTGAAAGTACCCAACCATTGAATTATCTTCAAAGGAGAATTTAAACACCCTCAGTATTAAGCAGAGTATCACATAGTTAAAAATACAGGCTTTGGAGACCAACAGACCCAGGTATGAGTCCCCATTTCAATATAGCCTTCAGATCCAGGCAAGAGCAGTCAACCTGGCTGTGGGAATAGGCAGAACTAACATAAACAAGCAACAAAACATTGGGTTGGGTAAATTAACTCAGGGGCAAAAACAGATATGTCATATAAACTAAAATTTTCACTTCTTTGCCATCAGCTTTTGACAGGCTATGTAAATAGCCTCAGGCAGAAAGCTCAAGACATAGCAATTCCAATGTTTGTTAAGTTATAGTTAATTGTTTCCAAAATGGGAAATGCTGAGTTAAACAAGATTCAAGGTTTTTTTGACTGATGTCTCTGCTCCTTTTATAAGCTAATGTGTACTGTGAATCTGCAAGAGGAGAATTAGGGGCTGTTTCTCAAGTTTCTTTAGCCATTTTTTTGTGTGGAGTATCTCAAGGAATGTGTGCTCTGTGGGATATATGTTCAGAAATAAGCTCTGGCCTTAGGAGGTCCCATCACACCAATTGCCCATATATATGCTCAGCAGCAAACCATTTTAAAGCCCAATGGATATCACTGGGCTGTTTATTCACTTGGCCATTGATCCTTCTCCATGTTTCTCTGTGTCCCTATAAGTGCCTGGACCACATCCCTATGCAGAGCAACCAAAGTTAATCTGTTCAGTTGAAAGTAACTGTACCTGCAGCTGTGGACAGATTCCTGCACGTAGTACACCCAGTCTCTCACGCTGTTGATGCCCTGCACTCTGGTTCTGCTTATTTGGTTAAATTGAATTTTCTAACATAAATGAAAAGGGGAGGCTTTTATAAGGATCTTTTAAGAAATGAAAACCAACACAATATACCATTTGTCCAAGCACAAAGTAAACTTGGCATCCTGAGATGTTCAACCACATCATTTCATTATTACTCCTACTAATGGGAGACAGTGCTTGCTAGTTGCCAAGTTTGAATCATCCCATCTTAGGGCAGAGTTACTAACAGATGCCAAACCAATTTGCTGCTCTATAAACTTTAGAAATTAAAACACTAAAAGATGCACTGGCCTTCCAAACACAGGGATGTTATTTGAATACTAAATAAAAGTTGTTGCCAGGGAAATGGGTGTTTTGTCTTCTTTGCCACAAAAGAATCATGGGCTCTGAGACACTTTTGAGATGGCTTAGGTGGTAGCAAATACTTTTCAGGTAGAATGGACTCTACTGGTCCCCTTTTTTTCTTGGAGATTTTAAGGTCAAGAAACTACCCTTGAGATTTATGGCAGGTTGTATTTGAGGTATAAAGTGTGTGTGTGTGTGTGTGTGTGTGTGTGTGTGTGTGCATTCTTCCCTAAGGAATCTTTGAGGTGAAAGGACAGAATTTCTCAAACTTCTAGCCTCAAGAAATCCTCCTGCCTCAGCCTCCAGAGTAGCTGGGACTATGGGCATGAGCCACCGTGTGTGAGTCAAAATTTCTGAAAATGGAGAATACCAACTACAAAAAGATTTTTCTGTCTGCCTTAGTCATCAACAGTGGCCCCCATCTCTGAACTCTTAGAACATAACTGAACAACCCGGTCTTAAATTATCAGCCCTCCTCTAGTGTTTGCTGTCACCCTTTCCTCTCTTGCACTTGTAAGCTCCTTCAGGATAGAAATTGAGGCTCCCACTTGTGTATGCCCTGGCCCTTGGGGCAGTGGTACGCTACTATCCATAAACATTTGTTGAGTTGAGTTATGTTGGCCAGGAACTTGGAGACCTGCTTGCTAGCACAATTATCTCAGTGTGATGGGGGGCAAATTACTTAACCTCTCTGGGCCAGTTTCTATGCATCTAAAACAAGCAAGTTGGTTCAAATGACATCTAAGTTCCTTTCCAGATAAAGATCGCTGAGTCTCTTGTTTCTCTAGCTCAAGTCTTCACTTGCAAAGTGAGGATAAAGTCTTGATTTAGCTCCACGTGCAATCCATAAGACGGTTAGGGTTTCTCTCCTTTTTTTTTTCTGTGTTTTTCCCTGTGATTCTGCAGTTGGGGCCATCTCTAAGTTTAGGATGACTGGGCAACCAGCCGTATGATATGGTTAGAGCATGCTCAAATGTCTTTTCCCTTTCACGTTCTAACTGCTGTGACATGGCAACTGAGTTTCACAATAATAATTCCTTGTATTTGTTTAGTGCTTTACATTTTATAAAATACCATCTCATATATTTTATCTTTTGATGCTCAAAACTACCTTATAAAATAAAAAAAGCAGATATTATTTCCATATCAGAGATATGGAAATTCGGGCTCAAATAATTCAATTTGCCTAATGGCACCCAGCTATTATGTTAGTCTGAATTCAGCCTGGGTGTTCTTTCCACTGCACTGACTATCTGAGTTAAACCATCATCTCCACAAAGTAAATCTGTTACTTGGGTGGGAGTGGTATTTAGGACCCATTGACTCAGCCTCCTTTTGCACCTACATTCAGCAAACATTGTTAATGTCTACTGTTTTGCAGTCCCAGGGCTAGCATGACACTGATAAATTAGTCTAGTATTTTCCATAATATATTTCTTGGAACACAAGAATGATGAGATTTCCCTCAAAAAAAAAAAAAAGAAGAAATTCTTGTGGTCAAATAATTGAAAAATGCTTCATACCACACCCCCTCTTTGAGATTTGCAGTACCTATTCTTGTTTGCAATTAAAGTGCTGAAAAGCCTTGCAGTAAAGAGCCCTGTTTACACACTTCACATTCACCATTCACCAGCTCCTAAGCTGTATTTAGAACCCTTTGCTCATGCACAATGATTGAAATATTACTGTCTGCAGATTATCCTGAGATCCCGCTGAAATAAGAGTAGAGAAGTAGGAAAAGGAACAATCTCACAACAGTTAAGACAATAAGACAGGGTCACCAATGACAAGGGATGTTGACAAACTTCTGGAAGAGAGAAGGTAGGTAGGAAAATGTTGAGAGATAATAGAGTACAGAAAATATTATAGCTCAGAATAAACTCTAAGGTAGGTACAGAGGAGGTGGGGGCCCTGTTCTTTTCCAGGACCCTAGAGAAACTGTCAGCTTGGAGTTGGCCCATCCCACAGTGGGTGGGAGGTATGATATGGGGCTCCATTGGAGGGAATCAGTGAAATTCTATCCTAGAACAACTTTGCCAGACAGCAGCCAACTCCTACATCCCAGCTCTGTGCAGAGCTCTGGGAGCCTTTTACCTCTGGCCTCTACATGGAAAGTTCCCTCCACAGGCAGCCATTTGAGGGTGTGGGGAGAGCTTGTGCTTCCAGTCTCGGTGTGGAGGTGCCAGGGTAAAGACTTTCTCCTTCTGGCCTCTGGAGATCCATTCCCCGATCACCCCAAAAGAATGATGATTGACTTGACCTCCCCTGCCACTCGGCCCTTATGATGTAGTATAGGACACTTTGGAAAAGGAACAATCAGAGAATAAGATCAGAGTTATTAAAAATTAAGAACATAACTGCTAAAAACGAAAAATTTAATGGAAGAGCTGGAAATAAGGAAAGCCTCTGAAATCATTGAGCAAAAAAGCAAATAAAAATATGAGAGAAATGACTAGAGAGAGAGGCCAAATACAGAAGGGTCAACATCCAACTAATAGGGGTTGCAGAGAGAGAGAGGAGAGACACTGGAGGGCAGGGCCTGATACACATATGCATTCAGTACAATCATTCCGTGCCAGACCGCAAACAGGCAAAGTCCTGCCCCTGGAGCTGGGTGACAGGCTGGTAGGGCAGATGGACAACCAACAAATAAAGCACAATGCCAGTAATATAAAGAAAACAGGAGAATAAGGAAACAGAAATTCAGAAGTGCTATATTAGATGGTGAGGAGGATGTTTGAGCAGAATGGAGTGAAGAATTGAGCCGTGCCCAGTTAACACTTGCTAAATGAATGAAAGGATGAAAGTATGTAGGTGGAAGAGTGATGTGCACAACCTCATATTGCTCAGGCCTATACTAAATAGTGCTGCTAGATGATCTCTGAAGTTGTTTATAATTTAGAAAGTGGCCTTCCCTCCCACCCAGTAAATGTACTTTAATCATTGAGGTCGGTATTAATGATTTCTGGGAACTCATCATGTCCCATGATGTGTTGGAAAACACCAGGCAATGCTTTATCACAGTCTATGCTTCTTAGCAAACTATTTTCTCTCAGCTTTCCTGGGAGCTGGGGTTTTATACTATGGCTATTTTTAGTTGTTGTCGCAGTGGCTGCTGGGACCAATTGCCTAAGGAGGTTGACGAGAACTTTACCCTGGGGAGAGGCATTCCTCTCTGCAGTGTTGCCCTGAAGAGCCCTCTAATTGAGATTTCACCATTTACAACCTCTGAGAACTAGATACCATATCATGAAATGCAAGACCAAGTAGCTTTGCTGTGTGCTCAGCAGTCAGCAAGAAACTGTCCAAAGTTATTTTGGCCAGTGGATCATTCATTTGGTCAGTTCCTATTCAAAACCTTTGACTGAGATAAAGAAGCCTGTTTTGCTTTGGAATTGATGTTTGGGAAGCTCCGGGTGCGGGTAGGCTGGGAGATGTTTGCCTTCAAAATGATTTTTCACAAGAGTACCCCAGATGTGTGTGTTCCTTCACGGCCAGTCAAACGAGGGACCGACTGGCATTCAGGAAAGCAACCTGAAAGATCTAGTTGGGAGATTCTGGCAGGTATCTAATCTGCCAGCATTTGCCCTTCCTTCTCTGCTCCAAGGCAATAAGAACAAGACTGGCTATAAAACCCACCACTGCCAAAACCATCTTCCCAAAGCACACTTCTGACCTTGCAACGTCCCTGTTTAAAACCCTCAGATTCTCCCTGCCACAGACCAAACACACTCTAAAAGTCTTAGTTGCTACTCAAAGGCCTCCTGTGATCCAAGCTAATCCCTGGGTATAATTTCATTTCTCCAGCTCCTCCACTTTCAACCCCCTTATGCATCATCCAAATAATATTATTGAATGTTCCCTATAAACGAGTGGTGATTTCCCACCTCCATGCCTTTTATAGACTATTTGTGTCTCCCCCACACACCTGACACCAAATTCATATGTTGAATCCCTAACCACCATTATGGCTATATTTGGAGTTGGGGCCTCTAAGGAAGTAATTAAGGCTGAATGAGGCCATAGGATGGGGGCCTGATCCAATAGGTTTACTATCCTTTTAAGAAGAGGACCAGAGAGCATTCTCTTTCATTTCCATGTGGAGATACAGCAAGAAGGTGGCTGTCTGCAAGCCAGGAGGAAAGTCTTCACCAGAAATTGATCATGCTGACACATTGATGGTGAACTTTTGGCCAGAACCGTGAAAAGATAAGTTTCTGTTGCTTCAGCCATGCAGTCTGTGCGGCTTTGTCATGGCAGCCTGAGATGACCAGTGCAATGTTTTGGTGTATGCAGTCTGTCTTCACAAAGGGTCCTTTTTTGCTATTACCATTTGAGCCAAACCCTTCAAAGAGATGTTCCCCTTTCTGTAAACTTTTCTCTGATTTTCTTAGCCATTGACAATCTCCTTATCTTCTAAATTCCCAAAGAACATTGTCAGTACTTTTCTTTCTTTCTTTCTTTCTTTTTTTTTTTTTTTGAGACAGAGTCTCGCTCTTGTCACCCAGGCTGGAGTGCAATGGCGCCATCTCAGCTCACTGCAGCCTCTGCCTTCCAGGTTCAAGTAATTCTCCCACCTCAGCCTCCTGAGTAGCTGGAATTACAGGTGCCCACCAACATGCCTGCTGATTTTTCTATTTTTAGTAGAGACGGTGTTTCACCACATTGGCCAGGCTGGTTTGGAACTCCAGACCTCAGGTGATCTGCCTGCTTCAGCCTCCCAAAGTGCTAGGAAAACAGGCGTGAACCACCAAGCCCGGCTAATTTTTGTACTTTTAGTAGAGACGGAGTTTTGCCATGTTGGCCAGGCTGGTGTGGAACTCTTGACCTCAGGTGATCTGCCTGCCTCGGCATCCCAAAGTGCTGGGATTACAGGCGTGAGCCACCGCGCCAGGCCATCAGTACTTTTCTTCTGAAAAAATTTCAATTTTTGATTTAATAATAGTTACTTGTAAATACAAAATCTTTCTGAGCTGAAGGCCTGTGAAGGCAAGAACAGTGTCTTATTCCCCCGCGTGTCTCCCATAAGCATCTGGCACAGCATCTCTCACACATGGGGGCTGGTGGTTGTCCTTTACTGAGTGCCTCTCTGTGCTAGGCATGTGTGAGATGTGAGATGTTCAGCTGGAATCCTCACAGTCCATCTGAGGATTACAACTCTTAGAAGGAAGGTGTTGTCTTCTCGTTTAAAACATGGTGAAACTTACTGTACGATGCCCTTTGTATGAGGTACCTAGATTAGCCAAACACAGAGACAGAAAGTAGAATGGTTATTGGCTGGGGCTATGGGAAGAGGTGAATGGGGAGTGATTGTTTAATAGGTACAGCCTTTGAGTTGTGCAAAACAAGAGTTCTCTGGGTGTATGGTAGTGATTGTAGCACAACAGTCTGAGTACATTTGATGCCACTGAAGGGTACACTTAAAAATGGTGCAGATGTTAAATTTTATGTTATGTATATTTTTACCTCAATATAAAAAAAGTAAAAACTGAGGCACAGAGAAGGAAAGTAATTTGACTAAGATCATCAAACTAGAAAGGTGTAGTGCTTAGATATGAGCTCTGTCTGTCCACCCCTCTTGTATGGTTTTGTTTTGGGGAGTCTTCTTTCCCTGTTGCTTAAATGTTGGTGTTCCTCAGGGCTCCATACTTAGCCCTCTTGAACTCTGGGCTCAGAATTGGGAAAAAGTTCCCCTTCTGGACAAATAATGTAGAATAAATTTCCCCTCCTTGCAAAGGCAGCCCTGCAGGCAACTGGCTTCTTGGGTTGACTGGGCTGGATGCCAGAGCCATCTCCACCATCGCATCCCCGACAAACTAGCCAGGTACCCTCATATGTGGTACAACCTACACAATTAGTGGTGTGTTGAGCAGCTCGTCCCAGCTCATGACAGCCAGCTGTGCCCATCTCTTTCTGACTCCCTGTTGAGTGATGCCATATTGGTAGCTTGAAATCAGCTATGGTGGGAGTACTTACACTACAGAAATCAGTAAATGCTAAAGATAGGAGTCCCCCTACACCACAGAGACCAATGTTAATCATTTACTGGCATACCACTATGCACAATGTACATGAAAGCCTTATTGGGGGACTCTACCTCTTTTGGGGTAACTCTGTTTACATCAGTGACTATAGCTATTATCTCTACAAGTCAATGAGATCTCTGTATCTGATCTTGTTTCTCTTTTAAATTTCATACTCATATGCCTTCCTGCCTACTGCACAAATCAGTTTATATAATTCAAGGGAACAATAAAATGTTGAAAACCCTCTTCACCCCCCAAAAAGACCAATCTGCTCCTCCCTAATTTCTACTGTCACAATCCACATGGTCTTCCACATCCAGCTGGGTACCATGCATATCTCAGAAGTTCTACCTTCTAAATGGTTTTCAAAATGATCCTCATTGCATTTTCTCACTGCTCCTCATGTTGATTCAGACGCTTACCATCTCTCCCCAGTGGTATGATGTTGCATTCTATTCATCTGAGCCTGCTAATTTGTCTGCCTGTGACATGGTTTGGCTGTGTCCCCACACAAATCTCAACTTGAATTGTATCCCCCAGAATTCCCACGTGTTGTGGGAGAGACCCGGGGGAGGTAATTCAATCATGAGGACTCGTCTTTCCCATGCTATTCTCATGACAGTGAATAAGTCTCACAAAATCTGATGGGTTTATCAGGAGTTTCTGCTTTTGCTTCTTCCTCATTTTCTCTTGCCACCGCCATGTAAGAAGTGCTTTTCTCCTCCTGCCATGACTCTGAGTCCTCCCCAGCCATGTGGAACTATAAGTCCAATTAAACCTCTTTTTCTTCCCAATCTCAGGTTTGTGTTTATCAGCAGCGTGAAAACAGACTAACAGTTTGCTTCTATCCTCTTCATTGAACCAGAGTTGCTTTTGTGGACAAATGTACTTAAGTCTATTCTGCTTAACTTTTGATGACTCCCCATTACCTACAAGGTAAATTTCAGACTCCTTAATTTGGCACACAAAACCTTTCACAGCAGGGTGCCAATTTGATTTCAAGAGACAGCCCTGCAGGTAACTGTCTTTTTGGGTTGACTTGGCTGGATACCAGAACCATCCCCACCCCTACAAACTAGCCAGGTGCCCTCATATGTGGTACAACCTACACAATTAGTGGTGTGTAGAGCAGCTTGTCCCAGCTCATGACAGCCAGCTGTGCCCATCTCTTTCCAACTCCCTGCTCTACTGACTCTATTTTATGAACTACTTGTTGATCTCAAATACCCTCACATTACTGCTACTGCCTGGTCAGCTTCAACTTCCCTTGTTCCACCTAAATTCCTACATGACCTTTACAACCCAACTCACACATTGAGTTGTGAAATCTTTCTGGGCTTTTTCACTGCCCCTGAAAGATCAATCACTTCTTCTCCACACATTATCACTTTGTATAACCATTGTGTGTGTGTATGTGTGTGTGTGTGTCTGGATATGTCTCTTCCCACCTATATTAAGAACACTTGCAAGACTTTTGTTCATTTTTATAATTTCAATACCTAGCAGAATATCTGGCACATAGCAGACATGAATTTTAACTACCCAGAGAGATACAAAGTTGAAATTAAAATTATTTTTGCTCTTAATGATAAGAAAATTTAGAGGGAATTTTCCATCTCCTGAACACATGTAATGCATCAGTGATTCAGTTAAGCACTTCACTCTTCATGACAAGTGTCTGTGGTGGGTATCATACCACATTCTATAAATAGAGATGTCAATAATCAGAGATATTAAGGAATTTCCTCCAAGGCTAAAGAGTTAGTAAACGGCAAATTTGAGATTTGAATTCAATTGTACTTCTAAAGCTTGTGCATTTCCTACTCCTCCATGATTCATTTTAACAAAGAAAACCTTTGTGTGAACAAATAACTGATTCAATGTAATGGAGACAATGTCTGGAATATGTGCAAAGTGCCATGGGCACAATCTGGAGGGACCTGCTGAATCTGGGTGGCTGGGGACCAGAGAAGTCCTTCATAGTGGAGGTGAACTTGTGTTCTCTGACAGATACTGCAGAGGGACTCACTACAACCTTTACAAACCTACCTGGTATGGCTTCTTGTACTATAAAGACTCAACAGTGGAAGAAAAAATCCCAGATTCCCTTGCAGCTAGAGTCTAGGTGTTCCAGATTCCACAAAAAAATAAATGTATAATGTGTGACAACTGGTTGGCAGAAGGAGACACACTCAGCAGCAGCTGCATGTGATCTTACAGGAGAACACCATGGCAGAGGCATTTGGTTCTGCAGGTTGCGCCTGTGTTGGAAGTTCTAGTGCACAGTCCCTAGAACCATAGATGCCAACAGCAGGAGGCTGTGGGGTTTTCTCTAGAACAATCCCAGAGTGTGGTTGAGTGTTTCTCCAGGCTCAACCTGGATGTGCAGTACTTAAGCTTGGTTGGTGTCTACCCCTAAGTAAAAATCCTGTGAGCTTCTCAAATCTGTAATAAATCCCTCTCTGCTTAAGCTTACTAGAGTGGATTCTCTTGTCTGCCTCTAAATCCGCTTACCAATGCAAACGCTGTTGTGGAGAATGATCCACTTGCCTCTATCCTTCTGGAGAGATAATCACACAAGTGTGCAGCCTGTCTTAGCACTGTCAAGACCAAGGCCACATTGTGTACGGTTGTACACAAATTAGAAATATAAGTGTATGTGTTAGGGTTTGCAACAGATATGTATTCATGCTATTCCTATTATTTGCTTTAATTTTGTATTTAAATTTATTTGGGAAGCCTGGTATTGTTGCTGTAGGCAGAGCCAGTTTGGACTGCAGGAAGTCCTGCCTCTTTCATGTACAAATAGCCTGAAGAATTGAGTGGCAGTGATATGGCTGCTTCTCAGAAACAGTGATAGTAAATTCAACTGTTGGGACATTCAAGGGAGCTCCCTCCACATGCCGGGACACATGCCAGGTATTGTGTCCAAAAATTCTATTTCAGTGTTCCAAACAAGCCTGTGAAGTGTGCATTAATGTCCCATATTTTAGATGAGGAAAAGGAGGCTCCATAAGGTTAAGACACTGCCTAGGTTTGCCCGGATTGCAAGTAGCCACTGAGACTACAGCAAGTTTGCACTCAGAGCTGCGTGCCCTTCCCATGCTGCCAGTCTGCCTCCCAGAGGGAGTGAGGAAGTGGAAGTATAATAATCACATCTCTCACATAAGAATAGGATTGACTGAGCTTGTGGGGTATTGCTCAATAAATGTTTGGTCAGACCAATGTCCTAGAGATTTTCCTCAATGTTTTCTTGTAGTTTCATAGTTTGAGGTCTTAGATTTAAGTCTTTAATCCATTTTGATTTGATTTTTGTATGTGGTGAGAGATAGGGGTCTAGTTTCATTCTTCTGCATATGGATACGTAGTTTTCCCAGCAAATATTAAAAATAAAAAAAATTAAAAAACAAGAGGAGAACACTGATACTACAGAGACACCTTTCTAAACCAAATAGTTTCTGTGGTATAATTTAGGAGGCATAGTCAGTCTCTTTGAGTCTCAAATATGGTGAAGCAGATCCTGTCCAGGGCCCTGCTGACATGAGTATTTTGGTAAGAAGAGCTGAAGCATCCATCAGGATGATTATGCAAGTTGGTTTGCCCTAAATACGGTGTATTTACTTATTAAAAAAATTTTTTTAATTAAAGAAATCAAACTGACAATTATGGAAATTACTTGTAAAATTATTGAGATTACTTTTAAGAGATTATCAACATAAATACAAGTAAAAACAAGCTCTGTGAAAAAAGAGGGTGGGGTGGGAGTGGTGGTGCTAATAGTTGTGCTTATTTTGTGCCTAGAATTTTACATATATAAACTCATTTAATCCTCACAGCAATCTAGTGAAAGGTTAAGTAGATTGCCCAAGATCACAGCCTTAATAAATGACAAAATCAGAATTTGAACCCAAACGCTCTTGCTTGAGAGTCTATGCTTTGATCCACTATGCTAAACCTCCTCTCAAAGCAGCATGGGATTGGGTAAGACAATGTAATTGCTGAGGCCTGGAATCTCTTCCCTGATCCTACCTGCCACCCTGGTGCCTGCACTTTTTTTCAGAGCTTAAAGCCTGCTTCCTTCATGAAGCCTTCCTTGAAAAATCCAGTCCTGTTCTATCTCTGCGTGCCTTCAGTGGTTATTCAGTACTGAGCATTATATGCTCTAGAACCTGATTCCACCAGAACTCTAGCATTAATTCCTAAGTCCTTCATGTTGTGAATCCTTCTTCCTGAACCAACTGGTCACAGCCCCACAGAAAGAACGAACCCCCATCTTGGACTGTTTTCCTATCTCTTGCAGTATTGGCACATTAGGTACAGAGTGCGGGTTCTATAAAGATTTATCAACCTGTTGATTTGACATATTAAAGAGAGACATAGGAAGGAATAGGCAATAGATGAGAGGCTCATTCTTGCAGCCATAAAATTTTTATTATGGAATAAGAACTCACCACACTCACAAGAGAATTGCTTAATCATCACCTTTATAGAATTTTTTTTTTGGTTTGTTTTGTTTTTTTTTTTTAGACGGAGTCTTGCTTTGTCGCCAGGCTGGAGTGCAGTAGTGCAATCTCAGCTGACTGCAACCTCCGCCTCCCAGGTTCAAGCAATTCCCCTGCCTCAGCCTCCCAAGTAGCTAGGACTACAGGCATGCGCCACCATGCCTGGCTGACGTTTTTGTGTGTTTTATTAGAGACTGGGTTTCACCATGTTGGCCAGGAAGGTCTCGATCTCCTGACTTTGTGAGCTGCCTGCCTTGGCCTGCCAAAGTGCTGGGAATACAGGCATGAGCCACCACGCCCAGCCGACAAGTTGTTTTGACTGAGAAGGGTGGTCAAGTGCACTGTCCTGACGTCTGTGTCTTGGTTCCAGGCTTAATGTTGCATTTGGCCTTAGAGACTGGAGGGGCAACATCCTCAGTCCTCAAAGTTTCTGCAGCTTTGATGGTTCCTCTTGGCCAAAGAGAGACACTTAATGGGCCTGGACATGGCCATTGGATTTTGACAGCTTTATGGAGATTTGTAAGGGCTGTTTGCTTTGCCTAATAGTTATCATTTCAAACCAATAGATTCATACTAACTTGTATTACAGATGTTCTTTTTCAGTGTGAATTCTTTTCTCCAGTGGTTTCTTTATTTTGTGGACATGAAGACTCATCTGTCTGACTAAATCCCATCACTCCACCTTTTATATTCAGACAAGAATGAAGACCCAGGGAAGAGCCTGTGACCACAGAACTGATTGGTCTTCAAGCCTGATTTGAACCCAGATCTCCCTGCAATAGCACTGTCCTACAGAATGTTCTGTGATGACAGAAGCTGCCTTTTCCAACACAGTGGCCATTAGCCACTTGTAGCTGTAGAGCACTTGAGATGTGGCTGGTGTGACTGAGGAGCTGCATTTCTAATTTTATTTCATTGTAATTCATTTAAATTTAAAGAGCCACATGCACTAATGGCTACCATTTTGAATAGTGCAGTTCTAGAAGAACCAAGCCAGTTTATAGAGAGCTGCTATTGTAAATATAAAAGGTTACTCACCATATCTTTCCTTTCTTGCCACCACAGAAGAATATAACAAAAATACTTCAGTAGAGTGTAAAAAAAATGCACCTGTGGTTCAACTTTCAACGAAAGGCATTCATGCCAGTTATTTCTTACCACCTTACATATTTACTTTGTGGTTGTTATCACTGAAACCTCAGAACATTAGTTGTTTCTTAAACAATGTACTGTCTTATTTATTTAAGCTGTTGCCATGTTACTGTTGTCCATGGTGCCCTGGGCATGGAGGCTGACGGCCTCTGACAGGCCCTGCCCTTCTGCTGACCCCCAGGCTCGTGAAGGGAGGCAGAAGGGCACTGCTTATAAAGCATAAAAGTGGGACATGCCTTCAAGCCCAGTTTTCTAACCTTTGTCCTCACAAGATTGCACAAATCACTTGGTTCCATGCCTGAAGCACATGCTTCATGCACAGGGAGAGTCTCTCATACTTTTGAGGGAGTGTTACCCATCTAGGAGCAGAGCTGCTGATCAGCACATTTTCCTAGGTACGCATCACAATTCATCCACAGATAGATTCTCAACACTTGGGGCTGAGTATTGGAAGGTAGCTGGAGAATGGGACTTCATTTTGGCAACAATAAATTCCATTTTTTCTAGAGTTTTCTAAAGAAATTCATAGAATCATCAGAGGCTTGAATGGTAAGAGGTTAAAAGATGAAGTGACATTGCACTTAAGCTGTGTCAGTGAATGACTGGCTGAGACATCTGTTTCCCTGTTTTCTCATTGCTGAAAAATGGTATGCTGCCTTTTGCAAAGTCTTTATTTTGCATCTTTATCTTAAAGTGGAAGATAAAGACTTTGAAAAAGACAGCATATCTTTAAAGAGAATGGAAACAAGGGTCAGAAAGGAGTTTTTTGTCAGAAGGCCAAAATATGTTGCTATAGCTGTCATCTCACAATGTCACTTTAATGATTATTATCATTGGATTTTAGTCCAGTTGAACTTTATGACTACATGCCAAACTCCAACTCATTCGTGAACCCAAAAGGGCAATATTCCAGAAGAACAGAGAAGCAACTCAAGATAAATGGAGATCTTAGAGTCAATTGCAACAACTTCCACTTCTGGCCTGACAGAGTAAAAGAAACCAGATTTACCCTTAACAAATACAACAGTACCAGCAGACAAAATATATGAAATGATGGTTTTCAGACATTAGGAACAGGATACACGGGACCCAAACACAGCCTGGCAGTCTCTCTGAGTTGAGCAGACAATGAAGTTTGGAGTTTGGGAAGGTCAAGGCAGATAGAATTTACAGATCTAAATACCAGAGGAGATGCAGTTCCTAACACAGAGAGAGGGCTTAGAGAGCACTCTTGAGATCTGCAGAGGGGTCCCCTTGAATCTTTGACTAAGTCCTGATCTGCATGTGCATGGGGGAAAACTATCAAGTATGGGGAAAGAACTAGAGATGCATAAAAGAAGCAATCCCAGGATCTTATACAGGGCTGGTAATAATTTGTGTTCCCAGTAGAAAGGGTGGAAGGACCTCCTAGTACACAGGGCATTGGGCAGAGTCCTCAGAAGGCCATTGCTTCGGTAATTAAGCCACATGAGCTGTAGACTAGGGCGTTTCTGGACCCACTTCTACAAAGCTTAAAAGCAAGCCTCAAAAGGATTAAATTCATTCTACGTCACTTAACTATATCCCAGAATGAGGCCTGACACTTTTTAAAGGAATACAACAAAATCCAGTATGCAACAACATAAAATTCAGTATGTCTGGCAGCCAAAATATATTACTAGTGTATGCAAATAACTAAGAAAATGCAACTCATAACCAAGCATGAAAAATATCAATATAAACCCATATATGGCTAAAAGGATCAAAATTAGTATATAAGGACATTAAAACTGCTATATAAACATACATCTTACATTTAAGAAGGTAGATGAAAATATGAAGAGAGAATTGACAATAAATTCAACAATTTAAACAGCAAATAATTTGAAGGAAACAAATTATCAAACTCAGTGACAAAGAAAGCAATAACCTGAATATCCCTATATCTATTAAATTCACTGAATTTGCAAGGGGAAAAACCTTCCCACCAAGAAATCTCTAGTAAAGATAGTTTTACTAGTGAATTCTACCAAACTATTAGGGAAGAAATAGTATCACTTCCACAAAAACTCTTTCAGAAAATAGAAGAGGAAACACATTCCCATCTCATTCTAGGTAGGCATTATCCTAATATTAAATCCAGACAAATAAACTAAAATAAAACTACACCCAAATATTTCTCATGAATATGCAAAAATATTTAACAAAATTGTAGCAAATCAAATCTAGGAACATATCTACAACATTCTACATATCAACAACATATCAACAACATTGTTGTAAATTCAACAACAAAATTGTAGCAAGTCAAATTTAGAAGTCTATAAAATAATAATAAATCATTACTAAATGGGGTTTAGCCCAAAAATGCAAGATTGGTTTAACATTTGAAAATTAATCGATGTATTTGGCATTAAAGGGAAGGAAGGAAGAGAAGAAGGGAGGGAGGAAAGGGAAGAAAATAAATCCATATGTTGTACCATATACAAAATAAACTTGAAGTGGATGATAGAACCAGATCTATAAAAGTTCTGGAAGAAAACAAAAAATCTTTGTGACCTTGGGTTAGACAAACATTTCCTAGATAGCACACAAAAAACACAAACCATAGCATTAAAGAATTGATAAATGGGCTTCACCGAAACAAAAAACATCTGCTCTTCAAAAGACACTGTCATAAAAATGAAAAGTCAGGCCATACTTATAAACTATTTGCAAAACATGTATAAAGAAATTGTCTTGGCTATATAAAAAGGTTTTAAAATTTAATAATAATAAGATCAAATGCTAAAATAATAAGCAAAATATTTGAATAGGTGCTTCACCAAAGAAGACGGAAGGATGACTAATAAGTACATGAAAAGATGCTCAGCCTAATTAGTCACTAGAAAAATAAAAACTAAAGCTACAATTTAGTGAAACCGTGATACATTTATCAGTATGCTTCAAACTTAAAAAACTGGCAATGCTGAATGCTGGAAAGGCAGTAGCTAGAAATCTCATACAAATTTTGACAGCCACTTTGAAAACAATTTTCAAGGTTTTTTTTTTTAAAAAAAAAGGTTGAACATTCACTAACCATATAACTAAATAATTCCACTTCTAAATATTTACCCAGATGAAATATAAAACATAATCAACACAAAAGCTTATACATAAATGTTTATAGCAGCCTCATTATTAATAGCCAAAAAGTGGAAAAGAATTCAAGTGCCCTCAACTGCTGAATGCGTAAAAAATTGTAGCACAATACATTCACACAATGGAATACAACTCAGTAATAAAAAGGGACCAACTGCTGATTTACGTAGCAACACGGATGAGTTCAAAAGCATTATGAAAGAAACCACACACAAAAGATTACACAGAGTTTAAGTCTATTTATACAATATGTTTTAAAAGAGAAAACTATAATAATAGAAAGATCCTTCTAGAAGGCAAGAGGTGTCTGGGAGGGGACTCACAGCAAAGGAGGTAAGACAGAGCCTTTTGAGGTGATGGGAATGTGCCACATCATGATTATGGTGGTGGTTAAATGACTGTATACACTTGTCAAAACTCCCTCAAATGCACACTTAAAATTGTGGACTTTTAATGTATGTAAATTATATCCCAATACTATTGGCCCCATAAAGCAATGTACATACTAGGGCATATGGTATAATGCATTTGTGTCAAATAAAATGAAAAAAAGAGAGAATTCCAAATATATGAACTTGTACACATATTTGCTGGAATGCACATAAAATGTCTCAAGGGGCATATGAATGAAATGTGTAGAAGGGACTGCCTCTGAAAATGGAAATGAGGTGTCTGAAGGAGTATAGCTGGGGAGCAACTCTATCTTTTGTACTTTTCAAACTTAGAACCAGGCAAATAATCAACCCATTCAAAGCAGGGGTGGGGGGCAATGTCAGCTGGGTTCCAAAACCTGCTGCTGTTCAACAGGACTTGAGTCAAAATCCTGTTTCTATGTGGGAGCACTTCTATTTTTTACTCACTATCTCCCCTTTTTCCCATTTACAAAATCACAGGATGCCTAAGAGTATGAATTTTCCTTCCCTGTTTTCTCCCTGACTAGCTGGTTTGTCACCAGGACTTGCCATCCACCCTACTCTACCCTAAAGTCAAATATCAATAGCTGCAGGTACTCAAGGATCTTTGCTTGAATACTGACCAAATTTCCCAGAACACACCAAGAAGCTTTCCTTCCAAAAGCAAACTGAACTATCCCCCCTACTCCATAACCAATTTGGTTTAAATCAACACATATTTATGAGCCCTGACTATGGACCAGACTTTGTGCTAACTGTGGGGTGTACATGGGTGAATAAGATGTAGCTGGAAAGTGCTTTCCTTGTGGAGCTTTCAGTCTTGTAACAGACTGGAGGAGATACACACTTAGCCAGATAATTGTAAAATGAGGTAAGAGGTGCTAAAATGAAGGCAGGCACTGAGGGAGAATACCTAGAATTATCTGAAGGTTCAGAAACAGCTTCTCAGGGAAAATGAGTTCAGAAAGATGAGGATTTAACCAGATGAAGGAGAGGAGAAGGTGTTGTAGGCAGAGGTATCAGCATGGGCAAAGCTGGATAGAGCAGAACAGCATCCTATTTGTGGAGAGCTCAGTACTCCTGGGACACAGTGAGTGAGGCAGAGCATGGTGGGAGATGGAATTAGAGAAGCCATTAGGTTGTTAGGGGCAGAACATGCAAAGGCTTTGTAACGGGATGCTCAAAGGTGAACTTGATCATGTTGGCAATAGGGAAGGTTTACAGCAGGGGAATTGAGTATCCAATTTGCAATTTCGTTCCAAGGGATGGTCTTTACTCCATTGGGTTAATGAAGGCTAGCTGAGGGTCTCAGGGACAACTGTTTAGTTCACTTTGACCAACATTTACCAAGCCCCCACTACAACAAGCTCAGTGCCCCCACAGGACACGGAGCTACAGAGATAAGAAACAAGATTCCTTCCTCAAGGAGCTGATAGTCTGGTAAATTGCCCTTTAAAAAATGGGAGTTCAAAAAATGATCCCCACTGACTAGTCTAACATTATCTCCCCCTTGATATTCTGATTGGAAGCCACATCCTGGCCAGCTGATATTCTCTCCCTCAGGGTTGACACTGCACCTTTTCTCCCGATCACCACGTCTAGTTTGGCTTCTGTGTCTGTTGACAAAACAGTGTTCAGTAAATCATATTAATGCAGAAATACAAAGGCAGGCCCAGGAACAAGGATGCATTGAATTAGCTCTAGCCACATGGCTTCCACAGGCTGCTCCTTGCAGTGTCTAACCCCAGTTACTGTGCAAATCCTCAAGTCCTTTGACTCCAACGTCCTTTTAGAGCTCAAAAGATCAAATAAGCACTCAGAGTATTGGCTTTCTGTCCAACTTCAGGATGATGCTAGGAATGTGCCAGGCATTCTAATGAGTGCCTGAGAACTAAAGAGATGAAGATACAAACAGTCCACTAAATTCTTACATAGTCCCTTGCATCAAGGGGGAAATACGGGTTCTGGAACTGGCTGCCCATGTCTGGGGGTTCCCATTCAATCCAACTCATTCTTCCTTCAGAGGGTAGTGGGTTGAAGAGTGGCCTTAAAAAAGTTATGTCCACCTGGAACTTGAAAATGTGACCTTATTTGGAAAAAGGGTATTCGTAGATATAATTTAAGCTAAGGATATTGAGATGAAATCATCCTGAGTTAAGGTGGCCCTATATCCAATCCCAAGTGTTTATCAGAGAAGATAAGGGGAAACAGATACAGGAACACCAGGGAGAAGGCCATGTGATGAAGAAGGCAGAGACTGGCATGATGCAACCACAAGCCAAAGACTGCCAGAAGCCAACAGAAGCTAAAAAGTACAAGAAAGAACTCTCCCCTAGAGCCTTCGGAGGGAGTGTGGCCCTGACAATATCCTATCTTTAGACTCCGGCCTCAATAACTGTAAGAGAATAAGTTTCTGTTGTTTTAAAACACCATGTTTGCAGTAATTTGTTACAGCAACCCTACAAAGCTGATACAGAGGGCTTGGACTACCACTCTTACTACTGCTGCCAGCCACTGGCCCAAGGCTGCCTCCTCCCTCATTACCCTGGAGATTCCTGGGGGTAACTTATTTCCTCCCTCTTTCCTTCATTCAACCATCGTTTTAAGTATGCCATGGACCAAGTATATGAGAATGGAGGCAGATCTCCCTTCAGGAGTCCACAGCTAGGGAGATACAAAGACATAAACAAGTAATCATGGCATTAAATGTTATGGACTGAATTGCATACATACCCCCCAAGTTTGTATGTTGAAATCCTAAACCCTCAGAATGTGGCTGCATTTAGAGACAGGGTCTTTAAAGAGGTAATTAAGTAAAAATGAGGTCATTAAGGTGAGCCCTAATCCAAAATGACTGGTGTTCTTATAAGAAGAGAAGATTAGGACACAGACATGCACAGGGGGAAGACCATGCGAAGACACAGAGAGAAGATGGTGATCTACAAGCCATGGAGAGATGACTCAGAAGAAACCAACCCTGCCAACACCTTGATCTTGCTCTTCTAGCCTCCAGTATTGTGAGAAAGTAAAGTTCTGTTGTTTAAGCCACCCAGTTTGAGATACCTTATTGCAGAAGTCCTGGCAAACTAATACATTAAGGTAAGAACAATGAAGGAGCGCAGAGCCAACACAGCCGAGCCTTTTCGGGAGGGACGAGGAAAGCCCTTCTGAAAAGGTGACTTGTAGGCTGCATTTGAAAGGACAGGAAGGAAAAGCATTGAAAGAAGGCAACTGGAGCAAAGGCCCAGAACCATGAAGTGTGCAGGGAAGTGCAGGCTAGTTAATGTTTTTAAGACACAGGGTGAATGAGGAGTGACAAATAATGAAGTCTTAGCTAAAAGTCTGAGTATCATGAAAAACTTTTATGCATTCCCTCCATCCTGGCCTTTTTCCTGGAGCAATAGGGAGCTACTGCATACCTAAAAGCAGGGGAATGGCATGGTCTGATGTGCTCTAAAGAAGCACATGTGAAAGAGAGAAGATCCAAATAAACACAATTAGAAACAACAAAAGGGATATTATCACTGACTCCACAGGAATGCAAATAACTATCAGAGAATATGATGAACACCCCTATGCACACAAATGAGAAAATCTAGAAGAAAATTGATAAATTCCTGGACACATACACCCTCCCAAGACTGAACCAGGAAGAAACTGAATCCATGAACAGACCAATAATGAGTTCCAAAATTGAATCGGTAATAAATAGCCTGCCAAAAAAAAAAAAAGAAAAAAAAGCCCATGACCAGACAGATTCACTGCTGAATCCTACCAGATGTACAAAGAAGAGCTGGTACCATTCCTAGTAAAACTATTCCAAAAAATTGAAGAGGAGGGACTCCTCCCTAACTCATTCTATGAAGCCAACATCATCCTAATAGCAAAACCTGGCAGAGATACAACAAAAAAAGAAAACTTCAGGCCAATATCTGTGATGAACATTAATGCAAAAATCTTCAACAAAATACTGGCAAACTGAATTCAGCAGCACATCAAAAAGCTTATCCACCATGATCAAGTAGGCTTTATCCCTGGGATGCAAGTTTGGTTCAACATATGCAAATCAATACTTGTGACTCATCACATACACAGAACTAAAGATAAAAAAAGTGATTAACTCAATAGATGCAGAAAAGGCTTTCTGATAAAATTCAACATCCCTTCATGTTAAAAGCTCTCAATAAACTAGGTATCAAAGGAACATGCCTCAAAATAATAAGAGCCATCTGTGACAAGGCAAGATCCAACATATACTGAATGAACAAAAGCTGGAACTATACCTTTTGAAAACTAGCATAAGACAAGAAGGCCCTCTCTCACCACTCCTATTCAACATAGTATTGTAAGTTCTGGCCAGAACAATCAGGTAAGAGAAAGAAATAAAAGGCATCCAAATAGGTATAGAGGAAGTCAAACTATCCCCGTTTGTAGATGACATGATTTTATATCTAGAAAACCCCATAGTCTTGGCCCGAAAGCTCCTGAAGCTAGTAAGCAACTTCAGTGAAGTTTCGGGATATAAAATCAATGTACAAAAATCACTAGCATTCCTATACACCAACAACAGTCAAGCTGAGAGCCAAATCAGGAATGCAATCCCATTTATGATTGCCACAAAAGAATAAAATACCTAGGAATACAGCTAACCAGACAGGTGAAAAATCTTTACAATGAGAATTATAAAACACTACTCAAAGAAATCAGAGAGGACACAAACAAATGGAAAAACATTCCATGCTTGTGTACAGGGAGAATCAATATCATTAAAATGGCCATACTGCCCAAAGCAATTTATAGTTTCAATGCTATTCCTATCAAACTACCAATGACATTCTACACAGAACTAAAAAAAAGAACTATTTAAAAATTCATATGGAGCCAAAAAAGAACCCAAATAGCCAAGGCAACCCTAAGCAAAAAGAACAAAGCTGGAGGCATCATGCTACCCAACTTCAAACTATACACAAGGCTACAGTAACCCAAACAGCATGGTATTGGTACAAAAACAGACACATTGACCAATGGAACAGAATAGACAGCCCCAAAATATGGCCACACACCTATAACCATCAGATCTTTGACAAAGCTGACAAAAACAAGCAATGGGGAGAGGACTCCCTATTCAATAAATTGTGCTGGGATAACTGTCTAGCCATATGCAGAAGATTGAAACTGGACCCCTTCTTTATTTCATATACAAAAATCAACTCAAGATAGATTAAAGATTTAAATGTAAAGCCCAGAACTATAAAAACCTTGGAAGACAACCTAAGCAATACCATTCTGGGCATAGAAACAGGCAAAGATTTCATGACAAAGATGCCATAATCTGTTGAAACAAAAGCAAAAATTGACAAATGGGATCTAATTAAACTAAAGAGCTTCTGAACAGCAAAAGAAACTATCAACAGAGTAAACAACCTACAGAACAGGAGAAAAATTTTGCAAGCTATGTATCTGACAAAGATGTAATATCCAGCATCTAAAAGGAACTTAAATTTTTTTCTTGTAAATTTAACAAATTTAAAAGAAAAAAACAGTCCCATTAAAAAGTGGGCAAAGGACATGAACAGACACAAAAGAAGACATACATGGGGCTAACAACCATATGAAAAAAAAGCTTATCACTAATTATTAGAGAAATACAAATCAAAATCATAATGAAATACCATCTCATACCAGTCAGAATGGCTATTATTAAAAAGTCAAAAAATAACAGGTGCTGGCAAAGTTTCAGAGAATAACAACCACTTATACACTGTTGATTGGAGTCTAAGTTAGTTTAACCTTTGTGGAAAGCAGTGTGGTGATTCCTCAGAGACCTAAAAACAGAACGACCCTTCTACCCAGCAATCTCATTACTGGGTATATACCCAAAGGAATATAAATTGTTCTATCATAAAGACACATGGATGCGTAAGTTCTTTGCAGCACTATTCGCAATAGCAAAGACATGGAATCAACCTGAATGCCTATAAATTGTAGACTGGATAAAGAAAATGTGGTACATATATACCATGGAAAACTATGCGACCATAAAAGAACGAGATCATGAGAGGGCAGCCAAGATGGCCGAATAGGAACAGCTCCAGTCTACAGCTCCCAGCATGAGCGACGCAGAAGACGTGATTTCTGCATTTCCATCTGAGGTACCGGGTTCATCTTACTAGGGAGTGCCAGACAGTGGGCACAGGACAGTGAGTGCAGTGCACCGTGCGCGAGCCGAAGCAGGGCGAGTCATTGCCTCACTCGGGAAGCACAAGGGGTCAGGGAGTTCCCTTTCCTAGTTAAAGAAAGGGGTGACAGACGGCACCTGGAAAATCGGGTCACTCCCACCCTAATACTGAGCTTTTCCGACGGGCTTAAAAAACGACGCACCAGGAGATTATATCCCGCACCTGGCTCGGAGGGTCCTACGCCCATGGAGTCTCGCTGATTGCTAGCACAGCAATCTGAGATCAAACTGCAAGGCTGCAGCGAGGCAGGGGGAGGGGCGCCCGCCATTGCCCAGGCTTGCTTGGTAAACAAAGCAGCCAGGAAGCTCGAACTGGGTGGAGCCCACCACAGCTCAAGGAGGCCTGCCTGCCTCTGTAGGCTCCACCTCTGGGGGCAGGGCACAGACAAACAAAAAGACAGCAGTAACCTCTGCAAACTTAAATGTCCCTGTCTGACAGCTTTGAGGAGAGCAGTGGTTCTCCCAGCACGCAGCTGGAGATCTGAGAACGGGCAGACTGCCTCCTCAAGTGGGTCCCTGACCCCTGACCCCCGAGCAGCCTAACTGGGAGGCAACCCCGAGTATGGGCAGACTGACACCTCACATGGCCCGGTACTCCTCTGAGACAAAACATTCAGAGGAACGATCAGAAAGCAGCATTCGCGGTTCACGAAAATCCATTGTTCTGCAGACACCGCTGCTGATACCTAGGCAAACAGAGTCTGGAATGGTCCTCTAGCAAACTCCAACAGACCTGCAGCTGAGGGTCCTGTCTGTTAGAAAGAAAACTGACAAACAGAAAGGACATCCACACCAAAAACCTGTCTGTACATCACCATCATCAAAGACCAAAAGTAGATAAAACCACAAAGATGGAGAAAAAACAGAGCAGAAAAACTGGAAACTCTAAAAAGCAGAGCGCCTCTCCTCCTCCAAAGGAACGCAGTTCCTCACCAGCAATGGAACAAAGCTGGACGGAGAATGACTTTGACAAGTTGAGAGAAGAAGGCTTCAGACAAACTACTCAGAGCTACAGGAGGAAATTCAAACCAAAGGCAAAGAAGTTAAAAACTTTGAAAAAAATTTAGACGAATGTATAACTAGAATAACCAATACAGAGAAGTGCTTAAAGGAGCTGATGGAGCTGAAAGCCAAGGCTCGAGAACTACGTGAAGAATGCAGAAGCCTCAGGAGCCAATGGGATCAACTGGAAGAAAGGGTATCAGTGATGGAAGACACAATGAATGAAATGAAGCAAGAAGGGAAGTTTAGAGAAAAAAGAATAAAAAGAAATGAACAAAGCCTCCAAGAAATATGGGACTATGTGAAAAGACCAAATCCACGTCTGATTGGTGTACCTGACAGTGATGGGGAGAATGGAACCAAGTTGGAAAACACTCTTCAGGATATTATCCAGGAGAACTTCTCCAACCTAGCAAGGCAGGCCAACATTCAGATTCAGGAAATACAGAGAATGCCACAAAGATACTCCTCAAGAAGAGCAACTCCAAGACACATAATTGTCAGATTCACCAAAGTTGAAATGAAGGAAAAAATGTTAAGGGCAGCCAGAGAGAAAGGTCAGGTTACCCACAAAGGAAAGCCCATCAGACTAACAGCTGATCTCTCGGCAGAAACTCCACAAGCCGGAAGAGAGTGGGGGCCAATATTCAACATTCTTCAAGAAAAGAATTTTCAACCCAGAATTTCATATCCAGCCAAACTAAGCTTCATAAGTGAAGGAGAAATAAAATACTTTACAGACAAGCAAATGCTGAGAGATTTTGTCACCACCAGGCCTGCCCTAAAAGAGCTCCTGAAGGAAGCACTAAACATGGAAAGGAACAACCGGTACCAGCCACCGCGAAATCATGCCAAATTGTAAAGATCATCGAGGCTAGGAAGAAACTGCATCAACTAACGAGCAAAATAACCAGCTAACATCATAATGACAGGATCAAATTCACACATAACAATATTAACTTTAAATATAAATGGACTAAATGCTCCAATTAAAAGACACAGACTGGCAAATTGGATAAAGGGTCAAGACCCAACAGTGTGTTGTATTCAGGAAACCAATCTCACGTGCAGAGACACACATAGTCTCAAAATAAAAGGATGGAGGAAGATCTACCAAGCAAATGGAAAACAATAAAAGGCAGGGGTTGCAATCCTAGTCTCTGATAAAACAGACTTTAAACCAACAATGATCAAAAGAGACAAAGAAGGCCATTACATAATGGTAAAGGGATCAATTCAACAAGAAGAGCTAACTATCCTAAATATATATGCACCCAATACAGGAGCACCAAGATTCATAAAGCAAGTCCTGAGTGACCTACAAAGAGACTTGGACTCCCACACAATAATAATGGGAGACTTTAACACCCCACTGTCAACATTAGACAGATCAACAAGACAGAAGGTTAACAAGGATATCCAGGAATTGAATTCAGCTCTGCACCAAGCAGACCTAATAGACATCTACAGAACTCTCCACCCCAAATCAACAGAATATACATTCTTCTCAGCACCACACTGCACCTATTCCAAAACTGACCATATAGTTGGAAGTAAAGCTCTCCTCAGCAAATGTAAAAGAACAGAAATTATAACAAACTGTCTCTGAGACCACAGTGCAATCAAACTAGAACTCAGGATTAAGAAACTCACTCAAAACCACTCAACTACATGGAAACTGAACAACCTGCTCCTGAATGACTACTGGGTACATAACGAAATGAAGGCAGAAATAAAGATGCTCTTTGAAACCAACGAGAACAAAGACACAACATACCAGAATCTCTGGGACACATTCAAAGCAGAGTGTAGAGGGAAATTTAGAGCACTAAATGCCCACAAGAGAAAGCAGGAAAGATCCAAAATTGACACCCTAACATCACAATTAAAAGAACTAGAAAAGCAAGAGCAAACACATTCAAAAGCTAGCAGAAGGCAAGAAATAACTAAAATCAGAGCAGAACTGAAGGAAATAAAGACAAAAAAAACCCTTTAAAAAATTAATGAATCTGGGAGCTGGTTTTTTGAAAGGATCAACATAATTGATAGACTGCTAGCAAGACTAATAAAGAAGAGAGAAGAATCAAATAGACACAATAAAAAATGATAAAGGGGATATCACCACCGTTCCCACAGAAATACAAACTACCATCAGAGAATACTACAAACACCTCTACGCAAATAAACTAGAAAATCTAGAAAAAACGGATAAATTCCTCGACAAATACACTCTCCCAAGGCTAAACCAGGAAGAAGTTGAATCTCTGAATACATCAATAACAGGCTCTGAAATTGTGGGAATAATCAATAGCTTACCAACCAAAAAGAGTCCAGGACCAGATGGATTCACAGCCGAATTCAACCAGAGGTACAAGGAGGAACTGGTACCATTCTTTCTGAAACTATTCCAATCAACAGAAAAAGAGGGAATCCTCCCTGACTCATTTTATGAGGCCAGCATCATCCTGATACCAAAGCCAGGCAGAGACACAACCAAAAAAGAGAATTTTAGACCAATATCCTTGATGAACATTGATGCAAAAATCCTCAATATGATACTGGCAAACCGAATCCAGCAGCACATCAAAAAGCTTATCCACCATGATCAAGTGGGCTTCATCCCTGGGATGCAAGGCTGGTTCAATATATGCAAATCAATAAATGTAATCCAGCATATAAACAGAACCAAAGACAAAAACCACATGATTATCTCAAAAGATGCAGAAAAGTCCTTCGACAAAATTCAACAGCTCTTCATGCTAAAAACTCTCAATAAATTAGGTATTGATGGGACATATCTCAAAATAATAAGAGATATTTATGACAGACCCAAAGCCAATATCATACTGAATGGGCAAAAACTGGAAGCATTCCCTTTGAAAACTGGCACAAGACAGGGATGCCCTCTCTCAACACTCCTATTCAACATAGTGATGGAAGTTCTGGCCAGGGCAATTAGGCAGGAGAAGGAAATAAAAGGTATTCAATTAGGAAAAGAGGAAGTCAAATTGTCCCTGTTTGCAGATGACATGATTGTATATCTAGAAAACCCCATTGTCTCAGCCCAAAATCTCCTTAAGCTGATAAGCAACTTCAGCAAAGTCTCAGGATACAAAATCAATGTACAAAAATCACAAGCATTCTTAGACACCAACAACAGACAAACAGAGAGCCAAATCATCAGTGAACTCCCATTCACAATTGCTTCAAAGAGAATCAAATACCTAGGAATCCAACTTACAAGGCACGTGAAGGACCTCTTCAAGGAGAACTACAAACCACTGCTCAATGAAATAAAAGAGGATACAAAGAAATGGAAGAACATTCCATGCTCATGGGTAGGAAGAATCAATATTGTGAAAATGGCCATACTGCCCAAGGTAATTTATAGATTCAATGCCATCCCCATCAAGCTACCAATGACTTTCTTCACAGAATTGGAAAAAAACTACTTTAAAGTTCATATGGAACCAAAAAAGAGCCCGCATCGCCAAGTCAATCCTAAGCCAAAAGAACAAAGCTGGAGGCATCACGCTACCTGAGTTCAAACTATGCTACAAGGCTACAGTAACCAAACAGCATGGTACTGGTACCAAAACAGAGATATAGATCAATGGAACAGAACAGAGCCCTCAGAAATAATGCCGCATATCTACAACTATCTGATCTTTGACAAACCTGAGAAGAACAAGCAATGGGGAAAGAATTCCCTATTTAATAAATGGTGCTGGGAAAACTGGCTAGCCATATGTAGAAAGTTGAAACTGGATCCCTTCCTTACACCTTATACAAAAATTAATTCAAGATGGATTAAAGATTTAAATGTTAGACCTAAAACCATAAAAACCCTAGAAGAAAACCTAGGCATTACCATTCAGGACATAGGCATGGGCAAGGACTTCATGTCTATTACACCAAAAGCAATGGCAACAAAAGCCAAAATTGACAAATGGGATCTAATTAAACTCAAGAGCTTCTGCACAGCAAAAGAAACTACTATCAGAGTGAACAGGCAACCTACAAAATGGGAGAAAATTTTCGCAACCTACTCATCTGACAAAGGGCTAATATCCAGAATCTACAATGAACTCAAACAAATTTACAAGAAAAAAACAAAGAACCCCATCAAAAACTGGGCGAAGGACATGAACAGACACTTCTCAAAAGAAGACATTTATGCAGCCAAGAAACACATGAAAAAATGCTCACCATCACTGGCCATCAGAGAAATGCAAATCAAAACCACAACGAGATACCATCTCACACCAGTTAGAATGGTGATCATTAAAAAGTCAGGAAACAACAGGTGTGGAGAGGATGTGGAGAAATAGGAACACTTTTACACTGTTGGTGGGACTGTAAACTAGTTCAACCATTGTGGAAGTCAATGTGGAGATTCCTCAGGGATCTAGAACTAGAAATACCATTTGACCCAGCCATCCCATTACTGGGTATATACCCAAAGGACTATAAATCATGCTGCTATAAAGACACATGCACATGTATGTTTACTGTGGCACTATTCACAATAGCAAAGACTTGGAACCAACCCATATGTCCAACAATGATAGACTGGATTAAGAAAATGTGGCACATATACACCATGGAATACTATGCGGCCATAAAAAATGATGAGTTCATGTCCTTTGTAGGGACATAGATGAAATTGGAAATCATCATTCTCAGTAAACTATCGCAAGGACAAAAAACCAAACACCACATGTTCTCACTCATAGATGGGAATTGAACAATGAGAACACATGGACACAGGAAGGGGAACATCACACTCTGGGGACTGTTGTGGGGTTGGGGAAGGGGGGAGGGATGGCATTGGGAGATATACCTAATGCTAAATGAGGAGTTAATGGGTGCAGCACATCAGCTTGGCACATGTATACATATGTAACTAACCTGCACATTGTGCACATGTACCCTAAAACTTAAAGTATAATAATAATAAAATAAAATAAAAAAAAGAACGAGATCATGTTCTTTGCAGTGACATGGGTAGAGCTGGAGGCCATTATCCTTAGCAAACTAATGCAGGAACCGAAAACCAAACACCGCATGTTCTCACCCATAAGTGGGAGCTAAATGATGAGAACACACAGACAAATAGAGGGGAAAAACACACACTGGGGCCTATCGGAGGGTAGAGGGTGGGAGGAGGGAGAGGATCAGGGAAAATAACTAATGGGACTAGGCTTAATACCTGAGTGACGAAATAATCTGTACAACAAACCCCCATAACACAAATTTACCTATATAACAAATCTGCTATTGTACCCCTGAACTTAAAAGAAAAAAAAAATGTGGATCATTCCTGTGGCTAGGTGGGGGAAGGGGGGGTCCTTGGGAGATGGATGACTGTAGAGGCAGAGTGACCAGTTAAACAGCTGTGGTCAAGATGACACAGATCAGTAGTGGCCAAGATGAAGAGGAGAGAATATTTTCAGAGTTGAAATCGATTGCACTATTGAAAGTAAAGGAGAAATGCAAATTCAAGTTATTCAGAAGTTTTATTTTGTACAATTGGTGATGCTGTCCAGGATGATGGGATTAGTAGTGGATGCATTGACATTGAGTTTGTAGTCTCTTGGTGGAAAAATCGCAAAACATTCTTTAGAAAAAAAATATGTGCCCTAATTTGGGGTTATGTATTTCAGAGTATCACATCACTTTCATTTTCAGAGTTAACATAACTCTCACATGATTATTTGGTGATGCTTCTTTATTATTCTTTCATGAAGGTTTCTTCCCATGGTTCCTCAAGGCGCTAAAAGGCTTAGAGCAAGTGGATGACTCCACAGGAAAGAAAAGGATTTGTGTCACCCCATAGCATGTCCTACCCCCCGACATGGGCACACAAGGTGTGAGTACCCAGGCAGGGAAAGTGGAATGCATCACAGTGATAGTTAACATTGCTGAGAGTTCATGGACCCTCCTGAAATCATCTGGCACAAATATTTTTGCATAGGGTTCTAGAATGTTTCTCAACCTTCTGAAGCATATTCATGAACATATGAACATATTCCCAGGCTAGGAATGCCGATATAAAGAAAAATCCCCTGGATGGACAGCCCAATGTGCTAGCTTGCCAGTGATTTGCAGGCAGCCTTAGGAAGGTTGGTTCACTCCTCTGACTTTTCACATTCTTGGCACAGTGCTAAGATTCTGCGACTCTTTGATTAATGGCATTGATTCACAAAGCAAAGCAGTTCATATGGGCACCTAGAAAATCATTTTGAATAAAACTGGGCCTTGATTGTGTTCCCAGCACTCTAATTAAGTAAGTCCAGCCAGGCTATCTCACCCCATGCAAACACACTTTTTAAACTGGAAACTATAGTAAAATAACAAACAAAACCTTGATATATGCTGAATCCATATATCTCCCCCTTACCCTCACAAAATATAAAGTAGCTGGATACACAGGGAGATAATATATAAATCAGCATCACACCAGCTAGCTTTTTCCACCAAAATTGGTTTATATGAAGCCACAGATTTAAATATGTGGACACATCCAGATGACCAGTTGAAAGGATACACTGTTAATGACACATGATATATTTTATCTAAATACTTGAACTAATCTTTGAAACAAAGCATGATGTCTGTTTCGTTCTGTTCTAGCTGGTAGGTGGAAATTCTTTTTAATTTGCTTGCTATCTTCAACATTGTTTTGCTCATGGTATCCTCCTCAGAACATTCTATTACTCTTGGTTGCTCTCAGGATAAGATCCAAGCCCCTTAGTTTGCAGTGAAAGGCAGCACTCTTAGTTATTCAACTTCGCCATCTGCTCTTCACCTACGTGGGCCTTCTGACCCACTCAACCAAGTGGACCTTGCCATACACATGTGAGTGTTGGCTGTGACTTTGCTTCTGCTGAGCCCACTGTCTGGGACGTCCTTTGAGCCACATCTCAACATCCCAATCCAGCTTCATTTATCTCATTTCCTCAAGGGGATTTTATAAGTTTCTCACCTGCAATGATAAAGCTTTGTTTGCCTCCAAGGCAAATGCACTAAATGTGTTGCTTATGAAAACATCCAGGAAGAACCTAGGAAGTAAGGGGATCTGTTCTCATCAGCTCTTGGCCAAGGAAAGAGGTCCAGGCCCACAGATCATAGCAGAAAAGGGAGGAAAGCCTACAAATCAGTAATGTTTTTTAAAATTGCATATCCCTATCAATATAAAACATTTACCCAAAATATATGTACATTTACTCACTTACAAATTATATATATATATACTACTGTAAGAGTACACTGTGCTCATTGTAAAATATATAAAATATTAACATTTAAGTTGGTTAGATAAAAGTTCAATAGAAGTGTTGCTTATTATTTTTCATACTAATTATAGTATTCTCACACCACATGGATTATGTTGAGTGCCCCATTTTGAATATCATGACCCCTATAACCACATCAGGCACCTCTGCTATGGCAATAATAGTAATTACGACAATTCTGGAGCACTTTACTATGCTGAGCCAAATTATAGTGAATAATTCCTTTAGAATAATTACGGGCTATGAGTCTAAAAAGTATTAACCAGAGTTGTTCTGTTGCCTGACTTCAACAGGACATTTACATTTTCTGTGAATAGTGCCCCCTAAACTTGTTCAGTGCACAACCTGTACATCCCCGCATGAGGGCCCTATAAGTGTTCTATCAGAGATAGGCTCTGAAGCTGCAGACACTTTCCAAGGGACAGGCTTCACGTGAGCTGAGTGTGGACAGGAGTGTTGTTCTTATGTCAACTTTTCCAACCACAGCTAAATCTAGAAACCATAGTCAGTGTTGAGCAGTATCTTAGAGTGGATAATAAGTGGTGCCATATACACATGTACACACTGACCAGGAGCTGGGTCCATACACCTTGGAATCTAAGACTGTAAGAGCTAGGAAAGATTGCCTTTCAAGGATGAAGAAACTTGGGTCCAGGGACATTTTATACAAAAGTATTGACAAAGTTGTGTTAGAATTCCCTAACCACTGCTCTTTCCACAATATTGTATTGCTCATGTTTGAAAAACCCAGTAGGATATTTACTGAATGCCTGCTGCAAAGCACTATGCTTAAAATAAAATGTTATTTCCTGAATGGTTCCAATTTATCACAATAAGTAATAATTTAGGCTCCTATATATTGACATTTACCATATGTCAGATACTATATTAAGCAACTTATAAGCATTATCTTATTTAATCTTTATAATAACCCTATGAGGAAGGTATCACAATGTCCATTTTATCAATGAGGAAATTGAGGCTGAGAGAAATTAATCTGCTAAAGTAGGTTTCAAATCCATGCAACCAGACTTCAAAACCTGCTCTAGGAGCTGGGCACAGTGGCTTCTGCTTTTAATCCTAGCATTTTGGGAGGCTGAGGTGGGAGAATCACTTGAGCCCAGGAGTTTAAGAACAGCCCTGGCAACGTGGCAAGACCCTGTCTCTACAAACAAACAAACAAAAAATTTAATTAGATGGGTATAGTGGTGCATGCCTGTGGTCCCAGCTATTCTAGAGGCTGAGGCAGGAGAATGGCTTGAGCCCAGGAGATTGAGGCTGCAATGAGCTGTGTTTGCACCATTGCCCTCCAGCTTGGGCAACAGAGTGAGACCCTGTCTCAAGACAAAAGCAAAAACAAAAACCTGCTCTAAGACGTATTCTGCTTCCATAATAAATGACATAAATTATATATAGGACAAATGGTGTTTATTTGTACCATTTTCTTTTGCAATAACCATTATCAGAATACTTTCTTCCTTTGCATTAAACAAAATACTAGAATGCTTTTTTCTCTCTCCATCTCTCTCACCACCCTTCCTCTCTCTTTAACATACATACATACAGACACATTAGCGAATATCAGCTTTCTCAATCGCACATTTTCTGAGAACGGGTCCATAGCTCACTAAAATCTCTAGAGTCAACCATGGCTCTTTATTTTTCTTTTCACCCACATCAAATTCTTCAGCAAAATGCTTGGGCTTTCCCTTCAAAACAATCCCAATGCTCCACTACTGTCACAGTAATGCACCCTCATCTCTTGCCTGAAGTTTGCCAGTTGCCTCTAAACTGTTTTTCCCTGTTACTGTGTCTACCCTTCCCAGCTACAGCCTGTTATAAAAAAGGTGGCCACACTGTTGCTTCCAAAATCGCCCAATGCCTCCCTCTATCACTCAGAGTGAGTGAGGTTCCCCTGGTGGCTCCTAAGGACTGCTGTGATCATGGTCTGTGCCTCTGCACCTCTCCAGCCTCATCTCCTATCACCTTGCCTCCCTGGCTCACCCACTGCAGCCACACCACCGCCTCGCCCCTACTTACCGTCACTCTCCATCCGCCACATATGGCCATGTCCGAATTCCCAGAAGCTGCAGATTACTTTATGTGACAAAGGGACTTGCAAATGTGATTCAACTAAGAATTTTAAAATGAGGAGATTATCCCAGATTATCCTTGTGGGTCCAATCTAATCGCAAAGTTCCTTACAAGAGAAATGCAAGAGGAGTCGGAAGAAGGCAATGGGATGATGGAAACAGGGAGAGAAGAGGTGATGTGATGTGGGCCATGCGCGAGGAATGAGATCTGCTTCTAGAAGATGGAAAAGAGAAAGAAACAAATTCTCCCCAGAGCCTCCAGAAGGAAAACAGCTCTGCTGACACCTTGAGTTTAGCCCCATAAGACTCATTTCAGACTTCTGACCCCCAGAACTGTAAGAGAATATTTGTATTGTTTTAATCCACTAAGTTTTAGGTAATTTGTTAGAGCAGAAATAAGAAATTAATATACCCATATCCTGTTTTATAGCACTTTCACCATTAGCCCTATTTTATATTTATTTGTTTATTTGTTTATCAGTTGTCTCTCCCACTACAATGCAAAGTGCCTGGGAGACATGGCCGGGCGCGGTGGCTCATGCCTGTAATCCCAGCACTTTGGGAGGCCGAGGTGGGTGGATCACTGAAGTCAAGAAACCGAGACCATCCTGAACAACATAGTGAAAACCCGTCTCTACTAAAAATACAAAAATTACCTGGGCATGGTGGCTCATGCCTGCAATCTAAGCTACTTGGGAGGCAGAGGTTGCAGTGAGCTGCACTCCAGCCTGGGTGGCAGAGTGAAACTCCTGTTGCTGGTACTGCCAGGAAGTACCAACATTTCTTTTTCCTACTACTTCTGTTTTTGCTCAATACCAGCCATAGGTTAATTTCTAGTGAGATAAACACTTAACCAAATTTAGAAATAATGTCAGATGGGTCCATGATAATGACAATGATGATGATCATGGTGATGACCCACTTTGCCTGTCACAGGTTGCATGGATGCTTCTGCCATGAGAAAAAAAAAATACATCTAGTCCTCACTTTAAAAAAGTCTGTGGTCAGGAGCCATGGCTCACCTCTGTAATCCCAGCACTTTGGGAGGTCGAGGCGGGTGGATCACTTGAGGTTAGGAGTTTGAGACCAGCCTGGCCAACATGGTGAAACCCCATCTCTACTAAAAATTCAAAAATTAGCCAGACCAGGTGGCACACGCCTGTATCCCAGCTACTCCGGAGGCTGAAGCAGGAGAATCATTTGAACCTGGGAGGTGAAAGCTGCAGTGAGCTGAGATCATGCCATTGCACTCCAGCCTGGGTGACAGAGTGAGACTCCGCCTCAAAAAAAAAAAAAAAAAAAGTTTGTTTGCACAGTGTGACAGTGATGATGTGGATATGGAAGTCAGAAAACTGCGTGAATGCACCTGTTCCAACATCAACTCCTCCGTGGATCTGCTCCAAACTCAGTACACATCTCAGCACTCCTTCTCTGAACACCCACACACTCCACTCACTCCTCTGTTTCATCTCTTACTATATTGTATTAGAATACATTGAGTGCAAGTCTGTCTCTGTCACCATATTATTCATTACTTAAGAGCAAGGGTCTTGTCTTGCACAGCCATTTCCCCCCAAATGCTCAGCAGAGTACAAGGCAATGTGTGTCTGGTATGTATGTGTGAACCAAGCACTATACTAGATTATTTTTAAAAGGATCTTGTAGTAGGATAAGTGATCCATGATTTACACACAAAACAATTAGAGAAAAGAACAAATTAGAAGACAACAAAGGGCAAAATTAGTAAAGTGTGTTTCATCAGAAATGTTACTGGGAACTAGGGAAGAGAGAAATGAGTATGGACTATGGTTTCTGTAGGTTTATAATCATTTTTATTGGCAAGAAAGAGCAGCATTTACTAATATATTTATACTAATAAATGTGAAAACATTTCTAAAAATCACATAAATATGAATATTGTGGGGGAGATGTTGGGGAAAAAAGGCCTGCCATCTTGATTAATAAAGATGATTTGTTTAGATCTGAAACACTTTACATTTTGATAATATTTATAACCATAACTTTATTACTTTATCACCTAATACAAAGATCACGAAGGTTCTGTTTAGATATTGTAAGAATTAAACATTAACACTGGTAGTTAGTGTCTTACTACTACTGAAATCATTTGACTTCATCAGATTTTTAGTTATATTGGTGCCAAAGGGGCAAGCTAGTGACAGAGATAGCCTTTATTGACCACCTATCTGAAAAACCTGTGACCTTAGAAGCACAAGAAGGTCTTTCTTTCACAAGCTTTGGTTTCACTTTTAAACATGTTGACAAAGGAAATTTAACCAGACAGAAAAATGTACTTAATGTCAGTCACAACGGCAAGGATTTGGGCAGCAATTATGGCTCACTCATGTGAACCCTTTTGAAAAATGCTTTGCCCATGGTATGTAAAAGTCAGTGATTAAACACACGCTTTAAATGCACCCTCCAATTCCTCTAATTTTGAGAAGAGCTGCTGAGTACACTCTAATGACTGATTTAGTCCCTCCGACTCTTGAATATGTATTGAGATCCAAGGACCATGGCATTGTGAATCTTTCCCTGGTCATTCAGAGAAAAATAAAACACCAGCCACAATATCTGCATGCACAGGGTATGCCTGTCAGAGGCAGACCTTACCTTCACAAAGAGGTAAATCTCAGGGTTCATGTGATCTCCTTCCTTTTCTTCCAAACCTTCAGCATCAGAATAGCAGGAATACTTGCTGGTAGAGAAGGCCTTACTGTGCTGAATGGTGAAGATTGAAGGAGAAGGCAGGTCTTCCTTCATCACACTCCCGTTCTCCCGGAGCTCCGCTGGGCAGAGTTGCTGGTCCCAGGTTGATGAATATAACCCTTCCATTGAGATGCCCCTGTCCTCCTGGGGCTCACCTGGATGAGCCTCCTGGAGCTCAGAGTATATCTCATCAGGCAGGAGGTAGCCTCTGTCTTCTGACTGGGCAGAGGCCAAGCTGGTCTCTTCACCCTTAATGGTATAGACTGACACAAAATCATACTCATGGGTATTCAGCTGAGTGGCATATAAATCATTTTCTGGCCTTAAGTACTCATGGACATCATCATAATGGGGACTTTCATTTTCTTCTGGCTGGTCTGGAACCTCATACATCCTCTCGTTTTGGATTGTGTCATAGATGGTGCTGTAGTCTTCGTCATTCATGCTTATTGATCCGAGAGATCCTTTTACAGGGAGACCTGAGTAGATCTGAAATGAATGAAGGGACAGAGGATGCTGCACCACCTTGCAGAGGAATCAACAGGGTCTTAAAAGGCAGCAACTAGCAACTGCTATCAATGACAAGTCTCTAACAATCATTTACTGGATACTTTAATAAGCAAACCACAAGTCCATTGGACAGAAGATAAAGCTTACACACTCAGTTAACTCCTTCACTCCTAAAGATATTTTTATTAGACCCTGGGGATTTCCCCATTGGCAGTAACTCCAAGATTCTTTGGGTAAGCCAGAGATTGAATTGAATTATCTTCCCGGTATACACTGAAATTTTGAATATGTAGCCATTTTTCATCAATAGAGCTCCCTCCTCCAACTGCCTCCAAATGTTGACAACATTCAAGAACCCCTGCGATTCACTGGAGAGCTACAATTCTTCACAATGGCCTCTCATCTATTTACTGCTGAATTTATCACATAGAACAATTATTTGCCTATTGATACCCTATGATAAATGAATTACATGCCCTGGTTAGGTAATGAATTCCATTTACATTTCTTATCTGTAAACACCACTAGGTGATTAAACAGCAGAAGGAAAAGAAGATAAATGCTCTGGCCTATAGACACATCAGTATAGACCACCCAAAATTAGGGACTCAAAGACTTATGGCTTTAATTTTTATTTTTCCCTCTTAAATCTGCATGATCATCACCATCAACAAACATTCACTAAAATCCTATCATATACAGGATGCTGAGTTGAGCACAACAAAAGTGTTAGAAGACACATTCTCTGTCTTCAAAGGGGCTTTTAAATGTAGCTGGAGGGCCCAGAAGATAAAAATAAAACCAAGGAAAAACTATTTAAAGTTTTCTTAGTGCAATAAGCCCAGGTCTGGATAAGCAATAAAAAATTCTATTCACAAGGCTGTTCAGTCGATGCCATCCACAGATGCTGAGAATATGTGTGCCCACCCCCCCATTTTTTTAAATCTGGTACTCTATCCTGCTAATTCCTGCTTCCCTTTGCCACACCACATACATCTTTCTCCTTGAAGTGACAACCCAGCTAGGTTGTAAAGGGACTTTAATGTCTAGAAATCATGTGAAAACTGTGAAGCAATGCAACTCCAGTTGACAAGCTTCAGAACATTTGATGGGCATGTTGGCAAAACTTCACTGTACTCTTAGACTTCAATATTGTATCCAGGAATCTTCTACTGGGAATTAGAGCAGCATTTCTAGAATTCTAGCTTAAAGAATGGGTAAGGAAAAAGAGGTCAGAGACTTCAAAGGCTATTGACACTGGACGTTTATCTTATTGAAAAGTGACATTCAATGGGTCCAAATACCTTACACATTTCGATAGGTTCTATAATCAGGTGTTTTTAACTGAATGGATCCCAGTTCAAATCTTCCTCCTAGTTTTAGAGCTGGTGAAAACCTAAGAGGTCATTCAAACATTTTATTTACATTTGAAAAAAATTTAAACCTAGAAAGTGGAAGTGAATGGTCCAAGTTTACACAAAAACTTAACGGCGGAGCTGACTTTAGCCGTGGTTTTTGAACCTCCAGCTCAGTGATGTTTCTGCTACTAAATCTCTTCCTTAACTCAATATTTTCCAATATTTTTTTCATGATCACACACTGTCCCTTCCCTGCTCCCAAAGGAGCCTTTTCAGATATTTTCTCCATGAAATAAAAATGCTGCAGATATACTACGTATGTTTGCATATTGTATATACATCTGCGTTTTGTACATTAAAAGAGTAACTTTTTTTTCTTTTTGCTTCCCAAGAACCAATTCTCACCCCTTGGGGGGTGACACTACTCCTTTCGACAATGCAACTCATGCTTTTACTACTAATGCAGTGTGTAGCTCATAATCTAACACTGGATCCTGTTTCATTCTGCATTATTACAAAGAATAGTATACAGCATGTGCATATGGATACAGCATGTTGTCAAGTCCTCACCACAATGACTCAGTGAGGCAGGGCTGAGGTTGGCTAAGCTTAGGGCCCAAGATCAAACAGATATTTCAGATTAGGTCCCTGTCTTATCCCATTTTAGAACACATCTATCATGATCTACAGTTACAGGTTGTAATATGAAACAAGTCATTCTGTTAAAATGTAAGTCAGGTCATATTGCTCTGTGCTCAATACAATGGCTCCCGATTTATCTCAGTGAAAGCCAAAGTCCTTACAATGGCCCACATGGCCCTACATAATCCACACCCACTCTCCTATACCTGTTTTTTTACCCCTTGCCGACCCAGCTCCAGACAATTGAGCCTTGTTTCTATACCTGGAACACTCCTGGATATTCCCATATTAGACATTTTACATTGGCTATTCTCTCTACCAGAACACACTTTCCCTGGATATTTGCATAGTCAATTCCCCCAACTCCTATAAATTTTTGCTTTTATGTCCCCTTCTCAATGAGACTACACTGACTGTCCTGTTTAAAATGACAATCCATCCCAAATCCTATCTTAATCCCTGTTCCATTACTAAAAACCGTTACCCTACTTTTCCCTCTTTTCCGTAATATTTATCACCCTCTAATAAGATACATACATAACTTATTTATTATGTCTAGAGGTGTTTTTTTCTGTCTTATCCTACTAGAATGTAAACCCTTTATGGGGACAAATCTCTGTCTACTTTTTCATCATTATCTCAAGTACCTAGAACAGTGCCTGGTACATATTATATATATATGTTGAATGAATTTTTATGATTGCTGACATATTTATCCTTCATTGGGTACTTACGTTTCATGAGAACAAGGCCCATGCCTATTTTTTTGCATTGCTATATAGCTAAATTCTAGCAGATACCTGATACGTAATAGCTGCCTATTAAATAATTGTTGGATAAATAAATTAAATAAAGAAGATGTATCTAGCATTCATGTCCTTTTACTCCTGGCTCAGTTTTCTTTCTGTGTTATCTGTAGAAGTGTTATAGCCCTACCATGTTTTACTAGACTGTAAACACCTACAGTGATAACTTTGGGGCCAATCTCTGGTCTTCTGTTTTGCATGTACAAAGATGCAATTTTGTTTGTTCACTTAGAGTTTATTAAACATTATAGAACTGGGTCACTTTAACTAAACTCAAAAACATCAGTTTAAAAACTGAAAGGGCCAGGTGTGGTGGCTCACGCCTGTAATCCCAGCACTTTGAAGGCCAAGGTGGGAAGGATCACTTGAGGTCAGGAGTTTGAGACCCTCCTGGACAACATGGTAAAACCCCATCTCTACTAAAAAAAAAAAAAAAAAAAAAATAGCTGGGCATTGTGGCAGGTGCCTGTAATCCCAGCTACTCAGGAGGCTGAGGCAGGAGAATCACTGGAACCCAGGAGGCGGAGATTGCAGTGAGCCATCACACCATTGCTCTCCAGCCTGGGTGACAGAACCAGACCCTGTCTCAAGAAAGAAAAAAAAAAAAACTGAAATGCCAATTTATTAATCGACTCCCAAATACATAACTGCCAAATTGACTTAAATATCAGTTGGTATAATAAGTATAATTTCTTCTCAGTAGGAAAGTCTACACACGGAACTAAATTAAGACAGTACTCTCATATTACGTTTATGCATGATGTTTGTAAGATCTGAGGCAATATCCCTTTCTTTTCAAACCCGGTTTTTTAAACTTTAAGTTCAAGCGTACATGTGCAGGTTTGTTATGTAAGTAAACTTGTGTCATGGGGGTTTGTTGTACAGATTATTTCATCACCCGGGTATTAAGCCTATTACCCATTAGTTATTTTTCCTGATCCTTTTCCTCCACCCACCCTCCACCCTCTAATAAGCTCCAGCGTGTGCTGTTCTCCTCTATGTGTCCATGTGTTCTCATCATTCGGCTCCTACTTATAAGTGAGAACATGTGGTATTTGGTTTTCTGTTCCTGTGCCAGTTTGCTAAGGATAATGGCCTCCAGCTCCATCTATGTTCCTGCAAAGGGCATGATCTTATTGTTTATGTGGCTGCATAGTATTCCATGGTATATATGTACCACATTCTCTTCATCCAGTTTACCACTAATGGGCATTTCAGTTGATTCTATGTCTTCGCTTTCAAATCCTTTTTAAAATAATCCTTTTTTAAAAATCACTGATTTGCAGCTTTTCTTTTTATCTTGATCAGTCTTATTAGGAATTTATCAATTTAATTTATCTTTTAAGAGATTTTTGGCTTTCTTAGTAGTTTCTATTGTGCATTTCTTTGCAATTTTATTAACTTTGGCCCTTATTTTCATTATTTTCATTTCTTCCTCTCTTTTGTTTTACTTTGATTTTTTTAATCCCAAGATAATTGTGATGGATTCTTTGATTATTGGTCTTCAGCTCCTCTTCTTTTCTAATTTATGCATCTAAGACTATGAATTTTTCTCTAAGCCCAGCTTTAGCTGTATCCCTCATTGTGATATCTTAGTTTCATTAACATCCAATTCAAAACACTTCCTATTTTTTTTTGAGTTTTTTCCCCTCTTTCCTCATGGGTTATTTAGAAGTGTATTGATTAACTCCCAGACAGTTGAAGATTTTCTAGTTATCTTTTTGTTGTTTATTTTTAGCTTAATTCCACTGTGGTCAATGAACATAATCTTCATTATTTCAATCTATTCAAGTTGTTTTGAGACTTGCTTGATGGCCCAGCATATGGTCAATCTTGGAAATACTCCACGCGCACTTGAACAGAATACGTGTTTCCCTATTATTAGGTATAGTGTTCTATAGATTATAGTTAGTTTGTGCTTGTCAATTTCTGTTATTTAATGCTTTTATTGTTCTACTGATTTTTCATCTGCTTATTCTATTTTTTAATGAAAGAAAAAAGTAAAAATTTCCCCTCATAATTATGGATTTGTCTAATTCTTATTTAAGTTCTCTCAGCTTATTAAGTTCTATATATTTTTGAGGTTATGTTTTTAGGTATGCATAGATTTAGAATTGTTATATCATTTTGGTAGATGAACTTTTTTCCAATGGAAAATGTTTCTTTTTATATCTGGTAGAATTTTTTGCTTTTTTCTGTTATCAGCTTTCTTTTGGTTTATCTTATACATACTTCCAAGATTTTACTTTCAACTTTTATGTGTCTTTGTAACTAAGCTTTAGATAGATATACATTTTTAAATCCAGTCTGCCTAACTGTGTCTTTTGATTTGAATGTTTATTTTATTAACATTTAATATAATTATGATATTGGGCCAAATCTACCATCTTACAATTTGTATTTTTAAAAATACGCAAAAATTTTTTGAAGGGTTTTTTTGGTCTCTATTTCCTTCAGTTCTGCTCTGATTTTAGTTATTTCTTGCCTTCTGCTAGCTTTTGAATGTGTTTGCTCTTGCTTTTCTAGTTCTTTTAATTGTGATGTTAGGGTGTCAATTTTGGATCTTTCCTGCTTTCTCTTGTGGGCATTTAGTGCTATAAATTTCCCACTACACACTGCTTTAAATGTGTCCCAGAGATTCTGGTATGTTGTGTCTTTGTTCTCGTTGGTTTCAAAGAACATCTTTATTTCTGCCTTCATTTCGTTACGTACCCAGTAGTCACTCAGGAGCAGGTTGTTCAGTTTCCATGTAGTTGAGTGGTTTTGAGTGAGTTTCTTAATCCTGAGTTCTAGTTTGATTGCACTGTGGTCTCAGAGACTGTTTGTTATAATTTCTGTTCTTTTACATTTGCTGAGGAGAGCTTTACTTCCAACTATGTGGTCAATTTTGGAATAGGTGTGCTGTGATGCTGAAAAAAATGTATATTCTGTTGAATTGGGGTGGAGAGTTCTGTAGATGTCTATTAGGTCCACTTGGTGCAGAGCTGAGTTCAATTCCTGGGTATCCTTGTTAACTTTCTGTCTTGTTGATCTGTCTAATGTTGACAGTGGGGTGTTAAAGTCTCCCATTATTATTGTGTGGGAGTCTAAGTCTCTTTGTAAGTCACACAGGACTTGCTTTATGAATCTTGGTGCTCCTGTATTGGGTGCATATATATTTAGGATAGTTAGCTCTTCTTGTTGAATTGATCCCTTTACCATTATGTAATGGCCTTCTTTGTCTCTTTTGATCTTTGTTGGTTTAAAGTCTGTTTTATCAGAGACTAGGATTGCAACCCCTGCCTTTTATTGTTTTCCATTTGCTTGGTAGATCTTCCTCCATCCTTTTATTTTGAGACTATGTGTGTCTCTGCACGTGAGATGGGTTTCCTGAATACAGCACACTGATGGGTCTTGACTCTATCCAATTTGCCAGTCTGTGTCTTTTAATTGGAGCATTTAGTCCATTTATATTTAAAGTTAATATTGTTATGTGTGAATTTGATCCTGTCATTATGATATTAGCTGGTTATTTTGCTCGTTAGTTGATGCAGTTTCCTCCTAGTCTCGATGGTCTTTACATTTTGGCATGATTTTGCAGCAGCTGGTACCGGCTGTGCCTTTCCATGTTTAGCGCTTCCTTCAGGAGCTCTTTTAGGGCAGGCCTGGTGGTGACAAAATCTCTCAGCATTTGCTTGTCTGTAAAGTATTTTATTTCTCCTTCACTTATGAAGCTTAGTTTGGCTGGATATGAAATTCTGGGTTGAAAATTCTTTTCTTGAAGAATGTTGAATATTGGCCCCCACTCTCTACCGGCTTGTGGAGTTTCTGCTGAGAGATCCGCTGTTAGTCTGATGGGCTTCCCTTTGTGGGTAACCCAACCTTTCTCTCTGGCTGCCCTTAACATTTTTTCCTTCATTTCAACTTTGGTGAATCTGACAATTATGTGTCTTGGAGTTGCTCTTCTCGAGGAGTATCTTTGTGGTGTTCTCTGTATTTCCTGAATCTGAATGTTGGCCTGCCTTGCTAGATTGGGGAAGTTCTCCTGGATAGTATCCTGCAGAGTGTTTTCCAACTTGGTTCCATTCTCCCCATCACTTTCAGGTACACCAATCAGATGCAGATTTGTTCTTTTCCTATAGTCCCATATTTCTTGGAGGCTTTGTTCGTTTCTTTTTATTCTTTTTTCTCTAAACTTCCCTTCTCGCTTCATTTCATTTATTTCATCTTCCATCACTGATACCCTTTCTTCCAGTTGATTGCATTGGCTCCTGAGGCTTCTGCATTCTTCACGTAGTTCTCGAGCCTTGGCTTTCAGCTCTATCAGCTCCTTTAAGCACTTCTCTGTATTGGTTATTCTAGTTATACATTCGTCTATAGTTTTTTCAAAGTTTTCAATTTCTTTGCCTTTGGTTTGAATTTCCTCCTGTAGCTTGGAGTAGTTTGATCGTCTGAAGCCTTCTTCTCTCAACTTGTCAAAGTCATTCTCTGTCCAGCTTTGTTCCGTTGCTGGTGAGGAACTGCGTTCCTTTGGAGGAGGAGAGGCGCTCTGCTTTTTAGAGTTTCCAGTTTTTCTGCTCTGTTTTTTCCCCATCTTTGTGGTTTTAACTACTTTTGGTCTTTGATGATGGTGTTGTACAGGTGGGTTTTTGGTGTGGATGTCCTTTCTGTTTGTTAGTTTTCTTTCTAACAGACAGGACCCTCAGCTGCAGGTCTGTTGGAGTTTGCTAGAGGTCCACTCCAGACTCTGTTTGCCTGGGTATCAGCAGCGGTGTCTGCAGAACCATGGATTTTCGTGATCTGCGAATGCTGCTGTCTGATCATTCCTCTGGAAGTATTGTCTCAGAGGAGTATCCAGCCGTGTGAGGTGTCAGTCTGCCCCTACTGGGGGGTGCCTCCCAGTGAGGCTGCTCGGGGGTCAGGGGTCAGGGACCCACTTGAGGAGGCAGTCTGCCCGTTCTCAGATCTCCAGCTGCGTGCTGGGAGAACCACTGCTCTCCTCAAAGCTGTCAGACAGAGACATTTAAGTCTGCAGAGATTATTTCTGACTTTTTGTTTGTCTGTGCCCTGCCCCCAGAGGTGGAGCCTACAGAGGCAGGCAGGCCTCCTTGAGCTGTGGTGGGCTCCACCAAGTTCCAGCTTCCCTGCTGCTTTGTTTACCTAAGCGAGCCTGGGCAATGGTGGGCGCCCCTCCCCCAGCCTCACTGCCGCCTATACTACAAGGCTACAGTAACCAAAACAGCTGGTACTGGTACCAAAACAGAGATATAGATCAATGGAACAGAACAGAGCCCTCAGAAATAACGCCGCATATCTACAACTATCTGATCTTTGACAAACCTGAGAAAAACAAGCAATGGGGAAAGGATTCCCTATTTAATAAATGGTGCTGGGAAAACTGGCTAGCCATATGTAGAAAGCTGAAACTGGATCCCTTCCTTACACCTTATACAAAAATTAATTCAAGATGGATTAAAGACTTAAACGTTAGACCTAAAACCATAAAAACCCTAGAAGAAAACCTAGGCATTACCATTCAGGACATAGGCATGGGCAAGGACTTCATGTCTATTACACCAAAAACAATGGCAACAAAAGCCAAAATTGACAAATGGGATCTAATTAAACTAAAGAGCTTCTGCACAGCAAAAGAAACTACCATCAGAGTGAACAGGCAACCTACAAAATGGGAGAAAATTTTCACAACCTACTCATCTGACAAAGGGCTAATATCCAGAATCTACAATGAACTCCAACAAATTTACAAGAAAAAAACAAACAACCCCATCAAAAAGTTGGTGAAGGATATGAACAGACACTTCTCAAAAGAAGACATTTATGCAGCCAAAAGACACATGAAAAAATGCTCACCATCACTGGCCATCAGAGAAATGCAAATCAAAACCACAATGAGATACCATCTCACACCAGTTAGAATGGTGATCATTAAAAAGTCAGGAAACAACAGGTGTGGAGAGGATGTGGGGAAATAGGAACACTTTTACACTGTTGGTGGGACTGTAAACTAGTTCAACCATTGTGGAAGTCAGTGTGGCGATTCCTCAGGGATCTAGAACTAGAAATACCAGTTGACCCAGCCATCCCATTACTGGGTATATACCCAAAGGACTATAAATCATGCTGCTATAAAGACACATGCACACGTATGTTTATTGCGGCACTATTCACAACAGCAAAGACTTGGAACCAACCCAAATGTCCAACAATGATAGACTGGATTAAGAAAATGTGGCACATATACACCATGGAATACTATGCAGCCATAAAAAATGATGAGTTCATGTCCTTTGTAGGGACATGGATGAAACTGGAAATCATCGTTCTCAGTAAACTATTGCAAGGACAAAAAACCAAACACCGCATGTTCTCACTCATAGATGGGAATTGAACAATGAGAACACATGGACACAGGAAGGGGAACATCACACTCTGGGGACTGTTGTGGGGTGGGGGGAGGGGGGAGGGATAGCATTAGGAGATATACCTAATGCTAAATGGCGAGTTAATGGGTGCAGCACACCAGCATGGCACATGTATACATATGTAACTAACCTGCACATTGTGCACATGTACCCTAAAACTTAAAGTATAATAAAAAAATACACAAAAAAACTTAGACATTTCATCACAAAACAATATATGAGCTTATAACTTATATACTATATCTCAATAATGTTGAGAGAGCTCAACATTTTTAGTCATCAGGAAAATGCACCAAAATGAGATTATTTCATACCACTAGAAGAGCTAAAAGTAAAAGACTGAGTACCAAGTGTTGGTGAAGATGTGGAGCAACCGGAACTATCATCCAATGATGGTGGGAGTGTAAAATGGCCCAACCACTTTGCAAATTTTGGGGGTAGTTTCTTACACAGTTAAACATATACCTACCCTGTGACTCAGCAATTCCAGGAAATCTTAGAAATTTATCCATAAAAATGTCAAGTCAATGTAAAGGCTTATATAAGAATGATGATAGAAACTTGATTCATAATCTCAAAAAAGTGGAAACTTCCAGCAAGAGAAGAGTGGATAAACAAACTGTGGTGTATTCATATAATGAATACCACTCAGCAATAAAAAGGGAATGAACTGCTGTTGTAGGCAACAGAATGGATGAATCTCATAGATATTATGTTGAGTGAAAGATGCCAGATATAAAAGGTACAGACTGAATAATTCCATATAATTATATCAACTTAAAAACATACCAAGAAGTAAATTGGTTCCTAAAAATTCTTTTAATGGGTACTCAGGCAAAATATTTTAAGGATCATTTTTATAGCCCATGAGCAAGGAATGCCCTATATGAACAGTTGCCTAAGACCTTCTCCTCTGGGAGCAAAATTTTTTGTTACTCTCATTAAGTTATGAGACTTAAAACCAACCCACTACTCTCTGGAACACAACTGTCAGGTTGGACAAGCCAGGCAGAGGAATTTGCATTAAGCCCAAAGTGCCAGCAATAGCCTGACCACCAAGGCTAAATAGGTATAGGTATAAAATATAATTACTAAGCTTTCAGGATATCTTACATCAGTTGTATAACCCCGTCCTCATCTAAGACCTCTCCAATTTTTACACACTTGGGTAAATGTGCCTTAAAATTCTCAGTTTTACAGTTTTCTTTCTCATTTTTTTCTCTAAACTTGGGTTCATCCATGTATCACTCAGATGCAAAATTCCACCCTTTTAATTGCTTCTATTTTTGAAAACCACTTATATCCATAAATGTCATGAGGGAAGTACCTTTAATGGAGATGTTGGGGGTCACAGGAAGTAGTCACATCAGGTAGCACCATTTCACTGATTCCCATGCTCCCCTTTCTCCCTTCCTCCATGTCCAGAGGAGCCACCGAGTCTTCCTGTCTCTCCCACAGACTATTTTTCAGCCTAGCTCCACTCACATTTGGTTTGAGGGAGGGAGGATTCTTCTCACCTCCCTCTTCAAACAGGCTTTTCCACAAATTTCTTCAGACCACGCAGAGTACTCTGTCTGAAGAGAATTCTAATGAATATGATGCTGTCCATCTTGTATTTATGCTCAGATTTGGCAACTACCTGATGAGACTTTAGGGACACTGTAGACCCAGTGGCCATGAATTTCCAAACAGAAGCAGAATCTCTGAATTGCTTGATCTTTAAAGCATGGGAATTCCTGCACACCCAGAGAAAACAGGCAGGGCCAGAGCCCCTCAAGCCACGGGAGCAGGCCATAGGCATTGTCACTCCTGGGTAACCCTCCTTACAGTTGTTCTTATCAGCGGTTTACAGATGATGGGAAGCAGGAAATGAAGACATGTTCAGAAAGGCTATTTGAAAAGGGCTTGGAATCTTTTCAACATTATGTACAAGGTGAAAGGAATCAGAATAGTCATAGGCCTAAACCTCCTGCAAAGCTCAAGTTGACTTTTACTAGGAATATTCACTTGAGTTTAATGTTGGTTCTTTCTAGCCCATCTAAAAACCGTCAAGCCATAGACTCTTAGAAGAGAAAGAGAGAGTGAGGACATACCTACATGTTCTGGAATGATTGGTTGGGTCTTGCTATATTTAGTAAATCTGTGACTTAAAACATGACCTTCTGATCTGAGGTGGCTAAGTTAGTCATGAAGAGAAGAAAACTGTTACAGACAGGGAAAAACTACTGAGTTGTTTTAAGAAGGGCAAGTTAATCTCCCTAGTACCTCCACTTGCTTTTCCGCCTCTTCTCCCCATGTTCCTTTCTCTCATTGTTGCTTTTCCCCTCAGGAGCTGCCACACTCAAAAAGATTAGGATCTACAACAGTAGTTCATTCCTTTGTTATTGGTTATCCTCTTAGTAATTTTTTCATTGCAAAGAATGCAAACTCTAACCCAATGGAATGAATTGCTAATGGTAGAAAATTGTTTCTTCTCTTCAGCGAAGATCTACTTCTTTTCTCCTGTCTTCTCTACTCATTCTCAGTTGTCTTACATGTGAAATGGGAAATGATAGTTTGCATTGTTAAAGGATTTACTTAAATAATGTAGATAGCAAGCTTACTGCAGTGCCTGCCTGGCTCTTCATTGCTACTACTACTATTAAAATGTGTCCCTTATGTAACAATATAAATTCTTTTGTCTTTTTTGGAGGAATAAGCAAATATTCTGGAACTACCTAAAGATATGAGATCTGAGAATATAAAAATGATTTTAAAAGGCTGTAAGATATATCCTGTGACTTCAAGAGTTTAACATCTTATTGATATGAGTGCAGTGGCTCACATCTGTAATCCCCACACTTTGGGAAGATGAAGCAGGAAGCCAGGAGCTCAAGACTAGTGTAGGCAACACAGCAAGATCCTTTTTATTAAAAAGTAAATTAGCTAGGCATGGTGGCACAAACCTGTAGTCCCAGCTACTGAGGAGGCTGAGGCAGGAGGATAGTTTGAGTCCAGGAGTTGGAGGTTGCAGTGAGCTACGAACATGCCACTGCACTTCAGACTGAGCAACATAGCAAAATCCCTATCTCAAAATAAATAAGTAAATAAATAATCTGATTGAGTGTAAGATACAATGCTCCAGGAAGAAAAGTTTAATTGACAATCTGAGACATATTTAGTGACAAATAAATGAGACTGATATTTGAGACTGTAGGATTTTCAAAGAGGGAGAGGCTACCTTAGGCTGGGGGTGAGGAACAGGGAAAATGAATGTCTTAAGTGATAGATGAGTGGACAATTGGAGTAGAAGAGGGAAGTTAAGTTGTGAAGTATGATGCAGAGTTGAGAATTCTTAATGATGGAGAGTAATCCTGATTGGATGCAGTGTGTGGATTGTGGGAAAAGTAGAGAAGAGGACAGTACTGGGCTAGACTGTGGATGGCCTTGAACGCTAAGATCAGAAATCTGAATTTTATGCTCATAGGATGATATTGAAAATGAGCAGCCACATAACACAGATAGCAGTTTAATCCACAACCATTTAAATTCCAGCTGGATTCCAGACAAAGACAGATGCTCACAGAAAACATTTCTAGTAGCTGGCAGTATTGCTTATTGGAGCAACTTGGTCCACTTGCACATCATAGCATGATATCCCACATTTTGATATGGGCACAGGGAAGGAACTGTATGTAAGCCACCTGAGAATGTCAGATGGTTTGGCTGAGTCATTTCAGTCACTGTGCACATGCCCCTCTCCCATCTACCTCTCCTGGCATTCTCTCCTCCTTAGAGTTCCATCAAATGCCATTCACAGCCAGTCATTGAGTGGCCTTGGTTTTCATAACCTTCATCTCACAACCTTCTGAATTTTATTCTTCACAATGCTGACTCTGCCATTCTAGCTCATCATAGGCATCTCTTCATAAATGCTTACTTGCATATGACTCCCAAATTTCTCCATACTTTCTTGCTTCTCAAATTGAACATGGTTATCCATATTTTGCCTCATCATTACATTGGTTGGCCCACCTCAGTGCTGTCTATTTTAGATTATACAATCTGGAAGAGGTCCTAGAGTAGCTTGGGTAAAAGTCATCCATGTTGTTTTATTACTTAGAGGAGATGAGGAAGGAAAACACAAAAGGGGACGTTAAATATTGCAAAACTGAGACAGATGGAATCTTCTTCACTGAAACGATCTTGCTTGATAGGTTTATTTAAATAAACTTAATAAAGAAATTGAGCACCCAAACACCACCATTACACCAAAACAATATGATAGGATGAACTAAATGCCCTCAAGCTTTGAGGCAGGGCTTCCCCTGCTTCATCCTCTCCCTGCCCCTACTGCTCTGTCCTGGCACTGTCATCTTACTTAGGCTGGGACCCAACCCCAGCACCTGACTTTGAGGAATGACCTTCACCTGGCCCCTGTCCTTCCTTATTCAGGGTGAGTCTAGTTTCCTCCCTTCTCATCCCCTCTCTGCTGACTCCATCATGACCAAATCCTCGTCTGACCACTTTAGTAGCTCTCTATCACTTCTCTAGAACCTCCAGTGTAGAAGAGAAACAACTCAAAGCAGATGAACCTGCTGATACCTGATACCCAAATACTGAGGAGCCCAGATAGCCAACTTCAAAGCGGGAAAAAGAGAGTGGGCATCCTCTGAGTCAGGGTGTTGCAGATAAAGGCAATGCTACATTTTGATGAGTTTTGAGGGAACTGGTGTTAATGCTAAGTGTATTAAATAACTAATGAAGAATAAATGGGCTTCATATTTGTCATCACTATCATTCTGCCTAAAGGAAATGTGCTTTCTGCTATGGCCAATTTAAGTCCATTGAGCTTTCTCACCCCAGGTTCTTTTCAATTAGGTTTCTCTATCTTTAACAGTTTTATTTTGTGATTTGAAGGGTTTTGGGATTTTATCATTTGGGGATTTTCTTCTCCAAAGACATCTGGGAAGTTTGGTCCTATATTATAAAACCAAAGCAATCTCTATCAGCGTAATCTCTCTCTCTCTCTCTCTCTGTGTGTGTGTGTGTGTGTGTGTGTGTGTGACCCTCTGTATAATATATACTTCTCAATATAGTATATATTATATAAATTGTTACTCTGAACCATCCAGGAAAGATAAAGAAAGTGCTGCAGGCTTTGGAAATACCACTTGACTCCTATAATTTCACTGGTATGGGGACACATGCCCCAAATTATCTGTCCCTTCATACTTCAGTTTTATAGTACTCCACAAAAAACACACACTTAGCTTGAAATATATACACAGCTGTCATTTTGAACTTCTTGGATTCCTGTGTAGTGTCAAAAATGTATATATTTTATATCAAGAAGATTTCTTTCTGATTATGAAGATAGTTTATGTTTACTATAGAAAAAGATAAGAAAAATAGTCTGCATTTCCACTACCCAAAGATAATTATGTTAACATTCTCTAATTCCTTTTCTACCCATAAGTATCTATATTTTAAAAATTGAAATCATGTACATCTTTACATTTTTTAAAAAGAAAGAGAACATTTTATAATGTGTATACATTAAATTTAAGCATTTATACAAGACCAGCAAATATTTTCAAATGGTAAATACTCAAATACTAGCTAATCTCATTTGTTGATTTAGAAGATTCAAAGATATCTTTCTTTATTGTTGAGCCAAATGACTTTTTAGAAGGCAGAGGATTTTGTTTGAACAAGTGATTGTCCCAACAAATCAGGTAATAAATAGGAACATCTTCTCTCATTCTTGTCCCTATGCACTTCCCAGGCTGTAATATGGTGACTCTACAAAGCACAAAGGGTAATTAATCCTTGCAGCAGGGAAGGGCTCATTTAATGTTTTGCATGATGCCTTAAGATTTTGTATGATTTTCCTGTAAATTTCCATATTAATAGATATTATACTCAATTGATCTATGCGTATTTAAATTCTATTTTGGTGTTGGTTTACATTTGGATAGGGAGTGGGTAGAAGTAGGAGACAAAGAAGACAAATTACAGAATTATGGCACTGGAAAAAGCAACCATCAAGGTTTTAGTGAAGTATTTATTGTTTAACAGAAGTCATGAAGATGAAGGGAGAATGAACTGCATATTGTTTTAGCAAAATGCAACATGGAGTAAGAAAAACTTTGGTGCCAAACAGATCTCAGTGTAAATGCTGCCTCTATCGCTTGCTTATGCAGGTGACCTTGGGCACAATCATCTAAATTTTCCCAGTCTTCATTTTCTTATTTGTAAAAATGGAGATAACATGCTTCAGGAGGTTGAGGAACATTCTAGAACCCTATGCAAAAATGTTTGTGGCCAGACAGTTTCAGGAGGGTCCATGAACTCTCAGCAATGTTAACTATCACTGTGATGCATTCCACTTTCCCTGCCTGGATACTCACACCTCGCATGCCCATGTGGGAGGGGTAGGATATGCTATCGGGTGACACAAATCCTTTTCTTTCTTGTGGGTAGAAAGATTAAATGAAATACAATATGTAAAAGCTAAAAGCTTGAAGCCTGGCAGATTACACAGGTGTGTTCAGTGACTGTTTCCTCCCCTTCTCCCACATCTAAGCCACATCAACTTTCTTATGAGTTCACAATGAAGATTCTGGAGGGGAAAAAATAATGTACAGGTAACATGAGTAATTTCAGCATGTGAGCATATCAATGGAACTTAGTTCTGCTTTGCATTCCATTTATTATTATACATTTTGGGTCATATTTTCTTTTAACAACGCTGATACTCTAAATCTTGATAATTACATTTTGCAGTAATTGCCACCTTCAAAAGACATTAACAGACAGTATTTTTCGTGATTTGCACAGGAATGCAGTAAGGCAGGCTGCTTTCTGCTGTTTGTAATATTAAGATTAGGGTGCATATCCCCTAACAGCTGACACTGAACTTGTAGCACTAAAATTTGCTTCCATTACTTAAAAACGACAACAAAAAACAAAATATATGCTCTATAAAAAAGTAGGTATGTAACGTTAGAAAAATATCAGATGTCTATAATTGAAGCTGATGCCAGATAATACAATAAAAACGAACACGTTTTATATCAAAGGTAAAAACTTGAAATATCCAAGAAGGGATCAAGTGTGAAATCACCTTCAGGATTTGAAAACTCTGAATGTTTTTCTGCATGTATAATCCACCAGGTGGCACTGTTGCCTGCTTTCGGCTCCGACCCCAGCGCCTCCTCCAGAGCTGAGTTTGTTTAGGTCTAGGTCAGAGCTAGTTCATAGATTTGTCAACTTGATGGTTTTTTTTCTCCATTTCCCAATTATTTTGCTTTGAAGATAAAATGCCTCAAATTCTAAGCTTATGTTAAAAATATTTGATCTATGTGTCACTTTAATTTGGAGCTCAATTCGCCTTTTACTTATTTTTTACAGTTCATTTAACAACCCACATTTAATTTTTAAAAAATGTTTAGAATGACAAGTAAAAATTGTATATATTTATGATGCACAACATGATGCCTTAATATGTGTATACATTGTGGAATAGTCAAATCAAGCTACTTAACATACGTATTAACTCACATACTTATTTTGTGCCTGTGCAATGAGAACACTTAAAATCTATTCTTTTAGAAATTTTCAAATATACAATGCATTAAATTAAGTTTAACCTAAAGCTGCCTTCTTACATGTTTTAGGTTCAGCCTAAAGGTTTCTCTGTACATAGTGAAATGTAACCTAATGTGGTGTGTAAACAGACTGTAACCTACTCTTGTAACAATCAGCAAGTTTTCACCAAAGACGGGCAACTCTTCAAACTGTGATCAAATAAGGCAAACAACAAGCTGTTATCAATCCAGCTGTTCAGGTACCTCACCTCCATTTTCTGGAGGTCACTTTCCTTTTTCTGTCTGTAAATCCTCTCCAACCACATGGCAGTGCGAAGTTGCTCTGAACCTATTCTGGTTGGGGATGCTGCCTGATTCACACATCTTCTTTGAGCGATTAAGCTCTACTGAATTTAATTTGTCTAAGGTATTTTAACACATGTATTGTAGTACTAGGTGGGTACAATATGTCTCTTGAACTTATCCCTCCCGTCTAACTGAAATTTTGTATCTTTGACCAACATCTCCCCAATCCCCTAACCCACCAACCTCTGGCCACCACCATGTTATTCTCAGTTTCTGTGAGTTTCACTGTTTTACACTCCACATATAAGTGAGATCATGTGGCAGTATTTGTTTTTCTGTGCCTGGCTTATTTCACTTAACATAATGTCCTCCAGTTTCATCCATGTGGTTGCAAATGACAGGATTTCCTTCTTTTTAAAGGCTAAACAGGGCTTGGCATGGTGGCTCATGCCTGTAATCACAACACTTTGGGAGTCTAAGGCAGGAGGATTACCTGAGCTCAGTTGAAGACCATCCTGGGCAACAGGGAAAGACCCCAACTCTGCAAAGATTAAAAAATAAAAATTAACTGGACATGGCAGTGCATGCCTATGGTCCCAGCTACTTGGGAGGCTGAGGAGGGAGGATTGCTTGAGCCCAGGAGGTCGAGGCTGCAGTGAGCCATGTTCATACCAAAAAATACCAAATATAATTCCATTGTGTACATGTCACGTTTTCTTTATCCATTCATCTGTTGTTGGACACAGGTTAATTCCATATCTTAGGTATTGTGAATAATGCTGCAATAAGCATGAGAGTGCAGATATATTTTTGACATACTGATTTTATATCCTTTAGATATATAGCCAGTAGAGGAATTACTGGACCTTATGGTGGTTCTATTTTTAATAGGTTTAGGAACCTCCATACTGTTCTCAATATGGCTGTACTAATTGACATTCCCACCAACAGTAGGCAAGTGTCCCCTTTTCTCCTCATCCTCACCAACACTTGTTATCTTTCCTCTTTTTGATAGCCATTCTAGCCGGTGTGAGGTGATAACAACTCTTAGGAGCTTGTGAAGAACGTTCAATCTTCACAACTACTCTATAAGGCAATTCATTTTTCTATTGTACACCTGAGGAAATTGAGTTTTGGGTAAATTGATTTGTCCAAGGTCAGGCAGACAATAAGCAGAGAAGCCAGATCTGAATCCAAGAGTATTTGAATCCAAAACCCACGTTTTAACACTATAATAACTCAGTTTCCTAGAGGAAATGATTATTAAATTCTAATGGTGTCTTCTGAGACTTGCTAGACAAACAAGAACAAGATAAGCATTTGTAAACAATGCCAATTACAAAAGCATTTTGCAGGTCTTCTCAAGTCTTCCTCATGATTATTATTTTTTTCTTTTTAATGTTTATTTTTCTAGAGTCAATCTACAGACTAACCTAAAATGTGTTTTATTCCTGCCCTGATTCTACCTAAGTAATAAAGTATCCATAAAACTTTAACTCAAGTCTTGGCTCCTACCATTCATAACATTCAAACTAAACAGAAAATAAGTAATGGCGTATCTCTAAATTCCAGATAATCCACATCAAAATCAGAATTGTTCCCTTTTGAGTGTGTGTGTGTATACATATCTGTATATATACACGTGAAATTATATTTGTAATCGATTTCCCTGCTAGTATTTGTTGCACCTTTGGTGTCTTTACTATATCTTGTTGTTCTCAGTTTCTTTATTATTGATAAGGAAAATCTACTCTGTCATTGTTAATAATCGTACCACATTGTTTCTGCCCTATTACTTCCATGTCCTGAAGTCCCAACCAAAAACTAAGAAGTCTCCTTAAATAAATGAACATATCTGTCTACAGTGTACAGTGTACAAGATTAGGGATCTTGCAGTCACTTTACTTTCAATTTCTCTTATTTGAATTGTCACTCTAATCCAAAAACTTATCTTTCTCTCTTACCCCTCCCCAATCCAATTCCTGCCTTTTATCAGACTAAGCTTTTCGCAGTACAGCTAAGAATACATATCTTTCTTCCTTTTTCCTCCCCATCTACTGCTTATGACCCACATAAGAGATGCCTTCCCCGTGAAGCCTCATCTGTTCTCTCCATCTCCTTTCAGATTTTGTTTTCACATCTGTTGGGTCAGGCATCATATTATATTTATTATAATAACTTTGCTCCACTTATATCTGGTTCCTGCTTACCACCTTTTCTATCTTGCCCCATTTCTTCAGGTCAATAACCACATCTTATTTACCTTTATATCTCCAATACAGAACTTCTTACTTTAAATATTCATAAGAATCATCTGGGGCTCTTGTTGAAATGCAGATTTTTGATTCAGCAGGTCTGGGATGGGGCGGGAACTCTGCTTTTCTCGGCATATCCAGCTCCCAGAAGATACTAATATGACTGATTCATGGACCACAGTCTGACTAGGAAAGTCCTGGTACATTTTGCATAACATTTTGCACATGGCAGGTGTTAACTCACATGTAACAGAGCAAAAGCAAAATACGAATTAAAACTACAATGAGATCCCACTACACACCCACTAATATGGCTAAAGACTGACAACATCAGATATTGATGAGGATGTCTGAGTGCCTGAATTCTCATAAACTGTTGGTAGGAATGTAAGATAACATGACTACTTGGGGAAAAGATCTAGCAGATTTTGTTTTTTTGTAAAATTAACATATACTTACCCCATGATCTAGCAGTTCTTCTCTTAGGTATTTATCAAAGAAAGATGAAAACACATGTTTACAAAAAGATTTGTACAAGAATGTTCACATAAACCCCCTGTATTAGCCTGTTCTCACACTGCTGTAAAGAAATACCTGACACCAGGTAATTTAGAAAGAAATGAGGTAAAATTGGCTCACAGTTCTGCAGGCTGTGTGGGAAGCATAGCAGCATCTGCTTCTGGGAAGGCCTCAGGAAGCTTTTACTCATGCCAGAAGGCAAAGCAGGAGCAGGTGTCTTACATGGCAGGAAAAGTACCAAAAGAGAGAGTAGTGGAGGTGCCACACATTTTTAAATGACCAGACCTTATGAGAACTCACTAACTATCACCAGAACAGCACTAAATGGGAAATCTGGCCCCATGAGCCAATCATCTTCCACCAGGCCCCATCACCAACATTGGAGATTATAATTAGACATGAGATTTGGGCAGGGACACAGATCCAGACCATATAATTCAGTCCCTGGCTCCTTCAAAATCTCATATCTTTGTAATATTTCAAAATACAATCATTCCTTCCCAACAATTGCCCAAAGTTTTAACTCATTCCAGCACTAAATCAAAAGCCCAACGTCCAAAGTATCATCTGAGACAAGGCTAGTCCCTTCCACCTATGAGCCTGTAAAATAAAAAACAAGTTAGTTACTTGCAAATACAATGGGAATATAGGCATTGGGTAAATACTCCTGTTCCAAAAGGAGAAATTGGCCAAAAAAGGGGGGCTACAGGCCCCCATGCAAGTCTGAAAACCAGCAGGGCAGTCATTAAATCTTAAAGCTCCAAAATAATCCTCTTTGACTTCATTTCTCACATCCAGGGAACACTGGTGAAAGGGGTGGGCCCCCAAAGCCTTAGGAAGCTCCTCCTTTGTGGCTTTGCAGGGTTCAGCTGCTCTGATGGGCTGTCATTGAGTGCCTGTGGCTTTTCCAGGTACACGGTGCAAGCTGTTGGTGGCTCTACCATTCTGGGGTTTGGAGGACAGTGGCCATCCTCTCACAGCTCCACTAGGCAGTACCCCAATAAGGACTCTGAGTGGGGGCTACAACCCCACATTTTCCCTCTGCATTGCCCTAATAGAGGTTCTCCCTGAGGGCTCCATCCCTGCAGCAGGCTTCTGCCTGAACATTCACACTTTTCCATAATCCTCTGAAATCTAGGTAGTAGAGCCTCAACTTTTGCACTTGGTGCACCCACAGACTTAACACCACGTGGATGCCACCAGTCTTATGGCTTACACCCTCTGAAGCAGCAGCCCGAGCAGTACCCAGGCCCCTTTAAGCCACGGCTGGAGAAGGAGCAGCCAGGATACAGGGAGCAGTATCCCAAGGCTGCACAGGGCAGTGGGGCCCTGTGCCTGGCCTAGGAAACCATTCTTACCTCCTACTCCTCCAGGTCTGTGATGGGAGGGGCTTCCATAAATGTCTCTGAAATGCTTTCAAGGTCTTTCCTCCATTGCCTTGGATATTAGCACTTGGATCCTCTTATGCAAATTTCTGCAGGCTGCTTGAATTCTTCTCCTGAAAATGGGTTTTTCCTTTTTACTATATAGCCAGGCTATAAATTTCCCAACTTTTATGCTCTGCCTCCCTTTTAAAAATAAGTTCCAATTTCAGGTTATTTCTTTGCTCATGTATATGAACATAAGTTGTTAGAAGCAGCCAGGTCACATCTTGAACATTTTGCTGCTAACAAATTTCTTCTGCCAGATACCCTAAATCATCATTTGCAAGTTCAAAGTTTCACAGATCCCTAGGATAGGGGAACAATGCAGCCAGCCTCTTCGCTAATGCATAACAAAAGCGACATTTGTTCCAGTTCCTAATAAGTTTCTCATCTCCATCTGAGACTGCTGCAGCCTGGACTTCACTGTCCATATCACATATTACTATCAGCATTTTAGTCACAACAATTTAACAATACTCTAGGAAGTCCCAAACTTTCCCCCATCTTCCTGTCTTCTTCTGAGCCTTCTACATTCTTCCAACTCAGTTCCAAAGCTGCTTCCATATTTTCAGACATCTTTATCCCAACCCCTGGTACCATTTTTCTGTATTAGTCTATTCTTGTACTGCTATAAAGAAATACCTGACATTGGGTAATTTATAAAGGAAAGGAAGCACGGCGGCATCTACTTCTGGGGAGGCCTCAGGAAGCTTTTACTCATGGCAGAAGGCAAAGCCTGAACAGTCATCTTACATGGCAGGAACAGGACCAAGAGAAAGAGAGAAGGGGGAGGTGCCACACACTTTTAAGTGACCAGATCTCATGAGAACTCACTCACTCTTAATGGAACAGCACCAAGTGGGAAATCTGCCCCTGTGATTCAATCACCTCCCACCAGCCCTCACCTCCAACACTGGGGATTACAATTTGACATGAGATGAAGGCCAGGGAACAGATCCAAACCATATCATGCCACAAACTGAGAATATCCCAGGAGTCTATTGAATAGCAAATGGATATCCACACCATGCAATGCTGGCTACTACTTCCATACCATGGAACACTGGCTCAGGTTCTCTTGCTGTTGCAGTCATGTAGGATAGGACTGCAGTCATCCGAAGGTTTGACTGGGATTACAGACTCTTCTTCCAAAGGGCTTGCTCATATGGCTGTTTGCAGAAGGCCTCAGACTTTTGCCACATAGTCCTCTCCATGTAGCTGCTTGGTGTCCTTATGACATGACTGCTGGCCTCCAACATATGAGAGATCCAAGAGAGCATACTCCTGTGGCCTAGCTGGCTGCAAGCTGCTCCTTGTCCTGCCTTGAGTCTTTCTTGATTAATGTTGGACCAAAGACTTCTAATGAAAATGTGTGAATTACTGATACACAACAACAACAACAACGTGGGTGAATCTCAAAAGCATCATGTCGAATGAAACAACCAGACTCAAGAGAATACTTACTATATGATTTTATTTCTTTTATATGAAGCTATAGAAGGCAAAACAAATCTATAGTTTTTTAAAAGGCAAAACAGTGGTTGCTTGAAAACCAGAGTAGGCAGAGATTATTTGGAAGGGCCATGAAGGAACTTCCTAGGGGGATGGGATATTCTATATCTTCATAGGACTTTAGGTTACATAGGTCTATGCATTTGTGAAAACTCAAAGAATAGTACACTTAAGAATTACACATTTCATTCTTTATAAATTTTATTTAAAACAAAAGGAACTCTAAACAAATTTTTGACTATCGTTAATGATATGTTGCTGAAATGTTTGGAGGTGAAGAGTACTGATGTCTGTAGTTGACAGTGCATTAAAAAATAAGATGTGCATTAAAAAATAATATGAATGGATGGATGGGTGACAGATATGTAGGTAAAACAAATATAACAAATGTTTATTGTAGAATCTGAGTAGCGGGCATGTGGGTGTTCTTCAACTTTTCTGTATGCTGGAAATTTTTCATAATACAATGTCTAAAAGAAAAAAAACAACAACAATGAGGAGATACTACTGCCTATATCTGTAACCCTGACTCCAGCTTGGGATAGATGCCATTGATGTACATTTGGAGAGGCAGTGACAGATCTCTGCTGCTCAACCCCTGCGCAGGGAAAAAGCTGTGTTCAGACACACTGAGAGTAATTGTGGCAAAGGACTGGAAATACTGGATATGCTGGACCATCAGTTACTTACAGAGGCTTAAGCCTCCTGAAGGACACAAATCAACATGGTCTAAGGTTGCCAGTGGCAACTAGAGTAGCTAAGAGTATGAAAGAGATACTCCAAGACTTGAATTTCACCATTCCAGGCCATACATGATTCACAAGTACCCTAATGAAATGTCTTGATAGTTCAGATTGAACATACATGGACATAGTTTACTAGACATATCTACAATTCTCTATGTCGACATCTCTAGTACCTTCTGTTATAATTTAATTCATATTTTTTTTGCTGAGTTAATCTGAAATGGTAACCGTTTTTGTTAACGGAAGACAGATGGAAACCACTGACGAGTTAGTCACTGCATTAATTTCTGCTGGACCATCTGATGGGGTGTACACACGTCTTCCTCTTACTGGGTCTCAAAGCTGGCTTCATATTAGAATCACCTGGGAAGCTTTTAAAGCACTAGAGATGACAGCCACCCTACGGCAACTCAGCATGGAGGAGTGTGCAGGAGGGAGGCCTGGGTGTTGGTACATTAAAAATTGTCTCCTGGTGATTTTAATATTTGCCACGTAACTAGGTCTTCGATTTCTAAAAGTTAAAACATCTTCAAAGGGACTGCAAGGAAAATAAAGTTTTACTTTAAAAAATATGCTATTGAGGGCAAAGTTTCTTAAGTTTTGTAGGTATCTTTTTCTTCCGGCTCTTAGAAATACTTATCAGAATGTGATGGGTCAATAAATTTACATTTAAATAGAACAAACATCAGTTTTGGATTTCCAGTAGTAAGATTTCACTGGCAGAAATTATTAATTATTATTGAATGTTATTGAAATTGAAGTGAAAATGCTACTAGTAAATGAAAATGCTACCAGTTTCACAAATTCTGATGTGTGTATGTCTGGCCACCATAGCTGGTTTACATTATAGGCAGGCTAAGCACGTGCTTGGGGCAGACAACAAAATATGTTTTTAGAAAAAGCTTCACATTTGATATTTCAATAGTAGCCTTAGAGTAATCAAATAAAGAAAAAACAATCAGTACTGTGTTGGCATTTCTTCCACTTATTCTGCCTATGGGAGGTGGGGAGGAAACATAGCCTTTGCAAGGATTAATGTCATGGAAGATCTTCACCAGCCTGGACAGGGAGTGGAAGGTGCTTCTGCAACGGAAGCATAACTATTGCTTTCTGCCGTCTCTCCTTCCTGCTTTGCTCCCCAGCCCAGGTGTCACCACCCAGGCAATCGAGAGTCAAAGAGTCTGAGTCCAGTGGAGGGAAGTTGTGCCTGGCCCAGAGGGTTTTAAGTGTGAACTGGATTGAGAACAACATGCTGATTGTTCTTTGTTTGCTGAGACTGGCTTGGTGCCAGCACAGAACTGGCTGGCCCTGAGAAGCTTCCAGAGCCTAGTGACCAGGTGTGAGGAACCAGCACTGGCTGCAGAGGTGGGGGTGGAGGAGAGCACAGAAGGCACTTCATAGATGGTTAGAAACCACCAAATTTACTGGGCAGGTTCCACACCAAGTTTTATCTTATTAGAGGAAGGGACAGAAAATGGCTAAAAAGTCAGGCCAGTAACAACACACAAAACTGAGGGAAGAAGGTAGAGAGGTTATCACACTGAATTCTAAGTGTACAGGCACTCCCCCAGAATAGGGGTTGAGACTAAGTGTCAAAACTCTTGTTGGTCTTTAGGATGTTTGACCTGCAGGAAGTGAAAAGGGCAGAAAAATTACCAGACCAAGTTTTCAGGAATGCTGTGGAATAATTCTATCAATGTAGCCCCCCGACTGTGGTAACAGAGAATCAACCTCCCTTGAAAGCAGGACTTTCTGAAAGGGAGAAAAAAGTATTTTTGTCTATTATTACTATACACTGAGCAAGTCAAACAGTAGTCAGCCATTGGCTTCCCTGATGTATTTGTACTGGAAAAAAATTTAAATATATGTAAAGGAAAACATACTTTTCAGAAATGGACATGCACAAAACTGTCATTTGCAGTATCTCCTGGTGGTGAGTTTGAGGAAGAATTTTACTTTCTTTTGTGTACATTTCTAGATTGCCTTACTCACTTTATATATGTATGTACATATGCTAAGACCATGTGTGTCTTTAAACCCAGAAAAAGTAGGAAGCTAGTTCTGTAGTAAAATAGTTTTTTAAATTGCAAAATGTATACTCTTGCCCACCTATTTAATTAAGGGTGGATGTGTGGATACATTGGCCTTTGAGCTGGCATTCCCTGTGCCTATCTCTGTGGGGAAAAGGAATGAAAAATTATTAAAATGCACACTTCCTTGTTAACATGACTGGCAGAATAATGATCATTTTGATAGTATTTTGTCCATGGAGGCTTTGAAAAGGACAGAGGGAGAGATTTCTATCTCAAGGAAAACTTCCAATGCCTTCCTGAGGTTATTTAAAATTCATAAGGTCATAAAAAAAAAAAACGGGGCTGAGACCTCGCTTCTACTATTTTGACAAATTGCCAACCAGTTTTCTTCTCCTGGAAACAATGTTATTTAGGTCCCATTTTTAGTTCTGCAAAGATGCCAGGCAGAACTAGGTCACTGTGATATGTATCAGTTAGTTAACTCATCCCAGTTTGGCTCCAGCCATTCATCATCCGCCTTTGACCTTTTACCTTGTTTCAGTCTTCAGTCACTAGCTCAGAGCTGCAATGCATGGAAATATCAAGCAGGATATTGCCAGGAAAAAACAAACAAACAAACAAACAAAAACAAAAACAAACTAAAACTCTATGAGTGAGCTGGGACTGTTATCATTGCCTTTATTCCCATTTTAAAGATGAAAAAACTGAGAATTGGAAAAGTTATAGAATTTGCCCTTTGTTATGCAGCAGCTCCCTGACTTTGCCCTGGGGCTGCTTGCACCTTGGTGTGGTCAGTGGATGGCTGATGACGCTGTCTGCATTGGCACAAGCTGCAGGAGCTACACTAGCTACAGATTTGCAAACACCCTCCCAGCCGAAATGCCACTCCTCGGTCTTAGTGCTAAGACCACAGGGGCAGCAATTTATTGGGGCTCAAGTGGATGGGTGCCATTCATGAACATCATTGTATTCTAATGTTAATCATATACCTTTTATTTTAAATTATATAAGAAATACATAAATACAGTCATAATGTAAGAAATTAAGGCAATATGAAAGAATCATAGGGGCCAAGGGAAAACTTCCACTTTGTCCTCTGAAGTTTCGCTGAAAAATCAACTCACAAAAGGCAGGATTAATTGGAGAAAAGGCATACAAATTTATTCGTGTGCACACAGAGAGAACCACAGAGCAATTACCACTAACCCCTCAATGGGGTGCAGCAGCTTATACACCACCTGGAGGTTACAGAAAGAATGGGGGCTCAGAGCATGACCAAAAACAGGTTATGGTTGAAAATCAGGTGATGGTGGCAGGACAGTTATGGGACAGGACATACGACCTGTTTTGCCTCATCCACCATGGAATAAAGAATTCCTGTGGAAACTTCAGGGGGTTGAAATACATCTTATAGAAGAGAAAAATCTCAGTACTCATTGGACCTGGGGTCTGCATGTACCCTGTGCCAACCCACTAAGTCAACAAATCCAGACACGTGAATCTGCGAAGATAGAAAATACTCAGGTTGTAAGACTGCTCTGCTGCTTAGAATGTTTCTAAAGTAACCAAGAAGCCCATACAAACATGCCTCAGAAAGCTGTTCAAAGGGGTATAAAATAATCTAATCTCTTCATCATGTCCTTGGGAAAGGAGTGAGTGTTTCAAATTTGCTACCTATAACTAAGCAGGTAATTAAATCTTCATATATGTTGTTCAAAGACAAAATTACAATAAATTTAAAGACCTTAATTGGCTTTTATTTGTGATTCTAGAATTGGGCAACATCTCATTCTACAAAGTGGAATGTGTTCGGATGAACTGAGCAGAGGAGGTTGGTTTTGCAGACAGAAAAGGGCTGAGAAAAGCAGAATCAAAAGACAAAAAGCAAGTTGGTTATTTCCAAGCTCCTTTCCTTGTAAAGGTTAAAACAGAGGGGACTTCCTTATCATGCCAGCTAAAACTGGCTTGTGTGGAGATTTGGCTATTATCTCTCATTCTCCTGATTTCTCAGAAGGTCAGGTAAAGAACTTAGTTTTGGCTTGGTGACATGGAACTTCAGCAGGAGTGACTGCATTTTGGTTTGGTCTGTTGAACCTAGTGCAGGGGCTCAATCTAAACCAACGACCTCCTACGAAGTTTATTTAATAATATAAAATGCAGGTTTAAATTTGATAATCTCCAAAGTCCTTTTTGACTTTTTCTTTAATCATTCATAAGCTAAATACCCCTAGAGATAACCATTCCATACATTACACCATTCCTTGGGGAAAAAATATTTTAGGCTCATTCCAGGTACATTCTAGAATATTGAGAAAAAAAAAAGAAAAAGTGTGTGTGTTGGGGGTGGGTGTGGTATTCGGAGTGAGGTAATAGAAGGGTAAATTTATGTCCTAGGTTATACTAATTGTAGGGGCCAGGGCCTACAATAAGCCCCTGAAGTTTCATGGAAAAATCACTTCACACAAGGCAGAATAATTGGAGAAAAATCATAAAAATTTATTTAACATATACACACAGGAACCTTCTGAATGAGGACCCAAAAATACACAGAAAATTGTCCAATTTTTGCTTAGGTTCAACAAAGTATGAGCAGTGATGCAGAAATATGATTGGACAATAAGGGTATGATCTAATGCTAATAGATGAAGTTGGGAAACCCCAGCAGGGCCTGTCTGTCTAGACTCCTCTTGGCCTCTCTGAGCAGCGTTCCTTCCTTCTGGGTGTGGCACAGGACCCTCTATGGAATGGAGGTCTTATGACCTACAGACAAATAAGGGAGGTCAGAAAATTTCTTTATGTCCAATTTTTATATACAGAAAAGCAAAGGGAAAGTCAGAGTAATATTCTAAGATTTTTATGGCTGCCTTTGGGGAAAAGGGATTCTGGTTTTTAGGACTCACCTTGAGAGAAAGAAGGTCAGAGAAGAACTTTTATTTCTGATGCCTTCATTTGGGGATATTATTTTCTGAGCTTCAGTGTAATGTTTCCTGCTTCTGTATTTGCCAGCTGACTCCAGCCATCTTCAAATTATAGATATAGAATAAAGGGTTAATAAAATACACATCACAGAGTTCATAGGGTAGTTGAATTTCTGAATTGTTTTTTTAAAGCATGATTCAAGTATACAAAGGGTGAGTGCTGTTTTAAAATGTATTTATATGTAACGTCCCCTGATTCCAGAAAGGATTAGGTGACATAAACTAAAAGTAAAAATCAGAGAAGAAAGAAACACAAGACTGGGACAAACGTCAATGAAGAATGCCTTGTGAAGAATCGGTAATATTGCTCTCCATCTCTCCCTTGCGGATAAACACATATTCAAATATAGCAAGGGATATCCAGATGAGTTTAAAAATTTCTTCTTTGATTAATTCTTTCTCAAAGTATTATCTCATTTGATCATATCACACATGAGTTTCACTCAGCTTTTTTTTTTTTTTTTGAGGATAGCAAACAGCAGTGTTTCCATTTTACAAGGAAAATAATACAGACTTGAAGAGATTAACTAATTTACCTATAGTCCTGTAACTAGTTGCAGCAAAACTCACAATTAAGATCTTCAAGCAAACAAATGGGCTTCTTAAAATTATATATAACATTTCCTGTAGGCTTTTGAAAAATATGATAAATAGTGACTGAAGGAAATAAAAATATTTCACCCCAAAGTATACTTCTTTGACATACTTCGAGGTGGGGTGGCTGTTCAGAGACCCTGCAAACGGAAGTAACCCTGCAAAGCTGTCTTTCGTAGGGGACATTTACATCTGTAGACAATCTGCACTGATGTAGCTAGGTTTTGTATGAGGCCTTTCCTTGTCTAAGAAAGATTAATGAGAGTCTTACTATCTATTCCTTCTGAGGACTGATACCTGTGAAGTTTTATTTATATAACAAGACCACCTTTGCTAGCCAGGCCTCCTCTCCTTGCCCTCCCATAATGTATGTTGCCACCATAATCTGTTTTGCCATGATCCAAGCTGCCATTCTTTCTGCAACCTCAGGATGGCATATGTTTCCTAACTCCATTGGAGGGTGGGGCAGTTACTCTGTGGTTTTCCTTCATGTGCACATTAACAAATTTGTATGCCTTTTCTCCAATTCATCTGAGTTGATTTTTTCAGCAAACTTCAGAGGGCAAAGGGGAGGTTTTCCTTTGGCTCCTACTGTTTTGTTGCTGTGAGCAGGATTCCAAAGCTCCACTCTTCTGGAAGCTGCAGCTAAGGGAACTCAGGACCTGACAAGCCAGCAGAAGGGTAAGAGATTCTTACCCATCAGGCTCCCAGCCTCTGTCTGTCTCTCTGTGGTGGAGCAAATGGTAAAAAGCACTGTTTCTTTTTCACCTGCAAGGTTTTGATTAATAGGAGAAAACGATTTGTGTGACTAGTCTTGGTGTAGTCAAGTACAACTCTGTATACTCATATTGAATCCCTTTTCTTCCAGAAATCATCTTTTCCTATGCCTTTGTTTTTCTGGGTGTAGTCACGTACAACTCTGGTGTATTTTTTGGTATGCATATTCATATTTAATCCCTTTTCTTCCAGAAATAATATTTTCCTATGCATTTGTTTTTCTGTGCTGTTCTGTCAGAAAGATGGGTACTGGATAAGGTTTCCTCTCGTCTTGTTTTATGTCCATGAGAGCTTGACTTGTGATGAAGTGAGAGCACATTCTTTTTGTCTCCACCATCTGGGGGGCATGATCTTCAAGTCATGACAGGTGACCATTCTAAAAATGGCTGGGAACTTGAGGCCAGCACAGTTTCTGTTCTGAACGTGTCAAGTTCTCAGGCGAGTTTGTCTTAACAAGTCCCATCACCATGGGACTTCTGTTGTATCAACCTTGTTGCTTGTTAGTCTATGGCAACAAGAGTGTTTTGCTATCTGAGACTATCCCTGGTAATGAATTTTGGGGGAGGGGGATTTGGGGGATTGCTTCTTCTATGCCTTCTCTAGGAAGCACCACTTTGTTCTAAGCCTGGCAAATTATAATACACCCTGAGCTTTCCATAAAGAGGCAAAGACTCCTACGTTTGAAAAAAAAAAAAAGGAAATTTGGAGATCCCTTATTCTAAATAATTGACTTCTTTGTACCTGTAGGAAGACCAAATTGAAAGAAAGACACATATAATAGTATCATGGTTAGCCTTAGAGATTTTCTTGACTAAATTAAAGAGCAAAAATCTGACCTGAAACAAAGTTAAAAGCCTTTGTACATTAAAACTGCCTGCTTTGGACCCTTTGCAGGATTCACAATGAAGTCTAGTCCAGCTTGCAGTGTGACAGCTAAAATTCCATGCCTTCATTCCTGCAGCCTTGGTTTGATTCCTGGTCAGGGAATCAATCTCTTTTGGTTTGAAGTTTGTGTGACTTTTGGCTTTTGGGAGTAGGCATTTATTGGTCCTTTTCTCTTTCATGGGAAGCTTTTGAGTGGGACATATGGGGCTTTTGGGCATTTGGGTGAAAATGGTCAGCTGAGACGCTGAGACTTTAAGAGAATGCAGCTAGACAGATGTGGGTTGTAACACCTTTGTGGCTAATAAAACTCCTTTCTTTGAGCTGTCTTTGAGGTGGTTCTGGATCTTATGAGGTGAGAGAATATATATATTTTTTTAAAGTTAAAAGCCAGAAATGTCAGTTGTTTGTACTGGTTAAAATCTGTTAGAGATTTAAAAGGATTTTTTTGAAAAGATCTCCATGGTCAGAAGTCAGCTTCATTAAAAGCCAAGATTCAAGCTATATATACACATATACTTTTCTAAAAAGGTCTTCCTGCTTTTTAAGGCCTGTTTGGGGGAATTTTTTTCAGTCAACTGAAACCTCTTTTAAATATGTGCTTGGTTCCTCTGTTCTTTTCCTTTCTCAAGAATTATTCTATTTACTTCTCCTCCCTATGCTGTCTTTTTCTTTACTGTCTTTGATACCACATGAAAAGACCTAGAAGGGAGTGCTAGTGACTCAGGCCCCTTAAGAAACTCAGAAAAAGGTGCCACTCACCCCCTTTTGAAGTCTTCTGTTTTCCTTGTGGAGTTTCAAGAGTCACAGGCAGGTTCTCTCAGGTCTAAAGCTCTGCTCTATTTTACATTCTGTTACCTGATCTCTTTGGCCTTGGGGATGCTAAGAATTACTTTGTACTCTAAGAGAGAACTTGACCTTTATGTGTGCAATGGCTGGTGGGTCACTGGCAAGAACTACAGTTTAGGAGGTTCTGACAGTGATTGCAATAAATGGTTGTCACTACAGGCGGCTATGTATCTCTTTGTGTTTAGATGAGAAAGGTGCAGTTTGAACACTTGGAGTCTATGAGAGTGCTCACCACAGAGGGATGAGACTCCCATGGGGGATGAGCTTGTCAAAGTGGGTCAAATGATTCTGGGTTGCCCACCAGCTTAGGGGCAATGTCTTTGTAACAAGAACTGTTTGCCTAGCCCTCATCTCAAGATGTGTGCCTATTTTGTAGCACCTGGAATTCAATGGAAAAGTGGAACAGAGTTTCGCTCTGTCACCAGGCTGGAGTGCAGTGGTGTGATCTCGGCTCACTGCAACCTCTGCCTCCCAGGTTCAAGCGATTGAGGCTCCTACCTCAGCCTCCTGAATAGCTGGGACTACAGGAGCGTGCTACCATGCCCAGCTAATTTTTGTATTTTTAGTACAGACAGGGTTTCACCATGTTGGCCAGGATGGTCTCAATCCCTTGACATTGTGATCCACCTGCCTCAGCCTCCCAAAGTGCTGGGATTATAGGCATGAGTCACTACGCCAGGCCGGAATCCTTGATTTTTAAAGATCTAGATATTATACTTTCCAGCTGTGCCTGCTTTTCACATATTTAAATATTAGGTCCCCCATAAAACCTGCAACGCTTTTTTGGGGCCCAATTTGTTAATGAGCTTTGCCCTGAGGTCAGTGGTCCAGTTGAAGAATGAAGACAAAATTTAAAAGCCACCTATTCAAATAGATTGGTCTCCAAAATATGACTTTCTGGTGTTTAGCTGGTTATTTTGAAAAGGTTTCTAAATTTCCTCTAGGCCCATCTGCATGTTTCCTTATGAAATCCTATGGTTTTATGTTACCTTGGCATTTATTTTTAATCTTCCTCTAACACACCCAAACTCCTTGAAAAAGCTAAATCCTCTTTCTCTGTGCTTTGAGATGTAAATTTGCTACCATGTTTAATCTAAAACTCAGTGAGGGCTTTACCTATGTAAGAAAGATAAACTTTATCCTTTTGCATTTACAAAGGTACAGTTTGAATCCAACTGCCTTTTAAACTAGTGAGTTTCAATGGTCTCACGGCTAAAATTTTAAAGTCAAAGCTATAAAGTCTTTTTTTATGTTTGTATTTTTATGTATACATGGGTACACATCTATGTTTATATATTGTCCCAACTTTATAAATAAATGAGTGCTCATAAATAACTAGCCCAAAAGTTTATTAAATTTACATGATTTTAGTAATCTTTCATAAATAAAGTGATTTTAAAAGTTATTGGTAAAATATAAATGTCTTCAGAATTTAATTTAGACTTTTTTTTTTGCCTGGTTCTATTGGTCAGACAGGTGTATACTGTCTCTAATAGATGTTTTAAAGTGATAAAACTGTTGCTTTTATGACATTTTTAATCTGTGAGTTTATGTTTTTGGATTTCAGCCTTTAGATTTTGAGGTCTAGGCAAGTGACCATGGTGAGGCCTGGGAACAGGGCCTAATCCCTTTCTCCCTGGCTCAGCTGTGCCTTCTAGCCTTGCTAGGAGGAGTTGGATCCTCCAGGCATAGTCTTCACATCCCTGTCCCTTGTCCCAGGATCTGCATCTGGTACATAATTAAAATTGCTTATTTCCTAGGATTTTCACAAAATAAGGGTTACCAAAATAAAATATAACATTGTAATTAATATATGTAGTTAAAATTGCTAGATATATTAATAAAATAAACAGTTCTGTATACAAAGTACATAAGAAAAGTAGGAAGTATTTTTGGTTTAAAAAAGGTTACATAAGAAGACAGGAAAATGTGGGTTTTGTTAAAGGAAAAGTAATTTTGTTTAGTTTAGAGGATTTTAAAAGTTGTTTTAAATTGAAGATAATAAAAATAATAATAGATAAAACTGAATGGAGCCAGGTGCAGTGGCTCACGCCTATAATCCCAGCACTTTGGGAGGTCGAGGTGGGCAGATCACCTGAGGTCGGGAGTTCAAGACCTGTCTGGCCAACATGGCAAAACCCTATCTCTACTAGAAATACAAAATTAGCCAAGTGTGGTGGCACATGCCTGTAATCCTAGCCACTCGGAGGCTGAGGCAGGAGAATTGCTTGAACCCAGGAGGCTGGGGTTGCAGTGAACAGAGATCACGCCATTGCACTCCAGCCAGGGCAACAAGAGCAAAACTCCATCAAAAAAAAAAAAAAAATCAATGGATACAGAAAGTTGGAAAGAAAGAAAATGGGGAAAATTATAAGATGTTAAAAAGGGTTTATGGAAATATTATTGTGTGTGGTCAAAGCTGATTGAGATTGCATGAATCTACTTATAAGATTTTATTAAAATTATTGTTAGCATTAATAATACACTGATGCAAAAGTGAAATTTGACTTTCTTTTTAGAACATGATTTTTGTGTAATGTTCATAAGAGATAGTAAAATATTTTTTGTTTACATTTTATGTAAATTGCAAAAAAAAAAAGGGAAGAGAGACAGATTTTGTTTGCCTCTTTATCGGGTCTTTGTGTGTGTGTGTGTGTGTGAGAGAGAGAGAGAGAGACGGAGTTTCATTCTTGTTGCCCAGGCTGGTGTGCGATAGTGTGATCTTGGCTCACTGCAACCTCCACCTCCTGGGTTCAAGCGATTCTCCTGCCTCAGCCTCCCAAGTAGCTGGGATTACAGGTGCCCACCACCATGCTCGGCTGATTTTTTTGTATTTTTAGTAGAGACAGGGTTTCACCATGTTGGCCAGGCTCGTCTTGAACTCCTGACTAAGGTGATCCATTGGCCTCGACCTCCCAAAGTGCTGAGATTACAGGTGTGAGCCACCACACCTTGCCTATCAGGCCTTTTAATTGTTTGAAAAGCTGAGTCTCCTGTCACTCTATATGATTTTGCCTTTTGAAAGCTTTGAATTATCACTTTGGCTAATTGAATGAATGTTTTTTTTCAGTGACTTGTGTTCCCATTTTGAGCACTTTCCAAAATCATATTTCAAATTCCAAATTTGATCTTTGGCCTAAAATTAACTTTTTGTATATTAGGGATCCTGAAAGTCCAAGAGAGACTTATTAGGCTAATTTAGTATGTTAAAGTGATATGGCAAGCATTGTCAAATAAGAAATGGTGTTTAACTTGTATAAATATGTTATTAATGTGTCCCAAGGTTGTATAGATTCCTTAAATTCTTACATGTCTTAGGATATGTTATCAGTAATAATTATGATTATTACACTAAATTGTTGTATGCCACTGGAATAACCAACTTTTCTTATTAATTCTGTCTTTATAGCTATTTCTAAGTATTTTGTCACCCATAGATAATTATTATTTTACTTTGATTTTTCTCAAAGAATGGTTTATAATTGGCTATAGTCCCAAATTTCCTTCTTCTTCAAGAAAATTTTTGGAAAGCATCCTGACCAGTATTTAACACTCTTGAATACAGGTTTCTGGTAACTTTGGAGATCATTGTTTAATCTACTCCATAACATTGGACTAGATTAAAAACTTCCAGGACTCTAATTAAAAAGCTGATGTGTTCTGCCGGGTACAGTGGCTTACACCTGTAATCCCAGCACTGTGGGAGGCCGAGGCGGGTGCATCATGAGGTCAAGAGATCGAGACCATCCTGGCCAAAATGGTGAAACAGTCTCCACTAAAAAAAAAAAAAAAAAAAAAAAAAAAAAATGCTGATGTGTTCATGAGGATTGCTAACTCAGCAGCAATCAAAGCAAGTATGAATTACATGGGAATGAATAGAGGACTGAAATAATTTTTTATGACTTTGTTTGAAACATTGCTGATTCTTTTTATGTTTTGTTTTCCAGAGTCAAGAACACTTTTTCTTTTGAGCTACTTGTAGCTTACAACAATATACTTTTGTATATTGTTAAAGTACACTTTTGTGTATACTTTTGTGTATATTGGTAAAGTATACTTTTGTGAGCAAAGTTGAAAGGTTTATCTTACTCTTTACCTGATTTCTCCAGAATTTGGAAACTGTTGGGAAAAGCTGAGTGTTGGGAGAAGCTGAGGCAGGGCTTGCATGTCTGACATAATGTAAAAGAGTCTTGGAACATGTCCGGGGTCCAGGGTCTAAAACCTCTTGTGGCCTTTGGAACACTAAATTCTGTGCTAAAGGGTGGAAGGCTACCCTCACCCACCATAATCTAAGCCCAGGGCATAAAATCCCTCGTGGCTTGGATAGAATCCAGGGCTTGTAGCTCTGGAATGGGTCTAGACTTGCTGGCTCCTTGCTCCTTGCTCTCCCAGGATCAATTGTCTCTTGAGTTAAAAGAACCTGCTCTCCATTACCTCAAGTAGCAGAACATGTTCCCTATAAATGCTAAACCATCACAGCTGTAGATCATACGCCTGACCTTTTGTCCTCCACATTCTCACCACCTGTTTCTTTGTTGGATTACCAATAAATAGCGTGGGTTCCCAGAGCTCAGGGCCTTTGTAGCCTCCATGATCGCGATGGGCCTCCTTGTGTCCCACCTTTCTCTCTCAAACTGTCTTTTTCTCAATCCTTTGACTCCACTGGACTTTGTCACCCCCAATACCTGGTGTTGGGTCTGATCACCCCAACAGGAAACTATTTGTGAGTATTTTTAATTTATGGCAACATAGTTACTTGCATAATTTCAATAAGAATCTGTTTTCTTTTGTAACAGAATGTTATTTGAGACACTAGTTATTTTTCCAAGGTTTTTACTGGAAAGGCATATTTTCAGATATGACCAGACTGCTTTGAGATTGGAAAGACTGATATGGTACCTTGTCAACATGGTCCTCTTATAAGGTTTCTTTGACCTTATAAGAGGTAGGTAGGTAGGTAAAGAATGTCACTTTCTGATAGGACCAGGAACTTCAAGATCTTGTGGGACCTCAAGAATAAAAGAATTTACCCAATTCATGTGGATATTACAAGCACAGTCTGTTGGCAAACTCTTGGCTTGATTTCCTAGCCTCAAGGCTTTTAAAAGTCTAATCTTAGATTCTTCATGATTTTCTCCAGCAAAGCCAACTTAAAAAACCTACATAGTCAATCACTGTGTTTGCTGCATTTTATGCAAATAATCAAGCCAAATACAATAAAACTAAAACTTATTTTGCAAATAAATTGGTCCTACTATTCTTTATGCTTGGTAGAAATGGGGAACTGGGGAGAGAAAAAATTATGTTTGAGAAGAAAATTACAGTACACTTGTTATTCGATTGTAGCCTTGTTGGTAGTTTTTTAATTTTTACAATTTCCTACAATTTGGGCTGAACCCTTAATTCTTTCCTTGTTACAAGTCTCCAAACTAATGTTTTCACATTTTTCTTCTATTTCTCTCACTTGGAATCACTAGAAATCAAACCTGTCCTTTTTTTTTGGAAACAGACAACTTGAATTAAACTCTAGAAGAAATCACCACAGCAACTTATAGATAAACAGCCTTCATGCCTGATGTATGGACTACTCAGAAAGCTCACTTGAACACTTAATTCAAACTACAAATCCAGAAAAAATCTGTCAGATAGCCCCTGCCATCTGAAGATGCTTTAGAGTCTCTAGAAAAATCAGTGTGTAGACTGCTTCAGACATTCACTTTTGTTTTTCTTCTATTTCCTTAGAAATACCTCTTACTAAAGATGTTTGCCATATATAGAGGCCTAGCCCATCTGCAATGCCACCTCCTGAAATGGGACACAGCTATTTAATTAACCTGATCTATTCTCAGGTCTAAGAGGTTGATTCAAGAAGATATGGGATATGTTTAAATTTAGTCTTTTTTGTTTATCATCATTTGTTTTCTTTTCCCTTCCTTTTCCTCTCTATCTAACAACATTTAACCCAAATATCTGCAAAGTTATCAACTATGTACAAAACATTTTAAAGTTTCAAAGTAAGGTGGTATGGTTTGGCTGTGTCCCCACCCAAATCTCATCTTGAATTGTAGCTCCCACGATTACCATGTGTCGTGAGAGGGGCCTGGTGGGAAGTGATCGAATCATGGGGGCAGGTCTTTCCTGTGCTGTTCTCATGATAGTGAATGAGTCTCATGAGATCTGATGGTTTTATAAAGAGAAGTTTCCCTGCACAAGTTCTGTCTTGTCTGCCGCTATGTAAGATATAACCTTTTACCTTCCACCATGATTGTGAGGCCTCCCTAGCCATGTGGAATTGTGGGTCAATAAAACCTCTTTTTCTTTATAAATTAACCAGTCTCAAGTATGTCTTTATCAGCAATGTGAAAACAGATGAATACATAAGGACTGAAGGAAATCTCCCTAAAATATTTCATCCTAAAATATACTTATTTGACATATTTTGAGATGGCTGCTCAGAGAACCGACAAACAGAAGTAACCCTGCAAAGCTGTCTTTGGTGGGCGGCATTTGTATCAGTAGATAATCTGCATAGATGCAGCCAGCTTTTCTGAGGCCTTCCCCTGTCTGGACCTAGAAAAAATTACCTGAGAGTCTGATTATCTTAAAAGGTCTAAAAGAAACATTTACCATCTATTTTCTCTAAGAGCTTTCACCTGTGAGTTTTATTATATAACCAGACCACCTTTGCTAGCTACCCTCATCTTTTCCCCCTTTCATAACCTGTGTTACCACCATAATCTGTTTTGCCACAATCAAAGTCCCCATTCTTTCTGCATCTTCAAGATGGTGTATCGGCTTCTGAATGCCTTTGGGGGTGGTAATCACTCTGTGGTTTGCTCTCCATGTGCATGTTAATAAATTTGTATGCCTTTTCTCCAATTAATCTGCCTTTTGTGGGTTATTAGCAATTTATACACTTATTAATAAACAGTTTCTCTTGCAGAGATTTAATGAGTATGGGGATGAGACACTCAAAGCTTTGTGTGGAGGGTGGTTTAGGCAGTGGGGATGCAGCAAAGGTTTTGAGGCATAAATGAGCTTATCAAGGTCTCTGAGAAGAAGAAATAAGAACAAGCAGGCTGGGCACAGTGGCTGACGCCTGTAATTCTAGAACTTTGGGAGACCAAGATGGGCAGATCACATGAGGTCAGGAGTTTGAGAACAGCCTGGCCAACATGGTGAAACCCCATCTCTACTTACAATATAAAAATTAGCTGAGCATGGTGGCAGGTACCTGTAATCCCAGCTACTCAGGAGGCTAGGCAGGAGAATCACTTGAACCCAGGAGGTGGAGGTTGCAATAAGCTGAGATGATGCCACTGCATTCCAGCCTGGGTGACAGAGCAAGAATCTGTCTCAGAAAACAAAAAAGAATAAGTAGCAGGCCAGGCCAGGCCAGGCCAGGCCAGGTTGTTAAGGATGATGTATATGAGATTGTGAGTTGGAGGGAACTGAGGTCTGGGAAATACGCAACTACTCAGGGGTCAGATGCTGTGAGGCACCATCAGCCACAGTGAGGAGCCTGGATTAATTCTGAATATGAGAGAACATTTGTAGTGTCTGAGCAAATGAGCCACAGGAAATGATTTCCCAATTCAAAAGCTCCAACTGGCTGCTGAGTGAAGACTAGAGAGTAAGAAGTGGGAAGGGAAGAAACAGCTAGAAGGTGAGTAGAGTAGGGTTCGGGAAGAAGGGGGGTGGCCTAAGGCATTGCTGGAGGAGGTAAGAAACAAGTTGTGGGGCAGCTTTGCAAACAGGTGATGTCAGGAATCAGGCTGTGGCTATTAGGAAGTCAGGGGTTTCTTACAGCCCAGCAAGTAGGCAGGTTCTGTCAGTAGGCAGGTAAGCGATGTGAGCAGTTATATGACACCGGCCAGCAGGTGTGGAACACTTACCAGCAGGTGGGTCAAATCTGCCAACAGGTGAGTCACGCTGGCAAGGGGACCAGACACTTCTTTAATTAGATGGTATGGGCTGAATTGTGTGTCCCTGCCCCCTTAAAATTCACATATTGAAGTCCTCACCCCTAGTACCTCAGAATATGATTGCATTTGGAGACAGGGCCCTTAAAGAGGTAATTAATTTAAAATGAGGCCACAGAGGTTGGCCCCAATCTGACCAATGTCCTTATCAAAAGAGATGAGGACATAAACATGCACAGTGGGGTAAACCACATGAAGATGGAGAGAAGATGGCCATCCATAAGCCAAGGAGAGTGTCCCTCAGAGGAAACCCACTCTGCTGATACCTTGATATTGTTCTGTTACCAGAAAGTGGGGGAATCTTCAGTCCTTAGTTATTTTGGGAGAAAGATTTCAGCCAAGAAACAGTTCAAAGATAGCAGAGAGTTTTATTGAAGGGAAATGGAGAGGAGAGAGTTTATTTAAAGAGATAGTACACTCTGAAAGATGAGGCAGAATGGGCTCCTGAAAGAGTGAGTAGGATAGCAGCCCCAAGAGCTCTACACTGCAGTTTTTATTATGTGGAACCCTTTCTTGAAGTTCCCACCTCTGCTTTAAGTCTCTACCTTTTTTCTTTGTCTAGTTTGTCTGCTATTGCCTTAAGTCCCTGCCTTTCCCCCATCTAGTTCCCACACCAGGGTGTGGGATTCTCCTTTACTGTCAGTTGATGTGCATGAGCAGCCCAGTGTTGGCTGCAAATTTTACCTATTGGCAGCACTGCTTGTTACCGTCACCCCCAGAAGATGGGATAACAGTCAAACCTATACTTATGGCACCTGTGTATCTCTTAGGAGTTTCTGTTTTGCCCTCTTTCCTCCTTATCAGCATGTATCTAGCTACATTCTGTCAGGTTAACTGCAGAGCATGCTCTTACCGGGCATCTTAATGGGAGTTCCTTCTTGTATAGGTACTTGCCCTCCTCTCTGATCCTGTCTAGCATACATGTTTCAGGTGGTCTCTGGCATGTGAGATTTTCCAGACCTCCCTTTTTTCAAGGGGTCCTCCTGTCTGCTTGCATCAATCTGCCTATTCTAACAGTTCTTCAACCCTTCAGAATTATGAGAAAATAAATTGCTGTTGTTTAAAGCCTCCCAGTCTCTGGTACTTTGTTATGGCAGTCCCAGCAAACTAACACAGGTGGACAACTTGTGTAAGTCTCTGAGAGGTCCTGCATGTGTCTGAGGGCTACAGAAGCAGCTGAAAGAGGTTGCTGAGTGTATGGGGGACTTGGGAGAGTGATATGGAGGTCATGGGTGGCTAGGGGATTCTATAAACCAGTGGGTGACCAGGGCAAAAATCCAGGGATGATAACAAGACAGCTCATTGACACAAGGATATCTGAGCACTGACGATGAGTTATGTGGAGAGAAAAGTGAGAAGACAGGGGATTTGAGTAGTAGCTTAGCAACTCCATTGAATCCCTGGAGACTGGACCACAGTAGGTGACCCTGGAGAGATTCTGGACCTCTGGTTGAGAGCTTAGGAGGATAGTTGGAAACCATGATGCTAAGAGTAATTTGAGGAATTGGGCCTAGAGGTTATTTATGGGCAGTCAGTAATGACACCACTATCATCTAAACAGGAACAGTGAGAAGCCAGTACTCTACCAGCTCCTAGAAAAGGGGTCAGAAATCCACCTCCTTTTTCACTGAGGCCACACCTTGTGGCCGAGCACAGATTCTGACTTTCCCATCTTACCAAATATTTTAATTTACCAAATTTCTTGCTTCCCTAATCTGTTTCTGGGTCTGCAGAATCTGGTAGGACACATCCTAGGTGTGAGCAGGCAATATAGATAAGCTGCTCTAAACTGTGCTTCCTCTAGTCTTATAATTTCATAATAATAATTTTTTCCCTTTTTTCAGCTTTTGAGTTTTACTACAAAGAGTTACACTAATTAAAACTTTCCATTTTGTTTGTTTGTATTTACCTTCGGAATGCACTAACACAATTACAGTACTATTAACTAATTTTGTACGCCTTCTACGAAAGGTGACTTCAACAGAAGCAGCCTCTGTTTATCTCGGAAAAATTATGTCACTGAAACAAGTAGACCCTTTATTTTTAATGAATGTCAAAAGAGATTATAATGCTTGGGTTTCTGTAATCTGCAGGAAAGATATTTACATGTGTCTAACAAAACCAGTTACACCCAGGTGCCTTAGGTTAAGTAAATCAGATGGCATTCATGCCAGGTCAGAAATAGGGCAGGGCCCAGCCAGTTTTTCACATGACATAAAAGAGGGAACCGGTATCTTCAGGGATGGAAGCTGGCCTTAAAAAGTTCAAGGAAGTTCAAGTCAAATGTAAAATTACCTGGAAATTTTGGATATAATTATAAAAACTCATGCTATTTTTTATCCTCCTCTATAAATTACCTATATTTTTAGAACATGTGAGAGTGGGGCCCTGACCCCATTGGTATAGCCATTACCAGAATGATAATGATAGAATCATTATCAAGACTTTAGGGTATAACCATTAGCAAGACCAGAGTCTGGAAGCAGCTGTGGAGAGAATTTGAGGCTAGATGTATTCTGATTTTTCTGATTTTTAGTTTGCGCCTTGATAGGTTAATTCCAGTTTCAAGCCTCAAGGCTGGCCTGTGCATTGGTGAATATGGGCTGTCAAAGCTGGGGGGATGGTAAAGGTTATGTAGCACAATTCCTAGAACCTGCCAGACCTGAATTTGAGTATTCACTCTGCTACTCACCAGCAGAACAATCATGGGCCAATGTCTCGAGCTATTTGAGCTTTCATTTCCTCATCTGCAAAAAGGGCCTTGTTAAGTACATATCTCTTGGGGTTACTGTCAAATGAATGACAAGCTTTAAAGCAAGTACTCAGCACAGTATCTGACACATGTTAAGTGTTGGGGATTATTATCATTATGACCAGAAAAATGTACCCCAATTTGAACAATAGGGTAAGGCCAAGCTCTGGGGGAATGTACGTAATATCCAATTTAGCAGAACTTAAATTTTCTAGCACTGGCAGGATATTGTCCATATCCTCTTTGTTCATTCAGTAGGTGCCTGGTTGCTTAAAGGGTGGACAAAATTGATGATCTTCTAGGTCAGATGTGTGGTGAAGTCAGCAGCTGATGGCATCAGAAGAGAAGGGCTCTCTTCATCCACTGCTCCTGCATCCACTGCAGGGCTCAGTCCTGACACTTCCCATAGAACCTTAGGTGAACACCTTAACCTCTGTGATTTAGAAATAACATGGATATAAAGGGCATGCTTATCTACAGACCAGTTGTGAAAACCAAGTAAGACTCTAACGTAAAAGCATTTTGTAGGCTGCAAAGCACTCAACACATTCAAAGTTCAATTATTATTCCAGACTTCCTTTCCTTACTTAAGCATTTAGTGACCTCAAATTGTCCCTGGCCAATCTGAGGCTCTTCTCTACCTAGTGTACAGAGCCCCATGTTTCACACAATAGCTTCTCCCCTTCATGCAAGTGTCCCCATGGTGTCCTGTCGGCTGCACTCCACCATGTAACACACCAGGATACCAGGTTACCACTTACTACCTAATCTGATACTTCCCAAACATGCCTGATCATGAGACACCCAGTGCTTGTGAGAAATAGAAGTCCTCAGACACCACATAAGATTTACTAGATCCAAATCTTCAAAGGAGGGGCTTGGGACAGTTTTAACAAAAGCCACAGGTGATTCTGTAATTCAGCAGGTTTGGGAAACAGTAAACTAATACATGCAAATGTGTTGGTTAACTAATATATTACTCTATCTGGACTCAACCCAATTAAAATGTATAGCTCTTTTAATATCTTAAGTGGGCTATACTAGTTCTGGAGATTTCAAGTAGGATCCAAGGGAGGGTTTGTGAATAAAAAGAATTCTTTTAATCACACTATTAGGAAGAATGTTTATTAAATTCTACATACATTTTTGTAGAACCATAGTTTGAGATATAAATATCCTTGGGGGAAAGCTATAGGATGACCAGTGGTTAGAAACAACAAACAACAATTTTAAAAAATTGAAAGAAATTAAGTCCAGAGGTGAGCCACTTTAGCAAGAATCTTTAAATTTGAGAAGAAATATTATCTTATTTCACTGATTCTAAAATAGATTTTTTTTTCACATTTTAACGTCTCTGAAATCAGAATGTTTCTCAAAGTTGATTAGTAACAATTTTTCTTAGTGGTATATAAAATAATAGGATTTCTTAACAAAGGGTATATCTTGGATTCAGCGAAATACTGAAACACTAGGCAGTGACAATTTTCTCCATCTCTATTGACACATCACAAGTGGTCTATGTCCTTGCCTGGGTGCCTCCTGTGCATCTCTATTTCCACAAGCCTGCCTACATTTGAAGCTCCAGTGCCAACTGCATATCTCACTGGCCACAGCCTGCCCAGCTCACCCAGGCTGCAGGGATGTCTCTCATCTTCTTACAGCTCTTGCTGTCTGTAGCACCTATTTTCTGTTTCTCTTCCTTAGCATTTACGCGCGGCTTTGTAGACCAAATATTATTTGTTATCTTATCATGTTATAAACATCTTTGTACTCTGAAACTAAATGGTAAACACCTTGAGCCCAGAAAAGTTGCCTCTATCTTTTGCTTTCTCCCAGGGTCTAACACAGGGCTCCTACATGGTAATATTCAATAAATATTGATGATGATGCCATTTAGGTAGGGTGATGACATATTTCATCATCCAGACCGAGACATTTTGAAGGTGAAAGGGGGCACAATGAATATTTATGGGGCACAACAGGCATAAACTAGGACTATCCTGGGCGCTTTACATATAGACGCCTTTCTCCCTACCACATTGTAAAGTTTTTGAGGGTAGAGATAATGTTTTACTCATCCCTATTTCTATAATATAAAAAGTATAGTGCTTTGCACCTCATTAAGTACTAAATGAGGTATGATTCCTTCCCTGTCTACAAGATAATATGATTTTAACCAAACTTTCCAGCCTCAATCCCAATGATCTCTCAAATATTTTCCAGGAAAATTAAATTATTTTCAAGAACTAACATACTTCTCTTATCTTGGTGCCTTTGTCAATGCTATTGCATCAGCCAGACCTTAATAGTCACCCAAAGATGTCTACATCCTAATCCCCAGAATGTACAAGTTACCTTATGTAATAAAGGGGACCTACCAGGCATAATTAAGTAAGGGCCTTGAGAAGGGGAGATATTATCTTGCATCATCTAGGTAGGCCCAATGTGTAATCACGATGTGGAATCCTTATCAGGGAAAAAGGAGGCAGGAGAGTCAGAATCAGAGAGGGAGAGATTAGAAGATGCTTTGCAGATAAGAGTATGAGGCCACAAGTCGAGGAATATAGGTGGCCTCTAGAGGCTGGAAAAGGCAAGGAAATGAATTCTTTTCAAGAAATCCAGAAGGAATGTAGCCCTGCTGACCCATTCTCACTCAGCTTCTGACCTCCAGAACTGGAAGTAAGAAATTTGTGTTGGTCAAGCCACTAAGTTTGTGGTAGAGCAGTCATAGGAAACTACTTATACCATGCTAATCTGCAAGAATTAATCAAACACCAGCTCATCCTGAATCAATTTCCTGACTTCTTGCAGCTGAATTTAACCTCTGCCTGATTTAACCTCTTCTCCTTTTGGGACTCTTTTATAGCAATTACCTCACTTGATAGTATAGTGCAAACACATGGTCCCTCTTCTTAGCCCTTATTTAGATACAAGTAGTAGAAACCCAATTAAAAGCAGTTTAAGCAGACCAGTTGGCGGTTCCAACATGACCAAATAGGAACAGCTCCAGTCTACAGCTCCCAGAGAGAGCGACGCAGAAGACGGGTGATTTCTGCATTTCCAACTGAGGTACCAGGTTCATCTCACTGGGGCTTGTTGCACAGTGGGTGCAGGACAGTGGGTGCAGTGCACCGAGCATGAGCCAAAGCAGGGCGAGGCATCGCCTCACCGGGGAAGTACAAGGGGTCAGGGAATTCCCTTTCATAGCCAGGCAAAGCTGTGACAGACTGCACCTTGAAAATCAGGTCACTCCCACCCTAATACTGCGCTTTTCCAATGGTCTTAGCAAACGGCACAACAGGAGATTAAATCTCGTGCCTGGCTCGGAGGGTCCCATGCCCGCGGAGCCTCACTCATTGCTAGCACAGCAGTCTGAGATGGAACTGCAAGGTGGCAGCGAGGGTGGGGGAGGGGCGCCCACCATTGCTGAGGCTTGAGTAGGTAAACAAAGCGGCCAGGAAGCTTGAACTGGGTGGAGCCCACTGCAGCTCAAGGAGGCCTGCCTGCCTCTGTAGACTCCACCTCTGGGGGTAGGGCATAGCTGAACAAAAGGCAGCAGCAACTTCTGCAGAATTATACATCCCTGTCTGACAGCATTGAAGACAGTAGTGGTTCTCCAAGCACGGAGTTGGAGATCTGAGAATGGACAGACTACCTCCTCAAGTGGTTCCCTGACCCCTAGTAGCCTATCTGGGAGGCACCCACCAGTAGGGGCAGACTGACACCTCACACGGCCGGGTTCTCCTCTGAGACGAAACCGCCTGAGGAATGATCAGACAGCAACATTTGCTGTTCAGCAATATTCGCTGTTCTGCAGCCTCCACTGCCGATACCCAGGCAAACAGGGTCTGGAGTGGACCTCCAGCAAACTCCAACAGACCTGCAGCTGAGGGTCCTGACTGTTAAAAGGAAAACTAACAAACAGAAAGGACATCCACACCAAAACCCCATCTGTACGTCACCATCATCAAAGACCAAAGGTAGATAAAACCACAAAGATGGGGAAAAAACAGAAAAAAAAAACTGAAAATTCTAAAAATCAGAGCGCCTCTCCTCCTCCAAAGGAACGCAGCTTCTCAACAGCAATGGAACAAAGCTGGACGGAGAATGACTTTGACGAGTTGAGAGAAGAAGGCTTTAGATGATCAAACTTCTCCGAGCTAAAGGAGGAAGTACGAACCCATCGCAAAGAAGTTAAAAACATGGAAAAAAGATTAGACGAATGGCTAACCAGAATAACCAATGCAGAGAAGACCTTAAAGGACCTGATGGAGCTGAAAACCATGGCACAAGAACTATGTGATGAATGCACAAGCTTCAGTAGCCGATTCGGTCAACTAGAAGAAAGGGTATCAGTGATGGAAGATCAAATTAATGAAAAGAAGCAAGAAGAGAAGTTTAGAGAAAAAAGAATAAAAAGAAATGAACAAAGCCTCCAAGAAATATGGGACTATGTGAAAAGACCAAATCTATATCTGATTGGTCACCTGAAAGTGACGGGGAGAATGGAACCAAATTGGAAAACACTCTGCAGGATATTATCCAGGAAAATTTCCCCAACCTAGCAAGGCAGGCCAACATTCAAATTCAAGAAATACAGAGAACACCACAAAGATACTCCATGAGAAGAGCAACTCCAAGACCCATCATTGTCAGATTCACCAAAGTTGAAATGAAGGAAAAAATGTTAAGGGCAGCCAGAGAGAAAGGTCAGGTTACCCACAAAGGGAAGCCCATCAGACTAACAGCGGATCTCTTGGTAGAAACTTTACAAGCCAGAAGAGAGTGGGGGCCAATATTCAACATTCTTCAAGAAAAGAATTTTCAACCCAGAATTTCATATCCAGCCAAACTAAGCTTCATAAGTGAAGGAGAAATAAAATACTTTACAGACAAGCAAATGCTGAGAGATTTTGTCACCACCAGGCCTGCCCTAAAAGAGCTCCTGAAGGAAGCACTAAACATAAAAAGGAACAACCAGTACCAGCCACTGCAAAAACATGCCAAATTGTAAAGCCCATCGATGCTAGGAAGAAACTGCATCAACTAATGAGCAAAATAACCAGCTAACTTCATAATGACAGGATCAAATTCACACATAACAATATTAACTTTAAATGTAAATGGGCTAAATGCTCCAATTAAAAGACACAGATGGCAAATTGGATAAAGAGTCAAGACCCATCAGTGTGCTGTATTCAGGAAACCCATCTCACATGCAGAGACACACATAGGCTCAAAATAAAGGGATGGAAGATCTACCAAGCAAATGAAAAACAGAAAAAGGCAGGGGTTGCAATCCTAGTCTCTGATAAAACAGACTTTAAACCAGCAAAGATCAAAAGAGACAAAAAAGGCTGTTACATAATGGTAAAGGGATCAATTCAACAAGAAGAGCTAACTATCCTAAATATATATGCACCCAATACAGGAGCACCAAGATTCATAAAGCAAGTCCTTACAGACCTAAAAGAGACTTAGACTCCCACACAATAATAATGGGAGACTTTAACACCCCACTGTCAACATTAGAGAGATTAACGAGACAGAAAGTTAACAAGGATATCCAGGAATTGAATTCAGCTCTGAACCAAGCAGACCTAATAGACATCTACAGAACTCTCCACCCCAAATCAACAGAATACACATTCTTCTCAGCACCACACTGCACCTATTCCAAAACTGACCACATAGTTGGAAGTAAAGCACTCCTCAGCAAATGTAAAAGAACAGAAATTATAACAAACTGTTTCTCAAGCCACAGTGCAATCAAACTAGAACTCAGGATTAAGAAACTCACTCAAAACCACTCAACTACATGGAAACTGCACAATCTGCTCCTGAATGACTACTGGGTACATAACAAAATGAAGGCAGAAATAAAGATGTTCTTTGAAACCAATGAGAACAAAGACACAACATACCAGAATCTCTGGGACACATTTAAAGCAGTGTGTAGAGGGAAATTTATAGCACTAAAATAAATGCCCACAAGAGAAAGCAGGAAAGATATAAAATTGACACCCTAACATCACAATTAAAAGAACTAGAGAAGAAAGAGCACACACATTCAAAGGCTAGCAGAAGGCAAGAAATAACTAAGATCAGAGCAGAACTGAAGGAGATAGAGACACAAAAAACCCTTCAAAAAATCAATGAATCCGGGAGCTGGTTTTTTGAAAAGATCAACAAAATTGATAGACCACTAGCAAGACTAATAAAGAAGAAAAGAGAGAAGAATAAAATAGACGCAATAAAAAATGATGAATGGGATACCACCACCTATCCTCACAGAAATACAAACTACCATCAGAGAGTACTATAAACACCTCTATGCAAATAAACTAGAAAATCTAGAAGAAATGGATAAACTCCTTGACATATACACCCTCCCAAGACTAAACCAGGAAGAAGTTGAATCTCTGAATAGATCAATAACAGGCTCTGAAATTGTGGGAATAATCAATAGCTTACCAACCAAAAAGAGTCCAGGACCAGATGGATTCACAGACGAATTCTATCATAGGTACAAGGAGGAGCTGGTACCATTCCTTCTGAAACTATTCCAATCAATAGAAAAAGAGGGAATCCTCCCTAACTCATTTTATGAGGCCAGCATCATCCTGATACCAAAGCCTGGAAAAGACACAAGAAAAAAAAGAGAATTTTAGACCAATATCCCTGATGAATATCAATGCAAAAATCCTCAATAAAATATTGGCAAACCGAATCCAGCAGCACATCAAAAAGCTTATCCACCATGATCAAGTGGGCTTCATCCCTGGGATGCAAGGCTGCTTCAACATACGAAAATCAGTAAACGTAATCCAGCATATTAACAGAACCAAAGACAAAAAATACGTGATTATCTCAATAGATGCAGAAAAGGCCTTTGACAAAATTCAACAACACTTCATGCTAAAAACGCTCAATAAATTAGGTATTGATGGGACGTATCTAAAAATATTAAGACCTATTTATGACAGACCCACAGCCAATATCATACTGAATGGGCAAAAACCGGAAGCATTCCCTTTGAAAACTGGCACAAGACAGGGATGCCCTCTCTAACCACTCCTATTCAACATAGTGTTGGAAGTTCTGGCCAGAGCAATCAGGCAGGAGAAAGAAATAAAGGGTATTCAATTAGGAAAAGAGGATGTCAAATTGTCTCTGTTTGCAGATGACATGATTGTATATCTAGAAAACCCCATTGTCTCAGCTGAAAATCTCCTTAAGCTGATAAGCAACTTCAGCAAAGTGTCAGGATACAAAATCAATGTACAAAAATCACAAGCATTCTTATACACCAATAATAGACAAACAGAGAGCCAAATCATGAGTGAACTCCCATTCACAATTGCTTCAAAGAGAATAAAATACCTAGGAATCGAACTTACAAGGGATGTGAAGGACCACTTCAAGGAGAACTACAAACCACTGCTCAATGAAATAAAAGAGGACACAAACAAATGGAAGAACATTCCAGGTTCATGGATAGGAAGAATCAATATTATGAAAACGGCCATACTGCCCAAGGTAATTTATAGATTCAAGGCCATCCCCATCAAGCTACCATTGACTTTCTTCACAGAATTGGAAAAAACTACTTTAAAGTTCATATGGAACCAAAAAAGAGCCCGCATCGCCAAGTCAATCCTAAGCCAAAAGAACAAAGCTGGAGGCATCACGCTACTTGACTTCAAGCTATACTACAAGGCTACAGTAACCAAAACAGCATGGTACTGGTACCAAAACAGAGATATAGACTAATGGAACAGAACAGAGCCCTCAGAAATAATACCACACATCTAAAACTATCTGATCTTTGACAAATCTGACAAAAACAAGCAATGGGGAAAGGATTCCCTATTTAACAAATGGTGCTGGGAAAACTGGCTAGCCATATGTAGAAAGCTGAAACTGGATCCCTTCCTTACACCTTATACAAAAATTAATTCAAGATGGATTAAAGACTTAAATGTTAGACCTAAAACCATTGAAACCCTAGATGAAAACCTACACAATACCATTCAGGACATAGGCATGGGCAAGGACTTCATGTGTAAAACACCAAAAACAATGGCAACAAAAGCCAAAATTGACAAATGGGATCTAATTAAACTAAAGAGCTTCTGCACAGCAAAAGAAACTACCATCAGAGTGAACAGGCAACCTACAGAATGGGAGAAAATTTTTGCAATCTACTCATCTGACAAAGGGCTAATATCCAGAATCTACAATGAACTCAAACAAATTTACAAGAAAAAAACAAACAACCCCATCAAAAAGTGGGCAAAGGACATGAACAGACACTTCTCAAAAGAAGACATTTACGCAGCCAACAGACACATGAAAAAATGCTCATCATCACTGGCCATCAGAGAAATGCAAATCAAAACCACAATGAGATGTCATCTCAAACCAGTTAGAATTGCGATCATTAAAAAGTCAGGAAACAACAGGTGCTGGAGAGGATGTGGAGGAATAGGAACAGTTTTACACTGTTGGTGGGACTGTAAGCTAGTTCAATCACTGTGGAAGTCAGTGTGGCGATTCCTCAGGGATCTAGAACTAGAAATACCATTTGACCCAGCCATCCCATTACTGGGTATATACCCAAAGGATTATAAATCATGCTGCTATAAAGACACATGCACACATTATGTTTACTGCAGCACTACTCACAATAGCAAAGACTTGGATCCAACCCAAATGTCCAACAATAATAGACTGGATTAAGAAAATGTGGCACATATACACCATGGAATACTATGCAGTCATAAAAAATAATGAGTTCATGTCCTTTGTAGGGACATGGATGAAGCTGGAAACCATCATTCTCAGCAAACTATCACAAGGACAAAAAACCAAACACCGCACATTCTCACTCATAGGTGGGAATTGAACAATGAGAACACTTGGACACAGGAAGGGGAACATCACACACCAGGGCCTGTTGTGGGGTTGGGGGAGTGGGGAGGGATGGCATTAGTAGATATACATAATGTAAATGACGAGTTAATGGGTGCAGCACACCAACATGGCACATGTATACATATGTGACAAACTTGCACGTTGTGCACATGTACCTTAGAACTTAAAGTATAATTAATATATATATATTTCTAAAAAGTTAAAAAAATAGTTTAAGCAAAAAGATAATTTACTGAGTCATATAAAGTGAAAAGTCCAAGGATGAAGCTTCAGGGAAACTTGGACCCACGTGCTCAATATCATCACGTGTTGGACTCCAGCTCTTGGCTTTGCTTTCTTCTGTGTTGCCTTCATTCTCAGGTAGACTTTCCCTTTACAGTGACAATGATGGCCACCAGCAGCTTCAATGATTGCTAAATAGGTAGAGTATCAACAATTGCCAAATAGGTAAGCTTATACTCTACCTATTTAGCAATTGTTGCTGAAACAGGGACTCTTTCCCAATTGTTTCAACAAAAGTTTCAGAATTGAGTCTTTATGGCCTGGACTGAGGCATGTCCCCATCACTGAACTAATTCATGTGGTTAATGGAGTAAAATTGGCTCCAAAAGGCCAAGCTTGAGTCAGGGTTAGGGTGACCAACTCACCCCGATTTGCTTGTTGCTTTTCTGATTTTAGGATTAAAAATCCCATGTCCCAGGAACCTCTTCCATTCGGGACAAACCAAGATAGCTGGCACATTAGGAGTCCGCCCGGCGGATGAGGGGAATTACAGTCAGCCCCATCTGACTCCCATAGTCAAAGAATGAAGGTGGGTTGGTCTCTTGGAGGAATCACCAGAAGGAGGAGGAATGAATGCTGGGCAGGCAAAAGCAACAGAGAAATGTCCTCTCCATTCACTTTCCTAGATTAGAGGTATCTTGAGGGCAAGGAATTAATTTTACTTATTTTTGTATCTTTTGAAAAATTGAGCACATTGCTCTCCACACAGGAAAGCCTCAAAAGAATTTATACTGATTCTTTCACAGCTTTATTAAATATTTGAAAAAATTCGTTCAGAGTGAAGGTCTAACACAATAGTTCATGGTGGTTAATACAGAATCATTTTTTAAAGGAGCACTTAAAAATATTTTACAATCTTAACTTGATTGAGATTATTCCAATATAATCTTACTGAAAATGGAGTAGGTGAAAAGTTTTCACCAAAGGAACTTTCAAAATCACTAAAACGCAATGATTCGTAAGGTCCTTTTCCCCTGTTATATTTAAGATAAAATTTGTATTACTTAAACATCTAATTTATATTAAAAAGTGAACCTTAAATACTCTCCTTGAAATTCTATTATTTAGTTTCAGTTGTGTTGTTGTTTAATTAGAACTGAGCAGTGGACGGGAATTGTTTTTCTTTGGGCAGGGTGTGGCTTTTGCTCTGAAACCTTTTTCCTGTAACTTCTAACTTCTGACCTACTCCTGGCCAGCAATGAGTTATACATCACAATTAGGAGTATAAAAGAGAAATAATTGTATAGAGAGCTATGTCTTTAATTTTGGAAACAGGATAAGATTTTTAAAATATTTTGTGTTAATGAATAAATGTTCAGTCTTGAGCGTAGTTCATGGGAGAAAAAGAAACTGCCTTTGACATGCTGCTTCCAAATCTGACATTGCCCCATGGAGGCAAATACTCTAGTTGTACTTAGTTTTTGTGTATTGATAAATAATATTTCTATACATTTATAGGGCAGATGTGATATTTTGTTACATGCATTGAACGTGTAACAATCCAGTCAGGGTATTTAGGGTATCCATTACCTCGAGTATTTATCATTTCTATGTGACGGGAACATTTCAAGTCCTGTCTTCTAGCTATTTTGAAATATAAAATACATTTAACTATAGTCACCCTACTCTGCTATCAAACATTAGAATATATTTCTTCTATCTAACTGTGTGTTTGCTCAGTCATTTCTCTGTGGGGTATATTCATTTGTAAATAATAAGTTTAGACTAGTGCCTCTAGTTCATTTCAATCTCTAACATAAAATGGGTTTAAAGGCTCTTTATATTTCCAAAATTTATATAAAATTCCCTTTGCAAAAGCTGAGCTGAAAGAACATTATAAATGAATATTATTTTGCCTACCTAAATAAAACAACACTTATGCCTAAAAATCACATTGTAAATAACAAATTTATGTTACTATTATGTTTTCTTTTATTATCATTAAATTCCTACAACGAAACTATAGTGTACTTTGTGGCTGACTTCCCAGCACCCATTCCACCTCATTTCCATTGAGAAAAAAAGTAAAGTTTGGGCGAGACCTCAGTTTAAGATGTGGACTGCATTGGTCTACAGGTAACCATATCCTTTGCTGGCTTAGATTTGGATATGTGACACAATTCTGTCCAAAGTGATTGAAGGAGACAGTTGCTGAAGACTTCAAAGAGATAGAAGAAATCTAGACGTCATTTCTATCACCCAGTGGAAGTGAAAAATGAATTACATGGTTCCTGTTGCTGCTGGTAGTTATATTTACCACTAAAGGAACCAGAAATCAACTTGGTTAAAAGCCAAGTATAAAGCTGCCAAGAACTGAGTACATTATGAAATCGTTGAGTTACTAACTCAACCAGTCCTGAAGTCTGCCTTACCTCTGGACTTCTTGTTCCACAAGATGATAAATATCCTTACTATAACAGGATTTTGGTTGTGGTTGAAATGGTAAATATATAGAGGATAAGAAAAGTTTAGGGCCAAAGGTCCTTATGTGTCATTTTGTCCCTCTGTTCCTGACCACTTTATCTTACAGAGAAAGAGCCCAGGTGGCATGTGACTCCCTAATTTAACCCAGCCACACAGGCAGTAGCAGTGGATAAAGAAAGTCCTCTCTTTGTGGTGGTGCTATCTTCACCACACATCTGACCTAGATGGCATTCAGTTTTGTCCACCCTTTAAGCATACATATGCACCTACTGAATGAACAAACAGGATATGCACAATACCCCCAAATGCCACAAAATTTAAGTGCTGCTAAACTTAAATGTTATGTCATTGGACATTACCTAAATTCCCCCAAAACTTGGCCTTACCCTGACTATTGTTCAAATTGGGGTACTTTTTCGGTCATAATGATAATAATCCCCAAAACAACATGTGTCAGATACTGTGCTGAATACTCTACTCACTTTACCTCATTCATTTGATAGTAAGAGGTTGGTATTGTAACAAGACCCGTTTTGCAGATGAGGAAATGAAAGCTCAAATAGGTTGAGACACTGGCCCATGATTGCTCTGCTGGTGAGTGACAGAGTGAGTATTCAAACCAGGTTCTAGGGTCTGCAAGTTCTAGGGGTTCAGCTACATACCCACTACCATCCCCTCCAGCTCTGAAAGCCCATGGATCTGAGATGCCCATATTCACCAATGCACAGGCCAACCTGAGACTTAAAACTGGAATTAATTTATCAAGGCACAAACTAATAATCAACGGAATATGTCTATTGCCAAATCATCTCCATGGCTGCTTCCAGATTGTTGGTAATAGCTATACTGTAAAGTTCAGACCAAGGGGACCAACTTCAGATTTTGTTATCTAAGGTCCAGTACTGCAGTTTACTAATCCAGGTACTGGATTTACAGCTATTAAATACTTAACACTTGAGGATATCACATGTGATTAATATTCTTAATTTATTTGTACTTTTTATTTGAGCTGGAGATACAGTAGTGAACAAGAAAGAAAATACCTCCTGGAGCCTGCATTTTAACACGCGGGACAATGAACCTGGTGCACCTTTAAATGTTCCATTAAATTCAATAGTGATTTAGCAAGTACTTCTATACCAAGTTCTGTTTGGCACTACAGATAAAAAGAGAAAAAAGATGCTATCCTTTCACTGCCAAGTGTGCCTGGACAACCCAACTGTTAGCGAATAATTCTACTTCTGTTTGGTAACTGCTCTTTATGTTGGAAAGTTTAGTTACATTATTCTATTAAATAACCTTCCAATTAAAATCAGGAGCACAATCCCACACACGCGTCTGTCAAAGTAAGCACCCATTTCTCAGCTGTAACTCATTACTGGTTCCCTGCCGCAGGCACTGTGCTGCTTTTAACCTTAACGGTAAACTATTATCCAACTTCCCCGGTAAAGGTGCTCGCTTATCCGGTAAGACGGACAGACTTCTATGGTAGATCCACGTTTCATTTATCCCAACTCACTGGAACTGGCTGAAGCTTCTCTAGACTTGTGCCGGACCTTGATGCAGCCAAAGTTGCTTTCTCCGCGGCCACCTAAGCTGCCAGGTGCACATTAACTAAGTGGCAGAAGGCTTTCGGCTTGGCAATTACCAGAGGCCTTTCCGGGACTCGCTGGTTTTTAGGTTCCCTGAAGGGCATCCAGATCTAGGATGATAAGAAAAGGGCGGGGTGGGAGAGTGGAATGAACCTCTACTCTTAGGTCCAATTCGACCCCGCCAAGCACCTGTCTAACCAATCGGAAAGAAAGTTACATTCAACGCTGGCTCTAGCATCCAATCCAAGGACGTGTTTCAGACTCTGCTGCCCGGTCTCAGCCAGCCCCGAGCTGGCGCCTTAGACGCTCGCCTGGCAGCTGCGCACTCTCGGAGCGCCCCGAGCGGCGCAGACAGGGAGGTTGGGGCTGTGCCCCGCGGCGCGGCGCCCGCCACTGCGCAGACGCCTCAGGAAGAGCTCGGCCTCGCCCCTCTTCCTCCAGGGTCCCCTTCCGCGCAACTTCCCACGAGTGCCAGGTGCCGCGAGCGCGGAGTTCCGCGCGTTGGAAAGAAGCGACGGCGGCGGCTGGTGAGTACGCGCCTCGCGCGCTCGGCGTTCTGGGGGGCAATGTCACCCTCTCCCCAGTCCACTAGGGGCTTTGAAAATAGAGATGGTGAGACCAGACCCTCTGACCCACTCTCCGCCACTACACGCACATCCCCTGGGGCGCGGCGGGGACGTCCACGAAGGGACTCAAAGAGCCAGGGAGGTGGCGGACCGAGGCGGAGGCCAGGAAGGGAAGAGGAAAGAAAATTTAGCAGGTGCTGGGGAAGGCAACCTGTGGTTAAGTGTGAAGGGAGGGAAGTCAGCTGAACGGTAGTGGAGGAACCTAAGGTGGATCTGGGGTAAAAATGAGGGGAGCTGGGGCGGGGTCGCCAGGCTTTTGGTTTTAAAGGAGAACCACCCATGGCATCGACATCTGTCTGTCTGAATATTAGATTAGAATTTATGTTAATTATAGATAATGATATTTAAGAACTAATTTCCTAGAAAACAAGCCAACCAAACAATAAAAGGTACATTTAAGTGCCTTTTTAAAGGGCTGGATTAAAAGCACGTAAGGACTTAAAAACAATGCTTCCTTTTCTTCTCACAACCACCCTATGAGATCATAGCATTCCCATTTTACAGATGACGAAAGTCACGCTCGGAGAAGTGAAGGGACGCGTCCAACCAAGATTGTACAACTAGTGACAGGCAGATTCAGGTTTACACCAGATCTGACTCCAGAAGGGCTTTGCTTAATCAGGCAATCTGGTGGACCCAAGTCTGAAGGAAGATTTGCCAACTACTGTGAAATATCAACTGCTGGTTTCAGTATTATGATCTTCTATTTCTTCTTTTTTCCCCTCAGAGATTGTTTCAGTCTATTTTAAGGAAATTAAGAGGCCTGCTGCACTTGTGCATCTTCCCCCCACCTCCACTTAAATTAGTTACAGGATATAATTTGGAAGAAATTTTGATGAAAGGACAAGGAGTAATGGAGGGAGATATTTTACTATGTAGAAAGTAAGATAAGTGTTAAGTGTTTTGAAGATGCTAGAAAACTTTGTGTATGTTAGAAATTTTTGTGTATTTTACAAAATTGGAGAATAATTTAGAATCTTAAGATTTTTAAGACCAAGGAATGTTTTTAGGGAGTATATTTTTTTCCTTAGACTATAAGAAAGCAACTGATAATAATCTAAAGGTAACTGCCTTATTTATAGACACAGAATAAAGTTTTTAAAGGTGTATGAGAGTTTCATTGTATTACAGAGCAGATGGCGTGCTAATAGTGACAAATATCTTTCACCATATCCTGTAACGGTTTGTACTCTCTTGGCTTCAACGTGAGCTAAGAATGCCAGTGAGAGTTGACTGCATTCCATCCCAGAGAAATTAGAAGGTAGTTTGTCCCCTGAATTGAAGACTAACTCATACTTCCAGTTGTTGTGGGGATATTTGGTTGCAGTCCAGAGAGGTCTGCTTTTTTTCTTCTCTTTGACATCTTTTTGGTGTGAAAAATTACAGAATTTCTCTCAGTATTTTGTAATATAACAGTTTCATTCCCTGCAAACTTTATTTTAATTCCTTGGAAACTGCTTGAGAACTTCATTGTTGGTTTGTTTGTAGCTTAACACTCCCTATTAGAATGAGACAGAATGTGGTAGACATGGATCCAGCACTGCTAATAAAAGGTGTTCTATCAGGAAGAGTTCTGTTAATAGTTTGGAGATTATTACCAGACTTGTTAACTTGCTATTACTGGACTTGTAAACTTATTGAGGACATGAAATTAGTAAGAATACAGTAAAGCAACGATTGCTTTCTGAGCTCGGCTAATCATTGGACTTTAGCTTCATCATAAGCAAAGTTATATGCGAGGAGATGAGACTAAATTATTCCTAATGTATTTTATAGTTTCACAATAATATTCTGCCTATCATAGTACAGTCTTGTTTTTTTCCCCAACAGCTTTATAACTAGAATGATAAAGGGAAACTAATTTTGAGGGCCTATTCTGTAACCTTTACACATCCTCATTTTACACACAAGGAAACAGAAGCCAAGAAAAGTTGGATCTACCCAAGATCACCCATCTACTGATTGTGAGCTCAGGTTCTGGGACCCTTCTGACTTCAGTCTATAGTCTTTCCACTTTGTCTGTACTACTAATCCTGAGGACAAGGACTGGGACGCTTGCATCCCAGCAGTGTGCTGAGGGATTACTGAGCCACAGGATTAACAGCATGTGTTCCTGGAGCATCCTTTTAACTCAAGATTTGAGGAAGAAGCATTTTGATTTGTGTTTTGTGGGACAGGACGGACACAGGTTTTTGGTCTGTTTTGCACATGGGAACTGGTATAAAACTTTCACATTAAAACACTCAAGTCTGTATTATGGAGTATAAAATTCACTTTTTTTTTTAGGTAAAATGAGATCAAAAATGTTTCCTGTTTTGTGGCAGGACATTTAAGATTACAATTTCACTTCCCTCTACTCTTTTTTTAAAAAATAATATTTTATTGAGATATAAATCACACACCATTCAATTCACTCATTTAAAGAGTATGGCTTTATGGAGCTGTGCAACTGTCATCAAAATCAATTTGAAAACATTTTCATAACCCCAAAAATAAACTTTATACCTACTGGCATTTACTACCCATTTCCCCCCCAACCCCTAGCCCTAGACAGTTACTATAGTTACTTTTAGTCTCTGTACATTTCCCTGTTCTAGACATTTTATCTAAATGGAATCATACAATAAGTGATTTTTTGTGACTGCGTTCTTACATTTAGCATATTTATCCAGGTTATAAAATGTGTCAGCACTTCCTTTTTGTGTCAAATAATATTTTATTATATGGATATATTACATTTTATTTATCCATTCATAAGTTAGTGCACATTGAGATGTTTCCACTTGATCTTTACAAATAATGCTGCTGTGAACATTTGTGTACAAGTTTTTGTGTGGACATATGTTTTCATTTCTCTTGGGCACACACCTAATAGTAGAATTGCTGGGTTATATGGTAGCCCTATGTTTAACCCTTTGAAGACTGCCAGAATATTTTCCAAAGTGGCTGTACCATTTCACATTTCCAGTAGCAGTTGATAAAGGTTTCAATTTCTCTATCAACACTTGTTGTTATCTATTTTATTTACTCATCCTTCTGGGTGTGAAGTGGTACCTTATTGTGGGTTTGATTGCATTTCTCTGATGACTAATGCTGTTGAGCATCTTTTCATGTGCTAATTTGTCATCTGTGTCTTCTTTGGAGAAATATCTTTTTCAGCTCATGCTCATTTTTTAACTGGATTATCTGACTATTATTGAGTTGTAGCAATTCTTTATATAGTCTAGATACAAATCTCTTCAGAGATATGATTTGCAAATATTTTCTTCCATTCTCTGGGTTGTCTTTTCACTTTCTTGATGGTATCCTTTGAGGCACGAGACTTTTTAATTTTGAAGTCCAGTTTATTTCTCTTTTTTGGTCACTTGTGCTCTTGGTGTGGTATCTAAGAAGGCTCTGTTTAACCCAGGGTTACAAAACTTTACTCCTACATTTACTCCTACATTTTCTTTTGAGAGCTTTACAGTTTTAGCTATTAATCTAGGTCTGTGATCTACTTTGAATGAATTTTTGTGTATGGTATGAGGCAGGGCTCCAATTTCTTTTGCATGTGGATATCCAGTTGTCCCTCTACCATTTGTTGAATTGTCTTGGCACCCCTCTGCTCTTAGAGGTAAATCTACTGGAAAATTTTTAGACATACTATGATATTTCATTTGTAGTAATTTCTCTAACAGCTTAGCTTTAAAAATAATACATTATGGTGTATGAATCTCAAACACACTGTTACAAATATGTACTCATAAATTTATGAGTATTTTTCCCTGTGAGAAGATGCTATGCCACCTATTTGCTGATTTAAGTCTATTCTGTTATTTGGTGTTGTAGAACAAAATTGATTAAAGTGTAAAGCCTGTCTTTCTTTTTCCAGTTGACAGCCTGATTTATTATTTTGGTTATTTATGCTCCTGTTTTGATTATTATGTATTTGAAAAGTATAAGTTCTTTGTCCCCTAATACATGGCACATATATATACTTTTATGTTATGGAATTAGTGATAGTAGATATTTGTTGAATGATTTTTTACAAAATGACCCAGGTGTCTGCTGAGCCAAGCTTCATATGTGGGAACTAATTTTAGGATATTCTGGAAATGCAAACTAACACTGAAGAGCTATTATAGGCCACCAAGATGAATGATGATTATACTTTACATGTTGTTGTAATACATTTCAGAAAGACCGTGACAATGAAGTATGGTGAATGGAAATTCAACTTGGCAGTTATTTCTGTATTTATTTCACAGTAATTTGCATGCAGGTTGGACCTGGATATTGGAGGGGCTTGAATGTGAGACTGAGGCACTTGGGCTTTTTGTATAGGCAAGGGGACCTTTTGAATATATTTTAAATTAAAGGAACATGAACAGAGCTGTGCCCAGAGAGACTGAGTAGGCAGCAGATGTGAGGTAAGAAAATGGAAGGTGGTTGAGGTAGAAAGGTGAATTAAGAGACAAAAGTGCTCTGGACAAGAGGTATTGAGGACTAAAAAAAATATAGCAGTAGTAGAGATGGATGAGTAGCTGTTAAAAATGCTTGTTTCAAGTGTAGGTTTCTGGCCTCTACTGTGGGCTGACTGAATCAGAATCTCCTAGTTATAGTGACTTGACAGCTGCACTTTTAACAAGCTCCCTTCAGTGATTCTTATGTCTGATGTGCTGTATTAGATGATATGAAGATAGAATTGACTAGACTGGCAACTGATCGTATACTCAGGGGATCTCTTTGTGACTGAGAGAATGGTGAAGCTGTTTTAAAGGGTTGGTAACTAAGGAAGGGGGAAAAGATTTGGAGGTATAGAGAATGCATTCCATCTGACACATATCAGATTGGATTTGGCAGCAGAACAGCTGTGCAGTGGGATAGGACTGGTTGGGAATATAAAATAGTTACACAGGGAAAGAGCCAGAGCAGTAAATAGTGTTTTTCAAAAAGTAAATTTATGAGTATGTTTTCCCTGTGAGAAGATACTGTGCCACCTATTTGCTGATTTAAAAGTCTACTCTGTTATTGGAAAGAAACATTTGGATATGGGGAACTATACCCAGAGAGAAACCAGGGAATCTCCTCAATCCAAGCTTTCATGGAGACCTGCATGCTCTTGACAAAAGTTCTAAAATTGTAGCATCCCACATGATATTGTCATCTGATTGAACCCAGTTAAAACTCTCTGAGGGAGGAGTTAAGTCATACATAAACACTGTGTTGGGGGCATAAAATATTGAATGAAAGGGGAAGTACCATTGTCTAGATTCTTGATAGCTGAAATTGCTGTGCTATGACTAGTGCTGTGTCTGTGGAAATACCCATATGCCTCCTCTACCACTCATTAGGTTTGTTACTCTGTCCTTTGGAGAGGTGGTTTTGTTACTCTGCATTATTTTGGGTTATTAGGGAGCACCAGGAACAAATGTTCCATGCACCACATTCAGAAGGCAACTTGTCTCAGATTAAAATAGTAGAGATTTTCTAGACCCCAAGATCCTCATAAATCAGATTCTGTGCCTTTGGTCTTCCTAATTTTAAGTCAGTTTTTAAGAGGATCACAGCCTCTGTCAGTAAGTATTTGACCACAAGTACGCAGATCCTCCAGGTGGCATGTTTGAAAGAAAGAGAGAAAGTGTTTCCAGTCTACTTGAGAGAACACACAATAAATGACTCCTGAACTTCATAATCATATTAGTTAACTTGCTGCTCTTCATACCTGGGACCTCAGCATGCATACCTGTTACCATGTTCAGGGTCTTCTTAATCTGAAATAATGCATTCACTTGTTGCATTCTAACTGCAATCCCAGATCTTTGTAACTTTCACTAAAAGTTACTCTTAACTAATCTTAATTAGTTCTTTGACTTCACCAGAACCTCTAGTTAAAAAGCTTCTCTACTTCTTACTTATATCTGTCAGTTTCAGCTTAGATGCTGCAGCCCAAATTTCAGCTGCTCTTTAGTTAGCATCTTCAGCTTCCTTTGTCTTCCTTCAGTTTCTGGCAGAATCTCAAATCCAGGTAGGATCAGCTGCCTGTTTTGTTCATGCCTGTGCCATGTTTACTGAGTTGCTAGAGAAAACCAGTCAACTGTGTCACTATGAAAATTCATGACAGCTGTCAACATTGACTCCATTTCTACTGTTTATTCACACTTTCTCCCATCCTCCACATGAACTATTTCAGACATTCTGTTCCTCAAACCTCTGAACCTTTTACCATTCTACTGCCTCTCAATAATTAACCCTACCTCCGGCACCTCTCTTCACCTCCAGCCCTCAAATCCGTCAGCTCCCCTGCCTTTGCTCCTTCTCTCCTGTTACAATGGAAGAGGCATCCTGTCCATCTAAAGTGAAGCATTTTACCTAAATCACATGTCCTATTTTCTTAGAGACCAAAGAAGATAGAGACCGAAGGCAGGGAGATTTATTAGGGAAAAGCTGTTTTTGTCATCAGTGAACTGATTTTAAAAAAAGAACAAAAAATCAGAGATAGCTTTAAGCCTAGGGTATTAGTGAAAATAGTTGTTGATAGCTAAAAGGAAGTTTAAGAGGGATGTGGTAATAAAACTCATTTCAATAGCTATTGGATTTCTTCGTAAGTTGCTGGAGCATCCATGTCCCTGTAGGCTTTGCATGTTTGTTAATCAACTTCATGTGACTATTGGGGCACATACAGACTGATGGGGGCTTTTTTCTCAATAGCATTTATTTCTTATTCCCCCTTTTTTATAGCAATATTTTCAACAAGAACTGGCAATAAGCCGATATGGTAGAATTTCCACCAATTATTTCTGTGGGTTAAAGAAACTATAAAGTACAATTTATTAAACTGGAAAAATAATCATCATCTCTGGAACCTCTGAAAGCTTGGCATTAACGTTATGTTATACAAAAGAATCATTTTAGTGTCTGCATCTATTTTTATGAAGCCTTTAGAAGAATTTCTAATGCAGCAAATGAGCTGACAGCCTAGAAGGAGTATTGATGTGGGGTATAAAAATGGCCCATATGAAGGATAGAGTAGGGCATATATATAAATAGGAAATTGGACAAGTAAAGACAATTTTTTTTTCCAATTTTAGCTTTTAGTTATTTTTAAATAAATGGTATTATTTAAGTTAATGTAGGTAAAGCTGGCATATAAATGTTGGTTCTCTCCTCCTGTGGGCTAAAATTCCAAAACTTAACCCAAATGAAATAGAATTACTACTTATGAATTGTGTTTTTACATTTTAGGAACCCTGATTGCTGTCCTTCAACGTGTTCATTATGAAGTTATTAGTAATACTTTTGTTTTCTGGACTTATAACTGGTTTCAGAAGTGACTCTTCCTCTAGTTTGCCACCTAAGTTACTACTAGTATCCTTTGATGGATTCAGAGCTGATTATCTGAAGAACTATGAATTTCCTCATCTCCAGAATTTTATCAAAGAAGGTGTTTTGGTAGAGCATGTTAAAAATGTTTTTATCACAAAAACGTTTCCAAACCACTACAGTATTGTGACAGGCTTGTATGAAGAAAGCCATGGCATTGTGGCTAATTCCATGTATGATGCAGTCACAAAGAAACACTTTTCTGACTCTAATGACAAGGATCCTTTTTGGTGGAATGAGGCAGTACCTATTTGGGTGACCAATCAGCTTCAGGAAAACAGATCAAGTGCTGCTGCTATGTGGCCTGGTACTGATGTACCCATTCACAATACCATCTCTTCCTATTTTATGAATTACAACTCCTCAGTGTCATTTGAGGAAAGACTAATTAATATTACTATGTGGCTAAACAATTCGAACCCACCAGTCACCTTTGCAACACTATATTGGGAAGAACCAGATGCAAGTGGCCACAAATACGGACCTGAAGATAAAGAAAACATGAGCAGAGTGTTGAAAAAAATAGATGATCTTATTGGTGACTTAGTCCAAAAACTCAAGATGTTAGGGCTATGGGAAAATCTTAATGTGATCATTACAAGTGATCATGGGATGACCCAGTGTTCTCAGGACAGACTGATAAACTTGGATGTCTGCATCGATCATTCATACTACACTCTTATAGATTTGAGCCCAGTTGCTGCAATACTTCCCAAAATAAGTAAGTAAACATACAGCTGAGCGATACTATTATTTGAATGGGGCAATTGATTGAGGGGGTGGGTTGTATAAAAGAATGAAGCTCTAGCTTTTTGTAGTTTAGAACCGTATACTCAGAGTGGGATTATATGTTTTTTTCCTCTTATTTACAAGTTGAGAGCAGTTGGCCTATGGTTTAGTTATATGGCTTATGGTTTAGTTTCAAAGTGAGTATTTCTTTGCTTTTGATATATCTAATTATTTGCACTAGAAAAAGGAAATTTTTATCCTTAAACGTCTTAGATTTTAGTGTGTGATATTTAGTGGTGATAGTGTGAGGTCCTGGTCATAGAAGTAGTAGTTAGTAGTAACATGTAATTAGTTTATGTTTACTTAGAAAGATACACCTGAAAAATGTCCCCTTTCTGTAAAAGTCCACCATGGTAATCCACAAAGTGAAACAGATTTGTTAATGTTTGAGAAAGGTGTGTGTTTGTGTGTATCAGTCCCCAACACTGTCACATTATTATTGCTCTGTTTTTTTAAGACGTGATTTAATAGATGACATCATCTATAATTTACTTCCAGTTATTCTAGTTAGACATATTTTTTCCTTATCAATTATAACTTGTTTCCTTTGCTGTTTCCTTTTTTTTCTCAGATAGAACAGAGGTTTATAACAGACTGAAAAACTGTAGCTCTCATATGAATGTTTATCTCAAAGAAGACATTCCTAACAGATTTTATTACCAACATAATGATCGAATTCAGCCCATTATTTTGGTTGCTGATGAAGGCTGGACAATTGTGCTAAATGAATCATCACAAAAATGTAAGTAGTTGAGATATTTCTGTTGTATCCTAGGAACAAATCATACCTTGTGATACTGTTGTGTTAAGAGGGTACTTCGATTTAAAGAAGTTCACACAAAATAATTAGTTCAATTTTCAACCAGATAATCCCCAGGTCTTCATTTAATAGCAATTTACAGTAATCACAATTTCACCTTTAAATTAGAAAGTAAATTTAAGAGTGAAGGCATAGTCCTACTTTCTTTCCAAAACTGCAATTACTGTCAGTAATTTTCAAGATTCATTCTCTTGATTTATACAAAATAGAGAAGTAAAGAAACAGTAAAAGGGGAGAGATTAGCTAATCCTTGTTCTTGTGTGTGTTAAAAAAAAATTTGTCTGAGTAACCCTAAGACTTCCCCAATAACAAAATAATTTACCTGAATGCTACAGCTATTTAGAACACTGGGCAAGAACCAGGAAGTAACCAAACAAATCCACCAAGTGAACAAAATAGATACATCAAAATCTCTCCTAAAAATATATATAGGGGAGAAAATGTATAGGGGAGAGTTACAGGCTTGCCTCAAACTGAAGCTTATTTATCCATATTTCATATTCAATTCAAATGCTTTTTTTTAAATCTAATTTTGTGGTCTATAGTAGGGGTCAGCAAACGTTTTTAGTAAAGGGCCAGATAGAAAATAGTTTAGGCTTTGTGGGCCAGCTGGTCTCTGTCTCAGCTACTCACCTCTGCCTTTATTGTGTGAAAGTAGCCATAGACAACCTGTAAACAAATTGAAGTGGTGTGCTTCAGTGAAACTCTGTTTACAAAAAGGATGGAGGGCTAACCTTCGCTATGGACTGTAGTTTACAGTTCCCTGATACATCGCAATTTAGAAGTATCAGGCAAGCATAGGACAGACTCAGGATCAATGAAGTTTGTATATTATTTACATCAATGTTATGTTGCATATTCGTTGTTGACAACTGAAAGTATAGAAAAGCATAGGAAAGAGAACAAAAACTATCCGTAATCCCTCAGTACGGATTTATAGGCAAATGTTAATTGTGGGCATTTCCCCCCATCCAATCTTTTTTCTTATATATATATGTGTGTGTGTGTGTGTGTGTTTTAATATTATTGAAATCTTACTATCTATATATTCTGCTTTTTGTCATATTGGTTATTTTTATGATGAAATATTTCAAACATACCTCCAAAGAATAATATAACAAATATCAGTATACTCATCACCCAGTCACCTGTACTTAATATGAAAGTGGGAGCTTATTAAATACAACTGGTGTATGTTAAATGGCAACATTTGTTAAAATAAAGCTAAAAATTGGGAATTTATTATTGGAGTTGTATTAGGGACTATCATGCTTTTCTTTAAGTCTAACTTTTACTGGGATAGAGTCACCAGATTAGACAACACATTCAATGCAAGATCCCTCCTGTAACAATTGAGATAGGTTAATCTGCAGATTTTCTTTTTCTCCATTTGTTGGCCTTACTCACTTCTGCTCTTCCCAGTTACACAGAACCCTCAGCCTGACCACTGTCTTTATAACTGGTACTGTTTGCAGTGAGCTTTTGCAAACAGTGCTGAGATTGACAGGTGAAGTAATTGGTACTAGGGCTGAAACATAAATACATCAGGTTGACAAGTGGTGGTAAAGTCTGTGGGTATGACCAGTTGGGAAAAGGGGCATGTGTGTGTGTTTGTGTGTGTGTATGTGAGAGAGAGAGAGAGAGGGAAATAGGGAACATAGCTGAGTTGAGGAAATAGAAATTTTTATTTCTAGTCCGTTTCTGAAAGAATTGAATGTTTATATACTAGAAGCAAGTTATTTTGACCTAAAAAGTCTGATCTTATTGACTGATGTTGTTTTGTTCTTTTTCAGTAGGTGACCATGGTTATGATAATTCTTTGCCTAGTATGCATCCATTTCTAGCTGCCCACGGACCTGCATTTCACAAAGGCTACAAGCATAGCACAATTAACATTGTGGATATTTATCCAATGATGTGCCACATCCTGGGATTAAAACCACATCCCAATAATGGGACCTTTGGTCATACTAAGTGCTTGTTAGTTGACCAGTGGTGCATTAATCTCCCAGAAGCCATCGCGATTGTTATCGGTTCACTCTTGGTGTTAACCATGCTAACATGCCTCATAATAATCATGCAGAATAGACTTTCTGTACCTCGTCCATTTTCTCGACTTCAGCTACAAGAAGATGATGATGATCCTTTAATTGGGTGACATGTGCTAGGGCTTATACAAAGTGTCTTTGATTAATCACAAAACTAAGAATACATCCAAAGAATAGTGTTGTAACTATGAAAAAGAATACTTTGAAAGACAAAGAACTTAGACTAAGCATGTTAAAATTATTATTTTGTTTTCCTTGTGTTTTGTTTTGGTGCATTTGCTAATAAGATAATGCTGACCATAGTAAAATTGTTAGTAAATCATTAGGTAACATCTTCTGGTAGGAAATCATTAGGTAACATCAATCCTAACTAGAAATACTAAAAATGGCTTTTGAGAAAAATACTTCTGTGCTTGTATTTTGCAATGAAGATGTGATACATCTTTAAATGAAAATATACCAAAATTTAGTAGGCATGTTTTTCTAATAAATTTATATATTTGTAAAGAAAACAACAGAAATCTTTATGCAATTTGTGAATTTTGTATATTTGGGAGGAAAAGCTTCCTATATTTTTATATTTACCTTTAATTAGTTTGTATCTCAAGTACCCTCTTGAGGTAGGAAATGCTCTGTGATGGTAAATAAAATTGGAGCAGACAGAAAAGATATAGCAAATAAAGGAATATTTTAAGGAAACCTGTTTGAAGAAAAACAAAGACCATTTGATAAAAGGCTGAGTTGTCACCATTATGTCTTAAGCTGTTAGTCTTAAAGATTATTGTTAAAAAATTCAGAAGAAAAGACAAGTGCTTTTCTCTCTATCTATGCTTAATGCCTTTATGTAGGTTACTTAGTTGTTTGTGTGTGCCTGTGCAAGTGTGTTTGTGTGTGGTTGTGTGGACATTATGTGATTTACTATATAAGGAGGTCAGAGATGGACTGTGGCCAGGCTTCCACATTCCTGAAGCACACAGATCTCAGGAAAGGTTATTTTTGCACTTCATATCTGTTTACTTTCTCCTAACTCACAAGTTAAAATCATAACTTAATTTCATTAACTTTTATCATTTAACTCTCTCATGTTTGTTGTAACCTGAGGTATCCAAATGCTGCAGAAAAATTTATGACCCAAATACAAATCTCAATTTGACTGGGACAGAATGAGGAATGGAGATTTTTGTATTTATCTTTGGGACTTTATGCCTTACTTTTTAGGCTATAGTACAGTTAAGAAATTTTAAACAAAATTTAGTATCTTTTGGTCTTTCACACCATTCGTATGTTAAGTGGCAGAATAGCCTTAGTGCTACCTCCACTTTTTTCTCCAGTATTTGCATCACAGAAATAATCCCTCTGTTTAACATGTTTGTTCAGAGCCAAGGGTTTATTGTGAAGAACTGTCATCCTGCCTTTGCTAGCTGGTACCTTCTAGTAATCAAAATTAATATGAAGAAACTAGGTTGTGACAGACTAGATTACATTTAATAGGGGAAAAATTGGGCTCAAGAACCATTCATCGGTACGTGAGACAAGTAGTTAATAGTATGATCTTTAAAGTTTTGACAATATAAAATAAACTTGGTAACTGTTTTACAAATTTAAAAGTATAATAAATATGCAGCCCAGTTAAATATTGATTATCTGTGATGGTAAAGAACAACAGTGGTGCCAGTCATCAAACATACAGTGCATCCTATTGGGTCACTGCTAATTTGTTGAGCCTGGTATTTGCTGCCTATTGTATTTGGGGTTGTTGAGAGGCATTTTCAAACCCTGTATAAATAATCCATGTTGTTGGTCATAAGTTGACTGTATTAAGAACAGTAAAATAAATGAAATAAAAACCAATAATACTAATTTTGCTTTAAAAAAAACTCTAATTTTTTTCACATAAAACAATTATCCTAAAGGTTAATAGTTGATGTAAACAGAATAATAGAAAAATTCTACTTTAATTTCCATTAAAAAATGAATAGCATTGACACATTTAAAGCTTTTCATTTAAAGTAGTGGGTGTTTTTGAAGTATCTAAAATAGTAGCAGAATATTTTATACTTGGTCCTTGCAATGGTGTGAGTTTTAATGATTGCATTAGCGTGATTGGTGGTTATGAGTTTCAGAAATCTATACTTGGCATCCAACTCATGAGTGGATTTTATATAGGATGGAACAGGAAGGGATGTCCTGTCAGTATCTTAACCCTTTCAACAAGACATTTACCTATTTGTCTTTCCTTACATTCTCAAAATATTAACTTGAATTGTAAATTAAGCAAAAATTTAAAAAGTATATGTTGATGGGACAAGAAGAATAGTATTTATTTAATAAAACATATATTATATTGAACTATGTGTTAATTCATTTGTATCTTTTAAAAAATTATCACTGTTAAAGCCTTTGACTCCTTTAGTACACTGAGAAAAATCTTATAGTAAAACTAGTCTTTACATTAAGGTTTTGGTGTGTATTTTGTTAAATAACTAATATGCTGCTTTATTTTCTGGGTGTAGAAAGTATTTGGCTCTAGGAAACATTTACTTGTTTGTGAAAACAATACCCCAAGGTAATAGGAAAGGTTTGAATTAAGTGTTTTTAATTCAGTCAGTGAATTCAGAATAAGTACATTCATGTATAATGTAGGAACAGTTCTGCTGCTGTTATTTATATGCAATTCTTCTGGTAAATAGCAATAGAATAAAACATATTTCAATGTTTGTGTATAGGTTTTGTATTATTATTCCACTAGGTATGGCATAAGAATTTATAGATAAATTCTTGTAACATTAAAGGATTAAAATGTTTTTACATTGTTTTTGGGTGTCTCCTTCTTGTGCCCATATCTGATAAGCTTTATGGATGATTGCATTTAATTCCTTTTATTTGGAGGGTTTTACTTCCTTGTTAACACATAAAGTTATAAATGAAGGACAAGGAGGAGATGGAAAATGTATATTTATTGTCAATTCTTAAAATAGTGTGTAAATAAAATAACATCAGTGTGCTTTAAAGAAATGTGTATGTAGTGCCTTAATTTAAATTAAAATATTTTTGACTGTTATTTGAATTCAGAATTAATGACTTTGTTCATGATTTTAAAAATGTGTGTGAATAAAATCTACCAAAACATTCTTACTGTAATTATTAAATATAAAGTTCAGTGTCACTGGTGATTTTTACATTTGTTACCTTCTTGCAAAATATACTTACTGTGCTAGATGTTGACATGACTTAGTAATATTATAGAAGCCCACATAGGTATTTATTAGGATTTTTTAACTCTTTAACAAAAAGTTTAAAACAGTATATAAGTATACAATCCAGCATAAGGACATTATTGGAAAGAAAGCCAAGATAAGTTTTATAGAGCCTCCAGAGCTATAATTTATTGGCTTGTGGTAGAAGAGAAGAGGTTTGAAAAAAACTGATTATAAAATAGTGGGAATGGTAGGGGAAGCATTATAATGTTTGAACTTTGTTTTGTACATAGCCTTAGGTATTTAATGACTTGTCCAATTGAATATATAGATTCAAGAAGTCTCCTTCTATTAGAGCAATGATTAATTCATTTCCTATTTTTGTATTAAGAGAACACTGCTAAGAATTGTAGGAAAACAAAAAATAAATGGAACATTTTTTACTTTGAAAGAGAATTATTTCAAAAGTGGTAAAACTTTATTTATACCAACAAATTACCTATGTGTACTCATGGGTTAACTCTTGCTGCTGACAGCCTTGTATCCAGAATCATTTTCCAGACCCTGTGCTTCCTGAGGTTGAGGCTAATTTTGCCTCTTCCTCCAACTCCCAGCCTCCTTAGTGCCTATGTTTGGTTATTATTACATCCTTCTCACCCCATCCTCCACTAGTGTACTCACACACACATTCACAACCATTGCTTGAATACGTGAGAATCTAAATGATCCAATTGGGCTCTGGAGTCCTGTAACAGACATGCTGATCACAACATATATATGTGTATGTGTGTATGTAAGTTTATGTGTAAGTGTATACATATGTGTGTGTGTGTGTGTATATACTAATATATATATATATGCACAGGCACACGTGTGTATATATATAGTTCTATATTCTTATGTAATAAGTATGTGTATATGTTGAAATGACTAGATCCTCTTGACTCCTGTCCCATGGTCAAAATTACCTGGGAGGTAAAAGCAGTCTATATCTAAAGAGTAAGCCAAACTGCTATGCAGGCTTTCTGTGTCTACGTATCTTTTTTTTATCCTTTTGACCTCTGAAATCTCATTTCCACCGTCAATACACAACCTAGTGAGCTCTTCCACTGACAGCTCCATGATGATGATTTACAGACATGTGTCTCCAGTCTAGACCTTCCTCTTCTGTTAAAGATACAAATTGCTATTAATTTAATCAGCATTACATTCATATCAACCATGCTCAATCTCACTTTCGTAGGCGGGTGGTGGAAAGAAGCAATAGAAATTAACCCCAAAACAAATCTAGAAAATTTCACTATATAAATAACCATTTTATAAAGGGGCTTCTATAGGTTAGACAGAGTACTATTGATTTACAAAATGTTTGAAATATCCGCTGAGGAGAGTGAATGTTTTTTACACTCAAAATTTCTGTGAAGATTCTCCCTCACTCTCTCTTTTTTTGTAATCTTAAAAAGACATGTTGGGTTCTGTATCCAGTAAGGTAGACTGTGTGATTCAAACCGATGCTCTTACTGAGGACTAGAAAATCTGGACGAATAAAAGATTTGTGCTTATGCATTGAGGAATTTCCAAGAAAGTGAAGAATGAAGAGGCTAGGATTTAGAAGGAAAAAAAAAACAAACCCATAAACATGAGTCCCTAATGGCATCTATGAATTGCGGAAGAGGCAGCTGAAGGGCTGAGAAGCTAACCTAATCAAAAGAGACTAGGAGGGGGTAGTTGAAGGGGAGAAGGCACAGATGTAAATATATCTATTAAAATCATGCATCTGCACTATTTGACACAAATTTGAAAATATAAATGAATAATTTCCTAGGAAAAAAATATTATTGGATAAAACTGACTCCAGTAGAGAAAGAGAAAACAAAAACATACCAGTTTCTGTATTTAGGAAAAGGTTGAGACAGTTATAGTGTACAAAAAAGTATCAGGCTTCAAAGACAATAATCCTTTTTTTTTTAGTGACTCTATCAGGCTTGGATATCAGTTTATATTTGCCTCAAAAAACTAACATTTTAGAAAATGAAATGTATTATTTTTAAGGTGAATAAAACTGATACTGAACTTGAAAAAACAGCACACAAAAAAACTATGGACCAATCTTGAATGAGAGAAACATTTTTCGAAAATGAAAATTAAACCACATCTGTAATTAGATGTAAATAAACTGAACATTCCAGTGAAAAGGCAGAGATTATCAAAGTAGATGAAAAAGCAATATCCAACTACATGTAGTCTACAAGAGAATCACTTTAAATACCAAGACACAAATTGAATTTTAAAAAAGGATAGAAAATAACATGTCATGGAAACTGTATTAGTCCATTATCACTCTGCTAATAAAGACATACCTGGGACTGGGTAATTTATAAAAGAAAGAGGTTTAATTGACTCACAGTACCACAAGGCTGAGGAGGCCTCAGGAAACTTACAATCATGGCAGAAGGGGAAGCAAATATGTCCTCTTCACATGGTGGCAGTAAGGAGAAGTGCAGAGCAAAGCAGCGAAAAACCCTTATAAAACCATCAGATCTGATGAGAACTCACTATCACGAGAACAGCGTGGAGGTAACTGCCCCCATGATTCAATTACCTCCCACCAGGTCCCTTCCACAACATGTGGGAATTGTGGGAACTACAATTCAAGATGAGATTTGGGTGCAGACACAGCAAAACCATATCAGAAACTAACCATAATAAAGCTATAGTACATATATACATATTGATATCAGAAAAAGTAGTCTTCAAGACAATAATTTTCAGAGATAGGGAGATTTCATTAATGTACAAGGACCAATATGTAAGGAAAGCATGACAATTCTAAAAGTGTTCATACCTAAAAACAGCTTAAAAACACATTAATCAAAAACTGATGGAACTAAAGAAAGAGAATTCATAAACACAACTGAAGAATTTAGCACTCCTCTCTAAGTCATTGATATACCAACCACACCAAGAAAAAAAGACAATAAAGATACAGACGAGTAATTTTATTAACCACCTTGACTTAAATGAGGTTTAGAGGAGATTACAGCTCCAAACTGCAAAATATATTATTTTTGTAAGTATACATTGAAGAATTACCAAGTTTGGCCATACGCAGGACCAGAAAACAAGTCTTAGTAAATAATCTAAAAGAACTGCAATTTTACAAAGTATGTTTTCTGACCACAATGGAAGGAGGGTCAATAACAATACAATTCAGAAAATCCTTAAATATTTGGAAATTAAACAATACAATACCCTTCTAAATAACTTATGAGAAAAATAAAAATAAGGCAAATAAAATATTTGGAAATGAATGATCATAAATATGTAGCACCAAAATCTGTAGTATGCAACTAAAGCATTAGTTAGAGGAAACTTTGCAGCCTTGAATGCCTATCTTAAGAGAGGCTGAAGGGTTCAGAATCAATGATTACAGCCTTCGCTTTAGGAAAACAGTAAAAGGAGGAAATAATCCAAAGTCAGTGGGAGGAAGGATATAATAAAAATAAGGTCCAAATTAATGAAATAGTAAAGAGAAAAAATAATAAAGTCAAAATTTATTTTTTAAAAACATACTAGTAAAATTGGTAAGACGGCCTAAAGAAAAAAGGGAGATAGCAGAAACTAGCAATATCAGTAATAACAGAAGGGCCATCACTGCAGATCCTACATGAAAAGATAATACAGAATATTATGCCAATGGATTTGACAGTTTACATATTAATGGATAAATTCACCGAAAAATGCAACTTACCAAACAAATAAAAAATGTGAATAGCTTTATATCTATCACAGACATTAATTTATCAAAAACATCCCTACAAAGAAAACTTCAAGTCCAGGTGGTTTCACTGATTAGTTCATCACACATTTGATGAAGAAATGATACCAGTTTTACATAAATTCTTATGGAAAATAGAAGACAAAGGAACACGTTTTATTCATTCATTTATTTATTTATTTATTTATTTATTTGACAGAGTCTCGCTCTGTCACCAGGCTAGATTGCATTGGTGCGATCTCGGCTCACTGCAACCTCCGCCTTCCCGGTTCAAACAATTCTCCTGCCTCAGCCTCCTGAGTAGCTGGAACTACAGGCACGTGCCACCACGCCCAGCTAATTTTTGTATTTTTAGTAGAGACGGGGTTTCACCATGTTGGCCAGGATGGTCTCCATCTCCTGATCTCGTGATCTGCCCACCTCGGCCTGCCAAAGTGCTGGGATTACAGGTGTGAGCCACCTCGCCCAGCCAACACATTCTTTTTATAAGGCCAGTATAACACTGGTACAAAAACGTGAAAAAATATATTAAAAGACCAGTATTCTTGTGAACAAAAATACTTAACTAAATATTATCTAATTGAATTCAGTGGTAATTCAAAAGGATAATGCACATGAATAAGTGGAGTTTACTACAGGGCACAGAATTGTTTTGATCATTGAAAATCAATCAATGTTATGCTGTATATTAATAGGAAAAAAGGAACACATTATCAAGTCAATGAATGTGGAAAAGTATTTGGCAAAATTCAACACCTATTTATTAGTTGAACAAACTGATTAAATCTGGAATAGAAGGAAACTTCCTCCAGCTGATGAATGCCATCTATTAAAAAAAAAAAAAAAAAACAAAGCCAAAGCTAATATACTGAATGATGAAATATCAAATGTTCCTCTCCTGAGATCAGGAACAGGGCAAGGATGTCCACTCTCACCACTTATATTTAACATTGTACTGCAGGTCCTAGCAAGTGCAATAAGGAAGGCAAAAGAAATAAGTATTGGAAAATAAAACTCATATTCTCAAATGCGTGATAGTATACATAAGAAATCCAACAATCTACAGATAAACTGAGTTTAAAAAATGGCTAGATAACAGGTCAATATACAAAAATAAAGTGTATTCCTATATCTCAGCAGAAAACAATTAGAAAAGGAAAATTTTAAACTCATATTATTTACGTTGCTATCAATAAGCATGGAATATTTGGGAATAAGTCTAACAAAATAAATGCAGAATCTTTGCACAGAAAATTATAAAGGAGTTAAGGGAGATCAAAATAAACAGAGGGCTAATCATGTTTATAGGTTGGAAGGTTAAATATTATAAAGATGGCAATTCTTCCCAAACTGATCATTGCATCCAAGTAATTTCAGCAGGGTTTTATTATTATTATTATTTTTTGGAACTGCAGAAGCCGACTCTAAAATTTGTGTAGAAATGCGAAGAGCCAAGACAATTTTGAAAAAAATAAAATGGTAGGACATACTCTATCAGGTGTCAGGAATAATTCTAAAAATATAATAAGAGAGTATGGTATTGACCCAAGGATTTAAAAATAGATAAACAGAATTAATCACCTTTGTTAAAATCAAGAATCCATACATGTGTGGGTGTATTAGACTTCTCTTGTATACCCTCAAATGCAGTCAATATACTCTTGCTCCAGTTTTATTTTGGCTTTGGCTAGCTTCCCACAGATGCAACCTGACAATGCTTAGCCTCTTTCTTCTTGGCCCAGACATGACTGGCCTGAACACTAAAGCGTTGAGTGCCTCTGAGATCATACTTGGCACTTGTGCATGCACTTTTCAAGAAATATAGGGAGTTGATGCCCATGGGGCCATGTAAAGGTACAATGGGAAGGCAGCTGTCTGCAACCCAGGAAGAGAACCCTCACCAGGAAACAAATCTGCTGTAATCTTAATCTTGGACTGTCCAGTCTCCTGGAACTGTGAGAAATAAATGTCTATTGTTTAAACCACCCCATATTTGGTATTTTGTTATGGCAACCACAGCTAATATAATAAATAGTTCTAATACCATAAGAATCTCTTGTGTTGCTGTTTTATAATCACCTTCCATTTCAAATTTTGTCATTTAAAAAATAGTATATAAATGGAATTTTACAGTATGTAACTCTTTAGCATTGGTTTTTCCACCCAGCATAATTCCCTGGAGATCCATCCAAGTTGGTACACATAGGTTGTTCTTTTTTATTGCCAAGTAATAGTCCACGATATGTTTGTAGGATAGTTTGCTTAACCACTTAACAAACTGAAAGATATTTGGGATGATTCTAGTGTTGGCCATTACAAATAAAGCTGTTATGAACGTATGTTTACAGTTTTTTTGTGTGTGAACATATGTTTCATTTTTTTGGTATAAATATGAGTACAAATGCTGGATCACATGTTTACTTTTATAAGAAACTGTCAAACAGTTTTTCAGAGTGGCTGTACCATGTACATTCTAAGCAGCAATATATGAGTGGTCCAGTTTCTCTGCATCATTGCCAGCATTTGATATTATCGTTGTTTTATATTTTAGCCTTTCTGATAGGAATATAGTGACATTTCATTGTGGTTTTACTTTGCATTACAGAATGGCTAATGATCTTCACACCTTTTCAAGAGCTTATTTGCTACTGTATATACCCTCTTTGGTGTAATGTCTGTTTATGTCTTTTGCCTATTTTTGAATTGGATTGTTTGTATTTTACTCTTGAGTTGTGAAGAACTATTTATGTATAATCTGTATACTAGTCTTTTGTAGGATATGTGGTTTGCAAGTACTTCCTCTGTAGCTTATCTTTTTAGCCTCTTCTCATGGATTTTCACAGAACAACAAAAAAAGCTAATTTTGATGAGGCCCAGTTTACCAATTTTTCCTTTTATGGGTTGTGCTTTTGGTGACAAGCCAAAGAACTCTGTCTTGCTCTAGGTTTTGAAGATTTGCTCCTATATTTTTTTCTAAAAGTTTTGTTTTTCATTTAAGTCTATCATACATTTTTAATTATATTTTATATAAAGTGTGGGGTTTAGGTCAAGGTTCAGGGTTTTTGTTGTTGTTCTTGTTTAAAAGGCTGTCCTTTCTCCATTGATTTGCTTTTCAACCTTTGTCAAAAATCAGTTGGGACTAATTATGGGGACTATTTATGGGCATTTCAGGTTTGTCTATTCTGTTCCATTTATCTATGTGTAGGTCTCTCTGCCAAAACCACACTGTCTTGATTACTGTATCTACACAATAGGACTTAATATCAGGTAGAACGATTCTTCTAGCTATATTATTTTTCAGTTTTGCTTTACCTATTGTAGGGCTTGTGTGTTCCCATATTAATTTTAGAATAAGTTCCTTCATGTCTACCAAATAGAAAAGCTTTTCAGGGATTTTGAATAATAGGAATTGCGGTAAATCTATAGATCAATTTGGGGAGTTGGCACTTTTACTATGTTATCTTCCAACCTTTGCACATGGTATGTCTCATTATTTATTGAAAACTTCTTCGATTTGAAGCCTTCTTTGATTTATTTTGTCAGTATTTGGTAATTTTCAGGATTCTGTACCCGTTTTGTTAAGTTTATATCTAAGTATTTTATTTTCTTTGGAGTGAAGTAATGGTATTACATTTTTAATTTCAGTTTCCATATATTCATTGTTCATATATAAAAATTGACTGATCTTTATGTGTTTATCTTGTGTCTTCAGACCTTGCTGTTAGTTCTTTTTTTTTTTTTTTTTTTTAGGGAAATGGTTTTTCTTTTTCTCACCCTGGGTGCAGGTTTTCTTTTCCTTACACCTACCTGTTCTAGTGCTTTCTGTTATTCTAAGCCTTAGTATATGTTAGTCTCTTTGTCAGTAATACACTTCCTACTTTGCTTGGCCTATTCAGCTCCTTTTCATCCTTCAAAACCCACCTCTGTGTCCCACTTCTAGGTGGAATTAGTCATTGGCTAATATGTACTTCCACAATACTGGGTTCATACATTTAACCCTGGTTTTAAACTTAACCTGGTTATAAATATGTGTTCCCAGGTTTGTCTCCTCTTAACCCCTACCCATGTCCTGCCTCCAGGCTTGAGGGCAGAGAAAAATTTTTTCACCTCTGTATTCCCTATCCCTGGGCTTGACATGCAATAAGATAAAATGTTTTTTATTTTATTTTATTTTATTATTATTATTATACTTTAAGTTTTAGGGTACATGTGTACAATGTGCAGGTCTGTTACATATGTATACATATGCCATGTTGGTGTGCTGCACCCATTAACTCGCCATTTAGCATTAGGTATATCTCCTAATGCTACCCCTCCCCACTCCCCCCACCCCACAACAGGCCCCGGAGTGTGATGTTCCCCTTCCTGTGTTCATGTGTTCTCATTGTTCAATTCCCACCTATGAGTGAGAACATGCATTGTTTGGTTTTTTGTCCTTGCGATAGTTTACTGAGAATGATGATTCCCAGTTTCACCCATGTCCCTACAAAGGACATGAACTCATCATTTTTTATGGCTGCATAGTATTCCATGGTGTATATGTGCCACATTTTCTTAATCCAGTCTATCATTGTTGGACATTTGGGTTGGTTCCAAGTCTTTGCTATTGTGAATAGTGCCACAGTAAACATACGTGTGCATGTGTCTTTATAGCAGCATGATTTATAGTCCTTTGGGTATATACCCAGTAATGGGATGGCTGGGTCAAATGGTATTTCTAGTTCTAGATCCCCGAGGAATCGCCACACTGACTTCCACAATGGTTGAACTAGTTTGCAGTCCCACCAACAGTGTAAAAGTGTTCCTGTTTCTCCACATCCTCTCCAGCACCTGTTGTTTCCTGACTTTTTAATGATTGCCATTCTAACTGGTGTGAGATGGTATCTCATTGTGGTTTTGATTTGCATTTCTCTGGTGGCCAGTGATGATGAGCATTTTTTCATGTGTTTTTTGGCTGCATAAATGTCTTCTTTTGAGAAGTCTCTGTTCATATCCTTTGCCCACTTTTTGATGGGGTTGTTTGTTTTTTTCTTGTAAATTTGTTTGAGTTCATTGTAGATTGTGGATGCTAGCCCTTTGTCAGATGAGTAGATTGCGAAAATTTTCTCCCATTCTGTAGGTTGCCTATTCACTCTGATGGTAGTTTCTTTTGCTGTGCAGAAGCTCTTTAGTTTAATTAGATCCCATTTGTCAATTTTGGCTTTTGTTGCCATTGCTTTTGGTGTTTAAGACATGAAGTCCTTGACCATGCCTATGTCCTGAATGGTATTGCCTAGGTTTTCTTCTAGGGTTTTTATGGTTTTAGGTCTAACATGTAAGTCTTTAATCCATCTTGAATTAATTTTTGTATAAGGTGTAAGGAAGGGATCCAGTTTCACCTTTCTACATATGGCTAGCCAGTTTTCCCAGCACCAGAGCTGGTTTTTTGAAAAGATCAACAAAATTGATAGACCACTAGCAAGACCAATAAAGAAGAAAAGACAGAAGAATCAAATAGACACAATAAAAAATGATAAAGGGGATATCACCATTGATCCCACAGAAATACAAACTGCCATCAGAGAATACTACAAACACCTCTACGCAAATAAACTAGAAAATCTAGAAGAAATGGATAAATTCCTCAACACATACACCCTCCCAAGGCTAAACCAGGAAGAAGTTGAATCTCTGAATAGACCAATAACAGGCTTTGAAACTGTGGCAATAATCAATAGCTTACCAACCAAAAAGAGTCCAGGACCAGTTGGAGTCACAGCCAAATTCTACCAGAGGTACAAGGAGGAGCTGGTACCATTCCTTCTGAAACTATTCCAATCAATAGAAAAAGAGGGAATCCTCCCTAACTCATTTTATGAGGCCAGCATCATCCTGATACCAAAGCCTGGCAGAGACACAACCAAAACAGAGAATTTTAGACCAATATCCTTGATGAACATCGATGCAAAAATCCTCAATAAAATACTGGCAAACCGAATCCAGCAGCACATCAAAAAGCTTATCCACCATGATCAAGTGGGCTTCATCCCTGGGATGCAAGGCTGCTTCAACATATGAAAATCAATAAATGTAATCCAGCATATAAACAGAACCAAAGACAAAAACCACATGATTATCTCAATAGATGCAGAAAAGGCCTTTGACAAAATTCAACAACACTTCATGCTAAAAACTCTCAATAAATTAGGTATTGATGGGACGTATCTCAAAATAATAGGAGCTATCTATGACAAACCCACAGCCAATATCATACTAAATGGGCAAAAACTGGAAGCATTTCCTCTGATAACTGGCAGAAGACAGGGATGCCCTCTCTCACCACTCCTATTCAACATAGTGTTGGAAGTTCTGGCCAGGGCAATTAGGCAGGAAAAGGAAACAAAGGGTATTTAATTAGGAAAAGAGGATGTCAAATTGTCCGCGTTTGCAGATGACATGATTGTATATCTAGAAAACCCCATTGTCTCAGCCCAAAATCTCCTTAAGCTGACAAGCAACTTCAGCAAAGTCTCAGGATACAGAGTCAATGTACAAAAATCACAAGCATTCTTATACACCAATAACAGACAAACAGAGAGCCAAATCATGAGTGAACTCCCATTCACAATTGCTTCAAAGAGAATCAAATACCTAGGAATCCAGCTTACAAGGGATGTGAAGGACCTCTTCAAGGAGAACTACAAACCACTGCTCAATGAAATAAAAGAGGATACAAACAAATGGAAGAACATTCCATGCTCATGGGTTGGAAGAATCAATATTGTGAAAATGGCCATACTGCCCAAGGTAATTTATAGATTCAATGCCATCCCCATCAAGCTACCATTGACTTTCTTCACAGAATTGGAAAAAACTACTTTAAAGTTCATGTGGAACCAAAAAAGAGCCCGCATCACCAAGTCAATCCTAAGCCAAAAGAACAAAGCTGGAGGCATCACGCTACCTGACTTCAAACTATACTACAAGGCTACAGTAACCAAAACAGCATGATACTGGTACCAAAACAGAGATATAGATCAATGGAACAGAACAGAGCCCTCAGAAATAATGCTGCATATCTACAATTATCTGATCTTTGCTGTTAGTTCTACGAGTTTCTGTTTTGTTTTTTAGATTCTTTGGGATTTTCTGCAAAGGCATGTCACCTGGAAATAGGGATAGTTTTATTTCTTTTTATCACGATGTATGCCTTTTTTTTTTTTTCCTGCTAGAAAGAACTTCAGTAGCTAGAACTTCCAGTACTATGTTAAATAAGAGTGATGATAGCAGACATCCTTCACCCATTCCCAATCTTAAAGAGAAAGCATTCAGTCTTTCACCATTAACTAAGATGTTAGTTGCAGTTTTTTAAAAAAGATGTTATTTATCAAGTTGAGATAGTTTCCTTTCCTAACTTGCTAAGAGGTTTTTTTTTTCTTTCTTTAAAAAAAGAAAAAAAATACCTTAGTATTGGATCTTTTCAAGTGCTTTTTCTCCATAGATTGATATGATTGTATATTTTTCTTCAGCTTGTTGGAGCTTTTTAATAATGAATTCAATTTATTTATTGTGTGTAAGGCTATTCACATTGTTTCATCTTGGTTGAGGTTTAGTAGCTTGTGTTTTTCAAGTTTAAGTTGTTGAATTTATGAGGTAAACTTGTTCCTAATAGTTCTGTATTACCATTACCTTTTAATATCAGCATGGATAGCCTCTATTTCATTTCTGATATTGTGATTGTGGCTGTTTTTATTTTTGTCAGTCTTGCTGTATAGGTTTATCAATATTACTAATTTTTTTAAAGTAGTAGATTTTTGTTTTATTAATTTTCTCTACTGTTTTTCTAATTTCAATTTAATTGGTTTCTTCTGTTATGTTTATTATTTTCTTCCTTTCGCTTCCTTTAACTTGCTCTTCTTTTCTAGTCCCTTGAGGTATGAACTAAGGTTGTTGATTTAAGACCTTTCCTCATTTTATGTAAGCCGTTAGTGCTATAAACTTCCCTCTCAGTACTGCTTTCGATTCAAATCTTATATTTTGATATTATATATTGTGTTTTCATTTTCATTAAATTCTACGTCGTTTTAAATTTTTCCTTTGAGACTTTCCTTTTGACCCAGGGATTATTTTTAAATATGTTGTTTAGTTCCCATGGGTTTAGAGATTTTCCTGTTATCTTTCAGTTGTTGATTTCTAGTTTGACTCCCCTGTGGTCAGAAAACACAATTGGTATGATTTCAATTCTGTTAAATTTGTTGATTTATGACCCAGGATATAGCGAATGGACCTATGGTGGTGAATATTTTATGAGTGCTTGAGAAAAATGTTTATCCTGGTGTGTATTTTTGTCAGTTATGCTGTTGTTTGATCGAGTACTCTCTATATGTTACAAGATCCTGTTGTTGATTGTGTTGTAGAGATCTTCTATATTCTTTCTGATTCTCTGTCTAGATATTCTAGAAGTTATTGAGAGGAGGGTGTTGAATCTCAATTAAATTGTTATTTATCTGTTTTTCCTTTCAGTACTATCAGTTTTTATTCTTCTTATATTTTAAGATTCTGCTGTTTAGGATTTATAATATTTAGGATTGTTATGTATTCCTGATGAAATATTATATATTACATTATATAAATTTATCATTATTCCTTTGATCATCATGTAAAATCTTCTTTATTTAGTAATTCTCTCTACTCTAAAGTCTATTCCTGATAAAATATTATATATTACATTATATAAATTTATCATTATTCCTTTTATCATCATGTAAAATCCTCTTATTTAGTAATACTCTCTAAAGTCTATTTTTTCAGATATTAATATAGCCATTCTTGCATTTCAAAAATTAATATTGTTTACATTGGTGTTGTATAGGGGAAAAAAAGAAAAATTAATGTTTGCATAGTACAACTTTTTCCACCCTTTTACTTTTGACCTACTGTGTCTTGAATTTGAAGTTCTTTTATTGTAACCACATATAGTAGAGTCAGTTTTTTTGGTCCATACTGTCAATCTCTGTCTTTTGAGATTCGTGTATTTAGATAACTTATATTTAAGGTAATTATTGATATGTTAATTCTGCCATTTTATTATCTGTTTTCTAGGATTTCCCCTGGTTCTCATTTCTGCTTCTCTTCTTTTGCCTTCCTGTGGGTTATGTTAAAATTTTTAATTCCTTATTGACTTATTTGTAGTGTTTTTGAGTGTGTCTCTTTGTATAGATTTCTAGTGGCTGGTCTGAGTGTTATAATATGCATTTGTGATTTATAACTGTCTACTGGTATCTGCATTTTACCACTTTGAATGAAGTGTGGAAATCTCACTTCCATTTAGGTCCCATTAACTTCCATACTTCTAAATATTGGCATGAATATCAGGTGGCATTATAATTGCTTCAAACATCAAATACGGTTTATTACACTCATGAGAAAAAGGATAGTCTGTTGTACGCACCCATGTATCTGCTGTTCTCATTTTTCCATCTTCCTTACTGACACTCTAAGATTCTTTTTTTATTACCATTTCCTTTATGTCTGAAGAACATTCTTTACCTATATTTAAAAGTGGGTCTTCTGCTAGCAGCAACTTCTTTCAATTTCTCTAGTTCAGAGAATGATTTTATTTCCCCTTCCTTCTTTAGGATAGTTTCGTGTTATACAGAATTTATGAAAGTCACTTTTTTTTTAAGCATTTGAGAAATACTGTGCCATTGCCTCTGGCCTCCATGATTTCAGGTAAGAATCTGCTGTCATCAGACTTGGTGTTCTATAGGTAATGCATTGCTTCTCTTTGGCTACTTTCAAGATTTTTCTTTTAAATTGTTGGGTGGGGGGCCCTTTTTAACAAGTTTACCTACAGTGTACCTAGGTGTGGATTTATTTGGGTTTATTCTGTTTAGGAGTTCACTCAGCTTCTTGGATCTGTAGATTTGTGTCTAGTCAAGTTGGAGAAGTTTTTAGTCATTATTTTGTCAAGCAGTCTTTCAGCCTCCCCTTTTAGGACCTGGTGATATGGAAGTTGGATTTTTTTCTTATTGTCCCACAGATCACTGAGACTTGTTAAAGTTTTGTGAATTCTAGTGTTCTGTACTTAAGTTCACTGATTCTATCCTGCACCAATTCCATTGTACTATTGAGCCTATGTGGTTTTTTTAAATGTCACTATATTTTCAGTTTTATAATTCCCATTTAAAAAATAACTTTTATTTCTTTGCTGAGATTTTTTACCTTTCATTTTAAAGAGGATTTGTGTTGATCATTGAAGTATTTTTATGACAACTGTTTTACAATTCTTCTTGTATGATCCCAACATATGAATCACTTTGGTGCTGGTGTCAATTTTTTTTTCTCATTGTAGTTGTGATTTTCTGGGTTTCAGGTATAACAGGTAATTTTCAGTTGTATCCTGGATATCTTATATATTATGTAATAAGATGATGAGTTCCCTTTACATTTTTTATTTTAGCAGAAAGTCACACTGTTTAGGTTTAGCATGTAGATCTTGTCCTACTTTTGTGGGCTGTGATTCCAATGGCAGCTTAATTTTCACAGCCTTTGGAGTGCTATTGGATTATGGTCTGCTTGGATTGTGTGGTGCTGCTGGAATTCCCACTTGTCTCTGCTGGCCCTGCCTGAGGAAAGCAGAAGGGTTTTCCCCAGGCCAGCTGCCAGGTATCTCTTGGTAGGGAAATGGTGTAGTGGGATTCCTTTATTGGTGCGCCTTGCACATTGCAGTCTCTGGGTAGAGGAGGAGAGTCTCAGGGCATGGGAACAAAGAGGTTCCCCAGACTGTCTGCTGTAGCTTGGTCTCTTTTGCAGATTTTGTTTGTCCACCTCTATGTCTCTCACTGGAAGGGTGTTTCAGTGGTGGGAAGGAGAATGCTCCTCTTGGCTGCTCTTTAATGGGACTCCCAATCAATAATCCTAGTTGGAGGGTTATGGCTATTCCCCTTGCTGGTGACATGGGCTGCCCTGATGTTACCAGAGATTCTTCTTTGATCCAGGGGAGGAATAAACCTCCCTGGGCTGCTGTCTTGGTAGGTGGGGGTTAAGAAATGCAGGCTCTGTGTGGCCTCCTTCTGTTAGGTGGGAAACACGTGAAGCCCTGCCGCTGTGCTGTTTTTCCAGCCCCAGGTTCCCTAATCAGCTCTCAGCCTTATTACCACCCTTCAGAGTCTCTTGCACCATTTCCAGGCTCTATAATTATGCTTAGTGTGGAGGAACAAGGAAAAGCAGGACCATGGTATCCTGTCCTGATTCAAAGTCAAAATGCATTTTAAAATGTCTTTTTAAAAAGAATCAAATTGCCCACAAGGTTATGAGGAATTACCAGGGTGACATTCAGAGAAGACTGAAATCCTAAAAGAGTCTAGCATTCAGGACTATTTTGTCCTGGGGCATTGCCCTTGGGCATTGGCCAGTCTGAAAGAAAGCTATAAGCCTTGTGTAGCTGACTGTCAAAAGTTGGACCACAGAGCCTGCCAAGGGTGGGAACATCGGTTAACCACCTCCTGCTAGGGGTAGGATCTCAAAGGGCTACCTTAGGATGAACTGGAAGTAAACCAACTTAGACTGCAGCTTGACTTTGAGTATAAACTCAGTCATGGAACCTGGGTCCTGCCTCCAGCTCTGGCACTAATATGTTGTGCAAATTTCACAGCTTTGCAAGAGCTTTTGTTAAATCAAGGGTTGAATGATCCCTTATAGCTTTCCCAACTCTATGATTATCAAGTATGTTTTTCAGCTAATGAAAAACAGAAAAAAAATGTGAGAACTAGAAGAGCTGGGGTCTTTCATTAGATTTTCTAGAAATAATAGGTTCTTGTAAGAAACTAAGACTAATAATAGGATACTTACAAGATCACAGGGCATTTTGAAAAGCAATTTAAACTTAAACTGCAGGTGATGGAGAAGAAATTGTAAAATACAAACTGAATTTTTAAAAATCCTAACAATTAATAAACTTTACAAAATGGCTGATGTAGGAGGATGTTGAGAAAAAATGGGGGCACAGGGAGAAGCTCCATCCCTCTGACCTTTCTAAAATTCTTACAATTAGTAAGATTAGCTAGTCTTTTATTTCCATGTACTAATTTGAGTTCACTGCATACAAAGCTTGACCATGAAGACATGCAGGTAAGACAAAACAACAACAAAAAGATGTCAGTGATGATAAGTGATGTGATTTTCCCAGAAAAGTTTAAAGTTTTATTTTTCTTCAGGCAAACTCTCCTATTTTACGGGAAAATAAGTATCTGTAAGTAAACCACCTGATAATCAAATATTCATATATGAATTTACTTTCTTACTACTAATGTAATAGCACCTTCTAAAATGAATTTAATGCAATTATTAATTTAAATGGACAGATAATATAATAGTAACGCTCTAAAATGGACCAATTTCACCTTCCAGTCTTTATGCTGACATTTCAATAATACGGGGTAAGTTCATAGCTACAAAGCAAGCCAACATGAGTGCTCATGTATTCTGAGATGTCTAATCCAGAGTCCATACTTCTGGGGAGTTTGCCACCTACCATATAATTTCTCAGCTTTTTAATCTATAGGCCATTTCCAATTATTTGATTCTATTCTATTAAGAGGTTTTATAATGAAATGGGAATTATGTGCCAACATTCCTTACTGGTATTATCGTTTTAAAAAATAAGACATTCACCAAATTTTAGGAAGCACTTAAATTTGGTTAAATTTTTAACTATGTCACTTTAGTTCTTCACATCCAATTTGTCCTTTCTTTCTGGAATAGTTATACAATTTTACCTACTCATTAGCCAATTGGCACATATATATACATGAAATCACAGTACTATCCATGTGTCTGTAAAGTGCTATTTTCTTCAAGGAAAGCCTTTCTTTTCAGGGCTTCCTCTTTCCTCTAAGAAGCCACATGTAATACCATGCCTCTCCCAAACTTCTTGATTACTTAGAAATCTAAAGCACAGCCTTAGGTTGTTGGAATGAAAAAGACTGAGATGACCAGGCAGGTCAAAAGTACTACCTTGGAAGTAGAAGTCTATTAGTGAACTTGGATTCATCTTTGACTCCACTGAGCACCTGGTAGGCGGGTATTCACATATTTCTTGAAACAGGGCTATATCATCTCGGCTCCCGTGTTTTGATACCTGTTACCACAAAGAGTTATTTTGCTGCTTCTTCTAGTATGCACACTTTACCACTATTCTGGGTGTCTTGTAAACATCTCACATGTGGTCCTAATTTTTTTTTCCAGGCTCCACACAGTTCTTTTCAAGGATTGAGTGGCCAATATTTTACCTAATATGGTTTGTGCTCTTTTGCAACTTTGAATCTTCAAATGCTCAAATCTAAAAGATGCTTGTGCTCTGTTATTATGTGCTACCAGAAAGAAAACAAACATTGTTTTATCCAATTTGATTTTAATGTAATTAATAGTGATTTAATTTTCAAAGGAGCAAATAATTACAAACAAGAGAAAACATTGCTGAGATGGTGCCTGGTCGCTTCTATTCGGGCCATTGCTGAACTATATAGAAAAAAAGTATATTCATGGTATCTTCATTATTATGAAAATCACAGTAATATGACTCATCAGGAAATCACAATAATTTTATGACAGAAAGAATATATTTAAAACGAATCTGTCAGTATTTGACTCTCTTTTGAGGGAAAAATAAATGAAAACCATGTTCTCTGGAAAGAAATAAGACATGAAATGCCCACAGTTGCATTCTGCTCTTGGGAATACATCTCCAAAATTCAAGGTTCAAAGGTTATCACATTTGATTTTCAACACTTATCACTTTCTTCTTCTCTCAATTTATGGAGATAGATTTCTACATTCAGTATTCGGGATTATTAGAAATTTCCTTCAGTTTGAACAATGAGTAACAAGTATTCTGTGACATGGGTGCAAAAAGTTGTCATTTTCAATCAAGTTATAAGACATAACTGTCCATAAAGTGCATTCAAATTAAAGTACCCATCAGGAGAGAAATTTAAAGTGCAATATATAAGGTACTTTACATAGTGCAAAGTTGCTAAATATATACATTATATGTGCCAAGTCCAAATAAAGCAGGATCTTATCTATCCCTATGCTACAGTGAACAATGGAGACATACTTTCACATCTTTATTCCTTTGCAGGTGTAAGTATTTTGGTCCCTGTGTGTGTGTGTGTGTGTGTGTGTGTGTGTGTGTACCTAAATATGTAACTGCTTAATGGTTTCTGCAAATGTCTGGAACTGGTTTCCCAGAATTTGAAACCTTTAAACACTGATATAATTATGGAATCTCCACTTCAATATACAAATCCACTTCAAAGTAACATTAGGCTTGTAATAATGGTTGAGCTATTTCAGCATGCATATCTTGTAAGGCAGGTATTTGACTGTGAATTAAATGTTTAATGAAAATTACAAAAAATACAATCACTATAATGCTGCCAAGAGAGACCCCTATGAAATAAGGGTATGACCCCTCTTGGTCATATTCTGCTGGTTTAACACTACCAGGGAGGAGTATAGTACTCTGTGTATAAGGGACCACCCTTGGCATTGCTGAATTGAGCAGATCCTGGACATTCCAGAATGATCCATTGTGTGGCATGGTGGTGATATTGAGGAGGTGACATAGTAGTGGGTACAAATCTGTGGAGTTCATGGCTTCTTTTGAGAAATTCTTTCTGAAGGCAGGACCATGGGCTAAAAATATTGGATGCATTTCTGCTAACGCATTATCATAACCGTGGTTGCCTACTGTAAAGAGAAAATATGTGAAAAAGTTAGCCAACTATGCATTAAAATGGACATAATTGTTGCATGGTCAAATTCTGAACTTAAATGCACATCTTATCTAGTTTGACTGTAAACATAAAATAATCTTTGACAAACAATCTCTGCTGTTGTCCACATCACAATTCTCTTCAGGAAATGAAGAGTCAAATGGTTGTGAATCTTTCTTACAGGCCAACAGTGGCTTAAACAGCAGGGGAAAAAGGGTAAAGAACAAAGCAGAGCCAAGTTAGGGAAAAATTAGAGTGTTTTTTTGTTTGTTTGTTTTGTTTTGTTTTTGTTTTTTACTAGTGGCAAAGTAATATTCAGCAAATACTTATTGGGTACCTACTATGTTCCAATTATTGTTCTAAAGATAAAGAGATAAAGGTGCCCTTAGTCTTAATCTGAAGCCAATAAACTCATAGTTACCAATAAAAGGGAAAATACAATACATAAAGAAAAACAAAAGAAACCATAAAAATCAAACCTGTACTTACAGCTATAATCTACTACTAAAAAACAAAGGTCAGATTGGAGGAGAGTAAGAAACTCCTGATTTTGGTGGCTGTAATCAGGATCCAACTTAGCATTATGTGTTTTAGTGTGGCTACAAATAAGGTAAAAACTTGGGGGTCTTCTGACATATGTATCAAGTGACATAAAATGGATACGAAATTGATAATAGCTGGATTTCAAAGGCATGTGTGCCGAGCATGGTATCAAGGTACAAGGCAAAGGAGCTACTGCTGATAAGATGGCACCCAAGGAAAACTGACAGGCTTTATCTTAAAGGTGGCAAGGAGAATGACTAGTAAATCCATCTCTAATACCCATACTTGCTTCAGGGAACTAATCAATAGGAACACTCCCTGCCCCGTCCCCCTCGAAAAAATCCTAAATCAGTTTTTCTAAAAGTCATAAACTGACCCCTAGTAATTTCAAAGTAATTTGAAATCTACCAGGAAAAATGTATCTAAAGAAGTCATTCTGGATGCCATGATTCTTTTAGGTTTATTTAAGTAAAAATAGCACTGAAGTTATGAATCACTAGTAATTATCTGACAGGGTACTGTGCTATTTCATTAATTGATAGTCACACTGGGAATATATCATTATATACTTTGTAATTGACTGGATGATTGCTGTGTTCATTTCTATAAGAAGTTGGGACCTAGACTCTCACTCATGAAGGCAAAGATAATTATCTTATATCACACTTCTTACTAGAAATTCAGACTTAAAATTAAGTCATTGTGACTTACGTAAAAACTTTGCTATGAATAGGGACTTTGTTTTGTAGTGGTTGCCCCAATCATAAATGCTTGATCAAGTAGATGGTATTTATAATGAATGCCTAAGGGCAATGGTTCTCAAACTTTTGTGTGTTTCACCAGGGCCTCACAGTTTCAAATTCAGTAGGTCTGTTTTGGGCCCAATAATTTGCATTTCTAACAAGCTCTCAGCTGATGTGGATGCTGCTGGGCCAGGGAACACACTTTGAGAACCACTGCTTTGGGGCATTAGGGCTTAACTATTCTGGCTTAGGTATACAGTGGTCAATCTTTAATTAATTATTGAATCATTAAACATAATATAAATTGAGCATTATTAAGGTTTTCTATCAAAAATAGAGGTGACCAATCTATTGTGTAACTGTAGTTCAGCAAACCATTTCTAGAGGGCCCTTTGAGTTTATATTAACTTTAAAATACAAATCTTGCCAAAGATAGCAGTCCTGTTTTGAACAAGCCCTCTAACATAAGAGCTACCTGTACAAGATATAAAAATCTGAACATTGATTTATGGATCATTATCTGTACGTAAAAACTGGTGGTTTTTTTTGTTTTTTTTTTTTTGAGACAGTCTTGCTCTGTCGCCCAGGCTGGAGTACAGTGGCACGATCTCGGCTCACTGCAAGCTCCGCCTCCCAGGTTCACCCCATTCTCCTGCCTCAGCCTCCTGAGTAGTTGGGGCTACAGGCGCCCACCACCATGCCCAGCTAATTTTTTGTATTTTTTTAGTAGAGACGGGGTTTCACAGTGTTAGCCAGGATGGTCTCGATCTCCTGACCTCGTGATCCGCCTGCCTCAGCCTCCCAAAGTGCTGGGATTACAGGCGAGAGCCACTGCGCCCAGCCAAAAACTGTTTTAAGAACCAGAAATCATGTATCTGTATACATCTGCCACTATGAGTCACGAACACACTACAATGCCATTGTCAGGCATCTGCTTTTCTTTTAATCAATAAACATGATAGAAACCCAATTCTACCTAAAGGGACATTTTGTATATATCTTTTATATATCAAGGACCAATATCTAAAAAAAGCATTTCTAGATAAGTACTAAAACATTGTAGTTCCCTAACATTCAAGTAACAGACAGTAAAAATATCAATCAATAAACTGCTGTATTATGTATTTAAACTGTTGTATTTTAGCAAAAAGTAATGCAGAATGGAAAGAAATACTGTAACATACTCACACAGAAAGTCATCTGACTTATTCTGTAAAATGTGCCACCCTTCGTCAGCCACTGCTATGATTGGTTGAATTCGACTGTTGTATTTGTAATGCCACCTTTCTGGAATCTCTTCTTTTTTGTAAACAGTAAGATTAGGATGAGCGTGAGTTAGTGCTTCATAGACTTCATCAAATTTACCTAAAGAGAAGGGAGGAGAGGCACTCAGAACAAAATACTCATAGCTACCATCAACCATGGGCAACAGACTTGCTACGGAGGTGAAAAGCCAGAGAGCTGAACATAAGAAAAAATTCTTTTTCCCCTTGGGGAAAACAGTTTTGGGAGGGGAAACTAGGAAATAATCTTCTGTTGTAAGTTCACCTTATAGAATTAAGGAAGGGCATTTTATAGAACCAGAAACCTCTAAAGACTTCGATACACACACATATTAATTAGTGACACTATGTAAAATGTCTAGGGTACTGCAATACCCAAATAAAAATGGCTAGGTTCTGGTAGTTGTGGGTGCAGACACAAAGAATCTCCAGACAAGAAAACATGGTGAGGGGTGGGTGAGGGCTGGGAAAAGAGACTGGAGGTGGAAAGCAGTTTGTAAAATGGAAACATCTGAAAACACTGGAGGTGTTGCCAAAGTACTCCCTATAACTACAAATGCAGTTACCCAGGCACTGTCTTTCATCCTCCTCCTGTTTTTCAAATCCATTGCTGAGGTTGCATCCTTACCTTCCACACCACAACAAGAGGACATCATTCCAATTTTATAAAGGAAATTGAAGGGTTAGTGTAATTTTCTCCCCTTCCCTTTCTTCTTCCCTTCCTCCCTCCCTCCCTCCTCTCTCTTTCGCCCCCTTCTTTTCCCTCCCTCTCTCTCTCTTTCCCCCTCAGTCTCTCTTTTTCTTTCTTTCTTTTCTTTCGACTGTGTCTCCCTGTCGCCCAAGGTGGAGTGCAGTGATATGATCATAGCGCACTGTAACCTGGAATTCCTGGGCTCAAGCAACCCTTCCACCTCAGCCTGGGACACGGGCATGTGTCACCACACCAGGCTATTTTTTTTTCATTTTTTTTTTTTTTTTTAGCAACAGGGTCTTGCTATGTTGCCCAGGCTGGCCTGGAACTCCTGGCCTCACTTGACCCTGCTGCCTTGGCCTCCCAAAGTGCTGAGATTATAGGCTTGAGCAACCACTCCTAGCTAATTTTCTTAAACCAGAAAAAAAGTGCTGTTTGCTGAAAACTGCGTGTGTAAAACACACGCATATTTTAACATTCGCTGTTTCATATGATTCTCCTAATTCCCCTCTGAGGGATGGAATTCTCATTTGTGAAATATTATAGCTTTTCAAAATCTGTTCTCTCATTTGATACCTAAGACCAACCCTGCAAAGTGATAAAATATGTCAAAGAGCATGTCTGAGTCATGTTGTCACTTATTTTGTGACCTCAGGATGTTAAACCTTTTGAGGTCACTTAGCTGTCATTTACTTGTCTTTAAAATGGAGACAATACTGAGGTGACAGGTTTGGTATGAGGATTCCAGGAGAGGTTTGTAAAAAGTTTAAGGTATTGTTATTACTTTCCACACTTATAAGGAAAATAAACCTCAGATTGACCAAAGCTCTTTCTCCTTCTTATCTTCCACAGCTTCCTTGTTAAGCAGGTCCAGATTAGGAACCTATAAAAGGCTTTGGGGCTTCTATGAAATAACTGTACATGTATTCAAGTTTTGTATGTATCTTTCCATCTCAATTTTTCTGAGAAGGGAGGCTATAGCTTTCATAATATTCTATGGTTCCAAAATGGTTAAAACCTACTGCCATACATACATAGAGCACATCAATTTCAGTATTCTAGGAAAAAGGAAAAAAAAATTAGGCTTTGAGAAAAGAGATTTTGTCTTTTCAGAGTCTGAGGATTAAATCCCAGAATATTACCATGACACAGGCAAAGTCTACTTTAAAGGCACAGCAACAGAAATCCCTATTCATTTGATCACATTGGGCAAATGCACATCTAGTCTCAGCTCACCATTCATTCAGTCAGCCTTACCTTCTTTTGGCAAGATGGCTGCTACTGGAGATTGATCAATCAGGGTATAGTGGTCTTTATCCAGGTACTGGTCAAGTTCTATTAACCTTTCCTCAGAGCACTGCGTCATTCCATGATCACTTGTGATGATTAGGTTCAGAGTGTTCCACAATTTCGCCTTTTTTAGCATTTGTATGAGATATCCTAACTTCTTGTCAATATCTGAAATGACAGGCCCCATGAGCGGACTGTCAGGTCCCAAATGGTGCCCCATGTCATCAGGGTCTTCCCAATAGAGAAGACCAAGATTTATGGGCTCTTTTGACGTAAACCATTCAATAATTTTGGCAACTCTATCTTCAAATGAAACTGACTCATTGTAAGGCATGTAATGAGTAGGAAAGCGCTTATGTATTTTTACATCTGTTCCGGGCCACATGGCTGCACCACTAGTATGTCCTGCCCTCTGGTTTGTGATCCATATTGGTGTCGCTTCTTCCCAAAACTTGGAATCATAAATATTCATGTGATCCAAGGAGAAAGATTTGTTCCGAATAGGATCAAACATATCATTTGCAACAATCCCATGATTCTCTGCAAAGAGGCCAGTTACCAAAGTATAATGGTTAGGGTAGGTTTTTGTAATAAAAACATTAGTAACTTGCTTCACATGAACACCATATTTCATAATATAATGAAAATGGGGCGTTGGAACTTTATATAAGTAATCCCAACGGAATCCATCAAAAGAAACTAGTAGAACCTTTTGCTGGTCTGGTTGGAGAGAAAAAGTGGTTGAAAGACTCAGTGCAGCAAGTATGAAGGACACCAAGAGAAATTTTGAAGTCATTTTCAAAGTACTTGATCAGTTCAGTGTAAGATAATCTGTAGAATAAACATATAGAAATTAAAGGCAATAATTTTGTTTTGTATACTTTACCCCAAACTCAGAGTAACAGTGCTTAGCAATCCCAGTTATATTCATAAATCACAGCCTGGAAGAATTATGTCACAGAACTCCATATTAGATAAGAGACCTGGGGCTAAATGAATAATAAAGCTAATAAGTTTAGTTGCATTTAAATGACTTTTTCACTTCTGAGAATTTATCTAAATATCCCTCAAAGGAATTATTTAAATGAGCTCTTCAACAGCATTTTAAAATATGACATCATTTACATAAAACTTTTTAGGAACATTTTCAGTTTGATCCAGACTTTTGACTTCTGGTCAGAAACTTTTTTATAGTCAAATACCTGTGAACATCCTTAACATTATGGCTAGACCAACTATGGTAACTTAGCAACAATGAAGTATCATTAGCAAATCAAATAATGGTGCATATATATATTATATATATATGTATATGCACACTTCTATTTTCAACCCCTATGTTTAGTTCATCACAGACAAAAGAAGTATTACTAAAGAGAGAGGAAAATAGATGAATTTGGTTTCTTGAAGTGAAATAACATTTAGGACATCCAGATATATTTATTGAAAAGTAATCTGCATTAATTTATTAATAATCAAATCATAGCCTTCGTTAAACTAAATAATTAGATTCTAAACTAAATATTAACAGAAATATAATTCTGAAATTTGTTATTGACTTTCCTAATGTTAAAATTTGTCAAAATTTAATCTTATCATTGATAGGTGTAGTAAAAGCACTTCCCTGGTTTAAAGCTCTGGGAATCAAGGTAGTTGGTCTTTTCCCCTAATCTGTGTATATTTCTAAAATACTTTCATTCTATTGGAGAAAGCTAATAAGACGCTGTATGGATAAACAATAGATATGTAAATTTTGTCAGTTTTCATCAGGCGTGCACATCCAGCAGGGATCTTTTGTTCTCTCATTTTTCTACCCATTCCTGCATGAAGGTATTTATAAACCCACCAAAACTTAGATCAAACCACACTTATACAAATAAATCTCTTGAAACTGGCTTTTGATATCTTCCTAAGCTGAAGACTTTTTTTTTTGAGAGGGAGTCTCACTCTGTTGCCCAAGCTGGTGTGCAGTGGCATGATCTCAGCTTACTGCATCTTCCGCCTCCCATGTTCAAGCAATTCTCCTGCCTCAGTCTCCCGAGTAGCTGGGACTACAGGCGCCCGCCACCACACCCGGCTAATTTTTGTATTTTCAGTAGAGACAGGGTTTCGCCATGTTGGCCAGCCTGGTCTCAAAACTGCTGACCTCAGGTGATTCACTCGTCTCGGCCCCTCAAAGTGCTGGGATTACAGGCATGAGCCACCGCAGCCAGCCTGAAGACATTTTTAAACTTCAAAAATATATCCTGTTTCACCTTGGTGTATTATAGGTACAGGTAAATAAAAACTACTTGGCATGGTTGCTTTGCTTTCAGAAGTACAAGGTATATGTACATTGTGGGTATTCGCTGAGGGCAATAAATTCTGTTTTGCTGGTTTTAAACTGTGCTTTCACCATACCTAGACATTTCTTAAACTGAAATTGTTTTAGGTATTGGTCTCAAGATGATAGCTCAAATGTTATATTTAAAAACGGTTTCTTGGATGGCAATACTCTCTCTGATTCTGGAAGGAACATTAAAAACAGTTGCAGCAGGGAATAGCAAATAGGTTACCACAAATATATTTACTCACCTATCTGGCTATGGATGGTAGTTGCTCTCTCTGTCCTTTCTCCCCCTAATTTGCTCTCCCACCTTTTTAAAACAAGGAAGGCTAGTATCAACCAAACGTAATTTAAAGCTAAAAGCAGAGAAAATGAACCACATGGAACACCTCATTTTCATCTATCTTAGCAAATTAATTCGGCACATGTGTAAGCAGGAGAAAACTGCTGTCTTGGGACCAACAAAAGTAAGCAAAGATTAAGTGTTGTCTAAAGCTTAGGAATGTTTGGCAAGAAGACTCAACATCAGATCCATGACACAGAGCAATAAACAGAGGTGGGGGGTGGGGAATTAAAACAATCAGATTTTTTTTTTTTCTTTTTCGTGCACAAAATGCTACACAAAACAGTGGAATCCCTGGATCTGGCTCCAAATCTCATTGAGTACTTTCCAGTTCTTTCTCCCCTCCAACCCTTCCTCCACAAAGAGACTTGGAGATCAGGAAGGAAGGGGCACCGATTAAAGGGAAGAGGGAAAGTGCAGAAGGAGTAGGTTTGTGTAGCTCGGGTAGACGTCAAGGGCGGGGGTGTCCATCTTCTCCACCAGGATTCCATCCTAGCCACCCAGAAGGGTCGCGGCGTAGGTTATGTTCCCAATCCCCAGTCATCCCTCCCACCGAGGCCTGGGCTTCTTAGATGTGCAGTGGCAAGGAGGGGGCGTTGCTTTAGGGACCCAGAGGAGCAGTGTGGGTCCCCGGGAGGGAAGCCACCCACCCCCCTGGACTCACCCTCGCAGCGATCCGTTCAGTCCGTATTAGTTTGGGGCAACGGGAGGGAGGGTCTGGAGGAGACTCCCTCCGGCGCGCCGCGGGTAACTGCGGGAAGGTGACTGGAGGAAAGGGCACCCCCGGAACGCGCAGGAGCTCACCTGCGCTCAACTCTGGAGCGGAGCACCTGACCGCGCCGCTTCCCCGCCCCGCCTCCTGGCTGCTATTGGTTGCTGCAGAGATAGTCACCTCTGCCTGGGTTGCCCCCGAAAGCCAGGCTTCCAGGAGTAGCTGCACGGCCTGTCAATCAGCGGGGGCAGGGGCGGGCGCTGCCTGGGTTTGGAGGGTGGAGGGTGGAGGGTGGAGGGTGGAGGGGGAGGGGACTCCCGGGGGCCGGGACCCAGCTGGGAGGCCGAAGGCGTGGGGTGGCCAATTGCTTGGTCACACACAAAACCTTCCGGCAACGTGCCTTTTCCAGGGGACCAGCTGTGCTGGAGTCAGTGATGCTAAGAGATTGCGTGCCACCCCAATGGTGGGTGTACTCTAACATTCACTGTTTTTTGTTTAAAAGTGACTTGTATTCTCTGATTTCTTATCTCAGGCTTTTTTCCATCCCCCGTCCCCCACCCCCTGCCTTGTCACGAATTGGCGATGGGGCACACCATGGGCTTTGCTCTGAGGAACACCTGCACACCCGAGGATGCCAGTGGGACGATGAAGTTTCATTCTTTTTATTAGTGGGTGTTATCTGCTTTACCTCAGAAAGAATTTATTAACCTAGTCAACTCTGCAGCCCCAACGTTTGCAGTCCAGGTTTTTGCAATTGAGGTCCCTGAGGTATATTTGTGGTATACCTAGCATGGCACCTGAAATTGTGCGAATTAAACCAAGTCAGGTTCAGGATTAGGTTAATTTGCACAGGAGAGAGGCTGAACAGCTACCCTGTCTGGTGGTGGCATCTGAGCTCAGACTCTGTTTCTACCTTTGTTTGCAAAGTAAACATTAAAACTACAAACATCAGGTCTGATTACTCTTTCAGTGCTTCTTGTGTGTTAGTGCCCCTATTTTGTCTTTTTCCATACTGTAGTGGATTATTTTCTCAGTTTTTTTGGGGTAATCAATGGCATTTTTAGGCCTGAGGGAGTGTAGGCAGGTACTTAGTTTGCCAGTATGATCCCAGCTGTCTTTACCATAAATTATAGCAGTGATATCAAACTACCCTGAAATAATTTGTCCATCTACACAATCCCATCTAGAATTCTGACCTAATTAGAACTCTAGTTCTATCTGCAGTAGGCAATAATATCAGGTTGATTGTTACAATGTAAGTTTAACATCTAATTAGCTGGTGAAACTGGGAGCATATCTGCAACGGTGGTTTTGGCTCCTGCCCAGAGCTCGGATCCCTTGTCTGGTGTGCTGGAGCTTTAAAGTGAATAGAGATTTCTGTTGATATTTAATTAAGCCATGCAAACATTTTGGTCATAGCTTTTTCTCTGTCTGCTTCTAATAGAGGGACAATCTCAACCCCAAACATTGCTACCTCCTAACTGGGTCATCCCATCCCAAAGGGCATCTGGGCACTCTTCCATGGCCTTTTATTCGTGGTAACTTGAGTTTATGGTTTTCAACACGTGGGATGGGGATCAAGAGGGAGGCTGGTTTCTATGTTTAGTGAGACCCAAAAACAATGAAGTTGAACAAATTGTTCCAATTCCCCAAAGCCCTGTCCTTTGAAATTGCCCAAACTTGGAACAGAGTGGTCCAATCTTATAAGTCCTTGTCGCCCAGAATAGGTCAACTGTGTGCTCTCCCAAAACACTCAAAGGACAATGTATGCTTATCAGAGAGCAGGAGTGGTGAAAATGGGCCTGACTTTTGTTCGGATCACTGAACATTGTTGGACTCTGTTTGGATGACAACCTGCTTTGCTCTGCAAATTTTATGGAAGTCATGATTGTATTCACCAGCTATTCCTGTGAAACAGGCACGGTAGAGCTGGTAACCACAGTGCACAACACAGAAAAGTGCTCATAAGAGTGCCAGATTCCTCCCAGAAGTCCGTATAATGACATCAAATGTTCACCTGATAGGCTTGTTATTACCTTATGTTGTTCATGGGGAGAAAGTCTGGTTTACATAGTATAGAGGAATGAATGTAAAACATGAGATTCCTGCTCCCACATCTGCACCTGCCTTCCTGTTTTATTGTTGCCTCAGTATCTGTCTATTTACAATAGGTTTTCAGAAAGTTTTAGCAGCAGAAACCACAACCTGCTATTGACTGTAACTATTCTTTTATTCTCTGTTATTGAATTAGTGGAATTCTGATTGAATAATAGTGTAACAGAAGAACCAACTTCTTTCTTTCAAAGGTTTTGGGGTCGGGTGGGGAGGGAGATCCCTCTGCCTGCCCAAGGAAGTCTAATACAGGTTGAGAGCGGGATAATTTTCTTCATCAGGGGCTAGAAGAGCTTTGTGCTAAAACTGAAATGCGATCTGTTCTTTATGAAACAATCAAAACTGGCTCTACCACAGAAGTCTTGTTTTTCAGAACTAGACTTCATGGTAGGAAAAATAAACACATAATTTTACAATTAAAAATCTTTAAAGGTGCATTCCAGCACATTATACCACAAATGGCTAAACTAAAAGAAAGTTCATCTCTTAATCCTTTGTAGAACATTCTGCAAAATGTGGATCTCACATATTCAATGGCCATAGATAGGAACCACTGGGATTCTGCTTCTGCACTGCTCTTAATTCATGATAAACAGTGGTCTTCACTAATCTTGACTCATTAGCAGAAGTTCAGTCCAATGAGTGAAATGTTGAATTATAGAATAGTCAAAAACTTAGCCCAAGAATTTTTATGCATATTAATAAATTAGGCTTCTAGTGATATGCTTGAACTAATTAGAATGAGTTTTAAACAAGCAATTATTATGCTTTTATCCTCAGAAAGCTTTATATAAGTCAAATATAAACCTATTTGTATTGTTCTATTCTGTAAATTGTATTCATAGTGCTTTAGTTCTAGGACTGCCTTAACAAATTATCACAAACTGGGTGACTTACGACAAACAGAAATGTATTCTCACATAGTTCTGGAGGCCAGAAGTCTGAAATCAAGATGTATTCAGGGCCACGCTCTCTCTGAGACTCTGAGAAGAATCCTTGCTTGGCCCTAACAGCTGCTGGGAATTCTGGTATTCCTTGGCTTGCTGCAGCATAGCTCCAATCTCTGCCTCTACTGTCACTGGATGCTCTACTCTGTGTGTCCCTGTGTCACGTGGCCTTCTTATAAGGACACCAGTCATTGGGATTAAGGCCCTCTTCAGCCCAGTATGGCTTCATCTAAATTTAATTACATATGCAAAGATCCTACTTCCAAATAAGGTCACATTCTGAGGTTCCAGGTGAATGTGTATTTCGGAAGGACACTTACTCAACCCAGTACATATAGCTAGCAGAAAGTTTAATTTTATGGCCCAGCCTAGATCGAAAGTTGATGGATTACCAATAAAATGGCTCAAATCAAGGTAACTGACAACATCTGATACTGACAAGGATTCAGAGCTATAATATATTGCTGGACTATCATACATTGCTGGACTATCATACACTGCTGGTGGGAATGGACTTCCACTATGGAAGTCAGTTTTGAAGTTTCTTATAAAGTTAAATATACACATGACATACAACCCAGGAATCTCACTCCTGGGTATTTATCTAAGAGAAACAAAGACAGACGTCCACTGAAAAACCGGTCAACAAATTTTTACAGCAGCTTTATTCATAATCATGTAAAGCTAGAAACCATGCAAATGTCCCTCAGCTAGTGAATAAACAAATTGTAGTGTGTCCGTAAATGCAATACTGTTTGGCAATAAGAAGGAATACAGAACTCATGCATGCAACAACATGGATGAATCTGAAAAGCATTTTTCTAGGTGAACAAAGCCAGACACAAATGGCCATACACTGTATGATTCCGTTTATATGATATTCTAGAAAGGGCAAAACAGTGGAAATAGAAACCAAATCAGCAGTTGCCAAGGACTAGGGGTGAGGGGAGGGGATTGGCTAGAAAGGGGCACAAAGAATTTTTTTATGTGATAGAATTTTGATTGCTTTTGTAGTTACATCACTAAGTTTGTCAAAATTCAGAGAACTATGTGCCTAAAAATGTTTAATTTTACTGTGTGGAAATTATACCTCAGTAAACAGCAGCAACAATAAATAAACCCTACCCTGCGATAATACCTCACACCTCACACCAAAGTTCACGAATTGGTGCTGGTGGTGGTTGACTCTCAGTGGCCTTTCCTGTGTGTACGGGTGCATACCAGTTCTTCCTGCAGGATGTGAGTGCTTCCAAGTGCAGGAGCTCCACGGGGCCTGCTCTGCTGTGTGTCATTCCTTTTGCCTCATGAATGAAGTCAGGAAACTATGAAGTAAAACCGAAACAAGGCTAAACAATTATTTTCTTTTTCTTTTCGTTCTTTCTTTCTTTCTTTTTTTTTTTTTTTTTTTTTTTTTTTGAGATAGAGTCTTGCTCTGTTGCCCAGGCTGGAGTGCAGTGGTGTGATCTTGGCTCACTGCAACCTCTGCCTCCCAGATTCAAGCAATTCTCCTGCCTCAACCTCCCGAGTAGCTGGGATTACAGACATGCACCACCACACCAGGCTAAATTTTTATACTTTGTGGATCACAAAGTCAGGAGTTCGAGACCAGCCTGGCCAACATGGTAAAACCCCACCTCTACTACAAATATTTTCTAAGCTATAACTGAATGTCATTTGTTGAATAACTAACTCAGTGCAGGATGCAGTCATATAGCAGGAGAGATAGTCATCTTCTGGTATTTGGTTTGAGGCCTATTTTGTAAGACGTATTCTCAGGAGCCAAATACGAAACTGCACATGTGTTTGTGGTGCATGGGGTGAAAACATTTTGTTAAAACCACATTCTCAGTTCTTTGTAAAGCTCATAACACCCCTTAGATGCCTGAACATACTTAGTTTAACATCACTATTTAAAAAATTATTGGCTCCTTGTGGGTATTGTAATTCTGTAAATTTACTAGCCGTGGGGGAGGACCTAAAAATATTGTCCTCTATCCAGATCAAAAATACATTTTTCCACTCTAGGTATTTGCACTTAAAATGTAAATGTAAATATTCTTCGCAACAATTTTGTAGCTTGAGGTTGCACCAAGGAATTCTTTGGTAAGTGTGAATCTTTATGAACAGGCCAAGCAGGCAGCAAGTGCTTTATGCCTTTAAGGTGTTCTTGGCAGGGAAGGGGCAGGGGACGTCATGGGAGAGTTCTCTCTGCCCAATTCCTGGATGGTTGCAATTTCATAATTGCAAATTAATCTCTTAGCCTTAAGACTTTTCTCTCTCAGGAGCGATGTCATATGCACCTCTATTAGCTATTTATATACACGTGTGTGACTAAGGTTGTCTGATTCACTCCAATTTGCATAATTGGTTGGGGAGAAAAGCCCTTAGAAGAATGCAGGTGGGTATTGTCTTTCAAAGGTTAGTAAATAGAGGGGGCAGCTCTAGAGGAAAGTGAAAACAGAAAAAGGAAGGGGAGCAAACTCCAAGCTGGCATTCCTCATAATTTGTTCAAAGCTAGTCCTGTTCTTTGCTCATCATTAAGCAGCAGATCACTGTAGGGAAGTATGAAGTCATAGGCAACAGAGGAACCTGGTTTATGAAGGTGCTCTGATTTGACCTTTGTAAAATTTTAAATGGCCTTTCATCTAGAAAATGCATATAATGTATAAAATCCTTGAGAGCTTTCCTATTCTTCTAGTCACTTTCATCCTTACTCCTCCACACCTGTTGTCACCTGTTGTCTGATTCCACAAAGGACTCCATCCTCCCACACCTTGCTTGGGCAATCTCCTGGCCTATATACTTCTCTGCTTTCTAATGAGAACCCTATTTTGTAGGAAAATCCATTCAGTGTGAATGGATTTATGCTGATCTGCTCATCTATTCTTGCTAGGACATACTACATGTTGGGGTTCTTTGGCCAGAGTTAGCTGTTCTAGTCATGGTGATGGGGCTGTTTTAAAATAACAGGCTGATTTAACCTGTTATTTTATTTTATTTTATTTTATTTTTGAGATGGAGTCTCCCTCTGTTGCCCAGGCTGGAGTGCAGTAGCAAGATCTTGGCTCACTGAAACCTCTGCCTCCCAGGTTCAAGCGATTCTCCTGCCTCGGCCTCCCGAGTAGCTGGGATTTTAACCTGTTATTTTTTTAAAAAAACAAAACAGGTTTATTCGTGATTTTCTTAACATAAAATGAAATGTGATTCATTTAATATAAATTTGTTGATTTGAATTATACAATTCAGGGTTAACTGGCATTTTAAGGCCTCATTGGCCTGTTTAAACCAAGTGATGTAACTGAGAATGATCATCTGTGGAATCACTGAAATGTTCATTTATTCACAGGGTAATCATTGAGTCATGATTCTATTTTACATTCATATTGTGCTTGCTAGTTTTTGAAATCCATTTTGAAGATGGTCAACAGCATTACTGAGTTCATTTCTCATGGCCGCACACTATGCTCAGTAAGAATTGGTGGCTTAACCAAAGCTGCATATCTAAACATTTGAAATCAGGGAAAAATAAAGTAAGTTCTACAAGAGAGGAACAAACAAAAGTGATATAGAAGTGCATGGGACAGAGAAATTAGCTCTGACTGAAGAAGACATGGGTATTCCACCGCAGAGGTAGGAATGGAGAGTCTGGTGTTGAAGCAGAGCCTTGGAAGATGGTGGGATTTCAACGAAGCAGGTGAAACAGAGAAGAATGTAAGAACATGCACCTGGTGAGAGGGCCCAGGCGTGCTTGTGGAGGGCCTAGAAAAACTGGGTTAGGATTTGGGGTCAGTCCTGTGGGCAGTGCGGGGCAGTTGAAGGTTCTTGAGGAGGCGCACGTCGTGAGCAAAGCCATGAAGATAATTTCTGAATCACAAGTAGTGCGAGGTGGCACAGTAGTTTAGCACCTTGACATTTATTTAATATCAATGTGTAATTGATATTGAAATTAACGTTGCTTCTTTGACTATCTCTTTTGGCAGGAACTACCAGTTGTCATACCATACCCAGGCTAACCCATTCTTATGACCTTTCTGCTGAAAAATGTAAAGTACTTTGGCTTTTTGTTTAGTGCATATTGAGAGGCCGTGAGCATTTCTCTTCTTGTTTCTTCTTGGCAACATCTGTTAGCCTATTCCTAATGCACTGTGCAGCATAGTTTATTAGGTTGTGTTTTTGGTGTTACCCAAATTTTGGGATAAGCACCTGTCATTAAAACACAGCCCTGTGAGTCAGAAAAAATAGACGTGTTAGTGTGAATGAATGTATACTTTCTGGTCATTTTGAGAGGTGGCATCATTGTCATATGCTATAAGTTTGTTTGCAATATTTTGTTAATCACAAAGTGAATGGTGAAGGGGATGGTGTGCAAGACAAGGGAAAAAGTTGGAGGGGCATTTCAAAACTTGCCAGAGTGTGTAGTATAATTTCATTGAAAAAAATGATAACAAATCAACCACACTAAGCAATTGTATGTAGGAGTAGGAAGAGTAGAAAAGAGATGGGTGGCAGAGAGACAATTGTAAAGCCAGAAAAATGGTCTGTATGGGTGGTGAAGGTATTATAGTATGAAATGGAGTAAATAACAATATTACTAGAATTACAATAACAATGCTTGTTAATTAGTGGCAACCAAATAGCAGACACTGTGCAAAGCAACACATACTCCTTATATCACTTAGTTCTTATCATAACCCTGTGAAATACAAATGAGTCTTTTCCTATGCCAGCTCAGGAAAGAAAATCCCAGAGAGATTAACTCACTGAAGATCACTCAACTAGTAAATAGCAGAACTAGACTGCTCATTAATCTCAGTAAGACCCAAAGGGGGAACACGAGAGAGACATTCTGGGGACAAACTTGATCTTTGGACTGACACAAACTTAGGTCCATAGAAACCATGCCCTGGGGGTTACTGACAAGTAGTCTGTGGACTTCATGTCAGAGTCTGGGATTCCAGATTTCTCCAGGAGGTCCTCAATGGTAGAATCTGAACAGTGGAGAGCACAGTAGAGGAGTGCCTAAGCCCAGTTTTGGATCCATGAAGGGAAGATTTAGTATTTTGCCAGCCAGTGGAATAACTCATTTCTGTTATCAGGCCATGTGGGGATAGGGAGCTCTCGCAGCCTCTTCCTTCAACAATCAGTAAACAGAAATGGTGTGAGAGAGACAAGCAAACAAGACTGGAGTTGCCATCCAGAGATGGGCACCCCCGTGATGGACATGGACCTTGGTATTAAAATGACCTTGGGTGAGGATGGCTGCTCAGTATTGAAATAAAAGGTAGACAGACTCATGAGTAGGGATTTGAAAAGCTTGAAGGGTGGTTTATAGGAGGAAGCATGGGCATCAATAGTCAAGGCAGCATGATCATGACAGATTTGAGAGAGAGAGCCCTGGACTGCCTAAGTGAGAATCAGTCAATTCCAAACTATTTAATACTAAGGTGAGTAGCTGCTGTGATCCTAGCCCTGTGATGGGAACTGAGAAAGTTGGATACAGGGAGGAGTAAGATATACTTCCTGACTCCAAAGGGATGGAAACACTGCTTAAAGAGATGACACAAGTGAACATGAAATAATTACAAATGGAACAAAATTGTATTAAATCAAACACTAAATTGATGCTTTTTGAAGGTCTCATTTTTGTTTGGGGAGGAGTTATCCCTCCAATGTCTGAATGCTCAATAACATTCTGCCTTCCCAGTTCACCCTATTTTCATTTCCCCCTAAGCTGCTATGGGCTCTTTTCTTTTAGGAGATTCCACTACTAATGAATGCTTTGAAGAAATAGTATTAGTTTAGAGAGGAACAGTGGTAGTCACAGGACTGTCTTGGGAGGGATTTTGGGCTACCTCCCATAATCTTTATCACTTGTATAAAATCTCTATATAGAGCTTTGGGCAGAGCTTTGAGCAGCACACTTGATTGTCTACTTTGTATGGAAGGAAAAGTGACCTTAGGTAGCAATAGGTAGTGGTGAATGATTTGGCTAGTTTGTTCAGGGCCTGGAAGGACCAGAATGGGAAGAGTGAGGACAAGGAGGCAGGGGAAAGAGATATGTTGGCCCTATAGATGGTGGGCGCCAAGCGTGCGGATCTGTCTGTCTTGTGGTGATGCCCAGCAAGCCTCTTTTGCAGAAGGGGATCTCAACCATCAGGTGGACAGGGTGAGTAAACCAGGAAGAAACCAACATTTCTTCCTGGTTATTGCAGTACCAGTGCAAGTTGGCATTCAGTGGTGGCAGGAATAGAAGTATGCAAACACCTAACAGAATGGGATTCAGTTCACAAAGGGCTTATCTAGCCAGTGCTGAATGTCAGCCTCAGAGACTGATGCTAACCCGTCAATTGAGGAAAACAGCAGTAATTTGTCCTTACCAGAGGTTACATCTACACCAAGTATGAATCAACACTTCAGCTTGCCTGATCTATCAATATGGGATCTCACAACATTTCCTCAGATAAGGGACCAATTTTGCTGCAAAGGACATACAACAATGATTACAGGATTCACTGGTTCCACCATATATCCCATCACCCAGAAGCAGCTGGCCTAGCTGAATGATGCAATGGGCTTAAAGGCTCAGCTAAGTGGCCCTCTCCGAGAACACATTCTGAAGGTTGGAGCATGATCCTCAATTTTGGGATATATGCATTGAAATAAGGACTGATACATGGTGCTCTATCCTTAATGGTTAGAAAACTCAGATCTGGTAATCAAGGAAATAGAAGTGATCCCTACATGATCATCCCCAGTGACCTATTTGTGAAATTTGTTCTTCCTGTCTTCTAACCTTAGGCTCTGTTAGGTTAGAGAACATCGTTCCCAGTAAGGGCTATGTCTCCACCAGCAAAGTGAGGATTCCACTGAATTTGAAGCTGGGTCTACCACCTGGCCACCTTGGACTCCTCATGCCAGTGGATCAGAAGGCAGTTATAGTAATGTTGGGGTAAGTAACCTGCTTTTCTTGATGGGAGAGTGTTGATACTACATAATGGGAACAGGGAAGAATATGCTTACTTGTATATCTTCTATCTCTTTATTCTTCTGATTTCCGAGAGATTGCCTCTTTGTCTGATTTTCTAATTCACGAATTTATTCTTTAACTGTTTCTATCCTTTCTTTATCCCATCTTTGTTGTAGTTTTTCAGCTATCATACCTCATATATTTTCATTTTTAATGATTTTTATTCTTCTTCATATTACTAATAGCTTGGTACATCTCTTTAAGTATATTTATCATGTTTACATAAAATTCTTGTTCTATCTCTTTTAACACTTTTGTTTCAAATGGTATATCTTAAAGATTTTTGGATTTTTTGAGGTAGTTTTAAGTTGCATTATTATTTTGGATTTTTAATTTAGGTTTCTCTTTAAATGTTTTAATAAGTAGTGGGGAAGGGCCGAAGGCCAGGTCCTAGCCTAAGCTAAGTTATCGTGATACATTTAAGGATAAGTGAGGGTCTAATGCCTGAGGGCAGATGCTTATTCCTATAGACTATCTTGGGCAGATGCTTATTCCTATGGACTATCTTTCAAGGTTCTCAAACTCCTATCCACAGATTTTCCCACCATTTAAAATTAGTTCTTGTGTGTGGTGTGAAATAGAGTGTAAGTGCAAATAAGAGTCTAAGTTTAATTTTTTTTTTTATGGATAGCCAATTGTTCCAGTACAAGTTGTTAAAAGGTATTTTATTTGCTTTTAAATTGCTTTGGTTCCTTTATCATGAACAATTTGCTTTATAAGCATGGATCTATTTCTGGCCTCTCAATTCTAGCTCATTGACCTGTTTGTCTATCTTCTTGTCAATACTACACTGTCTTGATTACCAAAGCTTTGTAATAAGTCTTGAGGTGAGGTAGTGTGAGTTCTCCAACATTGCTCTTTCTCAAGATTGTTTTGACTATTTTAGGTCCTTTGCCTTTTCATATAAATGTTAAAATCAGCTTTTCTATGATCCTTTTTCTATCTATTCTTTTTCTGTAAAAATGCTGGTCTGGCATGTGATTGGGATGACAGCAGATCTACATACCAATTTAGGGAGAACATTCAAGCTTACAATATTAAGTATTCTGGTGCATGAACATGGGAAATGTCTCCAGTTTTTAAAATGAGCAAATTGAGGTTTAGAAAGCCTAAATGACTTGATAGGGTTATAGACCTGAAAGCAGCAGCAGCTTTTTAAATCTGTTTACAATTAATTGACTCACCAGAATGGCCTACACTCTTCTTTTCCTCTGCAAATCATATTAACTGCTACCCCATGGCATTGTAAACTTTTTTGGCTAATCTATTTCTGTCTAACACGACTGCTTCTGCCAGATAAATTTTAGACTTATCTAGAGTCAGTTGGGTTTTTTCCAGTATCTAGTTTTTGAAATAGTGTTTGTTGTTAGAATTAAATAATTTAAATAAAATACATTCTAACCTAGGGATTAAATTTTTAAAAAATTTATCTTGTCAGAGATGCACAAAAAGATTTTGGTATGACAATATTTATCATAGTCTTAATACTAATACTTCCCACTAGGAAACAGTCTAAATGTCTCATAAAAGGAAATGATTAAGAACATTTGGTATTTTTATGTGATGGCTACTATTCAGCCATTATAAACCACATATTCAAAGAATTTTTAATAATATGTGGGAATTCCTATGATAAAATATGTGAAGAGAAAAGCAGGATATAAAGCTATACTGATGCTTTTTGACTTAAAGTGGGGTTACATACTGATAAACCCATTATAAGTTGAAAATATCATAAGAGGAAAATGGATTTAATACACCTAGCCTACTCTACTTTAAATGTGCTCAGAACATTTATATTAGCCTATGATGTAAGTGATTAGTTGGGCAAAATCATCTGTCAAATGCTATTTTGTAATAGGGTAATGAATACCTCATGCAATTTGTTGAATACTGTACTGAAAGTGAAAAACAGTGTGTTTGTATGGGTACTTGAAGTATGGTTTATACTGAATGCGTTCCACTTCTGTAACATCATAAAATCGAAGAAAAGTAACTCAAGGGCCATCTGTACATGTATAGAAGAATCCTGGTATTTACAGTATTCCTGAATTTTCTACTCTTGCCTGTGTAGCTTCCTGCGATCTTTCTTGTTATTTTGGGGGCATATTTCCATAATCACCTCAATTCTCTGTGTGAGAGACACATATGGCAAAGATGGCATAAACACAAACACTGACTTTATACTCCTCCACCCCCAGTGACTTGGTCACAAGGCAATTCTATTGTAATTGAACCAGGGTGGGCGGTGTGGTGGGGGACTGGTGTAAGTCCTGGAATCCAAAGGCACAAAGGCATGAGAACCAGGGACTTCAATGTCCAAGGGCAGGAGATGAATGTCCCAGTTCATAAAGACTGAAAAGAGCAAAATTGGCCTTTCTCTGTCTTATGTTCTATTTGAGCCCTCATCGGATTGGAGATGCCTGCGCTCATTGGTGAGGGCAGATCTTCTTTACTTAGTCTAACAATTCAAAATGCTAATCTCTTCTGGAGATACTCTCACTGAGCATCCCTTAGCCCAGTCAAGTTGACACATAAAATTAACCACCACACCCATAAAGTGCATTCAGAACTCTGACCTCATCCTATGCCTTTTAGATGCTATTCTGTCTCCCTCATATCATGTTTTTTATTCTGCTGTGTAGTTTGTGAAAAACAATTTTCTTACCTCCCATGATTAAGGCCATTTCACGGCATTTAATTTCCCCTATGGGATCTTACCATCATTGGGTAGAACATCCAGTGTGATGTGTTTTGTACCCCAGAACTGGCCATATAGATTTCTGTTTTTACAAGTGATGCTAGATAAATCCTGTGGCATTTTAGATAATGGCTATCTGACCCTATGGGGAGCACTGTTTGCACTCAAATGATGAATTATCTTCCCTGATACAACAATGAGGAAATATCCCCCAAAATAAGCGGGACCAACTTTATCTCAGGATTCGCATATCTCCTATTCATTTGTTCATAATTTTCCAGAGAAATCAGATTTATTATTTCAGTGCTGATAACATCAGAGTTAGAAAGATAAAGAATCTATTCTGAGAGGAAGGTAAAAACGAAATTGGGGCATAAGTAATGCTCACACATGAAAAGAGGTGAGTTATTCAGTACAGTCACTGGCTCGATAAGATAGAAGAAACCCCATGGGTACTATCTGATAAGGACTAAGTAAAGAAACTGGCAAAGATGAGTGTTTGTGAGTGTTTGAATGGGACATGATGTGGGGTAAGTGGATTTGCTGCTGTATTTTCCCTACTGCTTTAGCTCTTAGGTTGTGCAATGTCTGTTTTAAAGAAAAGTATAACTGCAGTATAAATTCACCAAGGAGCCATGTGGAATCCCGAAAACGACCTGGATGTGATCCTCTGACTACATTCCATTCATATTCCTCCACACTGGCAGTATTCCAGGACCTGAAAAACATGACTTGCTGTGGAACTTTGCAAAATCCCCCTGGAGGAAGCTACTACTCATTGATTTAAAATGGACAGAAAGGCTGTTTCGAACACTTGCTTAAGCAGTTTTCCTCCTATTAATTTATTTACTTCTTACAATGATCCAGCGAAGTGGGTACCATCATCCATCTCATTTTATGTATGAAGAAACTGGCCTAGAGATATTAAACTATTAATAGATATAAATTCTAACCTAGAAATTCCATTTAAAAAAATTTATTCTGTCAGACAGGGGAATAAAGATTTTAATATGACAATGTTGATTATTGTCTTATTACTAATACTCTCCATTGAGAAACAACCTAAGTGTCTCAAAAAAAGAAATGATTAAGAACATTTGGTATTTTTATATGATGGCTACTATTCAGCCATTATAACTTGCCTAGTTTACATAGCTAAGAGCTGTCAGAGCTGGGGTTTGAACCTAGGAATTTCTTTTTTGTAAAGTCCACAGTTTATAGCCTGTCTCCAATTATATACAATACATCATATGATGTTAATAGCACAAAGAACAATTTTAAAGAAATTTATTAGCTTGCATTTTATCTATTTACAGTTGCAGTGTTTTCTTCTTTCTTGAAATGACTAGTTCTCAATTTAGCCATATCCTGGGAATGAATTTAGGAATCCCATAGTCCCATTGCTACATATTTTACTTGGACTTACTACTTACAGCAAAAGACTAAAAATACAATAGGGCAAGATACATTATTCTCTGTTGTTAAGCCATGTAGTCCAGTGAAAAGAAAATCAAGAAATATAACCTTAATTCCTTCTATGATATTTCCCCTCATTCCTGAGCAAGCATGGTGCTTCCAGAAAAGGAATCATATTCACAGCTATAGATGAAGTAATATAGGAGAGAAATTTAGTCTGGATACTTCCTTGTGATGCTTTGCCTATTTACTTCAAAGTTTTAAGGACCAAACTCAGGAGTCCCTTCCTCCAGGAAGCCCTTTCCTCCCTCAGCTCTGCCTGATTATGTGCCACTCCTCCACACTCCCAGAGTGCTCTGCAGTCTTCCGTCCTTGCACTCGTACTGTAATTGTTGGTTAATATGCCAAAGAACTGAGACTGAGCCTGATGAACTGTGCATGGCCAACAGCTGCCCAATAAAGTTTACCAAATGAATGGATGAGTGAATGAGGGAATGCGGAGGACAGGAGGATGGAGAGATCCAGAGTTAAATTACCGTGTTAGGTTTTAAACTTTGGTGTCTTCTGAGGACAAGGGCTATGCTTCATTCATAGCACCAAGCTTGGCCCATTAGCCTTATTCAATGTTCTGAGATGACTGTTGTATAATATGCGAGGATGAAACTGTCACTATGTTAAATAAGGTATATGTATGAATGGTTTGCTTCAGGTGGAAGCTATGCCTTCCCAACAGCTTTTCTACCAACTCTTTTTATTCTTAGTAAAAATATCTGAAATGTTTCCAGGATGAGAGGTTGACATGTTTGACAGAATGAATTTTGGAAAGAACAACTTATGTTTGGATAATAATGAATAGCCCAGTTCATCCTGTATCAAGTCCAGGTGGAGAAGTAGTGAGAGGAGAGATTAAAAAGACAATTGTGGAACACTCTAATAGCCACTCAGCCTGACTAATTTGTATTTTGTTCTGGAGACAGAAAGGAACCAAAGAAAGCTGTTGAGTTATAAAGTAACAAGAGCGCATATTTACTATAAAAGAGATTTTTTAAAAAGACATTTAAATGAGTTTATTATCTGTTTGAAATAAGGTGCTAGATTTGGTAACTCTATTGGTAACCACTTTATTTCACCCTAAGAAACATCTCAGTGCTTGGCATATTGTAGGAACTCAATAAATATGAGTACATGAATGACATTAGAAAATTACCTACTGCAATAAATAAATAAGTAAATTCACCACTAAGTGTGGTGTCATGCACCTGTAGTCCCAGCTACTTGGGAGGCTGAGGTGAGAGGATTACTTGAGCCCAAGAATTGAAGCCCAGCCTGGACAACATAGTGAGACCCCCCCACCATGTCAAACAAAACAAAACAAAGCAAAACAATTTTTAATAGGCCTTGTTGCTATAAAAAAAATCAGAGGAGTGATGTTAATGTGTTTTTTGGCCAAAAAGATAGAGTAGCTAGGAAATGTAAGCTCAGTTTAATAATCTGAAGATGAATCTGATCAGTGATATATCAAGCTAGGAAAGAAAGGACAGTATAGGGGAGCAGTCAGCGAACGTTTTCTGTTAGAGCCAAATAGTAAATAATAAGCTATGCAGACCACACACTGTCTCTATTGCATATTCTTCTTTGTTTTTTCTTTTTCTTCACAACTCTTTGAAAATGTAAAAACATTCTTAGCCCAAAGACTACATAAACACAGGCTTCATGCCAGATTTTGCCCGTGACCTCTGCTCTAAGACTTTGGGCCACTAATAAACCTTTTCTTGATTCTTCCCCACCCTTTTTGTTTATATAATGATTAATCTCTTTTTACGGGTCATAGTAGATTTCAAATTTTGATAGGAACCCTTTAATTGTACTAAAAGTCAACATTAGTAACCTTATGAAAATATAATAAATAAATTAGTTAACCTCAGGGACAGAATCCCTCCCAAATAGGAAGCAAAGATGCAAGAGAAATGTGGGTCTTTTAAAGGTCCTCATAAAGAAGTAGGAGAGACAGAGAAGATATGAAAACAGAAAGGGCAGCATCACAGAGGAAAACGAAGTTAACCAGTGCTACTTATTAAAAGCTCCCAAGTGTTTACTTTAAAAAGAAAATAGGGAATTAATTGTCTTGGCTGAATTTTTGACCTGGAAATAAATACTCTTTCTTCCGATCCCATCCAAACAATCCCATTTCATAGAATCATGGAATATATTTTCACAGGATGCTGTTTCACAATAAGATATTTTTACTTATTTTATAAATCAGCTCTGACTGAAGAAGCTGAACCACAAAACGGTATAAGTTTGCCCCAAATCAATTCCAGTTTCACAACTTATTTCATAAAAATAGTAGATAGAAAAGAGCAACCTATCCCTTGTCATAACATTTTAATAAACAGTGGGTTCACTGACCTCAACTTTTTGGAAAATGCTGTGGGCAAGAGAGAAGGTATTTTTGTTGGTGACCTTGTTATTCCTCCTTGGATTGGCTGTTCAAAGAAAATAAATATAGAACTCAGATGTATTGTGGAGCTGGTCCCTTCTTTTCATCCCGTTTTGAAAATTCTGAATATATTTTCTTGAGTTGGTTGACCCTTCAGGATGGTGTTGATACCCCAGAATTTATCTGGCCTAAGGACAGAAAAAAGTGAGGACTAATATGATGGGATGCTTCGGAAGAAGCCCCCAAACCACGAATCTCTTTGAGGAGAGAGGTGATAGTTCTCCTGAGGGAATTTGAATTTCAAGGCCTTCCCTGGATTATTTTCTCAGTTCGAAACATTTAGAGAGGAGTGCAAATAAAATTTCTGAAAGCAAACAGCCTGAGGAACAGACTGATTATCACCAGAAATGTGGAAAAAGAGAGTGGAGGAGAAATAGAGAAAAAATATCCCCTGCTTAGAGCACTCTCCACTCTAAACTCATTTGTTATAGAGGTTGGTGATTTTAGCTTTTCTTTTCAGTGAATGGCTCAAGTGCAGGTGTTTGTATAAATACATGGGTGACCCAGGTGGTTGATTAAGAGATAAACCATGAAGAAGTTCAAGGCTTGCATTGGAAACTTTGAAGACGCAATAGTAAGATATAGCAATTTTGCATATCCTTTTTTTTTTTTTTCTTTTTGAGACGGAGTCTTGCTCTGTTGCCCAGGCTGGAGTGCAATGGCGTGATCTCGGCTCACTGCAATCTCCGCCTCCTGGGTTTCAGCGATTCTCCTGCCTCAGCCTCCCGAGTAGCTGGGATAACAGGCGCCCACCACTATGCCTGACTAATTATGATTATTATTATTTTTGAGACGGAGTTTCGCTCTGTTGCCCAGGCTGGAATGCAGTGGTGCGATCTTGGCTCACTGCAACCTCTGCCTCCCGGGTTCAAGCGATTTTTCTGCCTCAGCTTTCTGAGTAGCTGGGATTCCAGGCACCTGCCACCACGCCTGGCTAATGTTTGTATTTTAGTAGAGACGGGGTTTCACCATGTTGGCCAGGCTGGTCTCTAACTCCTGACCTCAGGCAATCCACCTGCCTCGGGTTCTAAAGTGCTGGGATTATAGGCGTGAGCCACTGCTCCCAGCCCTGAATATCCTTTTGATGAGAGAAGAAGTATAGATTCCTGGGAAATATCTGACTTCTCATCTGTCCTTCAAAAACCATTCAAGCATAGATGATTATTCTAAAATGCCCTTAAACAGTAAGAAGCTATAAAGCTTTGTCATAATAGCTTGAGAAAATAGCAGAGAATTGCTTTGAGGGTGTTGGAGATATGTCTTGAATAGAAAGGAGAAACGGGAAGAAAACATAAAACAGTAAAGGCAGAAGCGGTGGAAGAGAATGTGAGCGCGAGTCCTTCCCGGCTTGGCTTCTTCCCTGCCCCATCTGGTCCTGTCACCAGCAGCATCACAGAGGGGGCCACGCTTTTCTGTTGCATGTCTTAAGCGTGCATTTAAAATTGCATGGACTAACTGAGCCATAGTAAACCAGGCTGAGACTTGGCTAAAGTCATATAGTCCAAAGGACTCCATGGAAATAAGAGTGACCTTCCTAGAAGCTGTCTAGAGCACAAAAGAATAGGTTTTAATAGCCATTACTTCTGATTTGGGGTGAAAAAAGATCCTTCAGGATTAATTAGATATTAGAATTTATTTAAGTATATTGTAATACTTTGTTCAATTTATCAGTACTAACTTATTTAATTCATTTTCATATTTCATTTACAAATGAGCTAAGTGAAGCACAGAAAAATTCAGTAATGCCCCTAAAGTCACACAGCTGACAAGTGACAGAGCCAGAATTAAAATCCAGGCATTCTGACTATAGAATTCATGCTCTAAACCAGGGCTTCTCAGCCTCGGCATTGTTGTTGTTTCTGTCTGAATAGTTCTTAGTTGTGGGGCTGTCCTGTGCACTGCAGGATGTTGGCAGCATTCCTGGCCTCTACCCACGAGATGCATAGCACCCACCCCCGAGTTGTGACAACCGAAAATGTCTCCAGACATTACTAAATGTTCCCTGGGAGGGCAAAAACTGACCCCCTGGTTGAGAATCACATCTCACTCTGCTGCCTATCCTTGCTCTAGAGTGCCATTTTTTGGGGGAAACCTTTCCAAATCATCCTCCTCTGTCAAGGATGGGTCAAATGCCCGTCTGTGTTTCCATAGCATGTAATACCAATAGTCACTGATATTTATTGAGTTCTTACCATGTTCTAGGTGACACTTAGCTTGTCATATGTATTTGCTTGTTTAATCCTCACAAGAAATCTACCTGGTAGGTCTTACTATTACCTATTTCTACAAATGAGAAAATAGATTTACCGAAATTAAGATCTGGCCCAGGGTCACAGAGCCAGGAGCCTCAAACCAGGATCCAGATAGACGTCTGTTGCTTTCCAGCGTGTGTGCTCTGAACCATCTGCTGTCTTCTTCTGTCAGTCCCTGGCTATATCTTGGCCTCCTCTACTGGTCTGTGAGTTCTTAGAGAGCAGAGACCAGTGTGTCCCTAACACCCACCACACAGCCCAGTAAGTGGCACACACTCAGCTTCATGTTTCTTAAGCAAGTAAATAGATTAAAACCTATTAGCCCCAAAGGGGAAGATTGTGTAAAGCACACACAGAGGGCTCCCATTCCATTGGCAGGAAATGGAGTGTCCAGGACCTTGATGGGCTCTGATATCAGAATTTTCTGCAGTGGGAAAACTGTGAGAATAATGTGGAATGTGTGTGTTTGAATGTTTTAAAGCATCTCTTCAAAATTAATTTAAATGGCTCGAGAGAGAGAACACAATCAAACAGACTGCTCATTCTTTCTAAAAATGAAAAACATATCGATCTTTAGGATTACATACGCTCATCCTCAAATAATTTAATAAATTACATCATCCCAAATAAAATTTATAGGCAAATATTATTTAATAAAATGTAACACAGAGGTAATAAAACTTACTAACATCTAGAAATGAAACATTATGTTAAATATTAGAACCTCAGCACAAGAAAGGATGTAGAGATAGCTTCTGGGCCTTCAGGACAGGGCTGTTGCCAAATGCCTCATCACACACCAACTTGTTGCTCCTCCCCAAGATCCTGCCTACCTCTTCCTCAGCTGACAAGTTCGAAGAAAGAACATGCACCTTGGAGCTGTCGCTGACTTGAGTCTTGGCTCTGCCACTTACTGTATGAGTAATATTAGGCAAATCTCCACTTCGGTGGGTTCATTTCTTTATCTGTAAAATGGGAAAATTTGCATTATCTTTTTCTTGACTTTTTCGCTGTGTTTTCATAAAGTTAAATAATAAACAAACATATTAGTTATGTTTTAAAAAATTATTTCCTTCTATTTTAGCAGAGACTTTAATTCCACCGGCATAGGTGGAAGTGGTTACTGGATAGAATGTTTTTCAGGCAGCTTTATGAGAGCCATCATGGAGCTTCGTGTTCCTTTCTGGGCAGTTCTATTTTTGTGCTTGTCATCAATCCCCCTCCCAGTCACTACCAGCCAGAAAAAGGCATTGCTGGGGAGGGCACGAAACAACCACTTCTGGAGGCATTCATCCAAGGAGGGTTACACTGTGCTCTCTCCTGTCCCCAGCACCCACAGGTCCCGAGACTGAAGGAAATGTGACTGTTGGCCTTGAGGGAACAAGGGAACCATTAAGCTTGTGAGCAGAGGTTGTCATTGAGATGCAGGAAGGGGTAGTCCAGTCTTGCTTGCTTTCATGGCTTACATCATGTGGTGGTTTATGAGCCAATTGTGTGCACATGTGCCTTCAGGTGTTTTTTTTTAGTCTGCACTCTTTGGGTAACTTCTTTTGCCACCATTAACTTGATTCTGGAGCCATTGCTTTTGCTTGGGCAAGGTCAGTTTTGCTGAACTTAGGAACAGTTATACTCTCCATTTCTCTTACCCTTTCCTGCTTTCTGCCTTACGTCATTCAACATGAACTGGGGATCTATTTGAATTTTTAAAAGGGAGGTTTTACAACTTCTTTTCATGTCTAAGTATAGCACTCCGTTTTAGTGGGAGGATCTACAGCAGACTAGGAAATGGGCTAAGAGTCTTCGTTTCTGAAGAGATGGAAAATCAGCTGTATATATTGCTAGAATTATAAAAATTATTTTTCTAGTTTCACATATACTACTGTTTTTCTCAATAGAAGTTAAAGGATGTATTTACAATATTGCTCAACCCTGATTATTAGGACTTTTGGAATCTTAAAAAATTCTCTATATTGTGTTTTTTGTTTTTTTTTGTTTGTTTTTTTCAGAAGATACAGAGAAAGATCTTTCTTTTCTGGGAGATAATGATAAAAGGTGTTTGCGTTCACACACATATACAGACCCAGGCAAAGCCTGCCACACAGTGTGTATCCAGGCCTTGGAATGGAGTCACTCCTCTCCAAGTAAAAATATTTTCTTCCCAAGAGAACATTCATTGTTATTGCCCTCAACTGGGAGTTGAGAGAGCCATTTCTTCTCCAGCTACCAGGAGACTTGAACAAATTTCCTATTTATTTTCACATCCTGGGACTTAGAACCACCAATCCCTAGAGAAAGAAAAGAGAACATTGTGAAAAATTGTGTCACAAGGATTAACTGCCAGGCAGAGGTTTACTGGCTCTTATTTCTCCCAATCGTATTGGAGAATTAGCAATCCAAACAAAGTCTAGGAATGCACCACGGTTTTGTTAGTGGTTTTCATTCTGTGGGTTGTGACTGGTTAGCAAGTATTGAATTAACTTAGCCTGACTCACTTCAGTCTATGACTTCCCTGGATGGAGATTCTGAAGCCAAAGCTGATTGAAGACACACAGCCCAGACTAAGAAGCTCACTCCCATTTGATTAGATGTCCCAATTTCGATAGGCATATCTCTGAGAGTGTTTTTCAACTTGAGGTTGTGGTTCATTGTTTGTTAAATTCATCTAGTAGTTGGCAACTATGTTTTAAAAATGACAAAATAGAATACAATGGATCATTGTAGAAAATATCAGAGTGCATCACACATAGCAAGGACAGGTATTATTTTATGAAACTTTGTTTCAGTTTATACACACACACAAACACACATCCAAACACACATATATGTATTTGTGCACTGAGTCTCAATGTAAAATGTATTTCCAGTTATGGGTCCCAATACAATAAACAAATGATAAAATCAGATGGGACAGGGAAGAAGATGCAAAAAATGTCCTTACTAGGCTAGCAACTCTTTAGGCTCCCCAAGCCCACTTTCAAATCTGTAGTCTTCTTTTTGTAGGCTGGTGGTGGATGATGCAGTAAAGGTTACATGCCTAGTTCGGCTATTTTATAACTAAGTTCCATGAGGAGGGCACTTAGTACCTTACTTTAGAATGTAACAGTACATCTCTCCTGTTACTCTCAGAATTGAGGTCTTAAATGAATTTTTCAGACAACAGAAATACAGAGACTATGCCAGGCACCAGCAGTACAAAATAAACAAAACTCTTGGAATAGCTACCTGGTGGGGCAATTTTATAATGTCCTAGTAACTGCTTTCTCCACAGAAGGGAAGAGCCACTTTTCGAAGACAAGTAGAAGTGGGAATTTCTGAAGTGGCCTCCAGGAAGCTGAAAGGGACAATGTTGGATGAGAGCAAGCAGCCATTTGTGAATTCTCACCTACAATTGCCTTCCTCATAGCCCAGACCAGAATTTGAAGCTTAAATGAATCATATTTAAGGAAACAAACTTAACTCACAGATAGGTAGAGGTGTTGAAGTGGTGAACTCCCCAAAAAACTATTAGTCAAGCAAAGCTAAGTTTATAGGGTCCCGTGCAGTAAAGGCAGTTATCAAGCAGATACCACTTTGACAGACTTCAGAGTGTGTCAGAGGTGAGGTCAGGAGAAGTTATTGGAAGGGTTTTGTTGTTTGGGGTCAAGTGGTTTAAGATGGGTCTTTCAGCCAGGCATGGTGGCTCACGCCTGTAGTCCCAGAACTTTGGGAGGCTGAGGCAGGTGGATCACGACGTCAGGAGTTCAACACCAGCCTGGCCAAGATGGTGAAATCCCGTCTCTACTAAAAATACAAAAAAATTAGCCGGGTGTGGTGGCAGGCACCTGTAATCCCAGCTACTCGGGAGGCTGAGGCAGAGAATTGCTTGAACCCAGGAGGCGGAGGTTGCAGTGAGCTGAGATCATGCCACTGCACTCCAGCCTGGGCAACAGAGCAAGACTCTGTCTCAAAAAAAACAGCACAAAACAAAACAAAACAAGAAAAAAAGATGAGTTGTTCAACACAAAGAACTGATTGAGAATTGGACAAATTTTATGTCATCATATAATTTGGATTGGTAGGTGCAACAAAGCATGAGTTTTGAAGTGAGTCTTTGTAGTAAACTGCTGTTTGGTTAACAAGCTAGTTCCTAGGTGAGCAGTCTATTGTCTCGGTAAGAGAACCGCTTCTCCATTTCAACAAACTCTTTGTCTAGACAGATGTGCTTGCAGGAATTTACACAAACAGTCAAATTAGTTATTGGTTATAGACTTATTTTCCTAGGCAATAGTTTTCTGGAACAAATACTTAAGCATGTTGACTCATGAGTGAAAGGGTTTACTTACCTTCATCACTGAGAAGTTGCTAAAAGTCAGAATCTCTAGCCATAAGTTCATTAGATTTGTTTTATAGTTAATTTCCATCCTGTCTAGTGTTTTTGGAATGTTGGAGTTATTAATGATGTGCTGTTAGTTACTACTAGTGTTTAAAAATTAGGTGGAGAAAAAATGTGAAAGAAAAATATTTGTAATGGGAATTAGGTTGTTGAATTTTTTTTTTTTCTTTTTGAGACAGAGTCTCGCTCTGTCACCCAGGCTGGAGTGCAGTGGCGCAATCTCAGCTCACTGCAAGCTCCACCTCCCAGGTTCACTCCGTTCTCCTGCCTCAGCCTCCCGAGTAGCTGGAACTACAAGCAGCCGCCACCACACCCAGCTAATTTTTTGTATTTTTTAGTAGAGATGGAGTTTCACCGTGTTAGCCAGGATGAGCTCAATCTCCTGAACTCGTGATCCGCCTGCCTCGGCCTCCCAAAGTGCTGGGATTACAGGTGTGAGCCACCGCGCCTGGCCCAGGTTGTTGAATTTTATTGATGTTTGTAAATTATTGAAAATTTCCATATAAGATAGGGAAAAGCAAGATAAAAATGTAGTTATGTGTTTTAAAACATAGTAGTATTTATAGTTTATGTATTATCCAGAAGATTGCTTTTTACCAGTTAATAATCAGTTAAGAGATATATAAACATACTGTTAACAATTATATAATTACATATAAAATATAATATTTATAAATATGTAACTATATTCATATTTGTATATGTAGTCAGTATTTTGGACTTATGATGAAATCAATGCACAGCTTTATTCTTGACTCCTGCCATCCCTTTAAACTTTATCACTGGGGATAATCCTCCCAGGCACTGGATGAAAGTTTGGCAGAACCTATGATTGTCCTGCTTGCTCTTAGGCAACTGACATTCCTATGGTGACTTTAAGTGGCAAATCCAGGTTTACTTCTGAAATGCTGGTGATTGAGTTCTGAAATGTTGGTGTTCAGCTACAAATATTGTAGATGGAAACTGGTAATTTTCATTAAAGTGGGTAGGTATAGTTCCCATGGCTCTTATTTTAAAGGAGCAGGTCTGTCTCTAAGGGTTTGAGACCTCCTTCCTATTTCTTCTCTTGTCTTCTGATTTCCTCTGTTCTTCCCATAGTGTCTTCCCCACCTGTCTTTTCAATGTAGTCTTTAAGTAAGGGGTCAGGTGATCAACTCAACTGGTATTTTTAAAACTTATTTTTACTTCCTTTTGCTAAAACAATTTTTCCCAAATCTTTCTAAGATAAATCTTGTATCATGTCATAGAAGTAGTATAGCATGTATGAGAATTAGCTAATAGAATTTAGAATCAGATGGATATGGGTATGAAGGCTCTGGTTCTTATTGCCTTTGTAAGCTGGAGATAATATTTTGGAAGAGTGATATAAAAAATGAGAAGTGTGTGTGTGTGTGTGTGTGTGTGTGTTTGTGTGTGTGATAGAAAGAGAATGAATGAGAAATGCTATATGCCTGGCATAGTACTGGTGCAGTATAAACACTGGTATATGAAAACATTGATATATGAAATATAAACACAACTTAGTTATTAATTATTCTAGGAAATTACATTATTATTTGCATTTGAAATCCACAGATAATACAAGTATAATCAATTAATTGATCAAGTAGCTGGTGATTTAATGAATGTTTTTCTTGTCCCAGCAGTGTGCAGCAGGTAAGAGTCAAAGATTCAGCATCCCTGTTCTCATCAAGCTCCCTGTTTTGTTAGAGAAATTAGACATATACAGAAAAACAATTAGATTATAGAACATTACAAAAGGGAGTATAATCAAAACGTACATTTTGTGAAACAGGAAATGTTTTATAAGAACAGTGGCAAGACTGACCCATTTACCTTTAGCTGATTGTCACTTTCCTTGTCATGTTCTCAGGTTTTAAGAAAATCAGTAGTTGTATTTCTTAGGAAGTATTAAGCTGCAGGTAGCACTATTCTCAACTCATGGTAACTAAATCAATGGGATTTCTTCTCTCACTTAAAAGTAAACCCAGGGTGGATAGTTCCAGTTTTGGCTATGTCAGGAGCATAACCACATTATTGAGAATCAAGCTGCATTTTTTTCTTTCTGTTCAGGCATCCTCAGGCTTGTACCCCTATGACAGTTGGCTGCCACAGTTCCAGACATCTTATCTTTCCTCCACCTCTATAGGCTGAACAATGTTCCCCCAAAAGATATCCACATCCTAATCCCTGTGTATTAGTCTGTTTTCACACTACTGATAAAGACATACCCAAGACTGGGCAATTTACCAAAAAAAAAAAATGGTTTAATGAACTTACAGTTCCATGTGGCTGGGGAGGCCTCACAAACATGGTGGAAGGTGAAAGGCACATCTCACCTGGTAGAAGACAAGAGAAGAGAGCTTGTGCAGGGAAACTCCCCCTTATAATAACCATCAGATCTTGTGAGACTTACTCACTATCATGAGAACAGCACAGGAAAGACCCGCTCCAATGATTCAATTACCTCCCACTGGGTCCCTGTTATAACACGTGGGAATTCAAGATGAGATTTGGGTGGGGACACAGCCAAACCATATCATTCCACCTCTGGCCCCTCCCAAATCTCATTTCCTCACATTTCAAAACCAATCATGCCTTCTCAACAGTTCCCCAAAGTCTTAACCCATTTCAGCATTAACTCAAAAGTCCACAGACCAAAGTCTCATCAGAGACAAGGCGAGTTCCTTCCACCTATGAGCCTGCAAAATCAAAAGTGACTTAGTTACTTCCTAGATATAATGGGGATACAGGCATTTTGTAAATACAGCCATTCCAAATGGGATAAATTGGCCAAAACAAAGGGGCTACAGGCCCCATGCAAGTCCGAAATTTAGCAGGGTAGTCAAACGTTAAAGCTCCAAAATGATCTCCTTTGACTCCATGTCTCATATCCAGGTTATGCTGTTGCAAGAGGTGGGTTCCCATGGTTTTGGGCAGCTCAGCCCCTGTGGCTTTGCAGGGTACAGACTCCCTCTTGGCTGCTTTCATGGAGTGGTGTTGAGTGTCTGCAGCTTTTCCAGGCACATGGTGCAAACTGTTTGTGGATCTACCATTCTGGGGTCTGGAGGATGGTGGCCCTCTTCTCACAGCTCCACTAGGTGGTGCCCCAATAGGGACTCTGTGTGGGCATTCTGACCCCACATTTCCCTTCCAAACTGCCCTATAGAGGTTCTCCATGAGAGCCCCACCTCTGAAGCAAACTTCTGCCTGGACATCCAGGTGTTTCCGTACATCCTCTGAAATCTAGGTGGAGGTTCCCAAACCTCAATTTTTGACTACTGTGTACCAGCAGGCTCAACACTTCGTGGAAGCTGCCAAGGTTTGGGGCTTCCACCCTCTGAAGCAACAGCCTGAGTTGTACCTTGGCCCCTTTTAGCCATGACTGGAGCAGCTGGGACGCAGGGCACCAAGTCCCTAGGCTGCACACAGCACAGGGACCCTGGGACCAGCCCATGAAACTCTTTTTTCTTTCTAGGCCTCTAGGCCTGTGATCAGAGGGGCTGCCGTGAAGATCTCTGACATGCCTGGAGGCATTTTCCCCACTGTCTTGGAAATTAACATTTGACTCCTCGTTACTTAGGCAAATTTCTGCAGCTGGCTTGAATTTTTCCTCAGAAAATGGGTTTTTTTTTTTTCTATTGCATTGTCAGGCTGCAAATTCTTCAAACATTTATGCTCTTCTTTCCTTATAAAACTGAGGGCCTTTAACAGCACCCAAGTCACCTCTTGAATGCTTTGTTCCTTAGAAATTTCTTCTGCCAGATACCTTAAATCATCTCTCTCCAGTTCAAGTTCCACAAATCTCTAGGGCAGGGGAAAAATGCCACCTGCCTCTTTGCTAAAACATAACAAGAGTCACCTTTGCTACAGTTCCCTAGTTCCTCATCTCCATCTGAGACCACCTCAGCCTGGACTTCGTTGTTCATATCACTATCAGCATTTTTGTCAAAGCCATTCAACAAGTATCTAGGAAGTTCCAGACTTTCCTACATTTTCCTATCTTCTTCTGAGCCCTCCAAACTGTTCCAACATCTGCCTATTACCCAGTTCCAAAGTCACTTCCACATTTTCAGGTATCTTCAGCAACATCCCACTCTACTGGTACCAATTTACTGTACTAGTCTGTTTTCATGCTGCTATAAAGATGTACCTGAGACTGGGCAATTTATAAAAAAAAGAAGGTTTAATGGACTCACAGTTTTACGTGGCTGGGGAGTCCTCACAATCATGGTGGAAGGTAGAAGGCATGTCTCACATGGTAGCAGACAAGAGAAGAAAACTAGTGCAGGGAAACTCCCCTTTATAATAACCATCAGATCTCCAGAGACTTACTATCACAACAATAGCATGGGAAAGACCTGCCCCCATGATTCAATTACCTCCCATCAGATCCCTCCCACAACATGTGGGAATTCAAGATGAGATTTTGGTGGGGACACAGCCAAACCATATCACCCTGGTAATTGGCAATGTTATTTTATATGGCAAAAAGGGACTTTGCAGAAGTGATTAAGGATCTTGAGATGGGGAGGTTATCCTGGGTTATCTGAGTGGTCCCTAAATGCTATCACAAGTATTTTTTGTGTGTGTGTTTGTTTTTTGAAACGGAGTCTTGCTCTGTCACCAGCCTGGAGTGCAGTGGTGTGATCTCGGCTCACTGCAACCTCTGCCTCCGGGGTTCAAGCAATTCCTTTGCCTCAGACTCCCAAGTAGCTGGGACTACAGGTGCACGCCACCATGCCCAGCTAATTATTTATCACAAGTATCTTTACAAAAAGGAGGTAGAGGAAGATTTGAGACACAGAAGAGAGAAGGCGATGTTACCACAGACACATAAATTAGGGTGATGTAGACACTAAGCAATGCCTACTGCCATAAGAAGCTGCAAGAGGCAAGGCATGGGCCCCAGAGGGAGTGTGGCCCTGCTAACACCTCGATTTGGGCCCAGTGATACTGACTTTGGATGTCTGTCCTTCAGAATTGTGAGAAAATAAACATCTGTTGGCTTAAGCCACCAAGTTGGTGGTAATTTGTTATATCAGCCATTGTAAACCAAAATGGAATGAAATGGGGCATCTCTTTGCCAGTGTTTCCATTTACAGAGAGAAAACCTTTTCCAAAAATCCACTATAGACTTCACGGATGCTTAGGAAATAAGTATCTGGCAATTTTAGCCTCTAACTACTCTGCAAGCAAGGAAAAAATATGGTGTAATAGTTTTGGGAAAAGCAACAAATTGTGTCTTCCGTGATAGCAAATAAAGTGACCAATTCACAGACAGTAGGAGAGAGACGGAACTGGAACATATCATTCTGGCCAAATCCCAAAGTCAAGCATTGGAACCTACTGAATTCAAGAGTTGACTGCACTCTTACAGTGAACAGTTTCACCAGCATCAGGGTATCACATTGTCTTTTCTACCAAGTGAATCAGTGTTCTTTTGTGAGGACACAGATAGAGGCACTGCCAAGGAAACAGGCCACCTTTCCTGGGATAAGCTCTTACCCAACTTGGGTAAGAACACAAGGAAGCACACAAGCAAAGGAACACTTTTTTCTCAAGGTAGAGATTCCTTAGCAATGTCTAACCACCACAGCATTCTATCTTCTGACTCTTGGTTCTGTCTTCTGGGATGCTGTCCACATGCAAAGGAGGTGTATTCTCAGCTTTCTGCTCCTCTATGGATGGCTTCCCTGAAATTCCAATTTCTAATTCACACAAAGATAGTCATCTAGAGGATCTTCCTGTTGGCTATTCACCAGCTGATTTGGGGGAGAAGGGAACTCTTTTGTTTTGCATTCAGAGTTTAGTGCTTGTGTGAGTATTTGCCTCCCTTTTATACTAACTAAGCTGGCTGAAGACCTGAAGGCTCTGGAATAGTTCAGTTTCTGCTATGAAGAGAGGGAGAAGCCCTGCTAGGAGATCCCTATACTTAGAGCATTTGTTTGAGTTAAACATCTTTCAAATTTGAGTAGTAGTTCTACACTCAAGTATATGTCTCTCTTTTTTTCTTTATTAATTGAAAAAATGTGGAAGGTTTTGGCTTTGGCTTACAGAGGGTTCTAAAACACAAAATCTTGTCATCTGGAAAATGCCTCTTTTTGCTACTCTCAAACAGGAATAAATTTGAAAGGAACCCACACGGAGACCAGCAAGTGATGTGATGGCTCTTTGTTGCCCCCAAAATTCACAGGCAAATGCTTTTGCTGACCCACAACTTGGGACCAGTGAGGATTTAAATCTACTACTTATGGGATTGTAATTCTCCTACTGGGCTGTTAATCTGATTGTTTATTAAAGCTCTGCTGACTTGTTCATTTAATGTATTTGACATACTGGGCCCTTAACTTCAATATACAGCATTGGCTACATTTCAAGTGTCTAATAGCTACAGGTGGCTAGTGGCCATTGCAGTTCTAGAGTCAGTCCATTGCTGTATCATCTGCACATTAGTAAGTCTCAAGATAACATTTTCAGCCAGGTATTGGCACTTACAGGCAGGAGTATAGACCAGATATTTTGCAGAAGGTAAGTTTTCACTGGGCCCTTAACTTACATTGGATAGACACTTATCTACTTTGTATATTGCCTGTCTGATGTCTATATATATATATATGTCTTTTATGATCCTGAAATATCCCTCTTGATAATTCTTAGGAAGAGACAGAATGTGGGAGAAAGTCACGTAATAAATGTATGCCTGAGGGCAACGTCTAAGATCAATACTGTAAGAACTTTAGCCTGGGCACAGTGGCTCACACCTATAATCCCAGCATTTTAGGAGACTGTTTGAAATCAGGAGTTTGAAGTCAGCCTGAGCAACATGGTAAGATCCCATCTCTATTAAAAACAAACAAACAAACAAACTAGTTAGTGCAGTGGCTTGTGCTATAATTTCAGCTACTTAGGAGGTTGGAGAATTATTTTAGCCAGGGAGCTTAACACTGCAGTAAGCTATGATCATGCCACTCCACTCCAGCTTGGGCAACAGCATGAGACCCCATCTCTAAAAATAAAAATACCAAATAAAACTTTGGACACCAAGGGCTGATGTTGCACATGGTTATATCTCTATATTTCTCTCCTTCCTCTTTTGTTTGTTGTCTCTTTCTGAAGTTATGCCTCTTTTTAGTATTGCTACCTTTCCTCTTCTTACTACTTCTTTGACATAATATTGGAGCCTTGAATATCTGGGGCTGCTTTCACTGCTAGGGATACACTTTTTAGGTAAATATAGTAAATTAGCAAGAAGAACAAACAGAGAACATTAGAGAGGCCACAGAATTTTTCTGAATTTACGCTATAAAAAGTTATCCAGTGTGGAAAGAGACAGGATTTCAAACCTTGAGTTGACAGAGGTTATGATCTTGGCCAAAATTTATGGACTTAAAATTTCAGATATTTGACTTCTAGGCTACTGACAAATATATCTGTTAGGAGTGCTTTCAGCTGCAAATAACAGAATTCCTGACCAACAGCAGCTTAAACGTGGAGAGGTTTCATATTCTTAGGTAACAAGGAGCCTTCAGGTAACTGAATGCTAGCATTGGTTCTGCTGTTTGACAGAATCCTCAGGGATTCCACTCCACCATCCTTAGTGTACTCATGTTCAACTTAATGCTTGCTACCTCATGGACACAGATGGTTGCTGACACAACAGACACTGAATCTTTGTTCAAGGAAGAAAGATGTTCTCATCAGAAAAACAAAAGCTTTTTGAGAACTCTGTCCCCTGGGAAGCCCCAGCTACAAGAGAGGCTGGGAAAATGAGTAATTAGCTTCTTAGTCTCTAAAGTGGACGATGTAAGAGAGAAGACACTATTGAGTTAGTGAGCAAACGATGACAGCCATAATGTGGTTCTCTAACAGCTGATATAGTAGCTGACATATATAGAGGGCTTGTGGAATGTAAGATATACAAGCGTTTCACAGATATAATTTCCTCTGATCTTCACAACAATTCCTTGATTTATGCCTGCTATTATTATCCCTCCATTCTTAGTTGAGAAAACTATATCTTAGAGATGCCAATTAATTTACCCAAATCACATGGAATTCCCTTGTTGTGTTACCCTATCTCCATAATGACCAAATAGCTACTCTCATTTGTGGATTCCCTTCCACATAATTTATACTTTTTTTTGAAATACATGCTTAATATTTTACTCCATAAAGGGAGAGTGATGGAGAGGAAGGAGTCAGGGTAACTTAGTTTCTGGTTTGAGAAATTCTGATAGTATGGCTCATTCCCTGAGAAAGGAAGGGTAGTTTTTGGCAGACATTATGTACATCCCATGTCAGGTGGGTTTAGTAGAGGGTACCTATTGGTCATCCAAGTGGCCCATGTTAAGAGGTGTCTGGAGTGCAGGAGAAATTTCATAGAATTGACCTATGATGTCTAGAAGATTGATGATCACAACCAAACCAGCATCACCTTCCTAAAACTTCCTTTTCTTAAGAAATAAGAAAGTAAGCAGAAGAGATGTAGGGATAAGTAATGGATACAAGTGGCTTCTTTTCTGCTCACCAATACTGTGGAAGGAAGTTTCTGAGACAGCCCCAATTATGCCTGCCTCCCGATATCTCTGATTATGCCTGCCTCCTTGCATATGAACCTACTCTCCCTTGAGTGGTCTGGACCTGTGACTTGCTTCTGATTAATAGGATAACAACAAAGGTGATGAGCTATCATTTCCATAATTGTTACAAGCATGTAACCTCTGTCTCATTAGCAGATTTTCTCTATTTGTCTTCTTGGCTTCCATGCTTTGGTGAAGGAAATAGCCATGTTCAAGAGCCCCATGTAGCAAGAAGAGGTTCATGTGGCAAGGATCTTAGGGTGGCTGTTGGCCAACAGCTAGCAGGGAACTGAGGCCCTCAGTCCAGCAGCCTTTGAGGAACAGAATTCTGCCAACAACCTCAGTGAGCTTGGAAGTGGATCCTTCCCCAGCCGAGCTTTCAGATAAGACCCTAGCCCTGGTCACCAATATGATTGTATCCTTGTGAAAGACCCTGAAGTAGGGGGCCCAGCTCAGCTGGATTCCTGACCCACAGATGTGGAGATAATAAATGTGTGTTGTTGAAACCATTACACTATGGTAATTTATTAAATGGCAATAGATAACACATACAAACACCCAGAGTTTAGTTGAGGAATCAGGGGATAGGCCCATATGGCCATTAGCTAGGGTATATGCTTACCTAATTCAAGAGTCAAAGGAGAGCAGATTATCTTTTACGATTCTGAAATACCGAAGGGAGATCACTTATATTTGGAAATAAATTACCTGGTTGGTCAATTAAAACCAGAACTGAGAATCAAAGCACTTGATTCACTGGAGAAAAGAGAAAACCCTGAGAGGAATGCAGTTTATTTACAGCAGCCTCTGAGCAGCAACAGCTGGTGTCTGAATGAGGCCAAGACATCCTATGGGAGTGGTATATGAGCCTCGGGAGACAGATAAACATTAGACATAACCATGCAGCAAAAGGCTGTAGATGGTGCTGAGGAAGCCAGGGAATCAAACGGAGTATCATGGAAAGTTGTAGATTTTCCTCTACTGGAATCCATAAAGAACAAGGGATCTTGTAAAATAACTTTTAAAAAATTCAAAATAGTGATTACAATCATTCAGTGTTCCTGTTCTGTGAGCAATTCCCTTTCTTTCGTTTCTCCTCTTCTATCTTACAGAAGCCATTGACACTTTTTACGTTAATCTACTCAGGCTTTCATAATAAAATACCACAGTCTAGGTATTATGCAAGACAAAAATTTACTTTCTTGCAGTTCTGGAGGTGAGAAGTCCAAGATCAAGGTGCCTTCAGGGTGAGGCTCCAGTGAAGCCTGTCTTCCTGGCTTGCCAGGCTGCCTCCTAGCTGTTTCCTCACATGGCATTTTCTCTCTGTGTATGTGGAAAGAGAGCAGTCTCTGGCATCTCTTTTCTTCTTCTTCTTCTTTTTTTTTTTTTTTTGAGAAGGAGTCTCGCTCTGTCACCCAGGCTGGAGTGCAGTGGCGTGATCTCAGCTCACTACAACCTCCACCTCCTGGGTTCACACCATTCTCCTGACTCTGCCTCCCTAGTAGCTGGGACTACAGGCGCCCACAACCATGCCTGGTTAATTTTTTGTATTTTTAGTAGAGACGGGGTTTCACTGTGTTAGCCAGGATGGTCTTGATCTCCTGACCTCGCGATCTGTCCGCCTCAGCCTCCCAAAATGCTGGGATTACAGGTGTGAGCCACCATGCCCAGCCTCTTCCTCTTCTTATAAGGACACCAGTTCTACTGGGTTAAGGCCCCACCCTTATGACCCCATTTAGCATTAATTACCTACCAAAAGGCCCTGTCTCCACATATAGTCCCATTGAGGGTTATGGCTTCAACATATGAATTTGGGGTTGGAGGTGGATACAATTCAGTCTGTAGTACTTTCTAACCACTAAATGCCTATAAAATGTAAGCTCAGTAAGGGCAGGGACTTGGGCTGTGTTTTTCACTGAGCTGTCTTGTCTTTCCAAGGCCTGGCACAGGTACATAGTAGACCCTCAATAAATGTTTGTTGAATGAATGAACGATGGTCTCTTCTCTCTGATGCTCTGAGATTGAGGAAATCTCTGAGAACAGATCAGGTAATGAGGCATTTTTTTTTCCATAAGAGGTAGAAAGTTTTTATGTAGTATTGTTAAAATATTTTTCAGTTTTATGATAAGATTTATAAAGATGCTCAGTTGTTGCCACCAGCACATGCACCATGTCCTCCTGCTGCTGCGTGCTCCTCCACCAGTGGGAATGGAAGAAGAGATCCCCGTGCTCTTCATTGACAATGGCTCCAGCATGTGAAAAGCAGCTTTGCTGGGACAATGCCCTCCAAGCCATGTTCCCCTCCAACATCGGGCACCCCCAGCACCAGGGCGTGATGGTGGGCATGGGCCAGAAGGACTCCTACATGGACGACCAGGCCCAGAGCAAGTGCGGCATCCTGACCCTGAAGTACCCCATCAAGCACGGCATCATTACAAACTAGGACGACATGGAGAAGACCTGGCACCATATTTTCTACAACGAGCTGCGCGTGGCCCTGGAGGAGCAGATGGTGCTGCTGACCGAGGTCCCGGTAAACCCCAGGGCCAACAGGGAGAAGATGACTCAGATCATGTTTAAGACCTTCAACACCTTCAACACACAGGCCATTCACCCAGTACATGGCCATTCAGGCCGTGCTGACCCTCGACACCTCTGGTTGCACCACTGGCATTGTCATGGACTCTGGAGATGGGGTCACCCACACAGTGCCCATCTAAGGGGGCCACACCCTCCCTCACACCATCTTGCATCTGGACCTGGCTGGCCGGGACCTTACTGACTACCTCATGAAGATCCCTACCTAGTGCGGCTATAGCTTCACCACCATTGCCAAGTGGAAAATAGTGCGCGACATCAAGGAGAAGCTATTCTATGTTGCCCTGGACTTCTAGCAGGAGATGGCCACTGCTGCATCCTCCTCCTCCCTGGAGAAGAGCTATGAGCTGCCTGACAGCCAGGTCATCACTATTAGCAATGAGCAGTTCCGGTATCCGAGGCACTGTTCCAGCCTTCCTTCCTGGGCATGGAATCCTGTGGCATCCATGAAAGTACTTTCAACTCCATCATGAAGTGTGACATGGACATCCCCAAAGACCTGTACGCCAACACAGTGCTGTCTGGTGGCACCACCATGTACCCTGGCATCCCCAATAGGATGCAGAAGGAGATCACTGCCCTGGCACCCAGCACCATGAAGATCAAGATATCATGCCCCCAGAGCACAAGTACTTCGTGTGGATCAGTGGCTCCATCCTGGCCTCACTGTCCACCTTCCATCAGATGTGGATTAGCAAGCAGGAGTACAATGAGTTGGGCCCCTCCATCGTCCACTGCAAATGCTTCTAAATGGACTGCGAGCAGATGCATAGCATTTGCTGCGTGGATTAATTCAGAAGTATAAATTTGCCCCTGGCAAATGCATACACCTCATGCTAGCCTCACGATACTGGAATAAGCCTTTGAAAAGAAATTGTCCTTGAAGCTTGTATCTGATATCAGCACTGGAGCATAGAACTTGTTGCTTATTTTGACTTTGTATTCCAGATAACTGTTGCCCTTGGTATTTGTTTAATACCTTGTACATATCTTTGATTTCACCCCTTAGTACACGTGGCTTGGTCACTTCATGGCTGAGGTAAGAATGTGCTTGTGGAAGACAAGTCTGTGGCTTGGTGAGTCTGCGTGGCCAGCCGTCTCTGATCTGTGCAGGGTATTAATGTGCCAGGGCTGTGTGTGCTGGAATTTCTCTAGAGGCTGGCAAGGGTCCCTGAACCAGTTGTTTCTGTCCTACCAGTCTGTCAGGGTTGGAAAAGTCCTCCAACTTTTATCTTAAAAAGCAGGCTCCAACTTTTATCTTCAAGGGTACAGGAAAGAGAGAGGAAAAAAGGGCAGGGAAGGAAAGGCCCAGTGGGTAATGACAGGCAACCTGTCCCCAGAAGCAGAGAAGGGGATGGGGGATTTCCATGTTCTTAGAATCCCCCCGACCTGATCTTCCTGAATTGGGCTGACAACCACCAGAGATTCCTTGAATCTTTGCTGCTGTCCTTAGACAGCCATAGGACCCAGAATTGTCCCTATTCATATTTAACCTGGAGAAGACGACCACCAGAACCAATGGCATAAAATCACAGCCATACTTGCAGAACCCAAGGCTGGCTAGCTGCTTGGACTTGCCCAGTCACTCCTTAATCTTGATCCTAGCACTATGGGAGGCTGAGGTAGGCACATCACTTGAGCCCAGGAGTTCAAGACCAGCCTGGGCAATATGGTGAAACCCTCTGTACAAAAAATACAAAAATTAGCCAGGCACAGTGGCATGCACCTGTGGTCCCAGCTACTTGGGAGGCTGAGGTGGGAGGATCACCTGAGCCCAGGAGGTTGAGGCTGCAGTGAGCCATGATCGTGCCACTGCACTCCAGCCGGGGTAACAGAGTGAGACCGTGTCTCCAAAAAAAAAAAAAAAAAAAAAAAAAGGGACCCACATTTTACACATCTGCATTTTTATACCTCAGTCATTTTGTTAAGATTTTCCTCCAGTATTTATGACTGGTAGGTTAGCTAACTCTGGGCCTGAATAGGTCTGATACAGCCCTGTCTGGGCATAGGACACTGAACCCTAGTCTTTCTCATGTTTCTTTCTGCCTGTGGATCTATGAATCAAGGATCCCAATGCTACCCTCCACTCTACAATTTCAGAAACAAAGCATGGCAAGGAGAGCCAGCAAGGGTCCCAACTCAACTTACCTGAGTACACCACTGCTGGCAAGATCTGCCCACCGTTCCAGGAATAGAAACAATGTTCCACACAAACTGAGACTGAGACTGTATGCTATGGTGGAAATCACTGTGCTGGTAACAGACACAGCAGGGCTAAGGCTCATACGAGGACAGGAGTGAACAGCAATGCCTAAGCACCCCTTTCAGCCTCCTGGAGATTTCACTCTTTGTTTTATTTCTGCCAAGCTCTCTTGTGTAGGGTACTTCACTCTTGGCATTAGCTAGCTTCCTGCGGTGTTCAATGAGTTCAAATACTACAACATGTGTGACAGCATTTTATAAACCTTGAGGCACGATGACAATGTACAGGCTGGCTGTAGCTATGGCCACTCTACCCTTTCTTCTTCTTGTCCAAATGTCGGGTGCAGTGCAGTGTTGAAAACTGTAGGCTCTGGACTCAGACTACCTGACCTTGAAGCTTTAAGCTATTTATTTAACTTTTGCTTATCTAGCCTTCCTCATCTTAAAAATGAAGGAATACTAATAAGAATCAACTTTATGAGATGGTCTTGAGGTTTAACTGAGGAAAAATTCATGTAAAGGACAGCACAGGGAACAAAATATTTAATAGAAATATTAGTTGATATTCCTTAAGTGAACAGAGCTAGATGCTAACTTTTCTCTGGTTTCTTTTCCTCGATGTTATCTTTTCAACATGTTGCCTTGGCACTACCAATAGATAGCAGTGGTCTAGCCAAAGGCCTGAATGAGAGCTATCTAGGGATTATGAGTTGTAACAAAACAACAAAATAAATAATATACCTCCGTAGGCCAGGGTAGATTACTGTTCTAAAGGATGTCACCTGTAAGGCCTTGAGAAAAGTATAGGCTGTTAGAAAACTTTCTCCCAGCACTGTTACCATTTATGGGAAACTGATAGAGATTTAACATCTACATTTGCTTATCTCATCTCTGGCTACATTTGCTTGTCTCATCTCTGACACATTTCTTATTGGGACACATCCCATTGAGAGAAGAACTGCAAGTCTCTTTTCAGGAATTGTATGAATTCAATTTTCATACATTGAGATGAGAGGGTATGAATGAGTATGAAGTAGAATGTTTCTTTCAAGAGGACTCTGAGTCCTCAGGCAGTCTGGGGGATAATCAATGATATTTCTAGTGAAGAAAATGACTATGAAAGAAAGTCATTCAGAGTTCTGGCTGCACATGGTCAATTAAACTCATAGTTTATTTTTACTCTCTTCAAAACCTTGTTAGAAAAAGGAAGAATGTTATAAGCCCACAAGGACAGGAAGAATAGCAACAACATTTTGGAAGCTAGAACGCTGAAGAAAGTTTGTTGCTTACTTCACAGATTAGAGACAGCTGAAGTCTAAGCAGGTTTCTTTGCATCAGCCTCCTCAGGAGGCAACCCAGGGGGATGATGCAAAGGAAAGAAGCTCAGTAATTTTAGGTGCCAGGTAACTCTGAAAGTGGGGTGAAGGTAGGACTAAAAATAGATTGTTTGACATATAGAATAAAAGGCAACTAGAATCCTAGATGACTCCCCCATCCCCTTTCCACCTGAGAAGATGACTAGAGGCCAGATTCCCTGGAGAGACAAAACCAGGAAGAATTGGGTACCAGGGATGCTAGCTACAGCTGAGGTGGGTATGAGACTGTACTGAAGACACTCTGCATACTGAGTGGCTCCCTTTTCTGTAAGCTCCTGGAATATTGGCCACTAGACTTAAACTCTCCAGGCAGGAGATTGAATGACTCTTCTCTGAATAAACTGATTAGCCAAAGAGAAAAGCTATAAACGTAGAGTTACAAGTCCCACAGTGAAACTGCATATCCAGATCAACCCACTGTGAAATTCAGTCAACAATCTCCCCTCATAATCACACAATCAATCCAATCACACTTTTCAGTGTTTCCCTAAAATACAAGCAAGCAATCAAGGACAATAAGACATTTGAGAAAAGCCTCTAAACAAGGTTTTACTAATCTCAACGCTACTAATATTTGGGGCTGGATAATCCTTGTTATGCTGTGCATTGTAAGATATTTAGCAGTATCCCTGGCCTCTACTTACTGGATCCCAGTAGTGCAAATTCCCAGTTGTGGCAGACAACCAAATACATCTCCAGACATTGCCCTCAGGACTAAAATCTCTTCCTATTAAGAACCACTGTTCAAACAGGAAGAGAGAGAGAGAGATAGAACTGAGAAAGAGAAAGAGTGAGAAAGGAAGAAAGAAACAAATAAAGAAAGAAAAAAGGAAACAGGAAAAAAGAATGTGGAGGAAATAAGAACAAAAATGAACAAAAATATTATCTTCAGAGTGATAAAAGAAGATATTGTATTCATAAAACAAGAGCAGGTGGTGCTGGGCACAGTGGCTCATGCCTGTAATCCCAGCATTCTGGGAGGCCAAGACAGGAAGATCACTTGAACATAGGAGTTCGAGACCAGCCTGGACAACATGGAGAAACCCCATCTCTGCAAAAAATACAAAAATTAGCCAACGATGTTGGCATATGCTTGTAGTCCCAGGTACTTGGGAGGCTGAGACAGAAGTATAACCTGAGCCTGGGAAGGTTGAGGTTGCAGTAAGCCATGATCGTGCCACTGGACTCCAGGCTGGGTGACAGAGTGAGACCCTGTCTCAAAAAAGGAAAGAAAGAAAAAAAGAAAAAGCAGGAGGTAATAGAAAAGAAACATTCAGGAAGAAAAAAATCCTCTCAGAAATTAAATACATGTCAACAGAAAGAAAAATAAATAAAAGTGTTGAAAGATAATGTTGCAGAAATTTCCCAGAAAAATAGAGCCAAAAAGTCAAAGAGATAGAAAATTGTAGAGAAAGAAAACAGGAATTTGAGCATAATTTTGGAAGACTTAAGGTCCAACTAGTAGATATCCTTCAAATAATAGGAGGGAACAATGAGATAGATATAGGGGAGGAACGTTTCAAATAAGCTGTTTGGTATGGTTTCCTGTGTCCCTACCTAAATATCATCTTGAGTCATAATAAACAGCACATGGGAAGGGCAGGGCGAGGTGGAGATAATTGAATCATAGGGGTGGTTTCTCCCACACTGTTCTCATGGTAGCACATAAGTCTCAAAAGATCTGGTGGTTTTATAAATGGGAGCTCCCCTGCACAAGTTGTCTTTCGCCTTCCGCTGTGTAAGACGTGCCTTTGCTTCTCCTTTGGCTTTCACCATGATTGTGAGGCCTTCCCAGCCATGCTGAATGATGAGTCCATTAAACCTCTTTCCTTTATAAATTACCCAGTTGGGTATGTCTTTGTTTGCAGCACGAGAATGAACTAATACACTCTCTTCAAGAAAAATGTCCACAATGGAAGGATATGAATTTCTAGATTGAAAGGACTTATAAGGAATCAAATACATGAAACTCAGAGCAGTTGAGACAAAGCAGCCCTAAAAGCTTCCAGGAGAAAATATAGTTTACGTAAAAGGGTCAGAATTTAGAATGACATAGGCCTTCTAGAAGCTGGAAAGCAATGGAGTGATGCCATCAAAACTCTGAATAAATTTCCACAAATCAAACTATTATGCAAGTGTGAAGGTGCAATAAAGACATTTTCAGACATGCAAGATCTTGTAAAACTTACCTTCCATGCTCCACTTCTTCAGTGAAGATACTGGGAAATATGCTCCGTCATAACTAGGAAGTAAACTTTTTTTCTCATTCATGTGTTCAGTGGAGGTCAGGTATGATTACGGAGGCTCTGATGGGCTCCCCAAATCCCATTAGGAGTCCTTACCAGGTAAGACAAGTCCTAGGAATTTGGCCTTGGGGCAATTCTGCAAATGGGGCCAGCAATAGTGATGATGATGGGCTCAATTGGCTCCAACTCTTTCTAATGCATATCTTTAACTTCCTGACACTTCTTTTCATATTTATTGACTCTAAGCTTGAATTGCCTCTTAGACGCAGCTGGAAAGAATGGCTCGCATATCCACTGTAGCCTTCATCTCTCCATGTCTTCTGTTGAGGCTGTGTCAGTTCTAGCTTCTCTGTTAGACTTCTTTCTGCATTCCAGAAGTGGCTTAGATTTTCTAGACAGCTGTTGATATGCTTTATTGGGTTGCAGGGCTATTATATATATTCCCTTTGATGACCTTCTGTGTAATTTCCAGGAGATTTCTGGGGATTGGATGGGCAATAAATATATGTGCTTCATCTACCATTTTAAACAGAAACTCATAGACAGCAGATTTTGCCCTTCCCCTGTATTTACACATACTGAGTTGCTGATTAACTAAGGCTCTCAAACTTCCATTATCTCTTCTCCAGACTATTCTCTTTCTCCCTGTGCATTTGCATTTTTAAAACAAACAGTGACCGGGCATGGTGGCTCATACCTGTAATCCCAGCACTTTCAGAGGCTGAGGCAGGAGGATCACTTGAGCCTAGGAGTTGTCTAGCCTGGGCAACATAGTGAGATCCCATCTTTACAAATAAAATACAAAAAATTAGCCCAGTGTGGTGGTGCACACCTGTAGTACCAGCTACCTTGGAGGGGCTGAGGTGGCAGAATCCCTTGAACCTAGGAGGTTGAGGCTTCAGTGAGCTGTGATCACACCACTGGACTCCACCCTGGGTGACAGAGTGAGGCCCTGTCTCAAAAAATAAATAAATAAATAAATAAATAAATAAAGGTCTTTATATATGTATCTATTATGTTTTCTTTATTTTTCAGTCAGCCACTCAGTGGAGAGTGAAGAAACCCCACTTAAACTTGTTTGAGGAAGAGGAAAATCTGTTGCTGCAGGCATCTGAAAAGTGCAGGGGATATGAGCATCAGGTATAGTTTGATCTAGGCACTCAAATAATAAGGTTAAAGTCACTTCCCATCCCTCTTCTTCTCTTTCAGCATATCAGCTCTTCTTTTCTCCTGATTGCCTTCATTCTCAGGGAAAGATTATCTACATGGCAGCTTCTGGCACTAATGCCTGTCTGAGACCATCCTGTTACTCCCAGTAAAGCTAGGAGTGGCTACTTCTCAGAACACTGGTGTGCTCCTGGGATAATTGCCTTTCTGGAAATCACATTGTAGCTTATTCAGAAGCACTTTTAATAGAGATATTTGGAATGACCCTGAGTGGAACTTTATCAGAACCTGGAGCATAGCAGCAATACCTGGAGATTCTATCAGAAACAGCAAGGCCAGCACAGTGGGTAAGAATGGATTGCGGACAGGAACAGAGGAGGAAGCTCAGTCAAATGAATTGCTGGGGGGAGGAAAATTATATGCTTAGAGCACTTTTTTTTGATGGGCATTTCATACACAGAGGTAGTTAAAAGTATGTGCTCTGCAATCATAGCCCTGCTGGGGATATATTAGGCCCTTGATCTTGAGTACTTCTTAAACTTTAAAGTACTGGGAATCAAGGGAGGATCTTGCTAAAAGGCAGATTCTGTTTCAGTAGGTCAGGGGTGGCGCTTGAGACTCTGCGTCTCTAACCAGCTCCCCGGGGGATGCAGATACTCCGGGGATGCAGATGCAGATGCTGCAGTGTGTAGAACATGCTTTGAGTACCAAGGATTTAGCTTTTCTGGGCTTTAGTTGCCTTACATGTAAAATGTGGATATCAGTGCCTTCATCATAAGATCATAGAGAGAATTAAATAAGAATGTAAAGAACTTGGCCAGGAGCAGTAGCTCAAGCCTGTAATCGCAGCAGTTTGGGAGGCCGAGGCGGGCGGATCACCTGAAGTTGGGAGTTCACAACCAGCCTGACCAACATGGTGAAACCCCATCTCTTCTAAAAAATATAAAATTAGCTGGGTGTGGTGGCACATGCCTGTAATCCCAGCTACTTGGGGAGGCTGAGGCAGGAAAATCGCTTGAACCCAGGAGGCGGAGGTTGCGGTGAGCTGAGATTACACCATTGCATTCCAGCCTGGGCAACAAGAACAAAACTCCGTCTCAAAAAAAAAAAAGAATGTAAAGAACTTACAAGAGCTCTTGACACAGTGTAAGCACTCAATAAATGCTGACTATTCTTTCTGAAGAATGGGAACAATGAAGGTGCCGTCATGAAGACTGAGGATACGAATGCCGGGTGCTCTGTGTGGGGCCCGATGCATAAAGAGCTCTGGGTGAGGACTTCCTATGTACCCAGCACTTGATACTGTTTCTCATTCAATCACTCCTAACTTTATGAGACAGATACTATCATCCTTTAAGTTTGATAGATGTGCAAACCAAAACTTAGATTGAAAAAACTTGTCCAAGACCACAAGTTTACCAAGCAGCAGAGCTGGGGTTTAAACCTAGGTCTTGTGGCAGCAAAACTTGTGAATGTAGTCATTAACTGGCCCTCCAATAATAATTGTTATTGGATAACAATAAAAAAGTGGATTTTTATGACCATTTTACAGGAGAGGAAACTGAGTTATAGGGACTATAGTAACTTGTCTAAAGTCGCTTACACAATCTCCATCCCTTTCTCATATACAAGGTTGACAGGGAGGTGGTGACATCTTTTGAGGTGGCCTGAGGGTGGCACATGGGCCAGAATTTGGGTTCTACCCTCCTTGTTATAGACCCATGTTTTTCATGAAGGCCCCTGACAACAGCTGAACAGGCATCTATTGTCCTCCTTACTCCACAGGGATGGTTGAGAGAAGCCCTCCTTTCTCCACTGAGGAACTTTGTGCCAAGTCACCTGCACGTCTACCCTACCTACCCCCCACCTGAACTCAGCAGGACAACACAAAGAAAGCATGAAGAACTTTGCTGCGCTGCTTTTGGAAAATCTGCTAACCCCTAGCATAACCAATCCATCTTAAGAATGAAACAGCAGCGATTTGATGGAAAAGAGTTGTACGATTCCGGGGCACTCAAAGTGTTGGAAGAAGCTATTGAGGATGACATAAGTGTCAGGTTAGTTTTTCTAGGACTTAGACTCTGAGAGGGAGATGTACATGCAGGAGGTTTTCTAGGGAGACTTTAGAGTCCTTACCTGTTGGGGATAAAGGCAAAGTTGAACTGAAATACCGGGCCTCAGCCTATCCCACAGGGATAGCTCTGGAGCTGGAGTGGCCCAAGGGAAGGCCTTCCTTGACTAGCCACTGGATGCAGGCTGTCGCTGAGGAGGGTGAGACCTTGGGTGGGGAGCATCTCTCCAGCTGAGTGCAATGCCTGGCCACTCAGCAGCGAGTCATGACCCACCAACCTTCCTAACATCTGGGGGCATGAGTGTTTCCACTCTGAAGTGGGGAGCTGGGACTCTGAAGTGGGGAGCTGGGACTCTGAAGTGGGGAACTGGGACTACAGCATCCACGACAGCACGTCAGATGGATTATCAAGGTGTTGAACTTGGCAGCTTTGTAGGGAAACTATAAATCTTGTTTTAAGAATAAAATACCCTACTGGCAAATCCAAAGACTGTTTGGGGAACAGTAATGATTTTCCTAATGATGGCAACTAGTCAAGGAGGCCCCATAGTCCTGTCCAACACTAAAAGTTTTCTAACTCAATTATTGGTTGAGAATGGAAAATAACACAAAAGCACCAAGGAGGAATTGTGGATGAATTTTTTAGCACAAAGTGTTTCATCCATTTCTGCCTATTTTGGATTTCCTATTTCCAACCTATATCAAATGTGCTTGCGTACAAATACACACGACTAACCTTAAATATGGCTTCCTTTTAGAGACATAAAAAGCTCATGAATCAACTCCAAAAACATTTCCCCAGACTTTCTTTGAAAGGTGCAGATGAATGAGCTTGACAGAAAACCTTTTGCTTGAAATTTTCCCTTTCTCAGATTGCATAAATTTAAGGGGAAAGGCTGCCAAATGTTCAATGACGCTCAGCGTGGTGTCTTCTGGCAGGGACACTCTGTACCAGCAGCTAAATGAATGTTTCCCTGAATCACTGACTTATCATCCTTTATCACCTGCTCTGTTCCCCCTTTTCTGCACTGAGGCTTTCCAAATGACGTGGGGAGGGGAAGTAAAAAAAAAACTTTAGAACCACAACAAGACACTGCATATTGATGTTGGATATTGAGAATTCATCTGGTGTTAATAGATAAGATTGCAGTGAGGAGCACGAGGCTATCGAAAGCTATCTTCAAGCCTAATGTGGGAAAGACAGGTCAAGCCCCAACACTACAGAGTATCTGGACATTTTGGGCTGTAGCTTTGTGTTAGGAAACTTCTTGTTTGTGTTAGGATTTACCAGATGAATTGGGTCATATAATTCCCTTTTTGAAACCCTTAAAATGAACTCAAACCCCCTAGCCTGGCCTGTTAATAATAGGTTCTACTGAGCCTGCCTTCCTCCGCCGCCTGCCTTCCAATCTCATCCTAAACTGTGCTCACCCTCACTCCCTGTGCCTCAGCTATACCAACAAAATCCCTCAGGCTCCCCCAACACGACAAGACAAGGCCTTTCCAGAGTCACGGCCTTCAGCCCTGCTGCCTGGAATGCTTTTCTCGCAGCATTTCCATGGCCAGTGCCCCCAGGTCGGTTTAAATGTTACCTCTTTAGAGAGGCCTTCCCTGACTATGATCCTCCACTTTTATTCTCTGTTCTCATAGTGTACTTTTGGTTTTCTTCACTGTACTTACCTATGAGAATTTGTGGCCATTATTTGCTTGTTTATTTCTTATCTCTTTTCCACACTAGACTCCACTCCCTGAAATGGCAGGGACGAAAGCTGCCTTGTTCACCACTGAAAACCCAGTGTCAGGCACACAGTTTGTTACTTGAACAGTGTTTCAAGTAAATGAACAGTGTTTCAAGTTAAATGAACAGTGTTTCACCCAGAGCCTAAGTCCTGTGCTCTCTTATTTAAAAAGGAACACTTATTTACAGATTTTTAAATGAAGGCTTTGAAAATATGGAAATATCTCACAGACATGAGATGGGAGACTTACGTATTTAGTATGAGGACATTCTAAACCCCCATCACAACTAATGGCTCCTTATTCTCTGTCCTCAGGGAGAATAGCTTTTGTTTTAGTTGAGGTATAACTTACTGTAGTATATGGCACACATTTTAAGTGAATTTTACATGTGTATACATCCATATGGAGATTAGGATCAAGATGTAGACTATTGATGGCACCTCAGAAGGCTTCCACATGAGAGGTTTCCTCTCAGGCAGTACTATTCAAAAGGTAGCCACTGTACCGTGACAGGTCCCCCAACAGGTTACCGAAGGGTGTAAGTCTGTTGCCTGAACTCTGAGGGCCAGGCAGTGAGCCAAGACCCTGGTGCTGAGCTGAGGAGCAGGTGTCCCTGAGAAGCCAAACATCCCGGAGAGTTTTTGAGGACCTACCAAGAAAAACAGTCTCATTATTCAAACACGTAGGCAAAGAGCCAGAAAATTAGCTTAAAAGCAGTTTATGGATGGGAGGCGGGGCAGATCTCCAGAGCTATCCTGCCGCCATCCCGGAGTGCCCCGTATGTAAGTCCTAATAAACTCATCTACTCCTCACGCTGGACTTAGGTCTGAGTCATTCTTTGGACTCTTAGCACCTTCTTAGTTTGGGGGTGGTGTTGGGGGACCTTACAGTCCTAAGTGTTTTCATAACAGCCACTATTATTTCTATTTATATAGGCCAGTTTTGACTTTCTTAGCTTGCTAAAAGGAGTCATACATTATGTATTTTTTTCATGCCTAGTTTTTCTTTTTTGCTCAAAATATGATTTTGAGATCTAGTCATGTTCCTATATGTACCACTAGTTTATGTGTCTTATTGCTTTGTAACATTTTCTTTGTGTGAGGATAGCACAGTTTATTCTATAGTTGAAGGACATTTGGGTTGTATCCGGTTAATGGCTATGATGAACAACTTTGCTAGGGACATTATTGTACAAGTATTCTGATAGATGTGAGCACTCATATCTGCTAGGTGCATGCCCTGGAGTGAATTGCTCCCAGAGAGGCATGTTAGCTTTAGCAGATATTACCAAACAGTGCCGTGAAGTGGCAGTACCAGTCGACACTCCATCAGTGGTGCATGACAGTTCCCCTTCCTTCATATCCTTACCAGAACTTATTTCCCCAGACTTAATTTTAGTCATTCTGATAGATCTGTGTAGTATCTCTGAGATTATCATTTGCTTTTGTCTGATAAGCAATAAAATTGAGCATCTTTTGAATGCTAATGGGTCATCCGGGTATTTTGTGTATGTCTGTGTGTACGTGAATTGCCTGTATGAAGTGCCTTTGAAATTATTTTGATGATCAAAGAAATAGATTGTCTGTTTTCCTTATTTGTAGGGTTTTCTTTTTACATTTTGGATATAATTTATTTTACAACTACATGTGTCTCAAATATCCTTTTCCAGTCTGATTCTGTCCCTTTTCATTCTCCTAATACCCATCTGATGAACAGAAGCTCTTCATTTTAATGGAATCTAATGTATTAATCATTTAGATTATGATAGTGCTTTTTCCTGAATAATAATTTTTTTTGCCAACTCAGGTCTCTTTCTTACAGTGCATTTAACAAGAGAATAGAGTGGGAAGACGTTAAAAGAGGTTTTTAGTGCACTTGAAATGGCTTTTAGGACCAAGATGTTGAAACATGGCAATAAAACAGGGAGCTCTCCCAGTTCCTCTTATCAGAGGCCAACCCAACCCTCCAGGCCCTGCTCAAACTCCCCTTCCCTCAAGAGAGGGCTGCCAACCAGCTTCCCCCACTTTCAGGAAGAACCTAGGTATATGGGTTAACCCCATATGCTGGGAACGTCTTAGAAAAACTCTAGGTTGAAATGCACTCCCCCACAATTACCCCTCAAGAATACTCAACTCAGGTCAACAACACAGAAATTACACCACACGGACAAAGAGTCATTCACCAGATATATTTGAAGTCTAAGCTCTTTGAGCTATACACGTGCACAAATGATTCAGTTGGTGGAAATCTTCCCCTTCCCCTTCATTGTTAAACTTTTCAAACTTAAAATAGTGCTAAAGAGATTTGCATAATGTGCGTCATGGAAATGCTGAGGCGATTCTGACTTTCACAGTGCTAGGAGGTTCCCTTGCAACACTTCAAGGAGTCTTTCCATTTCTTATCGTTCTCCTAGGAAAAGCCCCTCTTTTCCTCCTCCCCAAACCCAACCTAGTGAAAGAATTACTTGATCTGAGACGGGTTAACATTGACACAGAGCAATAAGTTTTACTAAGACTAACTCCAGAGGCCATACGCTTCATTGTGTTTCTTTTATGACTACACAGAATGGTCATTTCCACTTTTACTAAGTTGTTAAAAATGTCAGATGTGTCTTTTAAAAAACATTTAAAAATCATTTTCAAACATTTTCTCTCATCTAGATTTCTTTAGAACCTGCATTCTGGAAATTCAGGGTAGCTTAAAAAGTCAAGTCAAATGACCCACAGATGATTGAGAACAGTCAGCTTTGAAAGGCTGGCTGCTGCAGTGCTCTGCATCTGAATAGCTGAGCCTACTATTTCTTCCACTAGAGGACACCATTTCTCCACTACTAAGTCTGTAGTCTTTCATCATTAATGAAAAACCAAAAACCTCCACAGCAAAGGAAAGTCAAAGCATATGCTTATTGTACACTCCTCAGATTTTATTTTTAAAAGGAGTTTTCATTTTCCTTATGGAAACTCAGGATTTTACAAGCAATGCTCTCCTCAGTTTCACCTGTACTGTGTCCAGTACTATATTGCTATATTCACAGTAAAACGGACTTTAATTTCTGAGTGATCAGTCTATGTTTTAAGTTTCTGATGAAACTAACATACACCTTAGTCAAAAACCACAACAATCCCTCAATCTGTTTGCTGTGTTATTGTTCTTGTGTGTTTTTCTGAGGCTTGGGTAATGAAAGTACTTCCCCACTCCATTGTAATCTGCATTTGCATCTAAAGTAATTCATTAATGTACAGGAGTAGATGAGGCCTGGCACATATAGCAGAAGGTAATGGTTCTATAGGTGTATCTTCTGTAATGCACTTTGGGCTAGAGAAATAGAAAAATCACACGTAACAAAAACAAATAACTTTTTTGAGCACACGGGCGTCGCGTGAGTAGGACCGGCATACATGTAGCTATCACCCTTCCCCATTTTAACATGCTCAGCTGCTGCTGCATTCTGGAGATTCAGCTTCATCCCAATAATCTACAACTGACACTTGCATCTTTATTTAAAAACAACTGGTCTTGATAGCAAAGATGTTGGCTAATCATGTATATATTGGCATTAGATGTTTTGTGTCCTTTCAAAATTCAGCATTATCCTTATTAGAGTGTAATATTATCAGAGTATCTGTATTAGTATATGAAGGCATTCATAAGCAATGCACATTATGTTTTGAAGCAGCTAATGGTTGAACAATCACTAAATAAAAAACATCCAGATTTTAAAAGCACAGCTGAAACATTTGTACAAATATACAAAGAGAGAAAACAATCATTCAGACACCACGAAACTTTTGTAATAAATAGGTTTGTCTGAAATCGGTCTCTATCACCCTGGACAAGCCTCCCCAACGAGGCTGGGAAAGTTCTACAGGGGAGTGATGTTTGAAATCTACTGAGGAATATCTTTGGGGCCAAGCTCAATTTTGCCTCCAGGAATTTCAACAGAGCTATGGTGTATTGACTCACAATAGTGAATATACCCAGACTTGTTGAGCTGGAATATTCTGATCATTTTCCTAATCTAGATAGGACATGGCTGGATGCTGACAATCTGTGAGTTATAGGATATCCTCAAATCATGAAAATAAATGCTGGTGATCATGCATGTCCTGGGAATGTTGGGATGCAGAGGACTGAGTGAGACCAGATAGGGATATCTCATGCAGTCAAAGTCAAGTTTACATATGGTCCTATTTAAGTGGCCAGGAAAGAACAACGCACACACGTCAGGACTGGGACTGAAACGGCTCACAAACACAGGTGCTATTTGTTACTGATGTCTCTGCCTTGGATCAACATGAGAGAACAAAGATATAGGCTGTGCTGATTGTTTAATAAGAAAATACTACTTTTTTCCCTAGAACCTTCTAAATAATGGGTTATACTTAATGGGTATGATATGATCAGGAGACATATCACCTTTTCCTAGCCCTTTTGTCCGAGAGGCTTGATAACAAGGAAGGAATCTCAAACAACCAAACACCCAGGAATTTAAAGGCAAGTTTTTTTGACAAACAACAGGGGAAAAAAGCATGATAAAGAGAAGACGGCTATTATCGTCAAGAAGGAGCAGGCAGCTCAGTTGGACACGGAGGGTGGCAGGCCAGGACGCCGAGTCTGGATGATTTTTGGCTTTGGGGAAGTCTTTGGGTCCTCTTCTTCCTCTATGTCACTGTCGCACACGTGCACGACGACACTTGGGGTGGACTCAGTCCCTGCATGGAGCTCATACTTCTCTCCTGAAAAGCAAGAAAAATGGAAGTGAGGAAGAGGGGGGATTTCAAAAGAGATCCTGGAGCAGGTTCTGCTTAGGAAATGAGAGGAGCATTTTCCAGGGTCTCAGGAAGCCTGTGATCTTATGCAGGGATGGCACAGGGTGTTGGCAAGTGGAAAGAGATCAATTTCATCATATCCTGGCTCTGCCACTTATCAACTGTGCAACCCCAAACAAGCCACTCAATACCTCTTAGCCTCCACATCCTTTAATGTAAATTTCAACATGGTAATATCTCCACTCTGTAGGATGGTGGCGAGGACTGGATGGACTTCGCAGTTAGTTGTATTAGTTTCTCTTCTATTTTCCAACCTTGCTGCTAGTTTTTGAGCAACCTTGGGCCAATCACTTCACTTCTTTATCTTTTGAATATGGTAGTTTCTGAGTTCCCCTCCAGCTCTACACTTCTTACAGCCAGAGCTGCTCCAGGATGGAATAAGGTGGGGTTATCACATGCCCAGGATTCAGTGGTTACTGGGTAACTGGGTTAGATGACCATCAAGGCCCTTTCTAGTTCCAAGTGTCTACATTCTTGACTGGCTCATATTACAGTCAAATTGCTGTTAGCTGACTGGCTTTCTGTCTTTCTGTTGCTTCAGTAGATGTTTCTTGAGCATCTCTCATGGTCTATTGCTGTTCATAAAGGCTACAAGGCAGAATAAAAAGTATTTGTGCCTTTCACAAGTGCACAGTCCAGTGGAGACATGTGGAGACAGAACATATCACAATATAAAATGGTGAGCACTACGGTGGCAATGTATGTTAAGGACTATGGCATCAAATGGTAAGTAACTCTGAAAGGCTTCCTAGTGGACTGGCAGCTGATCTGGGTCTAAAAGACAAGCAGAAGACCTCCAGGTGGTGGGGTAAGAGGAGGGGGTATTCTCAACCTGCGTGCTTGTAACTTTTCAACTTCATTGTTGACATACTCATCTTAATCCTCTCCGGACATCCCATCCTTCACTTCCCATCTTTCATGGATCAAAAGAAAAATCTTCCGAAAACAATAACTCCCAGATATCCTCCTGGTTAGTGGCTCTCTAGACCTCACAAGATCAAGTATAAATTTTTTAGTCTAGCACAGAAGGCCCTGCGTAATCTCTCACCAATCTTTTCCATCACCACCTGCATCAGTTCCTTCTTTGTTTTGGTCAAACTGGTTTATCTGTTATCCCCTAATCATGACAGCTACATTCTTAGGGCCACCAAACTAGCTACTTTTACTTGGCATAGCCTCACTTCTCCTCCAGAGTTCCCTAAATCCTGACCTTCTTCCAGGATCAAAGCCAAACCCGATGCAGCCCAGAAATCTGCTATTCTCAGTCTGAGTGCCTCCACTGGATGGCTGGAGCAAGTATTGTCAGTTCCAGTGACAGGGCACTAATTATGTGCTACTGTGCACATCTTGGTAAGCCTTAATGGTGCAAATAGCAAACTTTCACAAGGTACAGTTTTATTTTATTTTTTTATTATACTTTAACTTCTAGGGTACATGTGCACAATGTGCAGGTTTGTTACATATGTATACATGTGCCATGTTGGTGTGCTGCACTCATTAACTCGTCATTTACATATCTCCTAATGCTATCCCTCCCCCCTTCCCCCACCCCATGACAGGCCCCAGTGTGTGATGTTCCCCACCCTGTGTCCAAGTGTTCTCATTGTTCAATTCCCACCTATGAGTGAAAAGATGCGGTGTTTGGCTTTCTGTCCTTGTGATAGTTTGCTGAGAATGATGGTTTCCAGCTTCATCTGTGTCCCTACAAAGGACATGAACTCATCCTTTTTTATGGCTGCACAGTATTCCATGGTGTATATGTGCCACCTTTTCTTAATCCAGTCTATCATTGATGGACATTTGGGTTGGTTCCAAGTCTTTGCTATTGTAAACAGTGCTGCAGTAAACACACGTGTGCATGTGTCTTTATGGTAGCATGATTTATAATCCTTTGGGTATATACCCAGTAATGGGATGGCTGGGTCAAATGGTATTTCTAGTTCTAGATCCTTGAGGAATTGCCACACTGTCTTCCACAAAGGTTGAAATAGTTTACAGTCCCACCAAAAGTGTAAAAGTGTTCCTATTTCTCCACATCCTCTCCAGCACCTGTTGTTTCCTGACTTTTTAATGATCGCAATTCTAACTGGAGTGTGATGGTATCTCATTGTGGTTTTGATTTGCATTTCTCTGATGGCCAGTGATGATGAGCATTTTTTCATGTGTCTGTTGGCTGCATAAATATCTTCTTTTGAGAATTGTCTGTTCATATACTTTTCCCACTTTTTGATGGGGTTGTTTGATTTTTTTTTTCTTGTAAATTTGTTTAAGTTCTTTGTAGATTCTGGATATTAGCCCTTTGTCACATGGGTAGATTGTAAAAATTTTCTCTCATTCTGTAGGTTGCCTGTTCACTCTGATGGTAGTTTCTTTTGCTGTGCAGAAGCTCTTTAGTTTAATTAGATCCCATTTGTCAATTTTGGCTTTTGTTGCCATTGTTTTTGGTGTTTTACACATGAAGTCCTTGCCCATGCCTATGTCCTGAATGGTATTGCCTAGGTTTTCATCTAGGGTTTCAATGGTTTCAGGTCTAACATTTAAGTCTTTAATCCATCTTGAATTAATTTTTGTATAAGGTGTAAGGAAGGGATCCAGTTTCAGCTTTCTACATATGGCTAGCCAGTTTTCCCAGCACCATTTGTTAAATAGGGAATCCTTTCCCCATTGCTTGTTTTTGTCAGGTTTGTCAAAGATCAGATAGTTTTAGACGTGTGGTATTATTTCTGAGGGCTCTGTTCTGTTCCATTAGTCTATATCTCTGTTTTGGTACCAGTACCATGCTGTTTTGGTTACTGTAGCCTTGTAGTATAGCTTGAAGTCAAGTAGTGTGATGCCTCCAGCTTTGTTCTTTTGGCTTAGGATTGACTTGGCAATGCGGGCTCTTTTTTGGTTCCATATGAACTTTAAAGTAGTTTTTTCCAATTCTGTGAAGAAAGTCATTGGTAGCTTGATGGGAATGGCATTGAATCTATAAATTACCTTGAGCAGTATGGCCATTTTCATAATATTGATTCTTCCTATCCATGAGCATGGAATGTTCTTCCATTTGTTTGTGTCCTCTTTTATTTCATTGAGCAGTGGTTTGTAGTTCTCCTTGAAGTGGTCCTTCACATCCCTTGTAAGTTGGATTCCTAGGTATTTTATTCTCTTTGAAGAAATTGTGAATGGGAGTTTACTCATGATTTGGCTCTCTGTTTGTCTGTTATTGGTGTATAGGAATGCTTGCGATTTTTGCACATTGATTTTGTATCCTGAGACTTTGCTGAAGTTGCTTATCAGCTTAAGGGGATTTGGGGCTGAGATGATGGGGTTTTCTAAATATACAATCATGTCATCTGGAAACAGAGACAATTTGACTTCCTCTTTTCCTAGTTGAATACCCCTTATTTCTTTCTCCTGACTGATTGCCCTGGCCAGAACTCCCAACACTATGTTGAATAGGAGTGGTGAGAGAGGGTATCCCTGTCTCATGCCAGTTTTCAACGGGAATGCTTCCAGTTTTTGCCCATTCAGTAATGATATTAGCTGTGGGCTTGTCATAAATAACTCTTACGATTTTTGAGATATGGAACATACCTAATTTATTGAGAGTTTTTAGCATGAAGGGCTGTTGAATTTTGTCAAAAGCCTTTTCTGCATCTATTGAGATAATCATGTGGTTTTTGTGTTTGGTTCTGTTTATGTGACGGATTATGTTTATTGATTTGCACATGTTGAACCAGCCTTGCATCTCAGGGATGAAGCCAACTTGATCTTGGTGGATAAGCTTTTTGATGTGCTGCTGGATTCGGTTTGCCAGTATTTAATTGAGGATTTTTGCATCGATGTTCATCAGGGATATTGGTCTAAAATTCTCTTTTTTTGTTGTGTCTCTGCCAGGCTTTGGTATCAGGATGATGCTGCCCTCATAAAATTAGTTAGGGAGGATTCCCTCTTTTTCTATTGACTGGAATAATTTCAGAAAGAATGGTACCAGCTCCTCCTTGTACCTCTGGTAGAATTTGGCTGTGAATCCATCTGGTCCTGGATTTTTTTTGGTTGGTGGGCTATCAATTATTGCCTCAATTTCAGAGCCTGTTATTGGTCTATTCAGGGATTCAATTTCTTTCTGTTTAAGTCTTGGGAGGGTGTATGTGTCCAGGAATTCATCCATATCGTCTAGATTTTCTAGTTTATTTGCGTAGAGTGTTTATAGTATTCTCTGATGGTAGTTTGTATTTCTGTGGGATTGGTGGTGATATCCCCTTTATCATATTTATTGCTTCTATTTGATTCTTCTCTCTTTTCTTCTTTATTAGTCTTGCTAGTGGTCTATCAATTTTGTTGATCTTTTCAAAAAACCAGATCCCAGATTCACTGATTTTTTGAAGGGTTTTTTTGTGTCTCTATCTCCTTCAGTTCTGCTCTGATCTTAGTTATTTTTTGCCTTCTGCTAGCTTTTGAATGTGTTTGCTCTTGCTTCTCTAATTCTTTTAATTGTGATGTTAGGGTGTCAATTTTAGATCTTTCCTGCTTTCTCTTGTGGGCATTTAGTGCTATAAATTTCCCTCTACACACTGCTTTAAATGTGTCCCACAGATTCTGGTATGTTGTGTCTTTGTTCTCACTGGTTTCAAAGAACATCTTTATTTCTGCCTTCATTTCATTATGTACCCAGTAGTCATTCAGGAGCAGGTTGTTCAGTTTCCATGAAGTTGAGTGGTTTTGGGTGAGTTTCTTAATCCTGAGTTCTAGTTTGATTGCACTGTGGTCTGAGAGACAGTTTGTTATAATTTCTGTTCTTTTACATTTGCTGAGGAGAGCTTTACTTCCAACTATGTGGTCAATTTTGGAATAAGTGCAATGTGGTGCTGAGAAGAATGTATATTCTGTTGATTTGGGGTGGAGAGTTCTGTAGATGTCTATTAGGTCTGCTTGGTGCAGAGCTGAGTTCAATTCCTGGGTATCCTTGTTAACTTTCTGTCTCATTGATCTATCTAATGTTGACAGTGGGGTGTTAAAGTCCCCCCATTATTATTGTGTGGAAGTCTAAGTCTCTTTTAGGTCTGTAAGGACTTGCTTTATGAATGTGGGTGCTCCTGTATTGGGTGCATATATATTTAGGATAGTTAGCTCTTCTTGTTGACTTGATCCCTTTACCATTATGTAATGGCCTTCTTTGTCTCTTTTGATTTTTGTTGGTTTAAAGTCTGTTTTATCAGAGACTAGGATTGCAATCCCTGCTTTTTTTTTGTTTTCCATTTGCTTGGTAGATCTTCCTCCATCCCTTTATTTTGAGGCTATGTGTGTCTCTGCACGTGAGATGGGTCTCCTGAATACAGCACATTGATGGGTCTTGACTCTTTATCCAATTTGCCAGTCTGTGTCTTTTAATTAGAGCATTTAGCCCATTTACATTTAAGGTTAATATTGTTATGTGTGAATTTGATCCTGTCGTTGCGATGTTAGCTGGTTATTTTGTTCATTAGTTGATGCAGTTTCTTCCTAGCATCGATGGTCTTTACAATTTGGCATGTTTTTGCAGTGGCTGGTACCAGTTGTTCCTTTCCACGTTTAGTGCTTCCTTCAGGAGCTCTTGTAAGGCAGGCCTGGTGATGACAAAATCTCTCAGCATTTGCTTGTCTGTAAAGCATTTTATTTCTCTTTCACTTATGAAGCTTAGTTTGGCTGGATATGAAATTCTGGGTTGAAAATTCTTCTCTTTAAGAATGTTGAATATTGGCCCCCACTCTCTTCTGGCTTGTAGCGTTTCTGCTGAGAGATCCACTGTTAGTCTGATGGGCTTTCCTTTGTGGGTAACCTGACCATTCTTTCTGGCTGCCCTTAACATTTTTTCCTTTATTTCAACTTTGGTGAATCTGACAATTATGTGTCTTGGAGTTGCTCTTCTCATGCAGTATCTTTGTGGCGTTCTCTTTATTTCCTGAATTTGAATGTTGGCCTGACTTGCTAGGTTGCGGAAGTTCTCCTGGATAATATCTTGCAGAGTGTTTTCCAACTTGGTTCCATTCTCCCCGTCACTTTCAGGCACACCAATCAGATGTAGATTTGGTCTTTTCACATAGTCGCATATTTCTTGGATGCTTGTTCATTTCTTTTTACTCTTTTTCTCTAAACTTCTCTCCTCCCTTCATTTCATTCATTTGATCTTCAATCACTGATACCCTTTCTTCCACCTGATCAAATTGGCTACTGAAGCTTTTGTATGCATCACGTAGTTCTCTTGCCATGGTTTTCAGCTCCATCAGGTCATTTAATGTCTTCTCTATGCTGTTTATTCTAGTTAACCACTCATCTAATCTTTTTTCAAGGCTTTTAGCTTCTTTGTGATGGGTTTGAACTTCCTCCTTTAGCTTGGAGAAGTTTGTTATTACCGATCATCTGAAGCCTTCTTCTCTCAACTCGTCAAAGTCATTCTCCATCCAGCTTTGTTCCATTGCTGGTGAGGAGCTGCATTCCTTTGGAGGATAAGAGGTGTTCTGATTTTTAGAATTTTCAGCTTTTCTGCTCTGGTTTCTCCCCATCTTTGTGGTTTTATCTACTTTTGGTCTTTGATGATGGTGATGTACAGATAGGGTTTTGGTGTGGAGGTCCTTTCTGTTTGTTAGTTTTCCTTCTAACAGTCAGGACCCTCAGCTGCAGGTCTGTTGGAGTTTGCTGGAGGTCCACTCCAGACCCTGTTTGCCTGGGTTTCACCAGTGGAGGCTGCAGAACAACAAATATTGCAGATCGGCAAATGTTGCTGCCTGATCCTTCCTCTGGAAGCTTCATCTCAGAGGGTCACCCAGCTGTATGAGGTGTCAGTCGGCCCCTACTGGGAGGTGTCTCCCAGTTAGGCTACTTGGGGGTCAGGGAACCACTTGAGGAGGCAGTCTCCATACTCAGATCTCCAACTCCGTGCTTGGAGAACCACTACTGTCTTCAATGCTGTCAGACAGGGATGTGTAAGTCTGCAGAAGTTGCTGCTGCCTTTTGTTCAGCTATGCCCTACCCCAAGAGGTGGAGTCTACAGAGACAGGCAGGCCTCCTTGAGCTGCGGTGGGCTCCACCCAGTTTGAGCTCCCTGGCCGCTTTGTTTATCTACTCAAGTCTCAGCAATGGTGGACGCCCCTCCCCACAGCCTCCCTGCCACCTTGCAGTTCGATCTCAGACTGCTGTGCTAGCAGTGAGTGAGTCTCCATGGGCGTGGGACCCTCCAAGCCAGGCACGGGATATAATCTCCTGGTGTGCCGTTTGCTAAGACCATTGGAAAAGCGCAGTATTAGGGTGGGAGTGACCCGACTTTCCAGGTACCGTCTGTCACGGCTTCCCTTGGCTAGGAAAGGGAATTCCCCAACCCCTAGTGCTTCCTGGGTGAGGCGATGCCCTGCCCTGCTCTGTGAGCTGCACCCACTGTCTGACAAGCCCCAGTGAGGTGAACCTGCTGCCTCAGTTGGAAATGCAGAAATCACCCATCTTCTGCGTCACTCACGCTGGGAGCTGTAGACTGGAGCTGTTCCTATTCGGCCATCTTGGAACCTCTCTCCAAGGTACAGTTTTAAATTCTGGATGCTGATGTTAAGGAATGAGGAACACTGATAATGCAATAAATATCAAAGCTCTTTTAAGTGATGCTGGGAAGGATGCAGACATTCAGAGTCAGCCATTGTTATTGGTTGAATTGAGTCCCCTCAAAAGATGTTGAGGTCCTAACTAACCTCTAGTAGCTGTAAAAGTAACTTTATTTGGACATAAGGTCTTTGCAGATGATCAAATTAAGATGAGGTCATTAGGGTGGGCTCTACATCAATATGACTAGCACCCTTATAGAAAAAGGAAGTTTGGACATTGACATATACATAGGGAGAATGCCATGTGAAGATTGAGGTTATGCAGCCATAAGCCAAGGAACTACCTGAAGCTAGGACAGGCCAGGAACAGATCCTTTCCTGACACCTTCAGAGACAGCAGGTCCTGTGTACACCTTGACTTGAACTTCTAACTTCCAGAACGGTGAGTCTATAAATTTTTGTCATAAATGCCACTCGGTTTGTGGCATTTTTTTTTTTTTTTGAGTCAGAGTCTTGCTCTGCTGCCCAGGCTGGAGTGCAGTGGTGTGATCTCAGCTCACTGCAACCTCCGCCTCCTGGGTTCAAGCAATTCTCTTGCCTCAGCCTCCCTAGTAGCTGGGATTACAGGTGCACGCCACCATGCCTGGCTAATTTTTGTATTTTTAGTAAAGAGAGTTTCACCATGTTGGTCAGGCTGGTCTCGAACTCCTGATCTCAGGTGATCCACCCGCCTCGGCCTCCCAAAGTGCTGGGATTACAGGTGTGAGCCACCATGCCCGGAGGTTTGTTGCACCTTGTTATGGCAACCCTAGCAAACGAACACAGCCATACCCTGCTGAGAGTGTGCTCATTCAGTTAAGAGTCAGAGAAGTCTCCATTAGGCACCTCTTGCCCTTGACATCCTGCTGTATAGAGTAAAGGCTTTCCTGGGTGAGGGCAGCAAATATTTCACAGAAATAGAGTGTTACAACTCCAGCATTTCCCTGGATATTAATAGTACAGAGAAATAGAACCAGCCACAGCTATTGAAGTATGGCTGATATGACTCTGTATTTAAAGTCTAGAAGTGGTGAAATCATAGGTAGGGAGAACTGCATCAACAAGCATTGAATCTCTGATACAAGCGAGCTGATGTGGCCCAGTCTGATACAGAAGAAGACAGTGACAGGAGCAGGGATACAGGGGAGAGCCAGGAAGGAGATGCCTGCCTGATCACTTTGCTATCCTGCCTTGCGGAGCAAGAATTGATAGTTGGCACTAACCCAGCCATGCTGTAATCCATGGGGAAGTTGCAGACTACGCATATGCGGTGTAGTGCTGTATGTATCGATGCTAAGTAAGGTTCACTTAATTGTGTGGGTTCTGTTCTGTCTAAAATATTTTGGCATTTTAATCCATGCCCCCAGGTAAACAGATAATCTGCAGACATTGCTAAGGAGAGAAATCTACAACAAACCAGCTTTATCTGAGGGTTGTATCAAAGGCTCTGGGTCAGAGTGGGCAGCTCTGGTTGGGGGTGTCTCTGAGCAGTGGTTCTTAAATACTGACAATTAACTGGGAGTGCTTGTTAAAAAAAGAGTTTAGATTGGGCGTGGTGTCTCATGCCTGTAATGCCAGCACTTTGGGAGGCTGAGGTGGGCAGATCACTTGAGGTTGGAAGTTCAAGACCAGCCTGGTCAACATGGTGAAACCCCCACCTCTACTAAAAATACAAAAATTAGCTGGGCATGGTGGTGCATGCCTGTAGTCCCAGCTACTGCGGAGGCTGAGGCATGAGAATCACTTAAACCCAGGAAGTGGTAGTTGCAGTGAGCTGAGGTCATGCCACTGCACTCCAGCCTGGGCCACACAGCAAGACTCTGTCTCAAAAAAAAAAAAAAAAAAAAAGAGTTTACCAGTATGGGGATGCAAACCTGCAAATTCCAATTTAGTAGAATCTACATGTGTACCCATCAGCCCTCAGTGCTTCTGTGTTTGGGTGGCGACAGTTACACGGAACTCCCAGCAAGAGGCTGTGGCCCCATGAGGATACTGGCGCACACATAATGTGCCCCCTCCCTTCCTCCATTCTACATATTTTTTTGCTGGAAAATGGTAAATGGTAACAGTGCAGGTAGAGGATGATGGAGGGATGGAAGCTGAGAATGCATAAAAGAAAGGAGGTAAGGAATCCTGGATGGCTTCTCTGGCGCTCCCAGCCACCAGCTCCCATTCATCTTTGGTGTTCTCATTGTTGTTCAGGAGAGAACATCAAGTCACTCAAAGTTCCACAGTGAACAATGATTGAGTTAACCGCATCCAGGGTTTCTCAAATTTTGTCTTTCCTTCAGGAACTTCTTGCAATTCTGAATGAAAGACACCATCCAAAGAGAGACACAGAAAGAAATGTCTGCTGAGTCATCAAATATGGTGGTGATTTTTGTTTTTGTGTATAGGATTTCTTTTAAGTTCTTACATTTGCAGGGGAAGCCCCTTTTGAAGAAACACTGGTGGCCACTGTAGTTTCATGCATTGCTCTGTGGATGGGGAGTGCATTGATGAACGGGGGATGGCCTCTGTCATCCTCAGATGAGGAATAGAAAGGAATCTGCGGCAGAGACCCAGAACCTGGGGTTGAGGTGAGGGCAAGGCTCAGGCCAGAGAATTCAGAGAACTCAGACACCCTTCCCCTTTTTTCATCTGTTAGCAAGAAGCTGGCCATTTTAAAGAAATTGTAATAAAACACACCTAACAAAGCTAGGCCTTTGATTAAACCTTTTGTTTTCCCTAGCCGGGATGAAGAACATTTCTTTTCTTTTTTTTTTTTTTTTTTTTTTGAGATGGTGTTTTGCTCTTGTTGCCCAGGCTGGAGAGTGCAATGGCACGATCTTGGCTCATAGCAACCTCTGCCTCCTGGGTTCAAACGATTCTCCTGCCTCAGCCTCTCGAGTAGCTGGGATTACAGGCACCTACCATCACACCCGGCTAATTTTTTGTATTTTTAGTAGAGACAGGGTTTCACCATGTTGGCCAGGCTGGTCTTGAACTCCTGACCTCAGGTAATCCACCTGCCTCAGCCTCCCAAAGTGCTGAGATTACAGATGTGAGCCACCGTGGCTGGCCTGAAGACACTTCTTTTGCAATGCATTTACCACTTCAGAAGTGGTTGCTTTCCTCTCAGAATAGGTGTGTTGGGGGAACACTCAGAATGGGAGGGCAAGCAGGGAGTCCACTCTGTGTGCCGGGTGCAAACCAACTTCCACGTCAACTTAATACCATCAGATTGCTCAGTAGTAGAGATATTTTATTGCTGTGATCCCATTAACTCTGACATTGCACTGTTCTATTCTTGGACACTTTCTTACTATCGAAAGCCAGCAAAGCTTAACAGCTGCTGAGAACCACAAAATAAAAACAAATAGCTTTGGTCTTGCTGGATTGAATTTTTCTTTTTTTGGCCTCTTTTTCCCTTTGGGCTTCAACTAATTCCTCTACCACAAGGGCTGACGTCAATGCTGTCACCAGGCACATGGACCAACCGGGCTTGTTTGGGGACAGAGAGTCTGTCGAGTTTTACCCACACAGGGTGGGAGGCCCCGCCATGGTGCAGTGAGAACAGAGCAATGGAACCAGCATTTCTCTGAAGAGACAAGCAGAGGGTTGACCCATCACATGCTCACTCCTGTGCCAGTATTGAAACTGTCCTCTCCTTTGTGTGCAGAAAGGAGGCCAGGACCAAAAGTCACCAACAAGTGCATTGGTCAGGGTTTTCTATCTATTCCATGAAACAAATTTTCAGCCAATTAAATGAAAAACCTTTTAGCACATGGTTAACAGTTAAATTCTCATTCAGGCCTTTGAAACTGACTGAGGTTTGGCCATTGCTTAAATTAGATGCCAAAGTTCTGTCTCGTCTTTTCCCAAGTGGCTGGAGACAGGTTTGTGACAATGTCCCAATTCCTCTATGACTGGAGGAGGGAGTGAGGGTGCCCATGGGCTGTTTCTCATTCTCAGCAGGGAGGAGGGTGAGTCCCTGTGCTGACCAGGGGCTGAGAAATTTGGTGACATGATACAACCTCAACATGGCACAATTGCAGAGAAATGTGTTGGTGGCTGGCAGTCCAAGTGCCACTGAGTTTTTCTCTCATGCCACCTTTGGCTTATGGGCCATGACTTGGCCACCTCTTAAATTCTTTCTAAAATAATCAGTATGATTATGCAAAGTTTATAAAAATCAGCAAAATTCAGACATGGTAAAGGTAGAGAGATGAAACAGAGCTACATGTCTATGTATTAGAGAAGAGTTTGAGATTCATTGTTTAGATTCCTAATAAGAAAAACCCTATGATGGAGGGAAGGGGAAATCTTCCTATAAGTTTAGTGCCTGCTGGACAAAGTCTTTGTATGTGTACTGCCAAGCAATAGTTAGAATCCCAGAACTACAGGCTTTGAAAATACAGCCACATCTAACAGGCAAGGCCAAACTCTGCTCTGCTCAGCACCTGCTGCCCTTCTTTCCAGGACATTCTTTCTCTTGCTCATCATGAGCCCCAGTTCCTGCCCTGTGAGGAGCTACATATCCAGGCCTGATCTCACACATGCATCCTGACTTACTGATGTCTCTCTGTAAGTTGACTACTCTTTTCCAAACTCACATGTCTAAAGTAGAATTATTTTCTCTGCCAATCTAGTTCCCTTCCCAGCTATCACACTTCTTAGAAGTGCCATCATTCTTCCAGCCTTCTAGGTGCAAACCCTTAGAGTCAGTCATCCTTGAATTTTCTCTCTCTTTCATCATTTGTTATCAGTCACCAAGCACTATTGAACATTGCTTGGCAACCCTTCTCTGCATGCTCCTTCCCCACACACCCCTTGTTATAACCCTATCCATGACTAACCCTCCCACCCAAAATACTCTTTGCTGGTTTCCCCACGACAGGAACTAACTTCCATGCCAGAATAAGCCACCTAAGACAACAGTTGGAGAGTTCACCTTATCACATATGAGTAATGTGACTCTGAGAAAGTTATATAACATTTCTGAATCTCAGTTTTCCTCATCAATGAGAACAACACTCATATCACTGGGATACTATGAAACAGACATGTGTGTCAAATACTTGATAAAGCTTTCTCTCAAGATGCATGCTATGATTATTTAGGGCGATATTATTTTGGCCACTGTTGCCCCCAAGTAATTTCTGATTTCCAGTATGATTAACTAATCTGATTACATCACACAACAGTCAAAGAATTAAGCAGCTGAACAATTGCAAAGAGCTTTTCCTCAGTGGAGACACCATTGCAAAGAGCAGTAAGGGGTGAATGATAACAGGCTGCATCCCACGGTAGTGGATATCATATAATCTGGTCTTCAAAATGAACCTATCCTTTTTCCTCCAACCACCACTTCCCCTTACTCTGTCATCACTGGCAATTTTCTCTCCTTTTTTTCCTCTCTTCCTAACCTTTTCTATACTTCTATTTCCATGAGACAGAAAATCTTATGTTGCCGTTTTAATGAGAGCTCTGATTTTCTTTTTTTTTTGAGATAGTCAGAAACACTCATTTATAATGCTTAATTATATCACCTTTTGTATTATTCATTAGTTATTTCCTCTAGCAATGTGTTATATTCCAAACCACTGAAGTCAAGACTTAACCTTTTGTGACTGCTGCAGCTTAAGGTACACATTAGTGTTCAATGAATATGTGATTGATTTATGAAGAGCATCACACTTAGCCATTACTAACATACTTGAGTGATATCTGGTATGTACTCACACATGAATATTCTTCCTATAGTTTAACTTGTGTAAGTTTTAGCTTTTCAACTAAGTGGAAAACCATTTAAAGGCAAGCATCTATCCTCTTATCAGCATTCTATCAGTGCTAGCACACAGTAGGTGTCATAGAAACTCACTACATTCCCTAAACATAATAACAATTGTTTATGGAGCACTTACTAAATGCCAGGCATAGGAAAGTCTGTAACTACTTGGCATGAAATCTTTAATTATAACAACAGCTCTGTCATGTGGGTTTCATAATATCTAGTTATACAACAGTAAGTTGAGATCACACAGGTAGTAAATGGCAGAGCCAGGATTTAAACTCAGGCTTGCCTGACTTCAAAGAATGTGTTCATAGTCCCTCTCTGTCCCTAACTCCCATACTTCCCACTGTTTACATATTCTACAAGCGACTCTACGGAAAGGGAGCCTAGTTTTATCTTTCATTTTTAATACATTTTCATGGCAACTCATATTTTTAGTGAATATTTGTTCTCTAGCTAAAGATGGATTATGTATTCCTTCTGAACCTTGCCTTGTTTTGTTTTGGCCATTGATAGTTATTCTAGGCATGGTCTCTTTGACAATGAATCTCCTCAAAAGACAACACAATAAATTATGAAAAGAAGAGACTATAAATTATAAACTGAGTTAATTTGCATCTCTTAGGGAAGGAAGTTTTGGACTCTGGAAGAAGATCCTTTACATTTTTCTCATTTTAAAACTGTATTATCTCTCATATTACGGGTGAATTCTCAACAGGAAAGTTATTTGTGGTAGCAGGTTGTGTTTTCCAAAGACGGTCATAATGTTTCCCACCCCACATACTCTCCTGAAACCTTGACAATGTTCCATCAAGGAGTGTTCCCTCTGTGTTCTCTCCCTTCAATCCTGGGCAGGCTTTAATGACTGTCTTGACAAATATAGTACAGGTTGCATATCCCTAATCCCAAAATATCCAAAATCCAAAACACTTATGGCCCCAAGCATTTTGGATAAGGGATCCTCAACCTATGTGGTGGAAGTAAGCAATGTGACTTCTGAATTAGGTAACAAATATGCCATGTGCTTCTACTTTGCTCTTGCAGAATGCTCATGCTTGGAACCCTATGTCCAAGTTGTAAGGAAGCCCAAGCAGCCCATGAAGAGGCCCACGTTAAGAAGAACCAGGGCCCTGACCCACAGTCTAAGTGAACTCTCAGCTAACAGCACCATTTTCCCAACCATGTGAGTGAACCGTCTTCATAGTTGACTTGCCAGCCCCCAGTTGTGCTGCCCCAGAAACACTGCATGGAACAGATGACCCTTCCCCCTGAGCCTGGCCCAAGTGGCAGATTTGTGAACAAAATAAATGACTGTTGTCTTAAGCCCTAGATTTTTGGGATAGTTTGTTATGTGGCAATTGATAAATAGACATGGGCCATGCAAATTCTCATTGTTCTTGTCTTCCCCTAGTTTTCTAAAGGGAAGGAAAAAAAGTGTGTGTGTGTCTGGGAAGGCATAGAGGAGTGAGTAAAGCTGGGAGGCAGGGGCTGCTTCTCTATATGTCTCACTTCTCTTTCACTCTTCTTTCTGCACCCACTGCTGACCCCTTACTAGGCGTTCTCTGCCTCAATGCCTGTGACAACTCTTTGTCACATTCAAGAAAGTATAATTAGTGTGGTTCTCACATAAGAATGTTAAATCCCTAATGGTGTCTGGAAATGGATTTTTTTTGTCATATGGTGTGGGTGGATGTTGGCATTTAGTAGGTGAGACCCAAGGATGCTAAATGTACTGCAATGTGTAGGACTGTCAACTCCAAAATATCATAGCTTTCACATTGAGCAGCACTGAGCTAAGAGCTTAACACAGGCATTTAAATTATTTTTTTATTGAGACAGGAACTCACTTTGCTCTGTCACCTGGTCTGGAGTCCAGGGGCAGGATCACAGCTCACTGCAGCTTTGACCTCTTGGCTCAAGTGATCCATCTCTGTCTCCTGAGTAGCTGGCACCACAGGTGTCCACCACCATACCCAGATAATCTTACTTTTTATTTTTTGTAGAGACAGGGGCCTCACTACATTGCCTAGGCTGGTCTCAAACTCCTAGGTTCAACTGCTCCTCCTGCCTTAGCCTCCCAAAGACTGAGAGTGAGCAAGAGAAAGAAAGAAGACAAAGAGCATACTCGGGAGCTATATATATTTCAGTATAAGAACATTCGCTTATCTTCTGGAGGTTTCTCTCTAATACTAGATTAGGAATAGGGAGATTTATCTTCATCCCCTCCTGAGACATTTAGGACCCAAAGTACTTTATGGGATCAACTGATTGAATGAGGACCTGAATTAATGGTTGAGAAAAAGAAGCAGAATCCCAGAGGGAAGGTACAGGCAAAGAAAACTAAGGGAACCACAGAGGGGAAAGAGGTGGGAAGATAAAGAGGGAGAATGACCAGAGTAAAGGGGCTCCTCCACATGGAGTGAGAGGAAAGTGGCGGAGATGAAGAAAGGGGGAGCTGCCTGGGAGAGCCCTCTGTGAGCTGGGTCCTCTCTAGGAACGAAACATCCTGTTCTCCCTTGCCCCATATTAGGGGCCCAGCCTCCACAACAACTGTGAGGACACACAAATGCACACACACACATACTTATAAGAAAAAATGCAAGGGTAAACACTACAATGATTCTTTCTTAAAGTACTTTTTTTTTTATAGGCAGTAGGATTTGTTATTCATATTTTCCCATTTTTTGGTCATATGTCTTTTCTGTTTTTCTACAATGTACACAGTTTACCTGTAAATTTAGAAAAGGAAGTATTTTAATATTGCTACTCCATAGTGATGGAAGACAGATTAATGGAATATATGCTGGGAAGAAAAGCCTCTGAAAAAACCTTTTTTTTCCAGGGACAATTCTTTCAAAGGAAATGGGAAAATTTGAACATGTGCTCCAGGATCCCAATCTGAGTCCCTTATGTGGGGTATGACACAGAGAGACTGTGCTAACGGGAACACTGGACACTCGCTGTTTTACTTGCCTATTGTTTTTGTGATCAGAGAATACAGCAATTGCTGAATGAGAATTGAGGCCTTATATAATATTCATACCACATGCACCAAAAATATAGGTGTTCATCTATATTTTAAAAACTGAATTTTTTTTCTACCCCTGAATCAGAGCCTGGAATAGAAAATGTTTCTTTAGTATAGGTTACATTAGTTAATGGAATATCTTTTCCCATTGGGGAAAACATCATACCAAGCAGTAACACCAGCAAAATTGCCTTACTATGTCATGTTTTGATACAGAAGAATTTGGAAAAAAATCTAAATATAGCAGACACATGCAACTTGAAACTCAAGCACCATTTTAAAAACACTTCTCTGCAGTTAACTAAAATTGATCTTCCTAACAAGAGCTAAAAATAGCAGGAGGAAAAAAAAGAAGAGACAATGACTTTTCATATCGCTCCCTGCAGGCATTTTCAGTGACAATGAACATGACCTTCCAGAGCCATCTTAGAGAGCAGAATAAAGGCCGGCATTTTGCTTCCCACCTCTGATTTCCCCGTCCAGTTAGTGCTGCGTGCATCTCTATTTTACCATTTTCTGCTGATTGGTGGAGATAAGCTATTTTGCTAGGCTGGGTTTTTATTTTTTCCTATTTTGTTTTACATCAGAAAGGAACCTGGCACTGTACTGCTTCTGGAGTCAGGAACAACAGGTATTTCAAAATAAGTATTCAACTCATAATTCTCCTCAAGGTTAGAGCCCATCTTATTCTGTCTAGGTCACTATTAAATTGATGGGCTTCTACACATTCATCAAGGGACTAATAGAAACACACAAGGATTGTGTTTTATAGAGACAATAACTGCCCCTTAAACACAGCAGACGAAGGCAAATTTTAATCTGCACGTCCTGCTGGACACAAGAAAAAAGCATGAAATGTACCGTAAAGAATTGATGCAGTAGTGTGTTTTAGTGGGTGCCAAAAAGTAGAGAAATAAAATGTGAGGGAACGAAAGGCATAAGTTGTTTTGTATTCTTAAATTTCTCCTTTACAGCAATCTTAAATTTCTTCTAGAGAAAAATGTTTCACTTCCCAGGGCAAGGGTGCTGGCTCAACCAATCTTTTACTCTTCTTGCCAGTGGCAGAGGACATATTTTAATTTAGTAGCTGTGTCGCCTTGGGCAGGTTACTTAACCACTCTGTGCCTCACATTCCCCAGCTGTGTAATTGAGGACAATAATAATACCTGTTATTGTCTGTGAACATTAAATAATATTGTAAGGTATTTAGAACAGTGCCTGGCGCATAGTAAGTAATTTATCTTCATTCCCACATAATTTTAAGTCATTTTTATTTATTTATTTTCTAATGTGTAAGATCTATTTTACTTACTTTCTGGATCAAAGATAGAATGGTCATGGGGACAATGATTAAGGATGTTTAAAATTATGCCTCTCATAATTTTCGGAATATAAACTTGCTCTTGCTATAATAAACAGAACTGAGAGACACTTCCTGAATATAATGTGGCCCTCGTCTCCTGTCGCAACATCTTAAACATTTCAAAGGATTTCAATGGGCACCCACAGGTTTGGGTCTGATCCTGGTTCCATTATAACTGCACTGCTTTCTTTATGTTTGTTTCTAGGACCACTCTAGAAGTTTTCAGAATTGGACTTGTCCCTCTCTGAGAGAAGGTCACCAATATTCCTCCTTAAAGAACTACAGACTGTTTTGCCCTTTGCTTGTCTGAGATGAGGCCTGGATCCCCACTGTTTCATTTGTTCTCCATGAAAAGGTCCTAATAAACTGTGTCATTGCCTCTGGGGGCAGCCAGTCAGTTGACTTAGCCTGAGTCCCATCTCACTCTGGATCCCTGCTCCATAACGTTCTTTCTTTAGACTGACTTTTTCCCAGCAGCTTTAAATGTCTACATACCTTCTCAATCACTCTGCTCTACCAGTTAAACACTGTTCATCATTCCTGTAATGCAAAACTCCATTCCTTTGATCATTTGAGTTGCTTTTCTCTGCTCTCATTCTAATTTGTTTCTGTACTTCTGGAACTGAGGTAGTCATCCTTTAACATGCAATTAGTTATAATTTGTTACTGAAATGATTCTGCCAAAGGATTAAAACTAAATTTTACTAAATCACTTTTTTTTAAAATGAAAATGCTAGAAGTCCTCTAATTATAGAAAACATTAATTTAACGCTTCCTGACTGAGTTTGGCTAAAGCTATAAGAAAGCAACAATTTGTCAGTAAAGAAACTATCTCTAGGCAGGCTAATAGCTCTGATCTATTCATTCATTCATTCGCGCATTCATTCCTCCAACATTTATTGAGCATCTACTATGTGCCAGGTACTTTCAGGTGCTGGGAATACCAAAATGAATGAAACATGCATTCTTTCCCTCAGTAAGAAGAGAAGACAGTAAGTTGAATGATAGAAAATTACCATAAGGAAAAGTGAATATTTGTGCAAAGTGACAGGAGGAGACTGAAGGAGCAACCTCTTGCCTTGGCACCTGGTTGGGAAGGGGGCAGAGACGCGATGTGGGAAGGGGGCAGAGACAGGATGCCATGGGGAGGAGGCAGGGTGTGGCCCTGCTCCCTGATTGTTGCAGCTGAAACAACCTTTAATTTAACCTCTGATATTTTCAACTCAATTGTTGGACACAAATCATGCGTGTGTGTGGCTGAGGAAGCTTCAAGGACATAGAAAAGGGATAAATGGATAACCAAATAAAGACAAACAGTCCCAAATTGCTGGCAAGGAATGGAGAGAAACATATCCTAGAAAATACAGCCAGATTGCAGCTGTTCCATGGACACAATATCAGTCATACTTAAAAATCAGGAAACTCTCAATATTTGCTCTTGTACCAAATGCACAAGTCTCCATTTGCACATTTACCAGACACTAGGTTAGGCTTTCTGGAAGTTTAGATTGGTGTTTGTTAGAAATAATTATTGAGGCCTGGTGCGGTGGCTCACGTCTGGAATCCCAGCACTTTGGGAGGCTGAGGTGGGTGGATCACGAGGTCAGGAGTTTGAGACCAGCCTGGTCAACATGGTGAAACCCCATCTCTACTAAAAAATACAAAAATTAGCCAGGTGTGGTGGCATGTGCCTGTAGTCCCAACTACTCAGGAAGCTGAGGCAGGAGAATTGCTTGAACCCGGGAGGTGGAGATTGCAGTCAGCCGATATCATGCCACTGCACTCCAGCCTGGGTGACATGGTAAGATTCTGTCTCAAAAAAAAAAAAAAAAAAAAAAAAACCAAGAAATAATTCTTGATTCAGGGTTAAAAAAAAAATAAATGTTTGCCAGAGTTGGAGCAGAGCAGGCCTGAAGTCAGCCAAGCCAACCGGTATCCTTAATAGAAGGCCAGCTGGCGGAGTGTGAAGTTTACTCTCTGGAGTCAGAAGCACCAGGGTTTGAAATCTGACGATGTCACCAACCAGCTGTGTCACCTTGAGAAAGTTCACGCTTCTTTCTACAGCCTCGTTTCCAAATCCATAAAATGGGGATAATAATAGGTCCTATCTCTGTGCTTATCACAAAGCAGGGCCCTTCAAAAATGGTAGATGGTACATTTATTGTGATAAAAGAAGGTGGGTGCTATAGATTAGCTGTACAATTAAGGTAAAAGGCATGTATTTTTAACATTATTGATAAGTTATTTACCACTCCGAGCTCCCCATCCCCGACCGCCAACTGCTTTTTTTTCTCTGCCTCTTTAAGACCATTTCTTTCCTCCCTCTTTCTTTCCTTCCTCTTCTGTGTCAGGCTCTGTGAGCATCCCTTCCGGGGCCTAATTCCCATCCCACCTGTGTCTTCTGCCTCCATTGGTCCCAAGTCACATTTGTCCCTGTCTGTGCCTTCAAGAGCCTGGACTCAGCTGGGTCAGCCAGTAAGGGTGTCTGGAACTTGCCCCTAGCTTTCTCTGCATCAATCTTTGTGAATGCTGACAACAACTAATGTTCTTTCACATTCTTGATAAAAATGATTTGAATTTTACTGGATGATCAGCTCCACATGAGTGAGCTGGAGTCCAGCTGGGGTGTGGAGGTCAGAAAGTCTGACATAGCCTGAGCCTCCTTTCTAAATAGTGAAGTAGGAAGAGCACGGCATTGGAAGCTCTGGCACTTTCATTGTCAAATCAGCTCCCCACTTCGCTCTGGGCCTTAGTTTCCTTTTCTGTAAAATCCAGGTCAGACTCCTAGGTCCTCTAGCCAAGACCTTAGTGATTCTATAAAGAGCTCTGTTTGCTGACATTCAAAACACCTCTACAAAGTGTTCAAGTATGTCCTTGTCAATATCTGTGCATAGGAGTCAAACTGGCAGCTCCAAGGACCTTGGCTGAAATTGGTCCATTTGGATATGTGTGCTTGTTTCTGCAATGTCCTGAATGACTGTGGGAAAGGGCTTCAAAAGGCTTCATGTGAGTAGACTCAATTTACTTTATACACTGTGCAGTGTTTAAGCATATCACACATGTGGCTCTCTGAAGGGGGAGTGTCTAAGATCAGGATCCTGGATGTGAACCAGACATTTAATGAAATCATATTTCACTAACATCTCCCTTATTATTATATTGCTTCTTTCATCAGCACATGTTAGTTAGACATACCTACTGCTACTTGAAGGTAAAACTTATGGCCATTTTAAAGGGCCTGAGAAGCTGAGTGATGTGATGGTGATTACAAAGGAACCTCCAGTGAGCTTGCTCTTGAAAGTTCTATAATTTAACTTTCAGGCCACACATGCCACAGCTGGCAATCTTCTTGCAAGAAGTGCTTATTAATCAGATCAGCACCATCTTAATGTGGGTACTTGGTAAGATGACCAGCTTTTCTTGGTTTGCCTGGGAATTTTCTGATTTAGCAGTGAAGGTCCTGTGGCCAAGGGACTCCTTAGTCCTGGAGAAACTAGGACAGTTGGTCACCATAATTCCTAGGGTTCTCAGGTTTTGGCGTATACAAGGATCAACACGTGATTATTAAAACTGCAGATTTCTGGGGTGGGCGACTCTGGCCCAAATGTTTTCCTGCCACATGAAGAAATGCTGGTAAGAACTTATAAGTTTACTATTCTTGGTACTTGGCATTTAGCTACCAGTGGTTCTTGAACTTATCTGCATATTAGAATCAGCAGGGGAGCTTTTAAAACGTACTGGTACCTGAACTTTACCCACATCAAATTAGAATCTCTTGGGGTGGGGTCAGGCATTCAGATTCTATTTTTAAAGCTCCTTCCTATCCCAAGATAACCAACAGTAGACAGAGCAGACATAATGGCCATTAGTTACCACTCAATTCACAGTGCTAAAAATCTCAGCGGCCACCTGGTTTCAGCCCCTTCAATTTCTATTATTTCCTCTCCTAATATAACACAGAAAAAAATACTTTGGGGTGCAAGGTGTCATCATCTGCTGAAATTGAGGGCAGTATCACTTCTAGCTACAAAGCCTAAAGAAACTTTTGGACAAGTGCATAGAGATGTACAAGAATGTTAACTGTTACTTTGATTGTAATAGCAAAAAACCTGGAAATAATCTAAATGTCCATCAACAGGAGAGTGGCTAAATAAAGTGTGGTGGTAGATTCATATTTTAGAATGCTATACTGCGTGAGAACGAGTGAATCAGAGCTACATATGCCAACATCAGAACAAAGTGACTAAGATTTTTTTAAAGTTAGAGGCTGCTGTGACTGACTTCTTAGGAACTTGGAGGTTCACCTTGGCAGGCAGGTTTTCTTGTAACATGGGGTTCCTGAGTGTGTACTAGCACTGTGACAGCAATACAACTGGGTTGCACAGCATAGATGCCTCCTTCCAGCTGGTAGGATTCATTTTGTCTGTTCTGAGGGAACAATTTCCTCCTGGGATAGAGTTAAATCCCACAAGAATTAGGTAGGGCTGTTGGATCTTAAAATATCTGCATTGCAATCCAGAAGCTTCATGGACTTGACATCATTTTAGTACAAGTTCCTGAGTTGCTTTTTGAACAGGTGCAAAGTCTGATGCTGCATTCTCATCCATCATTCCCTCTCATTGTCCACACAGAGGAATAAATCTATTAGAAATGCAGATGTTACTGTGAACCCAGGATCTCAAGGTTGTTAATCTCATTTGGCTTTTCTAGGTTGCTGACAAATGTTTATTTTTAAAATGGACCGCAAAGCTTACCTGGTCCTAGTTTGGCCACAGCATAGAGGAGGTCATAGTTGAGGACTGGCGTGGCATCGTTGATGGGCTGCCAGCCAACAGGTGGGGAGGAAGGGGGCGAGATGAGAAACTGTTTGGCAGGCTGGGGTGGAGCCAAGTGCAGTTTGTCTCCATCTGTCTCTGGAGTCTGAACCTTTCAAATAGAGTAGAGATGAAGAAACTTATTCATCATGGCTTTAGATGTGTCATGCTGGCACATTAAAATGTGGGTTTAGTTTCAGCCTGCGACAAATGAACCGATGAACCCGACTGTAATAATAATTACCACTTACCACATACCATGTGCTCAATTGCCTTATTTAATCCTGAAAACAGTGGATCTCAACCTTCACTGTACATCAGAATCACCTGCAGTCCTTACTAAAACACAGATTGCTGAGCCCCAGCCCCCACATTTCTGATTCAGGAGGCCTGGGATGGGGCCTGAGGGTTTGCATTTCTAATAGGTTCCCAGGTGATGCTGATGCTGCCAGTTCACTGTCCCACCACGCACCTGCCAAATGTTTCCTTCTCTTCTTCTCTCTTTTCCTCCTTCCTTCCTTCCTTGGTGAAACTCACATAACATAAAATTAACCACTTGAAAGTGAACAGTTCAGTGGCAGTTAGTACATTCCCAATCTGCAACAACCACTTCTATCCAGATTCAAGCTCTTTTCATCACCTTAAAGGAACTCCTCTGCCTATTGCTACCAGTACTACCATTACCAGTTACTACCATTCCTGTCTCCCACTGGTCACTGGCCACCACCATGCTGTTTTCTGTCTCTACAGACTTACCTGTTCTTGATATGTCCTATAAGTAGAATCATGGAATATGTGACCTTTTGTGTCTGGCTTCTTTCCCTTAGTATAATGTTTTCAAGGTTCATCTACATTGTAGCATTTATCAGTATTTTAGTCCTTTTTATGGATGAATAATATTCCATCGTATGGACATACTATAATTTGCTAGTCCATTCATCCATTGATGGACATTTGAGTGGTTTCCACCTTTTGTTTATTGTGAATAGTGCTGTTGTGAATGTGTGTGTACATATATTTGTTTGAGTACCTGTTTTAAATACCTAGGAGTGGAATTGCTGGGCCAGATGGTAATTCAATGCTTAACTTTTTAAGGAACTGAGTGAGATTTTAAAGACGAGGAAACTGAGGTTTGTCCACATCACACACATTAGAATAGCAATGATGGAATTTGAACATGGATGCAGGGCCAATGTCTGTGTTTTCACTGTGCCATCTCTGTAGAATCTAAAGGTGGAAATCATACTTACAGATCACTTAAGAGATGGATCAAGGTATCTAATGATGAGGTGAGGGCACTAATGGAACATGATGGATATTGATTTCTATTGTTGTGAACTTCATAAGCATTGCCAAGAATTACTCATTTCGTTGGAAGAGCTAGAATTGATTTTTGGATGAAACAAATTAATTTCCATATATTTGTAACCTTTTCTCATAAATATGAATCATTGAAAAGTTATACATTCCACTAAAGCTGTCATATAATTTAAGTTTTAATTATAACCCTGATAGGAAGGTTAGGAGTAGCTGTGATTACATCATTCTTATTATAACTACTAGCTGGCATTTATTGTGTATTTGCCAAATATTAGGCACTTAAACACACAATAATTCATGCAATCCTCATAACAGTATGGGGTGTAGATCTTGATCATCGCCACTTTACAGATGAGAATAAGGAGCCCCAGTGAGGTTATGTAACTTGCTCTGGTAGGCAGTTCTCAGAGCATGTTTTCTAAGCCACTGAGCTGTTTCTGTCTGGAAATCATGATGTGGGTCTATTTCTCAGTGATTTAATTTATAGACTACCAACCAATCTGAAAATAGAAAGGGCTTCATTTACATTTTAAAATGGTAAAAAATAATGTAGGGCAAAAAGAATAACTTTGGTAAACAATTACCTTACCTGTGCAAAGTACAGCTTTAATTTTTTCCCTCTGAATTGGGTTTCATGAAGCTCTATCCTAGCTCGGGCTGCAGATTTAGGATTGCTGAAGTTTATACGGACACGCCTGAAACTCTTAAAGAGCTGGAACGTCACACAGTCATCATAAGTCCGAAACAGTCCCTCAAATTTTTCCTGATAAAAACAAACACAGAGGAAAATCCATTGGCCATGGGTCTCGTATGATGCCATATCTAATAAAAACAAACAACTAAATAAATAGGCTGTTAATAACATATGGTTTAAATAGAACACCAGTAATGTATTTTTTTCATCTGTAGATCTGTTGCCAGGTGCAAAACATGCCTGGCCAAGGTTCTTGGTCCAAGGTTCTCTAGAGGACCAGTGAATAGCATTTGAAGTACATGAAACAAATGGGAAATTATGCAAAATGTTGAGTATTTCTGTAAAGGAGAGGGATCGTAATGATCATCAGATTCTCAAAGAAGTTCATTATCTCCAAAATACTGGAGCTACTGAGTAAAGCACATGGTAAACATTGTGATTACCAATCTTGGGGGCACTTTTCTTTTTCTTTCTTTTTTTTTTTTTTTGAGACAGAGTTTTGCTCTGTTGCCCATGCTGGAGTGCAGTGGCATGATCTTGGCTCACTGTAACCTCCGCCTCCTGGATTCAAGTGATTCTCCTACCTCAGCCTCCTGAGTAGCTGGGATTACAGGCATGTGCCACCACACCCAGCTAATTTTTGTAGTTTTTAGTAGAGATGGGGTTTCACCATGCTGGCCAGGCTGGTCTTGAACTCCGGACCTCAAGTGATCCACCTGTCTCAGCCTCCCAAAGTGCTGAGATTACAGGCATGAGCCACCATGCCAGGCTTAGGGAGAGGTGGGCACTTTTCTTGCCTAAAAATATGGAATCCACACCACCCAGTTTCCTAGCCAGGCAGTACCATTTGATTAGTCCTGGTCAATGAAATACGTGTAGAGGGCAGAAGAAAGCCCTCGAGTAATTTTTCCATTTATTTCTCTGAAGAGGCCGTGTGTTTCAAAAGGTACAGCTGTCAGAAACAGGATTCTCTTCACTCTGGGTCCCTGCGTGGCTGTATGAAGCAGAAATAGTTTTCTCCCTACTCCAACCCCATTCTATAGCCAACTCTGCCTTAGCAAGAAAAAACAAAATCTCTATTGCATTAAATCACTGAGATTTGAGAACTATTTTATTCCTACAGCATAACCAAGCTACCACAATACAAAGCAGTAATTTAAAAATTTAGACTCAATACACAATTTCAATTTAACTGAGTAAGTATCTATTAAATGCTCACTTTGTATGAGGCATGTTCTCTCTCAAGACTTTAAGAGAATACAGAGATGACTATCACATTGTTCTGACCCTCAACCATCTAACAATCTAACATGTGAAGCAGATACACACAAGTAAGAGGACACCCAGAACACTGCAGAAAGGCATAACAGAAAACTAGAGAATTAAAAAAGAAAAAAATATATAGGTATATATGTTAATACCATCTGTCTGATCTGTCTGATTCCTCTTAGCCATAAAAATATCCTTATTATAAGAAAACTAGTATATGTTATAAGCTAGTGTGTTCTTAATAGAGAAACTGCCACTAAGGAAATTATATATATAACCAACCTGATTCTTTTATTTCAACAGTAAAAGGTAATTTCTCATAACAGTGAGTACAAGTAAGGATGGAGATGCATGAAATATTAATACTGCAAGATTCATAGAATTTTAACTAGGAATGGACTTAAGAGATGATGAACTCAACCTTTTCCTCCTCACCTTCATCATTTTACGAGTCAGAACCCTGAGATCTGAAAAAATAAGGACTTACCCATGGGCACATGGACAGTCAGTGGCAGAGCCAGGACCAGGCCAAAGTCCTTGTGACCCTGACTAGAGAGATACTGTCAACTCGATAAAGAATTATACTGTCAGGTTGATAGGAGGAGATGCTTAGTTTAATAAGAGCATTTATATTTAATTAGATCACATCTAAGAGAATCAACATAGTGAGGTGGGGTTGTAAAAACACTGACTTCTGAGGCTCCACAGGAAGAGTAACTCAAATGTCAGGGAAGGTCTTACTGCCTCTTGGGCATCCAGATCAACTTGTATCAGACCTTCAAGCCCATGTTGGTGATGCTTCCATACCCTGCTGCCCATTTCCGAGAATCCCCAGGCTGCAGTTCCCCCTCCTACCTTTGACTCCTTTGTCTGCCTACACTCTTCTCTTTTATACCAGTCCAAGGACCCCAAAGAATACAATAAAAGCTTTTGCTTTTTTCATGACATTTGTGGAGATTTGAGGGGTTCTTTCTCTCATTTTCAGTTTTTTCTTATACTCCTTTTCCCATCATGAACAAAACAAGAATTTTTCCTTGTCTTATGCAGAGCAGGCTTTTTGTCTCCCCTCATCTCTTAAGCCTTGGGATCAGCCAACTCCCAGACTCAGGGCTTCAGCTACCACTCCAAGTAGTCTCATTATGGAATGCGGTCCCAACAATGCTGTGTTTTCCTGAGCAGGAATCCTGATGACTAAAATGCATTCTGTTTCCTCACAACGAGAGTACTCTGAACTGGTCAAGTCACAGCTGGTAGTTTGACTAGTTTGGGAAGTTTTCAGGAATAGGAGGATTAAGAGATTAAAAACTCTTGTTTCTATATAGAGTATAATGTTTTATTAAGGACAGAATCCTTGGGTCTTCTTTGTGGCTGGTATGTTTTTCCATTTCCAGGGTGGCAGTTTCACCTTCTCATCACCTCTCCAATGCCTAAGCTTGGGCCATTAAGGCTAGCCTTTGAAAGCGAGGTGCTTTTTCCTTTGAGTCTAATTCCTCCCTTTTCATTTCATATTTCATTTTTATGCTTCACATCTCAGTTTATCAGAGCGGTTTGGCCTCAAGAGACTGCATTAGGAGCAAAGAATCAAGGAGTCCAGGTTTTAGGCTTAGAGGGTGCTGACAATGTGCTATCTCCTTTGTGAGGCATTGGCAGACGTCAAGAACTTCTTGTTCCCACTGATCCTCAATAGAAGGCTCCAGGCACCAACTCCCACCAAGTTAGAGTTGGCCATTGACGTGAAACTCTTTGATATTCCTTGTTTTGGGCTTAGGCTGAAAAACAAAAGGAGCTCTTGCACCAAACCTGGGGTGTAGCCCAGAGCTCAGGGACCAGGTTTTTCACTGGATCATATGGGGCTTAAAGTCAACAATGATGATAATAATAAACAGCTGACATTTACTCAGCATGTCCTCTCTTTTCAGGCCTTTTGGGAACTTTATTTGTAGGGATGACAGCTGTCCAAGAATAGGGACTTGCTAGCCTTTTCTATTTTTGTTTCCATTAGTGACATTACAAACATATCATTTGCTGAGGCAACAAGATACCAGACCAAATTAGTTAGAGGCAGATCCAGCACAACGAAGCCACCAGATGTACATTGAGGCAAAACAGTGTCACCAAAAGCACTGGCTGTAGGAATTCTCCATCTGCCATTACAGAAAATCATCTGTGGTCTTGATGTGCAGGTTCTCACCAGGGACACAATAATATTTTGTTGTCCTCTGGCTGCCATTTTTCTCCAGTTCTGTTACCCAACAAATCCAATAAATTATTAATTTCTCCTCGATCATTAGTTCTCTTTGTAGCATCCTGTTTGAATAAAGTTCTACAGCAGCGATCTCAAGCTCTTTGGTTTCAGGACCTCTTTACACTTTTAACAATTATTGAGGATCCTAAAGAATTTTTGTAAATGTGGGTTTTATTTAACAATGTTTATTGAACTAGAAATTAAGACTGAGAAACTTGAAAATATTTATATATAAATCTATTTAAAAGTAATAATAATAAGCCCTTTGTTTGTTAACATAAACTTTTTAACGAAAAATAACTGTTTTCCAAAAGAAGAAAAAGTTTAATGAGATTGACATTGTTTTACATTTTTGCAAACCTGTTTAATTTCCAAATTAATAGAAGACACCTGGATCTCATATCTGCTTCTGCATTCAATCTATTGCACCAAGTTGTTTTGACTGAAGGGTATGAAGAAAAACTGGCCTCATCCAAATATGTGGTTGGAAAAGGGTGGAGTATTTTAACAGCCCTTCAAATAATTGTGAGTATTCTTCCTTGATATCTCATCAAAACTCAATAAGTAGTAGTTTCTTAAAGTGTACTGTGTAATCACATAACATTTTATATGATTTTATTAAGATCCATTTATCTATTTTTCACTTTGAATAAATTTTAACCCATGCAATGATTTCATAATAGTGTACATTAATCATTTAGACAATATTGGTTCCCTGAGTTATATAACTTTTCCAACTTGACCAATTTCAATACAGTGTTAAAAATCACATTCATTAATACTATAGTTTGGTGCAAAAGTAATTGTGATTTTTGCCATTACTTTTAATCTATCTACCATCTATCTTATTCAAAAGCTGTGGAATTCACACTGGTGGATACAAGTTTTCCAAAATTTTAATTTTTGCTTGAAAGCTCATTCTTTATTATTGGGCAACACACACTTTCAGTTATTTTTCTTACAGTAGCAGAATTCATTTCATTCATTTTTGAGAAATTGTCTGCCAATTACCAAAGTGTCCATAACTATACTTTGCCTGTCAGTTGTTTCTTCAAGTAAAAATGGTGTTCCATGAAAAAAGTACCAAGGGCAGCTTAGGACAGCTTAGAATGTTTCCTCCAGTCAAACATTGTATTTCCGGATGTCACAGAAGTGCTTCTCATGTGTACTTTCCATTTTGTTACTCAGAATATTACAAAGGTGTGCGCTTAAGGGTAAAGGGTTAAAAAAATGAATAAAACTTACTGCCTTATCAAGGACATTTCTAAGTAAAATTGGCATTTTCTTTTTCTGCTTTTTTTCTTTTTTCTTTTTTTAACTGTGAGTGTGTGGCTGTGAAGAATAGAAATACAGTCATGCACTGCATAATGAAGTTTTGGTCAACAATGGACTGCATATCTGACTGTGGTCCCACAAGATTATAATACCATATTTTTACCATACTTTTTCTATGATTAGATATATTGAGATACACAAATACTTATGTGTAAAAATTGCCTACTGAATTCAGTATAGTAATATGCTGTACAGGTTTGTAGCCTAGGAACAATAGGCTGTACCATAGAGCTTGGATGTGTAGTAGGCTATACCATCTAGATTTGTGTAAGTACACTCTATCATATTCACACAACCAAATCACCTAAGGACACATTTCTCAGAATGTATTCCCAAGGTTAAGTGACACATGACTGTACTACTGGCACAATTTGGTGGCACTGCACTGATTCATGCTAAAGTACCAGCAGTTTTAACTACCATTGCTTTTGCACCATGGGTATAAATGTCAACACAATTTAAAAGGTAAATGATACCTTTGTATTGCTATGAAAATAGTTTTGACAACATAGGAACTGGTATTGGGATCCCTCAAGAGTCTATAAACCACACACTGAACACTGCTGTACAATAGGATCTCAGAAGTAAGGATCCAGTTGGCTTGGGGAAAGACAGGAGGTCTAGTGAGACCCTTAAGTGTACAACATAATGGTCAGAAAAGAGCTGCCCTTCAAGGAAGTGTGATAATACTGGTATTGAATGCTGCAGGAAAGTCAAATAGGGTGAAGATGGAGATGACACCACTGGATTTGACAAATGGGCTGATGCTGATGACCTTACTGAGAGAGCTATTTGAACAGATGTGTAATAGATTAATTACAGATGGAGGAGTGAAGGGCAGAGAAAAAGCTGGAAAAAGAGTTTGGCAATGAAAACCAGGGAGCTGGGCTAACTACATGGGAAGTCACGGTCACAAGCAGATTTTTGGTAGTGTGGGGAAACACTTATTGGCTGAAGAAATGAAACTAACAAAGAGGGAGAGAGAAGAGACAGTAAGGATATGTTGAAGTCTGAACCCCAGGACCTCAGAACATGACCTTGTTTGGAAATAGGGTCACCAAAGATGAAATTAGTTAAAAAGATATTGTACTGAAGTGGTATGGGACCCTAATCTAAGTTGACTAGTGTCCTTATAAGAAAGCCATGTGAAGACAGAGAAACATAGGGAGAGTGTCCTGTGAAGACAGTGGAGTGGAGTGGCACCTCTGCAAGCCAAGGAATGCTAAATATTGCTAGCAAACCATCAGAAGCTAGGAAGAAGCAAAAAAGGATTCTCCTATGGGATCCAGAGGTATCGTGGCACTGCTGACACCTTGGCTTTGGACTTTAGCCTTCAGAATTGTGTGGTAATACATTTTTATTGTTTTAAGCCACTCAGTTTGTGGCACTTGGTTACAACAGCCCCAGGAAACAAATATAGGCAGACTTGCAGACCTACAGAACCAGATGACTCTGGGAAGAATACAGAGCACCTAATATAATTACATCACTTCCCCCCCAGGAGAGGAGGAAGTGGATATTTGGGTCATTCCAAGGTGATGAGTACAAGACAGGTGTGTGTGTGTGTGTGTATGTGTGTGTGTGTGTTGATGGATAGGAGAAGAAAGATGAAGGAATAACTTGAAAGGCTTGGCAAGTAGGCAATGAGATGCCCGACTATGAGAGGTTGTGAGGAAAGAAGAGAAGCCAGGAGTATCACATTCAACTGAAAGAACGGGAAGATGTGAGACTTCAAGGTTTTGGATGAGTTAGAAAAATAAGTTTTGTAGGAATGACATAGTGGGAAAAGTAGAAGACAAAAAAATTGTAAACCCAGAAGATAATTTTGTAAGTTTAAGGTTTCAGAAGGTTTTCAGTGTTAGATGCCCTTAGGGTCAACATGAGGCACATGAATGGAATTGTGATGGATGACAGGGTGAGGATGATGGGAATAGAGGCTAAAGAATAGTGAGGTGAGAGGATTGCACGGTGACCACTGACTCAGGAGGACAACAGGAAACAGAGTTGAGGGACAACCATGAGCCAGATAAGCTGTGTGAGAAACAGGAGGAGTGACCTAGAGAGCCACAGGGTATGGCACCACAGACAGGAGGAAAAGAGTTCAACTGGAGGGCAGGGGCTTCACAGAGATCATCTATAAAAAGGGATGAAACAACAGTCTAGAAGCATAGGGGGAAGCCAGAGAATTCTAAGCCTAATATTCTGGGCTTGAGAGGTGGGGAACTGGAGAACAATCTGCCTAGCAATGTGTAATTGCTAGGGAATAAGCATTGCCCAGAGCAATTAAAGACTTGGTAAAGAGAGGATGCGGAGTGATTATTGTAGAGCACAAATGGTACTCTGAGAAAATCAATAATGGACTCTAGAGAAGAAAGTGGGAGAGGTTAGAATAGGGGTTGGAGGCTGGGCACAGTAGCTCACGCCTGTAATCCCAGCACTTTGGGAGGCCGAGGCAGGAGGATCGCCTGGGGTCAGGAGTTCAAGACCAGACTAGCTGACGTGGTGAAACCCTGTCTCTACTAAAAATATAAAAATTAGCTGGGCGTGGTGGCACATGCCTGTAATCCCTACTACTCGGGAGGCTGAGGCAGGAGAATCGCTTGAACTCAGGAGGTAGAGGTTGCAGTGAGCCAGGATTGTGCCAATGCACTCCAGCCTGGGTGACAGAGCGAGATTCTGTCTCAAAAAAGAAAAATAAATAAAATAAAATAAAATAAAATAAAATATGTTCCAGGTAGAATGTCTGAAGATGTGAGTGTGCTGCTTACCAAATAAGAAACACAGATTCAGGCCGAACTCAGGCCATATTTGAAATAAAATGATTATATAGTGTCAAATATGAACATTTGTGGATGTTAAGGCTTCTACTTCTACCTTTAGATGTATTTGCTTTTCTTAAGTAGTCTGAGATGTACAGACACAGGTATTTATTGCTGTCTTAGAGAGGCTTACTGTGGTTTTCCTTAAATCTTATTCACCTCTACTATAATTATTTGTTTCTTATTTGTGCCCCAGATTTTTAAAAAGACTCAAACATGGCTTATAAAGATATATTATGGCAAAATAAAATAAAGTAAAATGGAAAACAAGAAGAGAAAAAGGGAGAAACAAGTGTGGAAACATACACTGAAGCCAAGAAGGAGGTCTGTTCTGAAAAGTTGAAAAGCTTCTCATAGATCCTTGAATATCGTAATGAGTGGGCCAACATTTTGCCTGTAATCTTTCTTAACATTAACAGGATAGAGTAACCCTCATCAGTTATACAGTTCACAGAGTCTATGGAATAAAGATGGGCCTGATCTAAAAACCAGGCAGAAGGATCTGTCCAGCATCCTCATTAAAAAGATGTTGTCATGTGGCGAGCACTGTCTTCAGTAATTACAGAACATGAAACAAGCAGCGATTGGTCTGCTAGAGTTTCCAATCAGAATGTAAGCAAGTATTATTATTTTTTTCAATCAATAGCTTTCAGCAGTGACCTCAGTACATAGGAAGTGCTCAGTATGTTCTATTTTGTCAATATAAAACCCCAAAGTATTTTATAAAATATTAGGATATTAAAATATTACCTTCAATTTAACTGTAAATTTGACAGGTGGCAGACAAACCATAACTTCTAAAATATTATCTCACTGAATCCTCAATAAGTCCTTTGAGGGGGAAATGGAATTTTTGTTGTCCTTGAGAAACCCAGTGTATTAGTCCATTCTCACACTGCTATAAAGAAATACCTGAGACTGGGTAATTTATAAAGAAAAGAGGTTTAATTGACTCACAGTTCCACATGGCTGGGGAGGTCACAGAAAACTTAACAATCATGGTGGAAGGGGAAGCAGGCACGTCTTACATGGCAGCAGGAGAGGGAGAGAGAGTGAAGGGGGAAGAGCCCCTTATGAAACCATCAGATCTCGTGAGAACTCACTCACTATCATGAGAACAGCATGGGGAAAACTGTCCCCATGATCCAATCACTTCCCTCACTAGACAGGTGGGGATTATAGGTCCCTCTCTCGACATGTAGGGATTACAATTCTAGATGAGATTTGGGTGGGGACAAGGAGCCAAACCATATTACCCAGAAAGCAACTGAAAGCCAGAGAAGCTAATCACATACACTAAGTCACACAACTAGCCAGTTAGCAAAACCAAAACTAGTGAGTTCAAGTTATTTATACTGCATAAATATCACTGATACATGCAGAGGAGTGAGAAGTCTCCAAACAGGAATAAGAAAACCAGCTTTCCTTGTCAATCCAAAGGAACAGTGCTGACCTTGAAGAAACAGCTACTAGGGAAGTCCAATGGTGCTTTTATCTGCTTTTCAAATGATGCTATATGCTTTATATATTTTTCAATTTTCACAATTATGATCCCTTTGGGCATAAGTTGCTTTAATAAGAAATTCAGCATCTCTCAAAATCACAAGGCTCTCATCTTTCAGATAATACCTACTAGAAACTGCCAAAGAGTAAAACCACTCCTTTAGTTTTATCACTTCTCAATGGATACTATTGACAAGCCATGGGCAAATCCCATGTTGAAGAACCACTCTGGATGTGATGGGCCTCTCAGGAGGACCTCCTGGACAGGATGCGGACTCCTTATGTGATGGGCATAATTGGCATGCATGTGAGAGTTCCCACAGCTGGACTTTAACCTATCAGGATTTCTTAGGCCAGCCAAACTTGTATGAAATTATGCTTTGTTCCATTTGTGGTCCTGATGCTAACTAAATAAAAATCACTGTGAAAAGAGGAACTGCAATCTTTCTTCACTAATAAGAGAAGCAGACAGACATTGTGTCATATAACTTCTTCAAGAAAAGACAGCTTGCTGGTAAAGGTATAGAAGCCTTTATCCTTTCTCCCTGGAGTTCTTGTGAGAGGCAAAGATCTAATACTCAGCCTCAAACTCTAGAAGAAGCCACTTTGTTCTAAAACCTCATGGACTCATCACACACCTCTCTCAGTGGAGCAAGTTCCATGATCCATGTTCCAGTCTATTATTTCTTTCCCAGTAGCGGTCCTAAAGTTCACTGTGGCTGAATAACATTGCTATTCAAAAGTATATTTTTAGTTTTCCTTAGTTAAGGAAATCTCCATTTCTCTGATTCTACTTAGTCATCATCTAAACATTTAGAACTTGAAAAAACTCCAAGCCAACAAACAAACAAATGAAAGAATGCAAATGCCTCCAATACAAACAAAAATGTGTATGAGGACTATTAACTGGAATAACCTTTGAATGAGGGAGGCAGAGGGGGTGAATCCAAGTATTACGTAACCTGAAGATTTCACACCTTGGGGAGCCTTCTTTAAGCAAAATAATAGAAAACTCAGCACAGATATAAAAAATTAGCCTGGCACAGTGGTGTGCACCTGTGGTCTCAGCCACTCTGGAGGCTGAGGTGGGAGGATCACTTGAACCTGGGAGGTGGAGGTTGCAGTGAGCCAAGATCATGCCACTGCACTCCAGTCTGGGTGACCGAGTGAGACCCTGTCTCAAAACAAAAACAAAAACAAAACACAAAAAAAGCAACTAAGCATAAACATTGGCGGTTTGTTTTTTAAGAATGAGAACAAAAATAAGAAATAACTTTTGCAAATTTTGCAAAAATATATAACCACATGAACACAATGCTAGGGCTCTACTAAGTCTTGGTAAAGACCAATGCAAATGAGGGGCCCTAAAGCTGAAGCTTCATTTAACCCCCGGGAAATATGCCCAAGAGAGTGTGAAGTATGTACTGTGCAGTCACAAAATAATCTGGAGTCCAGGTTTCCAGAACAGCTAAAACAAGTACAGTGTTTCTATCACTGTACTGTACAGGAAAAAAAAACCAAAACATTGGTTTTTCTATACTCTCACATTACTTCATTTCTGGTCATTAACACATGGAGTTTTTCTCACAGCAAGCAATTCTGCAGTTCTCTGTAGACACCCACTGGATGTCTTACGCTTTAACTCAATCCTGACTCTATCTGCCTGAAGATAGTGCCAGATCCCAAAGGTTAAGGGCTCAGTACTCCAAGACTGCCCCACTTTGGACACCAACTGCACGTCCAGGCTTTGCTTCCGACCCACTAGTTATAAATTGGAAGTTCTCACAACCCCCTCCTCAGGTTCGATCATTCGCTATAATGGCTTACAGAACTTAGGGAAGCACTTTACTTATGCTCATCCTTTTATTATAAAGAATACAACTCAGTAACAGTCAGATGGAAGAGATGCATAGAGCAAGGTATGCGAGAAGGGGCACTGGGCTTCCATGCTCCTCTCTGGACTAGACCACGCTCTCAGTACCTCTACATGTTCAGCAACCTGGAAACTCCCTGAATGCTGTCGTTTGGGTTTTTATGAAGGCGTCCTTACACAGGCAGAATTGATCACACCATTGCCAATTGGTGATCAACTCTAACTTCAGCATCTCTCCCCTTCCCAGAGGTCAGATAGTAGGCTGAAAACCTGAAAGTTCTAACCCCATCCTGAGGCCACCCAGGGCCCCTAGTGTTCTCATTAGCATACAAAAAGACACTTATCACTGAGGAGATTCCAGGGGTTCTTGGAACTGTGTGTCAGGAAACAGGGAGGAAGACAAAAAATATATTTCTTATTACATTCAAAATATTATACTCTTAGCTGATGACGGTCAATTCCCTAAAAGGTTTAATCACCAGAACGAGCCAAGAGACTTGAATCCGCAAAGTTTAAGTCAATGCACCCTATTATAGATGGCTGAGTACATCCTTTCCTTGCCTAAGTCCACTTTGTAAGTACCCAAGGTGGAGACTGAGGAAGAGGAGCAAGTGAGGGGATTGCTTGGAACCTGTCCCGGAAGCTGTCCAATAAGTAGGGGAGGTGAATGGACCAAGAGAGGAACTGAAAGGCAGCATAGTTTGCATGCCTAGGGCTCTTGTTGTTCTGACTCCATGCAGTGACTGCCCATCCTTTGGGTGAGTGAGACCCTCTCATCACGTGAACCCAGGGCTTGTTCTGGTGGGGCACTCACCAGAGGCTATGGAGCCTGGCTATGCCAAGCAAGGTACCATTTGTGGATGGCTGCAAGTCCCTTGCCTGCACCAGGACACTTCTAAGTCTCCCAATGGGTCTATGAAAATGTAAGAGGTAGCAGAAAGGAGCTCTCCCACATGTCCCCAGGATGGGGAGGAGGGTGGACCAGGCATACTAAAGACCTTTGAGTGAGTAGTTATGAATACAGATCTCTGTTACATGCCATAAAATTGGGCTTCTGTGCATGGTAATAAATACTTTTTATGCAAAGGAAGGATCTGACAGTCCTTTTATAGCTGCCACATTTCAGTTTACAACATCAATGGCTGCCTTGGCTCAAGGCATTTCCTAAAAGCTGACAGCTTCAACCTTCTCTGGCCCATCAATTCCTCTTCTCTGATCATTAATCTGTACAAACGTCTGTGGCTGTCATCAGCCCTGATTAGATATAGGCTCTAATTGTGCATGTGTAATTGATGAAATGCACAGCCTCTCTTACAGCTTTTCCAGTCTCACAAGAGGACAGGAATTTTACTTTAAATTCGTTTAAATATTCTTTTATCTATAAGATATAGGTAAGAAGAGGCAGTATAAAGTTATGTTACTAGCAAACTCTAGAGCTACACTACCTAGTTTAAATGCTGGTCCCAGCTGTGCAACCTTGAACAATGTACTTACCCACTGATGCCTCAGTTTCCTTATCTATAAAATAGAAATAATGACAGTATCTACCTCATAGGGGTATCTTGGCTGTTAAGTAAATTAATATATTTATATCACTTTAAAAGGTGCTGAGCACAGTAAGTGTGTGTGAGCTATTATTAATCCCAGATTGGAAGATAAACATTTTGTTTATATGCCTGTATTTGGCTTATTAGCTGTACATCCAAATCTCCCTATATCCAGAACCAAGTATATTATATCTATGTCTACATCTATCTATATATTTATATCTATACTTGTACCTGTATATAATCTTCAAAGATTGTAAAGAGCAATTATAGGAATGTCAGCAAAATGTCTCCTATGAAATCAACTCTAATTAAACTAACTTGATTTTATTGATGTTATTATCTACTGAAAATGTAGAGCCCAAATTAACCACAAAATTTCTTTTTTGTCTGTAAAGGTTTAAACATGTCCTTTACAAAACAACATGATAAATTAAATAATTCTAAGGAGGAAATCAACTGGGTAATTGCCTTTAATCCTTCCCTTTGGGGATCCTGCACCATTAGCTGGAGCTCAGAGAGACAGTGAGCAAAGGATGAAGATGCCAGTGACTATGGAAAACATCAGAAGCTCACACACAGAGTAGATAAGCCCCTCCTATCTGGTTCCTTTCTCCTCTTCTCCCGACACACCTCTACTGTCTTTTAGACAAACCCATTTCCAGACCTCCACACCCCATATTCAATTGTTTTGCTGAGATTTCCAATAGGTGTCTTCCATGTAATGGCCCTAAAGCCATTTTTTTTTTTTTTTTAAGCTGGGGCCTCTAAATCTGCCACTCATCCTATCACAACAAACGGCCCCCTCTACCCAGTTGCTTAAGCAGGCAACTTAAATGTTATCCTTATCTCTTCCTTCTCCCTCACTTCCACATCTCACTACTCAACAAGCCCTATGTTCTCTGGACCTTTCAGTACGTCTCCCATCAGCCCCCTGTTCACCCTGCCATCAATTTTGTGGCTTACCCTATGACTGCACTTGGTCTCCCTGGTGTCTGTCTGGCCACCCAAGAATCAACCTTAGAAGCCTGCTGCTAGAGAGGTCTTTCTAAAAGAGAAAATTCTGGGCTGGATGCAGTAGCTCATGCTTGTAATCCCAGCACTTTGGGAGGCCAAGGTGGGAGGATTGCTTGAGTTCAGGAGTTTGAGACCAGCCTTGGCAATATAGTGAGCCTCTGTCTTAAATAAATAAATAAATAAAGCAAAAGAGAAAATTCTGATTATACCATTCCTCTATAAAATTCTTTAGTGGCTCCCCATAGCTTTTAGAATAAGGCTCTGCTTGGCATTAAAGGCCCTTCATAAAATGGCCATCACCCACCCCACTAATCTCATACCTCTCCTTTGCTTTTGTTGCCTATATTCCAGCCAAACTTCTCTTTACAGGTTCCCAAAGGCAGGTTATTCTGTGCCTGCAAGACTTCTCATTTGCCCTTTCTTCTGCCAGTAACAGCCTTTTCCTCCCGATAACTTTCTAATTGTCTCTCAAGTCCTAGCTCATATCTCAAATCCAAGAAATCTGTCCTGAATCCCATTAAGGTTTAGACATCCTTCTGCTGTGCTCCCATAACAGTGTTGTTAGTGAGGGAAAATGTGCCATCATTAACCGGATTACAAGAACTTCAAGGGCAGTAATGGTGTCGTTTTTGTGTTTTGCTCACATATTCATTATTGAGTGCCAACTGTATGGCATGCAGATGCCTACACTTTGGAAAGGGCTCACTTGGTGATGAAATGAACCAGACAACGTTGAGAGAACAGTCCTCCCTCCCACACACTACCTTTTGGTGAATTTGTTCTTTTCTTCAAAGCTATCCTTCAACCAAAGCAACAAATGCACACTGAACATATGTATTAAGATCCTCCATAATGTAATGAAACAGGGATGCCAAAATAAAAATTATACAAATTTCTTCTCGGAAGTCTTTCTTGACTACTCCCCTACCAAATACCCCTCTTCTATTGAGCTTTAATCTCCAGTTCCTCTTACTATTTAAAATATTATGAATATATTTCAGAATAATGTGTCATCAGAGAGAGTGTGTATGTGTGTGTGTATGTGTGTGTGTATGTGTGTGTGTATGTGTGTGTGTGTGCGTGTTAGTATAGGGGGGTGGTCAAGGCAGAAATGGCCTGTAAGAGATGGATAGAATTTGTGTGTGTGGAAATAAGTGGCAGTGGAAGACTTCAGAATTCTCCAGGCAGGAGAGACGCATTATCAAAGGATTTAAATATTTACATTAATATGATGTTGTTTCTAAAAAAAAAAAAAAGGTATTTTAAGGGATTAAGAAGAGGATAAAAATAATAGTTGTCCCTAAGCCATATTTTGCTAGGAATGGCCTTGTTTGTTGCACAATAACATCTGTTATGAAATACCCACAGAATCATAGGAAACATAAACCAAATGAGATTTGAGATTTTGGTATTTTAACAGTCAGCACTCACACATTTTTTACAACATTTATTTAATAGCAAGATGCTTCACTGAATACATTCCATTTGAATTCTAAATGATGGGTCATGAGCCTGCTGATGCAGATAGGCAAACTGCTCACCAGCTTGGAGCCTCTTTAAAAAATTACCCCTTTGCAGAATGCTACCTGCTGTTGTAGCTGAAAGAAGTAGAAAATATACTTCTAAAAACAAGCAGTGTTCTACCTTCTCAACATTGAGGTGAAGGCTCTGTTTTAAAATCGAGCTGTCAATAATTGATGAGGACATTTTTAGTAAGTTTAATGTTAAATTAAAGGGCTAAATCCTAAATATGTTCCATATCATGTCCTTCTGAAGACAGGCGATTTAAAATTTAATCCATTCATTTTGCCATTTGGCAAATGACCAAAGTAAGCTTTTCAAAGGCAGCAGGGTATCCTTTAACTTATTTTTCCCATGAAATTAAAATGGCATTTGCATTCTTTTAAGATGCAGATATAAGGAACTTCTTATGATTCAATCATTAAATTTAGAAAGTGTGCAGCTTGTTATACTCCTAATCTCTTTTCCTCCTCTCCATCTCACCTTTTCTATTTTATTTGTTTTCCTCTGTTCTTTATGTAATGACATAAAAAAGAATGTATATTAATGATGAAACGTTACATAAAATTAAATCTCTCATGTTCAAATTCCTTAAGATTTGAAACAAAAATGATTGTTTCAACCCATCACAGATTCAGGACACAAGAGACCTGAAGGAAAGCCTTTCCAAATTGAAACATGACAGTCTACATCTATCATGGCTGAAGTGGATTTACTAGAAACAAAACCGACTCTTCGGCTATGGCTAACACTGCCCAAAATTTGGGAACGCAATTTTGCACAGTGGTTACATTTTCATGTGGGAATTTATTAGATATGACTTAGGTTAAAATGCTTTCTATGATGCCAAGCCCACACTAGGTCCCTCACATATGCTAATTTATTTCATTCTCACAATACACTTATGAGGCAGATGAAGAAACGAGTTAAAAGAGATTAAACGACCTGCCTAAGGTGGTCAACTCATCAGTGACAGAATGCAGATTTCATCCCAGAGGACTATCTATGGCAGATGGAAGCTGGGTCAATATGGCTTCATCCCTTTCAGTGCATCTCACCCAGTGGGATGGACACATCTTTTGTCTTCATCTAGTTTTTCTCATGCATATCTCATAGACCAGCAGCAGTATGAAGAATTCTTGTGCAATCCTAGAGAAATGATTGGAAATGAAAGAGGAGCTGGTTCTGTCAAAAGGAAGAGAGCTTCACATAAGCAGCTCAGATTAGAAGCGCCTGAAAATTGGATCGTATTGATGAAACCTGGTTTCCTCCGTGTGTGTGGGTATGGGTGTGTGTATATGTGTGTGTGTTACAAACAAAACTTCAGGACTGTTGAATATAGGCATCGTTCAGTGCCAAAACCATTGTCAGCTAAGCAAGAAAATTTGACTGAGAATTCCCTTTTCTCCATGTGGTAGAAATGAAAGTTTAGGGAGAGCTAGGGAAGCTGGGTAAAGCCAGTAATTTATAGATAGTGTCCACTATAATTAGGATGACTATACAATGCATTGTCCAAGCTAGGAGGGGGGTGCTATTAATTATGCTATGACTTCAGGACTGTCTTGGGCACACTGGATATGTGGTCACCAATTGGTTGGTCCTCTGAGTTAGTAATTCTGAAACCGTGGTCCTCAGCTCACTGGAGAGACGTGACAGTCCTCTTGATGAGTGGAACCTGTCAAAATGTGCAGGCCTTCTCTGCAGTTCTCAGCAGCAAATTATGCTCATTCCATAAATGTGCTTTCTACCAAGGGCTGCTTATCTGTGATCTAATAAAGGTTACGGAATAAATTTTTATTCCATAAAATTTCATAAACGAGTTTACAAAATGATTCTAGTTATTCTACTTAAAAATATGGCTATTGCTGCACAACTCTTGGTACTCCTGTAGCACATGAGCATATGGAGAGTTGGAATTCTTGCAGCTAGTAGAAATAATAATCATTACTAACACCAGTTCTTCCTAAATGCAGACACTGTTCTAAGTGCTTTACATCCTTATAGTCCAACTTATGGATAACAGATCAGCGGTGGCAGCATCTCCTGGAAGCTTCCTAAATATGCATTATCTCAGGTCACAAGTCTCTAGACCTACTAATTTAGAATCTTTATCTCAACAAGACCCCCCAGATAATCAGTATCCCCTTGAAGTTTAAGAGGTACCAGTTTAGAAGACATGGGTTGGACCATTTAAGACCTAAGCACTTCTTGACTCTGAATAAACTGATTTATACAATTGTGCTACTGAGAATTACCAGTACTGTCCTTGGGTGTTAATAGTTTTCAGCTCTTTGCATTAATTAATGCATTAACTCTTGTTGACTGGTCTGTTCTTACAATCACGACATTGTTTTTCCTTTGATTATTACCATATTATCTGCACGTTCTTTATTTTGACTGAGTTTTCTCCCCACTACAAAGAGGGAACACATTGGGTAGGTGGGACACTGTTGGAAGTTCTCATGAACAAGTGAAGAAGAGAATGTGCAGAGACATTCAAATAGTACAAGCTTTGACCTGAGCTGATTGGTAATGCGACCCCCAATCTGCCTAGGAGTATCCCCGGAAGAATTTATTTCTGCTGTTTTGTGTTGCCTAATCCTGGTACATTTAAGATGAAGCAGTACATCCATGAGAATGAGACCATCCTCAGGCTTTGCATCACGGATGTAGGCAGCAGATTCCCTGATCTCACTCCATCGTAACTACTTTTCCCACAGGGTCCCACTGATCAAACTTTGTCTCCAGCATCGTTTTACCCTCTATTCTTGGAAGGGACACTGGAGGCGACTGATTCCAACCCCTCTACTTGAAAGTTGAAAGATGCAAAGCACAGAGCAGGGGATGACATGCTCAAGGCCCCATCACCAGTTGGAGGCAGACCTGCATAGAACTTGGGACATGAATGCAGGCACACACAAACCCAGAGATGTGACACCAACATTTAAAATCAAGACTCCTCCCTGATATATTTTGACCTTGCAAATGATGCAAAGGGTTTGAACAATTCAAAACAAACAAACAAACAAAAAAACAGGTCTAGGATAAGTTTTTTCAAAATCATCAAATATAAATTTCAACCCAATTTTTTAATTTCATAAAACCAAAGCCAAAAGAGGTTGAATGATGAGTTAAAAGTTACGGGCAAGTGATGGTAACATCGAGCCTCTAATTCATGTATTTGCCAAGCTCTAGCTTTGAATGATATTGTAACTTGAAAGGAATAATGTTGTTCTTTTTAGAAAATAACATGGTCATGGTAGACCACTTGGAAAAATACACATAAACATAAGGACAAAGTGACCCATACATTAAAGATAATCACTGTTAATATTTTTATTAAATGAAAAGCATTACATTTAACTTTACCTAAGTTTATCAGAAAAAAAGAATTAAAGAGGGTGGGTGTGGTGGCTCAGGCCCATAATCCCAGCACTCTGGGAGGCCAAGGTGAGAGGATCACTTGAGCCCAGGAGTTTGAGACCAGCCTAAGCAACATAGGAAGACCCCACCTCTACAAAACAAGCAAATGAAAATGAGGTGGGCATAGTGGCATGCACTGGTGGTCCCAACTACTTGGGAGCCTGAGGTGGAAGGATCATTTGAGCCTGGGAAGTTGAGGCTGCAGTGAACCACGATCATGCCAGTCTGGGGAACAGGGTGAGACCTTGTGTAAAATAAAATAAAATAAGAAATATAACAAATATGAGAAATTGCTGACTTTCAGAAAAAGATTTCTTTAAAACAAGAAATATTCATTTCCTGAAGGAGTCTTGTATACTTTAAATACAAATCTCAAGAAAAATAAATTTATGTTTCTAGGTGTAAAATCTGTCATCTATCTTAAGAAAATCAGAAGATGTTATAATACTGATATCTAAATAAAATTTTAAGACTTCTATTTTCTAATTTGAAAACAACCTGAGCCTACTTAAGAATAAAATCATGGAAAAGGGCAAATTTATAAAATATTATATAAAAGTAACAAAGGCAGCGGTAGAAAAGAAAATAGCCACATAGAGAAGGAACTGTAATGGTCATATATGCAATAAACGAAAAATAAATTTACGAGAACAGTTAGTGACTCTCTTAATTCTTACTCTAAGTTTCTTGACCTGTGGGAGTTTGGATTTGCTGTTTCAGAAAACACCATTTTATAACGGCACAAATTTTTACTTGTTTCATTAAACAATCATGTCTGTCTCATTTTTTTCCTCCTAAAATTCCTAAATGCGTTTCTACTGTTGTTGAAGAGAGCAGACATAAGCCATTATCTCATTGGTAACTCCACAAAATTGTACTTCCAGATTCCTAATTCTATCATTTGTGTTATTATATCAAATGTGTTCTTTAATAAAGTCACTCATCATAGAATCCTCTGAGTTGGTGTCTCACTTTCAATGGATCGGGTTTTTGACCTGCTGTATAATGGTCATAACTGGATTTCTCTTCATCTAAATCTTGGGTTATTTCAGCTGTTTCATGTATCTCATATCTTCCTCTTTCTTGGAGTAACATTTTATGTTGTGTAAGAAAACATCTTTGAGTAGGCCCTCTCCTCCCACGATAGTGACAGGTGATAAACATTTTGAGTCATTGACTGGCCAAATACGTGTGTATTTTGCCATCACACTAGACTGACAGTTTGACTTAGAACATAATCCAGGTTAAGAATCACTTCAATTTTCCCCAGAATATGACTCCATTGTTTTCTAGCCAACTGTGTTATAGAAGACAAGTGAGATCCTGGCCTTGTTTTGTCTTTGGAAGCTTTACAGAATTTCCCTAATTTTGGAGTTCAGAACTTTTAGTAAAATGCGACTAGATGTGTGATTTTTTTTTTCCCCATTATTTCTGGAAGGCAGGGGTCAGCAAAGTAAGCCCAATCTGGCCTGATGCTTATTTATGTTTAATAAGATTTTGTAGGAACACAGTCATGTATTGTGTTTTTGTTACATATTGAAGCTTTTGTGCTGCAATACAGTCAAGAAATATGACCTGCAAAACTTAAACTATTTACTATCTGGTTCTTCACAGAAAAAAATTTGCTGACGTTCCTATAGAGCATTCAGTGGGCTCTTATTGTGTCTTTGTTCATAGTTTCTTCACATTCATATTTAGATAATTTCTTCCTCTCCATTGCTTCTACTACCTTCCTTCAGCATTCCTAGTTGGATATAGAATTTCTTGAATCTATTATCTGTTTTTCTTTTCTTCCATATTTTCCATCTCTTTGTCTTTTGACCCTGTATTCTCAGAATTCCTTTCACATTATTTTTCAGATCATTAACTTATTCTTCAGTTAGGTCCATTCAACTCTTCTGCTAAATTTTCCAATAAATTTTGCCAGCACAGGAACGCTTATTTTGTTATAAGATATCTCTTTTTTTCACAGCAGCTGTGTTCTTGTGTTACAGCTGTCATAGCCTGTTAAATCTTTCTGCGAATATTAAATAGATCTATTTTTTAAAAAAGATCTTGTCTACTTTCTGCATAGCTCTGAATACTCTAGGTCACCTGTGCTCTTGGTTTATCTCACTAGTTATGTATCTTGCTGTTGGTTCTTCTCAAGTGCATGGAGATCCTTGGTCATGCATTCACAACATTAGAATGAAGCTGGTAAGTAAAGATGGCTGGAGGAGTGCCAGCTGCAGCTATGCAGTAACAGGCCTTTCTTGGATGGTAGGCTGAGCCCTGTGAGTGGAGGTTTTGTGTACAGGAGCTTCATTTAGGAGTGCTGTCAGGATCAACACCTGTGGAGACCTGAGGTACCCAGAATTAGGCAGAGGGAGGAGTTGAACTCAATGCAGTCCCAACAAAGGCCTCAGCAGATTCAAGGTGGCAATGAGGGGAGGGGTGCCCTTCACAGGCACCCCCAGTTCAGGATCTTATGTTCCCCTACCCTCTCATGGAGCAGTCACAGGTCGAGAGCTATCCCTGGGGAGGGAGCATGGCCCTGGGAGGTGACGCCAGCTCTCCAAAGCTAAGGGCTATTCTCATGCAGGGACTCAGTTGAGAATATTCAGCTGCCCATACTTCAGAGGTAGCGAATGATTGCTGCGGGCCTGCTTGAGGATCTGGGCTGCTCATCACAGCTTCACTACACCCTGGATGGGAAGACTGGGGGCTTGGGCTTGTGAGTGGGAAGTGCTGACAGGCTTCAGGACACAGGAGCCAGGAGGAGTCAAGTGAGTACAGGGCCCCAGGACTAAGCCCACCAGGGTAGCTTTACTCTGGGGCAGGTAGAGCCTGCTGCAGGCGGAGGAGAGAAGCGCTGACTCTGAGGGCTGCAGGAGTGCCAGGATCTTGCTGAGGGGCAATGGGCCTCCGCACCATCTGGATGATTCTTTTAGGCCATTCGATGCTCCCACTTTGTGCCATGCTCACAGACCACCCTCTCATTGCTGATTCCTGTGGAGGGGTCCCCTCGGCTCTTTGAGGTTGCAGCTAGCATCGTGGAGAAGGTGGGCCCCAGAGTCAGACTGAGCTTCTCGTCAATCAGTGATGTGTATTTACTCGTTGTGTGTGATTGGCTGTCTTCTCATATGGTTCCCAGTGATCCTCACATCCTGCTATTCATGCCCTTATGCAAGCCCCTCCCTTTGAATATGGGCTGGATGTAGGGATTTGCTTTAAATAATACAATCTGTCAAAAGTAGTGGGCTGTCACTTCTGAGAGGAATGCACACAAAAAAACTGTGTCTCCTCGTTTGATTCTCTCTGGCTCCTCTCAATGGCCTCTTCTGATGAAGCAAGCTGCTGTGGTGTGAGCTGCCCTCTGGAGAACCCCACATGGCAAGGAACAGGGGGTGACCGCCAGCCAACAACCAGAGAGGAACCGAGGCCCTCATCCAACCACCTGTGAGGAGCCGAATCCTGCCAACAGCCACTGAGTGAGCTTACAAGTGCTTCCTTTCCCAGTCAAACCTTGAGATAAGACTGTAGCCACAGCCAGTTCTGTGATACATCCTTGTGAGAGTACCTGAGCTAAAGACCCAATTAAGTCATGCCTGGATTCCTGGTTCATACATACTGTGAGAGAATACACATGTGTTGTTTTAATCCACTGAGTTTTGGGGCAATTTGCTACCTATTTAACAGAGTTTTCCAGAGAATCAGAACCAACAGGATGTGTATGTGTCTGCCTGCCTGCCTATCTCTCTGTCTGTCCATCCATCTATTTAATGAGAGAAAGAGATTTATTCTAAGGAAGAGGCTCATGGGTTTATGGAGGCTTGACAAGGCTGAAATCTGCAAGGCAGGCCAACAGGCTGGAGAGGTAAGATGAGTTGCAGCTCCAGTCTAAAGACAGTCTAATGACAGACTTCTTAGTCAGAGAGGTCAGTCTTTGTTCTATTAAGGCCTTCAACTGATTGGATGAAGCCCACACATGCTATGAAGGTTAAACTGCTTTACTCAGAGCCCACCAATTTAAATGTTAATCTCATCCAAAAAGCACCTTCACGGAAACATCCAAAACAATGTTTGACCAAATATCTGAGCACCGTGGCACTGCCAAGTTGACACATAATTAACCATCTCAGCTACCCAACCACAGACAACAAATCCACTGGTGAACTAAGGCCAGTACTTAATCCCACCACATTTCCATCCCTGCAGCTGTATAACAAAAATTTGAAGATTATCATAAAAATTAGATAACAGGATACTTGCAAAGCACTTGGCACATGGTGCTCAGTAAATGTTGGTTTCTTTCTCTTTTTTCTTGCTTCCTTTCCCTTACTCATGGTAGTGGTAGCAGGGATAACCTGGATAATGTTCATTATTATTCTGGGAAGTAGAAAGAAATACATCTCATGCTGAATTAACACATAATACTCTAGTTTGTACATCAGTCTCTTTTAGGTTTAACTGTTTCCCTATCTCTGAAAAACAAGCCAGTGTCATGTGCACCACTATAATGAACAGCCAAGTAGGTGACGAGACTCTGTGCTGTAGTAATTGGGCCAAGGTAAAGCCAGCCTTTAACACTCTTCATATTTCAGATATAAGCTTTATATCACAAAACAATAACCGATATTATCACTTTTTAATTGTGAAGAAGTTAAGAACCTTGCCAAAAGCCACTCAGCTAGTGACAGTATAGCTGGGATTTTAACATCAATGTTTGTCTCTGAGGCTTGTGCCCTTTTCTATCAAATGCTTGCACAGTTCTGTCCATTGTTATACAAAATAGCCAATATTGCTAAAAAGATGAACATGGCAAATATTATTATCTTAATGATCACCTAAAGCTTCAAAATGGAGTTAAATATGGGTTACACCCTTTACAAGGGTGTTCTACTTCTACCTGCCCCTCACCTTCAGCCGAGTGAAACCGATCACATCCTCCTTAGACTCTCTCCTGAACCTTGTACATTCTGTCATCATAGAACCTCTAACAAGTTATTGTGGTTCTTTAAAGAGTCTACCCCTTGTGAAACTATTGCTAGCCTCTTGTAATAAGGGACAATGACTTAATCCTGTTAGGTGGTAGGTTTATAGAGGTTTATTTCATTATGCTTCACAACTCACATATATATAGACGCATAACTACTTTTATGTATATTAAATGTCACACAATACATAAAACAAAACAATTGGAAAAAGATACATCAAAATGTTAAAATGTTTTTCTGTTATAAAACTGTTAACATTCTTTGTCTTTTTGGGCATACTCTTTAATTTTTCTATAAACACGTAGTGTTTCTATAATTGGAAAAAACAAATGTTAAAAATAGGACTTTTTTGAATTAAAATAATAATTTTCAGTCTGTATCACTCCTAGAAGAAACTGATTTCGTAAGTTCATTTTATATTCAGTAGATACTTTGTTGTAAAAGTATAGACTCTTTCCTTTTTCGTTTGGTCCTCAGTTTGTCTTTTGCAAGTTTTAAATGGAGGTTCCAAGATGTTATGAATAAGTTCCATGTTCACCATATCTAAGCCCCTCTAAGCATCTTTCATTGTAGCCGTTTTGCTTAGAGTTTAAAGGTGTCTGATCTTTACAAATATTCTTGAATATTTTACCTGTCCTGACTTATATAAGCCTTCATGGACCTTAGCTATGTCTGTGTTTGTTTTTGTTTTAAGGAATAGTACCCAAAGCTGTGGTACTTTGAATTTCAGGAGTTGGGGTTCCAACATCTTGGAAGTGGGCAGCTCACGCTCACACTATTTTCCCTAGTGCCCTTCCTGATAGACAAACATGGTTCTTTTTGGCCAGCAGGGAAACTGGGTTAACAGACTTTCTGACATTTATTCTTTTTTTTATTATTATTTTATTTTATTATTATTACACTTTAAGTTTTAGGGTACATGTGCACAATGTGCAGGTTAGTTACATATGTATACATGTGCCATGCTGGTGCACTGCACACATTAACTCATCATTTAGCATTAGGTATATCTCCGAATGCTATCCCTCCCCCTTCTCCCCACCCCACAACAGTCCCCAGAGTGTGATGTTCCCCTTCCTGTGTCCAAGTGTTCTCATTGTTCAATTCCCACCTATGAGTGAGAACACGCGGTGTTTGGTTTTTTGTCCTTGTGATAGTTTACTGAGAATGATGATTTCCAATTTCATCCATGTCCCTACAAAGGACATGAACTCATCATTTTTTATGGCTGTATGGTATTCCATGGTGTATATGTGCCAGATTTTCTTAATCCAGTCTATCATTGTTGGACATATGGGTTGGTTCCAAGTCTTTGCTATTGTGAATAGTGCTGCAATAAACATACATGTGCATGTGTCTTTATAGCAACATGATTTATAGTCCTTTGGGTATATACCCAGTAATGGGATGGCTGGGTCAAATGGTATTTCTAGTTCTAGATCCCTGAGGAATTGCCACACTGACTTCCACAATGGTTGAACTAGTTTACAGTCCCACCAACAGTGTAAAAGTGTTCCTATTTCTCCACATCCTCTCCAGCACCTGTTGTTTCCTGACTTTTTAATGATTGCCATTCTAACTGGTGTGAGATGGTATCTCACTGTGGTTTTGATTTGCATTTCTCTGATGGCCAGTGATAGTGAGCATTTTTTCATGTGTTTTTTGGCTGCATAAATGTCTTCTTTTGAGAAGTGTCTGTTCATGTCCTTTGCCCACTTTTTGATGGGGTTGTTTTTTTCTTGTAAATTTGTTTGAGTTCATTGTAGATTCTGGATATTAGCCCTTTGTCAGATGAGTAGGTTGTGAAAATTTTCTCCCATTTTGTAGGTTGCCTGTTCACTCTGATGGTAGTTTCTTGTGCTGTGCAGAAGCTCTTTAGTTTAATTAGATCCCACTTGTCAATTTTGGCTTTTGTTGCCATTGGTTTTGGTGTTTTAGACATGAAGTCCTTGCCCATGCCTATGTCCTGAATGGTAATGCCTAGGTTTTCTTCTAGGGTTTTTATGGTTTTAGGTCTAACGTTTAAGTCTTTAATCCATCTTGAATTAATTTTTGTATAAGGTGTAAGGAAGGGATCCTGTTTCAGCTTTCTACATATGGCTAGCCAGTTTTCCCAGCACCATTTATTAAATAGGGAATCCTTTCCCCATTGCTTGTTTTTCTCAGGTTTGTCAAAGATCAGATAGTTGTAGATATGCGGCATTATTTCTGAGGGCTCTGTTCTGTTCCATTAGTCTATATCTCTGTTTTGGTACAAGTACCATGCTGTTTTGGTTACTGTAGCCTTGTAGTATAGTTTGAAGTCAGGTAGCATGATACCTCCAGGTTTGTTCTTTTGGCTTAGGATTGACTTGGCGATATGGGCTCTTTTTTGGTTCTATATGAACTTTAAAGTAGTTTTCTCCAATTCTGTGAAGAAAGTCATTGGTAGCTTGATGGGGATGGCATTGAATCTATAAGTTACCTTGGGCAGTATGGCCATTTTCACGATATTGATTCTTCCTACCCATGAGCATGGAATGTTCTTCCATTTCTTTGTATCCTCTTTTATTTCATTGAGCAGTGGTTTGTAGTTCTCCTTGAAGAGGTCCTTCACGTCCCTTGTAAGTTGGATTCCTAGGTATTTGATTCTCTTTGAAGCAATTGTGAATGGGAGTTCACTCATGATTTGGCTCTCTGTTTGTCTGTTATTGCTGTATAAGAATGCTTGTGATTTTTGTACATTGATTTTGTATCCTGAGACTTTGCTGAAGTTGCTTATCAGCTTAAGGAGATTTTGGGCTGAGATGATGGGGTTTTCTAGATATACAGTCATGTCATCTGCAAACAGGGACAATTTGACTTCCTCTTTTCCTAATTGAATACCCTTGATTTCCTTCTCCTGCCTAATTGCCCTGGCCAGAACTTCCAACACTATGTTGAATAGGAGTGGTGAGAGAGGTCATCCCTGTCTTGTGCCAGTTTTCAAAGGGAATGCTTCCAGTTTTTGCCCATTCAGTATGATATTGGCTGTGGGTCTGTCATAGATAGCTCTTATTATTTTGAGATACGTCTCATCAATACCTAATTTATTGAGAGTTTTTAGCATGAAGTGTTGTTGAATTTTGTCAAAGGCCTTTTCTGCATCTATTGAGATAATCATGTGGTTTTTGTCTTTGGTTCTGTTTATATGCTGGATTACATTTACTGATTTGCGTATATTGAAGCAGCCTTGCATCCCAGGGATGAAGCCCACCTGATCATGGTGGATAAGCTTTTTGATGTGCTGCTGGATTCGGTTTGCCAGTATTTTATTGAGGATGTTTGCATCAGTGTTCATCAAGGATATTGGTCTAAAATTCTCTTTTTTGGTTGTGTCTCTGCCTGGCTTTGGTGTCAGGATGATGCTGGCCTCATAAAACGAGTTAGGGAGGATTCCCTCTTTTTCTATTGATTGGAATAGTTTCAGAAGGAATGGTACCAGTTCCTCCTTGTACCTCTGGTAGAATTTGGCTGTGAATCCATCTGGTCCTGGACTCTTTTTGGTTGGTAAGCTATTGATTATTGCCACAATTTCAGAGCCTGTTATTGGTCTATTCAGAGATTCAACTTCTTCCTGGTTTAGTCTTGGGAGGGTGTATGTGTCGAGAAATTTATCCATTTCTTCTGGATTTTCTAGTTTATTTGCATAGAGGTGTTTGCAGTATTCTCTGATGGTAGTTTGTATTTCTGTGGGATCGGTGGTGATATCCCCTTTATCATTTTTTATTGCGTCTATTTGATTCTTCTCTCTTTTCTTCTTTATTAGTCTTGCTAGTGGTCTATCAATTTTGTTGATCCTTTCAAAGAACAAGCTCCTGGATTCATTAATTTTTTGAAGGGTTTTTTGTGTCTCTATTTCCTTCAGTTCTGCTCTGATTTTAGTTATTTCTTGCCTTCTGCTAGCTTTTGAATGTGTTTGCTCTTGCTTTTCTAGTTCTTTTAATTGTGATGTTAGGGTGTCAATTTTGGATCTTTCCTGCTTTCTCTTGTGGGCATTTAGTGCTATAAATTTCCCTCTACAGACTGCTTTGAATGTGTCCCAGAGATTCTGGTATGTTGTGTCTTTGTTCTCGTTGGTTTCAAAGAACATCTTTATTTTTGCCTTCATTTCGTTATGTACCCAGTAGTCATTCAGGAGCAGGTTGTTCAGTTTCCATGCAGTTGAGTGGTTTTGAGTGAGATTCTTAATCCTGAGTTCTAGTTTGATTGCACTGTGGTCTGAGAGACAGTTTGTTATAATTTCTGTTCTTTTACATTTGCTGAGGAGTACTTTACTTCCAACTATGTGATCAATTTTGGAATAGGTGTGGTGTGGTGCTGAAAAAAATGTATATTCTGTTGATTTGGGGTGGAGAGTTCTGTAGATGTCTATTAGGTCTGCTTGGTGCAGAGCTGAGTTCAATTCCTGGGTATCCTTGTTAACTTTCTGTCTCGTTGATCTGTCTAATGTTGACAGTGGGGTGTTAAAGTCTCCCATGATTATTTTGTGGGAGTCTAAGTCTTTTTGTAGGTCACTCAGGACTTGCTTTATGAATCTGGGTGCTCCTGTATTGGGTGCATATATATTTAGGATAGTTAGCTCTTCTTGTTGAATTGATCCCTTTACCATTACGTGATAGCCTTCTTTGTCTCTTTTGATCTTTGTTGGTTTAAAGTCTGTTTTATCAGAGACTAGGATTGCAACCCCTGCATTTTTTTGTTTTGCATTTGCTTGGTAGATCTTCCTCCATCCTTTTATTTTGAGACTATGTGTGTGTCTGCTCGTGAGATGGGTTTCCTGAATACCGCACACTGATGGGTCTTGACTCTTTATCCAATTTGCCAGTCTGTGTCTTTTAATTGGAGCATTTAGTCCATTTACATTTAAAGTTAATATTGTTATGTGTGAATTTGATCCTGTCATTATGATGTTAGCTGGTTATTTTGCTCGTTAGTTGATGCAGTTTCTTCCTAGCCTCGATGGTCTTTATAATTTGGCATGATTTTGCAATGGCTGGTACCGGTTGTTTCTTTCCATGTTTAATGCTTCCTTCAGGAGCTCTTTTAGGGGAAGCCTGGTGGTGACACAATTTCTCAGCATTTGCTTGTCTGTAAAGTATTTTATTTCTCCTTCACTTATGAAGCTTAGTTTGGCTGGATATGAAATTCTGGGTTGAAAATTCTTTTCTTTAACAATGTTGAATATTGGCCCCCACTCTCTTCTGGCTTGTAGAGTTTCTGCCAAGAGATCCACTGTTAGTCTGATGGGCTTCCCTTTGTGGGTAACCCGACCTTTCTCTCTGGCTGCCCTTAACATTTTTTCCTTCATTTCAACTTTGGTGAATCTGACAATTATGTGTCTTGGAGTTGCTCTTCTCGAGGAGTATCTTTGTGGTATTCTCTGTATTTCCTGAATCTGAATGTTGGCCTGCCTTGCTAGATTGGGGAAGTTCTCCTGGATAGTATCCTGCAGAGTGTTTTCCAACTTGGTTCCATTCTCCCCATCACTTTCAGGTACACCAATGAGACGTAGATTTGGTCTTTTCGCATAGTCCCATATTTCTTGGAGGCTTTTTTCATTTCTTTTTATTCTTTTTTCTCTAAACTTCCCTTCTCACTGCATTTCATTCATTTCATCTTCCATCACTGATACCCTTTCTTCCAGTTGATCACATCGGCTCCTGAGGCTTCTGCATTCTTCACGTAGTTCTTGAGCCTTGGCTTTCAGCTCCACCAGCTCTTTTAAGCACTTCTCTGTATTGGTTATTCTAGTTATACATTCGTCTACATTTTTTTCAAAGTTTTTAACTTCTTTGCCTGTGGTTTGAATTTCTTCCTGTAGCTTGTAGTAGTTTGATCATTTGAAGACTTCTTCTCTGAACTCGTCAAAGTCATTCTCTGTCCAGCTTTTTTCTGTTGCTGGTGAGGAACTGTGTTCCTTTGGAGGAGGAGAGGCACTCTGCTTTTTAGAGTCTCCAGTTTTTCTGCTGTTTTTTCCCCATCTTTGTGGTTTTATCTACTTTTGGTCTTTGATGATGGTGATGTACAGATGGGTTTTTCGTGTGGATGTCCTTTCTGTTTGTTCGTTTTCCTTCTAACAGACAGGATCCTCAGCTGCAGGTCTGTTGGAGTTTGCTAGAGGTCCACTCCAGACCCTGTTTGCCTGGGTAACAGCAGCGGTGGCTGCAGAACAGTGGATTTTCGTGAACCGTGAATGCTGCTGTCTGATCATTCCTCTGGAAGTTTTGTCTCAGAGGAGTACCTGGCCGTGTGAGGTGTCAGTCTGCCCCTACTGGGGGGTGCCTCCCAGTTAGGCTGCTTGGGGGTCAGGGGTCAGGGACCCACTTGAGGAGGCAGTCTGCCCATTCTCAGATCTCCAGCTGCGTGCTGGGAGAACCACTGCTCTCTTCAAAGCTGTTAGACAGGGACATTTAAGTCTGCAGAGGTTACTGCTGTCTTTTTGTTTGTCTGTGCCCTGCCCCCAGAGGTAGAGCCTACAGAGGCAGGCAGACCTCCTTGAACCGTGGTGGGCTCCACCCAGTTCGAGCTTCCCGGCTGCTTTGTTTACCTAAGCAAGCCTAGGCAATGGCGGGCGCCCCTCCCCCATCCTCACTGCCGCCTTGCAGTTTGGTCTCAGACTGCTGTGATAACAATCAGCAAGACTCCGTGGGCGTAGGACCTTCCGAGCCAGGTGCGGGGTATAATCTCCTGGTGCCCCGTTTTTTAAGCCCGTTGTAAAAGTGCAGTATTTGGGTGGGAGTGACCCGATTTTCCAGGTGCCGTCTGTCACCCCTTTCTTTGACTAGGAAAGGGAACTCCCTGACCCCTTGCGCTTCCCGAGTGAGGCAATGCCTTGCCCTGATTCAGCTCGCACACGGTGCACTGCACCCACTGTCCTGCGCCCACTGTCTGGCACTCCCTAGTGAGATGAACCCAGTACCTCAGATGGAAATGCAGAAATCACCCGTCTTCTGCGTCGCTCATGCTGGGAGCTGTAGACTGGAGCTGTTCCTATTCGGCCATCTTGGCTCAGCATTTCCTGACATTTATTCTTGCTTCCACTAAAGATGAGGGCACGGAATTCAAAATTTCTCTGCTCTCTCTGTTCCATCCATGAAAACATGTTTTGTATACTACTAATTATGATAACATTAACATTATGGTGTTCGCGTAGCACTTCAGGGTTTAAAAGTTGCTTTCACGTATGTTGTCTACCTTTGATATTGATTATATCATTGATGTTCATAACCCTCTGAGGTACACAGAGGAAGCATTACTATTACCACTTTTCAGATGAAGAACATACAACTTAAGGAGCTTAAGTGATTTTCCTTTGCTGAAGTTAATCTCTTCATTCTAGTTGGAATAACTAAAAGTTATGACCATAGCTCCTTTATCACATGAGAAAAAAATCTTGTGCAGCATTGTAGAAATGCATAAATAATAAACGTGAACAGATAAAAATAGAATTATAAATATCTCAGGACCATTAGGTATTTTCTCCTTATACAATGCAGAAGAGATTAATCAACATTGATTTGGCTGAATGGCTGTGTCCATCTATGGCATGGGCATTTTCTCTAAATGAAAATGTAGCTGTTGAGCTAATCATGATTATTTTCTTTTTAGAGAGCTGTAAGAGTGTGGCAGATTTTTTTTTTTTTTTAAATCATGAGTTGTGTGTTTCTTTTGTGAACAAGCCTAATCCCTGCATTTTGTTCTTAGGGCAAAGTTGGCCTGTAGTCAGCTCTATGAAAGGCTGGGTACATAAGATGCTGAGAAAGATGATGAGAAGTCAGCTGAATGGAGCACAGCATGGAGGTTTACTATGGATCACACAGCAAGCAAAATTTGGACTCTGATTATTTTATCATTTACTTTCCAGCAGCATTTTGGCTGCCTTCCTGTTTGTGGTTCACATATTAACACAAAGCTTACTTAAGACAAGAAGGTATTCAACCTGCAAACCTTTGATAAGGGGAAAGTGTTTGTTTGAGAACTTCTGTTTGTGGAATGCTGTTTGCATTTGCAGAGGAATATATTAATTGATGGTTTCTTTCACTGAATCCCATTACTCTATTCAGGTAGCTATATATAGGTCATCTACTGCCTCAACTGTGGAAGCAGAAAACAAAAGGTCAGATTCTTGGCCTTGGGTTCAAAAGTTAAGGTACAGCTGCTAGCACAAAATATTTGGAGGTATGTTTGCAGAAACAGTTGTTCCATCAAAGAGAAGATAAAAATTCTCTAGACTAGGGAAAAGTGGGGGAGTTAGAGAAGGGAGCAATAAGGTTGTATGCTGATGTGAGTCTCTGAGCATGGGCTCTGCATCCCCCCGCCCCATCTTGGTCACAACCTCCAAAGGGTGGTAAAATTCTGGGATCCAAGTGAGTTGAGAAATCTGAAACAGACAGCACCTGTGCCTCACCACCTGGAGAGGGAGGAGTGACCAGGAAAGCAGCCAGCCTCCAGAATCCCTCTCCCATGTCCTATGTTAACAGTAGAGCAGACATAGTTGTGTGGACATCTAGGCAGAGAGGTCCCAAGACAGCCCCAGTGGATTTCCCATAGTTCTAGAGTGTAATGGAAGAACCACCAATACTTTCTGAATTTTTCCAAGAGGGGTACAGAGGTAGGATGAGAGAGCAGGAGACCCAAGGAGACCCTTTGGCCAGGACAAGGAAGATGGAGGGTAACCATGTGGCCTCTTAACAGGGGAGCAAATGGAAACATGGGCACTTCCTGCCCATGAGGAATAGATGCAGATGACTGGAACCAGCAGGCTGAGAATATAGTGGTGGATGTTGATTGGCTAAGTTTAAACAAGGTCACTGTCACTCTTAACAACCATATCTCAACATTTTGACAATGTATAAGGGTTTCATTTTATTTATTATTTATTTTTCGAGACAGGTCTTACTCTGTTGCCCAGGCTGGAGTACAGTGGTGCAATCATCACCTTTTTTTTTTTTTTCCACAGTTGATCAGGAAGCATGTGTAAGTGTTTTAAATTCAGCATCTGTTTGGGAGTGGTCTGAATTGACTGAGAAAACCCTGAGGTGGCTAAGATTATATTCTTATGATCAGCAGACTAGGGTTTTACAGTAGATATTATTTTTGCTATAAAAAATAAAGGATATTATTGCTTTTGTTTCCCTGAGCCAATTGCCTTTGAAGTCTGTAGCCTCTATGCCCCACTAAAGCTCATGATGAGAATGGAATCACAATGCAAAACAGTTGGTGAGTTTGCCAACACTGTACTTGGCTCCACCATCTTCTCTCAAATAGAGACCTCCTCTAAGCCACTCAGATGGCACCCAAAGTCATTGTTCTTTTAATGGCTGGACACTAAAAATCATAAAACCTTTTTTGTTAGCTTGGTATAAGCATCACCTAGTTTTTTATTCTTGAGAAAGAAAAGCTATTTGATTGTCAGAGGCTAGTGATGACAAAGTGCTTGTAGCACGGCCACAGAGCTAAGACCTTTATTTTGCTACACAGCTATTGAGACACAGGCTCTTCTCCACTACTCTGTCTTAGAGCTTGGTTAATTTCTCATGCTCTATCCATGTAAATGCCACATAAAAATAATCAGATGGGACCAGAAAGTTTCTTAAAGTATGAAAGATGTTCCACAAATGCAACAACAGTAAAGGAACATCCACTATGAAGTCATCATCATTTTAGGGAGCTGGGTTCTTTTTCCAAATGAAGAATATTTGAAAGAAAAACTATGGGCTAGGCGTGGTGGCTCACACCTGTAATCCCAGCACTTTGGGAGGCCAAGGGGTGTGGATCACGATGTCAGGAGTTCGAGACCAGCTTGGCCAATATGGTGAAACCCCATCTCTACTAAAACTACAAAAATTAGCCAGGCATGGTGGCGTGCACCTGTAGTCCCAGCTACTCGGGAGGCTGAGGCAGAAGAATCACTTGAACCTAGGAGGTGGAGGTTGCAGTGAGCTGAGTAAGCCAAGATTGTGCCAGCCTGGGTGACAGAGCGAGACTCTGTCTAAAAAACAAAAAAAACCCAAAACCAACTATGCAGGGTTGGTGTGTAGAATTCTAGTGGATATTATTACATCATGAGAGGTTTCCTTGAAATATCTGCCTTCAATTGTGGGCATCAGCAGCAGTGCCCATCATAGAGTATACTTTGCCATGACACAAGCTCTGAGGAGAGACAAGCCTCCACCACAAGAAGCAGCAACTGTGTCCAGGAGTATGTAAGGTATGGCCACAACTAGGAGCTCTGTGGTCCCAGGATTTAAATATCCCACCACCAAAAGAGGCATCCATGAGACCTGTCAATCTGCACTGGCCAAAACATAAAGAACGTGTTTAAACTCTAATCTAGTCACCATCAAACTGTCCCTGTTTCAGATCTGAGGAGTTATACACAGTCTTTCCCACAAAATGCTACTTTGGGGAATATTTTAAATACAAAAACCTGTCTGTATTTGAAAGAAGTTGTCCCACAAGCTCGTACATAAGGACTTTAAACTGCAGTCACACTTTTTCAACACTCAAGCATGGGAGTTGAAATTGCTCTGAAAGCTCTCTGGACTGCATTAAATCATCCTCTTGGCCATGTATCAGCTACAGTTTATTTCCTCTTGATGGAGCCTTTGCTTCCCAGATAGGTTGAACAGAGCAGCAAGCATGTATGTCATTTTGTGAGCTAGACAGGGCTAGAGGTGAGTGGCAGCCTCTAAACAGATGCCTGGGTTGACTTCCCCTGAAACTAGGTGTGAGTTTCATTAAGTTCTTAAGCAGATACCATCAGTACTATCAGGTCTTTATGTGGAAATGGAAGACAAATGCAGTCTGGGAATGCAGCCTCTGCCTGCAAGGGCAAGAATAAAACATTGTTTTGTTCTATCAAAAAAGTAATTTAGAATGGTGGTTGAGGAAAAAAGAAAGATCAGCAAAACTGTCCCCTTTGATTGTCTTTTCTCAAGTCTTTCATTGTTTCATTTGTGGAACGTGTTGATTTTCTATTTGTACATCCATCTCTGTTCTATCACAAATGGGCTCAGATTTCCACATGGCTATTTACCTGTTCTTGTTAATTTTCCTATTAGGAAGCCCAGTGATCTGGGTAAAATACCATTCTTGGTGAAAATTATCTTCTCATAGGAGGAGAAATGGCTTTTTCTATAGGTAGATGACTATAGAACTAAATATTCTAATTAAGACACATTTCAATGTAAAAGAAGGTGTTGATAATTATGGTAGGAGGACTAGTACCCAGAAGAACTGTCCTGGGCCAGTCGGGATGTGTGGTTGCCCTATCAATGGATCATGAAGAACAATGTAAAAATAAATCACTTTCTTCGAAGTAGACAATAAATTTTGTGCCCATAAACATTCATTGACTTCACTTTTTAAAACTTTTTTTTTTTATAGAAAGTAGGTTTTAATTTTACTTAATTTTTTTGGTCTATAAAGAAAGAACAGTTCCTGCACCCCCTTTCACCACCTAAATATTTTTTATTTATGCCAGAGGGAGGCATAGATGGGGCAGGGTGTGGGTGGGTGTGGGGAAGGGAGTGCTCTAAAGGGTTTTACTCAGTTGAATATTTAATCTATTTCTGTCTTATTGAGTAGCTACTCCTCCCATGCCCTCACCCCACCTTATGATAAAAGGATCTAAAAAGAGGGAAACTGCATTTTCCGAGACAAAGTGCTAAAAGTAGCTGCAGCTCTTCAGGTCACTATTCTGACTTAGATGAACCTGACTTGACATTAGATGTTCAAAGACGGAGGCGCTCTAAAGAGGTAACTTAGCTCTATCAGAAAACCTGTTTAGGGGAATCTCCTAGCTTGAAAGTCACAATTGATTTTCCTTCATTATAAAATAATAATAATTACCTGATAATCTTCAGGATACCTCTTGCCCATTTCTATCCATTCCCTCTTCTTTGCACAAAAGATGTCATCTAAGACATCCATGAAATGCAGACAAGTATCTTAGCCCCCAAAAGGACTCTGGAGACAGGAATCCTTTTATTACCATTTAAAGTAATTTACTTTGACTTTGTATTTTGATATAATTTCAAGATTTGGAGAAAAGTGGCAAAAATAGAGTTATACAAAGAATTCCTATATACCCTTCATCCAGATTCCCCAATATGCATCTCTTACGACATTTTCTTTATCCTTTTGTCCCACCCATCCTTTACACATACACACACATACACACAAAAATCCACACACTTTATTCCTGAATAATTTAAGAAAAGTTTCAGATATATGCCCTTTTACCTCTAAAATGTTTTGTATATTTACTAAAATCAAGGACATTCTCTTCTATAACCACTGTACAATTATCAAACCAGGAAATTAACACTGATACAATATTATAATCTATAAACCACTTTCCATTATGGCCAATTGTCCCATTAGTGTTCCTTTATAACACAAGAAAATCACACATAATGTATTGAACAATTATCATCTCTCTTTAGTCTCCTTTCATCTGGAACATTCCTCACTCTTTGACATTGACATCTTTGTATTGTACAGGCCATGTATTTTGTACAATGTCCCTTAATTTGGATTTGTTTGCTGTTTCCTCATGATTAGATTCGGGCAATACATCTCTGGAACCCTGTTGCAAATATTTTAAAATTCCATGTACTGGATGCTCATTTTCTTATCAACTCATCCCTAAAGCTGCTGTTTCATCCAAATTCTACTCCTTAACTGCATACCTTGATCTAATATAGTCAGTGACTCTCAATCTTGGCTATGCGTTGGAACAACCTAGGCCATACCAGACAAGTTAACCAGAATCTCTTGGGTTGAAACCTGAGCAATGGTATGTTAAAAAGTTTCCCAGATGATTCTAATATGTAGCCAGGGGTTAGTTGGTTTGTTCTTACCCTTGAATAGGTATTAAATTTTCTTGGTGTAATGTGAGAATTGACATAGTTTGAAGACCTTCCCATTCCATCCATCTTGATTAAACTTGATTAATAAAAGCCAAAGTCTTGCATGCCAGCAAGAAGAGCTGTTGATTCTCACTGTACCCCATATCCTGACAGTTTCAATTCCTCATAACCTGATGGACATTTGTGGGTACATTAGCAACCAGGCAATACCAAAAGAGTGCCCAATTGTCTCCTTCTTTTGAGATACACTAGCAGAATAGTCTTGCTCTCGAGAGGTTTGCTTTAACCTTGGCACTATTGACATTTGGGGCCAGATAATTCTTCGTGACAGTGAACTGTCCTGTGCATTGTAGGATGTTTGGTGCGAGCCCTGGCCTCTATCCACTAAATGCCAGTATCACCCCCCTAATTGTGACAAAATGTTTGCAGATATTCTCAAATGTCTCCTGGGAAGGGAGGAATTGCTCCCTGTTGAGAAGCACTGCTCTGTACATTCCTGCTTCTGGATCTTTGATCGAAGTATTCTTCACACCCATCTCCTTTTGTCAGTTGAATCGGGGGTGGTATGGTATATATGTGGCTATAAACATTGGCTTGGTTATCAGACCATACTGGGTTCAACTTTTTGATCTGCCACTTACTGTAGGAGAGCCTTGCTCAAGTAATTCTGCCTTTGTAACTCTCAGTCTTGTCATCTGCAAAATAGGAATAATAAGAACAGCTCCTTCATAGGGTTGTTGTGAAAATTTAATGAGATAATGCACAAGATGTGTCTGATGAATAGTAACTCCCCAAAAAGGGGTTGCTGAATGAGCTAGTGCATATAAAGTGATGAGTTAGTGTTTGGCATATGATAACTCAGTAGCTGTGAGTGGTTGTTGTTATCATCCTTATTAATGATGAAACTATGGCACAGAGTGATTCAGAGTCTTGGTCAAGATCACAGAGCAAGTTAATGGTAGAACTAGGAACAGAATCCATGCCTTAGTACTCCTAATAAAATGCTGTCTACCCCACACAAAGCTTTGAAATACCAAGGACGATTCCAGGAAAGATGAAACTCTTGACCAAGTTAGCTCTGGGCAGTGCCATAATATCCCAGGCTTGGCAGTAAAAGTGAGGTGATTAATCATTTTGAATTGGAGAAGTCAGAACTAAGGCCATTCAAGGGAGCATTTAAAGGTATAGAATCTCTTACCATCTCCTGAAAATAATTTTTTTTTAAATGAGAACAGAAAAGTATTAGGAATACTTTAATCTCTTATAGCCAGGAACTGGCACACCAGAACACTGAACCTTTACAAGATGTCAACCCTTAACAGTTAAAAGGATCTTTGCTGAAAACTTAGGTGAACATAGTAAAGATGAACACTCAGATTAGAAGACCACACACACACACACAAAAGCACACATGGCAAGGCAAATTAAACTCCCAGGAATACATAGCAGGCACCTCCAGATACTCAATAACCATGTTATAACGTAAATAACTAAGAGGGCTTTCTCTCCCTATAAAGCTGTATTTTAAAGGGGATTCTACTGGTTCCAATGAAGCCTTGGAGAATACTGCCAAGATGCTGTAGCTTTTTACGAAATATCAGGGTAGAGAAGTTCATTCATCATAACCAGTGGGCCAGAAGCCTGCGCCATCCATTCCTTCTCCTCTTCAATAAAGAAGTTGGGTATTAATTAAACTGAAGGAGTCTTAGTAGAGTGGTTAGTGTGATGCCTCAGGGAGGTATGTGGACACACATGCATGTGCATACATGTGGGACATGTGTGTAGGGGTGTGTGTGTGTATGTGTGGCTATTTTACTGAAGAAGAGAGATGTCATCTTTTCCCTAAATCAATCATTTCCAAAGGCAATGTTAAAAATATTATCAATCAGTACAGTTCTAGAGTACGCATTAGCCATACCCCTATGGCAGAGGCCAATGCCGTGCTAGGTGTTACCTCTTTAGTTGCTGGTTGGTCAGGAGGTTCCTGGAGAAAGGGTCAGGCAGCTGAGGTTTGGGGTAAAGTGAGGGAGGGGGAGAAGAAAAGTCAGAGACACCAGGCCACAGCTACCGAGGAATGGCAGTAGGGAATTAGCTTGATATTTTAACAGGCATGCGCTGACTAACAGCAGCCCTGGACATATGTCCAGTTTATGGCATCTGCCTTTATTATAGGGGTTTACAAGACCAGCTGTCACGAGCAGAATTTCTCAAACTGTGTCTACAATTGGTCTGTGCATGAAAATACCTTGGTTTGCTCATCAGAACCACAGATTCCTGGAGTTGCCATCTGGGAATGAATGTTTTAAACAAGTTTCCCAAGTGACAATTAAGCAGCTATGGGTTTCAATCCACTCTTCAAAAAGTGTATTTAAACAATAAGAAGCTACTTGTGGTTAAGAAAGCAGGCATGACTTCAAAACGAGTGGAAAGGGAGATTTGAATTATTTAATCAGAGAAAAGGAAGGCTCACCAGTGATGTAGCAGCTTTCAAACAGTACCAATTAGCCTGTAGAAAATGGGTTCCTCTGTGCTCCAAAGAGAGCTTGAAAAAGAGAACTGAGCTAAACATTTTTCTCTTATTTTGTTATTTTTCTGTTTATTTTTATTGGTGATTCTAATTTATTAATAATCAGAGATGCCATATGTTGAACAGTTACTATATGTTGGGCGTTATTCCAAAGATATTATAAGGCATGATCTTTTTGATTTTATTAACAGACCTAGGGAAATATTAGTGCCCCCATTTTACAGATAATGAGACTAAGGCTCATAGTGGCTAGGTAATTACTTTGTCCAAGGTCACACAGGTAATAAGTAGCAGTTTTTCTCTAGCATCCATTAACCACTATGCAAATCTGCCTCCCATTATCATCATTAATGGTAACTTTCTTTCACCTAGTACCACCTACACTGGAAGCACTATAAAGTCAGGGACACTTTCTGTCTTGTTCATTCCTATTTGCCCAGGGCCTAGCAAAGTCATAAACTGCCCAATTAAAATGTTTTAATTGCATAAAAGAGAAAGTTGAATGACACGTATTTTAGAACAACTACTTCGCATTTTCCCTAATAAGCATATATTATCCAAAAGAGACCACTCAAATATCCAACATACAACTTGTGTTACTGCTCTATTATTGTGGTTACTGATACCTCAAAAATAGGTCACACTGGGCTGGGCGCGGTGGCTCACGCCCGTAATCCCAGCACTTTGGGAGGCCAAGGCGGGCAGATCACGAGGTCAGGAGATCGAGACCATCCTGGCCAACACGGTGAAACCTCGTCTCTACTAAAAAAATACAAAAAAATAGCCGGGTGTGGTGGCTGGTGCCGAGATCGTGCCACTGCACTCCAGCTTGGGTGACAGAGCAAGACTCTGTCTCAAAACAAACAAACAAACAAACAAAAGGTCACACTGGTCAAGAGAAAATGATGCTGTCTTAATCCTTAAATTTCTCTGAAAAGATGACCCTCTATCTTCATCTATTGAATATGTTTGTGTTCATTTCTAAATCTCACTGTGAAACCAAAGCCTGTTTTTGGACCACTGATCTAGAGCTTAGGAGGAGACGTTCATCTTTATGATTCAATGATGTCCCCATAAGTAATCTTATACTTGAAGTTATTGATGGCCAAAGTGTACAGATCAATTTGGCAGAGAACTGCTTTCAGGTCCTTCCCGGCTTTCAATGCAAATAGCTTTACACCTTTCCAAAAAGCCAATTCCAGAGGCAAAGGCAGGGTTCTGGCCCCAAGTTAAATCTGTCTTTTCCTCTAAATATTAAACATACAACATAAAACCTCAGCATTCCAGAGTTAGGTTATCTATTCTAAACTTTCATTCCAGAAGTAAGAAATATTAAGCCCAGAGCACAGGTGATGCTCAAAATATTTGGAAATCTTTCTGCATGGAAACTGCCCGACCAGGGGCTGGCAGGGAGGCAATAAGCCTTTACTGACTGAATGATGGAGAAATCCAGGGAATCTCAGGAAAGGGGCTAAGTGGCCAAGGTAGCATTGCAGGGCTCCTGGGTAAAGGATATTTACCAATATAAACATATTCAGTCCAGGTGTGGTGGCTCACACCTGTAATCCTAGTACTTTGGGAGGCTGAGGTAGGAGGATCACTTGAGCCCAGTAGTTCAAGACCAGCTTGAGCAACATAGCAAGACCCTACCTATAAAAACAACATTAGTTGGGCATGGTGGTACACACCTGTAGTCCCAGCTACTCAGGAGGCTGAGGTGAGAGAATCACTTGAGCCCAGGAGATCGAGGTTGCAGTGGGCTGTGATTGTACTACTATACTCTAGCCTGGGCAGAAAAGACCCTGTCTCTCTCTAATGAAAAAAAAAAAAAATCCAACCATATTTCAAGAATCTGAAGAAGAGGTACAGACATACCAACATGAACTAATATTAGCCATGGCCCAGAGGAAAAGTGACTTATTCCCAGGAAGTCAGTGGCAAGGACAAGAACTCTGATTTTCTGACTTCCCTCCCTAGGTATCTGTGCAGCCTTGCTCAAGATACTTTCCCTTTGTCCTCAATATTCAGGACTGCCTTGATGGTGGGTTGTCATCAACATAACCCTTTGGATATAATTTGAACACATCAGTTTTCCAAAGGCCCGGTTAACTGAGATATTAGAATATTTTCCCATTTTATTATGAGGTTTTAAAATAACTCTTTACTACTGCAATTAAATATAAGTATGAATATTACAAACTCATCACACTGATTTAAAATGAAGAGAAGCAAAGCGAACTTTCCTCGTGGTAAAAGTAGTATAATTTTAAGTACTGAGCAAAGCCCTACTGTGTGCTTGGATTTTTAACACTCCACAAACCTTTCCAAAGACCTAGTTGCTGAATCTAGGTGGCAGTTGGTTAGATTGCAGGTGCCAGATGGTTTAGAAAAATTGGGAAATGTGACTTGTATGGATTTTAAAAATTATATTCTGGTAAATTTGGTTTATAACATCAGAGATACTTGATTGATTTTTTTTAAATAAATGAGAAATAGCTTGAACTGTTGCCCTAAAGGATAAAGGGATAGAGTTAATGTGGGCAGAAAATTTGTACCTTCTCATTGCAAAATATGGTGAAAGGTTAAGAACTCAAATAACAATTTAGTTGAAAGGCCTTAGAGCCTAAAAGTGGCTCTTAGGTTGGAGTAAGGATATTTAGTCTCGGCAGAGTGGGCATCACTATTCCACTCTGTGACTCCGGGGATGTGGGGGTGCAATTGCAAAGCTGGTGAATGATCCAGCCCAGTGAGGCCACTCCAATGTTTCTGCTGTCCCAGAAGGGGGAGATAATGTCATGACTATCTAGAAGGGAATGACTTGCAAACATGAACTCCAAAATTGGTAAAAGGAAGAAAAATCACTAATTTTAATAAAACCCAATAGACCAGAATGTGTAGTTTGCAGGAGCTCCCCAGGTGACTCAGCTCATTTGTTAAGATTTTGGTACTGCTGCAGCAAAGGAGAAACTGACATTTGCATTATGACTATTCCTAAGTGGTCCTCAAGCTTTTCTGCTGAGGGGGGAGCCTGAGACACAAGTGAGAACAGGCTGGTGCCCGAGTGAGTCACTGTGATGGAGTGCTGGCCGCATGGCATCCACAGCCTATATCGTTTCAGGGCCAGCTACTCCTGGCTACTGTATTCCTGCAGCTCTGTCTCTGAAAAGCTGACACAGTTCTTTTTTCCTGTAGTTTATTTGGGAAAAGCAGTATATTACTGCAATCTTCATGAATTATGGGATATGGGAAAGTATTAAATACTCAACTGTTAAGATGCCTATTGAGACATCCGTCCTCCACAAAAACAGCACTGATTCTTTCAACCTTCATTAATTGTTCTCTTATCTACTTCCACTGAAATCAGATTCTGTACCACACAGGTAGCATTTGGTTATACACTATCTATATATAGCATCTATTTGTTGATCTATACATGTTTGCTTTGCTTTCTCAAATATTTATTAGTTCACTAATAATTTCGGGTCATAATTTCTTTACACCTAGAAATGCACACACACACACACCCTAAAACCTTATTGAATCTCTAGTTATGTGTGTATGTGTAAAATTATGCAACATGTAATGTTCACCACCATTGCACCATTAATGATAACATGTGATGCTTAATCAAATGGATGTTTAAAAATATAAATCAATTTTGGGCTCCACCCTATTTCCAGAGATGGAGCCTGGGACTCTGGATTTTACACAATTGCTCTAGGTGATCTTATGCAAGTGATCCAATATTACATTTTGAGAAACACTGCTGTAGGCTCTAGGCCTGGCACAGTTCTCTGGTAATGTAAGAATTACCTGGAGAGCTGTTAGCAATGGCAATTGCAAAGTCGCAAATAAAGAGGTTCTAATCGAGGGGTTCTGGGATGAGGCCCAGATGCAGGTGATATATGGGTCAGTTTGAGAAAGACCTCTCTAGTAGGTGCCCAACAAGCATTTCTTGGTAAGTTCTTCTAGCTGCTTGAAGATAAGTACATCCTGAATTTGACTATGAAAATGTCTTCCTTACCTACTTTTCCTTTATTTCTTTTTTTGGTATCGAATCATTTTATTTTTCTACCAGATCTTTGCTATTATTGGGTATTATCTTTTAAAAGAGTTTTTATTCTTGTCTAATGTTACTGGAATCTTTTTCAATTTTAATTTTAAGTTCTAGGGTACATGTGTAGGATGTGCAGTTTTGTTACATAGGCCTACTTTTTCTAGAGGCAGCTCAAGAGTTAGAGACTGGACTTCTGGCTATGCCATTTACACAGATGTTAGGTAAGGAGCCCATTCTTTGGGTCACTGTTTTTGAAGCTGTAAAATGATATATTTATGATTACCTTGCATGGTTATTGTGAGAATTAAAGATGAGCTGCACGAAGCTCCTGGCCAATAGAATATTATTAATATATAGCAGCTGTTGTAAACAGGTATTATAAAATTAAGTTTAGCCTAAAGTTGCCTCCTTACATATTTGAAGTGTGGCTTAAAGGTTTCTCCATGCATAGTGAACTGTAACCTAACTGAATGTATAAACAGACTGTAAACTCCAGTCAGCGAGTTTGTGCCAAAGGCCTCCAACTGTTCAAACTGTTCGAATAAGGCAAACACTGACCTATACCCAATCTGGCTGTTTCTGCACCTCACTAGCATTTTCTGTTTGTCATTTTCTTTTTTCTCTCCATAAATCCTTTTTGACTACATGGCAGTGGCAATTTGCAAATTGTTCTTTGCTCCATTAAACTCTTAAATTTAATTTGTCTAAGGTTTTTCTTTTCACACTATTATATATCATGCATCTCTTCTCATTCCCTAAAAGTAAGGATATAAACTTTCCCACAAATGTACTATCTTTACACAATTATGCCGATTTCTAAGGACACATAGCAGAAGTATATGAGAAAGGAGAAGTGAAAGGCATCAAATTCTGTTTTGGCCAGAATAAAGATGGACTGTCCAGGCTGGGGTGGGAGGATTGGCATGATTCTTGAGAAGGTAAAGACATGTACAGAACTTCTGGGAAGCTAGAGAATATTCCAACAGTTTCTCTCTGTGGACTGAAGAACAGACGTGCCCAGGCAGTTAGAAAGAGCACTTCAAGGCCGGGAGTGGTGGCTCACGCCTGTAATCCCAGCACTTTGGGAGGCCGAGGCAGGCAGATCACCTGAGGTCAGGAGTTTGAGACGAGCCTGACCAACATGGAAAAACCCCATCTCTACTAAAAATACAAAAAAGTTAGCCAGGTATGGTGGCACATGCCTGTAATCCCAGCTACTCGGGAGGCTGAGGCAGGAGAATCGCTTGAACCTGGGAGGTGGAGGTTGCGGTGAGCCGAGATCGTGCCATTGTACTCTAGCCTGGGCAACAAGAGTGAAACTCCACCTCAAAAAAAAAAAAAAAAAAAAAGAAAGAGCACTTCAATACTCAACGAGGCAAAGAACCCTCACTCACTGTGGTTATCTAGGAAGTGACTGGCAGAGCCTGCTATCATGCTATGGTGGAGAATGGGAAGAGGTCCTTCAGGTAGGCACAAAACTTTGCCTGAAAGGGAGGCTAACAGATGAGAACACACCTAGCACACCAAGGCCTTTGACTTGTTCACAGAGTGACTCTACAGGTGGCAGGGCTGAGTGACCACACCTCTGCTGGCATTGTGGCAGAAATGGATTTTTGTTTAGCCTCTCAAAGGAGAACTTGGTCTCCACTTTCTGTTCAGTTATACAAACACTTATGTAGCCCAGTTCTGGACACTGTGCTGGGTACTTTGTGAAGGAGGATGGATCACACAGGCCCCTGCCTGGAAGGGTTTAATGTTTACAAAAACCTTTTCTTTTTCCCTCTGTGCTACCCCCTACTTCCCAAAATACACACATGTCTTCCACTCTTAGATTACTGGTACATTTCACTAAACGAATTTCTCTGTCCTGTGATATCATTAGCAGAAGCATGACTTCCATTATGGCTCCCTTTTCATTTAACTTCATCTGATTGAATTTTAGACTCAAAACTTTTCACAGAAGTAGAATATTCATGATCTTTAAGTATACACACATTTAATAGGCTTTCATTGTCATAGATTTAACCTCTTTAGAGAAGATTCAAAGCCAAATCGTGAGGTTTTCCTCAGGGTCTGGCTTGGAGCTTCTTTTTATAGGTGTTCTGGAAAGAGTATGGGACTCCTGGAAGAGGCCGTGGGTGCTGTGAGCAAATAGCTGTTCTTAAATCTCACTTTCCTTATCTGTAAGATGGTGATAATATCAGCCTTCCTACCTCACTGAGTTAGTAAACTAATTTGAAAAGTTACTCACATGAAAGTGCTGTAAACGACAAAGAATAATACAACCCGAGGACATTAATGTCTATCCTTCCCTACACCCAAACCCCCATTCTCTTTTCTTCTTGCAGGGAGGGGAGAGGGTTTTGCTCTTATTCATCCAATGAATATATTCCTGAGAGTTCTTCCTAATTAAGGACTTAAATAAGAACACAGTCAAGCCCTCAGTAGCAGACTCCCTCTCTTTGCTGTCAGAAGTTCTCACGTTGCAGCAACAGGCAGCTGGGCCAGAGAGGACCTGCACAAACGATAGAAGGCTGTTGGGAAGACCTAAAAAAACCAGTCAACTAAAATTAAACCATTAAAAGAAACAAGTAACCATGGCAGTAACTTTTGGAGAGTAGACCAGCTTTCTTGGCTCTGAGGCTTATTCTCTCATGAGGGATCCTTCCAGTTAAGGAATCCCAGGCACCAGCAAGTGAGGTGTGGTGTGAATGGGAATACTGGCTATAACTCTGGCTGGCTGCCCCAGCTGCCCATTTTTAAAGCAGATCTTGAGTTCACCCACCTTCAATATTCCCTCTATGGATCCCCTCTGAGGATTCTAATAGAGGGGAGAATCCTCAACCTATGGATGATTTGAGGCTAAACAGACTAGTAACTGTTGTTTTCCCTCCTGTCTAAACATATACAAAAAGTTATCTGCATTTCTGAAGAAACAGAGAAGCAGAAATGAGGAGTGAAGGCAAGTTTCTCAAAATCCTGATCCCGTTATTTATTCCTTGATTTCCTCTTTCATCCCCAAAGTATAGCTTTTGGCCTAGGAAGACAACCTATTGCCTTGGGCAGGATGCCCTTAGCTTAGTCTCTTTCTGTATCCCAGTTCTAATGACATAGCCAAGTGATCCTCTGATTGATGCCTGTCAACTTGCTAGACTGAAAGTTCCATGAGGTCGGAAGCTGTGTCACTATATCCACAGTGCCTAGCACAACACCCAACAGGGAGCAAACTCAATAAATGCGTATGATGTAAATGTAACATCAAGCTCAGGCTAGTTAATTTCCTTCCTTCCCTTTCTGCAATTCTACAGTTTCTTAAAACACACATGTGAGACTTGCCTATTTAAAGCAGAACTATTTCTGTCATGGGGCTACATATGCGGGAAGCTGGCCATTCTATGGGGCTGACGGGTGGCTGCAGAATGCATCAGCTATGACTGACAGAGCTAGTTTAACAGGGAGCGCAGGGCCACATCTCAGATTCAAAAACTGGGTCTGATGCCAACTTCCTTCCTCTCCTACATGGAACTTCATCACTTGTCTAGTGGAGATAATAACCAACTTCACCATTTTTTCCCCCCAGGCCTGGGTCTCTGGACAAGAACACAGCCTATGGTGAACTGCAACAAACTAGAAAGAGTATTCTTTTTTGAGGCAAACAGTTGGGTTGTGAGAATCTTAAGTTGTTAAGCCTAATACTGGTTGGGACGCCCAAGAGGAAACATAAGATGTCCTTTTTATACTGTAGACCCTATGGAATACCTATGTAAATAAATTATCAGTTTGTTTCCAGATTCATATGTTATAAGAAGAAAAAAGATATTTTATCTTCATGTTATTATGTGTTAATGTAGAGAGTGGGCTGAATATGAGGACAATGGGTATCACGCAGATACTTCTTCACAGACAGTATGTAAGATGACAGCTCCTCATTCCCACCAAGCATTTAAGTTTAGGAAGAGTAGAAAAATAGTGAAATGGGGAATCATTTAAGGGCAATTTGCAAATAAAAATAAAATTCTTATAAATCTATATTAAGGTAACTAACTTTAAAGGTATCTGTGAAAGGCATTGCTAATTATGGATGACCCCCTGCATCAATTCTTCCTTTGAGTAATAGGACCCTCACCTCAAGTTTTACCAGGGAACACAGCTGCTCATCTAGAGACTACATTTTCCAGCCTCCTTTGCAGCTAGGTATTACCATAGTACTAAGTTTGTGCTGCTGAAATGCAAGTGGACGTGATACATGAAACTTCTCAATCTCCTTGTTAAAGATTGTCCTCTATTTCAAGTTTTTCGTTCCCCAAGTTTGGGAAATAGAGACGAGTGAAGCAGCTAACTTGGACTCGCAAGTGGGACCAAGTATGGAGCATGGCATGGCTTGCTTCCAGGATCCCTGAATGACACTGTGGAGCAAAGCTACTGACCCTCTGTGGACTGCCAACCTCTGAACAGTGATGCAGAAAAAAAAAAATGCATCTTAGGTAAGGTGCAGCATCTGTAGGTGTCTTTCTGCAGTAACTCAGCCTGTGCCTCAATACAGGATTTTATCCATTTGGTACTCTAAGAATATGCAGGAAAAACATAGAAAATCATGAACTAATGCAAATTAGAAAATAAATCATAATTTTGTAGGTGGAATCAACAACTGCTATATCTTGTGTATTAAACAACAAACAACATCATAAGTCAGGGATGAGATATTAAATGATGAGAAAAAGAGAATACAGAAAACATAATTGGGATGAAATTTGCAGGAGGCCACTTCGTCTATTCTTAGTTTATTGTTCTGTTCAGTGACAAATGGAAGCCTGCAGCATTTGAACTTTATTTGAACTCTTTCTCCCTCTCTCACAATCGTCATAGTCACCCTTATATTTTCAATGAATTATTGTTCCAGAATAATCTTAAATATCAGTAAATCATTGTGCCTAAAATCATAAAGAAAAATAAACCAAATGGAACAAAGTCTATCTTGAAAATTCAGAAAAAGCATAGAAGGAAATGAATCATTAGAACAGTATTAATATGGTGCTGTCAAGTTAATTGGTACTAGCCAAAGATATATGACTAAAACCATGAAGACGGAAGCCTGAAAGAATTATATTTCCTGCAGTCAACTTATGTATACAGAAATATAGTAGCAAGATCAGGATAATAGGATTTAGATAAAATGACTTTGAGGAAATTACAAAATTTATTGGTGGAATTTGGAAGTCTAATTGAAACTCATGGGAAATAGTAAAATTGATACTACACTCACTCCTCACAATCCCTGACATGAAAGCTCATGGGCCAATACAGCCAGGACTGGCCCACAAAGTGCACCACATTACCAGTGGGCCAGTCATGACCTTCACCTAATGGGCAAGCCACAGTTCCATAAGCAGGAGGAGTTAAAAGTTTAGGAGCAAAGAGCACTTTGCCAAGGTCTAGGAAAGGGTAGAAGAGGACAAGGGGAAGCTTCCGTGATGAAATAAGAAATTTAATCACTGTGTTTCTAAGAGGTCTTTTATTTATATCTTAAAAACTCAACCACAGAGTGGGGGAAAAAAAAAAAGCTGAATCCAGCTGAACTGAAAGAATTTAAATGTTAATTCACCAGTGTTTTTTTTTTTTTTCCACTGGTGTTATTTTTGCTTTTTAAATGAAAGCAAGAAGGGTGAGAGGAAGGGAAAGACAGGCAGGGGGAAGTGAGGAGAAGGTATGATGCTGAGTGACAAGTGTGTGAAGGGAGGCAGCTGTGGAGTGCCACAGAGTCCCAGCGGTGGGAACCAAGATTGCCTACAATGTTAGTGGAATCAGGTGACTTCACCCTCAGGGATTTCCCCCTCCAGGCACTGCAGGGCTTTGATTGGAAGTTCAGAGTGGAGAGTGCTTTAGGAAGGAAAGCAAATGATCATTTAGTGTCTTTTTCTTCCTAACAACAACAACAACAACAACAACAACAAAATTCATAGAAATATGCCCTTAGATTCTATTTTTTTTTCCCACAGACAAGATCACCCTTACTTAGGACAAAACATTTCCTAATCACAAACGTTCTGTGATTCTGCAGCCTAACTTGGCTAGGACTTCTCTCATCAATGTCTTCTAAGGATACACCTGCCCCTGAAATGCAGTTCTGTGGTGCCCTATGCATACCTAAGAAGGAACCCATAGTATAAAGTGGCACATGTACTTTCTTGATCCACAGGGAAAGTAAGTGGAATTTGAGGTGGTAAATGTTGTTTTAAGCAGACAGAACAGCACTGGCAAAGATACAGAGGCATGAATGTGCAGACAGTATTCGGCAACCAGCACAAGTAGCTCAGCTTTTTCCAGTAGTTTACTGATGCCTAAAATTTCTTACATTCTGCAATTGTAATTAAAAGCCTTAAAATACAGATACCCCTTGAAATTGCCTGGTCAGCAAACTTCTTACACTAAATTGTAATTAGTCAGTGGGGCAACTGGTGTAACACCAACCTCAGTTCTTCCTTGTTCAACAGAGAGAGGATACAATGACAGTGCTTGGAAAGCTACCGAAAGGGAAGAGTGTGACAATCGATAAAACTTAGCTAACTCTACTTGAGAGATTAGCTGGCCCCCAAATTAAGCAAGTGGATCCAGTAGATTATAGGCAAGCAATTATTATTTCAACTTTTTAAAAGACAAATGTGTTTAAAAAGTGAAGGTTGGCTTCCCAATATAATTAGTAGATTTGGGGATATTCTTATTATGCTATCCTTTTGCCATATTCTTGGGAGTTGATTTGTTTTTTTGTTTTTTTTTGGGGGGGGGGCGTTGCCCTAAATTGCACAGCAAAATTTTTGCAATTTCCCTTTTAGAGCTTAATTAATGTTAGCATATAATTGAACCTCAAATGATCTGCTGAAATTATACAGAAGCATTCTTAAATGTGAAATTACACAGAAGCATTCTTAGGTAATAGAAAACTTTGTTTTTCCAAATTAACATGTTTTCTTCTTGTCAAGTAAACTTTTAGATTTATTGACCATCCATCCACTTATCCATTGATCCTACCATTCTTTTATTTTTATTATTTATTTATTTATTATACTTTAAGTTCTGGGATACAAGTGCAGAACGTGCAGGTTTGTTACATAGGTATACATCTGCCATGGTGGTTTGCTGCATGCATCAACCCATCATCTACATTAGGTATTTCTCCTAATGCTATCCCTTTCCTGGCCCTCCACCCCCATGACAGGCCCTAGTGTGTGATGTTCCCCTCCCTGTGTCCATGTGTTCTCATTGTTCAACTCCCACTTATGAGTGAGAACATGCGGTGTTTGGTTTTCTGTTCCCATGTTAGTTTGCTTGGAATGATGGTTTCCAGCTTCATCCATGTCCCTGCAAATGATATGAACTCATCCTTTTTTAATGGTTGCATAGTATTCCATGGTGTATATGTGCCACATTTTCTTTATCCAGTCTATCACTGATAGGCATTTGGGTTGGTTCCAAGTCTTTGCCATTGTGAATAGTGCTGCAATAAACATATGTGTGCATGTGTCTTTATAGTAGAATGATTTATAATCCTTTGGATATATACCTAGTAATATTCTTAGCATCTTACTGTGTTTTCCTTAGAATTAAGCTGAAAAAATGACATGCTATGATAACTGACCTTATGAACTTATAATTTCTACTTCTTTGTGCATAATAATAAATATTTTTGGAGATAATCAAATTCATGCCAAAGGATTGTTTTTCTACAACTTCATGGGTGGGTATAGACATTAGCTATATGGTAGCCACACACTGTATATATAAAAGCTTTAATAGATTAGCAAAAATACTAGAGAGCTCTTTCTACTTGTACATATGAAGGACCAGAACATATTATAATATTCAAATAAGAAATTCAAATTGGGATAAACTTCCAAGGGCAAATGCAGTTATTTTTAGCTGAAGAATGACAGCTTCATTCCTTCTTCCCTCTCTTTCTTCTTTATTGAGTATCTACCATCTGCTGGCTATTAGGCCCTGGGGAAGCAGAAACAAAAGACCTGCCATTTTTATGAGGAAAGACAATACAGTGTGGTGAGGGGTATGAGAAAGGCTTGCTCAGATAAGAGCACAGAAGGGGCTAGATAATTTAGGCTAATAGGTCAAAAGCAGTTTCCTCACAAGGGAGGAAACTCTTGACTGATTTTGAAAGTGAGCGGGAGTTGGCTAGGCAAAACAGAGGTCAGGTGGAGAATAGTAATTTGAGTAGAAAATAGAGCACACTGCAAAAGCATGAGGCATAAAGAACAAATACTTTTTTTTTTTGAGAATTGGAAAGACTTCAGAATAGCCTGTACTGTATTTATGTGCATCTTAGTGCAGCAAAGTCAGGTAGTCAAGGGTGCGATGATTGGGGCACCATGTGCCAAGCTAGGGGATTTCAACCTGATCCTGAGAGTTATAGGGAAAGATACAGGATTTTGACAAGGCTTGAATTTCAGAATGACTACTCTGTCATACAAACTAATAATAACAGAATAACCAAAACCTTAATATAAAGACAAACCGACAACATGCATAGATGATTCACGGAATTTAAAAATAGCAAGTAAACATGAAAACATGCTCAACTTCACTTAGAAATTTAATTATTCATTTATTGAATCAGAAAACATATAATTTAAATGTGAACATTCAATTCTAGTTAGTGTGAGACATCCAATCTCATGCATTACAAAGGGAATAATTTGTTATCTCTTTTCTGGAAAGCAATTGGCAAAGTATATCAAAAAATTCAAAAATACTCATATTATTTAACCAAATAATTTCATTTCTAGTAATTGATCTCAAAGAAATAATGAGAGGAAAGAGTTAAAGATTTAAGCACAATTTTTTTTTAAATGAACAAACCAAATGTTCAACAATAGAGGAGTGGTTAAATTATGGTTCATTCATTTCATTTTCTAGACTATAGGGTGGTCATTAAAATCATATTTTAAGATAACTTTTAATGATATGGGATAATGCCTTGTGTGTTGTGTGAAGAAATCAAGCAATAAAGTGATATATGGAGCATGATCCCAATGATGATTAGAAAAACTATTCATGCATTTCTTTTAAAACTGGAAGGAAATGTACCAGTATGCTTACCATGGTTATATATTTGCTTTAAGAGAATGAAAACTTTTTGTTATGTGTCCAAGGCATTTTCCAAGGCTTAAGAAAAATAGTATGAGCACATACCACTTTCACATTTTAACATTTTTAAAGGGAAATATTAATTTATCTGTAATATGAAGGCTGACCTGGAGAGTGACAAAAAATAAAGACAGAAAAACTATATTTAAGGGCAGCTGCAGTAATCAAAAGAGAAAATGTGTGGGCCTGGGCCAACTTAGCGGCAGGAACATAGAAAAGAAAAGAAGGCTTCAAAGGAGAGAAAATCCATACTGCTTGGTAAAGGGGCACAGGAAGAAGGAGGAGTGGGGTGACTTGTAAATTCTTGGTGGATCTGGGGGGAGAAGTTGATCTGAGGTAATGAAGACAGGAAATATCTCCCTCCACATGCTTTGTTGGCTGTTTCTTGGGAATGTGCAAGTGGAGACATCCAGTTAACAGCTCCATTTACAGATCTGGGCCTCATAAGACAGATCTGGGCCTGAGACAGAGAGGGAAGCCTCAGCATACATGTGAAACCTGAAGCCACTTTGGTAGGAGAGACATAGAGATGAGCTGATGGCTCAGGACAGAACCTGGGAGAATGGCATTGGAGGGAAGGATGAAGAAAGAGAAGGTGAGAATGGAGATGAGTAGTAGCTGGAGAACAGAAGAACACCAGAAAAGAAAAGCCTGACAGAAGCTTAGGAGGATACTTGTGTCAAGAAGTAGAGAGGGGTCACCTGTATCAAAAGTTGAAGAGGGGCCAGAGTAAGAATGCAAAGTGTCTACCAGAGTTGGCAGGAAGCAAAAGCAGTTTTTGAGGCAGGAGATAAAGGCAGGACTGCAGGGAAGCAAGGAGAGATGACAAATCTACTATTTAAAGACCCCGAACACTTAAGAGAATAAAAAAGACTGAAGGAAACATGGCATCAAAAGAGCATCAGTTGTTAGGATGGAAGAAACCCAAGCAAGTTTGCAAATTGAGAGGTTGGAGCCAGAGGAGAAGAGGGTTGAATATACAGAGGTTGAAGATTCAGGAGAGTTGATGGATTTGGGGAAGCAGCAGGAGGGAGGATCTAGACACAAGTGTTCTCTTAGGCCAAAAACAAATTTGTTCTCAATGAAAGTGGAAGGATGGAAGCAAGGAAGTAGGCTATGGAACAGAAATGAGCAAACTTATTATTTTTTTTAACAGCAATATTCATCGATTATAAGGTCACCTTTTATGCAGTGGTTAAGAATGCTGGGGAGTCACACTGCCTGGGATTATAGTCCAATAGCTTCGTGTGTGTGTGTGTGTGTGTGTGTGTGTGTGTGTGTGTGTGTGTGCTGTCTTTGGCCTGCCATGTTGATTTCCCGACTGGGAAAGCTGGTCAGAGCATGTGAATACCCAGTTGTTTGACGGTTATATTTCTCACTGCATGTTAGATGACCTTCTGGTTTACACATCAGTCTTATATGAGCTTGCTTAGTGGGTATGTGGTCCAGAGAGATTGAGCCACTTTTGGAATATTGATGATACCATGTTTCTGAGTCAAAAGAGTGGAGGGTCATTCACTAGATTATAAAGACTTCACCAATGCAATGTCCTTTGAGATACCTCTTGTGACCTTCCCTGGTGACATATTTTGACATCACATATTCCCTTCTGACTTAAAAATAATCATGTTAGCAGAGAGTGTAATTGATCCTCATTATGCCCTATCTGACTTTAAAAATACCTAATAAATAGACACATATGTTTCTCTTTTCTTCTTTAAGGTTGCATTTACATAATATATAATTCTTTGTAACTAATTGAATTTCATATTTATACATTTTAAAAATTCAATATGATTTATCTTCACTATACGTTAATAATTAAATCATTAGGTAGGGAGGAATAGCAGCATGAAATAAAATTATATGATACCCAGAGGCCATCTGGCCCACCATTTAGCTTCTTATTTGTACATACATATTTCCTGAACAAGTGTCTATGATGTTATGGAAATCTCCAGGAGGAGATCAACAACATAAAAAAGCTACCAATTCCCTATGACAAGATTCATGAAAACACTGAATCACCTTCTTATGCAATACGTTAAAAAAATCTGTAAATCTCTTCTGCTACCAGTTTCTGCTTTTAATGGAGTAGCCACAATAGGTAGCAAGTCACACAGAGATTTAAAACCAGGCCTTCAAGAGGTCAGATCCTGTCTCTTTCCATTATACCCAGACACATCCACCAAAAATACTCGAAATTACTTCTTCATTTTCTTTCCTTACAGTACAAACTCTTCCAAAATGTTTTTCCTCACTTCTGAACTCCCCTTCAAGAGAACTTTATGATAAATGCTCCATACTACTTATAGTGTCCCTTTATCATGTTTCAAGGACCTGATCCTGAACTTGCACAGCTCTGCAGAACTGGCATATTCTCACTGCAGCAGGCACCCCATGGAGCATCCAATTTTGCAAGAAAGAATTTCAGTGCAAAAGGAGGCTCTACAGACACTGATTGGCTCAGCATGGGCTCTGCCAGGCCAGCGAGATGAGAAGATACAGCCTCTTGTCACTTCAGAGGGAATGAAGAAGTGAGGATACTCTCAAAAAGCAAATAATCAGAGTAAAGCTTCTTAGTCCTGGTATGGTGAAAGGGTCTTATACCACCAAGCTTTTCCTGAACCTCCAGAGGGTGCAGAAGTGCTAACTGACCTGAATTCTGGGCTCTTACTAAAATGACAACCACTGCACAGTCCGGGTGGGTAGAATAGACACCCCCCTGCTTTGCCTGAAGAAAGGAATGGGGAGGAGAAATGTTAAGAAGAGCCAGGATTTCCCACAAGTAGAGGCACAGAATACATAATTTCTTCAGATTCCATGAAGGACCAAATTAAATTTGAATTTGCCTATATATTCTAAATATTCTGATGGAAATAGGAGTAACAGTCTGCAATTCTTTGAGTTGCTAAGAAAGTTCCATTCTTTTCATGTGAACTATTTCCTAAGACAGAGAAGTGTGTCACATTTTCAGAATGCTTCCTGCTCAAGTTAGTTCAAATTAAAGTCTAGTTTTCCGTACAAATCACTTGAATGTAATTCTTTGAGCCCCAAACGTTTTATAGAGAGAACGAGAAGGAAAAGAACAAATAGTCTGAGGTGAGAACTTCTTTCTAAAGAGGAGACAAAGTGAGTGAAAATGGAACTGAAACACTTTGAAACAAATTTCACATGCTAAATATTCCACCAAATATCAAACTAGTTTGAAAGCTTTATTTAAGTCCTGGAGATCTAACATGCACCAGAAGGGAGTCGTTAATTTATGTAAATTGCATTACAAAGTCTATTCTATTGCTTAGTGACAAAGTGCCTAACATTAATACTGCGGTTTCTAAAATGCAATTATCTTCTCAGCAGCTTAGAAGGGAAAAATAATCCTAAAAATAATTAACTTACAAAAGTACATGTCCTTCAATACTGTGAAATATTTTACATGCCTTTCCAACTCAGCCAAAAGTCACCCGTAGTTGTAAATATGACTGATTTTATGTGAGGTCATAGATGTCACTCAGTGTAGGGCAATATTATGTCAATGCTCAAATTAAAAGTAATGTTGGGCTGGTGGTAGTGGTGAGGGCAATATTGAGCAAACCAGGTATCACACTTTGAGAGATCTGCCTTAGGCTTATCCCAATTTACACTGCATTCTTTGCTAATGGCTCAATTCTTACAATGCGATGTTACCAGTACTTATGCTAAGCCAATAATTTTTCTGATTTTGGTAAATCTTAATATTTTCATGGACCTGAAGATTCTCCCTCACTTTGGTAAATACCATACAAACTAATCAGAGTTGGAGAATCTCTATTTAAAAAACTACCCAACTTAAAACACTTATACTGCTATTGGGAATGTAATTAGTTCAGCCACTGTGGAAAGCAGTGTGGAGATTTGTCAAGGAACTTTAAACAGACCTACTATTCAACCCAGCAATCTCACTACTGGGTATACACCAAAGGAAAATAAGTCATTCTACCAAGAAGACTCATGCACTCATATGTTCATTGCAGCACTATTTGCAACAGCAAAGACATGTAATCAACCAAGATGCCTATCAACAGTGGACTGGATGAAGAAAATGTGCTTTATATACACCATGGAATACTATGCAGCCATAAAAAAGAATGAAATCATGTTTTGCAGCAACATGGATGCAGCCAGAGGCCATTATCTTAAGGGAACTCATATAAGAACAGAAAACAAAATACCCCATGCTCTTTTAAGTGGGAGCTAAACACGGAATACACACAGACACAAAGATGGGAACAACAGACACTGGGGACTGCTTGTGGGGGAAGAATGGGAGGAGGTTAGAAAGCTACCTATCCAGTACTATGCTCACTACTTGGATGATGGGACACACACAATTTACCTACATAACAAACCTGCATGTATACCCCACGAACCTCAAATAAAAGTGGAGAAAGATGTACCCAACTTAAAGGAGTAGAAACCTAGACATGATTTCCCAGAGTCACATCATCAATGCATATGGCTTTCAAGAGCACCAGTACTGGTGGTCCCTCTAATGCAAACATTTTTAGGACTTATAGTTCATGACAGAGAATTTAGTGCAGAGTTACTTTCAGCAGAGATGACTGATTTATGGCAGCAGCAGCAGTAACAACTATAACAGTCATAATGGTTATCTACTCTGTATCTACATGGGATTGTTCGAGTGTGGCTCACCACTACCACCCTGTCCTGAGAATACAGCTTTTCCTCATTTTCTCACATGAAAACTTGAGCTACTAAGAAGGCTTTCTTCCCCTCCCTGGCCCCCCTTTTATAGATTAAAACTTATCCTGTTATTTTCTCCTAAAATAAAAGTAGTATTACCACTTATTGCCTTGAAACCTGGATCAACTTATTTGACTTCTCTGTGACTTATTTTTCTCATCTGTAAGATGAAGATAAGTGAATACCTACCCTCACTGGGTTATTGTGAGGATTGAATGAGTCAATAAATATAAAAGTTATTATAATAATGGAATACAATATTGAACACAGTAAGTGCTCAGTAATTGTTAGAATTGCAAATATCATTTTTAAAATATATATACATAGGGACTGAAAGAAACTTCACTACTTAATTGGTTATAAGGTGAGCATACCAATGATATGGAATCTAATTATATTACATTTTTATCATATACATGAAGATAAAGTAATTATTAAAAGTATATATAGTATGTATATTGTAAACTCCAGGGCAACTGATAAAAAAATTTTAAAATAATTTAAAAGAAGCCAAATGTAAAGTAAATGTAAAAGCAAAACGAAATAATCAAAATGCTCAATGAATACACAAGTGGGAAAAAAGAGGGAAAAAGGGAATAAAAATAGATGGAACAAAAAAATAATGGAAAATGTAGACTTTAATCCAATCATACCAATAATTACATTAAATATAAGTGATCTAAACAAGTAAATTGAAAGACAAAGATTATCAAATTGATTAAAAAAGCAACACTCAACTACATGTCCTCTACAAGAAAATTCATTTTAAATACAAAGCCATATATAGGTTTAAAGTCAATGAATGGGAAAAGATATGACATACAAACAGTAATCATAAAAGGATGGAGTGACTATCTTAAAGCTTTATGATAGAAATGGTATATAAAATTTAAAAATACACAATGGCCATATCTATATCTAAATCTGTTTGTCTTTAACTCTCTATTAAAGAATCCACAGATCCCTGATAAATCAAACTAGGAAATAAAATGGAATTAATTTTATTTTATACCTTGCCTCATATGCTCTATTGTTACCGAACCAAACTTACTAACACCTTTTTATTTTATTCTTTGAAACCATATGTTATGACATTTATTTCCTTAGCTGAAGTTCAGAGAAAATAGAATAATGAGTAGGAATGTTGGACTGACAGCTGTATATTATTTCTGACTAGCTAAAAACACATTTAAATTCTTGTCAATGATTAGGCACATTCTTTGCTATTAAATGATCACATTCTAAAGATTTCACTCAGCTAGAAGAAGAAACTAAAATGAAGTCTTATTTTCAGATTTCGTCAGCAAAGACTAAGCCTTAATTAAAAAAATGAAAACCCAAAACAAAACGAAAGAGATAGGTTATCTAAACTAAGATTGTGGCAACTAAAGGGACACCAAGACTCTTTTGCCATTTTTTTTTTTAATCCGAAGTGCCAAAAATCCCCAAAACAAACAACAAAAAAATCAGCGTGGGAAAACTGAAACATCTTGTCCCACCATGAAAATCTGGGCCATATTTCTTTCTTGTAGGAGGAAATGAAAATTCCAACACTAGTGCTAAAATAGAGTAGGTGGAGATGAAGGAAAATATTTATCAACATGTAGTTAACACCATTGGATTTAAGAGACAAGAACAGATGAAACATACCCTACTAACATAAAACCCAACAGGATTCAATAATTGAGAATGCCTCTTATTCACTCTGGTCCTTCCCAGTGTCTGCATCTGTAAAATGGGGACTGAGCCCTCTTAAGATAGCTGTAAGGACTGCAAAGATACACAGGTATGGCCCTCCGGATAGCAGTACCTCTGCTCAAGGACCCTAGGAACTTGGCCAGATGTGAATGATCCTGGGATAGATTCTACTCCCCAAGCTGGGACAATTAAATCCTCTCTGGCATTTGACATTTCACAAGCAATTTAACACATTCATTCATTCAACAAACATCTATTAAATGTGTACTAAAGGCACTGTTCTAGTCTCTGTTGAACAAGACTGACAAAGCTTGTTCCCTGTAGGCTTACACTCTACTGGTGGATACAGACAATAAACAAATAGGAATATATTAGATTTTATGCAATGGTGAACATATAACAATGGTGAAGTGATGAGAAGTGACTGAGTAAGGGAGTAGCTATTTCAGGTCAGGTGGTGAGAAAGACCTCTCTAGGGAGGCAATAAAAAGGAACCAACCACATAGAAAATTGAAGGCAGATAATTCCAGGATGGAAAGAAGACCAGTGTGTCCCGAAGAATAACAAATAAGGGAGTGAGCACATAGAGGGGAGTCTGGACAAACAGATGGAATCCTGTAGTACTTTGTTGGCAATGGTAATGTGTTTGGAATTCATTCTAAGCACAACAGGGAGCCACTGGAAGGTTTTGTGCATAAAGTAACATAACCCAATTTGTGCTTTCCAGTGACCACTTTGGCTGCTAAGTGGAGACTGGATTATGGTACAGCAAGTGTAGAAGCCAGGGGACTGTTAGGAAGTGACTGCAGTTTCAAGAAGGAAGGTGATGGGATCAAGGTCAGAGCTGAGTGGAGAGAAGTGGAGTGTGAAGGTGAAATCAATAGGACTTGCTGATGTGGAGAGTATGGGAAAGAAAACAGTCAAGGAAGAATGCTCCATCTGTGGCCTGAGCAACTGGGCGGGTGATTGTATAGTTTCCTGAAATGGAGAAAATGGCAGGGTGAGCTGACTTTGGGGGCAGCAGGGAACCTCAGAGTTCCGTTTTGGCCATGTTAAGTATGAATGCTATATTAGACATCAAGCGATGTGTTGGATCTCAGTACCAGGAGACATTAGAGTTGAGTCATATTTATAGTGATGTCCAAGAGAGGATCTGCAGACTCTGCTGCCCAGATCACCAGAGTGACCCTGATTTCTGCCATTCTGCAATTTTGTTGTTTAGATTTGCTGTGATTGCATGAGATACTCCTGCTTTCTTTCAATAAATTACGCTTTTTGCAAGCTAGCTTTTCAGTTTCTATTGCTTGCCACTCATTAGGACCTAAACAAATGCTTGGTGTTTAACCAGATCATTTCTAAGGTTATTTCCTGCTTTGCTACCTTATGAAATTAAGAAGTAATTTTTAACTCCAAACATGGTATCAACTGAAACTTGGGGCATTGATGGTGGCCACAGCAGACAATGGCTACACTAATAATAACCAGTATACTTTATTGAATATTGGCTAGGAGAGAGGCACTGTGCTCTGGGCTTTTATAGATTTTATCTCATTTAGTGCTTACAACAAATATTCTGAAGAGCTGGTGACCTCCTTATTTTATGGATGATAAAATTGAGGCTCAGGGGCTTATGTGACCCATCTAAGGTCACATAGACAGTAAGTATTAGAGCAGGGTTTCAAACCCAAGTGGGGCTGACTCCCAAGAGCATCAGTCAACCACTGCATATACTGTTGGAGGCAGGTTTTCTCTGCCATGGCAGGAAATGATTCAGTGAGGGGCAGAAAGAAATTCATGACCCATACGGTGGTGGTGGTACAGGAACTGCAGTAACTCACTTTCTGGGTTCACTGTAGTTCTGGCCGTTGCAAGATTTGCCATCACAGAACCCTAAATAGAATGTGAGAGTTTTCGCTCTATTCCCTCTTTAGCTCTGGGTCCTGCGTTCCTTAGTGTTATTCAGCCAAGCAGAACCAACACGAGATGTATATCTTCATATTAGCCTTGTGTACTTACTGGGATCTTATGATTTGGAGGGGCATGAGATATCCTCAGCAGTCAGCCATTTTACAGATTGGAAAACCAAGTCTAAAACTGTTACTTTCCAGGATTACATGGCTAATTAGTTAACAGTTAAAATTTAAAGGCCAGGTATCTTTTAAGTCTATGCCTAATGTAATAATTTCCAATATCATTATGGTGCTACTTCTTCTCCTCGACCATGAGGCCTTGGAGACTTTGCTAGTGGGATGGGTCACCAACTGTATGTTCTCAATCTTGTCCCTTCTTAAATAGTATAACCACCATCATTGTAACCCCTGCCCAGCTCCGGATATAAAACGTTTCCAGTACCTTAGAAGGCTCGTTTCTGCCCTCTTCCAGTCAATAACCACCTCCTCCAGTCCTCAGGTTGACCATTATTCTGACTTCTGTCACTATAGATTAGTTTTGCCTGTTCCTAAATTTTGTGTAAATGGAATGATAAGCATGTACTTTGAAAATCTGTTCTCTTTTACTCTACATTTTGAGAGTGAAATTGTGAGAGTCATGCATCCCATTGATGACTGGTGACTACATTTATTCATCTATTTTTTGGTATGGACATTTGGATATTTTCCACTTTGGGGCTATTATGAACAAGGCTGCTGTAAACATCCTTGTGCATGTCTTCTGGTGGAAATATGTACTCATTTATCTTGAGAATTAGAAATACCAGATCATACAGTAGATATATATTTAGGTCTGGAAGATACTGCAAAGTTTCCCAAAGTGGTTGTAATAATTTGCCCTCCCGCTGGCAACACAGGAGAGTTCTAGCTGTTCCACATTCTTACTAAACCTTGGCATTGACTGTCTTTTTGCTTCTAGCCACCCTGTTGGGTGTGTAATGGTGGTTAATTATGGCTTTAATTTGCATTTCCCTGATGACTAATAATTCTTGCCATTTGGATATCTTCTCTTTTTGAAATGTCTGTTCAAGTATTTTGCTCATTTTTAATTGGGTTGTTTGTTTTTCTCTTACTGATTTTCATGATTTCTTTATATATTCTGGAAATAGGTCCTTTGTCAGATACACGTATTACAAATATCTTCTTCCAGACTGTAGCTTTCCTTTTTATTCTCTGAGTGCTGCCGTTTAATGATTAGGAGTTGTTAATTTTTAATAAAGTCTAATTTATCCATCTTTCTATTCTGGTTAGTGCTTTTTGTGTCTTATTTAAGAAATCTTTGCTTACCCCAAATCTTGTATCTTTAAACTCAGGAAGCTCAGAAGCCGTTTAGAAGTTGTCTGTTTATTTGACAGGTTTGTAAAATACTGACAATTAAGCTTTCTTCAGATATGAGAGGAAAGATGTGGAGGGGTTGGAAGAAAAGAAGCACAGTGGTACTGAGGCAGGGAGAAACCTACAGAATGCCCTGGTGGTTTTAGGAGGTGGAGAGGAGGGGAAGGGAGGCAGTAATCAAGGACTTATAATTTGGGTTGGCAGGGGGAATTTTTCTTGAGACAAAATAACAGTTAACAACCATCAAACAAGTCTGATATATATCAAGCCCATGCTTTTTTGTTAAAGACAGTATTTAACGCCTCACTAAGCAATTGCACAATTTACTAGAACGAGGGGTGCCCAGTAGAACACTGTGCAAATGACAGGTGTGTGAACGATCTTATGCCTTTATTGGAACAAGGTAGACTCAAATAAATAGAATTATCCAGTGCTTGTATTGGATGCTTCTAGTGCATCACTTCATAGTCTCCTAGTCCCACCTATCTCAGTCTAGCCCCTGCTGCCATAGCCAGTTCTGTTACTTCACGCAATTCTGATTAGCTTCACGCAGTTTGCAACCTGAGGACCTCACTTCACATCACTGCCTGGCTCCTTCCATCCTAGGCTTCTCTGCGGACACAAAGGCAGGCACCCCAAGACACCACTTGGTAGTCAATGCATGCACAACCCATGGAGTTAACAATCTGTGGAGAGAAACTTTGATGCATGGTGGCTGGGAGCTAATGGATAAATGCTTCCCATTTTCTTACTCTGGACAGGAGGTTCTATACTACACTTCATGTAGCTTCTCGGGTTTTCCACAGAATCCAGCAGACAGTCACCATAACACGGGCCTGCTCCATTCCCGGTCATCACGTTGGCTCCACTTCCTTCTTTACTTCTCTTCACTTGGCCCTCATTCCTGCTTGTTGGCTCCCAGTCACCATTAAAGCACCTGCACTCAAGTTTTTGTCTCAGACTCTGCTAGACAGTAGGCTAAGATGCCACTAAATAAGACTTCTGCTTGATTGATTTTTGTCTCGTCTGATTCAAGTGTGAGCCAATTTTACACTTTTATAACTTCAAAGAAAGACTCATACCTTTACTAGAAAAGGTATAATTATATGAATTAAGTCCAACCAATCAGCTACATGGGAAATTTATTCAACAATCAACATGAGATTCTCTGTTAGCCATGGAGCTGAAAATATTTCACCATAGACAGCTGCTGGAGGGGGACCAAGACCATCATGTTGGTTTATGAGCTAGTCAAAGCACTGAAATTAGTTAAACCAATTCAACATATGAGAAATACACTAAACAGTTGACTGTCCTGGAAATGTGAACAAGTCATTGGCCCACAAAATCACTGCCTAGTCCTGCTCTCTGCTGAAGGCCTTTTTTTTTTTTTTCATGATTACCACTTTGTATGCCTGGCATCAGTCCTGGTGAGCCAAGGTGCTCAGTACATGTTGCTGAGGTGGTCAAGAGAGAACCTTTATAGGCACTGCCTGAGGCAGTAATGAAAGTGTGCTGTGGCCACACCCAGTGTGCTACACAGCAGGGTGGTTTTGTACAAAATGCCTCTGATTACAGGGGATATGGTGAGGAGTAGGCAGGGTGCCAATGGCAGTGTGGCATCTAAGGGGGCTGTATGGCTCCAAGACTGGCTTGTCTCCATGTCCAAAGAGCCAAACGATGAGAGTTGTCAACAGACGGCTCCACTGAAATCCCCTATTCCTTGGCCTGTTCAGTACATTTCTCTTCCAAGAATTCCAGCCCAACCATAACTGTGTGTATGAAGAAAGATGACCCACCAGCACTTCTAGACCAATGGCTATCCTGTAACACCTCAAAGTTCCTCCAATCCCAGAGGGTGATACCATCTAACTCCTTTGCATAAATGCACGCTTTCCAAAGTTATCACCCTCCTAGCATTTTACACAGTTTCAAAGGATATAAGGCAACTTAGAATGGTAAGGAGAGATGAGGAGGAGGGCAGTGATGGCGACATTTACATCACATATTGAAAGTCAGCTCTCTCTAGGACAGCCTACTGGTAAACTGTTACATTAACATTTTGGCTGCTCTCACATGTATCACACTATGGTTGACATGGCAGTCTTCTCACTAGAGTATGAGTTCTATTTTGGAATTTTCAGCATCAGCACAGTGCCTCATTCACTATAGGAACTCATTAAACGTTTCTGGAAGCCTTCTTAAGTCTTTGCTCAAATGCCACCTCCTTGATGAGCCTATCCTGGCACCCTATTGAAAATTCTAACTCCTGTCCCTAATCATAAGTCCCCTTGACCTGCCCTACCTTTTTTCTCTTTAGTATATATTACTCCTAGCATACTATATAACTTATCATTTCATCATGTCTCTCTTCCCACTGTAATGTTCCAAGAAAAGCATTTTTGACTGCTTTGTTTGCTAATTTCTACCTATATCTAGAACAGAGCCTGGCAAATGATGGGCATTCAGTAAATGCTTATTGAATAAAGCACTTCCATCTCCAAATGGCAATTTCTTTTTCTAAAACCCATGCAGAACTAGCTTGTGTCTACCCCTGTGTCTACCCCTGTTCCAAATCCCTATCTATGGAAACAGAATTTTAAATTCATCAATTAAATATTGAGCACTATGCCAGGCACTGTGCTGGGTGCTGGGGAAACAAACGTGAAGAAGACAGGGTCCCTGCCTGCAAAGAGCTTTAGGTTAGTCAGGGAGATGTTTGCAAACACAAACTACTATAATACAACACAGTAAGCGCAATGTTCAAGACAAATACAAGTCATTAAGGAAACACAGATGAGGGGTGTATGTACCTCAAAGATCAGCTAAGCCTCTGGCAGAAATCAAAGCCCTGGTGAGTTCATGCTTCAAGGCTGAGTGAGTGTATGTAGCTGAAGAGTGTACGTGAGGGGAAGTTGAGAGAGGCAGAGTGTCATGGTGGTGGCTGAAAAAATGAACCTCAAAGTTTAAATGCCTACATCCAAAAGGTGATGAAATTGCTTTATTGTTGTCATTTATTCATTTATTTATTCAGCAAATATATGTTGTGCTCCTGTTCCGTGCTGATCTGAGAATTCAGCAATAAACAAAACAGACAACATATACTTCTGGCTTCATGGAACTTGCATTCTAGTGAGAGGAGACATAATAAACAAAATTGATACATACATTATATATTAGAAAACAAGTACTATTGATGAAAATAGAGCAAGGAAGGAGAATGAAGAACACTGAAGGAATGAATGAACTGCAACACCTTGGGTTTGAATTACCACCTCTTTTTAGGTCATCTCCTAAAATCCTCTATTGAAAATCTTCCTGAAGATGGTGGTGGCCCGCCTGTGGTTTTAGAGGCTTTGTTCAAGCAAGTTGGAAGAAGGAAAGAAGCTTTCATGTGTTACAGTCATTATAACAGTAATTATACATTCTATTGAATCCTGTGAAAAGCCTAAAGTAATTATCCAGCAAATAAACAAATGAAAAGACCCTCAGCAACAGGCATCAGGCAAAGATGCTGTGAGAAGGCCTTGTGCTGTGATGAGGAGTGCAGGCTCCCAGCCTGACAACCCAGCTTTGGATCTCAGCTCTGCCACTTCCTGGCTCTGTGACTTGGGAGCTCCTTCATGTCACAAAGCCTCACTTTTCCCAGCTGTGAAACAAGGATGATCCTAACTGTTCTTACTATATATGGGAATGTGAAGATTCCAAGGGATGATATAGAAAGCCACTAAGTGCAGAGGCTGGCAAGTAGTAAACACTCAATATATGTTAGACATTATTATTATAGCCAAATATGAACTTTTGACATTTAATTATTGAGATCTTTCACCAATGACCCTAAGCAGCATGAACTCTTCTCTTAGACAAGTTGGTTTTGCAACACAACATGTGAGGAAACATTTGGATAAAGGGAGAGGAGAGGCAAATGTGGTTGGGCAGGGCCAGAGGTGCTTTTTGAGCACAGTCTAGGGTGGAATGAGACCAAAATGTCTAAGCACAAAACTAATGAATGAGATGAGAAGGGGGAAGAAGAGTTGGATGATCATACAAAATACAGTGCACGTTGGGGAGACCTCTGGGATGTGAGGAGGGCACTTGCAACTATGTCATATAAAGAATTATCTGGAGAAGGCCCATATTTAGTCAGGAGAAGAAGACCTGGAAATGAGGTCAGGCCAAATAGCTTTCTTCAAAGAACAAAAGTACTTTTCTGGCAAAGAGCAGACTTGCTCTGTTGGCTTATGGAGCACAGTAGTAATAGGAAAGTGGTTTGAAGTTATGGGGTTTCAGAAAAAAAAAATTGATTAATCATGAAAATGGTTTCAATAAGGAGTGAGGGCTCCATCACTGGGGGAGTTCAAGGAGAGGCTTAAATACTGGGGAGGAGATGGTTACATAAAATACGGGACACTTAGTTGTCTCTACAGTCCTTTTCAACCTTTCAATCTTGACTTAAAGCCTTAATTAAGGAGGTCAATATAGCAGGAAGACCTGGAGAGCTCCAGGCTTGGAAATAACTTGAGTAAAGTCAAAACTAATCAATAGAAAAGAGATGGGGTAAGCCTGCTGTCCAGGAGAAGTTTGCAGAAATGAAGCCAGGAGGTAATGATGATACAGTCCACAAAGATTATCCAAAATGTTTTCTCACTTTATCATCACCATAATCCTGGGAGGTCAATATTACCCTCATTGCCATTTCATAGATAAGCAAAGAGAGGCCTGGAATGCTTAAGTCTTGCCCATGCATTTTGCTAATAAGGGCCATCCTGTAATTTGAGCCTAGTTGTCTAATTTTTAGTCCAGAATTATTTCCAGTTCACTCTAAGGAATTTTCTCATAGCATTAAGAGAGAGGGGTTAAAAAAAGGAGACATGGTTGTTTAATAAGTTATAATAGCCTCCTTACTGATTTCCCTTGCCCCCATTTTCTCCTTTCTTCTAGCTAGGCTGGACTCCAGAGGCACCATGATCTTCCTAAATCATGGCTCTTAAAACTCTGATGATTCTCCCATGGTTCATATAATTAATTGACAATGCTTAGGTTGGTGCTCAAGGTCATCCATAGAATGACCTATCAATGACCTATCCTCATTCTACAGCATTATTTCTCACTACTCCCTGTGTATACCTGGAGTGGCTCAATTGGAGAGTGCTTGCTCTATTGAAAAGGACAGACCTAGCTCATGTTGAGCCAATGGTGGTCTGTGGGAAGGGACACCCAGTGATACCAGCTCTACCAATTTTTTAAGAGAATTTGGAAGATAGTTTTTAATGTCAAATTTTGCTTATGTTTAAAGACTAGTAAGGAATTCAATTTTAAACAACACTGTACAAGCCAAATAAAATCCACCTATGGATTTGGCTTGCAGGTGGCCAGTTTTGCAACTTCTAGCCTAAAAAAGCTAATTTTTAGATAGAACTGGTCCTCCTCATTTACCCAACTTAAAAGAAAATGAGGAAGCCCAAATTACTAAATTTGCACCTTTGTCATGGTGCTTATATACTACTCATCCCTGGTAGACTAAGATTTTGAGGTAAGGTGTTTCCTACCCTTTGGGTGTTACACAGTGCTCCAATTCATACTAGGTTCTTAAACACTGTTTCTGAATTTTCACTAAGTAGAAAAGACCTGAAGAGATTTGGTTTTGCTTAAATATGAAGTTAGTAAAGATGGGTTCAGATTCCAAGCCTGAGTAATGACAATAATTGCCTGGAATAATTGTGTAGGAGGACCAAGCGAAAAAGCAGAAGGTTCAAGAGAAGTTGAAGCATTCAAACGGTATTATGTTGTGCTCATTCAGAATTAAAGAGTTCAAGGTACTCTTGAGTTTATTTTACTTCCATGCACAAGAAAGAATCTGAAGCTGGAATACCATCAGGAAGTAATTATAAAATTTTTGTGCTCAGATCTTCTATTCTATAACACAAATTAGAAGGTGGAATGAATGAGAAGCATGCAGTGTCCTGGCTCAACACTCTTGTGAAGAAACTTTGTTCTCTAATATTTGTTTAAAAAAAGAATGAAGATTGATTCATACTTCCTCCAAAGAAATCTCTTAGTGGAATTAATACTGATTGTTGCTGGCTTATTTCTCCATAGTACTGGCAAATAAATGGCTGTTTTAAACAATTTTTTATTTTTGGCACAGTGTTGTACCAAATGAAGCAACTGATATCATCAAAATTAGTGACCTTATAGAGAATTTGTCTAAGAATTATTTTTATTTGAAGCTTAGAAAGACTTGATAGATTTTTCTTTTATTCCTTCACAAAAATGGATGATGCTGTATGTAGGAAGTTTACTTAGAAATTAAGTGAATTTCAGAAAAATGCCATATATTTTTTGGATGGAGATGATTCTCAATAGAGCAGAACTGCCATGTCTTTAAGAGAGCTAAATATCATTAATAGACTCAGTAGAACTTAAGGTATTTTCAATATCAAAGTTTAGAGAAGAGGCAATAATAACAATAACAACCATCTATTGAGTGCCTACATGCTTTAGGTACATTCTTAATTCAGTTACAACACCCTGAAGAGTAGCATTATCGTACATACTTTACAGAGGGGAAAACTTTCCAAGACTGCAAAATTAGTAACTATTAGGGCCAGGGTTCCGGCCCACGCTGGTCTGGCTCTAAATCCCATTCCCTCTCCGTGATGCCCAAAGTGAGTGGTCTGAAGACTACACCCAGTGCTCTGCCTCCTGGTTCAGCCCTCCTTCTGTCTCTCTACAGCCCATGGCTGTATCATGGGCTCTGTTGCATCTAAAAAGGTTGGGAAAGGCTGAGGATGGACACATCTGCATAAGCAGAAACTTACTGGTTTATTCTATGCAATTCACGCCCCAACCAATGGCTGTAAAAGATGTGAATGATACCCTGGGTTTGATCAGAAATGGTCCTGTCATCTGTTAATAGAGATCTACTTGCAAATGAACAGAATTACCTAAGTGAATGGCAGCAACACACACAACAGGGTAAGTGCATGGGATGCCCAGTCAGCATGGAAGAATTGCAAGTGCCAAGGCATGGAAGTGGGACTGGAGAAGCAGCCTACCAGGCCGTAATCTCTCCAACTGACCTAGAAAGAAGTAATCAGATTGAAGAGTGCCCTGTACCTGCCATGCCTTTGAAACCCCAGATCAAAGCTTCCTTGTTTCATGAAATCTTGACAAATTTCTCCTAAGACTGTGTTTTTAGGACTTATTAACTCCCTCTGGACTGCTGTTTAGCATATGTGAATCCTAGGACTTCAGTTCTGGTCATTTATTTAAAGGATTCACTTGTCACCTGCACTAGAGAGTGTTATGTGTCTCCCAATATCCACCTTCCTCTTCTGTTTATAATAGAATCCTGACTATTAGCTGGGCATAGGACCACACAGGAAAAAGGTGATATTCTCAGCCCCTCTTGCATCCAGATGAGTCCATGTGCTCATTTTCTGTCCAGTTGAATCTGAGAGGAAGTGATATGTGTAACTTCTGGAGTCTGCCCCTATAGGCAGAGGGGCTTATCTCCTTCCCCCTCTTCTTCCATCCTCCTGCCCTCATCCAACCTTTATTCAGCACCTACTAAATGTAGATACCTAACCTATAAGGCTGTAACTCATGGGTTACATGCCATGCTAAGGCAAGGCTGGTGCTATGATGGCAACAGTTAAGTACAAGGACATGATACCAGACTTTTCTTTCTCCTAGCGTGGTATATGGTCAACTTTGGGAGTTTTAGCCCCCATGAAAATATTTTAGCAATAATATTGAGATGTTATTATGTATGTGCATGTGTATTTGCTCTCAGGAGGTGCCTAGAATATTCTAAGTCCAGCATTTAACATCACTGAATTTCCACTTCCGAGTTTTTAGAAATTTGAGGAGGCATCAGGGCAGAACAGTTAGATAAGGGGTATCTGTCTGTGCTTGTAAGTCTGTCTCCCTTGCCCAGAGTAAGCGATTCCCCAGGACAGGAACCAGGGTTTGGATTTCTGATTTTAGACCTTCTTCTCTGGAAGACAATCACAATATCCCTGCTGAACTAAATGTACCTCATGAATATTTTAAGGTGTAGTGCCAACAAATATGCCTCTCTCCCCAAAAACCTTACCCTTGTTGAATGGCAACCTAATCATATCCTCAAGATGGCTGCTTTTCTAGTTTGACTTCTTTCTTCTTTAAAAAGGAAAGACAGAAGACTAACTAGAAGGCAATCAACATAATTCAAGAATATTGGGACTCTGCAGTTTCACAAGCCCTCATAGGGTCTGGCTGCAATACTGCAGCCGCCTCCTCATCAGTTAATAGCTATTTGCAAGTGGCTCTGCTCCCCACTTGGCATGTTGGCCTTAGTGCAGCCACAGTTCACACTCCAGCCAGAGTGGACTTCCAGTCAGACTAGGCAATGAGCCACTCCTCTGCTGAACATGCTTCCCATGACCCAATCCTGTTAGACTTGCACATAAGACCCAAACTCCTTCATAATGTGACCCCAGTTTCTGTGTAATCCTACATTCATCCAGGACTCTACTTCTTAGAGTTCACCATTCTCTCTGGCATTTCTGCTTTAGTGTAGGCCTCTTCCTTTCCCATCTTTCCTTCACCTGGCGAATTCCTACTTAACCTATAAAGCTGTAACTCATGTGTCACCTCCTTGGGGTAGCCTTCTCTCCTCATCCCAGACTACTCTCTTACAGGCTTCCATAGTGTACTGGGCTTATTCAAACCATGGCACATTCTATGTTCTACTCTCTATGTACTTATTTACTACCTGCACTCCTCCACCAGCCTAGAGACTCACTGAGGGCAGGAGGCATGCCTCACATTCCTGAATTCCCATGTCTGGAGGCAGTACCTACTACACACTGAGTGCTCCATCACATTTCTCAAGTGGGACTGTCTCACTAATGCTATACCAGGGCATCAGGAATAATGGCTACTGTTTATTGATCACCTACATCCCATAGCCTTTAACCTAAATTTATATCTTCTTTTTACGTATAAGGAAAGTCTTAAATAAGAAATATCCTGAACTCAGATCTTTCTGCCTCCAAAGAACAAGTTGCTTTCCATTATACCTTTATAACAAATGGCTTCTTGGTTCCAACTTCAAGAACTATACAATCATAATGTTAAGTAAAAATGTGCAAACTTGTATCTCTCCTCTATTGATTTGTTATATAATCTGAGGAACTCTTCTAACCTGAATTTCTCATTGAGAGAATAATATACTTCCTGACTACATCAAAGATGTGTTATGAGGCAACATTCATTCAAAGTGAGTTCCAGTCTTCTAAGGCTACATAAATGCTAATTGTTGTGAGTAATATGTAAGAATTATTTAAATTTAGAATACTATTTTGCTAAGCACACAAATGGAGTACTTCATTATACAGTGAGAATATAAAATACACCATGCACTATCCTGCTCATTAATAATTCAAATCTACTCTTATTTATTCAAGCAACAAATAGTGGGGGCTTTTAGCTTAGTTTTTCTTTTTGTTTTTTAGTATCAGAATTGTTTACTAGTGGCTGGATGTGGTGACTGATGCCTGTAATCCCAACAGTTTGGGAGGCTGGGGTAGGTAGATCACTTGAGGCCAGGGGTTCGAGGTCAGCTTGGCCAACATGGCAAAATCCCAGCTCTACTAAAAACACAAAAATTAGCCAGGCCTGGTGGCGCATGCCTGTAATCCCAGCTATTTGGGAGGCTGAGGCATGAGAATTGCTTGAACCCAGGAGGCAGAGGTTGCAGTGAGCTGAGATTGCAACACTGCACTGAAGCTTGGGCAACAGAGTGAGACTCTGTCAAAAAAAAAAAAAAGAAAAACACACAAAAAACATGTTTGCTAGTTTTATGATATAAGTTCATAAGTAGCCAGAGTAGGTGTGTAGGTGTATATGGCCGAATACAGAGATTTTTTAGGATAAGATGCCTCCTAAGCAAAAAAACAAAAAAAAAAACCTGAACTTAGTTGGGTAATTAATCTAATTTCTACCTATCTCCACTGTTTTAAACTAGAAATGGAAATTGAAGGTCAATGTTGTAAATATTACAATTATAGTTTAGCATTACTGTGGTGAAACAAGTCCATAACTCCATGTAAAATTCCTGCCCAAAGAAAGGTGTTTAGATATATTTTAAAGAAATGGGTTTTGAGTCAATGTCTCTTTTCCTTCATGGGCATCTTGCCTTAAAACTTCTGTATTCTGTGTGGGTGTGGTCACTGTCTGTAATCCTAGCACTTTGGGAGGCCTAGGCAGGCAGATCGCTTGAGCTCAGGAGTTCAAGACCAGCCTGGGCAACATGGCAAAACCCGGTCGCTACGAAAACTACAAAAGTTAGCTGGGCATGGTGGTGTGTACTTCTAGTCTCAGCTACCCGGGAGGCTGAGATGGAAGGATCACTTGAGCCCAGGAAGTGGAGGCTGCAGTGAGCCAAGATCACACCACTGCATTCCAGCCTGGGCGATAGTGCCAGATCTTGTCTCAAAACATCTGTATTCTGCTATGCACATCTCTCTCTGAATGCTTATTAAAACTGGCCTTGAATCTAGAAATCTAGGCCATCTTTTTCAAAGAAGGTGGTCTAGCAGCATGTTTTAGGGTTTGCAAATTGGAGTCTATCATTCATTTGTAAACATACATTTTCTCCATGTTACCGTATGCATCTCTAGGGATGCAGCAGTAGACACACAGAAAAGCCCCTGCCCTCATGAAGCTTGCATTCTGGTGAGTGGAGATAGACAATGAGCCAATACATGAACACACAATATAACATCTTGTGATTGTGCTGAAAGACAAGGCAGGATGAGGGGTGGAGCGGGGCCCGTGGTCTGTGTAGATGTGGTAGTCAGGAACAGCTCTATGATGAATGAGGAGCAAGCCATGTAGGCTCCAGAAGGAAGAAGATTCCAGGTAGAGGGCACAGCAAAGGCAAGTTCCAAGGGATGCTTGGTACAGGCAGGAAGTGGGGGTTAGAGCAGAGTGAAAGGGAAGAGAGGTGCAGAGGAGATGAGGTCAGCAGGGCAGCTGGGGAAAGGTCTGATGGGCCTTGAGGGCCACAGCAAGGACTTGGGCTTTCTTCTGAGTGTGATGGGAGCCACTGAGTCTCTAAATTCTGGTGGGTCAGGGAGGGGGTTCTACACTTGCTTTTCCATTCAGGCTGCTTCCCTTTCCATTAACTGAGTCAACAACAGCAACTTCCTGGAGGCTTCATTCCACAACATCCCCTTGTGGCTGCAGTGAGGATATTTCCTGTTTATCCAGGCCCCTCATTTCCTGCTGTCTCCTGTTCTACAGGGAACCCTTACCTAGAGAGGTTTGGTAGAGACAAGAAAAGAGGTTTGGAAGAGACACAGCCTGAGAAGAACTGCAGCATCTCTGCTCCCTGGGAGGGCCTGTAATTCCTCACTCCCAAACTGAGCCAGTCCCTTCTGATGTAGGGTTCTGTCACCTCCCAGTGTCCCTGAGGTGAGGGCACTGCTGCCCCTGTGCAAAGATGAGTTGAAAACTGCAGGGGAAGAGTTTGATATAATGAGAGGCAAGTAAGGTAGAGTTCCCTGGCAAGAAAACTTAGAACTCCATGTACAAAGTCTACTACTACTGAGGATGATGATGATGGTAACAAATGACATTACTTGCATGTGTTCTGTCTGTCAGTCACTATGTTAAGTGTTTTACGTACTCTAATGCATTTAGCCATCACCACCAACCTATGAGGTAAGCACTATTATTTTCATCAGTTTGTAGTTGAGGAAACCGAGGCACAGAGCAGTAAGGATCCTTGCTCAAGGTCACACCATGAAGTGGCCTAGAGGTCAAGTAGAGAGTTCTCTGCAGGATGTCCCACTCTGAGACTAGACTTCCTTCTCACATGCCCTGCGTCAGCAAAGGAGGCCTCTTTAGAGGTCATAATAGCATCATCCTTTTTGGGGAAAAAGGAACTGAGGAGAATAAAGGCCAGCACTACATAGGCTTTTGTATCCAATGGGATTATACATCTCTATATCTGCAGAGCCTAATCGGAGGCTGTGACCATAGAAGGCATTCAATGTATATTTGCTAAATGAATAAATAAAAGTGCTTTCTATAGTGCCTGACAAATAGTCAGTGCTCAATACGTTGTTGCTATTATTAAGTTTGCTCATTGGTTATGTGTCCTGTTCTAGGAAAGGTAGCCTGAGATTTTCTTAGTCAATACCCAAAGGCACAGTAAAGTGATAGAAGATGAAATCAATTCTATTAGATGCACTGATAATGCAGGCTATAATAATACACCAAGAGATCTTGTGTTGTGTTGTGAAAGAATCCCAGTCCAAGTTTTCCCATTATGAGTTGTGTGGCTTTGTTTACCTTGGAGGTTTCCTGTGAAAAAGCTGAGTTTTGTATAATTTGGAAAGCACTGTTCAGATGTAAAATATTATTAATATTGTTTTCACTGCCTCTGCCCTACAATTCTTCACAGATTATCCCTCACTGAGTCAATGGAAAATGCTTGGTGACACAAGCAAGGAGGTGGAGGAGCTGTCAAACCAGGCGCATGTCAAACCAGGGAAACCCTTGCATCTTCCAGAAAACATTCTTTTCCCCAAACTAGATGGCATAACTAGATTTTGAAACAGATTCTAAAACAAAATCCAAAATAGATGCTATGCCTACAATTGCCACATTAGATTTATTAAGAAAAGCTAAGATGATCTCAACTACTGATTTATGTACAAGTAGTATACCACTACTTCTGATAAGAAATAAGACAAAAACAGTGTTTTAAGCATCAGATGAAATATTACATATGAGTTCAATGTCTTATCTTCCCAGCTTTATACCCCAATAATTTTTCTTTTTTTTCTTTCTTTTTTTTTTTTGAGACAGAGTCTCTCTCTGTCACCCAGGCTGGAGTGCAGTGGCGTGATCTCGGCTCACTGCAAGCTCCACCTCCCTGGTTAATGCCATTCTCCTGCCTCAGCCTCCCAAGTAGCTGGGAGTACAGGCACCCGTCACCATGCCTGGCTAATTTTTTTTTGTATTTTTTAGTAGAGACGGGGTTTCACCGTGTTACCCAGGATGGTCTCGATCTCCTGACCTTCTGATCCGCCCGCCTCAGCCTCCCAAAGTGTTGGGATTACAGGCGTGAGGCACCACACCCAGCCTATACCCCAATAATTGATTAATGCTTTATGAATTAATCCTTAGAGAGATTTCGGCAGTGGAAAGAACAGTTCAAGTCCCACTTCTGCCAATTAATAGCTGTGTAATCTTGTGTAAAAATGTAACTTCTCTGAATATCAGGAATCTGTTTATAATGGGGCAACTACATAGATGCCTTGGGCTATAATGGGGATTATATGAAGTACCTGTTATATGCCTTGTAGTTAGAAGAATTTAGTGATTGGAAACAGTAATTGGAAGTTTTAAAATTGCCCACCTTGATAACATATAATATTGATCCATGGAGATGAGTATCTCTGGAGCTTACATTTGTCACCATGTGGTGACATGTGGGATGGTTTAATGCTCAACTTAGTAAACAGTACCCTGAGGTTAAATGTTTGGGGTACAGCATGAACACTGCTCACATATTTCTATAGAACTACTAGAGATAGGGGAAGAAAATCTTACAATTAAATAGCAAAGTACCCTATTGTTGGAGCAAATAAAACATTACTGAAGATGTTGTTTTAGGAAATGAAAGTTAGTACATAGTCTAATCTAACAGAAGCATAGATATGTTAGTCATCTTTCTGGAAGCTAAAGGGTCAAGACCTTTTTGAAACATTAAAAAAAAGTATAGTTCAGAGCTGATATATTAGATTCTGGAAAAAATAACTGTTATAGTACTAGACTGTAAGGATGTGAACACTGCTATGGTATATAACAATAAAAAGAGAAGATAATGAATTTCTTAGTCCCCTTCACTCCCAGGGGAGTTTCCTTTAGCAATTGTTCAAGTTTCTATTCAACTCGCTTGCCAAGAATCTTCTTTGGGCCCTTAATCCCTTGATGTATTTAAGAGCACGCAATTACCATTAACTAGTCAGATATGCCATTGTAGAATAGGCAGAGGATCCAGAAAAAACCTTCTATGGTAATGGAAAGTTAAAAAAAAAAAAAGAAATATATAGTAAATATGCATGTTATACATACATTTGCACATGTGTATAATATCCGTATATACATATATATACACACGTATGTTTTACCCAGGTATACTTACCCAAAAGGTGAATATGAAATTACATATATCGAACCTTTTCTAGGGAAAGTCTAACTTGGTAGACATTTTATTCTCAAAAACTTTGACGATTAACTCTCCATTCTAGCTAGAGTGGAAAGGGTATAACTTTGTACCTGCTCGAAATTTCCAGTTGAAATTACCTCTCCATGTGTTTTTAAAATTCTATTTTTGAATCAGTTTAGCTTTAGCGTTGGGAAAGGACACAGACCCTTTACATAAATACATTTGTTCCTTTACATAAAGAAATTCTAGGCCAGGTATGAGTTGGATAGTTTATGATCTCCTTGCAAAGCTGGGCTATTCACTGCAAAGTTGGAATGCCTATTAAGCCCATTAAGCTTACCACCTAAACACATAAAGTGATAATAAGCGTTTCAGGTATCATTTTCTTTCTTACGTGTCAATTCTAAGCTTTATCAGAAAGTACTAAAACAAACCCATATAAATTACTGATAGTTGGACTCAAACAGAATCACTAAGAATGCAAATGGCACTCTCTGAATTTTACATTAAAATCTGTTTCTTTAGGAAAACAATTTTTCATTAAAATTGCTGTTTTGTTTTAATATATCTGACATTTAGGTTAGAGGTAGCAACTGCCAATGTCTGTTACTTCCCAATAGTTAAAAGATTCTTTAAACAGATAAACAAGTTTTTAGTTGATTTCCCCACTTAACAATGTTATTAGTCGAACAGTCTACCTTGTCTTTACCAAATGTGATAGGTGGCTGAGAAATCTGCCTCTGAACCTTCTCAGGGAGTATCACTTTCATAAAATCATTTCTTCCCTCTCTCTGAAAGATGTTTGCTACTTTCTTCAGAGGCAAGAAAATGTTTAGTATTGTACATTTAAGAATGTTAAGTTCTTAAAGAATTTTTTTAGAGATCATTAATTTTAACTTTCAGTTTTGCATTAATTAATTTATTTCCAAAATGGCCTCAATTCTAGTCCGTGTTATTACCGGAGAAATAGCAACATTTGTTTTGCTGGAGGGTTAGAATCTGTTATACACATGCCATCTCTCTTGCTACCTCACACACACACTGCCTTTTGTTCTTCATAAACCAAAGATGGTCTAGAGATGTATGACAAAATATTATTTTTAATATTACCGTCATTGAATAGGGAATGAGCATTTCAGTTGACTTCACGTTTTGGTTACTGAACGTTAATTACCATGAATACCTCTAGAGGGTTTACCATTTCTGAGGATGAAATCATATACAACTCAAACACTTCTAAGTTACTGAGTGAACACAATGGTTTTTGAAAATTCTTAGAGAGCTTTAGAGCTCTGCAGAGCCATAGGTCATGGTTGGTTGTGCCCAGATCTTTACCCTAGTGCTCGCAAAAAACTTAAGAAATGGGCATGAAGTTCAACCAGCTTTCTTGACCAACACCCACCTAAGTTTCTCTTCCAAAACAATTCCTGAACAAGTGACACATACTCAATTGTGTCACTTGTTTCTCCTCAAAGCAGGGTACAAAGCGCATCATACCAACTCAGCCTCATCCTTCTCCTCCTACCACTCTCACCATACAAAACAAGTAATTTGGAATGTCCAGTGGTTTGTATGACAGAGAGATTTCATTGTACTCAGTGGCCATGATGTGCTGGTCTTTTTCAGAACTCACACAACAGCATAAAACAAATAGACTCTGACTCAGTCACGTATACTATTGTGTAAAAAGAAAAATAAAATGCACAAAGCAGTAGGGGATTTTTCTCAGCATGATTATTTTGCCTCCAGAAAGGCTAAGAGATTGTCCCAGGTCACATGGATTGGGAGGATGTTGAGAAATTCTCAAAAGCAGAGGAGAGAAAGTAGGATTTATGAGTGACCTTAAAAAGGCCTTGGCCTTTCAGAAGAGAAAAGAGCTGTCCTGTAGCAATCCTAAGATTCCAAGCATATGAAGAATTACTGTGCTGAAAACACACTTCTACTTGTATTTACCCCCACCCTAAGAGAGCTATTGGGCTTAAAATGTAGCATGAGGGAATTAGGTTAAGTACAATTTTCTGAAAAAGAGTCTCCTTAAAAAAATAAATTATAGCTTGAGACAGTGACCGTCTCAATGGGTACCTAAATGAATGAATGATTGAAACAGGTTAAATGGTGCTGGTGGGGGGACTAGGTAGGAGCACATCGGATAAGATGGCTAAGATGGCCTCTCTTTCTACCTACTATTCGCTCTATGTGGAGTGATTTTCTCTCAGCTCTGTACATGGCTCTCTAACTTTCTTTAGATCTCTGAATGACATTGAAACAATGACATTTAATAAACTGTCACTTCTCCAGAGATTTTTCCAATGGCAATCTTTTCAAAAGTGGCCATTCCTCCCCCATCAATGCTCTATCCTTCACTCTGCTTCATTTTTGTTCATAGCCCTCATCACTAACTGAAATTACAATGTATATTTACTTGTTTACTAGTTCATTGTCTGCATCCCACGTTAGAATATATGCTCCATGAGGGCAGGGACGTCTATCTTATCGAACTCCTAGGCCTAGAGCATTGCCTGGTAGGTAATAAGTGCTCCACAGGTTTTTGAATGAATGAACAAATCTCTCAAGTGCCAAGGGTCTTTGAAGATTCTGTATTTCTTATAAGATTTGTCATGTTTCCTGCCTGCTCTAATGAGCGGAAGGGAGCTTTGTGAATTCCTTGTGTCCTACATGGATGCCCATTGAGACAAGGCTGGAAACCTGGTACATGAATCAGAAGCCCTCCAATCTAGAGAGGAGGAACCCACCCTTTCTTCTGTGCAGGAAGCCACCATTGCAGAGAAGGGGCAGCCCCAGGTTTGGATGCCCCCTGGCAGAGTGGTGGCACTCTGCAGCTCTGAGAAGGCCCCCCCACAGTGGCCAGCAGTAAAGAAGAGCATTTGGTGTTGGCTCAGAATCAGGTGAAGGAACTGCAGGTGTGGAGAACTGAAGTGTTGGGTGAACCTCAACATTTCTGACAGCTCAGAGATACTGTTTTTAAAACTGCACACATCAAGTCTTAGCTGGGGAGATAAGGATCCAAGTAATTAAGCAGAGCTTACTCTAGGCAATTGTTGGCTGACCTCACCTGTACCTATTTGTGCCTAAAAGAGACAAGACACTGGCTTTATATGATTACCTATGCCTGGGTTCCATTCAGACCAGCCAGGTAAAAGTTCTGGGGGTGGGGCCTGGGCACATTAATATTTTTAAAAGATCTCCAGGGGATACCGTGCAATCAGGTTTAAGAACCACTGGACTAAAGTGAAATGTAAATTTCATTACCAATCTCTTGGATCGCTTTCATTTTCCCAAGGGTTTGGCTCTTTGTAAAGTGGGAAGACTATTTTCAGAAATATGAGAATACCGGAGAAAATCAACCCTGCACATTCACACACACACAGAAATTCTGCAGTTCCCTCTAGCATTTTCTATTGAGGGCTCTCAACTTCTAGATCTTTCTGAGAACTCTCACATTGCAGAACAGACGGCTAAGTTGACAACACCACCGATGGAATTTCCAGAGAAAGCCAAATATGGCAGAATTCCATTTGTCTGATTTCCTCCTCTTTTTAGTACTATTGCTTGAGCAGCTTTGATGAAATTTAGGAAACTGGAGTCAGAAGGGCCCCTAATGCAATCAGCTGAGAGCCACCATGGAGGATGAGGCTTTCTGTGTCACTATGGGAAACTGGATTTGTGGATGCTTCTACCCATTTCAAATAAACTCCCGTACTTATGAAGGAGGCCTGCTGGTTGCTTCCCCCTAGTATGGCTGCTTGTCCATGGGGGCTACATGTAGAAAGTGGGGATGCCTATTAAACAAACAAGCCTGAGATTAAGCAAGATGGATGTAAGCAGGTGAGACAGACCCTTTCCATGTGCCTCCCTTTTCTCTGACAATAAACCTTAAAGACTTTGAAGAAGGAACTCTTGGCTCCACCAGTTATTAGTAATGAATGAAGAAGACAGATACCTTTGGGGAAGCTTTGTTTGGTGCCTAGAATTTTACATTTGAACATTTCTTCGTGATAAGAGTAATGGTCAGTTTTGAACAAGGAGCACAGGTTTTCTTAACACATAACATTTGGCCCACCTTAATTTGTTCATTTTCCCCCTTTTTAATAAGCACAAAGTAGATCTTTGCTTTTTAATAATGTTACTGCTTTACATTAGATCATTAAATATCAAAAATGGAAAGCCGTGTTTTCTAGGTGGCTAGAGTTTTTGTGTGTATTGGGAGTGGGGTGGGAGGGAAAACATTTTCTGTGTGCTAGACTGTCAATGTAAACTCAGCTGGATTTAGGACATTCTGATAAACTGGTAAAAGTAACCTATCACTTTCTGAGAGTGCCTACAAAGATGACAATGACGATGATGGTGATAGCTAACATTTATTGAGTGCTAAATACGAGTCAGGCACTGTGTTAATTATTCTACATGTATAATTCTCTTGTCGCTAAGCTAATAAGGTAGAAATTACTACTATTCTCACATTATATGAGAAGATTAAGGCACAGAAAGATTAGGTAACCTTTCTAAAAAAAAAAAAAAAAAGCCCATCATGATTCAGAGCTATTGGCAGTAAATACATGTAGCACATATTTCTGGTAAGAGTCTTCCTCGAAAAACCTCATAAATTTACGAAGAACAGCATCAGCTGTTCACCATCTAGCACTGACTCACCTCCTTTCCCGTTTGCCTCTAATCTCTCATAGAGAACCTACTGCAGTCAAAAGAATTGACTCACTAGACTGCAAAATGCTGTTCCTTCTCTCTTTCTGTATAAAATCTACCCATCTTTAAGTATAATTTTTCCATAAAACCACCCCAACCACTCACATACAACCAGCTGTAGCAACTTTGTATCCTCTTAATTCCACAAAATATTCTTTGTCTTTAAGAAACCTTGGGCAATTGGTTATTTTTATAGCTATATCATAGATACATATGCCATACAAGCATATTTTAAACTTTTTCCTATATAAGCACAATGCCTGGCATGTTGCAGATCTCCAATAAATATTTTCTCACTATCTTTTCTGAAACCAAAAAAGTTTAGAATATCTTATGACATTCTCAGGACAAGTGAATAAACAACAGATAACAGTTGAGGACAGAAGGGAGCTGTGAAGTTTTATTCTCCATAGATGGAATTATGTTCCAGTGGTTACTGGAAGATGTCTCTCTACCTGGTTACCCACACTGGACTTGACGCTGGCTTTAAACCGGAGGGGTCTGATGACTGCTCTCCCTTCTCAAGTGCTATGGAAGTACTACTGGCAGGACTGTGGGTCTCTGCATGCGTGTTTCCATTCTCAATGCAATCACAGACAGTGCCAAACCTTTATGTCCCTATTTTCTGAACCTTCATATGACAGGTGGTAGACATTTCCATGGCACTGACACAAAAATTAGTAAATACAGGGCTACATGTTTAAAATATCCAGGAACAAGATGCCAGATTATCAAACCTATTTCAAAAGATTGTTAAAGCTGCAATCTTGAATGACATAGCCATGTGCTATGCCAAGAACACATAAATCCCCACCTATAAAGCAACAGGGTGTCACCTGCACACCCAACAATAAAGAATTCAGGGTTTTTCTTTAAGTTAAGACTAAAGCAAGGATGGTAAATGATTATGCAATGTAATTCCCCTTTTATTCCTCCCATCACACAATGAACAACTGACCTTCTGTGTGTGTATATGTGTGAGTGAACTGTTTAAATAAGAAGCTTCAGCTAGTTCTTCTATTAAATATGAGAGAAAAAATAAACATTTCCATTGTGCAAGCCTGGAATCTTTTTCATAATATAAAGCCAAATGGAAAATAAAAGAGAATGAATATCATCAGAGGACGATTACCTATGACAAGTCAACAACTGCTGCCGGCAATCAGCGAGGACCAGCATGTATAATACTAAGCCTTAAGATGCAAAATATTTATGCCTAAACTTTATGAACAACTGCTCAAGGAAAATGACTTGCTTTCTTTGCCTGACAAAGAAAATTTAGGCAGCTGTTCTCTCCAACTTTGATTTCCAGAAATCTGGGGACTGAAACTGCCATCTGTAGAACAGCTATTGTTTAATTTGAAGACCACATCACAGGATATTTAAGTGACATGCCAGAAAGGGTTATTGCCCCACTGTCAAGCTGGCCTGGATGCTGGGTTTATTATGTGTGCTTTCTTCATGTAATCATTGATTCAACATCCCTCTTGACATTGAGGGCTGGAAAATTCTCCTTATTGACAAAGATACAATACGAGAATATGAAAATGTGTCTACTCAGAAAGGAATGACCGGGGATTACCTAATAAAAAAGATAAGAAGAAACAATGGCAGACCTTGTCGTATTTAAAAATAATATGCTGGTCCCTCTTCCAACTTATTCTACTTAATGTAGCCATGCACTCACCACATGCATTTCTAGCGCAGACTATGAGCTGAAAACTATTAACCAAAGTCTTATTTCTTCATGCTAAAAAGGCTCTGCCAAGCAGCGTCAGTAACAGCAACAATGAAAAATAAGATTGCAGGTGCATACCTTAACCTCCTGATTGGTAAAGACCTCGACATCCACCACACAGGCAACCAGAGTGGAAACATCACAGTCCATGCTAGGGGCTGGCATTCCCCCTTCTGAATTTTTAATAAAGAGTTAGGCAACCTCAGAGTTGTGAGTGAAGGGAAGAGCCTCCAGATGGATATTGCTGTGGCCAGGCCTCGGTGCTGCCTTGCTCTGGGGACGACTGGAGGCTTGGGCTCCTGGAGCCCGCTCCCACTGCACACAGCCCTCCGCGTCTGAGGCAGCACAGCAGAGTAACGAACGGCCCGGCTTGCTCACGGCAATGACATCACCACAAAGACTGACACAAGCTGAAGCTATTTTTTTTTCTCCAAGCCTTTTATCTCTAGGCAGTGCAGTGGAGCAAATTGAACATGATTATGTGCTAAATCTGAACTCAGACTAAATCAATTCAGGCAGCGTTAGCTAGGAACTGAGTCATAGCTGTTGTTGCAGCCGAGTGCTTATGTTTGCAAAAAGCAGGAGGGTGGGGGGGAATCTGACACCAGAGTTTCTTCTTTGAGGTGGGGGAGGTGTAATTCCGCAGATGAGCCTCCTGAGGTTAAGGTTTGACAATTTTCTGCCTACGAGATGAGCAGGAAGTTGAGGCATTTTGCAAATTGCTTGGCTTCTGTTAATTGCTCTGTGCCACTTGGAGCAGCCACACATGTTCTGGGCATCCTAATGCATCCCGGGCATGGGCTGAATAGAAATCCGTTCTTGGAGTGACTAAAGAGCTGGTCGTCTGTCATTTAGGGAGCATGGTAAGAGGAGATAATTAGAGGTTTGTGGAAATTCTATTTGAAGACTATAAGTGCAGACCAGTAACGCTAAAAGCACCCTTCCAAGCTCGGGATTTCAGGCTGTCTCCAAGGTCATTCAAACGAAAAGCAGTTCATGGAAAGGAGCTACAGCAAATATTTCACACGGGGACAGATGGCAGGGTCTAATGGGCAAACTCACTGCTGTGGCTCAGAGCTTGTCAGATCCTTGGGGCTTGACTTCATCTGAGACTTTGAACACATTCCTTTGCTTTCTCAGGCTTTTTTCCTGATTATAAATCCCTGAAGGGCAAGGCCACAGATAATTTACCTTTATATCTTGAGTCTTTCATAGACTGCCTGGCACAAGAAGATGATACTTGTTTAATAAATAAATCAATCAAACAGGAATAGCCTCTTTTCACAGGAGTGACCAAAGGAAAAATTTCCAATTGTTTTTCATTTTATCATTAGTTATACAAGTCCCAGTAGAACTCAGTAACATTGTAGCAGCATCTATCCTTCAGAGTTCAGTTGGATCTTCAGTGGCCACTGGAACATCCTGATTTATAACAGATTGGTACTTTTCTAACATATGACTGGACAAAAGCCTCCCAATTTTACACGCAGATGAGAAAGGTGACATTTCAGACTGAGAGTAGAAGCTTTCTCATTTGTCCTCATCGGTCTACACTTGAGTCCAATGTTCCCCTTCAACAAGGCATTTTCTATGCTAAAGGTAATCAGGCCACAAATACCGTTATTTAGACTGATGAAACTGTGTGTCTGTGTCTTTATGCATTTGTTCAAGTGGCATTTATTTCACTGTCCAGGACACTGTGGGAAATATTAAGTCATATATGCATATAATCCAACTAATATCCAGTAATGATTATGCAAAGCTCTGCATCTGATACTCTCAAGGATAAAATGATGAAAAAGCAAATGTCACTATCATCAATGGGCTTAAAATCCAGGGGAGGAGATAAGACATGGAGACCAACATTTCACAAGGCAGGGATGGTGATGGCTGAATAGGTATAGGAAGTGTTCAGTGGGAGCACTGGAGAAAGAGCAATGAATGCTGAATGCTGGATCCCATGTTAGGATGGAAGGTGAGCATCAGAGAGGGGGAGGAAATTTCTGCTCTGACCTTGAAACACGGGAAAGACGCTGGCAGGCAGAGAAGAAGTGAGGGGTGCCCTTCAGCTAGGTAAAAACAGACTAGAAATGTCCAAAGGAAAGAATAAGGCATTTGGATGCAAAACTCGCTCAGGGTTAAATCTGGCTGGGGCCTGAAGTATACAAGGCAGCCAGAGCCAGACGATGCAAAACCTGGCCAACATGAAGTACCAGGCAGCTTTTGAAAAGGTAAATGGGGGATCTACCTGTACAAATGTAGCTAAAATGTAAAGTAATACAAAGGTGAATATGATTTTGAATATCACTGGCATCTGTTCAAGAGGCACAACAAAGAAATGAATATTTTTTCATATGCCATGGCATATCCTAAAATTTATTTTTTACATTTCACAGCATACTGGTAAATGTTTAACAATCAGCTCTCTGAAAAGAAACATTTCAATTTTTAGCATTTGTCAATTTCTATGGTGTAAATATGCTCATCATGGCTGATTTCAAGCAGTCAGTGTGAAGTCAAACTGAATACAAAGTTGGGAAGACATGCATGTAATCTGCTCACACGGGCTGTTCCAGCACATCACTGTTTCATACTCATGAAAACGTTATGCCATATCAGTGACAGTTCATCCATAGAGGCAAAGTCCACATGTGCCCAGAGCCCATCAAGAAACAACAGCAAAGTAGAAGCAACACATTCTAATCATTGCTCTGTTTACATAAGGGGCTGTATGAATTATTTCACACTTTATGTTTAGGAAAGAGCTATAAAAGATAAACGTTGTTGTGGTATACCCTGGCCAGAGGACATTATCCAGGAAGCAAAGCCCTACTTGAAGTTGTAAAATAGGCAGTTTTTTTCCTGATGTATCCTCAGCTTTCCCTTTCTAATTTGATTCTGCCCTGCAGATTCCTTTCTGCTATCCAAGCACCCACTAACTTTATGCTTTCCTCTTTTAAAATATCTTTTCAAGGACAGCTGTCAACTCATCTGTATAAGCATTAAAAGACTGATAACTCATAGTATTATCCCTCCCAGAGGAATCCATATTTTAATAGGAGACAGAGTCTTAAGTTGGGTAAATAGTGTTTTTATGGCAGAGTTCTAGGCATCAAGAGCAGATGATTTGTGGGGCAAAGGAACTTTCCAGTAACTCTGAACTAAAATTAGTGGGTTTTAAACCCCCAAATTATTGGGTTTTTAATAGTCATTTGTCTATACAATATGGTCATTTTCCTATTGGCTAGAGAGCCCAGGGGGCTCCCCTGTTATAATAGTGTCTTCTTTCTCTAGAGTTTTTTTGTTTGTTTGTTTTTTGAGATACAGTCTCATTCTGTCACCAGGCTGGAGTGCAGTGGCGCGATCTCAGCTCACTGCAACCACCACCTCCTGGGTTCAAATGATTCTCCTGTCTCAGCCTCCCTAGTAGCTGGGACTACAGGCTCTGGCCACAATGCCCAGCTAATTTTTGTATTTTTAGAAGAGATGGGGTTTCACCATGTTGGCCAGGATGGTCTCGATCTCTTGACCTCATGATCCGCCCACATTGGCCTCCCAAAGTGCTGGGATTACAGGCTTGAACCACTGCTCCTGGCCAAGAATGTGTTTTTTATAGCTAGGGGCTGACTTGCAGCCTTGGAGGTGTCTAGAATATAGATGTACTTTGGCCAATGGCTACAAGGCCTTGTAAACACTAGACTCGGGTTATTCTCCCACTTCATCTCATATCATTCTCACCTTTCTTCAATCCTCTTGTTCCAGCCCAATTGGCCTTATTGGTGTTCCAAAAAAAGAAAGAAACAAAGAAAAAAATTCCAAGCTCATTCCCATCTCAGGCCCTTTGCACTTGCTATTCCCTCTCTCTGAAAATATTCAGATCTCTTCATGGCTTGCTCCTTCTTATCATCTGGATCTCCACTCAGATCACATCTCTTTGGAAAAGTATTCCCCAATCAGCTAAAATAAAAATTGTGTGCACATGTATACACACACAGAGTCAATCACTATCCTGGCATCTTCATTTTAACTTTCTTCACAGCACTTTTCACTACCTGAAATTATTCTGTTCATTTATTTCTTTATGTGTCCACTGCTTGTCCTCACAACTAGAATTTAATCTCCATAAAAGCAGAGATTTTTGCCTATTCTGTTCCCTGCTTATTCCCAGGGGCTAGAAGGATGCCTGACACTTAGGAGGTAACCTAATAAATATCTGAAAGATGAATGGATAAATACACAAATGAATCTAAAAAGGCAAGTAGAAAGACTCAAACCAATAGAGATGCCTCCTGGATCTAGGAGTTGCAGGGAGGTTTTTGCAGAAGGGCTGCAAAGGCATGGTGAGTTCAGTGATAACCTCTCATCTCTGAGAGCTGAGTCCTGGCACAGCTCGGTTCAGGAGTGTCCGTTCCAGCTGAAGTGGCCAGAAAACCTTGGGATTCATCCAAACCACTGCTCTTGCAATGACTGATCACACTGAGGAAAGGATGCATTATGCACAGACCCCTTGGACAGAGGCCATTGCTCTCCCTTCAGTTCAGGCAATTCTCTAAAAGGACGGACAGCTGAGCTGATAACACTCACCTCCACCTCAGCTGGAGGAGATGCACAACTTCCAATCCCAGAGGAAGCTGTGGTAGCAGCAGCCAAGCCTGTTTGGCTAATGAGCATAGAAGTTCTCATTACAGCTATGGGTTGTCAAAGGCTCTGCTCCTTCTGTATGCCCTTCTGGATAATCTGTTTTTTTAAATGTTTATTATGGAGAATTTCAAATATATTCAGCAGAAGAGAGAATGTAATAATGAGCCTTCATGTATCCACCACCCAGGTACAAGAATAATTAACAAGGGGCCAATCTTGCTTCCTGTCTGCTAGTCACTCTCAGAGTGTGGTCCCCAGACCAACAGCATCAACATCAACATTGTGAGCTTATTAGAAAGGCAGATCTTTGGGCCCCACCCAAGACTGAATCAGACACTCTGGAGGGGAGACCAGTATCTGTATTTTAATAAGCCCTCCAGGTGATTCTGATGCAAGCTCAAGCCTGAAAACCACAGCTCCATGTCTTCACCCACTTCCATACTCACTCCAGATTATTTTGCAGCAGGTGCCTGGCATCATATCATTTCATTTATAAATATTTCAGTATATATCTCTAAAAGACAAAGGATTCCTCTTTTGAAATCACAATACGTACTATCACACAATTCAAAAAGCAAGAATATTTTCTTAGTATCACCAAACGTCCTGCCAGGGTTCAAATTTCTCCAGCTGTACTATGACGTCCTCTCATTTCCCATCCTTTCTCCCCCTCTCCTTGATCTCATCCTGGTGTTCCTTCTCTTCCTTCTTTCCTCTTTAATAGTTTGCTTATTTAAATTGGGATCCAAACTACTGTGTCTCTCATGTTTCTTTTAATCTATAGAGTTCTCCTCCATTTCTTTTTTTAATTCCTTGCAGTTTGTTGGTGGCGATGAAGCCATGTTATTTGTCTTTTAGAATTTACATATAGTGGAAATTTAGAAACTCAACACAGTGTAATTTAACAGATTTTTCTGTTGCCTGTAGGTTCTGTTGTTTAGATCCAGAGGCTTAAGGGATTCAGGTTTGGCAAGACTCCTTCCTAGATGGTGCTATGTGTACTTCTATCAGTGGGTACATAGAGTCTGGCTGTCTCTCTTTTGTGGTATTAGTGCCTTCATGCTCAATGCCTAGGTGCGTTCATTTCTTAGGATTTGCACAATGATGATATTCCTCCTTCATTTATTCATGGAACACTTCCATTAAGAGGAACTACTTCTCATCTACTATTTAGTTACTTTGAGCCATGGTTTTTGTAATAAAGGCAAAAATAAATATTTGCTTCTTTTCCTTTATTAATTAAAAACTTTTTATGAGATATGGGGGGTCTTGCTATGTTGCCCAGGCTGGTCTCCAATTCCTGGCCTCAAGTGATCCTCCTGCCTCAGCCTCCAGAGTCACTGGGATTACAGGCTTGAGACACTGCACTCAGTTTTTTTTTTTTTCATGATTTACTTCCCTATTATCCTGCAAAGATCACTGAGGGTTTTTTCATTTTTATTTTTAAAGTATCATTAGGAATTCATGGATTAAACATATGTGATGGTTAAACATATTAACATATAAAACTACAATCCATTGTGGTTTAATCTTATTAATGCTCAAATTGCCCATCTTTAGCTAGTGGGAGTTTAATCAGGTTGGTTCCTGAGTCCTTTGACAAATCTTCAAAGGGCACTTACCTTATGGTATGACAAGATGTTCCAGACTCATCTTGTTCATTTCCTGCCTTAGATAAGGAGTCAGGCATTTCTCCAAGGAGCCCCAGTTCCACTTGGTAAATATTTCAACATATTTTAAGATATCAATCTAGAAGCTTAGAGGAGCTCTTTGTACTGGGTTGGGTATTGTTTATAAGCCTTTTCAGTGAACAGAGCTAGAAAATATGTAAATATTTTAAAGATAACATATGCCATGAGTTCAGATTGATCATTCCATTTCAGATCCAGGACTACAGAGATTCTGCTGAAACACATAAGTCTTACATTTGTATCCCTTTCTTTCACACCAGATATCTTCGTTCTTACCAGCAACATAATTAGCTAGTTGCCTTATCCCATACTATAGGCACGACAGCCTTGGAATCACAATATTAATGCAACCAGAAAGAGTTTAAGATTTTTTTCTAGTTATTTTTGTCCTTAGAGTATATCCCATAAAGTATGTACAAAATTATGTCTTACAGTCATTTAGAATAGCACATCTATTCCACCAACTAAAGACTAAGTTATGTTCATCTGTTTTTGATGCCTAATGATTGTTTTTCCTCTTTAATTTTGTGTTATAATTATATAAAATATTTCCACGGCTCAAAAATCAAAACTACAGATCTACAAAGAAATCCAGCTTCTATCCCTGTGATCACAATATTCTTTCTTTCCCTCTCATACATCCTTATTGTTTAGCCTCTCTCATTTTAAAAAATCTTAACAAGTATATGTGTATATTATTTTCCCATCCTTTATCCCATAATGATAGCATACTTTGCTCACTTTTTTCTGTCTTGGTCTTAATCACCATAAAATGTGATGCTGGAGATCACACCATAGTAGTAAGTAGAAATAGGCCTTTTCCTTTTTACACCTGTATAGTATTCAACTATTTGGATTTACCAACGTTTCTGCAATTAGTCTCCATTTGGGTTGTTTCCAGCCTTTTGCTATTAAATAATGCAGCAATGGACAGACTTTGAATTTTCATATTTTGTTACTGTATCTTTGGGACAGATTTTAGAGTGGAAACACTGGGTTAAAAAGCAAATGCCTAAGTAATTTTGCTAGCTCTTGCCAAATTTTCCTCCACAGGAATTGTACTATTTTTCTTCCCCACCAGCAATTTATGAGAAAGTTTGTTTCTCCACAATATGTGTTTCAGAATGCATTGGACATTTTCCCATCTGGTGGGTAAGATGTGATTATCTCAGTGAAGCTTTGATTTGCATTTCTCTTTCTATAGGCGCACATATTTCTACAAGTGAACTCAGCCAGCATTGTCTGAATCAATGCCTTCCAATCTTTTCTCCAGCTAATACAGATTCTGTTACTGACACTAGCAATCAAAATATCCTAAAGACACACTAGAGACCTCAATGAGTTTTCTAGTTTATATTTCTCTTATTATGAGCAAGGTGTTAAGGTTTGTTCCTATGCTAAAGAGTCACCTGTGTTTCTTCCATTATGATACCTCACTTGAGTCTGTCCATCACATGCAAAAACACATTCTCACCTCAGGGCCTTTGCGCTTGGCCATCCCTCTGTCTAGAACACTATTCCCATCATTGTGGCAGGGTTCATCCTTCCACAGCATTCACGTCTCTGCTTAAATGTCCCTCCTCAAAAGGCCTGTCCTAATCAGCCTATCTAAGTAGCAATCCTTTCACTATCTCCTTAGCCTGCATTATTTTTCTTCCAAGCACTTACCACTAATGGACACTGTATATTTATTTGCATAGTTGTTATTTCCCTCCCTCCATGGAAAGCCAGCTCCTTGAGAAGCGGGCTCCTCTACCCTGCCCGCAGCTGTATCTCCAAGTGCCCCCAAACAACAAGGCCTGCCATGCAGTGAGAGCTCAGTGAGTGTGCTGGATGAATGAATACATGAATGAATGAATGGAATTCTTTTGCTTGGAAAGCCAGTGGAGAACAGGTACTGTCACACAGACAAGAAATAAATCTACAACCTAGGTCCCTATAAAGGAGAGTGAACCTGAGAAGGGAGGCTGAGGTAAATGAAGATGACTCAGGTTGCTGGACAATGGGGATGGTGGGGTGGGGGCAGGAGAGGTCCATGAGGAGTCAGAGGGACAATGAAAAAGGAAGAGGGGCAGAAAATGCAATCCGCATTCTCCCCATTGTGTAGAAGGTCCATGCTAAGTGGCAGCTGCAGTGCCCTCAGGCAGACTCAGGGACAGTGCTCATTCCACCACTGCCCAGTTAGCACCTTACTGCTGCTGAGGCCCCACAGATACCTTACAGCTAATCCCTGAGTGGCACTCCTAAGAAGCCACTGTCATTTCTTCTTTGCCGTACCTTCCTCCCCGGGTCCAAGAGTTTTATCCCTGCCTTAATTCATTCTTTAGGAAGACATATTTTCCCCTTTCCACCCTCAATATCAGAACCAAGTGCATTCATTCTGGGCAGTACCATGTTTAAGAAGCTGACACACTCGAAAAATTACAGGGATGAAAATAAAGAGGGTGTCTGCTCAGGATCCCTGTCTTCTGGGCACTGTATTCTCTGGAAACTTCTCCTTCTCCTCCTATATTGGATGTGTCTGAAGGAGGCCCTTACCAGGCTGGTCAGACTTCTCATGAGGATTTTCCAAACCTAAACTGGGTCAAGAGCACCAGTCCCCTGTGATGTCAGAAGCTTGGGACTGTTGCTGCTGTGTTTTTCACTTGTGCCTTTGAATTAAGACAAATTAGAAACAGAAAGAAAAAGTGGAGAAAGGACATCAAATTCTGGAAGCATCGAAGTCCTCATTTTCAGTCACTTTGGAGGCCCAGTGATGCCCTGTCCTGCCATGAGTCTCATTATTCAGTTCTTCCTTTGATTATTTTAATATGCTAGCATTATCCCAACCAATGCCTCTCTTTTTCCTCAACCCAATTCAGGTATTGTTTCTGTCACTAACAACTAAAAAAGTCCTGTCCAATACACACACAAGGACAAACCTAGATTAAATAACAAAGGACAATAAAGTGGGAGTCAATCATTGGGAACTAGATATTCAGGTTTTCAAATGATTCCATGGAAAGGACGCTCCTCCTTCTCCCAAGCAGTCTTGAGGTGAGGGGGCAGGCATCATCCTAAACCTCCCTCTTGAGGTCCCAACAGGAGTCTCAGCATGGATTTCTACAAAGACAACCTTGGTAGGGATCTTTTTATCTCCACTCCCTTTATCTTACTAATCTCCCTTTCAGGATATAGCACTATCTAACTAGTTTTTGGGCCACCTGCTTAGAAAATCTGCATTTTGGTGTGATACCTACCTCTGTTTAGAATGTCATATTTATTAACTTATGGTATCTCAGTTGAAATTTGGAATTTATCATCCTATCATACTATCATTTCCTTAGGGCTAACTTTGTGAAGGAACTCTGTAAACATTCATAGGTGTTAATGTATTTAAACTTCACCATAGGCCCCATTTAGAGATGACGTAATTTGCCCAAGGAAAACTAGCTGGACAGTGGGTGAGCTAAATTATATCCAAATGGCTTGTCTTCAAAGAGTGAACTCTTAACTTCTCAACATTTCTGCTATACAAACTTCTACATTCTGGAGGAGGGATGATGAACACATCTGCACTTTGGAAAGAATTACAGTGGTGATGTGAAGACACGGTTGGAAAGCAGCAAAAGTAGGAGGGAAAGAAATTGGCATCTCGAAGTAACTTTAGAAGAACAGAAATCAACTTGGCTGAATTTCTTGGTTGAAATCTGTAAGTAGCAATGAGCACTGCTGGAGACATTGTAGAAATGTAAGAGAACTCAGTGACTAGACTAGATGGGGTGGTTTTCAGAGACAGCAAGGCAGGTGCTAAAGGGTCAAGGTTTCAAAGTCTTATCTCTAAGGGGAAGATGGTGCCAAGGACAAGGGAAAGTTCCTTAAAGAGATGAAAGTTCTCATCCACTGAAAAAGATCAAGAAGGCTTCAAGGAAAAAGAAGGGCATGTGATGTGGATGCTGGATAGAGCTAAGGTGAATTGAAGCCTTGTGGGCAAGGATAGGGATGTGTTTAAAGACCAGTGAACAGCTTATTTAATTGGAATGGAAAGCCTGAGCAGGGCATGATGGGTTATAATAAGATTGGAAAGAGGGTCATGGCCACATAGCTGAGGACTTTGAGTGCCAGGGTTAAGAGTGGGCATATTGCATCCAGTAAGGTATGTGGATCTATCAAAAGTTCATGAAAAGAGTGGTGCAAGAGGTTAAATTGAAGTGGGGAAGGATTATAAATGTTGGTGACTCCAAAACTCTTGCCAGAAGCAATAGGGGTTGGATTATGGAGATGCAATAGTAATATAAGAAAGGGAATGGATATGGGAAACGCCACGGAGATAAAGTGTTTAGAGTTTAACAATTAATTGGCTGTCAAGGTAATGATCTGGGGTTGGGGAATAAAATAAAGTGAGGAGAAAAACATATTGGAAGTACCAAAAAAAAAAAAAAAAAAAAAAAAGCACAGGGAGAAGTGTTCAAAGGAGATTCTAAGGTTTTCAGTCTGGGTAGATCCTGGTAACTGTAACTGAAATAGCTTAGTTATACAGATGACAAGAGTACATTTGTGACATACATACATGACAATGAGATACACATACACATTTGCTCATTTCAATCTGTAGCTAATATCATTCATCTCCATGTTAAAAAAAAAAAGCAAAAAAATTAAAAAAAGAAGAAGGGGAAGGATAAAAAATGAGATTACTTCTTACAATGGTAAGAGATGCTCGTTTTTATTGGCACTAATTAAGGAAGAATATTATTGCAGTACTGTTATAGTTCTGAGTAGTCAAAACTCTAGAAGCAGATTCCTTTTCGCTGCTTTTCTTCTCATGCTAAAACCTACAGCATGAGAAAAGCAACACAGAAATCTGTGAATTGTGGTCGTTCTATGCAGCTATTTTTACTCTTTCAAAAATGCCTAGACTTTAGTTTGAGGTGTAAACATGTGAAAGTATTTGATGAGCCTTACTCTTTATTTGAATTTAAAGGATTTTAAAGTGCAAAAAGACTTCTAGAAAAGCAAATGTACCATATTTGGACCTGAACATCTAATCTTCTCACCAACCTTGATCCTCTTTCTGTATTTCCTGTTTTAACTGTGACACCACCTTCCACCCCACTCACCTTGCATCATAACTTTAGTCATCTTTGATTTCTTCCATTGGCAATCCATAGCTTGATTTGGGTTCAGGGCTGGTTAAACCAGAGGCTCAGTGAAGTTATCACAAGGTCCTGTCTCTCTAGCTCTGTCTTCTGAAGGTCAGTGTTATTCTAAAGCTGATTCCCAGGACAGCTGCCGGTAGTGCCCTCTGCCTTTATTTTATTCCAAAACAGGGACACTTGGGTCACCTGTTCACCTCTGAACATGACTGTGGCTGGGCTAGGGAATGTGCTGATTTAACATTCTGGTGAAAAAGCCAATTTAGACTCACCCCTAGAGTGAGGAGTGGTATCAGTTTTCCCTGAAGTGTGGGCTGCATGGGAATGGAAGGATATGCAAGTAAAAATCTAGATTAGGAGTAGAGGGATGCTGGGCAGGCACCCACCAGTGTCACCACTGCTTCAATTCCTATACCTGACAGAGCACTTATATGCAAATGATAGGAAATATCTTTGGCTAAGTAGCAGAAAAGTAATATATAGGGGATGAGCAGGTGGCTCTTACAGAGTTAACAAGAATCTTGAGAAACAGCTTCAGAAACTAGGTAGAAACCAAGAAGGTCTAAGATGCAGAAGACCACAGCCAAAATGATACAGAAACCAGTGTAGCTAGGATACCACCACTGGAACCCTCCCAATGCTGTCCTCATCACTGCTCCTCTGCTGCTGTAAGTGATCATTAACTGTCCCTGTGACTTTGTGTCATACCCTCTAGAGTCAAAAGTTCGGGTGTGGTGTCTCATTGGTCAAGCCTGAGTCATGCACCCCAACCCCAACTGCCAGGAAACCTGGCTAGGGTAATCTTAATCTTCATGGCCTCTTTGTGGCTTGTAATAACCCCACCATAGGCAATGGGGAGTGAATTTCCCCAGTATAGAAAGTGCATTAGAATGCTGGGCAACTCAAAAATAACAGAGGTCTGTTATCAGCCTCCTACTCACTCTGCTTCCCTGCTGATCCCACCTTCTTATTCAGTACCACCAGATTTGGCTTTGTGTGAACTAGTTCTGTGAATTGTACCACTCCCCTGGTTCAAATACCTTCACTGCTTTTCCATTGCTGTTAGGCCGGGCATGGTGGCTCACGCTTATAATCCCAGCATTTTGGGAGGCCAAGGTGGGTGGATCACTTGAGGCCAGGAGTTCGAGGTGAGTCTGGCCAACGTGGTGAAGCCCAGTCTCTAATAAACATACAAAAAAAGTAGCCGGGTATGGTGATGCACGCCTGTAATACCAGCTACTCAGGAAGCTGAGGCAGGAGAATTGTTTGAACCCAGGAGGTGGAGGTTGCAGTGAGCCAAGCTGATGCCACTAGACTCCAGCCTGGGTGACAAAGCGAGACCCTGTCTCAAAAAAAAAAAAAAAAAAGAATTAAAGGGGGTTTCTTCATATGATGATATCAACCCACTATCAGTCCATCCATCCACCACCCACCCATCCAATGACTACTTATTGAATATACCATGTTCCCAGCATCAACCTAGGCACAGGCCATAGAAAGATGACAAGTCACTATTCCTTTAAAGAGGTCTTGGTAGAAAGAAATGGAAAATTATAATATAATATAATATGATGTGGTATTATGTAATATACTATAAATTATATTGTCATAAATGATATGAATACAAAATACAGTAGGAGCATAGGAGAAGTATTTAAGTTTGGTGCAGGAAGGAGAGTTAGAGAAGATTTCTCTAAGGAAGCCACATTTTGCTGAATTTTGGAGGTAAGTGGTTTTTTAGTTTTCTAAATGGGCAGACAAGCAGAGAATGACTTTTACATATAAACGGGGGCATAGAATGAGGTGTCAAAGTGTGAGAAACTATGAGTAGCCCAATATTGTTGGGCTGCCCAACGTGGAGTTAGGGATCGGGGTGGGAAGCTATGGGGAAGCAGCTAGACTATTAGACAGTGGCTTGACATGAAGAGCTTTGTGAGTTATGGGTAGAATTTTAAATTTTCTTCCTAATGGAAGAGAGAACCAGTAAAAGCTATGACAGTAGCCTCTTGACCATCCCTGCATTCAATTTCACCCCTTTTAAATCCATTCTGCAAATAATATGTGGCTGAGGGATCTTTGTACTAAATAAATATGATCATATTATTGTCCGTGAAAGTAGAATGCAAAGTTGGAACCAGGGCCTGTATTCTGGTTCCAACCAGAAATACAGGAGGAAATGTTAGAATCCAATAGGAGGAAATCCAAAGGATTTAAATCCAACCAGAAATACAGGAGGAAATGTTAGAATCCAAAGGAGGAAAATGTTAGAATCCAATAGGAAAATAGGTTTCTGAGACTACACTGGGAATTTATTAGGCTACCTTAGTGGAAAGCCATTCTCCTCCACTAAAATAATGTATATTACTTTCACATATATAATGTACATGAATCCATTATAGCTGCTGCCCCACTGGATGGTATAAATAATTTATTTATCCTTGTATCCTCAGCACTTAGCACATTGCCTGCCATAAAGCAACTAATCAAGATAATGTCCGATAAATGAATGAAATAATGCATGAGTGAATGATAAGATGAGCTAATCCCATCTTTGCTTCCTTTCATGGACAGATTATTTCTGAGATCTTCTACCCTAGTTGCAGCTCCACTTACTACTACTACTACCAAGACAGTCTTTGGTGCTTGCCATGAAGTCTCCTACTCCACTATCCAACTCCTTAATTCCTCAAGCTTTGAGAATTTTAGAGATTTATACTGGAATTTAGAGACTTAGCCATGAAGTCTTAGATGTATTTATGCATATAAAGACAGATGACTGAAAATCCACCCAAGGTTTGTGCTCCCCCTGTATAGTACAGAGTTGTTTCTGAAAAGTTGTTTCCCAATCAGGGCCCAGCTCTTGTGTGATCCTGTGACTGAGTTCTGGCCAATGGAGTGGGAGCAGAAAACAATTCATGCTACTTTCAGCCATAAGAATTTCCTTTAGAACCTTCATTTCTCTTCTTCAAGCTGACCTTGGGAGCCAAGTGTTGAAGATGGTAGAGCCTCTATCATTCTAGATCTTTGAAGGACTCCATGGAGCACACTCCTATTTCCTTCAACCCCCTCTTCTATCACATTGTGATGGGGTATTACAGGAGTGGGAAATGAGTCTCTCTTCTGGTAAGCCCTTGAAATTTTAGAGTGTATCTGGTAAAATAGAAATCATTACCTTAACTAATACAGCAGATGTATGTACATGTGTGTGTTGAAGTATATTGCTGTAAATGCAAAATCTAATTTTATACAGAATCAAAAGCCAAATGGGGATAGAAACAGAAGCAAGAGGATTTAATCCTTGAATGAATCCTTGAAGGAAAACCTTTCTTTTAAAGTTAATTTGAACGTCTCAAGTTAGCAAATTAGCAGGTAGCCATATCATTATTTGATGGATAGCATGTGTCAAGACAGAGACCAAGGGAGAAAACCGAGCTTAAGAAATGAGCATGAAAGCAAAACTGGTAAAATGAATGAGGTCAGAAAAAATTTTCTGGTAAAGTTACTAGTTTTAAAAAATCTTAATTAGTAATAGACACTTATCATTGATAAAATTTCAAATAAATAAGAAATAATTGGAATGATTATATCTCTGAATCTTGTCAAGCTGCAGGCTGCTAATGCCCTGTACTTTAAAAAGATTCTACCTGCATAAAAATGGCAGGTAGGGCCATCAAATGACTTGCTCTGTATTTCTAAGCACTTGAAGGTCATCCTTAAAAGCAGGGGTGTCAAATCTTTTGGCTTCCCTGGGCCACATTTGAAGAAGAATTGTCTTGGGCCACACACAAAATACACTAGCACTAATGATAGCTGATGAACTAAAAAAAAAAAAAAAAAAAATCGTAAAAAAAATCTCATGTTTTAAGAAAGTTTATGAATTTGTGTTGGGCTAAATTCAAAGCCGTCCTGGGCCATAGGTTGGACAAGCTTGCTTAAAAGAAAGGCATTGGCCGGGGGCGGTGGCTCACGCCTGTAATCCCAGCACTTTGGGAGCCTGAGGTGGGTGGATCATGAGGTCAGAAGTTTGAGACCAGCCTGACCAACATGGTGAAACCCCCATCTCTACTAAAAATACAAAAATTAGCCAGGCATGGTGGCAGGCACCTGTAATCCCAGCTACTCAGGAGGCTGAGGCAGGAGAATCGCTTGAACCTGGGAGGTGGAGGTTGCAGTGAGCTGAGATCATGCCATTTCACTCCAGCCTGAGTGACAGAGCAAGACTCTGTCCCAAAAAAAGGCATTTAGAAAAGTAAATATCAGTCCTATATCTTCTTTTATTTACTCTTCCTTTTCAGGTAAGGGTTGTGGTAAATCAAAAAGCTAGGACAGAGGAAGGCAAGGAAGGAAATGTAAGAAGCCACATGGAAATGTACAAAAATGCTGTTTCTGTTATAAAATGGCAGGTTGATCAAGTTCACATTCACAACTGCTTAGATTGGGATTTGGGTTGGGGTGCCTTTTGGTTATGGAGGGCACCTTTGGAAATTCTGGAGCTTTGAGAAATCACTTTCTTTCTTTGACTGAGATATGTCTTTTGAGTGTAGTGTTAGAGTGTCAAGAGTAGAGAAACAAGAACCTGGCTATGAAAGACTGGCTCTAGGCTCAAGGAAAAGGGACAAAGACTTTTAGGTTACTTTCTAAGTCAACCAGCCCTGGAATAGGAATAAGTAAGGAAAAAGAGTATCAGGGCAAATGCTCTATTAAAGAATAGTTATTGTGCATTTGGCTGGAGTTTTCTTTGTGCTGTGTCTCTGAGACATCTCGTATAGAAGGTGAAGTGGAGAAAGATATAGAATGCCAGCAGTGGAATCATAAATCACCTTATCAAGAGGGAAGTTTTAGCCAGGACTGGTGGCTCATGCCTGTAGTCCCAGCTACTCCGGAGGTTGAGGTGAGAGGATCGTTTGAATCCAGTAGTCCAAGGCTGCAGTGAGCTATGATTGTGTCACTATACTCCAGCCTGGGTGATAGGGTGAGACCCTGTCTCTTAAAAAAAGAAAGAAAGAAAAAAAAAAGAATAAGCCACAAGAACACGACCTACATATAGAACACAGATTTTCTTTCAAACCCAGAGATCTGATGAAAGGAAAGCCTAAATGAACCAAATTCCATAAAGTGGTAAGCCCTTCCCATGGGAGCAAAAGTACATGTTTGCTTTCATCCTTGGTGTAGTTGTGGGAGAAAGAATTTGCCATAGAGAGGCATAAGGAGAAACCAGATGAACTCATAGAAAACTTTTATGGTTTCATGTGGGCTAGAATAATGGATCAGAATCCCAAAGAGTCACAGCCAAAGATTAAGTCTGTAAAACTAATACTTTATCTAGACTAGATTTAAAATAGGGAAAAAGAGATCTGTGGGACAATATAAAGTATTCTAAATATGTATAATTAGAGTCTTAAAAGCAGAAGAGAGAGAGAATGATGCAGAGACATTTGAAGAAATAATAGCCAAGATTTTCCTCAAATTGACTAAAGATATTAATGCATAAATCCAGAAAACTCATCAAACTTCATGATAACCACACCTAGATGTGTCATAAACTCCTAAAATTCAAAATTAAACAGAAAATATCAAGCAGGAAGAAGAAAAAGACATTATATACAGGAGAACAACAACAGGAATTACTATTGACTTCTTATGAGAAACAATGGTGGCCAGAATACAATGGAACAACATATTTTTAAGTCAAGGAAAAAAAGATAAACTATCAACTATATTTCTATATTCAGCAAAAGATGACCTTCAAATATGAAGGTAAACCCTTATGTATTTCTGGTGAGATGTAAAATGGTATAGCCACTTGGGAAAACTATTTTTTTTTTTTTTTTTTGAGACAGAGTCTCGCTCTGTCGCCCAGGCTGGAGTGCAGTGGTGCAATCTCGGCTCACTGCAAGCTCCGCCTCCCGGGTTCATGCCATTCTCCTGCCTCTGCCTCCTGAGTAGCTGGGACTACAGGCGCCCGTCACCACGTCCAGCTAATTTTTTGTATTTTTAGTAGAGACGGGGTTTCACTGTGTTTGCCAGGATGGTTTCGAACTCCTGACCTCGTGATCTGCCTGCCTCAGCCTCCCAAAGTGCTGGAATTACAGCCATGAGCCACCGCACCTGGCCAGGAAAACAATTTGATAGTATCTTTAAAAGTTAAATATAAATGTAACATATGACCCAGGAATTCCACTATTTGGTATCTACCAAAGAAAAAACAAAGACGTATGTTGACACAAAAGCTTGTTTTTAAATGTTTATAGCAGCATTATTATAATGGCCAAAAAATGAAAATAATATGAATGCTCTCCAACTGGTGAGCAGATAATCAAAATGTAGTTTATTCATCAATAAAAAGGAATAAACTACTGACATGCTACAACAAAAATGAACCTCAAGAATATTATGCTAAATTAAAAGAAGCAAGGCACCACATATTACATTATTCCATTCATATGAAATGTCCATAAAAGTAAAATAATGGTTGCCCGGAACTGGGAGTGAAAAAGAGAAAGAACTGCCTGCAAAAGGGCATGAGGAGCTTTTCTGGAGGATAGAACTATTCTAAAACTATTGTGATGATGGTTGTATAATTCTGTAAATTTGCTAGTAGTCATTGAGTTATACACATAAAATGTGTGGATTTTATGATAGTTAATTTATGCCTCAATAAATTTATTAAACAACGTCAAGACAAAATGAAAATCATTTTCAACAGAAAAAAGAAAAACAGGCTCAGAGTATTTACCTACTGCACATCTGACCCTCTAGAAATGATTTTTTTCTGAAGAGAATAATACCCAATGGGAACCAAGATTGGTAAGGAAGGGAAGAAGAGGACTGGAAGGCATAAATTTGTGGGTAAATAGACAAGACCTTCTTCTTATATTTATTTTAAAAAATATTAAAAATACTATTGATTATTAAAAGCAAAAAAAATGAATTATGAAGTTTACAGCATATGTAGACATAAAATATATGACAAAACAAATATCGAGAGGAGGTGGTTTGAATGGAATTATACTGTTGTGACATTCTTCCTTTGTGAAGTAGTGTAATACTAGTTTAAGGCATACTATAATATGTTAAAGATGTGTACTGTAGTCTCTAGACTAGAGCAACCAATAAAAAATAACAAAAGGAGGGCTAGATGAAAAGTTCACAAGAGGGATCAAATGGAATACTAAAAAAAAAATGTGTTTACCCAAGAGAAGGCAGAAAAGGAACAACAAAGGAATATAGGCCAGATAGAACCAATAGAAAACAAATGCCAAGATGACAGACTTAAACTCAATCACATTAATAATTATTTAAATGTAAATGAATTATAAACATTTTAATTAAGAGGTGGAAATTAACAGACTAGATTAAAATAAAAAATCTCCCTTTTTCTCTCTTTATGTATATGCAAACCATAATACTTTATAAATATATGTGATATCTATTTAAATATACATAAACATATATTTTAAATCTAAAGACACAGACTGGTTGAAAGTAAAAATTAGAAAAATATAAACCTTACAAATAGTAAGCATAAGAAACAGTAGGTCTACATTATCAAAGTAGACTTCAAGACAAAAAGAATTATCAGAAATTAGGATATAGATATTTTATAATTTTCAGATTAAGAAAATGTAACAAACCTAGAAGTGAATGCACTTAATAACACATATTCAAAATATATGAAACAGAATTTGACAAAACTAAAGAGAAAAGTACAGATCTACAATCACTATTGGATATTTTAACACCTCTCTCAGAAATTGATAGAAAAAAAATAAAAATCAGAAAAGATGAAGATTTGAACAACTCCGAAAACCAACTTGACCTAATTGATAATTATAGAACACTGTGTCCAACAACTGCAGAACATACATTCTTTTCAGATGTACACAGGTGTACACAGAACATTTGCCATGGTAGACCACATGTTGGACTATAAAACAAGTCTCAATAGATTGAAAAGGATCAAAAATAATGTAAATAAGTAGTTCTCATCATATAATACAGGGAACCCATGGGGATTCCTGAAACCCTTTTAGAAAGTCCACAAGGTCAAAACTATTTTCAAAATAATGAGACATTATTTGCCTTTTTTACTCCCCTTTTCTCATAGGTGTACAGTGGAATTGTCTACAGGCTGGATAACATGTGATGTCACAACAGATTTAATGAAGAAACAAATATAAAAATCAAGTTGTTTCCAAATTGAGCCAGACCTTAAAGACAAATTGTGAAATTTGTGAAAATACAAATGAATGTTACTCTTTTCACTATTTTTTGTTCTGGAAAATATAGTTGTCTTTCATAATAATGTTATTTGTGTTAACATGCTCTTTTAAAGTAAATGAACAAATATTTATTTTAAAAACCTCTCAGTTTTAAATCCTAATGTGGTCAATATAAATAGATATAATTTATATAAACAAAAGCTCTTTGGAGTCTTCAATAATTTTTACTTGTGTAAAGATGGTAAGACCAAAAATTTGAATAACTGCTGATACAGAATATGCTTTCTGATCACAAAGGAATAATTAGAAATCAATTTGAAAATAAAAATATATTCCTCTGAATAACCCTTTGGTCAAAGAAGAAATCTAAAAGGAAATTTTAAAAATATTTTAAATCAAATTATAATGAAACAATATATCAAAATCTATGGCATACAGGTAAAGCAGCGCTCAGAGGGAAATTTATAGCTTCAAATCTCTATAGTGAAAAGGAAAAGAATGTAAAATCAATGAATTATGCAACAATTTTATAGACTCAGGAAACAAAGAAAGAAGGAGCACTTCCCAACTCATTTTTTAAGGGCAGCATAATCCTGATGCCAAAGTTGGATAAAAACATGCATAATCTTTTACTGGTAATATTATGCTTAGAAATCTTTTCAAATAAATCAATATCAGTATAAATATTTATGTGCAAGAATGATAATAGCAAAAATGCTAACAAAATATATGTCTGACCATTAGGAAATAACTAAATCATGAGAAATCTATGGGATGAGATATTATGCAACCATTAAAAGTAGGTTCTTAAAGGAATTAGTGTCATGGGAAAAGACACAAAGTTTAGTAAAATATTTATATAGTCAGATCCTGTTATATGTAACACACATACATATAAAAAGCCTGAAAAAATGCATCAAAATATTAATAGTATTTAACTCTGGATTGAAGCAATTACCAATAATTTCAGTTTTCTTCTTTTCTTTTGTATTTTCTAAATCATCTGCAATATAATTTTGTCCCTATAATAACAGTAGGGAGAAAAATACAACCAGTTTTTTTTATTTTATTTATTTATTTTTATTTATTTATTTTGAGACAGAGTCTCACTCTGTCACCCAGGCTGTAGTGCAGTGGCGTGATCTCGGCTCACTGCAAGCTCCACCTCCCAGGCTCACGCCATTCTCCTGCCTCAGCCTCCCGAACAGCTGGGACTACAGGCGCCCGCCACCACGCCCGGCTAATTTTTTGTATTTTTAGTAGAGATAGGGTTTCACTGTGTTAGCCAGGATGGTCTCGATCACCTGACCTCGTGATCCGCCTGCCTCGGCCTCCCCAAGTGTTGGGATTACAGGCATGATCCACCGCGCCTGGCCAACCAATCAGTTGTTTAGAGAAAAATGTGGATAATGCAACACCACAGTTTATACAATGATATTTCTCTGGAGAAGCTTTCAAATTAATCAGTCCTATGCCTGCATTTTATAGATGGGAAAATGGAGCTCTCCCTCCTGGGTGGACACATGTAATGTACATCAGGTCATGCATCAAGTTAGTGATAAAATGAAGTCTAGAACCTAGATCTTCCTCCTCCCAATACCATACCCTTTACATTAGGCCACAATGTGAAGAAAATGGCATTGGTGTTAGGTATAGGAAAATTCTTCAGATTTAATAACTACTCTCAGGGTTAAGCCTTGCATTCAAGGGAAAAGTATTTAAAAGTATACTTAAAAATATAATCTTAATCTCAACCAAAATGTAAAAAGTATCTTATATGTATTTTATAAGGAGATAATATTTTTCCTATCTTAGCTTTAATAATATTTACCTTGTTTTTTAAAATATTCCAATTCACTAAAATCTCAAAACAACCCACTACAATTAGAATTATCAACTACATAAAAATGTTTAATGATCTATCAAAGATTTCTGCCAAAACAGAAACAAAAACAAAAACAAACAAACAAAAAACAGTCATTGTTCAAAGTGCTCAGGTTTCACCCAGGGGAAAGTTCAGCTTAAAGATTATTCTCACATCCGGTATTTGGGTTGACTCACTAAGAGATATCTGTTTAACAGAAACTTTTTCAGAGAGAACAAAAGCCATTTTTCTTTCTTGGCATAGTAATGAGTAAATCAAGCCTGTGTGAGAATAAATAAGCAAGACCTTTTATTGTTCAAAGTCTGGGGAGGACAGCGTGGCTGAGTACAGGACCTGAGCAGAATACTACATTGTGATTTAAATGGAAGCAGCCATCATTTCAACCATAAAGACTAGATTTCCATCGATGGCATATCTAGTAACCCAATTGAAATCATGTTTGTGTCTCTTTTTATGTTAAGGAAATTAAATAACCATTTTGTGGTGTGTCTAAGGTGAGTGAACTCAGATTCAATAGGCAATGAGAGGTTGCTTTTTAATTCTGCAAGTGTTTAATAAAGAAGAAAAATATCCACATTCAAGGGCAGTATTAGCATGTCAGATCACAACCTCTGTGATTTAATTATACATGTCCTCTGTTCTTAAAGAGTTGTAAAGGGAAACAAGAATCCTAGACAACAGCCAGCCTTCCCTCTGTGGTACTGAAAACATCTACAGAGCAATGGACTCTAGAACCCCTTTCTCTTCCAAGCCCATTTTGAGGAGCTTCTCTACCTCACTGCTGACTCTAGGGCCCCACTCCCCGCCCAATCTTCCCATTCCCCAAGAGCTTCCTCCCCTTCCATTAGACCTTGGTGCTGGAGCCCTGATCATCCTGTCTATGGGAATCAGGGTTCAGGCTCAGGCTCCAATTTTGTTCCCACTGCTTGGTGAACTTTGTGAGTTGGTAAAAGTCATTTACTATTTCTGGGTTCCAATTTCCTCCACTATTAGATGAAAGGATTGTGTCAGGAAAGAATGGTACCTCGGCATGTTATATTGAGAAAGATTCTAAGGCCATTTCCAGACCACTCAGGGAAGAACAATCAGTAACGTCTGCCAGTGGCATGGAGGGGAGTGATGACAATGCACCTTGCAAGTTTGAAATGCATATTAAATGATGCCTCCATAAGACATATTCCCCCAATTATTCCCCCTCTGCTTTTTCCATTACTGCAGATAATAGAGGACTGTTTATCCCATATCCCCAAATTGTCTGCCACCTACCATTAAGTATATCGATACTACATTTACATTACAAAGGCAAACATGAAGAACCCTATTTCAAAATAGGACAGTTGAGTCAGAAAGTGAGCCATTTTTCCAAAACCATACAGCAAATCCAGAACAAATATTAAAATTTATGGACATTTATTTACTAATAAACATCTTATGCATTATAACTTACTTGTTTCACAGCTTTTATTGTGCATTTACTAGGTGTGAAGTACTATGAGTCACTAATAAGAGAAGGAAAAGATAAGAGGAAAACAGAATATCTAAGAATTCTGGGTCCTGAAGCAATTTTAAATCAGAGGAGAGAAAGACATTCACAGATAACACAAGTAAAGAAACATCTGTCTCAAAAAACCACCGCATGTTCTCACTCTTAAGTGGGAGGTGAACAATGAGAACACACGGACACAGAGAGGGGAACAACACACACAACGGCCTGTTGCAGGAGTTGGGAGGAGCAAGGGGAGGGACGGTATTAGGAAAAATCGCTAACGCATTCAGGGTTTAAAACCTAGATGACAGGTTGATAGGAGCGGCAAACGACCATTCCACAGGTATTTCTATGTAACAAACCTGTATTTCTATGTAACAAACCTGCATGTTCTGCACATGTATCCCAGAACTTAAAGTAAAATTAAAAAAAAAAAAAAATCTGCCCTCAGGGAAAGGCAGAACTGTTCTACTTTGGAGTCTTCCTTTAATCTTCTCTTTTCACTCACTTACATCCAACCCATGTACAAATCTGTTGACTGAACCATCAAAGAAAATCTCAGATTCTGACCATTCTTACCTCTACCACTGTGCTTCAAACCATCATTGTCTCTCACCTGGACTAATGCCAGAGCCTCCTGACTGGTCTCCCAGCTTCTCTTCTAGTTCTAATACAGTCTAATTCCACACAGAAGCCAGGATGATCCACCTTTTCAAAAGCCAATCAATTCACATCATTCCCTGCTCTCACCCTCACCGTGGCTTCCTATTACACTGACAATAAGATCCAAAATGTTCACTCTGGTCTTTAAAAACCTACCTCATCTGTCCCTGGCCCCCACTTGACATCACTGGCCCACCTCTAACAACCTGCCTTATTTTTCTCAGTAGCATTTATTACCACCTATCACATCATAGTTTTATTTGTTTACTTTTTAAATTGATTTTCTCTCTTCGAATGTAAGATCCACGAGGGCAAGAACAATGATGGTTACTGTCAGTGCAGCATCCCCAGCAACTACAAAAAATTATGGCGCAAAGCAGCTCCTCAATAAATATTTAATGCATGAATGGCGCAGGGGACAGCTAGAAATTGGAGCAAAAATCTTATACTGAACATCTAGGAATATTGTGTTGCAGTGTATATCCCTACTTCTAGACTCTCTTCCAGGGCAATGGTTGATATTAAGAAGAATTTGCATGGTTTACGAGCAGGTGAGCAGGCTGGACAGAGGTGTCTGGAGAGTAGCTTAGATGGGGGCGGTGTTGCTTTATCATGAAGGCAGGTTCTCCTGGGTCAGGGGCAGGCAACCCCAATAACTGCATCGTGGGAGGGAAGTGAGTGTCCTGGAGACAGAGCAATTGAGGAGAGTCACTTGGTATAAATCACATTATTTCTCGGCACTTGGCTCTATGTGCCGAGAATAGAAATGGTAAAACTGATTGCTTCTTTACATGCTGAGGCAAGCTATGAGCTGAATAAAGCCACTGCAAAGGATATACAGGAGTCACTGCTGCTTAAGGAATTGACTTGAAATGGCTTTTGTTTCTACAGTTAGAAAGTACTTTGAAATCAGCAGATGCTGCCTACCTTAATAGCTTGAGGAAGAATCCTATTTCTCTCAGAGTAAAATACTACCTGGTAGTTTTTATGGAGCAAGCACTATTCTAACCCCTTTACACTGCTAGTGAAAAGTAGAACTGGGAGTCAAACCCCAAAAGTCTGGCCTGGAGCCCACCCACTTAACCGTGCCCCAAACTGCCTCTCATGAGAGTGCTGACTAACTTGACCTTGGGCCAGTCATCCTGTCTGTGTTTCTGTCTCCTCTGGATGACAATAGTATCACCTTCTTGGGTTGTTGGGAAGCTTAACAAATTAACATATAAAGTGACAAAAAAGGGTATATATTCTAGCTATTATCATTATATCTATATGATCAATACCTTGCAGTGGCATTATTAGATAAAATGCAGAGGTCAAATAACTTTCCTAGAGTCACCAAGCTGGTAAATGAGGCCAGGATTTCAACCCAGCCATGTTTAGCCCCAAAGCTCATGTTCTTACACCTTTGCTAGCTATTGTCAAGTATTGACAGAATCCTTCCAGCATTTGACACTTCACAACCAAGGCTTTCTGTTCCCTTTTAGGCAATTCTTTGTGATATCTGAGTTTTAATTTGGCATATAAAACCTGTTAATGATCTAGCATCCTAGTCAAAATGTTTCCAGCCTGGAATTCATCTTGTTATGATGGACTGCTGAAACCTATAAGGATAGCTAGTGTGGATGTTTTATTTAGATTCCAATCTAGATTGTGTAGCAGGGATTTGAAGGAAGCCATGTCCTTGAAAATCTCTCACATACCAATGCTCCACACTCCAAGAAGCTTTATCTTCTAGCTGCAGCTCTCACAAGATACACAGGTGAGAAATTTAATAGCTCCTCTAGTAAACAGCACACATCATCAAACTGGCAAAATAGGCCAGCTCACAGACAAGAAAATAAGTGACTCAATGGATCCAAGATAATAAATACCACTGGCAAGGATGGATGAACAAAACAAAATGCATCTGCATGCAGTCCTAGATGGTCCAGGAAGCTGATGGCACAGACTGGTTTTGTTTATTTTTATGACCATGGTGTGGCAGTTGGGAAGCGAGGAAATTGAGAGGAAGGTGACATTTTTCTGTGGCTCCCAGCCCTCTAGAATTCCCTTTTTGTGTCCCCAGGAACTCAGTGTACTTTACTTAGAGTGTTCTTTGGTCTTTACCTCTTCCCTCTGTTCAATGCTTGCCTCTAGAAAGGGTCAGATACCTTCCATTAAGATGTAAATCAATGACACGTACCTCTAAAATAATGTAACCTGTCTAAGAATATAGTTTGATTTCAACAGCCACCCACTACCCCCACAAACATAAGCCATGAACATAAGAGTATACATTAAGGTATTCCCCAGTGGGCTAAGGACATTCTCAGGAGGCCTCTCCTGGGATGTCTGAAATCATAATTAGTCAAGCACCTTCTCTGTTCACAGGAAAGGCTTAATCTGGTAATATCCAAAATATTGTTGTCTTAATCCAGTTGATCTACGATAATCAACATGTTCAAATGAATTTACTCAGGATGCTACAAATTCACAGCTAATTAAGTAAGAAAATGAAAAGATGGATCAATAAGTCTAGTAAAGAGGAGGAAATGATGATTTGTACCCAAATCTCTGAGAATGGTCCATTTCCCTCCATCCCACCCCATCCTCCTTCCCCTCTGAGGACTGAGTTTTGGGGCCTGAGACCAGAGCAGGAAAGTTATCTAATCAGAATCAGGAGGCTTCATCAGCCTCTCCCCTTGGCTGATGCATACAAGGTTCCATCACAGTCACTTCCAGGTCACCAGGAGTCTCGCTGGGCTCCTGTAAATGCCATTCCAGACCTGAACCTCTCCTCAAAATATTAGGTAGAAAGAATATTTTCAAAACTGACTCAAACATTCACTGTGCTCTATAACTTTATGGAACTCATCTAAGTAAAATTCTCCTGGGAGACCCAGGATCCAGGCCAGAAACAGGAAGTTGTCAGGGGAACATGAGGACACTGAGTACCCTGGAGGAATCAGGGGAAAAAGAGGTTCTGTCACTGTAAAGGAAGAAGATACACAGATAGGGAGTCCAGGGAGGTCGCTGAAGACAAGAGTCAGCCATTCCTCATCTGAAACTGTAACCCACACGATGGGCAGGTTGGATGGCCTGGTGGGTGGCAGTCCAATGACCACAAACAAGGAGGATTTAACAAGACGATTTTATTACTTGCCAAGTGAGGAGGACACCAGGCATAGTTCCCAGGGCAGTGGTTCCCCAAATAAAGGTGAAACAGGGCTTTTATTGGGTTAGTTAGCTGAGTCATTCAATGTAGAGGTGGAGTAAAGGCAGTGCAGGTACAGCTGCCAATCACGTGTCACATGTGTAGAAAATGGCAAATAAGCTCCTCCCTGGGTGGGTTTTTAGTATGGTAATGAGGGGAGTTTGCCAAAGTTCATCTCCAACTCAGGCAACTCTGGATCCAACCAGTTTTTGTTTTTCTGGGCCTGAGCTTCTTCCTGGTCGTTTTTAAGACAAGCACTCAAGGTACAACAATTGCAAGTGGGTACTTTTTCATCATGTACCTGAAAACCCAGGGATGATGGGTTCTGCTTTTTGGGTGGTCGGGGGAGGAGAGAATTTGCAAAAACTTGAGATACCAGTATCTAGAGACAGTGCAGGTGCAGGTGGGAGCAACTGGAATCTGACAGATCCTGCACAGACAACCTTTAGTAAATAAATTCCAAAAGTATCTTGATGAAAATTTTATCCCAGATAAGAAGAAATCTACTCTTTGTGTAAGATGGGGGTTAAGTTCTTGTACCCTGACTCAAGTTCAGCTTGGGGCTGGTTATGGTTACAAATGTCCCTATTTAACCTTGCAGTTAATATCGGAGAGTAGACGCTAGGATGAGATGTGAGGGTTATTCATTACTCCCACTGCTTCACTGATTAATACCTATTTCAACTCTTTTTAACGAGGAAAAAGTATGGAAACTTGCCCAGGACAGTGTTTAATTTCCCAGGCGGCAGAGAAGGAAACACTGATTTATTTACAGAGAACAGCAGTTGCTTACGTGCATTTGGAGCATGATAAATGGCAATTTTATAAACATAATTATGCATGCAAGAACTATCTTACCATGTTATCAGGCTTTAAGACCTAAATTGCATGCATAAATGACATTTTAAAACCCATGGATTTTTCTTCTCATTACTAATATGGACTTTAATTCTGGGAGTCATAAGCCCTGGTTTACTTTCTCAGGTATGGCAGACATCTTTTGTTTGACATGGGATACAAAACAGAATATATTTTGTACAATTTTGAAGCACAGTTTTCCAGGAGTTAAGTTTGCTTTTAAATGTCAGTCACTTTAATCCTGCAATGTTATTAAAAGTCTCAAGTTTTCAGGATGCCTATGCATGATGTGGTCTGCACTTGCACACATGTACATGTGTACGGTGTGTTATTTTACCGTGTGTGTGTGTGTGTGTGTGTGTGTAGAATCCCTGACTCATGGTTAGAAGAAACGCTAAACAGCACTTTGGGCAGAAGTTTTCAACTCTATTTAGCAGAGTCACCTGGGGAGCTTTGAAGTGTCCTGACACTCAAACTAGTGAAATCTAAATAAGTTCTATGGTCTTCTATTTAACACAATTATTCCCATGTCAGTTTCTTGACTTTGATGTTGGGCTGGAGTTATGAGAGATGTTACCACTGGAGAAAGCTGAATGGAGGGTACAAGGAACCTCTCTGTATTGCCTTTGCAACTTGCTGAGTCTGTAATTATTTCAAAATGAGAAGTTAAAAAAATGTTGATGCACAGATCATACTCTGGACCAACTAAGTCAGAATCTCTAGAAGTAGGATGCCAGAATCGGTCTCTTTTAAAACTCCCAGGTGATAGCAAAGTGAGGCCAACATAGTCACTGATCTTGCCACCCAATGTTTAAGCGCTTTAAAATCTCATAACTTTGTCCAACTAGCACCCAATGTTTAAATGTTTTACAATCTTCTCACAGATGCCTTGCCATGTTAATGGCCATAAAGCACATTTCAATTATTGAACAAAATATTTATTATGAGCTTTCTAATCTTCTAGAAAACCTGCAAAGACTTCTCAGGAAAAAGATTATACATATGTGTGTGTGTGTGTGTGTGTGTGTGTGTGTGTGTGTGTGTGTGAGGCAGAATGCCACATTAAATTTGTAAATAATTCCTAGGTTGTATTGGAATGGACATTAGCTAACCCTAAGAATTTCCTAGCAATTGTTCATAGTAGTGGAAATACAACACGCTATGGCATAAAGCCTTCAACAATCACTCAACCTGTTCATACTTGTGACTTGTAGAACTGGCATGGTAATGTAATTACTCTCTCTTTAATACTCCCCAAATATGTCTACTAATCATTATGAATGAATTTTTAAAGTAAACTTCTTATAATGAAAAGGGCTAGAAAACTGGCTATTTTGGATCACAGGCCACTTTGTGAACATGATGGAAACTATGGAGTCTCTTCCCCCATAGGAAGATGCAGAAACAAGTGGCTCATGGATCACTAGTAAGTTCTAGAAGCCCTTTAATAGGGGCTGCAGTGTTTATCAGAAGCCACTCTGAACAGGAGGCTGAGGCTCCAGCTCGACTTGTCAAGGAAGCCTGCCACCTGGGCTAGTGTCTTCCAGTGCCAGCCCTTGACATCTTCTTCTATAAGTGAAGATGTTTGTGATAATGTCTATGTCCGTTCTCCCTCTAGTAGGTCATGTTTAAACCCAGACCCACTCAGCTCAGGCTCTACAGCTTAAAATGCTTTGAAAAACACTGATGCTCCAACTAGGCAATACATCACCTAAATCTCAGTGTCACAGAGTGGCCAGTCTTTAATGGAACTTTGGGAAATCTTCAGTTTTGTTACGTCCATTGTTTGCTGGGTTACCTAAGAAACTAGCCAGTTTCAAGAGTGCCAAAGAAGGCAGAGAATGAAATGGTGTAGAACAAAAACTTGTGACTCAGGTAAAGTTTGGTCTTATCTCCTGAGGTAGATCCACCCTAAGAAAGTCCTCTGGTTAAACTGCTTGAAAATCAAAGTGAGGAAATAATGGGGATATTTCCAGGTCTGGCCTGAGTGGCTAAGGAACCTCATGCTGCTCCACTTGGGCTGGCTGATGCCTTCTCTACTAACCCAGCTGGCTGGAGCACCCCATCCTGCTGCCTCCAAAGGGCTTGCTCAGCAAGGGGGAGGATACAGAGTGACTTTAAAGCATCTGTTTGTAAAGACAGAGACACACAGACAAGAGCCCTCCTAAGGACAAGAAAAGACTCATGTGGTGAACTTACTTTACAAGGTGCTCATGGAAACTGGGCCAGTAAATTGGAGACCAACTGAAGAAGTGGAACGCCTGGAAAAGAGGGAACAGTCTATAGGCTCCTATTCACAAACCTGCCTGGATCAGTAAGCTGAATTGACACATATCAAAGGCCAGGGCTTGATTCGAATTCCTTCTCTGATATTCATGGACAAGTCTGGGGTCAGTGATGGGCCTCTCTTGATACCTGCTCTTTGTGGGGAGCTCTGTGCCCTCCCTCCAGCCCAGTGAAAACTTAGAAAGTGATGTTTAAATCCTCTGAGCTACCCTCTGAGATTTGGACTTATCGGTCTGGAGGGAAACCTGGAGGGTGGCATTTTTTTTTTCCTAAGTGTCCTCAAATGATTCTAATGTGCATTCAAGGCTGAGAACCTCTTTTTCAGCCAATTAGAAATCTCCTGGGGGAAATCACTCCTTTCAGATATGGGTGCAACTGGTGTGGTCAGGGCAGAGGCTTGGATGGATGTGAATGTGCACAAGTTCATGCTTCAGGTAGGCTGGAAAAGCCCTGTAAGGGGGATGCTGTGATGCCCAATTTCATTGATGAGAAATGGGAGGCTCAGAGAACGAAGGAAACTTGCCAAAGGTCAAAGAGTGAGGAAATGGGAGAAATGAGAGTCTAACTCAGGGCCTGTATGCAATGAACACTTACGGAGGAACACAGATACTGCTTCCTCAGATCAGTCAACTGCCCCATCAGATGATTATATTATACCCATTCTACCAAATAAGAAAAGTGAAGTTCCAAGGGGGCTAAAGGACCTATCAAGTTCAACAGCTAGATCATTAAGTAGAGAGAATATTCTGGTCTTCCCAATATTTACTTTCTGAAGCCAGTCTTTACCCATTCAGTTCTTGTAATTCTGTTGGGGTAAATTTGACCCTCTCCAGCTGTGCAGACTGGCCATTGCCAGGTATTTGGGTATCTCAGGATTAAGGGATTTTTAGTGGAGCAGGCTGCCATACCAGGCTGCCTCTGCCAAGACATAAGGGCCCAGCTGGCCACAGGCTGAAGATGGGGTAGAAAAATTTGTCCCTCAGTTCTGTGCAAACCAGAATGTTTGGCCATCCTAGCTGAAGATAAACTTCAGGGCAACTAAATGGAATTCAGATGGCTAAATCTGGAGTTTCTCACTAAAACAGACATTAATCAGACCCGATAGAAGTGTCCATTTCTGTTTATGCCATTAAAATTCAAATGGAAATTTGGAGATGATTGAAAAAAAGAGTCACTAAGATCATTCATGAAATGAAAACCAAGTCTTAGATATGGGGTAAGTTATCAGTAACAGCTAATAATTTTAATGTATGTTTCTTGTTTTGTTTTTAATGAAGAGTCTACTGGTCAGTTGTTTTCCTTATGTTCGGAGAAGATGATAAAAGGAAATGTGCTTAATGGTAATAAAACATCAAACATTTATATATTGCTTATTGCATGTCAGGTACTGAGTGCTTTAAAACCCATATATACTCTCCATTATTCTCAATAACTTTATGATGGAGGTCCTAGTGTTCTCCCTGTTTTAGAGATACAGGGGCAGAAGCTCAGCAGGGTTGACACAGTCAAGGTCACACAGCTAGTACATGTTGAAGCTGGGATGCTTTTAGTTGTTCATAAGAACTTCTTAACTAGGGTACTAAAACTCTAGCAGGAGTTAGCAACGAGAATTGCAAATTGCCTGGGAAATGCAGACAATATAAAGAAGCAGCTAGGGCAAGGAAACATTAATTTAAAGTACTTTCGCTTTCACCTTGTCCAGGGCAGGAAGAAATTTAGGTGAAGTCTCTTCCAGCTTCCAGACAAGATATTATCTTTCCTTTCCCTCACCAGAGGATACATTGGCTTAACGTGAATTGGAAAAATCTATCCGGTCACCTCAGAACTAATTTTTGTATAAAATCTTTAGTTTATTTTTGCAACATGCAAATTAGAGGTACAGACGGAAAATTCAATAACGTTATAATCCCGGTGACGCCCTAGGTCTAGGATGACATTTATCTAAGCAAAAGCACTTCTGTGGTCCTAGGAACGATGGTTGTGGCATTTTAAAGCAGAATTAGACCCTGCTGCAGAAATCCTTTCACCTACCTTTGTAAACCCTATGGAGTAAAACAGAATTTACCAAATCAATGAAAAATACACTCCAGTAATGATCATATTGTGTGCTGGAGGCCTCCTGCTCACTATCCTGAGCACACTTCCCCAGGGCTTCCCTGGGACAGCTTGCTCAGGGCAGGGACAGCGGTAGGGGAGGGGAAGACACCAGGCCCCCAGATATCTCCAAAGGTGGTGGAAGGGCCTGAGAGTCTCCCACCCCTACTCTTATTTAAAATGTCCTCAGTTAAAATGTGAATGCCCAGGAGGAGGGGGAACATCAGCAGGAACTAAGCCCTGATCATGGGCTTTTGGGGAAGAATTTTCCATGTTTCTTCATCTATAAAGTGAGAGCGCTACACTTGATGAGTGACTCTCAACCTCCCCATATATCAGGGAAGAGGACTTTTGACAACTTACAGATGCTCAGGCCCCATGAGATTTAGTTTCAATTGGTCTGAGATAGGAGAGGTAGGTATTGTTAGAGTTTGCGGGTGATTTAAATATGCTGCTAGGGCTGGTCTTGATCAGTGGTCCTCAGCTCTGGCTGTACTTTAGAATCACCTCGGAGATAAGAAAAATCCCAGTGCCCAGGCTATACCCTGGGCCAATTAAATTCTAACATCCAGGGTTGGGACCTAAGCATTGGTGTCGTTTAAAGCTGCCAGGTGATTCCAATATGCAGCCAGGGTGGAGAACCACTAAACTAGGTGATGTCTGGGGGACTATTACAGCTAGAAAATCCTGCTGTGTTTAGAGTCCCACAGTTTATTCCATTCTATAGTTAGTTCTCATGTAGTTAGTTCCCAAACTTGAGCACATCAGAATTAAAACACAAACTTCTGGGCCTCACCTGTGGAGGTTCTGAATCATCAGATCTAGTGTAGGGCATAAGAATTTGCATTTCTAACAAGTTCCCAGCTGCTGCTATTGCTGGTCCTGAAATCACATTTTCGAAACCACTGCTCTAAGGCGTAACAGGTGCCCGACCTTGACACTGGAAAGTACAGAGCTCAAAACAAGTGACTTTTGTTGGAAAAGAAAAATCACATGGAGAAAAATAGTAGCACAGGGCTGTAAGATCAGCCCCACAGCTTCTGGACAGTTCCGGTGTGATACAGAGACAGGGACTGGACTCTAAAACGCAAAGAAGATGCCCTGAGAAGTGAGAAGACATCAAAGATGTACTTCATCTATGTCAACATTCAGCCTAGAGTCTAAAGATATTTGTCACTCAAATTGTAGGAAAGCAGAAATATTGGAGCACATGATAATTCCAACACTAATTTCATTCTATCAGAATCCTCCAGTGTAGTTAATCAAAATCTTTCAACTGTTTATATTTTATGAATTTGGTTACGTATCATTTTTCTGGGCCTATATATTTAGATACATTCAAACCATGTCTGAATAAATAAAACAGTGCGTAATCATGCTCTGAATGATTTGGGATGCTGAAAAGACAACCATTAAGAATGAGGAAGAAGCATATAGTAGGGACTGAATGAGTAAACGAATATTAATATGTATTAAGCATCAGCTATCAATGAATATATCCTGTTTGTGTGATTATATCTCGTTTAATTCTCACCAAAAAAAAAGTTTGATAAGTCACAATATACAGATGCTAGAACCAAAGTTCAGAGATCACAAATCTTTTGTTTCCAGAGCTAAAGGAACAAGACCCAAGATTTGAATCTAGGTGCGTCCAACTCCAAAGCCCAGGTGCTTTCCACCACCATATCTCTAGTCCTTCACTTGACACAAATCCTATCTTTTTGTTCTACCTACTAATAGGCTCGGAAAAATTCCTAGCCTTCCTAAACCTAGTGTTTCTCAAACTTTAATGTGATGAGATCCCCCAGGGGATCTTGTTAAAATGAAAATTCTAGCGTGGGGCCTATGATTCTGCATTTCAAACCAACTCCCAGGTTATGCCGACGCTGCTGGTCCATGAACCACGTTCTATACCAAGGTCTTAAGAGACCTGGGTTTAAAGAGAGCTTGATGTAGGCCGAGCGCCGTGGCTCAAGCCTGTAATTCCAGCACTTTGGGAGGCCGAGGTGGGCGGATCACGAGGTCAGGAGGTGGAGACCATGCTGGCTAACAAGGTGAAACCCCATCTCTACTAAAAATACAAAAAAATTAGCGGGGCGTGGTGGCGGGCGCCTGTAGTCCCAGCTACTCGGGAAGCTGAGGCAGGAGAATGGCGTGAACCCGGGAGGCAGAGCTTGCAGTGAGCCGAGATCGTGCCACTGCACTCCAGCCTGGGCAACAGAGCAAGACTCCGTCTCAAAAAACAATAAGAGAGCTTGATGTAGATAAGAGAGGGAGACAAAAAAGCTTACTGAGAAACTATTTTGAAGAATACATCACTGTTTTAAGAAACTGAAGATAAAAGACAGCAGAGGCTGGACTTATAAGGTACAAAAACAAGTGGACACGTTTTGCTTTTAAGTGGTCAATCAACCATTAGTTTGGTACCAAATAGCCAAATGAACACAAATCTGTATTGGTTCTATCTAATGAGCTTTCATTTGCTATAGTGGGAAGTAATCTAGAAATGTGACTTACTTGTTGATAATGGAGAGAGGAGTGAACTCTTAAATGCAGTTCTAATGTATGTTTTTAAAATGATCATGAATTTTGTACAATGGAGGTTGAATAGTGAAGGTATAATAACAGGCCTTCTCCCTACCCCCATGTATGTGTAAAACTTCACTTGAGTATTCAGAAAAACCATTCAACTAATCACAGCAATAGTGTTTTATGTCTAAACATTTGGACGCTCCTTAAATCACAAAGTGGTTTTAGGCTAGATCTTGTTTCAAACAAATTTCTGAACACCTCTGTGCTTCCAGAATTTCCATATGGATTGCAGCCTCTTTTTGGATGCACAGCAGGCCCAGAGCATAAGAAGTGACATGGAGAACTCTATCCTGGGGGAAGGGTGAGAGAAAGGAGAGCTGCATGTAATGAGACCAGAAATCAAAGAGGGAATGAATGAGCTGAAACCTCTGTGCACAAGAAGCCCAGCAGAGTAGCTAAAGATGGAGGAATCTGTAGTCACCTTTGACTCCCAGGCCACACTGGGCTTCCATAATGCCACAACTCCAGGGGAAAGGTAAAACATTCACCCCTCCCACTGCTTTTTGTTTTGTTTTTAGAAAGAAAAAAAAGAACTAGTTTGACTATTGTTATTATCTAAAACAACAGATTGGACAAGCTATTTAAAAGTATGTTGATGCTGCGTTGGGCTCTTGACTTAACCAACGGAACCTAAAAATACGTCTAAATTGCAGTTAAACAAAATGGCATATCTTCTTAATGAAAATGACTTTGTTTAAAGTTTGTTAAATAAACACTTTTATAGCATGCTTTAAAAACTAGGTGCCAATTTTTCTTGGGGTGAAGTGATACCTAGATTTATTGATATTGGATTAGTTTGAATTTTCTTGACCTCTTACCTTGACGGTAGGAGAGGTTGTTTGCTATTATGGAGTCACTGCTCCTAAAGGTTTTAATTTAGAGATTAAAAAGATTTGAGATATTGTTGATACCTAAAGAGGTGTTTGCAGTTAATCCCACGGTCATTTTTCTTTAGCTGGATAAAATCCTGAGAATTTATATATTTTTATCTGAACTTTTCAAACATCTATCATCATGGTTTGAAGATTTTCAGCAGAGAAAGTTTTAAGAGACAGAGAAAAACATCAATAAGCAAGGAATTTGAAACTAAAATCTTTATTCAAGTCTTGGAATTTGAAATTCAAAGTTTCATTTCACAAACTGACTTTGATAAATTCATATAAACTAGTGTGTTTAGAAGGATTCTGAGGTCTAGAATAAAACAGGATCATGATTGAGAAGTCCCAACTTAAGGTAGTCACGATATACATGCTATAGATGTGTCACCCCACTTCTGGAACCTAAGCGACTAATGACTTTATATTTAAGTAGGGAAAAAAATATCATCTTTTTCTTTTTCCTACTCAAGGGGAGTGAATCCAAACAATTTGGATGTCATTTAAGAGAAATGAATGAATCAGCTAGAATTTTCTGCAAATTGTAGATGCTGTAAGATTATAAGGTAATATGAGGTATTGGAGGTATAATATAAGGATATAACACATTATATTGGTATATATAATATAAGGTATTATAAGGTAATCTACACATTCACTATAAGAAAATGTTAGTAAATGGGATGACAAACCAAACAAATCCTCAAGGGGTGGCAACCTTATATCTTCACAAACTCATTATACAAAAAGTTGATCATTTCTTTTATTAGAGCCTGCATTACACTACAAAACTGATTCTGTCATGGTTCTGTATTCCCATTTTGTAGTTTTTCCTTCTTTAACTGTAACTTGGTTTCCAGAGGGAAACTCCAAATAACCTAAGGAAAGTCAGAATGATGACACATGGACCCAGCTGATATTTTCTTAATGATCACAGAGAGAAGACAAGTTACTTTGCAGCAATTCCTTCATATACATTCTCATTGTTAATGGAAAAACACATACTTTCAAATGTATCCAGGCATCCTAGGCTCATGCGTACCCATGGAAAACCCAGTGAAACCTGCTTTAGCTCATTCCTCTTATCAGGGGATGAAGCATTGATGATACGCAGATTTTGAACTACCATTTATTATACCTGATACCTGTATTGTGCAGAAATTATTAAAATTAACTTTTTAAATTGGTCTTTTTAACAGGAAATTGGACTCCTACTTAGTGGCATGCACTAAGAATTATGCCTTTTGAAATAATAGAATAATTAAATCTTCAGAAAAAGAAACCCAGAAGCATAAAGTGGGAATAAGTAGGAAACTCAAACTGCTATGCAAGCCATCACCTTTTCTGGTGCAGAAATGAATAATTCATCATTTAATTTCAAAGAGTATTGAAGAACACTACATGTCTGATTGGGCTGTTTCATTTGGCTTTCTCGTCTTGTGTGTATCATGATTACATTTCTAGGTTTCTCATATATGCATAGTATAATTTAGCTGAGCACCAAGCTGGGGGACAATGTATGATACTTGAGCCACCTGGTATCTTTGGAGACTCTGGAAAGAAACATCATTTCTAATCTTCAAATTTTCAATTAAGTAAATTTCACTTTAAAAAGGTATTTTTTTTTCTTACAAAAAAGAGAAAAGCTAAACTAGGCTCACAACAAGAAACTAGGGTAGTAAATAACAGTAAGTAGGAAAGAGAAAATTCTGAAGACATGAACAGGAATTTAGCTGAAAAGATGAGCATGACTTATAATTTATTATTTATAACCTGTTCTTAATTATGAAAGCATCTAGGAGCTCAGCCCTGAAACAAAAGAAATGAAATAAATTACTTAGCACAGCAGAAAAATTACTGTATTTAATTTTGGCATTCGTTTCTTATCATTGGGGATTACCTCTATCATTTAGTTTATAGAGGTATAACTATAAAGTATGATTGAAAGTGATAATTTTTAAAAAGTAAAATCATGATTATCATGCAAATAAAAAAATGCTAGGCTTTATTCAACTCATTAATTAATAAGGAAACCAGTAAGATGTTAAAGCCAGGTTAAAGGAGAATCCAAAGAGCATACATATATATAAGCCATTAGGAATACTGAAATAAATTTGGTTAATGCATGCAAAACTTGCTTCTTCCATAGTAGGGTAGGAATACAAATTGAACCTGCACCAGAAAAAAAATTCCCTGAATCTTAAATAGCTCAAAGGCGATGAGAAACCTAGAGACCCTATAGAAACAGATGACCTGAAAGGGTGTGTTCCACAACCCCCAGTGTTCACTGAAGACACCCAATCATCATTTTGGCTCATTTCAAAGTGCTTCCCAATATTTCCGTACAATATATAGAGTTATCCCATAAATCTCTTCTCTTTATGTTGGCCAACCTTTAGAGAGAACTAAATAAAGGGGTGGGGTACAAAGGTACGACATGGGAAAGCAGATCACATTTTCAATTTACATTCAAAATGTAAATTTCCTCCTTGGTTTTATTGTGATGGTAGATAAAAACCCACACTTGGCTTGGCCCTTTTAATATCACTTCCAAAAGTACACTGATCAGAAAAGGGAAAAGGCTTGGAAAGGCAAACTGATTATTAAAATTATTAGGCAGGGTTATCAGTAAGTTGCATAATCTGACATATCTCCAAGTTCTCCAATACTCCCTAGCCTGTGGGTAACTGAGTAACCCACACTCCACAGACTCTTGTTTCCATGTGCTTATGCGGAGACTGAGCTGCCTGCTTAGCCTCACCCAGCTTGGCCTGAGACCCTAGGGGTTGTCTCATAAATTCATCATTTAGTCTTTGCAACATCATGCATACTATGTGCTTTCTCTTTTCCTCTGGTCCACCTGGAGGATGCTGACTGTTGGTGCCCACCCTGAAAGTTCTGGTACCCCAGCCAAGGGTGCTATCACCAACTGCTCCCCAAACTGCTAACCTTCAGGGGAAAGGAAGGCCCCATGTTCCCTGGAGTCCTTGGCATGCCAAGGTTCCTGGAAGAAATGCCCTTGTCTTCTAACATTCTCCCTCTCGCTCACTTTGCACCAGCCACACTGGCTTCTTTGCTGTTCTTTGAACCAGCCAGGTACTCACCAGCCTGTTCCCTCTACCTGGAATGCTCTTTCTCCAAGTACCAACATAAATGGCTCCCTTTATCTCAAGTCTTTACTCAACTATCACCTTCATGAAGCCTTCCCTGGCTACCCTTCCTAAAACCGCAACCCTAATCGTACTTTGACACTTCCTATCCCTCTGCCCAGCTTATTTTTCCCCGATGTAATAATAATATAAAGTACACGATAAATGTAATGCACTTGAATTATCGCAAAACCATCCCCCTGACCCCACCTGTAGAAAAATTGTCTTCTAGCTAGGCACAGTGGCTCACACCTGTAATCCCAGCACTTTGGGAGGTCGAGGCGGGTGGATCACCTGAGGTCAGGAGTTTGAGACCAGCCTGGCCAACATGGTGAAACCCTGTCTCTACTAAAAATACAAAAATTAGCTGGGCATGGTGGTGGGCACCTGTAACCCCAGCTACTCGGGAGGCTGAGGTGAGAGAATCGCTTGAACCCGGGAGGTGGAGTTTGCGGTGAGCCGAGATCATGCCATTGCACTCCAGCCTGGGCAACGAGACCAGAACTCCATCTCAAAAAAAAAAGAAAAGAAAAGTAAAAGAAAAAGAAAAAAGAAAAAAAAGAAAAATTGTCTTCCACAAAACCAGTCCCTGGTGCCAAAAAGTTTGGAGATGGCTGTGATAAGGTATATGACAAAATACTGCCAACCTTCAACAGGAAATTGTCAGTTTCTTCTAATGATCTATTTCCTTATCTAAGCATTTAAGATCTCATTTTATAGTCTCAAATTTTATACTTAAAGCTCCACATATTTGATAATTCCTCATTTCCCCCTCTTTCATTGTAAATCATCAGATATCTTGCTCTTAGCTAGTTATTTGATGAGCAAACAATTAATTGACTATAGTTTAGGAATTCCATAGGACAGGCTATATATAACACATCTTAAATAATAAGATCTAACATTATTGGTGACTTTCTTTGTGTTGGGCATTATGCTAGCTAGGTGCTCTACTTGCATTATTTGGCTTAATCTTCAGAACAACTGACCCAGGTAGGTACTATTACTGTCCCCAGTTTATGGATGAGGAAATGAGGTGCAGGGAGGCTTAAGTAAATTGCTCAAGATTATATAGCTAGAATGTGTGAGGCCAGGATTTGAACTCAAGTTGCTTGATTCAAGGTCTGGGATTGTAACTACTATTTCCTACAGCCAAAGCAATCACCCAGAACCAATACAGTGTGGTTCCTTCTCAATTTGTACCTTTGGCTACTACCCTAAGAAGCCCAATTTCCTTTCTTGCTTTCTTCCTCTTTCATTCCCATATGTAGAAAGCTGAAACTGGATCCCTTCCTTACACCTTATACAAAAATTAATTCAAGATGGATTAAAGACTTAAACGTTAGACCTAAAACCACAAAAACCCTAGAAGAAAACCTAGGCATTACCATTCAGGACATAGGCATGGGCAAGGACTTCATGTCTAAAACACCAAAAGCAATGGCAACAAAAGCCAAAATTGACAAATGGGATCTAATTAAACTAAAGAGCTTCTGCACAGCAAAAGAAACTACCATCAGAGTGAACAGGCAACCTACAAAATGGGAGAAAACTTTTGCAACCTACTCATCTGACAAAGGGCTAATATCCAGAATCTACAATGAACTCAAACAAATTTACAAGAAAAAAAAAAACAACCCCATCAAAAAGTGGGCAAAGGATATGAACAGACACTTCTCAAAAGAAGACATTTATGCAGCCAAAAGACACATGAAAAAATGCTCATCATCACTGGCCATCAGAGAAGTGCAAATCATTCCCAACCGAAATAAATCCCACTTGCATGTACTCTGAACTTCGTGAAGTGCAAGACCTTTTCAAATGTCTCCCCAGGCAAAAATTCTAAACTCAGGCTGCCTAAAGTATCCAGGCATCTTCCTGACACTGTAAGAAGAGGCCATTTCTCTGAGGCCCCTCCAGGCAAAAATTCCAAATACCACTGGCCATACTCTAACTCTTACTTTTCCATTCAATTCCTTATTTCCAGTGACAAGGATTCTCTCCTTGTCCAAACTCTACTCAGGCTTCCCAAAACTTTTCAATTAGGCCTTGATTTTCGGACTTTCATGTTCTTCTCTGCATTGACCTGTTTAGCAAGAATTCTGCTAAGTTGGTTTTTGAATGTGCCACCCTTTATATCTGATCACCTTTGATATCTAATCTGGCTTCTCATCCTCCATCACACCACCCCCCAACCCAGGGATGTCTGATCACCTGGCCTGCCTTCAGCAGGAATCCTGGTAGGCCAGTTTAGCTTGAATTTCCTCGTATCTCAGATGTTCCATCAATGACCCCTACCCTTCTCCTTGGGTAGAAATTCCCACTTGCCCATGGTATATTCAAAGTTGAGCCTGATCTCTCTACCCTACTGCAAGACATCACTGCAGTAGTCCTTGTACATACAAGGATAGTAGCCCCTTGAATAAAGTCATTCTTACTGTCTTTTGTAAGCATCACAAATACACAAATATATTTTTCCTTAACACCAGCCCAACTCCCCACCCACTTGAAGGCTTTCTTTTTTATTTTCAGTTATCTGGGATGGATATATATATATATATCCTAGCTGATGGTCCAACAATTATAAAATTACATACAAATTTAAATTGAACATGCAAGGGGACTTCTGTTTATAACACAAGGGGGTGTTCCAGTTGGAGAGAAGCTACCATCTCAACATGTAAATTAATATTGGCTTAAGAGTGGCCTAAGAAGTGGAAAAGTCTTGACTGAATGTACTGTCAAGGGTGCATTCTATTTGGTTCTTTTTCTTCACAAGCCATTGATAATTCTAGGCTTGTCATAATATACCATCAGGTGGAATTACTGTTTGCTTTTTGTTTTTGTTTTTCAAAGGAGGAGGTTCAAAAGAACACCTGCTCTTCTCAACAAATATCCTAAATATCCAGTGACGGCCTGAAGATTATAAAAGATGTTGGCCTATTTAGAAAGCTCTTGAAAGCACCAGTATTAAAATTATGCCCCTGTGGAACTTCAAAGGCTTGGCTGATTAAGACAAATTTGAAATGTCAGTTCAAGATCAAGTTAGATCATTTAATTATGCTGACCCATTATTTTCTGTCAAGATGGAGAGTCATTCTTTTATTTTCTTTTTCAGACTGCTGCCTTATCAAGGGTAATGGATGATGTATTTTACACATCATCTTTTAAACTAAGCATAGGGATTTTTCTTTCTGATTTAATTTTTCTTATCTTTGAAACACATATAATCTCAGATTACAGGATTAGGAAAATAAATTACACATATGCTGATGTTTTACTTTTCTACTTTTTTTTAAATGCTATGTTTAATTTCCCATTTTTGTTTACATAGATGGCAATTAATTATAGCATTTTGAAATACACGAGGGAAATTATAATTTTAAAAAATTGTACTGTGGCTTGCATTCTCCTAATTCCTCTTCAATTCAACTGGCTCCAACAAACTTGTCTCTACTCTCTGCTCTAAATTATATATAATGGCCAGCTATATCATTTAGGAGCTGTTTAGCTTCCAGTCTAGAGCCAAAGTTGGCAGGCATTTTCTGTGAAGGGCCAGATAGTAACTATTTTGGGCTTTGTGGAGCATATTGTCTCTATGGCAACTACTCAACTTTGCCTTTATAGGGTGAAGGCAGACATAAACAAGATGTAAATGAATTGGTGATTCCATGTTCCAATCAAGTTTTATGTACAAAAACAGGCAGTCGGCCAGAGTTTACTTCTTAGACATACTTTTTTGCAAAGTGCCTATTGTGTTTCAGTTTTAAAATGTTAGAATGATGATAGCTCCGTGTGCTTTACTGTTGCACTCTACCACCTTTCTGGTATCATATGCCTGGGCAACTTGACTCTGGATGCTGCACTTTCAAGCTCAGGCTCTGCTCAAACAAAAAATACACACCCCTTTCCCCACCAGCATTAAGCATACAGTCATGCATCGCTTAATGACAGGGTATGTCTTCAGAAATAGGCAATTTTGTTATTGTATGAGCATCATAGAGTGTACTTACACAAACCTAGATGGTATAGCCTATTACATATCTAAGCTATATGGTATAGCCTATTGCTCCTAAGCTACAAACCTGTGTGGCAGGTTACTCTACTGAATACTGTCGGAAATTGTAACACAATAATATACATTTTTGTATGTAAACATATCTACACATAGAAAAGGTACACTAAAAATACAGCATAAAAAATAAAAAGTGGTGCACCTGTAGAGAACACTTACAGGAATGGAGCTTGTAGGGCTGGGAGTTGCCCTGTATGAGTCAGGGAGTGAGTGGCGAGTGAATGTGAAGGCCTAGAACATTCACTTTATAAGGTAGACTTTATAAATACTGTACATGTAGGCTACACTAAATGTATTTTAAAATATTTTTCCTTCAATAACAAATTAACCTTCACTTCCTGTAACTTTTTAATGTTATAAATTTTAAAATTTTTAAATAGTTTTTAACTCTTCTGTAATAACTCTTAGCTTAGAACACATATTATACAACTGTACAAAAGTATTTTCTTTCTTTATACCCTTATTCTATAAGCTTTTTATGTTTTTTAAATTGTTATTTTTTTTTTACTATTTAAATTTTTAGTTAAAAACTAAGACACAAACACACATTAGCCTAGGTCTCACAGTGTCAGAATCATCAATATCACTGTCTTCCACCTCCACATCTTGTCCCACTGGAAGGTCTTCAGGGGCAGTAAGAGACATGGCACTGTCATCTCGTATAATGACAATGCCTTCTGGAATACCTCCTGAAGGACCTGCCTGAGGCTGTTTTACCATTAACTTTTTAAAAAAAATAGGTAATAAGAGTGCACTCTAAAGCAACAATAAAGTATACTATAGTAAACTGGTAACACAGTCATTTATTAGCATTATAAAGTATTATGTACTGTACATAATTGTATGTGCTAGACTTTTATATGACTGATAGTATAATATGTTTGTTTATACTAGCATCACCACAAACGTGAGTAATACCTTGCATTACAATGTTAGGATGGCTACCACATCACTAGGTAACAGAAATTTTTCAGTTCCATTATAATCTTATGGGACCACCATCACACATGTGGTCCATCAATGACTAAAATGTCATTATGGAGCACATGACTGTACTAGTTTGCAACATTTGCAATTGCAATTTCACGTATATGTTTAAGGCTTAGAAAATACATGCTTCTAATGATAGCAATGAATCAGAAAAGTGATTAAGTCGCTGAAATGAAACCCAGCTCTTAGACGTAGTTTTAAATTATTCATGCTTTACAGATTACAATTGGAAAACAAAACTATGAATCTTTTATTTCCCAATGACAAGAGCAGCTAATCACTTTTCCAATGGCCTTTCCTTTTGCTTCTTCCGGTCTGCCATCTTTCCAAACCAAAAAGAAGGACCAACACTTAGAACCCTTAGAGGGTAGGGTGTTCCACAGCCTCATAGCAAGCAATCAGGAGGGCTTGGAGGACACTGCTTTGGCTCTGCTTGGCCCTTCCATAGGAAAACAGTCTAACTGCACAGGGGGCAGGTCTCAGGTCTGTGGTTAACAGCTGTTAACTGACCATCCGGGGCTTGGTTTCTACCTGGCTGCTCAGAAGTTTAGAGAACTCCTCTCTGGTGAGTTCTAGTCTGAATTCCCTGCCCAGTTAGGTCTTCATTCTTCCACATTCAAATCACTCTCCTTCTGGACTTGGTCCTGAATACACATCTAAGTCATCTGTACCCTTGACTAAGCCCCTGCCAGGCCTCCTTAACACCCACGTGCATCATTCAGACTCCTTCCTTTGTTCATTTCTTCAGTTTTGCCCGATCCCCTGTTCTGGTTATTCTCCGCTTGCATCCTATATTCATTCTCTACCCTTCTGTGTCTTGCTCTGTGTCCCAGGAAGCTGCCCCTATGGAATGCACCTCCCTCCCTGACCCCAGCTCCCATGTATTCTGACTTCCAGTTAAATTCAGCAAATGGGAGTCACCAGCAGATCAGTAGACAGGGAAAGAAAGAGTTGGAGGTAGTTTTACATTTCTGTGTGACTTCTGCTTCCTCCCGGTAGACATCCAAGCTCTTACTAGGCCTAGTGACACTATTTATTCTCCTTCCTCCTTCGGCCCTACAGGCAGTTATACCTTTCCACTATTGCCAGTCTCTGGATGCACTGACACACTACTCTGGTTTGCTGTCTTAACCCTGCCTGCATTTCAGTGTGTGATCTCTTCATTAAAGCCTCTTTGTTTAGACCTGAAGGGTTTCGTTCCCTGCTGGAATCCTGACTGATAGATGTCCTGACCTTTCACCTTTGTGGTATCCTCAGACCCATTGCATAGTATACACTCCTCATTGGATGTCCTTCCCCAGGGCACCACTAGAAGTCACCTTCAGCATCACATTCCTGTCCTGTGCAGGCTTCCTTCTTCTTCAATTTACACTATTTAGTGAGCTAGCTTCTGGGGATTTAACTCAGAGCTTTTAACCTGAGATATGTGGATCTATAAATTATGTGGGTAGATTTGGGGAGTAGAAGGGGACAGTGCATACACTGACATTGTATACTATGTGTGTACATTTTTCGAGGGAGAGGGCCCATAGCCTTCATCGCCTTCTCAAAGGACCTATGACTTAAAGGCTAGGGAATAATTATAACTAAAGATATAAAGGAACATGTGCAAGTTGAGACCAGCCTTTCCCCCCAAATTTACCAATCAGATGTCACTTTACCTTCTCAACGGTGAGTAGAGGGGTAGAGAGAGGCAGAATTCCCACTAAAAAATGGTATCATTTTTTAAAAATCTTTCTTGTCCTAAATTACATAAGATTTTAAGTCACATCCCTTAATATCTTTCATGTGACACTTGGGAAGCATGAGCACAGGGCTGCTGGCCATGCCTGTGCCTCTGGGTCAGGCTTCCGCCATCATATCTCATGGTATCTCTAGGCCAGCTCTACTCATAGCCATTTACCACCCAACATCATGAGCAACTTGTAGAGGAATAAGAAAACGGAGTGAAAAACTCCATTACATTTATAAACAGAATTGATTCATGCTAAGTGAGGGTGTCAGGATAGTTTGGGCTTCAAATAACAGAAAACTCTACTAAAACTGGTTTGAACATGTAGACTGTTTTGTTTACAGGACTTGAAGGCTAGATGCCCATAGTCAGCCAATCACTGACGAGAGAGAATTACTGTTCCACTAATCAGGCCTAGATGGAGATCAAGATGGAGTCAGCTTTCATGGGTCAATGAATTGAATATGGGAAAGTGGATACACCTACAAAAATGGGACTTTCTTAGGAAGAAAGGAGATCGAAGGGTGGGCAACCAACAATGCCCAGTACAGTTGCCATGTTTAAAGTTGTTCCGCTTCTTATAACCACAGTTCTTGTACAAATAACATTTTAGTCTGACCTGGAGATCTCTTGTTGATCATCTAAATTTCATAAATGGGGAACAGAGCACAGATGTTCAATAAACATGTTTTTTAACATGTGTTGAACAGAAACCAAATGGGCTGAACCATCATATGCATGGCCCAGAACCAGGGTTGGACAGAGACCCCTTTCGACTCTAATTCAAAATTCATTTAAAGGAACTATATGGAATATAACCAAAGGAAGAATTATCTTCCAGATGGCATGTGCATGGTGTTTCTTATTAACCATGGAAAAGACAAAAGGCTGATGACTAGTACATGACAGCAACAATCATATTTCCCAGCACTGTCACAACAGCAGAAGCAACTATTTTTTATTAAGCACTTCATTTGTACTAGGTTCTGTGTTACACATTGAAATGCATTCTATTATTTAATTTAAGCATTGCAATAATTCTATGAGCTACGTATTATTTCTCCAATTTATAGACAAGAAAATTAAAGCTTACAGGTGGAAGCATGTTGCCCAAGATTACCTGTAAACACAAGCACGTCACTTGGCAGCTTGTGCTCTTAACCATGGGCTGTCACAGTCCCCAAACTAACAGTTGTGGACATAAACCAAGACTAGCTCAGGGACTCCTCTTCTTCTCCAATTGGTCCTCTACTGCAAAGTCAGAAATGCTAAAGGATTCCTTTTCCTAGGCAATATCTCTAGGTGACACACATTATATAAATTGCTAAGTGCTCAGAATTATTTGAGATATGATAGTCCAGAAAGTGCCCTTGTCAATTATTTTTGGATATTCACATCTGAAAAATGATGCAAAGGATTTGGTCTAGTCACACCTATAAGAGGACTCCTGGAACAAAACCTGCCCCAGACTTTCCCTGGTCATTTTCCAGCCAAGAAAACAACTTCCTATTTAACTATCAGAAGTCTGGGTTGTAAAATAAGAAAAATAATATTCTCCCCAAGAACATGTTACAGGAAAATAAAAACTAAATGGTATTTCAGATCTGGAAGGAGAATTACAGATAATGAAGTCAAAGGAAAATGAGTCTCAGACAAAGGAAATTCCTTGTCTCAAATGACATTTGTAGTGAATACAGGAGCTGGGACCAGCATCTTACTGTTAGACCAGTATTTCCTCTGTATGTTATCAGAGTTACGAACACGTCCTAGCAGTAAGCTACAGTGAGGGAGCCAGACAATTTAGTGTTTTTTCATGAAGATTGCTTTCTTTGGGTTTCTAAGAAATTACTGTTAATTAATTTTTGTTGTTTTATTATAAGTTCAGTTGCTGGCAGGTAAACTAAATCTTCAGGGTCAAGAAACATAAATCTGAGAATCTCCTTCTTTTATTAGGTTAGTATTTTGTTTTTATTTATTTTTATTTTTTGAGACAGAGCCTCACTCTGTTGCCCAGGCTGGAGTGCACTGGCGCAATCTTGGCTCACTGCAACCTCCATCTCCCAGGTTCCAGTGATTCTCATACCTCAGCCTCCCGAGTAGCGGGGATTACAGGCATGCACTACTACGCCCAGCTAATTTTTTGTATTTTTAGGGTTTCACTATGTTGGCCAGGCTGGTCTCAAACTCCTGGGTGCAAGTGATCCACCCACCTAGGCCTCCTAAAGTGTTGGTATTACGGGTGTGAGCTACCATGCCCAGACTATTTTTCATAAAGTAAAAATTAACAAGTCCTTAAGCAGGGGAAAATGTATCACTACTTTGTTCCCACATTTTTTCCTTATCTTTAAATAAGTAATCAGTGAAGATGGTGATGTGTTACTTATCTGGTAAGATACAAACAAGGGAGATAGGTACCTAGGGACAGTAGCAAACATAACAGAGTCTTCAGGAAGAACTTTTTGACTGAGACTTTTGATGTATGAGAAGATGAATCAGTCTCTGTCTCTGTCTCTCTCTTTCTCCACCATCCCTACTCCTATCTCCCACTCCCTTCCCCTTAGAACCAACCCCAGGGCAGACTTGGATGCTTCAGGGGAAGTCTTGACAGGAATAATCTATCCCCTAGTGGTATAGCCAACAGCTGTCATCACAACATCCCTAAGATTCTACTTCTACCATGTCAACCCAGCACTTTGAGGCTGCCTGAATTATAGAATTTAATGTAAATTGTAATTACTTAATTGCTTGTTTCCCCTTGAAGGCCTTACAGTCCCACTCCCTGAGGGTAGGGACAATGTCTTATTCATCTTGATTTCTACATGGTCTAGCACAGTGCTTAGTCCACAGAACACATTTACTAAATTATTGGTTATGTGAATACTCCAAAATCTTCTGCAGTTCACCCAGTACCTATTATATCAAAATTCCTTTTATTTTTCACATGCAATACCTCCTACCAGAATACTTTCTCCTGGCTTTTCATGCTAAACAAATCCTTCAATCTTCCTAGAATCCACCTCAGGCCTCCCTAATTGCTCCTTTCTCTGAATTTCTATGATGCACAATCATCTTTTATTTTATACTATTATTTTAACATTTCATACATGTTGCTTCAGCTCTGAAACAGACAATCTTTTTTTATATTTCTTTAGAATTCTCTTCCACAGAACATAATACAATTATACTGCCATTGTGATGCTTGATGCTTGATATTTTTTGTACAAATGAATGGTTAAAATATGAGGCTGATAGATGGCAACCCATAACCATTTGTAGCCCTATGGATCTAAAATTTGATAAAAAGTGATTTCTAGATTCCATGGGTGTAATACTGTAAAGAGGCGTAAAATTTGACAATGAAAATAAACAAAACCAATCTGAAAATTTCAGCCTATTTTAAACATAAATTCATCAAGCCTGCCTCTGTTTGCTCTACACAGTCCAGGATTTTCCTTATCAAACCATATTTGTAAGCATACAATTTGGAAGCCATAGAAATGCAATGCATGTTTTTCAAATAGCTCAGTTACAGAACAATAAAAGAAAACACCTTTGCTGGCAAAAGAAAAAAAAAGTCCACTTCTGTTAACTCACAGCCATTTATTTATTTATTTGTTTATGTATTTATTGTTTTTGAGATGGTGTCTTGCTCCGTCGCCCAAGCTGGAGTGCAGTGACATGATCTCGGCTCACTGTAACCTCTGCCTCCCGGGTTCAAGCAATTCTCCTACATCAGTCTTCCCAGTAGCTGGCATTACAGCCAGCAGCCCAGTAGCCACCAGCATGCTTGGCTAATTTCTGTATTTTTAGTAGAGATGGGGTTTCACCATTTGGCCAGGCTGATCTTGAACTCCTCACCTCAAGTGATCTGCCTGCCTTGGCCTCCCAAAGTGCTGGGATTACAGGTGTGAACCACCGTGCCTGGGCAACTCACAGTGTGAAGTTCAATTCATGAGGTTCCATAAAGATTCCCAAATGGTTACTTGCAAAATAAAGCTAGTTGAGAAATATTCTTCCCACATTTATCACTTATGTTTGGCCTCCTCTTCAAATCCTCCCCTCTTGCAGCATTTAGAGTTCTCCTCCCAGACACAGATATGATCATGGTATTCTCTGTGATCACATCTTTCCCCTGTTCAGAATTCTTCAATGGCAACTCTTACTTTAAACTAAAGTCCAAAAGATCAACAAGCTTTTCAAAACCTTCTTGAATGTGGCCCTAGTTTATCTTTCTGACATTTTTCTCTGCCCCACACACTAACTGCATCAGCCAATTTGTCGTTCCAGGAAAACAATCCTCCATATTTATGCTTCTATGTCAGGGATTAGCAAACTTTTGCCATAAAGAGCCAGGGACTAAATATTTTAGGCTTTGTAGGCCATACTGTCTCTGTCAAACGATTCAACTTTGTCATGGTAGTGCAGAAGCAACCATGGACAATATATAAAAGAATAAGTGTGGCTCTGTTCCAATAAAACTTTATTTATAGAAACAGAAATCTGAATTTCATAGAATTTTCATATGTTATTAAATGTACTTCTTCTTCTGATTTTTTCCCAATCACTTAAAAATATAAAAACCAATCTTAGCTCCTAGACCATACACAATGGGCCACAGTTTGCCAATCTCTGTTCTATGACACTATACATGCTTCCTCTGATGTCTTTCTTTTCAGCACATCTCTGAGTTCCTTTCCATTCTTCAATGTCCAACTCAAACACCATGCTCCCTGGAATAGGTATCAATTCCTCTCAGAGGTGATTCCCTGCTCCTTCCTTTCTTGTTGGTTATATTCCCCAACAAGGTACACAACGCAGTCAGCTCTGATTGTTATTATTTATGAGCCCATCAGATCATGATTTGCTGTGATCCTGTGTCTAACTCAACTCCACCAGAACATCACAGCCCCCCCCTACTTCTGCTATATAATGCCTGGCACACAATCCTCAGTAAGTATTTATTTAATAATGAAAATCTATCCCTTGCCTCTTTGCAAAACCTAGAGTATTGATAACGAAATCAAATTAAAGAACTAAAACCATAAAAGTTTGGGCAAGCTGACCCCAACAACTGATGCCATCATTAAGAGTGGGCTCTGTGGCTCACGCCTGTAACCCCAGCACTTTGGGAGGCCAAGGCAAGTGGATCACGATGTCAGGAGTTCGAGACCAACCTGGTCAATATGGTAAAACCTCGTCTCTACTAAAAATACAAAAATTAGTCAGGTGTGGTGGTGTGCACCTATAGTCCCAGCTACCCGGGAGGCTGAGGCAGAAGAATCACTTGAACCTGGAAGGTGGAGGTTGCAGTGAGCCGAGGAGATCACGCCACTGTGGCCGCACTCCAGCCTGGGTGACAGGACAGAGTGAGACTCCAAAAAAACAAAAACAAAAACAAAAACAAAAACAAACAAAAAAAAAACACAGTAGGCTCTGGGCCTCCACTCAGAGCAAAAAGGGAAAGAAGACAATGACCAGGTCTTATTTATCAGAAAGGAGAAAGTGGGCTACATCTGTAACAGAGACAAAGTTTTGTTTCAGTTTTCGCTTCCCTCCACCCCGCACCCCCTCCCCCACAGCTGTATTAAGTTTTAAAAGCAGTTGCTCATGTGGAAATGTAGATAGGGCATTTGGTGACAGATTAAACACTGCCCTCCATGGCTGTTTATACTGGCCAAAAAAGAGATGTAACTTTTATACGGCTTTATCTCAGAATAAGTTGGAAAATGTCAAAAGCAATTTCATGAGGAAAAAAGGCACTTAAATGTTGCCTTCTGGAGCCCTAAATTAAAACAAAAACAGAACTTACGATATACCCATGGTTGTGGCAGGGGGTGGAATGGACATTCTCTCCTGAAAGTGGGTGGGGGCAAAACACAGTCTACCCCAGCTGGGTGCTCAAGGTAACCTACTCCTAAAGTTGCTGGTATGCCCAAGGGGAAGCCTGGATGGGCTTCAAGCCCCGGTTCAAGAATGTAATTCAGACCTTAGAGACCTCCTCCAAAGAGCCTAGCAGAAACTACTTTAACTTGGAAAATGGATGTGGGCAGTGCCCCATCCTGGCAGCAGGGAAACTTCCATGGCACTTTCTTACGTGACTAAACAGGAGTCACGTAATTCCCAGTGGAACTACCAGGGTGAGTCAGCTGTGAAACGTAGCCCCAAGTAAAAAACTAAAGAGACTTGGTGTACAGCGTTATTTATCAGTAACCAATTGAAGAAGACCCTTGAAGCCAAGGGTGCAGCTGCCTTTTTCTGGCAGACACTGGCTAACAGAAGAGATTGCCTCTTGCGGTCACTCCCAATTTGCACTATCAATACTATTTAGGTGGCATAAATGAGAACCTTACTTCCTGCTTGTTATGAAGCATTTGCATCTACTTTATTTAAAATTGTATCAGTCCTCTCTGGTACAAGTTATAAAGATGGAGGCTAAATTTTGACAAGCTCAGGAAGTCAGGGAGGAAAGAAAGGGAGGGGTACTAATTTGGAGCATGAAATTTGGAGTCAGAAAGACCTGAGTTCAAACCCACATGTAAACACTTGTTAATTATATCACCTTGGGTTATGATATCCACTCCATACCACAATTTTCTACATAATAGATATAATGACAGTGACTTAACAAACTTGTTGTAGGTTTAAAAGGTCACTACAAATATAATGCATGAGCACCAAAAAAATGTCAGCTGCTTCTATAATTACCTGTATCCACAAGCCCTGTCATAACAGCTGTACATAGTAGGCGCTAACTAAATATTTGCTGATTGATTGGCTAATTTCTTGCAATTAAGCTGATGGCCATTCATTTGCTAATCATGGTGCCAGTTCAGGGAGGCTGAGACTTGCCTCACAGATGCCATGGGTCTCATGATTTGTTGGTAAATAGTCAAGGCTTGTCATTTATAAACGGCTTCTTATGAGTGGATAAATACGAGAAAGAAAATAGAATGTGATGAAAGACAGCTTAGAAAACATTACTCAGTTTGAGTAATTTGAGTAAAATGTTACTCAACTTGAGCTAGAGACTGCTTAGCAAAGCTAATGAATACCTGGCCCAATGTCTAAATCACTCAAAAGATGGTAGGTGCTATTAGTCTCATCATTCTACTGTGTGAGCTTGAGATCTGGTCTTCTGGTATACTGATCCTGTCCAGAGAGAAATTCAGGATTTACCAGAGTATTAATAGGCTGGATTTATGTAAATCCCATACATCTTGGGAAGTTTGAAGGTGATGATGGTCCAACAAATCCTATATTCTTGGAATACTTATTTACAATATGTGAGACATTAAAAAGAGCTGCCATATTCAGTTGTGCAGGTTGTACACTGCACAAGCCTCAGGGGAGTTAGTCACATGGAGCAGGCTGCTCCTAGGGTTATGGAGTATGCAAACTGATGCTGCTGTAGTAGCCCTGTTAAACAGATGGTCTAGAGTATCTGTGACCTTCTTGCTTCTCATTAAAGACACTAAACCCAGAACAGAAGTTTATTTAGAACAATGTTGGCATAAAGTTTGAGGAGATATTTGGCAAACTAATTGGCGTGTGATATTGATGGACTAGAGAGTTACTCTTTTTGGAAGACTGAATAGATTATACTTTTGGTCAATCTAGAGGGTTCTGAACCTAACAAGCACATTGAATCAAATCACTTGAATAGGAATAGTGGCCTATTGTGCAAAATAGGACTCCCAGAGTACTGTAGCCAAATGAGGACACAAGAAGCTTTTTAAGTTTGATATGACTCATCAATCAAATTAGTTCTGGCTCTAGTTGAGGAGTGTCTATGGATCTATAAAATAGGAGGCATGTGAGTAAGAATTATAAAACTGTGAGAATTAGGTCTCCTAGAGGGTGAAGGTAGTTTGCCAATTATGTGGGTACATCAAACCTGCTGGGCCCTGCAATGTAAGAAACAAAGAGCCTCTTTGCTGCTAGGGAGGAAAGGCTACTTCCAGGCAAGTCACTCTGTGGACATGAGATGCCAATCTCTGAAAATGATTAACTGCTCTGGGTCTCTCCTGCATCAGCCAGGAGAGAGAGGGTTTTGAAAGCACGGCTAAGGAACACAGCCACATCAGCTCAGTGGCAATGAACGTCAACAATCCTAGGAATAGAACACAAAATTATATGCTCCAGATAAATGAATTGGGAAGGTTTTTAAAATATATTTTCTCTGTAACTCATTTTAGCCCAGGCAATTTCATGTAATCCAGTTACAATATGTTAGTGTTTCCTGATGAATATGTTTTGATGGTTTTGCAATAGCTCTAAAAAGCATTCTCATTTAAATGAAATGATGTTTGGGGGATTTGAACAATCATCTCATGATTTAAGCCTGATTCATTATTAAATAAAAATACTAAGCTCTCTTCTCTGTTCCTCGTTACCCGACTCTGCAGCCTTAATGACATCTCCTTCCTAGGTAGAGAATCCAACCTTTAGAGAGAGTGTGGTTAAAGGTGTGAATGTCGTTATTGATGGCATGCCTACTAAGTATAAGCATCAGGAAATACTCCTTTCAGATCACTGTGTCCTTTGGACTTGCCCAGCTCACTGGGAAGGATGGCTCAATGCTTTTTCTTGCAGTTCAGCATGAAGCATCATTTCTGCAGCTAAAGGACAGAAGCTTTAGAAAAACCTTCCAAAAAGATGTCTCAAGAGGCATATATCAAGTTCAAATGTGTACACTTTGGTGGCTATCTAAAAATGGTGAGGGTTTTTTGCAGCATCAAAAGCAAAGAACTTTTCCTTTTGGCTAGGTTAGCACAAATTTGCAGCCCCTTATCTGAAGTCTTTGGCATTAGATATGTTTTAGATCTCAGGGTTTTTCAGATTCTGTAAGGAATTGCAGTGTGTCTGTTATAAAACACACCCCCCTCAGAAAGGTCTGGGGAAACCCCTATAACACAACACATTAACATTTCTGCAGCAAACTGTAGGAACAGTCACACCAAGGGATAAAGACTATAAATAGTCTCACCTCAGTTCAGGTCAGGCTTTGCTGCCAAATGAGTCTGTGCCAACCTTCAGTGAAAAAAAGTTCAGTTTCCAGAGCTTTTTGGATTTCAGTAGCACAGATAAGGGATTGATTACCTGCCAAATGTTTAAAGATGCTAGAGCAAAGTTTTAGATCAGTAGTTCTCAAAGTGTGTCCCCTGACAGGCAGCATCATGAACACCAGGGAACAGGTGAGTAAAGCAAGTTCTAGGCCCCTACCCCAGATTTACTGATTCAGAAACTCTGGAGGCAGAGCCAGCAATTTGTCTGTGTTTAGCAAGCCCTGCAGGGGATTCTGAAACCCATAGCAGGTTAAGAACCACTCCTGGAGGGGTTCAAGCATAAACACTGGTCTAAGACTAAAGAAACCTGAGTCTTAGTTAACTAGCTATGACACATAATCTTTTATTATTTTGATTTCCAATCTGCAAAATGGGGATAATTCTACCTGCCCTTTTAGTTTGGTAGGATAATTATGTAGATGTAAAGAGATAACGCATGTAAAAAAGATTGATAGATAACTATAATGTGTATATACTATTTTAAAATAAGGATAAAATAACACCATCGTTAAATGGAACAAAAGTTAATCAGCAGATCAGTGCTATGTGATACAGAAAGTAAACAAATTGAAAATGTAAAATGCTACATCTGTGCCTGGAAAAGCAATATAAGAAAAATAAACTTACAATGTCATCTAATTCAGGTTTCCTGTCTCTGGGAGACCCAGAGTCATATTTTCAATCAGATCACATTAAGACATGACAATATGCAAAAGACTGACACATTCAGTGAAGTATATTTATAAGTGCATTTTCATATTCCCTCCCCCATCTCATTTCAGAAAAGATTTCCAACAATGCTGAAAGACAGATTACATGTTCTGCTATTTGGACTTCTGTGCTATGAATGGCAAAGTAAACAATCCAGAGAGGCAGATAATACAATGGAAAGATCCCACCTCTGCCCCATGCAACCTTGGGCAAGTCACTTTATCCTCTCTGGGCATCAGCTTCCAGTTATAAGCACTGCTCTTCTGGCTCGGTTCTCTTATCCACTGCTTATTTTGCCAGTTTCTGAAATCAGATTCTATAAACTGAGGACACATGTGACAATATACAAATCTACTGAGAATGAACAGGAGATGAGCTATCTCCCCTTTTACAAGCCCAGGTAGGGAAGAGAAATACAAGCTGAGTTGCGTTTCAGGGTATCAAGCCCTCACACAGTAATCCTACTAGGTGTTCTGGTTCCCCCAGGCAAAGAGCTCTTTATTCACACTTAGCTTCTTATAGTGCTACTATTACTATTGGAAAAAATAAGTCTCCCAGGAAAGGCTCAGTCCATATAAGAATTCTCCTTTCTGCCTTGGCCACAGTCCAGTGCTTAACTTTTAGCTGAGGTCATGGCATCCTGTTCTACCTGCTCACCTCAGACCAGAGGTGACAGCATAGAGCTGTCCTACTCAAGCCCTTTTTTGGCATTTTAAAAAATCTTATCTGGTAAAGCCAGGTCTTCAAGGGCTTCTGGCTGGAAGAACTGGCCTACAAGATAAACTGCTCTCCAGAGTCCATGGCTTATATTCACCCAGGCCTGTGGTTTCCAATATGTCCATAGATCAAAAGCCCTTAGAAGTGCCATCATTCTCAGAACACAAGGGGCTGCCTGGGAATAGAAAACCTAGCCCCTAAGCAACATAACGCACCCTTCCTTTTCATGATTTCCAATTCTGATATGCTAATGTGGAGCAGTAGAGTGAGATGGCTAAGGATAAGGGAGAGCTGGGCGTTAGATTGTCTGGGGATTAGGATTCCCTCTTGTCTTCCAAGAGTTATTAACATTTTGGATAATTCACTTAACTTCTGTATGCTATGATTTGCACACCTATACAATGGGAATACTAATAGTTCTTTTCTCATAAGGTTATCGGGAATATTAAATTATATTCTTTGTTAAGTATCCAAAACACTACCTAGGTCAGTACCTTGTACGTAATAAGAGCTCTCAATTGAAATGTGCTGCTCATCTTCCAGCTACTCTGTAGGTAATGGAAACTACATACAGCTAAGTCCTAGAACCTCAGGAAGCTATGCTGGGACAAAAATATTCCTCTTTGAATAGTAGAAAAAAAATCACAATTCCCAGGAAAATGAAAACAGTTTGTACTCCACTGAACTCAGGCAAATGTAACAGCACACAGGCAAACTGTGCAAATCCAGCAAAACAAACTCCAGGTGAGTTAAAAAAACAAGAAAGAACAACAACACCTCATTGCATATTTAGGATGGTTCTAATAATAAAAGTGCTCCAATGCATAATTTAATTTAAATACTGCTATAGCCATCTTGTGTTTTTAACCATGTTTAAGAATAATAAGATCACATAGAAATTAGTCTAGCTCTAGAATATTAGATCAAGAAACATTTTAAATGTGGATGAAAAGGATACCCACATATGGAATGGAAACAGAAAACAGGTTTGTTTGCTTATTACAATTGCTTCCTGGAAACATGTAGCCTGGGAAAAATAAACCTTTCTCTTTGAATGGTGTCCTTGAATTGCTCACCTACCGATAGCTACAGGCGCAGAAATGGAAGACTCATTGCTCAGCATGATCTTCAAATAGTACAAAGAACCTATTATACACAATATTTGGTGCTAAGTGCTGTGTCGGCAAAGGACAGAACCATCCTAAAATCTTCCCTCAAGGCGTCTAGTAGGAGAGACAAATGAATTTCTATCAGGAACTTGAACATGAAGTACAAAGTAATAAAAGTGATAACAGTAGAGATAAAACATCAGGAGAGTTCAAAGGAAGGAAAAGATTTGTGCAGCCTGGGTAGTGTGGGTGTGTGTGTGTGTGTGTGTGTGTGTATGTGTGTATGGTAGGAGAGGCAACCAGAGAAGGCTTAGTGGAGGAGGAGGCATTTGAAGTACGCCTTGAAGAATGAGTAGAACTTGGATGAGTGGAATGAAAGAAGTGGAGGAGGAAGCGTATCTGGGAGTCAGGAACAGCTTAGGCGAAGACACAGAAGTAGGTAATTTTTTGCTTCCTTTTTACCCAGCCTTTATATCTATGAAAACAAATAGTTCTTGTGATACCACTTTTCAAATCTTTCTTGTTGGGCAAGAAAGATATGAATATTAAAAGTTAGAAGCATAATTCTAGTCATCTGGATATTCTCAGCTTCTCATGTGTTATCTTGGTCATTCTAAGTGCCCAAGGAATGTATATTAAAAATACATATGAATTAAAGGATGATTTCCTATAAGCTGCATTGTGCAATATGGCACTAGCTTTATTTAAATTTAAATTAATTAAAATAAAATACCATTTAAAAATTTAGTTTCTCAGTTACACTGGCCATATTGCTAGTGCTCAGTTGCCACATGTGGCTACTGGCAATCTTACTGGATGGCAAAGATATAGAACATTTTAATCATCACAGAAAGTTCTGATGGGCAGTACTATTCTGGAAGGTAAGAATTATCTCAAATGCTAAGTATTATTGAGTTCAATTTTCTTAACTGTCTCTGTATATGCTTCTTTTTTTTCTGCTGATCCTTTTCTCACTGAGCCCTGCCTTCCCCTCCTCTGCCCTGTACTAGGGATTACTGACTCCTGCTGCTGCTTTCCAGCCTCTCTGGACAGTGGATACAATAGCAGGACAAAAGGAAAAACAGGGTTCATCTCTACATACTCCCCCACCCAGCCAGGAGGGATCCCACGCAGTAGCTGCATCTCCTTTCTGTTGCCAGCAGCCTCCTATGAGGTTCCAGGGCCCACTGGTGGGCCTCACTGCTGGGCTCTGGGAACAGCACGTTTTCCCCACTCTCCTTTAGTACTAGGGGTATGGGTGACTTCCTGCGTAGTTAATCCCTCATCTGCTTCGCCATTGCCTGTTTGGCTTCTCAGCTCTTCTAGCAGCTTTTAATTAATTTCCAGTATTAAATCCCTTCTATTGAACTACCTGGTATAAGATCTGTTTTCCTGACTGGACCTTGACCAATATATTATACATATTCAAGTATCACATTTCAAAACAAGGAATTATCAGTAGAACACTAGCAAACATGGAATATCTTTCTGGACAAAAAGTAAATTTTGAAGGTGTTCATATTCCTGCATCTCAAGTACAACATAATTAGCATTTGTTTGTATTAGAGAGGACATTCCTATTATCCTAAGGCCAATGTAACTTTTGTTAATTTTTATTGCTATTATTTTTCCATTTTCTAGAGAAGGGAACTGGGGTTAAAGAGGCTAAGTCTCAGCCAACGACAGATGGATACCAAGAGGAGAAATTCAAAGCTAAAATGCTGAACAAATGGAGCCTTGCACAAAAATAGGACATATTGTATGATTACATTTACATGAAATGCTAAAACAGGTCAAATTTATCTAAGGTAACATACGTCAAAACCATGCTTGCATCCAGAGGGAGAAGCAGACTGCTTGGGAAGTGATACAAGGGACCTTTCTGGAGAAATGGAAATGTTCTCTACGGTGAAAGGAGTGTGAGGCAAATGGATATATACATTCGTCAAAATTACACAGTTAAGATAGTGCATCACAATGTAGGTACATTTTAAATAAATGAATTTAAAGCACTGAAAAAATAATCCAGGGGAAATGAGGAGGGACTGGAATTAGGAATGAAACAAGAATGGCAGAATGTTGATCAGTGCTGGACAAGGGTGATGGCTACTAGGGGCTCATTTTACTTACTCTGTTCACTTTGCATATGTTTGAAATTTTCCAAACTAAAATTTTCTAAAATCATAAAAGGAACCTTTAAGTCTCTGTGATTTCAAAGCTTATGTTCTTTCCACTAACCACTTTGCTTCAAACCATTTTAAAGTACATCAAATACAGGAGGATGACTCCTACCCAAGGAAAATACAGGAGAGGCACAAATCTGCAAGGAGGGCATTCAGTAGCCAAACAGAGAATTAGCAGCATTCTACAATACACCAAGGAACTGCACACAGTGGACAAGGCACCACTGCCCTGCTCCAAATTTGCATCTTTTCTATCACTATAAATACTATTCAGGCTAGAAGGGGCAGAGCACGATTGGTAAGAAGCTGAAATGCAAAACCTAAAAACAAGCAATGGGGAAAGGTTTGCCTATTTAATAAATGGTGCTGGGAAAACTGGCCAGCCATAAGCAGAAAACTGAAACTGGACCCTTTTCTTATACCTTATACAAAAACTAACTCAAGATGGATTAAAGACTTAAATGTAGGGCTGGGCACAGTGGCTCACGCCTGTAATCCCAGCATTTTGGGAGGCCGAGGTGGGCAGATCACTTGAGGTCAGGAGTTCGAGACCAGCCTGGCCAACATGGCGAAACCCTGTTTCTACTAAAAATACAAAAATTAGCAGGGCATGTGGTGCACGCCTATAATCCCAGCTACTCAGGAGGCTGAGGCATGAGAATCGCTTGAACCTGGGAGGCAGAAGTTGCAGTGAGCCAAGATCATGCCATTGCACTCCAGCCTGGGCAGCAAAGCAAGACTCTCTCTCTCTCAAAAAAAAAAAAATTGACTTAAATATAAAACCCAAAACCATAAAAACCCTAGAAGAAAACCTAGGCAATACCATTCAGGACATAGGCATGGGCAAAGATTTCATGATGAAAATGCCAAAAGCAATTGCAACAAAACAAAAATTGACAAATGGGACCTAATTAAACTAAAGAGGTTCCGCACAGCAAAAGAAACTATCATCAGTCGGGCAGGCAACCTAGAGAATGGGAGAACATTTTTGCAATCTACCCATCTGACAAAGGTCTAATATCCAGAATTTACAAGGAACTTAAACAAATTTACTAGAAAAAGACAGACACGCCATCAAAAAGTGGACAAAGGATATGAACAGACACTTCTCAAAAGACGACATTTATGCGGCCAACAAACATGAAAAAAAGCTCAACATCACCGATCATTAGAGAAATGCAAATCAAAACCACAAGGAGGCTGGGTGTAGTGGCTCATACCTGTAATCCTAGCATTTTGAGAGGCCAAGGTGAGTGAAATACCTGAGGTCAGGAGTTTGAGATAAGCCTGGCCAACATGGCAAACCCCGTCTCTACTAAAAATACAAAAAAAAAAAAAAAAAATTAGCCGGGTGTGGTGGCATGTGCTTGTAATCTCAGCTACTCGGGAGGCTGAGGCAGGAGAATTGCTTGAACTAGGGAGGTGGAGGTTGCAGTGAGCCGAGATTGCACCACTCTACTCTAGCCTGGGTGACAAGAGCAAAACTCCGTCTCACAAAAAAAAAAACTAAAAACTAATGAGATACCATCTCACGTCATCACGCCAGTCAATGGATTATTAAAAACTCAAGAAACAACAGTCAAGCTACCAATGACTTTCTTCACAGAATTGGAAAAAACTATTTTAAAGTTCATATGGAACCATAAAACAGCCCACATTGCCAAGACAATCCTAAGCCAAAAGAACAAAGCTGGAGGCATCACCCTACCTGACTTCAAACTACACTGCAAGGCCATAGTAACCAAAACAGCATGGTACTGGTACCAAAACAGAGATATAGACCAATGGAACAGAACAGAGCCCTTAGAAATAATATCACACATCTACAACTATCTGATCTTTGACAAACCTGAGAAAAACAAGCAATGGGGAAAGGATTCCCTGTTTAATAAATGGTGCTGGGAAAACTGGCTAGCCATATGTAGAAAGCTGAAACTGGATCCCTTCCTTACACCTTATACAAAAATTAATTCAAGATGGATTAAAGACTTAAATGTTAGACCTAAAACCATAAAAACCCTAGAAAAAAACCTGGGCAATACCATACAGGACATAGGCATGGGCAAGGATTTCATGTCTAAAACACCAAAAGCAATGGCAACAAAAGCCAAAATTGACAAATGGGATCTAATTAAACTAAAGAGCTTCTGCACAGCAGAAGAAACTACCATCAGAGTGAACAGGCAACCTACAAAGTGGGAGAAAATTTTTGCAATCTACTCATCTGACAAAGGGCTAATATCCAGAATCTACAAAGAACTCAAACAAATGTACAAGAAAAAAACAAACAACCCCATCAAAAAGTGGTTGAAGGATATGAACAGACACTTCTCTAAAGATGACATTTATGCAGCCAACAGACACATGAAGAAAATGCTCATCATCACTGGCCAGCAGAGAAATGCAAATCAAAACCACAATGAGATACCATCTCACACCAGTTAGAATGGTGATCATTAAAAAGTCAGGAAACAACAGGTGCTGGAGAGGATGTGGAGAAACAGGAACACTTTTACACTCTTGGTGGGACTGTAAACTAGTTCAACCATTGTGGAAGGCAGTGTGGCGATTCCTCAAGGATCTAGAACTAGAAATACCACTTGGCCCAGTGATCCCATTATTGGGTATATACCCAAAGGATTATAAATCATGCTGCTATAAAGACACATGCACATGTATGTTTATTGCAGCACTGTTCACAATAGCAAAGACTTGGAACCAACCCAAATGTCCAGCAATGATAGACTGGATTAAGAAAATGTGGCACATATACACCATGGAATACTATGCAGCCATGAAAAAGGATGAGTTCATGTCCTTTGTAGGGACATGGATGAAGCTGGAAACCATCATTCTCAGCAAACTATTGCAAGAACAAAAAACCAAACACCGCATGTTCTTACTCATAGGTGGGAATTGAACAATGAGACCACTTGGACACAGGAAGGGGAACATCACATGCCGGAGCCTGTTGTGGGGTGGGGGGAGTGGGAAGGGAAAGCATTAAGAGATATACCCAATGTAAATGACAAGTTAATGGGTGTAGCACACCAACATGGCACATTATACATATGTAACAAACCTGCACGTTGTGCACATGTACCCTAGAACTTACAGTATAATAAAAAAAATAATAAAATAAATAACTTTTTAAAAAAAGAAACAACCAATGTCAGCAAGGCTGTGGAGAAATATGAACACTTTTACACTGTTGATGAGAACGTAAATTAGTTCAACCATTGTGGAAGACAGTATGGCGATTCCTCAAGGATCTAGAACCAGAAATACCATTTGACCCAGTAAGCCCATTACTGGATATATACCCAAAGGATTATAAATCATTCTACTATAAAGATACATGCACATGTATGTTTATTGCTGCACTATTTACAATAGCAAAGACATGGAACCAACCTTAATGTCCATCAATCATAGACTGGATAAAGAAAATGTGGTACATATACACCAAAGAATACTATGCAGCCATTAAAAGGAATGAGATCATGTCCTTTGCAGGGACATGGATGAAGCTGAAAGCCATCATCCTCAGCAAACTAAAACAGGAGCAGAAAATCAAACATTGCATGTTTTCCCTCATAAGTGGGAGTTAAACAATGAAAACACATGGACACAGGGAGGGGAACATCACACACCGGGGCCCGTGTTGGGGTGCCGGCAGAGTGGGGAGAGCATCAGGACAAATAGCTAATGCATGTGGGGCTTAAAACCTAGATGACAGGTGGATAGGGGCAGCAAACCACCATGGCACGCGTATACCTATGTAACAAATCTGCACGTTCTGCACGTGTATCCCAGAACTTAAAGTAAAATAAAACTTTTAAAAAAAGAAGAGATGTAAAACCTATGAAAACATGTAAATAAGTCAAAAGTTTTCTATATATCATGAGGTAGAAAATTACCTCAATGGTAATCTTTGGGCAACTTTGGAGGCAAAAGAAACCAGAAGGCAGGTCAAACGAATACTATCTTAATTATTTAAAAGAAAAAAAAATAGTTTCAGAGGCTTCCTGTGACCACAGGATACAGTCTAGATTCCATAGGAGAAAGGCAAGCGAAGTTTTATGCAAGCTTCAGCTTAATCTCCCATCACTACTGTCTTTTTCTTTGCATTCTGACGATAGCAATTTTTTTGCAGCTACCTGCACTCACTCAACCTGCTGTTTCAGACTCCCCAGTTTTCTTTACACTGTTTCCTCTCACTGGAATGTCCTTCCTCTCCTTCTATTTATTCTTCCAGACTCAGCTCAGGAATCAACTCCTTCAGGGAGGGCTCCCAGAACTTCAAGGCACTCTCAATCCTCCATGCCCAGGTGCTTCCCAAAGTACTGATGACAGCGATATTACCTGCTGGGGTACCAGCCTCCCCACTTGCCTATCAGCTCCTGCAGGGCTAGATCATGTGCTAGTTATCTCTGCACTCCCAGTAATATCAGGGCTTAGTACTTTGCTGATGCACAATAAATGTTTGTCAGACTATTATATAGGTGTTCTGGAGCTGGTTATGCTATGTGGCTTATGAATACAAAGAAAATAAAGTCGTAGTGGCCTTATAGCCCTCTTGAGGCTGCTCAGGACTCATTCAGATCCTCCACCTATTGTCTTTACCCCGGCCAACAGCCATGCCTTTAGTTAGGTTGCTGAGTTCTGATGGAACAATGTTTCAAGCAGGTAGTGAGATTTCCAAAGAGCCTTTTGGAATAAAGTCTAAAGGAAGGCTGACAAAATTCTTCTATTCTGTAAGAAGAAGTAATTTTGCCAAACACTCACCTCAGTGATGATCCTTTACCAAAGGAAATGACAAAAACAAAGAAAAATGAACACACAACGTTATTATTCGAGACCAAAAAAAGAAAAAAATCAAACTGCTGAAAATTGACGAGGCTACTGTTTTTGAAATTATCCTGGTTAGATATTTAGACATTAAATGTCTGCATGATGTCACAAGCAAGAAGTTTGAAAAATCACAGGAAAACAATGGGAAATTTTCAGGGCAGTTGATATCAGAGCATTATTTTTCATGAAGCAGAAGAATCTTGAAGAGGACTTGGGCTGGGGGAAGAAGATAAATTTTGTGCCACTGATTCAGTAATGTGACATTGTTCCAAGTTCCCCCTGAAAACTTTGTTCACAATTGTTAATAGTCTACACATCATGGATGAATGGAGTGCCAAATATACCATGTGAGCAGAGTATTGTTCTCACTGCATTTGTGGTCTCTTTCATACAGATCCAAAACCCAGGGCTGAGCCTTTCCAAATACAAAGTCAAAAGTCTTTTTACATTGCTCTGCATGAAACATAACTCCAGGTGGGTTCTCTATGGAATGTGACATTTGGAACTTTCCTACGTTATTTTTTACCTAATGCATTTCTTGTCAGTTAGTGACCTCTTATTATTAAAAATCGATCAATAAATAAATGAACATCTGTGATTACCACAAACTTTCACTTCTTTACAAAAGTCCAGTTGAGTCACATTGACTTCATTCTGTAGGATTACTAGACTGTAAAGGAATGTCATAAGTAGAGTGTTTAGAATAACTTCACATGGAGAACCAAGAAGCAGGAAGATTAAAGGTGAGTGATATTGGGACCTGGAGCAATGAGAGCCATTTTTGAAGTATATTAATCTTGGAAAAGTTACTTTCTCTCTGCCTCCTGATACACAAAACAGATATAATAATAACTCTATCGTATGAGGTTGGGTGAGAAAATGAATGCAAAGTGCCCAGTAGACTACTTGGGTATCACAGCAGCCAAATGAGTGGTAGGGCGGACCAGGGAGTCTTGGGGCAGCCAGGGCAGACAAAGGAAGCTGAGGCAAAGTCCCGCTTGTCTAGAACCCACAGTTCCTGTGTCAGAGGGTAGAGGTGTATTCTGAAGAGTCAGGAGGCTTTGCTCATAGCCCAGCTCCACTTTCTTTAACTCTTGAGACTTGGGCAACTTATACAATTGCCCTGTGCCTCAGTTTCCTCATAAGTGAAACTGGGATAATAACAGTTGCTACAGTTCATGCAGCTGAGATCATGAAATACTATGCAGCCATAACAAAGGATGAGTTCATGTCCTTTGTAGGGACGTGGATGAAGCTGGAAACCATCATTCTCAGCAAACTATCACATGAAGATTGAGATCATGAAAGCAAAGGGTATGGAACATAACGAGCTCTCAAAATATGTGGCTGCTTAACTGCAGCTGATAGGCAGGGGGGCAGGGCTAAAACTGGGGTGCTAGGAGTGATGTGTTCAGCTCAGGGTGTTTGGGAAGTGTTATGGTACCTCACTTGGCTTATTGGAAGCTGCACATAGATATGGCAAGAGCCTTTTCTCAGGACGTTGACATGGGGAGCAAAGTACGTTGCCATTTGTTTTCTCCTTTAGTGGACAATTTGCTCTGTGTTTCTAGGGGGCTACACTTCAAATCTTGAGAGTAAAACTAGCAATATCACGAACATGGCTCTTATTCTATCCTAAGGTCTGCTGTGGGCTGTGACAGTGGAAGTTGGAGGAGTTATACCTGATTAAACAACCAATCATCTTTTATTGAAGATAAAAGTACCATTCTCTACTATTGATTAGTAGAAGATGCCAACTTAGAGGATTATGAAGGTGAAGGGGGGTGACAAGGCAGAGTGTGTGTTTGTGTTTACCTGAGACACTGAGGTGGAGGAGAGGAAAGGCTTGCATATGGGGCCTGGAACATTGTAGATGCTCACTAATTATTGGTTGAAGGAATGAACAAGAGAAAAATCAACGTTTACAAAGCTGTCAATAGGCTAAATGATAGGTCAAAATCAGGATGAGCTGTAGAGGGAAGAAATGTCAAGTTTTGCCGAACGGTGGAGATTTTGCCTGGCAGAAATAAATGCCACAAAGATTTATGAGATGTCATTAATTACAAGCTTAATAGGCAACCATATGATGTGACTTTAAAAATGTACATGTAAGCCATGCTATTAAATTCAGAGATGAAACAGACCCTCTGGGGTTGACCATGCCCAAGCCTCATGATGGGTTGACCATGGCCAAGCCCGTCTTTAGTTTCAGGGAGTAGATATAGAGGAGGAACCCCAGCAAGGGCTTGAAAGTTCTATCATAGGGGCAGCAAGTCAAACGATTTATAAGTCTTGGTATGGAAAAAAAAGAAATCTTATTGAAAACAGAAGAGTCGACTTCAAATTTTTTTAATATCTGAAGCACTGCCATGTAGAAGATGAATTAGCCTTACTGAAGCTATTAAATATTTCTTGGATGTCTACTGCTTGCAAAATACTCATTTACTCATTTTACAAATATTGATTGTCCACATATTCTGTACCAGATACTGTCATAGATACTGCAGTAAGGTCACTGCCCTCTGGAACCTAACACTTAATGGAGGATGGGGAAGACCATCAATAACAAGGAAGCAAAGAAAATAATGTCTGGTGGGGGAAGGATGGAACTGTACCTGGTGTTTATCCTCACGTATTTGCATTAAAACCTAGTGGGATATACTTATTATTTGTTGTTCCATGAGTTAAAGATAGATAATAATTCAATTAAAGGAAGAACTTTCTCCCAACAGAATATGGGCTCTGTCAAAAAGTAGTGAACTCTGTCACTGGAAATGTTTAAAAACAAATCCTGCTTGGCCATCTTTTAAGACAGTTGTAGAAAATTGATGAATTGGAGACAGAACTAGATCAATGGTTAAAGAGCTTTGGAATTCATAGATCAATATAAATTTTTTAAATGGTAGGTGCCAACATAAGCTTGCCAAATTTTTATAGTTCTAGCATATTAAAGGAAAACTGAAACTTTTCAAAAATATAAAGGCCATTTTTAAGGGATCTATAATAAAGGAATGTCATCAGAATAAAATGTTCCTTGAGTTAAGTGAATTTGGTTATATAAAATTTCCTAATATTGGCCTTACATTTTTATTATTATTATTATTACTATACTTTAAGTTTTAGGGTACATGTGCACAATGTGCAGGTTAGTTACATATGTATACATGTGCCATGCTGGTGTGCTGCACCCATTAACTCATCATTTAGCATTAGGTATATCTCCTAAAGCTATCCCTCCCCCTCCCCCCACCCCACAACAGTCCCCAGAGTGTGATGTTCCCCTTCCTGTGTCCATGTGTTCTCACTGTTCAACTCCCACCTATGAGTGAGAATATGCGGTGTTTGGTTTTTTGTTCTTGCGATAGTTTACTTACTTTTAAAATTTTGCAACAGACCATCAAAAACTTCATTACTGGCCAGAAACAGCCCATAGGCTAGAATTTTAAGACAGAACCACTTGATCTTTAAGGGCTCCCAAATATTTTTTAAATGTTTATGTATTATTAAAGTTTAGGATACTTTTGTGTGTAGTTTTGGGGTTGGTGTCTATGCATTTAAAGCTGAGGCTAAAACTAACTATGGGCAAATTATGTAACTTCCATGAACCTCGGTTTTTGTTCCTGTGATATGGGGATGATAATATTACTGATCACGATGTTGCAAGAGTTCACTGAGATAATACATTTGAAGCACTTGATGCAGTGAGTAGCTTGTAGTAAGTGTTCAATAAAAATGATATCCACCTCCACCCTTTGTCAGATCTTCTGTCCCAGAGGAAATGGTGGGATGAGGGGCATTTCTAATGGATAATGATGTCAGTACATACTATTTTCTAAATACTCTAATTTCCAATAGCAGAATAGATTATTTGGCTTGTAATACTTGCACCCTGTCCCCTATTACCAGAGAAAGAAACAAGAGTCACAACTAGTTACCAAAAGGATGGTTTACTCCCTGCTCCTGTCTCATTTGTTTTCCTAGGCTCCTACTTCTGTTGCCTGCCTTCTCTGGCACTCACCCACCTCTTTGTAGAAGGGCCAACCACCTATTACTTTTTCTCTTAACTCTTGGAACTCTTCCATTTTCTCCTCCACCTGAAGCTTGCTTGTCAGTGTACCAAGGGTGTTGCTTCTCCTGACCTCCTCCGGGCCCTGTCTGCCACTGCCAACATGACCAACACTCTTAGCAAGTTTTTAAAATTGATAAGAACCTTTGACATTAATATCAACAAATCCTGCTCGGTTTCTTTACCAGGTAATAGATTGTGTCCAAATGCTGTGGAAATTCATGTCCTTAGGCCTGTGACTTCAAGTCTGAAAGCTCAAACAATGTGAAAGATGACCAACGTTTGAAAGCTGAGCTGCCATCAGCCCTCCACAGCTCATCCTCTGTGACAATACCCAGCAGTGTCTACTCAAAAGAATGCATTGTTCTAACTACAGCTAATGTTTCTCTCCTTTAGTAGGAGTGATACTGTGATGTCATTAACAGTGATCAGATTTAAGTCCCTGACAGGTGACAGAATTCAAGAACTCAATTCTTCAGTAGCAGTAAATCTGGACACAAAGGTGCTTGAAATACAAAGGTCTTAACTGAAGGACGTCAGAGTCCTATGATTTGGCATTTGCACAAAGTAAGATGTGCTGAATAACTCCTGAATTACTTTTCATTACTGCCTATGCTAGTTTCACATTTATGACTTAAAAGCTTAAAATGTGGCTGGGCATGCTAGAGAAATAAAAGCACAGAAAGCTGTAATTACTGAACACAGTGGAATGGATAGAGAATTGGTCCAAAAGGCAGGCCCAGTCTTAACATATAAGTAGAAATTCTTCCTTGACTGAGATATTGCTGTACTTTCAATTCATTCCCTCTATCTCTCTTTGCATTTTAAATTTTCTCTATAAAAAGTAGATTACCTAGGACTTTATAGCCTGTAAGGCCTTTTGCTTTTACCCTCAGTGAGATGGGAGTCATTGGAGCATTCTGAGCAAAGGGGAGGGAGGACCTGCTTTACCTTTTAACAGGATTCCTCTCATTGCATTGATCCCTCTCACTGCTGTGTGGAAATCAAGGCAAAGAAAGAAGACCGATACACAGGCTTTTGCAATAATAATCAAGAGATGACAATAGCTTAGCCCAAACAAGATGGAAGCAGTGGACATAGTGAGAAAGGAATCTTATATTTTGAAGGAAGCATTAAATGAATGTATTGATGGAGCAGATGTAAATTGTAAGAAAAAAAACCACGAATCCCCTGAAATCACTACAAGATTTTCAGTGTTAGCAACTAGAAGGAAGAGTTGCTATTTCCTGAGACGGAGAAGCCTTGAGAGAAGTTGCCAGGAGTGGTGATAGGGTGTTGGGGATAGATCATGAATTTATTTGACTTCTGACAGGTCAAGTTTGAAATGCCTTGACATCAAGTAGGCATGTCAAGTAGAAGACGAATATCCAAGTCAGGCATTCAGGGTGCAACCCAGGCAAGAGACATGCATTAGGGAAGCTGCAGTGTATCTGTGCTGTTTAAAGGCATGAGACATGATGGGGAGACAGAAAGGAAAGACAAGATGCAAGCTGAGTCCTGGGCACTTTAACTTGAAGTTGGAGAAAGAGGAGAAATCAACAAAGGAGCAATAAGGAGCCACAAGGGAGGTGGAGTCCTAAAAACCAAATGAAGAAGGTTTCAACAAAGGGTGAATGACCCATGTGTCTAAGGCTGGTCTCTTAAATATTCTAAACCAATTCACAAATATAATCAAAGTCTTTTACTCCTTTCAAAATAAAATAACACATCTTACAGTAATTACACATTTCAAATCAAAATCTCAAGGCTAATTTGTCAGATACTCTAATACGTCAGATTGTTTCAATAATATACCTTTAAAAATAAATAACCACAAATAAAATGAATGATTATGAGATGTATTGCTAAACTTAGCACAAAAGCATTAAGGCTTAATATTAAGGCTAAAAGGGTTGGCTCATATTATCCCTTCTCTACTCCACAGGTTGTAAGGTCATTTTCCCAATCTAGGAGGAAACATTTACTCTATCAGTGGAGCCACATTATGATATACTTATTTACCTGTCGAATTTAATACCAAGATATGAGATCTGGCCATTACATACCTCAAAGCTGATTCTCTCCAAATTCTAACTGAACAAGCTGATCCCTTTCTGATTGTTGAGTTCTGTGTGCTATGTCATCAGGGTACCCCATGCCTATATCTTCCAGCTGGAGTTGAGTTTCACAACCCTGTGTGTCACACATTTCCTAGAACATATTTCAAGTTTTACCTTCAATCAATTTTTATTATAATCTTATTTCAACATGTTATCACCTAATTTAGGTAGAGGAAATTCTGCGCCTTTAACCAAGTTGCAGTTAATTTCTTTCACGCCTCAACTGGATTCAACTAATGTCTTTTCTACTTGATTGAATTCTGCATTCTTATTTTTTTTGGCCTGAATCTTGGCTACAATTTTAGAATCATTTTTATTGACAAGAGAAGAGCTTAAGGTCCATGAAAGTGATGGGACCAAGTACAGGTTGGATTTCTTTATTCCAGTGCATAACACCTAAAGCTTCTGTCCTAGGGTTTGTTTGAATGGTGCTCAGAACTATGAAGGATCCACAGCCTATTCTTACTTAGCTGCGAGAATACCACACAGAAGAGCTGCAGAGTTGGAGATGAGGGCTAGAGGAACCATAAAAGAGGGTTGATATGTCTCATTTACTCAAAAGACCCGTATTTGACCCTACCATTCGCTGGCACTGTGCTAGGGTTAAGCAGTGTGTTTTGAGATGCGTTTATGCGTGCTTGGTACCTGCTCCTTTTGATCTGGTGTAGGCAGGGTTGAGATTCAGCTGTGCCACTGGCATGGCTGTACTGGTAATTAGCAGCTGGTTTCTATTCTGATTGGTTAGTACTTGTTTCATAAATGCTGTTACATATTATGAATATCATCCATGATGTTAGAGATACTAAAGTAAACAGAATACATTTCTATCTTTTGAAGTTTTTTGTTTGTTTTAATGATTTCAAAGAGGCATCTATCCCTTCTTATCTCCATTACAACCATCTTGATATCCAAACAGTAAATAGTAAACTTGGCTGGGTGCAGTGGCTGAGGCCTGTATTCTCAGCACTTTCAGAGGCTGAGGCTGATGGATTACCTGAGGTCGGAGTTCGAGACCAGCCTGACCAACATGATGAAACCCCGTCTCTACTAAAAATACAAAAATTAGCTGGGTGTGGTGGCATACACCTGTAATCCTAGCTACTAGGGAGGCTGAGATGGGAGAATCTCTTGAACCCAGGAGGTGGAGGTTGCAGTGAGCCGAGATCACACCACTGCACTCCAGCCTGGGCAACAAGTGAGAAACTCTGTCTCAAAAAAAAAAAGAAAAAAGTAACCTAGAACATAGGTCTGAAGTTACTGTGTTTCACAATATATGCTCTAGTGTGACTGTTTACGTAACATTCCAAAATGGGCAAAATATAGAGATAGAAATAGATTACTGGTTGCCAGGGGAGTGGTAACTACAAAGGGGGGTACCATACGGGAGTTCCCATGCAGTGATGAATAGCTCTCTATTGTGTCTGTTGTGATTATGATCGTTACACAAATCTCCATATAGGATAAAATTTCACAGAAACACACACACACACACATACACACACATACACACACCACAGTGACTGTAAAAGTTGGTGGAATCTGAGTAAGGCCTGAAGTCTAGTTAAGAGTATTATTCTAATGTCAGTTTCCTCGTTTTAATAATGTACTATAGCTAAGTAAGATGTTACCTTTGGGGGAAGCTGGTGAAGGGTACATGAGACTTTTCTGTACTATTTTTGCAACTTTGTATGCATCTATAATTATTTTTTAACCTTTTAAAAAGAAAAAAGTTATGCATTGATTTAGTTAAAATAATAATAGACCCTTTACATGTAAAAAAATAAATGCCCTATAATATTAAACACTTTTCATTTTATAAGTCAGCTCTCATCCCAAAGTAGTCTATAATGAATGAATGAGTTCTGATGGTCACCTAAGCCATGCAGCCTCACTCAGCTATGAAGTTATCACCACCACGTTTATTCATTTTAACATGTTTGATTCATAAAATTAACACATGAAAAAATCTTTTAAATTTTGCATTCTCTTTGGTACAGAAATTCTAATACTAGTAAAATATTCTACAGGTAAATAGACTTATTTAAGTGCGCTAACAATAGGCACACTCAGCATAGTTTATCATGGCCAAAAACTGGAAACAATCAAAATATTGAGAATAGGTGACTTGTTCACTACATTTTTGACAGAAACACAGAATTAGTGAAGTGAAGACAATCAAAATGTTATTTCAGAGGAATACTTAGTAATTTGGAAAGCTGCTCTCATGTTTTGCTAAGTGAAAACAAATTTAAATAGGGTATACAAATATATATGTATGCATAGGGAAAGAACAGATATTTAAATGTTACTGGTGATTTTTCTCAGCGTTATGGCAAATAACATTGTTTTTCTTCTTTTGACATCTAAATTTTCTAAAATGTCTACAGTGAATATTTATTATGTTTGTAATAAATGTAAGACGAAAAAGCAATGTATATATTATAACCAAGTTCCTTGTAGACTAGTGTTTTTTCCGAACTCTGGTGAGTGAGCCCCTGGAGATCCAAAGATAATTTCTTAGTGGCCAATTATTATTATTCTTATAATAATTTTTGATGTAGTGTTTTCATTAAGATGCTAACCTTAACACAGTAATATAGACATGTTCTGGATCATCTGCATGATCTCAGCAGGTATAACAAAGATGGCCAGTGCCTATATTTGCTTTTATTTTTATGACTGCAAGGTTAACAAGCCCTACTGCTGTAATTCTCACAGACCAATAAGAAAAAATAATACAGAGTCAAATGTAACAATGTATTTCTGGCTAGTAAAAGCCATAGATCCCTGCACAAATTAAAATTTGCAGAATTTCCACTAGAGAAAGTAGTGAATACCAGACATGCCAAACTCAAAAGAACTTGCCCTCAGCTCTCAGTACCCAGGCCACAATGTGATCAGTGATTTAACTTTAGCAAAGAGCATCTTCAGTCATTCCAGATTAATGGGTGCTTTATAGTGTTTATTTATAGTTTTTACTGTATTTAATTTGTAAATTTGTTTTGGTCTTTTATAAACATATATATACACACACATATATATATACATACATACATAAAAGCAATAAGAATAGTGAATATGTGTCTACTTTGTTTTGTGTTATATTTATTTAAGGAGCATACTGTCAAAAATGTTAAATCAACTGGAGTTGACAAAAATCTTTTTCCTTTTCAAATTGCACATTCCTCAAGTCTGAGAAACATTGTTCTAGAACCATAGCTGTTCCCTGAGTGTTAATAAAGTACCTTCAGAAACTACATAAACTCCTTCTGGGCACTAAAATGTCATTTAATCTCATTGATGCAGCTAGTAAAAAAATGGGACCAAAGCAGACATGTCTGATGCCAAGATCTCTGATCTTTTTCCTCCAATCCCTAGTAATTCACAACTATTTCTATTTCCCAGGTCATTAGAAGGAAAAAATATTTTAAATTAATAAAAGCTGCTTTGAATGGCTAATACACTTAATTTTTTGTGAGGTATTTGCATTTTCTAAGGAGGGTGCCAGGAAAACTAATACACCTTGCCTGTAATTCCCCCTGTTACAACCCGAATCTGTTAACAGGGGAAACTGCAGGCAAGGTGTATTTGTTTCTCTGGACTGCCTAACCAATTATCACAAATCTGGTGGTTTACAACTACAAAAATGTATTCTTTCACAGTGCTGGAGGCTGGAAGTCTAAAAACAGGGTGTCAGGAGGGTTGATTCCCTCTGGAGACCCTTTGGGTGCATCTGTTTTATGTCTCACTACTTGCTCCTTCCTGCTGGTGGCTGCCAGCAATCCCTCCACTTCTGGCTTCTAGATGAGTTACTCCAATCTCTGCCTTCATTTTTTTCACACCACCTTCTCTTCTGTGTTTCCCACTTCTCTTTCACCTTGTCTCAGGACACCACACTTGTCATTGGATTTAGGGATCACCTTAATCCAGGATGATCTCATCTTGAGATCATTAACTTAATTATATTTGCAAAGACCCTTTTTCCAAACAAGATCACATTCACAGGTTCTGGATGGACATATCTTCTGTTGGGTTGTCATGATCCAAACCACTAAACTGTAAAGTGAACTTTCCTGCACACAAAATCCCTGAGGTGGCTCAGCACTCATGTGTCTCACAGATTACCTCCTCACATAAGACCATGGAAAACCAGAATCACATCTCCTGCATCTGCAAATTCTTCCAGGCTCTGGATCCCACCTCTGGTTTCCACCTCTAGTGTATCTCTACACTCTGTCTCAAACTGCAATTCCCCCTCTGCCTTGCCCATTCAGATGATCACTTCTACTGAGGGGTGAGGGGGCTGCCCAGCTTTCACCAATTTATCTCCCTGACATGATCTTCCAATTTCTTTAGCATTTAGTTAAACCTTCTGGGTCCAGGCTTCCTGGAAAGCTCATTACCAGGTCCCTCTCACCCTCCTTCAGCCTAGTTCCTCAGACTACCATTTATCTTGGACCAGAGATCTGATACTGGGAACTAAACTGTTCTTAGAGGTGAAGGCTAAACTGATTGTTCTTAGAAGCGAAGGCAGACCAGCCCTGCCTGGAAATCAATCTCTCTCATTAGTTCCCTGGCTGCTGATGCTTTTTTTCTCTTGTCCCTTCCCCAGGATCAGTGTCTCTCCTCCACTGGCCCAGAAATTCCAGGATATTTTCCCCACCTTGCCATAGGTGGGAGAGACCTGGCCCAGAGCTCCAGGGGCCACTGCCCCACAGCAGCAGGGTAAAATGGTGGTGCCATTTGTAGCCCTAACATTTGTAAGAATGGCTGGTCTCTGTTTTGGTTGCTATTCCCTATGGCAGGGAAGGTGCTTCTTAAAAGACACCCTCCACAGACCACCCAAATGAGAAACACCTGGGATAGTTGTTAAGCATGCATATTTCTGAGCCTCCTTCCAGGAAAATCTATTAGAATCTCTGGGAAAGGACACAGGTCTTGGCATTTTTAATAAGTTTCCCAGTGATTCTTATACACATTAAATTCTAAGAACCACCAGCCTAGTATAATCTAGAAGGTGCAAAGTACAGCCACGTTCCCAGGAATTAAATTAGACCCAGATGAGGAGCCCAGTGTCCACAGTGGGTTGAACATTCTGGGAAAGTTACTGCTCTTTCTGTTCACTCACAAAACCCTTCCCTGGAGCACAAGTTTGCCAACAGGTTTGGATCAGAACCTCATGGACCCAGAATCATTTTCCCTCATCTGTCCTTCCAACCTGGGCAGGGACCAATCCACAGAACTGTCTCTTTCTGCCTTGCTTTAGGGACTTTGTTGCTGATCACCCCTGGGCCTTTGTCAGGACCCACAAGGGTCCCCCTACAGTTTGAACATGGGGGAGACAGTAGAGATTCAGGTGTCTTCCCTTGGATTCTTTGTGCAAATAAATCCATCCATCTTCAGAGCTCTAACTATCAAAGGTATTGAGATGTCCTGAGAGAGAGAGGCACAGCAAAAGATCCCTCACACCTCTTCCCCAGAAGAAAGTGTCCCTGCTTGAATTTATATAATAATGGAGACTGACCATGCTGCCCCTCAATTTGAGTGTACTCAGGTCTGTTTCCAAGTAATCTGTGAACTATATGGGTGGAAGTAGCTAGCGTTAATTTAATGTCTATCCTAACTTTTCCCTGAAGCTTTCTAAATCCTCCACAATTGTCAGCACATCTTTAGTTATGTGGCAAACTAACTCTAAACCATAGTTATAGTAATAGTAAAAGCAGGTGCCTTCCTTCTGTTCCCATGAGAGCCCCAGAGAAGTAAGACATCTGAGCTTCTGCCTCCATAATGAGGGGGGACTACCTGGAATTCCCCAGACACATCTGATCAAGCCCCTGCAATAGGACACTTGTGAAAGGCAGGGCAGAGGCTCCATCACACAGCTTGTGAGCTCAGCCTAAGCAGCCCTGGATGCAAAGCCCATGTCATGGCAGGTCAGCAGGAAAAACACCATCGAAAGTCTGAGATGCATGTAGAAGTACATAGACAAATGCAGAAGACATAAAAAACAGTGCTTGTTATTTGGGAAAATGAGTAACGTTTCCATTAAATATTAAGAATGTGTGTAACTGGAAAGCTGAAGCAGCAAAAGTTTAAGAAACAAAGAGGCCTGAAAGAGCTGGATTCAATTTACCAACCGGCATGGAGTCACTGGGCACTTACATGCTGTGTAAAAATTTGTGTGTGTGTGTGTGTGTGTGTGTGTGTTGTATGTCCAGGTAAGTATATACGTGTGTGTATATATGTGTGTGTTGTGTGTGTACACCGTTGGGGCTCAGAAAATGATACCCCAAAATGAAGGCCTCTGGAGCAGCCTCAGGAGCCTCCTCTGCCCTCCTGCCTTCCAGTTGCTCAGTCCCATTCTCCCCTGAGCTTGGTCATAGAAACTAGAATCCCTCTTCCCCAAGGCAAGTCAGAAACCAGAACCCTTTTCCCCAAAGCCAGCCATAAAACCTAAAAATATTACTCTAAGTTTGTCTCTGCCTTCCCGTGTAAAACTGGCCATAACAAAACTATCTGACCTCCCTTATTTGACTGTAGGTCATAAGACTCCGTTCCAGAGAGGGTCCTGCCCCACACCCAGAAGGAAGGAACACTGCTCAGACAGGCCAAGAGGAGTCTAAACAGACAAGCCCTGCTGGGTTTCCCCACTCCGTCTATTAACATCAGAGTACACCCTTATTGTCCAACCATATTTCTACACAGCTGGCCATACTTTTTGAACCTAACGATAAAAATGAACAGTTTCCCCCGTATCTTTGGGTCTTTATTCTGAAGTCTCCTGTGTATACACATTTAATGTTTTTATGCCTTTCTCTCCAATTAATCTGCCTTTTGTGAGGTGATACTTCAGCAAACTTTCAGAGTGCCAAGCCCTTGGTCCCTACAACACACATACTAGGTTGCTATGCTACATTTGATTTTTTTTTTTTTTTTTTTTTTGAGACGGAGTCTCGCTCTGTTACCCAGGCTGGAGTGCAGTGGCACGATCTCGGCTCACTGCAAGCTCCGCCTCCCATGCTTACACCATTCTCCTGCCTCAGCCTCCCAAGTAGCTGGGACTACAGGTGCCCGCCACCATACCCAGCTAATTTTTTTGTATTTTTAGTAGAGACAGGGTTTCACCATGTTAGCCAGGATGGTCTCGATCTCCTGACCTTGTGATCCACCCGCCTCAGCCTCCCAAAGTGCTGGGATTATAGGCGTGAGCCACCGCGCCCAGCCTACGTTTGATTTTTTAAAAATTCTGTGGCCGGGCGTGGTGGCTCACACCTGTAATCCCAGCACTTTGAGAGGCAGAGGCGGGTGGATCACCTGAGGTCAGGAGTTCAAGACCAGCCTGACCAACATGGAGAAACCCTGTCTCTGCTAAAAATACAAAATTAGCTGGGCGTGGTGGCACATGCCTATAATCCCAGTTACTTGGGAGGCTGAGGCAGGAGAATTGCTTGAACCTGGGAGGTGGAGGTTGTAGTAAGCCGAGATCATGCTATTGTACTCCAGCCTGGGCAACAAGAGCGAAACTCTGTATCAAAAAAAAAAAAAAAAAAAAAATTCTGCAAGCCAGAGCTGTTAGTTGATTCTTGATCCTGGATCTTCAGGCTTTTAAAGACCTGCTGGTTAGATAAGGTTAGCAGAATCTACCAACAAAGGATAGAATCTAGAAAATATTTTTCATCCTTATCTAGCTTTACCTGCTCCTGCTGTATAAAATAAATCCCTACACAAAGTGAGTTATTAATAGTAAAAAACGTTTTACAAAAAAAAGTTTTATAAAAAACTCCTTGGATAATTGTAGAGTACTCCAGAAACAGTAGGTGGTCTGGGCCAGTGAGGTGAGGTTGGATCCTCATTTATGTCATAGGAGGTGGGGTGGAAAGGTGTGTAAGAGGTGATTTGGGGGCCAGGTGCTCTGGCTCATGCCTGTAATCCCAGCACTTTGGGAAGTTGAGGAGGGTGGATCACCTAAGGTCAGGAGTTCAAGACCAGCCTGGCCAACATGGTGAAATCCCGTCTCTACTAAAAATACAAAAATTAGCCAGGTGTGGTGGTGCGTGCCTGTAGTCCCAGCTACTCAGGAGGCTGAAGCAGGAGAATTGCTTGAACCTGGGAGGCCGAGGTTGCAGGGAGCTGAGACTGCACCATTGCACTCCAGGGTGGGCAACAGAGTGAGACTCTGTCTCAAAAAAAAAAAAAAAAAAAAAGAGGTGATTTTGGAAGAGGGAAATGAGTGCTTGTTTGATCATAGACCATGCTGACTTGATAAATTAATCTTTACAATTTTATAACCACCAAGTATTTACATCTATGGTGTTACATAAAAGTAATTCATTACAGGTAAAGTAAGTACCTAAATACATTTTTGTTCATGTTATTGGGGCTCTTCTTATTAAGGTTGTTGAAAACCTTTTAAAGTTGTTAAAACCCTACTCTTGTTAACATTTATCCTCAAATCAGGTCTAGAGTACCTTACTATACATTATATATTAAGTTCTTAAATGTGGGTTTGAACCAAAATTATTTTAGAAATTTAATAGAAACCATCAAATATGTATATCCTTAATATAGCCTAGAAATATATTTCTTGGTATAAGCTAAATGTATTGATCTTGTGTCTACCAATTTCTTTTTAGATGTGATACAAACAAATTGCTGGGTGCTAAATGTTGCTAAGACAAAAATAAATAAATAAATAAAAAGAGGCTAACCTGGTAGAGAAATGGAGGTCAGAGTCCAGGAAATCTGAATTATATGATATTCATCAGATTTCTTAACACATTGCTATATCAGTTTCCCCATGGAAATCTATAGAAAAAGCAAATAACCTATATATGACTGCACCACAGGTTTTTATTTCTTCTTCCACGTGCTGAAGAAAACCAATTATGTTCTCATAAGTGTATTGTAAAGATTAAACAACAGGTGAATGCAAACCATTTTGCAATAAAATATGACACTGATAAATTGTAATCTGCAAAGACTCACACTACTATCTCATAACAGGTTGGGGAAACATAGATGAAAGGGTCTCCATGCATACTCATATGTAAAAATATATATATATGACCTAATTTTCCCAAATAAAGTCACTCTTCCAAATCTCATTAAGTTCTGGCAGCTATTTTTTGGTCTGTTTTCATTACTTTCTTAGGGTTCAAATGTGTTTATCAAAGCAATAAACCCTTGGTTCAGTCCTCACTGATCACTCAGCCTTCAAGGCATTAATGATTTTGATAGGAGACCAAGGACAGCTATTTGAATTTTAGGGCAATTTAAAGCAAATGTTTCTGTCAGCTCTCTTTTTTCTTAATGCTTACAAGTAACTCAGAGAGAAACAGGTTTCAATGTTCTTCTTTTAGAAAAGCCTTTGCTTTACCATAAATTGGCAGTGAACACTTTGAAAGATCCATTATGTACTTATAGAGGCTACTTCCTTGAATGGCTTGGCTATAAATTATCAGGGAACTTTCAGTGTAAACGACAGCCCTTTAATCCCTGACATTTTATATTTTATTCTCATTTCTTTATGTTACAAAAACTTAGACAGGTAGCAGATAGTTTCCCCAAGATAAAAATTACAATATTTCAGTAGAAGACTGGGTACACAACTATGTGCTGGGCGATTCAGTAACAAATACCCACAAACTGGTCCCTCCAGACCTTTCCTGTCTAATAAGGTGACAGAGACTTCTAAAATGGACTCCAAAACCCCAAAGCAAAGTCTGAGCTCCTGGGGCATGGAACTGAGACTCTTACTATGCCCCAGTGCCTGGAAGGCATTCAGGGGCTATTTTCCTAGTCAACTCATACCACTGAACTGTTTGGTAAAGGAGCCATAGCCTGGCAGGGGAGCAGAAAAGAGGGAGAAGCACCACAGGAGATAAAAATCAGCACACAGAAACACAACACAGGGAGAGTACCCTTTCAGGACCTTTGGTAGTGCTAAATTTAGATGAAACCAGGTACAAAGGCTAATGCAGTCAATCAAGAGCAGTATACACTGCTGTTTTTTAAAAATCACATCTTTTCTATGTAGGCAGCAACCACTCATACAAAGATCTTAGCACAAAAGAAGTCTTGATTTCCCATGAAAAAGTCAGTGATGATGTAAACATTTTTAAAACAGTTGTTTTACGCAAGTCCTCATGGAAAATTCCAAGCCGACTCAGGCAAAGATCCCATCTTTAAAAGTTCACATTCAAACAGTAGCAGTAAAAGCAGAAAAATACATACTTCAAAAAAATGAAAGAGCTCCTCTTGCTATGGGCAACTGCTTTATGGAGGGAGTGTGTCTTGGAGGATGAGGTGGGAAAAATATAGGTAGAGTTGAAAGAAGGGAATCCATTTCCAAATGGCTAATTGTGCATCATGTTATTTCATATACATCAATGTCCTACTTTGCAACAGGGTCAGGAAATACGTATTTAGGTGATTTTATAATTTTATATTTAACCAAGTTTAGAAACCCATACCTTAGCCTAAAGGTGAGATTGCATAATTTTGCTATGCAGCAGACCTTTAAAAGCGTGCCTCCAAAAAAAAAGAAAGAGTAAAAAGAAAAAGACTGATGGAGTGCTACATAAAAATTAAAAACTTGGTATGCCCCAAAGGATTATAAACAGAATGAGTAACTGGAAGTTCAAATGCCATCCAGCACTGAAATTGTCCATCTGGAAAACAGCAGCTTTGATTTTTCAAAGTCATCAGTATGTTGAGATGGATATTTACAAAATCCATGATTATTCCCTCAGGAGGGAAGCTGCTTATAAAACAACTTCTGAGGATTTTCTGGTCAGAGTCCTTCTGGAATCACGAATATTTTATGTTTTCAAGGGCGCCTCTGTCAGATACCTCAAGGAGAGAGCCTTTTAAAGTCCTTCGACAATGCTCCTATTACTTCCCTGCGGGCGGCTCCGACTGTTCAGCTCTACATAATTTTGCTCAGGTACCTGTTTACATGTTTAGAGCCATCCGATATGAGGCTAAACAGCTGTGATGACTGCAGGCTCTTTGTGGCAACCTGCTGCAGATAGTACCAGCTGGCGAGTCGCTCACAGGGCAACACGGGTTCTCTTTGTCCTGCTTTGGATGCCGGGGACTAACTAGCTGAGCACTTTAGCCTGACCTCTCTATATTGCAAAAGAGCTGGATATGCTGCCCTTCACATATAAAAGATTCTCTACGTCATTGCAATATTCCCAGCATTGTTACTGTTTTCTAGTAATGGTGAAAGACAGATGCTAGGCACTGCCACTAGGACTGTTAGTGCATTGACCAAGATTTGGCTACAAATTCCTGCCACCCAAACAGAGCAAAGCTGCCAGCCCACAAAGAGAAGGAGCCCAGCTCCTTGGCCTCTCTGCCTTGGTTCTCTATCTGACTGAGTTATCCAACCATTATGAATACCAGACAATAAGGAATAATAATAATAATAATAAAAACTGGTTAGAGGCTTGGCAAGGAAACAAAAATTTCCATTTGTTTTGTTTTTATTTTTATTTTTCCAACAGGAGATAGTCTGGCTAAAAAAAAATACCATCCTTCCATGGATGCCTACACATTGTTCTTACATGTCAGAAAATGAAGTACGAGCTAAGGAAAGGCCAGTCATTAAATAAAATGCTGGGTCCTGGGAGACATTTTAGGGTATATAAATTTCATAGAGACATATCAAACTGCAAAAACCAAACCAAGATCATTTGCTACTATCTAAGATGTGTTTTTAAATTATACTAATAAAATAGATTCCCTATATACTGATTTACTTGAAGGAGAATGTTGTTTTTCCCCTAGGAGTCCTTAGGGGAAGACACAAATATTAGCAATTCTGTTTAAAGAAATGAAATGGTCTAACATGATTTCTCAAGGTTCTCATTTAACCACCGAGTTCCATAGATACACTTTCTTTTGTATAAAATTGTACAGGTATATATGAAAGCAATAACTAAAAATCACATTTAGTAAGTATGGAAGGGTTATATAACCAAATCAGAAGTATAATACTGAACTTATTTTTACATTATTATTCACCTTTCAAAGTTTTATTAATCCTTCATGAACTTTAAATACCACTTAGTCCATTTTGGCAGCAGTTAAATTAATGTTTTCAATTGACTTTTGTGGGATCACGTTTCTAATACACGAACTATAGATACATACACCAGACTCTCCTTGTTCATTCCACATTGTCAAGAGAGTACAGGCCAAGAAAGGCATCTGCAGTTTGCAACCATGAAAGTACTAGATCACTTTTTCCAATATATCTTCATCTATAACAGGATCTTAAATGCACCACTCATTCATTAATTCATTATGTATATAATGAACAGAGAGCCTGCTGAGTGCCAGGAACTATGCCAACATTTTACTATTTCCTCCATCATATATTCTTTTAATTCTTTTCTGTACATAAAAGTTCATAAAATACTTTTGATCAAAGTTTTGATATATGAGTTTGATATTGGATATATCATGTGATAGTTAATTTTAGGTGTCAATTTAACTGAACTAAGGGATGCCCAGATAGCTGGAAAGGCATTATTTCTTGTTATGCCTGTGAGGGTGTTTCCAGAAGAGACTGGCATTTGAAATCAGTGGGCTTAGGAATATCTGCTGTCACCAACATGGGCAGGTACCATCCAATCAGCTGGAGGTCAGACAGAACAAAAGGCAAAGGAAAGGTGATTTTTTTTTTTTTTTCTCTCTCTCCTGGAGCAGGGACACTCTTCTCCTACCCTTGGACATCAGAACTCCAGCTCTCCAGCCTTTGAATTCTGGTATTTGCACCAGTGACCCTCTAGGTTCTTTGGGCTTAGACTAAAAGTTATACCATTGGTTTCCCTGGTTCTTGGGCCTTCTGACTTGAACTGAGCCATGCTACTAGCATCCCAGGGTCTCCGGTTTGCAGAAGGTCCATCATGGGACTTAGCCTCCATCATTGCATAAGCCAGTTTCCTTAATAAATCCCCACTCATTCATCCATCCATCTACCTACCTACCTACCTTTCCTACTGGTTCCAACTTTCTGGAGAACACTGACTAACATATATCAATAATAGACCCTATTTTCAATCGCACATTTGAAGTAGATTAGGACATGGTAAAAAAGGTGACCAAGATTTGGTGAGAAAAATTCAGAGCAGGAAACAACACGTGAAGTATTTGACATCGTCTGTCTCCACCTTCTGGTCACAAGGCAAAAAGGCATGTCTGCGAAATAATTGTTATATAACTACTGGAAACAGCAGCTCTTAAAATGGAAATCTTTTGCCTGTTACTATTCTAATATTTACAGAATGTCTAGTCTAGGCGAGGTTCCAGATAAGAAACTGGCCCACAGGAATAACCTGCAGGAAATATGCTTTTCTTATTTTGTGAAAAAAATCCCATCTTATAACAGCAAATCTTCTTTGAACTACTCAAAAACACATTAATAATATTATTTCAAAAATATTCAGTGTTAACAAGGATGATATTATATTAAGCTATCTATTAATTTCAAAGCCCTTTTATATCCATGATTATGGTTATCCTGACAACAGACTGAAAAGCCTTTTGCCATGCACCAGCATGGTGGGCAGCAGGGAAAGAACAGGCTTGGGAGGGAGGCAGGTCCAAGTTTACCCATCAACAACCCCATTTCTTCACCATGTGACCCTGAACAAACACTTAGCCTTCAAAAGTGCTCACTTATTTCAAATATCAAATAGAGAAGAACTTACAGTTTCTGGGAAGATCATATAGAATAGCTGATAGTATATAGTATATAGAGCCCATACAGGGATGAATGGATAAGCAAAATGTGACATATACCTATGATGGAATATTATTCAGCCTTAAGAGGAAGGAAAATCTGACACACGTTACAACATGGATGAACCCTGAAGACATTATGCTAAGTGAAATAAGTCAAACACAATGAGGCACCTAGTGTAGTCAAATTCAGAGAGATAGAAAACAGAATAGTGATTGACAGGGCCTGGGAGGATGGGGAGTTATTGTTCAATGGGTACAGAGTTTCAGTTTGGGAAGATGAAAAAGTTCTAGAGATGGGTGCTTATGATCATTGCACAACAACGTGAATGCAGTTAATGCCACGGAACTGTGCACTTCAAAATGTTTAAAGTGGCAAATTTTATGTTATGTATTTTTATCACAATAAATTCATTAAAAAATGGTTAGAGGCACAGGGACTAGAGAAGAAAACAGTACAGACAAGGTTCTTCTGTCATGGAGGTTTTGGGAGACAGAGAAATGAGCCAACCAACCAATAAATAAGATCAGATATTTTATCAGATTATTGCCAAGTAGAGAATGAAAAAAGAGAAATATGAGAGTAAGTCCGATCTCTAAGGATGAGTCAGTGAAGCTGAGATCTGAGTTAAAAGAAGTACCTAATCTTATAAAGACTAAGAGGATAAGTATTCCAGGAAGAAAGACCAGTTGGTTCAAGAAACAAAAAAGATTATGTGCAGAAATGTAATAGGCAAGGAGAATGGTTAGAGATAAAGTCTGAAAGATTGGTAGGTATGATCAGAGTAAAGACTTTGAATTTTATTCTACGTATGATGGGAAATGATTGGAGGGCTTTAAATAAAGAACTGACATAATCATCAGATTCGTGTTATGTAAAGGTCTCTCTGGCTGCTGTGAAGAGCCTGGATTGTAGACAGTCCAACAGTGGAAGCAGGAATACCAGCTAGGGAGATTACTATGGAAAAGAGACAATGGCGACTTGATCTAAAATGTCAGTGGTGGAGACAGGGTGAAGAAATTTGATCCAGGATTTATGAGGTAGATCTCCTGGGACTTGTATATGGATTATATATTAAGAAGAGGGAAAGGAGGAAATAATGAGTGTCTCCTAGATTTTTGGCTTGAGTCTGAGTAGGTGTTGACAGCATTTACTGAGATGTGGTGAGGAAAACGAGCTTTCTGGTGGGGTATCTAGAGTCTGTTTTGTCCTTGTTAAGTTTGAGAAGAAGTTCCAACTTATATGGGAATGTTCAGTAGACAAATCTGAGAGTCTGGAGTTCTGGGGTATAGTTGAGACTACAGGTACAGATTGTGGGGGGCATCATTGGCATTGAGATGGCATTCATAGCTATGGGGCTGAATGAGATCAACTATGATGCATAAATAGAAAACAGAAGGTAGCCAATAACTTCTCCAAGGGGCACTCCAAGTTTAGCAGAGGAAAAACAGGAGAATAAGACACTGAAAAGAAGTAGCAGTGAGGAAGGTGAAAACAGATGGCAATGTCACAAAAGTCAAGAGCTTTGAGAAGGAAGTAGTGGTCAATTTCATCAAGCGTTCTTGAGAGGTCAAGAAGGATAAGAACATAAAAATACAACTGCTGGGTCTGGCAACACGAAGGTCGTGATTGCTTTGATGAGAGCTGTCTTAGTGGAAGAGCAGCGAGGGAAGCCTGATGAGGAGGCAAGAGGAGTTGGGACTCTGAGCCCAGTAGAGGGGTTGTTGGGCCTTTGCTAGGAACAGAGAGAATGACAGCCTTTACCAGAGGAGGAAGGCAGAGGGCATGGGTAAACCGGGATATAATAGGGCTGGTAGACTTTCTAATTAACTTAGAGCCATGTGAGGCAATAATAAATTATAAAACAATCTCTTGGCTTTGTGTTCTTATGTTTACTCTTAATCCACTGTCTTCATATTAAAAATGATTGTCTTTAATCAAAGTTGTTGCTGTATGAAGATGCAATGAATAAGCTGGGTAGCATTTTAGATTCAACTTTTACTAAAGAAAAGCACCTTCGCTGATACCCACAGGAATTCTTAAGTAGAAAGATAAATAGAGACTTTATTATATTTTAAATTTTCTACTAAGGAGGAGAGGGGCAGCATTTGAAACCAGAGGCAGCATTTAATGAAACGTTCTCAGAGACACTATGAATGAAAATAAAATAAGAGCAGAAGTGTGCATCTTTTAAAGGATAGATTACATCCTGGAAACATGAAGATAATTAGTTGGTATTTAAATCTATTAATTAGGCTAATTAAATTAGAAACGGTAGGCAGTTCTGTTGAAAGATTTCCTGCTAAGATTTTTTTTATGTGAAATTCCCTTCAGTTCTGTTGTGCAGTTAAGTCCTCTTGATACTTGTGGATTAGCTCACTTGGAAGATATTGTTGAAGAAAATCATTAGGACGGAACAACAGTATAAATGCAATTGCATGTATGTGAGGTTTCTTATAAAAGCATTTTTGGGTTAAAATAAGCCTTTACAAGCATATGATCTTAGAAATATAAGATTTACTATGGGTTGATGGATCCCTTAGATCAGAGCTGGCTCCAACGGCACCAAATGGCCCTGCCTCCTGTCTTTGCTTCCTGCTGAGGATGCTGACACGTGAAGTTTCTTGGAAATGAAGTCTCTTTATGATTACAGAGTAGAGAACACAGTTTGAACCACTTCTTACTGAACTGGGGAAACCGACCCCTGACAGATTGAAAGATGAGGCTTCCTTGAATGAGAGAAGTGCTACCTAATATCGTCGGTGGGATGGAGTCAGGAATGGGACAAAGACAAAGGTTGGTGACCACTCCTTGCGTTTTCTTCCCTATTAGTTTGGCTCTTATAGCAAGACCAGGGGCCCCAGCCACCTGGCTCTCAGAATGGGTAACTAAATGCTTGTGTAGATTTAGCAGAGATATGAAAGGTAGCAAGGAGGTGGGAGTAATTGGCCAATCTGTAGGGACTCTGGACATTGTGCATTAGAGACAAAATTAGAGATTAAAATGCCAATATGCTGGCCAGTGAGGAGACTGAGGTTCTGTAAATGGGACTTTAAAAATTTTCTATTCTAAATATATTTAATAAGTTCCCATTTTGCATAGACTCTTATGCAGATATCATGAATTATACAAATATAAATGAGGAACAATAGCTGCCATTAGTGTAAATGGGAGATAGACAAACACAAATTGCAAAGGCCTTGTAAAGTGTGGTAAGTGCTTAAAGTTTTCAGACCAATAGCTATGGGAGTGCAAAAGTGGGAAAGTTAGAGGTGGTTAGAGAAATGACAGAGGACTTCTTAGAAGTTGGGTCATTTGAACTAGTCTTGAAAGATGGCTGTGATGGTTAAGCTTATGTGTCGAACTTGGCTAGGTCACAGTGCTTAGATATTTGGTCAAACAGTATTCTGCGTGTTTTTGTGAACGTATTTTTAGATGAGATTAACATTTAAGTCAGTAGACTTTGAGTAAAGCATATTACCCTCCATATGTGGGTGGACCTCATCTAATCAGTTGAAGGCCTTAATAGAGAAAAGACTAACTTCCCTGGAGAAAGAGGGAATTCTGTCAGCGGGCTGCCTCTGGACTAGAACTGCAGCTCTTCTCTAGGTCTCAAGCCTGCTGGCCTCCCTTGCAGATTTCGGGCTTACCAGCCTCTACAACCTCATGAGCCAATTCCTTAAAACAAATCTGTCTGTATATGTGCGCACATATATATTCATCCTATTGGTTCTGTTTCTCTATTGAGAACTCTAATACAATTTCCCATATTTCAATTAGTAAAGAAAGAGGAGTGGACAATGGAAATAAGTGCACTGTATGGAGAAGTGAAGAGAACGTGCCTATGGATTGTGAATTCTCTAATGTGGTTGGATTGTATGGGTATCACAGGGCTCCCTACTGGTACATAGTCCTGGAAAGGTAGACTGGGGCCAGATCATGTATGTCTTTGGTTACTGAGGCAAGGGGTTTGAGCTTTATTCTATAGAAAGGTTTTGGAGCAGAAGAATGACATAACCATGGCTACCATTAAGAAGGTGACCCTGGCAACTGCGGAGGATAGAGACAAGATGCCAGAGACCACTGCACTATGCACATGAGGAGAACTGAGCTGATGAGGGCAAAACCAGGGCACTAGCTGTAGGAATGGATTAAGGGTATAGAATCAAGATGCTTAAAATCAGTAAGATTTGAGGATTGAATGGACAGTCTGAATCAAACATGTCTCTAAAACTTCTATAATGATTGGCTTGCAAGACGGTGACACCATAAATGAGATTAGGAAAACAGAAGGGGAAACAGGAATGAAACTGTATGCAGGGACACAGGGTGTTAAGTTCAGCTATAGTCCCAGACCTGTGAGCATGCAGGCCTCAGTAGCACATGTGAGTGAATAGATTCAGGAGATATCCTGAGCAAAGGTGAACTGAGAACCATTTGCATAAACAAACTATGGAGGAACAGGAGAATAGAGTTGGAGGATGTTGATATTTGAGGGTTGAGCAGAGGAAGAGGATTTAGCAAAGAAGACTAAAAAGGAGAGTTAGGAGAGGAACTAGTACCTAGCACATAGGTGGTACCCAATGACTTTTTTTAAAAAAATTAATAAATAAACTAGGGTGATGCCCAGTCATAGAAGTTCAAAAAGATGAGCATGTGAAGGACAAAACAATGATTGTACATTTCAAAATAATGAATTTTGTATACACTCATTCCTCAATATCTGTGACAGATTTGTTCCAGGATCTCCCATGAATACTAAAAATCCATGGATACTTGAGTCTCTGATATAAAATGATGTAGTATTTGCATATAACTACTAGCAAACTCTTGGATAATTTAAATCAACTGTAGATTACTTTTAATACTTAGTGCAATGCAAATGCTATGTAAATTGTTGTTATGCTGTATTGTTTAGGTAATATGGACAAGAAAAAAGTCTGCACATGTTCAGTACAGACACAATATTTTTTAATACTTTCAAACCACAATTGATTCAATCTTGGATTCAGAACCCATGGATACTGGGGGATAACTGTATATGAATTATCTCTCAATAAATCTGTTATTAAAAATGAATAAAGAAGAAATCAATTAAGTAAGATTTTGTAAAAAATTAAGTGAGCTAAGGGCTAAGAAGAGGTCTTTGCAGTTGATCACTTAAAGCACCAATCACTTCTAAGCAAGCAATTCCAATAATGAAGGAATGGCAGAAATTCAATTATTGGAAGCAAAGAGTAAGAGGGTCAAAAGGGGAAGGATCTAGTGTGGTACCTTCTTCCTCAATAAGTTTAACATCCTTTAAAGTTTCATTTTTAATATAAAAATAAACATTGTTACTGTAGAATATTGGAAAATAGATAGGTTTTTAAATAAGAACAAAATGAAAGTTGTCTGATTGTCTTTTTCTTTCTTTTCTTTTTTTCAGATAGGGTCTCGCTCTGTCACCCATGCTGGAGTATAGTGGCGCAATCATGGCTCACTGCAGCCTCAACCTCCCAGGCTCAAGCAATCTTCCCACTTCAGCCTTCCGAGTGGCTAGGACTTGGGACTACAGACATGTACCACCATCCCCAGCTAATGTTTTTATTTTTTGTAGAGATGGGGTTTCATCATGTTGCCCAGGCTGGTCTCAAACTCCTGGGCTCAAGTGATCCACCCACCTTGGCCTCCCAAAGTGCTGGGATTACAGGCATGAGCCACTGTGCCCTGATCTGATTTTCTATCATACTGATAACAATGGTTAATGTTTTGACAGATATTCCAAAATTTTTTCTGTGCTTATTATAGAACTGAGATTATACAAAGCATTCAGTTTTATATTTTTTGTCCAAAAAATTCAATCTTACAGCATTTACCATTGCATAAACGTGCCATCATTTTAAACCATTCTCACATTGCTAGACTTTAGTTTATCTCTTCCATACTTATTTTGCTATTTTCATTGTGATGAATATGTTTGTTCCTAAATCTTTGCCCAATATTGCTTTACTATTTCCTTCAAGTAAATGCATAGATGGAGAATACACATGTCATAGATGGAAAATGCTATGTCAAAATTCATGGGCATTTTTATGACTCTTGCTGTATTGTCCAACAGCTTTTCAGAAAGGTACAAATTTACAATCCTTCATGAAGCATTCACTACATGTTCTCCCCTACTGAGTGTTAGCTTCACTCACTTCACATATTTGAGAGATAAAAATGATATCTCACTGTTGTTTGGATGTGCATATCTTACCTCAAACGGCTCTCACGTAAAATTTATTCTTTAAGAGCTATAATTTGTTTCTAAGCCTCCTGATTAAAAAGTCAATAAAGAGAAACAAATTGATGAAGAAAGATTATGAAAATGAACTCAGATTAAAATTTAGTTTTAAAAAACCAAGAGAGGGACGTATCAATTTGGATAAAAAGCAGGACACTCTTCATTTATGATAACCAAGAACTGCAGGGAAAGAATCCCTCTACCATTCAGTTGCCATTACCTCTCTGGCCATTTTCCGAAGTCTGTTCCCCAAACAATACAGGAGCTGGGATAAAACACTGATGTTCCAGTTTTCTCTAATTCCCTATATATAACCTTATTGACATAATCCAACATATTCAATTTCATTTGGGGGTAGTGTATTTCAGAGAAACGAACTAGAACTCTTTCTTAAGTATTTGTGTGACAGGTCTAATGCTACTACAGTAAAAATAAAGCTGCCATTTCCTAGGAGCCAGCCACTGTGCCAGGTAATTTACACACACAATTAATTTTTGTAATACTTAATTACAGAAGCTATTAGATCTATTTCACTGATGAGAAAACTGAGGCTTAGATTTATTTATTTATTTTTACTGTGATCAGAGTCACACAGCTATTAAATGAATAATCCGAAACTTGAATCCAGCTGTCTGGTGCAAATGCCAATGTTCTCTCACAAATCCCACCCTTGTTTTGTACATCATTTGACATTAATCATATATGAGATTATTATCACTATCCTTATTTGAACTTCAAGATAGGAAAATTATGATAATATAGTAATATAACATTATCTTAACAAAATATCTTATACCTTACGTATCTAAAGTCCATTGTAAGGTCAGAGACAAATAACATGAATTTTTAAAGCAAACACTTTAAAACTCTAAAGCCATCACTAAAAACTAAATTATATAAATGTGCAAGTTAATCAATTAAAACAGAAATAATTAACACTTCAAATATTCCTCTCTGACCCTTCCAAAAACTCTTCCACTTCATTCAGCCCTCTAATCATTAAGGCTGCCACTTTTCCGCCATCCAGAATCAAAGTAACTTGCTCCTTGTCCTCAATTCCTTACAAAATTTGGATTTCATATCCCTCCCGTTACAGTCAGTGCCTTGCAACCACCCTTTAATGACTACATGGATCTTTTTGTCATTCTCGTCTGACCAGTCTCAGTGTCCCCGGACCCACTGATCCACCCCAGACACTCTACAGGTGGAACTAGTCATGTGCTGGGAGCCAGCTCCCATCCACTCTGGTGGAGTGACTTAAATTTCCAGGAATTTTATCGGCTGATTGTTAAATATAATCATCACTAAAATATATATATACAGTTGCAGGTAAATGGATTAAGACAGAAATAATAAATATTCAAAATTCAATGCTTCTTTAGAAAATAATGTGATTGGCCAGGCACAGTGGCTCATGCCTGTAATCCCAGCACTTTGGGAGGCCGAGGTGGGCAGATCACGAGGTCAGGAGATCGAGACCATCCCGGCCAACATGGTGAAACCCCGTATCTACTGAAAATACAAAAATTAGCTGGGCGTGGCGGCGCACGCCTGTAGTCCTAGCTACTCGGGGAGTGGAGGCTGCAGTGAGCCGAGATAGCAAAAAAAACCCAAAAGAAAAAAGAAAATAACATAATTTGGCTACAATCTGTGATCTTCGGGCCGTGTGCATATATTGCAGGCATATGGTGAAAATATGACATAATGGTGAGCTACAGTACATCTCTTCTCAACTCTACATTTAGTGACGCCATGTGCAAAGTTTGAAACCAGCCACAGCGGGAGCATCGACACCATGGAAGTCAGTAAATGCTACACATCAGGGCCTTTTAACCAATAAACCAGTTGTAAAGAATTTAATAGTATACCACTAGATAAGGCCCAACAACCTTTTTTCAAACAGGCCTTCCAAGTGATTCTGTTGCTGCTAGAGCTTGAGAACCACTGGTTTAGAAGGCCTAGTATGCTCTTCTCCCAATATTCCAACTTCTTCCTCATCCACACACAGAGTACCGGAGTTTGGAGCTTGCTTCACTTCAAATCCAATCTATCACAGCTTCAAATCACCTGATTTCACCCACGGAAGGTACATGTTAATGCGAGAAAGATGACTTTCCCTGGGACCCTGTTTTAAATTTTTGCCCAAGATTTTATAAAAATAAATTGTTCTAAGCAGATTATTTGTTTATTTAATCTCAATCTAGTATTTACTTCTATTTTTAAAATATAATAAAATTACAAAGTATTTTTCCCCTGAAAATCATATCTCATGGAACCATGTCATCCAGTCTCCATTTAGAAGTTGGCTACTGAATAATGAAGACCAGCAGATGGCAGCAGGGACACTTGGAAAGAAAGCCTCACGTCTTCAAACCATTTTGGCTGAGAAAGAACATAAATAAGTCAAGCACATTTCTAAATAGTTTGCTGGTTCATTTATTCTTCGTGTTGGCAAACTGCCTTTCAAAATTCAGTATAGATTATATTCTATGATTTCATAAAAACATTAACAACCGAAAAAGTCATGTAGTCTTTTTACCCAAATTGGTTCATGCCAGACAAGAGTAGACAGATCCTTTTCACTGTGTTGTCAGATTTAAAAATTTCAAATTCTCGCAGATAAGACTTAAATTATTTTACTTCATTAATATTTTTAAGTATATTTAATATTATCCCTTCTACAACCAGTTTTCCTATGAATTCAGGAGTTAAGACAGGCAGATAAACGAAGAGTACAGATTATAAGCCACACAACCCTCACATTAAAAAAAAAAAAAAAAAAAAAAAACCTGAAAGAGCATTTAAACAAATGTTTTAGTTATCATCGCATCACTAAAGTCCATGCAAAACAATTAAATTGAGTCTGATTTTAAGAATAATACAGACTACCGTGTACAAGGGTCTTGGTTGCATCATTAAGGGGAGCTATTTACAAGGAGTGGTTCTATATCTATATAGCACTGACTGTTAAGAATTCATCAGGAAACTTCAGGCTCAAGAGCGGTGTAGCAACAGCAGTAATCACAGCATGAAGAAGTGATTCTCTGATTGCTGAGCAGGGTGTGGAATTAGCACTGGAAATACTGGCAAAACTGTCCTGTTATTTTTTATAATGTCATTTCAATGTCTTCCGATTAACTTTTTTTTTTTTTTTTTTTTTTGAGATGGTGTCTCACTCTGTCGCCCAGGCTGGAGTGCAATGGTGCGATCTCGGCTCACTGCAACCTCACCTCCTGGGTTCAAGTGATTCTCCTGCCTCAGCCTCCCAAGTAGCTGGGATTACAGGCACCCACCATCAGGCCTGGCTACTTTTTTTGTACTTTTAGTAGAGATGGGGTATTATCATGTTGGCCAGGCTGGTCTTGAACTCTTGACCTCAGGTAATCCGCCCTCCTCAGCCTCCCAAACAGCTGGGATTACAGACATGAGCCACCGCACCCAGCCTGATCAACTATTTTTAACCAGGCACATAAAGATGCACAGACACTAGGCAGGAGTGAATCCATAATATGTTTTTAACATCATTTATGAATCAGCACTGTGCTAGGCACTAAGGAGGCTGAGATTAACATGATGTCATCCCTGGTTACAGGAGCTCATAGACTACTGAATTCTAAATTTAGAGGATATTCAGTAAGGTCCAGTATTTATTTCACAAAGTTGTTTTGATAATGAAATGAGATAACACTTTTTAAAAGTACTTCACAAACCATCCAAGCATTGAGCAAGTGTCAGTTTGCCATTATTTCTAAATAGATGAGTGACAAAATCAAACTGATATTCAGAAAAAGAGCAATGGGCAATGATGTACAAAATAGATTAAATGGGGAAAGTAAACTTAGGCAGATTAATCAGCTGGAGTCCATTGTAATAACCCAGACAGGAGGTGGCAGAGTATGAAGTGTCTGGGGCAGTGGGAACAACTGAATGAAAAAATGAAGAAAGCACACAGATGACCTTGTGGCTGACAGCAGGACAACAGAGAGGAAAGAGACAAAAATGCCAAAAGGATGATTCGGAGAATAATGTAATAGGAAACTCAAGTGAGTGAAGTAATTTAGAGTGAAAGATAAAGAATTTGACTTTTGACATGTTAAATTTAAGATGACAGTGAAACATCAGAGTGAACAGAGCAGAAGGAAGTTGGGAGACATCACAACTCACAAACTCCTACTCAACCTTTAATACCCACTGCCAATGTCCTTTCTTTCAGGAAGCCTTTCCTTCATAGCCCTCAGAGGTCAGTTACTCACTTCTCCAGGTTCCAAGAGCAGTTTGTTTAACATCCTAGTTTAGCATGTTATATTGCATTGGCATTATCTAACTCTGTGTCTGTCACTTCAATGAGACTCCATTAGAACTCTTTAAAAGTAGAGAAAGTCACTGATCTTTATATCCTTAGTACCAGCACAGTACATCATTCATAATAGGAACTCAATAAATGGCTAATGAATGATGAAAGTAACCAGCTGATAAAAATAAATGTCAAAACATAAACATCATCTGCTTAAAGGAGATAAAAAGCTGTTAGTAAATATAATTTCCAAGGAAGATAATTATTTAGAAATAAGAAGTGAGCTACGTATAGGACCATAAAAATAGATTCCTTAGGGAGTGCTGTAGTTCGGTTTGTTTGACTCTTCCAAATCTCATTTTGAAATCTGATCCCCAGTGTTGGAGGTGGGGCTTAATGGGAGGTGTTGGGGTCATGAGGGAGGATCCCTCACTAATAGATTAATATCCTCCCTGGGTGGTGGGGATGAGTGAGTTCTCACCTGTTAGTTCCTGCAAGAGTTCCCCTGCCAACTGGTTGTAAAAAAGAGCCTGGCACCTCCCTAGCCCAGCCCTCTCTGGCCTCCTTTCTAATCTTGTGATCTCTGTACTCCTTCTTCCTCTGCCATGAGTGGAAGCAGCCTGAAGCCCTCACCAGAAGCGGATGCTGGCACCATACTTCCTATGCAGCCTGCAGAACAACAAATAAACCTCTTTTCTTTATCAATTATCCAACCTCAGGTATTCCTTTATAGTAACACAAATGGACTAAGACAGGGAGTAGAGAAGAAAGAGAAGCTAGTAAAAGAAAAAGAAAATAAGCCAAAGCCTCATAGAAAAGGGATGCTTTTAAAAATGAAGGAAGACATGATCCAAACAGATTTAAAAAGCTACCAACATCAAAGTGAATGGAGATAAAGAACATACCATAGAATTTCAAAGCCAAATTTAGTTGAGAAAATTTAGGTTTATTCCACCAAGAACAAAAATAAGAGCAATGAGTAAATGTAGTTAATTTAGTGAAGAAGCCAAGGCTATGGGAACAATCTATTCTTGTTATTTATATGCTGTACAAAGGCTGTACAAAACCAAGTTCAGGCTGGGTGCCTATCTCAAGGCAGAGAAGTTGAAAATATTAAGAGGATTAAGAAGCTAATTTTAAAACATGATGAATAACAGAAATGTTAGCACAGTACTACTTATGAGGAGGTGAAGAGAATAAACGAAGCTCTCAAGGGCATTTTTCACAAGGAGTAATGATATGTCAAGATAACCAACTTCTTGTCAAGTATGCATTACTTTAGGACCAGATAGACTTATCTCAGACCATCCTCCTGTGACTGTCAGGCCAGAGGATCCAGAGGACCTTGGTTCCTGGGGAGGTCCAGGTGTTTCATTTGGGGTATCTAGTGCCTTGGTGAAGGAGTGGGTCTAAGCATTAGTATTAGACCATCTGGATTCCTAATTTTATTCCAGGAAGTCCCAGTATTTCTGGATTGTTTAGGTGATTCCCAGAATCAGCCTAAGAAAGGACTCAAGATAATTTGCCTTCTTATTTCCAAATGAGGAGACTGGGGTCCCAGGAGGCCAAATGGCTTGTCTAAGATCACACTGTTGGTTATAGCAGACCAGACCAAGTCTAAAACCTAGGACTCTAGATGGCCAATCCTATAGTATTTGTGTTTTACACTTTTCAGTATTGTAGAGGATAGAACAAAGAAAAAAGCAAGAGAGAACAGAAAAGGGACAAGATGAGACCAAGCTATTTCTCCTCCTTCTTGAAGGTTGATTCCTATCCACAACTCTGGTGAGCTCTTTCCTCTTCCTTGGTATAGTATGGACTTATTAGCTTGAGAATATTGACCCTTCCTCTCTGAAGTCAATACTCAGGGTTTCACCTTCGATAGACATTTTTTTAATCTACTTGTATAAATCATTAACCTCTTTCCTTATACATTTTGTAATTTAATTATGGGTACCTTATTATCTCATTGTTTTTATTGTGATCTGATTATCACATTTTAAGTCCTATTGTCTTAGATAATTACAATTTTTGCCACATCTTTGATTTCTGAGATTAGACTGAACTTCCTTTTCCAATCACTGAAGGCATAATCTGATGATGCAGTAAGAACTACATTGAGTATACCACATACCATGGTCCAAGTACTTCTCTAAACAGTTTATATTCACTAACTTACTACTTTACATAATTCAATGACATCAGCCCTCTTATCTTCTCTATTTTACATAGAAGGAAGCTAAGGCACTAAAAGGTTAGGTAACTAACCCAAGAACACACAGCCAATAAGTGGCAAAAGTGTGGTTCTCGAACCTGCGAGCTAACCACTCAGTACCACCATCCCAGCAGCCCTACCTCTGACTCCACTGAAACCTGGTTCATCCCTTTTACTTACAATGAAGTTTCATGAGCCCCCGACAATTTCCAATAAAATAACTGCTCGCATTTACATAGACTTATATAGAACTTAGTAAGAGCAAGGCATCATTTTAAGGGCTATCCAAATATTATCAATTCACTTAATTTCAAAACAATCCCACAAGGTAAGTGGGAATATTATCATCACATTCATGTTACACATGAGAAAACTGAAGCACAGAAAGCTTAAGCAACTAACCAGACATTACACAGCAAGCAAGTAAAACTGGGACTCAAATCCCAGCAGACAAACTCCAGTCCTCCCATCTTAATCACTAGGGTGTCCTGTCTCGGAAGCAAAGGGCATAAAACAAGCCAGAAAGTGACCGGCCTTTGTCATGGACTCAGTTTACCAACCCATCCTCCAGTGCTTCTTCTCTGACCCTGAGCTCCTTGGCATCAGATTCTGCTTGCCTGCACCTATCCCTAGAATGCATTGTTGTTTTCTTCCAAATAAGTTGACCCCTCTATACCGAACTCCTTAGATCTGCAATATCTGCCACACACCCCTACTTATCTGGCCTCAAGGGGCCAATGGAGCAGAGGCGGCAATGTGTGAGTCCTTAGGCTGCCCCTGACAGACTGTGTGACCTGGGACAAGTTACTTCACTTCCTTAAACAGAATGGTGATAACGTATCTTCCACCCAGGGATTCTGGGAATATTATAGATAATATATATAACAAAGTTAGCACATAGTAAACAGTTAAATACTTCAGTGTCTTAGATTTTAATCAATGCTTTCAAATTTAAACAAATGCATATTGGGGGCATACTGGATGCTGTTATAAGCCCTGGGCATAGAGTGGTGAACAAAGCAGTCAAAAAGCCCTTACCCTCATGGAGCTTTTGTTCTAGCCAGGAACAAATAATTGTATAATACATACCAAGTAATGATCTTGACAGAGAAAATTAGACTTCTCAGGCATGCATGTGGTCCCCCTTATTCAACAGGCTGGATGTCAACAGCTCTTGCAAGATGATCCCATCATCCGCCAGGAGCGATCTTATTCTAGAGCAGTGGCTCTGAAACTTTGTGGTCTTACAGATCCATTATGCTTTTAGAAATTATTGAGGACACCAAAGGTCTTTCATTTATGTGGATTATATCAGTGTGTATTTACTGTATTAAAAATTTGAGCAAAGTTTTAAAGCACAGGAATGCACAAAAGCTCATTCCATTAGTCCTCAGAGCAATGACATCACCACACATCATGCAGCCTCTAGAAAACCCCACTGTGCACCTGTGTGAGAATATAAGTGAAAAAGGCAAAAACATCCTTGTACCTAAAAAGAGGTAACATTTTACAACTTTTAACACTGTGGTTAACCTCACAGATCCCTGAAAGGATCTTAGTAACCCCCAGGAACTATTAGACTATACTTTGGTAACTGTATTCTAGTGAAGATATATTTAGACTGATGCAAGAATTTTTTTTAAAAAAGATATTTTAATTTATTCTCCCATCTCTGCTGATGTCTTCTTGCTCATTTTCTACAATCAGAAGCTGAAAAAATTAAATTACAGTTTGGAACTACATAAAATGTGAATACCTATGATTAGTTCCTTGAGTTATAATTTATGTGCCTACTTACCTTAAAAAAAACAGCATATATCAAAATCTTAATTCTTGATCTTCAGAAGCTCAGCCATCCTTACAAGATAAAATTAACTTCTCAATTACAATTATACATTAAATATTTCTCAGTGGTTCACTTCGCAATAGCTTTACCTCTGGAAGTTTGTTCAGATAGAGGCTAATTACTTCTTTCTTTCTTTCTTTCTTTTTTTTTTTTGAGACAGAGTCTCACCTTGTCACCCAGGCTGGAGTGCAGTGACACAATCTTGGCTCACTGCAACCTCTGTCTCCTGGGTTCAAGCGATTCTCCTGCCTCAGCCTACCGAGTAGCTAGGACTACAGGTGCCCACCACCACGCCCAGCTAATTTTTGTATTTTTAGTAAAGACAGGCTGGTCTCAAACTTCTGACCTCAGATGATCCACCCCCCTCAGCTTCCCAAAGTGCTGGCATTACAGGCATGAGCCACCGTGCCCAGCTGACTGATTACTTCTTTAAAAGGTGTGTTACATTTCCTTCCCACAGAAATTTAATTATTCTTTTGTTGCTATTTTAAATGAATATTTTTTCAGAATGTTTCTAAACATAGATAAAATGACTTCATAATTGCATTTCATTATGTATAATAGACCTTCTCTAGGTTTTACTTTCAGTGTTCCTGTAATAAAATTATTATTAAAGACACAGGAATTTTTAGATAAATGTAATTCTTTTCATCATCAAGCAGTTTTTAAAAAGACAAGCAATTTTACCACTTTTAGTACCAATCACTTTAATTAATCTGCATGGGAAAATAGTAGGCAGCTGAACACTGTATTCCATAGACATTTTTGAATGAGAGGAACAGCTGGCTATGCAAATACATACAGGTAAATGAATGAGCCCTAAATCTTAGAATGAAAAACTAAAATGCCTTCATGATACAAAACAGATCTAGCATACAAGAAGGGAAAATAAAACATAAATTCATGGGTAAAGAAGAAGGTATTTTTTACTGAACATCTACTGTGTAAACAGGTCAGGTGTTCAATAAAACTGTGCTGTGAAAAGCACACTTATAAAAAGAGTATAACACAGAGAGAAGCACAGAGTGTTTAAGTAACTTGCTCAAGGTCACACAGCTAGCAAGTGGTAGAGATGAGATTTGAACTCTGGCAGACTTTTAGCAAATAGAGGATAGGGTTTAAGTAGCAAACCTGTATATGAATCCTTTTACTAACTTATTAAATATGTGACCTCAATAAAGTTACTTTGCTTCTCTAAATAGAAGGCAGACAACAATGATCCTCCCTCCTAGGGTCATTGGGAATAATATGCAAGAAAGAGTCTTATTAGGAGGATAAGAGAGGGATCTTTATTACCAGGATAGTTTTCTGCATCTCTGAAATAATTTTAAATGTTTTGGATAACAGGAATTTAGAATGAACCATGTAAAACAAAATTTTAGGAAAATTATATGAATCCTTATAAAAACTATACAGTTAATACCTTAAAAACCACATTATCATCTCTTACTTTGTTCACTTAGTGTGCCACAGGAACTGTTATTTATTCTTCTCAGCAGTCCAGCTTACTGGTTACATGCATGGGCTTTAGAGACAGACCTTTTAGGCCTACATCCCTAGTTGACCTTGGATTAGTTACTGACCTTCAATTTCCTCATCGGTAAATGGACGTAAGTATTAGTACCTTTCCCATTGCATAGTTATTAAAGTTAAATAAGACTATACATGTAAAATAATTAAAATCATGCCAGGAATATAGTATTCAGAACTCAACAAATTTAGCAACTATCTTTCACCTAATTGTTTCTCAAGGGCTTGGTGCATAACAAGGCTGGGTAAAATGTGTATTGAGTAAATAAATAATGACATACCTATCAGATTAATACACTAATGAGCATCCTCATTGCTTTCTGACATCCTACTCTCTTAACCTGGATTCTGAGTCACATGACCTCGAATGCAATATAGCTGTATTGACATACAACCATCAGAGGGCTCTGCATTTTCAAAAGAAACGAGAGAAACCAACAGATGGACAATTCAAAGTTTCAAGCAATCCAAGCATAAGTTTATGGCAAACATTGTCTGTTGATTCCACATAAGTGATTTCTTTCTTCTCCCTTGATGACAGCCTTGATTTACTAAGGACCACAATTCAGCTACAGGATGAATCTGTTAGGGCTAAGCTAGGACCACATTTCAGCTACAGGATGAATCTGTTAGGTCTAGGTTTGGCCTGGTTGTCCCATTCCTCTCAGATAGACGCTTGTTTTTCCAGGCTCTTTTGCATCTAAGGGTACCAGCCAATGAGAGGTAAGTGAAGATTCACTGGGGCTAGGGAGTACTGGTTCTGCCAAATATTTTTACTCCCTGATCAAAGATAAGAATATAAGAATGATGCAAAAAAAAAAAAAAAGGGTCCCTCACCACAGCAGCGTCACCTTGTAGTATTTATCCCCACTGAAAATCACATTATGTATTTTTTATGTGTTCGTCATTTCTCTCCATGAGATGATATGCACCATGAGTAATGGTACAGTTTACGCCTTATTCATGGTACTTTGAACAATAAACATAGTTGAAGCTCAATAAATATCTGCTAAATGAATGAATAAATGATCTGACTGGCATTTTCTTTGGAGCAATGGCTTAGCATTTCCAGAGAAGAATCTCCAGTCTCTGGCCTGGAAAGTAATCATCATGCTTTGGATATTCAGGGCCCAGGACAGAGGAGCATGGCTAAATTTTCACTATATCTCTGTCTTTCCAACCATGAAGCTCACCTTCCTGTACCTTCTCTTCCCTGTACCTGATGTCCCAGAACTCTCAGAACTTTTGAGGGCTTGTTTTTTAATATATTCTCCCTCGTGGAGGCAATTTAGCTGAAAGTTCCTTCCACTCTTCTAAGTTAGTTGCCATTCCTCCATCTGCTTTCTTCTCAAAATGTGTTAAAATCTCTTGACAGGTGATATCTTCTCTCTATTCTCTTCTACCACGCAGTTTATACCTTGTTATATTTTTACTTTTAGGAATGAGAGTAAATTCATATGGCCAATGTGTCATATCTAAAACAGGAATGTAAATATGTAGAAGGTAAAAGGTAGATGACCTCAGCCTCAGAGATAATATCAGGTAATCAGTTAAGCAAGAGCTTATAATATGATATTAACTACATGTATAATTGTCTTAAAAGATAAACTGCAGTGTAAGTAGTAGGGGCAACAGGGGTGATCCAGGAGTCCTTTATAGAAATGCACCTAAAGTATAGAAACCAGAGTCCTTTACAGAAATGCACCTAAAGCATCCCACTTAATATAGGGGAACACAGTATGCTAGATATAAATGAATAGAATTGTATAAACATTTTTACAGGGTGTACTCTGAACTTGCCACTTTAGAGGCAGCTTTGCACAACAGAGGCATTTTAACTTGAAGCCAAAAGATATGGGTTCAAGTCCCACTCACGATAATCTATGTGAATATCAGCAAATTACTACAGAACTCTGCATCTTTTACCTTGCACATTTGCTGTAAGGGTCAAATAGCTCACAAACTTCTTGGCAGACTGCAGAGTACTCTTCAGTTTTCTTGGTTATTACACTGAAGAAGGAAAATGTTATCTTGAGAGTTATCAACATTTTAATTTCTGAGAGAAATAGGTTCCATATGAAATGTCTCTATCAGTACAAGCAGAATCTGAAGGAATCCCTAAAAGGTATAGTATTCATTTTTTTCAATAAATTATATGCCAGGCACTGTGCCAGGTGCTAGAGAATGGTCATTAAGGCAGGTACGTTCTTGCCCTTATGGACCCTAGGGTCTAATGTGAAGATGTTAGTTAACAATCACATAAAGAAATGGATCATTCATGCTGAGATAAGCGCTCTGAAGGAAAGAAGCACAGCACTCTAAAAGTGTATCCCAGAGGAACTAACGAAGTCTTGCACTGGCACAGGAGGGTTGCGGCTGGCAGTGTATATGGCAGATAAATCAGCACATGCAAAGACCCTGGGAACATGACAACAGTTGTAAACTCAAAGAAGGAGAGAAAGTTAGCATGGCTGGAGACAGAAGGCCCAGGGGTGAAGGAAAAGCTTTGAGGTAGATTGACCTTGAAGGCCAGGCTAAGAATACTGACCTTCATCCTGAAAGGAATGGGAAGCTTTGGGTGCATTTTACACATACCATATTTGAACTTTGAAACCAAAAAACCAAAGCACTTCAAGCTTCAAAGTGAAATGTATTGAAGAACAGCAAGAGAGGACCAGTCGCAGACCAAGACAGAGGCAACTGCAATAGTCAAAATGAGAGATGCCTGAAGCTTGGAGCAGGGATAAAAGTGAGCTGTCAAATAGGAGAGATATTTAGGAGGTAACATCATCAGGATTAGCTACAGAATGATTGGGTGAGGGAGGAGAGCTTCTGACTGGAAAAACTGGATGTAGGGTGGTTTGGTTCAAGAATACAAGAAATAATGGAAGGAGACCTGGTTAGCAGATGACTTTCTATATCATGAGACATCAAGAGGAAATGTCAGTTACCTACCTCAGAGAGGCTGTTTGGATCCGGGGTAGAATGTTCATAGTGTTAGTGTACAGGTGGTAATTAAAGGTTTGGATGAGATCGCTTAGGAGGAGAATGAAGAGGGAAATAAGAGGAATATATGAGTGAAAATGCACTCACTTTTATAGTTTAATTCAATCCTCCTAGTCCTCCCAATTTTAAGATTTGCCTTCTCATGGGGAATGTGGATTTTCCATAAGTGTGATTTCACTTTTATACATTCTCACTGAGAAATAAAAGATTGGTTTCTTCAAAGTAATGTAAAATAGCAAATTGGTTTCTTCAAAGGTATGTACAATAGCAAATTCCCAGCACATGTGTATCAAGAATACAAAATAGGAAACAACAGACAGAGAACTAAGGGAGGCTATTAGCTGTAGGTTCTAAGAGTTATTAAAAATTGAGAGAGGAGGAATAAGAAAAAAATGATTTTCCCTGAAACAGCTTTTAAAATACTTTTGCATAGAGAACCCCAGATGCCATCAATCAGGAAAATGATCTCTGGCAGAGAAGAATATGGCTGATGTAAATAATTAATGAATGAAGACAGAAGTAGAATATGGAAGCAGGAAGTGCTCTTGGAGGAACTTTCTGCTGGAAAGTTCAAGCAACAGCTAAACGATTTCTTCCTTATTGATTATCTTCCTAGCATTGTGTGTACATGCATGTGTGTATATCTGTGTGTGTGTGTAGACACTTTCATTTTCCTGGTTGAATTTAATATATCATGGAAGATTTCTATTTAAAAAAATATATATTTTTTGAGACAAGATCTTGGCTCTGCTGCTGAGGCTGGAGTGCAGTGGCACAATCACGGCTCACTGCAGCCTCCACCTTCTAGGCTCAAGCAATCCTCCCACCTCAGCCTCCCAAAGTGCTGGGATTATAGGTGTGAGCCACATGCCTGGCCCCAGCTTGCTTTTAAATGCTAATGAAAACCTCTAGAGAAAAAATAACATGGCAAGGTCATTATCTAACACATAGTCTTCAATAAATTCATTCAGGGAAAAACAACAGAAGTCGGCTCCTTGTTTTGGTCAGTACTCAACAACAATGAATACTAGAGGTGATTCTAATGCCTCCATGGCACACACAGGTATCCAAACAACTCAAATATTTGTTCCTAGAGATGATCCAAGTGACCTATGTGACACTAAAAATTGTTCTCTAACTCCACAGGAACTGTACACATAAAAGTCCTCACATAAATAAAACAACAAAACATTTATTGGCTGGCTTCCTTTAACCCAACATTTATTCAAAAGTTAAAGTTAGAAAGAAAAAAATCATGCTCTAGAGTGTCCATTGGTTTATGAAGCCCAGTATATTATCTGACGATTAACAATGGGATTAGGGATTTCTGTTTTCCCAGTATCAGAATAATTTCATTTCATTTCAAATTCAAATAGGGAGAAAAGGCCCTGATATGTATTGACTTTGTATTGGAAACTACATCCATATATTTATATGTCAAAAGCATGACAATTCCATTCAAAATTGGATATACTGAAGATCAAACATGGAGACAAAAATGTTGTGACTAAGAAGGCTTACAATAAATTATCTTCATTACTTTGTTACCCTATTTTCCTGCTAATGAATTACACAATGTTCTTTAAGATGATTTATAAGTTGTAGTTACAAACTTTAACTGCACTCAGTATCAGCTTATAAAGGTTTAATTTACCATAATAACTATTTTGTGTAAGCTTTAGTGTCTTGGGAGGTTTTTGTTTTGTTTTGTTTTGTTTTTTTGAGATGGAGTTTTGCTCTTGCTGCCCAGGCTGGTGTGCAATATTGCAGTCTCGGCTCACTACAACCTCCACCTCCCTGGTTCAAGCAATTCTCTTGCCTCAGCCTCCCGGGTAGCTGGGATTACAGGCATGTGCCACCATGCCTGGCTAATTTTGTATTTTTAGTAGAGATGGAGTTTCTCCATGTTGGTCAGGCTGGTCTCGAACTCCTGACCTCAGGTGATTTGCCTGCCTCGGCGTCCCAAAGCGCTGTGACTACAGGTGTGAGCCACCACACCCGGCCTATCTTTAGCTTTATATATAAATATATAAATTAATAATCTGGTGTGCTTCATCAAAAGTCATCAATATCTTTAGAAGCAATGCTGTTTCTAAACATGAAACATGAAAATCACCAGTTACCAGCAGACTTGGCCAACGTGTTCACTGACTGTCAAATTGCATCATAATTAGGTAATTAATACATGCTGAAGATATTAGCAACTCAAAAATCTCTATTTGTGATGATAAGCAACTTAGCTGAGGGAGGCAGCTCATCTGATTTTGAGGTTTCACAATTTAATAATAAGAAGGTGGGATATATGTGACCTCATGGCACAATGGTAGCACATCTGACTCCAGAAAGTGGGGTATATGCCATTTTGCAATAGTCAAGAAGCATATTCACCATAAACCTGAAAACATAAGAATGTTTTTGGAAACATTTTTAACAAAATCATTCCTGAATCTTTAAGTACATTATTATTTTACTTTTTTTGGAAGAAGGGGAGCCTTACCTTGGCTCACCAATTAAAAACTTATGAGCATCTCTGCATGGCTTTGGGTGAATAACTTTTTTACCTCTATGTGTCATAAGAAATTATGTTAACAACAATAATAATCAGGAATATAATATCAAATTTTAGTGATCCTTTTTAGAATGCTGAAAATCAGGCGGTAGGGAGTAAACTGTAGAAGATAAAAGGTGTTAGTCTGTGTATGGTCCTCACATAGGCCTATAATCCCAAATTCAGAGAAACTGCAATATACAGTATAGTATAACCAGTGGTATGCTGGTTAGCAGCTCTCAGGGGGTGTTAGACAGAATAATACAATTCACCCTCACTCCTACCAGAGTCCCACCAAGGATATCCATGCCCTAAACCCTGAAACCTGTGAATACTTTACTTTACAAGGCAAAAGAAACACTGCAGATGTGATTACGTTAAGGACTTTAAAATGAGAAGATTATCCTGGATCATCCAGGTGTAACACAAGGCTACAAGAGCGAGGCAAGAGGATCAGACTCAGAGAAGGAGGTGTGCTATTGGATGCAGAAGTCAAAGAGATGGGTAGCGAAAGATTAAGATTTACAGTGTTGGCTTTGAAGCTGGAGGAAGGGGCTACAAGTAAGGAATGCAGGCAACCTCTAGAAGATGGAAAGACAAGGAAATGGATTCTTCTCAAGAGCCTCCAGAAGGAATACATGACTGCTGACACCTAGATTTTAGGACTTCTGACCTCCAGAACTCTAAGATAATACATTTGCATGGCTTTAAAACACTAAGCTTGTGGTAAATTGTTATAAAAGTAATAGGAAACTAATACTCTAGGAAAACAAACAAGCCTGATTTATAGTTTGTTCATTTCCGTGTTGTTAGTACTCCTATGGCCAGTTTAATCCATGTTGTTAAATGCTGCACACAATTGGTGGAGCGGGTAAGTGCCCACTTCAGCATATTACTGGGTATAACTATAAAATGGCACCAATAACACAGACTACCTATACAGACCTGGCACAAGACTTTCATGTGATTTGATATGGTAATTAATTGATCATTTGTACTTTAAAATTTATTCCCTCTGACCAATGTGCTGATTGCCCAGTATCCCTGTGTCACCTTTCTTTAGGTTCCATTCACACTATGTGCCTCACAAAGATAGCTGCTTTTCCTAGGATACTGAATATTACCACAGTGATAAAAGTGCTGAGCCTAACCATCTGGGTAACCGATCCAATGGTAACTCCACAAACAAATTCTCTCAAAACAAAACTTTTCCTTGGTCTGAATCCCACAATTTCTGGTGTCCTGAGAGTGGGTGCAGTAATAGTGGCAGCTGAGGGAGAGGTGTCTGTGAAGCCAACTCAGAGACAGGTCTCCTGGGGCCCATGCAGAAACACTCTGGGGAGACCTTACATGACAGTTTTTTGGGAATGAGGAATATTTGGAGGGCTGCTTATGGGAGCCTCCATGTCACTAAGCAGAGACTGCCCCAAAGCAGCTCATAAAGAGAGGACTTGAAGAATTGCAGCCTCCTCATTTAGAATAGAGGAAAGAAAAGAACTCAGAATGAGATGTAGAGAATGGGATTCTAACTTTCTTTTTTTCATGCTGCTTCTAGAGACCCACCCCAGGAGATTCTTATCCTAAGATGAGGTCCTAGAACAGATTATTGAGAAATGCCCAGGCAACTCCTCTCATCTGTAGTTTGAAACCATCAGCTGGGCCAGTGATTCTCAAGCAAGGTGATTTTGCCCCCCAGGGGACATCTGGCAATGTCTGGGGACATTTTGGGATTCATGATGGGGAATGACATATTGTCAGCCAGTGAGTAGAGGCCAGGGCACAGTGGGTAGAGGTCAGGGCACATCCTACATGGCACAGGGCAGCCCCCACACAAAGAATTATCAGTCAGAAATGTCAGTAATTCTGAAGTGGAGAAACCCTGAACGAGACTGTGCCATGAGAAGTTGTGCGCCTCCCATATTAGTTATATTTCTGGCAACAAAGTCTCTGACAATTAAATATGTTGTTGCGATGCATTTATTCATGATGGCTTTCTATATAGATTGGAATATAAATCTTCTCACTTTGTGCCCAGCAATAATTAGTATTACACAAATGACAACCTGTGCCAAAAGAGATTTTTAAAAGGTTACCATGTATGCTGTTGGCTATCATTCTGTCTACAGTGATTATATAGGATTCTCTAAAGAATTATTTTTTGAAATAACTCCTTTAATCATATAAAACATTAAGTGTAATAAAGTCATTCATATGAATTCAAATTATCTTTATAATGATGTTTCTCTTCCAGAGAACTGTCACTTTTCATGTGGCTATTTTGCTATGATGTTTCCTACACTATTTTCTTCAGAAAAAAAAAAAAAATGTGCTTGGATTAAGTGAAGAGTCTTCTAAGTAAAATTCTCAAAGTACTGAATGAATATACTTTAAAAACCATATTCAGATTTTAAAGGGCTCTGTTCTCATTTACCTTCTCTTTCTAATGTAAATGTTAATTCCTTCTAAAGTAATTGGACCTGCTTAAATTGCCAATCACAATTAACGCATACTCAAAATTTGCCATTAGCAAGAATGAAGCACCCGCAGACGAATGTATCTTCTATTCAGTAGGCTTTTGTTTCCTGAAATTAAAATTTGAAATGCCTTTAATTACTCACAAAGAAGGCTTGGTCAACCAATCCAGTTTTCTTTAGGAACTCATGCAACGATAGAATGGAAAGCAAAACAGGAAGGCAAAGCTGACTTGTCTTTTCAGAAAACTTCTAAGGATGCTGTACCAACTACAAGTCCAAAACTTATCAGGCTTCACATGGAGGCATATGAATGGAATTGCCAAGTGACTGCATCTAGTCTTTCTAACTATATATTAAACATAAAGGAAAATGGAACTTTCTAGTGAGCACTGGAGAAATGAAAACAAAAGACTGTCAATGTATTGGTACAGTAAGGAAATGTGTAGCTGTTCAAGACTCTGTACGCAGGGGAGATAGAAAATGCACTTTCTTCTGGGCTAGTTCTTGTGAATAAACATATGTGCTCAGATTTCAGAAGGTACACATCTGGCTTACTGCTCCCCCATCTGGATTTAGAAGTTCTTCTGAGGGTAGTGAGACTAGACAATGGCAGTTGACCAGAGTTGCTCTTTGGTGCGTTATGCAGCAACCACAGGCAAGGGAAGCAAGAGTCCCAAGAGGTTTTTTTTTTTGAGATGGAGTTTTGCTCTTGTTGCCCAGGCTGGAGTGCAGTGACACAATCTCGGCTCACTGCAACCTCCACCTCCTGGGTTCAAGCAATTCTCCTGCCTCAGCCTCCCGAGTAGCTGGGATTACAGGCGCGTGCCAGCATGCCCGGCTAATTTTTTTGTATTTTTAGTAAAGACGGGGTTTCCTCATGCTGGTCAGGCTGGTTTCGAACTCCTGACCTCAGGTGATCCACCCGCCTTGGCCTCCCAAACTGCTGGGATTACTGGCATGAGCCACCATGCCGGGCCCAGAGTCCCATGAGTTTTAAATGATGCAAGATGCAGATCAGACTGATGGGCAGAAACTATTATTATTCCTAGCCAATAGTTACAGTTAACTATGATCAAGACACCATGGACTACATCACTTATATCCTTAAAGGAACCCTATGAGGTCAATACTGTTACTTGATGCTGTTTTACAGGTGAGGAAATTGATGTTTAGAAAGGTTAAATAAACTGCCTATGGTCACACAACTAATAAGCAGTGGGATTTGGATTTGGACTTCGACTGATAGATGCTAAGGCCCTCTCTCTCTCAAAATCACTCTGCTATATCATTTCCCTAATTAAAGACAGAATGACCCTTGTGGGGATGAGGCTTGAGTTCTTAGATAATAAAAACAGAACCAACCCCTCCAAAGTACCAGTAACTCAGAAGAAAGTTCAGCCTTCCCAGCAGGCACCAATGCCTTCAGTCACATGTAGACACAGATTATGTGACCGTTCTCTGTCATCTCCAGACACTATAACATTAAACAACTGCCTCATTTTTTTCCAAGCAGATGCTTCCATTTATGCTTCAGTTGGAAAAGCATTTGGTTATACTCAGAAGCCATTAGTACTCTTATGGGCTTGAAAGTGCCACATAAAATAAATTGATCCTATTTGGGTGTATGCCCTGAACAGGCAATAGGAAAACCAGCCTCCACATTGACCCACAACGTTCCATTTCTGGGCTTGCTCAATCCTTTTTAATGCCCTGTCATCAAGTTCCAATATAGTTTACAGTTTAGATGCTTATTTAGTTTAACACAGTATAATAAGGTATGTTTTGGCTGCTTTTAGCAGATCCTGCATAAATTCCAAGAGCACCACTCCCACCCCATATCCTAAAATAAGGGATCTATAGTCACTTAACTTATAAAATGCAAGGCATGAAAATACGTCTTGAAATGTTTAAAAATTGGGTAAAGTCACTGATTAAGGTGTTCACAAACCAAATGTACATTGAGTGCAGATAAAAAGGAAACTTTTATTAGGGAGGACTTCAAACTTTGTGGTTGTTACAGTTGTTGTTTCCAGCTATAAGTACTTTTGACAAAGGGTTGAACAACTTCAAGTGACAGCTCCTGACAAAATCAATCGTCTCAGGAAAAACCTAAAAAGGCAGAATGTTTACAAGTAAAATTCTAAAAAGTATGCCTTGAGCTTGAAAATTAAGAAGGCATCCTATCCCAACTGCTGAGTGGTGACAGATTCTTTACTGTGGTGACTTTCTGTAGAGTCCAGACACAGGGTCTATTCTTAGAACAACCAAAAAAAGCATGGAGCTGCCTAAAAATAATGATGACTCAACACCTAGAGGCTTCAATGATGTAATGTTGTCAAAGAACACCCTCTCTCCTCACAGGTTGCAGTTTTTAAAATAAGCAAGCTCACAGCTCACCTTCCAAGGAAAGCAAAAATTTCACACACTAAGGAGAAAATTAGGACACATGGGTCACAAATAAAATGTTTCTTCCCCACCTCACCTGTCACTGTGGCTGGGTTTACTTGGAGAAGCAGCCCTGGCCAGAGTCAAAGGCCACTCTTTCCCCGTCACCCCCACTCATCAGTCATCCTTTCAAAAAAGGCTCTGTGTGACAGGACAACAATGCTGATTACACAAGAGGAGGGCCTGAAAAGTCCTGACAGCCAGCACATTTTATGGCATGGGATAGGTCCACGTGGAGACTGTTGTACAGGTGCAAGGCATAGCTTAAAACAAAGAATAAAAACATCTCTCAGAGCTTCTGTGACAGCAGCCATTGAAGCATGGCAGCCATGGCTCTGTGCTATCCCGTGGCCATAGGACTCAACAGGGCCGCAAGGTGACCAAGGGCGTAAGCCAAGGCACAGCTGCCACTGCAGACACCTCACCAAGCACTCAGAATTCAAGCGGGACATGATCCAAGGAGCATGCAGCTTCACCCCATAAGAGTGACACATCATGGAGCTCAAGGTCTCCAAGGACAAGAGGACTGTCAGGTTCACCAAGAAAAGGGTGGGGACACACAGCCATGCCAAGCAGAGGTGAGAGGAGCTGAACAACGTCCTGGTCACCATGAGGAAAGCAGCTACTAGGATACACTGAACTGCCTCCTCCCTCTATACACGATAAAATATAGAAAAAATATTCCAGAGCCTTCCCTCTTCCCTCTTAGTGCCCATGCCCTGAGCTCCTATAATATGCTCTTTCTGCCTCCATCTCTCACTTCACCTAACTTGTACTATAATTTTCAAATCTCAGTAAACATTAAGCTTCATGAGGGCTTACATTTCATTCATCTTTGTACTCCCAGTACCAAGAGCAATACTTGGGACATGGTAGAGTTTCAATAATTATTAAATAATTGATGGTTGATTGATTGATTGCTGCAGTACTCTTTTGCTTTGTTAGTGTATTTAAAAGTCACTGTTCTTCTCTGGGTACTTATATTGTATATCTCAGAATATCTTAGGATACATCTTAGGTATATCTTAGAATATAATATCTTTCAGGGTTATGTTCATTAAAAAGAAGATTCTTAATCAGAAAATAGTCTTTAGGTTTCAAAAGACTCTAGACCACTGTAGGAGATACTTGGAGACAGGATGTTCCTCACACTACAGAGCCCATTTTTTTGTTCCTAAGGCTTGCTCTGTTCAGCAAGAAACATGGGGTCTGAGTGTCAAGGCTGGGTGCGTTATAAATAAAACACAATTTAAAAATGTACCTGATGTAATACACTAAATTTTACATGTACAGCTGAGTCTTTCTTTTTCAAAAAGGTGAACTTGTTGCAGCAATGCTTTCATTGTGCATTTCTGAAATTCCCAAATATCAGTTCAAAAGCTCCAAAAGGAAGTCATTCCTAGTGTTTTGTAGCTATTTCTTATTATGGTTTATCTGCATGTTGTGTTTAAATAGAAATTATTTTTACCTGGGTTGGTTACCTACATGAGTCACCATAGTTAACTCTAAATGACTTGCTTCCACCAATTCAACTCCACTCTATAAATACATACGCTTTGCACCACTCAAGATATTGCAAAAAATGAGCAATCAGTGAGTGGTGCCCAAAGAGGAATCACTTTAAAAGGGACCATACTCACTTAGATATGTGAACTCAGAGATGTTTGTGGGGGAAAGACAACCCCACTTGAGCTGAAAGCCTGGTTGTCAAGGAGGCTGGGCAAAGGTAGGGCTAGGTAACCAAATGTATACTCACTTTCTCCTCCTCCTTCTAAATTATCATGTCCCTACCCTCCCTACTCCCATATTTAGAACAAGTCTACATATAAAAAGCATGTATAATAAAAGCTGATTATCACCGCCACATTTATGACACTGAAGACTCTCATTCCCTGAAAATTTCTAAAGAGGCTAGTGGAAGAGTGAAACGACTTTCCTCTCATGTGCCCCTTGCAAAGTCTTGAACTTAAGCTGCACAATGGTAAGTTTTAAGTGGACTTCTGTTCCAAATTCTACAACTTGACAGAACATAATATCAACAAAAAATAATCTATTTGAGGGAAAGAATAAAACTCTCAAGCATCAGGCATTGAAACTACAGCATCTTCCCACGAAATAATGTGTCTCTAAGCCTTTAGAGTTCAAAATCAGACTGATTTACGATGAGGACAAACTTGAATACACATATCCTCAAATGCTTTATAAGTGTTCATTTCCTCACAAATGAATATTAGAATAATGATCACATTTAAGAGTAAAACTTAAAGATAGTTAAATTACCCAGTGCTTTTCTAAAACCATGTGGACCTAGATGGCACGTGTTCCTGGAAGATGTTGTTGTCAATTGTGATTCCCAAGTTACATTCTTTTCCTTGAAGCTGTTTAAAAACTATTTTTCTAAACCATATGAGTCATGGCAAAAAAAAAAAAAAGAAGTTTGTGTGCATGTTATTCTAAAAATACCATATTAACTTAGGTGATTTTTTTCTATTCACAATGGAATTTAAAACATCTGTAAAACACATCCTTAATGATCACTGGACATCCTCTTTACACATTAAAAGATGATTGTTAAAGTATTCATTAAAATGTGAAGAAAGTTTGAAGAGCTAATTCAGAAAAATGTCTTATATTACATATATACATAATTAGGGTAATATATAAGAAATAAAATATCAGTATCAATAAGAAAAAAGATAATTGCTATGACTGAATATTAATTTTTAATTTGAGTTTCCTAGAAGCCAGAGAAAAAGAAAAACACATAAATCACATAATTCTCATAGTGAGAAAAAAATACCAGTTCCCCAGAGTAAACAAAGTCTTCCTGGAACTAGTTCTAAAAGAAAAGTATCACGTGAACCTTATATGGGAAACAGTGAACAAGAAGTGTCCTAAAACAATTGAAGAAACAGTTTCCATGTGGAAACTGAGATTAACCTTCCTTAAAACTCAAGGCTATGACATAAAAGCACAACTTTGTTACAATTCTGCAAGGATCTGCCTAAGTCTTCCTTCCAAATTCCATAGACATGTGCTCTCTGGGTCTATGTATTTTTAGAAAAACACCTGGTTATTAGAAAACCTCCTTCCTTCCTTGAACCAGAGATAGACAGTCACAGATCTGGGTCATAGGGAGGGGAATGAAAAAGGATGAGGAAGAGAACATGCTAAGAAGGTCTAGTATTATGCTACCTCCTCTGTCTACTTCATCTCGTTTAATCACATAACAAGCCAATAAACAAGGTGTTGTTAACACCATTTTATAAAAAAGGGAACTGAGTTTCAAAGATATTTTTAAGTTGGCAAAGATGAAATAACTACTACATTGTCAAGGCAGGATTTGGACCCAAATGCTTCTGAATCCAACACCCACATCATGTCTAGAGAGCTGTATTCAACTTCTGGGACATCTGAAGAATGAGGAGGTTGCTCTTCCAACCTCAAGACACTTACAATCATCTAGCTGGAATGTAAAGACTAGACCATCATATGACACAGTGCATTCTATGTATAAATAATACATTATACTAAATAATTTGGAGTTAATAATAGCTAAAAAATTTTTTGGGGGAAAGGTAGGTTTTGAACAAAGTATGAGGCATGATACTTGAATATGGTTGATTAAAAACCTTAACTATCATGTACCCGATCAGCAAGTCTCTCTCTTAAAACACTGATGAGATTATGGTATTTGTGTTTAAAATAATAGTCAGGCTATATGATACAACATTCCCAGTAAAATAGAATATTAACAGAAACTGATAAAACTAAAAAAACAAACTACACACGTTCTGTTTCTATATATACCCATTTTGCTAAAAGGGGCAGGGGCATATGGTTGAACACCATAAGCACAAAATTATCAATGAACAGGTAATAAGGAAGTCTATACAGCACACTAATAACCCCACTCTCACAGAGAAAATAGCACAGGGTATTAATAGAACTGGCACTCAGCCCATCTATATCACACCAATCTCATCCATTGAACTAAATGTCAGGCCTGCTGTGATGGTTACCTTGGAGGAGTTTTAAAGTTCACATCAAAACTCTGACTTTCTCTGGTTAACACCAAGTCGATCAAGAATTTCATGCCCACCAAACTGAGACTAGATTCAAGGAAGTCAAGACAGGCAGGGTGAAGCCCATGACATCCTCAGCTGTTGAGACTAAAGAAAATAATAATGATAAAGCTCATCCTAACCCTGGGTTCTATCTCTGAAACTGCCTCTGAAAAAAGTAATGTTCTTAGGCAACAGAACTCAAGAGTTACCTTTGAATTTACATCTTTTAAAATTTGAAGTACTTTGAAATTTTCATGGCCCCCATGATGGTTGTGTCTGTGTACTTCTCAGGGGCTCCTGGCCCAGGAAGTGAGTGGCAGATGAAATCTAGCCTACCCCTCCACCGCCACCAAGGCACCCTGTTCAGGGCTGCATGCACCCCATCAGCCTAGAGGGCTAGACACTATTTTTACAAAGTCACTTCCTTTCCCCAGGCAGTATGCCTTAAGACTGCTTCTGCTCATTTTAATAATTCACAGTCACTGTATAGACTAGAAGCAGCTCTGATGGAAACCATGTGAAGTGGATTCCAAGTACTCATTTTTGCAAATAGGGAGAAAAAAAAGCTCCATGTCCCTCTTTAATATCATACCAAAATAAATGGAATACGGCAGTCATCTTTCACCAAGTGTCATCAAGAATACATGTTTACCCACTCTTTGGCACAGAATCCAAATACTCTCAACTCTATCCATCAGGTTTAATTCTCTCTACTGTCTCCATTATTTTCAGGTAGTTAAGTGTGACTTTTAGAGTAGCTTGTCAGGCTCTTGGGCCCCAGGGGATCACTCAGTACTGTGGAGAAGCAAGATACTAAATATGCCTCTGGAATATTTTAGTCACTTTAAGAAAGGTTAAGGTTTCATAAAATGTCCTACAGCAGCTTTCAAATCTGCCCCACACTGGGCCTCTCATCTGGCAGGTGCCCCCAAGTGATTAGCAGTAACTAATTATGGGTCTCAGTCACTGTTCAGGGAAAAAAAAACAAAACAAAACAGATTTAACCTCCAGAGTACAATGATATGCCCTTTTAATAATTTAAATATTCCTTAAGACAACAAATATAACCATAAATATCACTTTTACCTATAAGGAATGAACAACACAAGAAAAACAGTGAAATTCCTAAGTATTCCTTAAATATTTTATGTCTAATTTAACTGTTACCTGCTTTAATATTTAAAACTAATATTTGGTGATCCATTTTCCCATCCTCAAGTTCCTATAGTTCACTTCTATTTTATTTTTACAACATATATTCAGTGATACTTAAACCATAGTGAATTATTATCTTCATGTTTACCCTTTGTTACGGATCCCCAGTGTGAATTTTCCAACCAGCCTTAATGTTTTCTAGGATCTTCCTGAACACGAGATTTTAGCTTTTATTGTTACCTTTTAAAAATGTATTTATTATAATAATATAAACATAATAATATAAATATTTATTTTATTTATTACTTTTATTGCTACTCTCTTTTTACCCATCTCCCTTTTCTTCTCCTCAATGTAGTTATAAAAATAAATCTGTGTAAGACACTTCTAATTTTTTATTCACTTGGCTTACTAAATGAGTCAGTCCCCTCTAAAAATTTTGAACATCACATAAATATAAATTGACATATAAAGCAGGTTTCTTTATGAACGTCAAATCTTAACTACAAGGGTGATTTGGATTCAGTGCATTTACATTTGGCTTGAGCATTGCTGCTGAATCACCTGAGTTCTTTCTGCCTTACATTCTTCTACATGGAAGTTTGTGCTGATGTACGGCCAACTTTGTTTTTGGAACCTGCTTTCCACAGTACAATTCAGACACAGTGATGCACAGTGGGTAATGAACTAGACTTAAAAGTCAGAAAGCCTCACTCTACTCTTTTTTATCTCTCTAAATAATCAGCTGATTCTGGCAAATTCATCTCTCTGTGTCTTAATTTGCTCACCGTTTAAGAAGAGTTTCATTTCAATACTGATTGAGCACCTACTGTGTGTCAGGCCCTATGCAAGGCACTAGAAATACAAAGAAGACAAATATAAATTCTGTCTGCCTTGAAGGGCTTCAGGGTCTAGAGAAGAAAATGTAAATGGAGAAAAGGAAAATATGTCTGGGTAGTTGATACAAAATAGTTTACAATTTAAGCTCCCTGAGTCAAGACAAACATGTGCACGGAGCAGTAACTATCTGCTTTGTGGGCTAGGAGGCTCTCCTATAGACCCAGACCAGACCATTAGTGAGGAGCTAGAATGAAGGGCTGTGGGCAGCACAAGCAGGTCAAGGCCAAAGGCTTTAAACTATAGATACTCAAAGAAAGACTCAGTGAGTGTCAGAGTTTGGCTTGGGGAGGGCTACACAGACAGTATCTATATACAATGCTCATCCTAGCTTGAGTGTATCCTTTATTTCCAAAAGACATGAGCCCCCCACAGCTCTAGTCATCGTGCTGGTACCCATGGACTCAGCATCCAGGCAAGCACCTATGGCCCCAAGCCCCAGGTCAGCCCACAAAGTCCCAGGCTTTAGACCTGCCCCTTTGCCAGGTTGGCAACCCTGGCATCAGTTACCAGGCTAGCACTCAAAGACACAGGTTCTAAGATCCTGCCCAGTGCCAAGCCAGTCCCTATAGCCTCACTTTCCATGCCAGTCCCTGCAGCTTCATGCTCCAGCATATTCATGGGCCAGGCCTGCTCCAGCAGACCCAGGGGCTAGGTCCATCCCAGTAGACCTCACTGCTATGCTTCTTCACACAGAGCTAGGCTCCAGGACCACCCCTTGGACCCAGATATTAGGACAGCACCTGCGGCCCCAAGACCCAGGCCTCCCTTCATGTGCTTAGCCTCTAGGCCAACAGCTGCATATCCGGCCCCCAGGCTCCACACTTGTCCCAGCAACAGGGCAACCCCAGGCCCTTGGCCAGTTCCAGTGTCCCCAGGCTCCAGCTGACACAGGGTCCAGGCCTACCACAGTGCCAGGCCAGTCCCTGTGGACTCAGACTTCAGGAATGTCCCAGTGAACCTAAAAACCAGGTCCATACCAGCACCTAGCCAGCCCCTAGAAATCCCCTTCAGACTCAGACTCAAAGACCACCCCTGCACCAGGTCAGCCTCTATAAACCAAGGCTTCAGGCCAGCTTCTACAGACTCAGGCTCTAGGACTGTCCTTATGGACATAGGCTCTAGGTCCACCCCCATAGACCCAATCAATATGTTTATCCCAGTAGATCCAGGCTCCAGGCCTAACCCTATGGACTCAAGCACCAGGCCTGCCCACATGCTGACCCAGGCACCAGGATAGCCTGCCCAAGGACTCAAGCAGCAAGTTCACCCATGGACCATGCCAGATCAGCTGCTGAGAATCTCTAGATGAGCTGACTAGTAAAGGACTTCCCCAGACAAAGCCAGTCCAAAAAGACGAGAATAAGTCCCTACTTCTTCAAATGCATAGAAACTAATACACAGTCACAAGAATTAGAAACAATCAGGGAAATATGACACCATCAAAGGAATAAAATAAAGCACCAATAACCACCCTCAAAATAAAAATTTGTAAACTGCCTGACAAAGAATTCAAAATAATTGCTTTAAGAAAGCTCACAAAAATATAATAACATACAGGGAAACAATTTAACAAAATTAAAGAACAATAAGCAACCAAAATATGAGATATTGAATTATTAAAAAAATTCTGGAGCTGAAAAATGCAATGAACTACATTAAAAATACAATAGAGGGTGTCAACAGCGAACTGGTGAAGCAGAAGAAAGCCTGTGAACTTGAAGACAGGTTATTTGAAAATATAGTCAGACAAAAATATTAAAGTGAATGCAAATGCATAAAGGAAGATTATGGGATTTATAGGACAGCATCACAAGCAAGTACTCAAATTACTGAGTTAAAAAGTAAAGTAGAACAATAATGCACCAAGAAATTCAGTTAAAGAAATAATAACAGAAAATTTTTCAAATCTGGAAAAATATACAAATATCCAGGTACAGGAAGGTCTCCACTAAGATTCAGCCCAAACAAGATTACAATAAAACATATTATAATCAAATTGTCAAAAATCAAAGATAAAAAAAGGATCCTAAAAGCAAGAAAAAAAAAAAGAAACATATCACATGTAATGAAGTTCTAATAGGGCTAGCAATAGACTTTTTTACATAAACCTTACAGAGCAGAAGAGAGTGGGATAATATATTCAAAGTGATAACACAGAGGCAGGGTGTGTGTGTGGGTGGGGGGCTGGGGGGAAGCTGCCAACCAAGAATTCTTCACCCAGAAAATCTATCCTTTAGAAATGGAGAGAAAAATACTTTCCCAGACAAACAAAGCTGACTGTTTATCACCACCAGACCTATTTTACAAGAAATGCTAATGGGATTTCTTCAATCTGAATGAAAAGGAGGATGCTAATTAGTAATACAGTCAAGCATATGAAAGTATAAAATTTGCCGGTAAAAATCAGTACACAGTCAAATTCAGAATACTCTACTACTATAATGGTTCTATGTAAGTCACATATCTTTAGTATGAAGTTTCAAAGACTAAATTATAAAAATAATGATAGCTTCTATAATTTGTTAAGGGATACATAATATAAAACATGTAAATTGTGACATCAAAAACATAAAATGCGGAAAGAGGAGTAAAATTATTGAGCTTTTTCATGTGATCAAATTGTCAGCATAAAAAAGTCTATTATAACTATAAGATATTTTATGTAAGCTTCATGATAACCACAAAGCAAAACCCTTTAGTTGATACACAAACCATAAAAAGTAAGGAATCAAAGCATACCAGTAATGAAAATCATCTAATTACAATTTCTCTCACAGTAAGAGAGAAAGAAAGGAACAACAGATCTACAAAGCAACTAAAAACAATTAACAAAATGGTACTAATAAATTCTTACCTATCAATTAATTCTTTGAGTGTGAATTGATTCAATTTTCCAATCAAAAGACAAGAATGACTGAATGGCTGAACAGGCTTTTTAAAAAAGACCTAACTATACACTGCCTACAATAGACACACTTCACATATATACTAAAAGGGAAGGGAGGGAAAAAGATATTCCATGTAAATGCTAACCAAAGGAGAGCAAGGGTAGCGATTTATATTAGATAAAATAGAATTTACATTAAAAAAAGTAGAACAAGACAAAGAAAGCCATTATATAAGATAAAATGATTAATTTGTTAAGAAATAACAGTTGTAAATATACATGTGCCCAACACTGGAACATCTAAAAATATAAAGCAAATATTAATAGATCTAGAGAGAGAGAGAGAGAGACTATAACACAATAATGGTAGAGGACTTCCATACTCCACTTTCAGCAAAGGATAGATAATCCAGACAGAATATCAATAAGGAAACATCAGACTTAAACTGCACATTAGACCAAATAAACCTAACAGACATATACAAAAGATTGACTCCAACAGCAGCAGGATATATATACATTCTTTTCAAGTGTACACATAATATTCTCTAGGATAGATCATATTAGAGCACAAAAAGGTCTTAACAAAATTTAAAAGATTAAAATCATATCAAACATCTTTTTAAACCACAGTAGTATATAAAACTAGAGAACGATAACAGAAAGAATTTCACAAAAGTTACAAATACATAAAAATTTAACAAGATGCTCCTGAACAACCAATGGGTCAAAGAAGAATTTAAAAATATCTTGAGACAAATGCAAATGGACACACAAAATACTAAAATCTACTAGCATTCTATGAGATACAGCAAAATATATCTAAGAAAAAAACTTATAGCAATACATGCCTACATCAAAAAAGAAGATTTCAAACAAAAAACACAACATCATACCACAAGGAATTAAAAAGAACAAACTAAGCCCAAAGTTAGTAGAATGAAGGAAATAATAAAGATCAAAAAATAAATAAATGAAATAGAGACTAGAAAAATAGTAGAAATTATCCATTAAACTGAGTTGGCCTTTTAAAAGATAAACAAAATCAACAACCCTTAAGCTAGCTTAATAAAAAAATCTGAGAAGACTCAAATAAAATCAGAAATGAAAGAGGAGACATTAGAACTGATACCACAAGAATACAAAGGATCATAAGAAATTACTATGAACAATTATATGCCAACAGTTGGATAACTTAGAAGAAATGGATAAATTCCTAGAGACGTAAAACCTACCAAGACTGAATCACGAAGAAAAAGAAAACATGAACAGACCAATAACAAGTAAAAAGATCAAATCAGTAATAAAATGTCTCCTACCAAAGAAAAGCCCAGAACACGATGACTTTATTGCTGAATTTTAACAAACATCTAAAGAACTAAAACCAATTATTCTCAAACTTTTCCCAAAAAATTGAAAAAGGAATACTTCCAACTGTATTTCACAAAGCCAGTATTACCCTGATATCAAAGTCAGACAACTATACTACAAGACAAGAAAATTATAGACCAATATCCCTAACGAACACAGATACAAAAATCATCCACAAAATACCTGTAAACCAAATTCAACAGCACATTAAAATGATTGTTCACCACAATCAAGTGAGATTTAGCACAGAAAAGCAAGAATAATTCAAGAAATGCAAATCTGTAAATGTGATACACAACATTAACAGAATGAAGGATAAAAACCATATGGTCATCTCAACAGAAACAGAAAAAGCATTTGACAAAATTCAACACTCTTTCACAATAAAAATTCTCAACAAATTAGTGTCAAAGGAATGTACCTCAATATAACAAAGGCCATATATAACAAACTCACAACTGACAGCATACTTAACATTGAAAATATGGAAGATTTTCCTCTAAGATTAGAAACAAGACAAGGAAGCCTCTCTTACCACTTTTATTCAACATAATACTGGAAGTCCTAGCCAGAGCAATTAGGCAAGAGAAAGAAATAAAAGGAATCCAAACTGGAAAGGAAGAAATTAAATTGTCCTTATCTGCAGATTACGTGATCTTATACATAGAAAACCCTAAACACTCCATCAAACAACTGTTAGAACTAATAAACAAATTCAGTAAAGTTGTAGGACACAAAACCAAAATACAAAAATCAGTAGCATTTTTATATACTAACAAGGAACTATCTGAAAAAGAAATTAAGAAAACCAACCAAATTACAAAAGCTAAGAAAAATCCAATACTTAGAAATAAATTTAACCAAGGAAGTGAAAGACCTGTACACTGAAAACTATGAAACATAATGAAGGAATCTGAAGAAGACACAATAAATGAAATGATATTCTATCTTCAGTGGCTAGAAGAATTAGTATTAATATTAAATATTAACATTTAATATTATTAAAATGTTCATACTACAGAAAGTAATCTATAGATTCAATGCAATCTGTAACAAAATTCCAACAACATTTTTCCACAGAAATAGAAAAAAAAATCCTGAAATTTATATAGAACCACAAAGGACTCTGAATAGCCAAAACAATCTTGAGTAAAAAGAAAAAAACTGACTACAAAGCTACAGTAATCAAAACAGCATGGTACTAACATAAAAACAGGCATGTGGACCAATGGAACAGAACAGAAAGCCCAGAAATAAATCCATGCATTTACAGTCAATTGATTTTCCACAAAGGTGCCAAGAACACACAATGAAGAAAAAACAGTCTCTTTAATAAATAATGTTGGAACAACTGGATATCCACGTGCAGAAGAATGAAATCAGAACTTTAGCTCATGACATACACAAAAATAAATTCAAAATGAAATAGACTTACATAAGACTTAAAACTAAAACTACTAGAAGAAAATGTATGAAAAGAATTGTTGACTTTGGTCTGGGTAATGATTTTTTGGATATGACCCCAAAAGCACAGGCAACAAAAGTGAAAATAAATGGGATTACATTAAACTAAAAGGTTTTTGCACAGTAAAGGAAACAATCAATGGAGAAAATATTTGCAAAGAGAGAAAATATTTGTAAATCTGACAAGGAGTTAGTATCCAAAAATACATAAGGAACTCAAATAACTCAATTACAAAAAAACAAATAACCTGATTTAAAAATGGGCAAAGGAGCTGAATTGACATTTCTCAAAAGAAGACATACAAATGACCAATAAGTATATTAAAAAGTACTCAACAACGCTAATGATCAGGGAAATGCAAATTAATACCACAATGAAATATCACCTCACACCTGTTAGGATGGCTCCTGTAAAAAAGGTGAAAGTGTTGGTGATGATGTCAGGAAAAGGAAACTATCACACATTGTTAGTGGGAATGTACATGGGTACAGCTATTATGGAAAACAGTACGGAGTTTCCTCCAAAAACTAAAACTAGAACCACCATTTGGTCCAACAATCCCACTACTAGGTATATATCTAAATAAAATCAGTGTGTTGAAGAGATATCTGCTCTCCATCATTCATTGCAGTATTATTTATAATTGCCAAGATATGGACTTAACCTAAGTGTTCATCAATAGATGAATGGATAAAGAAAATGTGGTATATATGAAATACTAGTCAGCCTTAAACAAGAAGGAAATCCTGTCTTTGCACAACATGGATGAAAATGGAGGATAGTATGTTAAGTGAAATAAGCCAGGTACAGAAAGACAAATATTACATAATCTCACTTACATGTGGAGTATAAAAATGTCAGACACATAGAAACCGAGAGTAGAATGGTACTTACCAGGGGCTGGGAAGTTGTTGAACAAAGGCTACAAAATTTCAGCTGGACAGGAGGAATAGTTCAAAAGATCTATTCTACAACATGGTGACTTTAGTTAAAAACAATCTATTGTATTTTTTAAAACCACTAAGAAGGTAGATTTTATATATTCATACAAAAAAGTAATAAGTATGTGAGGTAATGTATACATTAATTAGCTCAAGTTAGTCATTACATAATGCATACATATTTCAATACATCATATTGTATACAATAAATGTATACATAATTTTTGTTAGTCAATTAAAAATAAATTATTTAAAAATTAAGAAAATAGACATGAGCATCTTATGGGCAAAATACATTGAATTGCTCACTTTATGGCATTTCAGATTTCCATGATAAATTCATTCTTCTCTTTGAATATGAAATGTAGATTCATTTTTATGTTTTATAGATCTACAACCTACTGTCTGAAACTCTTGAGGAGTGATATGTTTGGTATTCTGAATTGGGGGATTTGGATGTGTAATACTGGGCACAGGGCTCATATTGTGTAATGTCCCAGCAACATCTGGGGCAGCCCCTAGTAATTAAAGGGAGGAATATTTCTACAGAGAAATAGCTGACTAGTCAAACTACAAGTAGCCTCTTATTAGTTCAGGTCAGATTTTAATGAAGTGATGTTTTGTCTCAAAATGGATTCTGAAAAAAATCTCAGTTTTCAGATGTTCAGATTTTAGTACTATAGATAAGAGATTGTGGACCTGCAGTTGTAAAGTTCAAAGTAAACATCGACATTCTCCTACAAACTAGAGTGAGGGGAACTCAGTAAAAACCACAAATAATCAGATTTAGCTTTGAAAATCCTTTAGAATGCTCTCATAATGCCTGCAATGTTAGACTAGCTCAGCGTTTTGTCAGCTGAACTCGAGAAGAAGAAATTGGTTCAGATTTAGTGGATATGCTGAATGAAAATGTACATCTTTGAATATTAGAATCACTCTAGCTACTTGCAATGCATTGCAACGATCTATTTACAAGACACACAAAGACTAAGAGAACAGCAGAGCCAGGTCTTTCACCACATGCCCATTCTAGTAGAATATACTCTTTAATGGTTGGCAGAATTACCACCTTATTTTTAAAAAACTGTGTATGTTAATGTGTGATGTGTATATGTCTGTCTGTGTGTGTAAGGAAATGAATGCAGTTGAAAATATGCTAAATGTCCTTTTGTTTTGGCATCACTATCAGCATTTATGTTTATTATTTGTTTGCTTATTTTGAATAGACCTCTCTTGGTATATTATAAATTAAATTTAAGCCTATCTTGTTTACCATTGCATCCCCAGAACCAAATATCATACCAGCTTTCAACAAATATCTGTATATCAGGAGGCAGTAGTGCATAATGTTTAAGAGCATGAACTCTGTAGTCTGGCAGCCTAGATTTGAATCCTGCCTTGGCCATTACTAGCTTAGACCATGGGAAAAGTCTCTGCTCTCTAGTGTCCTCACCTGAAAAATAGGGATAATGATACTTACATCAATCTAGATGGACTAATTTATACTATAATAACAAACCCCAAAATCTCAGGGGCCTGAACCAACAAAAGTTCTTGTTTGTTTGTTTGTTATTCTTGTTGCATTACATGTTCATGATAGATTAGCTAGGATTCTACCCTATATCATCAATGTCCTTACTTCAGGACCCAAACTGCCTAAGCCAGCACTACTTGGCACAATGCCAGTTTCCCTAGCAGAACAAAAGGAACATTCTTCAGGGTCCAATATAGGTAAATTAAATTCTTGGCCTAGAAATGACACAAGTCATTTCTGCTTACACATTGGGTAGAAACAGCCAGTAGGGTCCAGGGAATACAATCCTGACAAGCACCCAGGAAGTAGAGTTACAGAAAGATACTACCCTCATAGGGTTGTCATGACAAGTAAAGGACTCATGTTTATAAAGCACCTGGAAAAGGACCCGGCACCATGCCAAATGCTATATAGGTATTTGCTGCTGATGTTATAATTATTAATTAAATAAATACATATTTTGGAGAAATACCTAATGTAGATGACGGGTTGATGGGTGTAGCAAACCACCATGGCATGTGTATACCTATGTAACAAACCTGCACGTTCTACACTTGTATCCCAGAACTTAAAGTATAATAATAAAAAAAAAAGTCACCTTTCAGGTTTCTTCTTATTCAATTGAATTTGGCTAAACATTTCAGTCATTGCTTCACTGTGCCCCTTTAGTAAACAGTGCATTCCAACGTCCTACCCAGCAGACCCTTATGTGTCTTTAGCATAAACACAGGGCAGCTCAAAGACAACCTTCCTAGCCTCACCTTCCTCAAGATGACTTCTGCAGCCCAGCTGGATCCCGAAAGATGAACCCAGCGAAGTGCTCTGAAGAGAAATGCACCCTAGTAATTTTCAGGTGTTGGATACTGTGAAGATCACAGTTTTAAATGCGTTTCATACAAAAATATTTATACTTCAAGCTATAGCACGCACACAGCAATCTGCATTTATTGGTTTCAGATGCCAATTTCCTCCAGCTCCAGTTCTCCTTTGTGTTATATAAACAAATCTCAACCATCTGGACCACAACAAGCCTCATTGAAGTATGTGCTCACTCATTGCAAAAGCATGAAATCAAAATACAATCTCACAGAATTCTGCCTAACTGAAAATTGGAATGAACATTACAGACAACACAAAGCTGTTTTTTTAACATGTGCTTTAGGTGTCAGAACTTAGAATGCAAATAGGACAGCAGAAATGAGCATATCAGAATATTTATCACTTTGAACAGAACAAAGTGATACAGAAATAAACAGATCCAGATCATATCCTGTGCTGTTACCTATATTATGAGAAGTTCAATTTAGTACCCCATAAATTTCCTCGAAAATGAAAAGGTATCTCAGACATGTGGGCAAATAGAGAAGAGAATGCTGCAAGACTCATTTGTGATAGAAAGCAAAAGGTTTAATTCCTACTCAACTATGGAAATTAAATACATACTTTATAATAATTGCAAGAGAAAGGCTAAACTTAAATCCATCAATATCAAGACACAATGATTTCAGAAGCAGGCTGTGCCAAAAAAGAAAAGACTCTGCCAAAACAAATTACATATGAAACCACCGACCCTCGTAAACCTTGGAAATGAAGGCTAAGCATCATTTCTGATGTCTCCACCCCCTGCTATAATTCCAGGCTGCTGAATACATCTTCCCAAAGCCGAATATAAAAACAATTACCATGGCCAGCCTTGCCCACAGGCAAATACAAGGAGTGCTGGAAATGCTTTTTGCTTCTTTTCCCCCTGCCTAAAAATATCTCCCCACCAACTTATCACAGTGCCTAAAATGTCCACCCTTTGTGGAAAATACCCATCATCAGACTTCATGGCTCAGATTCATGAAATCTAAACCTTGTGGAAAGAATATTCTGACAGAATGGAGTATGATACTTAATGTCCTAAAATAAGTGATTTTATCATAATAGTTTTTTAAAAAGGAGGTTAAATGAAAGAAATATGAATTTCTGGGTTTGGAAGAGAAATATGGCAGTAAAAATGAGATGCCACAAGACTCCCCACTTTTTTTTCTGGAGTCCCAGCAATCATGCCTCCTGGCTATTGTCAACTTATCTGGTATCTGATTATCTTGTTTTGTCACCTTAAACTATATAGATATAATTAAGTCAAAATTAAATCCATGTCGGATTATTTGGTATCCTAAAGACTGTCCACAAAAGGAAGAGTAAAAAAAAAAAAAAAAAAAAAAAAATCTCACTGAGGTAGGAGACTTCTGATTTAATAAGCTGAATTACATAGACTTCAGCCAATTATAAAATTCACCTCCATGGCTGTAAAATTGTGATCTAAATCATTTGAAACTGAGTGCAATTAACTATATTCTTGTTTATTTTGCCTCAATATTTTATCAAAGTCATCTTAAAACCAAATACTATTTCTGAAACTGCTATGCACAAACTTCATATACACATTAGATGAGAATATCTTGTAATCCATTATTCAATCACAAATCAGAATATCAAAATAGATGTGTACAGACTCCCATGAACTGCCCCCCTCCAGCCCCTGTCCTTCTATGTCCTCAGTTCTAATTCAGTTAATCAGCCATTCTTGAGCAGCACTGCTAAATGAGATTAGCACCTTCCTAGGCCTCATTGTTTCAATCAACTGGGAAGTATTTAATCAGTAAAGAATGAAAACCCTCATTAAATCTCTAAGGAAAATCCTTCTAATTGTGATATTTAGAGAAATGGATGATATGATGAGAATACATAGACTGTTGCTTTATAGTTTATGGCAGGTATATTTCAGAGGAAACTACTTGCCCTGAGAAATTTATCATTTGTGATAATCTGGTTATAATCCAAGAACAAAATTCTCAGTTTCTTTCAAAGAAGAAATTGGCATGTGCCACTTTCTTACTTTAAATAGTCTGATGATCATAGCACTGGAGGTTCTAATTATATATAATTCCTTGCATTTCAAGCTATTTTCAGCCCATAATTTCAACAGTTCAACTGCACACTGATATCATTATAAAAATATCTTTAAATGGCTTAAAATAATTCCTAATCCTCTGGGAGGGTTTTCTCTGTGGCTATCAGGATTGTCTACAAAATCAATCATATCTGTAAATCAGACTTCCAGTAATTGTGCCAGACACAGACTTCAGCAATGGGCAGAAAGAGCTAAAGTCTATGAAACAGCAATCATAAAGCCTACTCTTATATCTCACACAGAGTCATATACTTTAGTTTAGAAAAAAAAAGGCCCGGCTGGGCGCGGTGGCTCACACCTGTAATCCCAACACTTTGGGAGGCCGAGGTGGGCAGATTACGAGGTCAGGAGATCGAGACCATCCTGGCTAACAGAGTGAAACCCCGTCTCTACTAAAAATACAAAAAATTAGCCGGGCGTGGTGACAGGCACCTGTAGTCCCAGCTACTCGGGAGGCTGAGGCAGGAGAATGGTGTGAACCCAGGAGGTGGAGCTGGCAGTGGGCCGAGATTGCGTCACTGCACTCCAGCCTGGGCAACAGAGTGAGACTCCATTAAAAAAAAGAAACAAAGAAAGAAAAAGAAAAAGAAAAAGAAAAAGAAAAAAAAGGCCCTTTATCCAAAAAATTTTGTCCATGTTTCAGTAGTATAATAGTGGCTTTTACAACTAAGAATCTACATCTACAAGGCAAGGTTTAATCCATTTAGATACCCCATTCAAAGGTCAGAGAAATCTGAAATAAACTTTGGAAAGGTCTCCAAATGGAATATTTACTGTGATTGCCAAAAACATTTACACTAAGTTAAGTCTGTTTCTTAAAATGGGAAGCTGGAAAATGTTAATACATAGACAACCTCATTCCCCAATCATTTCAAATTGAGGAGTTACTGCTTCATTCAAATTCTTACAACACACACATGGCAATACCACCATGGTATCAGTGAGCAAAGAAGGACTCAGATGCCAACCAGCTTACCTTCTGTAACATCTACTGTGAGACTTGGCTCACAGTTTAAGAAGGCGTTTTTAGAACATTCATCAAGCTGCAGGAAGGCTGGAGGTAAAATGGAGTTTGTACTGTTTTGAGAAAGGCAAATTATATTTATGGCAGAACAGGGGAAAAGGAAACTTTTAGGAGTTTAAGACATCTGCTTCCTAGCCTAAGGGGCATTTCCCACAATCCATATTAACACCACTTGTTTTGCTAGATAGACCTGTGAGTCACAGAGGACTCAATTTGATTCAACATATTTTCATCTACAACCCTGTCAGATGTATCTCTAAAGTTAGTTGATAATAGAATGGGATTTTCTTATCCTGGTACACATGCCAAAAATAGAGCCAACTAAAGATTGCCAAAAACTTCAAAACCCCAACCACAAATGAACAACAGGATTACTTGGAGATAATGCCACATCTCCCCATGTTTCAGGAACAGAAAAAGGCAACTTACCTTGCTCTCTTCTCCTTCAAACACTGACTGGTGAACATTGCACGCAAACAACGAGTTGGGGAGGTCATTGAAGTCAGTGATTGCTTGAAAGGCTTCTTCTGCAAAACAACGAGTGACAGCCCAGTCCCTGTCTATGCAGCACAGTAAGAAAAGTCCTCCATCTTCAGGGACGTGTCCCTGCTGCCCCAGGCTCCTCATTCCGATGAAGTATGATTCTCCCCTCATTCCTGGGGATACAAAGATGAGCATGTGTTACTGTAGAACAAATTCCTTAAAACTCAGTTTTCGGGTCACAGTTTTGTATTGTCAGGGGCAGAACAGTGGAGTACGATTAGGAGCAGAGGCAGGGGATACTGGAAGGGAGAAGATCCGCAAGTTCACATGGTTCCCTTGATCCCTGAACCAGAATTTCCCATACAGCTCTGCTTTGGGGCAAGAAGCGAGTCAGTACTATGGTTTTTTAAAAGAAACAAACAAATAGGTACAGGAAATGGAGATCACCACCACTACTACCAATGTCTATCATGTATTGAGTTCCAGGCACCATTCTAAATGATTTATATACATTTAGAACATCAATTACATACATTAACTACCTTATTTAATCTCCACCATAGTCTATAAAGTTGGTACCAATATTATCCCCATCTTACAGATGGGAAAACAGGAACAAAGCAATTAAGTAACTTTTACAAGACCACTGACAAAATGGCAGGGCTAGGATTCAAACTCAGGGAAACTGGCAGCAGAGCTCACTCTCCTATGCCACAGGAATGAAGCAGATCAAAATAAGTAGAAGCCTATATTTAAGGAAGTATGATCTACTTCATCAGCACCTGAATCCTGATCATGATAACTCTAATAGGTAATAGTTAATCCACAGTGAGAGTAAACACACCACATACACACACTCCCCCCCACCCAGATATTTCCTCTTCTGACTGAGATAATTACTTCAAGTCATTTGTGAACCAGGTCCAGATCCTAAAAAATCAGTGCTATCTTGGTCAATCCATGGTGCACAGGTCCCCGTCCCTCCTTGCCTCGTAAGGCTTTCCAGTATTGATTTCACCTAGCTGTGTTCAACCCTTCTATTATTTTTTCACCCCTTATATTTGCAGTTTGCCTAACTGCAGAGTTTTTCCATTTTTTTGATACTGGTACATAATTTAGTGGATTAGGTCAGTAGCCCCATATAGTCCAAGGATGGTATCTACTTTCTTCTTTTGTATCGATTTTCATGCCTGTAATACTATTCTGCTCAAAGCTCAATAGTTAAGAGGCTCAGAAAGTGAAATAACTTGCTCATGGTTACACAAGTAAGACTGACTGAAAATTATGACATGGCTACTGAATCATCTTCAGGAAGCTCCATGTTCTTCAGTCCCATCATCACAGATGCTCAGAGCAAAGGACAGAAAGGTGGGTACCACTAAACATCACTCTGCTCTCATGAAGTTAAGTTAGATACAAATTCTAGATCCCCAGACAAAATATCAGTTTCTGCTTATATCTCTCTTGAACTGTGAAATAAACCCTTGAACCTCATAGTGATGAGGTTATGTTTTTTATTTTCATTTTTCCTAGAAACGCCCCAATGAGAGCTGGTAAGCAGCATTTTCTGGCAATAATGCATTATATATAAAATCTTAAGCCCGGTTGAGGTAGGAGCCAAAAATTTAATAGTTTGAGGTGATATCTCTAAAATCAAATCACCAAAATTGTGGTAAATAAAAATTTCTATATAAAATATAATAAAACAATTCTTGCACTCCAAAGTTCTTCAAACTCCAATTAGTGCATTTCTGTATTTAAATCAACAAAATACTTATTTTAAATAAAAATATGGTACATGTTTTATTAAATAATCTAAAATATATGAACATTTTTAACTAGAAGGAAAAACATGTAATAGTATTAATATAAAGGGAACCGAACTGCTAGACAACTTCAGTGAAACATGTGCATGTATTTTCTTTCATATTTATTTATACTGTTGCTTGAGTATTTTAGCATAAAACACCTAATTACCATCATTTATTAGAGTATCAATTGTTTTAATAGTAAAAATATTTACTAAAAGCATCATCAAAACAGTAGCATTTTCATTAATAGTTTACAGGAAAACGTGTGTGTGTGTGTGTGTGTGTGTGTGTGTGTGAGATGGAGTTTTGCTCTTGTCGCCCAGGCTGGAGCGCAATGGTGCAATCTTCGCTAACTGCAACCTCCACCTCCTGGGTTCAAGTGATTCTCCTGCCTCAGCCTGGGCCTCCCGAGTAGCTGAGATTACAGGCACGTGCTACCACGCCCGGTTTTTGTATTTTTAGCAGACACAGGGTTTCACCACGTTGGCCAGGCTGGTCTCGAACTCCTGACCTCAGGTGATCCACCCGCCTGGGCCTCCCAAAGCGTTGGGATTTCAGGCATGAGCCACTGCACCCGGCCAGGAAACTCTTTTGATAATGAAGTCATAATCATTCAGCAGCATACAAATAGATACTGTGTCAATTTGGATTTTATTTTTAATCTCATCCCTCTTATTTAAAATATTTTAAGTGAATCAAAACATTATAAAACTCTCAACAAATTAGGTATTGATGGGACATATCTCAAAATAATAAGAGCTATCTATGACAAACCCACAGCCAATATCGTACTGAATGGGCAAAAACTGGAAGCATTCCCTTTGAAAACCGGCACAAGGCAGGGATGCCCTCTCTCACCACTCCTATTCAACATAGTGTTGGAAGTTCTGGCCAGGGCAATTAGGCAGGAGAAGGAAATAAAGGGTATTCAATTAGGAAAAGAGGAAGTCAAATTGTCCCTGTTTGCAGACGACATGATTGTATATCTAGAAAACCCCATTGTCTCAGCCCAAAATCTCCTTAAGCTGATAAGCAACTTCAGCAAAGTCTCAGGATACAAGATCAATGTACAAAAATCACAAGCATTCTTATACACCAATAACAGACAAACAGAGAGCCAAATCATGAGTGAACTCCCATTCACAATTGCTTCAAAGAGAATAAAATACCTAGGAATCCAACTTACAAGGGACGTGAAGGACCTCTTCAAGGAGAACTACAAACCACTGCTCAATGAAATAAAAGAGGACACAAACAAATGGAAGAACATTCCATGCTCATGGGTAGGAAGAATCAATATTGTGAAAATGGCCATACTGCCCAAGGTAATTTACAGAGTCAATGCTATCCCCATCAAGCTACCAATGACTTTCCTCACAGAATTGGAAAAAACTACTTTAAAGTTCATATGGAACCCAAAAAGAGCCCGCATTGCCAAGTCAATCCTAAGCCAAAAGAACAAAGCTGGAGGCATCACACTACCTGACTTCAAACTATACTACAAGGCTACAGTAACCAAAACAGCATGGTACTGGTACCAAAACAGAGATATAGATCAATGGAACAGAACAGAGCCCTCAGAAATAATGCCGCATATCTACAACTATCTGATCTTTGACAAACCTGAGAAAAACAAGAAATGGGGAAAGGATTCCCTATTTAATAAATGGTGCTGGGAAAACTGGCTAGCCATATGGAGAAAGCTGAAACTGGATCCCTTCCTTACACCTTATACAAAAATCAATTCAAGATGGATTAAAGACTTAAACGTTAGACCTAAAACCATAAGAACCCTAGAAGAAAACCTAGGCATTACCATTCAGGACATAGGCATGGACAAGGACTTCATGTCTAAAACACCAAAAGCAATGGCAACAAAAGCCAAAATTGACAAATGGGATCTAATTAAACTAAAGAGCTTCTGCACAGCAAAAGAAACTACCATCAGAGTGAACAGGCAACCTACAGAATGGGAGAAAATTTTCGCAACCTACTCATCTGACAAAGGGCTAATATCCAGAATCTACAATGAACTCCAACAAATTTACAAGAAAAAAACAAACAACCCCATCAAAAAGCGGGCGAAGGACATGAACAGAGACTTCTCAAAAGATGACATTTATGCAGCCAAAAAACACATGAAAAAATGCTCACCATCACTGGCCATCAGAGAAATGCAAATCAAAACCACAATGAGATACCATCTCACACCCGTTAGAATGGCAATCATTAAAAAGTCAGGAAACAACAGGTGCTGGAGAGGATGTGGAGAAATAGAAACACTTTTACACTGTTGGTGGGACTGTAAACTAGTTCAACCATTGTGGAAGTCAGTGTGGCGATTCCTCAGGGATCTAGAACTAGAAATTCCATTTGACCCAGCCATCCCATTACTGGGTATATACCCAAAGGACTATAAATCATGCTGCTATAAAGACACATGCACACGTATGTTTATCGCGGCATTATTCACAATAGCAAAGACTTGGAACCAACCCAAATGTCCAACAATGATAGACTGGATTAAGAAAATGTGGCACATATACACCATGGAATACTATGCAGCCATAAAAAATGATGAGTTCATGTCCTTTGTAGGGACATGGATGAAATTGGAAATCATCATTCTCAGTAAACTATCGCAAGAACAGAAAACCAAACACCGCATATTCTCACTCATAGGTGAGAATTGAACAATGAGAACACATGGACACAGGAAGGGGAACATCACACTCTGGGGACTGTTGTGGGGTGGGGGGAGGGGGGAGGGATAGCATTGGGAGATATACCTAATGCTAGATGACGAGTTAGTGGGTGCAGCGCACCAGCATGGCACATGTATACATATGTAACTAACCTGCACATTGCGCACATGTACCCTAAAACCTAATATATAATAATAATAAATTAATTAATTAATTAACTAAAAAAACATTATAAAACACTCTTAGATGTGTTGTAAGAATGTTTCAATTATTATTTTTCCAAAAAAATCTAAAATCCATTGCCGAACAAATTAATTAAATAGATCAAATTTTAAGCTTAACTCAGGACTCATTTTAATCTACTCAAATAGCTTTAATTTCTGTCCTAAGCTGTAACAATATTATCTTCATGAGATTTTATTTTAAGCTCATTACTTTCAGTAAAGATTTAAGGGTGAATGCATTTTTAGCAAACAACCTACTTTACTTACATGGAGAAATAATTTAGAAGTCAGAGCTTTGAACAAAGAAATTCTAATTTTTCTTTCTAGTTTCATTACTAACTCACCTCATAATTTGGAGAAGCCAAGTGATCATTCTGGAACTCAGTTTATCCTCATAAAACAACAAAAGAACATTGAACTGCCTCCTTCTGCAGAGTAAGGGGAGGCAGGGGAATGAAACAGGAGCGGAAGACGTGATCAAAATCAGTATTAACCACTACATAAAAGAATATGTAATATGCAGTATTGCAATACTGTAATACAGTATTGCAATTTTTATTGCATGAACTATGCAGTAAAAACACATCGTGATAATTTCAGAGCAAGGCAATTATGCTTTAGTATTGCCCAAATAAACAGAAGGTAATTCTGAAGATTAAGAGAACTTCCCAATAAAGAAGTATAAAGTTCCCACAGCCCAAGTTAAGTGGTTTGTCTTTGTTTCCTCTGTTGTTTTTTTTTTTTTCCACTTTTTCAGAGAGGGTCTTGCTCTGTTGCCCAAGCTGGAGTGCAGTAGCACAATCATAACTCACTGCAACCTCCAACTCCTGGGTTCAAAGTGATCCTCCCACCTCAGCCTCATGAGTGGCTGGGACTACAGGCATGCACCACCATGACTGGCTAATTTCTTTTTTATTTTTTGTAGAGATGAGATCTTGCTATGTTGCCCAGACTGGTCTCCAACTCTTAGCCTCAAATAGTCCTCCCATTTTGGTCTCTTTGTGCTGGGATTACAGATGTCAGCCACTGTGCCCAGCCTGGCTTGTCTTTTTAAATTAATATCAAACTGTTAATCATTTGAGGCAACCATTGTCTACCAAGATTGACATGTGTTGTCCTTATTTCTAAATCTGAGGTTGGCCATCCAAAGGAGAAGAGCTTCCTTCAGCTAGGAGGCCATTTTCCGGGAGGGCTTCCCAATCTCACCCACGCTGGGATGAATGTGGTGTTCTTTCTCAGAGCTCCCTGAGCAACCTGCACAGCCTTTTCTCATAAAATTGTCCTCCAATGCAGCTACTATTGTGATTACTACTTTACTAGTCTGTATCTTAATCCAGATTGGTATTTCTTGAAAGCAGAGGCTGGGTTGTCTTCACCCATGTATCTACAGGAAAATATAGAAAGCCTCAAAATAATGTTTGGCTGAATTAATGAATTATATAAAAAAGAGTCACTTTTTGGAAATAACAGACCAGCAAGTGGGTTATAATGGCCAATTTAAAATGTATACACTAATGATATACTATTTCAAATGTCTACACTAATAATGAAAACAATCCTCTCATTTAAATTTAAAGGTTTGATTTCTAAAATGTAATTTTACAAATGAAAGATAGCAAGAATCACTCAAAGATAGCAAGACTCACAGGATTCCTCTAGCTAAAATTTAATAATCTGTGGACAATAGCAAAAACATTTATGTTTTTTAATTATACGAGTTAACTGAAGAAAAACTGGAAAATTCAAAAAGCTATAAAGAAGAAAATAAAAGTAAACCATAATCCTACTATCCAGAGAAAACTCCTGCTAACATTTTGGTATATTTCGTTCCAGTGTTTTTTTTACATGTAAAATTTTTAAACAAAATGGGGATCCTGCTGTTTAGTATACCACTCCTTTCCTGCAACACTGATATAATCAAGAGCAGTTCCCTGTGTGATTATATATTCTTCAAAACATTAATTTTAATAGCCACATTGTATCCCAGTGTATGAATCTGTCATAATTTAATCACTCTTCTGTTGTTTGACATTTGGAAAGCATAAGTTTCCATCACCATATGCATGTGGAAAAGAAAAACCACTATCCACTATTAAAATACAAATGTTCCCATGGGAGAATTTCAAAACATCTTTAGATAAAGAGAAGAGACATCTTCATGAAATACTGGAAAGAGCCCTAAGGGAATACCTTCATGCCAGTCTCAAGCTGTAAATAGGGGGCCTTCTGGGCTGTGGCTTTCTTTTTTTTCTTTTTTTTTTTTTTTGAGACAGAGTTTCACTCTTATTGCCCAGGTCGGAGTGCAATGGCATGATCTTGACTCACCGCAACCTCCACCTCCCGGGTTCAAGTGATGCTCCAGCCTCAGCTTCCCGAGTAGCTGGGATTACAGGCATGCGCCACTACGCCCAGCTAATTTTGTATTTTTTAGTAGAGACAGAGTTTGTCCACGTTGGTCAGCCTGATCTCGAACTCCCGACCTCAGGTGATCCACCTGCCTCGGCCTCCCAAATTGTTGAGATTACAGGCATGAGCCACCATGTCCGGCCAGCTGTGGCTTTCTTGACAGCAGAATGGAGAAAGAACATGGCCTTGCCTACCTTACAGATCTACATGAAAGTCTTTTGGAGGCCCCCCTCTGCCAATAACATGTGAATGAAAGCTATTTATTACTATTGTTAGGCTTATCAAGAGCAAGACAATGGCAGAGGAAGTTGGCACTGCAGAGGTGGCCATCATCTTCTACTGTTAAGTGTGTAAATGAGTTTCAAACCTCCAGTGTATGTCCGTGAGAGTAAAGCCCACATCATTACAATGAGAAACAAGCAGCGGTGCAGCTTGAATATTTGGTATGAGTTTGGGTGAAGACCCTATTAGGAGGAAACGATATTTGTAAGGCAAAAGAAATTAACTAAAACAAAAAACAAACAACCTTTTCCCCCCAGAAAACATCACTATCAACAAGATGACAGTTTATTTAAATGTTACAAAGTTAATGGCAATGAAGACATAGACAATTGCATTTGACTCATTTTAATGAAGAAGGAAGCCTGGAGAAAGGAGGGTTTGCGACCATTTCATTTTTTCGCAAACATGTGAAAATAATTTTCATCCAAGATTTTCAAATAACATGATAGCACTTTTTAAACATTAAAAGACCTAAAGTAAAGACAATATGTTTCCTACCTTAAAGACTAGCCACCTGAAACATAAAGATATCTGTTCAACATCTGTTACACAGAAGTAGCCATTTAATAAATGTTGTATGAATAAGTGAAAAAATTTCTTTTCCCTCAATAAATCTGGATGTTAGAGACATTACTGGCTTTCTACACTAGGAATTAATCTTTCCAAAACTCTCTAATTTCTTTCCTGACAAATGTTTATACATATGATTAAACCCGGAGGAAGAGACCTTTAGAAGACATCTGATTCTGCTGGATATCATTATTGTCACAGAGTTATCAATGTGCATGAGATTCACATTTCTGAATTGCAGAATTCTAAAAAAATTCACTTTTCTAGGAATTGGGTATAACTCATGAGAGCGGGGAACCATGCATTTGCCCATAGGAATTCTGGTCTAGAAAGCCTTTAAACATAAAAGGAGAGGGAAGTTAACCACAAATAAGTCCATGAGAACAACCTGGGAGCCACAGAAAGCTGGTAAACATTCATGGAGATGCTTATACTAGTTTTACCATCAAGTGAAATCAGTCAGTAGTGTGATGTGTGACCAGAAGGGCTTGGATGGTGATAATCTCATCTAGAGTCTTGGCAACCTGGAGAGATCATGGCCAATTCTGGGTACTGTCCACTACAGAAACACTGAAAGTCTTCCAAGGAAACTATTCAGTCAAGTTACGTTATCTAAGAGACAGATGCACGGTAAGAAAAAGCATATGAAGCATAGAAAATAAGTTTTGAGTTAAAGCTTGGTTGCCTTCAAAGTCTGAAAGAGCAAATACAATTTTTGTATACAAAAACAGAAGTCAAACCAGAGAGAAAGAGTTTAATTTCATATAAGGAGCCACGGATCTTTTAACAATTTGGGTTAGAATAGCATGTCCTGCCTTATGTCTTAGTGAACTCCTTGTAGTGGTGATATCCAATAAGTACGTTTCATTGAGCAGGTGCCACTCATTTAGCAGGATGTCAAACAGGGAATCCAAGGAACAGGGTGATGATTGCCTGACATTTCCTTTAAGGATTCTCCTCAATTTGAGATTTTTATCTTACCATGATTGGAAAAAAATACATAAGAAAAGAGACATCTATTTATCTCTGGGATTAAACATACTCAAGAAAGGGGAACATATAACTTTTAACAAAGCTTTCCCCAGAGTTTAAATCTTAAATTTGGATGCTCATAAATAAACTGTCTATATTTTTTCTCTTCCAGGTGACTCAAACTAAAAAGCAGGAATTTTTCAATAGAAAGTAATGATCCATAAAAAGATGAAAATAAGCAAGACATACAAAAAGCAACTTAAGTTTAAATTTGTTTTTTCTTAGACAAAAAGAATGTTAAAAATTCACCTCATTTGCTTCTAAAATTAAGAACAGAAATATAAAACTTTTGCAATAAGGGCAACAAATAAAAACATATGCCTTGATTTCATGCTATGGCCAGCTAAGGAGGATAAATAAGGAAATAGAATAAATGGAAATGATTAATGAATAATTCATCCTGACTTCAAGTTCAGTTTTGATTGAAAAACAAGTAAATGAATTATGGGAGATTTGTTAGTTTGGAAGAACTTAACTATAACAATGTCAGCTTAAATATTAATGACAAAAACTGGGAATACAATGCGGCATTAATAAGTAATAGAAAATAAATGCCTATATTTTTCAATTGAATATAAGGTTAAATGAGCCCAGTTCAGAATTTTAAAGAATATGAACCTAAAGTTTTGCAGTGTTTAAAATCCCTTCAGCTCTAAAACCAAATGATTATTTGATGATATCTGGGACAAAATGAGCTCATTAGAAGAAAATATTTAGATGAATAATAAGAATAATAAATTTACAATTAAATTTTATCATCAGCATTCATTTTTGGTCTGGCCTTTGAAGTGGGATCTTTTTGATTTGCCCTTTTGGTGTTTTAATATCTAGATCCTCCTAGGGATAAGACAGGCCTTTTGCTCATTTTTGTCCATCTTACAGGGAGATTGAAGTATAATATTAGTAACAATAAACCAAGCCAGCCATCCTGAGATACAAAGGAGAGACATGATATTCTTAGGCTATGCTCCATAGAAACCCATTAGAGCTCTTTCTGAAATATAATGGAACCTATTTAATTCAGCTGCAGAATTTCATACCTGCTGAGCTATGTGAACCTCATGCTATTCTTGATATCATTTGGGATCAGTCTTGAAAGTATCAGGAACATGCAGTTTCCAACTCATAGTTTTCAAAGGAAATCATCCACATTCCTCATTTACGGCTCTCTTCAGGACCCCTTCTGGAGCCACTGTTCCACCTTAAGCTCCCAATGGGCAATAATTCAATTAATTCAATTCTCTGTGGAAGCAGCAGCTTATGAATTTTTATGAAGTGTTAAAAAAAAAAAAAGCAAGTTGTTTCCATCGTGTCCTTTTGCACTAGATGTGTACACCTGTAGGATTTTAATGCCCATGGTCTCACAAGATTTGCAGATCCTGTATATTCTTTCAAAAAACATAATAAAAAGGGAAGGAAGACCCTCAAATTTACCGAAGGTCAGATAGGACAAGCAAATAGGGCATTTGTATTCCATTCCCACAAACCTAATATCATCATCAAGAAAATGTATTTCAAACAGGTTTGCTGCAAAAGAACAGAGTCAGAGGAAACACCATCTTTTATGAGGGGTATGAGGGTGAGAAAGTTGTTCTTAAAGACAGGAAAACCTGTGTCTACAAAGAATGAGCTACAGTGAATTATAGATTTGTTAAACAAAACAAGCAATATTGGAGCACTCACACAAAGCAAAAGAGTTTTGGATATTGTATTTGTCAAGGTCTCACAGGAAACAGACAGCATGTTCAAATTGGATAATTTGAAAAGAGTATAACAAAGGGACTATTTACAGGCATGGGCAGGGTACAGGAAAACCATAACAGATAGTACAAAACCCTGGTCTAGCACTCTCCCTAGATTTGAAGAGTTGAGAGGAGGGGAGGGGTTTCCAGAACCTGGAGATATTCTGGAGAGAACAGAGGGCTGTGTGGAGATGGCCCCCTGACACATCTTTCACTGCAGGATGTGCTACAGTGAATCTACAGTAGTGCTACAAAGAGAGTGCCAGAAAAATAAACATCCCCAACTTGTTATCTTTCTCTGATCTCCTGCTGGTACCTCCCATTGGTCAAACCTAACTGGAAACCAGAGGGCCAGGGGGCCATGGAGGTGGAACACAGAGGTCAGGCTCTGGGGCACAGGGCACAGTGCAGAGGGATAAGGGTGGAGAGAGGCTCTCTGGGATCAAGTAAAGATAACAAGCACACCCTTCATAAATGGGTAGTAGTCTAGAAATTTTATAGGTTAATTTCAATAGCACTTTAAATTTTGAAAACGTACAGCTGAGTCATTTGTAAATCGATGGCTCAAACCAGGGCTTATGTAATACAATTGAAGATTCATCATCTCTGACTGCATTTTTCTTAGAAACAAAAAAGTGAACAGGGAATGAGTGGCTCTGTATATAGTAGAGAATGCCTGCACCACTGGGGAAGATGTGTTCAGATGCCCCACCTGGAGACAGAAGACCATCCTCTCATGATTGCCTAGAAGAAGCTTAAAGAAAGCCCAAAGCCTCTGGATGAGTGAAGCAATGTTATGCAAAATAACTTTTCACAGGAGGGCAACACTTCAAAAGTGGGCAGCAAAGCACAAGAACGTTGCTATGGTAGCCAAAGTAAGATTTATCCTGTCATCTTTCACCTTTGGCTTTCAGATGGGTCATGGAGTGCTGGAGAGAAACAGAGTGAAAAGGAAAGAAAGCAGGGAATGAGAGATATTGCAGCTTTGAGAAAAATCCAGCCAAGAAGGGTCTGAGTTATTCAGAAAAGAAAAGATGGACTAGAAGGCTGCCTAGGGAGTGGAGAGCTGGACAGGACTCACTAGAAGTCCAAGGAGGCAGGTCACACTCCCTTCCACAACATTAGCAGGTAATGAAGAGCTTGGAAGTCCTTTCAACACAAGGAGGAAAGGCAGGGGGAAGAAAAATCCCTATCTCAGTACCTAGCAGACAGTATGCTATTTTTTCCCACAATACAGCTAAATATTCATGTTATTTCCACATTAAAAATCTTCCATAATTCCACAGGACCTATCAAATTAAATAAAAAACTCTTCAGCCCAGCAAACCAGGACAGCCACAAGATGACAGACTTCCTATCTAGACTTATCAACTACCTCATCAACGCTGAAAAAAATCACAAGTCTCAGCATCAAGTTCCAGCTCAGTCCATAACAATAGCAGCAGGAGCAGCGACAATCATTGAGTGCTTACTTTGTTCTAAGGGCTTTATCTGTAACAAACTTATAAATATTAAATAGCTGTGTAGCTTTGACCAATTTCCTCAAGCTTTCCTTAAGGTTTTCTCCTGCTATGCCCCATTCCCACCTATCAACATTCCACTCATCTTCAAAGTCACGTCTGGGGTCACTGCCTTCATACCCCGCTCTGAGCCCAGCCTGCACTAGATGAGATTCCCCAGTTACTGACTGCTATTGTCTTGCACTTGCACCTCTCGGGACACTTACTTTGTTTTGCCTCACTTTGCACTTACTTATTTCTTATCTTCCACCCAATGTTGGGCACAGGAGCTGTGTCTTACCTACCTGCATAACTCTTGTAGCTACTAAACAGGACCTTGCACTTGGAAGGTAACTTCTGACATTTCTTGAATTGAATGGAATTAAAAGAGCTCTGAATTTGACTTTCAGCTCTCCAGCTTACTGGCTGTGTGACCTTGGACAAATCACTTAATCTCTGTGTTGTTTCCTTATCTGTAAAGATGACAGGAGTATATGCCTTTTATAGTGTTGTTTTGAAGATTTGATAGCTAATGCCCATAAGGCACTTAGAACAGACTGGGACACACCATGAGTGTTCAGTAAGTGTTAACTATTATAAGTGTTAACCATCTTAAGTTCTCAACAGAGCAACCTTCTGTCTCATATGACACAGGAGCTCCTCTTCTCTTTCCTAGAGTTATGGGTCTTTTTGCATGTACAGAAGGAGTACAATGGTTAAGTGTGAATTTTGAAGTTGGTCTTGAATTTTGGCACTGCCACTTTCTAGCTGTGTGACCTTGGACATGTTACTGAACATCTCTGGGCACCATATGCAATGTGGGAACCACAGTAGTACCTACTTCACTGGGCTCTTCCTTGAATTAAATGTTACACATCTTACCATTCTTCTCCCTCTCACTTACTCCAAAATCCCAAAATTTCTGGTGGGTACTATGTTTTTCAGCTCTTCTGGAAGAGATTGTACCTCCACAGTGAAACAATGCAAGAACACTGAAGTCAGACAGACTCAGACTGAAATCCTAGCTCCTCAGCATTTGTGATTATCAATTAGGAGAAGATGGACTGACAGTAGTGGCTGGCCCTGGAGTCTGAATCCTCTTTCTACAACAATTTTACTTTGTGATTTTATGCAAGTTAGCTCTGCTTACTAGGCCTCAGTTTCCACAGCTATAAATTGGGACTACTGAGAGGTCCAATTGAGATAATCCTAGTAAAGAATTTAGCCCAGGGCCCAGCAGCTATAATCACTCATGAAATATTAGCATTTGCTATAATTGCTTAATCTAACTGCCAATTATACCTTTACTTAATCTGTTCTCCCTTGATTGTTTTACTTTCCAAGAAAGGCAACGTTGGTGTTAGGCCCAGAGTTTGACTTGAGTTTATGATAAGAATATGGACCACTGTTCTAAACCTTTTAGTTTTATCAGGTCATCTTCAACCAAAAGGGGACCTGAAGTACTTAGCTTCCTAATACAAATTCCCTGCTTCAATCTTATAGTCTTACTTACCCTTCTCTTTTCTTTAATCACCATTTTCCAAATTAGATGAAAACCCTGTCAGGGCTTACCAGAGGCTCCAGGGTACTTCACAGTGAGGTCCAATCCCACCACAGCCGCGCCAATGCCAGCAAAGCAGCCACCATCCTGGGAGGGCTGCCCAGCTTCTCCTTTCTGTCCTCCCGTCTGCACGTGTTGTTATTTACAACATTTGGCAAAGCAAACCCATTTATTGACGTTTTACATCTCCTTCCATATGTTGAGCATACTTGCTTCTTTCTATAATGCTGGATCCCAGCATGGCTCTTGATATGCTGTGCTGACGAGACAAATGGAATGTAATACCCTCAGACTCCCTCTCTCCTCTCTCTTCTCTCTCCCCTCTTCTCTCTCTCTCTCTCTCCACTAGATGTTCCAGAGCCTTGCTCACCTTTAATCAGCACTTTCTCAACTTGAGTGACTTCCTGAGTCTCACAGATTCTCATTGTCTCCAGCTGTGTTAAATCCAGAAGGCTGAGTGTTTTCATTCTCTCCTCCTTAACTTTCCTTGTTAGCACAATTTGCTCTTGATCTGAAAGTAAGTCACTGCCCCCAGCTGCTTCAGGTCACTTTTAAAACCCTTCCCTTCTTTTTATATCCATTTGTTGAAGACAGTTTCTATCACACCTCTCTTTCTCTCTCAAATCTACAATTGTAATACCCTCAGGTTCCTACAGAAGCCAGGGCTGATTGGACTTCTGCATTGCCACCTCCCATCTAGATGGAGCTGTCTGCCCTTGGCCTATTCAACCAAGGGCCACAACTGAGACACTGACACAGGGCTGGGCAGTTGTGGAAATAACTTCCAGTTTCTCTCACTATTGTCAGAGAGTCACAATTCAAGATGATCTGTAATTAATCTCCCACTTCTAGTGCCATGTGTTGTTTACAAGAAACAGCTGACCCAGATTCTAGCCTAGAAAAAAAACAAACTGAAACCTTTATAAAGTCCTTTCTGGCCTGCTGCAATTAGGACCAGTTCACCACATCCCTCACCCCCTCCAGCAGCTGATCAGGGGCTAGGGCTTGTGGAGGATGGAACCAGTCTTGGTAGTAAGGATAGTAAGATTTCTGGGGAAAACCTACAAAGCATTCGGGGGAAGAAATTGAGGCAGTAGAGGAAACAAGTAGGAACAGCTAGGTGATTTAGTTGATAATCCACCTTTTGAGAACTGGTAACTTAACTGTCCTGGCCTCCACACTGCTTTACAACAAAGACCATGCTAGAAACGAAGTGGGAAGAGGATGTATACCATCCTTCTACTTGTCCAAAAGAGCTGGTGGAATGCTTGTGCTATGTTATGAGTGTGTCCCCTCCTAAATTTAGGTGTTGAAACTTAATGGCGAATGTGATGGTATTTAGAGGTGGGGCCTTTAAGAAGTAATTAGGTCATAAGGGCTTCTCCCCTTGTGAATGGGATTAAGGTACTTACAAAAGAGGTTTCATGTAGCATTCAGCTAGCTTGCCCTTTGGCCATGTGAGGACACAGCATTCCTCCCTTGTGGAGGATACAGCAATAAGGCACCATCTTGGAAGCAGAGAGCCACCCTCACCAGACGACCGAACCTCGATCTTGGTCTTCCTTGATCTTGGACACCTTGATCTTAGACTTCCCAGCCTTCAGAACTGTGAGAAAATTAATTTCTCTTCTTTTTAAATTGCCTCAGATATTTTTAAAATTATCTCAGGTATTTTGTTATAGCAGCACAAAATGAACTAAAACAACTTTAATGAACTGAAACCAACATAATAGACACCATGATAGTCAAGACAATGTCTTCAATAGCGCAGCCTACAGACTCCTGAGAAATACAACTAGAACATTATGAGGGGCCCATCTGGCATTCCAACAAGACCAATGGAAGCTATTTATATTAGAGGAGAGAACTAGGACCCCCTTTACCTTCCTACTCTTCTAACCAATCCTAGCACCATCCCATATGTATAAAACTGGATAAACAGCCAACAACATTGAAGTGCCTTATTAAGATGTCAGAGATCAGCATTCACCACTGGATTTATAAAACCTAGTTCAGTACCAGGAATGGGGTGATATTAAAGATGAGAAACATATTAGGCTTGCTTGTCTTTTTGAGGAACTATTGCTATTTGTCTCTTTATATAGTTACTTAATAGCTCTACCTTTCAGATGTCAGTGACACATACAAAAATGTTCCTAAACAAATCAAGCCAGTTTTCTATGTACCCTCTCTCTACCAGTTCACTTAGTTTTCTCATTTTTTATATTTCTTAAAACTGGTTTTATTATTATCCTTCTTCCAAATAGAACTATTGTTTTTTCACTTACAATGTACAATTACTTCAAATACTAAATATGAAACACTTAAAAATGTAATAAGGGCATGAGTCTTAAAAAGAAAGCAAGTTTAACTGACCACATAAACATGGTTTGCCCATGGCTTAGATGTGGCAAGGATGAAATCTGTTTTCATTGTGCATGGCTCAGTCTTTATTCATTTTTTCTTCCAGTGAATTCACCTCCCCTCATTCACCTCATTCACCACTCCACCAGAAGGCACAGATACCCTTCAGAGTATTTCTATCCACCTATCAAAACCTGTGTAGTGTGGCTGTGGTATAGAGCATTTGCTATTTTATACACTTTAGGTAGGGGTGGTGAGGAATATGTCTCTGATCAATAAGGAAGAAGGTGAGGCTGGTAAGAAAGAGAGAGTGTACAAAGCAGATGGCCCGGACCTGTGGAGCCTTACAGGCCTTGGAGAGGACTTTTTGATTTTACCCTGAGATGGGAAGCCACTGGAAGAGTCTGAACAGAGGAGTTTCAGGAACTGACTTACGTTTTAAAATAATTTATCTGGCTGTTATCTGGAGAATAGACCAATGGAACAAGGCCAGAAGTAGAAACCTACTAAGAAACAATTGCAGTAATCTAGGTAGCAGATGATGGTGATATAAAGAGGTGGCAGTAGAAACAGAATCAGTAGGAACTTGAGTCTGGGTGTTTTTAATGTACACATGGTATTTGCTGATGGATCGGATATGAGGTAGGAGAAGATGGAAGAGTAATACCAAGATTTTGGCCTGAGGACCTAGAAGCACAAAACTGCCATTTACTAAGGTGCAGTAGGCTGTGGCAGGAGCAAGTTCAGAGGGATGAAATCAGAAGTCTAGTTTAGGACACGCCATGAAGAGTGCTATTATTCATCTAAGTAATGAGCAGTTGGTGCCATGAGTTCAGAGTTCAGGGGAAAGGGGAATAAAATAGATGACACTTATAGCCATGGGTCTGTATGAGCGAGTTTAGTGAGAGAAGAGGTCTAAGGCCTGAGCCCTGAAACACACCACAATTTTAGAGGAATAATAATGGTACCATTGCAAGGGGGTGTGTTATAGGGATTCAATTAGATAATACATGTAAAGCACTTAAAATAGTATAGGAACCTTCTTCAACAGTCAACAACCAGGTGCATGTGTGCACACACACACACACTCACACAGTCCCCCTTACCTCTTACCACCTGCTAGACCTTACCTCCCCTAGAGCACCTATCCCAGGACTCAGCGACCTGCACCTGGTGGAATTCTTCCTCGCATTGTTCTGTAAGGAAGTGGGTGGGGAACAGGAAACCTTGTTCTCACTGTAAAGGCTACAAAGGGAAAAATAATCTTGCTTGTATTCCAACCTGGAATTCTGAATATTTTCCCACCACAACATAGCTTTTAAGATCTCTCAAATCAACACTCCTGTACTTTACATCAAGTTCATCATGCATATAACAGGCTTTTGGGCTAGCCTGGGGATCTGGTCATAATTCACAATGCTTCCTAGGAAAATATATCCCAAATTCCAAACAATGTAATGGAAACCCATATTCAAAAGGCTACAGATTGTCTCCTGACATAAAAGCACACATATAAATTCTAAAGATGGATGTATTGGGACTTCCTTTTAATAGCAATGGTCTGTAACATATCACTATATTGTAGGTACCCAGCTAAGACTAATAAAGTCGAGCAATAGTCCCATTGTAGTGCCTGTGTTAGTTTCATCTCTGTCAAATCTCTCTGTGACTCTCTCCATCCCATTCCCCTGTGCTCAGCCAGGCAACGGAGAGGACAGTGAAGATGTTTAACTCCAAGATAAATCCCCCATGATGATGTCTTTCTCCATCATAATGGAGAAAGACACAATTGCTGTACTGTAATTGTGTAGCTGCCTCTCTTTCCAACCTGCAAATGCAGATTGTCTACCTTGTTCACATTGTATCTCTAGAACTCAACATTGTACCAAGTATCTAGTACAGACTAAGTAGAATTTCTTGAATGACTGGGGAATCAAAACTCAATCTTAATCTTAGATTCTAAGACATGTAAGTCTTGAAAGAAGAAGGAACTTGGAGGACATACCAACTGAGTTAAGCCAATCAGTCTGGGAAAAAGAGTGCAGGAACACTGGAACTTTTTCTGAAGTAACAAGATCTAGGGATTTTCACCCAGAGAAGAGCTACTTAGGTTGGCTTCTGGTAGCCCAGAGCGAGAAAAAGTCCCTTCATGGGACTAACTCAGAATACCAAGCTTAAGCTCCAAATCTTGTTTTCCAGATAAGCGTAGTTTTTAATTTAAGTGACAATGTGATTTTCCTGGGGTCCACAGCCCTGAACTTTTAGAAGTCATGTTTCAGGACAGTTTGATTAGGTATATGCATGTATGTCTGTCTGTTTCTATAAATCATGTTTAAATGTACATATACACATTTATGTGTTCTCTTATTAATTTGCAAACTCTTAAAGCATACCAATGCTTTTCTCTCCTTTCTTTTGCCATATACAATATCTTACGGTATACTGTTTGATCCTCCATAATCAATTATGACCCTACCTTATAGCTTCTTAATATCAAGAATGACATCACACACATACAGACACATGCACACACAAACACACACCCCTATCTCATACCTAGCATATAATAGGCATTCAGTAAATGTCTAGTGAACTGAATTCTTTAACTAACTGTCTGTGCTATTTTTTTTGTTCTCTTTAAACAATAAACTATTACCTATAAATCACCAATAAAATATCAGAATTGTAATAGACTAGAGTCTTCCATTACCATCAGGGACCAAATGTCAATAACAGCAGCATAAAAAACACATCAATGGCAGTGCTAGTCCAGTATATGCTCAGCAGGTTTATGACCTCATATTTTCATAAAGAAAACTATGCATTATCCAAAACTAACTTGGGATTTTTTTTAACCTGATAATTGTTAGATAAATCAATGACATATTTTGACTGTGGATAAGGGAAAGGCTGCTGATTATCATTCAGGTCTGAATAATATCCATGGATATTAAACCATTTTCCTCTGTCATTTTATTCTTTAGGGGCACTCTTCATATAAACTCTCAGGAAAGGAATGAGGGTACATTTATAAAACAGAGATAGTATTTTAACTTTTGAATCTTACATATAAACTCACATATTTCTCTTTAAAATAATATATTGAGAAGCTACTATGTGCAAACTATCCTGATTCCTCTTAGATGATTCAGAGTTGGACAGAAGGACTCATCCTGAGTGGGTGGTGGAGGAGAGGCACTGTGATTATGCAGGGACACCCGGGCCCAGAATGGAGGTGGACATCAGAAGAAGAGTAGAATAGGCAGAGCTCTGGGGACTCAAAGGGGAAAGGGATTTAGCTGGAGAGAGAATCAGGAAATGCTTCAGGAACAGGCAGAATTAGTGAATAGGTAGAGAGGAATGCAGCAGACATTTAGAGAAAGGGTAGTGGGAGGTAGCTGCAGGGTGGAGAGAACATTCCAGGCTGAGGAAAAATATTGAGCAAATATATACAGAAGGGAGAGCTTACCGCATATTAAAAGAACTACAGGAGTCCAGACTGACATATGGGGTGGTGGGGAGGCAGGGGGAAGCCATATTGCCATGTACCTTTCATGACATAAAATCTGTTTCTAGCTCAGTAGGTAAAGGCCAGGAATGAGGAATATTGTTGAAGCAACAGAGTGCTATTAATATCATAATAAATATTAACAAAATTCCCTAGCAGCTCAGTTAAGAGTTGGAGGGGGCATATGGATAGAAGACCACCTAAGCAGCCATCAACAAGGTTCTGCAAGAAGTGAGTGATGGTAGGTTTGGAAAGGAAGAGACAGGTAAGGATAGAGAAGTGGGAGAATTAGGAAAAACCTCCTCACAATAGCATAGTGAGTAGGTTTTGGGAAAGGAGGAAATCCTTTGGAATCATTGCTATGTGAAAGTTAGGGATGCTGAAGACTAATAAATAACTTTGATCTCAAGATTGGAGTTCCTCTGCCATCAAAAGTTCAGTTCCAAAGGGGAGGAACAAAAGATAAATTGAACACAATTAGGGGGTGAGTAGCTGGGAAAGAAACATAAGCAGCAGGTGGCATAGAAAAATGATATACCAATGCCCTACTGCACTCTAAGGGGAAAGTCAAGGCTTATTTTTTCTAGGTGAACATTGTCTTACTGCTTTACTACTCACATTATTGTTTCTAAATCAGGAAGTTGCTCTAGGCATTTTTGTGGATTTCCAAATATTTGTTGAAGTATTTTGTCACATTGTTCAATTTTTAAGAAATACTGGATTAAAATGAGTTTTTTTATTTTTCTGTATAAGAATATCCCAGAAGCTCTGAAGATGTTTCCTCTTGGTCTAGATTAATATCTGGAAGCCCTTTATTTCATTGAAGTTTATATTAAAGCAATATTCAGAAAGTGCTCAGAAAGCCCTGACAAGCATCTGTGTCGTTCATTTTTGAGTAATCTCAAAACCTTCCTGAGAATACAGAGCTGCTCTTGGCTTTAGCATTCCAGCCTCTGCCCCCCACCGCCCCTTTGCACTTAATATCATTATGCCCAAACTAGTTTTGTTCTAAATATTTCTTTTACCTCTGCTTCAGTCCATGTCCTGACAAAGAAGGGCCCCATTTGCCGTGGGATGAACACAGTTTGGGCCCACATTTCATCTCTGGAACCCAGCAGCACACATCTTAGAGGGAAGCTGATGACCAGCTGTTGATTCCTGGTCACTTGGAAATTAGGTTGGAGGTGAGGTCCTTCTGCACATGACTCAGTACTCTCAGGGCTCTATGACTATTGGTTACGGAGGGGAGAAACCCTCTAATAGCTGCATGTTGCCATCCTCTGCTTCAACAGCAGAAGCCATTGCTGTTTTCAAGAAATGCCCACTTGAGCAAGCTTCTGGTAGGTAAAAGTCATGCTCTCTAGGCTAATTTATTGGCCATACAGAGCAGCAATTCCATTTTTTAACTTCAGGTAGGCAGTGAATTGTTATGTCAATTGCAAAGCAGGGAGTAGGGAGGTAAGTGCTTATTGTAGAAAGGAGATGTGAGCAGGCTGTGAGGAGATGAGCTGCTCCACCCTCTTCTCCAATGTCAAGACACTTGGAGGGAAGTGAAGAAGGATTTTCCAAGGCTTCAATTCTTTCCAAACAAACAGAAAAGCTATAATTCCAACATTCTTTAGCTATTTCAACTTGAAATTATTTCTCTATAGTCACTTCTCTCCCTCCGCACAGGTTGGTTTCTGTATTATGTTAAGTAGAGCAGTTGAAATGCTGCACTCTCCAGCATCTGATGGTGACTGCTGCTTCCACCCTCATGGAGCACAGAATGGCTACTCGACTCTATGATCTAATACTGGAAGTCAGGAGTTATGTTTATTCATTCAAGAAACAATCACGGAGGGTCTACCATGCTCTTGATAAACAAAACAAAGCAAACTGAACAACCATGATCCCTGCCCTCACAGCTTTCAGGGTCAAATGGGGATGTCATGAATCACCCAGAATGGGTCTTCTTTCTCTTTTCCAGTGTTCATCTAACAGACATTCTCATGGACTCTTTTTTAAAATTTGAAGCCAAAGATGGAACATTCAGGTGGACTAAGTAACACTGGTGAAGAAGGGGTAGTAGATAATGGGAATGTACTAGTGGGTGATGCTGGGAATAATAATGCCTTTCATCTTTTGTCACCTAAGCTTTATGCCATCTGACCCTCCACAAGCCTTATGAGATCACCAGCGCAGTTATTATAATCCCCATTTTACAGAGTAGGAAACTGAAGCTCAGTTGCTCAACATCTCATAGCTAGCACAACAGAATCAGAACGAGAATGAAGACCCCCTGAATCTTGATGTTTCCATCCCACTAGGCCAAAATAACGAAGGCAATATTTTTTGGTAAATTGGCATGCATGAAGTGAAACAAATAATCCATAAAGCTATGTAGCATTATTTTTATGGTTAGGTAAAAAATAATCCACTGAATATTAATAACATAATTAGAATGCTATCAACGGTCATCCAATCTATTCAAAAATTTCAATAATACTTCATGAGTGCTTGTTACATGCAAGATGCTTAGTCATGAAGGACATAGTGGTGAGTAACAAAACATGGTGCCAGCCCTCTAAGATAGAATCCTGAAGGTGGAAGTTTCTTTGTATCATGCTGTGATATTGTGATATAAAAGGAAACATATATTTTTGTCTTTGTCCAAGGTTCCTGGCTCACAGCTCCTGAAACCCTTGTAATTTCCGAAGTGATTAGAGTGATAGGAGTAATAGGAGTATCTTTTGTGAAAATATTTTGTCTTCTGTTCTAGGTTTTTTAAACAGCTTACAGCAGTTACACTGCAAGAAAGATGAACATGTCTTCTCTTACTCATTGCAAGCCCCTTTCAGTCAGGAGATTTTTGGAAAGCCCCTGGATAACTGCAAGATGAGGGGCTGGTTGCCAGGGTGAGCCAACTGTGAGATTAAAGGGTTAAAACTTTTGGTCCCCCAACTCTGACCTCAAGGGAAAAGAAAGGAACTGAAGGTTGGGTTGATCACCAGTGGTCAATCATGTAATCAATCATACCTGACTGATGAATCCTCCAAAAAAACATAAAAGAACAGAGTTTGGATTGCTTCCAGGTTACTGAATACATCCATGGGCCAGGAGGGTGGCACATCTCAACTTGCAGGGGGACAGAAGCTCCTGCATTTAGGGCCCTTCTAAACCTCACTGTATGTAACTCTTTATCTGGCTGTTCATCATGTCCTTTAGAATCCTCCCCTTCTCCCTCTCCAACTCTGGTACTTAATGATACATGGACTCTGTTGGTTTCTAACAGCTTATTTACCCGACATAAAAAGTGAAAAACAGAAAAGCAGGCGCAAAACATATGAGTTGATCCACTTTTAGGATAGAATTATTGGCGAGCTCTTCAAGGCTCAATTTATAAAAATGATAAAATTGAGTCTAACATTTTTGGGTAACACATAAAAGCTAGAATCAAATTGTATACAAACCACAGATGTTGGTGCTGATGCCTGGCTTTGAATTCCAGCTGTGCCACTTATCAGCTGTGGGGCCTTGGCAAGCTATTTAACTTCTCTGTGCCTCAGTTTCCTCATCTGTCAAATGTGGATGAAGATATTATGAGGATCAGATGTCATTTTATGAGTAAAATGTTTAAAATAATACCTTGCACAAAATAGGTTCTAGATAAGTGTTACCTATTAATATAAATATTATCTACTGAAGAGATTTGCCAGACAATACACTCAGAGTTGTAACAAAGTATAAAAATAACATCAAGTTACCACTTTCTACAAAAATCGATGCCATCCTTTTCTCCCCTCTGTCAGTTGAAGACCCGGCTAGGATGTAAGACACATCCATCTTGCCATCTCTAGGGTGGAAGTACCCTGGCAGAAGGCAGTATAATTAAAAGCAAACTCAGAGAAAGGAACAGAAAAGCTCCTACCATAAAATGGCTAACTCTAAGCATATGCAAATGTTTGATCAGCTGGTGGCTCAATCTTAAGGATGCCCTGAAAAGCTATCAAATACCTCTCTCACTAAAGATAACAAAAGTAAGTACTCCCATAGTCTTTAACTAAGAATAGCTCTGCATGAAAGATGAGCATTAAAATAACAATCAGAACTACCATCGGTCATTTTCATGAAATATTCCAAGGATTCTATGTTGATTTCTTGCAAAGACTAGAATATACAAAGAATGAAAGAGCTGGCAGCAACTCTAATGATCATTTTGCCCAACACTTTAATGACGTAAACTAGAAAACTGAGGCCAAAATGTTACTAAGGGAAAGCCCAATCTCTCACAAGAAAATCACAGCCCATCTAGCCCAGCTCTTTGAATTTCCCACTCTGTGCACCCAGTGATAATCTCTCTGTATCATGCAGGCTGTTGGGAAATAATAACAATGATAGTGATACAGTAACAACAACAAACACCTATAACACATTTCTACACATTTTATTAAAATAGAAAACCTTTATTGAAATTGTAAATAACAGAAGAAAAGTACATTATGCACAGAAAAAAAAAAAGTCCCCTCTTTTACAATATGGCCCTGGGCTACCCAAGATTGGCACTGCTCTTAAGCTAGCCTTTCCTTCCTGGTTTCCTCCTTCTTCACTCATAAGTCCCATCACATGTCTATGTCCACATGCTATACAATGAGCTTCTCCTCCCTTTCCATCAGACCTCACTGTCCTCCGTTCTAGTGCTCCAAAGTCTTACTGGAAATTCGTCATAAAGCAACACTGAAGAACTAAGGATAAATATGCTGTCAGATACTACCTCCTCTTCCCATGTCTGCATTTAACAAGGACTTGCTTTTTCTTTACTCAAAAGTAACTAATGTAGTCATTTTGGACAGACTGAGAGACCTTTTAAGCCAGAAGCTTTTAAAATTCCAGTATATTGTCATTATCTTCTCTGCTTAAGTGAGGCTGGGTACTACTTCCTAGCCCAAATTCACAAATCTTTATGGTGGTGATAAGAAAACGATTATAAACAATTGGCGATGTGCATACAACTGTGAATTATCAGAATCAGGACAAAGGACGACAAAGAATCTACAAGCATCTTGACAGCCAGGGCCAATTGAAGGTGCGTTAGAGAACCTCAGCAATGGAGAGTTTCACCCAAGGTCAGACCTTTACTGTCCCAGATAATATTTACAGGTTCAAAGGAAATATCAATGACTTATCTCTCAAGAAAGACTTAGAGTGGGCAGGCCGGACCCCTGATGGGTGTGAAATCATTTTTTTGCATTGAAGATTTTCATTAGGTATTTCAGAATAATTCAGTATGCTCGATTTTGAAAAACTGAGTACAGAGCATCCTTTTTAGGAAAAACAATTTAGAATGCTTCCTTTCCCAATTTTGACTTACATGGCTTTTATTGTAATGATACTTAAATACACACAAACATAAAAATTCTTATAGTTTCAGCTCCTCTAAAATCATCAAATGCCAAGTAAAAGTTTTAACCAAATACCCACAAAAGTGTAACACCAATTCCATTCAAATGAACATTTACTTAATATTCAGATGATGATGTTTTCCTAAAAGTAACCCTCCATTTTCATTATGGCTATGATATTGAAAACCCCAACACAGGTGTCTTGGGATTCAGAATGCTCCCACTACCTGCCGTGCAGTAGGGTCTGTCTCACATTTCTTTTTTTTTTTTGAGATAGAGTCTTACTCTGTCGCCCAGGCTAGAGTGTAGTGGCGCGATCTCAGCTCACTGCAGCCTTCACCTCCCGGGTTCAAGCAATTCTCCTGCCTCAGCCTCCCGAGTAGCTGGGACTACAGGCACTCACCTCCATGCCCGGCTAATTTTCGTATTTTTAGTAAAGATGGGGCTTCACCATGTTGGGCAGGATGTTCTTGATCTTCTAACCTCATGATCCACCCGCCTCAGCCTCCCAAAGTGCTGGGATTACAGGTGTGAGCCACCGTGCCCGGCCACATTTCTTTATCCACAGCAAAACTAAACATACTGGACCAGTGTGCCATGCAGTCATACAGCCTTCATTTGAGGCAAATTACATAAGTCCATTGTTCATTCCCATAAGCCCACAGCTACTAAAATAGCACTGGACCAACTGGATTGCAAATAAAAAACACAAATTCAGGCACCAAAACCATGCAGCAGTATTGTTCATTATAAAGCGGGCCCCACAAATGCCTTTACAAATCCTACTTTGACAAGGAATGGTGGGCTGTGGTGACAAACAGACCATTGGTGAGTCTGGGCTTCCCACTTATTACCAGTATAATTATAGGAGAGTAACTCAACCTTCCTGATCCTCAGTCTCTTCATCTAAAGAACAGCAGGATGAAAACAGAACTTACCTCACAGGTTTGTCGAGAGGACAATATGTGATAACATGTGGGGTCTTTAGCCAGTGCTTGGTGCTTAATAGGTCCCCAATAAATATCCACAATTATTCCTGTTCAGTTGCTTTGTATCCAAGTTCCACAAAAGAAGAAAGGATGCACTATCTTACCAAAACAGAAGCATTTCAAAATAATTTGAGTTTCAGACAGAAGAAGCATTTAATACATCTGCCTATAAAACATTCAGACACTTCTCTCAATCATATCTGGTGCTTTGTTATGTCACAGAGATGTGGTACTAGGTCACATTCTGGAGAAAAGAAACCTATTCACCCACACAAAATGAAACTAGACAAACTTATCATGTAGAGTTACTTTTTTTTTTTTTTTTTTTTTTTGAGATGGAGGCTCGATCTGTCACCCAGGCTGGAGTGCAGTGGCGTGATCTCGGCTCACTGCAAGATCTGCCTCCCGGGTTCACGCCATTCTCCTGCCTCAGCCTCCTGAGTAGCTGAGATTACAGGCACCCATCACCACACCCAGCTAATTTTTTGTTTTAGTAGAGACAGGGTTTCACTGTGTTAGCCAGGATGGTCTGGATCTCTTGACCTCGTGATACGCCTGCCTCGGCCTCCCAAAGTGCTGGGATTACAGGCGTGAGCCACCGCGCCCGGCCACTTGCTTTTATAGTTAATAATTATGTGAAGAGAACAAAGGCTTTAAAGACATTTGAAGGTGTTGATATCTTCAAGTTTGTGTTTCTGAATTATTTAGAATAAATATGATGGATAGTTAGTTCATTTTACCACTGACTGAGTGCCCGCCATATGCAAGCCATAGTGATGAGTGTAGCAGGGGCCATGGCAATGAATGAGTAGGTGCAGTCTTCACCCTGGGGGCACTTACTGTCTACAGGGAGGTGTAGATAAACAAGTAAGAAACTTAAAGTCTACTGTACTCTAATTTCCCTAAAGATGGGGATTATGTCTTACTGGTTTTTATACCCTAGTGGTCAGCACACCTGATTCATAGTAGAGGTAAATGAATTAATGAAATATATGAGTGAATAAGATATATAGGTTATCTACGGATGTGCCATAAATACAGGTTCAACAAAGAGTGATGGCTCTTTTGAGGGCTCAGGAATTGAAGAAATATAAAAGAAATGGAATTTGAAGAAAGACTTGAATTTCAAGAAATAGAGTTGGGAGAAAATCCAATTATAATTTTATATAGTTGCAATGTTCTCTAAATTGGTTCTCATTAGTAAAACAATTCTTACTCTGATTATCAGTATATCTCGCATTTCTATAACTCTTCATATCTGAAAATTGTATGCATTTGCTTCTTAGTTTGTTATTTATTACAAAGACTTTTGATTTATTTATAAACAACTTGGTGGTTCATTATTTGTTAGAATAGGAAGCTGAAGAAGTAATATCTGGTCTTTTGCAGCTGTGTCTCAATTATTACTATTGGCCTCCTGGGGTTCTCTAATAAGTAGCCATAAAAAGTCAATTTGCAACTAGGAAAAAAAAGCATGCATTTGGCAGCATTTACATTGCCATGATTGACAATAGATACGAATGACAGAAACCCTACAATTTGAGAATAACTTCATCTTGATATTAGCATAAACCAACCCTAGGATAAAGAAAGAGGTATAGGAATGGTGTGTTTAAGCAATGATTAGGATACTATAAAGGCTGCATATAAATATCTCAATAGGAAAAAATCTAAAAGCAAGAAGAGGCATAATTTTGATACTTTGGAAAATCACTCAAAGGACTGGCTGATCCAAAAAGGAATAATAAAAACTGAGTAAAAAACACTTGGGGGAAAAAACTGTTATCTTAAAGATAAGCTCTCACCAAACTAGATTAGGAACAATTTCTAGATATCTAGTTAAGATAAAGAACCATTTCTAGGTAAAGAACCAAGGTTAGATGCTCATCAACTGACCTCAAATGACTAATACATTTTTTAATATTAAAAATAATATTAATTTAATATTAAAGGATATTAAATTTAATATCCTTTAGCTATGTGTATATATTCTGCCATCTGAATATCACTCCCCTTTTTTGGAAAAAGAATAATATATCTTTGTTTTCAAGCCCTAGGATCATTGAGAGAGGTGAGAGAAGAAGAATGAAAACAGAGGCTAAAGGTAAAGTCCCTAAACAGTGAACGGGAGGATTCTGCCATGATCTGGGATTGTGTTGTTGGAAATGGGGCAGGAGGAGTGCTGTTGTGGTCTGTTGGGAAATCCACCATGTCAGGCTCCCAGATATATGGAAATGGGTCCCAAACACCAGTTAGGTAAAGGTCTCTAACCTGCATTATTCTTTGGATTTTCTTTCCTATAAGATATGCCCTTGAAAGTTATACTGTCATAAAAATACCTAGGATTAGTTTTCATGAATATCCATTAAGATATTTCTAATTTTACTCAGATAAAATAACCTTCTCATAGTATCACATCTTGGCTTGAACTGTAAGCCAATAGCCAGGAGAGGTTGTGAGGACATCATAATGGTTGAGCTAAGAGGAAGAGGCTAAATGAAGGGTAAAAAGCACCAAAAGCATGGCATATGTTTAATCTTTATCACCCAAGACAAAAGTCTTTTGATAAATAGTCATCTTTGTATAAGCATAAGATTTTAAAGGCTATTTTAAGGAACAAAACTGAAAGCATTATGAGGAGCTGCCACATTTGGGCATTCTACTTTTGGAGACCCTAAAGGTCATTCCATGAATCATACATGGTCATTCCCTTCAGTGCTTGCCATATGGCTTCCTGGGAGCTGTCTGGTAGGAAGGAGCACAGGGGAAGCCACTCACCTAGGTTTCCCCACAAGCACACTGTGGACTGCCCCATGTCCCATGTAAGCTATCGAAAATTACACTAGAACATAAGTGATCCCATCTAGAGCCATTCTAAGTTTCTTAATATCCTTAGTTTCCACTTTAATTATTTGAGCAGTTTTCATACAGCCTGAAGGAAGTAGTTGTTGGCTCGATGAAAGCAATTTAAATCCAGAGGAGCCACAGGAAGCTCTTCAGGTTTATCATTCCATCTCACCTCCACCTGGAGCTGACCCTTCCAAATCAGTCTGCATACACGTAGGGGCTATGATAGCCCTCTTACCCTTCCAAAACAAGACACTGAACCTCCCAGTGTGATTACAAACAGAATGGGAAGGAAATCTCCTCTCCCCACCCATGATATCTCAGGAGGCTGAAACCAAAGCAGCATCCAGGGTGCAAGCCAAGAATCCCCACAGTGTTCATGTGTTGCGGCACTTAGACACAAGGTCAGAAGGTCAGCCTTTGAAAATCTGACTGAGCAAGTAATTCAACTCAGTGCATCACCTAAATGTCATCTTGTCAAATTTTTTTTGTTTACCTTGTCAAATTTTGAAGTGTAATGGGCAGAACAGAAGGCACCAAGAGACAGAGAAATAAGAAAATAAAAGCTACCAAATAAACACATTTTGTGATATGCCAGTTGCTAAATATCTTTCCTGACCAAACTTTGACACTTTTTAAAATAAATAGTTGCTTGTATGTCATAAAAGATCAAATAAATATTAATGCCCACAGCAGGACAAAATTAACATATTCACAAATTATTAGTTTTCACTTGTCAAGGCTAAGAAATTTTGCTGTTGAGCAAATAAAATTTTGTTTGAACCACCATTAATTTATCTGAATTTACATTGCTATTTCAAAATTCAGGTGCTGATATCTGTAATCAAATAAATAATTTCTTTCTTGATAAATTATTAAACCTCATAAGAGAATTATAAACTGAGCACTGATTTGTCTTGGCCAGATACTGGGCTTTTAGCTTTAATAGTTACAGAAGTCAAAATAAATAATCAATTAAATTAATCTAGCCTGACTTTCAGACAAATTTGTGGGGGAAAATACTTCAAATTGGCTGTTTACCTCAATAAATTGGTCAATATAATCAAAATACTATAATTGATATGGTAGCCTAATAGTAAATGTAGAGCCTTTTTTTCTTTGAAAAGACTAATTTGAATAGTCATCAAATTAGAAAAATGACCATTTAAGTGATTTTTAAGAAGATTCCAACGGTTATCTTAGTTATTTATTCAAAATGGTTTTCTCTGCATCGTGTCTCATTGAGTAGAAGGTGAACAAAGACCTGCCTGTCTGAAGCTTGCCCAAAAGCAGAAGGGGAGCTGGTCAAAACCAGCTAAAGCAACAACAGAACTAATGCAAATAAGTGCCCATATTTGCTGTCAATATCTTTCAGGATAACTTTTCAGGATTTATAAACTGTTTTTGCTGAATTGAGAAGCCAGAAGAAGCAAACTGAAGCAGTTCTCACATAAGCAGAGTTTGTTCTATTCTACTTAGCGTAAGTCCGCGTTAGCCGATCAGCAGGCTGTGATGACAGCTGTCAGCAGTCAGGTCTCACTGAGGCTGCTGTATCCATGGGCCAGGCCACTGATAACAGAAACATCAGGAGAGACGCCATCCACAGAAATCAACTTTCCTACAAACACTCATGTATGCTGAATCTACCAGATCCCCACCCACTCATCTTCAACTCTCTAAAAGAAAGCCTAACTTCCTTGAACCAATTGTTAGGCATGAATATTTCCAGGGTAGGGGCTATCTCTGGAAAGCACTAACACCATCAAGCCCTTATCTTCACCAAAAAGAGTGCTTACAAGAAGGACAGAGGTGACATCTGCATTCTCCTGCATTGCTTGTGGGAATGTTCATTAGTATAACCTGCTAAAAAAACAATTAAAAGCAACGTCAGTATATAGAGAAAGCTTTAAGAAGGTCTATCTGTTTGAGCCAATAGTTCCACTTCTAACAATCTGTCCTAAGAAAATAATCCAAAACATAGAAAAAAATTGTGCTCAAAGATGTTTATCAAGGTAGTATATATGATATCTTAAATCATTGGGAACCATCTGAATGTTCAACAATAGGGGAAAGTGTAAATGAATTACGATAAAATTATGCATGGAAATGCTATGCAGCTAATGAGAAAAATATTCAAAAAGATTATTGGCTTCATATGAAAGTTATTTTAAATTTTCAGTGAAATGCACAGAATGCAAAATTCTGTACACAGTTATAATTCCATTTCTATAAAAATATGCATATAAAAAGTGAAAAGTACATCAATATGTTTATAGTAATTGTCAATTGCTCATTGTAATATGTGTTATTTTAATTCTCTCTTTTTATACTTTCCTGTGTTTTCCAAAGTTTTTCTAGAAAGCACATATGTCCAAGAAAAAAAAAACATTAAAACTTCAGGACAGAGGGTCCCTAGTTTTCCTGCTGAGTGGACAGGCCTCAGCAGACACTGGAAAATATTTCTAGCCTTCATGAGCAGACTCCATGTTCTGCCTGTCACTCACACTTGATATAAACCCTGATGATGACTCCTTGCACTCCACATCATGCCTATCCTTTCCTCGACCTTGGCTTTGACTTTCACCCTTCTCTGTTTATACTAAAACACCCCTCTGGCAGTACCTCTTCTCTTCAAACCACAGTCTCCTTCCCCCTTCACCAGCTGGACCCAGTTCCATGTCCTGATCAGCCCTGGCCTGACCTGACCCACATTGGTACTGACAACAAATAAGTTACCCCCGAAAAAAACAAGCTATTTGTACCAAAGAACAGGGCAAGGAAATACAACATTCTTAATGCATTATATAAATGTATTTTATATGCATTGGACATCTTTCTTCTCACAGCCATGGTACTATACCAGGCCCACCTATAATTGATTTCTTGTTATTAGTAGGTCCCTATTGTGACAATCATCCTCAATATCTGTGCAGAGCAGTCCATTTTTCCGTGAACATTCACAAACTCATAGTACATCACCCTCACACCTCTGTAAAGTGGGGAGATTAGGTATTATTTTCCTAATTGTACAGATAAGAAAACTGCAACTCAGAGAATCAGCACTGAGTGGCTTATTCCCCCTGATCCTCAGGGTGAGCTTTTCTGTAAATAGTGATGATAATACCCACCTTGTGGAGTTGTTGTAAGGATTAAATGAGATAACGTATGTAGCATGCTGAGCAAAGCATCTGGAACAGGGGCAGCATTCAACAAATGCCAGTTCCTATGACTGTTAGGTCAATGGGAAGCTCAAGGTCACATAGCAGGGAAATGACAGCACCAGGATTGAGATCCAGGCTTTTTCATGCCAAGCCCATGCTCTTTATACTTCATTCCCAACACTGTATGAGAAGTACTAAGGCATGGCCCGAGGCTTCAGAGAAATTATAATATTTTGGAACAGGCAAATCTCAGTTACATGATATAATAAAGCAATTATTCCCACAAAGAACTAAGGAATAGTAATAAAATCTAGGATCTAGCTCTAAAATAATACATTTCTTTGGTCCAATAGCTACCATTACAATGTATTTTTATGCATACATTCCAAAGCTTAAGATTCCAAAATTTCATCCCTTGTCTTACAGTAAGTTGAATATAGAAGATCAGATATGAAAATAAGGCTGTTTCCATCCATACTATAAAAAATATTTTCTGTGGGCATTCTGAACTGCAGGGAGTTTGAGCTGTATTTGGAAGCATTTCTTTAACTTCTGGAAAGTACCATTCATGGTCACTCACTTTATCATTTTTAAGGGATTTTTGAAGTTTCCATTGAGTTTAAAGCTGCTTCCATCTTTAAAAATATTCCTCAACTAATTAATTTAACTTACAATATATGACACCTGGAGTTGGTAACAAGCGAAAAGATACAAGAACAGTGAACACTTTACAGGCAGAGGCAGAAAACTCTTCAGGAAGACAAAGCACATGTCTGTGCACAGACACATACAGAACAGAAAATCATTCTGTCCCCTCTCTATTCTATGCTATAATAATAGAATCCAGTATGACCAACCTTGGCAATATTACTTCTTTATTTACAGCAACATTGGCCTCCTTATAAACTGGCAAAAGAAGAATTGAAAACTCTGTGTTGTGGAATGTTGATGCTTCTTTATCTCTAAGAAGGTAACCTATTAATGAATACTTGAGAGATGCACATTTTGGAAGTTATTTAATGTGCTGTGTGTTTTTATACTATCAACATACACTTCTTTCTTAGACAAATAGATGATACTTAACTAAGAGGTGGCCCCTATCAAAACTATGAAGTAGGAAACTTTGTCTTCAGAAACACTCTACCTTTCCCTTTCTACATGTCATTTACCCTGGGGGCAAAGGGTGGGACCTCCATTTCCTGAGCACCTTCACTGAGACGGACTTGTGTGTGGTGCCTGGTTTATAGTACTGCTTCAATCCTCACAGTAATCTCACAATATGTGCATTAATTGCCCCAGTTTCTCAGACATGAGGAAACTCTCATAGAGTTAAAGTAACATGTCTAAAGAAAAGAAACTGGTAAGTGACCATGGAGATTCCTCTACTTTAGTGCCCAGGCAGGCAGGGTTCCCCTTCCAGGACCATGCTTCCCCAACCTCAGGCACTCCCATTAGCTCTGTAAAATGGATCAGTTCACACCAAACTATTAAGGAGAAGCCCCCATTTGTGTTAATCCTCTTTGAAGTATTTCTATCCTCTAAGTGACCAGACAGGTACGACCTTAACCCAAACCAATGGTTCTAGTAGTAGAGAATTTGAGAAAGCAAACGGCAAGACTTTAGAATGTCACACTCCCTAGAGAGCATCTAACCAACCTCTTGTTCCATGAATATACAGATTTAAAATAACAAAAGCCTGAGATGGGATGTGACTTTGCAAACATCACACAGCAAATCAGGTGTAGAGCCCAGTCAAAAGCCAGGACTCCTGACTCAGTCCAGTTCTCTTTTGTGGCATCAGCCACAAATATCCAAACCTAGGGCAAAAAACACATTCCAGGATAAAAAAGAATTATTTTAATGCTATTAATTCACATTGGTAATTCAGAATGCTGGTCAGAGCCTGGGCTTCAATTCTAGGTGCACATCTTACAAACTGTGTGACCTATGCAAGATATCCTCTCTTTGCCTTGGTTCTCTTGTCAGTCATCTGAGAATAACAACAGTGCCTGCCTAATAAGGTTAGTGGGAAGATCAGATGTGATAAACCATGTACAGTTCTGACTTCCTTGTGCTCAGTATGTAGTAAGCACTGAATAAATGTTAGATATTATCATTATCATTATTATCACTGTTACCACTAGTAGTAGTTCAAATAACTGAGTTCATACTACCACTTTTGGGGATAAAGGTAGAAACAACTTCCTGCTATTAAGTTTGTCTCTCCTTCTTCTCTAAAAGCAACCTTACACAGTCTCAGAAATGAAGAGAAGTAAGATCAGTAGAAGGTTGGCACCAGAAATGAAGAAATTACATTTGAAAATAAAAGTGCCTACTGAACATTTTCATTTGGTTGTTCGAAATAAAAATTCTCCATCTTTCTCAAGTCTCCTCTTATTTACTCCCTCAGTTAAAAGCCTGACCATCCTCTAGACATCTAAGCTTCTCCTTCCATACCACCGTCCACTTGGTGACCAATGCTACTGATCCTCCCCCTGAAATGGCTCTGTAATAGATCTCTTCTCTTTCCTCCAGGCCATCTAGTTCAGGCACATTTCATGAGTTTTGCAGTTTTTGTTTTGTTTTGGTCTGTGCCACTCCAATGGTCTAAAGTCTCCTCATTCCTTTTTGCAACCCCACCTCCTCACGCCTCCAAAGTCACTTTTGCAAAATGTAAGTTAGATGAAATCATTTCTACCATTAAGGGCCACATGGTTTCTCCTCCTTAGCAGGGTATATTCACAATCCAGCCTCAGTGAAACCTTTCTAAACATTCCTGTCTTCCCTCAGAACATGTAGGTGTCCTCTGAATGTGACCTTTCTGCCATGTGTGTATGCTGTTCCTTCAATATGGAACACCCAGCCCCTTCTCTAGACAACTCCTACCACCTATTGGGATCCAGACCAAATATAAACTCTTCTTTAAACTCTTCCAGATTCCCTCCACTCTTTCTTCTGTTGGCTCCCATTAAACTTGTTTCTATCTTCATTAAACACTCATGATGTTGAATCATTATCATTTATTTTCTTCTCCTTTTCTGCCAAATTGATTTCTGGGAGGCATGGGCCTCATTCTTTTAGCCTCTGGCACAGGACCTACAAAGCACACAGTAGTTGCTCAACAAATAATTATTGAATTGATCGAGTGGATGCTACAGAACATAAAATAGGAAAATGAGACCTCGGTGATTGTCAATGTTAGTCTCAATAAAAAGAATTTGTGATATGTATGACTGTCTGCAAATGATTACACAAGTGGTTTTTAACACTGTGATGTGCACTTGCAAATGAGAAAGCTCTCGAGTTCCCACTTCTGTCTGTTACATGTTCATCACTGGAGAAAGAGTCATGTCCTCCCAAATTTAGGTGAGTTCTGGAGGACCTGCACACACTAAGCATTTTGAGAGCTCTTAGAATCATGTAGCTTTAGATGAGAACACTTTTCCCTCACAAAATTCTATGGACTGGACTCAGGTAGTAGATGCTCAGTAAATGCTGATTTGATTTGCAGTGGATTTGAACGCAAAGTGCAACTCACATTTTAGACTAATTGAACTCAATGGCTGATCATACTTAATATAATAGCTCTAAGGCTAAAGAAAATCAATGACTACGCTGAAAAGCAGCCAAATGCTCACTCTCCTGCCTAGTTGACAGTCAATGCTGACCTGCCTCTTGATCCTTTCCAGCTTTTGGGTATTTCCAACTTCACTGTGCCCCCAGAATGCAGAGGCCAGTTAGCAAGTGTTGCGTGGTACCTTGTGGTACATTTGTTCTTCGTTTTGAAGTTGATGTAATAAAGGATCACAAAGGTGTGAAACTTGAGTTGCACTGTTAAAGTTGTCCTACATTTCCTAAAGCCTCCCCTCTGCATGATAAGTTAAGTGAAATTCTGGCTGAAGGGAGACAGAAGTGTGAGCTGGAATGCTGTGACATCCCTTCATCTCCAATTGTGGAAAATTGTGGGAATGCATATTAAAGGAATCCCAGAAACTTTTGTTTTTACTAAACTGAGACTTAAAAAAAAATTCATTTGGCAGTTGAACACCTCTATCCCATTGTAAGAAACAGGAAAGATTCAAAGCATGCACTCTGCTATAATTCATTTTGGGATAAGAAAAAGGCAGAAGTACCTCGAAGAATAAATCATTAACTAAAAGGCAAACCGAGGCACCCTGGAAACCAGCGAGACCTGGAGGCGGCCGAGGGATCAGGCGGCTGGGATTTGCCTGTTCCCTCTGGTGACTTCTGGAGCGAAGCATCCCACAGCAGGACGAACCCGGCACACTGCGCTCCAGTCCATTTTACTTTTCAAACTTGAAGTTATTTTTAGATGACCCAAGCCCGCTAATCCCAAGTAGGACAATTCTCAGCCCGCTGCACCTCAGTGCACCTACCCCCTCCCCAGCCTCTGCATTGGGAAGAAGGGGTCTCTCGATCTTCTTTGCTCTCTGCATCCAGTTAGTCTCTTCTAGCCCCCTCTCTAAGCCTCAGTCCCGGGGATCACAGGCGTCATCCTCGCTCCTTCACTTATGCACCTGCTGCTTCCAGGAAGGCAAACCCCCGGGCCACGGGCAGTGGGGAAGGGGCTCCTTTGGACCCGCGCCCCCTAGAGGGGGGTCGCGGGAGGTCTCCGTCCCCACGGCCGCAGCCGGGACTGACCACAGATCTGGAGACAAACCCCACCCCCGCCACCGCCCCCGCCCTGCACCCAGACCCGGCCCGGAGACCAGATCCCCGCCGCGGACCCCCGGCACGACCCCGGGGCTGCTGTCAGCCCCGGCGGGACGGGGTGCCTGGGCGAGCCTGGCCGGCGCGGTTACATAACCGACCTGCTGGGCGTCCGCGATGCGCCGGCGGAGGCGGAGGCGGAGGCGGCGGCTGGGGCGTACGCGGGGGCCAGCTGCTAGCGCGTGGCGCTGCCTGCTCACCTGCCCGCCGGTGCGAGCGCGTGGGGGCGGCGCGGTGCCCGCGGGCCTGGGCGTGGGGCCGTAAGCGGCGCGGCGCGCCCCGCCTTCCTGTCTGCCGCCGTGAGTCGGTGGGATTCTGCCTGCTGCCCGCTCCTCCCCGCAACCTCCAGCGCCGTCACCCGGGACAAAGCGGCTCCAGGGAGGGGCTGAGCCGGCGGCTCTCGCAGGAGCCGGCGGAGATGGGCGCGTCCCCAGCTCCGACTCATCGGGCCAACCTCCAATCAGACCCACGGAAACCGAAAGCCCCTGTCTGGCCTCTTCTCATCTCCTCCCTCCTGACCCGGCGCCCTCCTCAGTCTGCCCTCAGCCCCGCACCCCCTCCTTGCCACTTCAGGTGCCCGGGAGGGCGCAGGAGCCTCCGGGGACCTGACGTGGGAGCCTGGCCGCACGAGTCCCGGCCTCAGCGGGGAGAGGCTCCTCGGGGTCCCATACTAAGCTGAGGGTGAGGGGGCAGCGACAGCCCAGAAGAAATGGGCAGAGAAGCAAACTGTGGTGGGGGAGTACTGGGAGAAAGACTCTTCTTACCAGATGTCGGAGCCCCCCGACTCTGGCTAACTGAGGAAATGTCGGGGAGCCCCTGGATGGTCCTCCCGGGCTTCTGCGCTTGGTGGGCGCTGGCGCCCTCTGGCTGGAGCCCTGCGCCCGGCCCAGCCCAGGCCGCTGAAGGTGCCCTGCGCGGGCTTCACAGCTTTGACAGGATTTGCAGCCATCAGACCTGAGGACAGAAAGGTTGGGGCTGCAAGGAATCCTATTGTGTGAGAGCCGTGACACAGTGAGTGGGAGGTTGGTATCCTACAGCAAACGGGACTGAAGGTGAATCGGAATCTAGGGTGGATCTGTTGCTCAACAAAGTTAACCCCAGTAGAAGTCTCTGCTTTACGGAATAAAGCAATTCAAATGGGCAAGGAAGCCTGTGGCTTACGGGTGGCACAGATAGGAACAGGACTGAGTCTCATGGCAAGAGAATGTGAATTATGCAAAAGATCATAGGAGAGTGCGGGAAATTAAAGGAAGGAGGTGTGTAGACCAACCTGAGGGAGGGAGTGAATAACATTTAAATCATGTTTGTGTTCTGTCATCTTTCGAATTGCTACATAAATAAGCCGTTTTCTTTTTGCTTTTTATGCCTTTTGATTTTCTGATAACAATATTACGATTGCACTGAAGCAGTCCATAAGCTTCACAATCATTCTTCACTTACTCAGACACTACGTTGTTTTTTTCCAAAGTTGACATAGAATCAAGGTTGGTTTGTTTTCAACAAAAAAAGGTAGACGTTGGCTCTTCTCTCTGATTAATCTGCATTAACATAAACACAATTTCAGAATTGAAAATGACCTTAGGCTTCCCCTCTTTCAGCCTTCCCCTGGATGCATAAATCTGTAAATAGTCGCTTGATTTAGATAATTGCCATTTGGGTTAGAATTGTCTGAAAGGGCGTTCTTAAGTTGAGCAAAAACTTGCCTCCCTTGAATCATTAGTTCTCGCTTACTTTTTGAAGCCAAAGAAACCAAGTCAAATTCCTCTTCTAACTATCTTTAAAATATGTAAAAATAGCTAGCATGTCTAATGCACTCCAGGATCCCGTTTCTTTCCAAGTAAAGCATCCCCAACCCTTTAAGCAAAATCTCACTTATTATTAGTGAGCACTTCCTAGAATCTTCGCCAAACTGATGACTTTCATCTTAACAGGGCCTATTTATTATTTTGTGAATATACATTTGCAAATAAAATTTTCAGCTTATAGAAGCAATATATTCATTGCAGAAATTTTGAAAAGTTGAAAAAACACAGGATTTAATGTGAGAACTAAATGAGGTAATACATGTAAAACACCTAAGCACAGTGCCTGGCACACAGTGATACTCAATATATGTTAGCTATTACCAAAATCAACATAGCCATTTTCCTAACACCAAATATAGATATTGTTACTTTTCTAGATGCTGTTGCTGAGTTCTCATAGCCGCATATTTCTCCCACTGCTAAGAGAAATTCTGTGTTTGTCAGTTTGTGTGAAGAATGAAGCATAATAAATGAGGAAAAAAATGAAAAGTGACAAACAGCCTCATGTTGTTTACCTTGAGAAGAACAAAATGTTACTTGCAAAACAAATGTTAATGGCAAGAAGAAAATACAGAGAGAAAAAGAGTTTATGGGATGGGGTCTGAGCTTGAAGAGGATTTTGGAGAGCAGAAGGAGTGAGGCTAAAGGGTAGCTAATGTTAAGGATGGTGGTAAATAAGATTAGAATTTTGGTTTGCTAACATTTATTGAGCATTTAGTATGTGCCACGCTCCATGCCAATGAATTTTTATACATTAATTCATTTCACTTTCATGGCAACTCTATTAGATAGGTACTATAATTAACCTATAGTAAAGAAAACAGAGAAAGATTAAATAAATGACTTGCTGAAGCTAACAAGTGGAAAGCTGAATTCACACCTAGACAACCTGGCTTTGGAGTCCCCACTAGACTAGACTGCCTCTCAATGGTTGTATGTGACATTATAAATATAAACTTTTAGGTTCACAGAAAAGTTGAGCAGAAAGAACAGAAAGCTCCCATATACTGCCTGCCCCCACACATGCATAGTCTCCCTGACTATCAAAGTCTGACACGGGAGTAATACAATGAATAAAGCTACATGAACACAAACAACATTATCAACCGAAGTCTGTAGTTTACAGATTCACTCTTGGTGGTGTAATTTTTGAGTTTGGACAAGCGTGTAATGACCTATATCCACCATTATAGTTTCACACAGAATAGCTTCACTGCCCTAAAACTCCTCTGTGCTCTGCCTATTCATTCCATCCTCCCCACTAATCTCTGGAAACCACTGAATTTCTAATTGTCCCCATAGTTTTGCCTTTTCCAAAATGTCATATAGATGAATGTCATTTCAGATTGGCTTCTTTCACTTAATATGCATGTAAGTTTCCCTGTCTTTTCATGGCTCAAATAACTCATTTCTTTTTAGCACTGAATAATATTTCATTGTCTGGATATACCACAGTTTATTTGTTCATTCACCTGTTGGAAGACAACTTGATTGCTTCCAAGTTTTGACAATAAGTAAAAAGTTGCTCTACGTATTCATGTGCAAGTTTTTGTGTGAATGTAAGCTTTCAACTTGTTTGGGTAAATATCAAAGAGTGTGATTGATAGATCATATAGTAGGTTTAATTTTGTAAGAAACTGACAAACTCTGCTGAAGGGGCTATACCATTTTGCATTGCCACCAGCAATGAATGAGACTTCCTGTTACTCCACATCCTCACCAGCATTTGGTGTTGACAGTGTTTGGGATTTTCACAATTCTAATTGGCATCTCATTATTTTGATTTGTAGCTGCCTATTGACATGATGTTGAGAATTTTTATATGCTTATTTGCCATTTGTCAAACTTATATGCTTAAAGCCATTTGCAATGCCTTATTTGCCATCTTGTTTGGTGAGGCGTCAGTTCAGATCTTTTGCCCATTTTTTAATTAGATTATTTTCTTATTGCTGTTTTTCTTGTTTTCTATTGTTGAGTTATTTTTGTATTTTGAATAAGAGTTCTTTATCAGATATGTCTTTTATAAATACTGTCTCCTACCTGGTACTTGTCTTCTCATTCTCTTGACAGTGTTTTTCGCAGAGCAGTTTTTATTTATTTATTTATTTATTTATTATTTTTTTGAGGTGGAATCTCCCTTTGTCACCCAGGCTGGAGTGCAGTGGTATGATCTTGGCTCACTGCAACCTCCGCCTCCTGGGTTCAAGCAATTCTTCTGCCTCAGCCTCCCAAGTAGCTGAGACTACAGGCACGCACCACTACGCCTGGCTAATTTTTGTATTTTTAGTAGAGATGGTGTTCCACCATATTGTCTAGGCTGGTCTTGAACTCCTGAACTCGTGGTCCACCCGCCTCAGCCTCCCAAAGTACTGGGATTACAGGTGTGAGCCACCGTGCCCCACCTGTTTTTATTTTTAATAAAGTCTAGCTTATCAATTTTTTATAGATTTTACCTTTTGCACTGTTCTAAAAAGTTATCACCAAACCCAAGGTTATCTAGATTTTCTTCCATGTTATCTTCTAGGAGTTTTATGGTTTAGAATTTTACATCTTGGTCTATTCTCTATTGTGAGTTAATTTTTGTGACGGTTGTAAGGTCTGTGCCTAGATTCTCTTTTTTTCTTGCATGTGGGTATCCTCTTGTTCCAGAACTATATATTGAAAAGATTATCTTTTCTCTATTGTATTGTGTTTGGTCCTTCATCAAAGATAAGTTAAAACTATATATTTGTGTGGGTCTATTTCTGGGCTGTGTATTCTCTTCTGCTGATGTATTTGTTTGTCCTTTCACTCAGACCACACTCTCTTGATTACTGTAGCTTTACAATAAATCTTAAAGTCAAGTTGGTTTGGTCCTCTGACATTGTTCTTCTTCAATATTTTATTGACTACTCTAGATATTTTGCCTTCCCATATAAACTCTAGAATCATTTTGTCAACATCCACAAAATAATGCAATTTAGACTGGGATGCCATTTAATCTACAGATCAAGGTGGGAATAACTGACATCTTGAGCACACTGAGTCTTCCTATACATAAACATGGCATATCCCTCCATTTATTTAGTTCCTCTCTGATTCCTTTTATTAGAGCTTTGTAGGTTTACTCAGAGAGATATTGTAAATATTTTATTGAATTTATGCCTAAGTATTTAATTTTTTTGGCTTTTGCTCAGTTTTAATTGGTCTGTCTTTTTTGTGTAGGGTTGTAAGAGTCCTTTAAAAATTTTGGATATTAACTCGTCTCAAATATATGATTTACAAATATTTTCTCCCATTCTGTGAGTTATCTTTTCCATTGCATACATATTTTATACATATATATATACAAATTTACTTCTTTATTTCTATGTCTATTTTTATATATTGAAAACCATGAGTTTGCAACAATCCTGCAATTCCAATCTATCACCATAGGATTTATTCTAGTTTTTCCCCTTTTCCAATGTACACCTCTTTTCTCTAACAATGGGAAAACATGGCTCCTATCACCCTCAATAAATTTATTTTTCCAATCTTTTTTGGGCCAGTGTCCTACTCAGGCACCCTCTTTCTATAAGCCTCAGCTCCTACTGGACCATCCTTTCTCTTTTGACCTCCTCTCCTCTGCCCAACCCATATAATTCTGCCTTCCTGCAAGAGAAAGAAGAGAAAAGAGATGAGAGAAGAGACTTTAAGTAAATAATAGGGCCAGGGATGGTGGCACACACCTGTAATTCCAGCACTTTAGGAGGCCAAGGCAGGCAGATCACTTGAGCTCAGGAGTTCGAGACCAGCCTAAGCAACATGGCAAAACCATGTCTTTACAAAAATACAAAAATTAGTCGGGCGTGGTGGTGTGTGCCTGTAGTCCTAGCTACTTGGGAGGCTGAGGTGAATCACTTGAGCCCAGGAGGTTGAGGCTGCAGTGAGCCGAGATCATGGCACTGCACTCCAGCCTGGGCAACAAAGCAAGACCTTGTCTCAAAATAAATAAATAAATAATACGAATGTGTATGTGATCAGAGCAGAGTAAAATGGATCCATCATATCCATTCTCCTGAATACTATTTCTATTAATCCCTCTTAAGTGCCTACATGGTTATTTTGCTGTCAAATCACTCAGTTGATTCATGTTGAATTTACTTTCAACTATAATCCCTCAGTCTTTTAAATACTTTGCTGTACAATAGACCTTTCCCAATACTCACCTCACATTCTCTATCTGCAGAGTAGAATTTTTAAACAAAAAATTTTTGTTAGAATGATCCTATAATTTCACAAGCTGAGATCATTCAGAGCTTAATTTTTGCTTTCAGTATGTTAAGTGTTTGTTATTCCATCCAGATTTGCGTCATTGGCAACTTTTCTAAGTATGCTGTCTACACCCATATTTAAGTCAGTGATAAAACTGAATGAGGTGAGAGCCAGGGACCACCACTTGAGACTTCCATCATTGTCAGTGATTGTCAAAGGACACACGAAAGTCATGCTCACTTTGAGCAGTCAGAATCTGGGGACTGTCCCACAATGCATATTTCCTCCTGTGATTCTAATGTGCTTCCATGATATCCATACTTCTTCTCCTTTTCCATTCCGCTCTGAGTTGGATCACAATGCTTTTCTAATTGACATTATTAATATAAGAACATCATATCTCTTAGGTCTATGGGGGAAAATAGGTTGAGAATTATCACTCTATTAAATTAGAACTCTTTATACATAATTCAAGTAACTGAAGAGAATTACAATATGTACTTGTCATCTGGGAGCAGTGGCTCATGCCTGTAATCCCAGCTCTGGGAGGCTGAGGTGGGCAGATCATGATGTCAAGAGATGGAGATCATCCTGGACAACATGGTGAAACCCCGTCTCTACTAAAAATACAAAAATTAGCTGGGCACGTGGTGGCGCATGCCCATAATCCCAGCTACTCAGGAGGCTGAGGCAGGAAAATCGCTTGAACCCAGGAGGCGGAGGTTGCAGTGAGCCCAGATAGTGCCATTGCACTCCAGCCTGGGCGACAGAGCGAGACTCCGTCTCAAAAAAAAAAAAAATACTTGTCTTTATGTGCCAAACATTCATTTATTCATTCAATAAATATTTGTTGAGTATCCACTATGTGTTAGGTACTGCTATAGGTGCTAGGGATATAGCAATGAATAAGACAACATACTTGCTCTTATGGAGCTTAGAATTTTGAGTAAAATATATCCCTTGTACGTTTGCCTGCTTCGTTGTTCTTGACTTAGAGAAAAATTCATCAAGTGTAGGCTTTATTAAAAGTCACATTATGACCCTTGAAAGATTTCTTTTTTTTCATTCACAAATATGATTTTATTTAATCCTATTAAGATTCTGAGTTTTGGTGTTATTACACCTGTTTTTATAAAATCTCAGAAATAAGAAGGGATCTTGGAGGTCATATGAGGAATTTCTGACATTTTAACTTTTCTGACTACAAGAATATGAAACTTCTGTTTCCCTCTTTGCTCTGCTTGTCAGAAAACTCAAGTGAATTCTCATGCTCAATGTATATTTGCAACTCTGTGTTTTACTTGTAATTAATAGAACTACAATTATTTCTTAAAGTTAACATTTCAGACTTTTAAAATGTTACTATGTATCAAATGCCACACTGGCTGATTTTGAAAATATTCTCTCTAAATCTTTACAATGATCTTAGAAATATATATTATCCCTATTTTAGAAATAAGGACCCTGAAGCTTCCGTATTTTTTCCTCATAACCAGAAGGCTAATATGTTTGATCCTCTTCATGGCATAGGACCCAAGCAATAAGCTATGGCTTCACTGTACTTGCCTGTGGGGTTTTCCATGTCTTTTCCATGTTATATGTGAGGTCTCCTAGCCTGGAGTTGGGTGACATGGATCCTTGTTATAGATCTTACTGGTTAGCTAAGAAATCTCAACTTCCTTCAGGGTAGCTTATAAACTATTTTAAATAGGGTTACTAACATATGTATAGAAAATCAGGGAAGATTTCATATTTTCCAAAGATCCATACTCAGATATTCAAAGAAAGGACTTTAGACTATTTGCTATCACACTAGGAAAAATTATAAAGTTTGAATTTGTGAGGAAATGTACAGATTATCTAGCACTATAACTAGAACTAATCACAACAATATTAAACATGTTTTTTGAGTGGTTGCTAACTGCCGATCACTGTTCTCTGCAGTTTGTACATATAAATTAATGTAATCCTCATAATGCCTGATGAGATAGGTACAATTATTATTTCCACTTTACAGATCAGGAAACCAGACACAGATAGATTGCCCAGCCTTGGTAAGTTGAGTCAGAGTGGACCCTAAGTAGCCTGGTTTGAGACCATAGGTTCTCCTGTGTATAAGAAAATACAGCCATTTTTAGCAACCATGCAGAGTGAATTAAGCCTTCCTTTTCAGTGCTCCTGTAGTATTTTTAAAAAACATGCTTCTTCTATACAATGCATGTCACATTATATTATTTGCAAACTACTTAAGGAATAGAGCTAGCAACTTATCCTAATATCACGCATAGAGCAGATTTTCAATAAATTTTTAATGGATGATAGAGAATTTAGGCTTAGAAAACATGGCTTTTCCAAGGTCAAAGTGATGGTTTGTGGAAAACTCAGACTAAAAATCCCCAAGTCTTCTGAGCTTCAATCAAGTAGCTGTTCTTTTTTCCTGCATCAAGCTGGCCCACATTTACCACTAGAAAAGTACTGTGTAGCATATATGAACTTCAGAATATTCCTTACAGATTTACATGTGTTGTAATGTTATATGAAAAAGATACATTTTTAATGCAACAGTTCCATGCCTTGCAGTGGCAAAAATAAAAATGGGCTGGGTTTAAAATTAAAATAAACTGGAGCAGTCCAGATTTCTGGTCTGAAAGTAGAGGCTGTCATGTATATTTATTCTAGGTTTACAATATTTCATGTCAAGTTGTGAAATTGAAAATGAGGGAAGAAGCGCTTCTCAAAACATTCTAAGTTAATTTGTTTTAGTCTTTCTTGGTAGTATTTAGAGTAGAGTAGAGAAGTGAGGAGGGCTCACTGAGTCAGGGAACAGAGTGAGTGATCCTATGGACAAGTTTCGGTTGCTCTCAATCGCTCTAAAGACTTTCCTGGGCTGGGGGAGGTGGGAGTGGGAAAATAACCCACATACTCATTGAAAAAAATAAGGTCAAAATGACTGAGTCTGTCTCTAATAGCTCAAGAATTTCTAGTGTCAATGTCCTCCAGCCAAAGGCCATCAAGAAAACACCCGTAGTTGAGTAATTTGGGTTTATTGCTCATTGTAATGAGAGTAAACACACACCATGGAGCTAGTGGGGTATCACACAGGAAGAGGATGTTGGAAAGGACTTATAGGATTTGAACTTGTCTAAAGTGATTTTTGGGAGAGCTCAAGGAAGCAGTGTTTTGCTCTAGATTAGATGCTGTAGAAGCAGGGGTAATTCTTTGCTTAAGTGTGTTAATAAATCTTATCTATAAGGCAAGCGGGATGAAGTAAGGCTGAAACTATTATTGGTAGTGATGCCACAGTCAGTGGGTTTTCTGTCTATAAATTCTACCCACCAGAGCACTTTCTCCTATTATATGATTTCTCTCCACCTCCAGCCTCCTCCTACTTCTTCAATTTTGATGTAACAGTAAGAACAGTTCTCCTCCTTGTGACTCTCCCTGTTCCTTTTGTCATGACACATCCATATTATTGTTCAGATACCAGAGGAAAACTGCCTGTCTCTGATTTCTCTTTTTCCTTTTGTTACCACATGTCATGCCCCAAGTAGTCAAGCCTGCCTTCATAGTGGCCCCAGGATGAAAGCCACTGCTGCCCATATTGGATCTTCCTTGGGTTTGGTGTGTCTGGAGTGTGTAAAGTTGTACAAAGTGCTGGTAGAATGACATGCATGAAAACAGCCACAGGGCAGCCAAGTTATCTGCATTTCTGACACCGACACAGGCGTGCACAAGGAACTGCAATTCAGGAATTATCTGTTAAACTAAAACTCATTAATTACTTGGTTTGTCCAAAAGGAGAAAAATAACGAAAACAAACAAAAAGATGGATGGGATGTGTTTTGTTTTTAATATTCTTCTGACAGTCTATGGAGTAAAAAATATGTACATAAATAAGTTTTATTCTAGTTCGTAGTGTGGAAAATATTTATAAAGAGATAACATTCTTAGACAACATTCTAAGCCTCCCAATGCTGTATTTTTTTAAAGTCTGCAAATAAAAGCAATGCGCATTTGGGGATTGGGGAATATGAGGATGCAGATGCTGGTAGGCAATTCCAGGTGTGATCACCGATCCAATCCACAGGTCCCGCCACAGGGGCCTGGATGACTGAGCACCCACAGGTGCCTCTGACTCATTGGTGTGGGTTGATTCTCCAAAGAAGAAACACTGATCTATTGGGGCCATCAAAATTGAGGCATGAGTCAGATTTCTCCAGGGTTTGACACATTGACAGAATATTCTGATAACTTAATTTCAGCAAAGGTGCTAATGGCTGATAATAGGATCTCTGGTTACTCTCGGATAACATCTACACTTAAATGGGACAAGGCTCTTTATAGTCTTGTGGCCACTGTCCATCCTGTCTCTCTGTCAGTTTCTCTGTCTTCTGCCCCCGGCTTTCACTTCCATGCCACGCACTGGCATTTCCCTCTGCCTGGGAAATTTTTAGAAATGCAAATTCTCAGTTCCACCCTGTATCTATTGAATCAGAAACTCAGGGTGGTGACCCAGAAACCTATGTTAATTAACAAGAGTTCCAGGAGATTCTGATGTGCGCTGAAACTTGAGCTCACTTTTCTAAGCACCTGAGCTACATCAGCACATTTAATCTTCATGGCAGCTCTCTGAGGTAGGTACTAAGATTGCCCCATTTTACGGATGAGAAAACTGAGACACAGAAAGCTAAGCAACTTGACAATGGTTCTAAATTGGGAAGTGGTAGAGCTGAGCTTTGAATCCAGGCTATCTAGCTTAAGAATTTAGTCGTTCTACGACTCAGCTGTTACCTCGTGTATAAATAAATGCTTCTGTGAAGACTTCCGTGATGCCAGTCTCCCAAATTTCACCAAACAGTATCAGTAGTTCCTACATCACTTTCTTCTTACTATGCATGTACTTTTCTTGTCTTTCTATGCCTGGTACCCAGTACCTGCATTGCAATAAACACACTTTGGTATATGAGGAAAGAATGAATAATTAAATTTAATGATTAGTAAATCAGTAAATATTATATCTTGCCTCAGAAGCAACTTTACCAATTTTTCTCAAGAAGTTTAAAATATACAGGTTACTAAATCCTATCTCTCACTTCCCTGAAAGTCTTTAGGAGTAGGACCTGTGAATCTGTATTTTTAATAGTCAAAACAGAAATAAGAACCTGGGTTTAAGAAAAAGTTGTACCCAACATACTGATTCAGCACACATAAAATTCCCACCTTAATTGGCACTTACAATTTCAGAGAGCTTGATAAGACCAAGCTGAGGGCATCAATGGGAAAGGAGGGACTCATCTCATCCTTAAATCCTACCTCATAGGAGAGCTGCTTACCTCGTAACCAACCCTACCTGGAAGAAAGCCTGAATGTGCTTCAGATTTCAGGCATATTATATAATATTCTTTGAATAATATCAACATATGAAATGCCTGCAGTTGGTTCCACCAAGCTGTATATGGGAAGTTGTTTTCCCCCTGGAACAAGCAGTCCTCAGCATATAAATGGGTCATATTCCAAAAATGCATTAGTAAGTTGAGTTGTTTGGATCTCAGAAAACACTTTCCCACAGAAGTAATATTAGAAAAGAGGGTTCCATTCCTCTGCCAAAACACAAAACCTGATTTAGAACACTCTGTCTCTGAAATAGCATTTCAGATGGACTACACGGATATCCATGGGAAATGTGACTGGGTCCCACCCAACTTGGAACTGGGGAAGATGGGAGCACTGTGACTTCTTGGTGAGGCTGGGCTGTGCCAGCAACAGGGACTTGCCTGAGTTCTCCTCCCTCCCCTAACACACACACACACACACACACACACACACACACAGTGGCTACTGGTCATGTGATAGAAAGAGAAAGTTGCCACTCCAAGAAGACTACTTGTGTTCCAATGAAACCTTTCCTCCCTTCAATTGTGCATTCAAGAGCTGCCCCAGACTTGCAGCTCAGAGGTCCACATTTCAGGAATAGATCACCCAGAATGCTGTACTCTAACCTCTGATATCTTCTTACCTGAATTTTGGAAACATTACACCATCTGTAATTTCAATTTTAGAGCAATAGTAACCATCTTCCCTAGTATATCTAGTATAATAATATAGGGATAAACATAGAATAAGTGGCATGAATAAAATGGCTGCTGATAAAGTGGAAAAGAGACCCAAATGTCTAGTTTTCCTTGGCCATCAATTAATTAGCTGTGTGACAATGGGCTAAATTCTCTGGGCCTCAGTTTTCTTATTTGTAAAATACTGGGGAAGATAAGTGATTTATATAATCTATAACAGTTTTTTTCTAAATTTAATATTCTAGAATTCAATAAAAATAGTTCTACCTGCTCCCTGGTGAGAAGACTGCTAGTCGGTTATTCTCAAAATTTTTCCACACTTGGCAAAAAAACACTGAAACCTCATCTCAGGCCCAAAGATTCATCAAGAAGAACCAAGGCTGGTAGGTTAAAGTTTCATTTCATTCTTATTAAATTAAATGTTATTTCATTCCATTCTTACTTTCCACAGCCAGACTTCACTTGGGCAATGCTCAATGATTTTAAGCCTTGTACTCAATTAGACATTTGTCAGCACACAGCAAGTTAAGGATTGACGTGGCAAAATAGTGATAATAATTTGTCCAAATTTTGACATGGAAGAAAAACAGAGGAAAAGAATAAAAGAATATAAAAGAATTTGAAGTTATCTCAGAAGGAAACCTTTCAAAGTAATCAATATACTTAATCTTAAAATGCACCATCATAGACTTGAATTTATCTGAGAGCAAAATGTATTGTTTCTTTGACAGGAACCCCCCCAACTAAAGGCAATACTTTCTAGAGGAAAAGAAGTGATGGAATGTGGCTACTGGCAACCAAATGGTTTGGGATTCATAATATCTGATAGAATTTAAGCCCAGGTACTCCATTTCAGCTAGTAGTTTAGTATGTTTTTGTGATGTGCTGAGGATGCATCTGGAGTTGGCATTAGGACCTTTCAAGAAGGGGCAATTAGTTTCCGTTGCCATATATCTTTAATGGGATACAGTTTTCTGGCCGGCATAAGAAAAGAAACTTCTGCTTCCACTCCCTTAAAACAATCCAAAAGCCAATTCCAAACAAACAAAACAAAGTAAAAACTATCCCAAATAATACACAACAAAAATTCCCCAAGCCACGACATTTTCCTAGACAACTGTATAAGAAGACTAGGGAATTATTGGGGGTGGGGAGAATAAGGAAGTCTGGTTCTAAAACCTCTGACATTTCTGGTCTCATAACCAACAATGTAATCTAAAAGACAGTGTTTTATAGGCCTCAGACAGTAACGTGAGTGTTTTATATGCATTATTTATATTAACCCTTAAGACAACCTAGTGAAGTATGTGCTATTTCCACTTTGTTTAGTAAGTGCTTATACTGCCATTTGTAGAAGAAAAATCTAAAAAGACAATGGGAAAATGGCCCTGCCAAGAAAGACAGAACTGAGTGCACTCTCAGTTCCAACCACTCAAACAGCACTGTTTAACTATACTGGTAAGAGCCTGGGATTCCAATTCTTGCTCTACCACATCCTATGACCTCAAGGAAGTTACTGAATTTCCTTATATATAAAATGGCAATAATAATAGTGCCTACCTTTCAGCTTGTTATATTTTCCAATAAGAACCTAACCATAATGGACCTAAAACAGCACCTGCCAGATGATAGTATTCAATGACTGTTAGACAGCATTTTACCTGGTTCTGCAACTCCCTGCATTCCCACACACCAGAAGACTGCCTACATCTAGGCAGATCACAGGGATCATATATAGTCCTGGATAAAATCAGAACACTGGAAACAATGCCTCCTCATTCTCTAAGAATAGGCCTTGATTCTCAAGGCATAGTCCCTGGATAAGCAGCATCAACATCACCTGGGAACTTGTTAGACTGCAGTGTCAGGACCCATCCCAGACCTCCTGAATCAGATTGCACATTTTAACAACATCCCCAGGTGATTCGTGTGCACATTAAATTTGAGAAGTTCTGCTCTCGGGCACACACAGGGTAGTAATTCTCTCTGGCCCTCTGACAGTGCATAAGCTCCATAGCTCTCAAATACCAGGAGAAAGGCAGAACTTGTAGTGCTCATAATATCACAAGCTGTTGGGCCTTCCTGTGCCTATCCCATTCTGCTGTTGTTAGTTTAGCGCATCCTTCATCATATAATCCACTTGGTAAAAAACTATTATTCAAGACTGAACTCAAGCATCATGGAGACTCTTACTGTCTTCCTCCTCCCACTTCAGGAGGAATTTCCCACTTCCACATTTATTTCCCAACTGAACAATGGCATTGAAACTTCTTTGACTAAATCAATGGTAAGAAATATATTCCTGTTTCTCTTTCTCTCTCCTTCTCTCTGTCTTTCTCACACACATACAACCCATATGTTACTGAAATGAAAGTTTCATGAAAGAATATTTTGATTTAGTGTGTGTGATGGACTCAGATATTTTCAACATTACTCTGTTCCATTTCATGTATTGCTGTCTGCAAGCTGTAGAATTAGTTTAAGTATCACTTATGGGTAGTGACGGGCAATTTGTAAAGCCATGTACATAGATATTTCTTAAATAGGAACTATAACACTAGACTGATGATTTAGTCTCATATATAGTTTCCCTTCTACATAGAGAACATGGCTTAGTGCCTGGCACATACAGGGACACAGCATTTTTTTGTTGAATGAGTAATGAATGGATGGAAAGATCTCGTGATGAGCTATTTTTGCAGCCTCTCATTCTCCTTTTAACTCTTGGCCCTGCTACCATACTTAATAAAAAAAATGAGGGCCTGTTTATGCAATAATTTATTAGCCACTAACCAGAACTATAAACCTATGATAATAAATCTCTATCCTTACAACAGGAATTTTCTAATGAAAAGTGGTTCTCTCAAACATTGTGTTGAATAGTAAGAAGAAAGAGAAAAATTGTGAGTTCAAAGGACAATAGTTCTGAGCATTTTGGGAATTTATTGTTCATTGCTAATATTTTATTAGTCTCCCCATTGTAAATTAAATGGAGCTCGAGTAGCTATAACTGGGAACATCCTGTGCCAGGGAGATGCCAGCCTGCCCTTTGAGCCTCGCCATGGTGCTCTGCCAGTTCTCCTCCATTCTTTCTTTCAACGCCTCTGCTCTTTCAGTGTGAGAGCACTTGGGTGAGGTTTAGCATGGGGAAAAATGACGATCAACCACATTCACTTATCATTTATATCCCAGGCTTGGATGTGACACTCTAGTATGTGAAACCGGAAGAAGTTTGAGATGAGGTGTCAGGACCTTCAGTTCTCTTTTAGCAAAAGTCTCACAGCCTCTGCATGCTGCCCTTCCTCCATTTGCAGGAGGTGAATGGAAAAACAGAAGCTCTGAAAAATAAGTCTGAAAAGAACAGCAACTATTCCAGTCTTACCCTTCACCATAACACACTAGTTAAAAAATTTTTTAAGCCACCTAATACTCCTTTCACATCTTTGCAGCTGATTCTAAAATACTGCCTTTAGATAGGGCACATGAGGGTCTGACTGGGTTTGAATCATGGCTCCTACAAGCTAAGGGACATGAAGGCTGCCTGTCTTTTCCTATGCATAAAACAGAGCTACTAATAGTACCTGCCTCATAGAGTATTTGTAAGGAAAAAAATGGCATAATAAATATAAACTTCTTAGAATTGTGTCTGGTGCATAGTAAGAACTTAGTAAATCCTGGCTATTTTTAATGTTATTATTATATATAAAAACTCTCTCTCTCTCTCTCTCTGTCTCTCTCTATATAGATATATATATGATTCCTTTCTTACCACATTTAGACAGTTAAAGTAATAAACTGTCTTCAAAGTAAAATGCTACACATACTGCGTATTGTGGTATCCTAGATTGGATCTTAGAACAGAAAAGGGCATTAGTGGAAAAGCTAATGACATCTGATTAAACTCTGTAGTTTAGTTAATTTAGAAACAATGTCAAGTTGTTAGTTTTGACAAATATATGAAGGTTGTGTGAAGTTACAACTAAGAAAACAGTGAAGAGTGTATAGCAACTCTCTGTACAATCTTTACAACTTTTCAGTAAATCCAAAATATACCAAAATAAAAATGTTATTTAAAAATATGCCACATGTAGTTCTTGAGCATATAGCAAATACTAGGTTGTGCTAGACAGCATGAAAAGATCAAGAGAGAAGGGAAAAAATGGTTTGTCTTCAGGGAGCTTACCATCTCAAAGTGAGATCAGGACACCAGTGAATTTATAACAAACTGTAAAGATATAATAAATGTCTTAACAGAAGTAGAAACAAACTCTTGACAGCTTTATATGAAGGACCAGCTACATAAATATTCTTTTTTCTCCATGGTTAAATCTGTTGGTTAATTATTAATGAATCACAGCTTCATAATTCCTGCCTCCTGGGGTGGTTACTCTTCCTGGTTGATATTTCAGTGGGGGAATTCTCTACATGTTGGAGGACTGATTCCTGGCTGATGTAAATGTAAACTTTATTCATTTTTTAAATGTTTTAATAAGCTGAGGGGTGCAGGAACAAAGAGCATGGACCTTGGAATCAAGCAAAACTGAGTTCAAATCTAGGTTCTCACCTCTTTGGGCAAGTTAATTGAGCCTCATTTTATATTTTAGCATAAGGGAAAGAATATTGAACTTGCTGGTTGTTATAATGATTGATTGAGATAGGTCATAAGGATCCCTGGCCTACGATAAGTAGGATTTATTATCAATGTTGTCAGTAGAAACTATCCACTAGGTGGGTAACCATATTGTTGACCTGGCAACCTGAGCACTTACCCAGTCTACATGTACTCACTTCACTTATCTAAGACCTTATTTTGGGTGGTTCAGGGTTGTCTTTGCTCAGTGGAGAGGGTGGCAGACCCTTATAGGGGAGGCTAGCATAGATTGAGGCTTCATTGTGTAGGATTTGGAGACCATCTGCCTGGCTTTAAAGCTGGCCTTTCTACATACCAGCTTGCTACCTGTGTGACACTGGGAAATTGATTTAACCTATCAAGGCTCTGTTTCCCTGTCTGTAAAATGTGAATGCCAACTCCTAAGTCATAGAGATGCATTACAAGGTGTTCACATACAAAAAGTCTCTAAGACAGAGCTTGGCACATGGCTACCCAGCAATAAATAATAGTAATCACTATTAGCTATTATTTAACAATCATTCCTTCTTTTTCCTGGATGCTCAACATCCCATTTTGTTCAGAAATAAGGATGCAAGGTGTTCAGGGAAGGGAGGCTGATGCTTTCTTCCAGCCCCAGGGGATGACCCACAGTTGGTATGAACCAATCTTAATAATTCCTTCTGTCCCAGTTTAGGCATGGGTACGTGGTTGATGTCTGGCCAATGGAACTTAAAAAGAAATCTTCTGGTGGTTTCTAGGGAAGCTTTTTCTCCTTAAGTTAAACAACAACAACAACAAAAAACGCACAGGAGAGCCCTTTGGTTCCTGTGTTAAAAGTCATGCTATCATGAGGGGATGTGATGACTGTCATCGTACAACCATGACAGGAGCCAGGAGAACTACAGAGAGGCTGTCTTGGGGCCCAGACATCAACAGGTTTCTGAATCATCTACTTTTAGACATCTTGTTATTTAAGATCATGAATGTCCTTGTTGTTTAAGCTACTTTTAGTCAGGCTTTATTTTACTTGCAGCCAAAGACAACCTAACTAATACTGGAGTTCACAGAGAATGAGAAGTAGTTATTATTATCCCAGTTTTATGGGTGAGGAACTAAATTTCAGAGATAGTCAACTAATTTTCCACAGGATTATTCAGCTAGTAAAGTGCAGAGAATGAGGGAGAGGGTGAATAAAAGAGTTTTTTTTATCTCTTTCCAATGAATATTTTTTGGCCAACCATTTACTTAAAACATATCTATTGAGCCTACAAAGCAGCCCCATAGGCCTTGTGGCATTTCCTGGCAACAAGGCTTAGGTGGAGCTTCCAACGAGCAGGGTGAGGTGAGCATCTGTCCAGAAGCTGGCACTGCAATGTATGTATTTTTAGGTGTTCAGGGAAAGGTCGGCCACTGGATAAGTTAGGGACACGTCTCTAGTGTGATGAAACATTTCCAAGAAGGCTGAGTTGAGAAGTCTGCTTCCTACATATTGGAAAAATCACAGAGTACAAAAGTTGTTTAGTAATTAATGATTAAATTCAGTATTAGTCTGAGGAGGCACTTGTTCTAATGCCAGCATTTCTCTGTAACGTAAAACGTCAGGGTCAAGTAGGAAAGAAACAGTTACCAAGTGTGAGTGCTTTTCTTCCTTTCTTGGTTTGGAGTACTTTCCTGTATCTCTATCTTTAAGAATAACTTGGATCTTCCAGCCTGCTTGTGCTTTTCCATTTCTTCATTTACTCATTTTTGAATTTATTCACTTATTTAATGAATATTTTAAGGTGGCTATTATTTCCTAATCAAGTTGGGGAGAACAGTTATAAACACTCACAGATGATTAAAACCAAGTATAGTATTATTACAACAGCTACAATTTCCTGAGATACTTTATATACAGTATTATTAATCCTCTAAACTATTTTTTCAAGGTAAGCATTATTACTTCTAACATTGTGGCTGTGAAAACTAGGTTTTGGAGAGGTCAAAGCAATTTTCCACAGGTTTGTACTGCTTATTAAAGTGCAGAGCTGGGTTTGAACATGGGTCATTTGGACTCCAAAGGCTTATCTTTTCTGCAGCCTGAGAATGAGGAGCACAGTAAAGAGAGGCGGTGTTTTGGGCCGAATCATGGAGTGATAGATATGAACATGGAGTGAAGCTCAGGCAGGGATCTAACCCAGCACAAACTGTTCAGTGGAAATGAGAAGGCTATGTGGAAGATAGGAAAGAAATGATTCTGTGTGGATAATAGGGACAATGAGAGGGAAGCCAAAAAGGAGTGGTCAGCTATGCAAAGATATCTAGGGTTAACTCACATGATCACACATCACTGCCAGTTGTTATATAATAGAGAATAAGCCCATTATTTTCTGAGAGATGGAGAGAAGAAAGAAGGCAAAATGGAAGGATGTACACCAGAGGGGCCACACTGCTAGCAGTTCAAGGACTCAAGAAGGTCTAAAGATGTGAATTCGTTGGTCAACATAAATTTGATGCTAATACTTAATAAGGAGATTTCTCATAAAATTCTGCATTTACAATGTCTCTTGAAAACATTTAGATTTTCTGCTTCAGGCTTTTTTGGAGCCCTCACTTCTAGAGAGCAATTGGTAGCCAGGAGCTGAATAATGACTGGCATTTTTAAATGGCAACTGGTCCACTTACGCCCTAGTGTCTCACTCCCAGCCTTCTTCATGCATCTATCATATTTGCCTAGACCCTGCTGGTATCTGAGTTTGCTACCCCTGATAATCTCAAAGTATCAGCTGTAGACCTCTCTGAATAGTGTGATTATTGCTGACTTTTAAAAATATTTACTTAACTACATTTTCTAAATTTCCTACAATTACTGTGTATTGCTTTTATAATATGAAAAAATGTGAATGTTATTTTTTAAACTATCAATTCCACAAATATTGAGGGAGGAGCTGTGGCTTGGCAGGAGTCCTGTGAAAAGATCCAGGGGTTTTATTGAAGGCAGACACAGTGTGAGCCAAGATCATGACACAGCAGCTAGAAAACAAAACAAAACAAAACCTCAACAGATCACTGGAAGCAATGGCCTCAGTGCTCTGCATGGGTCAGGCCTCTGCTGGAACATAAGCCATATTTTATTGGAGAAAATAATAAACTAGAGAGTGTTTGCTGCTGGGAAACCAAGATAGAAGGAGTCTAGAAGTCAAGTTATATAAGGAACAGTTAGGAGAAAATGGACATTTTTAGCTTGGACTTCTTTAGAAAAACCAGAAACCTGTGATAGCTATCTTCAGCATTGGGAAATGTGAAATGTGGTCAAGACAGCATCGATTTACCCAATGTCAATGTAGAAAGCCAGAAAGTACCAGTGAGAGCAACATGGAAGGAGACCCCACTTTCACATAAAAGAGGGATTTAATAATACTAATTCATGCAATAGTGAATAGTGGGTTACCTCGTGCATGGGAAAGTTCTACTTTATGAGAAACCTTTGGGCAGAGACTGTATGGCAGCCTGTTTCAGGTGGATGTTTAGGTCAGACAAACCTCAATGTGCCCTCCAAAACCTGGGCTTCTCTCTTCCTTTGACTGGGTTCAGGATACTGACAACTATCCAAGTGCAGACCACTGGGATGCAGCCAGGAAAGGTCAATGCCTGTCAACCTTCACGAAGACATGAAGCATGACTGCCAATGGTTACTCTGCCTCACTCTCCCCAAAGTCATTTTCAGTGGTAAGGCCAAACCCAGAGTGTTTTCCAGAAATCCACGTAAGTGCAAGGAACATCAGCTATATTTGTGTGGAAGCGTGGAAGTGCTGTCAACACTCCTGTGGGGAAAGGGCTCAGGAACTCACATTCTGTTAAGCCAGGGTTTATAGTAGCCATACTGCCAAGAAAACAATAGTCCCCAGGTTTAGACAGCATTAGATATTTGCTTCAGTGATCAGAATTCAGACTTAATTTAAACCTATATCTTCAAATCTTATATTTTTAAGGTTCTGGGTCCTGTAGCCAAGTAGTCTGTCCTTGAATGAGGACAGATCTCAAAGCTCCTGACGGATTACCAATGCATTCTCCTTCTGATATAAGGAAGTGAATCAAATGTGAGAGACCCCTGCTAACACCCCCTCTAAGTCTAAGCAATTTTTCTGGAGAAGCACTGGACAAATAAAAATGTTCTGATAGTCGTATCATGAAACTATGGGAGAGAGGCACATTGTGTTAGACATTGTCCCCATACAAAATACCTTAAATCACCAAAATATAAATTCATTAAATTTATGGATCAGAATGTAAAGAGCTGATTTCATCAATTTTTGATATTTCTATTACATTTTAATATTATGTATCATATCACCCATATTATATATATATGCACTCTATGGAGTGCAGTCTGTGTAGGCCAGGCCCTGTCTGAGCATCTTATGTGTAGCCTAGTATAGTTCACTAGAACTCTATGAGGGAAGCACAATTAGGAGGAAAGTGATGCACCCAGAAGTTAATGACTTGTCTGAGGTTACAAAATTAGTCAGGTGACAGGATTGGACCCTATGCAACTGGCTCCTGAGCTGTGGGAAGAACCCAAATCCATACCACTGGTGCTCCAGCTGCCACCTCCTCCAAAGGCTCACCTGCATTGCATCATGCTTTCCTTCCCCAGCAGACACCCCTGGGAAGCACTTCCTCCATGGAGGGTGACCATCCACTCTCTCGCCTGGCAAGGGGCTGAAGTCTCTCAAATAGCTGGAGGAACACACAAGTGCTTTGGTCAGATCGTGACTAAATTTATAAAAGTATTCAATGCACGAGCTCAAAATCTTTTCTGCTCTCTGGATAAAGTACAACAATTTCTTTTTCTATAAATACACATGAAATTTAAAATGAGGGAAAATAATTTAATACTTTATTTTATAAAATTAAGTAATCAAATTCCTCCTAAAAGGAGAACAGAGCCAGATTTCTCAATGTTGTTAATACTATTTTTAGTACTTTAAAAGCTCAATATACAATCTCTTGACATTTTCTAATTTTACTGCTTGAATATTTAGAATAGAAAATTACATTTTTTCATGTTTTCATTTTCTTTATGGACACATTTGAAAGACATTTAAACTTCAAACTGCCAAATTTGCCCTTATTGGTTTAGTTCTTTTCCAGGTAATACTAGGACATTTGTAAGTGTTCATATAAATAATTATGTGAAAAATGCTCCCCATATTGTTAAGTGCAAAAGACGAGCTATAAAGTTCTCTATGGTATTATATATTTTTTGGTAAAATGAATTAAAATATATATAAGTACATACAGAGAGGAGGAGAGGGAGAGAAAAAATCAAATTCAAGAAAATCAGAATATTAACAGTGATTATAACTGAGGACTTTATATCTGAGCATTGAGAATTTGGGATATTTTTAATTCTTTATTTTTCCTTGCATCTGTTTTCTAAACTTTCTGAATTACTTTGACAATGAGAAAATAAACATACTATTCTTATAATAAGAACTAACATGTATTAGGTGCCAAGTGCTACCGTAGGCGCTCTACCTATATTAATTTGTTGTAATTCTAACATCAACTCTTTGACATGGACAGTGTTATTATTCTCACTTTACATATGAGAAAACCGAGGCAGAGGGTGATTCCATAGAGCCAGGCGTCTGGGTTTCAAACCTGTGTTCTGAACCTTCCAGTGCCTGGACTTAATGAAATAGTAAGTCCCCCACTTTCATTAAGTCCATTAAGTCCCTACCATATAAGATGCCAACCCCTATGCTCTCTGTTTCAATTTTTTGTTTGAAATCCTTTAACCTGGCACCAGCCATAACCTCCTGTTGGTCAGGCAGTCTCTTCATATCTCCTGGTTATTTGGCTTACAATTACTGTGAGAAGCAGAACACTCAGCTATAAAAAGGTAACTAACGTCACAGAGGAGCAGATGCCAAGGTCCAAATTTGAGCACTTCAGGGTCAGAAGAGGGGTTGATGGCTGAGTGCTCAGGGATCCTTCAAGAGGAGGAGGCTAAGACCAGGCCTCAGAAGCTAGAGAGGTCAATGTAAAAGAAGATTAGCTTAATAGCTGTTGATGGCAACTTGGTTTTCAAAACAGTATATGCATTAATTATCATTCAAAAAATTCTGAATTATTTTCAAAAATAATTTTAACAATCTTTTTTTTTTCTTGAGGTGGAGTCTCGCTGTATTGCCCAGGCTGGAATGCAGTGGCATGATATCTCAGCTCACTGCAACCTCTGCCTCCCAAGTTCAAGCAATTCTCCTGCCTCAGCTTCCTCAGTTGCTGGGATTATAGGTATGTGCCATGATGCCCGGCTAATTTTTATATTTTTAGTAAAGACGGGGTTTCACCATATTGGCCAGGCTAGTTTCAAACTCCTGATTAACATAGATTTTTAAACTGAGATAGAAGTTTTCCTGCATATAGCTGCCCAATGGTTCTATGATGGATACCATCCCAATGAGCCATTTGCCATTAAACTTTCTAGCACAATAAGAACTATTAGTCTCGGTCATGGTCTTACCTAAAACTGCAGGAGTGTTACATACAGCCTTTGGGTACTCTAGATAAATACAGTTGCCTGAGGTGAATAGACTGGAGTCTGATCTGGTTTTGAATATATATATCTATATATTCAGTATATATTATATATATTTATATTCACATATAAATATATAGAACAAATTCTTATTCATTACCAAGAAAATCAGAAAGATTAGAACATACAGAAAAGCGCAAAGAAAATAGAGATCACCATAACCTTACAATTCAAAGATATCCACTGTTGATGGTTTTAGTGTATTTAGTTTCAATTCTCTCCCTTAACCAGTCTTAAGTTAATGCTATCAGGCAGTCCACTCATATACTTAGAGTATAGCTTACAGTTTCCATGAGAAGGCAGAATGCTCATTTACAAACCCCCCTCACGCTCCCCCCAACCCTCCCCATCTTTCAAATTCTGTATCCATCTATCTATATACTGATTTCTCTTTACATCCATCCATTATCTATTTTTCTATATATCTAACAAACATATGGTGTCTTCCCTCCCCCAAGATTCATTGGGGTATAATTGACAAAATAAAAATTGTATATATTTAAGATGTACAATATGATGATTTGGTATATTTTTGCATTGTAAGATGATTACCCCAAGCAAGCTAATTAACATATCCATCACCTCACCTGATTACCACTTTTTGGTAGTGAGAACACTTAATATCTACTATCTTAGCAAATTTAAAGTACATAATACAGTATTATTAACTGTAGTCACATGCCATGCAATAGATCCCCAAAATTTACTCATCTTATGACTGAGAGTTTGTACCCTTTGGCCAACATATACCCATTTTCCCCATCCTCTAGCTCCAGGCATCTCCTGGCTCCTACTCTACTCGCTGGTTCTGTGTGAGTTCAACTTTTTCATATTCCACATACAAATGAGCTATTGCTGTATTCATCTTTCTATGTCTGGCTTATTCCACTTAGCATAATGTCCTGTAGGGTCATCTCTGTTGTCACAAATGGAAAGATCTCCTTTTCTAAGGCTGAATAATATTCCATCATATACATAATATATTTTTTCTTGATCCATTTATTTGTTGATGGACACATGTTGATTCCACGGCTATTGTGAATAATCCATAAGGGTGCAGATATCTCTTCAAGATACTAATTTCATTTTCTTCATTTTATTTCATTTATATACCCTGAAGAGGGATGACTGAATCATGTAGTAGTTCTACTTTTAATTTTTTGAGAGACCTCCATATTGTTTTCTATAACAGCTGTATCAATTTGCATCCTTGCCAACAGTGTGCAACAGTTCCCTTTTCTCCACACCCTTGCCAACACTTTCCCCACACCCTTACCTCTTGCCTCTTTGATAATAGCCATTCTAACAAGAGTGTGGTGATAGCTTGTTGCGGCATTGATGTTCATTTCACTCCTTTTAAATTTATTTGGAAATAACTTCAAATGTATAGAAAAGTTGTAAGAATGTGACATGCATAAAAAGGGATCCTATTACATATTATGTTTCATAATATGTTTATTTAATAATCTAGAAACTCTCCTCACATTCAGGCTTCTTGCTTCTTTTACAGTTTAATGTGAATGTTAATGAGTGTTTCATTATTTGGAGCTAAAACTAATTTATTTATCCAATCCCAATCTGTCCCTTCCTTTCTTCTTCCTTCCCTCTCCTTTCCTTCTTTCCTCCTTCCCTCCCTTCCTCTCCCCCCTCCTTTCTTCCTTCTTTCTTTCTTTCCTTCCTAGTTTAACTAAGAACTAGAGGAAACTATTTTTACAATACCATATTTTAAATTTGGAGATAAGATCCCAAACATTTCATTGAATTTCTTACTATCAAACTTCATATTTTAAGAGAAAGTGAACCCAACACTTTGGAGGTTTTACTATTTGGAAGCAGTGAAGCTTCTTCAGTTATCATCTCCTTAATTGTTTTTCTTTCCCTACCTGATCTCTGAAATACCTCTACCATTTAAAATTTCAGTTTTAAAGTTTCTTACTACTATTACTAACTTACCCAACCTGGGTTTCATTCTAAGAATTCCATAACTTTCACTTTTCTTTCTATTTCATATCTATTTGAACTAAGCAGAGAAGCTATATAAAATATATTTTATGATTGCAAGACATTGAATTATAGGCATTGCAATAGCGTCTCCAATATACATGTTCCCCTTCTTCTTTAATAAAATAACTCATTTTTTTCTGGACAAATTACCGTCCAGTTAAAGTATAACATTTCCAGGTATCTTCTGTAGCAAGGTAAAGCAATGCCAGTACAGTTTGACCAACGAGAACTGAGTAGAAGTGTGCTACTTCTAGGAGACCCTTAAAAGGAAGGAAGTTGGCCCTTCTTTTGCCTTTCCTTCTTCTCGTGAAGGGAGTTCAAACAGCCATCTTGCATTAGAAAGTGAAAGCCATGTGCTAATAATGGTGGAGCAGTAGGGAGAAGATTCAGTTCCTACTGCCCTGGAGACACTGCCATTGACTATCTCAGGACCTCTCTTATGTGACAGACAAAGATATTTATATTTTACTTAAGAAATTATTTTGTAAAATTTAAAATGATATGTGGCCAAATCTCATCCTATCTAATACAGCTATTACATGCAAATATGTGTGTGTGTGTGTGTGTGTGTGTGTGTGTGTGTGCGCATGTAAAGTTCAGGGGTGAAGAAAGTCTAGAATATTCAAAGAAACAAACTTATTTCCAGTCTTGGGAGCAGGCTATGCACCACAGTAACAGTCAAGTCATCTTTTATACATACTATATAGTTATATATGTCATTCTATGTATACTATATATATATATAATAGATGTATTTACTTTTGAGAATGCTGGAAAATATTTTCAAGTGTTAGAATTTTATAATAATTTTAGAGTCTGGGTCATATTTTAGTTTTTTGGGGCCTTTAATGAAGTCAAAGAAGTAAGCTCATTGGACCTTCTGATGGTAGATGACATTTTTTTATCTTATTTGTACCCCATACTCTTCATTGAATCCCTCTTTTCTTTATGACAGCCTTCTAGGTTCAGTGTTTCCACTTTGTTCTCAGGATTGTAAGGAACCTCAGAGACGTTAAGGGAACTTTTTTCTGAGATCTAACATCTAAGAAGAAACAGGCAGAAATAAGATTCTATTCCCTCCCCCAATCATTCATAAAGGAACACACATTTCCTGAGTATTTAGTATGTAATGTACACATTGCTGTGCAAAACACAAATGAAAGCTAGAACAAACGTTTATCAAAAGGAGGCAGAAGGCTTAGAGGAGATACAAACTAAAGGACAAAAAAAAAATATGGACATAAGATACCACACCAGATTCACTCTCAGAGCCAGCAAATTCCAGATAAGAGTGTAAAGTGTGGGATGAATCTCACCAGGATGGCTGCACTGGGGAAGCTGCGCAGCTGGGCCTGCGAGTAAGGATGGGGTTGAAATAGGAGAGGATGGATGTTTCATGGAAAATCTTATTGGGATAAAAATATGGAAGTGGGAATGAGATCAGCATGGGTGTGAGAGAGTGAAGAAATTGCCTAAGCAGATTGTGGGAGCAGATCCACCAATGCTGAGGAATCAGGTAGAGCTACAGGGTGAGGCCTGGTGTGCAGGACCCTGAGACTGCAGCAGAAGGTTCGAGGCAAGGAACCCATGGTGTCCAGAGATACCTCCTTCATTTATGGTTAAGGAACCAAGGCATTTTCATTTCCTACTCTTTAAATAAAATGGGCATTCCTTGTTGACTCAGGTTTATGATTAAAAAAAGAAATTGACTGGCTTAGAGGTTTTAAAACCTTCCAGACTTTGTTTATACGGGGAAAGATTTTTCAAAGGTCAAACTTGAACTGCTGTAATCACCTTTATATATCCACGTTCAGTATTATTCTAGTTCCATAAACAAGCTTAAAATAGGAGTTGATAATACCACCAGATTTTAGAAGGGGAAGAGCTTCACATTTCTCTATATCTACAGCCAAACGCATTTTTTTCAAGCAGGGTCAGTATTTCTGGAGAAACTTTGCATTTTAGGGAATGGGTTTAAGCAATTCACCAGAAATGACTCCAATTCTTTTTTTATGTAGAGTCAAGAATGGGGCTGTAGGAGTATATACATTCACATGAAAATTTGCTTACAAATATTATACAAAAAATAGCATACTAAAATAGTAGTATAAAAATAGTAAAATTCCATTTTTAGATTAAAATATGTTTATAATATTTTTAATATTATAATATGCATAGGAAGGATACATGGAGTATACAGCTATGGTTTTCTCTAGGGACTTGAAGATGGCTTTTCATTTTCCTTTTTGTGCTTATCTATGTTTTTAAATATTCCCACAAGAAATATGTATTCTTTGTGCAATTTTTCTTCAGGTTAGTATCTAAGGACATAAGAATTGGGGCATACATGGGGTGCTAAAAAATGGTTGTGTTTTAGGGCAGGATCAGAAAGGGATTTTATTGTTATGGGAGAGAGATAGGAAAAATAATGCCAATAATTTTCTTTAAAAGAATGACATGACAGGAAAATTATAACCCAGCGGTTCTCATGTATCTATGGTTATGATGACTTTGGATAAGTTACCCAAACTTCTGTGGGCCTTATTCTCCCACATATAAAATGAAGACCTGGGTACTGTTTTTTATTATTATTATTATACTTTAAGTTCTGGGATACATGTGCAGAACGTGCAGGTTTGTTAGTCCTGGGTATTCTTAATGTCTCTTCTAGCTTGAAAAAAATTACTATGACTGATACCTTTCTCAATAGTCATGGAACTTGAAGTAACTTCACCCACCTTTCCACCTCATACTGAAAGAATGTTCTGATTCTCACCCACAAGCCCAGAAAAAATACATATTATCTAAGAGATGAACTTAGCCAGTCAAGTGCAGCCACTAGGATTCCCTTATAACCCAAAAGTTTTTTAGGCCCTAGGATAAACTCAACTGCTACAATTGCTAGGGAAAAGTCAATTACTGGATTTTCTACTTTCAGGCAGAATTAGACTTTCCTGTGCAAATTCCCTTTCCCTTTTGTTTCAGCAAAGTTCCTCATCCTTGGATGTATGCGCCAGTGGATTGCGCTTTGCCTTGAGGACACTGTTTGGCAAAGTTTAGTTCACAAGATGAGTAGATAATGGGAAATCAGTGTCTCTACCCAGCACCTTTTAATATTTTTTCCTTATAACTTTTCTCAATTGTTATTATATCTGCCACTTATCATACTAAATCTTCCCAATCTTCAAAGTTTAGCATTCAGTTTCCCCAGGAAGTGTTATCCAAACTATTTTTTTCCACGGTAACCACTCCCCTGTAGGAGTTTTCATGCACTTATTTCCAATCCCACACAATTGAACACCCATGCTATCCTCTTGTCTATGTTATCATCTACTTCTCTGTGCAAGCCTTTTTACTCTAGCTGGAACATGAAGACCTCAATAACAGAGACAAATTCTTTAACTTTTCTCACTGTCTAAGTAATGCCTGGTATATTGTTCAGGTCAGAGAAGATGGTGATGGTAAAAGACAATTTTGATTGATGAAAGTCACCTATTTTCTTTTACATTTTTATTTTTATTTTTTATTTTTTGAGATGGAATCTTACTCACTCTGTTGCCCAGGCTAGAGTGCAATGGTGCCATCTTAGCTCACTGCAACCTCTGCCTCCCAGGCTCAAGCAGTTCTCCTGTCTCAGCCTCCCGAGTAGCTGGGATTTCAAGTGTGAGCCACCACATCCGTCTGATGTTTGTATTTTTAGTACAGACGGGATTTCACCATCTTGGTCAGGCTGGTCTCAAACTCCTGACCTCAACTGATTCCCCCACCTAGGTCTCCCAAAGTGCTGGGATTACAGGGGTGAGCCACCACACCCGGCCTGAAAGTCAACAATTATTGATCAAGTTTACTTTTGCCAGGTATTGGAATCCAATATAGTGCCTGCAGCAGGTATAGAAAAAGACCAACACATAAACCTAAAGTTTCAATCTCATGAATTTTGTGATTCACAAAAAGGGGGTTTTGCCTCTACCATCACAAATACCAGCTCACCTCTCTCCTGATACTCCAGTAGTAGCCTTGTGAAGACTGGAATAACTTGGGCTTCTTGTAAGACGTAACATGAAGCAAATCAGTAGAAAAGTAGCAAAAAAGCAAGATATCTGAATGCCTTGAAAAATCAGAAAAGAAAGAAAAGGTCATGGATTTTGGGCTATGATAGAATTAGAACACTGAAAGATGTCTTAGAAATAATCAGTGAAGTCATCATTTTACAGAAGAGCAAAGTAAGGCTCAGGGAGTAACTTGCCTAAGGTACATAGGTGGTAGAATCAACACCAAAATTATGTCCCTGGCCTCTGAAGTCCAGGATTCTTCCTAATCTGATCACAATTGATTTTTAATACAGCATTCTAATGAAAGAGATGCATTAAATAACTGTATTCATTTTCTACCAGCAAGCAAAGTGTCCTAGAAGAAGGAAGAATATGCAGTGGAATGATCCAACTCCCCTAGTTCCCATAATGCACTGCTTTCCTCTCTTCATGCCAGTAGTATGGTTCCATTTTTATATCCCACAGTTCTAAAATCAACACTAAGATTAAAACTAAACAATCAAACCAAAAGAACATACCACTATTTCAACTTTTGGTTAATATTAGGAATGACTCATGAGGTAATTCCTGAGCACTTACATTATGTGATATGGGAGTCCTCTGCACAAGTGGGCTTAAAATCCTTCATGAACATTCTCTAAGGCCTAAAAATATGTTTGTTAAACAATCTTCTAAAATAGTGTTCTTAACCTAATCAGTTTTACCAACATTACATTGTTGTTGCACTTGATTGTGTGTGGTCCACTGGAAATAGTGTAGTCATCTAAGACCTAGGCAGGCCAAATCCTCTTACTGATTCTGTCATGGGAACAATAGTTGGAGAACATCCATAGTTATTATCATGCAGTTGATGTGATGAATTCAGTTGTTAGTTGTTAAGATCGTCTACATCTTTAGAACATTTAGGGAACTAAAGAGAGACTCTTTTGCTAGCCAGTGACCCTTGTTAGCTGGGTTTGGGTGAGATAAAGTATCTAGATAAGCCCTTGCTTATGGCATTGACTGAATAGCTTATTTCACACCTATATGATAAGACATTAATTTTACTTCTTCACTAATTGATTCAATAAATCAGCACTCCATGAGTCATCACTATAGAAACAAACAGCAAACATTCTGTTTTTTTCCATTGAATCTCCAGAGGGGGATTAAAAAGATTTTCAGAGGAAAGACTCTAGAGTCCCCAAGTAAACATTTCAGAAAGTGGCTAGAGTGACATTCTCCTGCAAGTCCTTTACACCAGCTTGACTTATCCCCCAAAAAGTAGGATATGGCTATTACAATCCCCATTTGCAGATGAGAAAAGTGAAGTTCAGAAAGTTTGAGTAATCTGCCTAAAACCACCTCTAGCAAGTGATGGAGTTATAGAGCTAAGTGTGGTGTTCACATGTTCAAAGCTCATGAAATTCCTGGCATATTCCACTGCTTGCCTTACACAAACAAAACAAAATGAAACAAAATAAAAAAACAGATACACTTGACTGTCGTTAATTCTCATAAAATTATAGAGGAAATGCAAATACATTCCACTTTCAAAGCAGCGCAACTTTAAAAACCTCTAGTATGCAAAAACTAAATGTGATCATCTCTCTTATCAGGTGAACAGTTTGGTCAAAGTAGACAATGTATGTACATATGATATCTGGAGCTTATTTTAAGTTTCTGGTAAGTCTGTGTAAATATACCATTTTGGAACTGCAAGGCTTATGACAAAGGATTATCTTTCTTTTTTTTCAACTTTTATTTTAAGTTCAAGGGTACAAGTGTAGGTTTGTTACATAGGTAAGCTTGTGTCATGGAGGTTTGTTGTACAGATTATTTCATCACCCAGGTATTAAGCCTAGTACCCATAAGTTGTTTTTCCCGATCTTCTCCCACCCTCCACCCTTCAGTAGGCCTCAGTGTGTGCTGTTCCCCTCTTGTGTCCATGTGTTCTCATCATTCAGCTCCCACTAATATGTGGTATTCGGTTTTCTGTTCCTGTGTTAGTATGCTAAGGATAATGGCCTCCAGCTCCATCCACGTCCCTGCAAAGGACATAATCTCATTCTTTTTTATAGCTGCATAGTATTCCATGGTGTGTATGTACCACATTTTCTTTATCCAGTCTACTATTGATGGACATTTAGGTTGATTCCATGTCTTTGCTATTGTGAATAGTGCTGCAATGAACATACATGTGCATGTGTCTTTATAATAGAATGGTTTATTTTCCTTTGGGTATATACCAAGTAATGAGATTACTGAGTCAAATGGTATTTCTGTCTTTAGGTCTTTGAGGAATTGCCACACTGTCTTCCACAATGGCTGAACTAATTTACACTCCCACCAACAGTGTATAAGCATGGCATACGGTTATCTTTCTCTTTTCCTTTTGTACCAAAGCCTCATCTTTTATGTTATAACAGTATTTCTCAAACTGCATATTGATGTCAATAAGTGTACAGAGAAAAAAAAAACAAAATTTTGAAAATACGTTCAGAAAACATTGGAATACATGTAGTATGTGTTTCTCTGCTTCATAAATTCTCAAGACCTTAATATATTAGTGCTCATGGACTGGTTCCCAAGTGTATTTGACCACAGGACCTTTCTCTTTTTTTTTTTTTTTTTTTTTTTTTTTTGAGGAATACATCTGTAACCATCTTATGTCTACTGGAACATGCTTTTGAAAATACTGCCCATTTCAACGTTAGTTTCTTGGAGACCCTAAAGTCTCAGAATTCCTGAGTTTTGTAGAATATAGGATAGTATCTGCATCTATGACTATAAACCTTGTGACTAACTTATAACTTAAGAAAATGCTTCCAGAATGAGCTAAATAGATTTCTATTAGCATAAGTCAAATAAATAGATACAGTGCTTGTTGAGGAAATCTTCAACAACAAATCTAGATCTTTCCATAACTGGTCCTTTCCTATCACTCAGGAATTCTCTGACCATCCAGTCTCAACCTCTTTTTGCCTCCTTCACATTCCTTGAATCAATTTTTATTACATAACCCTGTTTAATTTTCCTCATAGCATTTATCAGTATCTGAAATCATCTTACTGTTTTGTCTTGACTTAGAATCTAAGATGCATGAAAGTTGAGTCATTTACATTTCCAACAGCTACTATGGTGCCAAGTACATATAGAATAGAAAGTTATTTCATTCATTCATGTATTCATTCATTCAACAAATATTTACTGAACACTTACCATGTGCCCAAAACCATTCTAGTTCTAGATCCAGCAATGAGTAAAACAGACATCAGTTTACTCCTTGAATTGTGTGTACATTAGATTTGTTTTATTTAAACAAGACTTTGCATTCCCTTTGAGGATGGCATGTTTTAAACCAGTGTAGTTATTATTTAAAATTCAAGTTATTAACAACCAATTTACCTAATTTTGTAAACGTAAATTTTCATATGGCTTGTTTTTTTTGTAGTTTGTAGTTATTTGTTTAAAATAAAAGAGTCAAAAATTTTATGTATATCATCTCATTTAATCCTGACAACAGACCTGTGGAGTGGAGACTATTACCTCCATTTGATACATGAGGAAAGTGGGGTTATAGAAATAACTTTCCCAAGACACTTAACTGGTAGATAGGTAATATCTGAATATAAGTCTAGTAGATTTGAAATCAAAGCCCACATCCTTTTCTACCACATCCACTGCCTACTCAAAGAATTTCAAAAGTGGCAGTATAAATAGTTATGAGGAAAAGAATACTAAGGAAGAAGGAAAGAAGAGAGGAGAAGGAGGGAGGTTGAGCAGACTGATGATGAGGAAGAAGGAGGAGGAGAAAAAGGAAGAGAAGAAGGGGGAGAAGGGGAGGGAAGTGGAAGAGGAAGGAGGAATTAGAAAAAGAAGAAGATAAAGAAGAAGGAGAAGAAAAAGAAGAAGGAGAAGAAGAAAAGAAGAAGAAGAAACGAGGAAGGAAAATAAGAAGAAGAATAAAGAAAAGGAGGAAGAGAGTGGAGAAAGGGGAGGAACAATAACAGCAAGAAAAGGACAAGAAGGAAAAGATTCCATTCAAACGTAGACTGAAACTCCTTCACTGACATTTAAATCATATTTGCCAAAATCTTGGTAACTGTGGAGCTCTTCTTATTTATAGAATAAAATTTTTCCCAAAGATTTCATTATTACATTCTTCTAGCATTCCTGTCCAAATCCATAAAACTAAGGCTCGAAGTTCCTATTGCATATATTAGATTGGTGCAAAATTAATTATTTTTAATGGCAAAAACTGCAATTACTTTTGCACCAAGCTAACGATGAGCCAGTAACATTTCTCTCATTTAAGCTAACTTGATCAAACCCAGAGAGGTCATTCATTAACTCAATTTTATCAATTAATACTAATCTAAGTATTCTGGTAATGTTTACAAATGAACCTTCTCTTCACTTTCCTCACTGAGGCCAAAATCTTCCTGGAGTTTGTATCTGACTTCAATATTTTCTTCAAGCTTCATGTCAAAATCATTTCTCTCTGTCCCTTTGATCCTCCCATCTGAAGTAGGTTGGCCCTACCCTGAGAGTCTACAGGTCCAATCCTATCCACCAAAGACTGGTTAGAAGGTGCTTGTGGAGGATGATGGCCATTCCCTAAAAGAAGACTATAATGCATGCCACACTGATACTTGGCTCGGGTGTATGACTTGCTTTGGCCAATGCAAATGGGACAAAAAGAAAACGTGAGAAATAGAAAAGCTTCTGTTCACTCCCACTCCTTGATTAGAGAAACAGTCTCTGGCAGAAGGAGAGAAAATATGAAGGGAAAATAAAGAAGAGAGGTCGCAGAGGAAAGAGGAGGCGGCATGACCTGAAGGGAATAGGAAGAGGAGCCAGGTCAGTGTCTGAGGATGGCCCAGCCTCTACTTCATCAATATCTCCCATTGGCACAGCTGGGGACAAACGGAGGCGCCATCGTAGTGCCCCAGGCTATACTTTGGGAGCCCTGTATTCGACTGCCACACTAGCTTTCCTTCCTGCTGGCACAGGATGAAGATTTTCCTTCAGCAACAATGGCACTTTGCCTGTTTATCAGTAGGTGTGATCTTCATTTGAGCCCTGTGTCTTTGTTTCAGCCAAGATCGACTTGCTTTTTGTGAATAATCCCCTACCTTATCCTCCACCACCTGCCAGCTGCCTCTACCACTCACAACACTCAGAGGCCCTCAGGACCCAGCAAGCTTGCAGGATAGAGCTAAATGGTAAGGAGAAGCCTTCCAGGCTTGGGTTTTGCATGGGCTAAACAAATTCAGCCTTAAACTGTCACCATGGTTGAATATCCTGCTGTCATTCCTACTATTTGTTAAGCCTGAGCTTGCTCCTCCAATGCCCAATCTTTTGGTTTAACAGCTGTCTTCAGGTTCATGTTCCTACATGTGTCTCCCCTTCAGTAACTGACCCTTGGCTTCATTTGCAGGTTCCAGAGCCTAACATGACTACACAAAACCATTTCATTTCCCTTCATATCCTGGATCAGCCATCCTTCTCCACCTGGCAGCCTTTTTGCCTTCTGCAGATGAGCTTTCTTTTTAGCACAGGAATTAGAGAGGAGCTAATCAACATCGAGCAATTCACAATCACAATGTTGTATTCTTATTTTTTTCTTTACTAGAAGCCAAAACAAAAGAAAAACAAATTGTTATGTTACAGAGATTCACATGTGAAATCTCTTGGTTTTGCAAGTCAGAGGGCAGTCAGTCTAGCGTCCTTTGCTCCAGCCCCATCCTGTTTTTGGCTTTTGAAGCTAGTGCTTGCGTTGTTATTAATTTGCACCAAATGGATGCTTAGCAACAATCAAACATGATGTATTAAATATGAAACTACTTTCTGAAGGAGCTCAGAATCACAAAACAAGCTCGTTGGAACAAAGCTCTTGAAAACCCATGTAAATAGAACATAAAAATCTGAAAGATATATGAAGATCATTTCACCACATTCCAATTATTGTGAATAAGCTAGAGTAAATCAAATCAATTAAATTTTTAAACTGGTCTAAATTAATTTGGCTTCATTTCATTTTATGATATTTGCTCTCCAAACTGAGAAAACTCAGTTTAGTTTTCTTCATGGCATGGTAACAGAAATAATTTTCAAGTGATGTTGAAGCTTATTTAAGTCTGATCCAAATGACAACATAGCATTTAAATTATGTTATATAACTCTTATGTAAACGTACAAGATAAGTTATCTGCTGGAACTAACAACTTCCAAATTTTAGTGGCTTAACATTGTAAAAGTATATTATTTGCTATTTTTACATTTCAATGTGGGTTGTGCTGGGAGGAGGTGACCCTTCTCCATACAGTCATTTAGGGATCCAGACTTCTATTTGTTTCTCCACCATCCCCTGTAGCCTGAGAACCATCACTGAATCCATAATTCCTGCTGGTAAGTGGAGGAAGAAAGCAGAGCAGTGCATGGAAGCTTTTATTATGAGCCGGCCAGGCCTGGAAGTTAGTTGCACATCACTTTTGTCCATATTATTGGTCAGAACTCAGTCACAGGGCCACATCTTACTGCAAAGGAGCCTACAAAAATGCAATGCTGCCTGTCTCCAGAGGAAAGGGGAGTCAGTTTGGTGAGAAAGTTTCAGACCTCAAGAGATTGAAAAAGGCTCCTTGCTCAGCAAAAGAAAACCAGAGATGGAAGAAAGTGTCTCTGTATGAAAGAACAAAGGCACAAAACAAGGGATCTGCAGTTTTCAGCATTAAAGAAAACATGGATAATAACATTTTTAAAGGGCTGAGAACATGTCTCAGATGATAGCAGCTCCTTTGGGTTCTGGAAGGTGTAGATGTGATGCCCACCACTGAGGGGTAACCCAACACTTCAGTCACTCTCAAATATTAACAGTAGCAGTTATTTCAGCATCTATTATGTTTATGATGTTTGTGCTCTCTTACTTCCACAATTTTTATGTTTAATTTTATTTATATAATCTTATGATAAGAATGTGTGCCCCATATTTCAGAAAGTCCTGGGAACACTTGTGGTGTGTGTGTGTGTGTGTGACAGAGTTGGTGGGAGTAATGGATGAATGTTGAGAAGGGAAGCAGGCAGTGAGCTAAAATATTCTAGTGAAAGCAATATTTCACAGCAACTAATTGCCTCAGAGAATTTGTGGAAGGTTGAATAGACTCTTTTATCCAACTATACTATCAAGAATTAGAAATGCTAGTTATTGCATACTGATGTCTATTTTGTTGGAAATATATTGAAATCTGTAGCATCTACTGCTCTTACCACTTTCTACATGTCAATTCATAATTCTGAAGATTGGCCCTGTGGGATAATGGAATGTTGATGGAATTCAGTAGATATTTTCAGAGTAAAATCACTGAAGAATCTTGATAACATGACTAAGAAGCTAGAAAAATGAATGCTGCTTATTCCTGTTTAAGTTTCCTTTCTCTGATTATATATTATTGATGGCAGTATAGAAAGTATGAAAACACTTAGAAAAAACAGATTTTTAAAGTAAAAACTAAAAATGCACTAAACCATCCTCCTAGTGGACAGCACTGCTCCGTGATATTTTAAAAGTCTCAGATACATTTGGGCTTAGAAATTACTGGAAGAGATCATTGTCTCCTTAGTGTTTAGAGATGTGGGAATTTGAAAGCTTTCAATGTAGCGTCTGAAATATCTCTATCTGACTCACACCCTGGGGGAAAAGCGCTGACAGTGTCTATACAGGAGGAAGCAGCGACACAGTTAAGAGCACAGATTCTGCAGCCAAAATGCCTGCACTGAATTCTGACTCGCTATCTACTACCTGTGTGACTTTAGACAAGTCACCCAACCTCTCTGTGTCTGTTTCCTCTTTTGAAAAATGGAGATAATATTAGTAGCTATCTCAAAGGCTTGTAATAGGTATGTGATGTTAGGCAGGCTCTTGGGAGGGATATAGTCCCTCTGTAATAAGGACATCCTTGAGGGCAGGGTGCATTCTCTCTCTGTCTCTCTCTCTGTCTCTCTCTGCCTCCTTCTCCTGTCACTTCAGTGTTGACATTCTTTTGGTTCATTGCAGATAATGACTGGATGAATGTTCTCAAACATAGTCTCTGGCTTTCCATGAAGCTGCCTTGAATGACACATTATGCTATAGAGAAAGTTCAGCAAAATCTCAGTGTGTAGAGTCTTACAAATTGAATTATCGTTTTAGGGCTCACCTAAAAACATTTTTATGATGTTTAATCCATTTGTGTTTCCAACCCTGACCTAAAGGGGACAATGCCTTGCTTTTATTTTTTACTTGTTTTTCTTTTTTGGCTAGATGACAGATTAACATAGGATGGGAAAAGAATGCCAAAAATGCAACTTGGGGACTAAACCACCAGTTTCGTCTTTTATGTTTAGTTTTGATCTTGACCTCCTGGAGCATTTTCATGGAAAAGGCAGTTCCAGGATTCTTTGTGGCCTCTTCCACAGGAGAAAGTAAAGGATCTAGAGGCCTCTAAAAATTTAGTTATTGAAGAACTGAAGTTATTCACAGCAACCTGGCAGAGGAGAATGTGAAATACATGGGTCTCAGATAAGAGGCTTGTTCATCTAGACCGGTGAGTGAGAATCAGGATGTCTGAGACTGACAAGCAGAGTGGCAGCGGTTCCAGCTACTGGAGAAACACAAAAATAGGATTCCAGAAAAATGACAACTAGAAGTTTCCTGGGTCTGACAGTGTTGAGAGCTGCAGTGAATAATGACTTCAATTTACAGGAAAACATAAATTGAAGGGTCAGGAAGTTGATCCAGAAATGTTTGTAATCATTATTGTGCCTTATAACTGTATGACACTTTATCAGCTACAGAATTCATGAAGTGATTGGATCTAAGCAGTAGGGTGAGGTAGCAGGTATCCTTGTTTTGTAGGATAAGAACTGTGGCTGGGAGACTGAGTAGAAACAGAGCTAGTAAATGGATTAGCCAGAATCAGGATGGAGAGGTTTGGGTCAAAATTAAATGATCTTTCCACTGCTCTGAGCTGCCTGGTACTTTATCTGCTGCATGACAAAAGGTGCAGAAAGATCTATAGCTAATGCCACAAATTCTGCTTTCATTGGGCACCACTGATGCGACACATTTTGTGCAACCATGTATGTACAGCAATCATAGAATGTGACACATGTAGGGGGTCTGAGAACTCCTCTATTATAGCCCAGACTTCTCAGTTACAGAGGAGAAAATCCTTAAGGTGTGACTCAGGGAACAACAGGAAGTTGGGTTAGAGCTTTGTTCCTCTATTCCTACTATTCAGTCCAGGATGGAGGCCTTCTTCTTTATCCTGGGTGCTCCCCACAGGAAAGGGGCTGGTCTCTCTTCAGTGTTGCAAAGGAAAACATTGCCCTAGAGCTCTTTGTCTGCAGTGAAAACCATGCTTTCATTTCTTCCGATGAGGAAATAAAGTTGAAAAATTAAACAACATTGCTTATTTGTACCAGCGTAGGTAACTATAAAATAAGAATCCCTGGTTTCTTACCTAAACTCACTCAATAAGGTATTGCAAACAGTTTCAGAATGCTTATTTTATGAATCAGTTTGTCACATTTCTTGGAACTGAGGACCAAAATCAATATTTCCTTGTAAGTAAGGTTCTTATTTGTTCTTGAAAGCAGAAAAGTAGTGCATATAAAATACTTACACAATGCCAGATACAAAGTAACAATCAATCCATGTTTAGTATTATCTTTAACTCACTCTATAGCATCACTCTATCAAGACATATAAACCTTCAGAATGCGCTACTATAGCAATTTAGTTGTTCCATTTGTCTTTCCTTTGCTGCACTAGAAGAGTAGAATGTAACGATTTCTATTACTTTCTGGATATGTTTGCCGTGTAAGCCATTTCTGTCCATACAATTTATTTATTTTGAGATGGAGTTTCACTCTTGTTGCCCAGGCTGGAGTGCAGTGGTGCCATCTTGCCTCACTGCAACCTCCACCTCCCGGGTTCAAGCGATTCTCCTGCCTCAGCCTCCCAAGTAGCTGGGACTACAGGCATGTGCCACCATGTCCAGCTAATTTTGTATTTTTAGTAGAGACGGGGTTTCACCTTGTTGGCCAGGCTGGTCTCAAACTACTGACCTCAAGTGATCCACTCGCTTTGGCCTCCTAGTGCTGGGATTACAGGTGTGAGCCACCGTGTCTGGCCAAACATACAATTTAGATAGGCTGTGGTTTTTAGACGCCGTCAATACCAACTTTTAAAGATCAAGGAGAATTGAGTTACAGGGACACCACAGAGAAGCCTGAAGAAGGGAGCAAAGAGGGGTTTTCCCTAGACTAGCAAGATCTTCCACCTGACTGGCAAGAGATGAGATGGCTGAGCCCTAGAGACCTGAGTCCCGAAAGGTCTGATGGAACTGTGAGACCAAAAAAGTTAGGGCAGAAGGAACGCAGGCTCCAGTGTTCCTAGTCATGCTGAGTGAGGCCTAGAAACCACAGGACACCATGGGATTTCAACGGACTGTAATAATGACAGAGGCAAACTTGAAACCCTGGTGAATGGAGGTGCTTGTCTCTCTTTCTAGGTAGTAGGTAATATCCCTAATTCCATGGTGATGCTGAGAAGCAGAGGGCGCCCTCAGAAGTAGTTTCTCTTAAGGAATTTGCAGCTGGCCTACAAGAACAGGACCACAGAATCAGGAATTGTGGTGTTTTATAGGGTACGTAAAAATTGTATTTTTTGCACATTTGTCTTGTATTCTGAGTCATACTCCTCTCATTGTTTATCCTTCACAATAGCCTTTTTTAACAGCATTATGGAGATAAAGTTGAGATGGCATATAATTCACCCATTTAAAGTATAAGATTCAATGGCTTTTAGTATATTCACAGAGTTGTACAAGTGTTACCACAATCAACTAAAAAATTTTCATTGCAAATTTCAAATAAACAATACCGTAAGATTAACTATAGTCACCAGGTTATATTTGGATTGCCAGAAATTATTCATCTTATAACTGAAAGTTTGTATCCTTTGAACAATATCTCCCAATTTCTCCCACTCCTCAGTCCCTGGCAACCACCATTATTTGTTAAGAGAGTAGATCTTGAATGTTGTCAACACACACACACACAACTCTGTGAGGTGATGGATGTGTTAACTTGATTGTGCAATTATTTCACAATATTTACATATATCAAATTAAAAAAATGTTAATTTCTTTCCAAAGAAACCCAAGGCCCTTAGCTGTTACCCACTCAATCATCCCATTCCACAGAGATCCAGGCAATCACTCATCTACTTTCTCTCTTTGCAGATTTGCTTCTTCTGGATATTTCATATAAATGGAATCATATCACATGTGGTCCTTTGTGTCTGGCTTCTTTTGCTTAATGTTTTCAAGGCTTGTCCATGTTGTAGCACTTATCAATATATCAATATGCTGTATTTTTCTTTTTAAATTAAGACTATTTTTGGAGCAGTTTTAGGTTCACAGCAAAATTGAGAGGAAGGTACAGAGATTTTCCACATATCCCCTTTTATCTCTTTTTATTGCCAAGTAAAGTTCTGTTGTATGGTTATACCACATTTTATTATTCATTCATCTGTTGATGGACATTTGAATTCTTTTCACTTTTTGGCTATTATGAATAATGCTGCTATAAACATTTGTGTTTTTGTTTGAGTACCTGTTTCAAGTCTCTTGAGATATACCTAGGAGTAGGCTTTCTGGATCATTAACCAGTTGAGGAAATGCCAAAGTGTTTTCCAAAGCAATTGCACGATTTTCCATTCCTACCACCAGAGGATCCCAATTTCTCCATATTTTCACCAACACTTGCAATTATGTGTCTTTTTAATTATAGCTATCCAAGTGGATGTGAAGTGGTATCTCATTATAGCTTTAATTTACATTACCCTGATGGCTAATTATGTCAAACACGTTTTCATGTGCTTGTGCCTATTGTCTATTTGTATGTCTTCTTTGGAGAACTGAATTACTTTTCAGATTCTTTGCCCATTTTCTAAAACTTGGGTTGTCTCTTTATTTTGAGGATCTATCACTTTCTTAATGATGTCTTTTGAAGTACAAAAGTTTTTTAATTCTGATGACATTCCAGCTTATCTATTTGGTTGCTTGTGCTTTTGATGTCATATCCAAGAAATCATTGTCTAATCCAAGGTAATAAATATTTTCACCTATGTTTTCTTCCAAGAATTTTATAGTTTTAGGTCTTATATTTATTTGATTCATTTTGAGTTTGTTTTTGTAATATGGTATAAGGGAAGGGGGTGCCACTTTATTATTTTGCATAGGGATATCCAGTTGTCCCACACTCTTGAATTAAGGTTATATTATGCCTATTTAATCTGTGAAGAAACCGAGGCTCAGAGAACTAAAGTGATTGGCTCACTATCATATGGAGCTAAATGGCCAAGCTGGAGTTTGAAGTTGAGTCTTCCCACAATGCAACCGATATTCTTTCTGTTATGCTATAGCTGCTGCCCTATTTTCTATTTCCAACCACAAAGAACTTAGACATCAAATGGATTTTTTAAACTATTTTTAATTATTATTTTCCTTACTTTTAAACATAAAGAAAAAATGAGATAAGGGTCCATTTTCATTCTTCTGTATTTGGATATCTAGTTTTCCCAACACCATCTATTGAAGAAATTGTTCTTTCCCATGGTGTGTTCTTGACATCTTCTCAAAAAACAATTGACCATAGGTAGGTGGGTTTATTTTGGAGCTCTCTATACTACTCCATTTGTTAATGTGTCTGTTTTTATGCCAGTCCCATAGCGTTTTGATTATAGCTTGTAATATATTTTGAAATCTGATAGTGCGATGCCTCCAGCTTTGTTCTTTTTGTTCAAGATAGGACTTTGGCTACTTAAGTTTTTTGTGGTTTCCGATAAATTTTAATTTATTTTTCTATTTCTATGAACAATTACCGTGAAATTTTGGTAGGAATTACATTGAATCTATAGATTGCTTTGGATAGTATGAATATTTAAATAATACTAATTGTTTCAATTTATTAACATGGTATATTTTTCTTTTCTTTTTTTTTTTAGGAGACTCTTACTCTGTCACCCAGGCTGGAGTGCAGTGATGCAATCTTGGCTCACTGCAACCTCCGCCTCCCAGGTTCAAGTGATTCTCATGCCTCAGCCTCCTGAGTAGCTGGGACTACAGGTGCACGCCAGCACGCCCAGCTAATTATTCATTTATTTATTTATTTATTTTTTATTATTATACTTTAAGTTTTAGAGTACATGTGCACAATGCGCAGCTTAGTTACATATGTATACATGTGCCATGCTGTTGCGCTGCACCCACTAACTCGTCATCTAGCCTTAGGTATATCTCCCAATGCTATCCCTCCTCCCTCCCCCCACCCCACAAAAGTCCCCAGAGTGTGATGTTCCCCTTCCTGTGTCCAAGTGTTCTCATTGTTCAATTCCCACCTATGAGTGAGAACATGCCGTGTTTGATTTTTTGTACTTGCGATAGTTTACTAAGAATGATGATTTCCAATTTCATCCATGTCCCTACAAAGGACATGAACTCATCATTTTTTATGGCTGCATAGTATTCCATGGTATATATATGCCACATTTTCTTAATCCAGTCTATCATTGTTGGACATTTGGGTTGGGTCCAAGTCTTTGCTATTGTGAATAATGCCGCAATAAACATACGTGTGCATGTGTCTTTATAGCAGCATGATTTATAGTCCTTTGGGTATATACTCAGTAATGGGATGGCTGGGTCAAATGGAATTTCCAGTTCTAGATCCCTGAGGAATCGCCACACTGACTTCCACAATAGTTGAACTAGTTTACAGTCCCACCAACAGTGTAAAAGTGTTCCTATTTCTCCACATCCTCTCCAGCACCTGTTGTTTCCTGACTTTTTAATGATTGCCATTCTAACTGGTGTGAGATGGTATCTCATTGTGGTTTTGATTTGCATTTCTCTGATGGCCAGTGATGGTGAGCATTTTTTCATGTGTTTTTCATGTGTTAAATGTCTTCTTTTGAGAAATGTCTGTTCATGTCCTTCACCCACTTTTTGATGGGGTTGTTTGTTTTTTTCTTGTAAATTTGTTTGAGTTCATTGTAGATTCTGGATATTAGCCCTTTGTCAGATGAGTAGGTTGCGAAAATTTTCTCCCATTTTGTAGATTGCCTGTTCACTCTGATGGTAGTTTCTTTTGCTGTGCAGAAGCTCTTTAGTTTAATGAGATTCCATTTGTCAATTTTGGCTTTTGTTGCCATTGCTTTTGGTGTTTTAGACATGAAGTCCTTGCCCATGCCTATGTCCTGAATGGTAATGCCTAGGTTTTCTTCTAGGGATTTTATGGTTTTAGGTCTAACATTTAAGTCTTTAATCCATCTTGAATTGATTTTTGTATAAGGTGTAAGGAAGGGATCCAGTTTCAGCTTTCTACATATGGCTAGCCAGTTTTCCCAGCACCATTTATTAAATAGGGAATCCTTTCCCCATTGCTTGTTTTTGTCAGGTTTGTCAAAGATCAGATAGTTGTAGATATGCGGCGTTATTTCTGAGGGCTCTGTTCTGTTCCATTGATCTATATCTCTGTTTTGGTACCAGTACCATGCTGTTTTGGTTACTGTAGCCTTGTAGTAGAGTTTGAAGTTAGGTAGCGTGATGCCTCCAGCTTTGTTCTTTTTGCTTAGGATTGACTTGGCCATGTGGGCTCTTTTTTGGTTCCATATGAACTTTAAAGTAGTTTTTTCCAATTCTGTGAAGAAAGTCATTGGTAGCTTGATGGCACTGAATCTATAAATTACCTTGGGCAGTATGGCCATTTTTACGATATTGATTCTTCCTACCCATGAGCATGGAATGTTCTTCCATTTGTTTGTATCCTCTTTTATTTCATTGAGGAGTGGTTTGTAGTTCTCCTTGAAGAGGTCCTTCACATCCCTTGTAAGTTGGATTCCTAGGTATTCTATTCTCTTTGAAGCAATTGTGAATGGGCGTTCACTCATGATTTGGCTCTCTGTTTGTCTGTTGTCGGTGTATAAGAATGTTTGTGATTTTTGTACATTGATTTTGTATCCTGAGACTTTGCTGAAGTTGCTTATCAGCTTAAAGAGATTTTGGGCTGAGACAATGGGGTTTTCTAGATATACAATCATGTCATCTGCAAACAGGGACAATTTGACTTCCTCTTTTCCTAATTGAATACCCTTTGTTTCCTTCTCCTGACTAATTACCCTGGCCAGAACTTCCAACACTATGTTGAATAGGAGTGGAGAGAGAGGGCATCCCTGTCTTGTGCCAGTTTTCAAAGAGAATGCTTCCAGTTTTTGCCCATTCAGTATGATATTGGCTGTGGGTTTGTCATAGATAGATCTTATTATTTTGAGATATGTCCCATCAATACCTAATTTATTGAGAGTTTTTAGCATGAAGAGTTGTTGAATTTTGTCAAAGGCCTTTTCTGCATCTATTGAGATAATCGTGTGGTTTTTGTCTTTGGTTCTGTTTATATGCTGGATTACATTTATTGATGTGCGTATATTGAACCAGCCTTGCATCCCAGGGATGAAGCCCACTTGATCATGGTGGATAAGCTTTTTGATGTGCTGCTGGATTCTGTTTGCCAGTATTTTATTGAGGATTTTTGCATCAATGTTCATCAAGGATATTGGTCTAAAATTCTCTTTTTTGGTTGTGTCTCTGCCCAGTTTTGGTATCAGGATGATGCTGGCCTCATAAAATGAGTTAGGGAGGATTCCCTCTTTTTCTATTGATTGGAATAGTTTCAGAAGGAATGGTACCAGTTCCTCCTTGTACCTCTGGTAGAATTCGGCTATGAATCCATCTGGTCCTGGACTCTTTTTGGTTGGTAAGCTATTGATTATTGCCACAATTTCAGCTCCTGTTATTGGTCTATTAAGAGATTCAACTTCTTCCTGGTTTAGTCTTGGGAGGGTGTATGTGTTGAGGAATTTATCCATTTCTTCTAGATGTTCTAGTTTATTTGCGTAGAGGTGTTTGTAGTATTCTCTGATGGTAGTTTGTATTTCTGTGGGATCGGTGGTGATATCCCCTTTATCATTTCTTATTGCATCTATTTGATTCTTCTCTCTTTTTTTCTTTATTAGTCTTGCTGGCGGTCTATCAATTTTGTTGATCCTTTCAAAAAACCAGCTCCTGGATTCATTAATTTTCTGAGGGGTTTTTTGTGTCTCTGTTTCCTTCAGTTCTGCTCTGATTTTAGTTATTTCTTGCCTTCTGCTAGCTTTTGAATGTGTTTGCTCTTGCTTTTCTAGTTCTTTTAATTGTGATGTTAGGGTGTCAATTTTGGATCTTTCCTGCTTTCTCTTGTGGGCATTTAGTGCTATAAATTTCCCTCTACACACTGCTTTGAATGCATCCCAGAGATTCTGGTATGTTGTGTCTTGTTCTCGTTGGTTTCAAAGAACATCTTTATTTCTACCTTCATTTTGTTATGTACCCAGTAGTCATTCAGGACCGGGTTGTTCAGTTTCCATGTAGTTGAGCAGTTTTGAGTGAGATTCTTAATCCTGAGTTCTAGTTTGATTGCACTGTGATCTGAGAGATAGTTTGTTATAATTTCTGTTCTTTTACATTTGCTGAGGAGAGCTTTACTTCCAAGTATGTGGTCAATTTTGGAATAGGTGTGGTGTGGTGCTGAAAAAAATGTATATTCTGTTGATTTGGGGTGGAGAGTTCTGTAGATGTCTATTAGGTCCGCTTGGTGCAGAGCTGAGTTCAATTCCTGGGTATCCTTGTTAACTTTCTGTCTTGTTGATCTGTCTAATGTTGACAGTGGGGTGTTAAAGTCTCCCATTATTAATGTGTGGGAGTCTAAGTCTCTTTGTAGGTCACTCAGGACTTGCTTTATGAATCTTGGTGCTCCTGTATTGGGTGCATATATATTTAGGATAGTTAGCTCTTCTTGTTGAATTGATCCCTTTACCGTTATGTAATGGCCTTCTTTGTCTCTTTTGATCTTTGTTGGTTTAAAGTCTATTTTATCAGAGACTAGGATTGCAACCCCTGCCTTTTTTTGCTTTCCATTTGCTTGGTAGATCTTCCTCCATCCTTTTATTTTGAGGCTATGTGTGTCTCTGCACGTGAGATGGGTTTCCTGAATACAGCACACTGATGGGTCTTGAGTCTTTATCCAATTTGCCAGTCTGTGTCTTTTAATTGGAGCATTTAGTCCATTTACATTTAAAGTTAATATTGTTATGTGTGAATTTGATGCTGTCATTATGATGTTAGCTGGTTATTTTGCTCGTTAGTTGATGCAGTTTCTTCCTAGTCTCGATGGTCTTTACATTTTGGCGTGATTTTGCAGCAGCTGGTACCAGTTGTTCCTTTCCATGTCTAGCGCTTCCTTCAGGAGCTCTTTTAGGGCAGGCCTGGTGGTGACAAAATCTCTCAGTATTTGCTTGTCTGTAAAGTATTTTATTTCTCCTTCACTTATGAAGCTTAGTTTGGCTGGATATGAAATTCTGGGTTGAAAATTCTTTTCTTTAACAATGTTGAATATTGGCCCCCACTCTCTTCTGGCTTGTAGAGTTTCTGCCGAGAGATCCGCTGTTAGTCTGATGGGCTTCCCTTTGATGGTAACCCGACCTTTCTCTCTGGCTGCCCTTAACATTTTTTCCTTCATTTCAACTTTGGTGAATCTGACAATTATGTGTCTTGGAGTTGCTCTTCTCGAGGGGTATCTTTGTGGCGTTCTCTGTATTTCCTGAACCTGAATGTTGGCCTGCCTTGCTAGATTGGGTAAGTTCTCCTGGATAATATCCTGCAGAGTGTTTTCCAACTTGGTTCCATTCTCCCCGTCACTTTCAGGTACACCAATCAGACGTAGATTTGGTCTTTTCACATAGTCCATATTTCTTGGAGGCTTTCTTGTTTCTTTTTATTCTTTTTTCTCTAAACTTCCCTTCTCGCTTCATTTCATTCATTTCATCTTCCATCGCTGATACCCTTTCTTCCAGTTGATCGCATTGGCTCCTGAGGCTTCTGCATTCTTCACGTAGTTCTCGAGCCTTGGTTTTCAGCTCCATCAGCTCCTTTAAGCACTTCTCTGTATTGGTTATTCTAGTTATACATTTGTCTAAATTTTTTTCAAAGTTTTCAACTCCTTTGCTTTTGGTTGAATATCCTCCCGTAGCTCGGAGTAATTTGATCATCTGAAGCCTTCTTCTCTCAGCTCGTCAAAGTCATTCTCCGTCCAGCTTTGTTCCATTGCTGGTGAGGAGGTGCATTCCTTTGGAGGAGGAGAAGCGCTCTGCATTTTAGATTTTCCAGTTTTTCTGCTCTGTTTTTTTCCCATCTTTGTGGTTTTATCTACTTTTGGTCTTTGATGATGGTGATGTACATATGAGTTTTTGGTGTGGATGTCCTTTCTGTTTGTTTGTTTTCCTTCTATCAGACAGGATCCTCAGCTGCAGGTCTGTTGGAGTTTGCTAGAGGTCCACTCCAGACCCTGTTTGCCTGGGTAACAGCAGTGGTGGCTGCAGAACAGCGGATTTTCGTGAACCGTGATTGCTGCTGTCTGATTGTTCCTCTGGAAGTTTTGTCTCAGAAGAGTACCTGGCCATGTGAAGTGTCAGTCTGCCCCTGCTGGGGGGTGCCTCCCAGTTAGGCTGCTCGGGGGTCAGAGGTCAGGGACCCACTTGAGGAGGCAGTCTGCCCGTTCTCAGATCTCCAGCTGCGTGCTGGGAGAACCACCGCTCTCTTCAAAACTGTCAGACAGGTACATTTAAGTCTGCAGAGGTTACTGCTGTCTTTTTGTTTGTCTGTGCCCTGCCCCCAGAGGTGGAGCCTACAGAAGCAGGCAGGCCTCCTTGAGCTGTCATGGGCTCCACCCAGTTCGAGCTTCCAGGCTGCTTTGTTTACCTAAGCAAGCCTGGGCAATGGCGGGCGCCCCTCCCCCGCCTCGCAGCCGCCTTGCAGTTTGATCTCAGACTGCTGTGCTAGCAATCAGCACGACTCGGTGGGCGTAGGACCCTCTGAGCCAGGTGCGGGATATAATCTCCTGGTGCACCGTTTTTTAAGCCCATCGGAAAAGCGCAGTATTCGGGTGGGAGTGACCTGATTTTCCAGGTGCCATCTGTCACCCCTTTCTTTGACTAGGAAGGGAACTCCCTGACCCCTTGTGCTTCCCGAGTGAGGCAATGCCTTGCCCTTGTTCGGCTCGCGCACGGTGCGCGCACCCACTGACCTGCGCCCACTGTCTGGCACTCCCTAGTGAGATGAACCCCATACCTCAGATGGAAATGCAGAAATCACCCGTCTTCTGCGTCGCTCACGCTGGGAGCTGTAGACGGGAGCTGTTCCTATTCGGCCATCTTGGCTCCCGACCTCTCCGCTAATTTTTGTGTTTTATTTTTTTAGTAGAGATGGGGTTTTGCTATGTTGGACAGGCTGGTCTTGAACTTCTGACCTCAGGTGATTTGCCTGCCTTAGCCTCCTAAAGTGATGGGATTACAAGCATGAGCCAGTGCACAGGGACTATTTTTCTATTTATTTGTGTCATCAACTTTTTTCATCAATGTTATATACTTTACAGTATATAGATCTTTTACTGCCTTGATTAAATTTACTCCTATGTATTTTATTCTTCAATCCTATTGTAAATGGAATTATTTTCTTAATTTATTTTTCAGATAGTTTGTTGTTAGTGTACAAAATGCTACTGATTTTTAGAGGTTGATTTTCTCTAATTATCAGACAAATAAATGCAAATTAAAACCACAATGAGATATCACCTCACATCTGTTAAACTGGCTATTACAAAAAAAGATGGAAGATAACAAGTGTTGTCAAGGAAGTGGAGAAAAGGAACCCCTGTACACTGTTGGTGGAAATATAAATTAGTACAGCCATTTTGAAAAACAGTATGGAGGTTCCACAAAAAACTAAAATAGAATTACCATATGATCCAGCAACCTCATTTCCAGGTATATATCTAAAGGAACTTAAATCAGTATGTCTAAGAGATATCTGTGCTCCCTTGTTCACTGCAGCATTATTCTCAATAGCCAAGACATGAAAACAACTGAAGTGCCATCAACAGATGAATGGATTTTTAAAATGTGGTACACACACACACACACACACACACACTAGAATACTATTCAGCCTTTAAAAAGCAGAAATTCTGTCATTTGCTACAACATGAGTGAACATAGAATGCATTATCCTAAGTGAAATAAGCCAGGCACAGAGAAACAAATACTGCATGATTTCACTTACATGTGAAATTTTTAAAAGTTGAACTCATAGAAGGAGAATAGTGGTTACCAGAGGCTGGGAAGGTAAGGTAACTGGGGAAAGAAGAAATGTTGGTCAAAGGGTACAAACTTTCTGTTAGAAAAAATAGGTTCTGGTCATCTTTTGTACAGCATGGTGACTGTACATGATGACATGTTAATAGTAATGTATTGTATATTTTTAAATAGCTAAAGGAGTGGTTTTAGATATTATCACCACAAAGAAAAGTATTTAAGGTGATGAATACGTTAATTAGCCTGATTTAATCATTCCACAATGCATACATGTATCGAAATATCATTTTGGACTCCATAAATATATATAATTATTATTTGTCAATAAAACTTAAAAAAATAAAATAATAGTTCTAATCATCATTCAGGAAAAGGTCTTTAATTTGCAACATATTCTAATAGAGCTAAATATTCTTCTTATTTGTATATGTTTGCATAAGATATTGATTAGTGATCTAATACCAAGAAGAATTGTTTTTCTTAAACAGAAATATGTTTATGACAGAGTTGGTTAAAGTCACCTAATCGACAATATTTGATATTTGTTTTATATATATTATGTGCTAGGCTTTGTGTTACAGTACTAATTCAAACCATGGCAACCCTGAAGAGAATATCTTAGTAGCTCAATTATAGTCCCAGGGCTCAGAGAGATAGAGTAACTTGCAAAAGTATACACAATCAGATGAGATAGAGTTGAACTTTGAATGCATAATATTGGATGTCAAAGTTTCTATTATGAACCTCTGTGCTTTACTCTCTGTAAGAATAGGTATGATGCTAAGGACACAGTTGGGTGCCTAATACATGTTTTTTGCTTTTGAATGTCTCATTATGTGAGTTAAATAACCTATATGACCCACTCAGAAATCATTTTGTGTGTGGATTCTTTTCTATATAATAAACCAATCAATTGCTTAGAAAATAAAATATAACAGCCAACATATAAATTTGACTACAATGTTATGTATGACTTTAAAAAAATTATTGTATAGCATATCCATAAAATCATTTTGGTATAATCATACTGACACCATCGAGGTGGTATTCAGCATGCCGAAACTTATTCCTCTAAATAAAATCAGATTCGAGAAAAGAGGACTAAAGACGTAGAAAGAGAATAGAAACCAGAGAATTTCATTTCCAAGGTTGTTCAGGTAGGCTAGTTTATGCTGTGGCAACAAACGTCAGTGTATCTCTTCCATGCTGCATGTCCAGTGTGGGTTTTGAAAAAGGACATTTTCTTTCTCACTAACATTCAGGGACCCAGGCTGATGGAGGCTCTGCCTTTCTGTTGCTGCATAGCTCTGCTGTTATGGCCACAGAGGAAGAAGATAATAAAGTCAATTTATATCCATATGTCTACCTTGCATCTTGAAATTGACAAACATCACCTCTACTTATAGCCCATTGGCCCAAAGTAGTCACATGACCCTGTATAACTGTCAAGGTGCTGGGACTGTGGGGAAGCACCTCACATTCTTCAGGCACTAAATGTATCTGTCACAGAGAGCTTATCTAGTCCACTGTCTTTCAAAATGTGCACCTTTGAAACATAGGGCTTTGCAGAGGTGTGTAATGAGTCCTGGAAATAATAAAGTACAGTCAACTAAATAATAAACATGAAAACCACTGGATGGATTTTATCAACAGTTAAGTGCTTTTTTATTAGAAGAGCTATAAATTATTGTGTCGTGGAAAGAAGGAAAAGTTTTGCAGCCAACAGAAGTTGGGAATTCACTCATGTGCTTCATTTTTTTCTGTTTTCAAAGAATCATTCACTTAAAAAATCTCACCCAGAATAAAGCTTTCTTGACCAGCCACTTAACATCCTGCAATGTCTTATAACATGATATTTCTCCTGCTTGTGTTTTAGCTTCATAAGCAATAAAGCCAGGATGTTAAGCTGGTATCTCTAATTACGTATTACAATTCTATACATGCTAGTTTTCAACACCAACAACAAAATTAAAGGAAAGTTCACATGTGTTGTGAAGCAACCACCACACCCCCTCTTCTAAGTCTCTCTTTTTTTATAATTCTCGGCAAAATTCCAAGTTACCTGAAAACAAAGCTTAAAAATAAAGCTATTCTGTATCTAGCTAGTTCCTGTCTCCACCAGAAGAAAAAAAATCCATAAGTCTTCTTTATCTTATAGTCCATTGGGTCTCTACTGATCAGGATTACTTTTGTGAGAAAACAAAGTAGAATGCTACTCCAAAAAAAAAAAAAAAAAAGCAAAAAAGAAGCCAATTGCTGTTAATATGTCTATTATATTGTAGATATAAACACACAGACAATGCATGCTATAATATATCATTCAAATTTATAACACTTGTTCAACGTTTACACTTACATGCCCTTCCTAAAAATATATATTTTATCAGATTTTTTTCCCTTAAAACGGTGAATGACTCCCTCCCACATCTGGTAGGTCTCATTCTAGGCCAGTTTATGGCACAGTTCCCATAAGGGGACAAGGATCTGGAGAAAGAAACTGAAGAGGAAGAAATGCTGAGGAGCACACAACAGTACTTCTCTTTTCTCTTTCCTTTGTAATATAGGCTACACAACAAACTAACCACTTTTTGAAACATTTTTATAGATATGGGTTCTTGCTATGTTGCCCAGCCTGAAGTGCAGTGGCTATTCACAGGCACAATCACTACACACTACAGCCTGGAACTTCTAGCTCAAGCTATCCTCCCACTTCAGCCTCCCAGATAGCTGGGACTACAGGCTCACCCCACAAACTAACCACTTTTTCCCTGTGAGTTAAGAGAGAACTAAATGAGTAGATCATGATGACAATAAGGTCAAGGTGCTATCTCTTGTAGCTAATAGTTTTCTCTTTATGAAGAACGCAATTCTGTTTAATGTTTTGAGGACATGTTCTGGAATCAGAGTCCCTGGGTGCAAATCCTGCCTTTGCCACTTATTAGCCATGTGATCTCAATTAAGTCACCCAGTCTTTCCAAGATCCAATTCTCTCATTTTTAAAATAGGGATAACAACAACAACAACAACAACAAAACTTAACTCATTGGATTACTGTGAGAATTAAATAAGTTGAGGGATGAAATGGGCTTAGCCAAGTACCTGATACATAGTTATTGAAAATATCAGGTGAGCACTCACAGTGCCTAGTTTCAACTTTATATTGCAAAAGAGGCATTGAAAGGGTAGAAAAACGGTCTTGAATTGCAGATACCACCCCTCCTCCACCTGCCAGCAGCAGTGGTGTGATACAGAGAGTATTTCTGGGCTCTGGGGTAGGGAGAGTGCAGCAATTGTGAGGCATTGAACTCAGTGCTGTCCTGTTATAGCAGAAAAGAAAACTGGACCAAACTCAGCTGATGCCTGCCCATGAAGGGAGCATTTAAGCCACCCCAGCAGAGGGGAATCACTGATCCCAGTGGTCCAAACTTGAGTTCCCACAATCCTCGCCACTTTGGGGGAAAGGGCTCTGGAGCCCAAAATAAACTTGAAAGGTAGTCAAGGTCACAAGGACTGCAACATCTATGCAAATCCTAGTGCTGAACCAGGCCCAGAGCCAGTGGACTGGGGGGCACACAACCTACTGAGACACTGGCTGGGGCGGGCTAGGGGAGAGCTGGCATCACCCATCCTCTAACCCCAGGCTGCAAAGTTTGCAGCTCCAAAAGAGACACTTTCCTTCCACTTAAGGAGAGGAGAGGGAAGAGTGGGGAGGACTTTGTCCTGGATATCAGCTCAGCCACCGCAGGATAGGGTACTGGTCAGAGTCCTGAGACTCCCTTTCTAGGCCCTAGACCCCAGATGGCATTACCAGCCATATCCTGGGCCAGAAGAGAACCTGATGCCTTGAAGGGAAGGACCCAGTCCTGGCAGCATTCATCGCCTGCTAACCGAAGAGCCCTTGGACCCTGAATGACCATCAGTAATACACAGATACTATGTGAAGGGCTTTGGATGAGTGTCGAGACTTACTAGCTTCAGGTGAGACTCAGCACATTCCCAGCTGTGGTGACTATGGGTCGAGACTTTCTGCTTGAGAAAAGCAAAGGGGAAAGTAAAGGGGACTTTCTCTTGCACCTTAGGTACCAGCTCAGCCACAGGGAAACAGAGCACCAACGGGGATTTTGGGCTTGATTTCAGAACTTGGCTCTTGGACAGCATTTCTGGACCTGCCCTGCACCAGAGGGGAGCCCACTGCCCTGAAGGGTGAGTCCCAGGATGGGCAGCATTCACAAGTTAACTAAAGAGCTCTTGGGACTTAAGGGAACATTGGCGGTAGTCTGGAAGTACTCTTTGTGGGCCTGTGGTGGTGGTGGCCATGGAGTGAGGCTTCTGTACCTTTGGAAAAGGGAGGGAAGAGTGGAAAGAACTCATTTTGTGGTTCGAGTGCAGCTCAGTCACACTACAATAGAACACTATGTAGACATCTAAGGTTTTTTATTGTAGTCCCTGGTTCCCCAACCTGGCACCTCTGGACACAACCAGGGCCTAGGGGCTCTTGCCACCCTGGAGGGAACTACACAGGCCTGGCTAGTTTTGCCACCTTCTGATTGTAGAGCCCCAGTGCCTTGTACAAACATAGGCAATAGCTAGGGAGTGGTTATAGCAGGTTTTGGGCAAGACTCTGCTGTGCTGTCTTTAGGTCTGACCCAGTGCAGTCATAGTGGTGGTGGCCACATGGGTGCTTCTGTCACTCTACCCCTAGCTTCAGATGGCTCAGGATAGAGAGAGAGAGGGACACCGTTTATTTTAGAGAAAGTAAAGGAAGAGAACAAGAGTCTCTGCTTGGTAATCCAGAGAATTACCCCAGATTTTGTCCAAGACCATCAAGGTGGGACCTCAACAAGTCTGTAAGAACCATAGAATTACTGGGTTTGAGGTACCCTCTAAAGCAGATACAGCTTAGATCACAACACCCAAGTCATTTGGAGTATCTGAAAAGCCTTCCCAAGAAGGATGGGTACTTTCTTCCCAGACTGTTAGGGCTAAAATAAATACCTAACTCTTCACAGATGAACATCTACAAGCATCAAGACAATCCAGGAAATCATGGTCCCACCAAATGAACTAAATAAGGCACCAGGGACCAATCCTGGAAAAACGAAGTTATGGGATCTTTCAGACAGAGAATTCAAAATAGCTCTCTTGGGTAAACTCAAAGAAATTCAAGATAACATGGAGAAGGAGTTCAGAATACTAGCAGATAAATTTAACAAAGAGATTGAAATAATTAAAAAGATGCAAGCAGAAATTCTGGAGCTGAAAAATGTAATAGGTGTACTGAAGAATGCATGAATCTTTCAATAGCAGAATGGAAAGAATTTTGAAAGATTTGAAAGAATTCAATTCTGTTATTTAAGAAGAAGAAATTAGTGAACTTGAAGACAGGCTATTTGAAAATACACAGAGGAGACAAAAGAAAAAGTAATAAAAAAGAATGAAGCATGCCTACAGAGAGTGGCATGAAATATTTAAAGAGCTGAAGGAAAAAAACTTTTTACCCTAAAATAGTATATCTGGCAAAAATATCCTCCAAACGTGAAAGAGGAATAAAGACTTTTCCAGACAAACAAAAACTGAGGGATTTCATCAACACCAGACCTGTCCTACAAGAAATGCTAGAAGGAGTAATTCAGTAGAAAGAAATGGATGTTAATGAGCAATAAATAATCAGGTACAAAACTCACTGGTAATAGTAAGGACACAGAAAAACAAAATATTATAACACTGTAACTGTGGTGTGTAAACTACTCTTCTCCCAAGTAGAAAAACTAAAAGCTGGAGACTTCAACACTTCACTTTCAATATGAAACAGATCTTCCAGACAGAAAATCAACAAACATCAGACTTAATCTGCACTATAGACCAAATGGACCTAATAGATACTTACAGAACATTTCATCCAATGGCTGCAGAATACACATTATTTTCCTCAATACATGGATCATTCTTAAGGATAGACCATATGTTGGATCACAAAACAAGTCTTAAAACATTTAAAGAATTAAAATAATATCAAGCATCTTCTCTGATCACAATAAATGAAACTAGAAATTAATAACAATAGGAATTTTGAAAACTATACAAATACATGGAAATTAAATGATATGCTCCTGAGTGGCCAGTGCACCAATGAAAAAATAAAAAGGAAACAAAAATTTCTTGAAACAAATGATAATGGAAACAATGGAAACACAACATACCCAAACCTATGGGATACAGAAAAAGCAGTATTAAAAGGGAAGTATATAGCTATAAATGCCTACATCAAAAAAAAGAAAAACTTCAAATAAACAACCTAATGATGCATCTTAAAGAACTACAAGAGCAAGAGCAAACCAAACCCAAAATCAGTAGAAGAAAAGAAATAATAAAGATCAGAGCAGAAATAAATGAAATTGAAATGAAGAAACAATACAAAAGATCAATGAAACAAAAAGTTGTTGTTTTGAAAAGTTAAATGAAACTGACAAACTTTTAGCCAAACTAAGAAAAAAAGAAGACACAAATAAAAAAATCAGAGATGAAAAAGGAGACATTACAACAGATCCTGCAGAAATTCAAAGGGTCATTAGTGGCTACTATGAGCAACTATATGCCAATAAATGGGAAAATCTAGAATAAATGAACAAATTCCTAGACACATACAACCTACCAAGACTGAACCAGGAAGAAATCTAAAATCTGAACAGACCAAACCAAAAACCTGAACATATAAGAAACGAGATAGAAGTTGTTATAAAAAGTCTCCCAGTAAAGAAAAGCCCGAGACCTGATAATTTCACTTCTGAATTCTAGCAAACATTTAAAGAACTAATACCAACCCTACTCAAACATTTTGAAAAATAGAGGAGGAGGGAATACATCCAAACTCATCATATGAGGCCAATATTACCCTGATACCAAAATGAGACATAGACACATCAATAAAAGAAAACTACAGGCCAATATCTCTGCTGAATAGTGATGCATAAATATTCATCAAAATACTAGCAAGTCAGATTTAACAATACAATTAAAATATTATTCATCACAAACAAGTGGGATTTATTTTTGGGATGCAAGGACGGTTCAATGTATGCAAAGCAATCAATGTGCTAAATCATATCAACAGAATGAAGGACAAAAACCATATGATCATTTCAACTGATGCTGAAAAAGCATTTGATAAAGTTCAACATCCCTTCATGATTTAAAAAAAAAAACCCTCAAAAAACTGGATATAGAAAAAACATACCTCAGCTGGGCACGGTGGCTCACGCCTGTAATCCCAGCACTTTGGGAGGCCAGGCAGGTGGATTATGAGGTCAGGCATTTGAGACTAGCCTGGCTAATATAGTGAAACCCCGTCTCTACTAAAAATACAAAAAATTAGCCAAGCGTGGTAGTGAGCACCTGTAATCCCAGCTACTCAGGAGGCTAGGGCAGGAGAATCACTTGAACCTGGGAGGTGAAGGTTGCAGTGAGCCAAGATCGTGCCATTGCACTTCAGCCTGGGTGAGAGTGCAAGACTCTGTCTCAAAAAAAAAAAAAAGAAAAAAGAAAAAACATAACTCAACATAATAAAAGGCATATATGACAGATCCAGAGCTAGTATCATACTGAATGGGGAAAAGCTGAAAGCCTTTCTTCTAAAATCTGGAATATGAAAAGGATGCCCACTTTCACCACTGTTATTCAACATGGAGTACTGGAAGTCCTAGCTAGAGCAATTAGACAGGTGAAAGAAATAAAGGGCATCCAAATTGGAAAGGAAGAAGTCAAATTATCCTTTTTTTGCAGACGATATGATCTTATATTTGGAAAAACTTAGACTTCATAAAAAACTATTTGAACTGATAAACAAATTAAATAACATTTCAAGATACAAAACCAACACAAAAAATCAGTAGCATTTCTATATGTCAACAGTGAATAACCTGGAAAAGAAATTTTAAAAGTAATCCCATTTACAATAGCCATACATAAAATTAAATACCTAGGAATTAACTAAGGAAGTGAAAGATCACTATAATGAAAATCATAACATACTGATGAAGGAAATTGAAGTGGACATCAAAAATTGGAAAGATATTCCTTGTTCAGGGATTGGAAGAATGAATATTGCTAAAATGTCCATACTACCCAAAGCAATCTACAGATTCAACGCAACCCCTATCAAAACACCAATGACAATCTTCACAGAAATAGAAAAAAAATCCTAAAATATATAATATATGGGACTGCAAAAGGCCCAGAATAGTCAAAGCTATCCTAAGCAAAAAAAAGATCAAAATTGGAGGAACCATATTACCTGACTTCAAATTATACTATAGAGCTATAGTAACCAAAACAGCATGGTACTGGCATAAAAAAGAAACACACAGACAGGTGGAACAGAACAGGGAAACCAGAAACAAATCCACACACCTACAGTGAACTCATTTTTGACAAAGATGCCAAGAACATACATTGGGAAAAAAAAAATCTTCAATAAATGGTGCTGGGAAAACTGGATATCCACATGCAGAAGAATGAAACTAGACTACCATCTCTCACTATACAAAAAATCAAATCAAAATGAATTAAAGACTTTAAGACCTCAAACTATGAAACTGCTACAAGGAGACATTGGGGGAAAATCTCCAGAACATTGTTCTCGGCAAAAATTTATTGAGTAATACCCCACAAGCACAGGCAACCAAAGAAAAAATGGACAAATAGGATTACATCGAGTTAAAAAGATTCTGCACAGCAAAGGAAACAATCAACCAAGAGACAACCTACAGAAAGAATAGGGGAAAATATTTGCAAACTACCCATCTGGCAAGGGATTAATAATCAGAATATATAAGGAGTTCAACTCTATAGGAGAAAAATCTAATAATCCTGTCAAAAAATGGGCAAAAGATTTGAATAGACATTTCTCAAAAGAAGACATACAAATGTTAAAACAGGCACATGAATTGGTGCCCAACATCACTGATCATCAGAGAAATGCAAATTGAAACTACAGTGAGAAATCACCTCACCACAGTTAAAATGACTTTTATCCAAAAGACAGGCAATGCTGGAGAGGAGGTGGGGTAAAGGGAAACCCTCATACATGGTTGGTAGGAACGTAAATTAGAACAACCACTATGGAGAACAGTTTGGAGATTCCTCAGAAAACTAAAAATTGAGCTACCATATGATCCAGCAATTTCACTGCTGAATATATACCCAAAAGAAAGGAAATCAATATATCAAAGAGATTATCTGCACTCCCATGTTTGTTGCAGCACTGTTCGCAATAGCTGAAAATGTGGTACATATACACAATAGAATACTATTCAGCCATAAAAAACAATGAGATCCTGTCATTTGCAACAACATAGATGAAACTGGAGATCATTATGTTAAGTGAAATAAGCCAGGAACAGAAAGATAAACATCACATGTTCTCACTTATTTGTGGGATCTAAAAATCAAAGCAATTGAACACATGGAGATAGAGAGTAGAAGGATGGTTACCAGAGGCCGGGAAGAAGAGTATGGTGGCAGAGGGTGGGGTGGATAGGAGATGGGAATGGTTAATAAGTAAACACACACAAAAAAAAAAATTAGCAAGAATAAATAAGACTTACTATTGGATAGTACAACAGGGTGACTATAGTCAATAATAATTTAATTGTACATTTAAAAATAACTATGAGTATAATTGGATTGTTTGTAACATAAAGGATAAATGCTTAAGGGGGATGGATACCACACTCTCCATAATGTGAGTATTATGCATTGCCTGCCTGTATCAAAACATCTCATGTAATCCATAAATATATACACCTACTATGTACCCACAAAAATTAAAAATTAAAAAAAAGTTAAGCAGCCATGGGTGATTACTTCTCTTTTTTTTCCATATTAAAATCTTGCTCATGCCTATATCCCCAACACTTTGGAAGACTGACGTGGGAGGATCACTTCATATAGGAGTTTGAGACTCGCCTGGGAAATATGGTGAGAGGCCCTGTCTCTACAAAAAGAATGGGAAAAAAAATAGCCAGGCATGTTGGCATGTGCCTATAGTGCAAGCTACTGGGAGTGGACAGGGGGAGGGAGGGTTACTGAGGCTGGAGGATCACCTGAGTCCAGGAAGTTGAGGCTGCAGTGAGCCCTGATGGCACCACTACACTCCAGCCTGGGCAACAGAGCAGAGACCCTGTCTCAATCAATTAATCAATCAGTCAGTCAATAAAATCTTAAAATGACTTCCCTCTAAATGAGTGCAAACTCTGACTTAATGCTTACACTTATGTTTTGGCAGGGAACTTCCTACTTTAAGTTTTAATGGCCTTCCTCCCTAATTTCTTGCTTTAATTACAAATGTTCAATTGCACCACCATTTACCTCTGCAGTTCTGTCAGTAAATACATAAATTACTTTCTGTTTCAGGATGTCAAGTATAAATTAAATTACAATCTATGCCAATTTATTTCCTTTGTATAAGGAAAAGGAAAGTCAACTTCTACTATCACAAGTGCCAAAATGGCTATCTCCACGACAATGTTCTGCATATAGGTGATCTCACTTTCATATTAAAAGATAATCAAAACATTCATCATTCCATTTTCTTCAGCTAACCCCCACTCTGGCAACCCCTCATGTGCTCATCATTAACACTGTCATCCTCCACCTGTTTGTCCTCTGAACTTTTAATTTGAGACAGTTTTTTCTCTATCTTCTACCCTCCCAGCTCTCACTCATTTATTCCCACTACACTTCCTTTTCAGCCTCAAGGATGCCTACCCCTCCTACTGCTTTTTCTTACCGGCCTTCTTCTGCCTTCACTTCCTTCCCTTTCCACCTGATACTTTTGCTTAGTCCACAAACAAATGTAGCTTGGAAGTGCAGGGTTAACATCCCCAGAGGTAATCATTAATGAATGGGAAACAGAAGCCAGTCAATAATTGCTTCTACTTCTTATCTTTAATGTGGACAATTCTAGGAAGTATTATATATTATTCTCAGGTGATCCCAGTGAAATTGAGCTCTTGATGCTATAACACCTACCTCAAAAACAGAACCTTAATAATGACTTACTCTCTTCCTGATCCCTCACTTATGCTACCTGCAAGAACATCCCAAATAAGCTATCTGCACAGAAGTCTTATCTCAGGCTCTGCTTTCAGTAAAATCCCAGTTAACACATGAGAATTTATGCTGAATGTATACTTATATATAATATAAAACCCCAGGCTAGGGAAATTAAATGAAATATGGGACTTCCAAGTATATTCCTCTTAACTATTCATTATCCCAAAGGTCAACAGATCTCCTGTGTCTGCATTCTTTTTTAAAGTGCATAAACTTGTCAGCCAACATTCATCCTTACTGAGCAAGAAAAAGCAGCTAAACACTAGCTCTGAGTGACTGCAAATTTGGCTAAAGTGGATACTGTATGCAAATACAGTGCTTCATTGTGACCCTTAGCTGTTTGGGAGAAGAAACCTTCCCTCAAAACGCACCTGCCATATTCAGTAGAACCTGCCAAGTTATAGTCTGCAACTTTCAGAGATGTTGTGGACTTCTGAACTGCTTTCTTCAGCTCCTTCTGACTCTAGATCCCTGAGCCTGTAAGCTAAGCTGTGAGCTACTAACTCAGCTTCAAAATCACTACATTAGTCTGGAAGAGTTAATGCACCTCAAAGTACTTAATTTTCTCCTAGGGAGTCATGTGCTTGCTAGTAGGAAATGGATGACTAAGCAATCATTATCAACCTCATGGGATAATTCTAGCTCAGGGAAGCAAATAAGCCACAGAACAACAACATGCACCACACAAAGCTTCCTCACCGTGAAATAAGAGAGGCAAGCAGCACTTTATATAATACTGGAAGAGAAATTATGACATAAGTGTTCACTCTGTTATTAGTGTCATATGTTTTCCTGAACATGATAAGATTTCTTTTCTGGATTTCATGGTAAATACTTGACAGTTATAAGTCTTTAACAGATTCCACTACAGTTACTTGTCTTGGCATACCATTATATTTGTGTGTCTATGCATTAGCAAAAATATGGTATCTGCCAAACTATAACTGCAAACACTTTTGAGTCAAAACAATGCTTCCACGTTAATTAAAATGTAAATCAATACATCAATCAACATACATTTATTGAATATACTCTGTAAAGAAGGTGCAATCCTGAGCATAATGAAGTGTAGAAATGAATGTAAGACACCATTCCTGTCCTCACAGGTCTCAGAAAACTATCATTTTATTACTTTTAGCATTAGATACGTTTACAATAAAGAATTATGTTAATAGAGCCTAGGAGTTCCAATTGCTAGTTGAGAATCACCTTAAGAAAAATAGAAAATTTGTAGAAATAATTATTAAATTTAAAAAATCTAAGCCTCTTAGACTTTTCAAAATAGAAATTTAAGTATGCTGCCTTTACAGTGAGTTTAATGTGATAAGATTTTCATTCAAATGACATTATTTCTATTTAATGTTTTAATACAGTTATGCATGAAATCAAATTCCAACTTCTTAAAAAATGTGGGGTTTTTTTGGATCATTTGATCATTTCCTATAAACCATGTATTCCACTCTCTATATTACTGAGAGTGATGTTAGATTCTTGGTCTACTGTTGAAGATACCAAACACATGCACCATTTGAATGTGTTCTTGAACTAAGTTCTAAAACAAAGTGAAGCAGTGTGTTTTTGTAGAGCTCAGGTCTAGGTGCTGCCAGGTGGGGTGGTGCCACTCCTCCAGAAGGCCCTGGCCCTTGGAAGGCCCAACAGATGTCATATTCTTTGTTTATATTCAATTCGGCATTGCCCTTCCGGCTGGGGGACACCCACCAAATGGAGATAACTCTAAAAACAGAAATGCAGAAGAAATAGAAATTAAGAGACATAAGCCCACAATTTCAGACCTAAGGTTTATTCCACTGTAATCTTCTCTAAAAAGTACACAATTTAGGTTTTTCAAGTTGGGAAATGTTTGCATCAATGAACTTCACAATATCCAACATCAACTTTAGCCTTCCATTCAGGCGGAAGTAAAAGAATACAATTCCTTATCCTAATAACAATCTCTTTAGTTGTACACACCTGAAGGCTATAGGCCTGCCACCCTTCGCTTTATCTGGCTAAAGAGGTTACCACAAATAAGGCTCTTTCTACAATTCTGGCTCAAAAACTGTGACACATCATTTAGAATCTCTGGGTGAGATCTCCATACTGCAGGTTACAGGTGTTTAAAGAATGATGTAGAGTTGGTGATGTGAACCATTTATACTGTATTCATGATCGTGACTTTCCATAAAGATATATTTTTTTTGAGAGGAGTCTCGCTCCTTTGCCTCCATAAAGATACTTTGTAGGCTCCAAATGTTCTGACTTTTTTCGCCTGAGTTAGAAATAAGATATGAAACTGTGTAGGGTCAAGGGGAGGTCAGTGTATCGTAAACAATACAAAGAGATATTTGAGGTTTAGGGGATTAAAAAAGAAAAGGAACCTTTTCTGTCAACCATGAGGGCTGAGGGAAGATGAGGAGCGAGGAAAGATGAGGTGGATCCAATTTAGAATCAGTCTATTTTCAAGTTTGAATGAAATAGGGCACAAAATGGGCTCTTTAGCAAGGAGATTCTTTGGAGAGTTGAAAGAATAAGTTGCAGGGTTCCGCGAACCCACTGAAATTGCATCCACAACTTTGTGTGTATGAAGTATGCACTTTTCTACAAAGGGGATCCATGCATTTTGTGAGATTTCCTAAGGCTCTATGAACCCCAAAAGTAAAATGAAAAAAAAACCCAACCATACAAAGAAATAAAAACCCATTATGTTAGCAAAAAGGTGCTTGCTTTTGCAAGAGAATTAAAGTTGACCATTCCTTAATGCTCAAAATGGAACAGCCCCCACTGCCAGCATCAGAACACTGCTGCCTGATCACAGATCCTTCAACTTTGTAGTATTTCCTTTTTGTTTGGTTCATAATGGAAGAGAATTAACACTACATTATTTAAGGCCCTTTGAGGTAAAATAAAACATTGGGCTGTTGCAAAATTAAAACTGGAGATTCTAGCATTTGATTTTTTCTACTACGTTAAGTAAATTCCTTCAGGGGAGTTGGTTTCCAAGTCCACTGATTTCTCTGCACCTGACAACAGTGTTCAGGACATGTTTTGACAACACATCCCTGACTTCTCCTAGAAGAGCCTGGTGATTTCACGGCCATTTCCTGTACTTTCTGATCACCTGATTTTATAATTTATTGAAACAAGTTCAATAGTTAAATAATGTTAATTGATGTTTCTCATTCTAGAATAAGAATTGTGAAAAAAAATGCTCTTTGAGATCGTGGGAATTCACTCAGACTTGTACTTTTTATAACCTGAGAGAACATTTCTTTAAAAAGTGTTCTCAGTGGTGTCAAAACATAAATAGGACATATATAAAATACTACAAGAAATTAAATACAGATAATAGAATTCTTAGGAGAAAATGCTAGGAAAAATCCTGTCTAAGGAATTGGTCAAAATTAGTAATCTCCATGGTTTTAACCAATGCCATCCTTTACATCTGAAAAGGCATTCTGGTGTCCTCTTGCTGGTGGGAAAATGTTTGGATGTTGAGTTTAACCTTGAGCAAAATTGTGACATTCAACTCAGTGGATCAGGAACTAGTATTTGATGTCCATAAAGCCTGACCCTGATGTTCATTTTGTCAACAACGTAGCAGGTAGCTGAGACCCTTTGTGAAAGTTGTTTTGAGTTCCCTTTCATTGTAAGATTCTGAGAGCTCTTCATCACCGATAAGTTACTTGTCCTCAAAATAGAAGTGCAAAAGAAATCAAGTGAAATGCTGAAATGTGCATATTTGTGAGTAATAAAATACTTTCTGTGTCACTTATGCACTTACATAATTCCTATTGAAATGTCACCCAAGAGTTTTATTTATCTCTCCATACATTAGCCTTATTATATCAAGAGTAAATCAAAGCACAAAATGCTATGTGAATAGCTCTGAGATTGCAATCCTTAATTTCTGAGCTTCAGCCCCAATTAAAATAGCACCCTTTACCCAAAGTTTTCACATGATTTCCAAACATTTGGATTTAAATTGAACTTCCTTTTATTTCTTACAACAGAGGTCCTCAAAGTGTGGCACCCAGACAAGCAGCAGCAGCAGCGGCATCACCTGGAGCTTGTTAGAAATGCAAATTCTGGGCCGGGCGCTGTGGCTCATGCCTGTAATCCCAGCACTTTGGGAGACCAGCGTGGCCAACATGGCAAAACGACGTCTCTACTAAAAATACAAAAAATTAGCCAGGCATGGTGGTGTGCGCCTGCAGGCCTAGCTACCAGGGAGGCTGAGGCATGAGAACCACTTGAACCCAGGAGGCGGAGGCTGCAGTGAGCTGATGTGCCACTGAACTTAGCTCACAGTGTTTGGAGACTCTGTCTCAAAAACAAACAAATAAAAAACAACCCCCCCACCGCAAAAAAAAAAAAGAAAAGAAATGCAATTCTGTAGCCCCTCCCCGGTTCCTACTGGATCAGAAATTCTAGCGATAAATAGCACCTTTATCCAGTCTGTTCTAACAAGCCCTACTAGTGATGCTCATGCTCACACCAATTCGAGAGCCACTGATCTATGAGAATAGATCTACAGAAAACGTAAATGACTGAATATTCAATAGTTTGAGGTAGGAATACAGCCGTGACCTTTTCATTTCTTGTTTTTACTGCTAGGTTAGTTTTTTTCCATGCCATTCCTTTTCAGATGGACCAAGGGCTATGACTTGCATTAAAAACAACAGTTCACCTTTGGATCACAGACATTCCTTTCTAGAAAAATAAGGGCAAAGTTGGCGCCATGTTTATTTAACTCAGAGAAAAGTGTTCAAATTGGTAAGTGCATTGAAGAGCTCCTAACACTGGAAGTGGTGGAAAGACTGCTATTAAGTCCCAGCCAGGTAGTAATTGGGTACATAGATTAGATCCTGAATTAAGGAGACCGTGTATCTTCTCAGTGTGGTTCAATCTAAGGCACCTGTTAAGATCAGGCCTAAGTGAGGAAATGTCAGCTCATCTCTAGTAATTAAAATTGGGGGAAGTGGGGGCGGTTATGTCATATTTATAAGTAGTCATGATACTCAAAATTCTAAAAACACTTACTTGTTTGGGTAATGGGTCCAGAAGACTACAGTCATATTTATAAAGTATTAAAATAATACACATCTGAACCTCTAACAGAGCAAACCACCTGGAAGAAAAGAATAAAACTGTTACTTGATTGTGAAAGATGTAGAAATATCTGCCAACAGAGAATATCTAGAAAGCATACATATTTCAGAGTAAACATGCTCTTCTTTACAATATACTCTTTTCCTATTTAAAGGACAGAGTAAGAACTTAACTCTTTTCTTTCTTAATACCACCTACTCCATAGGGTAGTGGGATGACTAAATTGCTTTAAAATGTATATAAAGTGTTGAACCAGCGGGAGCTCTCAATAAATGACAGTCCCAAGTCTCTCTCTTTAGGACTGTGCTTTCCAGTATCATAGCCATTAGCTACAAGTGGCTATTTTAATTTAAATACATTTAATAAATAAGTTTAAGATTAAGCAAAATGGAAAATTTCAGTTCCTCAGGTGCACTGGCCATATTTCAAGTGCTCAAAAGCTGCATGTGGTTACAGGCTACTATACTGGACAGTGTATATTTAAGACATTTCCATGATCACAGAAGGCTCTATTGGAAAGTCTTACCTAAGTCTAGATCCTATTGCCCACTGGAAATTACTGCCTGAATGTTCTACAGGAACATCAAATTCCCCAGGACCTCCAAATCCACTTTTCCTTTTGCATTCCTTGTCTAAGACTGCCAAACATTTTGATCACACACTCTTGATAATAAGATATTTCAGCATGCCCTACAATATATTGATATTTATTTTAAATTATGCACATATACTACACTGTTTAGTGTCTATTTTCTAAGACACATACAAATAGAAACCAAAAAAATTGAAAAAAGTATAAATAGAATTCTGTTATTTTTCCTTGTGTCCCATTGGGTGGTTTTGAACTCTCTGCAGGATAGGGAAACCTTTTAGGAAACATAGCCCTTAATGAATACAATTAGTCCAACGGGACAGAACATTGTCATAGACTAAATCCTCTCCATCACCCTCCATATCCAATTAGGCACCAAGTCCTTTTTTTGTTGTTCTCCTAAATAGCTCTTAATTCCCCTCCTTAACCCCTTATCTCCAGTCCCTCCATGACTCCCTCAGTGTAGTTCTTCATCATTTATTTCCTGGATTACTGAATCAATTTACCTTCCACATTGCTTCCAGTTTCACTTCCCTCTACTCTGTCCTTTACCCTACCATTGGAGTAAACTTTCTAAATCACAGATCTTCACTATCTCATTACACACACACACACACACACACACACACACAATCTTTCAAACACCACAGCAGAATACAGCCAGCCCTTGAAGATCCGCCTCTTACCCATCTCTGCAGTCTCCTCTCCCCCAGAGCTCCCACTTGACACCACGTGGCTCTAGCCACGTTATATTACTTGACATTGTCGGAATGATGATGCTCTGTGCCATACGCCTTTCCCTTTCTGAGGCTCAATCTCCTCTGGAAGCACTTCCTGATAACTGTCCTCCAGGCTGTAGTGCCCTTTCTCTCCACCACATGATTCCCTGGTCACATCTTAGCCACAGCTGCTACTGCACCACATTGTGATTGCTTGTTAGCCAGGGCTCTCCCAGAGGAGGATTTGTATTATGACGACTTAGCACAGTGCACAGCACACTATTACTACCTAATAATGTTAACTGAATAAATGAATAGTGATGGAAAGTGATGCCTTCCATAGAGCAGATTCAATTTCCTGCCCTTTCCACCTGTCTCTGTATTTCTGTGGCACTTTACATATCCCTTAACTAATGCCTTTATCCTACAATCCTACTATATCTTACTATATTACAGCTAGAATTTGCATGTCTGTCTTCCCTTATAGACTACAGCCTTCACAAAAAGCAGGAACTATGTCTTATCTTTAAATCCTCAATGTTTGTTGATTGAATGAGTGAATGTATACATATCAATGATCTCATATTCATAACAAATAATTAGATTTTTCTGCACTACTGTTCTTGAAACATCTTGACTGTATTTTATTTCAGATGAAATCTGGAGCACTCCAGGTGTAGCTATAACCCATCTGAATATCACATCAATTATTCAGTAATATTTATGATGCAAATTTAACCCTACTTACTTGCAAATGCTAAAGATAATTATTCTAAAAGAGTGTCCATGTCTATGAAATAGGACATGCCTAATATTTACTGATTTGGATCAAAGTCAGCAATGTTTCTAAGAAAAAACAATTTTGCTAACTTATATAAAGGTTCAGAATTTCTCACAACTAAGGTTTTGTCAAACTTTTCACAAATTGGAATTTCCATTCCTGGCCATGATAAAGTAACAAAAGTTGGTGTTATCTTCCTGCCTTAAATAACTCAAAAACGGGGCAAAATCCAGTGTAGGACAAAGATCTCCAGAGGAAGTAAAGAATGAGACGAAACCCATGATTGCTTCGGTTTCCTGCTTCTGGCAGTCTTCAGGCCACAGTGCAAGGACAGAAAAAACTCACAGGTCTGAGAGTATTATTAATTCAGCAGACAGAGATCCAAGTTCAGGCAAGCTAAAGAGACTAAAATTTGTAGAGAAGAGTATCAGAAAAGAAGGAGTTTCACAGAGAGAGAGTGCAAGAGTATTCCAGGGATCTAGACAGGAGTCTACTTGAGTATTTGGCAGAGTACTGATCTCTGCATGTGTGAGAGGAAACTACTGAGACGGAAAAAGAACAACAAAAGGGAAATCAAAGCACAAGATGCTGAATAAGGCCAAGAGCGCACACAAGACATGGAGGCTGTGTTCACACAAGAAAAAGTCTGACCATTGTATAGCACATGGACCATTAGCTAGAGCTCTTAAATGGGTATTGCCTTAGTAGTGGGATTATATTATTTTACATTAAATGGCGCTCTGGATTTACCTTACCGAAGCTTAAAAACAAGTTTTGAAAAGTTGTTTTTCTAAGCAACTAACTACATGTCATAATAAAGTCTAAACTAAAAGAATTCAACACAACCCAGTATCCATGGCACTTAACATTTACGTCTTGCCATCTATTCAAAAGTTAACAGGCTTAGAAAAAACAAAACAGAAAAATGACCCCAATCCGAGAGAAAGCCCATTGAAAAAGTATAGGCCTAGAAATGACAGATATTAAAAATAGTTATTATACTCCATAGGTTCATAAAGGTAGAAAAGAACAGCATGATGAGGAGAGAAAGATAAGATATTTTAAAAATAATTGTGCTTCTAGCAATGAAAAATACAATATGTTAAATGAAAAATAAACTGGATGGGATTAACAGATGGTAAAATGCTGCGAAAGAAAAGATAATGGAACTTAATTAACATAACAAAGAAAAATATCTAAAATGAAGTACATAGAATAAAAGGCTATAAAAATAAATAGGTTAATAACTTATAAAATAAAGAAGTCTAACATACATGTTATTAGAGATATAGACTAGCAAGCAGGGAAAATATTTTGAGAAGTAATAGCTGAAACATTTTCAAATTTTTTTGAAAACTATAATTTACAGATCATGACCCCCAAGCAGAAGAAATATAAAGAAAATCATGCTGACTGGGTGCAGTGGTTCACGCCTGTAATCCCAGCACTTTGGAAGGTTGAGGCGGGTAGATCACCTGAGGCCAGGAGTTCGAGACCAGCTTGGCCAACATAGCGAAACCTCATCTCTACTAAAAATACAAAAATATTAGCTGGGCATGGTGGTGTGTGCCTGTAATCCCAGCTACTTGGGAGGCTGAGGCAAGAGAATCACTTGAACCAGGGAGGAGGAGGTTGCAGGGAGCCGAGATTGTGCCACTACACTCCAGCCTGGGCAACAGAGCAGGACTCTGTCTTAAAAAAAAAAAAAAAAGCAAGGCACAGTGGCTCACACCTGTAATCCCAGCACTTTGGGAGGCTGAGGCAGGCAGATCATGAAGTTAGGAGTTCAAGACCAGCCTGGCCAAAATGGTGAAACCCCATCTCTACTAAAAATACAAAAATTAGCCGAGTGTGGTGGCGGGTGCCTGTAATCCCAGCTACTGTGGAGGCTGAGGCAGAGAATTGCTTGAACTCGGGAGGCAGAGTTTGCAATGAGCTGAGATCACACCACTGCATTCCAGCCCAGGAAACAGAGCAAGACTCCATCTCAAAAAAAAAAAAAGAAAAGAAAAAAAGAAAAAGAAAATCATGCCAATGCAAATCATAATCAAATTGCAATTAATAAATAAACAAACCCAGGGATTAAAAAAATTAAGTAGCCAGAAAACAAAGACACCATAAAGAAAACAAACATTAAAAGTTAACATAGACTTTTCACTGGAAACTATGCAAGCCAAAGGACTTACAATGTGTTTAAAGAATAGAAAGAAAAATCATAAGCAGTCAAGGTATAAAGAAAGGGAGCTAATACTGTTTGTATTCATCTGTTCTCACACTGTGAAAAGAACTGATCTAAGACTTGGTAATTTATGAAAAAAAAGAGGTTTAATTGACTCACAGTTCTGCAGGCTTAACAGGAAGCATGACTGGGAAGCCTCAGGAAACTTACAATCATGGCAGAAGGTGAAGGGGAAGCAAGCACCTTCTTCACATGGTGGCCGAAGAGAGAAAGCGAGCAAAGGGGGAAGTGCCACACAGTTTTACACCATCATATTTCGTGAGAACTCATTCGCTATCATGAACATCAAGGGGGAAGTTCACCCCCATGATTCAATCACCTCCCACCAGGCCCTTCCTCCTCCAAATGTGGAGATTATAGTTCAACATGAGATTTGGGTGGGGACACAGAGGCAAACTATATCACTGTTCTTTCTAATAATGCACTAATTTTACCATGAAAGAGACCAGCCTAAGTAATCTGGGGGTAAATATTTAATTTTCTCCTTAAGGATTTAGATTACAGCATGCATTAGGAAAAAAGATGATTGTCGGCCGGGTGTGGTGGCTCATGCCTGTAATCCTAGCACTTTGGGAGGCCGAGGTGGGTGGATCACGAGGTCATGAGATCGAGATCAGCCTGACCAACATGGTGAAACCCCGTCTCTACTAAAAATAGAAAAATTAGCTGGGCGTGGTGGCACGCGCCTGTAATCCCAGCTACTCGAGAGGCTGAGGCAGGAGAATTGCTTGAACCTGGGAAGCAGAGGTTGCAGTGAGCCGAGATCGCACCACTGCACTCCAACCTGGTGACAGAGTGAGACTCCGTCTCAAAAAAAAAAAAAAAAAAAAGGTGATTGTCTTTGGGAAATGTGTAAAAGAGAGAAAGAGACTGATGTTGAAATGACAATCAACCATTCATTCAGTAGAAAATTTAAAGAATTAATATTTGGGCAGGTCTTAAGGAACATAGTGTGCCTGTGCCCACCATGAACAGTTTTGAGGAACTCAAGTCCCAAGGACAACCATGGACAGTCCTGCTAAAGCCCCTCATGTTACTCTATACTCAGATTGAGAAATGACCTAGGGAGGAAGGGTGGTGATATATCTTGGAGTAAAATCAGCTTCTCAGAGGAGGGATGAGACTAAAAGGAGGGCAGCTGCTCTGTGACTATTTTGCAAAAGAGACAAACACATTGCCATGTAAAGGCATATAAGGTTAGGAAAAAGGAACCTTCTGTGAAGTGCTCAATTTAAGTACTTTTCTCTAGGACTATAAGAAAATAAACATTTTATGTACAATTTTAATATTTCCCTACCTATGCTGTAATTTGTTTACCCTAAAAATTCCATAAGAACTGATACATTTACACTATCTTGTGTGATAGTGCAGTGGAAAGTAAAGAGGTGATAAAATGGCAGGAAGCATGAGTAGCCTCACTTTCATCCCTCTGCTGGAGATGATCTGAAAAAAGCAGCATCCCATTTTCAGTGATGTGGGTGGTAGCACATGGAGGAGCTGGGAGCTCAGCAAAGACTGCAGAACACCAAGGGTCAAATGTAAATGGATAACTAGGTTGTGAATGTAACACACCTGTCTTTTCTCTCTTCTCCTTTGAAAAAAGTGACTTTTATGGGAACAGTAAAGTGACACTTAGATTATACACTAAGAGTTCTAACAATAAAATAAGACCCCCATTCATTCATTCATTTGATGTTTATTGTGTCCTTATGTGCTTTATATACTTCTAAGCACTGAAGTCACCCCAGTAAACAAAAACAATATCCATGGTCTCATGAAGCTTAAATTCTAGTAGAATGCATTCTAGAATAATAAATAAGAACAGGAAAGGAAGTTGATGGAGGTGTGGGCTAAAATATTTTAGAGAAGGAAGGCCTCTCTGATGAGGTGACATTTTATCAGACCCTAGAATAAAATAAGAGAGTGAGCCATAAAAGGTGCAAAAACCCAGAGTTAGAAGAATGAGTAATGATGAGAAGGCTAGTGTTGAGATGGGAAGCTACTGGACAGTTTTGAGAAGTATGACAAGCTCTGAAAGGATCCTTCAGTTGCTACACTGAGAATAAAATATAGGGTGAGATGGATGGAAGTGAAAAGAGTGATAAGAAAGCCACTACAATTTTCCAGACAATAGAAAGTGGTTACTTAGACCAGGATGGTAGAAATAGTTATAAGCCACAGTTAGAGTCTGGATATATTCTGTAGGATGGACTGATGGTTTACATTATACATGTGAAGAATATAAAGGAATCAAGGGTGACTCCAAAGTTTTTGACTTGAGGAAATGCAAGGATACAGCTGTTATTTACCTCAGAAATGGGGAAGATTGAAGGAAGAGAAGGTTGAGGGAATTGTAATCTGGAGCTCAGTTTTGGACTTAAGTACAGCTCTCTATAGACCAGTGCCTTTTAGACATCCAAGGGAGATGTTGAATGCAAGCTAAGTAATGAGCCCCATGATTAGGAAGGATTCATTCAGGGTCAGAGATAGAAGATTTATAAATATAAGAGTCATCATTATTTAGACAATTATTTAAAGCCATGGGGGCAGTATGAGATCACTTACAGAGTGAGTTAAATAGACTTGATTAAAAAAAAATCTACAGAAGGAGCCCTGGGATAATCCAAAATTTGGAAGTCAGGAAATTGAGGAAGATGAGCAAAGGAGATGGGGAAGAAGCAGGCCAAAGGGTAAAATAATAAAGGAAGGTGGTGTGTCTGCAATCCCATAAATAAAGCGTTTCATGGAAGGTGTGAGCCAGCCTATCAAATGGAAAGAAGGCAAAAAGCACCAATATGTGAAATTAGACATCAAGCTCCCACTTACATAAAGCAACCACTTCTTTTCAGTACTTAGCTCCCTTCCTACAAGCAAATTAAATGAGCTCACTTTTTCAAATAACTAAGTTGGCATTTCATGCCAACTTCATGTTTGGCAGAATATTAGGAAGTAGTGACTTCCTAGCATTCAATGTTTACTTGGCAGCTCTAGAAAAATGCTGGCTAATTTTGTATTTGTGAATTATAGAACAGTTTTGTAGGTTCCTTCCTTTATTCAAATAAATCCTATCTCCTTATCATTGTTTTAAGCCCTTCTCTAATATAAGCTTGCTATTGACCAGTGCAGTGATTTCCAACTTCTCTGAGTTCAGCATCCTGGGATAAAAGGCCCCTGCCACTCTTCCTCTCAAGTCCCTAGAGGCACTGCAACAAGCGAAAAAGACAGTCAACAATTTGAAGGTGCAGTGCGGGAGCTGTGCAAGTGAAGAAGGTACACTTGGCAGAGAGAAAATCCATTCCAAGGGACAGACTTAGAAGAAAAATAGTATCTAGGGACCTGCAAGTTGTTGACTCCATGCAGAAGGTGAGGTGATGAGAGATGAAGCTGGACAGTGCAGGAGGAGCCAGTTCAAGGGGGGTTTGAATGTGCCATGTGACAGTGTTGGGACTTTAATAATGAAAGTGCCCCTCAATAGATTGTGCTGATTGAACAATTATACCTAGGTGTGGAAACGGGGTTTCTCGAAGCATTATTACAACATATAGGAGGTATTCAATAAATACTTCCTGGATCCCTAAAATAATTTGCTAAGCAAATGAGAAATGCAAACAAGATCAACGTTCATAAGTTAAGAGCACAATATTAAACATTTTAGAAATACCGTGTATATTTTGATTAGAAATAATTAGAAATAGTGGTTACCAAAGGCTGGGGTTAGGGGAGTTGGGGAGATGTTATTCAAGGGACACATTTCAGTTAGACAGGAGGAATAAGTTCAATATATTGATTGTATATCATGGTGGCTACAGTTAATGACAATATGAAAGTTGCTAAGAGAGTAGTTTGTTTGTTTGTTTGTTTGTTTTTTGAGACAGTCTCACTCTGTTGCCCAAGCTGGAGTGCAGTGGTACGATCTTGGCTCACTGCAACCTCTGCCTCCTGGGTTCAAGTGATTCTCCTCCCTCAGCCTCCTGAGTAGCTGGGATTACAGGTGCCTGCCACCACACCTGGCTAATTTTTGTATTTTTAGTACAGATGGGGTTTCGCCATGTTGGCCAGGCTAGTCTTGAACTCCTGACGTCAGGTGATCTGCCTACCTTGGCCTCCCAAAGTGCTGGGATTATAGGCATGAGCCACTGCGTCCAGACTAAGAGAGTAGATTTTAAGTGTTCTCACCTCAAAAAAAAAAGTATGTGACATAATGCCTATCTTAAACAGCTTAACTTAGCCATTTTACAACATGTATATATTCAAAGCATCATATTGTACATCATAATTTTTACTTGTCATTTAAAATAAATACATTTTAAAGGCCAGGCATGGTGGCTCATGCCTATAATCCCAGTATTTTGGGAGGCTGAAGCAGGTGGATCACTTGAGCTCAGGAGTTGGAGACCAGTCTGAACAACATGGTGAAATCTCCTCTCCATTAAAAAATAAATAAAATAAACAAATAAATAAACAAATTTTTTAAAGTTTGAAGCAGAAAAATATGTTAGAAAAAATCTGTAGAGAAAGTAGAACGAGGAACAGAATGAATAATAAAAATTTTCAGAAAAGATTAGAAATAATATTTACCAATGTATTAAAATAATTTTCTGTTATAATCTGTATGGCAGAATTTCCTTAATTAATTTTAGTCTATGTGATGTTCTTAAAAATGATAAAACTACATTTCCCTTAAAGATAAATGATCACTCAGGCTTTTGGCCAATTCATAACATACATTTTGAATTTGTGTGGCTTAATATTTTTCTTTTCTATTTTTTAGTGTTGTTAATTTAGTTATTAAATTAATAACTAGCTATTAAGATAGTATTGATATTTATATTACATTAAGATTTCGATATCTTAAAGGAAAAGTTGAATTTTCTTCAAATCCAAATATTTGGATTCTAATAGAATTACCTCAATTCACCACTAAAGTTTTTTTCTTTACAGTGGCAAAAAATATAATATATATATTGTTTTTTAAAGCCTTTACTATGTTACCGAATTTTGTTCAATGTGTAAAATACCAGAAACTGACATATACATACCTAGGACATAGAAAGCTTTTTATGTCAAAGAAAACGGGCCTTGTAAATTCGTATTTTTACAGAAGCTCTTCAGAAGCAAGCTAAGCTATGTTCAGGTAAGTAATGTTTTCTTAATACTTCTAATGTCAAAACAGTGAAAATAATGAGGCACATTGTTTATAACAGATTTATCTTTTACACTTACAAGAACAACATTACACATCTACTAATAAAGCTTATTAAAATATAAACATGTTGAAAATTTTTTAAATACTTGGTACTTGCGTATTTTCTGCATTTGTATTTAAATACTTCATTAAGGAATGCTACACAGGCATTGAGAACACCAAGACCTACCCAACACAATGCTAGCAATGCACACGGAGAGACAGAAGAGGTCACAATCATATATAGATGAAGGTAGAAACAAGGGAAACAAAATTTGGAGTCTGGAGAGCACTCTATAACCTGGCATGATTAACACTGACTTTATATGGAGGTGAAACTTGAGCTACACGAGGGCAAAAGAACCTTTAAATAAGTAGACTTGTTGAGTGAGAGCATTCCAGAGCCAGCAGAAAACATGGGCAAGGGGAGGAGCGGATGCTCTGTAGTAAGGAACAGCAAGTAGACGCTCTAGGGAGGACATTCTCAGATGTTTAGAAAGGTAAGGCTGGTGTCAGATTATGGAGGGCCCGGAGTCTAGGCTAATGAGTTTGGCCAGCAGGTAGTGGCACCAGAATCTCAATGAGAGAGTGACAATCAGAGATTATTATTTAAGGAAAACTCATCTGTATGTAGTGAGTAAGATGGATTGAAATAAGAGAGAATACAGTCAGGGAGAAGGGTTAGGCAATGATAACAGTCATCTGATGGTGAGGTGAAGGAGACCTAGTTTTATTATTTATTTTTTTATTTTATTATTTTATTTTATTTTATTTATTTTATTTTATTTTATTTTAAGACAGAGTCTCACTCTGTTGCCCAGGCTGAAGTGCAGTGGTGTGATCTCAGCTCACTGCAATCTCTGCCTCAGGAGTTCAAGCTATTCTCTCCTGCCTCAGTCTCCCAAGCAGCTGGGATTACAGGCACCTGCCATTACACCCAAGTAATTTTTTCGTATTTTTAGTAGAGACGAGGTTTCACCATGTTGGTCAGGTTGGTTGCAAACTCCTAACCTCAAGTGATCCACCCATCTCGACCTCCCAAAATGCTAGGATTACAGGTGTGAGCCACTGCACCTGGCCGAGGAGACCTAGTTTTAAAGGAGTGGAGAATGTACACAGAAGGCCAGAAGGAAGGAGGAGTAAAGGATAAGTCCAAAAACCCAGGTGTCTAAGAGAGCAGTGATAGGAGGAGAGTACTGAAGGAATGCTAGTATTGGGGAAAATTGATGATTTTAATTTTAGATGTCTTAATTTTGAGACTGAATACCTCTGTCACTTTTAAAGAGAACATCTCTTTCTTTTTTCCTCCTAGAAGTCATCGTAGGTAATGCCAGCATGTGCTGGAAAGCTGTCACTGTTGCCAGGAGCAAGAGGTCTGAAGTATATTCCTAGTTGCCACCAGCTGCAGCTTATGAAAATAGAATGATCTTGCCCTGGAATTCAGAGAAGGTAGCATACAGACATAGTTTCATAGGCATCATTCATTGAAGCACAGCTATCAAGTTAAAGTGGAAGTACGGCAACCTCATCCCTCTGAGAAATCTTTTAGGAAAATAAAATCAATATGGTAGCAGGAGGCAAAATAATCTAGCAACTGTGATTCTCAAATTTTAGTGCATCAGAATCACCTGGAGGGCTTGTTAAAACAGATTGCTGGGCCTCACCCCCAAAGTTTCTCAGTCAGGAGATCTGGGACAGGGCCCAGGAACTTGCGTTTATTACAAGTTTCCTGGTAATGTTAATACTGGTGGTCTGGGGACCACATTTTGAGAATACTGATCTAGAAGAACTTGTCAAGGAAAATGAGGAAAAAAATATGTTAGAAGATGCAGTTTGCCAAACCTTTTAATTTTAGCACACAACATTAAAATTATAAAGAATATCTCCATTATACATGCAACATTATGTCTGGGTTACCAAACTTTCGATTGGGAATGCTGGTGAAAGCATAATCTGGTAGAGTGGGAAGGTAGATGTTTTATATTAAATATAGAAAAAATAGAATAAAATGGGAAGAGAAGAAAGGGATAAGGGTAAGCTGAATGAGAAGGAAAAGAAGAAAACATAAAAAAAGAAGAAAATGGGAAATATATAAAATTAAAAAAGGAGATGAGAAAGTATAACCATATCAAACGAATCTGGTGTAGACGTTTATGTAACAATGTTGTGAGTTGCTTTTCAGTTGCCATGGACCCCCAGGATGAAGGTCATGTAACCAGGGCATGCCCAGATAACCAACTGTGCAACCACAGAGGGGTTAAGCGCTTGGACCAAGGAGCAGGGACTGAATTAAGCAGCATACACCACATTGCAGGATCCAGGATCCAATCAGATAGAGCACTGTCATCACCCATGGCAGGATCCAGTCAGATCATGCTTCCCGAAATCACCTCATTGTTAAGATCCAATCAGATCACACATCATTACCCTATGCTTATGAAACCTACTTCAGCCTCCAGCTTGGGGAGACAGATTTGAGCATTTCCTCTGGTCTCCTTGCCAGTTGACTTGAAATAAAGGTTTTCTTTTCTCAAAAGCCAGTGCTATGGTATTGGCCTCTATGCACATCTGACAGCAAACTCATTGATGCTCAGTCACAAGAGCAGATGGGACAGCAAGAATGAAGAACTGGAGAACCTCAGCCCTTCTCAATTTGAGATACTGTTTTCTGTTTCATTAGGAAGATTGTAAGTGGCTCTTACTAGGAGTGCATGCTCTGGAGCTATTGTTTTCCTGACTGCAGCCAGGATTGTTCTAATGGTGATCCTATGGTTACTCCTCCTAGAAATAAAATTTCCATATAAATGAGCTATGAGCTAATAGTTTGGCTATCTCTTTTAAAACATTCTGTATTAGTCCATTTTTATACTGCTATAAAGGACTGCCCAAGACTGGACAATCTATAAAGGAAAGAGGCTCAATTGACTCACAGTTCAGCATGGCTGGGGAAGCCTTAGGACACTTACAATCATGGTAGAAGGTGAAGGGGAAGGAAGGCACCCTCTTCACAAGGTGGCAGGAAGCAGAAGTGCGAGCAAAGGGGGAATAGTCCTTTATAAAACCATCAGATCTCGTGAGAACTCACTCACTATCGTGAGAACAGCATGGGGGAAACCACTCCTGTGATTCAATTATCTCCACCTGGTCTGTCCCTTGACACATGGGGATTATGGGGATTATGGGGATTATATGGATTACAATTCACAATGAGATTTGGGTGGGGACACAAAGCCTAACTATATCAGCTTCTTATTAAGGAAAAGGGGCAAAGGAATAGTACTGACTTAATTAAGTTTAAGTACTTGCAAAATAGAAATGATCTTATGGTTCACTTTATTTATAGCTTATTGAGATAAGATTGACCTCAAAATATAAATAAATAAGAATTTTATATATTTAAAGCACAAAATGAGATGATTATATATATATATATACACACACACATATATACATGCACACATATATACATGTACCCATATATACACATACACACACATTGTGAAATGATTACCACAGTCAACCTAATTAACATATCCATCACCTCTTGTGGTTACCCTTTTGTGTGTCTGGGGGAAGTGGGGGTGAGAAAAGATCTGTTCTCTTAGCAACTGTCAATTGTACAATACGTTATTATTAATTATAGTGACCATACTGTACATTAGGTCTCCCGAACTTACTAATCTTGTAACTGAAAGCTTGTACTCTCTGCCTGATATCTCCAATCCCCCAACCCCTGGTAACCACCATTCTACTCACTGTTTCGATGAGTTCAAATTTTTAGATTACACATATAGATGACTTTATGTAGGATTTGTCTTTCTGTGTGTGGCTTATTTCACTTAGTATAAAGTCTTCCAGGTTGACTCATGTTGTTGCAAATGGCAAGATTTCCTTTTGTAAGGCTGAAAAATATTCCATATATATATATATATATATATATATATATATATAACTTTTTTTATCCATTCATCAATCAACACTTAGGTTGTTTTAATATTTTGGCTATTGTGATTAATGCTGCAATGAGCCTAGGAGGGCAAATATTTCTTTTGAGATACTGATTTTGTTTCCTTTGGATATATATCCAGAAGTGGAATTGCTGGATCATATGGCAATTTTTTTAAATGCTTGAAGAACTGCCATACTGTTTTCCATAGCAGCTGTTCCATCTTACATTCCCACCAATAATGCACAAAGGTTCCAATTTCTCCACATCCTCACCAACACTTGTTATTTTCTTTGTTTATAGTAGTCATTCTAATGGATATGCCAACTCAAAAATATATAGAGATGAATCTCTAAGCAAGAGGTTTTGTTTGGAATATATAAGGAATAGAATTGCAATTCAGGGCACACACACAGACTAGGGTGGCCTCTGTTATGCCCACAGAACAATGAAATGGTTAAGGTTTACCGGGGCAAGGGAAGGTTACACAAATTGTTTTGAAAGTTCACTGGTGCTGGCAGCATCTTACAAGAGCTAGTGAGCTCTGATAGGTGAGTTTCAGCAGTTGCCAGGTGGGACTTGTAGTCTTGAAATTATGGTTAGGTCCATGCAGATCTGGATTGAGCTTAGACGACATTTTTTTTTAAAAAAAAAAACAGGTGTATGTAACCTTAGTGTTTTTCTCATGGCTTCTTGACTCATTTTAGTTGGGTATGACATAAATGACTTCATTTTGTATAATCAACTTTCACAGGTATAAGGTGGTATTTCAATGGAGTTTTGATTTGCATTTCCCTAATGATTAGTGATGTTGAGCATCTTTTCATGTGCTTACTATCCATTTGTGTATGTTCTCTGGAGAAATGTCTATTTAAGTTCTTTGCTCATTTCTGAATTGGATTATTTTGTTGTTGAGTTTTAGAAGTTCTCTATGCATAATGAATACTAATACCCTTATCAGATATGTAATTTGCAAATATTTTATCCCATTCTGTGTGTTACCTTTTTGTTTTGTTGATACTGTCTTTTGATGCACAAAATTTTTAAATTTTCATAAAGTCGAATTTTGTCTATTTTTCATTTGTTGTTTGTGCCTTTGGTGTCATATCCAAAAATTAATGCCAAATCCAATGTCATAAAGCTTTTGCTCTGTTTTTCTTCTAAGATTTTTATAGTTTTAAGTATTTATTTTATTTTGAGTTAATTTTGGTGTGTGGTATTAGGTTATAAGGGTCCAACTTCATTCTTTTGCACGTAAATATTTAGTTTTCCCAGCGCCATTCATTGAAAAGATTGCCCCTTTCCCATTGAATGGTCTTAGCATCTTTGTCAAAAATCATTTGACCACATATTCCAGAGTTTATTTCTGGGCTCTCTATTCTATTGTATTGGTCTACATGTCTATCTTTATGTCAATAGCACACTGTTTTAATTATTGCAGCTTTGTAGTAAGTTTTGCAATCAGAAAACGAGAGTCCTCCATTTTGTTCTTCTCTTTCAAGATTGTTTTGGCTACTTGGGGTCCTTGAAATTTTATATAAATTTCAGAATAGGCTTTTCTATTTCTGCCAAAAAAAATAACATCATTGCGATTACATTGAATCTGTAGACTTCTTTGGGTAGCACTGGCATCTTTAACATTATTAAGTTTTGCAATCCAGAAACATGAGATATGTATCTATTTATCTATGTCTTTAATTTCTATCAGCAATTTATAGTTTTCAGTGTATAAGTCTTTCACCTTCTTGGTTTAGCTAATTCCTCATTATTTTATTCACTTTTATGCTATTATAAATGAGATTGCTTTCATAGTTTCCTCATCAGATTGTTCAGTTGGTATATAAAAATGCAATGGATTTTTTGTGTGTTCATACTGTATCCTGCTACTTTGTTGAGTTCATTTATTAGTTCTAACAGTGTTTTTGGGGTAGTGGACTGTACATATAAGATCATATCATCTGTGAACAGTCATAATTTTACTTCTTCCTTTCTAATTTGGATTTGTTCTATTTCTTTTTTTGCCTAATTGCTCTGGCTACAACTTCCAGTACTATGTCAAATACAAGTAGCAGAAGTGGCATCCTTGTCTTGTTCCTGGTCATAGAGAAAAGTTGCTAATCTTTAACCATTGAGTATGATGTTAGCTGTGGGCTTGTCATATATGGCCTTTATTATGTTGAGGTACTTTCCTTCTATACTCAATTGGTTGACAGTTTTTTATCATGAAAAGATAAGTTTTCTCAAATGCTCTTTCTGCATCCATTGATACAATCATATAATTTTTGCTTTTCATTTTGTTAATGTGGTATATGACATTCTTCATTTGCATAGGTTGGACCACCCTTGCATCCAAGGGATAAATACTACTTGATCATGGTGTATGATCCTTTTAATTTGCTGTTGAATACGGGTGCTAGCATTTTTTTTGTAGAAGCTTTTCATTTATATTCATCAGGAATATGGACCTGTAGTTTTCTTTTCTTGTAGTGTCCTTGTCTGGCTTTTGTGTCAGGGTAATGCTTTGTAAAATGAGTTTGGAAGTGTTCTCTCTTCAATTTTTTCTAAGAGTTGGAAAAGAATTTGTATTAATTCTTTAAATGTTCAGTAAAATTCAGAAGGGAAAGAGTTCATGGGCTTTTCTTTGATGGGAGACTTTTAATTTGTGATTCAATCTCCTTACTTGTTGTTGGTCTGTTAAGATTTTCTGTTTCTTTATAATTCAGTCTTGGTAGGTTTTACATTTCTGGAAATTAATCTAGTTTTTCTAGGTTATCTAACTGGTTTTATTTAAATGCACATAGTAATCTCTTATGATCCTATGTGTTATCTGTTGTCCTCTTTCACTTCTGATTTATTCGTCTTCTCTCTCTTTTCATCAGTCTACCAGAAGATATATCATTTTTCAAGACTTAATTTTTTAACCGAAAAACCTTTTTGTTGACTTTTTAAATTGTTTTTCTAGTCTCTATTTCTGCTTTGAGCTTTATTTCCATATGTCTGCTAACTTTGTGCTTCATTTGTTCTTCTTTATCTAGTTCCTTGGGGTGTAAATTTACATTGTTTATTTGAGGTCTTTCTTTATTCTTAATGTAGGTGTTTATCACTATATACTTCCCTCTTAGAACTGTGTTTGATGCATTCTGTAAGTTTTGGTATGTTGTTGTGTTAGTTCATTTGTGTTGCTATGAAGGAATACTTGAGACTAGGGAATTTATAAAGAAAAGAGGCTTATTTGGCTCATGGTTCTGCAGGCTGTACATGAAGCATAGTGCCAGCATCTGCTTCTGGTGAGGGCCTCAGGAGGCTTACAATCATGGAAGAAGGTGAAGGGGAGTCAGCATGCAACACAGGGAAAGAGAATGCAAAAGAGAAATGGGAGAGGTCCCAAACTCTTTTTAACAATCAGATCTTGCAGTAGTTCATTGCCACAGAAAGGCCCCAAGCCATTCATAGGGGATTTCCCCTCATTATCCAAACACCTACCAATAAGGCCACCTCCAATACTGAAGATCACATTTCAGCATGAGATTTTGAGAGGACACACATCCATACCATATCAGATGCGTTTCCGTTTTTACTTGCCTCAAAATTTAAACAAAGTGTTATGTCTTCTTTGGTCCATTGTTATTCAGTAGTATGTTGTTTAATTTCCATATATTTGTGAATGTTCCAGTTTTCCTCCTGTTATTGATTATTAGTTTCATACCACTGTGGTAAGAAAGGGCACTTGATATGCCTTCAACTTTCTTAAATTTTTTATGGTCTACTACATGACCTATCTTGGAGAATGTCATAGCACTAGACATAGGTGCTTGAGAAGAATGTATATGCTGCTGCTGTTGGATGAAATGTTCTGTATATGTCTGTTAGGTCCATTTGGTCTAAAATGTAGTTCAAGTCCAATGTTTCCTTATTGATTTTCTGCTTGGATGATCTCTCTATTGTTGAAAGTGGGGTATTTAAGTCCCTTACTATTATTGCATTGATATTTATTTATCCCTTTAGTTCTGTTAATATTTGCTTTGTATATTCAGGTGCTCTGATGTTGGGTACACATTTATTTACAATTGTTATACCCTCTTGATGAATTTATCCCTTTATCATTTATATAATGACCTTCTTTGTCTTATTTTACAGTTTCTGAATTAACGTCTAGTTTGTCTAATCAGAGCTAACCCTGCTGTCTTTTGGTTTACATTTACATGGAATATCTTTTTCCATCCCCTTCACTTTCAGCCTATATGTGTCCTCAAGGGAGCATTTTATAGGCAATATATAGCTGGGTATTGTTTTTGTTTGTTTGCTTTTTTTGTTTTGTTTTTTTACCAATTCAGTTATTATGTGACTTTTGACTGCATAATTCAATCCATTTACATGCAAAGTAATTAATTATAGGTAAGAACTCACTATTGCCATTTTGTAAAAATTTTCTATTTTGTAGTTCCTTAGTTCCTCTCTTGCTATCTTCCTTTCTGATATGATTAGTTTTTGTAGTGGTATACTCCAATTCATTTCTGTTTATCTCTTGTGTGTCTACTATAGCTTTTAGCTTGGTGGTCACTATGAGTCTTACAGAAAACATACTTATAGCAATATATTTTAACCTAATAAAACCAGTACTACACTATACTGCATACCTATCCAAGGGTGCACTCAATTTAACTTCATTTGCCTACAGAAACTCTACATTTTACTTCTCTCCTACCCCCACATGCATTATATGTTTTTGATGTCACAGTTTACTGCTTTTTATATTATCTATCTCTTAAAAAAATATTGTAGCTATAGTTATTTTTAATGCTTTTGTGTTTAATCTTTTTTTCTGGAGTCAACACATATTTATATAACACCATTATTGGATTATAATATTCTGATTTTGACTACATATTTACCATGACCAGTGGGTTTTATACTTTAATGCATTTTTATGTTATTAATTTGTGTCCGTTCATTTAAGCTTGAAGAAGTGCCTTTAGCATTTCTTATAAGACAGGTATAGTAGTGATGAACTCCTTCAGCTTTGTTTGTCCGGAAATATCTTTATGTCACCTTCATTTTTGAAGGACAGCTTTGCCAGATATGATATCATTGGTTTTCAGAGTGTTTTTTCTTTCAGTAGTTTGAATATATCATCCCATTCTTTTCTGGCCTATGAAGTTTCTCCTGAAAAGTCCAATATAGTTTTTTTATTTTTTTAATTATTATTATACTTGAAGTTTTATGGTACATGTGCGCAATGTGCAGGTAAGTTACATATGTATACATGTGTCATGCTGGTGCGCTGCACCCACTAACTCGTCATCTAGCATTAGGTATATCTCCCAATGCTATCCCTCCCCCCTCCCCCCACCCCACAACAGTCCCCGAAGTGTGATGTTCCCCTTCCTGTGTCCATGTGTTCTCATTGTTCAATTCCCACCTATGAGTGAGAATATGCAGTGTTTGGTTTTTTGTTCTTGCGATAGTTTACTGAGAATGATGATTTCCAATTTCATCCATGTCCCTGCAAAGGACATGAACTCATCATTTTTTATGGCTGCATAGTATTCCATGGTGTATATGTGCCACATTTTCTTAATCCAGTCTATCATTGTTGGACTTTGGGTTGGTTCCAAGTCTTTGCTATTGTGAATAATGCCGCAATAAACATACGTGTGCATGTGTCTTTATAGCAGCATGATTTATAGTCCTTTGGGTATATACCCAGTAATGGGATGGCTGGGTCGAACGGAATTTCTAGTTCTAGATCCCTGAGGAATCGCCACACTGACTTCCACAAGGGTTGAACTAGTTTACAGTCCCACCAACAGTGTAAAAGTGTTCCTATTTCTCCACATCCTCTCCAGCACCTGTTGTTTCCTGACTTTTTAATGATTGCCATTCTAACTGGTGTGAGATGGTATCTCATTGTGGTTTTGATTTGCATTTCTCTGATGGCCAGTGATGGTGAGCATTTTTTCATGTGTTTTTTTGGCTGCATAAATGTCTTCTTTTGAGAAGTGTCTGTTCATGTCCTTCACCCACTTTTTGATGGGGTTGTTTGTTTTTTTCTTGTAAATTTGTTGGAGTTCATTGTAGAATCTGGATATTAGCCCTTTGTCAGATAAGTAGGTTGCGAAAATTTTCTCCAATTTTGTAGGTTGCCTGGTCACTCTGATGGTAGTTTCCTTTGCTGTGCAGAAGCTCTTTAGTTTAATGAAATCCCATTTGTCAATTTTGGCTTTTGTTGCCATTGCTTTTGGTGTTTTAGACATGAAGTCCTTGCCCATGCCTATGTCCTGAATGGTAATGCCTAGGTTTTCTTCTAGGGATTTTATGGTTTTAGGTCTAACGTTTAAGTCTTTAATCCATCTTGAATTGATTTTTGTATAAGGTGTAAGGAAGGGATCCAGTTTCAGCTTTCTCCATATGGCTAGCCAGTTTTCCCAGCACCATTTATTAAATAGGGAATCCTTTCCCCATTGCTTGTTTTTCTCAGGTTTGTCAAAGATCAGATAGTTGTAGATATGTGGCATTATTTCTGATGGCTCTGTTCTCTTCCATTGATCTACATCTCTGTTTTGGTACCAGTACCATGCTGTTTTGGTTACTGTAGCCTTGTAGTATAGTTTGAAGTCAGGTAGTGTGATGCCTCCAGCTTTGTTCTTTTGGCTTAGGATTGACTTGGCGATGCGGGCTCTTTTTTGGTTCCATATGAACTTTAAAGTAGTTTTTTCCAATTCTGTGAAGAAAGTCATTGGTAGCTTGATGGGGATGGCATTGAATCTGTAAATTACCTTGGGAAGGATGGCCATTTTCATGATATTGATTCTTCCTACCCATGAGCATGGAATGTTCTTCCATTTGTTTGTATCCTCTTTTATTTCCTTGAGCAGTGGTTTGTAGTTCTCCTTGAAGAGGTCCTTCATGTCCCTTGTAAGTTGGATTCCTAGGTATTTGATTCTCTTTGAAGCAATTGTGAATGGGAGTTCACTCATGATTTGGCTCTCTGTTTGTCTGTTATTGGTGTATAAGAATGCTTGTGATTTTTATACATTGATTTTGTATCCTGAGACTTTGCTGAAGTTGCTTATCAGCTTAAGGAGATTTTGGGCTGAGACAATGGGGTTTTCTAGATATACAATCATGTCATCTGCAAACAGGGACAATTTGACTTCCTCTTTTCCTAATTGAATACCCTTTATTTCCTTCTCCTGCCTAATTGCCCTGGCCAGAACTTCCAACACTATGTTGAATAGAAGTGGTGAGAGAAGGCATCCCTGTCTTGTGCCAGTTTTCAAAGAGAATGCTTCCAGTTTTTGCCCATTCAGTATGATATTGGCTGTGGGTTTGTCATAGATAGCTCTTATTATTTTGAGATACGTCCCATCGATACCTAATTTATTGAGAGTTTTTAGCATGAAGGGTTGTTGAATTTTGTCAAAGGCCTTTTCTGCATCTATTGAGATAATCATGTGGTTTTTGTCTTTGGTTCTGTTTATATGCTGGATTACATTTATTGATTTGCGTATATTGAACCAGCCTTGCATCCCAGGGATGAAGCCCACTTGATCATGGTGGATAAGCTTTTTGATGTGCTGCTGGATTCTGTTTGCCAGTATTTTATTGAGGATTTTTGCATCAATATTCATCAAGGATATTGGTCTAAAATTCTCTTTTTTTGTTGTGTCTCTGCCAGGCTTTGGTATCAGGATGATGCTGGCCTCATAAAATGAGTTAGGGAGGATTCCCTCTTCTTCTATTGATTGGAATAGTTTCAGAAGGAATGGTACCAGCTCCTCCTTGTACCTCTGGTAGAATTCGGCTGTGAACCCATCTGGTCCTGGACTCTTTTTGGTTGGTAAGCTATTGATTATTGCCACAATTTCAGCTCCTGTTATTGTTCTATTCAGAGATTCAACTTCTTCCTGGTTTAGTCTTGGGAGGGTGTATGTGTTGAGGAATTTATCCATTTCTTCTAGATTTTCTAGTTTATTTGCGTAGAGGTGTTTGTAATATTCTCTGATGGTAGTTTGTATTTCTGTGGGATCGGTGGTGATATCCCCTTTATCATTTTTTATTGCATCTATTTGATTTTTCTTTTTTTCTTTATTAATCTTGCTAGCGGTCTATCAATTTTGTTGATCCTTTCAAAAAACCAGCTCCTGGATTCATTAATTTTTTGAAGGGTTTTTTGTGTCTCTATTTCCTTCAGTTCTGCTCTGATTTTAGTTATTTCTTGCCCTCTGCTAGCTTTTGAATGTGTTTGCTCTTGCTTATCTAGTTCTTTTAATTGTGATGTTAGGGTGTCAATTTTGGATCTTTCCTGCTTTCTCTTGTGGGCATTTAGTGCTATAAATTTCCCTCTACACACTGCTTTGAATGCATCCCAGAGATTCTGGTATGTTGTGTCTTGGTTCTCATTGGTTTCAAAGAACATCTTTATTTCTGCCTTCATTTCATTATGTACCCAGTAGTCATTCAGGAGCAGGTTGTTCAGTTTCCATGTAGTTGTGCGGTTTTGAGTGAGATTCTTAATCCTGAGTTCTAGCTTGATTGCACTGTGATCTGAGAGATAGTTTGTTATAATTTCTGTTCTTTTACATTTATTGAGGAGAGCTTTACTTCCAAGTATGTGGTCAATTTTGGAATAGGTGTGGTGTCGTGCTGAAAAAAATGTATATTCTGTTGATTTGGGGTGGAGAGTTCTGTAGCTGTCTATTAGGTCTGCTTGGTGCAGAGCTGAGTTCAATTCCTGGGTATCCTTGTTGACTTTCTGTCTCGTTGATCTGTCTAATGTTGACAGTGGGGTGTTAAAGTCTCCCATTATTAATGTGTGGGAGTCTAAGTCTCTTTGTAGGTCACTCAGGACTTGCTTTATGAATCTGGGTGCTCCTGTATTGGGTGCATATATATTTAGGATAGTTAGCTCTTCTTGTTGAATTAATCCCTTTACCATTATGTAATGGCCTTCTTTGTCTCTTTTGATCTTTGTTGCTTTAAAGTCTGTTTTATCAGAGACTAGGATTGCAACCCCTACCTTTTTTTGTTTTCCATTTGCTTGGTAGATCTTCCTCCATCCTTTTATTTTGAGGCTATGTGTGTCTCTGCACGTGAGATGGGTTTCCTGAATACAGCACACTGATGGGTCTTGAGTCTTTATCCAATTTGCCAGTCTGTGTCTTTTAATTGGAGCATTTAGTCCATTTACATTTAAAGTTAATATTGTTATGTGTGAATTTGATCCTGTCATTATGATGTTAGCTGGTTATTTTGCTCGTTAGTTGATGCAGTTTCTTCCTAGTCTCGATGGTCTTTCCATTTTGGCATGATTTTGCAGCGGCTGGTACCGGTTGTTCCTTTCCATGTTTAGCGCTTCCTTCAGGAGCTCTTTTAGGGCAGGCCTGGTGGTGACAAAATCTCTCAGCATTTGCTTGTCTGTAAAGTATTTTATTTCTCCTTCACTTATGAAGCTTAGTTTGGCTGGATATGAAATTCTGGGTTGAAAATTCTTTTCTTTAACAATGTTGAATATTGGCCCCCACTCTCTTCTGGCTTGTAGGGTTTCTGCCAAGAGATCCGCTGTTAGTCTGATGGGCTTCCCTTTGATGGTAACCCGACCTTTCTCTCTGGCTGCCCTTAACATTTTTTCCTTCATTTCAACTTTGGTGAATCTGACAATTATGTGTCTTGGAGTTGCTCTTCTCGAGGAGTATCTTTGTGGCATTCTCTGTATTTCCTGAATCTGAATGTTGGCCTACCTTGCTAGATTGGGGAAGTTCTCCTGGATAATATCCTGCAGAGTGTTTTCCAACTTGTTTCCATTCTCCCGGTCACTTTCAGGTACACCAATCAGACGTAGATTTGGTCTTTTCACATAGTCCCACATTTCTTGGAGGCTTTGCTCGTTTCTTTTTATTCTTTTTTCTCTAAACTTCCCTTCTCGCTTCATTTCATTCACTTCATCTTCCAGGGCTGACACCCTTTCTTCCATTTGATCACATTGGCTCCTGAGGCTTCTGCATTCTTCACGTAGTTCTCGAGCCTTGGTTTTCAGCTCCATCAGCTCCTTTAAGCACTTCTCTGTATTGGTTATTCTAGTTATACATTCTTCTAAATTTTTTTCAAAGTTTTCAACTTCTTTGCCTTTGGTTTGAATACCCTCCCGTAGCTCGGAGTAATTTGATCGTCTGAAGCCTTCTTCTCTCAGCTCGTCAAAGTCATTCTCCGTCCAGCTTTGTTCCATTGCTGGTGAGGAACTGCATTCCTTTGGAGGAGGAGAGGTACTCTGTTTTTTAGATTTTCCAGTTTTTCTGCTCTGTTTTTTCCCCATCTTTGCGGTTTTATCTACTTTTGGTCTTTGATGATGGTGATGTACAGATGGGTTTTTGGTGTGGATGTCCTTTCTGTTTGTTAGTTTTCCTTCTAACAGACAGGACCCTCAGCTGCAGGTCTGTTGGAGTACCTGGCCGGCCGTGTGAGGTGTCAGTCTGCCCATGCTGAGGGGTGCCTCCCAGTTAGGCTGCTCGGGGGTCAGGGGTCAGGGACCCACTTGAGGAGGCAGTCTGCCCGTTCTCAGATCTCCAGCTGCGTGCTGGGAGAACCACTGCTCTCCTCAAAGCTGTCAGATAGGGACATTTAAGTCTGCAGAGGTTACTGCTGTCTTTTTGTTTGTCTGTGCCCTGCCCCCAGAGGTGGAGCCTACAGAGGCAGGCAGGCCTCCTTGAGCTGTGTTGGGCTCCACCCAGTTCGAGCTTCCCGGCTGCTTTGTTTACCCAAGCGAGCCTGGGCAATGGCGGGCGCCTCTCCCCCAGCCTCGCTGCTGACTTGCTGTTTGATCTCAGACTGCTGTGCTAGCAATCAGTGAGACTCTGTGGGCGTAGGACCCTGTGAGCCAGGTGCGGGCTATAATCTCCTGGGGCACTGTTTCCTAAGCCCGTCGGAAAAGCACAGTATTCGGGTGGGAGTGGCCCGATTTTCCAGGTGCCGTCTGTCACCCCTGGAAAGGGAACTCCCTGACCCCTTGTGCTTCCCGAGTGAGGCAATGCCTCGCCCCTGCTTCGGCTGGCGCACGGTGCACTCACCCACTGACCTGCGCCCACTGTCTGGCACTCCCTAGTGAGATGAACACGGTACCTCAGATGGAAATGCAGAAATCACCCGTCTTCTGCGTCACTCACGCTGGGAGGTGTAGACTGGAGCTGTTCCTATTCGGCCATCTTGGCTCCTCCTCCAAGTCCAATATTGTTTTATAAAGGTTCTCTTGTATGTGACAAGTCACTTTTCTCTTGCTGCTTTTAAATTTCTTTGTCTTTGACTTTTGGCAATTTGATTATAAGGTGTCATGGGTTGAACATGTTTGGAGACATTTGAGTTTCACAGGTGTAAATGTCCATATCTCTCTCAGGGTTTGGGAAAATTTGAGCCATAATTTATTTATATAAGGTTTCTCCCCCTTTCTCAATCCTCCTTCTGAGACTTTTATGATGCATACATTGGTTTCATTATTAGTGTCCCTTAAGTCCCATAGGTTTACTTTACTCTTTTCAATTTTTTTCTCCTTAGTCTGGATAATTTCAAAAGATCTGTCTTCGATCTCAGAGATTCTTTCTTCTGTTTGGTTGAGTCTGCTGTTGAAGTTCCCTATTGCATTTTTTCAGTTGATTCACTGTATTTTTCAGCTCCAGGATTTATGTCTGCTTTCTTTTGATCTTTCCATCTCTTTGTTTCACTTCCAGTTTTATTCATATATTGTTGTTCTGATTGATATTATTGAGTTCTCTTGTATCTTGCTGAGCTTCTCTAAAATAATTATTTTTAATTCCTTTTTAGGAAGCTTATAGATCTCTAATTCTTTAGGGTTTCGCATTGGAAAATTATAGTTGTCCTTTGGTGATGTCATTTTTCCTTTGTGTATGTGTTTATGACCTTGCAATGATATCTGTGCATTTGAGGGAGCAGTCATCTCTTCAAGACTGACGGGCTGGATTTGTGGGGAAATACTTTCATTTGTGGGTGAGTGCCATGCTAAGTGAATAGGATGTGGTGGCATAGGCATAGTCTGTGCAGTTCCATCAGCTGTAATCAATATTTGACAGGACTGTGGGGGTCCTCAGTGGCCAAGGTTGTAGATGTATTTGAAGGCAGTAGTAGTGATGAAAGTTTTAGAGGGCCTTAGTGTCAAAGATTGCTGTGGTCCTCCTGCTATTCTTTTTCCTGGGGCCTCCTAGGACACTGTGGGGAGTCCTAGCCAAAGGGATTCTCTTGGTGCTGGGTGTGTCACAAGGGCATGCTGGTAACCACAGTAGCACTGGTTCCAGGGCACAGGCATTTTTGTGGTAGTGATGGTCCCAGTATTCAGCACATAGGTGCTCAGAGCAACATCAGAGCCAGAGTCCTGGGCTCAGGAGTGTGTGGAACATCTATGGCACCTGGAGAACAGGGCCATAATTCTATAGCAGTGGATGTCATCAGTGTCTGAGACAGGCATTTGACAGTCTTGACTGATATAACCAAAGTAAATGAAGCTCAGCCCTTTAAAAAGGCACAGGTTATTTAGAAAGCAATTAACTTGTATGATTAGGAAGTGCTAATACAAGATTTCATGGAGTTCAATAATTCTTGAAAGAAAACTCTTGCTTTTAAGGGAATTATATTACTGAGGATACTTTTGGTTGCAAGGAACAGAAAACACAAATCAGACTGATTTCTATATTGAGGAAATGCATTGCTTTATGTATATGAAAAACCTGTGGCTCATGCTGGCTTCAGGAAGAGATCATTCCAGCAGCTCAGTGATGTTGCCATGGAGTCAGTTTCCTTCTACTGCTCTGTTTTATGTTATCAACTTCAGCACAATATTGTCTGCTTTTCTAGTCTCAAAATAGCTGCACCACTTTCTGGGGTCAAATGTGTCTTTATGAAGATCCTGGAAGGAATGATTATTTTTGACCCAGAAGTCTCAATAGAAACCCTAGTAGTTAATTTTCCTGCTTAAAACATCTGCCAATACCTAAACTAATCACTATTGTAAAGGAGAGAGGGGGCAGGGATGTCATGTGCTGATTGTCTTAGGGAAGTGTTCCATCTCTGCAGAGCTGGGAGTGGAATCAGTGCTTCAGAATCCCCATGGATATCCAAGTGAAAATTAAAACTATTAGAAAGCGAGGAGAAGGAATTAGGTGATGAGGAGATAATAACCTATGGACAATATTGTAACATAGCACAGTTGTAATTCGAGTCCCCTCTTCTTAGGAATGAAATTTCTTTCGAACATTAGAGATATCTAACTTATTAAAGAGTAGTCATTCAATTAAGATGAGATAAGAAAGCCCATGGGAGAAAAAAAGGATATCCAACCCTAAGTGGCCTTTCTTTCTCTCCATAGATACATATCCTGCCCAGGTATTCTGTGCGCAGGATGGGGGCTGGAGATCTATTTTGTAAATAAAGAAAAGGGTGTCATCCTGAAATTTTTGCTCAGAAATAAACATAGTTTGTTTTAGAATCACTTTGGTCTAAGTATCAAAAATCGCTGTTAATTTTTTTAGGGAGCCAAGATGGCCAACTAGATACAGCCAGGAAGAAATTCTCCCACTGAAAGAGACTAGACTATTAAGGAGACCAGCATACTCTGAACAGGTCTTTGGAAAGAAGGCATGGAGAGTGGACACAAAAAGGACACAGATCATAGGCTGAAAGTAGAGAAAGTTGGGAACACTGCAGGGGGTTGCCGAGCACCAGGACTCATTTTTGGGCCCAAGAGGCTCCTAAGGAAAGGGTGAGTGAAATAGGCATGGAGTGGCTCACCTTCACCATGGACTTCTGGGATCCTAGTTATGGGAGATCCCACAACTCCCATGACATTTGAGCTGCCAGTGATAATTACCTGGAGAGTTGGCGGAAACAGAATTCCAGCCTGGAAGGAGCCCAGAGGGTTTGACATGGGAATGTCTATAGTGGAGCATGTCCATGGACACTCATCCCACAAGGCTCACCATACTCCTTTAGGTGACTTTAGCCTTTGTTAGCTGCTGGACCTGGAGAGAGTGGGGTTGTCTTGTCCATGCAGTCTGATTTGAGCACACCCCAGTCTGCTGGCCTCTCTCAGGGTCCCTGCCTGGCTGCAACCACATGCAGCCCAGCCTCAGTTGGCCAGCTAAAGTGCTTGTCAGTGGCCACCACAATAATTCTTTCACTGGCAGATGCTGCATACCCATTGGAGCACTTTTGCATCTTGCCAGCATGCACCCACCTGCAGCCTTCCCACATTGATGTGCACTCACTCATAGCATCCCCCTGTCCCCACCTCACTGGAATACATGCACACAGGGGCCCACCACTGCCCTGCCAGAGCACTTTTGCCAGAAGCTCCAGTCAAGTGTTGTTGCCAACAGACTGGAAACATCTCAAACGCTCCAGCACAGCCCGTGCTTTAACCTCAAGGGGCCCCAGAACAAAGCTGTGGGCCTGCTCCCAGCCCTCCTGGGTTAGAACACCCAGTCCAGGAGTGATGAGCTGAGCCTTGGGCCTCTGAAAACATCCAGATATGAAGCCAGTCAACTAAATCCAACTTATACCACAGCCAAATCCTCAAGGGCATTGTATTAATCCACTGTCACATTGATATAAAGAAATACCTGAGACTGTAATTTATGAAGAAAAAAGTTTTAATTGGCTCATGGTTCAGCTGGCTGTTCAGGAAACATAGTGGCTTCTGATTCTGGTGGGGTGGGTAGGGCCGAACTTCAGGAAGCTTCCAATCATGATAGAAGGCAAAGGGGGAGCAAGTTTCTTATGTGGCAGGAACAGGAGCAAGAAAGAGATGGGGGATGTGCTACACACTTTTAAACAACCAGATCTCACAAGAACTCAGTCAGTATTATGAGGACAGAGCCAAGAGGGATGGTGCTAAATCATTCGTGGAAAACATCTCCATTATCCAATCACCTCCCACCAGGACCCGCCTCCAAAACTGAGGATTCCAATTCAATATGAGATTTGGGTGGGGATGTAGATCCAAACCATATCAGGTATCAAAGACTATAAGAAGCAAAAAGTCCCATCCAAAAGATTAAAAGAACATCAGCTCACACAGATGAGAAGGAACCAGTGCAAGAATTCTGGCAACTCTGAAAGCCAGAGCATTTTTTAACCTCCAAACTACCACATTAGCTCCCTAGCTATAGTTCTCAACCAGCCTGAAATATCTGAAATGACAGATATAGAATTCAGAATCTGGATGGTAAGGAAGCTCATCAAGATATAGGAGAAGGTTGAAACCCAATCCAAGGAAAACAGGGAAATGGTCCAAGAGTTGAAAGATGTGATAGCCATTTTAACAAAGAACCAAACTGAATTTCTGGAAATGAGAAATTCACCACAGGAATTTCAGAATGCAATTGGAAGCATTGATAACAGAGTAAACCAAGTTGAGGAAAGAATCTCAGGGCTTGAAGACAGCTCCTTCAAATCAATGCAGGTAGACAACAATAAAGAAAAAATAATTTATAAAAATGAACAAAATCTTTTTGAAACATGGGATTATGTTAAGAAACCAAACGTACAACTTATTGGCATTCCTGAAAAAGATGGAGAGAGAACAAGCAACTTGGAAAACATATTTCAGGATATTGTCCACAGAAATTTCCTCAACTTCACTAGAGAAGTTGACATGCTCATAAGATTCTCCAAAGTCAATGCAAAAGAAAAAATCTTAGAGCCAGCAACGGAGAAGGGGCAGATCATGTACAAAGGAATTGCCATCAGGCTAACAATGAAACTTTCAGCAGAAACCTTACATGCCATGAGAGATTGGGGGTGTATATTTAGCATCCTTAAAGCAGAGAAATTCTAACCAAGGATTTCATAGCCAACAACACTAAGATTCATAAGCAAAGGAGAAATAAAATCCTTTTCAGACAAGCAAATGTGAACAGAATTCATTACCACTAGACCTGCCTTACAAGAGGTCTTTAAGGGACTACCAAACAGAAATCAAAGATCATTATCTGCCGCCACAAAAACACACTTAAGTACATAGCCCACTGACACTATAAAGCAACTACACAATCAAGTCTACTTAAGAACCAGTGAACAACACGGTGACAAGATCAAATCTTCACATACTGATGTTAATCTTGAATATAAACAGGCTAAGAACCTCGTTTAAAAGGCACAGAGTGGCAAACTGGATAAAGAAACAAGACCCAACTGTATTCTGTCTTCAAGAGGCCCATTTCACATGCAGTGACACCCAAAGACTCAAGATAAGGGGATAGAGAAAGATCTACCAGGCAAACAGAAAATAAAAAAAGAGTAGGGGTTGTTATTCTTGCTTCAAACAGAAGAGACTTTAAACCAACAATGCTCAAAAAGGACAAAGAAAGGTGTTACATAATGATAAAGGGTTAAATTCAACAAGAAGACTTAACTTTCCTAAATATGCATGACTCTAACACTGAGGCATCCAGATTCATAAAAAAGATTCTTAGAGGCTTCTATTGAGACTTACATACAACACAATAATAGTGGGAGACTTTAACAACACACTGACAGTGCCAGACAAGTCATCAAAGCAGAAAACCTAACAAATATATTCAGAACCTAAATTCAACACTTGACCAAATGGACCAAACAAACATCTACAGAATACTCTATCCAACAACAGAATATACATTATTCTCATATGCATATGGCACATACTCTAAGATTGACTACATGCTGGGTCATAAAAGCAATACTCAACAAATTAAAAAAATCAAAACCATACCAACCACATTCTCAGACCACAGTGCAATAAAAATAGAAATTAATACCAAGAACATCTCTCAAAACCATATAATTAGATAGAAATTAAATACTCTGCTCCTGAATGACTTTAAAGAATGAAAGTAAGGCAGAAATAAAAACTAATACTTGGAAATGAATGAAAACAAAGATACAATATACCAGAATCTCTGAGACATGGCTAAATCAGTGTTAAGAGGAAAGTTTACAGCGCCAAATGCCTACAACAAGAAGTTAGAAAGATCTCAAATTAACAATCTAATATCACCTACAGGAACTAGAAAACCAAGCACAAACCAACCCCAAAGCTAACAGAAGAAAATAAATGACCAAAATTGGAGTTGAACCAAAATTGAGATGCAAAAATCGAGATGCAAAAATTCAGACTTTTTTTGAAAGAGTAACTAAGATTCATAGACCACCAGCTAGATACATTAATAAAGAAAAAAAAGAGAAAAGATCCAAATAAACACAATCAGAAATGACAAAGGGGAAATTACAATCAATCCCAAAGAAATAATTTTAAAAACCCTCAGAGAGTATTATGAACACATCTATGCACACAAACTTGGAAACCTAGAATAAATGAATAAGTTCCTGGAAACATGCAGCTTTCGAAGATTTTACCAGGAAGAAATTGAAATCCTGAACAGACCAATAATGAGTTCTGAAACGGAATCAAAACTCATTATTATATTATAATCTAACAACCAAAAAAGCCCTGGACTAGAAGGATTCACAGCTGAATTCTACCAGATACATAAAGAAGAGCTGGTACCAATCTTGAAATTATTGGTACTGAAATTATTCAAAAAAGTCAAGGAGGAAGGACTCCTCCCTAACTCATTCTATGAGGACAGCATCATTCTGATACCAAAATCTGGCAGAGACAATGAAAAAAGAAAACTTCAAGCCAATATTGCTGAATAAAATACATGCAACAATTCTCAGCAAAATACTAGCAAATTGATTTCAGCCATATACCAAAAAGCTAATCCACCATACTTTGTATCCCAGGAATAAAGTCTACTTTAAAGTAAATAAAGCTTACTTTGTTTACTTAATTTACCTTGGATACAAGATTGGTTCAATATACACAAATCAATCAATGTGATTCATCTCATAAACTAAACTAAAAACAAAAAATACATGATCATCTCAATAGATGCAGAAAAGGCCTTCGATAAAATTCCACATTCCTTCATGTTAAAAACCCTCAACAAACTAGGCATAGGAGGAACATACCTCAAAATAATGAGAGCCATCTACAATAAACTCATAACTGACATCATGCTGAATGGGCAAAAATTGGAACCCTTCCTCTTGAAAACCGAAAGAAGACAAGAATGCCCAACTCTCATACTCCAATTCAACCTAGTACTAGAAGTCCAAGCCAGAGTAATCAGGCAAGAGAAAGAAATAAAAGGCATCCAAATAGGAAGAGAATAAATCAAACTATCTCTCTTCACAAATGATATGATTCTACACCTAGAAAACCCTACTGTCTGTCCCAAATGTCCTAAAACTGATAAATAACTTCAGTAAAGTTTCAGAATACAAAATCAATGTGCAAAAATCAGTGGTATTTCTATACACCAACAACACCCAAGCTGAGAGCCAAATCAAGAATGCACTCCCATTCACAAAGGCCACACACATAAAATACCTAGGAACACAGCTAACCAGGGAGGTAAAATATATTTAAAATAAGAATTACACAACACCAAGGAAAGAAATCAGATATGACACAAACAAATGGAGAAAGTGTTCCATGCTCATAGATAGGAAGAATCAATATTGTTAAAACGGTCATACTGCACAAGGAATTTAAATATTCAATGCTATTCCTATCAAACTACCAAAGTCATTTTCCACAGAATTAGAAAAAACTATTCTAAAATCCATATGAAACCAAAAAAGAGCCCAAATTACCAAAGTAATCCTAAGCAAAAAGAACAAAGCTAGAGACATCACATTACCTGACTTCAAACTATACTACAAGGCCACAGTAATCTAAACAGCATGATACTGGTACAAAAACAGACATATGGACCAATGGAACGAATTAGAGAATCCAGGAATAAAGCTGCACACTTAAAAACATCAGATCGGATAAGTAAGCAATAAAAACAAGCAATGGGGAAAAGATATCCTGTTCAATAAATGGTGCTGGGATAAACTAGCTAGCCATATGCAGAAGATTGAAACTGGACCCTTCCTTTCATTGTATACAAAAATCAACTCAAGATGAATTAAAGACTTAAATGTAAGACCTAAAACTTCAATGACTGTAAAAGAAAATTTAGGAACTACCATTCTGGACATAGGCCTTGGCAAGGATTTCATGATAAAGTCTCCAAAAGCCATTGCAACAAAAACAAAAATAGACAGGTGGGACCTAATTAAACTGAAAAGCTTCTGCACAGTAAGAGAAACTGTCAACAGAGTAAACAGACAATCTACAGAATGGGAGAAAATATTTGGCATATGCATCTCACAAAGGTCTAACATCAAAAATCTATAAGGAACTTAAATCAACAAGCAAAACACAACCCCATTTAAAAAAAAGGGGCAAATAATATGAACAGACATTTCTCAAAAAAAGAAATACACATGGGAAACAAGTATATAAAAAACTGTTCAACATCACCAATCGTTAGAGAAATGCAAATGAAAACCACAATGAGATAACGTCTCACATCATTCAGAACGGTTATCATTAAAAAGTCAAAAAATAACAGATGTTGGTGAGGTTGAGGAGAAAAGGGAATGCTTATACATTGCTGATGAGAATGTAAAACAGTTCAGTCACTATAAAAAGCAGTTTGGAGATTTCTCAAAGAACTTAGAACTACCATTTGACCCAGCAATCCCATTATACCCAAAGGAATATAAATGATTATACCAAAAATACACATTCATTCATACGTTCATTGAAACACTATTCACAATAGCAAAGATATGAAATCAACCTAGATGCCCATTAACAGTGGACTGGATTTAAAATAATGTGGGGCCAGGTGCAGTGGCTCATGCCTGTAATCTCAGCACTTTAGGAGGCCAAGGTGGGAGAATCGCTTGAGCTCAGGAGTTCAAGACTAGCCTACGAAACATAGTGAGACGTTGTCTCTACTAAATTTTTTTAAAAAATTAGCTGGGCACTATGGCATGTGCCTGTAGGCCCAGTGACTCAGAAGGCTGAGGCAGGAGGATGCTTGAGCACGGGAGGTTGAAGCTACAGTGAGCTATGATCACGCCAATGCACTTTAGCCTGGGCAACAGGGCCTGTCTCAAAAAAAAAAAAAAAAAAAAAAAAGAGAGAGAGAAAAGAAAAAGAAAGTATGGTACATAGTAACACCATGAAATCCTGTGCAGCTATAAAAAGAATGAAATCCTGTCCTTTGCAGCAACATGGATGCAGCTGAAGATCATTATCCTAAATGAATTAATACAGGAACAGAAAACCAAATACAGCATGTTCTCACTTACAAGTGGAAGCTAAACATTAAATACACATGGACACAAAGAGGGAATCGTTGTGGGTGGAGCATGGGAGGGGGGTGAGGTTCAAAAAACTACGTATCAGGCACTGTGCTTACTACCTGGTTGACAAATCACTTGTATATCAAACTCCTGAGACACTCAATCTACCCATGCAACAAACCTGCACATGTGCCCGCCTTGAACCCAAAATAAAAGTTGAAAAAGAAAAAAAAAATCACTCTTAAATTGCTGCTTCTGTTCTTGACATACTTATATCTTAGCTTCATAATGAAATATCAAAATGAAATGGCCAGGAAAATAATGACTGCAATTTTGCCAATGGTTTCTATGCTCCTTTGAGTGACTCATTGCTCCTTTGCAAAGCAGTGAGAAGAGAGAAGCATGGCTAAAAATCAATAAGGATTCTGATAACCTGGCTCAGAGTCTTAGAATTAGCCACATTCACCTTTCCCACCCTCATTCCTAACCCTCTTTTATATACTCTCCAGGATATGTGCACACTCTTGTGAAAATGTTAGGAAACAATTATACCAGTAAATACAACTCCTTTAATTATATTTAACAACTAGAGTTGAGGGGATGCATTTGTTTATGGAACAAATTCCTCAGAATAAATTGGATTTTTAACTTGTCATTAAATCTATGGGGATTTAAATTTGCTCAATCCTTAAAAGCAATCAGCTATTTCTAAGTATAAAAGGGAGAAAGCTACTAATAACACTCCTCAAATACAAGAGTGTGCAGATACTTTACTATATAAGGCACAGCTTTTAAAATGGCATTATCTTTAACATAAATATATAGAAAAAATGTGCTCAGAGCATCATAAGTCCCAAATATATGATTGCCTTGCTATCACTAACATATATGTATATTATATTCCTATGAGCACTTAATTTTTTTTCTTCCCTTGAAGTTTGATACTGCTGCATCTTAGGAAGCTGAGCTTTCTTTTGTGTTGTTTACTGGTTATTCTAATCTAGTCCAAAAGCCTCTTCTAATCCTCCTTCCTCCAAATTCTTATGGCAGTTGTTACATATCTGAGTCTTCTGGCATTTTTCATGTGCCATCTTGAGCTGTTAAGTAGGGCTTTTTTTTTTCATATGGCTATGTCTCATTTCCCCAACCACATTATAACCAATTCAGAAATGTTATGAGTCTTTGACTCTTCCCAGTTTTTAACAAGGTGACTTGGGTGGGAAATAACATCCTAAAGTAAAGGGGCTTCATCTGATTTATTTTCCATGATAACTCCTAGAACCCTAACCTGACACATAGCACACACTCAGTAAATAGTTATCGAATAAAATAATAATTGTATTAATACTAGATGCTCAAGAGATGTTTGGTTAAAAACAGTACTACTAAATTACTCTTAGATGGACCTCTGATTTTAATTAATTTTCCAATAGATGTGTGATTTTCATTAGGAATTCAAGACAAGTCCATGACTTTGTGGCCTAGGACTCCCTAGAATACATGAAAGACCCAAACGCACACAAAAAGTAAAAATCACACTTTCTATTCCTCAGGAATCCATGCTTCATTTTAACTTCTCAAGTATTGCAGCCTTCCTCTTATTACACTCTCTGCTTATCCAAGCATGCCTTTATAAGCAGATTAATCTTGCCAAAGATCAGGGCTGTTGTTTTACACTGGAGTTTAAGCCATATCAATTTGCACAATGACACAGCCAATCAGGCATCCTTTTTCAGGAATTAGAACCATGGAAAATCAAGTTTGTTGGTTTTGGTGTGTGTTCCAGGCGACAGGTATAGCAAGCACATCCCTAAGATCATCAACTCTCAGAGGTGCTCACTCAAAGAAGTTTTCCTCCACACTGAAAATCCTCCGTCTTATTCCTCCATTTAAATCGTATAGTTTAATGTGAGACTGTCCGCTATAATGAGACTCTTCACTTTGCAAGCTACAATTTCTGAAGAAGTCTGGTGGTTCATGCTGCTCTTTCCTGTTTGTTTTTCTGAAACAAAACAAAACAAAAACAAATCACCAGACTTCTCCAGTAGTAGAATTACTAGAAAGATTTTCTTCCATGTGCGACAATGAATTGCCTCGCAGTGGGATCCTGCTCCAAACCTACTTTCAGAACCCCCACGACTATGAAGAGGAACCACAGTTCTTCCATTCTGATTTTTGGTTGTTATCCCATGGCAGCACCGAGTACATATTGACTTAAATCAGCAGAACCTTCTGTGTTTACTTGTGAGAGGGGTTCTCATACCACCTCAGTGGCTTGAACTCCAAGAAATGACAGCTGCAAGGCCATAAGAGTGTGTGTTCATGACGAACTTTGATCATCAGCCATATTACGGGCAACTTTCTCTGACTCACTGAGTATTTGGTGCATGAGAAAATAAATTGGCACCTGGAATACAAATCAAGAATGAGTGCAATTTTCTGGGGATTACAACTAAGGATTTGTGGGATTAAATTTCTAGTGCAAAAAAATCTATCTTGGTATACATTGTCCAAATGAAGTCATTTGCTTTCCTGAACAATTTGCTATTTTATTTCTCTTTAGAAACAAAACATTTCATGCATTGGCTGTTTAAAATAAGTAATAAGTAATATGACAAAATTAAGGACATTTTAAAACAGAAACAGTAGAAAACTAAACTTAATGAGGTTTCTTAAATAGGTCACATGTATTCAACATTTATATTTAACTGGTAGATTTTGGTTAACTGATATATATATATTGACACACTCTACTTTCAAAGGAAAACTTCAGATCTTGCTCCCAGACTCTCCCTCATTCCTGATTTCTCTATTTCCACCATCTCTACCAGACACCTGGATCTAAAGCCACAGTCCACCTCAAAGCCTTCCTCTCACCTAACCCCCGCTTCTAATTATCTTCCAAATCTGGTAGAGTCTACCACTCCATGTCTCACACATAGAATATTAGCATAACCATATAACCTAAGTCATGCTTCACACGAATCCATTCTGCCCAAAACCTTTTAGTTCTTTATTAGCGCCATGTGAGCTGCATATAAACTCATATATCAGGTATTAAGCGGCCTTTTCAATTGGGCCAGTGTACACTTTCAGCCTTACTTCTCACCACTGTAATCTGGTCCCACTAACAGTAAAACCATAAGGCCTTAAGCCACATGCCTCTGTGCTTAGTAACCCTTTGCTCATTCTGTTGTCTCAAGCTAAAAGGTCTTCTGCCACTTTCCCCAGGAAATCTTCTGAGAGCATCTTGACCAGATGTATTCTTTCTCTTGAAGCTCAGTGTGACGCTTTGGCATCTCTCGACCAGAAATCCTTGCAGTTATTTATTAACTCAATGTCCACTTTGCCCCTACTAAGTTGTTTCTCATGTGGGTTGAGAACATGTCTTACTCATGCCCAAAGCCCCTATGGTAGCCAGAGCACTGCCTTGCACCGAGTAAGAGCTCAGCACACTCTAAAAATACATAGTTTCTGTCTAAAGAAGATATTATTGATTGAGTTGCAGCATCATGGTTCCCTTTATTATACCAATTACTTTCAAACTCAAAAAAATGTCTGTTAGCCTCAAATGTCATCATGGAAGGTAGTAATAGCACCTCTTGAAAACAATAGTCAGCAGGTAATCCTTGACCATTGGCCCATACTACACACTCCATTGCAAGACATTTCAGTCATTGGTTTAAAATACTGCTAGCTCCAGGTCAAGGATGATTATAATAAATTATTTAGTTGCTATTGGTATAGATAGATAGATAGATAGATAGATAGATAGATATAGCGATATAAAGAAACCTGAAAAAAGTAGCATCTATTGTTTTTAGAAGAGCTATTCTTAGGACATTGACATTTGGTATGTGACAAAAACAAAAAATTTGTTATTGACTTAAGAACTGCTTCTCTAAAGTGAAAATAATATGAGAGGCAGGATGAGCACGATGGGTTTTTGTTGCTAATGTTGTTGTGTGTTATATGATGTCCCTAAAGTAACAGATACTCAATTACAATGTTCAGCTTTGGAGTTTTATGGTGGGTATGTCAGTATATGGTGGGTATTCAGCTCCAAACAATGGAACCCTCAACTAAAACTGACTTCAAAAGTAAGGACACTTATTATCTAACATAACAGGAAGTAGACAAGCTCCTCAAAACTGACGAATTCAGCGACAAAATAATATTACTGAGATTCCAGGGATTCAGGCTCCTACTATATTTCTGCTCTGCCATCTACAGACTGCACCATCATACAGCTTATTCCTCTTGAACTTGCTGCTAGTAACATCTGAGGCTGCATGCTTCCTTGTTCATATCCAGTGGGACAGGATGAACAGGGCCTCATCCTGAAGAAGTCTCTCCTTTCACTCTGTTTGGCCAGTTTAGCTCAACTTCCTAAGCAGCTCAGCAAAACACCAGGCACCCATTTGCTTAGGCTTAGATTTCTAGAATAATGTCTAAAATGAGGATAGAATTTCCATGATTGCCTATGACTAATTAATACTATTTTAGGGGAAGCGTAAATTACTAAAATCATACCAATACTCTAAACACATGAAGAATGGAAGGATAGAATGGATACTGTGGAGCAATTAATAATTGCAAATATAGACTGGCATTATTGTTCAAATAATGAAGAGGACTGACTTCAAGAAACTACAATTTTTTAAATATAAAAATTTAATAGATTTCTACATTCATTGAGAGAGATTTTGTCATAAACAGGTACTGGCGTTTCCCCTACAGAATCATCCCCAATGAAGAAATGTGATAAATTTAATGTAGATTGTACATTCTATGAAGTCAGCGACCATGTCGGTCTTCCTCAGTGCTCTCTGAAGCTTAGAAGAGGGCCTGGCACAGATGAGATGTTCAAAAACCTTTTCTGCTTGAACAAATAAAGATAACAATATCTTTCATTAAACAATGGACACTTGCATTAGAACAGGGTATCACACTGAGGAGGAGGGCTGGGTGCCAGATTAATTTAACTATAAAAGGTATCAAAAGAAAGTTTTCACAAACCAAACTAACGCCATAGACAAAAACCACCTAGTAAGCTCCTGCTATGCTCCAAGCCAAAGATGTTCTAGAACCCTAGCAAATATCCATGACAATGTCATAGTAAAAGAAATATAATTCTATCTTTATTTTTAAGGAAGGCAGCACTCAAACCACTTCCAATTATCTTTGTGTGAAAGCTGACAATTTGAACCATAAATGCTGCTTTGATGTGGCATCTGGCAAGTGTAATGTTCTCTTCTCATGAGGTCCTCTATCAGAAGCCACTTTAGATATTCCCACAGAGACACTGCACAGGATCACAGATAAACCAGACAAAATGTGTTCTTCTGGATTTCCCTATAGTTTAAATATATATATCAAGAGATTAAGCCAAAGTTGTCCCCCTCTGAGCCATCATCTTTCTGCAGACTTTCTGGATAAATGTGGCCCAGCTGTCTGACTGACCTTGCAGGACAATGGAACTTCCCGCTTCCAAATGCCATGAAGCAGTCCAAGAAAGAGTGCTTCTCTAAATTTGCCTTTTTCCAACGTTCCTGTGGGAAGAAAACATTTTTTTTCCAAATCAGCCTTATATAAATAAGCTTAACTTTATTTCTCTAGGCTAAAAATGACCTTGTACAGCTAATCCTTGCATATAAAGTTGCAGGGTTGTTGGTAATTTTTTCCACCCTGTTATTAATATTAGACACAATTGTGTTTTTGGAACATGAACTTATAAATAAAAAGGTTTTTAAAAAATTCTGTTAAGTGGTAAATGTAAATGATAAGGTAAATCAACCGCAGAATTGACCTAAGAAGAGGAAGAATATTTATAATAAGGTCTCAGGCTCCATCATAAAATTGCTCTTGGTAATAAATTTAGTAATAAGACACTGACATCCCTGCCTGTTGGAAAAAGCTTGGGATGCAGAATGAATGCATCTGGATGCCATTTTTGACAGTTTTACCTAAAGGCAGAGAACAGACTAAATGACCTCTTAACATTCTGTTCGGCCCTGTAACTTTCCAGTTCTAAGAAACAGCAGATCACGGTTTTAATTTGCTTTATTTGTATTTTTTTGTACTCCTTGGAAACCAATGACAGAAGCACTTGTCTGAAGAACATGAAATAAGTCTTCTATCAAAAACAGGCTTATTTACTTGAACATGCCCTTCTGGTTTCATGTAAAATGTATTTTAAAGTTAGAGAAGTTTATTACAAAAACTTTTCTAACTGATTTGTAAATGTTGCACTGTCTATATTGCAAATCTCTTCTGTACTTTGTAGTCAACTTTGTTCTTAGTTACGAGAGAAATATGGCTGCTTAATTACATAGCCCTAATTAATTTCTGAATTTACCCTTCTGAAATAAAAAGAAATTAAAATTAAAGAATAATATATACTGAAAGAGATAACTTACAGGTTTGAACAATTCAGGCTCAGGAAAATACTTTGGATTTCTATGCAGCCAAAATGGAGACAACATCAACAAGTCACCAGAAGGAATGATGTAATTCTATAACAGAAAAATCAGCTGCAAATCATTTTTTTGAAATATACTTTAAAGAGAGTTTGGGCCACTAAAAATAATGCTACAATTACATTGTGGTGAAGATATACATTTTATAATTGACTGTGAGAAAATCTAATTTTAATATCTATATAATTATATAATATCTAATTATAAATAATATAAAATCTAATAATATAGTATCTATATAATTCTGATTTCCATATACATATATTTGGTTACATAGAGGAAATTATATAATTCTGATTCACATGTACATATATTCAGTTACATGGAAGGAAATATTAGCTAAATCTCAAAATTTTAGAAACTAGTATAAGTCCATTCTAATGTAGCTTTTGATGTTTGATATTAGGGTTTGTGGCCAGAGTTCTTGAAGGCAGAAACTACGGTGGAGGCTCAGGTTATGAAACAGAAAAATTGGACTCTGAGACAGGGACAATGGCCATCGTAGCACTGAGAAGAGGCGCAGAGGATGTCCTGTTCTTGTGGATACTAATGATAGTGTTAGAGCAGGGGCAGTGGACTTTTCTTTTCTCAGTCCAGCACTGGTTATTAGGACAGAAACAAACGAAAAACAACTGGTTAGGAAGACACAGGAAAAGGCAAGTGTTGTGTATTTGTTTGGTTGGGCTTGTGTTTGGGGTCACAGTGCTTGTGGGAACGAGGATAAGAATTTCCTCAGGTAGTCTACATTATCCTTCCTGATTCATATGACAACAGATTTTCATGATCTATAAACTATACAAAGAACTAAAACCCATTTCACAAAATCTCCCTATCATCACCATGTTCAGGAACCACAGGACAAAGAGATCTCCCAAGTTTTATAATTGCTAGATAGCTACCAACTTTACCAAGGTAAAGATATTTTATTAGGTAATTCCCACTGCCCATCATCATAAGCCACATCTATTTAACCTTGTATAATTTTGAAATGTCCTCAAGATATTTGCAAAACTTTTACTTTAGGTTTACTTATCCAAAGCATAAACACCTTACAATTAAAAATATGTCTTCTGCTGGGTGTGGTGGCTCATGCCTATATTTACTTTAGGTTTACTTATCTAAAGCATAAACACCTTACAATTAAAAATATGTCTTCTGCTGGGTGTGGTGGCTCATGCCTGTAATCCCAGCACTTTGGGAGGCCTTGGTGGGAGGATCCTTTGAGCTCAGGAGTTTGAGACCAGCCTAGGCAACATAGGAAGACCTCGTCTCTACAAAAAAATTAAAAATATTAGCTGGGGATGATGGTGCACCTGTAGTCTCGGCTACTTGGGTGGCTGAGACAGGAGGATTGCTTGAGCCCAGGAGCTTGAGGGTACAGTGAGCTATGATTGTGCCACTGTACTCTAGTCTGGGAGACAGAGTGACATGCTATCTCAAAGAAAAATAAAAATATGTCTTTTACTGGTAGCTATGAGTGGAGTATGGGTAGGGATGTCATCATTTTTTTTAACCCAGGAGAACCCCTGTTGGCTCTAGTGGCAGCTGAGTATTGCTTGAGATTTGGCAATTTCAGAACCGGGAGAGCTGGAGAGACTCAAATCTAAGACTGGGAAGACAGTGAAGCTTTTGTAGGTACCCTCTATCATTTTAAAATAGAGAGACCTGTGAGATCCCAATCCCATCTGTTTGTTTTACTTCTGTTGGAACTGAGGCTACAGAGGTCATTACTGACTCTGGAATCAGCCACAGAGGGCCGTGATGTGTATTTGAGAGCCGGGTTGGGGGCAGCACAGGGACAGGCCTTCAGTCAGGACAACCACAGCCCTTCCCCTTCCCACTGCAAAGTCCTCTTCAGTTGCTGTTGACCTGTGATCATGACTTGGAGGCTGCTGACTGTTGTAGCCTACAAAGCAGGTTAGCAAAGGGAGGAGAACTTCATACAGGTCCTCTATAACAGAATTACCACTAGCAACAGGGAGGAGACAAGAAAGAGGTTCCTGTTGCAGCAGCAGCAACTGCCAGACTGATAAATAGCATGAAGGAATGCTGGAGCTGGTTCTATCAAGAAACCCTCTGAGCAAGCAGACATCATCACGCCCAGCCTAAACAGTCCCTATCTTTACTTACATGACAGATGAAGTGAAAGATCAAGAGGGAGGCAAAAGAGTCGCAGAAGGAGAACACAGATCACTAGCAAAGGGAAGCTACAACTTCTGTGTGTTGCAAGAACTGCATCTCTCAGGTAGACAGAATTGAGCCTGGCCAGCCCACCTCACCTGGATGATGTGAAGCCAAAACGAGCTTCATCTGATAATCTAGAAGTGGGGCTTTCTTTAAAAAAGGAAGAGAAGGCAGGACTCTGTGTTGTAATTCAAGAAAGGTGCTCAGAGCTAAGTGGGTGCCAGGAATATATAATCTTAAAGAGAAAGGAGGAGTCCAGAGGCAACACATCTATAGCAGGAGGTCTGAAGCACACAGCCTTTTCTCCTAGCTTTTAACCAGAGGCTTGCTTGGTGTTTGTGCCAAAAGAAAATAAATAAATAAAATAAGTATTTTTAAAATTAAAGAGTATATTCTTTTGTATGATAAAAACTGATCTCTACAAAAAGTTTGGAAAATTCTGAAAAGTAGAAAAACTAGAAAAGAAAATCCAGAGTTCTGACACCCAAAGACAGTCACTAACTAGCTAGATTTCTTTCCAGTATGTTTACTTAGTATTAATAGGCGATATTTTGTTGTTGTTAAACTTTAAACATAGTTTTGATCCTCCTGAATAACCAATTTAATCTTTCCTAGTTCACTTAACTTCATAACATGCTTTCCCTTTTTATTGTATATTCATGGTGAATATTTCTTCCTCTAATGACTGTTTAATCTTCCATTGGGTAGATCAAACAATAATTAATGTAATCATTCCCTACTTTTTTTCCTGTGGTAAATATTGCTACCATAAGCACTTTCTTCCACACAGCATTTTTTCACATAGATTCTGTTAACACAGATGTTCAGATGACACAGGACATGCATATTTTAAGGCTATAAATGCATGTTATTCAACTGTTTCCTCAAATTTTGTAGCAAAATACATTTCTAACTATAATTTATGAGAATGTAAGTTTCGTTACCCTTTTATCTGTAATCTGACATGTCTAATGGTTGTTTTAGGTTTACATTTTTATGTTTTTACATTTACATTTTTATGTTCGAGAGTTTTTCCATTTATTTTATCCTATAAACTTTTATGTTCTGTCCTGATTAACCTATGTGACACTCATTCTTATTGATTTGTGTCAGTTCTTTAAATATTAAAATTATTTATAGTTGTGTTATATATTGATGTTTACATTATATTCACATTTGAGTTACACTTTTAAAAAATGAGACATTAAATTTTGATATGGTACATTCAAATCTGTTTATCCTTTTTGTGGTTTCATTGATTAATCGTAAAATCAGGCAGGCCTCTTCTTTTTATAAACTAAATATAGTTAATGTTTTAGAAAACTATGTATTATGTTAGCATGTAAGAGGTTTTTGTTATTTTAAATGAATCACCAAATTAATATTTTAACAATTTCTCAGTTTAAATTTGAAACATAGCTAATATTGATAGATTTAAAATAGATACAGACAAAAACTCTTTGGGATCTTCAATAATTCTGAAGAGTGTGATGGGATCATGAAACCAAAAAGTTTGAGAACTTTTACTTTAGAAGTTTTAAAAAAACCCACTTTTAGTCAGTCATCCCAAGCCACATATTAATTTCTTCCCTTTATATTGATTTATAAAAAGAGTCACTTATCCTATATTAAATTATTATGTATAAGGGAGCTAATTCTTTGTTATCTCTCCAGTTCTTTCTATTGATCTGAACACCTGGTCTGACACCGGGATCATAACATTTTAATTCTTTCAGCTTTATAACAGGTTTTAAAGGATAATTAATATTTCTCAATTACTCATCTTTTCCAATACTTTTTTTTGTTACTCTTTTCTGGATATTCTTGAAGATAAACTTTTCTACTAAACAGATAAAACCTTGAAAAGAGAACACAGGTAGAAGTTACAGAGTTTTAGAAAGGTAACATAATAAAGAGAAAGAAAGAATGCAGTAAATCCAAGAAAGTAGAGAGCGTTCGTCCATTTCAATTCATTCCATTTCCAGGAAAGGGCACAGAGGCAAAAATAAACAAAGAGAGCCTGTTCAAACTACCTTAGGGAAGGGTGGTGGGAGAATACTTTTAGTATGCATAAAAAGGAACATTGACCAGTTGCCCAACAGAGGAGAAAATATGAGCCTCTGTCATTACTCAACATAGATAAGCCCATGTGAAATGTGTTTTAAAATACAAATTTCTGGGAACATATCATTAAACTTCAGTTCAGCAAAAACATTCCACCTGTTTTCGAAAACATATGAATCTTGAAAGAACCAAATTGTATGAATTCATACTAAGGAAATAATTAGTAATGTATACAAGGATTTAGCTAAAAGGATGTTCATCTTCACACTGTTTATAGAAGTGAAAAATTGGAAGCCACATACATATGCAAGAACAGGGACTAGTTTAAAAATGTACACTATATCCATATATTAGATGACTTTGCTACCAATTCAAAATTGTGTAGATGTGTTTTATTAATACAGAAAACTTTTCAGCTGGGCGTGGTGGCTTATGCCTGTAATCCCAGCACTTTGGGAGGCCAAGGCGGGCAGATCACCTGAGGTCAGGAGTTAGAGACCAGTCTGGCCAACATGGTGAAATCCTGGCTTTACTAAAAACACAAAAATCAACTGGGCATGATGGCACACTCCTGTAATCTCAGCTACTTGGGAGGCTGAGGCAGGAGAATTGCTTGAACCTGGGAGGCGGTGGTTGCAGTGAGCCAAGATCATGTCACTGCACTCCAGCATGGGCAACAGAGATGTAAATAATTACCACATTAACATAACCACAAAGTAAAACAATCTAAATTCTGAAGAGTCAAAAACCACTAAATATTTATGCTATCAAGAAAATGGACTGTTATGTGACCACTGAAATAAATGTGAAAACTCTCTAGATGCATAAAAAGTGAAGAATTAGTGTTAAAAAAATTTTAATGACAGATTTACACTATGCTGAAACTTTGGTTTCTATATTAATGTCATACAAAGAGAATATTAGATAGTTGCGGTCGTACATTTAAGAGGTTGTACAGATGGGGTATTGTGCATGCAAGAGTATACATCTGTGTGCATGTATTTGAGCATGGGTATCTCTTCTGGCAAAGTTGTCAAAATAAGTAAAATTACTTTTGAAAGAATATGGGAGGTTAATAACCCCAACAAAAGTTACAACTCCCTTTATAACATAATCCTGACTAATATATGAGGTTAAAAGACCGTGGAAGAGCTACTTGTAGGTTGTAGTGAGCTGAGATTGTGTCACTGCACTCCAGCTTTGGTGACAGAGTGGGACCCTGTCTCAAAAAAATTAAAATAAAATAAAAATAAATAAAAGTGTGAACTGTTGAAATCCCACAAAAACTAAATACTCTAATTTACATAAGATCAGTTAAATAAATCATGCCTCCTTTGGAAGCAAAAGTTTCAACTTTTACAAAATTTGGATTTTTATCTGTGTTCTATTACAAAATTTCCTTGGTTTGAATCCAAGCACTCTCAAGCTGCATATAAAAAAGCAAACAATAGTAGAGGACTGACTAAACGTGATCCATCTGTTTAGGCCCTAAGTCAAATCATTTCAAAAAAAATAATTTGTTATGCCATATTGATTCACAAATATTTAACTAATAAGTCTGCCATGTGCACATACCCTTTCATGGTGCACTTGAGAATTTCCTCCTACTTTGTCCATAGAAAATCCTCTCACCTTCACTCAGCTGCTGCCTCCTAATATAAATTGAGATTATCCAATATATTCCTGTTATCTGTTCCCATATCTGTAATCTGTGGCCTAAAATTGTCTTCCAGCTATGCAAAATAACTTTCTTCACATCCTGAATTCCTTAGCTCCTTGGTGCTAAGAAATTCATGTTGGTTGAATCAGTAGACAAGAGACCATTCAATTCACCTGCCTGATTTAAATAGGATTATATTGATTCTGATTCAGAATCAGATGGCCAGAATGATTATTAAAGGGTTATTATGTTTTACTTAAAGTACTTGCCATAAGATAAGTATCTATATTAATGAAACATTGCTATACAACTCTTATTAATAACCTGTTCTAGGGTCATTTTGTGCTCAATGGAATTCAAGAAATTACATAATATATGCTATCAAAATTCTAATGACATTTTTACAGAAATAGAAAAAAACATATGAAACTACAAAAGACCCTTGAACAAAGAATAAACCTGAATCATCATACTATTTGACTTCAAAATATATTATAAAGCTACAGTCATCAAAACAGCATGGTACTGGCATAAAACCAGGCACATAGATCAATAGAACAGAATAGACAGCCCCAGAATAAATACACACATTTACAGTCAATTGAATTTCAACAAAGGTTCCAAGAACATACAATAGAAAATGGACAGTCTCTTCAATAAATGATGTTGGGAAAACCGGACATCCACATTTATAAGAATGAAATTAGACCTGTATTTCACTCCATATACAAAAATCAACTGTAATAGATTAAAGACTTGAAAGTAAGACCTGAAACTGTAAACTACCAGAAGAAAACATATGGGAAAAGACCCCATGACAGTGACCTGGGCAACAATTTTTTGAGGATATGAATCCAAAGGCACAGGTAACCAAAGCAAAAATAGAAAAATGGGATTACATTAAACTAAAAAGCTTATGTATAGCCAAAGAAACAATCAACAGAATGAAGAGACAACCTAATGGGGGAAAATTTTTGCAGGCCATACATCTGACAAGAGGTTAATATCCAAAATATACAAGAAACTTAAACAACTCAATAGTAAAAAACAAAAACAAAAAAACTGATTTTTAAAAATGGGCAAGGAATCTGAATAGACATTTCTCAAAAGAAGGCATACAAATGGCCAACAGGTATAGAAAAATGCTCAACATTACTAATCATCAAGAAAATATTGTGGAAGAGAATGTAGAGAAAAGGGAACACTTGCACACACACTATCAGTGGGAATGTAAATTAGTATAGCCATATGGTAAACAGTATGAAGGTTCCTCAAAAAATTAAAAATAGAACTACTATATGATCTAGCAATCCCACTACTGGGTACATATCTAAAGGAAATGAAATCAGTATGTTGAAGATGTATCTGCACTCCCATGTTTACAAAATGTATACATACATAATGGAATACTATTTAACCTTTAAAAAGAAGGAAATGCTCTCATTTGTGATAACATGAATGAAACTGGAAAACATTTTGTTAAGTGAAACAAGTCAGGAAGAATGACAAACCACATATAAGTGTATATTCACTTATATGTTGAATCTAAAAAAGTGAGCTCAGAAATAGAGTAGAATGGTAGTTACTGGGGATTGAAGGGTAAAGAAGGGTTGGAGGAGAACCTGGAGAGATCCTAGTCAAAGGATACAAAACTTCAGTTAGACAGGAGGAGTAAGTTCAAGAGGTCTATTGTATAACATGGTGACTATTCCTAGTAACAACATATTGTTTTCCTGAAAATTACCAAGAGAATAGATTTTTAGTCTTACACAGAAAACTGATAAGCAAGTGAGGTAATGCATATTTTAATTAGTTTGATTTAGCCATTCCATAATGTATATGTATTTCAAAACCACATGTTGTACAAGACAAATATATAAAATATTTATTTGTCAAGTAAAAATAAATCAAGATATGTCAACCTGAAAAATACATGTGGGCAAAATGTGTACTTTTTTTGTAGAAGGTTGATTAATTTAAAACCAAACCAAAGCTTACCAAAATTTCAACAGGCTTCACCACTTTTCTAGTAATGACACCAGGAGCTTTTAAACGAATGGTTTCCAAAACACACCATTTAATTAGAAGGAGTTTCTCCAGGTCATCCTCAGACACTTCAATCTTATCTTTGCCTGTAAAAAAATTTTTAATGAGAAATAAATAGACTACAGAGGTCAGAAAGTGATTTCATGTAAGCTCATCAGCAGAGGTTAGATGTTGCCTCTGACAGCAAGTAAAGTGTTCCTATTACTATTACCTATTACAAGTTTAGCCATTAACTGCCTCTTTTTCTTTATCACTTTCCTCTTGACAAGGTAAAATGCATGGCATAAAAAACTAAGCCAATGTTGATTACTGTAATGTGATGGATTGGTATCCAACTTAGGGTCCCACAGTCTTATAGCTATCAAATAGCTAAGACAGTCCTTGTCAGAAAGGTTTTACTCATCTTTTTCTTGTCTAAATTCTCATTCCACTTATGTAAAAAGCAATAAAAGGCTGATATCAAAAGCACAAAGAAAAAGATACGAGAAGCCATCTGGCCTTTTTCTTCTGCCTTTACCCTTTTGAATTGCTTTTTTTTCCCTAAATCATTCATTTCAAAAAACAACTGGAAAAGGGGCAATGGGGCACAAGTATCTGAGCTGGAAGAATGAAGACGCCCTCTAAACACAGGTGCATCAAACTTTCTTAATGTGATGTGCATACTTTATTTGATCTTTAGACTGAAAGCACCTGAAAAAGGAGGGGGCGGGGTGGACGAGGGGCATCAACCATCAACCTTTGTACCAACTAAAGTAATGGCAGGAGCTTTCAGTCAAATTAGACAGTTTAGTTAACAATATTTCAAGTAAAATGTTTGCATTTTGAAAATTACTTGAAACAACTGGGCTTTCAATTTGTTTTTGACAGTATTTGCTTAAGAAAAGTCAACAACAATATTGTCAGTTTAATTAAGTCAACGCATTTCTCTTTTTGCTTTCAGACCATCTTGGGAATGAGTGGGTAAGAGTAGAACTAGGGTCTCCAGCCATGTCTCTCTTTGACTCTGGATGAGGCGTGTTCAAAAGCAAGCCCATTCTGCAGGAAAAGGTTTATTGGGTGCTGCCTGGGAAACCTTTTCTGTCAGTATAGATAGAATTCCTAAGGAGTCAGAAGCAAACATCTTTGGTTAGAGGAGTCTAGGAACCTATGAACTCCATTTAACCTGACAGATTTTTAAGTACCACGTAGGGACCGGGAGCTGAGACAGGCTGTACCAGTATTACAATAATTAAGGCGCAGCTCTTGCTTGCAATACACTTAGTCTACTAGGAGGTAAGAGACAAGCACACAGTTGACTGGTACATCATGCAGGCAAAGAAACTATTTTCTGAGATGTAAAATATTCTAAGGTAGTTAAAAGTAGATAGGGTTCACATCTAAGGTAGTTAAAAGCAGATAGGGTTCACATCCAACTAGATGAAAAAGAAAATATTTTATGAATATCTTTCTCTAAAACTACAAATATGATTAGTTTCTTGCATAGAGTCGACCCCAGTGAATACATATTAAATTAGCAAATGGTCCAACTTCAACACAGGGAGATGAATGGGTGGATATTTTAGGCAAAGAGGAAGAACAAAAGTAAGACTGCAGACAACATCAGTATATTTAGAAAATGGCAATGGGTCCAGTTTGCGCAGAAGGTGAGACATATGTGATGGAGCAGTGAGAGATCCACTAAGGCCATACTACAGACGATCCTAAATGCCATTCTGGAAAATCCAGAGGCTAGAGAAATTGGAAACTTCCTGTCTTAGGCTGAGGGAGGGTTAACATCTCAACAATGAAACAGTGATATACAGCACTATTCTCTATTAAATTAAGACCTTCTGCTTATTTGCTCAGATCTGAGCAATCTAATATTAAAAGGAGATAAGCACCCTTATGGGATTTTTATTGTAATCTCTGCAGGCATTGCCCAACAAAACTGTTGGTTTTCCTTTTCCATAACAAAGATTGGAAAATAATAAGTATGCCTTCTGCATCTTCACAACCTAAATGCCACAGTTTTTCCAAATCGTGTTCTATGAAATATTTGCAAGATGTCAAATGTATGAAGGAGGAAAAAGGTTCATGGGCAACAAAATATGAAAAATGCTACATGTTATTGGTGATTCACTGGACACATTAGTGTATTACAGGCTTTGAGAAATCCTGCAATAAAACAGTTATTTACACTGATATTCCCAAACTTTTTGTAACACGGAATCTGTCTTCTACCAGTATCCATACAAGCAAATCACTAGCTACATAAAATATAACTAGCTATATAAATTAGGATACAGATTATTTCCAAGGCAATCCTCCAAAAAAGCAAACCCTGTTTTTAATGTGTCTGAAGATTACTAGCACATGGCATAAACTTTTGTGCACATGGCATAATCTATGAGTAGTTATTAAGAATTAAAAACATGATCACCAACTGAAAACTGTCTTGATATACCATGGAATGACAGGGGTACCATAAATTGTACTTAGTTTACATTTTCCCCAAACTATCCCAACATTTTCTAAACTAATTCAGAAAAATAATTTAGAAAAGCCATGGTCAGAATTCTTTATTTGAAAAGTGGCTGAGATTTCACATATGTAACAGATATCATTGCTAAATCAAATAGACAAATGTTTGTTTGGCATTCACTGGAGAATAAAGTGCTAAGGAAATATAAGAAATTTAAGTTTTGGAGATCTTTACCATCAAAAAGACTATAAGATGAAAAATTAAAGAAAGAATAAGTGCTTTGTCTAGACAATGTTAAAATGAGAAATTCTGAGGTTCTAATTTTTGAATTCATTTATGAATGACACACAAACTTAGAGCAGTGCCCAGTATGTACTAAGTGTTCAGTACAAGGTGGTGCTGATTTACTTTTTATTTATTACTGTTACTATTAATGTGAATTTAATAATGACTCTTTAGAAACCACACCTTCCTATCTACTTTTACTCCATAGCTAATAAAGTTATTCTTTTTCCTGAAACCTTTATTGGGAGAAAATTTAGAGATTGGAGTGTGGGGTTGCATATGCAACACGAATTGGGTGCCAGGTCTGAGGAATTCCTTCCATTATTTGTTCAATAGATATCTGCAGAGACTGAGACCCTATAGGTAGTTTGCAAGTGCTGAGTATGAAGATGTAGGTCATTCTCTGGCTCTGAATAGTCTGATAGAGAAGACAGAGAACTAAAAGTGGTTAATGCAATAAGCGCTATCACATTAAAGTGTGCAACTCGCTACAGGAGCACAGTGGTGACAGTGACCAGACGGGGGAGGGAGGTGTCAGAGAGGCTTTTCAGAAGAAAAAAATCTGAAGAAAAAATCAGATACACAAAAATAAAGAGCATGTTCAGGTAACAGGAATTCAGTGTGAAATAGAGTCTGGTGTAGCAAGTGACTAGGTCAATCAACTGTAGATGCAAGCTGTTGCACTGGTTCTTGGCGGTTTGGTAATGGATCCACCCTCTCTTCCAAGGGTGTTCCACTGAGGTTCCAGTCTGCTCATACCAGATGAATCCAGAGATGACAGGAGGTATCTTTCCCGCTATCCAACTTCTGAATGTACCCCAAGACTGCCAGGTGTCAGTTCTGGGCCCTCTTCTCTTCTCTACATTATCCTTCTGGGGGACTCAAACAAACCCTTTTCTATAAAATACCATCAGTGGACTAGTGACACCTACAATAACATTTTTTGCCTTTATCCCTTTTGTGAGCTTCAGATTATTGTTATCCAACTGGCTTCTCACTGGCTTTGTTTGCATGTCTAAAAGGCATCTCAAAGCACACACTGGCCTACACAGAACTCTTCACTTGTCCCACTGAAATAAAGCCTTTCTTCCCTTGCTCTTGCCATTGCAGAAAATGGTAACAATGTTTGCCCAGCTGCTCAAGTTCAAACCTAGAAATCACCCATGATAATTCTGTTTGATATTGTGATATAATAAATATATATTTGGTCTGTGGTTCCTAACACAGATCTCCTAAAACCTTTGCAATTTCTTGAATGATAGAGGAGAGAGGAGCATATTTTGGTATTCATACATAATAAGCCCCTTTCTTTTCTTTTCTTTTTCTTTTTTCTTTTTTTTGACATGGAGTCTCGCTCTGTTACCCAAGTTGGAGTGCAGTGGAGCGATCTTAGCTCACTACAACCTCTGACTCCCAGGTTCAAGCGATTCAGCCTCCTGAGTTGCTGGGATTACCAGCAAGTGCCACTATACCCGGCTATTTTTTTGTATTTTTAGTAGAGACGGGGTGTCGCCTTGTTGGCCAGGCTGGTCTTGAAATCCTGACCTCTAGTGATCTGCCCACCTCAGCCTTCAAAAGTGCTGGTATTACAGGTGTGAGCCACCCCACCCAGCAAATAAACCCTTTTCGATTACACCTGACTATGCTAATGAAGTGACTCTTGGAGATTAGGGGCTAGTTGTCAAAGGAACCAACCATGAGATGAGAGGGTTGGAACTGTCAGCCCCATCCCCCAGCCTCTGGGGAAGGGAGGTGGGCTGGGGATTCAGCTAGTCACCAATGGAGAATGAATTAATCAATCATGCCTTTGTACTGTAACTTCCATAAAATCCCTCAATAAAGGGGTTCAAAGAGCTTCTGGGTTGGTGAACACATGCATGTGCCAGAGGGTAACACACCCAACTTCCGAGAAAGAAGCTCCTATGCTTGGGACGCTTCCAAACCTTGCCCTATGTGCTTCTTCATCTGGCTATTCACGTGTATAGTTTCTAATACCTTTGTAATGAACCAGAAATAGTAAGCATAGTATTTCCCTAAGTTCTGTGAGCCCTTACAGCAAATTATCGAATCTAAAGAGGTGGTTGTGGAAAACTCCCGATTTGTAGACAGGTTGGACAGAAGTGTGAATAACCTGGGGCTGCACTAATTTCAATGGGCATCTGAAGTTGGAGAGAGTCTTGCGGGACTGAGCCCCTAACCTGTGGGTCTGTGGTAATGTCATGCAGTTAGTGTCAGAATTGAATTAAGTTCTAGGACACCCAGTTGATATCTGAAGAGAACTGGAGAATTGTTTGGTGTGGAAAACCCACACATTTGGTGTCAGAAGTGTTGTGTGTAGAGAAACAGTTTTCCTTTGTCCTTCCTTTCCCTTTTACTTCCTTAACCAATCAGCAAAATTTGTTTTTATTTGCAAACTAAATCCTACTTCCATCCACATCGTTCCATCTCCATTGCTACCACTCTTGTCCAAGCCATGAATATTTCTCACCTGGTCCAGGGTGACAGCCTTCATCATGCTTCCTGCTGCCACCTGGCTCCTCTACAACGCCTTTGTAAATAAGACCAAGTCAGTACCATCTTAGGACCCACGAATGGCTTCAATACCATTTAGAATTAAATCCAACATTCTCACTTTGGCAAATAAAGCCGTATCTATCCCTCTAGTCCCATCTCACACTGAATCCTAGAGGCTATGTGACCTCTGTAAATTATCCAACCTCTCTATGCCTCAGTTTGCTTACATATAAAATGGAAATATAGAAAGTACGTGCCCATAAGGTTGCTGTCAGGGTTAAAAGTGTTAATACGTGCAAAGTGCTTGCAACTACAATTGGCATGTGGCAAAATCTCAGGTTACCTATTATTATTATTTTTTTTTAGAGACAGGGTTTCACCATGTTGACCAGGCTAGTCTCCAACTCCTGACCTCAGGTGATCCGCCCACCTCAGCCTCCCAAAGTGTTGGGATTACAGGCGTGAGCCACCATGTCCATCCTCAGGTTACTTATTATTATTATTTCCTCTGCCTTTTCCAACTGTTTGAAAGGCTGGATCCCTTTCACCTTTTAGCTCTCAGCTAAAAATTCTCCTCTGCAGAAACCCTTTCCTGACCACCCCAACTAACATCTCCCTAATCACTATTAGGTCATTTTATTTCCCTTATAGTTCCTATTAATATATAAAATAACCTTGGATCCCCCAAATAGGATGTGATTATGTGTGTTTCAGAATCTTGTTAGATCTATTCTTCAATGTATATCCAGTATCTAACACAGTGTCCAGCATAGAGTAGGTACTCTATATATTTTTATTGAATAAATGAATGGATGGATGGATGAATGAATGAATGCATGTCTAAAACAGTGGAAAGTGAGGTTAATTAGGAAGCTTTTAATTTGTGTAACAGCAATGGGAGGTATGTAGAGAAGTCAAATTTGAAAGACGTTTCTGAGGGAGAACGTAAAAATCTTTCAGTAAAAAAGAGTTTAGTAAAAACTTGATATATACTAGAGCAGTGGTTCTCAAATCTTAAGCATGCATCAGCCTCACGTGGAAGACTTGTGAAAACCCAGATCGCAGGGACCCAAAAGTTTCTGACTCAATAGGGTTGGATGTGGGGCCCAAGAGTTTGCATTTCTGGAAAATTCCCACATGATACTGATGCTCCTGGTCCAGGTACCACAGTTTAAGAGCCACAGTGCTGGACTGGGCGCAGTAGCTCATGCCTGTAATTCCAGCACTTTGGGAGGCCAAGGCAGGTGGGTCATCTGAAGTCAGGAGTTCAAGACCAGCCTGACCAACATGGAGAAACCCCGTCTCTACTAAAAATACAAAATTAGCCGGGCGAGGTAGCGTATGCCGGTAATCCCAGCTACTCGGGAGGCTGAGGCAGGAGAATCGCTTGAACCTGGGAGGCAGAGGTTGCAGTGAGCCAAGATCACACCATTGCACTCCAGCCTGGTCAACAAGAGTGAAACTCCATCTCAAAAAAAAAAAAAAAAAAGAACCACAGTGCTGAATTAAAAGAGGCAGAAGACATCCTTGGATTCTATTATTAAATAGTCTAGGCTTAAAGCAGTTATTAGTGCCAATTTTTAAATTATCTTTTCTATTTTATAAAATGTAGGTAAATACACTTAGTGAGTAAAAATTATTATTTAAATCAGAAATCCTGACTGGATATATTGACACTGAAAGCCACTAGCTTTTATTAGCATAAAAATATAAAATGGGAAAAAAAAGCTTTATTTCTTCTTCTGAACAATAAAACTAAATAACGTGATGATCAATTATGATTGAATTTTTAACTAGCCAGGATTTCAGAAATGGTTCAAAATTATATCATTTTTACAGCTACAAAGGTCTGGAGCTTACATGCAGCTGCATATATTGGACCCTATTCTCCTTCTCCCCTGTATGCAGCCATAGCAAAGGGTATGAGTTGGCAAATTATGGCCAACAGACCAAATCCAGCTCACTGCTTGATTTTGTAAATAAAGTTTTATTGGAAATGTGAAAGAAAAATAAAATCTTAGGACCGCAAATTCACTATGCCAAAGGGAAATATTAAGCTGGAACTGCCTTTCCTTTCATTCCTAACCAAATAGCTACAGATAAGGCCAGATAGAAGGTCAGAGGTCTCCACAGGTAGCTACTCTATGTTTACTTATATAAAGTGACCATTTACTGTGGGCTAGATGAATACACAACTGACTATTCCTCTATCCCCTCTTTCACATGTAAAATGTGGATTCAGTGAACACTGATCAAAGACCCAAAGCAATGCAATCACTGGCTAACATGGTGAAACCCCATGTCTACTAAAAATACAAAAAATTAGCCAGGCGTTGTGGCAGACACCTGTAGTCCCAGCTACTCGGGAGGCTGAGGCAGGAGAATGGCATGAACCCGGGAGGCGGAGCTTGCAGTGGGCCGAGATCATGCCACTTCACTGCAGCCTGGGCGACAGAGCGAGACTCTGTCTCAAAAAAAAAAAAAAAAAAAGAAATTTATTGGGTACCTAAAATCAGTAGACAGTAAGTGTGATTTTCTTAACATCAAAAAAAATTGATTAATCTTTTTTGAAAAGAGTAGAATGGGTCCCTGGAGATTAGTTATGTCTTGTTGCCTCAGTCAGAGAGCTCACAGAAACCTCTCGAAAATGAAGAAAGGAAGGCAGGGCACGGTGGCTCACGCCTGTAATCCCAGCACTTTGGGAGGCCAAGGTGGGCGGATCACGACGTCAGGAGATCGAGACCATCCTGGCTATCTCAGTGAAACCCCGTCTCTACTAAAAATACAAATTAGCTGGGAGTGGTGGCGGGCGCCTGTAGTCCCAGCTAGTCGAGAGGCTGAGGCAGGAGAATGGCGTGAACTCGCCGGGAGGCGGAGCTTGCAGTGAGCCGAGATCGTGCCACTGCACTCCAGCCTGGGCAACAGAGCGAGACTCCATCTCAAAAAAAAAAAAAAAAGAAAATGAATAAAGGAAAAACAGAAGGAGGTCCACACAGGGAAGCTCCAGAGCTGAGGACACACATGTAAAATATAAGCTATTCCAGCCTTGTTTAACACACAATGCTTGTTCTATCATTCCAAGCAACTTGTAAGCTTACTGTGCTGAGATACCCTTCAAAAATTCAATATAAAAATCAATATTCTATATTACCTCCCAAATATTGCTTTAACAAAGAAAAATGATACATTATTTGGGTTTGTTGTTTCTTACAAAACTTTTATCTCTTTTGTAATTGCACACGTTTATTATTATACATGTTGTGTGAGATAAAATATCTATGGGAAAGATAATAAGTCAAATTATAGAAAATTCAAGGAAGAGGGGATGACAGCAGATGAAAGATCATGATGGTAGCTGTGAAGTTAAATGTCTTTTCGCTCACTGCTATCCCATAAATTCTTTATAGATTCTCTCCATTAAGTGCAAGTTTCTAGAATATTAATTCTTTCCAAATGTAGATCGTTTGGGAACTTTTGTCTCAACAATGTGAAACAATTTTTAAAAAAAACTATTTTCCCACAGTTTTATTTTCATTTTGAAAGAAAAGATTATAAAGTTGATTTTTATTGGTAAAAGATACACAAGGGTGATGCAGATCAATTGTTTTTCCTGTGCCAATTGTGTACTCTTCTGCTATAGCAGTTTTATAATAACCTTTAATAACTTATTAAAATCTGACCTTAATTAGGTGAATCTGGCCTTACTAATTTACATTTCATGTATATGAAGAGATGGGGTCTCACTCTGTTGCCAGGCTGGAGTGCAGTGGCTCTATCATAAATCACTGCAGCCTCGAACTCCTGGGTTCAAGTGATCCTCCCACCTCAGCATCCCAAGTAGCTGGGACTACAGATGCATGCCACCACATCCGGCTAAATTTTTTTTTTTTAATTTTCATAGAGACAATCTCACTATGTTGCCCAGGCTGGTCTCAAACTCCAGGCCTCAAGCCATCCTCCCATTTCAGCCTCCCAAAGTGCTGGGATTACAGGTGTGAGCCACTGCGCCTGGTCACATTTCTAATAATTTTTATTTATAATCACAGTTATTTTTCTATATAGTTTTAAATCATTTAGCCAACTACATCTCCCCAAAAAAATGGAATTCTCATTATAATTATATGTACAGTAATCTGAAAAGTGTTAGTATTTTCATATTAAATCTTCCCATCCAGGAATGTGATGTGCCTTTTTCTTTATTTAGATTGTTTTAAAACATATATATTAAAAAAATCGTATAGTTTCCTCCGTATAGGTCCTTCCCCAGTCTGATTTCTTTATGCAAGAGAAATATCAGTTAAATGAATAGGAAGGAGAAATGTAACATAAGAAGGAAGGTTTAAAAGCAGCTTAAAGCATCTGTGGTGAATATAGACTGGGGAAAGCAAATAATAAGCCTAGAGATTGTCTGTGGACTCTGGGAATATGAGCACTGGGGCCTTAGGGATTGTAGCAGTAGCCTGGCAAGCCACATGTGTTTCTACTCTCCTCCTCCAGCCACCAGCTTCTTCCAAGCATCTCGGTCATTTCTGGCCTTCAGCTCTAGTTCTGACTTATAGGATGGATATGGCCTTTTGGCATGTGAAGGATTTAGGATAAGATTTTATTATCAAAGACACATATTCCTATTGAAAAATTACAAGTAATAACCTTTTGGAAGTAGATCCTGCTCAGCTGTTTCAGTCTGACATTCATAACAATAGACAAAGCCTGAAAAAGGCAGTGATAACAATGGATAGAGAAAGATATGAAGGACTGACTGCAACGCTTCTGAGAACAGGTTATTATATCCAATGGAAGATAAGGAGAATTGACAGGCTGACCCTCCCAACTCCTTCTTCCGTCAATACATGCACATATTAAATATCCCAAATCCCATTCTATCATGTCAAAAGAAGTTCAGTGCCACTATACCAAGTCAACCATATAAGATTCTCTTCTGAAAAATAATATTTGGTGTTATTTTAAGAAGTGCTTCTCTCATATTTTAAAAAAGAGATGATCAATTTCTCTAATTACTGGAGGTCAAAAATGGAGCATGCCTCATAATCATGATATTTTTTCAGGGAATAAAGGATATAGTCCAATACATGATAAATAAAAGGGAGAGAATATTGCTTAAAGAAGATAACAGTGGGTAGATAATAATATGTAAAATAAATTTTGATCTAGAAATACCCTTATGTATAAAGTCAGTGTACTGAGTCTGAGTCCAAATTTTTGGTATATGTTCTCTGGAGAGATGTCAGCCTGACTTTAAGAGTTTTTACCTTAGTATTTCCTAAAGAAGAAAAAAAAGATTATCCAAATGCTTGAAAAATTCGCCAACAGAATGCTCTGAAGAAAGAATTGTGTCTAAATGAAAAAATGTAGGGAATAAATAAAGCAGATCAACAGTGCTGTCCCAGAATAAGATAGTGAAAGATTTAAAATGAGAGGCACCAGAGTAGAACCTATCTCCAAGCTTATAAATATGAACAGGGATATCAAATAATCTAGAGCTATCAGAGGCATCTCTTTCAGCCACTGAAGCTAGGCAATAAAAAAGGAGAGAGTGACTTCACACAAAATCTCTTGAGCTAGGGTATCACAAGACCCACTTTGGGTATTAAAGGTAGAAAACAGTGGAAGAAATTAAGCTTCCTGAAAAATCTCTCCTGGGCCAGGTATTAGACATGCAAGTCTCACCCTAGTCATTATGGCTAGGTTAGTGGATTGGAAAATCACAAGTTATGAGTTCCAAAATGACATCATCCTGATCTTCAAGGCCAAGGGAATAAGAAGATAGCCAAATTATATATTTGGGGTAGAAAGAATAGTTTCGAATGAACTTTCTTGCATTTATAAATACTTTCTTAAGTAATCTATATGTGGTCTTCAAGGTTGATAAATGAGAAGTAGTTTGCAAGAAGCTCCTCCATAATCTACTATTTCCTGGGTCCATTCTAGGATTTTAAAAGCTAGGCTAGCAAAGGTAAATGAGGCTATGTGAGAAATTTCCTGCATGATAAGCTATAGCCTCCAAAATCTCTGTGTTAGGTTCGTAGTGTCAGGCTACTGGTGGGAATGGAGATAATTTTTTAAAATAAAATAACCTCCTTCTGTTCATAATTCCACTGGAGTGTCCTTGGCTCTGCTCCTTAATCTTTTTGTTGATTATTTTGGGCAATGCATTACACAAGGGGCCAAGAATCTGTCACAGACACAACTTTGGCCATCAGCCACTGGGCCCTGGCAGGCTGGAGTAGGGTAGTGAGCATGAGCTTAAGTTAACTGAAGGGACTCAGGTCTATGATACGCCATGACGGAGTCCTGTAATAACATGATGGTTGTTATTGGTTGGCAAGATGGTGGTGGTGGTGAGACACACCCAAGTGAAGGGAAGCTGCATACAAGTTATAATATGGGTAAACAATGACAATATATAAGATTTCAAGAATAAATACAAATGCTTAAATGCAATAAAGTAAAACTCATCAACTAATTAAAATAAAGCAGACAATACGGAGTTTACCTAGAATATCACTTTTCACTTTACTAGTGTTTATACTTGTTTATATTTATGAGGAGAGTCAGACGCTTTCCTCACCAGTGTATAATGTGTAGCTGAGTCAATGTCACCAGGTAACAGACCCTGGCAATCCCACAGTGTTGGTATATCCCTAGTCAGGATTGCTGCTAAATCAAAACACAGTGGTACCAAAAACCACTGTTGATTGGCTCTGAGTAAGGTTTCTCTTTCAACCACAATCACACAATTAGTGAGTGACAAGACTGAAATTCATGAATCCAACTGCTAACTCTCTAATCCAATGAAAATTCTGTATGTGCCTTTTATGATGCATAAATCATGACTTTTATGTAAGATAGGAATCATTTCTATGAAGGTACATTTCTATTAATTAATCTGGTTCCTTGTAAATTAACAGAAATGTTTATTAATTTATTGTTTAAATAAAGGCAAAGTAAAACTGATCAGCAAAAAAAATAAAATAAAAAGGGCGCATGTGTATGCTATCCTATGTTAAAAAGCATGGGTGGAAAAGTCAAATGCAACAGTGAAAAAACTTCAAGCACATTTTTATTTGTTTTTTTTTTTTTTTTTAAGAAAGAATGAGCCTCTGTTGATGGGCAGATTCTCACAGTGGGAGTCCTGAATTAGAAATGAAAATTACTTTATAACACAGCCTACACAGGAGCTAAAGGAGGAAGGAAGGAAGGAAGGAAGGAAGGGGAGGGAGGGAGGGAAGGAAGGATAAAGAGAAAGAAGAAAGAAGGAAAGAAAGAAAGGAGGGAGGGAGGGAGGGAAAGAGAGAGAGAGAAAAGAAAAGAAAAGAAAAAAGGAAAAGAAAAGAAAGAGGAGGAAAGGAGGGAGGGAGGGGGGAGGGAGGGAAAGGCTAGAGAAAATCAGGAATGCCAGGGATGGGGGAAGGTGGTATTATAGCATTAAATAGAGTCAGTGTAAGCCCTAATTGGTAAAGTGAGATTTGAGCAAGGACTTTAAGGTGTTAAGAGTTAGACAAGCAGATATCTAGAGGAAGAGCTGATTGGGTTCAGAGACAGCAGATGTGGCCTTTAGTGACTTTAGATGGGGTAAGACTAAAATATCTATCTGAAGAGGTGACATTCAAGCTGACTGAAAGATTAGTAAGGGAAAGAGTTCCAGGCACAGGAATCTTACTGAATTTACCAGCAGGTACATGTCTCCAAAGAAACAACGTAAATATTCCTTTTTCTCTCCTAATATCTTCTGGATACTTCCAAACCTGTCTTCAATTTTTATAAAAAGCACTTAGTTCATCAGTTTCTGCAAGAACATGGACTGTACTTTACTCATCTTCATAGCTCTGGTACTTCACACAATGTCTTCACATGGTGAGCACTCAAAAAATAAGTTTGAGGGCCAAGTAAAATAATGGATGAATTAAGGGTTAATCCACATAAGCCTGGGAGGTTTTCTAAAGAAATTTTAAAACTTATATTTCAGGGTGATGTCAGTAAAAATAGCAGAGCAAGGATCTCCTAAAGTTCTCTCCTTAAAAGCAATAAAGAAATCTGGTAAAAATTCTAAGAATCAAGTTTTTTAGAATTCTACAGATTAACCAAAGTTTTGCAGCAATTCAAGAATGTCTATTCAAGAAAAAAACAGCTGAATCTTGATAAGAACATCAAGCTTAACGTCATTTTAACCTGCCCTATTCTCAAACCCCTCTCTACATCCCCATAGAAGCCTTAAAAGCCAGAAGTCTGCATTCACAGTGAAAATCAACAACCCAGCAGTCACTAGATAGGGCAGAACAAGGTTGGAACTTCTTCTAAACCTCATTACTACAGTATTCTCATTATGCGACAAGTTTGGCAGTTTCCTAGAGAACCTTACTCGCAGGACTGTCTTTATTCGACATGACTTGGAGCTCACTCAGTATGAAAAGCCTTTCCTCCAGGGGTGTTGGTTTAAAATATTTAAAGACAACTGTTTAACTTTGCAACTATCTGAGTCAGTAGGTAACTGTTGGACAAACAACAGGCAAACCAACAAAATGAAAATGAAAGGCTAGGGAATGAGTTGTTCATAGTGGCTTTGCAGAGGTCTAATGAATTCCCAGGAATTTAGAAGGGCATCCATTTGCCCAGGGCTTTACTCATGCTCAGGAAAGACATGAGAAGGCCACAAGCTGTCATGTACACCCATCCTTGAGGCTCTGCACAGGTAGAAAGTGAAAGCTAACGCAGAGTTGTCAACTGCTTGGCTGAGTGTTGAAGGCATGGCCAACATGCACACACAGCCCCTTAGCAAAGAATGGGGACTTCTAAATTACTGAGGTAAAGAAATATCTGTCTAGTTAATACCTGATCACTAAATAATGGAACAGAGACTTCTGTGGCCACCCATGACAAAGAATGCAAACATTACAGAATTAGTTAAGAAAAGTCACTAAACAATCAAACAAACAACAAGAACAATAAACAGCAACAACAACAAACCCTGAGGAAAGGGAAGAATCTAATTGCAAAGTTGTTACATTTTATTATTTAAAATGTCCAGTTTCCAACAAAGAACTATAAGCCATATAATAAGAAACATAAACAAGACATGAAATAAGAAAATACAGTGTTGAATGTGTATCATTTTCACACAATCATAAAGTTAAAAAATCAAGAGTTGAACCACTATAAGTAGAAGACTGTCTGAATAGATTATTCACAGAGAAAAAAAGGAATCAACAGAAAGGGTCCCTGAAGAAACTCAGTTGCTGGACTTAATAAAGACTTTAAATCAGATATTTTCATTATGTTCAAAGAACTAAAGAAATCATTTCTAAAGAACTAAAGAGACAATATCAATAAAGAAATTGTAAAGATTGGAACAAAATTAAATTAAATACAAAAATCACTAGGAAAAATAAAATCAAGTTAAAATAAACAAAATTAAAAAGTGAGTTCTTTGAAAACAAAATTGACAAATATGTACCTACAATGACCAAGAAGGTAAAACAGCACCCAAACTAAAATCAGGAATGAAATATTTGGTTTTCTAGTGCCCTTACAGAAATAAAACAGATTGTGTGGAACACTATGAAAAATTTTATACCAACGAATTAGATAATCTAGATGAAATGGACATAGTCCTAAAAAGACATAAAGTATAAAACTGACTCAAGAAGAAATAGATAGTCTACATAGACCAGTAACAGGTAGAAAGACTGAACTAATAAAAAACTTCTCAAAAAGAAAATCTTAGGACCAGATCACTTCATTGGTGAATTCTACCATATGTTGAAAGAAGAAATAACATCAATCTTTCATAAGCTCTTTCAAAAATAAGAAGAGGAAGAAATACACTCTTTAAAGCCAGAATTATCTTGATACCAAAACCAGACAAAGTTATTTTAAGAAAAGAAAATTATAAGTCAATATTCCTTATTAACATAGATTCTTCAAAAAAATACTTCAAAAAATACTAGCAAACTGAATCTAGCAACATATAAAGAAAATTATATACGAGGATTAAGCAGGATTTATTCCAGAAATGCATGGATGCTTCAAGACCTGAAAATCAATTAATGTAAAACATTATAATATAAAACAGTACACTAGACGAATGAAGCCAGACACAAAGGACCACATATCATATGTTTCCATTTATATGGACTGTCCACAAAAGGCAAGTGTGTCAGGACAATAAGTAAATTAATGGTCATCAGAAGCTAGAAATAGAAGGAAATGGAAAGTGACTCCTAATGGGTATGGGATTTATTTTGAAGGTGATAAAAATGTTCTGGGACTAGACAGTGTTGATGGTTGCAATCTTATAAATATACTAAAAACTACTACATTTCACACTTTGAAAGGATAAATTTTATGGTATATTAATTATATATGATTATATATATATAATTTTATTCATAAGTTGATGCATGTTACATGCACACAAACTTATAGCTCAAGATGACAACCTGAGAACGCACTTCTACCTTCCTCTGTCCGAATGTCCCATTAAAAAAAATGAAGCCTGATATGCTGGCATACACTTGTGGTCCTAGCTACTCAGGAGGCTGTGGCAGGAGGATCACTTGAGCCCAGGAGCTGGAGGCTGTAGTGAGCTATGATCATTCCACTGCACTCCAGGTGACAAAGTGAGACCCTGTCTCTAAAAATTAAATTAAAAAGTGTGCAATTAAAAAATAAAAACATAGCTGTAAAACAAGAAAAGGAAGAAGCAGATAATGAAGACTTAGGAAGATAATAAAGACTTAGGTAGATAATAAAGACTTAGATAGAAGGTGTACAGGATTAGTTAGAGGAAATAGAATAATGAAAAGCACCACCCCAAATAATTGAGGCTAAGCAAGCATCTTCACAAAGGAGCCCCAAAAAGTTTTCATTTTAAAGTAAACAAATAGAGAACATAAGAGTAGCCTGAAAGGCAGCTATCAAGATAGTTCAAGAACTAACTGCCTTTAGAAAAGTGGTATGAGTCTGACCCTTTCCTTTCCCAAGTATTCAATAGTAGTTTTTACCCTGAGATTCGTTTTATAAGAAAGTTGGGCAAAGTGGCTAGAAGTGAGTGTTGAAGCCACAGAGATACAGCATTGGAAATTCATAAAAGACATTCCCAAGAAGGAAATAGTGATCTTGTGGGAGACAAGAGCATAGAATGGAAAAACTGCTGTACTGAGTCAGATTCTTGTTCTATGCCTGTGATGATAATTTGTACATGTAACTTGACTGGATCAGGGGGTGCCCAGATATTTGACTAAACATTATTTCTGGGTGTGTCTGTGAGGGTATTAATAGTTGATATTAGCATTTCAATCAGTAGACTGGGTAGGGCAGACTGCCCTCCTATACGTGGGTGGGTAAATTTACTCAGGGTTCTCCAGAGAAACAAAACTCAACAGATTAGATGATGCCTGGATGATGGGTACTTCTATATGTTAACTTGACTGGCCATGGGGTATTCAGTTTAACCATTACTCTGGGTGTGCCTGTGAGGCTGTTTCTGGATGACAGATGAGTATTTGAATTCATGGGCTCAGTAAAGTAGGCTTCCCTCCCTAATGTAAGTGTGCACCATCCAATCCACTGAGAGCCTGCATCAACAGCATATCATGGGACTCCTCAGCCTCCATAGCCAGGTCAGCCAATTTTTTATAATAAATGTCTTTTGAGTTTTCTCTCTCTCTTTATCTATGTATCTATTTACATCCTAATTGGTTCCATTTTTCTGGAGAATCCTGACTAATACGATGTACTTAAATGTTCCTTCCTTGACGGAATCCTTTGTATGCACACATGGATATCTTCCTTGATATCAGCTTCCAAAGATCCATGGACTCCTCTCACAACATTTAAATTTCTGAGCTGCTACTAGATCTTATGTATGGATTGATTGAATAGCTTCTGTATAAGTACAGTTAAAAAAAAGTTTGATGTCTTTCATAAATAGTTTTCAATTCTGCAGTAGTGTCTTATAGACTGAAAGCATTGATACAATGTAGCTGTTGCACTGGTAGTACTATTCGAAGGAGCATTTTTTGTGTCAGAAGAGAACAACGGTTTTAAAAATAAACAACAACATAGAAAAAGAAAAAAGGTTTTAATCTTTCTCCACTAGAACTGGGGTCAAGAGTTCTAGAATCAAGCCTTGTAGAAATTTAGATTAATGTTACATTTCTGTTGTGGCCTTTGGGTTGGAGAGGACCCCCCATGTTATCCCCATCATCCCCTCTCTACTCTTTTATTTCCTAAAGACCACAAATTTGGAGGACCCTAAGTCAGGAAGACTCTAGTAAGGAAATGATAAAGGAGAATATGTGACAATCAAGAGTGCATTGCCTTTTTCCATTTGTAGACATATGGGCATGTGCCTTTCTAATTGTTTTGTAGATGCAAGCTGCACAAAGGCCAGTTGTCTTCTCTTATATTCACCAGTGTCTTTCCAGAATCTAACCTGTTAGCATTGTAGGCATTCAATGATAATAATGCTCACGATTTCTATAAGGTCCAGCATCTGCTGACGCATACTCAAGGCTCAGACAATATTACTTAGATATTCATGCTTGCCAAGCCAGTTTACTTTTTGGTTTAACTCCATAAGAAGCAATCCAAAAAAAAAAAACTTTAAATAAAATATTTTCAGTAATCACGGAAGGGAGAGGGAAAATCATTAACTGGCATCATACCTTTTGCCCTAATATTATATTGTTTTCTTCCAAGAAAACCGTATCATTTCTTATTCTTTTTATATCAGGATACATAATACGACATATTAAGAAGTTTAAAAAAGTCAACTCCCCAGATTGGTCAAATTATGCTGAATAAACAAGTAGTTGAGTACTCTCTGTTCAAGCTTGTATTTGCTTTTTAAAATAGATGATAAATAAATAGCCAACATCTGAACTAAAGAATTCAAGGCAACAATCCCTATTTGCAGTTCCTAAATCCTCAAATTTCTAACAACCATGAGGGTTTTTTTGTTTCTTTTTGTTCACTTGTTTTTTGTTTGTTGTCTTTTAATAATCCTTTGGTAGCAAGCCTTACCTGACCTCTACAGTCCCATTAGGGCTCTTATGTAATATATGGAATATACCCCTATTACTTTGATAAAATCTGAAAAATCCCGAACTTGAAAACTGTGGACATTCATTCAATTGAGGTGAGGATCCAAGACATTAGAAGAACAAACATGTGTATATACATTTAAGTAAGGAAATTAGGCAAATCACAATCTCTACAGCACTGGTTTCATCATTTGGAAAATGAAGGAGTTGCACAAAAATATGCTTGACAGTAATTAAACTCTAGGATTCTACCTGATCAATTTATATCCTGATATATAACAAATTATGTTGAATTTTGGATTATGTTGAATTTTTATAAAATTATAGGTATTTAGCTTTGCCAATAATGTGTGACAAACATGCATTATTAGCTATGTCTTTCTATATAATAAGGTTTAGTACCTGCTTTGCCAAACACAGAAGATATGCCTTCCATAATGGCCTTGTGGATATCAGGATGAGAAAGGACGTATGCAAGTGTCCAAAATGCAGCCTTAAAAAGAAAAACATATATCAAGAATATGAACTTCTTTGAAGGTGAACAAAAGCATATTTAGTATTAGCCATACATATATTTTTTAAAAAGGATGATGTTTAAATTAACCTTAAGAGCACATTAGTAGAAAGCATATTTTGAAAACAACTAGATATTATGAATAAGAGATATGTAATATATCTCTAAGAAGCCAGATTTAAATTTTTATTCTGTCACTATAATTTAACTATATAATTTAAATAGATTAAACATCTATCTTCACTAAAAAATGAGAAAAGTTGTTATTTTTACTAATGAGTAACATAAAATATTATATAGGCATATATTAAATTTTCAGAAGCAACTAGTTATGACACTTAAGAATATTAATCCAAAACAAAAACATTTCTTAAGATTTAATTTCCTTAGAATACAAGTGAATTAGCAAATTTTATATTCTGCAACTGAAACATAGTAGTTTTAAATAAGCCCAGGAAAACGCAGCAGGAAACCATCCCGTAAACTAAATTATGAGAGTACGCAATGTCAAAAACAGAGTCCTTTTTTTTGGGCTTTTTTTGGCTCTGAATTAGTAAATAAAAGAAAAAAATTTTTTGAGTCCTTTCACACTTGAATGCTATTGAATATAGTATATTTGCACATTTTCTCTCTTGGCCACTCAAACTTACTTCATATCTTTCCTCGTTATGGTATTACAAGATAAAATCATACTGCTTTACATCTTAAAAATTAACTTCCTCCTCAGGTAAATAGTTTTGCTTCTATTCTTAGGTTACATAATAAAGAAAACCTGTATAAAATCATCCAAAGAAGTGTGGGTTTCACGTTCATTTTTTTCTAAATACATTCATTATGAAAGAGATTTCATCTAGGAAAATTGGTCCTGAAATGAATCACGCAATACTTTGACTAAATTTAGTCTGTCTCTTTTGTGAGGTAACATTACGTACCTTTAAATAATACCAATACTCCCCTCTGTGGTCAAAAGAGGAAGAGCAATTGTCCGAAAAGAAGTGCTCAAATAAGCCAAATTCAATACTGTTCATTGATTTTTCCCTTTGTAACTTTAGATTGATAGTGCAAGGATAAATATGGTACTGTTTACATAAACAAGGTGAATAGGGGAACCAAGGGTCCTCAATTTAGAGATTAAGAAAGATTTATCCTAGAGATTATCCAGTTCATTTTTACAGATGATGAAACAGATGCTCAGAGAACTATCTTGTCCTGTCTCTACTCAGGCCCCCTTTCTACTATTAACTACAGATAAAAGTGCTAAATTATTGAATTCAGTTAATAACTACTCCATACTCACTTCATCTTACTTGAGTCAGAGTTCATGTTGGGAAAAAAAATAGTGATAATACATAATGTATTAGTCTGTTTTCACACTTCTTTATAAAGAATTCCCTGAGACTGGGTAATTTATAAACAAAAGAGGTTCAACTGACTCACAGTTCTGCATGGCTGGGGAGGCCTCAGGAAACTTACAATCGTGGCAGAAGGCAAATGGGAAGCAAGGCACATCTTACATGGTGGCAGAAGAAGGGGGTGGGGAAAATGGTCAAACACTTTTAAAGCATCAGATATTATGAGAACTCACTCACTATCACAAGGACAGCCTGTGGAAAACTGTCCCCATTATCCAATCATCTCCCACCAGGTCCCTCCCTTTACATGTGGGGATTACAATGCAAGATGAGATGCGGCTGGGTACACAAAGCCAAGCCATATTACTTAGATTTTCAGTTAACGCAAAACAGATGTTCATAGTTGTATGTGCCTAAATATAGCTTTAGAGATTCAATAAAATTGGATACTACTTTTTAAATGACAAACATAAGGAATTTAGCTAAACTACAAATGGCTGTTACTTTTATTTTTATTTTTTTTGAGACAGAGTCTCACTCTGTTGCCCAGGCTGGAGTGCAGTGGCATGATCTCGGCTCACTGCAAGCTCTGCCTCCTGGGTTCACACCATTCTCCTGCCTCAGCCTTCTGAGTAGCTGGGACTACAAGCACCTGCCACCACGCCCGGCTAATTTTTTGTATTTTTAGTAGAGACGGGGTTTCACCGTGTTAGCCAGGATGGTCTTGATCTCCTGACCTTGTGATCCACCTGCCTCGGCCTCCCAAAGTGCTGGGATTACAGGCGTGAGCCACTTTTTTTTTTTAATGTCTCCTTTTTCCTTAACAGATTTCAGTTTTTAAAATTTTTTCTATTTTTAAAAAAGCCAAAGTATTTTTAAAAGATAAAAAGGCATATAAAATAAAGAGTTAATAAAAGTTTATATGTATTACTACATCAATAAGCAAGGATAAGTGACCTTGAGGTCTTTGTGCACCCACATTTGGGAAAGGGGTTGAAAACTGCTCCCAACAGTACCAATTAGTATTTTGTAAAACAGTTCAAGTCCATGATCAGAGATGGGCAAGAAGAAGAAGGGCCACTCAGCTCACTGAACTGCAGAAGCAGCCACCACAATGTCATTCCATTGTTTTGGAGAGGTAAGAACAAATGAGAGAAAGGGCAAGGAGGAAAACTCTGTATCTTTGCTGTGTCAAAGAGAAGATGAATTGAGTGTGTTCTTTGGTACTGCTTTATCTATTCAGAAAGAGATTTTGATGGAGTCTTTATACCATGCCAGAGAGTCTTCTACCAATCATGGTAAACACAAATATGTTGGGAGATAACTCCTGTCCAAAGTATTTTCACATTTAGCTGGGCATATGAATACATATTGGAGAAAAATGAACGAAATGTACAAGATGGTGAGAGAGCAAACACATGTTACAAAAAATAAATACTGTGGGAGTTGAGAGTGGGATGGGGTAGCAATTGCTACTGAAAGTATTTAGAAAGAATGTAAGAGACACAGCAGATAAAAAAGGTAAAATGTCAGCTTTGTGATTGGTTTGGAGAAATCTTCTAAAAAAATCATTTGGCAGTCAGAAATTTCTTGGAACTTAGAAATGGTTTTCCCATAAAAATAATTTCATAAATTATAGTTAATATCTTGGGCCATAATGGAGCCTCCTAGTGACCCAGTGCCTAACCTATCTAAAGCCTGAGCTCTCAGTCCTGTGGGCCTTGAGGCAGAGTACAAAGTAGGAGAGAGGACATACAGATATACTCTGGGCTCCAGGAAAAGACAGGCCCCACCACTTACACCTCTGGCAGGGCTTCTGGTATTCTCAGCAGCAATAAAGGTCACCAAACCAGAACAGCAGTGGATATTCCCACTCTGGGGCCTTTGAGCCATCAAACATTTGGAAGCCTATGTTCAGTATTAATGGGCCATTGAAAGTAATGATTGACTGAAACTAGGGAGATAATTTTTGTAAGGGAAGAAAACTAGCATTTATTGAAGACCTGTGCTGAACCAGGTGCTATTAGCAACAATCTATTTCTTACCAAAATAATCCTTACAACAACCCTTTAAGGTAGGTACAGCATTAATCCCATTTTACAGATAAGGGCACTGAGGCTTGGGCAGGTTAAACAATTGGCCCACTGTTACCCAGTGCTGGGAACTGGCTTTGGATCTGACTCTAAAGCCTCTCCAGGATCTCTGCCTGCTCACCAGGCTGCCTCTTGGAGGTGCCAACAAGAGCCAGTGAGATGGAATCTTCTCTAATCATCAGACACTTTCTTTCTGAAATGAATGATTTAAATCCTTTCAGACCAGCGCCAAGAACAAATTCCAAAGAACTGACTTCGCCTGTGTCAGATCAATGGGGCTTTGTGTGTCTTTCTTCCGGGGGATGTTTCTAATGAGATATTGAAAAATAATTCTTTGACAGGAGTGCCTGTTTTGTTGCTACTTTGAGAGTTGTTCTGATGTTTGTTTTTCAATTTTGCTATAGCTTAATCAGTTTCCAAGAATATTATTTAAGGAAAAACCAGAGAATAATATTATTGGTACATAAAGAAGGGGAAGGGTTTAGACTACTTTTACTTGACCATATCAGATGAAATGTATATTCCACTGTCTAATATACATTTGAGAAAAGAGGCCAGAATTTCTATCTCTTCTCTTTATGCAGTAAAATTTTCAACAAGTTAAGGGAAACTAGAATATCAGGACTGAGAAAGCCTTTAACAACCTAGGCCTTTATAAAAGTAAGGCTAAATAAATAATACTTAAAACATCTCCCTCATTTCTATCTGTTAGAAGAAAAAGGAAGAAAAATGCCCACACATATCATTATGGATAGGTTAAATCCACCTGTTTAGTAGAAAACAAGTATATTTAAAAAGTTACCCTTTAATTTCAGATAATATAAGTAGCATCTTAGGCTAATGTGAGAACCTCCTGGCCCAGGAAACTGTTTGCTCTGAATATGACGTGACAGACAAATCTCATGGCTCTAATCTAATTCAAGACAGATTTTAAAAGAAACAGCTTTTTAGCCGGGTCCAGTAGCTCACGCATGTAATCCCAGCTGCTCAGGAGGCTGAGGCAGGGGAATCGCTTGAACCCCGGAGGCAGAGGTTGCAGTGAGCCGAGATCACGCCATTGCACTCCGGCCTGGGTGACAGAATGAGATGCCATCTCAAAAACAAACAAACAAACAAAAAACAGTTTTTTAAGTCTTGCCTCTCTTTAGAAGTGTTGAAAGTTCCAATTTCACCAGCACCATTCATGCGGAAGCTTGTAGGACCATAATGCTAAGCAATGCAAACAGGAATGGCACACAGAAGGAGAATGGGTACAAATGGAGAGAAAGAGCTAATATTCATTGATACCAGCTAGGCTTATCTTATTAAATCCTCATAACAACTTTTGTAGAGAAATGAGAATTACCATTTATTGAGCACCCAAGTTCTAAGACCACACTGGGAGGTTCACATACATTATCCCTTTTTTTTTAAACCCTTATTAGGTAAAATAGTACATTATCTCTTATTAGGAAATGGAGGCACAGAAAATTTAAATTACCACTGTGACAGTCTACAACTATGAATTGGGATGTCTGGATCCAAGCCCAAGTTACCTGAAACTATCCATTTACTTATTCTTTCCAATAAAAGTATGTGGCCAATCCCTATTCATCTTTTCAATACCAATACTGAGCACTTTGGCAGACATACAAAAAGTGCTCCATAAACAGATGTTGTCTACAACCGGCCCCAAAGGGTAAGCTTTTCCCTCATCCTGTTACACACTGCCTTTCAGAGGACAGAATTTGCTTGAGATCTGTTTTGTCTCCTTTGTAACCTAATCAAATTTCATTAGGCATTCAGTTTTGGTTTTTATCTCACAATCAAATCCACTGTAGTTTTTTTCTTTTCCATAATGAGTGACGAGTGGAAAAAAGAATGGAAGAAAGAAATGAAGGAAAAAAAGATGAAAGGACAGTGGAGAGCAATGTAACTCATACTTTACTAATATACTTACAGGAACGGCATTAGACAGAGAAGCCCAAAGCAGTAAGAGCCCATAATTGGGTGAGTTTTCCTTACTTGTTTCCGTCTCTACAATATCCAGCGTAGCTTGCAATAACGTCTGTTTAAAAGAAATAAACATTGCCAAACCATGGCTATGTGACAAATATTGATGTTAATAAACAAGAGATCATGCATTTTTCTTTAATATGAAAGATATCATTTCTGCCATTCCTAGGTTTTGCAGTTTGAGGCATGTGAAGGGATTTATGTCCTTACTGTAGTATAGTAATTAGGAGTAGGGATTCTGGAGCTTGACCACCTCACTGCATTTGTTCAAATCCTGGCTCAGCTATTTAAGAGCTGGATGACCTTGAACAAGCTACTTTAATCTCTCTGTGCCTCTGTGTCCTCATCCATAAAATGTTCATAATATGGTACCTACCTCATAGGATTGTTGTGAGAATTAAATGAGTTAGTACCTAAAACGTGCTTAAAATAAAACCTTTCAGAGGGTAAAATGCACTTTGGATCTCTACTTTACCAAACTGAATTGGCAAATTGTGTGTTATTATCTCTGCCCTTCACACTGCCCTGGAATCCCTGTCTTATAAACCTCTGCTCTTAGGAAAATGCAAGCAATAGAGAAACACACATCTCTGGCGCATTCAGGAGAAAACTACACCCCCATCCACCATACAGATTCTCAGCCCATTCACCATGGGAGGCAGAACTGCCAAGCCAGGATATTATAAATACCACAATACTCTAAAACCATGCAGAGAACTGACATTTGACTTGAACAGTGACAGCTCAGGGCAGGGCCCCATCCAAGGCTACCTACTATGTTTGCTCCCAAGTCACCAAACAAATCCCACTAAAGTATTTTCTTCATAGGGCAGTTTCCCCAGATTTGTCTTTGCCAGTGATGGCTCCCCATCATGGGAAAAAATTCAGACACTGTAACATTTTCATTAAGTTACTCATCTACTTTTAATCTTAAATAACTTATGTCTAGGTGATAGAAATAATGGGAGCTAATATCAACTCACTGTTTGCTAAGGGCAAGTACTGTTTTAAGTGTATTGCAAGTATTTAGCCCATTTCAGTCCTCACTATAACTCCAAGATGCAGATGCTACTATCTTTTTTTTTTATTTTTAAGAAAAGATGTTTACTTGAGAATAGAGCATGGCAACGGGAATATGCATGCAATAGTAAACTATGTGCGTATTCAGAGAGTTAAAGGAAGACAACGATTTTTAAAGGAAAAAATGAGAAGGATTACATAATTGTTGTGCAATCATTATCCTTGTCTACAAAGATCAATAACAATATTGGACAGGCCAGTTGCTAGACAGGTGTTCCTGTAGAAGTATTATTGTGTAGGCTGTGATGGCCTTTGTGCAGGTTTGTCGTTTTTGTAGAGTTTTCTTCTCTTTCTTTTTTAATCACACATTCAAGCATGAGAACTCTCTTCATGACCTTCCCTGGCTCTATTTGTCAGGGTTTTTTTTTTTTTCTTAGGTTCAGAGGTACAGTTCAGGTTTGTTCTATAGGTAACATTGTGTCACAGGAGCTTGTTATAGATTATTTCATCACCCAGGTACTAAGCCTAATATACAATAATTGTTTTTATCTGTTCCTCTCCCCTCTCCCAATCTCTACCCTCAAATAGGGTCCAGTGTCTGTGGTTCCCCACAGATACTATTACCTTCACCATTATGCATATGAGGAAACTGAAACACAATAAAGTTAAGAAATTTTGCCAGGGACATATAGCTTGAAGGTTGTTGAGTTAGGATCCCAACCCTGTGAGTCTAGCCCTGACTCCAGAGCCCACACTCTAAGCCACTATGCTATACTGGCCCCCTTAGAGACACAAATCACAACTCTCTTGTAATAGGGATTTGGAGAACTGCATTGTACCAGAGCATAGTAGCTTTGCTTCAGATACTATGACACAGAAAAAAAAAACTATTCAATCACTAGCATATAAAATACATTATAAAATAGAGACTGATGCTATTATTTACTAAAGCATGTAATTTTTCAAGGGATTAACTACTCTAATCCCTAGCTTTCTGGGTTTAACATCCTCAGTTTTCCTGGTATTAAAGTTGTGAAAATAAATAAGAAATTACTTGAGAAATGTGTAACACTATGCTTGCCACAAGGTAAGTACCCCAAAAATGTTAGCTAATGTCTTATTATTGTTTTTGTAATAATGGATTAGCAGAATTGAAAATAGTTTAGATATGAATTTCATTTACTGCTTGTCTCTATCATACTTATAATGTAAGTTGTCACAGGACAAAGTTTATACCTCATGAAAATCCTATAGATATATTTCATTATTTTGATATTCTGTGACACAGTCATAATTTTAAATGAAAAACACTAGTTTAAGATATATCTAAAATAACATGGAAGAAATCACATTTTACATTAATGATGGAATAAAATGTGTATGTATTTTTTAAAAATGAAACTCAACTTCTACCCAGTCTTCTGCTTCACTAGGCCACTGAAATCTATTTATGCAGTTGAAGACAACAAAATCTCTTAAATTTCTTCTTAGCTCACACTTTTTTTTTTAATATTAGTATAAAAACATAAGCTCGGCCAGGCACGGTGGCTCATGCCTGTAATCCCAGCAGTTTGGGAGGCCAAGGCAGGTGGGTCACCTGAGGTCAGGAGTTTGATACCAGCCTGACCAATATGGTGAAACCTCATCTCTACTAAAAATATAAAAATTAGCCAGGTGTGGTGGCATGTGCCTGTAGGCCCAGCTACTCGGGAGGCTGAGGCAGGAGAATTGCTTGAACCAGGGAGGCAGAGGTTGCAGTGAGCCGAGATCACACCACTGCACTCCAGCCTGGGTGACAGAGCAAGACTCCGTCTCAAAAAAAAAAAAAAAAATGCCATACAAAACACACAAACACACAAGCTCAGTGTGAACACTGCTAGAGGAAAACAGAGATGCAATATGTAAAAAAATAAAGTTAAACTGCTCATGGATGTTCAAGTTGAATTCTCTCCTAAAGTTTTAAACACTGGATTAGCTTCAGCAGAATTCAAACTTTGTTTTTATTCAAATAATGATATGGTTTGACTATGAAGCCACAGAAATCTCATCTTGAATTCCCACATGTTGTGGTAGGGATCCAGTGGGAGGTAACTGAATCATGGGACCAGGTCTTTCTAGTGCTGTTCTCGTGATGGTGAATGAGTCCCATGAGATCTGATGGTTTTACAAAGGGAAGTTTCCCCACACAAGCTCTCTCTCCTTTTGCCTGCCACCATCCATGTAAGATGTGACTTGCTCCTCCTTGCCTTCCACCATGATTGTGAGGCCTCCCCAGCCATGTGGAACCATTAAACCTCTTTCTTTTGTAAATTGCCCAGTCTTGGGTATGTCTTTTTCACCAACATGAAAACAGACTAATACAAACAGGGAGTTAAGAGTACCTATGATTAAAAATATCTCATTTCTTCAGAGTGAGAAAAATAAATGCTATTCTAGAGGTATTGTTGGTAGGGAGTTTTACTTTTTTTTTTTTTTTTTTGAGACGGAGTTTCACTCTGTCGCCCAGGCTGGAGTGCAGTGGCACAATCTCGGCTCACATAACCTCCGCCTCCTGGGTTCAAGCAATTCTCCTGCCTCAGCCTCCTGAGTAGCTGGGATTACAGGCACGCACAACCATGCCAGGCTAATTTTTGTATTTTTAGTAGAGATGAGGTTTCACCATGTTGGCCAGGCTGGTCTCGAACTTCTGACCTTAGGTGATCCACCCGCCTTGGCCTCCCAAAGTGCTGGGATTACAGGCGTGAGCCACAGCACTCAGCCTTGGTAGGGAATTTTAACTGGTAATTTAAAAACTCTGTTTGCTAGGCCCATAGATTACAGATCTATCTGGGTACATCTTTTATATACATGTGCTTTTGCCCCTAAGTCCTGGAAAATAATGCAAAGAACATATGTGTTTGTCTGGGTTGTTTATACAACAAAAATATTAGCTGAAACAGTTTGTCAATGAAGGGCCTTCCATTATGGCTTCCTATTCCCTTTACTCAGGAAGGAGATACCTAAACAGTCACATAGTCCTTTTTCCTAAGGCCATCTTCCTTTCTAGTTTAAGCAAAGCTGTTTATGATAATATTTGCTATTTAACTAAAAACAAACAAAAACTTTTGATGCCATCTTTAAATATAAAAATATTTGAAGAGTTTTTTTAAATGATGATAATAATGATAAGCTCCTATCCAGTCCTCTGTTCTCAATGCTTTGCAAAAATTAAATCATTTAATTCCCACAACTTTATGAGGTGAGGAAACTGAGGCCAAGAGACTAGGTACTGTGCCCAAAGTTACACAACCAGTGACTGGATTTGAGCCTAGACAGTCCGGACCAAATGAAACCCAATCTCTGTGGGCAGACCCTGGCCTCAGACAGTTTTCAAAAGCTCCCAGAGGTGATTCTAATGAGAGGCAGAGGTGAGAACCACTCATTAGCAAGCATCTGAACCAAAGGTAAGGCTTGTTAAAGAAATTGTCTACCTCAGAGGTGTTTGTTTGCTTGTTTGTTTGTTTTTGAGACAGGATTTCGCTCTGTCACCCAGACTGGAGTGCAACGGCACAATCAGGGTTTGCTGCAGCCTTGACTGCCCGGGTTCAAGTGTGATCCTCCCACCTCAGCCTCCTGAGTAGCTGGTATCACAGGTGTGTGCAACCATGCCTGGCTAATTTTTTTTTTTTATCATTATTTGTAGAGACCAGGTCTTGCTATGTTGCCCAGGTTGGTCTCGAACTCCTGGGCTTAAGCAATTCTCCTGCCTCGGCCCCCCAAAGTGCTGGGATTACAGGCATGAGCCACCATGCCTGGCCTACTGCAGTTTCTGATTGAGTGATTCCCAGGTGATGCTGGTGCTGTCAGTTTATGGGCCACATTTGAAGAACCACAGATCTGGAACAACACTTAGGGCACAGGTTCCTAGTGCCTGGCTTTTTAAATTATACTATTCTGCCTCCTTGCATCTGAAGAAACAACTAACGGTAGTGGCATCAACAACAAAGCCTATTTTGTAGAGCTTTGTTTTTCCTAATTTGCCATTACTTTCACCTGTTGCTATTGACGCAGCCAACTGTATGATAACATAAAAATCAATACAGAACATCGGAATTGTATTTTTTTGCTCGTTGTCTCTGGTTTTTTCTTCTGTGGAATAGGATACCTCTTCTACATAGGTTGTTGTGATGATGTAACAGTGAAATAATGTATCTCAACATGTCCAGTACAGTGGTTGACACAAAAATGGCATCTAATCAATCTCATGTGTTTTAGCAAAATATATTTTAACAACCATAATTTATTACTATCTTTACATTAGCAAAAGAAAGGTAAGAAATACTTACCATGGAATTATCTTTTGCAGATTTACATGCTTTTATATCTGGAATGTTTTTCTCAAACAGTTCCAGGAACCACTTTTTGGATTTTGACCAGTTTCTACATGAGAAAAAATATATATAGAAATTAATTGGAAAGCACTTTAGGAATAACAGGTCACAGCATAAAAAAGGGATGTCTGTGGAATTAAAATTATTTCTCCAAATTTATTCTTCATTTTCAGGTATAATTTCATGAAAGGTCTACCTTCGGAATGATTAGTCCACAAAGACAGTTGGGGAGGCAGAGCAACTACATTTTAGTGTCTTTTGTAAAAAAACTTTGGAGTCCTACTGGATTGGCACTGAATAAGAAGGCAGAACCCACACTTGCTTGGTCTGCCTTTACTGTGGCTGCTGTAAGTTGCAGGAGGATGAAAACCCAATGCACAGAACCAATCGCTGACTTAAGCTGGGAAAAACAAACTGGCTCTCATCTTCTAAATCTTGTCTGAACAGTCACCATTGTAGATGAATGGTCTACGTAGGCTATGGTCTGAATGTCTGTGTCTCTCCCAAATCTTTATATGTTGAAATCCTAACCCCCAAGGTGATGTCATTAGGAGGTGGGGGTCTTTGGATGGTAGCTAGGTCATGAGGCTACAGCCCTCATGAGAAGGAGTACTAACCTTATGAACAGGGCCTGAGAGAGTCTGTCTGCCCCTTTTACCACATGAGAATGCAGTGAAAAATTGGGAGTCTGCAACCCAGAAGGAGCCCTCACCAGAACGTGACCACGCTGGCCCCCTCATCTCAGACCCCAGCCTCCAGGGCAATGAGAAATAGCTCTCACCAGAACGTGACCACGCTGGCCCCCTCATCTCAGACCCCAGCCTCCAGGGCAATGAGAAATAGCCCTCACCAGAACGTGACCATGCTGGCCCCCTCATCTCAGGCCTCCAGCTTCCAGGGCGATGAGAAATAAATTTCTGTTGTTTATAAGCCTCCCAGTCTATGATACTTTGTTATAGCAACCCATATGGAGAAAGACATAGAGCCACTGCCAAGAAATTTCAAAATCATGCAGTTACTTTGCATGTGCCTCATTTTACAAACATTTGTCTGAACCAACTGTGAGAAATGCATTTAACCACGCCCATGTTTGCCTCAGAGAGAATGAGGAGCACAGTGTCTGATTCTGAGACTGCTCAGGTTGATGATTTAGCAGGAATCTTAACTGTAGCAACGAGTGCAATAATAAAAAGCTGTACATGGGATAAAAGGCCTCAAAATAAATTCTTAATCCCATCGATCTCTTTCTCTCTTTTGTTTTTGTTCATCACAATAAGAAAAGCACCTCTCTTCCTTGGTCCTCCTTCAATTCACATACAGACGCCAAAAACAAACAGGTCATAAGAAATGGCTTCTCTCCCACTTAAACTGCTGTTACATCTACTTAGAACAGAAAAATGAGAGGTGTTGAATTGCTGAGAGAAGCTTGGTCAATGAATTAATTATAGGAAACAACTGTTACCTTAGAAGACACTCTGGCAACTGGGACCCATACTCAAAATCTTCATCATAAGCTTGAAAATACTGATGGAACTCCTTGATTTTCTTCTTGTTTGTGGGAAACAAACTTTTATTAAAGAGCATATTCACTGTGACTGGATAAAGGAGATGTCTACAAAGACAGAAACACACAGAAAGTCAGACCCGAAGACCAAAGAAGAAAGGCAAAGGATACAAAGCAGGGCATTATTTCATAGCGATATATGGGGAGCCGATAATAGGTGACAGATTCTTTTGGGAAAAAGTCACTCTTAAGAAGTTTTGATATTTGCTTACTGTGGTCAAGATAATACTGGGGGAACTGAAACTGTAGTTTGATTTATCTGAAGATATTTAAATGCTTTTTAAACAAGCATATTAAACTCTGACAAATACGAGATAATAAACTTATCTAATACAATTCAACAATAATTTATTTAGCAAACAATAGTAGCTAAGATATAGTCCATGCCTTTAGACAGCAACAACAACAACAACAACAACAAAAACAAAGAATCAGGGCAATATTAGTCACCAAATTTCCTAATTTCTCACAGGATCCCATAAATTCAAACCATTGCCCATTGAAATATAGTACATATCATCAATAAGTTTTACCATTAAGAGAATAAAGTGATTACTGTAGCATACTTAAGATAAAGAATATAAAATATTGTTAATATGCCTTAAAACACTTAATACTGTTTATTTAATTTCTATTTACCATCCCTTCATAATCTCCTCCACCCAAAGTTTCAAAAATATCCAAGAATATTTTGTTCATTTCAATATCTTCATTTTGTTATAGATATTGGGTATGCTTCAGCACATTTTCTAATTTGGTTGTTTGTTTTTGTGTCCCCTCTCCACCCCCTACTACTGGACCTCTAACAAAATGTTCACTGTCATTCTGACTCTGAACTGCTCAATCTTGCCTTGGGCATTCCAGGATTCCTGCTGAGATGGCAAAGTGACTCAGGTAACTTCAACTTACGAAATCTCTTTATGCATGCGGGAAATTTTTTTCATGGCTCCCATGCCCAGAATTTAACTTTTCCAGAAAGCTTCAGAATGGGGCTGACTCCATCTGCTGCTCTTCCCTGTCTCTTGGGATCTCCCTTAATAGAGGACCCTGGGGCTCAGTCCTGAGGCCCACACTGACTTTGCCTGAGCCACTTGTTAAGTAACACAAACATCTTCTGGACCTTTTTCACCACTTTATGATTCCATTCTCTCCCCTATCCTCTCAACGTCCTCTCATTCTAATAATCGCAAATTGCATTGAATGTTTTATGAAAATTCTAAAGGAAGTATGAAAATTATAAGAAGAAAATCCATGTAGTTTATACACAAATGTATGTAATGACTAAGGAGAAATGACTGCAAATGTATTACAATGACTGTATTGGCTTGTTTGCTCACCATAAAATAGAAATGCTAAACTGAATTAGAATTTAAAAGATTGGTGACAGAGCGAGACTCCGTCTCAAAAAAAATAATTTAAAAGATTATCTCTTAATAGCCTAGTTAGGTAGATTTCATTAATCAACCTGACAATGTTTGAAGTCCAATGTATAGGTTTCAATTTTTTTATTTGAAACAAAAAGCAAGATTAAATCATACTAATGCATCTATTTACCTTACTAAGTTGTTCAGGTCCATTGTCCCATGAGTGCCTAAGTTCTCCAGTTGTTCATGTAATTCTTCAGTCAGTTGCCCAGTAAATTGATGGAGATTGACAGTCCCCATTTTCCCTTTCAACATAATATAGAGTTTTTCATGCAGTGCTAAAAAGACATTCTTTGGAATTGATGCTATGAACAAAGAAAACTATTTTCAAAATAAGCAACAACTCCTTGAAACACACAGTCAATATACATCTACTATTATTTGGTCAGCAGGAACTACAGCCAAAGTCCTCCCAGCACATAAGGTCACCTCCCATAAATAAAAGTAGATAAAGATTCAACCTATTCTCGGCCGAGTGTGGTGGCTCATAACTGTAATCCCAGCACTTTGGGAGGCCAAGGCAGGTGGATCACTTGAGGTCAGGAGTTCCAGACCAGCCTGACCAACATGGTGAAACCCCGTCTCTACTAAAAATAGGAAAATTAGCTGGCTGTGGTGGGCACCTGTAATCCCAGCTACTGGGGAGGCTGAGGCAGAAGAATCGCTTGAACCCAGGAGGTGGAGTTGCAGTGAGCCAATATCACACCACTGCACTCCAGCCTGGGCGACGGAGAGAGACTTTATCTCAAAACAAACAAACAAACAAAAAAGATTCAACGTATTCTGTGAGATAATGGAAATCTATTCACTTTAAGGGATAATCTATAAATGGGTGATTAAGAGAGCTGGTATTTTCAGCCCTTCTCCCTCCAAATCTACAGTCCAGATACATTAAAAACACGTATTTTACATATCCCAGCATTTCAGAGGCTGTTCTGTCTGCTCAGAATGTTCTCTCCTTTATTATACCCATATTTACTCCCACCCAATCCCACACAGTTATACCTATGAGCCTCAAACTTCTCCTGCAAATTTCTATTTGTCCTTCAAGTGTCTTCTTGAACACTACTTCCACCAGGAGGCCTTTCCTAACCCCATGAATAGCTTTGAGCCCACTATTTTCTTTATGTTAGTATTCATGCTCCTTCTACAACACACATTCCTAATTAGAAATTGTGGTTTATTTTTTACTCATTTCTTTATATTTTTATTTTATCTTGTTTTATTGACCTTGAAGTAACTTTTTCTGTTTTAAAAAAATTTTGAATTTTATTTTAGATTCAAAGGTTACATGTGCAGGTTTGTTATAGGAGTATATTGTGTTATGCTGAGGTTTGGGGCATGATTAATCCCATCATTCAGGTAATGAGCACAGTACTCAATAGTTAGTTTTTCAACCTTTACCCCCCCGCCGCCCACCCCGCTCCCTCTAGTAGTCCCCTGTGTCCATTGTTGTCATTTTATTGAAGTAACTTTTTCAAAGAATAAGTTTTAATTTTGTATTTCATCGTCCTATTACGTGTAAGACACATTTTGTGTAAGTTAATGAAATCTAAAAACACTTTTAGATTTCCTGAGCATACATCTTCTCTATGTTACCATACCAGTATAGTATGTATACTATGCTACTATACATACACTATACTGGTATGTATAGTATGCTACTATACATCTTGTCTATGTATAGTAGCATACATCACTATATGGGAGGGATGGGAAGCTGACTCAAGAATAAATATTAATATTTTTCATCTGTTCAACGAAATATTTAAACATGAAAGTCCCCAGAGGAGGCTCAGGTGAAAAAAACTCAATCATTTCCATACACCTCTGATAGGTAACTCAGTAAATTTTTCTGAAGGGATATGTGATTCTACAGATCAAAGGCCTTCAAAATATTTATATTATTTGATCTAAAATTCCATAGTCCAAGTATCAAGAAGCACTAAATAATCAAAGAATTTCACCAACAGGTTGTGATGATCACGCATACAAGAAGAAAAAATATATATAATTCTATTGATTACTGCTGGCTTTTAAAACAAACTTTCTTGTCTTAATGGCAAGAAATGCACAAAAGTTTACATGAAAAGGAACCAAAGAAGAAAAAAGAGAAACAGAGAGAAAGAAGCCACAGAGAATAGAAGCAAGCAAAAACATTGTGAAAGCACAAAAAAGAACCAGACACAAATTGAACCAGCTCTGCGTTGCAGGGAGGACACATGGCCCCAGTACACACAATTGCAGCCTAGGAAGAAATGAAGGCAGACAGCCATACTGGAAGCATGCTGACTATACAATCTGGTAGTCTCTAAAGATGGAGGATTTGTGAAAGGGCAAGTCAAGCTCCCACTTACAATAACAGCCCTATAAAATTTTCAGGAAATGCCACTGTAAAGGATTTACTAAGCCATGGAATTCTAGTTTCAGGGACTGAGTAACATGTAACCAGTCCAAGAGCTGTACCCTGTAGAACATTGTATACACAGCAGTGGAACAGAGTTAGTGACATCTTGGAAGCTGTAACATGATACAGATTCCAAATATTCTCTAAAGAAAACATCAATGAGGTAACCTTATCACTTTCACGTGTCTAATTAAAATCTAAATGCATTAGGTTGCCATTCATTTGCATTTCAATGGCCAAACTATTCTACCCATAACTCTTTCCTCTTCTACCCATACCTCAAGAATAAAATAATGGACCCTCATCATTCTTGATAGAGGAATGAGGATGTAATTTTTACCTAAAACTACTCCTGGATTCCAATGTTGGATTTCGAATGGACTATCTGAAAATATTCTTTACCTGTACAATAAACGATATTTTGCACTGCTAGTTCAAAGTCTACTTTTTTGGATTTTAGAAACACATTAATTCCTTCTTCTTCAGTAACAAAGGTCATTCGGTTTCCCATAGCAAAGACTGTAAATATCGGTCCATACTGAAATAAAACAAACACAGATTATATTAGTAAGCATTCCTAAGCCATGTTTAAGAACATTCTCCTCAAGAATCCTAATGCTGAAGTTATAGTCAAAAGAAAAATTATTATGATTATATTTGGTAATTAGTTATAAATTTTGATTGTTTCAGCCAGATCTGAATTATATACGTTTTAATTTGTTCTGTCCTAGTAATGTTCCCTTTGATCATTTTATGGCCTATTTGTAGCTTCCTTTCTTGTAGTATGAAATAAGTAGAAAATAATAATTATAAATAATTACAAATTATATCAACATTGTGACATTTAAACATTGTTTTCAAGATATTAGTAGACTTATAAGCGACCTATAGCTGAATATTGTTCAACAAAAAGGTTCAAAATTGCCAACTGGTTTATGGGAAATCCATGGTTATTCAACAATGTCTTGCAATCCTATACACTTTTCTAATCTGTTCACTTTCCTAGTTTTCAAAATGACTATTTCACCTGTACAACCTGCCCAACCTCTCCACTCTGACATAGTGTCCCTGCCTTGTAACTCACTGGAAAAATGGAGCAATCAAGTAGCAGTCTCAGTTTCTCGCTACTAAATCCTGCAAGGTATATACATTTGCACCCATTCTCCATGTGTTCCCTCTTCTTAACACAGATGGAGGTTCCTGCCCTTGTGAAATGTCAACACTTCTCCATTTGTGTTATGGATCCTACACTCTTGCCTTCTCTCTTCTACATTTATGACTCTCTCTCCTACATCATTAATTTTCCCCTCTTTATCAGATCACTCTTAGCAACCTGTGAGCATACTGTAGCACAGGGTTTGATAGCAGGGGTCTATGACCTTGTTGGGAAAAAAAAAGTCATCATTTTTATTGGTGTCTAAGTATAATTTAGCAGTTTCTTCAATTATGAATGTGGGCAACAATCAAAAGAAATCACCATACTTTCATATTCCATTATAGCATTATACATATCTCAAGGCATAATTTATGCTCATCACTACTTCAGTATTAGTCATTTCTATACCTCCCAAGAGATGGCACATGATTACTTCTGCAACACAGTGTTGGGTGCTACTGGGCAACTTGCAGGTCCAAAAATCATTAAGCCAACAGAAAATGAAGTCCCATTTTTGTACATTAGTGATCCAGACACCTACACTGCTTTCTAACATTCCTATCTGTAACTGTTTGTTAACCAGTACTTAGAATATGACTCATTTTCATTGTTAAAGTTTTGTTCAAATGAGAATTCTTAACTTCCCATTAGTAGGTAGCTTTTTGTAACATCTATAAGCACCTGGCCACAAGTATAGACTAACCACATTCAAATACATTGAATCAGCAGTTGAGATAATTGTTGATGTGAGGCATTTAAAGTAACTGCAATATAACTGCAGAGTGAAAGATGGTCATGCACAGTGTTAGAAATTATGTAACAGGGTTTTGTTGTTGTGTTTGTTTTACTTGCTTTCCTTTTGTTCTTTTTTTGTATGCAATGTCAGCAGCCTCAGTGTTACGAAGTAAAGGCAGGTGCACACGGTATGTTGTAGAAGTGGTGCTTGTATTTTTTTTAATTAAACTTTTTATTTAGAGATAATTGTAGATTATCATGCAGTTGTAAGAAATGTTACAGAAAGAGCCTACGTATCCATTACTCTGTTTTCCCAGTATTAACATCTTGCAAAACTATAGTACAGTATCACAAGCAAGTTATTGACATTGATACAGTCAAGGTACAGAATGTTTCCATCACCACAAAGATCTTAAATGATGCCCTTTCATAGCCACCCCCCACTGTTTCTCTCATTCCTACCTTCTCATTAATCCTTGGCAACCACTAATCTGTTCTCCACTTCTATAACTTTGAATTTCATTATGTCATATAAACAGAAGCATTTAGTATACAATTTTGGGGGGACTGGCTTTTCATTCAGTGTAATTCTCTGAATGTTCATCCAAATTGTGTGTATCAATCATTCATTCCTTTATATTTCTGAGTAGTATTCCACTGTATGAATGTACGACAGTTTATTTAAACATTATGAAGGCTGGGCTAGACATGCCTATAATCCCACTGCTTTGGGGGTCTGAGGCAGGAGTATCACTTGAGCCCAGGAGTTTTTGAGGTTGCAGTGAGCTATGATTTGCACCACTGCACTCTGGCCAGGGCAACACAGCAAGACTGTCTCTAAAAATAAAAACAATAAAAATAAATAAGGTTGAAAGACAGTGAGATTCTTTTCAGTTTAGGGCTATCACAAATAGTGCTTCCATAAACATCTGTATCTGGGTTTTTATGTAAACATTAAGTTTCTCTGTGATAAATTCCTAGAAGTGCAATTGCCAGGTCATACGGTTGCTGCATGTTTAGATGTTTAAGAAACTGGGAAAGTGTTTTCTGGAGTGGCTGTACCATTTGGTATTTCCACCATATGTATAAGTAATCCAGTTTCTCTGTATCCTCACCAATATTTGGTGTTGTTGCTATTTTTATCTTTGCCATTCTGATAGATGTGTAGTAGTATCTCATGATTTTAATTTGCATATCTCTAATGACTATTGATGTTGAACATCTTTTCGTGTGCTAATTTGCCATCTGAATATTCTCTTCATTGATACATTTTGTTTATGTCATCTGCCCATTTTCGAACTGGATTTTGTATTATACTGTTGAGTGTTGAGAGTTCTTTATATATTCTAGATACCAGTCCTTTGTTGGACATGTGGTTTGCAAATATTTTATCCCAGTGTGTAGCTTTTCTTTAAATCTTTTTAATGAGCTCTTTTACAGAGCAGATGCTTTTAATTTTGATGAGGTTCTATTTATCAGTTTTTCCTTTTATGAACTGTCTTTTTGGTGTCAAGTCTAAGAGCTATTTTCTATCCCAAATTAGGAAGATATTCTTCTATATTTCTTTCTACAGGTTTTATATCTTTATGTTTTACATTTAAGTCTGTTATCTATTTTGAGTTAATTTTATATCAGATACAGGAATTAGGTAGAAATTCATGTTTTGTGTGTGTTGGGGGTGGTTCTTTGTTGTTGTTTTGTTTGTTTTGGCTTATGCTATCAAATTGCTCCATCACCATTTGTTTAAAAAGGCCATCTTTATTTCATTGTTTTTGCACCTTTGCCAAAAATCAGTTGGCATATTTGTGTGGATCTATCTCTAGATACTCTATTTTGTTCCACTGATCTTTGTGTCTATCCTTCTGCCAGTACTAAATCATCTTGATTAATAATAGGCCTTGAAATTGAGTAGAATGATTCCTCTCATTCTATTCTACTTTTTCAAAATTTTTTTACGTATTTTAGTTTGTCTTTCCATATAAATTTTAGAATAACCTTGTCTATATCTACAACAAATCTTGCTGGGAACAGTATTTGCATCAAACCTGGATATCAGTTTGGAGGAAACTGACATTTTTAATATGTTGACTTTTCCAATCAGGAACACAGTATGTCTCTCCCTTAAGACCTTTGATTTTTTTCATCAATGTTTTGTGGATTTTAGCATACAAGTTCTAAACATTTTGTTACATTTATAACTAAATATTTCTTGAGTTATTATAAATGGTAATGTATTTTTAATTATGGTTTCCACATGTTCATTGTTAGTATGTAACCAAACAATTGATATTTTTATGTATACCTTGTATTTATTCCAGAGGTTGTTGTAGACTCCTTGGGATTTTCTACATCGACAATCATGTAATCTGCAAATTAAGACAGTTTTATTTCTTATTTTCAAATCTATATGTATTTTCTTGTCTTTTCTTACTTTATTGCACAGGCTAAAATTTCCAGCAGTATGCTGAAAAACAGTTGTGACAACAGAGATCTTTGCTTTGTTCCCAATCACATGGGGAAGTATTTAGTCTTTCATCATTTAAATGTCCTGTTAACTATAGGATTTTTGTAGATGTCCTTTATCGAGTTAGGAAATTTCCCTCTATCATGAATCCTGATATCATGAATGGATATCAGGAATGGATATCGAATTTTGTCAAATGCTTTTTCTGTGTCAATTATGTGCTTTTTCTTCTTTAGCTTGTTAATACAGCAGCCTGTGTGGATTGACAGACTTCACTTGGTAATTCTTTTCATATACTGATAAATTTTATTTGCTGATATTTTGTTATTTCTGCATCTATTAATAGATGCAGAAATAACAAAGTAATATTTGTCTGTAGTAATATTTGTCATAAGTAATATTTGTCTGTAGTTTTTTTCTGTACTATCTGTGGTTTGATATCAAGGTAATACCAGCTTCATAAAATAGACTGGGAAATGTTCCTTTGTCTTCTACTTTCTGGAAGAAATGGAACTCATAGTTAATTCTTTTTTAAACATTTGGTATAGTTTTCCAATGACACAATCTGGGCATAGAGAATTCTTTCTGGGAGGTTATCAAAATACAAACTCAATTTCCTTAATAGTGTAGGGCTATTAAAATTATGTACTGTATATTGGATAGTTTCGCTAGAATATGTTTTTCTAGGAATTGATCCATTTTATGTAACTTGTTAAATTTATGTTTGTAGAGTTACTCATAGTATTTTCTTATCATCCCTTTTAATGTCTGCAGTGATATTCCCTGTTTCATTCAAACATTGGTCATTGGTGTTTTCTCTATCAGTCTTGCATGAAGTCTGGCAGTGTTAAAAAGACCAGTTCTTTCTTTCATTGATTTTCCTTATTTTTTTTTTTTTAATTTTCAACTTCATTGATTTCTGTTCTTTACTATTTCCTTCCTTCTGCTTTATTTGGGCTTATTTTACTCTGTTTTTAGAAGGAGATGATTCTTGAAAGTTTATCAATTTCAGATTTTTCTTTTCTAATATAAGCACATAGTGACAGAAATTATGATATGTTGTATTTTTATTTTCATTTGGTTCAATCTATCTTTTATTTTTCAAGAGACTGGGTTAAAATATAAAGACTCAGAAAAATTGAAAGGGATAGAAAAATATGTATCATCCAAACACTAACCAAAACAAAGTTGGTGCAACTTTAATAATGTAAGAGAAAGTAGATTTTAACTCAACATAGATGACTACAGGTAAGACTTCAAATATCGCTTAGAGTGGCTTAAAGGAGGTGCCCTTCCCAAGAGCTGTTTAAGTAGACAAACTGCAGAAGTTGTCTAATTTACCTATTTTAATGTAGGGAACTTTGTCTTTTTGGGGGCTGCTTGACATTTAGATCCTATGCCCACATTTTCAGAATTTCACATTCTACACCTGTTGGTGGGAGGTAAACACCATTTCCCTCATTAGAACCTGAAAAATAATGATGCTTTATTGAGCAAATATTTTTCCAACAATCTACTTAAACTATTTATTGAATATTTTTGCAAAATACCGAACTTCAGCCTAGTACACTCTGGGACACTGTGTTTTCAAATAATGTTTCCAGTGATGATGAGCATTTTTTCATGTGTCTGTTGGTTGCATAAATGTCTTCTTTTGAGAAGTATCTGTTCATATACTTTGTCCACTTTTTGATGGGGTTGTTTTTTTCTTGTAAATTTTTTTGAGTTCTTTGTAGATTCTGGATATTAGCCCATTGTCAGATGACTAGATTGCAAAAATTTTTTCCCATTCTGTATCACTGGCCATCAGAGAAATGCAAATCAAAACCACAGTGAGATACCATCTCACACCAGTTACAATGGTGATCATTATAAAGTCAGGAAACAACAGGTGCTGGAGAGGATGTGGAGAAATAGGAACACTTTTACACTGTTGGTGGGACTGTAAACTAGTTCAACCATTGTGGAAGACAGTGTGGCGATTCCTCAAGGATCTAGAACTAGAAATACCATTTGACCCAGCCATCCCATTACTGGGTATATACCCAAAGGATTATAAATCATGCTGCTATAAAGACACATGCACACGTATGTTTACTGTGGCACTGTTCACAATAGCAAAGACTTGGAACCAACCCAAATGCCCAACAATGATAGACTGGATTAAGAAAATGTGGCACATATACACCATGGAATACTATGCAGCCATAAAAAAGGATGAGTTCATGTCCTTTGTAGGGACATGGATGAAGCTGGAAACCATCATTCTCAGCAAACTATCGCAAGGACAAAAAACCAAACACCGCATGTTCTCACTCATAGGTGGGAATTGAACAATGAGAACACTTGGACATGGGAAGGGGAACATCACACACCGGGGCCTGTTGTTGGGTGGGGGGAGGGGGGGAGTGATAGCATTAGGAGATATACCTAACATAAATGATGAGTTAATGGGTGCAGCACACCAACATGGCACATGTATACATATGTAACAAACCTGCACGTTGTGCACATGTACCCTAGAACTTAAAGTATAATAATAAAAAAAATTTAAAAACATAAATTATAAACCTACTATTATGCAAACAGTATTGGCACAACAAGAAAATGATTAAGATGCAGACAGGGTAGGTCAAAAAGACTAAAAGGATTAATGCAGGTTGTTTGATGTATATTAAAACAGTTGGTAAAAGTTAAAAAAAACAACAAATAATGTTTCCATTGTGTCAATAAACAGATACTTGTAGACAGCTGCAGATCGTCTATACTATTACATGTTTAAAATAACTCTCTTAGAGTGCCAGAAATTTTATCAATGTCTCATGCTTAAAAAATGGTAAATTCTAATAAACAAAAGAGTGATATAACCAGGCAGTTTGAAGCATAAACAAAATCCTCTGTCTCAATTATAAAGTACAAAGTATCAGGTTTCCAATATGGGTTTTTCTGTTGTAATAGAATTTCGTAACTAAAGATTGGGTTCTAGCCATCTCAAGGCTCAACTCGGGTAGTAGTATTCACTATCAAGCTGACACGGTTGGTGGCAGAATTTAGTTTTTCACAGGCTATTGGATTGAAGACCTTTGGTTTTTACTGGGGTTGGCCAGGGCCTCCCTCTATTTTTTGCCTTGTAGGCCTCTCTCTAACGACAGCTCTCATCATCAAAGAGTGCAAACTAGGAAGGCAATTGAGTCTGCTATCAAGATGAAAGCCTAATCACAGAAGTAACATCAGATCACTTGTGCCATATTCTGTTCATTAGAGGTGAGTCACTAGGTTTTGTTGACACTCAAAAGGAGGTGATCACACAAGGGAATCGTTGCAAGATCATTGCAGGTTATCTTAGAAATCTGACTACCACATGTCTATCAATGAGGAAACTTATTAAATAAATGTAGCCATATCCATGCATCTTCAAAGAAAAGAACTAGGAGTTCTATACGGTAGTAATATGTAAATCCCTATTGACAAAGGAACAGTGTGAATAATATGACACATTTTGCTTATAAGGTGGAAAATAAAAATCTATAATTCTATTTGCTTGTATACAGTTAAAGAAACTATGAAACAATATATAAGAAATGAATTACAGTTGCCAAGGTTGGGAGTGAGGAGTGAGAACTGGGTGGAAGGGAAAAAGAGGTTGAAGGGACTTTTCCTGTAGTTTTTATATTTACAATTTTTTGAACCGTATAAATGCATGATCTATTCAAAGATTAAATAAAATAATGGGAAGATTTTTTTGTGGTCACCGAAGTTGTCTCTTCTCAGTCTTCTAGAGGAGCATGAGAAGCTGAGAGTGTTAGCTAATGATGGAGTTTTAGAAGTTTTTTCTTGAAGGTTCAATACGCCATAAGTAGTGTCTCATGCAGTTGTCATTTAGATGCGATTTCGCATCAAGTCTACTGAGTACCTGTTGCAGCCACTGCGGAAACTCAGAATGGACCCCCGCCCAAGATCTGGTTTGGATGTTAAGACAATGACTACATTTACACACACACACACACACACACACACCCACACACCCCCCGAGAGGGTATGAAGAGGTTTACTTCATACACAATGAGACTTCTCTGGGGAAAGAAGGGCAGTCCTCTCAAGCTGATCTGAAAATGACTTGAGAAAACAGTGAAAAGAGACAGGTCTTAGGGTTTTACTGTGGTTAGGGGGTAGGCTGGTGTGAGCCTTCCTGCATGAAGGTTGGGGTTTGTGTGATTTGAATCTCGCCTGGCACCAAAGGTGGGAGCACCCTGGCTTTTTTTTTTATCATACTGCCCAGATTAAGGGTACAAGAAGAGGCAAGAGTGAACCTTAAAAGCTTTTAGTAGTAAAACATCAAATAATGCAGTCATATTCTTTATTTTTTTTTTAAGAGACAAGGTCTCGCTCTGTTGCCCAGGCTGGAGTGCAGTGGCTCAATCATAGCTTACCGGAATCTGGAACTCCTGAGCTCAAGCAATCCTCCCGCCTCAGCCTCCCAAGGAGCTGGGTCTACAGGCATGTGCCACTGGACCAGATTAAATTTTTTATTTTTCTATTTAGGTTTTGTAGAGATGAGGTCTTGCTATATCTCCAGGGCTGGTCTTAAATTCCTGGCCTCAAGCAATCCTCCCACCCCTGCCTCCCAAAGTGTAGGGATTACAGGTGTGAACCACGGAGTCCAGCAATAACTTGTTTTGTTTAGTCAGGAAAGCAACAGAGACCTCACAAATATTTAGCCTTCTGACACAAGCTTGTAAAAAAACAGTTCCTTAAAAATTATCAAGATCATATGCATAAGGAAGGCTGTGGGAGACAAAGGAGTATTTCTTTAGGAGATATAATTTTTCATCTATCAGACTAGCAAAAATTGCAAAGAATTATGGTATTCAGTGTGGCCCAGGATTTGAGAAGTTAGGCAATTGCATATAGTCGATGGAAAATAAAAATTGCATATTCGTACATCTTTTTCCAAAGGTAACACATTCATATAAACAATTTAAGTGTGCATGTCCTTTGACTCAGCAATTCTACTCCTAGGAATTTATTCTGAGTAAACAATCAGATAACTGCAAAATGTACAACCACACAATCAATACATGCACACACACACGCAAGAATGTTCACTGAAGCATTGGTTGAAAGAAAGAAAAAAGGTTGGCAGCAACCTATAAACCCAACTATTGAGATTCAAGTAAACTATTGTATCCTCCTATGACAAAATATAGCCATAAAAGGAAGATTCAAAGTATTTCATGGTAAAGGAAAGTTATTCACATTATATGTTAAAGTCAAAAGCACATAAAAGAGTATTACACTATTATTCCATTGTTGTTCATTAAATAGTTGTAAATACACAGGAAAAAGACCAAAATAATATAAATACACTAAATTTTTACAGTATATCTGGTGTGATATTCTGGGTTATTTTTATTTTCATCTTAGTTCTCTTTAATTTTCTATATGTTTTTTACTAAATTGGAATTTCTGAGATTTTGAAGGTAAATGATCAGTGGTAAAATAATGCTACTACGTATAAATTCATTCTACAAATTGGGCTAACCAGATAGAAAATGGGTCACCACAGAAAGTATTATAATTCATAAGAATAATGATAATTTCATACAAATTTATTAGACAAATACCATAAAATCTTTGTGACTGGAAATTGAATAAAACTTAAAAGACATTAATAAAGGTCTGTTCCTTAAAGTGCTCAGACATTTAAAAGATACTTTCAAGACAAAAACTTCTACTACAAGGAGGATTACTAGTCTCCTCAGGCCGTAGTGAAAATGGAGTACATCATCATCAAATAACAACGTCAGCTAAAAATACAGAGCCTGTTTATTTTGTACGGACCAAATGTGCAAGCAATTTGTACAACACTTTGGTGTTAACTCCGATTTGGATACGAATTATTCATTTTCACAAACTTAAATTGGATTACACTTTATCTTTCCCAATTACTGCAAACATTTACTTAATACATACACATTTGGAACTTAACTTCGATGAGGTAAAAATACGAAAAGTTAATTTCTACTTCCAAAAATGTAGATGCACGCTGCGATTGTATTTCATTTCTTTCGCAAAATTTTGCACAGGATATTGTTGTTAATTGTTAGTAGAGGAATTCAGAAATGACTAGATCCTTTAGTTGAGGCAAGCAGGTATGTTCCCCGTGTTCTAGCACCGCACTTAAGAGCCAATCAAAGAAAATTTAAAAAAGAAAGCATTGTCTCCTCTGGAGAGCCCGCCTGCCAAGACCACATACCTTGATTCTTGCTTTCTCTATAAATTCTAGAGGGGCTTTCCCAAACTCAAATCCAACTCCAATCCAAGGAATCCAGCCCTTGATGCACGGGGGTCTACGCAAATTCTTCCGCTGAAGGAGTAAGAACAGAGCAAGGCAACCCAGGATTATAATCACTGTTGGGGAAATTAGTTCCATGTTTTTGTCCAGCACCTTCCAGAAGCAGAAAAGTGTGAAACAGTCCTGCCGTCCCTTGCTTCTTTTCTGTGGGCTACGGAACCTGTCGGGACTCCGAACCTTTCTACTGCAACTTTTGCAGCTCTCCTTCGTAACTGTAGCTTCCTTCCTCTGTCCCAATTTTTATGTGATTTTTGCATTGTCGCTCCCTCCCACCTCCACTTCTCTTTGAATCTCAGCCAGCGCGGAAAAAATGCAGGGAGGGGCAGGGCCGGGCTAGCACTGACGGGCTAGAACCAGCCGCGTTGCCATGGAGACCAGGGGCGGAGCCGCAACGGGCCCCGCGGCCGGCCAATCAGAGACGTAGCGGAGCCCGGCGGACTACATTGCCCAGTAATCTCCTGGGCTCAGCTGTGTTTTTCTATTCTGGGGTGTAGAGGGCAGCTGAACCACTCCAGCCTGGGACTGCTAGGAAGGTTGCGGGTCCGCCCGGCCGAGCCGAACGAGGGAAATGGTCCTCAGCCGGCCACTCGCCGGTTGAAAAGGGGCCGCCCTGGCAGGGAAGCGGCCGCCGCGGCGCGGTGCAGCGCAGCGGCGAGAAGGGGTGCGTTATCGTCTTGCCCTGCTGCTGAATGTCCGTCCCGGAGGAGGAGGAGAGGCTTTTGCCGCTGACCCAGAGATGGCCCCGAGCGAGCAAGTTCCTACTGTCCGGCTGCGCAGCTACCGTGGCCGAGCTAGGTACCCGGCTGCCTACGCCTGGGCCTCCCGGGCCAGTGGCACGCGCCGCGCTGGGGGAGGGAGCGCGGGCGGCTTCGCGCCCGGCAGTGCGCATCGGAGAGGTCGCCCCTTCCACGCCCGCCTGGCAGAGGTGGCGGTGGAGGCCAGGCCCGCGGTGGGAGGAGGAGGGATTGAGGTGTCCACGGCCTTTTCCTTCTAATTTCTTCTAATGCTTCCCTTAGGCATGTGCTGTGGTGCTTGAATGTTGTACTTTAAGAAGCTTCGCGAGCTGTCATTCCTCTGTAGGAATCATTTTCCTTTTCATGAGGATGACCTTTTTAAAAACGTAATCTGTTTTCCATCCTTACTGAGATAATCTCTGTGGTTTATAGTCTTACACGGCCACACTGTCATTATCTTGTGGGTCCAAGTTGTGGACCTACCTTGTGGGACTTCCGTTATTAACCTGCCACTCACAGAGCATCGACTTAAGCATCCGCCGGTTACTTGACCTCTTTGAGTGTAATTCATCTATACTGTTTACCTTGCAGGATTCTGAGAAGTCAATAATATATGATTGCTAAACTCAAGGCAGGACACCCATTAGTTGCGACATTTGTATAATTCCTACAATACCAGGGACTGTGGATATATATTTGAAAAGACCCAGTTCTGACCTTCTTACAGGCTGCTGGGGAGACAGAGAAAGACAATTATAATGTGCTACTTGTTATAATGAAGATATTATTAGGTGTCATAAAAGCATAGAACAGCAGTTACATCTGCCTAAATGAGTAAGAAAAAACTTTAAGGGGCCATCTAGAGTGGAATGATGATGCCCTTGAATGAGCAAGTAGCGTTTATTCCAAGGATTTTGTGAGTAGTATACTCATGTGTTTCCTGTGAAACCTTAACTGTGTATTTTAAGATTACCGTTACATTTTCTTGTCTGTTACAAAAAAATAAAAAGAACAGTTCTGATGCGTTATCATTTGTAAATGTTAGTTGGTCCTATTTTAAGAGTTTATTTTTTAATTCTAGCATAGCCAGCCATGATCAGTTGTTTCGTGCTCTTCCATTTTTGCCTTTTAGCCCCTCTATTTTTTAATGTCTCTCCTCTCGAAAATGATGGAGAATTTTTACTTTTCATTGTTTTTACCGAAATAAAATTCATCAGCTTAAAAAGATCTAAAAGCAGATTGCTGAATGATATTTCCAGGTTTTATTTTTAACTGATGTGTCCCCCTGTGACTCAATGGCTTTTATACAGGGCTATTCCTCGTTAAAAATTCATGGAGAGAATTGTGTGTGGAGAGTGGATGGGAATCAAAATGTGGGATGGTTTTAAGTACAAACCACTTCAGGAACCTAAAGCATCATTTAAGAAACCAGCAAGAAAACAAAACTTATTTTGAAAGACATAATCTGTGTAATATGGAGAAATCTATTAAGATTTTTCAGGTTTCATATGTCAATGAAACATTGTTTGAAGTCTATGCAAGCTGCTTCTGTTCTAGGGAAACTGTCAGCAAGATACTAACTTTTCCAAAAACCAGTGGTAAGATTTAATATTCACTTCCCTTCCCCACATTGTTTTCTCTTGGAAAAGGTATACTAAGGTTTTGTGTCAGGTGATGGTCATTGAAAAGTCTTATATAATGTAAGTAATGTTCATGAACTTGTCTGAATGTTATTTTAATTATTCAGGACATTTTCTGTATAAAGTTATGAGCTTTATCTTCCTTATGTAGGCCGTTTAGCTTAACTGTATTAAGGTAAAAGGTCTGTATCTAATTTAAAACTTAAAACCAAAAAATTTTTCCAAAATACAGTTAGTACTTGTAAGGAGGCCATGAGTAGGCCATGCATATAATTTAGTGCTGGAAAAATAATTCCATATATGCTTTAATTGAAAGGATATTGAGCTTATGACCCTTGCATATAAAAGACAACATTATAAACTCCATTACATCTTCTGTATCTCAAACATTATGTCAGTCATTCATCTGCATGTGAACATCACCCATGAAATTATAGAATTCAGCTTCATCTAGCATTTATTATAGTACATAAGAATATATAGTGCAGTATTCTAATGTTACATTAGATCTCAAATAATCATGGCTGCAGTCAAGAGGATGGCATACAATATGGATACTTTAAATTATTTCCCATTGAAAAGCAAAAATTAATGACTAACAGATATTAAAGTTAAATTTCTGAATAGAAAGAACCCAAGGCTTGTCATTTTAATTTTTATTTTAATTTTTTTTTTTTTTTTTTTTTTTTTTGCTAGTGATCCGGGATGCTCTTGCGTAGTGATTCTTAAATTTGGGACTGTTTGAGAATCAAGTTTCTAAACCCTCTCCAACCTACTGAATTAGAATCCATGTGCACGGGGCTAGGAAATTTCTAATTTTTGAAATCTCCCTAGCTGATTCTGATATATTCTAAAATTTGAGAACAACCAGTCTTGGGAAAATATTACTCCTATGATTTTAGATTTTTGTTTGTTTCTCTGAATGTTGTGGGTTTTTCCCTGCATTTCTGTTTTTGTTAGCAACCTTTCCCCTGGATCTCACAAAAACTCGACTCCAAATGCAAGGAGAAGCAGCTCTTGTTCGGTTGGGAGACGGTGCAAGAGAATCTGCCCCCTATAGGGGAATGGTGCGCACAGCCCTAGGGATCATTCAAGAGGAAGGCTTTCTAAAGCTTTGGCAAGGAGTGACACCCGCCATTTACAGACACGTAGGTATTTATCTTGATTCTAGCTGGTAAGTTTGTTATGAGTTCTGTGTTTGTCTCCTGTGCTTTTCTGTTTGTCCAAAAACAAGCTAGTTTTTTTATCCTACTGTTACAATAACTGAACACATACAGCACATAGTCTTTTTTTATTATTATTTAGGTATATATATATATATTTTTGAGATGGAGTCGCACTCTGTTGCCCAGGCTGTAGTGCAGTGGCGCCATCTCAGCTCACTGCAACCTCTGCCTCCTGGGTTCAAGTGATTCTCCTGACTCAGCCTCCCAAGTAACTGGGACTACTGGTGCATGCCACCACACCTGGCTAATTTCTTTTTTTTATAGAGTCTCGCTCTGTTGCCCAGGCTGGAGCACAGTGGTGTGACCCTGGCCCACTGCAACCTCTGTCTCCCAAGTTCAAGCGATTCTCCTGCCTCAGCCTCCTGAGTAGCTAGGATTACAGGCACACGCCACCAAACCTGGCTAATTTTTGTATTTTTAGTAGAGATAGGGTTTCACCATGTTGATCAGACTAGTCTCGAACTCTTGACCTTGTGAAATTTTTGTATTTTTAGTAGAGACGGGGTTTCACCATATTGATCAGGTTGGTCCCAAACTCCTGACCTCAGGTGATCCATCTGCCTTGGCCTCCCAAAGTGCTAGGATTACAGGCGTGAGCCACCGTGCCCAGCCAGAACACATATAGTCTCTTAAGAAGAAAAATATTAACCACTGATTATTATTAAGAAGTTACTGTCCTAAATTTTTAGAAACGCATACTCACGTATTTAGGGATGAACTGTCATGAAGTCTGTAAACCACTTTAAAATATTTAATTAAGCAAAAAACAATGAAGCAAGCCAGGTATGGTGGCTTATGCCTATAATCCCAGCAGTTTGGAAAGCCGAGGCGGGATAATTGCTTGAGCCCAGGAATTCGAGACCAGCCTGAGCAAGATGGCAAGACCCTGTATCTACAAAGAGTAATAAAATTAGCCAGGCATGGTGGCACATGACTGTAGTCCCCACTACTCGGGAGGCTGAGGTGTGAAAACAGCTTGAATCCAGGAATTCAAGGTGGCAGTGAGCTTTGATCCTGCCACTGCTCTCCAGCCTGGGTAACAAAACAAGACCCCATCTCTAAAAAAATTTAATTGGGCCGGGTGCTGTGGCTCACGCCTATAATCCAGCACTTTGGGAGGCACCTGAGGTCAGGAGTTCGAGACTAGCCTGGCCAACATGGTGAAACCCTGTCTCTACTAAAAATACAAAAATTAGCCAGGCCTGGTGGCGCATTCCTGTAATCCCAGCTACTCAAGAGGCTAAGGCAGGAAAATCGCTTGAACCCAGGAGGCAGAGGTTGCAGTGAGCCAAGATCATGCCATTGCACTCCAACCTGGGTGACAAGAGTGAAACTCTGTCTCAAAAAAATAAAAAATACAAAATAAATTTAAAAAGTTAGAAAATTAAGGAAATATGGCAAAAATGTTAGCAGTTGATAAATCTCAATGGTAGAGATAGAGGGAGTTATATATTATTTACTTTTCAATGTTTGAAAATTTTCTTAATAAAAATTTGTATAGGTTTAAGAAAGAAAAAGTGAATAGCTGATATCATTTTTCTTCACTTAAGAACTTTAAACACAGAATTTAAATTTTTCATATTTTTTGAAAATTAACATATATTTATTACAGTGCCAAATCTCATGAGTCCCCATCTCATAATCTAAGACCAGGCTACTCTGAAAGAGAACAGAGTTCACTGCCTAATCCAACACTGGCTATAGTGTAAATGCAACACAGGTGATTTTTGCCCCAGTTCCAAGGCTACATAACTAGCTATGTGGGCCTTAGTCACCCTTAAAGGAAGATGGTTGCAACTATGCCAGTTAGAACATTTTTCTGCTCTGCTTTCACAGTGGCACTCAGAAGAGGAGGACGTGATTTTTTAGCTTGTGTACAGGAGAATATAAAGTTGGCTTCAAAGGAGGTAGGATAGGTTTGGCATTTTTCTCCTCATAATGTTTCCTGAAGCATGAAAGGATCCTTGATCAGAAGAGTGCTCAGTTCTAATTTCTAAAATTTGCTGGCTTAATATTTTTAAAGATTCAGTTCTCCATATGAGTAAGTTAGGGTGTATCATCAAAAACTATCTAGAATTGTGTGCAGAGACTGTTACTGGTTTTGCAAGTTGTATATTTTTGAGTATCTTAAAATATTTCATCAACTTTCTAAAACATCAAGAAAAGCTCTCTATACAAATACCATGTGTTGATTTTAATTATTTTGTTTTCCATCCTTTTAAAAATATTTTCTCCTTTGCATCCCATTATTGTTTTGAGTTTCATTTCTTTTCATTTGTAGTTTGTTGTTCATTGTGTTGTTTTACAGCTAAGATTCATTTCATACGTTTGATACTTAGCTGAAAAATTACAATAAATTCTCCAATGAAATTATGTATCTTTATTTAATGAAAATGCCTGCTGCGTACCAAGGTATGTACTAGGGCATCTGGGGTAAGTAAAAACAAACACACAGAGCCTGCCTGGAGAAGCTCATGGTCTGATGGAAAGATAAGCAAGGAGAGTTAATTTCTAATCAATATGATAAAAAGGTCAGAGAGCAGTTTCTGAAAAACATGTTTTTGAGTTGAGTCCTGAAAGACAAGGAGATGTTAGTAAAGCAGAGAAGGGAGAATTCATTCTAGAAAGATCAGACAGTGTGTGGGAAGGACAGAGTCTGAAAAGAGCATGCCCCATTTGGAGAAGCATCAAGAAGCCCACGTGTCAGAAGCACCGGCCTCAAGAGACAAAGACACAGCTAGAGAGATTGACTAGGCCATGTCGGAATGTCCTCTTATTTTATACATACATAAGCATATAGATACATATAGCCAAAGTTACCTTTTTAATGATCTTTTTTTACCCAGTGTATTCTGGAGGTCGAATGGTCACATATGAACATCTCCGAGAGGTTGTGTTTGGCAAAAGTGAAGATGAGCATTATCCCCTTTGGTAAGTTTTGTTTGGAAAATAATATGCTGTTGCCCCAAATGCCTTAATGTTTATTAGGTTTATGTAAAATTGTACATTTGTACCCAAATTGCCTTAAGTTATGGACTTAAAATAATAATTACAATGTAAGTCCAGATAATTGAGCATTTACTGCAGATGTATACAGACATACATGTATATGCATATATAAATTGCACATATAGAGATATTTAGTATTTTACTGTTGAAAGAATTCTTATAGAGTAGAGTACCTTTTTATTCCTGTTTTTATTAAGAACTCTTGGCTTTAGAGTCAGACAGGGATGGGCTCAAATTCCTGCCCTGCTACTGTATAACCTGGACGAACTGCTTCACCTTTTTTATCTTCAGTTTTCACAGCTATAGAAGTAATACAAACCATTAGGTGTTTTTATAGGACAAGGTGAGATGATGAATGTAGTATATATTATTTAACGGAAACTGAAAAAATCGGTTACTATAAATAATATACATAGAGCTCCTATAAATAAATAGAAATATAGAAAACACAGGCTGGGCGGGGTGGCTCATGCCTGTAATCCCAGCATTTTAAGGCCAAGGTGGGCAGATCACCTGAGGTCAGGAGTTCGAGACCAGCCTGGCCAACATGGCAAAATGCTGTCTCTACTAAAAATACAAAAAATTAGCTGGATGTGGTGGTGGAGGACTATAATCCAAGCTACACAGGAGGCTAAGGCAGGAGAATCGCTTGAACCCAGGAAGTGGAGGTTGCAGTGAGCTGAGATTGCACTGTTGCATTCTAGCCTGGGTGACAGAGTAAGGCTCTGTCTCAAAAAATAAAAAATAAAAATAAAAAATTACATATATATATAATTATATATATATAATTATATAGCCTCTCAGCTGGACCACTGCCATCTAACTCGTCTCCTCCTCCATCCTCAAATGTGTACCCGGTATCCAGAGTGATTTATTTGAAACACAGATATTAACACATTATTGGTGTCCTTAAAACTTGTCACTGGCTTCTAATCACCCACAAAATAAAGTGGAAATTTTGGAATGTGACTTAGAAGATCTGCAAAATCTGGCCTGTGCCTTCAGAGAACTAAGCAATTCATTGATTCTCTTGGAAAGAGTGGTGCAGTAATGAGCTGAAAGATTCCACTGCCTGCACATACCAAACTGTTCTTCACCTCTGTGTGTGTGTGTGTGTGTGTGTGTGTGTGTGTGTGTGCATATATATATATATATATATATAGAGAGAGAGAGAGAGAGAGAGAGAGAGAAAGCACAATGGAAAAATAAGGAAAGGATACCAATAGGCAGTTCACAAAAGAAATATACACGTTCATTAAACATAAAAATGTTCAAAACCACCAATAATCAGGGGAATTAATTAAAACTAACTTTAAGCTGTTAGTGGAAATATAAGTTACTATAGTCTTTTTGGAGCATAAATTACTTGTTAACATTTTTGAATGTGTAACCCCTTTGTGATTATAATCATTTATAAGTGCTTCTACGTATGCATTAAGACAGACACAAAGATATTGACTGTAGCAGTGTTGATAGAAAATTATTTTTTTAATTTAAACTATTGATTTGGAAGCAGTTAAGTAGGTTATGATATATTTATGGCATAACACAGCTATTGAAAGCATGAGGTGGGTTTCATATGACTAACATGGAAAGATGCCTATAAAATCTTTCTTAGGGTTAAAAAAATCCAAGTCACAGCTATAAAAAGGGGCAATAAGTAGAGTTTCACCTTTCAGACAACATTTCTTTATCCTGTTTTTGAAAAATTGTAATGTACTAAGCTATATTAATTGCTTTACCATAGTCAATTATGGAATAGATTTATAGTCTTTGCATTTTGGAATTTCTTCCAGAAGGGAAAGGTTTAAGTAAAAAGTGCAAAGGAAATATTATACCAGAACTTTTAGGGTGGATAGGTTTAATGTCCTTTTGACCCAATCAGAACAATTCATTCAGTCAGTAGGTATTTATTGGGTAATTATGGTATGGTATGCCAGTCTTATACTTAATACTGAGGCTATAGTAATGAAAAAAATAGTCCTGCTGTCATTCAGCTTACAGTAACAGAGTCGATGCATAAACAATTAGAATTATGTAAAAAATACAGAGAAAAGAGTGGTTATGAGAGATGCAAAGAGAAAAAATATGATAATGTACTGTGCTCATCATTGTGTGGAGAGACAGGCATTTTCACAGGTTGTTGGTGGAAGTGCAAAGTGATAAAGGTTTTTTGGAAAGCAATTTGACAGGCTCTAGCAAATGTTATGTAAATGTTCAAATTTCTTAAAGTTATGCTAGTTAAATAAATTATGGCATATCCACAAAATGAAATACTATCAAACTATTAAAAAGAATGAGGCTGTTCTATATGACCTGATAGGGATAGCCTTTAAGATATGCTGTTAAGAAAACAGTGCAGAACACTGTACAACTTGACATTCTCTTAGCGCTTTTACAAAGGAACATTTATACAGATATGCTTGTGTATGTACAAACTGTCAGTCATAACTTAGTGTTTAAGTCTGTGGGCTCTGCATGCAGGCTGTCTGGATTCACATCTTGGCTGTCCCACTGATTAGTTGTGTGATTTGAGCTGCCATTCAACTGCTCTGTGCTTCAGTTTCCTCATCTGACAGAGAGAATGACAGCACTGTCATGAGGGTTGATATGAGAACTAAATGGTATTTTTAAAATGCTCAGAACAGTGCCTGACATGAGCATTCAGTGAATTCGTTATTATCTCTAGCAAGGGATATAATAAAATAGTAATTGTGATTGCTTCACTGGAGGGGATTTGGACATAGAGGTCAGAAGGAGACTTTTCTTTTATACCCATTTATAGATCTTCAAGTTATTTTAAAGTAAAAGGAAATAAAATGCTTATTTTCCCCAAGAGACTACTGCAGTAATCTGGGTTAAAGTTGACTGGAGGCTAGCCTTTGTCTGTTAGGCTGACTACATCTATGCAGTTTTTATTCCCCTGTAGTTGGAATTAAACTACAATTAAATTATCAATTCAGATGTGTATATCTTTGAAGCAACTGCTCTTTCCTTTGGATTTCAGGCCATATAAGGCCTGAAATTTTCACTCCTTGTACTCCTTTAACCTCCCATCAGTAAACAGTCAAACTGTTTACTCTGTGACTTACTTGGGTATATCCTTTTTTTACTTGATCTGAAATCTCTTACCTAGGCCCTGTACCAGCTCAGTATTGGTTCACTATAAAATTCACAAAATTAATGGCAACTTTAAAAAGAATTTCCTTCTACAATTAGGAAATCAGTCATTGGAGGGATGATGGCTGGTGTTATTGGCCAGTTTTTAGCCAATCCAACTGACCTAGTGAAGGTTCAGATGCAAATGGAAGGAAAAAGGAAACTGGAAGGAAAACCATTGCGGTAAGTTCTCCAATTAACCAATACCTCTCTTTTTCCCTTGGCCACCGTCATATTTTTAACAAGTACCTAATAGAATTATCATCCAATATGCAGTAAAGATATTACTTCTGACTTTTTTAATCTGGAAGTTCATTAAAAGGAAAACTAAGCTGGATCTTTTCTTTGCACTAGGAAGTGTACATGTTCTATACCAGACAAATTATATGTGTGTAGTGTTCTTTGCTGCTTTTCCCAGCCAAGGCTAGACTCGTCCCCTACTGCAGGTTAACATAAACAGTTTGATTATTAAAATTTGCCCTGGTGTGAATCTCAATTTTGCCATTGTGGCTTGGTGTTATGGAAGTCACTTAACATTTCTGGTCTCTTGGGTTTTCATCTTTATAAACTCCCTCAAAAGGCTGTCATGATGGTTAACATGCCTGGCTGCTCATTAGTGTGAAAAACCTTGCTTTCATTCCCTTTCTCCTGCAGAAAGAGAGTAGCAAGGTTAACGTTGCATATTGTCCCAACTTTCTTGTTGAATCTCATTCCTCCTTCATCTTGAAGCCCTCTTTTTCCCTAGTATGGCTTTGGGATATAAAATCCTCCCATTGCATTACACTATATTATTAAAATCCACCTTTCTTCCAAGGGTTTCATGTTCAACAGTTTATTAAAATACCACTTAGTTTCCCCTGGGAAAGGGACAAAATCATGCAGATGGATAGACCTTTCCCAGAAAAAAGGTAATTACAGGATGACTTGAGCTGAGTACAAAGGGAGCTGCCCCTCTGAACACTCCAGGTCTGCAGCTGAGCCAGAGGCAAAGGAGGGTTTGGGGCCATCTTCACCGCTGACCACTGCTGTCTGCCCCTCTTCGTGTAGCTGACTCAGTGGAAAAGGAGACTGGGCTACTGCAGCCCAGGGTCCCCTTCAGCCTTCAAAACATGTTGAGAATATGCACAGCACAGGAGAAAAGGGTACCACTGTGACTTAACCAAGTACTTTATAGAACCCCAGGGCCCAGTTTGTCATCTTATAACAACTTCTAATGACTAAGTAACAGGGAGAAGTCACACTGCATTGTTGGGTAGGAGGAGAAAACTGGTTATTAGGATCCAGAATATCTGAGTTTTTAACTGATCGCTCAGTTTTTTTCCCCTCTTTGTTCTTAATGTTGGAAATTTTTGGTTTGAATGCACCTAATGTAGTACATTTTAATAATCAAACTCTTTATATTAACCTGTAATAGGGGACAAGTCTATATACTACAGTAAAAAGCATGATCGTTGAGGTCAGAAAGCCTAGGATTCAAAGCCAGTCTTTACCACATTTTAGCTTTGTAATCATAGTCAAGTTCCTTACCCATTTTAAGCCTTGGTTTCTTCAAATGTAAATTAGAATCATATTATATACCTCATAGAGTTTTCAGTATTAACGTGCATCTCATGTATATTAAATGCTTGGCACTTAGTAAGTGCTCCATAAATTTTAGTTACAGTGATCATCATTCACGATCATAACTTCTCATGTAGCATAACAGCAATTATGTTTGTCCAATAAATATGTGATATTATCTTTTTGGTGAGATTCAGAGAGTGTGATGCCTGAGTAAAAGCCACACAGGCTAGTAAGTGGTGAAGGTGGCATGTGACTTCAGGTTTTTCTTACTGCATAAAGCTCAGACTTTTTTTTAATGCCAGAAGTTTCCATATTTGTTTATGCTTCTTCAGCACCATTCTTCATCTATCTATAGAGAAATGAGCAAGATAAAGATAGTCTACTAAATTTTCTTGAAGCTAAAATTGTTCCGTTTTAAGAACTCTTTTTATGAAATTGTCCTTTTTACTTCTTAGTCTGTCATTTTTTGTGAGATTAATTGTTAATGTCATTATTTGATGAACTCTAAAAATTTTCAGGTCCCTTCCCTCACCGGTAAAATTAATCCAGAATCTGGTAACCTTTGGTTTTCTCCTACAATTAATACGTGTACTGATAATATAAAATACCAAGAAAGGTATTTTTATCCGTTTAATAATCTGGGAAGAGGATGACACAGTGTATAAAGATTTCCATTAAAAATATTTAAGTCAAATGTTGGCCTTTTTTCTAAAGGATTATTATGTTTATCTGTAAATTAGACTTACGTAGATGGCTTCAATTTCTAATAATTCTGGATAAATTATATCTGGATGTTATTTACTCCAGATTATAAGAGCTATAAGTGAAGCTTATCCAGTTGCATTTCATACACAGGAATACGTGGAGTTTTCACATTTCATTATTATTCTCCTTAGATTTCATGGTGTACATCATGCATTTGCAAAAATCTTAGCTGAAGGAGGAATACGAGGGCTTTGGGCAGGCTGGGTACCCAACATACAAAGAGCAGCACTGGTGAATATGGGAGGTAATGAAAACTTTGTTAAATTCTAAAAAGTCCTAATTGCCTTAATAGTTGCAAGCACTTATAATAGGGAAATTAAAATTTATGTTTTATTTTTATTTATAATATATTGGTGACCATATATTGTTGACCAGCTGTATAGATGTTCTAGGTCATAATTGAATATTTTCCACAGAGCATTTTTGCTTCATTCTACAGTGATGTATGAAAAGGATAGGATTTACTAAAATAGGCAAATTGTGACAATAAGGACACAAGGCTAAACTATTTCTAAGGCCTCCCCTCCAGTCCAGACCTTCCTTTAAGATTAAAACTGATATATACAGCTATCTGATCATTATTATATCCAGACTGTCCAAATCTTTCCCCTGCCAATCCTGCTCCTATTCCTAAATAATCAATTTTTATACAGTCTCACACCCCAGGCTGGAAACCTGAATGTTCTCTTAACTCATCCCTACCCCTCACTTCTCATATTCACTTACCAATTCTGTCTCCCAAATATTTCTTAAAAGTTTTTCCCCTCCGGCCAGGCGCGGTGGCTCACGCCTGTAATCCCAGAACTTTGGGAGGCCGAGGCAGGCAGATCATGAGGTCAGGAGATCGAGACTATCCTGGCTAACATGATGAAACCCCGTCTCTACTAAAAAATACAAAAAATTAGCCAGGCGTGGTGGCAGGTGCCTGTAGTCCCAGCTACTCGGGAGGCTGAGGCAGGAGAATGGCGTGAACCTGGGAGGCGAAGCTTGCAGTGAGCCAAGATCACGCCACTGTACTCTAGCCTGGGCAACAGAGTGAGACTCCGTCTGAAAAAAAAAAAAAAAAAAAAAGTTTTTCCCCTCCTATACCTACTACTTTAGTATCCTTAAAATGACCATTTCTACACCACCAGCCTTCAAAACCTCTCAGCTGGACCACTGCCAGAGCCATCTAACTCGTCTCCTCCTCCATCCTCAAATGTGTACCCGGTATCCAGAGTGATTTATTTGAAACACAGATATTAACACATTATTGGTGTCCTTAAAACTTGTCACTGGCTTCTAATCACCCACAAAATAAAGTGGAAATTTTGGAATGTGACTTAGAAGATCTGCAAAATCTGGCCTGTGCCTTCAGAGAACTAAGCAATTCATTGATTCTCTTGCAAAGAGTGGTGCAGTAATGAGCTGAAAGATTCCACTGCCTGCACATACCAAACTGTTCTTCACCTCTGTATTTTCTGTCCTTTTCCCTCTTCTCCTACTTAGTTTTCTTTTCTTCTAGAGGTCCTCTAATACTCAGCTAAGGTGTCTTCTTCACCAGTATATTTTTCCTGAACCTGCCACAATCCCTTCCTCCATGCCATGTTGTATTATATGCCTTTTTGTGTGTTTCTATAGCTATTATTGCTTGTGTCTCTTTTCCTTGCCTACTACTACATGTCTATATCCTCCACTATATTGTAAACCCTTTGAAGGCAAGGACTGTGTTTTATTCATCTTCAGACCCTCATACATAGTCAATAAACATTTGAAGAATGAATTAATGAAATAATCCTTTCTAAGACCAATTATATGGTTCTAAGAAATATATAAATAGCATTTTTGAGGGTTCCAGAAATATAGCACCTAAACATCAAAGGAAGTCAATCTGTTTTCAGCTTTGCTATTAGAGTCTGTGTCTACTGTATATTTGTGGATATTTTGATTTTCAGAAAATCTTTATGATTGTACTTTCTTAATTCATTGGTTCAAAATCTATTGTAGCCAAAATTTCTCTTCCAAGTTCCAGCTATTTACTCAGTATCTTCATTTGGATATCTCAAGCACATTACTTTGAAAGTGTCCAAACCAAACTCCTTTATCACACCAATTCTTTCTTGGTGTGAGAAAGAAGCTAGAAACTCTTCTTTCACACCATTCTTTCTACATTCTTCATAATCTCAAAAATATATCACCACTCTTTCAGCTGTACAAGCAGAAACTCAGGCATGATTTTTGGCTCTTCTCTTTCATTTGCTCCATTGCTTATATCCAAGCAGTCACCAAATCCAGTCGTTCCATCTTCCAGATATATCTCAAACTCATACACTTTTCTCCATCCCTGGAGCCATTCTGTAGTCCAAGTATTATTTATCCCCTCCTACTGGACCACTACAGAGGCCTCCTAACTGGTCTTTCCATATCTACCCCATTCCCATTTTGCCCCACTTTGCCTTTGAAACTGATTTTATCAAGATTATCTTTGCTACTACCTTATTTTTTTAAATTTAAAACTGTCTGTCTTCATTTTCACCATCCGTATAAATGGCGCCTGTGTCCTTTAAATTGTTCACACTCAAAACCTTGCAGTTGTCTTTGATTTCTTTCTCCCATTCCATATTCGGTTTGCTGGCTGATCCTGTTGATTCTTCAAAATTTATCCAGAATCTGACCAGGGCTCCACAGCTCCCTAATTCAAGTCATCATCATCGCTTACTGGGATTACTGCTCTGCCTTGTTTTCCTATAGTCTACTCTTAATAGAACTATTGAGTTCTATTAAGTTCTATTAAGTTCTAAATAGTAACCTTGGGCAGTCACTCCTCTGCTCAAAAGCCTCCCCGGCTTCTGCTCTTCATCATCTAGACTCTGCTGCTCCTTGCATATTCTGCTGCTGCTGGCTCCGTCTTCTGGCTGTTCCTCTAATACAGCAAGCTGACTCCTGACTCAGGGTTAGAAAACATACTGTATTTTTGCCTGTGGCAATTTCTCTTAGCTATCTACAGGTTTGTTTTCTCATGCTTTCTTTTGTTCTCTGTTCAAATGTCTGCTTATCAAGAGGTCTTGCCTGATCACCCTATTTAAAATTAATAGAAACTATTCCTCCCTACCTTCTGGTATTGTCTGTCCCCTTTCCTTACCTTCTTTGTCTTCAGGGCATTTACTTCAAGAGCAAGTGCATCTGAAACACCATGTAGTTTATTGTCTCATCCCACAACAGAGAGCAAGGATTTTTGTTCATTTTGTCCATGGCTGTTTCCCCCAATGCGATCAAATGTACCTATCCATTCTTGCCTCATTACAACTTACTTCCCCATACTTTAGTGTGGGTTAACTTTATATAACTCCAGCATTGTGATGTCATTCTCCTATTTAAAACCCTTCCATAGATCTTCATTGCCATTAGAAAAATGTATAAAAGGGCCAGGCGTGGTGGCTAACGCCTATAATCCCAGCACTTTGGGAGGCTGAGGTGAGCAGATCTCTTGAGCTCTGGAGTTGGAGACCAGCCTGGGTAACATAGTAAAACCCCATCTCTACAAAAATATTAAAAAATTAGCCGGATGCACATCTGTAATCCTAGCTACTTGGGAGGCTGAGGCACAAGAATTGCTTGAGCTCAGGAGGCGGAGGTTGCAGTGAGCCGAGATCGCGCCACTGCACTCAAGCCTGGGTGACAGAGACCCTGTCTTGAAAATGTATAAAATGCTTAATGTAGAATAATAGTCAGGACCTTTTATTTATAAGTGACAGGATCTCAATTCAACTTCGGCTAAAAAAGTAATTTATTGGCTCAAACACTGAAAGGCCCAGGGGTTGAGCTGAATTTAGGCATAGCTAGATTCAGGAGTCTAAATGATACATTTGACTTTCTGTCTCTTCTTCTTTTTCTCTCCCTCTATCTGTAGCTGTGCTTTCCTTGAGAACAAGAACGATTTCTTGTTCCTTGAGAACAAGAAAGATTCCTTGGTATCTTTCATCCTGGTACACATTCCTGCCCCAAGCCTAGCATATGCTTGACACAAAAGACATTCACTGTTGATTGATGAATATTTAAACTTTTTCCATTGCCAGATTTAACCACTTATGATACAGTGAAACACTACTTGGTATTGAATACACCACTTGAGGACAATATCATGACTCACGGTTTATCGAGGTAAGGATTGTTTTAATTGGACTCTGGTTTTTTTGGTGTGTGGTTTTTTTTTTTTGGTATCACTTTTTCTTCCATATTTGGCATAAATTCTTTAGGCTTATTTGATTGGGACTGTACTGGCATCACCTTTAGAGAAGAGTACATTTATAAAGAGAAATGTCTTAAAGTTTCTTGCAGTTAGAATGGGGAAGAGACAGATAAAGTTGTAGGATATTTCGGATTAAACCTCTCAAAATATTTGCACCTTGATGGGGCCATCCCAGGAACAGGCTATGATGATGGACTCTCCAACTCATTTCAACATATATGTTTTAGTGCCTTTTATGTTAAAGGCACTGGGCAGGGCTCTGCAGTGGGCACCAAAGGGGTAAACTCAATTCCTACCCAGGGAACTTACCAACCAGGAAAACAAGACAAATATAAAAACACTCTACAGGAAATGCTAAAAGGAAGCAACTAGTTACTACAGGGTTCAGAGGAAGGAAAAAACATAACCACTTGGAAGGATCCACAAAGGAGGTAGAAATAGACAAGGGTTTTGAAAGGCTGTGTCTCTTCATAGAAAGGGACAAGAAGGGCTTTCCAGGAAGGAGCAGTACCTTGATCTCTTTGCAACACAATTTCAAATTATCCATTAGAATGACTTATTTTATAGATGTCTACTGTCCTTGACATTATAGTGATTTCATTTAGCTTCTGATCTTGTTTCCAAATTCTAAAACTTCTTATGCTATTTAGATGACCCTAAAAGTAGACAACCCTAAAAGTGTAATAGTGTCAAGTCAAATATTTGGAGGTAGGGGTGTGTGTGCACGCCCATGCGCGCACACACGTGAATTTAACCACTCCAAGTGTATTACTGACTTGGGGCTTTTGCATGTACTGTTCTATCTTCTTGTAACATTCTTCCTTCAGGTCTTCATATAGATGTGTCCTTTGTAACTACTCAGTTCTGCTGTCACCCCAGGAGCTTTCCGTGACTGCCTGTCACCCAGTTGCTCCCTGTCACACTTCCCCATGTTTTTTTCATAGCTTTTGTCAGCTTCTGAGATTATTTACTTCACTTCTGCCTTTTCCCAAGTGAAGTATAAGCTCCTCAACGGCAGGGTCTTACCTGTCTTGTTCACTGCCTAGAAGAATGCTTGGCACCAGCAGGTGCACAATGCCTGTTTGTTGACTGACATTCTTTTTGTTTTTTTTCTACCTCTTTAATTAATTTAGCATTAATTTTAAGCAAAAAGAGCATTATGAAGCTTATAAGAATATATTTAGTATTAGATTCTTTCTGAATACCACATTCCCTTTCCTAAGCTAGAAACTACTACATATCATCTTTCAATTTCATTTATTTGTATTTATAGTTTATGTTCTGGACTGGTAGCTTCTATTCTGGGAACACCAGCCGATGTCATCAAAAGCAGAATAATGAATCAACCACGAGATAAACAAGGAAGGTAGGTAAAAAGTCTTCCGTATCCATGTGCTTGAATGTCTGTAATACCATTGTTTTTTAAAGATGCATCTCTGCCTTTTAATTGATAGAAATGTATTTGTGTGTTTTTTGAGAAAATTGAGAGCATTATTTTTATGCAATTACCTGCTCTTTGATGAAAAAGTGACATGCATTTGGGGAGATAAGCTAATTAACAATCATATTATTTAGACACAAGGTTTTTATTATGACTTTATTGTTTTTAAAGAATTGTTGAAAGCATATTCTGCTGAGAATTTACAGAGCACTTTCTTCAGACGCTTATGACTTGAGTAGGTAACATGGAGAATCTGATTTGATATGAAATAGTATGTTCTCTCTGGAAGAGAAAAGATAGAGTGAATTCTAAGTATAAGACCAAGGGTGGCATGAATCAGAAGAGTTAACCTTGAAAATATCTTTAAGATCAAAACAAGTTATCTGTATCTGTAGAACCACAAATATTTTTCTAAACTAGCAGAAATTTTTTTTTTTTTTTTTTTAAGATGGAGTCTCACTCTGTCTCTCAGGCTGGAGTGCAGTGGCATGATCTCCCGCTCACTGCAAGCTCCGCCTCCCAGGTTCAAGCCATTCTCCTGCCTCAGCCTTCTGAGTAGCTGGGACTACACGTGCCCACCACCATGCCCGGCTAATTTTTTGTATTTTTTCAGTAGAGACGGGGTTTCACTGTGTTAGCCAGGATGATCTCCATCTCCTGACCTCATGATCCACCTGCCTCGGCCTCCCAAAGTCCTGGGATTACAGGCGTAAGCCACCGCACCCGGCCAACATTTAATTTTTATAAGATTCCTTAGACAATTTTTATGTATATATATATTTTTTTTACACAGAAAAAAATTAACAAAAGGATCTTGTTTCCTTTGTAGGGGACTTTTGTATAAATCATCAACTGACTGCTTGATTCAGGCTGTTCAAGGTGAAGGATTCATGAGTCTATATAAAGGCTTTTTACCATCTTGGCTGAGAATGGTAAAGTTAGGTTTACTTCCTTTGTTTTTTTTTTCTTTGTACTTAAATTACTTTTAATTTATAAGCATTTTCCCTTTTCTCTTCTGGTTTGAAGCATGGCCCTGCCCCCCAAATCAAGGTCCTTTCTTTCTTTTTTAAATCTTCTTTATTTCCTTTCACTTCTCCTCAGAGTTATCTTGCCTTCTGTGGTAGAGTAAGGTAAAATACATTACATCCATTAACGGATAAGTTGATAGTCTTGTTATAAAGCCAGTAAATAGATTTTCTGTAATATAAAATTTTTAGTATTTCATTTAGTCATATTTTAATACAATACTTTGGAATATATATACAGATTTTACACTAGAGACCTCGCCTACAAAAAAAAAATTACTGTTTCAAAAAAATTAGTTACTTTGATAGCAAATGTTACATTACCCATTAATATTTATTACCACAAAACTCTGCTTAGTAAGAAAACATTATATCATTTTTATTTGGTTTAGATGTTATTTTTCATTGCAGTGAACTAAGATATAGAATTAGATAGACTTGTTTAAGCAATATAGCAAATAAAATATAGAATTCTAATTCTATAATGTAGAATTAGACTTGTTTAAGTAATATAGCAAATATAATAAAAACAAAGTGCTGATGTTTTTTGTAAGTTAAAACATTTGAAAGAATGGGTGAGTTATAGGTGTAGAAATTTAAGCAATCAAAAATTAACACAATATATTATAATACAATTATATATAATGTAATATTATATGTATCTTTTTAATTGAGTGCCTACATCATGCAAAGCCGTGTACTGAGGTCTCAGCTTTGAATAAGAAACTATAAGTGATAAATGTTATGGGAAGAGTGCATAGTGCTATAGAAATACATAGCAAATAAGTACAGCCTAAGCTGGCAATTAAGAAAACCTCCCTGGAGAATGGACTTTTGAATTTAGATTTGCAAAATGAGTAGGACTTAGCCAGGTAAAGAGGGCAGGAAAAAAAACATTCTCTATAGAGGGACAGGTGGAGTGGACAGAGAGCAGGGTGAGTTCAAGGAAACCTAGCAGGCCAAGCCACAGAGACCTCATGGAGAGAGTCAAAGGGTGAGACCACAGAGAGGCAGACACCACACTGGGAAGGACCATATGAGCCAGAAGAATAATGGGCACCGGTTTGAAGAAATATGCATTTTTAGAAAATTTGTTCTGCCTGTCGTGTGGATTGGGAAAAGGCCAGGAGTAGTGATACATGAGAGATAATGGTGGCTTGGACAAGAGTAAGACAGTGGGAATAGAAGATGGATTAAAAACATGTTTAGGAGGTAGAAAGGGAATAGAAACATGACTGATTGGATGGGGATGGGAGAATGGTTGGAGAAGATAAGGAAAAGTCAGACTTTATTCCCAGATTCCTGCTCTGAGCAACTGAGGATGATGATGTAATTTCCTAAAACGGGGATCATTTGCAGGAAAGATTTAGGGGTAAAATAAGGTTAGTTTAAGACCTATGAAATTTTGGATACCCGTAGGACATCCAAGCAGAGATGTCTAGATGACAAACTGAATATATTGGTCTAGGTCTTAGGAGAGAATACAGGGATGGAGGTTTAGATTTGAGCATTTTCCACATATAGATGGTAATTGAAATGTTGATAATAAATGATATCATCAAGGAATAGTAGGTATTTGTGTATTAATATGAAAGTAATAGCCAAAGCCCTTGGCAATACCTGATAAAAGTATACCAGAGTTTGAGATGTTATTTTGGTGGTTTTGATTATACCTTGAAATTATGTCAAAACTGTGGTTGTTTCTTACTGGAAAGGTAAATTTTGATTTGGCCTGCATAAACCAGGCACTGTTATAAGTGCTGGTAACACTGAGGAATAACATAGTCTTTGCACTGGAGGAGCTTACAATGAGATGTAGAAGTTAAACATGTAAGTAGTTAATATTACAGAAATAATAAAAATTACTAAATAAATACTACTGAATCACTTGGTATATGGCCAACACTGTGCTAATCATTTTCATGGCTTAACTCGTTGAATTCTCCCAACAATCTGTGCAGCGGGTTACTATCATATCCCTCTTTTATAGAGAAGGAAACAAAAAGCATCAAAAGTCTAAATAGCTTGGCCAGGTGAGTGGTTCAGGGCATCAAACCCAGGTGACCTGACACCCAATAACACAGCCTCATTAAGGAGGTTGTATTCTTCCTTTACCAGTGGTATGAACAGTACTCTGTGGGAACACAGATAGTGGAGTAGAAATGGCTATGACCATATTTGGGAAGTCGCAAGAGGCTTCACAGAGCTGATATTTGATCTGGGCTTTGAGGCATCAATAGGCATTCGTCAAGACAAATATTAAGGGTGCAACATAAGTATAGGCATCATGTCATGTGTAGGCCTGTTATGTTTGAAGAACTACAGAAAATTCAGTCTGGTTGAAGAATAGGTCCTCATAGGGGAGGTGGTAGGAGATAAGGCTAGAGAAGTACTTACGGACCAAGTTGGGAAGAATCTTGTGGGCCAAGCCTAGTAGTTTAGATGAATTCTATGGAGCACCTGCTTAAGCCCGGGAGCAATGTGCTAAGGTTGGTTTGACAGCAAGATTACTTTGGAAGTTGTATAGTAGATGCATTGAAAGCTAGGATATAAGAAAGGAAGTTTTAGCAATGATCTAACCAGTTAGATGACTGTAGAAATGGAGAGAAGATAAATTTTAGGGACATTTATGGTTAACTCCATAGGACTTAGTAACTGATTATATGTAGAAGGTGAGGGACAGAAAAAAGCGAATGGGACTTCCTGTGTTTCTAATGCAGGAAACTAGGAGGATGAGTGAGACCACTGCAGAAACACAAAATCAGGGTCAGGAGGGATGAGGGGTAGGTAGAATATTTAAGTACAAAGGATGGGACCACTTTGTTTAATCCTTTGTCTTTATACATATGACTCAGGAAGTATAAATAAGGAAAAAAGAGTACTTAATACTCGCAAAGCTCTACATACATTACTTTTTAAAACTGTATAAGAACCTAGCAAAACAAGCAGTATTATCCTCATTTTTCAGGTAAGAAAATCATGGCTCAGAGTATAAGCAGCTTGCCCAAGTTCATGTAGCTAGTATGTGGCAGAGATGGGAATTGACCTCAGGTCTGTTCCACTCAAAACCCTATGCTCCTTACTAATAAATATACTGATTTGCTCAACATCCTGCAGCTAGCTACAGAAGTTTTAAAATTGAAGAGATATTCCTAGCAGTGGAGGGATATTTAAAGAAAGGCTGGCTAACCACCAAAGATCACCAGAAAGTCACTGCCTGGTTGACTTGCCACAGTGCATGACCCAGAGCACAGAAACCTAATTCATGAGCATTTCCAAGTAAATTGGCCTTGAAAATACAGATTCGACTCAGCTGATCTCATTGACACTGATGATCAGGCCACAATAGTTGGCTCATTCACACTGCACAACACATTTGGCAAGTGATCTAGATGTTCAAGTCCTCTGGCCAATGTGTTTTTTCCTAAATTCAAGCTATATGGGTCCTCAAGTAATAATTAGAAGGTTACTTTCTTAACACAGAGTCAGAACAGGAAGAGCTTATTTGTAAACTTAATCAACCCAAGAGAGCTCTTATGTGTTCAGCTCCACAGTAGCAGGCATGAAAAGGGACCCTGCTTCTGGTTTTTCTCCAGCCTTATGGCAAAAGATAGACCAAAAGAAACAATATGGGTTCATAGACACTTGGATTATTTGCAATGCTCATAGCTGTATCAGTGAGAAAATCAGCAAGCAAACATAGTGCCCACATGTGCTACTCCTGTACAGAGGCTTGGTAAATCCCATTTATATACCACCCACATTCTTTGGCTATATGATCTCCCACTCTTTAAAAACTCTATTCAAAATCCAGCTAAACTCTATCCTGATCCCTTCTACTGGGTAGAGGTACTATGACCTTGCTTTGTTCAGTCCCTGGTTAGTACTTATTTCATTTGCCTATGGATTTTGTTGCTATAATGTCATTAACATGAAGAAGATTGATTACCACAGCAATTAAGAATGATTGCATAGGGGTTCTTAACTAAGACCTCTACCTTCTTCATCCAACTCCAGTTATATTGGTTTACTTCATTTTTGTTACAAGAATATGGTATCATCATAGCTTTATATTCCTTATTTCATCTATGTCATCATACCTTTAAATAACCAAGATATACTCTCCTAAATCCACTATTTAGTGAATTCTCAGTTTACTAATATAACATGCTCAGTATTTCCAAACAAATATGAGATAAACATTGCTTTACAAACAAAACCAAATACATTTTATTTTCTAATTGCTTAAGCTTATTTATCTACTCTAGAATGATAGAGCTACTCTCTGTTCAATTTTGATTAGAACTGAATTAGACAGGAATTATTAGATCCAAGGCACTCTTTCTGTGTTCCAGTGTTTACCCTGTGATTTCCCTCTGTGTCTTTACTGTTTACATCTTTAGCATTTATGTCTTCTTCTAACCCTTATTCTTTTATAATTCCTTTAGATGTAACTATACCTTCATTCAAGTTAAAGACAAGCCTTTCTGAACTGGAAGGGCTTTTCTCTATTTAATGTGAATTTTTATATAAATGTTGTGAGACATCAGGTGTTGGTTTTATGACCTAAATCTCCAAGGATAATCTTTCATCTTCCTCACTTTCAAGTTCTAAAGTGACTTATTTTTATGCTCCATATACAAACTAGATATAGAAAAGCCTGCCTAGAATTCAGGCATCTTGAGTCCCAGCCCTTTAGCCAGTAATGGTTCAACAAAAAGAACTCTCAGAATGGAAAACAGAAGCCTGTGGTCTAGCTCTACAACATGCCAACAGGCATTTGACTGCTAAGCTTCAGTGGTCTCATCTGAAAATCAGGGATATTAATATCTTTCCTTTCTATTGTAAGATGTTGTTTAGAGAAATCTGTGAAAAATAAGACATAAAAATGCTTTGTAAATTATAAAGCCCTTTACAAAGGTGAAATACCAAAATATTTGTTTTCAGCCTAAGTGGATGCAAAATGACTTTGTCATTCAAATATATGTATGCACATATGTAGACTATTTATAATTGCTTTGAAATATGCACTAACTTCTTTGGTTAATCTTTCAGACCCCTTGGTCAATGGTGTTCTGGCTTACTTATGAAAAAATCAGAGAGATGAGTGGAGTCAGTCCATTTTAAACCCCTAAAGATGCAACCCTTAAAGATACAGTGTTCAGTATTATTGAAATATGGGCATCTGCAACACATACCCCCTATTATTTCTACCTCTTTAGGAAGACACCTATTCCACAGAGACTGATTTATAGGGGGCAGCACTTTATTTTTTTCTGGAAACCCAAGTTCTCTTTGACTCCTCTTTTTGTCCAAAAGTGATCTGGTCGGATCTCACAAGGCCATCCAATGAGACCCCGCACAGCATTTTCTAAAGAAGAATCGAAGCCTGACCACTTTCACCTTGGGCAAGAAGGTTTGGCCTTTGAGTTGCTATTCTATGCTGAAGAGCCTGCTTAGAGGAGGAGTACCAGGAGGGAGCCAGCATTTCAGATCTGAAGTAGATGATAGGAATGTGGAAGAACACATACGTAGTGCTTAAGAAATACATTTAACCTGTTATGTCAGTATTTATAATTGAAGTTTGATAATTCACTTTTCTGTCATTGTTAAAGTGTACATATTGTAAATTAAAGGGAGGTGAATGGAAATTAATGAATAAACATTTTGAGTTTCCCTAGTGTTGAAGGAAGGTGTACTTTTTCTTGTCAGAAAGATAAAAAAAATCAAGTTGAGATGATGTTTGAATTTCAAGAAAAGAGGCTGCTTTCTGTCAGTGCCGTCTCATTAGATCTGTGTTAATTGGTTAGCACTCCACTGCACATGCTAATGACTTCCTCTGACAGCCACACACCTTATCTTGATGAAAAAAGAGAAGAACATTTGCCTTGTTACATAGTCTATTACAAGCCAGATATGTTGCTAGCTCTCAAGAGTTGTAATATATTAAGAACTACAACTTATTTGATTAAAACTCAGCTGTATAGATCCTTTTATAAAGCATGTTTTGTTAAACATTAGCCTTTCATTGGTATTTTAAAAGCAAGGCAGATAGATACGAAGTCAGCCAATTCTGACATGCGTCCTTTCTTATCTCCCTTACCTGACACTAGGGGCTCCAGAGAGGCAGAGAGAGCACTCACAAATCACACTAAAACTGCCAGTGGCCTGACTCTTTCTTACTCAGTTTAGCAAAAATTCTTGCCTAAAAAGTGATAAGTAAAAATCTGTTTATGGTATACAGTTACGTCTCCAATCTTTGAATCAAATCCATGTTCTTATTTTAGAAAGGTAAAACAGTTCTTCAAATTCAGCTACATACCACCAGCTCTCCCAACCTCAGACGGTGGGCATTTCTGGATGGATGGCTGTGGTTATGGATAAAGGCTGTAACTGTTAACACAGAAAAACATGAAAAGTTCAGGCCCAAGAAAGGCCTTGGAGCCAGCCAAACAGAATTTGTTCTAATGGACATGGATGATGTTGAACAGAAAAAAGTTTACAAGTGCTTTGTGGTTGCACTAATGTATACTCACTGCCATTTTAAGAGGGGGAAGTATACTTTAAAATATATTTGAATGTCATGTACTGATATGCAGTAGCTTATTGTTTTTCTAGTTGCAGAGAATGTGAAGTTTAATCTCTTAAAATATTTAGATGGTCTACTTTTTCATTGAATTTGTCAATATGTAATTGCATTGTAAAATATTATATATATATATGCTTAACTTCCCAAGTGTTCTGCATTGAACCACTTAGGGAAAATTTTGTTTTTTTTATGTTTTGTAATTTTTAAAATTAAGTAAAGACTGGATCAAAATAATTACATCCAAACTGGACCGTGAACAATTGATTTAGCTTTATTCTTTGTGGAGTCGGGGAGTTGGGATGAAAACACTGCTTACGCACTGACATCATTCCTTGGGATCTGGATCAACATGAATTTCAGGAATTTTTAACCTGAAATGACTCCTTGGGATTATCTAATTTAACCTTCCCATTTCACATGTTAGTAAACTGAGATTCAGAGAAGTAGAGTTGTTTATGCTCATGAGTAGCATAGCCAGGATGAAAACACAGTTCTCCTAATTAATATGATTATTATGACTGAGAGTTATTGTTCACTAATTAGGTACCAAGGAAGGGTCTTATGTCATGGTCACAACCCAGTAGAGTCTTCTAAAAACAGATTTTTCCTTATGGCATTTTTATGTCTCATACATTTTAAATGAATCTGAATTGTCTCTAGCATACATTTTAGAATGGAGTCACCATGCTTTAGCTTGAACATTAAGACCTTCTATAATCTAACCAAATCCAGTATACCCAATACTTATCCAATCACATTCATAATTTTCTGGTGAAAATTTCACCATATCAGTAGATATGATGAAATCATATCTACTGATTATTTTGGAACATTGCTTTTTTTTGCCAAGTTGGAATCATCTTGTTTTCCAAAATAATCCTCAGTAAATAAAAAGGATTAAAAATTTCAGTAATTTTTGTGTCCGTACTCACAGACTTAAGAATTCCAAACTCACTTACTTATTATAGTACTACTCTATGTGGTATTTCTCTACATTTTTTCTCCTCTCAAATGATTTTTTTCATACTGAAAATGCATATACTTATTTTTAATTATGTACATTTTTGTATGTATAAATGAATTAGTATATATAGGCTAAATTTATAAGATAAATTATATATGAATTAATTTATATATAATTAAAGGGATAACATTAAGTTTGCTTTCAATATGGAATAACATGTCTTTTTCAAGTGCTCCAAATACTATTTGATTGTAAGCCACTAGTGGGTAGGTATACACCTTCCATTTTTATATAAATCTCTGCTCTCTTTAGTAGCATTTCTTTGCTATAAAGAAAAAATGATTACAGCTACATATAACATGAACCAATTAATTTTATCTTTATTGTTTTAAGAATCTGTGACGGGCCAGGCATGGTGGCTCACGCCTGTAATCCCGGCATTTTGGGAGACCGAGGTGGGCGGATCACGAGGTCAGGAGATCGAGACCATCCTGGCTAACACGATGAAACCCCGTCTCTACTAAAAATACAAAAAGTTAGCCAGGCGTGGTGGCGGGTGCCTGTAGTCCCAGCTACCGGGGAGGCTGAGGCAGGAGAATGGTGTGAACCCAGGAGGCGGAGCTTGCAGTGAGCCGAGATCGTGCCACTGCACTCCAGCCTGGGTGACAGAATGAGACTCCGTCTCAAAAAAAAAAGAAAAAAAAAAAAAGAATCTGTGACTATCATATGAGTCTGCAATTTCTCTTTTACTTTGCTAATAAAAAAATAAAAATTCAGGACAATATAAATATGAAAGAATTTGTTATTCAGTCATCTTCAAATTTTCAAGCACATTTATTTACAGTTGTTATAACTACATATATTTTTTCTATTAATGAAAACAAATTCCTTCAGGACTTTCCTAGAAAAAATGGTTAATTTTAATACTTGATGGTTAAAACACTTCCTTTGGAAAGGAAAATAAGTAATTCTTTTCTTCCCAATTAAACTGAGACTCTTTAAAGATGACTACCAAGCAAATATATATTATTATTGAATGTCAGATAATGTGGAAGAAAGACTGAACCCAGAATCTAAAGATCTTTATCCTATTTTGGGTTCTACTTCTGACAGAAGAGTATAACTAGGATCAAGTCCCTTCACTTCTCTGAATTCCCATTTCCTTAAAAGCTGAAGTGGGACAGGCGCAGTGGCTCATGCTTGTAATCCCAGCACTTTGGGAGGCCAAGGCGGGTGGACTGCCTGAACTCAGGAGTTCAAGACTAGCCTGGGCAACACAGTGAAACCCTCACCTCTACTAAAATACAAAAAAAATAGCATGCGCCTGTAGTCCCAGCTACTCGGGAGGCTCAGACAGGAGAATTGTTTGAACCCAGGAGGCAGAGGTTGCAGTGAACTGAGATCACACCACTGCACTCCAGCCTGGGTAACAGAGGGAGACTCTGTCTGCAAAAGAAAAAAAAAAAAGCTGAAGTGATTGAACTCTAGAATCTTAACCTGTGCATGCCTAAAGGGAGCCATATTGATGTCATGTTTAAAAAAATAGAATTTTAAAAATTTCATTAGGATTCTTTATGCTTGGGTTTATTTTCTCATATTTCAAGATGGGGAAAAATTATTCAGACCTTAAAGTATAATACAGACTTCTGACGTGTCTGGACTGTCTCACCCTGAAATCCATTCTTCATAGGGAAGCACAGTCGTCTTCCATCGGGCAACTTTGGGCATATTCTCACCTTCAATTTCTCCTATATACACACATACTAAAAATTAAAACCTTTAATGCTATATCCAAGACCCTCTCAATCTGACTCCAGCCCATTTTTCTCACTTTTACCTTTCACTGCATACCTGTACCCTACCTCCTTGGAAATGCATTGCTCTAATTATTTCCCTGGAGATGCGCTATACTTGCTGCTTTTCTATGTAGTTTATTCTGTTCCCTCCATCTACCTTTCTTCCCACCACCACCACCTATTCATCTTTATTTGTATTGGTTAAATTCTACCTCAGTTATCTAAAATGATCACTTACTATTTCCTTTCTGAAGTCTTCAGTATCTTCAGTACCCCCTTTCTCCCACTGCTTCCCCTACTACATAGATGTACATATCAGCGTCCCCTACACAAGATGTATTGCTTGAAAGCAAGGACCAGGTAACACATCTTTGTATCCCTTACAAACTTCAAATAGGAGCCACTCTAAAGGTATCTGTTGAATTGAGAGGGTTTTCTGGGGACTGGGGAGAAAGACATTTATACACATGATTAAATCATTTTGTTCTCTTCTTCAGAATAATTATATTGGGTCAATAACACTTCTGATTTTATGAAATTTTTTACCATATTAAATGCTTAATTATGTTTTTAAATGATCATGTGTGTTTAAAACGTCATAATTTTTAAGGATCATCTTCATCAATTTAATAGCTATTCCATAAAATCGAGAATTTGATAGTTTTAAATAATATATAATTGACTAACAATAAATATGTGATGTGCTTACATTATTCTTCATTTTAAAGCACGTATGGAAATTATATCACTATTTGGCCTTCATTGATGCCATATACATGCACATTTTACCCACTCAAGTGTTTCATTATTTCTGAATTTTGAGGAATACATTATTTTTTTCTCTCCCCATACTTTACCCCCAACAGGCTGCTGTGATTGTCAACAGCAGCAGGAGCCACTTGAAGGTTTGATAAAAGCAGATGAAGATGCTTAAAGATGTCTGTTTGCTGAAAATATCTGGTAACAGGAATATATGTGAGTAAATAAACTGTGTTATTCTGATTTTAAAAGTAAATGTTTTAAAGTGCCTAACTGCTTGTTATCATGGGTTTTGTTTTGTCCTGATATAGTTCTGAGTTAAGAAGGTAATAACAAATAAGGAAATACATGCTACAGCATGGATGAACCTTAAAAACATTATGCTGAGTGAAATAAGCCAGGCAAAAGTGAATACATACATGATTCTACTTGAGGTACTAGAATAATGAAAATTCATAAAGACAATATAGAACAGTGGGAAGGGAATGAGGAGTTGTTTAATGTGTGCAGTTTCAGTTTGGAATGATGAAAAAAATCTGGAAATGGATAGTGGTAATGGTTGTACAACAATGTGAATATATTTAATGCCACTGAGCTCTACACTTAAAAATGGTTTAAACGGTAAGTTTTGTTTTACGTATATTTTACCACAATAAACAGAAAATTTAAAAATCCATGTTCATAGATGTGAAAAAATATTAGCAAATTGAATCCAGCATCATATAAAGTATAATACATCATGACTAAGTGAGACTTATCCTGGGAATACAAAATTGGTTCAACATCCTGAAAAATCAATATAATTCACCCAATTAACAGAACAAAACAAAACATATATCAACAGAATGTGAAAAAGTATTTGATAAAATTCAATAGTATTTGATGTAAAAATTCTCAACAAAATAGCAAAAACAAAGAAACTTCCTCATCCTGATAAAAAGGATCGAAGTAAAACCTGTAGCTAACATCGTATTGGTGAAAGACTTTCTCCTTAAATCAGGAACAAGGCAATATCAATTCTTACCATTTTATTCTAATCTGTACTGAAGGTCTTAGCCATTGCAGTAAAGCAAGAAAAGGAAATAAAAGGCACATATATTAGAAAAGACATGGAACTGCCTTTATTCACAGATGATATAATTACATATATAAAAAAATCCCAAGGAATCTACCAAAAGCTACAAGAATTAATAATGAAGTCCTAGGAAATTCACAAGATATAAGGCCAATATACAAAAATATATTTTGGTATACTGGCAATGAAAAACTAGGAACTAAAATATTTAAAAATTATTTACAATAGCATAAAAACATTAAAAACTTAGGGATAAATCTAACAAATGTGTACAAGATTTGTTCACTGAAAAATATAAAACATTACTGAGAGAAATTAAAGATTTTAGTAGAGCAATGAACTGTGTCCATGGATTAAAAGACTCAGTATTGCTCCAAAGTTAATTATTGTCAAATTGATCTCTACCTACAAAGCAATTCTAATAAAACCCCAGCAGGCTTCAAATTTTTTTGCAGAAGTTGACAAGTATATTCTAAAATACATATAGAAAATCAAAAACAATTTTGAGAGAAAAGAACAAAGAGGATTCATATTACTTAATTTTAAAATTGGCTTTTAAGCAGTTTAGAAAATAATCAAAACAAAGGGGTATTGGCACAAAGACAGATATATAGATTGATGGAACAGAATAAAGAGTCAAAGAATAAACTCACATACATATGGTCAATTAATTTTTGGCAAAAGCACCAAGATAACTTAACTGGAAAGTATAGTCTTTGCAACAAATGGCAATATAACAATTGGATATCCGTATATAAAAATAAAATCCTCAACCCTTACCTCACTACAAAAAGTTAATTTAAAATGAATCATAGACCTAAATACAAGAGCTAAAATTATAAAACTTCTAAACAAAAACATTGAAAGTTTGTTTTTGTGGGTTTTTTTGTTTTGTTTTGTTTTTTTTACCTTGGGTTAGTAAAAGATTTAGTGGAACAATAACAACAAAATAAACTACCATTTAGAAAAGAAAAATATGTGAATAATTTGATTTCATCAAAATTACAAACTTGTTTCTTCAAAAGACACTAAGGGAATAAAACTGTAAACATTTGTCAAAATATCAAACTGTACAATATGAAAGTGTGAGTTTTACTGTACAAAAATTATGCCTAAATAGACCAAATTTTTAAAAAACCTAATTTAAGATTTTTAATCTTTAAGAATCCTAGGAGAGAACATATTTTTAAGTTTTAATTTCATTCATATCACTAATAACTACAACTTATTACATGTTTCCTGTGCTGGGTCTTTTACCCATATTGGCTCATTTAGTCTTCATATTTAAGTATAGTTCCATTTTTATAGATGAAGAGAACCTAACTCTGAAAATTTTATTATCCATGTCACCCTGAGATAATAAACAGGGACTTTCAAAATCTAAAGCCCTTCCTTTCCCACTATGTTTTGTTGCATCTCAAGTATTTATTTAATGCAAACATGTTAACTGTATTTACATTAATTCATGCAGTCCTTGGAACCAAAGTGTAAGGTGTATGCCATTATATCCATTTTCAGATATGGAAACAGAGGGTAAATTATTTGCCTGGGTCACATGACTCTTACAAATGGAGGCCAATCCTGCTGTAACTCAAAAGACTATGCTCTCTCTACTCTCATTGCCCCCTATAATGATCTGGTCTTGAATTGTCTGTGTGTGTAGTCTAATAAAATTGTATTTTGTGACACTGAAATCTTAAATTTTTAAAAACTTTTTATTTTGAAATAATTTTAGATTTTCATAAAGTTTCCAAAAAAAAATGTATAGGGATATACCATGACTGTTGTACACAATCAAAACCAGGAGCAAATTGACATTGGTACAGTCCACAGATTCCAAAGTCACTCATTTATAAGCACACATTTGTGTGTGTGTGTGTGTCATTCCATGCAATTTCATCACCTTTGTGTAGCTTTGATAACTATCACTGCACACAAGATACAGAACAGTTCATCAGCCCATGCCTGATGCTATCCCTTTATAGGCATGTTCATCCCTTTTCTTCCCCATCCCTAACTCCTGGAAGCCACTAATCTTTTCTCCATCTCTCTAATTTTGTTAATCTAAGAATATTATGTAAATAGAATGCAGTATGTAACCTTTTACTATTTTTTTTCACTCAGTAAAATTCTACGGAGAACCTTCCTAAGTTGTTGCTCACATCAATAATTCATTTTCCTTGTTATTGCTGTGTAGGACCCTTTGGTATTGATGTACCACAGTTTGTTTAACCATTTACCCTTCGAAGGGCATTTGGGTTGTTTCCAGTTTAGGGTTATTAGGAATATAGTTGCTATTAACAGTCATGTACAGGTTTTTGCACGAGCATATTTTCATTTCTTTGGGATAAATGCCTAAATGCAATTTCTCAGTCATATGGCAAGTACATAGTTTTTAAAATGTGGCTGTACCATTTTACATTCTTACCAGCAACATAAGTGAGGCAGTTTATTCACATTCTTGCCAGTACTGGTGTTATCGCGATTTTTTAGCGTAGTCATTACCATGGCATGCGGTGATATAACATTGTGGGTTTTTTGTTTTTTTGTTTTGTCTAATAGCTAATGATGTTGAAAATCTTTTCATATTCTTGTCATCTGTACATCCTCCTCCGTGAAATGCCACTTCATATCTTTTGCCTATTTTCAAATTTTTTTTTTTTACTATTGAGTTTTGAGAGTCGTTTATCTATGATAGATACAAGTCCTATGTCAGACGTGTGGTTTGCAAATATTTTCTCCGTCTGTAGCTTGTCTTTTTCATTCTCCTAACAGGGTATTTCTTACTTGAATTGTTTTCTAAAAATATCCAGTAAATGTTAATTTTTCTAAGCAACTTTAAACAAAGTCAATTAGTAGTATAGAAACTATAGACTGTAAAGTATACTGCATTTCTGCTTAGAGTTCTCTATATACAGAGGCCTAAGATAGCACAAAATAGGTATGATTTATTTAGCCCAATTTTCCTGCGTCGTTTCCATAAAAAATATTGAAGTGGCTCATAATATTGAAGTATTCAAACACCTGTCATACACATTCCATCCCTGGCCTTATCCTTTCCCCCTTTATCCTTTATGTATTTGTATTAGGATAAGAATATCCTCTCCCCCAAACTTCACATACCGGGGCCTGTCAAGGGGTGGAAGGATAGGGGAGGGATAGCATTAAGAGAAATACCTAATGTAGATGATGGGTTGATGGGTGCAGTAAACCACCATGGCATGTGTATACCTATGTAACAAATCTGCACGTTCTGCACATATGTCCCAGAACTTAAAGTATAATAATAATAAAAAAAAAAATCCCCTCTCCCTCCTTTTCCGAAACCAAGGGCCTCTCAAGACTAATGGGAGGAAAGTTTATTTATTATAAAACTCAAGATATTTTGCTTAATATAGTATGGGAGATATATGAGGGGAGCTTAATCTTAACAGTGCAATGACCTGATTTTTAAAATTAACCGGAGTCCCTGTCCAACAGCAGAGCAAGACAGAACAAACTAATGCTGCCTGCTCCAGATACAGAAAAGGTAGGACATTGGAAACATCTGGGTGGATGGGGGTAAAGGATTCGGATCAGCCCATAACGGCCACGTGATATACCCTGACGTCCTAGGATTAAGGCCATGAGCCATGGAAGGAGGTTGGAGGACAAATGAAATACAAAAAGTCATAATATCTACAACCCTGTGGTCTACAAAGGAGTTTGGTTATACTACATGAACCTGAAATAGATGATGGATTAAAGTCTCCATTATTCTATGTAATGATAAAACAATTTCAAGAGATCATAAGGCCATTTTATAATGAATTCCTTCTTTCCACTGTAAAGGGCATAGTGTTAGATTGCTTACTCTTGTTAAGATTTACTGGATGCTAACAGTCCAGCACTGGCTAGGCATCGAGAACATAAAAATAAATGAGAAGTGTTCCTGCTTTTAAGATGTTCCTACTGTGGCAGACAGAGAGCTACAAAATATAATAATATAGAAGTATGTAAAAAAAAAAAAAAAAAAAAGGAATAACCAATTCTGCCAGGGTGAATAGTAGGGTCACGAGGAAAAGACGTTTGAGCTAGGTCTTGCTAGATTTTTTTAAATAAAACGCTTTTCTTCCATAATGAATATGAAACAATTAGAAAAAAAATGGGAAAATTGAGTTTTCAAGGATGAGTTCTTCAGGAAAAAGCCAAAGCTTTTAGAGAAATTGGATTCATTCATTCATTCATTCATATTCATTTAGCAAATATTCATTACCTTCACTCCAAGCTAGATTCCGAGAATCCAACAAACGGTACTTGCCAAAGGGAACCTGTCGGCTGGCGGGATGATAGAGATCAGACAGTTGCCACACAATGTGAAAAGTGCCGTGAAAAAGTAAGCATAGGGTGATGTGGAAGCACGTGGTTGCCTCTAATCTGGACAGACTGAAGACACTGAGATTTACAGTTAGGCCAGGGTCATTTTAAACACTGCCTTATTGTATTTGTATTTAATGACATTTCGAAACGTGGAATGAAAGGAAAAGTACAGGCAGACTATAAGAAGCTTCCACGGATGTGTCTAACTTTGCAAATGAACAACAATCTAACGTAGACATATCCTGGAAACTTCTAGTTTGCCTGCACTTTTCCATTCCAAATGGAGGTTTGGACATTTAACAAACAGAGGCCTCAAAGGGTTATCCTGTTAAGATTTTAGTATATACAAAAGGGGCTTGAAGGAATGTTGACTCCATTCCTCTTGGCCTCCTTTTATGAATCCAGTTCTGTGCTAGCTCTGTGAGTAAATGAAAATGCCTTCAAAATTGGGATGCCAGAGTTAAACAGCAAAGCAGCAAAGGAACCAGTATCAGCTAAGTGTGGGAAGGGAAATATGTACCAGTTGCTATATACTTTCATACGTTATTTTAACCTCATAACAACTCTTATCAATTCAGATGATGAAACAGGGTTAAAGAATAGAGGCAACCTGGCTGTCCACGGACACACTGAGCCAGCAGGAGCACCCGTGCCCCGCAGCAGCACCCGGCGCCCTCCCAGAGTTCCGGCCTTAACGCCTAGGAACGTACCATTGGCTCCTGCGTTTCTCGTTCCCGTCGGGAACGCCACTGGCTAGTACCTTGCCTGGCCCCCAGTGCTCAATCCCTGGTAGTTGGGAGGACGAAAAGGAAATCCCTCTCTGGTCGGTCGTCACCGCAGCCCTGTTCCAGGCCGTCACACGGCGGCCTCCAAAGTCGAAGGCGCTCTGAGGAGATGCAGGTTGTGTCCAAAACCTCCCACCTCGGGGTCTCCTGAACGTCCCAACAAGCTCCTTGGGTCCTTAGGCGTTAGGCCAACTCCAGGCCTCTACTGGCCCCGCCCACTCCCCGCGGCCGGAAGTGGCGGCGCCAAGCGCAGTAAATGCGTGCCCGGAGGCGCGACCTCGGGCGGTTGGTGGGGTTACCGGGTCTTACCAGTCCGCGGCGTGAGTCCCGGAGGACCCTCGACGGGGGAGTTGCCGAGGAAACGCCTCGTCGGCATCCTTCCCCTCCACTGGGTCCTTTGAACCTAGTTTGGCTGGGACTCGCCTTCCGGCGGCGTGGTGGATTTCGAGGCCCTGACTAGCGGCCCTTAATTTCCGGAAGTGGGGGCCGCGCCGCGCCGTCAAGATGTGCTCGACGCCCGGAATGCCGGCGCCGGGGGCCTCGCTGGCCCTGCGGGTGTCCTTCGTGGACGTGCATCCCGATGTGATCCCGGTGCAGCTGTGGGGGCTGGTGGGCGAGCGGCGGGGCGAGTACCTGCGGCTGAGCCGGGAAATCCAGGAAGCGGCGGCCACGCGCGGCCAGTGGGCGCTGGGCAGCGCCTCGGCCTCGCCCGGCGAGCTGTGCCTGGTGCAGGTCGGGCTTTTGTGGCACCGCTGCCGCGTGGTCAGCCGGCAGGCACAGGAGAGCCGTGTCTTCCTGCTGGACGAGGGCCGCACCATCACGGCCGGCGCAGGCTCGCTGGCGCCCGGGCGCAGAGAGTTCTTCAACTTGCCCTCGGAAGTGCTGGGCTGCGTGCTGGCGGGCCTGGTGCCGGCAGGCTGCGGCACGGGCGCGGGCGAGCCGCAGTACTGGCCTGCAGACGCCGTGGACTTCCTTAGCAACCTTCAGGGCAAGGAGGTGCACGGGTGCGTCCTGGACGTGCTGCTGCTCCATCGCCTGGTCCTCCTGGAGGTGCCTGATGTGTTCCAACAGATGCGGGAGCTGGGCCTGGCTCGGCGGGTGCCCGACAGCCTCTTCCGTTCGCTGCTGGAGCGCTGTCTCACAGCGGCCACTGCTAGCGTGGGCTCCGGGGTCCCGGTTCTCTCGCGAGTCCCGCTCAAGCAAAAACAGCCTGGTCTGGATTACTTCTATCCCCAGCTGCAGCTGGGCATGACGGAGCCCGTGGTCGTAACCCAAGTGTGCCATCCCCACCGCATTCACTGCCAGCTCCGCAGCCTCTCGCAGGAGATCCACCGCCTCTCCGAGAGCATGGCCCAGGTATACCGGGGTTCCACGGGGACAGGGGATGAGAACTCTACCAGTGCCACCTGGGAGGAGAGGGAGGAGAGCCCAGACAAGCCGGGCTCTCCGTGTGCATCCTCTGGCCTGGATGGACATTGGTACAGAGCACTCTTGCTTGAGACTTTTCGGCCCCAGCGCTGTGCCCAGGTGCTTCATGTGGACTATGGAAGGAAGGAGTTAGTGAGTTGCAGCAGCCTTCGGTACTTGCTGCCTGAATATTTTCGAATGCCGGTGGTGACCTACCCTTGTGCTTTGTATGGACTCTGGGACGGTGGGAGAGGCTGGTCTCCGTCACAGGTCGGTGACCTGAAGGCACTGATACTGGGCAAGGCAGTGAATGCAAAGATTGAATTTTATTGCTCCTTTGAGCATGTGTATTATGTCAGCTTGTATGGAGAAGATGGGATTAATCTGAACCGTGTGTTTGGAGTACAGTCGTGTTGCTTGGCTGACCGAGTCCTTCAGAGCCAGGGCACAGAGGAGGAGGAACCAGAAACATCTCAGTCTCAGTCTCCTGCTGAAGAAGTAGATGAAGAGATTTCACTCCCGGCCTTAAGATCTATCAGGTTAAAGATGAATGCCTTCTACGATGCGCAGGTAGAGTTTGTTAAAAATCCTTCTGAGTTTTGGATTAGGTTGAGGAAACACAATGTCACCTTCAGTAAGCTGATGAGGAGAATGTGTGGTTTCTATTCCTCTGCCAGTAAGCTGGATGGTGTAGTTTTGAAACCTGAACCTGATGACCTTTGCTGTGTCAAGTGGAAAGAAAATGGTTATTATAGGGCCATAGTCACCAAATTGGATGACAAGAGTGTGGATGTATTCTTAGTTGACCGAGGCAATTCGGAAAATGTGGACTGGTATGACGTAAGGATGCTGCTTCCTCAGTTTAGGCAGCTACCAGTATTGGCTCTGAAGTGCACCCTAGCTGATATTTGGCCTTTGGGAAAAACTTGGAGCCAGGAGGCAGTTTCGTTTTTTAAAAAGACTGTGCTCCACAAAGAATTAGTCATCCATATTCTTGATAAACAGGATCATCAATATGTTATTGAGATTCTTGATGAATCAAGAACAGGGGAAGAAAACATTAGTAAGGTAATTGCCCAAGCTGGATATGCCAAGTATCAGGAATTTGAAACAAAGGGAAATATCCCGGTAAATGCCCACTCCCCAGGGCATGTTTCAAATCACTTTACTACGGAGAGTAACAAAATACCTTTTGCCAAGACCGGAGAAGGAGAGCAGAAAGCCAAGAGAGAGAATAAAACCACATATGTTTCAAAAGCTTTGAGTGACACAACACTTGTAACAAATGGTTCAACTGAACTAGTTGTGCAGGAAAAAGTGAAAAGAGCATCTGTTTATTTTCCTCTTATACAGAATTTCTTGGAAATTAAGCCAGGCTCCTCTAGTAAAGGAGAGCTGGAAGTTGGAAGTACAGTAGAAGTCAGAGTGTCTTATGTTGAAAACCCTGGCTATTTCTGGTGTCAGCTGACCAGGAACATACAAGGACTTAAAACTCTAATGTCTGATATTCAGTGCTATTGCAAAAATACAGCTGCTCCTCACCAGGGAAACACCCCTGCTTGTTTGGCTAAGCGAACGGTAAACAGACAGTGGTCCAGAGCATTTATTAGTGGGATACAATCTGTGGAGCATGTCAATGTAATATTTGTAGATTATGGAGACAGAGAAATGGTGTCTGTGAAGAATATTTATTCAATTAGTGAAGAATTTCTCAAGGTTAAGGCACAGGCATTTAGGTGCAGTCTTTATAATTTAATTCAACCAACTGGCCAGAATCCCTTTGTTTGGGATGTAAAGGCAATACAAGCTTTCAATGAATTTATAGATAATGCATGGCAAAAAAATCTAGAATTAAAATGTACAGTATTTGCTCTGGCTTCAATTAATAATGAAGAACTGTTTAACATTGTGGATTTGCTAACCCCCTTTCAGAGTGCATGCCATTTCTTGGTAGAAAAGAGACTTGCAAGACCAGTAAAACTTCAGAAGCCTTTAGAGTCCTCTGTTCAGCTACATTCCTACTTCTATTCTACACATGATATGAAAATTGGAAGTGAAGAATTAGTTTATATAACGCATATTGATGACCCTTGGACATTTTATTGCCAGCTGGCAAGAAATGCAAATATTTTAGAACAGTTGTCATGTAGTATTACACAATTAAGTAAAGTTTTGCTGAATTTAAAAACATCTCCCTTGAACCCTGGAACCTTGTGCCTTGCCAAGTATACTGATGGAAACTGGTATAGGGGCATAGTAATAGAGAAAGAGCCAAAGAAAGTCTTCTTTGTTGATTTTGGGAATATTTATGTAGTAACAAGTGATGATCTGCTTCCAATACCTAGTGATGCATATGATGTCTTACTTTTGCCCATGCAAGCTGTCAAATGTTCATTATCTGATATTCCTGATCATATACCAGAAGAAGTGGTGGTGTGGTTTCAGGAGACTATTTTAGATAAGTCATTGAAGGCTTTAGTTGTAGCAAAAGATCCAGATGGAACACTGATTATAGAACTATATGGTGACAATATTCAAATTAGTGCTAGTATTAATAAGAAGTTGGGGCTACTTAGTTACAAAGATAGAATAAGAAAAAAAGAAAGTGAAGTGCTCTGTTCTACAACTGAAACTCTTGCAGAAAAAAATGAGAATATGAAGTTGCCATGTACTGAGTATTTAAGTAAATCAGTAGGGAACAAGTTACCTAATAAAGAAATTTTGGAAGAGTCATATAAACCTAAGATCAACTCATCATACAAGGAACTCAAACTTTTACAAAGTTTAACAAAAACAAACTTAGTCACTCAATATCAAGACTCTGTGGGAAATAAAAATAGTCAAGTGTTTCCATTAACAACAGAAAAGAAGGAAGAAATTTCTGCTGAGACACCCTTGAAAACAGCAAGAGTAGAAGCTACTCTTTCAGAGAGAAAAATAGGAGATTCATGTGACAAAGATTTGCCTCTGAAATTTTGTGAGTTCCCACAGAAGACTATAATGCCTGGATTTAAAACAACTGTATATGTTTCTCATATAAATGACCTTTCAGACTTTTATGTTCAACTAATAGAAGATGAATCTGAAATTAGTCATCTTTCAGAGAGATTAAACAGTGTTAAAACAAGGCCCGAATATTATGCAGGTCCACCTTTGCAAAGAGGAGATATGATATGTGCTGTTTTCCCAGAAGACAATTTATGGTATCGTGCTGTGATCAAGGAGCAACAACCCAATGACCTTCTCTCTGTGCAGTTTATAGATTATGGCAATGTTTCTGTGGTTCATACTAACAAAATAGGTAGGCTTGACCTTGTTAATACAATATTGCCAGGGTTGTGCATTCATTGCTCCTTGCAGGGATTTGGGGTTCCTGACAGTAAAAATTCTAAGAAAATGATGCATTACTTTTCCCAACGGACCAGTGAGGCTGCAATAAGATGTGAATTTGTTAAATTTCAAGACAGATGGGAAGTTATTCTTACTGATGAACATGGGATCATAGCAGATGATATGATTTGCAGGTATGCTCCCAGTGAAAAATCTCAAATAGAACTTTCTACCCAAGTAATTAAAGGTGCCAGTTCAAAGTCTGTTAACAAATCAGACATTGACACTTCAGTATTTCTTAACTGGTATAATCCAGAAAAAAGAATGGTAAGAGCTTATGCCACTGTGATAGATGGACCCGAGTACTTTTGGTGTCAGTTTGCTGATACGGAGAAACTTCAGTGTTTAGAAGTAGAAGTACAGACTGCTGGAGAACAGGTAGTAGACAGGAGAAATTGTATCCCATGTCCTTATATTGGAGATCCTTGTATAGTAAGATACAGAGAAGATGGACATTATTATAGGGCGCTTATCACTAATATTTGTGAAGATTATCTTGTATCTGTCAGGTTTGTGGACTTTGGAAATATTGAAGACTGTGTGGACCCAAAAGCACTCTGGGCCATTCCTTCTGAACTTTTGTCGGTTCCCATGCAAGCCTTTCCATGTTGCCTCTCGGGATTTAACATTTCAGAAGGATTATGTTCTCAAGAGGGAAATGACTATTTCTATCAAATAATAACAGAAGATGTGTTGGAAATAACAATACTAGAAATCAGAAGGGATGTTTGTGATATCCCTTTAGCAATTGTTGACTTGAAAAGCAAAGGTAAAAGTATTAATGAGAAAATGGAGAAATATTCTAAGACTGGTTTTATTAAGAGTGCTCTTCCCTATGGAAATATTGACTCAGAGATAAAGCAGGCTCTTGGGTCCTACAATCTTGATGTAGGACTTAAGAAATTAAGTAATAAAGCTATACAAAATAAAATATATATGGAACAACAGACAGATGAGCTTGCTGAAATAATTGAAAAAGATGTAAACATTATTGGAACCAAACCAAGTAACTTCCGTGACCCTAAAACTGATAACATTTGTGAAGGCTTTGAAAACCCCTGCAAAGATAAAATTGATACTGAGGAACTGGAAGGTGAATTAGAGTGCCATCTGGTTGACAAAGCAGAGTTTGATGATAAATACCTGATTACAGGATTTAACACATTACTACCACATGCTAATGAAACAAAGGAGATACTAGAACTGAATTCACTTGAGGTGCCACTTTCTCCTGATGATGAATCAAAAGAATTCTTAGATCTGGAATCTATTGAGTTACAGAATTCTCTGGTGGTGGATGAAGAAAAAGGGGAGCTAAGCCCGGTGCCACCGAGTGTGCCACTCTCCCAAGAGTGTGTTACAAAAGGCGCCATGGAGCTATTTACACTGCAGCTTCCTCTCAGCTGTGAAGCTGAGAAACAGCCAGAACTAGAACTACCTATAGCCCAGCTGCCTTTAGATAACAAGATGGATCCTTTGTCTTTAGGAGTTAGTCAGAAAGCACAGGAATCCGTGTGTACTGAGGACATGAGAAAGTCAAGTTGTGTAGAATCTTATGATGACCAGCACAGGATGTCATTGCATCTACATGGAGCAGATTGTGATCCTAAAACACAGAATGAAATGAATATATGTGAAGAAGAATTTATAGAGTATAAAAACAGGGATGCCATTTCGGCATTTATGCCTTTGTTCTCTGAGGAAGAAAGCGGTGATGGAAGCAAGCACGATAAAAGTTTAACAGATCATATCTCAGGTATGTGAATTTTTTTCCGTTTTACTTTTTTTTTTTTTTTTTTTTTTTTTAGACAGGGTCTTGCTCTCACCTAGGCTGGAGTGTAGTGGTGTGATCTTGGCTCACTGCAGCCTCTGCCTCCTGGGCTCTAGTGATTTTCCCACCTCAGCCTCCCGAGTAGCTGGGACTACAGGTGTGTGCCACCACACCCAGCTAATTTTTCTATTTTTTGTAGAGACAGGGTTTTGTCATGTTATCCAGGTTGGTCTCAAACTCCTGGGCTCAAGCAATCCTCCTGCCTCAGCCTCCCAAAGTGTCCTTTTACTTTTAAGTTTAACATAGTGACTTTCCAGAGTTGTTATTTGTTTTAAAGAAAAGAGAATAATTCTTATATGGATTTCTAAAAAATAATTTTTTGTAAGAGAGATTAAAAACCTGGAAAGTGAATCAGATTGGATTTTATGAAGGGAATTTTAAACTTGGGGAAAATATATTGTGAAATCAGTGCAAAATATGTGCTGGAAGAAACACTGAAATACTAGTTCTGTGTTTAAAAATTGAATGCTTGAAATCTATTAGTCTCCAAAAGGTAATCACATTTAAAATGTAATCACATTTATAATCAAGAGGGCATGTGTTGGTAAGTTTTATAAAACATGATATTCCCTTGCCAAATTTATAGCACTATTATAGGCATGAATTTACACTAAGGATTATTTTAACAGGGTCTTTTAGACTTAGCTGTATCATGCATTGATCTTGCAATTCATTAGAAACCCTTAAAGAAAAAAAATAGATTTAGGTAGCCTATATTAATCAAAAAATTTTTCATGTGTAAATCTTGGAGAAACTTATTATATTAACTTTTTTATAAATTATTTTTACTACTGTTTGCTACTTAAAAAGAATGGTTAAATGGCTAACTTTTAGCTTTTTATAATCAATGCTATACTTTTTAAATGTCAATTTTTATATTATTAAATTTGAACCATTGTAAAAATAAGGAAAATAATGGAATAGTGAGAATGAAAATCAACAAGAAGTGATCAATGTTAACACCATGATGTATTTTCTTTTTGTTGTCTTTTACCATCTTTGTGTATGTCTACTACATAGTTTTAAAAACAATTTAGATCATACTATCATACAGTATTGAATCCTGCATTTTAGTCCCTTAAAAATGCTTTCAGAATATTTTAATTGCATAGTATGCCATCCTGTGGGTACACATAAGTTATTTAAGTATTACTCTTGCATTAGATATTTATTCCTCATTGTCATATTTAATAATAGTAAGTATTAACTCTGTGATAAGAATGTCTGCTTATTTGTAACATGCGCTTTCTTATAGAAATGGCTGTTGTAAGTATAAAAAACACCACTTGTCTTAATAGTACCATATTTTATTAGCGATTTTCACTGTTAGAAATCAGATTCACATCTTTATGATGGTGATTTTTTGTTTGGTTTGTTGGTTTAGAAAAGCAGTAAGAGATTTTATGGGGGAGGGGCACTGGAAGAATTTTAAATAAAATTGAGGGAGACAGTCATACCAATGTACTAATTACATGATATCGATGATATAGAAATAATGCAGATTAGGAAAATGCTTTGCTTGTGTATGTTACATTAAGGAATTAAGAGATATGCATTGAGTCGTACTCAATTCAATTTGGCAGCTCAACCACAGAACACCTACACTCTGAAAGCCTTTACTGTTGGATCTAAATGTGTTGTGTGGTCAAGTCTAAGAAACACATGGTCTAAATGTGAGATTTTAGAAACAGCTGAAGAAGGAACAAGGGTAAGTGATGTTTAAGTACTTTATCTCCAAATGTATTTGCAGACTATTAAGGAAAATTCACCAGACTCTGTCAGACTAGAGAATGCAATTGAACAAATGTTTACCTGCTTGTTCCCCCTGATAACCTGATGTAATGCACAAATATTTTAAATCTCCATATATAAGAATCGTAGCAAGAAATCATCCTAGGCTGTATCATCTATCTCCCTTACTCTTTCTAAATTCTATTAATCACCTAGTTCCACACTTTACACATCTTATTTCTTAGTTGGAATTTTTTATATCTAATGCCACTACCTTAGTTGAGTCATTTCACAACTACATTACTCTAATAACCTTCTATTTTGTTTGCTTCTTCTAGCCTTCCTTAAATTGTCCACGGTGTCAGGGTGAAGTTTGTAAAATGCAAATTTGATTACATCATTATTGTGTAAAACTTATTAGGGAGCCTGTTGATTGTGTTTCTCCCGTGATTTGAAAACCACCTGTTCGAGAATTACCTGATATATATATATATATTTTGAGACAGGGTCTCACTCTGTCACCCAGGCTGGAGTGCAGTGGCGCGATCTTGGCTCACTGCAAGCTCCGCCTCCCAGGTTCACGCCATTCTCCTGCCTCAGCCTCCCAAGTAGCTGGGACTACAGGCGCCCGCCACGGCGCCCGGCTAATTTTTTGTATTTTTAGTAGAGATGGGATTTCACCTTGTTAGCCAGGATGGTCTCGATCTCCTGACCTCGTGATCCGCCCACCTCGGCCTCCCAAAGTGCTGGGATTACAGGCGTGAGCCACTGTGCCCGGCTATTTTTTAAATTGTATTATAGATTCCTACGCCTTGGCCTGGCCTACTAATTCGGAATTTCTGGGGTTAGGATTCCAGAATGTGCATTCATATTCCATTAAAATTGGAGAGCCCCGGGCCTGGAACATAAAAGTCAAGCTCATTAACATGGCATAGGAAATCCTCTAGGGTTAAGTGTTTATGTACTCTCTTTGGCCCTAATTCTTTATATTTTGTACTTTATATTAGATGGACATCAAAATTCTTGACTTCTCTTATACTATCTGCTTGATGTTTCGATATATTTAATATTGCAGTTCTATTTTACCTATATTCCATCCTGTTACCAAACTGGTTAATTCCAATTTACTTACCCGTTGCCTCTACCAGGGAGCATTCACTGATGTTATTTTCTAAATTTATCCTTGTCCTCAACCTTCCCCCATCCCAAAAAAAGCCTTATTTCTGTATTACAATCCTATACCTCCTACTACAGAAGTCTGAACGTCCTATGGTGTATTGTAATTGTCTGCTTAGAGGTCTTTTCTCCACTAGATTTTGAACTATTTGATGTTGAAATTTTATCCATCTTTCATTACCAGTCATAGATACTCTATATATGTCTGGGAAACTGAAGTAGCATGGAGTTTGAAACATAAGGTTGAAGCTCAATAAATTCATTTTCATTGTCTTTTAAAGTATTTCATTTTAGGGCCAGGTGCAGTGGCTCATGCCTGTAATCCCAGCACTTTGGGAGGCCAAGGCAGGTGGATCGCTTGAGCCAAGGAGTTTGAGACCAGACTGGGCAGCATAGTGAAACCCTGTCTTTACCCAAAATACAAAAAATTAGCTGGGCGTGGTGGTGTGCGCCTGTAGTCTCAGTTATTCAGGAGGCTGAGATGGGCAGATTGCCTGAGCCCAGGAAGTCAAGGTCACAGTGAGCTCTGATCCTGCCACTGCCCTCCAGCCTGGGCGATAGAGCAAGACCCTATCTCAAAATAATAATAATAATAATAATGATAGTATTTCATTTTTAAAATAATTGCTCTGGTACATAAATCAGTTATTTTTTTGAATTGGACACTTAAAAAAATTTGTTTTCTGCTGTAGGTTTTGAACCTTTCAAATGGTATGGAGGAGATAGTGAACCCTGAGAATGTCTGGAATGCCATACCCAAATTGGATAAGAGTCCACCTGAGGTATGGAATTCTATAAATAGTAATTAGTGAGAGCATTGTTCTTCATTTTGAAAGGTGATTTAACAAACTATTTCCTAAGTCCTTGTGTTTGGAAAAATGGGAGAAAAATCCTGTGACAATAGTTAAAAACAGCAATAACATCAATGATTTTAGTCCTTATGCCAAGTGTTCTTCTGAGAAAACGAGTTATTAATGTTTTACTCCTGGATTAGAAAATGTTTTGGTCTTCATGACTCTAATAAAATACATATTAGATGCAGAAAACCTGAGAAATATAACAATATTAAAAATGAGAAAGTAACAATCACCGATAATGTACCCATCCAGAGACAAATAGGCTGACCAGTTTGGTTTTCTTTTATAATTTTTCTGTTTATATGTAATATAAGTATTTCATCTACATGTTTTAGACACAATTGATTTCATCCTATGTATAGTTTTATATTCGGTTTTTCTTCATTTAAGACTATATGGTGGGCAATTTGCCATGACATTATGATGTGTCTGGGCATTTGAGTTTATCCTGTTTGGGATTGGTTGGACTTCTTGAACTTCTCACTTCACAATCTTTGTCTGATAGTTTTAATATCTGGTCATCTTGGGGTTTGTAGCTGTTGATTTTCTTTTCCCTAGAGAAATGGTCAGCTTTTCTTGGTTCTTTGTATGTTGAGTAATTTTGGATTATATCCTGAACATTTTGCATATTATGTTTTAAGACTTTGGGTCCTGTTAAAATCTGGAGAATGTTGAAGTTTTTGTTATAGCAGATGATCAGCTGGTTTCAATTCATACTACATGTTCTGTTTCTCCTTCTGTGGTTGGTGATTGTCCTGTCGGTTTAGTTTTCAAAGCCTTTGTTGTTCAGGTCTTCCCGGTACATAAGCCACCCAGGGTAGTCAGGGACTTTGGTCAGTGGTTTATATAGTAGTTAAGTGTCAAAGACTTTGCTGTGCTTATTTGGCTCTGTTCTGCATGTGCATAGCTCAGGGGCAATCCTGAGACTTACAGTTCACATGTAGCATTAGGAGTTAAACATTTTCAACTCCTTTCCTCTCTGAGATGTCCTCCACATTTTCTGGCTCCCAGGATCCTCTTTTATCCAGCCTCCAATGGCCCCTTTTTCTGGTCACCTAGCCAGACAGTATTTTTCTCTCAGCCTCTGCTCCACTACACAGTTCTGTTTGCCCGTAAGAGTGAAGCAGATAAAGAGATAACAAAAACAATCTCCTATTACTACTCTTCAGATGACAGAAAGCTCTTTTCCTGGTTCCACTGGCTAGAGAGATGGGTCATCTCTCACATTTGTAGGTGCCTATGTTGCCATAGCTGTCACCAGGCAGTAACTGGGGTTAGCCACGCTCGGGGCAGGGCCAGAAGAAAAATAGAAATAAACATAACACCACAATACAGCAAAGAGATTTCCTACCTATTTCTTACTCTCTAGCATTCAGGGTTCCTTTATCCCTAGTCCACCGGCTATAAATAAGAAATTTCTCTCAGATTTTTGCTGTCTACCCTAGCTGGGCAGTTTTGATTTGGCCCACCCTCAGATCAAAATCAGGAGACAAAGAAGTAAAAAAAAGAAAAGAAAAGGCCTATGAAACTCACTCCTGTTGTGAGTCATTATTCACGTTTTTACTTTAATTCTTAATTTACCTATTTCTGTTCACTTTTGAGTCTTTGAGTAGTTGCTTTTTATATTCTGTCTAGAATTTTTTATTGTAATCAGCGAAAGAGGTTATAGTCAGCTTATTCCATCTTGGCTGCACCCAGAAGGCCATAAACAATATTTAATAGCTAAATAATGCTGCATGACACTAGTGAGCCATAATGTATTAAACCATTTCCCATAGTGTTGGATATTTAGGTCATTTGAAATTTTTACTATTAAAAATCAATGACTGTCTCTCTTTATGTTAATTACTTTTTTGCTTAGGTCAAAAATATCAGGCTACTACACTTTTTGCATCAGTATTTACTAAAACTTTTTACATTTGGGTTGTCTCCATCCATTAATTGTGAAGAATCCACAGCCAAATGCATACATATGTACATACAAGATTCAGTTTGGATAAAGTTCTCTATGCCTGCTACATAGAAAAGAACTATTTAAAGTAGACATAAAATTATATATCTAGATAAGTAAATAGATAACTACCTCTGGCTTTGACTAGGCCAGTTAGCAGACATATAGAAACTACTTATGAGTAAGGCTCTAAAAATTTTGATTTGGTTACTAATGAGATTTAAATATCCTTCCCTCAAATTTGAGGAAGCTCTTAAATCTGGATACCTGTCTACAAATGAGCTAGCTGTCCTTACAAAGTGAGTATTGTATTATGCATGACTTTTTTTAATGATACATCAAGTCACTATGATCTAGAAATCTAATTACTTTTTTAAAAAAAATGGTTTATTATCTGAGTTAATTTATTTTACCATAAGAGTATTTTGTTAATTAGTTACTGTATCACATAATGCATGCACATGATGCTATTGGTTGTTAAAAGGAATATAGGAGAAATATTTCCCTTTTCATTGTCCTTAATAAAGCATCTGTGGCTCTACGTGGATACTGTGTTTGAATAACAGCCCCTTGAACAATGATGTCCCTCCCTCCTTCACCAATTACCAGAGTTGTTGGGGGTTTCGGAGCTAAACATTGGAAAAGGGTACTTTACTCCCTGTGTAGAGTGCTTCAGGGATATGTTCTAGAGAAATGAGCATTTGAAGAATAGAAAATGTACTTGACGTGATTCCTTATTATAAAATCAAATTGTCATAATTTTGATAGAAATACATTTTGTTGTTTACATCTTTTCTGGCTTATCTGTGGTTCCATTTCTGATTTGAATTATTTTGTACTCATGATAAAGAATCAATAGCAATTCAAAGATTCCTTTTGTTAGGCTGTATCCCGAAGAGTAGGGAAAGATCTTTACTTCATGTCAGTGGGTGATACCACAATTAAAGGTAACTTGTGTTTTTAAAACAAAATAATTTTATCATCCAGAATTACAATTTCTTAAAAATATTGTTATGCTGAATCCCTCAAACAAAAATGGTTTATCAATTTCTTTGGACACAGGTAGCAGGGAAGAAAAACCACTTTAGGTAAAAAAATTTAAATATACTTATGGAGATAAGTAACCAAGATGAGGATTTCTTGAAATATAGGAAATTTATTAATTGAATTAATCTTGAAAGTTAAATTACGAATGTGATAAATTCACATTTTAAAGAATTTTCTCTGTTAATTAGCTCATATGTTCAAATGATCTTTGTTAAATAATCTCTTGGAATTTCTGAATCTTTAGTTTATATAAGATTCAATTATTGGCTAGTTCTTGGTATTGCACATTCTTGTTCATAAATAATGCAGTGGTTCTTAGAATTGAGGCACACTGAGAATAAAATCAGATAATGGTAACTTTAATATCATGTGAAAAATATATACTAATCAAAAAGGACAAAGAACTAATTGATTATCAGCCTTGTTCACACCATTCTCTAGCAAAATATAAAATATGCCAATTTCATAATTTTTAGAGAAACTTGATTTGATGGTACAGTGTGAGAACCAAAATATTAATAATAAAATAAAACATTATTTCTATAGAAATAATGCCCTATAGTAATTAGAATACTCATCTGTTCCCCTCCCTTTTAGAAAACATTACATTTGTCATGGTAACACCCATGGAAATAAATTTTTTGTGTGTATGTTTCTTTCTCAGTTTGAAGTTTGTCTCTTTTTGTTTCAGAAAAGGGGTTTAGAGGTGGTGGAGATTTAACTGTGGATCTATAGCTGTGGCCAATCAGTCAGAAGCTGCCCTCGAACAAGTGGCATCTTACCCAGACCAACAGAGTATTTGAGAAAATTGAAAACATGTAACCACAAGAAGTCATTTTCAAAAACTTTTATATAGGTGGAAAAAAATTAGGTCTCAGGTTGACGGTGGAGTGTGTTTATAGTGATCCTGTTATATATACGGATCTGGGATCTTTCGTCTTGATTGTCTTAGGTTTCTAATTAGTTGGGAGGATTTATTTTGCTAAACAGTTTACTAACACATTACATTTCAAAAAACTGTTTTGGTACCTTTCAAATATAGTGTTTAAATTAAAATAGAAAAATAAGGGCTCATGACAAATACATTATTTGATTCTACTTAGGATAGCTTTTTAGCAGGATCTCCTTCAGAAATTTTGTCTTGATTTTGAATCTTTGCCTGTTTGTCTAAACATTTGACTAACATTCTGTTTGAATTTGGAAGTATTCTATTGCAAGATTTGAATAAAGTTTATCCTTAAATAAAGTTTATCCTTAATATGATGGTGTCATTTTATTAAAAAGGAAATAGAACTCTTTCTTAAATATACTTGGTTCCATCTCTCCTCTGTAATGGAGGGTTGGGGAAAGCATAGTAATATTAAATGTTAGCTCGTATGTATTAGTCACTTAGCTTGTACTTTAAATGCATTTTTTTCACTTTTTTTAAATTTTATTTTATTATTATTATACTTTAAGATTTAGGGTACATGTGCACAATGTGCAGGTTAGTTACATATGTATACATGTGCCATGCTACTGTGCTGCACTCATTAACTCATCATTTAGCATTAGGTATATCTCCTAATGCTATCCCTCCCCCATCCCCCCACCCCACAACAGTCCCCAGAGTGTGATGTTCCCCTTCCTGTGTCCATGTGTTCTCATTGTTCAATTCCCATCTATGAGTGAGAACACGCGGTGTTTGGTTTTTTGTCCTTGTGATAGTTTACTGAGAATGATGATTTCCAATTTCATCCATGTCCCTACAAAGGACATGAACTCATCATTTTTTGTGGCTGCATAGTATCCCATGGTGTATATGATGTGCCACATTTTCTTAATCCAGTCTATCATTGTTGGACATTTGGGTTGGTTCCAAGTCTTTGCTATTGTGAATAGTGCCGCAATAAACATACGTGTGCATGTGTCTTTATAGCAGCATGATTTATAGTCCTTTGGGTATATACCCAGTAATGGGATGGCTGAGTCAAATGGTATTTCTAGTTCTAGATCCCTGAGGAATTGCCATACTGACTTCCACAATGGCTGAACTAGTTTACAGTCCCACCAACAGTGTAAAAGTGTTCGTATTTCTCCACATCCTCCCCAGCACCTGTTGTTTCCTGACTTTTTAATGATTGCCATTCTAACTGGTGTGAGATGGTATCTCACTGTGGTTTTGAGTTGCATTTCTCTGCTGGCCAGTGATGAAGAGCATTTTTTCATGTGTTTTTTGGCTGCATAAATGTCTTCTTTTGAGAAGTGTCTGTTCATGTCCTTTGCCCACTTTTTGATGGGGTTGTTTGTTTTTTTCTTGTAAATTTGTTTGAGTTCATTGTAGATTCTAGATATTAGCCCTTTGTCAGATGAGTAGGTTGCGAAAATTTTCTCCCATTTTGTAGGATGCGTGTTCACTCTGATGATAGTTTCTTTTGCTGTACAGAAGCTCTTCAGTTTAATGAGATCCCATTTGTCAATTTTGGCTTTTATTGCCATTGCTTTTGGTGTTTTAGACATGAAGTCCTTGCCCATGCCTATGTCCTGAATGGTAATGCCTAGGTTTTCTTCTAGGGATTTTATGGTTTTAGGTCTAACGTTTAAGTCTTTAATCCATCTTGAATTAATTTTTGTATAAGGTGTAAGGAAGGGATCCAGTTTCAGCTTTCTCCATATGGCTAGCCAGTTTTCCCAGCACCATTTATTAAATAGGGAATCCTTTCCCCATTGCTTGTTTTTGTCAGGTTTGTCAACGATCAGATAGTTGTGGATATGCGGCATTATTTCTGAGGGCTCTGTTCTGTTCCATTGATCTATATCTCTGTTTTGGTACCAGTACCATGCTGTTTTGGTTACTGTAGCCTTGTAGTATAGTTTGAAGTCAGGTAGTGTGATACCTCAGGCTTTGTTCTTTTGGCTTAGGATTGACTTGGCAATGTGGGCTCTTTTTTGGTTCCATATGAACTTTAAAGTAGTTTTGTCCAATTCTGTGAAGAAAGTCATTGGTAGCTTGATGGGGATGGCATTGAATCTATAAATTACCTTGGGCAGTATGGCCATTTTCATGATATTGATTCTTCCTACCCATGAGCATGGAATGTTCTTCCATTTGTTTGTATCCTCTTTTATTTCATTGAGCAGTGGTTTGTAGTTCTCCTTGAAGAGGTCCTTCACATCCCTTGTAAGTTGGATTCCTAGGTATTTTATTCTCTTTGAAGCAATTGTGAATGGGAGCTCACTCATGATTTGGCTCTCTGTTTGTCTGTTATTGGTGTATAAGAATGCTTGTGATTTTTTTTTTTCTTTTTTTTTTTTTTCAGTTTTACATACAATAGGATTTTTTTTTTTCTTTTATTATTATTATTATTATACTTTAGGTTTTATGGTACATGTGCACAATGTGCAGGTAAGTTACATATGTATACATGTGCCATGCTGGTGCGCTGCACCCACCAACTCGTCATCTAGCATTAGGTATATCTCCCAGTGCTATCCCTCCCCCCTCCCCCCACCCCACAACAGTCCCCAGAGTGTGATGTTCCCCTTCCTGTGTCCATGTGTTCTCATTGTTCAATTCCCACCTATGAGTGAGAATATGCGGTGTTTGGTTTTTTGTTCTTGCGATAGTTTACTGAGAATGATGATTTCCAATTTCATCCATGTCCCTACAAAGGACGTGAACTCATCATTTTTTATGGCTGCATAGTATTCCATGGTGTATATGTGCCACATTTTCTTAATCCAGTCTATCATTGTTGGACATTTGGGTTGGTTCCAAGTCTTTGCTATTGTGAATAATGCCGCAATAAACATACGTGTGCATGTGTCTTTATAGCAGCATGATTTATAGTCCTTTGGGTATATACCCAGTAATGGGATGGCTGGGTCGAATGGAATTTCTAGTTCTAGATCCCTGAGGAATCGCCACACTGACTTCCACAAGGGTTGAACTAGTTTACAGTCCCACCAACAGTGTAAAAGTGTTCCTATTTCTCCACATCCTCTCCAGCACCTGTTGTTTCCTGACTTTTTAATGATTGCCATTCTAACTGGTGTGAGATGGTATCTCATTGTGGTTTTGATTTGCATTTCTCTGATGGCCAGTGATGGTGAGCATTTTTTCATGTGTTTTTTGGCTGCATAAATGTCTTCTTTTGAGAAGTGTCTGTTCATGTCCTTCGCCCACTTTTTGATGGGGTTGTTTGTTTTTTTCTTGTAAATTTGTTGGAGTTCATTGTAGATTCTGGATATTAGCCCTTTGTCAGATGAGTAGGTTGCGAAAATTTTCTCCCATTTTGTAGGTTGCCTGTTCACTCTGATGGTAGTTTCTTTTGCTGTGCAGAAGCTCTTGAGTTTAATTAGATCCCATTTGTCAATTTTGGCTTTTGTGGCCATTGCTTTTGCTGTTTTAGACATGAAGTCCTTGCCCATGCCTATGTCCTGAATGGTAATGCCTAGGTTTTCTTCTAGGGTTTTTATGGTTTTAGGTCTAACATTTAAGTCTTTAATCCATCTTGAATTGATTTTTGTATAAGGTGTAAGGAAGGGATCCAGTTTCAGCTTTCTGCATATGGCTAGCCAGTTTTCCCAGCACCATTTATTAAATAGGGAATCCTTTCCCCATTTCTTGTTTTTGTCAGATTTGTCAAAGATCAGATACTTGTAGATATGTGGCATTATTTCTGACGGCTCTGTTCTGTTCCATTGATCTATATCTCTGTTTTGGTACCAGTACCACGCTGTTTTGGTTACTGTAGCCTTGTAGTATAGTTTGAAGTCAGGTAGTGTGATGCCTCCAGCTTTGTTCTTTTGGCTTAGGATTGACTTGGCGATGCAGGCTCTTTTTTGGTTCCATATGAACTTTAAAGTAGTTTTTTCCAATTCTGTGAAGAAAGTCATTGGTAGCTTGATGGGGATGGCATTGAATCTGTAAATTACCTTGGGAAGGATGGCCATTTTCATGATATTGATTCTTCCTACCCATGAGCATGGAATGTTCTTCCATTTGTTTGTATCCTCTTTTATTTCATTGAGCAGTGGTTTGTAGTTCTCCTTGAAGAGGTCTTTCACATCCCTTGTAAGTTGGATTCCTAGGTATTTGATTCTCTTTGAAGCAATTGTGAATGGGAGTTCACTCATGATTTGGCTCTCTGTTTGTCTGTTATTGATGTATAAGAATGCTTGTGATTTTTGTACATTGATTTTGTATCCTGAGACTTTGCTGAAGTTGCTTATCAGCTTAAGGAGATTTTGGGCTGAGACAATGGAGTTTTCTAGATATACAATCATGTCATCTGCAAACAGGGACAATTTGACTTCCTCTTTTCCTAAGTGAATACCCTTTATTTCCTTCTCCTGCCTAATTGCCCTGGCCAGAACGTCCAACACTATGTTGAATAGGAGTGGTGAGAGAGGGCATCCCTGTCTTGTGCCAGTTTTCAAAGGGAATGCTTCCAGTTTTTGCCCATTCAGTATGATATTGGCTGTGGGTTTGTCATAGATAGCTCTTATTATTTTGAGATATGTCCCATTAATGCCTAATTTATTGAGAATTTTTAGTGTGAAGCGTTGTTGAATTTTGTCAAAGGCCTTTTCTGCATCTATTGAGATAATCATGTGGTTTTTGTCTTTGGTTCTGTTTATATGCTGGATTACATTTATTGATTTGCGTATATTGAAGCAGCCTTGCATCCCAGGGATGAAGCCCACTTGATCATGGTGGATAAGCTTTTGATGTGCTGCTGGATTCAGTTTGCCAGTATTTTATTGAGGATTTTTGCATCAATGTTCATCAAGGATATTCGTCTAAAATTCTCTTTTTTGGTTGTGTCTCTGCCTGGCTTTGGTATCAGGATGATGCTGGCCTCATAAAATGAGTTAGGGAGGATTCCCTCTTTTTCTATTGATTGGAATAGTTTCAGAAGGAATGGTACCAGTTCCTCCTTGTACCTCTGGTAGAATTCAGCTGTGAATCCATCTGGTCCTGGACTCTTTGGTTGGTAAGCTATTGATTATTGCCACAATTTCAGAGCCTGTTATTGGTCTATTCAGAGATTCAACTTCTTCCTGGTTTAGTCTTGGGAGGGTGTATGTGTCGAGGAATTTATCCATTTCTTCTAGATTTTCTAGTTTATTTGTGTAGAGGTGTTTGTAGTATTCTCTGATGGTAGTTTGTATTTCTGTGGGATCGATGGTGATATCCCCTTTATCATTTTTTATTGCATCTATTTGATTCTTCTCTCTTTTTTTCTTTATTAGTCTTGCTAGTGGTCTATCAATTTTGTTGATCTTTTCAAAAAACCAGCTCCTGGATTCATTAATTTTTTGAAGGGTTTTTTGTGTCTCTATTTCCTTCAGTTCTGCTCTGATTTTAGTTATTTCTTGCCTTCTGCTAGCTTTTGAATGTGTTTGCTCTTGCTTTTCTAGTTCTTTTAATTGTGATGTTAGGGCGTCAATTTTGGATCTTTCCTGCTTTCTCTTGTGGGCATTTAGTGCTATAAATTTCCCTCTACACGCTGCTTTGAATGCGTCCCAGAGATTCTGGTATGTTGTGTCTTTGTTCTCGTTGGTTTCAAAGAACATCTTTATTTCTGCCTTCATTTCATTATGTACCTAGTAGTCATTCAGGAGCAGGTTGTTCAGTTTCCATGTAGTTGAGCAGTTTTGAGTGAGTTTCTTAATCCTGAGTTCTAGTTTGATTGCACTGTGGTCTGAGAGACAGTTTGTTATAATTTCTGTTTTTTTTTTTTGCATTTGCTGAGGAGAGCTTTACTTCCAACTATGTGGTCAGTTTTGGAGTAGGTGTGGTATGGTGCTGAAAAAAATGTGTATTCTGTTGATTTGGGGTGGAGAGTTCTGTAGATGTCTATTAGGTCCGCTTGGTGCAGAGCTGAGTTCAATTCTTGGGTATCCTTGTTAATTTTCTGTCTTGTTGATCTGTCTAATGTTGACAGTGGGGTGTTAAAGTCTCCCATTATTATTGTGTGGGAGTCTAAGTCTCTTTGTAGGTCACTCAGGACTTGCTTTATGAATCTTGGTGCTCCTGTATTGGGTGCATATATATTTAGGATAGTTAGCTCTTCTTGTTGAACTGATCCCTTTACCATTATGTAATGGCCTTCTTTGTCTCTTTTGATCTTTGCTGGTTTAAAGTCTGTTTTATCAGAGACTAGGATTGCAACCCTGCCTTTTATTGTTTTCCATTTGCTTGGTAGATCTTCCTCCATCCTTTTATTTTGAGCCTATGGGTGTCTCTGCACGTGAGATGGGTTTCCTGAATACAACACACGGTTGGGTCTTGACCCTTTATCCAATTTGCCAGTCTGTGTCTTTTAATTGGAGCATTTAGTCCATTTACATTTAAAGTTAATATTGTTATGTGTGAATTTGATCCTGTCATTATGATGTTAGCTGGTTATTTTGCTCGTTAGTTGATGCAGTCTCTTCCTAGACTCGATGATCTTTACAATTTGGCATGATTTCGCGGTGGCTGGTACCGGTTGTTCCTTTCCATGTTTAGCGCTTCCTTCAGGAGCTCTTCTAGGGCAGGCCTGGTGGTGACAAAATCTCTCAGCATTTGCTTGTCTGTAAAGTATTTTATTTCTCCTTCACTTACGAAGCTTAGTTTGGCTGGATGTGAAATTCTGGGTTGAAAATTCTTTTCTTGAAGAATGTTGAATATTGGCCCCCACTCTCTTCTGGCTTGTAGAGTTTCTGCCAAGAGATCCGCTGTTAGTCTGATGGGCTTCCCTTTGTGGGTAACCCTACCTTTCTCTCTGGCTGCCCTTAACATTTTTTCCTTCATTTCAACTTTGGTGAATCTGACAATTATGTGTCTTGGAGTTGCTCTTCTCGAGGAGGAGTATCTTTGTGGCATTCTCTGTATTTCCTGAATCTGAATGTTGGTCTGCCTTGCTAGATTGGGGAAGTTCTCCTGGATAATATCCTGCAGAGTGTTTTCCAACTTGGTTCCATTCTCCCCGTCACTTTCAGGTACACCAATCAGACATGAAAAGATTTGGTCTTTTCACATAGTCCCATATTTCTTGGAGGCTTTGTTCATTTCTTTTTATTCTTTTTTCTCTAAACTTCCCTTCTCCCTTCATTTCATTCATTTCATCTTCCATCGCTGATACCCTTTCTTCCAGTTGATCGCATCGGCTCCTGAGGCTTCTGCATTCTTCACGTAGTTCTTGAGCCTTGGCTTTCAGCTCCATCAGCTCCTTTAAGCACTTCTCTGTATTGGTTATTCTAGTTATACATTCGTCTAAATTTTTTTCAACGTTTTTAACTTCTTTGCCTTTGGTTTGAATTTCCTCCTGTAGCTCGGAGTAGTTTGATCGTCTGAAGCCTTCTTCTCTCAACTCGTCAAAGTCATTCTCTGTCCAGCTTTGTTCCATTGCTGGTGAGGAGCTGCGTTCCTTTGGAGGAGGAGAGGCGCTGTGCTTTTTAGAGTTTCCAGTTTTTCTGCTCTGTTTTTTCCCCATCTTTGTGGTTTTATCTACTTTTGGTCTTTGATGATGGTGATGTACAGATGGGTTTTTGGTGTGGATGTCCTTTCTGTTTCTTAGTTTTCCTTCTAACAGACGGGACCCTCAGCTGCAGGTCTATGGGGGTTTGCTAGAGGTCCACTCCAGACTCTGTTTGCCTGGGTATCTGCAGCGGTGGCTGCAGAACAGCGTATTTTCGTGAACCGGAAATGCTGCTGTCTGATCGTTCCTCTGGAAGTTTTGTCTCAGAGGAATACCCTGCCGTGTGAGGTGTCAGTCTGCCCCTACTGGGGGGTGCCTCCCAGTTAGGCTGCTCAGGGGTCAGGGGTCAGGGACCCACTTGAGGCAGTCTGCCGGTTCTCAGATCTCCAGCTGCGTGCTGGGAGAACCACTGCTCTCTTCAAAGCTGTCAGACAGGGACATTTAAGTCTGCAGAGGTTACTGCTGTCTTTTTGTTTGTCTGTGCCCTGCCCCCAAGAGGTGGAGCCTACAGAGGCAGGCAGGCCTCCTTGAGCTGTGGTGGGCTCCACCCAGTTCGAGCTTCCTGGCTGCTTTGTTTACCTAAGCAAGCCTGGGCAATGGCAGGCGCCCCTCCCCCAGCCTGGCTGCCACCTTGCAGTTTGATCACAGACTGCTGTGCTAGCAATCAGGGAGACTCCGTGGGCGTAGGACCCTCCAATCCAGGTGCAGGATATAATCTCCTGGTACGCCATTTTTTAAGCCCGTCGGAAAAGCACAGTATTAGGGTGGGAGTGACCCAATTTTCCAGGTGCCATCTGTCACCCCTTTCTTTGACTAGGAAAGAGAACTCTCTGACCCCTTGCGCTTCCCGAGTGAGGCAATGCCTCGCCCTGCTTTGTCTTGAGCATGGTGCGCTGCACCCACTGTCCTGTGCCCACTGTCTGGCACTCCCTAGTGAGATGAACCCGGTACCTCAGATGGAAATGCAGAAATTACCCCTCTTCTGCGTCGCTCACGCTGGGAGCTGTAGACCAGAGCTGTTCCTATTCGGCCATCTTAGCTGCCCTCCCCCATTTTTTTCACTTTAGTCATCAACTTTGAAGTGCATATCAATATTATCCATATTTTATAGGTGAGAAAATTGAAGCTTCATAAAGAGGTTAAATAACTTGCCTAAGGTCAGATAGCTAATGAGTCTCAGAGGCTTGATCAAACCCAGACCTACCTAACTTTAAAGCCCTTTTAAACATGATTTTGCAAAGTATAGATCTTAGCTTTTGGAAACAGATTTTAGCTATATGCTGCTTAACAGATATGTGACATGGGGAAATTATGTAATATTTTGAACTTTGATCTTCTCCATCTGTAAAGTAGTGATAATAAAACCTTTCTTGCAGTGTTTTTTAAGATTAGAAATAATTGATATAAAGTCCCTGAAAAGGAGTAGGCATTTGATAAATGTTTCTTTCTTTACACTGAAAAATACTCAGTGTGCACTATGTTAGGTTATTTCTTTTTAACCTTAACTTATTAGATATTGTCAATAGTTATTTTCTCCTTTCAGCATGAGCATGCGCCACCAACAAAAGATTGTAAAAAACAAACAAACAAAAAAGTGTTGAATGGGACATCCATACAGTTGGAATGCTTATTTCTAAAATGAATAGGGAAAAGTTTTGCTAAATGAGACTGGGGTAAAGGTGTATCTCTGTGAAGCATTATCAGACTCTGAAGCCTAATGGAAATAGAATTATGAGCCTTAAAAACTGGTTATAATTTCAGTAAGTAGAAGGGAGAGAGGTTTGCATTAAAAGTAATTGAGGTAGATGAGTATATTACTTATTCCTGGAATAATGAATAGACAAGTTTGGCTTACTCATATAGATAATATAATGTGAATTGCTGGAAGCAAAGCTCAGAGAAGATGCGTTAGGGTCAGATTATAGGAAGCCTTCAATTTCAAGCTGAGTTTAACTCCCTATTTTAAAAAATTTAATCTGAATGGCTATAGAAGTAAAATTTCTCAGAATGAGTGACTTTGCACCTGAAACCACTAAGATAGGACTAGGGTACCAAATGAGTGGTATAAATTTTTATGTCCCTTGGGAAATAAAATCATTTTCCATGATTCCTATATTTATAAGTATATAAATTCTTAAGCTATATTTTTACCTCCATTTAATTGTGTTATTCTGTTTTACTACTACATATAGAATTGAAAACATTAAATAAAATTAATTGGAATATGAAGAAGCTAAATGTAATTCTGAATGTTTTATTATCCTTCACCGCCTTTGTGTGAGTAACTAATTTATTTTAACTGGAATCCCTGCTGTATGCTGTAATACCTATGGAAACTTTCTTTAGTAAGTAGAATGCCTTAAAGAATTAAAGAAAGTGTCAAAAATTACCAATTTTCTCTAATCCACTGCCTTTGCCTCATCTCTAATGTTCTTAACCCTTCTCTACTCCTTTTAGTCATCATTTGAAATTGTGTAGTACCACCAATCCTGTGCTAAAACAATGGCTTTTGCTTGTTCTAATTTTTCTTACCATGACCAAAAGTCAAAGAGAAGTGCTGCCAGATTCTACCTAGAATATCATGTTGCTATAATTAAACTCCACTGCCCATAGTAGATAATAAAAGGCAAGAAATTGTTTTTTACTGTATGTTTAGGGAGTCTTGTATCATTGCAACAGGTTTTCACTGGCATTTTGCCTGTTTTAATCTACTTGTCTGTCAGAGTAATGTAAAAGCAGTTTTTAACTTCAACACTAAAAAGGAATCATCTTTGTAAAATTAAAATTTAGGCTGATATGAATATTGTATACTGTATTCTTTCTTTACATCTAAAGGGAAAAAATTATTAGTCCAAGCTTCAATCACGATTACAGTATAGCCTATATTTTAAAATATGAGTCCTTTGGGAAAACACATTAAAAATCTCTCTCTCTCTCTTTCTCTCTCTCTCACATACACACACATACACACACACACACACACACACACACACACACATACACACATAATTTTAGACAGTTTTGAAACAAGACTTTTGAAAAACCTCTTTTAATCCTAATTGTATTTCTCTATTCCTGAAGAGTTCTGTAACATGATGTGTTGATTGGTTGTGTTAATGTTGGTCCCTGGAATAAGATTCTCATCATCTCCTTCAATCAAGCAGTCCCACTGATCAAAATCTTTATGAAGTCCTATAAAATATAAAGTGTGAATCAACATATTAAACTTTTGAAAGCATTAAACAGTTTGGTGCCCCTGGGTGGCAATAAAGATTTACAAATTACACAAGTTCCATTAGGATGGTAGAGACAATGTGCTCTGTATCAGCTGCCTCATGGCTGTTTTAGCAGCTGAATGCAAACGGGATAGGAGTGAGGCAACCTGCTGTCAGTATCCTCAACATGGAAGTCCACTCTAGGCTTCATACAAAGAATATTAGCTTTAACAGTTGGGTTTGCTTTCTATGGTATAGAGCATGTAAAGCAGCAAAATTGACTTTCTCAAATTTCTGTTTTCAAATTGATATACTGCTTTGTTCCACTGTAAACCAACTGGAAATAGTTTAAATGGTACTAAAGCTGTATTAAGATAGACAGCTTTGTCCTGAGATTCATCTGGTTTAGGTCATGAAAAAATAGTTTCTTACCTAAATGCTTTTGTAAGAATGCTAATGAAGCTTTGTTGCTAAGATCAATAGCTACATCTGAATCTATGTCTCCCTTTAATTTGAGCATGTGTCCAATTATTTTGCCAGTTGCAAAAGTGAAGTCAGCAAAATTCTGGTGGACTGAACCCCTAAAAGAGAACAAGACATTTAAAAGTCACATTGTTTGATAAAATTATTATTTTTTTAGTTAGAGTGTAAGATACTGGTCTTGTTGGTCTGCTTACTGAAAACCAAAGAAGAAATAAAACTTGTAATTTGATCTACTTAGATGTATTTCAAGGGTCACAGGCTGTTTGTTTAGGGATCCCAGAGTATATTCTTCTTCCCTTTAGAAAAACAACTCAAAGAATCTTGTTCTTGCTTGGCATCTTGATTTTAGAAAAAAATGATTCTTGCTTTTTAGTGAATTGGAATACTTCCAATTTGAATACTGGAATGTGTTCTGTGTTGAAGGGTCCCTGAACTCAGAGCCAGAGCCTGCCACCTGCCCTCACCACTGAATGTGGTATGTATTTGATGCTAGTCACTTTAAATTTAAATCACTTTAGATTTAAGCCTTAGAGGAAATAGATTTCAAACAACACCTTTCCCAGTATTAAACTATAAGCACTTTATAAATATCATTTGCACTGCTCTCTAAATTCATCAATAGCCTAACGTCAAGTAGAATGGCCTTTTTTAAGTCCTCATTTTCTACCACCACTGGGACATTTGACACTTGACGGCTTTCTTGCACTTTTTTTCTTTACATTTCCTTAACGTTGCACCTTCCCTTCTGACACTAACCACTCTATGTTCTTCACTGGCTCTTCACCCATTTCCCATTGGCTGAATGTAGGCATTCCTTACGATTCTTTTGGCAGACCAACTCTTTTCTCACTTTGCAATCTCTTCTACTTCAAATGTTTCATCTATGTTATCATGTAAATTATGTAATCATCCAATTTGTGGCCAGACATCTGTGTACAGATTCCCCAGTTCTCAAGCCAAGAAATTGTGAAGTTAAAAGACATCTTCCCAGTCCTGCCCAAAGCTGCTCTGCCTCTTGACTCTGCTGGTTCTTATAAGCAAACCGTCATTCTTTTAGTCATCTAAGCTCAAAACAGGGCCACTTAACTCCCTCTCACTCTTCCCCACATTGTAGTAGGAAACTTGAATGTCAGAAACATAAAGAAGATAAACAGCAGGAATACAAGAGAATTGCAAGCAGAAGCTTGGATGATCTGACTGTGGAGAACTGGCTGGAGGAGGAGAAATGGAAGGAGCGGTATAAATGAAGGAGAAGCAGCAAAGAGGTGGGTCATAGTAGCCAAGGGAGCAGGAGGAGGGGTAGTCAGCAATGTTGAACAGATGCAGAGAGCAAGGTTGAGACTCTGAAGAGGCTGCTTGTGTGGCGTGCAGCAGGCCTTTGTTGTCTTTGTTTTGGCATGCCAGTGGGGGCCCAGGAAACTAGACCACAAGAGTCAAAGAGTGAGTAGAAGTAAGCACATGCAATAACTAATATTGGCTATTCTTTGAACGTTTCTAGCAGAGAAGGGACAAAAGCAAAGGTGAGAGCCTAGTAAGGAAGTAGGGTTGAGGGAAGGTTAGGTGTTCTGTATTATTTCCATTTTAGAATTAGAGAGAGTTGCACATACACATAAGCTAAATGAAGTCCTTGCCTGAAATACCTAAACCCTTCCTTACTATCTAAACTCTCTTGATCTTACAAAATCCAATTTTAGTGTCATCTATGAATCCTTTTCCATTGGAAGAGACCCCTCTATTCTCTGAGCCCATAGTGTTTGTTGCCTATACTCTATATATTTCTTTCCTGCCTCTTCTCTTCTCCTAAATAAACCAGGTTTCAGATAGGAAAGGGGTGAGTTCAGGTCCATCTTTGCTTTGTAATATCTCATTGAGAGTTCAAAACCTTATCAGGAGTTCTTTTTTACCTCCAGGATACAAGAATTGCCAACACTTGATGGTACCCCATTATAGCTTTGGGGAATTTATAAACTCATATTCTTTCTCAACAGGTAAGTATATTGCAGGTCTCAATAGATAATCTGACTTTTTCTTTAAAGAGTTCCTAGCCCAGCCTCATGATGGAATAGTTCCCCCTAGCTCTACCTCCAAAAATCTGTAGGCATATTCTGGTGTTTAGATTAAAGTAGCATGTAGTATAATGCTAATTTTAATTACCACTGATATAGTTTGGATCTGTGTCCCCACCAAATCACATGTCAAATTGGAATCCCCAGTGTCAGAGGTAGGGACTGGTGGGAGGTGATTGGATCATGGGAGCAGTTTCTCATGGTTTCACACCATCCCCCTTGGTGCTGTCATTGTGACAGTGAGTTCTTGTGAGACCTGGTTATTTAAAAGTGTGTAGTACCTTCAGCCATCCCTCTCTTCCTCCTGCTCTGGCCATGTGAAGTGCTCATGCCCCGGTTGCCTTCCACCATAATCGTAAGTTTCCTGAGGCCTCCCCAGAAGCTGAGCAGGTGCCAGCATCATGCTTCCTGTATGGGCTGCAGAACTGTGAGCCAATGAAACCTCTTTTCTTTATAAATTACCCAGTCTCAGATATTTCTATATAGCAACGCAAGAACAGACTAATATAACCAGTATATATACTATATACATTAACATTCCCATTTTAAAAAGAGTAAGACTAAATGTACTTAGAAACTGAGATTATCTAATTCTCTCCTTACTGAAAGTCTAAACAACCAATTCAGCAATTCTGTAATGGTTACCAAATGATATCGATTGATATTTACCCAAGCTTCAAGTTTGTTTCACATAATGAAATAAGTCACTAATACTTACCTGATTGTAATCATCTTTCTTTCTTTATCAGGTGAGTAGCATTTTTTCATTTTTATGATATTAGCAGGATATTGGAAATATTCAGAGTTGATAAAAAAGAGGGGCTGAGGAATTCTGGAATATACTTCATCACCCAGTGGAAACATCCATGCATCCAGGGCAATACCACATCTGTAGATATTTGTTGACAATGATGAAATTAAACTGGTTACATACTAGCCAACATTGAGGACATCCTAATAATGCTAGGATTGGTAGACACGCACCATACCAGTTTATTATGGGTTATCTCATTGGAATAAAGAGGTATTATACTTCAATGTGGGAAAGGGATATGATTAACTTCGTAAAGTAGCAGACCTGGAATTATACATAATCATTTTCTTTATATGCCTTTTAGGAATTGCAACCATTTGAGTGATACATCCTTAAAACTTTTTATTCAAAATAAATTTTAGAATACATAATAATTTCTTCAACACTGTGGAGTATCTGAAAAAGTATAATAAATGCACCTTTGTTTTCAGAGCTTTTATGCACCTTGTAGTGTATTTATTATAGCTTTTTTAGAGTAACAACTGGGCCCATTACTTTATATTTAGAGGCACTTCAGCTGACAAACTATCTGGGGGTTGAAGAAAAACATATTGAGCATATCATTTGAAAATGAAACTAACTTCCTTTTTAAAAGTAAGTTTATCCTATGTTTCCTGATCTTTTGCTAAATGGATGAAAGAAGAGAATTATCTTACACTGAAATGGACTTTTAAGAAATTTGAGGTGAAGTTTCAAAAATGGTCCTGCCCACTCTCTGTATGGTTGGTTCTATGTGATCTCATCAGTCTGGAATGAAGTAGTTTAAGAAAGAAAATGTTCCTGCAAGCTAGAAAACTGGGGTCTTGTCCCAACTCCTATTCAAATAATCGTAATTTTAGATCCAGCTCCATCTTAAAGGTGGAAGGAGGAAAAACCTAATTAAAAAATGTCCTGCCCACTGGAGAAGTCTGGCAATACTGTAAGATGACAATATTATTATCACAATCATTATGTCACAAAAAATTATATAAAGATAAATTTTTATGTGAAAAGTGTTAACCCCTTGGGTAAACAAGAATAATGAGGGAAAACATATGGGAGTAGGGGGAGATTTTAATAGCAGGAGAAGTAGATGTTTTAGCCTAGGAAAATGTATATAGAGTATTTTATGGGGGCAAAAGAATAGCCTTATAAACTCCAAGAGATCCCTTCTTCACTAAGAATTTGAATAAAAAATTGTATCTTACATGAGTTATCACTCTTCCAATAATTTACTATTCTCTTGCTTTACTATCTTATTTTCTTACCTGAATCTCTGATCTTCACTAAGAGTCTGAATAACCGTTGCTCCACCAAAAGAATGTCCAATTACTGCTATTTTTTCCCTATCGATAGAGTCCTATTTGAAAAAGCATGATATAAATTTATAGCTATCTCATGGTGTTAGAAGAAATGATTTTGTCATATAATTGTTCATTTCATGGGGATTAAATACCTTGATTTCTTATCAAATAGAATATACATATACACACATACATTTATACATACCATACACACATATACGTATATACATACACATATAAAACACATTTACCCATATATATAACATATGTAAAGGTTTGAAAGTAAACTTAATGGTCTTTGTAGTCACCCACACTGGAAACTTCAACATCAGTTCTGACTTCTGCCTCTCCTCACCCCATGTTTATTTGTTTGTTCATTCCATGAGTATTTATTGAGTACCTACTCTGTGCCAGGTACATTTCAGTGAGCTTGCAGTCCATCAGGGAAGAAAGTTATACAGAGGCATGATGCAATATAGTACAGTGGTACAAAGGAGCACACATGACAGACAGCGAACCCAGTCCAGAAGTGGGCATTGGGGTCCAAGAAGGCTTCTTAGAGGAGGTGATGCTCAACTGGAGTCTTGAAATTAGGTAGGAGTTAGGCAAGGGGAAGGGTGTGTCAGGCCAAGGGGACAACATGTACAAAGGCAAGGATACAGAAGAGAGTGGCTGCTTGAGGGGTAACAAATTTCTTCATTGTATCTGGAGAACAGACCATCATCTTATTCTCTAGTTCCCCCTAATCCCTGCACTCCACATACCACACACACTTTTGAGTCTTTGCTCATGCTGCCCACTCTGTCTGATATTTCTCCACCGGCTCCCAAACTTGTGTCAAGTTTTCAAGATCAAGCTTAAAAACATGCAGGAGCTGTCCATGAAATAATAATACTTCCACAGGAGTTGAGTTGAACCATATGACATTGCTGTTTTTGTAGATCAAAACTGACTAACTTTTGGCAATTTCATATCTAGTCCAAGATAATGCATTCTTCATTGCCTTTACCTGTACTGCTTTGTGTGTCTATGTGTGTGTGCATTGGGGAGGGTGGTGGTTGCAGCCCTTTATCATGTTGTACCTTGCAATACAGCAGAAAATTAGACGTCAAAAAACAATAAAGAACTGTAGGACAAGAGAAAAATTACTTCTTTTTATAGCTTACCTTCAGTTGTTCCATATCAAACTTTAAATCTAATGCATTCTTCACTGGCTTTCCATGATCAATGTCAAGAATCAGACTGAGAGCTTGGGAACATTCTTTTGCTCTTTGCCGTACCTAATATAATTATTAGAAGAAGCAAATGACAAAGTAAAAAGTTATAACACTTATTTTAAAGTTTAGGTAGAAGCTGTATGTGGGAAAAATTGTTGGTCAGTTATAAACTGGAAATGTGATTATATTACATGCTACCATAATGACACAGGCCCCAGCTTTGCACATAGGTATAGCTTAGTCCAAATCCTGGCTCTGTTGCTTACCTACTATGTGACTTGAGATGATTTACTTAACCTCTCTGAGTTTCCATTGATTGTATAATAATGCCTACCTAAAGGAAATGTGGGTGGACTCAAATGTAATAACACATGTAAAACACCCACTATAAAGAGGAAGCCAATATGCTTCACTTAACTTAACTGCCCTAATAGCTCTGTAAGACAAATAATGTTTTTATTCATTATTTTATAACAAAATTAAGTGGTGGAGCCAGGATTCAAACATAGAAAGTTGGGTTCTAAGGCCCATACTCTTAATTCTATTGTATACTGCCTCTTAGAAAAGTAGTCTTTTTATATTGCCTGTGAGGAAGAATCTATTAATTTATTTTCTAGGACTTTTTAGATTCTAAAATTAGAAGTTTTAATTCAAGGGAATTCTGAATATTCACTGTCATCTCCCAGATTTTTGTATTTGCCTTTGTTTTTACTATGAACTAGATATTCCATTAAGGGAATTTTACTTCTCCAGGAATCTATTGACAGATCTTTTGGGAATGGGAAATAGGAGAGCTAGGAGCATAACTTGCCATGTGTAAAATTAAATTAACAAATGTCATCCTTTTTTACATGCTTTTAGGTCACCAACCACCTCTCCTTTCACTGCAGTGTACCTGCTCATTTCGTATATGTGTCTCCTCCTCTTGTTTCAGGGTTCTAAGGTAGAGCCAAGACTTGTCCCCTATTTCTGAAGCAGATTGGTCCTTGAAATAGTAAGTTGCAGATGCAGATCTATCTCTATAATACAAGCAAAATTATTATTTATGCATGCTCCTTCCCTTCCTCATCTGACCCATGTTTCTCAGTTCCATCCTTGACTCAACTTCCTCTGATCTTTTGACTTCCCTTTCTTCTTCCACTCTATATTTTCTCTTATATTAAAGAAGGCTGTAAAAGAGTTCCAGGAAAAAAACCTTATTGTCTATCGTCAAGTTGCAGGTAAACTCAATCCATTCTATCTTCCTAATTCTTGGAGGCAATGTTAGCCATGTTGAAACTCACTCTCAGGAATCAAATCCTGGCACTGCCACTTACTAGCTATGTGACTTTGGGCAAATTACCCTTTATCACCTCTATATTCCTCTTCCTTAAAACAACAATAATAATAATAATAACCATCTCATAGGATTGTTATGAAGACTGAATGAAATGGTGTATTAAAAACATTTCGCATAGGACATGGCAGGCAATAAACACTCTAGAAATGTTAGGTGCTTTTAAGTCTTTTAAGTTGATAAACTCAATCTCCTTTTTTGCTCATCATGTTACCATACTTGAAAGTTCCATCAACATTTTAAATAAACTTTTATGAAAATTGGAAACATAGTTATGAGCATTGACATTCCCTGTAGTTGGCCAAAGAGCCCAATTATATCAGGTAACATACCTGTGTTCTACAGCAGCAACTATAAACCCATGAGATGCCAGGTCAATGCCAATAGCAGAATAAAGTGTCCTTCAAAACAAAAAGAGGGAAGAATTACAACTACCAGTCATGATTACAAGGCTGAGTTCACTAATAAAACTGGGAACATGGAGGCCATTACACCCCTGTAGTAGTGCCCTGGGGTGGAGTGGAGAGCTATGGTTCTTAAAGGAGGGTGATTTTGTTCCTTAGGGGATATTTGACAATGTCTGGAGGTATTTTCATTATCACAAATGTGGGCGAGGGTATTTCTGGTGTCTAGTCGGTAGAGGGATGCTGTCAAACATCCTACAATGCACAGGGCAACCCTTCACAACAAGAGATTATCTGGTCCAAAATGTCAAGACTACTAAAATTGAGAAAATCCAGGGCAGTGATTACAAATATTGCCTTTGAGAGTTTTGGGTTTTTAATCTCGGCTCTGCCACTTCCCAGCTATATGATTTTAGGTAATTACTGCATTTTTGTCCTCACCTGTAAAATGGGCCTAAGAGTAAAGCATTTGTTTTAGGGTAGTTGTAAGGTTTTGCTAAGATAATGTATATAGGAAAGCAGTACAGTATTGTAGTTACAAGAATGAGACCTGCAGTCTGACCACTGAGTTTGAACCCTGGTTCAACCACTTGTTAGCTGTGTACCTTTAATAAGTCGCAATATTTTCTCTGTCTTGGTTTCTTATCTATAAAATGGTGATACTATAATAGTATGCTACCTCATCAGTGAGGATCAATTGAATTAATACATTTTCAGTACTTATATTAGAAACAGGTAAATACTTAACACATGTTAGCTATTATTTAAATGATTGGACTGGGTGAAATAGTTGAAAAATCATGTGCTAAGCACTGCATTTATGCCCTCTTCCACAGCTTCATTTGCACAACCTTTTCCTCATACCATGCATTCAATAGGAAATGTCCACAGAGAATAAAAAGGAGGTAGCTAGAAACTATGTCTTTATTGCTGAAGATACAGGACTTTTTCAAAGGGGGAAATGATATAGCACAGGGATTAGCAAACTTTTTCTGTTGAAGGCCAGAGAGTAAATATTTCCAGCTTTGTGGGCCATACAATCTTTGTCACCACTACTGAACTCTGCTGTTGTAGGACAAAAGTAGCCATAGACAGTGTACAAAAATGAATGGGTGTGGCTGTGTTCTAATAAAACTTTATAGAAATAGGCAGTGGGCTGGATTTGGCCCTTGGGTTCTAATTTGCCAATCACTAGTGTAGGAGAAATCAAATAGCTAGCTGAACTACATTTACAGTGCTGAAGATAATGCTTTATTGCAAGTGCTACCCAACTTCTTCCCAGCTAAAAGCCATCTCTCTTATTTTCTGAGTTTTACAATCCCCTGAGGTAGAAGAGAGGTGACAGGTGATAAAGTGGTGGAAGAAAGTGAAGAGGGTGGTGGTTGTTATGAAAATGTGCCACTCAGCTATCATGCTACAGACTGCATAGCTTACTAAAGACCCTATCCTGCTCCTGCCCCTCTGGATCCATCACCATGGTCAAGTGGAAGCTAAGCATCCAGTGAGCTGCTCCCAGAGACTTGGCACAGCATGGGTACTAACATTAGCCCATTCCTATGAGATACAGGATTCTTGATAAGCAAATATAGTCAAGCACTCCTTCCATTGGCCTGGCTCAATATTTCTTAGAACCATGCTTCAGTCTGAAGCTCTTCTTATCCAATCCTTCTCCCTTCCCCATCACCTTTTCAGGTGTCCAACCTGTGTCATGGTCCAAAGGTTCTCCCCATTTTTTCCCGCTCCTTCTCTTGCCTTCACAGATATTTCTCTTAATAAATGCCTTTCACAGCTAATCTAAAATTGGTTTCTCAAAAGTTCTAAACTTTACAGAGGATAATTTTAAGAGTGTAAATGTTACAATAATGAAGGACAACTATAAAAAATGCAACACCCTTTCTTCTCTACCAGTGAGCTGGTAGTAGGGAAAAAACTACTTGACCAGACAGGGCTAGGACTGATCAGTAGACCCACAGCCAATTATTGAGGAACCCCAACTCCTCCAGACAAGGGCCTGCATGACATTCCAAACTCTATTTCTTTCTTGAATAAAAAAATTGTCATTTATTCCTGGAAGCTAAAATTGTTCAACCTCTCAAACATTACCTGAATGCCCCAAGACCATGAGAAAAAACAACAAGTGGATATTTTTCACCAGGCCTCAGAGGGGAATTCCAGTTTGCAGGAGTTGTCATTGAACCTAGACAACAATGGAAGGTTATAGTTAAGGTTTTCTCTGAGTGTTGCTAGTGAATTTAATTCATATCTCATTAGCATAAAATGCAGACCCATCTGATTTATATCTACTTTTTTATGGATGAATAGTAGATTCATTAAAAAGACTGCTACTAGATACCCACCAACCAAAGAGCTGAACTGTAAGTTTTTTTTTTTTTTTTTTTTTTGAGATGGAGTTTTGCTCTTGTTGCCCAGGCTGGAGTGCAATGGCACAATCTCGGCTCACTGTAAACCTCTGCCTCCCGGGTTCAAGCGATTCTCCTGCCTCAGCCTCCCGATTAGCTGAGATTACAAGCATGTGCCACCACGCCTGGCTAATTTTGTATTTTTAGTAGAGATGGGGTTTCCCCATGTTGGTCAGGCTGGTCGCGAACTCCTGACCTCAGGTGACCCACCCGCCTCAGCCTCCCAAAGTGCTGGGATTACAGGCGTGAGCCACCGCACCTGGCGTAAGTTCTTTCCTCAGACCATAGGATCATTAACGATGAGTTCTTACTGACAGCTCTGGACTTAAGGTGAGAGATTTTCCTACTTATAGGTGTATTCATAAAGGCTGCTACTTATTGCCATTCCCAGGTTTTGGAAAAATTTTAAAGGGAATGTTCTGAAACCAAACTACCCATAAAACCTTGGATACATTACACTAAGAGCCAGAATCTAAGAAACAGAGACTCTGTTCATTATGATTTGGTCATAATCATGCAGCAAAAGGTAGAGAAACCACTGACTTCATACTGAGTCATGGATGCAGCTCTGCCACTTCCTAGCTATGGATCTTGGGCAAGTTCCTTAAACTTTTTGTACTTCAGATTCCTCTTCTGTAAACTTCAGAAAATGATATCTCTTTCATAGGGTTTTTGTGAGAATTTTATTTAATTAGGTAATATATGTAAAGCACCTATCCATCACATTTTGAGCCCCTTACTAGGGGCTCAAAAAATGGAAATATTGTCTTCTTTCACTTCTCAATTTTTATTGTCACCATTATTATCAGCAATCATTTGTGTTTCATTTTCTCGTCTATAAAATGCAGATGCAGTCATAAAGACTGAATGTGATGATTGCTATGGAAGTGATTTATAAGTTATTTTGCAACATAAATATGCACAGTTATGCTATTTTCATGTCTGTTATAAGTGGTTTTTAAGAAAATTAGAAGCCAATGTTTAAGATGAATCCTAAAATTTGTAGATCGTTTTGAAGGTTAAATGTGAAGACACAATTAACATCAGCCCAACAGTAGTGTCTAGTTAAACAGATAAGGAAGGAAAAGTCTATATTAGTAGAATGTAGACAGTAAGTAAAGAATGCACATCAGATTGTCTTAGTGATAGGGGTAGGTGATGGGAATGAGAGTAGAGTCTCTTCATGTATGACAAGAAAGGCATTAGCTTTGACTCCTTTGTTTTGGATCTGGAGAGTTTGATGGCTTCTACTTTCTTTCTCTTTTTGTCTAACTTTAGCACAGAGCATGCGGGATAGTGGCCACACCAAATAACCTGCTATTCTCACCGCGGTATTGCCTTCTTCATGGTATGTCAGATGAAAACTAAAGAGCAGCCACAGAAAGATGTCAGAGTCAGTCTGATACTCTTGGCCACTCCCATCCAACTCAGAATGGACAAAATGAGAACCTTGATTCTGTCGTAGTTGCCTGGGCTTTAAAGAAATACTTTCCTTATCATTTTAGGAGCTGTTTGGACTGGAGAAAAATCTAGTTTGGTCTTAACTACTTGAAATTCTTGTTGTTTTCAAGGTTTTCTTATATGCAAGAGCCTACAAAGAAGGATCAACAGAAATCTTACCAAAGAGTAACCTCAAAATGTTGCCCATAAGCCAGTGTGTTCCAAGAAATTTGCTAAGACCCCAAAAATATTCTTTATTTGGGATCCAAAGGGTGTCAAGGCAGTCATCATCTTGGGACGGATAATATAAACGCAAGAAGGTGCCCTGTTAAGAAAGAAATTAATGCACTTTTAGAGAAGTTGTGTCTCAAACATATTCCAGCAGCTATTTTGCATATTTAATTAGTGGGGACCCAAATACCTCTGTGTTCACAAAAAGGTCTAGAGAACTTTTTAGGCTGCTGTGGTGATTGAAGATAGTCATGAAAGAGAAACAGAAAAACAGTATTCTATCTCAGTGAAAGGAAAATATAAGCAGCCTGTCTTCAGGTATTAAGGAAGTGAAAAATAAGGTTTATAGAGAAATTAATCAGACAATAGCAAAGAATTGAGGAATGGCCAAACTAGTAAAAGCCTTCATATGAAACAATACAAATTGCAAAATGAGTCATTCTCAGGTGAGGGCAAGGTCACATTTGAACACCTTCTAGTGGTCCATAGCGACAGACAATGTTAGAGTATCAGGATAAGTTGTATAAATCAAAGCATTACCTTATTAGTGTGATCAAACATTAAGTCTGTACAACCAACGGAATAAGGCCCATTTCCCCGGGGGATTTTAGTTTGGCCAAAGCTTGCAGCAGCCATCAGTACTTGTATTTTGTTGACCCATGCTGAAAAACAGGTAAATATTATCTCATTTGTCATCCATTACACATCAGATTTTATTATGCAAAGGAATTCCAATGGAATCAAGTTACTTCCCATAGTTTCTGGCCTTCTTTCTTTCTCAACCTAACAAGTAAAATATGAAATTATTGAGGGTCTGCTCTGTTTGAAACACTGTGTAGGGGTTTTGGAGGGTAAAGAGATGAAAGTAGACATAGCCCTTCTCCCAAGCTGCCTTGGACTGTTACCTCCTAATGTTTGCAGCCTTGCCCTCTCATTCTACTTCTATCCAGAATACATTAAAGATGACTTCACAAATCTGTTTTTCCTAAACATAAACTTTATCTCACATTTCAGATTTGTGCCTACAACTTCTCCTTGAGCATCTCTACCTTATGTCCTTCCCATAAGAATGTCAAAATGAAACTAGTTTCCAAAATGAAACTAAATGACTGTCTTTCAACTCTCCCTTCTCACCTTGCAACCACACAGCCTGCAGCTCAAGAACTCCTCATCTCCTGTACCACAAGCCAGAAACCTGAAAATCATCCTACTCTCCTACCTCTTTCTCACCAACCCCCCTACATTCAACTAAGCCTCTATTTTTTTTTTTTTTTTTTTTGAGACAGAGTCTCACCATGTCTCCAGGCTGTAATGCAGTGGTGCAATCTTGGCTCACTGCAACCTCCGACTCCCTGGTTCAAGCGATTCTCCTGCCTCAGCCTCCTGAGTAGCTGGGATTACAGGCATAGGCATGTGCCACCATGCCCAGCTAATTTTTGTATTTTTAGTAGAGACGGGGTTTCACCATGTTGGCCAGGATGGCCTTGATCTCCTGACCTCGTGATCCGCCCACCTCAGCCTCCCAAAGTGCTGGGATTACAGGCGTGAGCCACCGCGCCCAGCCCCAAGCCTCTATTGCCAACATTAATTTTTAGCTTAGAATGATCTCCACAATATATTGCTGACCCTCTAGCTCAACTTTCTCATTTATGCCCTCACTGTCTCTTGACCAGACTGTTGCTCTCTCTCCTAACTGTTCTACCCACCTTGGATCTTGACCCCTTCAAACGCATCCTTTACATAGCTCCTGGAGGGATTTAAAGCACAAATCACACCAGACAATTCTTAAAATCCTTCAATGGCTCCCTATCAGCAAGTGTTCTTTCCTTGAAGGAGGAATGTATTGTAATTTTTTTGGAAGGCAGTTTGTAGGAGGAATTTAAGTCTACACATGCTTTCCTAAGCAAATACACTGCTACTTGCAAAAATGTGGCCTATCCTTCCAGTGCTCTGGGGTTGAAACATACTGAGGTTCACAGGTGCACAAGTTAAATCCCAAGTTTCTGGGCACTGCAAAGAAACCCTCCACTGGAGGCCCATTGCCTCATACTCTTCTTCTTCCTCTTCCCCTTAAGTTATACCCCTTCCTTGTGCTACAGTACTCCTGAGCAACACACTGGGCTAGTTGCTGCCACTGCACCTTTGTAAATGCTACTACCTATGCTTAAATCCCCTTGGCAAACTCCCATTCAAACTTCAATACCTTGGTCAGATGTCCTGTCTTCTCTGAAGCCTTCCCTGATTTCCCAGACAGACTTAATCATTTCATCCTCAATATTACATAGATTCTATGTGCATGTGTGTATACACACATGTAATCATTCTTCCTATCACATATTAAAATTATGTGTCTGCACGCTACACTAGGCTCTTTCTCCAGAGCCATATCCATGTCTTTGCATCCTCTTAACACAGTGTCTGGCACATAGTCAATGCTCAACAAATACTTGTGAAAATAAGTTTAGTTAACTTGAATGGCCACTGGTCTCTCTTGTTTTCCTTTAAACACTTTATCACATGCAGTATTTTACTCACCCACTCCTAAAACTACTTTTCTCTCTCTGGTGCAATCCTTCCACATACCAGCAGCTTCATCTGTTCTCATTTCTAAACCTCAATCAAATCCATATTTAATTATAAGATGTTGAATCCAAATATCAGTGTATTCAGACTCTCACTTTTCTTGACATATTTAGCTTGTCCACCCATTCCTTCCATTGGATGGTGGGAGTTGATTACTCTCTGCTAGCTAGCTATCAAGAGCTATGTTAGATAAGGCATCTGCATCAATACCATGGAACATTGCCCAGAAAAGTTTTGAGTCATGGGAAGAAACCAATTTACAGCCTCCACACTGGTGACTCATGTGTGAAACACCTGCCCATGATGAAGCCTTTCAGTACATAAGGCTCAGCTACTCGAAGCTGATCCATGGACCAGCATCATTGGCACCACCTGGAGCTTGGAAATGCAGGCTCCTGGACTTCACCACAATTCCACTGAATCAGAAAAGGAGTGCCCATTAAAGTTTAAGAGAGACTGGGCTGAAGTTCCAGACCACCTGCCTGACACACAGGTCAGCAATCCATGGTCAAATGGTAGGAGGTAGTTTCAAGAAAGGCAAGGGGAGAGGGGGTGGAGATGAACAAACCCTGTGAATTGGAGGGACGTGATTCTATTTTAGATTTCAGGTGTACCTCTTACGAGCTATAATCCTCTGGCCTAGGCAATTTGCTCCCCTCTCTGATCCACATTCGTAAAATGACATAAAAGCACTTGACCAGCCCACAGTACAGTTGTAAAGATGAGGTGAGAATGTAGGTCAAGTTCTTAGTACAAAACATGACACATAAGGGGTAGACAACTAATGCTGTTTACTCCTTCCCCAGAGTTCATTTACTTTTGCTAGGTAAATCTGTGCTGAGTCCTTAGGGAAGTTTTAGCAGGTCTAACCTCTCCCCAGGTAGATTCAAACCCCAGAAACTTTTTTTTAAAAAAACTTTACCTGCGAGGTGAACTTTCAGGGTCTATTTTGAATTACAAAAGGCTCTTCTTCCCTTAAAAGAGTATCTACTGAGCCATGCTTCTGGTGTAACAGGGAGATGTGAAGTCCCAAAAAGGAGGACCTTAAGTCAGGGACACCTGCTTCTTCTGTGGTAAGCAGCCTGGTGCTACTGCAACCCCACCCCTAGGCAGGCATGGTGTGCCTGTGCAGGGCTTGCTGCAGGGAGACCTCTGGTTCACACAACTCGCTAAGGAGCCCCAGAGCCACAGCTGCTGTTGGAGACACTACCTCTAGAATTGGAGGCTCAGTTCTGGAGGCATGGGAGGGTTTCACCCAACACAAGCCTCTGCTTGTAAGATCTCAATTCCAAAGGACCGGGGAACATTTTCCAATAAGTTAGGAGTGCCCTGGTTGTCCAACATGTGTTCTCCCTGGGAAGGTTCCTCACTCAGCATTCAGGAGCATTCAGGTCAAGGTGAGGTCTGCCTGTTCCAGGACACCTGACCTCTGAGAAGGCCTCAGGAATCATCAGGCTGACCCAGGTTTTGGTATAGGTCTATGGGGTCCTATGCACCAGTGCCAGGGTGCCTGAGGGTGGCTGTGCAACAGGCTCCATAGCCTACAGCTGACCCGGTTATGGGCCTGGATTTCCCATGCTCTAACCATCTGTCAGGTGTCATCATTAAGAAAGTGGAAGGAGGAGACTCATCAGATCAAATGACCACTCACACAGTTTTGTGGTTCAGAATTTATAAATGTCTCTTCTTAGTTTTCTTCAACTTTATTTTAATAGGAGGATTGGAACCTATGGCATGCTATTAATTTTATTACATATTTTTGGTGGTGTTCATTTGTCAAATATTCCTGATGTTCAGTCTTGGGTTTGGAGATGAACTGTATACATGCTAGGACAATTACACTCTTATATGGCTTTATGTCCTCCATTAGCAAAGAGGATATTTCTAGCCCGTTCTTACAAACCTTTTTACCTGCATAGCCATATTTTCTGCGTATTCATTTAGTAAGAAATTATAAAGAATCACCTATTATTTTAATCTTATTTAATAAACTGTTTCTAATACTTTAAACCAATATATATGCATTCATTTTTTTGTTTGTTTTGAGACAGAGTCTCGCTCTGTAGCCCAGGCTGGAGTGCAGTGGTGCAATCTTGGCTTACTGCAACCTCCTTCTCCTGGGTTCAAGCAATTCTCCTGCCTCAGTCTCCCAAGTAGCTAGGACTTCAGGTGTGCACCACCACACCCAGCTAATTTTATGTATTTTTTTTTTATATATATAGACGGGGTTTCACCATGTTGGCCAGGCTGGTCTCGAACTCCTGACCTCAAGTGATCCACCCACCTCGGCCTCCCAAAGTGCTGGGATTACAGGCACGAGCCACCATGCCCGGCCTGCATTCATTTTTGAACATTTAGAATGGGCATTGCATTGGGCTCAATGCTGGGACTATAAAGATAAAGCAACGTCCCTGTCCTCAAGTTTTTGTCAGTCCAGCGACAGCCTTCCAATGATTTTTAAAGACAAAGGGATTTAAAAAATGTGTTTAAATTTTTACCCTGTACTAATTAAAAGTGAAGGATATAAATGTTTCCTGAATGATGATTTTCTCACCATCTAAGATATTACCTGTTCTCAATCCACGAAAAAGGTAGTAGGAAAAATGAACTTAATGTCATCTAGGATGCAGGACCCTTGAATTTGACTATAAATTTATTGTCTTAGTCACCAGTGTATCGTTGATGACTTAACTGATGCGTTGTAGGATGAATTGACCTGTGAGATATTATTCTATTTCCTATGCAAATGTAGATATAAGATATAAAACCTCTCCTAATGCATTCGTTTTCCTGGTTATGTAGTAGGGCAAAATTTAAGTTACTGAATTATGAAAGCTCTTTTGCAAATGCTATAGTAAGGAGTCACCCATCAAGCTTGAACAATTAGATCCAGAGTGACCCACAACTATCCAGGTGCACAGCTCTGTAGGTATAGTCAGTATGACACCATTCAGAAGCCACCTACACTGCTTTCCATAGGAGACTGGAAAGAGAAGTTTATGCATCACAACCCTCTGGGATGAGCAGTAATTTGCAAAGCTCCAGAAACAATCTTTTTCCAATTAAGGTCCCTCTTAGTGACATTAAATGTAGCCATCTAAAGATGGCTACCCCGTTTTGGCCACTCCTCCTGGGTTAGTCTAAGCCTTCCTCCTCTTTCTTTCCCCACTTACCACAAGGCAAGAAAGAATGAGTGATCACATCCATTCTCACCTGGAACTCCCTAGCACCTACTGGTCCCTACTTCTCTCTATTATCAGGTAGGAAAGATTGTTTCCTTTTGGATCCCAAGACCTGAAATTGTTATCTCACATGACTTTCCACTATTAGCCAGGACTATGCCTGTTGAACAAGACACTTGCTTCTTCTTCACCTCATGGAAGCAGGTTTTGAGGCTGTCTTGGAGTGGACTCCAGATGAGTTGCATTACTATGCTTGTGTGGGCATGCGTTAGGGCAGTCAGAGAGAGAAGGGGTGGCATTAAGGAGGTTCTCCGTGGTGATTGCAAGCTGAGCATCCAGTGTATCTTAAAATGTCCCATCCTGATTCTGTCCTGCAGTCCTGATACTGAAGAACACAAGTGCTTCTTCAATTTCAGTTGAAACAAGGAAAAAGTGAGAACCTCTCCCCTACTCCAGCAGAATACAGGATCTCCATAAGCCTTTAAATAGGACTTGTTTAGATGTGCAGATGTGCAACTTCTTGGGGCCCACTTGAAGTATGGCGACAGATCAGTTGCTCAAGACCTTGAACAAATACACCTCTTACCTGATGATTTCATATGGGCAACAGGATTTATGTATTGCCAGTCAAAAGGATAAACCACAGCGAGGCAGCCGCAGAGGCAGAAAAGCACATGCAATTTGGGTGGCACCATCTTGGGAGCTGAGCAGCAGTTTCAGCTTAGTCACCTTCGAAGCAGATGATTAAAAGAAAAAAAAGTATGCAATGAAGAGGGCTTAAATAAGCTGACAAATCAAGAGAGGCTAAGGTACTAGTAACACTTGGAAAAAATAAAACATGTATTTTCTGTGCTGGGTTTTAGATTGGCACTAGAGTGGTAAAATCCTTGGTAATGTAGCATTACCATTACCTACATTACTAAGGATTACATTGGATTGTAGAGCACAGAAATAATACTTTCAGACAGTTAGATTAAGTTTTTGGTCACTAGTTTTCTAACTTTATAACAGTATGGTCAGCTATAAAAATAGCAAACAAAATATAACAAATATAACAACCATCTATCATCATCATAATAATATCCATGGGTATGTCTAGCACATAGTAAATAGTTCATAAATTTTGGCTATTTTCATCATTTAATTATATAGTGATTATATTTCTGCTGCTGTGGTTGTTTTGGGTGTTAATATGATGTTATATTCTTGGTAATTTCTATAATCCTACTATGATATAAGTTTCCAAAAAGCAGAGGTCAGGTCTTATTTGTTGTCCGAGTGCCTAATAGAGGGCCTGGAAGAAGTAGTATTGCATAGATGCTTGTTGAATCAGTAAATGAAACAACAGAATATGAGATGTGTGGTAATAATAAATTATAATTAGGCTGTATGCTAACATCTTATTAGCAAAAACTATCTTGCATTTATGCATCCATTTTCCCCTCTAAAATTTAGCCCTTCAACTTTTGGGGGGGATAGAAAAGGTCCAAGCCACCACCATCTCTTACCTAAAATTTGCCATCACCTCTAACGGGTCTCCCTGCTTTTGCCCTTGACCCTAAAATCTATCCCCAACACAGCAGCCAGAGTGATTGTGTCACCCTTCTGCACAAAACCCCCAAGTGGTGTCATATGTTACAGGGGAGAAGCCATTCACCCAAAATAGCTTATAAGGATCTACATAACCTTTACTCAACACACTCCCAATCCTTCCACTATCCCCTCTTGGACATCTGCTGCAATCACACTTGCTTCCTTGCCATTCACCAAACATGCCAAGTATTCCACACTCACCTTCCATCCCCACCTTGAGGGCTTTGAATGTGTTCCCTTTTATGGGAATACTCTTTGCTGTGACACCCACATGACTGGTCCTCTCACCTCTGGGTTTTTGCTCCAGTGATACTTTCTCAGTGACACTTTCCCAGTTCAATCTATTTAAAATTGCAATCTAACCTCCTTCTTCACACCAATACATTCCCTATTTCCCTCCCTACTTTATTTTTCTCCAATATTTATCACCAACTAACATACCTTGTATGTTATTTGTTAGTTGTTTATCACCTTCCACTAAAAACTTAGTTCTGTGAGTGTAAGGATTTTTGATGGTTTTTCCCCCTGCTGTATTCCCAAGACCTAGAATAGTGCCTGGTATACAAAGGCACTCAGTAAATGCCTGCTGAGTGAATAAATCTAGCACATCTGGTTACTAATACAAACTGAGCCGAGTTTAATGATCTGGTGTCCCACTGACACTAATGAAGCACTCATTAGTATAGCTATTTTGCGGGAAGATGTAATATAGATGTGTGGCACGGACAATGAGTGCTCCTGAACATCTATGTGCTTCCCTACATTTCTTAGCCACTCCTGTGGTTTGGCTGGGCCCATGGGGCTAATTCCTGAGAAACAAAAATTTGAACAGAAGTGGTCTGCAACAGAGTCACTGTATCTCCCTCATGCCTTCCTTTCCGTGACACAGCAAACTTAGAAATCATGTGCTGATGTAGTGCAGTCTTGAAGTGAAAGACGCCTGGATACCTAGTCACTGAACAGAGAAGAGCCCCTGCCAATTCAAATGACCTTTCACAAATGGGAAATAAACCTTTGCTGTGTTAAGCCACTGAAATTTCCAGGTGAAGCTGTTATTGCCTTAATGCTGTACAGCATGGCCTATCCTGATTATCAGATCTGCAGTCATTCAATCAAAGGGTATTTCTTAAGCAAATACTATATGCCCTCTCCTATGGCAACAACTGTGGTAAGTACCAGAGAATTTGACACAATCCCTACTCTCAGAGAGTTTACAATTGTGTTTCAGAGACAAGACTAGCATATATTAATAATATAATACAGGAAGAAAGCAAATTACAGGGGCATTTTATAATTCTTAAATGATATGGTGCAAGTTCTGAGAGCAACAGGAATGTAGACAGAAAGATTTCAAAGAGATGGGGCTTTCGTGTAAGGGCAGCTCCTTTTGTACAGGCTAGAAAGACCCAGATAGGCAGCTGGTAAATGTGTTGCTGGAGCTCTAAATTTTTTTTTTTTTTTTTTTTTTTGACGGAGTCTCACTCTGTCACCCAGGCTGGAATGCAGTAGTGTGATCTTGGCTCACTGCAACCTCCGCCTCCTGGGTTCAAGCAATTCTCCTGCCTCAGCCTCTCGAGTAGCTGGGACTACAGGTGCCCACCACCATGCCCGGCTAATTTTTGTATTTTTAGTAGAGATGGGGTTTCACCATGTTGGCCAGGATGGTCTCGATCTCCTGACCTCATGATGTGCCCGCCTTGGCCTCCCAAAGTGCTGGGATTACAGGCATGAGCCACCGTGTCCAGCCAAAACTTCTTAAACTACTTGCAGAGGGACTGTATTTCCTTATTCAACATCTTTCTTTTGATCAGAAAAAAAAGGTATATATGTGCAACTCTTTAAGATTATTTATAATTTTGGTTGATTTTATTTGATCTTATTTCAGTATTATATTTAATTTTATTATAAAGTTAATACATGATTTCAAAAATCCAAACATAACAGAAAAAGGTAAATTGAGTTATCTCTTCACAAATAATGACTTGCTAACAGATTTTTTTCCAGAGGCATTTCTAGGCTCGAATACATGCACACTGCAGGGGCCAAGGGGGCCACGGGTGGCATTCCCCTTGGACCTCTGAAAGGTCACTGAAAAATCAACTTGTAAAAGGCAGATTATTTATTTAATGTGTATTCACAAGGAGCCTTCAGAATGAAGACCCAAAGATACAGGGGAAACTGTCTATTTTTATGCATAGGTTCAACAAAGTATGAACAGCTGTGTAGAAATATGACTGGACAATAAGGGTAAGCTCTAATGCTAATAGACTCAGAGGGGCAACCCAGCAAGCCCTGTCTGTTCAGATTCTTCTTGGTCTCTCTGTGCAGCATTCCTTCTTCCAGGGTAAGAGGACCCTTCCCAGAATGAGAGTCTTATAACCTACAATCAGATTAGAGTCCTGCCTTAGGCAGGTGAAAGGAAGGCAGGAAAAGTTCAGAGAGAAAGATTCTGCTTTCTGAGACCTGCTCCTGTGGCCTAAAGCACTCCAATATTATAACAAAAGACTGTAGCAAGGGCGACGGGAGTTATAAGCCAGGAACCATATTAACATGTAATAATCACAATGACCGCAGAGGCTTCTGAATATGAACACACAGGAATAATTCATAAGAAGTCTTTTAACTTTTAAAGTTCTCTTTACACAGATAAGTGCCTTTTTCTCAACCATGGGATATGAGTTAGCTAGAAATATATTTATATTTAAGAACTAGGACCCTGAAAAACCTAATGGTAACTTTAGACATTCTCTTAGAACTAGAGAATCCAACAGGGCTACACTAAAACCCTTTAGACATTCTCTTAGAACTAGAGAATCCAACAGGACTACACTAAAACCCTTGATACAGCCGTCTTCATCATCACATTGTGTGAAAATCTGTTACCATAACCACAATCACTGGTCAATACAAAAACACAAACTTTTTTTTTGGAGATGGAATCTCACTCTGTCACCTAGGAATGCAGCAGCACCACCTCAGCTCACTGCAACCTCCGCCTTCCAGGTTCAAGTGATTCTCCTGCCTCAGCCTTCTGAGTAGCTGGGATTACAGGCACCCACCACAATGCCTGGCTAATTTTTATATTTTTAGTAGAGACAAGGTTTCTCCATGTCTGCCAGGCTGCTCACGAACTCCTGACCTCATGTGATCCGCTCACCTCTACCTCTCAAAGTGCTGGGATTACAGGCATGAGCCATCAACATTCTAAATCAATGGGAATGTTCACTTTAAAAATCAATAATTTTCTTCAAATAGTAAGGCCTGAAAATAATTATCTTCAATTTGGCCCCTTGACCACTAGATAAAATATCATCCTGGCAATCAAGAAGACTTTCAATGAGCACTCAGATAATACATTCCATTTAAATGGATTCCACCTTTCTGCCTCTCTCCTGCAGACTTCATTTCTCCCACTGAAACCACAGTTCCCTACCTGTTCTTCAGATCTCAGTTGCAGTCTCCATACACAACCATAACTGCCACAAATCCTGATTTCCCCTATTTGTCACTGTTAAATTCTCATCAGGCATCATTTCCCTTTTCGAAACAAAAGACAAACCAAAACAATAAATAGAATGTCCAATCTCAAGTTTGAAATCTCTGTGAAAAGCTGACAAATAAACCATCCAAGTAAAACCCAGTCCTGGCAAGAGATTAGGGCAGGTGGGCCTTAGCTCTTGTGTTATTAGTAAAGAGTCAGAAAAGAAAATGCTCATTTGTTAAGTATCAGTACTCTCTTTCCAAATTCTTCCTGATTGACCTTTGGAATGGGGGCATGTGGCAGGTTGAATAATGCACTCCCACCCAAATGTCCATATTCTAAACCCCAGAACATGCGAATATGTTATGTTCCATGGCAAAAAAGAATTAAGATGCAGATGGAATTAATGTTAATCAGTTGACCTTAAAATAGGGAGATTATCATGGATTATCTGACCCAATGTAATCACAAGAGTCGTTAAAAGTATAAGAGGATGGCAGAAGAAGAGGTCTGAATGATGTGATGTGAGAACTGAACCCACCATGGCTGGCTTTGAAAATGAAGGAAGCGGGCAAAGGTAAGGAGACAGATTCTCTCTAGAGCCTCAAGAAAGCAACACAGACTAGCTGACCTCTGAAGGTTCACTGAACCTGTTATTTTAGCCTAGTAAGGCCATGTCAGACTTCTGACTTTCAGAACCATGAGATAATAAATTGTGTTGCTTTAAGTGACTAAATTTGTAGAAAATTTTTATAGCAGCAATAGAAAACTAATATGGAGCATATAAAGTAACTGAATGAGACAAAGAGCAAATAATAGCCCAATTCAGTTTCAACTAAAGTCAAAGAAAGTGGCTTAAATACCTCAAAACTGACCCATTACCAGACCAAATAATTGCTGAAGAAGATAAAATCTTCTTTGGATATTTTACAATAGGATGAAGCCTGGAGAATGCAGCTAGAACATCACCCTACAGAGTGTCTCTCAACTAAGGCATTTTTGCCCCCCAGGAAGACACTTATTAATGTCTGGAGATATTTTTGGTTGCCACAACCAGGAGGGGGCTGCCACTGGCATCTAGTGAGTAGCAGTCAGGGATGCTGTTAAGCATCCTGTAGTGCACAGGACAGCCCTACAACATAGAGGAATCTCAAAATATCAATAATGCTGAGGTTGAGAAACCCTGGTCTAAGAAAACGCTGGGGCAACTTTATCCTTGTTTAATAAGGAAGAAATATTTATTTCATTCTAGGGAGGCAGATGCATGAGATGCAAAACCTGCAAGTAACATATAATTAGTTGATTCTGCTCACAATTTTGGAAATCGGAACTAATCTGCATCCCATGTGCAAAGGTCCAAATGTTTGGTGTTCTATGTGGCTTAAAGGTCATAAAAGGTAAAAGTTGTCTAAGATCAATGGGCAGCTTGCTGCTATACTGAAAGTTCCTGATCTTACTCTCAGACTCAGTCCCCCAGCCTGCCTGCCTAGATAGGCCAACCTGGCACTGTGACCTCAGCTATTATATTCTCTACAGTCTTACAATGAGTTTAAAGCTTCAGAAGAATTTTTTTTTTATTATACTTTAGGTTTTATGGTACATGTGCGCAATGTGCAGGTTAGTTACATATGTATACATGTGCCATGCTGGTGTGCATGCTGGTGCGCTGCACCCAATAACTCGTCATCTAGCATTAGGTATATCTCCCAATGCTATCCCTCCCCCCTCCCCCTACTCCGCAACAGTCCCCGAAGTGTGATGTTCCCCTTCCTGTGTCCATGTGTTCTCATTGTTCAATTCCCACCTATGAGTGAGAATATGCGGTGTTTGGTTTTTTGTTCTTGCGATAGTTTACTGAGAATGATGATTTCCAATTTCATCCATGTCCCTACAAAGGACGTGAACTCATCATTTTTTATGGCTGCATAGTATTCCATGGTGTATATGTGCCACATTTTCTTAATCCAGTCTATCATTGTTGGACATTTGGGTTGGTTCCAAGTCTTTGCTATTGTGAATAATGCCGCAATAAACATACGTGTGCATGTGTCTTTATAGCAGCATGATTTATAGTCCTTTGGGTATATACCCAGTAATGGGATGGCTGGGTCAAATGGAATTTCTAGTTCTAGATCCCTGAGGAATCGCCACATTGACTTCCACAAGGGTTGAACTAGTTTACAGTCCCACCAACAGTGTAAAAGTGTTCCTATTTCTCCACATCCTCCCCAGCACCTGTTGTTTCCTGACTTTTTAATGATTGCCATTCTAACTGGTGTGAGATGGTATCTCATTGTGGTTTTGATTTGCATTTCTCTGATGGCCAGTGATGGTGAGCATTTTTTCATGTGTTTTTTGGCTGCATAAATGTCTTCTTTTGAGAAGTGTCTCTTCATGTCCTTCGCCCACTTTTTGATGGGGTTGTTTGTTTTTTTCTTGTAAATTTGTTGGAGTTCATTGTAGAATCTGGATATTAGCCGTTTGTCAGATGAGTAGGTTGCGAAAATTTTCTCCCATTTTGTAGGTTGCCTGTTCACTCTGATGGTAGTTTCTTTTGCTGTGCAGAAGCTCTTCAGTTTAATGAGATCCCATTTCTCAATTTTGGCTTTTGTTGCCATTGCTTTTGGTGTTTTACACATGAAGTCCTTGCCCATGCCTATGTCCTGAATGGTAATGCCTAGGTTTTCTTCTAGGGTTTTTATGGTTTTAGGTCTAACGTTTAAGTCTTTAATCCATCTTGAATTGATTTTTGTATAAGGTGTAAGGAAGGGATCCAGTTTCAGCTTTCTCCATATGGCTAGCCAGTTTTCCCAGCACCATTTATTAAATAGGGAATCCTTTCCCCATTTCTTGTTTTTCTCAGATTTGTCAAAGATCAGATAGTTGTAGATGTGTGGCATTATTTCTGACGGCTCTGTTCTGTTCCATTGATCTATATCTCTGTTTTGGTACCAGTACCATGCTGTTTTGGTTACTGTAGCCTTGTAGTATAGTTTGAAGTCAGGTAGCGTGATGCCTCCAGCTTTGTTCTTTTGGCTTAGGATTGACTTGGCGATGCGGGCTCTTTTTTGGTTCCATATGAACTTTAAAGTAGTTTTTTCCAATTCTGTGAAGAAAGTCATTGGTAGCTTGATGGGGATGGCATTGAATCTGTAAATTACCTTGGGCAGTATGGCCATTTTCACAATATTGATTCTTCCTACCCAGGAGCATGGAATGTTCTTCCATTTGTTTGTATCCTCTTTTATTTCATTGAGCAGTGGTTTGTAGTTCTCCTTGAAGAGGTCCTTCACATCCCTTGTAAGTTGGATTCCTAGGTATTTTATTCTCTTTGAAGCAATTGTGAATGGGAGTTCACTCATGATTTGGCTCTCTGTTTGTCTGTTATTGGTGTATAGGAATGCTTGTGATTTTTGCACATTGAGTTTGTATCCTGAGACTTTGCTGAAGTTGCTTATCAGCTTAAGGAGATTTTGGGCTGAGACAATGGGGTTTTCTAGATATACAATCATGTCATCTGCAAACAGGGACAATTTGACTTCCTCTTTTCCTAAGTGAATACCCTTTATTTCCTTCTCCTGCCTAATTGCCCTGGCCAGAACTTCCAACACTATGTTGAATAGGAGTGGTGAGAGAGGGCATCCCTGTCTTGTGCCAGTTTTCAAAGGGAATGCTTCCAGTTTTTGCCCATTCAGTATGATATTGGCTGTGGGTTTGTCATAGATAGCTCTTATTATTTTGAGATATGTCCCATCAATACCTAATTTATTGAGAGTTTTTAGCATGAAGGGTTGTTGAATTTTGTCAAAGGCCTTTTCTGCATCTATTGAGATAATCATGTGGTTTTTGTCTTTGGTTCTGTTTATATGCTGGATTACATTTATTGATTTGCATATATTGAAGCAGCCTTGCATCCCAGGGATGAAGCCCACTTGATCATGGTGGATAAGCTTTTTGATGTGCTGCTGGATTCTGTTTGCCAATATTTTATTGAGGATTTTTGCATCAATGTTCATCAAGGATATTGGTCTAAAATTCTCTTTTTTTGTTGTGTCTCTGCCTGGCTTTGGTATCAGGATGATGCTGGCCTCATAAAATGAGTTAGGGAGGATTCCCTCTTTTTCTATTGATTGGAATAGTTTCAGAAGGAATGGTACCAGTTCCTCCTTGTACCTCTGGTAGAATTCGGCTGTGAACCCATCTGGTCCTGGACTTTTTTTGATTATTGCCACAATTTCAGCTACTGTTATTGGTGTATTCAGAGATTCAACTTCTTCCTGGTTTAGTCTTGGGAGGGCGTATGTGTTGAGGAATTTATCCATTTCTTCTAGATTTTATAGTTTATTTGCGTAGAGGTGTTTGTAGTATTCTCTGATGGTAGTTTGTATTTCTGTGGGATCGGTGGTGATATCCCCTTTATCATTTTTTATTGCATCTATTTGATTCTTCTCTCTTTTTTTCTTTATTAATCTTGCTAGCGGTCTATCAATTTTGTTGATCCTTTCAAAAAACCAGCTCCTGGATTCATTTATTTTTTGAAGGGTTTTTTGTGTCTCTATTTCCTTCAGTTCTGCTCTGATTTTAGTTATTTCTTGCCTTCTGCTACCTTTTGAATGTGTTTGCTCTTGCTTTTCTAGTTCTTTTAATTGTGATGTTAGGGCGTCAATTTTGGATCTTTCCTGCTTTCTCTTGTGGGCATTTAGTGCTATAAATTTCCCTCTACACACTGCTTTGAATGCATCCCAGAGATTCTGGTATGTTGTGTCTTGGTTCTCGCTGGTTTCAAAGAACATCTTTATTTCTGCCTTCATTTCATTATGTACCCAGTAGTCATTCAGGAGCAGGTTGTTCAGTTTCCATGTAGTTGAGCGGTTTTGAGTGAGATTCTTAATCCTGAGTTCTAGCTTGATTGCACTGTGATCTGAGAGATAGTTTGTTATAATTTCTGTTCTTTTACATTTACTGAGGAGAGCTTTACTTCCAAGTATGTGGTCAATTTTGGAATAGGTGTGGTGTGGTGCTGAAAAAAATGTATATTCTGTTGATTTGGGGTGGAGAGTTCTGTAGATGTCTATTAGGTCTGCTTGGTGCAGAGCTGAGTTGAATTCCTGGGTATCCTTGTTGACTTTCTGTCTCGTTGATCTGTCTAATGTTGACAGTGGGGTGTTAAAGTCTCCCATTATTAATGTGTGGGAGTCTAAGTCTCTTTGTAGGTCACTCAGGACTTGCTTTATGAATCTGGGTGCTCCTGTATTGGGTGCATATATATTTAGGATAGTTAGCTCTTCTTATTGAATTAATCCCTTTACCATTATGTAATGGCCTTCTTTGTCTCTTTTGATCTTTGTTGGTTTAAAGTCTGTTTTATCAGAGACTAGGATTGCAACCCCTGCCTTTTTTTGTTTTCCATTTGCTTGGTAGATCTTCCTCCATCCTTTTATTTTGAGCCTATGTGTGTCTCTGCACGTGAGATGGGTTTCCTGAATACAGCACACTGATGGGTCTCGAGTCTTTATCCAGTTTGCCAGTCTGTGTCTTTTAATTGGAGCATTTAGTCCATTTACATTTAAAGTTAATATGGTTACGTGCTAATTTGATCCTGTCATTATGATGTTAGCTGGTTATTTTGCTCGTTAGTTGATGCAGTCTCTTCCTAGTCTCGATGGTCTTTACATTTTGGCATGATTTTGCAGTGGCTGGTACCAATTGTGCCTTTCCATGTTTAGCGCTTCCTTCAGGAGCTCTTTTAGGGCAGGCCTGGTGGTGACAAAATCTCTCAGCATTTGCTTGTCTGTAAAGTATTTTATTTCTCCTTCACTTATGAAGCTTAGTTTGGCTGGATATGAAATTCTGGGTTGAAAATTCGTTTCTTGAAGAATGTTGAATGTTGGCCCCCACTCTCTTCTGGCTTGTAGGGTTTCTGCCGAGAGATCTGCTGTTAGTCTGATGGGCTTCCCTTTGAGGGTAACCCGACCTTTCTCTCTGGCTGCCCTTAACATTTTTTCCTTCATTTCAACTTTGGTGAATCTGACAATTATGTGTCTTGGAGTTGCTCTTCTTGAGGAGTATCTTTGTGGCATTCTCTGTATTTCCTGAATTTGAATGTTGGCCTGCCTTGCTAGATTGGGGAAGTTCTCCTGGATAATATCCTGCAGAGTGTTTTCCAACTTGGTTCCATTCTCCCCGTCACTTTCAGGTACACCAATCAGACGTAGATTTGGTCTTTTCACATAGTCCCACATTTCTTGGAGGCTTTGCTCATTTCTTTTTATTCTTTTTTCTCTAAACTTCCCTTCTCACTTCATTTCATTCATTTCATCTTCCATGGCTGACACCCTTTCTTCCATTTGATTGCATCGGCTCCTGAGGCTTCTGCATTCTTCACGTAGTTCTCGAGCCTTGGTTTTCAGCTCCATCAGCTCCTTTAAACACTTCTCTGTATTGGTTATTCTAGTTATACATTCTTCTAAATTTTTTTCAAAGTTTTCAACTTCTTTGCCTTTGGTTTGAATATCCTCCCGTAGCTCGGAGTAATTTGATCGTCTGAAGCCTTCTTCTCTCAGCTCGTCAAAGTCATTCTCCGCCCAGCTTTGTTCCGTTGCTGGTGAGGAGCTGTGTTCCTTTGGAGGAGGAGAGGCACTCTGCTTTTTAGGGTTTCCAGTTTTTCTGCTCTGTTTTTTCCCCATCTTTGTGGTTTTATCTACTTTTGGTCTTTGATGATGGTGATGTACAGATGGGTTTTTGGTGTGGATGTCCTTTCTGTTAGTTTTCCTTCTAACAGACAGGACCCTCAGCTGCAGGTCTGTTGGAGTACCCAGCCGGCCGTGTGAGGTGTCAGTCTGCCCCTGCTGGTGGGTGACTCCCAGTTAGGCTGCTCAGGGGTCGGGGGTCAGGGGTCAGGGACCCACTTGAGGAGGCAGTCTGCCCATTCTCAGATCTCCAGCTGCGTGCTGGGAGAACCACTGCTCTCCTCAAAGCTGTCAGACAGGGACATTTAAGTCTGCAGAGGTTACTGCTGTCTTTTTGTTTGTCTGTGCCCTGCCCCCAGAGGTGGAGCCTACAGAGGCAGGCAGGCCTCCTTGAGCTGTGGTGGGCTCCACCCAGTTCGAGCTTCCGGGCTGCTTTGTTTACCTAAACGAGCCTGGGCAATGGCGGGCGCCCCTCCCCCAGTCTCGCTGCCGCCTTGCTGTTTGATCTCAGACTGCTGTGCTAGCAATCAGGGAGACTCCGTGGGCGTAGGACCCTCTGAGCCAGGTGTGGGCTATAATCTCCTGGGGCACCGTTTCCTAAGCCAGTTGGAAAAGCACAGTATTCGGGTGGGAGTGGCCCGATTTTCCAGGTGCCCTCTGTCACCCCCTGGAAAGGGAACTCCCTGACCCCTTGCGCTTCCCGAGTGAGGCAATGCCTCGCCCCTGCTTCGGCTGGTGCACGGTGCACTCACCCACTGACCTGCGCCCACTGTCTGGCACTCCCTAGTGAGATGAACACGGTACCTCAGATGGAAATGCAGAAATCACCCGTCTTCTGCGTCGCTCACGCTGGGAGCTGCAGACTGGAGCTGTTCCTATTCGGCCATCTTGGCTCCTCGAGCCAGAAGAATGATTTTTCTAGAGTAACTGTGGCTTCTCCTTAAAGGATCAGAGCTCCTTGCATCATGAAAAATCAGAGTCACAATCAACCCCTGCTCTTAACAAATGAAACACAGTGGAAGAATAAGAAACACATATATACACAAATACACACACCCCATGTATGCAATATTACTCACAAGAGTAAGAGTAACTGGATCTGTTGAGTGTTGTATGCATAAATGGCTACATGATGGTTAGGTTAAGGTCATGGGTATACTTCTTGAGAAAACTTACCTATATCAGAATAATAAAGTGGTTTAGAAATCTAGCTCCAGTTTCTGGCTGCCAAGGTTTGAATCTTGAATCTGCTACTTACTAGTTTGGTGACTGCAGTTAAGTTCTTACCTACTTTCTGCTTTTTTCTCCTCATCTGTCAAAGGGGAACCCTGATAATGGGGTTCTTATGGGGATGTGAGCCCTTGGAGAAATGCTATTATTATCCAAAGTTTACCAATTGCTACTCAGCCCCAGGAATCTGTTGTGCAGGTGCAAGCCACAGTGACTGGGGTGTGGAGGAGCCTGGGGCACACCGGAAATGGGATGTACAAGCAACAGGCACAGATCCTCTCCCGCTAAAGGAACTCAGTGTCCATATTCTCCAGGAGGATGCAGTATTAAACTGACATATATGCCCCAATACGGAGGAAAATACTAAAAGAAGCTGGAAAAATGATAATGGAGGCCATAGAGGGAAAGCACTTCTGAGAAGAGCTGTTAGCTCCCTAATACATTCAAATGCACCAGTGCCCATCCCATAGGCAAGATTAGAAATGAAGTGCTATCCCTCAAACTTTACCCACCCACTTATCTGATGTCATATGTACACATCAAAATGAATAAAATATGGTAGAAAAATAAGATAGTGTTTGTACATATAGTTCCCCTTCTAAGCATTTCATATAAATGAACTCATTTAGTCCTCAGAGTTCTTTGACATACAGTTGAGATAATGAAGACAAAGAGGTTAAATAATGTGCCCAAGTTCACAAGGATAGGAAGTAGCTAAACCAGGGTCTGAACCTAGACCCTGACTCTAAAGTAGGAATTCTTAAGCTCAGCACTGCTGACACTAGGGGCTAAGTCTTGGTTGTGGGGGCTGTCCTGTGCATTGCAGGGTGTTTAGCAGCATCCCTGGCCTCTACCCACTAGATGCCAATAGCACACCCCAGTTGTGGCAACTAAATATTATGTCTCCAGACATTGCCAGATGTCCCCTGGAGTGGGGACAGAAATCATCCTCAGCTGAAAACCATTGCTCTCAGGCTGTACATTGAACAGTTCTCCTGCAAACTCTCAGGAACAATCTAACTGGAAAATAAGCCCTGAAAGTAAATTTAAGAACACAATGGATTGGCCAAGAAAAATCTAAAGACATCTTCAGTTGCATGACAAAAGTATAACATCATAGAGAAAGGGAGGCCACCCTCCCACTGCATTCTGCACCAGTTAGACCACATCTTATTGAATTGGTGGGGATTTAAGGATTTTAACAATTAAAGGTTCAGGACAAGGGACAGTAACCCCAAAATAACCAGAATGATGAGGGAATAAGGCAGCAAGTCACATGAGCTGTTGAAGGAATGAGGAATGTTTACTTTTAATGGGAAAAACCCAGGTTGCATGTGACAGCCACAGTCCTGTGCAAAGTTCCTAAGCCTGTTCTATGTGGGCCCAGACTGTACAGCTCCATCAACAGTAGCTTTTCAACAATTAGCATTATCTTCTTTATCAGAGGAGCAGTTAAAGTACAGGTCTGGGGACTACCAGCAGGGGTACTGGAATATAGATTCCTGCATTAGATGAAGGTGAAAGTATAACAGACAGGTTACACTTGATTGCCCTAAAGCTGAAGTTAAAAATCAAAAGTCTACAAGGGCCAGACAGGTAATTTAAATGAATCAAACAGGTTCATGCAATAGAATAAGGACTGGTGTGAACTGTCCTTATTCTATTTGGATGGTGCAAACTGGACCATCCAAAGAAGGCAGCTACCACTCTATTCCAGTTAATTGCTTCCATGTAGGAATGGCAGCTCCATGTCACTAGATCATCTGATTATTTCCAAGAAAAACTGGAAAATTACATTTGTATGTAATATCCACTGATTTTTAAAGGAGCAACTAATTCAACATTTCAAAACATGAGTGAAACAAATAGATTTCTGGCTTCAAGGAGAGATGTAACCTCTCCCTTTAAGATACCCAAACACCCCCACTCTCCAGCCCTAAGAAAAATATGATGGTTGATATGGCAAGAGATAAATCATACAGATCCCAGAATTACTATCACATTTTGTCTGCAATTTGAATCACCAGACTAGCCACTTCAAGCTGAAATTCAGACACACTGACCAATAAATAATTAAGGGGATCTGGCAAGTTAACATGACCTAGGGACTATTAAGTCACGAGCTGACATTTCCGCTGCCCACAATACAAATGAGGAAGGGCTTGTTTTCCTCTAAGCAGGCATATCTTCTTCTAGTAACTTGCACATCAAAGTGAGTCAGGAAAGAGAAATAGAGTTGCCTTATTGTGGCAGTTACTTGTCCTGTCTCTGTGAAGAACATCACTATCCTAGTTGGTAAACAACTTTAAAACTTCCTGACTCTCTAAAACTTAGTGACAAACGAGAGAAAATTCAAGAGCTTCCTCTGAGAGAGAATGCTTCACTAAGGGAAACAACCCTACTCAACTCTGGTCCACAGACTTCTCCAGAAATTCTGCTGCCATATAGATATTTTCAGTTACCTACAAATCTTTGCACTCACAGATGTCTGCATGATCACAGCCAGGACAAAGGCAAATCTGTCCAAAATATTTTTTTCCCATTCCCAGCTTTAATTATTCTATTTTTGAATTTTTATCTGAGCATATTCAACTTTTGAAATTAAGCCAGCTATTATTTTAGCAATAATTTCCCTGCATTTTGTGATGACTTGTTTTTATTGGTAACTCTTAGTTAAGAGTTTCCAATTCTCTGAACAGAGAAAGATACTTTTATGTATAATAAATTAGGTTTACTGAAAAGAATATAATAAGACATCAAATTTATTAAAACAAATTTTAAAATAAAGCACAGGGAATTCAAAGTAATACAATATGAGCAAATAATAATGGTAATAATGTCTTACATTATGCTTCAGGGCATATTCATTTGTTTATTAGTTTTTACAAGTGGACCAGGTATAGCAATCTTATTCCCATTTTGTAGATGGGAAATTCGAGACAGAGAAACATTAACTTCCCACTGTAACTCCAAAAAATAGCTTACGCCCATCTACTGCTACCACCCCCCATCAGTAAACTCGCTTCTGGCCTTCTTCTGTCCCCTCTCCTTCCCCTATAATCCATTCTCCACATAGCAACCAGAGTCATCTCTTTATAATGTAAATCAATTATGTCACATCTCTGCTTCAAACTCTCTTTTGGCTTCTCTCATTGTAAAGAGTAAAATCCAAATGTTTCCCTATCGAGAGACCTGCCCCGATAATCACGTAGGTTCTTTTCTATTTTCCTAAGCATCAGCTGGCTTGAGAAATAAAGAGACAGAGTACAAAAGAGAGAAATTTTAAAGCTGGGCGTCCGGGGGAGACATCACAAGTTGGTAGGATCCGTGATGCCCCACAAGCCACAAAAACCAGCAAGTTTTTATTAGGGATTTTCAAAAGGGGAGGGAGTGTGTGAATAGGTGTGCGTGACAGACATCAAGTACTTAACAGGGTAATAGAGTATCACAAGGCAAGTGGACGCAGGGCGAGATCACAGGACCACAGGACTGAGGCAAAATTAAAATTGCTAATGAAGTTTCGGGCACCATTGTCATTGATAACATCTTATCAGGAGACAGGGTTTTGAGATCAACCGGTCTGACCAAAACTTATTAGGCAGGAATTTCCTCTTCCTAATAAGCCTGGGAGTGCTATGGGAGATTGGAGTTTATTTCACCTCTGCAATCTTGACCGTAAGAAACAGGTACGCCCCGGGGGGGCCGGTTCAGAGACCTACCCCTAGGTGCGCATTCTCTTTCTCAGGGACGTTCCATGCTGAGAAAAAGAATTCAGCAATATTTCTCCCATTTGCTTTTGAAAGAAGAGAAATATGCCTCTGTTCTGCCTGGCTCACCGGCAGTCAGAGTTTAAGGTTATCTCTCTTATTCCCTGAACAATTGCTGTTCTCCTGTTCTTTTTTCAGGGTGCCCACATTTCATATTGCTCAAACACACATGCTGTACACTTTGTGTAGTTAACGCAATTATTACAGGGTCCTGAGACGATATACATCCTTCTCGGCAGACAGGATTAAGAGATTAAAGTAAAGACAGGCATAGGAAATCACAAGGGTATTGATTGGGGAAGTGATAAGTGTCCATGAAATCTTTACAATTTATGTTTAGAGATTGCAGTAAAGACAGGCATAAGAAATTACAAAAGTATTAATTTGGGGAACTAATAAATGTCCATAAAATCTTCATAATCCACGTTCTTCTGTCATGGCTTCAGCTGGTCCCTCTGTTTGGGGTCCCTGACTTCCCGCAACATTTCCCTTGGCCTATGAGGGTCTTCCTGACCTGGCTCCTGCCCCTAAAGCTCACTCCTCCAACTCTCCTTCTCCCTCACCTAACTCCAGCCACACTGGCCTTCCAACTGTGCCTCCAACACATCACACCTGTTCCCAGGAGCATCACACCTGTTCCCAGGAGCTTGTGGTTCCCTCTGTGGGGATGTCTGCCCATCTTCCTGAGGTTTCATCTCCAGGCCTTCTTGCAGAGAAGTCTCTCCTCATAATCCCATCCAAGAAGATGGGCCCCTCCCATATATCCAACACACACACACACACACCCCCCCCCCACTATACTGCAGCACTCTGCTTGCTTTTCTTCTCACTATATGAATTCACCCTGTTCATCCCTCAGTTCTAGAATGTGAGCACTGTGAGAGCAGAGGGCATATCTATCTTACTAACTGTGCTGTACTCAGTACCTGGCAATTAGATCTGATCAATAAATATTTTTTGAAGTGAATGAATGAATGAATACAAGTTCTACTAGGAATCAACTAGCCCACTTAATTCAATGAGCATCTACTCTTACAATAGACTTTTTATTTCTCCTCAACTGCTAAGTTTCTTTAAAAACCAAAAACCTACATGTTTGTATGTATTAGCCTGTTTCTATTAGTGTTGAGTCACGCCCATAAAATTGAGCAAAATGACAGTGAGGGCACATAATGTGTCTAACAGGTGGCTGGCGTCATAAAGAAAGGCAGTAAGAACCCAGAATCATATTCTGGAACAATACGATTTTAGAACTGAATGTTCCCCTTCAATTTCCCTTCACTCAGTACTTTCTCTTCAATGCTTTTATTTTATGGAAATTTCTCAACATCTTGAGACGTCAGTCAGGCTTATTATCATGAATCTTGAAAAAAAATAGGCTTAAGAGGAATCAGAGTGTAAATAATCCAATAACCACCTTCCTTTCCAGGAAATAGCCATCTTCTTGGGTATCAGGAAAAGGAAGATAAAGGGGACTCTTAAACTGACCTTCGCAGGTGCTCTCACTCCAGCTGCTCAGGTACCTAGTTAGCACTTTTCTTAATGTTCCGTGCTGACAGAGTTTCAAAGAGGGTGGCAAATCATATTCATGTGCAAAGATGAGGGTGAGGAAATGTGTTTAGGCCCATGTATGTTCCTCACAACAAAAGTGCAAAGGGCACAGAGATGCAATGGAGAGGAAATGAGGACCCAGCTGTCCCAGGTTCTGTTTGAGGGAAAAGTCCTGCGGTGCTAAGCAAGCCCTTCCACACCTCAGAAGGGATTTCTCAACTGTAAAATGAGTGGCCGAACCAGATTCACAACACTCCTAATGCTGCAACTCCTTCAGTCTCGCTGGCTGTACAGGCAGTGAAAGACTATGGTGCCAGCCTTGGGTATGAAGGGCCCAATTCAATGAAGACAGACATTGAGACACCACCACATGGCCAGCAGCAGCTTCTGGTGCACAAATATCTGGGGAGGGGAAAGCACTTTCAGTGCCTAAGTGCAAGGAGCTGAAGTAGGCCTGCTGGAAAATGCCAAGGTGGTGGGCTGTCTCACCACTTTCTGCAGGGCCAGCAGAATTCCTCTGTGAGGGAATCTGCCTGGGTGATGGAGGCTCACCAGTGCCTCATGACCAGAAGGCCATCTGCTTCTTCTTGATCAGGCCAGTGCTTAATGCTCAGATCTCTGAATTCAATGTAAGCTCAAGGTTTGGTGCTGAGCCTCTTGGGATTGCCAACACCTCAGGGGATACATTTTCCAGCTCCTACCCACATACCAGCCTCCCAACTCAGCATTCTCATTTGGATCAAAGGTAATTTGTGCAAGCCTGATTTGTTAACACATCCCAAATCTGAATCCGTGTGCCCTTTAAAGGTGGCAAGCTGCCATTTATGAGCCATACGCACCTCTCCTCCCTCATCACCACTGCAGTAATCCCAAGAACCACAGGCATGAATAAAAGCACGAACTTTTCCTTTTTGGTGACAGAAATTTCTCTTACAAGCTCCAGGAGATCATGAGGAAGACAGTGTTCTCTGTTTTCTGATTTTGCTTAATTTTTTAAAAATGAGCCTCTCCCTTGACTTGGTGACACAGCTGTGATCTTATCTGGCTGGCAGGGGGATGCTCCAGGTAGGACAAAGAGTGCTTTGTTTTGTTCCTACAGCAGCCACGCATAACCGGGCTCCAAAATACGCAATACTCCTCAAAGGGAGAATGAGAGAGAGGGAGAAAGGGAGAAGGGTGTGTGAGAGAGAGAAAGGAGGGAGAGAGAGAGAGAGAGGAGGCAGAGTGAGAGGTGTGTAGTGGTGTGTGTGTGTGTGTGTGTGTGAGAGAGAGAGAGAGATTGTCCCTGTAGGAGATCTACAGATAAGAAAACTCCGGGGCGGGCGCAGTGGCTCATGCCTGTAATCCCAGCATTTTGGGAGGCGGAGGCAGGCGAATCACGAGGTCAGGAGATCGAGACCATTGTGGCGAACACGGCGAAACCCCGTCTCTACTAAAAATTCAAAAAAAGTAGCCAAGCGTGATAGGGCGCGCCAGTAGTCCCAGCTACTCGGCAAGTTGAGGCAGGAGAATTGCTTGAACCCGGGAGACAGAGGTTGCAGTGAGTCGAGATCGCGCCTCTGCACTCCAGCCTGGCGACAAAATGAGACTCCGCCTCAAAAAAAAAAAAGAAACAAAGAAAAGAAAAGAAGAAAACTCCGTGTGTTCCTGCCTGTCCTGATTCTTCCCCCCTAGCTCTGAGCTCTTAGGGTTGCTTCCTTTCGGGAAAAGGTTTGGAAGAACGGGTGTCTAATACCGTCATCCTCTCCCTCTCCCCGCAAGGATCCTAGCGCTGTTTCCGAGGGCTGCAGGGACTGTGAGCCCAGGACTGGCCAGCAGAGCGGGTGCGGCTCAGCGAGCCCACCCCGGCCGGTCGCCGCTCCGGGGTCCCGGCCTCCAGCGCGGCGACCGTGCCCTTCCTCCCACTCCCGCCTAGCCCCCGAGGCCCCTCCTCACTCAGGCGCGGCGCGGAGCTGCTCGCGGGAACCGGGGTCCCTGGGCGCGTTCCACCGCGCACCAACGCGACCCAAGCACTCCAAACCCGACTGCTTCTCGCCGCCAGCACAGCAAGCCTCCGACCAGCAGCTGTCCCCCTGGCTGCCGGCCGAGCAGCTCTGGCAGGCGGCGGGCGGGTGGGCTGCGCGCCGGTTGTGTCCTGGGTCCGCCCAGCGCGGCCTTGTGGCCCCGACCCTCTCCTCCCCTGATGATGCTGGAGGAGGTACCGGGGAGGAGCGTGTGTGGCCCCAGCCTCCCACTAGCAGCGGCGGCTCCCGACGCGAGCCTGCTCGAGCGCACCCAGCACCTTCCCCAAGACCAGGGCCCGCACCTGGACCCGCGGTTAACTTAGCCCGCTGCGGACAGAGCCAGGCAATGCCTGGGTGGTGCCGTGCTCACCAGCTCCTTTCCGCAGGCCTGATGCCGATCAGATTTACTCCCTGCTGAATTCGCCCCACAATCAGGCCGGTTTTCCTTGTTTCACCACGTTCTCTGAATACACCGAATTACTCCGAGCATCTATAGTTGGCAATGCCCTGCGCATTTCCGCACTCCGGCACACTGTACACTGAACACCAATTCGGAAGTTGTGTGGACCGTGCTCCAGATTGGAAGGCCTGCCACACTATGCTGGTGTCATTTCTCCCTGGAAATGACAATGAAGGGCAATCAGGAATAGCACTTAGGTCTGAGGAGAAATGGAGCTAGAAAGAGCCGTTTTACAGCTCAGTTTAACACAGAGTTTTTTGGGGTTTAACTGAAACGCCTTCCTTCATTTTCCAATGCTTTCTCTTCAAACGACTTTCTAATAAATTAAAAACACACTCATTTAAAACTTCAGCTAGAAACTTAGGGAAAGTAGTTTGAAATTTATGTGTGCTGTTATTAAAATTTTATATTTTTAAATCGTGTTTTGGTTTTTGGTGAGGTGCCAGAACTGGAGATGAAATTTTGCTTATTTTGATTTTGAGTATTCTGCAGTAAGACGGCCTGAATTTTAGCTTGTTTCTCCCACTTATGAGTGGTGTGACCTTGGGGAAGTTCATCATCTCTGCTTCTCAGTCTCCTCATCCATAAAATCAAGAAAATCAAAATCAGTCAGTCAGAGGCAGTTTGTGAGCATGAAATGCAAATACACGTGAAATGCTTAGGACAGAGCTTGGCCTATGGGAAACATTCATTCAATATGTGTTATCTAATATTGATAGCTTAATGAAGCAGTGACTCATTTAAACCTAGCAATAGATTTTATTTTTAATTTAAATGAAACTCTATCCGCCTAATGACATTGTCTTGTGCTTCCTGGACTAACCCCCTGTAAAACAAATGGCCCACAAATATCAATCTAAAAGGATACATTATGCCCTACCAAAGAGATCTCTAATGTCTTCTTTTGACCTTAAGACAAAGATGAAGACAAAGTTGAAGTTGAAGACCTAACCCCACACTAAAAAGGTGGTAAGCTTTGAGAACGGCTCCTAAAAACAAGTATGCAACATTTTATTCACTTCTCTTATTGCCAGCAACATGTCTTCTCCCATTGTCGTTAGATCGTATTCTCTGAGCAGCCCCACAGCAGTTGGCATTTGGCAGGTTAGTGCCCTGAGAAGATGCCCAGTGAAGAGTGCCCAGATTTAGCAAATAAAGATGCAGAACATCTGGAGAAATTTGCATGTCAGATAAACAATAAATAGTTTTTTAGTATAAATATGCCCCATGCGATATTTGGGACATATACTAAAAAGTTATTTGTTGTTCATCTGAAATTCAGATTTAATTGGGCTTCCTGTATTATATCTGCCAACCCAGTAAGTAAAATTAATAAAGAATATTCCTCACATTCCAAGAGAATAAGTCAACACAGACATACAGATTATAAGGTGTATCTGATATGGGTTGTTTTAGTTTTTTATGAGTTGGTTCTTTGTTATTCTATTTCCTACATTTAATTCCTCCTCTCATTTCCCATCGACATAGCAGTACCTATTTCCTCTTTAATATGAATGAAACTGATGGCTCGGCTCTTCCGTTCAATAAAGATATTAGAGTAAATTGTAATAATGTGCTCAATTTCTTTTTCTTTTTCTTTTCTTTTCTTTCTTTCTTTTTTTTTTTTTTTTTTTCTTTTCTGGAGACATGGTCTCACTCTGTCACTCAGGCTGAAGTGCAGTGGCATGATCATAGCTCACTGCTGCCTTTACCTCCCAGGCTCAAGCAATCCTCCTACCTCAGCTTCCCAAGTAGCTAGGATCACAGACACATATCACCACACCTGGCTAAACTTTTTATTTTTATTTTTTGTAGAGACAGTATCTCACTATGTTGCCCAGGTTGGTCTTGAACTCCTAGGCTCAAGCGATCTTCCTGCCTCAGCCTCTCAAAGTGCCGGGGTTACAGGTGTGAGCCACTGTGCCTTGCCATGCGCTCAACGTTTTTTTTTTTAATTTGAATAGTGTTTACTGAGGTGAGGGCCAGCTGTATGTCAGGTACCATTTCAAGGATGAATAAGACACAGTCCTTCCTTGGAGGATAAGGAAATAACAACATAAAGTGCTACCCTATTAGGCAAATACAGAGGACTGTGGGAGTTCAGCAAGGTGAGTTATTTAATTATTCTGAGAAAGATGTGGGAGTCAAGGACACCTCACTGTCTGGGACCCAAAGAAAAGTGGCTCTAACCCGGATAAGCAGGAGAGGTCCCAGAATGGCAGCAGTGTGGAGGCTAGGAAGCAACCCATCCTGATTGCAGTAGGAAGACTGGAGGGAAAAATAGGGTTCAATACAATCGAAACCATGACTAGGAACTTGGAAGCCCTCGAGGTTGTTAGAAGGTGACAGAATGCAAAGAAAAAAAATTATGGTTAAATTATTTCCATCTAAAATATAAAGTTGAAATTAAAACTAGGATCTTCAAGGGAGAAAATGTCCAGAAAAGGCCTGATGCAAGTGTGATGTACCTAAAATGGATTGATTTTGAGCTATTAGTGGTGTCTCAAACAGGAGATCCCATTTAAATCTGAAGTCTGAATGTTCTCCAAATGACCCAGAGCAGGAAGCATAATCAAGCCCTCCACTAGATTACAGAGAACAATATTCACATAGTCACAGAAATGCTGCGTATTGATTTTCTGCTTTTAGATTCACCTTATAAGCAAGTCAAAGAAGAATTATGACTCTAAAAGATAATGTAAATATGATTAATTTTTTTAATGCAGAGGGTAAACATCAATAGGTAGAAAGGGGTAGGAGCAGGAACCAGGTGGAGAGAAGGATGGGGTACTAAGGTTCTCACTTTAGGAAGTGACAGTCAAAAGATACTGTCTGTAGTTGACAGGGTGTACAGAGGAGAGAGCAGTGCAGGGCTGAATACAGAGATGTATCTCTACTAGGAGGTTAGGGAGGAGGTAAGACCAGTGTGTATGTGAGTTAAATCTTCATTTCTCTTAGGAAAAATTAGGTACATAGGGCCTAAGACGATATACCAGGAAATAATAAGATAGATGTTATTTTGGAAACATGGAGATCACCACCAGAAATCTAAAAGCAGAAACCATTAAGTTTGGAGAATGGCAATAAGATTGAGACTGAAGTTGACATTGGGGTTGGGGTGGGCTGAGGTGGGGACTCTTGCTTTTCTTTTTTATACTTCAGTGCTACTTATTTGAACTATGCTCATGATTGTACAGAATACATATTTAAAACTTTTCAAGATTAGAACTTTGTGAAAAGACTTCACCATGGCAGTAGCTTTCAAGCATGAGTAGGAGCTCTTCCAGATGTACTCCTACTCATTCTACAGATTATGGAACTTCATGAGCAAAGGCTCAGGGGCCTAAAAGTGAATAATACATCTTGGCAATGTCAAGTTCTCCATCATGTCAAGAGCATTAGGCATATGGATAGGACAAACCAGAAGATAAGGATGAAAGGAGGGCTGGGGTTACTAAAAAAGTCCTCTGGGTAATGTAATAGAGTTTGGACAGTGAGCACCTTGAGGGCAGGGACCACATCATTTTTATTCTCACATCCAGTACAAAGTCTAGCACATGGCAATAGTCGTACATCACAACATGATCAATTATGTCATAAGAAAACGACATAATCGATGGTAACTTGAAAACATTTTTCCAGTTAAGATGTAATATTGATATTGCTAGAAATCTAAACAAAACAGAAAAAAATAGGAAGTTCAAGTTGCCCCATAACCCCAACTTCATTTGGTAATTATTTAACAATTTGGTACATACCTTCTAGATGCTTTATTAAGATGTGAGTGTGGTTATTAAGAGAGCAGAGTCAGACAAAGCCTGGAATCCAGCTCTACCTGTATTCCTTCTATGGTCTTGGGCAAGTTATGTAGCCTTCTAACCCCTCAGTTTCCTAATCTGTAAAATGGAAATAATAACAGCAACTACATCACTGGGTTGTAGTGAGGATGATAAGGAATAATGCATGTAAAGTGCTTGGAACAATGTTTGACAAGCAGAGTGAGCACTTGATAGATGCTACCTATTAGTATGTATGTAGATATATATGCATATAGAGATATGTAAATTGTTAGAAATAAAGCTCGAAGTCTTGAAGAAAAATGAGCAAACAAAGGATTTTTTAGCAAAGCAAATTTACTTCTGCGCAGAAGGGTGCTTCTCGTAGGGCTGATTGCCATGACAGCACACCGAACAAAGGAGAGTAGAAGCTTTCCTAAGACGACTCCTGCCCCTGTGTCCTTTCCCCATCGGCTGGGGTCAGACCGCACAATCTAAACTAGACTCGATTGGCTAAATATTTAAACTTTCTTAGATAAGGTGGGCTTATGATGGGAGAGAGGGAAGAGGAGGAAGGGGTCATCTACAGAGGACTAGAGCAACAGTCCATTCCCAAATAAGGAAAGAAATGTGAGCTGGGGCTGTGGCATGCCTGGGCATGTAGCAAAATCAGAAAGAAGAAAAGGAGAAGAAAGAGGGGTGGTAATTTCGAATTAAAGAATAAGAAGATGAGCAGGCTGTTTGAAGAGAAATCTTGCCGTATCTCACATAAATATACATATGAGAAAGATAATTCATACATATATGAATAGGTATGTGAATAACTAGGAAGACCTGGAAGATACTGGTGGTTTGTGTCGGTTGGAAGAACCTACCACAAGACAGAGTGACAGAAGTGGGAAGGTAGAATATCACGGTCTGAAAATAGAATTTGAGATCCAAGAGTCCAATGATGGTAACTATGCCTCTAAGTTTTTGAAGTAGAAAAAACTTATCTTTTATTTGGTATTTTAGCCAATTCAAAAACTTATTATTCAATGCCAGGCTAAGCCTTCATTCCTCATTGGCAATGCCTTGATATCTTTTGTGGACATGGTTCACTTAAGGACTTGCGAACTGTGGATGTCACAATGGGTTTGTTTGTATGCATTCAGTAACTGGATTCTACCATCTGGCCTGCCAAACTGGTCTCCAGGGCATTTTTCCTTACCCCAGTCATTGATAACACCCTTACTCACCTTAATCAAGATGTAGGAAGCATTGTGCTAAATCCGAACTCCCAGGTTTCTCTCAGTTGGCACTGTGATTCAGTCACTCACATCTTTTATCTACTTGCACAGTTCCTACTGTTTTCATGCTAATCAAGGCCCTCAAAAGGTCTAACCTTGACAATTACAAAATGTTTCTTTTGTTTACACAAATTATACATGCTCATTGAAAAATGTGCTTATTACTAATTAAATATAATCCATTTAAGCTTTTTCCACATAAACAAATATATATACTGAAATTGTTGGCCATTTATATAAGGCTGTATTTTCATTCAGCCATATAATACTAACATTTTACCAAGCCAACAAATCCACATCTACAGCATTGGTTTGAAAGGCTAAATATTTATTTTCTTGTTAGTGAAAATTTGGGTTGTTCATAATTTTTAATTTTTGAAAAGGTACTTCAGTGACTATCATTGCAATTAAATCTTTGTGCATGTTTTTAATTATTTGTGAGAAACACCTAGAAATGAATTTTCTGAGTCAGAGTATATGCATATTTTTGTCTTCTAGCTCGTTCTTCCACCTCCATGGGTATCCTTTACCCCAGAATACATTTTACATTCTTATGGCAAAATTACCTCTCCAAAAGTAAGGGATGGACTTTAATTCAGTTTACTTCCTCATTCAGAAACTGCCAATGTTTCCCACTGGACACAGGTACAGATAAAATCTAGACATCCTGACATGGCATTTGTGTCCTCCCAGGATCTGGCCTCAAGCTCCTTTTCATTTAGGTCTCCCATATTCAGCTCACTTTATGCTCAACCATTCTGGATTTCATGTCATGGCATCCCCTTAGCTTGTTGAATTCCTACTTTATTGGTCCAGGTCCTGGCAGGAAGCATGCAACATGCTCAAACTGCATTATTGGATGAATGTTTAACAAAGTGAATGTGGACAAAGGTGAAAGCAGAGTTTAGGAAACCCAACAAGGCATAGTGCAGTGCCTCTGGGCAAACAACACTGAAGAGCCCTTATCATGCATGGGCCTACAGGAGCGAGAGGAGAAAGCAGTAGCTGTGACCTGGCAAGAGCAACTCTATAGAGAACGCCACCAGAGAGGAACTGTGACCTTCACAGCAAACCCTTGGCACTCAGGCAGGAAGGAGGCCAAGGGACTAAATATTCCAAACCCGTTCTCCATCCATCCTTCAATCTCATGCTGGAAATTGCCCAGGCCCAGCTGGAAACCAGTGGCACCAGAGCCCATGGATGCCAGGTGGGAAAAATGAAGAGTGGATCTGATGAGACAAATGAAGGATGTCCAACATACCTGCTTATTCCTATATACCAGTCTTCAAGTGCTTTAGTGCCCCTCTTACAGCATTTAACATAGCCTCGATTACATTTTGTTATGCAATATCTTACCTCCTCAACTAGACTAATAACTCCTTAAAGAGAGATGCGATCTTTTTCACATGTGTGATCAGGCACTCAGGAAATATTTGCTGTAAAAGTATCTCCCAAAGAGACTCCTTCAAGAAACTTGATTCAGGGACAATAGGTCCATCAGAGAGGCTAGAAAGGATGACATGTCTGGACAAGGGCTCCTTGGTGGGATGGATATGAGATACCAAGGCAGTGATATAGAGCCCTTTTGTAAACCCATGCAAGAGTCAGGGTCTACAGAGTGAGGGAGCTATGTAGGCCCACCTTCAGTTTGTGCAGCACACAGGAGAGACTGAGAGGAGAGCCATAGCTGTGTCTTTGAAGCTGGTATCTGCTAGTAAAACAACACCTTAGAGGAAATATGGCCCACTTGGAAATCCTAACTCCCCAGAACAAAATTTTACAAGCTTCATGATGGACACACACTTCTAGTTTGGGCTGATCAGCAGCAATGCTGGAATCCTAGATCCAGCACATGCTTTTTCTCCAGTCTCTTCCCACGGGTGGTCCAAGATGTCAACTCAGGTTCTACTCTTGACTAGGAGGCCCTGTGAAAGCTCCAGCAAAATGGATATAGATAGAAGGGAATGAATAATCCAGAAGCCCAGATGGAACCCAATTCTCACCCTCCTAGTCCCAGATGCAGGGAACTCTAGAACTTGCCTGAGGTATGAGCTTTGGTAGTAGCGCCATCAGGCACCAAGTTTTATCAGCTGTCATCCTCATAACACTCAACAAGAAATACAGAGACCTGCTTTGAGTATGCTTAAGCCCTCTGAGCCTCAGTTTCTTTCTTTTATTTTTTTTTCAAGAGAGAAGTAAGGAAAGAAAAGAATGGCTACTCCATAGGCAGAGCAGCTGAGCCTGTTTCTTTGCCTGCAAATTATCTGTATTTCAGGCTTGATGTTAGGATTGATGAGATAATATCCATAAAATACTTAGAACAATGCCTGATGCACAAAGGCATCTAACAAATATTCCACTTCCTTCCTGCCATTCCCATTGTCCAAGTCACGATTCTGTCCCTTTACTGTATTGCCTCTTTCATACATATTGGTTTGAAGTTGAAACTGGGTTATTTCCCAGGGAGAGAAGTCTTAACTTCATTAACTTTTGCATGTAAGTTTGACTTCCACCTCAGGAGGCAATATGTAGCACAGTAGATAAGAACATGGATACTGCAACCAAACTACCAGAACTGTCCCACAGCTAGCTTTGTAAACTTAAGAAAGTAACTTGATTACTACGTGCCTTTGTTTTTGCTTCTGTAAAGTAGGCATAATAAGTGTACCTGCCCCACAGAAATAAATTTGTTAATGTGTTTTAAAGTACTTAGAACAAAGCCTATATGGGTTTGTTATTATTACCATTCTCTTTAGAATTGGAAGGAGGTAAGAAAGAATCAAGTCTCAGTGTCCCAAACATGAGTCAGCAGCTTATGGGTGGCAGAGCTGCCCAGACCACACCCACTCAACCCTGAACCCTGAACCCTGAACTGAACCCTTAACATGCAGTTGCTGTGCATCTATTCTGTATGTTGAACTTAGCTGGGGTGGGGGAGGTGGTAAGAGATGAGTGAAAACACAGTAGCAGTGTTACTTTAAATAAATAATTGAATGTCAATGGCTCTCAATATTCTCACCTATAAAATGAGTTTTGGATTCATTATTTCCAGAGTTTCTTCCTGATCTATAAATGACTTTGATTTTATGGAAAAAAGGTCTCATGGAAGTCACCTTATCCAGAAAATTTAGTTCCAGTGCTTGAGCCAATGGGACCAAAGATCAATGACTGGCCCATAGATATTGCCCCAGGTGGCCTCTGTGACCTATTGCAGGATAGGTGAGAGACTCTTGAATGTAGACTTTTGACCTTCATTCAGTCGCAAAGGCACACTAAGAGCACTGAGAAACATATATCATACAAACCGAGTATCACATTAGCAGACACTAGTACTTGTAGTTAACAAATAATTAATATTTTCATAAGATCAAGATTCATTTTGGCCTTATTTTTATATAGCCCTGTGTATTATGTCAAAATTTTATTTTTTTATTCAAAACATACTACAATATTTTGCACCTTTTTTGTCACTTCTTCTTCTTCTTCCTTTTAGTATAGTGGAAGTAGCTCACTCTTGACTTGTGGAAAATCCTGGGGAAATCCTGGGGGCCTCTCCCTTTGGTTGCCTCACTCTCTGGCCAGCTCATGGCTTGTCAAGAAATTAGATGTCAGACACCTGTTATTAAGGGAAGGAAACCTGTGAGAGGGTGTAAGAGAAGGTGAGGCCCCAGATGCATGCAACTTTTTACCATCTGTCCCTTATTACAAGCTCTTTGAGGGTAAGACCTCTGTTTCTGTATCCTTGCATCAACACATACTAGTTACCCATCAAGTATTTGTTCAATGAAATCAAGCTGAACCAGGACTGTCACAAATCTTAGAAAGGGTGATGAGACACTGAGCTCTTTGAGTGTGGGGAAGGGGTCTCACATGCATCTTTCTGGCTTGTGATAGATACACATTAAACTCTATTCCCTTTTACATGGTTGACAGCTACTCCTTCTAACCACACTCTTCTCCTCTTGGCTTCTGTAAGACTCAATCCTCCTGGTTTCCCTCCTACCTCTCAGTGGTGCTTCTTAATACCCTTTGCTAATTATTCTTTGCTGCCAGATCTAAGGGCCTCAGAGCTTGGGTCTCCTCTCTGCACTTGCTATCCTTAGATTATCTTATATACTCTTACATCTTTAAATGTCACCTGTATGCTGATAACTCCAGAATATGTATCTTTTGCCCAAAGTCACAGAACTCTGGATTCCTACTTGATATTTGGGTGTCTCATAGGTATCTCAAACTTAACACATTGAAACAGAACACTTCATTTATACTGTCCTTCCCTTACCCAAACCTGGCCCTACCCTAGTCACCTCCTACCACCAATGTCACCACCTTCCACCAGGTTCATCAAGCCAGAAACCCAAGGACCAGAAACCCAAGGATCATCCTTGATGCCCTCTTTCCCCCCAGTACTCATGTCTAATCTATTGGCGACTTCTGTCAATGTTCCCTCCTAAAAAGCTTTTAATTTCACTCACTTCTCTCATCTCTATGGCCACAGTTCACCAAATCATCATCCTTTCTTGTCTGGACTTCCACGGTAGCCTCCTCAGCAATCTTCCTACTTTCAATCTTGTCTCCCTTTGCTCCACTCTCCACATAATAGTCAAAGTAGTCTTTTAAGAAAATAAAAGTTGCACATTCTTCTTCGTTGTTTAAGTGCTTCCAATGTCTACTCGTTGTACTTGGAATAAAATCCAAACTCCTTACCATGTCCTAGTAGACCAGGAATGATCTCGTCTTCTACTTGCCCCACACTGCATAAACCAGCTGCATCCTCCTCTTCTTCATTCTTCACCTAAGCCAAGCTCCTCCCCTCCCTCTGCCCAGGTCACCTTCCTAGCTCTTCAGATGCCTGATTTCTTCTACTGTGCCAGGTCTCCCCTCAGACCCTCAAATGTCATCCCCTAAGTTGCCCATACTCCTTTCCTGGTGTTCTCTGCTATTGTATGTTGTCTGTTCATGGTACTTGTACAGGTTGTGAGTCTACTTGTGTACATTTATTTGTTTTCTTGTTTATTCTTATCTAGACCAAAAGCTCAAGGAAGACAGGAACAATGGGTATCTTGATCTTCACAGGGCCCAGTGCAGTGGTGCTTGACAGATATAAGGCATTTACTAAATACATATGGGAAGAAAGGCAGGGAGAGAAATGGATGGAGAATGAGGGAGATGGGAAAGAGAGTAAGAGAGAGAGTGAGAGAGAGGAACTCCCTTCAGAGAAAGGGAAAAAGAAAAGGAAGGAGAGAGGGAAAAGACAGGGAAAATATAGAAAGGGAGAAAGAAGAAACAAGGTCTTTTTGATCAGCATCATCATCAATATGGTAGATTTTCACTTAGAGCAAGGGGTAAAAAGAGGAAGCAAAAAGAAAGCACCTAGGAATTTTTCTTTGGTTCTCCTTCTCCTTCTCCTCCTCCTCCTCCTCCTTCTCCTTCTTCTTCTTCTTCTTTTTGTAAAAGCATCTACCCTGTGCCAAGTGTTTTCTAAATTATTTTAGCTAGTCATATTTAATAGCACTATACAAAAAAAAGATGTTAACCTTTCATGTTATTGGTGAGAAAAAAAAGAAAAAAAACCTCTCTAAAGTTAAGGAACTTACCCAAGACCTGACAGCTGCTTCTGAATGTGAGGAGCCCACACTGTCCCCACTCCCCCACAGGTCTCACATCTCTTATGGTTATGTGGTCTGTAAGCAGCCTACCTCTGTCACAGTGTTATGTGGGCAGACAATCATTCAAAGCTTTTTAAATTTTATTTTATTTTTATTTTTTGCATTAAATACTATTTGAAAGAACCTGTTAAAGGCCAACACATTTGGACTAAAAAAGATGGCTGGAACTGCTGAAGAGTTAGGGTGTGAAGCAGACTGGCAATCCCACCCCACCAGACACCTAGGGAAGCTGAAGTTGACTGGCTGGCTTTCATGCAGAAGGAGGAGTTGGTTTCCATGGCATGGACACAACACTCCGGATGGTTAGGACTGCCTGCCAGCACAGAGCTCCTCAAATTTCACACAAGACAGTAAGTGTTTTTAAGTTACCCTCTCTTATTTACTATAGTTATTAAAAATCACCCACATTTATTAGAACTGATATTTATTGACTACTTTGCACTTGATTTCCTATCTTTATGGTAGATGTGCCTGTACCAGAAAGACAGGAAATCAAGTGCATTTAATCAAATTCACAAGGATTGGTTGCTAAAGGAACCAATTGATAAATTTCAGTAGTCAATGCTAAGCTAGTGAATTGTATATATTTTCTGCAAACAAATTGTGTTTGTTTTTGTTTTGTAGAAAGCTTCTAATTAATAGTTTTTTTGTAAAGCAGCTTTGTTAAGATACAATTCACATACCATAAAATTGGATTCATTTAAAATGTGCAATTCAGTGGTTTTGGGCCTTTTGGAGTTGTGAAAGCATCTAATCTAATTTAAGAACATTTCATCACCCCAAAAAGAAATCCTGTACTTGTCAGCAGTCACTCCCCACCCCAACCTCCATCGCAGCCCTAGGCTGCCTATAGTCTATATTCTAGCTATCTAGATTTGCTTATTCTGGGCATTCCACATACATGGAGGTATACAATATGTGGTCTTCTGTAAATGGCTTCTTTCACTTAGCATGTTTCAGGGTTCATCCATAAAGTACGTATCAGTACTTCATTCCTTTTTATTGCCAAATAAGAATCCTTTATATGGATATTCCACATTTTGTGTATCTATTCATCTACTGATGAACTTTTGGGATGTTTCCACTTTTGCGTTTTATAAATAATGCTTCTATGAACATTCATGTACAAATGTTTATACGGATATATGTTTTTCTTCTCTTGGGTATATAGCTCATATACCCAAGCTCATACTTAGACTTTCTCATTTCAAAACTTACTAAAAACCTACAGTAATCAGGACTGTGTAGTACTAGCATGAAGATGGATATTTACAGCAATGGAGCAGAACTAAGAGTCTAGAAAAAAACCCTTATATTTATGTTCAATTGTTTTGTGGTAATTGTTGTCATGTATAAAAATTAACTCAAAACGGATCACAGACCTAAAAGTAAGACTTAAAACTATAAAACTCTTAGAGGAAAACACAGGAATAAATCTCTGTGTGAGAGAAGACCAACTTCATTCTTTTACCTGTAGATATCCAGTTGTCTCAGCATCATTTATTGAAAAGACTATTATGTTGTCACTGAATTATCCTGGCATACTTATTGGAGTCAGGAAGTGTGAGTCCTCTAACTTTGTTCCCTTTCAAGATTGTTTTGGTTCTTCTGGGTCCCTTGCATTTCCATATGATTTTTTAGAATCAGCTTTTCCATTTCTCTGGAAATAAATTTTGCGCCCTAATGCTTCCACTTGAATTGCAACTCACCCATGGGAAGTTATGGAATCTTGGCATGAACTCAAATGTGGGACAAATGGGGTTGGTTGAAATGTAAACCTGCTTAAAGGCCTCTATGAAAGGCAAGTGAAAGACTTCTAGATACTGATATAAAAAATGGTTTTATTTTAGTGGCACCCTCAGATTAGAAACACTCTAGCATTTTTGTTTACTATTTTACCATTGATCAAACACTCCAGTGTAAGGGATTTCTATTAAAATGAATTTTAAAAGTAAAAAGCAGTCTGTGCCATCTTCTCTCTTACCTAACATAGTATGTACAAAGCATCTACTTCACAAAACATGCTCGGTCCTTGTCCTGCACACCCAAAGATTCTGGTTCCTTTTGGACTGAGGCCCAGGCATCTGTATTTTTAAAAATCCACTGCTGATTCTCATGTAGCCCCTCAGTTGAGAAGAGCTGCCACATCCTTACTCCTTCCTCAGCTCTCCAATTTTGCTTCCTGCCAGTCTATACCTTACTTTTCAGCCACAGAGATATTGCTACTCAGAGGGTGGTAAGTGAGCTAGTACCGTTGTGAGAACTTGTTATAAATGCAGAATCTCAGGCCAGGTTCCAGACCTACTAAATCAGAATCTGCATTTTAACAAGATCTGTAATGATTTGCATACATCAGAGGTTAGCACACTATGGTCTACAGGCCAAATCTGGCTCACCTCGCTTTTGTAGGCCCGTGGTCACCATTCAAAGTGTCGAACCTCCATGAGATAGCACAGTGAGACTCCCAGAGCAAGCCCAGGCAATGCCCTCTGCCCCTGCTGCCCCCTCAGCAGCCCACAGCTGTGCCTGGCCACTGCCCAGGTCCTGCTGGTCACCACCTACACAATGGGGACTCTGCTGGTGGCAACTGCTGGGACCGAGCAGTGGAATCTCAGTATGGGAGTTGGTGGCTCCATGAGCCTCCATGTCTCCTGCCAACTAACTGGAGATGACCCCTCTAGGAGGAGAGAAAGCTCACTGGGATCTGAGCATCACTAGGGCGGAGTGAAACTGACCATCTCACCGACCAGGCCCTTCCCCCTCAGGCTTGTCCTCGTTCCCCTAAGAATATCTCCAGCTGAGGGCTCCAGGGTACAAAGAGGGTAGAAAGATCCACCCCAGGCAAGGGGGGCAGGATGGAGCAGGAGTTTTCTTTCTTACATATATATAATAGACTCTTGGCATAATTTTTTTCTCTTTTTTTCCCCTCTTTTTTTTTTTCTCCTCTTGGCATAAAAATATTTACTATCTAGTTCTTTACAGAAAAAGTTTATTGACTCTTGGTTTACACATTAGGAACTACTTGCCCTTTGCAGTGTGTGACTCTGGCCACATACATGCTGTCTTTCAGCTGGGGATCCTCCATCTCCATCAGTCGCCAATATGTCTCTGACCCATCACATCAGGACCCAGCTTAGGCCACTTTTAGAGAAAGCTCTTTTTACTTTCCGGTCTTTGTGAATGGCTCTTTCTCTCTGTCCTCTGGGCATTTAGGGCATTGCATTTTAATTACGTTTACTTTTCTTTCTCTCTCCAGGGCTGTTCTCACATTTCAATGCACTCACCTGGAGGGCTTACCACAACAAAGATGGCCAGACCCCCACCCAGAGTTTCAGATTCTGTAAGTCTGGGGCTGAGCACAATAATTTGCATTTCTAACAAGTTCCCAGGAGCTGCTGCTGCTGGTCACAGTTAGTGAAGTTGACTCCAGCTCCTTCTTATGATCCCAACTTAAATCTTGAGATCAGAGACATTCCCAATGGCCCCATCTCAAGTGGCACTCTCTCCACTCTTGTTTTCTATCTCAGCTCCTTGTTTATGTCAGCAGCTCTCAACCTTTTTGTTCTCAGAGCTTCTTTCTACTCTTAAAAATTATTGAGAGCCCCAGAGAGCTTTTGTTTATGTGGGTTATAGCTGTCAATTTATTCTATTGGAAATTAAAACTGAGAAAACTTTTAAATATTGATTAGTTCATTTAAAAAACTGTAATAAACTTATTACACTATAATATAAATGACATTTTATGAAAATAAATATATTTTCCAAAACAAATGTGACTAGTCACATAGGTTTACTCTCCCCTGCCCAATCTCTTTAATATCTGACTTAATAGAAGACAGCTGGATTCTTGTATCTGCTTCTGCATTCAGTTTGTTGTTTTGGTTAAAGTATATAAAGACAATCTGGTTATACACACACACATACACACACACATATATAATATATATACATATATGTGCATGATATATATACATACACATACACACATACGTATATATAATATATAATTATATATTATATACACACATACACATATACACATGTATATTATATATGCATATATGTGTGTACATAAAATATACACATATATTATATATATATAAAGTTGGAAAAGGGAGGAATATTTTCAGATAATTGTGGATATTGTTTGATACTACAACAAAATTGTGTAAGTTGTAGTGTCTTAAAGGTTAGTTGCAATGTGCAATCTGAAATGATATCAATGCACTTTCTATATGGTTTTATTAAAATCCATTGGTCTACCAAATGGATCTCTTTATCCATGCATGATTTTGTAACATCCTTTCTTTATCATGGAAAATATTGGTCTTTAGGTTGATAAATATTTTCTAAACATTCACACATTTCATTGTACAATATTCTAAAAACACATTTATTAAGTCATGTAATCAAAGATAAAGATTTAATAAAAATAATTCTTATTGTTTCATTTAGGATGTTCCTATGTAACTGGCTTTTTAAAATTTACTCTGGGTGTGTGGTGAATGGCATGATTCCAGGTCCAGTTTGGTGTCATTGCCTTGCTTCATGCTAAGGTACCAGCAGTTTTCTACACTATTGCTTTTGAGCCATCAGAACAATTGTCAACACAGTGAAACAAGGCCAATAACATTTTAATATAATGAAAACAGCTTTGACTTCACAGATCCCCTGAAAGCGCTCCAGGGATTTCTGAAGGTCTATAGACTATAGTTTGAGAACTGCTAACTTATGACATAACATTAATAACAATTTTTAGGTATTTATTTGTGTGATTGCGTGTCCATCTCAACGGGTCTAACAACACTAATTCTGTTTAATTTTCATGGAGTACCTGCTCTGTATACAATATAATTTTTTTTGCAAATTGACATTTATCCTTACAACAACCCTGGCAGATTATATCCATTCTATAGATAAGAAAGATAAGGCACAGAATTACATGTAATTCTAGCTTACTTACTAACTTACTTACTTACTAACATAAGGGAACACTACTAGAACTCTGAAGTAGGAGTAGTAAATAGCACTGGAGGATGGTTTCAGGCCAGGTAGCAGTGTATCAGCCCGTGAGTTTAGACATAATTCTGTGTGCAGTGGGAACCACCAATAGTTTTAGGGTAGGGGACAGGCAGGCACTAACCACAGGAGCTAAGGTCTAAGTACACACTCATGCCACACACATGAGGCAAACTGAGAGGCAAATGCATGTGGCAGGAAAGGAAATAAATGATACAGAAGTCTATGAGATTACTCGCTAGGAAAAAAGGGTTACATAGAATTTCCTAAGTGGCCTGTCTCTCCCACAGTTGTTTTCTGCCATGGAATTGGCCAAAATGTCAGACATGACAAAGCTTCACCAAGCTGTGGCAGCAGGAGACTACAGCTTAGTGAAGAAGATTTTGAAGAAAGGTCTCTGTGACCCAAACTACAAAGATGTAGACTGGAATGACCGGACCCCACTTCACTGGGCTGCAATCAAAGGTGAGTGGGCAATGCTTAGGTAGATCTGTCCTTTTGAGTCCACCATTCATGAGGCTATCAATCAGTAGGCTATGTGGGGGAGTGGAACAAACATTTCTTTAGAGCCAGATGGAAACTTCATTTCATTTTTTTTCTTTTTCTGAGACAGAGTCTCGCTGTGTCATCCAGGCTGGAGTGCAGTGGCACAATCTCAGCTCACTACAACCTCCACCTCCTGGGTTCAAGCGATTCTTCTGCCTCAGCCTACTGAAGAGCTGGGATTACAGGCACGTGCCACCACAACTAGTGAAGTTTTGTATTTTTAATGGAGAAGTTGTTTCTCCATGTTGGCCAGGCTGGTCTCGAACTCCTGACCTCCAGTGATCCGCCCACCTCAGTCTCCCAAAGTGCTGGGATTACAGGTGTGAGTCACCACGCCTGGCCCCAGATGGAACATTTTAATCCTGATATCACCGTTTGCTAGTTGTAGCATCTTAAGCAAGTTATTTGATGTCTCTGGGCCTGTTTATTCACCTAAATAACAAGTGCAGGAATGCCACCTTGGAGCTCTGTGATGGGAATTCAGTAAATAACGAGTGTACAGTGCCTATCTTATAGTCTGCTCTCAGTTCATATTAGTCCTTTGCCCTCTCAACCTCTAACAGGAATAGAGCATCACAAAGAAGGATAGGGACTTTGCTTCATTCCTCATTGAATCCCCCACGCCTTACATAGCTCAGTTACAGAATTAGAGGAAGATAGTGGCAAAAACTCAGGCAGTGGGCCTCTCAAAGCCTTTGGCAATAGAAAGCCATTAAAGAATGTTAAGTAAGAAAGTGCTATGGTCAACTTTTCTTTTTCAACATTTATTGTGATTCCTGTGTGGAGAATGGATTGACAAGAAGCAAGACTGGCTGCAGAGAAATTAGTTGGGATATTTTTGCAAGAATCTAAGTACAAAGTGATGGTAGCTATACCGAAACACCTTTTAGTGAAGATTTGCTATGTGCTGGGCATTGTGCTGTGTACTTTATGTCTGTGATTTCACCTGCACTCTACAAGAATTCAGTCATATAAGGGGTAATATCCTTAATTTGCAAATGAGGAAATTGGCCTCAGATATCTGTTTCTTGTCTGAGGTGCCACTTGTTAGCAAGTGGGATTGTCAGGGTATGAAATCACATCTATCAACTAGAAAGCCTGTGCTCTTAACCTGTGCTATTTATCACGTAAATAGGACTTAAAATATTTGGTTTTGGCTCAGTGTTGAGACTGTCAAAAGCACAGTGGGCCTTGCCAATAGGCAGGTATAGTGTGGCTTGGGAGAGAAAGCAAGACTCCTGGGCAGGGCCTGTGGCGATGCACAGGGGAGGGGAGTGTCCTGGAAGGAGAACAGGGAAGGCTTGCAAGGCTCAGGCCCTGGGTGGGAACAAGGTTCGTGGGGTGAGGTAGGGTGCTGAGTCCCTGGTGAGAAGAGGGAAAAGGGAGGAGGGGATGATGATAGGAAACTGGAGGCTCCTCAAAGGCAAAGTTTCCCCTTCTATTGTGTTATCTAGACTGGCCCTGGCCTCAAGCCACTTGGACATCTTTATCCTAACCTCATTCTGTTTCTTCTTGGTACATCTAAGGGCAAATGGAGGTGATACGGCTCCTGATAGAATATGGAGCCAGGCCCTGCCTGGTTACTAGTGTGGGCTGGACCCCAGCTCATTTTGCAGCAGAATCAGGCCATCTGAGTGTACTCAAAACTCTCCATGCATTGCACGCTGCCATCGACGCCCCTGACTTCTTTGGAGACACACCAAAAAGGATTGCACAGATCTATGGACAGAAAGCCTGTGTGGCATTTCTGGAAAAGTAAGTTTATTTTTTTTCCACCTATAGAAGGAGCAGAGGAACAGGAGTCTGTGATCAAGATCTTGGGTGATTCTGTGGTTTCAGGTCAATGAAAATGAAATGAGGAAATCCAGCCAACGGACTATTATTTTTGTTGATATTTTCAGTTGAGTTATTTTTATTAATGTTTCACTTAAAAGACTAGTTTAGGGTTCAAAACTATATTAACATGTTGTTTTGATTATAAGAAAATTATCTCAGATAAGAGAATTGGAATACCAAGTTTGAAGATGGGACATGGTGCAAGAATCATGACCTTCAGCTTTCTAAAAGGCATCCAAACTGGCTGTGTGACCTTGTGCAAGTCAAGGCAGCTTCCTGACCCTCAGTTTTCTCATACTTAAAATGAGGCAGGTGAATTAGACTTCCATTTTTCAGTGCCCTCCTATCTTTTAAAACTTCTATGTTCATCTGTGAATGACCTATTTACACACACACCAAAGAACTTAACTAGCACCTGTTTATTTTTTTCACTCAGCCAAGCATTCAAACATAATTAAGCACCAATAATTTGCATAACAGTTATAGCTCTGAGAGGATGGAACAAAATTTGGAAACTTAGAATTTGATTGTTTCGACAAGCAACTCATACAAGAGAAAGTAGAGTATCGGAGTGAGGGCATCGTTGCTCGGAAACCAAATGATACAGACAGCAATGCCATCTACAGGGGCAGTTCATGATGGGGTGCCCTCCGAAGAACCTGAAAATGCAGTTATCTTCAGAAAGTTGAACAAGTGAAAATTTTGCCTATGATGAGATTAGTTATCTGTAGAAGTAACCCAAGAGACATTCTCTTAAAGGTAATGTCTTACAATAAAAATATCCAATATCACAATTGAGATGCTTTGGGGAGTAAAGAGGCAGAACCTTGAGTCCTGACTCACAGATTCACTTTTCATCCATCATCCCCTACATTCAACAATCTCCATCCTCTGTGGACCTCAGCATCAGCAGACATTGTTCTCTGAACTTTTTAAAATCCTAACATACCACAATGTGACCATAGCTCTCTTCACTTTATCAGTTCCTGCATTATCACCAGGTCTTGTATTCATCAAGATCTCTTGTCATTCAACTTCTCCTTTTTCTCCTAATCTATCACCTTCCTGAAGGTCTCACTAAATTTCCTCTACCATATGAGTACCATAATACACTTCATTCTTCCACTCTCTTCCCGCTATTCCTGCTATTAATTCTCAACCCAGCATATAACCCGGAATTTCCAATCTTAGATGAATCTCTGTCTTCTCCATGTTTATGCTTGTTCAGCTAGAGAAAATCCCACATGTCAATATATGGGTATCACCAGCAGTTTGAAAATTTCCACTTTTATCTGAGCCCTCAGAGCAGCTTGGCTATCTCTTCCTATCCTACTCCTCACTGGCAATTCCAAAGCCACATCACACCTCAGCCTGTCTTTCAGAGGTATGCCTTCTACTTTAGAAAAAATATTGAAGCCATGGGTTACACATTTTTCAACTCTCACACCTGCAGATTTTATGTACATTTACATCAGCTCCTTTTGCTGTCCTGTCCCTCCTTTGTAAAGTGTTATCCCTCCATATAGACTCTTGATCTAATCCTTTATGTCTTCTAGAAGGCCATTCATTATTCGTCTGTTCTTTGTTACATCTTTACTGTTTCTCCTGTATTTTTAGTGTTTTTTCCTTTCCCTTGACTTCTTTTTGGACTGTGAACATATTCAAATAGGTATTATCAAACAAACAAAAAGTTAGAGGCCCTTCTGAATTCCACTGTGTCTTTCTTCTTCCCTACACTTCTAAGCAACTTGAAAGCTAATCCACTTTTTTTAATCCAAAAGGAAAAGCACTTATCCTCTCAGAGTGTCTAACATGTTTTATAATAATAATTTGTGTAAAAAATATAATTTTTGAATAGTTTTCTGTATTTTTATTGTGATGAAAAACTCATAACATAAAATTTACCATATTAACTGTTTCTGAAGTGTACAGTTCATCAGTGTTATGTACATTTACATTGTTGTGAAACAGATCTCCAGAACTTTTTCATCTTGTAAAACTGAAACTCCACACCCATTAAACAACTACCCTCTCTTTCTTCTCCCCAGTGGAATAGAATTTTGACTCTATATAAATCAAGAAATACCTGGTTTCTTTAGTAGTTTGTATTTGCAAGATCTAAGATCATGGTAAACATTAGGTCCTAAAATCTTGGGGAAGGACAACATGTCCTTCCTCTGACTTGTTAGCGATCAAATTGAGTAGGTTTTAAATGTCTGTTAATTGGAAGGGTTTGTTATTTCATTTTCAGCCAGAGGAGAGAGGTGCATTTTAAATATCAGAATTAGATCAGCTTTGAGTTTGTACTAAATTCGGAATGTAATAGATTTTCATAAATTACGTGTGCCTTTTTGGAAATGTCAACTGTCTTTATGTCTGCTTGTAAGAGTTTCAAAATATGTTTTTCTCTCAAAAAGGCAACATTATTTCATTTGCTTGAATATTATGATAGGAATGCTTACTGATATTATTTGATAGTCATATATAGCCTTGGAACTTTAACATATAATATAGCAGTATTAGTCATGATAGTTGTACTTCTTTGAAACATTAAATTTGAGGAAACTAATCTATGTAATTGTCTCCACTTCTTTACCTCTCACCCACGCTTCAGACTTCTTCCCCGATCCTCATACTGAATCAGGTGTCACTCAAGTCATTAGGGAGCTCCTCACATTAAATCAATTGCCTCTTCTCAATTCACATCTTACCACCACTTAATTCGGTATTTAATATTCCTGAAACTCTTCTCCCTTGTTTTATCTGATGCTATTCCCTTTTAGTTTTTCTTCTACTTCTCTGATAATTCCTTATGACTTTTAAAATGTACTTTTTCTAAGAATAAGTCTTATGATATATTCTTGCATGCCTTTTAAATGCTGACATTCCTCAGGGTCCTGCCCTTGGCTGTCCTCTGCTGACTCTCTCTAAGTAATCCCAGCCCCTCCCTAGTGACCAGAGATCAACATGAAATATGACCCCAGCATAACTGAAATGCAGGAGGCATGCTTGCCTCCAAATAGTGGGGAGTGCCATTACCAAGAAAAGTAGACAGACAGTGTTGAGCCAGCAAAAACAACAAAGGTCAGTCACATCACGTGTGAGTCATTTCTACTTATCATCAGCTCCCACTAAGAACTTCCCTTCTGACAGAGCATTTAGGGAGAAGAATCCTGAATTAAGGGGGGATTAACCTGGATCTTGAAAGCTAGCTGGCTAATGAAGGAGGGAGAAAAACTGTTGATTCAGAGTGAAGGCACCAACTTGGAAATGTGCATAGGTTGTGTGTATATGTGAGAAGGCGAGGGATAGTGGAGGGACAGTGCAGGGATGAGTGGCCTGGCTAGGCAGAGCATTCACACTAGAGAGGAATGGAGGATAAGGTCAGGTGACGGGGTGGGTGACCACAGTGAACCAGGCAAGCAGAAGAGTGTGAGCTCATCAGGGGAGTCACAAGCTGAAATAGATGCATTAGCAATTTATTTGTGTAGTAGAGGAGTTGGCAGTGGTACTGCGTGGGATTGAAGACTGCTAGACTTTAGGCAAGGGGATCACTTAAGGAATTTCTTATTGATTCACATTTTGAGTAAGTTAGCTCCTGGGCTAGGTGATGAAGATACAGGATATAAGAGAACTTCAAAAGAAGCCTAGACAGTATGTGATCCTTTTCTGAATATCCTAGGGAATGTTGTGAAACAATTCAGCTTTTGATTCAGCCCCCCAAGTGATAAACCTCTCATTTAGCAAATATTTTTGATTTCTACTATGTGTGTGTCATTGAGTTAGACCACTAAAAACAACCTAAAATAAACCAGATACGGTGCTGGACATCAAGAAGGTTAACTGTTTGGGAGACGAAATAACTTGTTTACATAAATAACACTAATACAAGACAGAGAGTGACAAGGCAGAGGAAGGACATGGTGCGGTCTGAAGATTGAAAGGTCACTTCCAGCTTAGGGTGAAGGGCTAGTGAGTTTGCTGTCCTTTGAATGAACTGTTCTTTTAATAATGGTTTGCACTTAAAATGCTATTTGCCTTCCCTATACCATTATCTATCCTCTTAAATTCCATTTGTCCTCATATTGATTCAAAAGTGACTTTTCCAAGTGCCTTTAAGCAAGTCACATACTCACCTTTGGCCTCATACAAGACTGTATATGTGTGTATTTCCCATTGTCTATGTGTGTATAATGCTCTATTTATCTAACTGTCTATTTATCCATCCATGTATCCATTTACAATTATATATATTTTTACATAATCCCTCCATACATATAATACATATGTGTTTGTGAGTGATTCCCATTTTGTTCCTTATATGTTTCTGTACTTCTAAAATTTATACAAGGAACACACATCACTTTTATAATTATGAAAAATGAAACTAAAAATAAACAAAGGAAAACAGTCTTGCAATAATCTGCAGGTTGCTTTATAAATGTGATCACTTCAAGAATCAGGAGCATTTTCTTCAAGCTGAGTGACTATCTTTGAGTCTGTTAACATCTCTCTCGGGTCCCACAATTTTTCTCCACCTCCAAGTAGTTTCTTTAGTGTCTGAGACCTTCCCTAAGTGTATGCTTGGAAATGCTCAAACTTGGCCTCCTTCCTTCTCAACTGAACTGCGGTGTGCAGAACCCGTGAATAGAGGCAGATTCCCAGGCTGGAACAGGCCCTCCTGCTCCAAGTTCAGAAGCCCCTCTCTTCTTTCCTAGGGCAGAGCCCGAGTGCCAGCACCACCGTCGTGCTGCCCAGCAGAAGGGGCTGCCTCTGGATGAGCGCGATGAAGACTGGGATGCCAAGAAAAGGGAGCTGGAGCTGTCTCTTCCTTCCCTAAATCAAAACATGAATAAAAAGAATAAGAAAAGTCGAGGCTCCACCAGGCCCAGCAATACCAAGGGGAGGAGAGTATGAGAACTCAACTTTATGTTTTCTGGCAGGGAACTTTCCCTGGTGCCAGAAATGAGGCTGTTAGGCATGGTGGCCTTTCCATGACTTTACTCATAGACCCTTACCCACCTGGCTTCTGCCAAAAGCCCATGGACCTGTCATTAGGTGCTGTCTACCTAATGTAGATGGGCTGTTGTTTCCTGGCTAGCACCTACTGTGTACAATAATTACCAGGAAAGGACAAAACCTGCTTCATTTTGTCATCAGTGGTTTGCACAGTCAGCATCTTTTGTCCCCTGCCCCCCAACAATGATAGAATTTCAGGGGACAAGGAAACTCTGGCATGAATTAACTTCATCCCTGATAACGAATGAGAGATAATGTAAAATAATGAACATGTGCTTATAGGTCTACTTTTCCAACTGTAAATTTGGGAAAATTAAATTCAGATCAGATAATTCCAATAAAAAATTGCATCCAAATTGAGATGCAAAATACACATTAGATTTCGAACACTTAGTACAAAAATATAAAATGCCTCCTTAATAATACTTAATATTGATTCCACATTGAAATGATAATATTTTGGATATTGCGTTGAATAAAATATATTACCAAAATGAATTTTACCTTTTTCCTTTTCCTTCTTAAAACATGTGGCTACTAGAATGTTTAAAATTGCCCATGTGTTTTTTATTTTATTTCTATTGGACAGCATTGCTATAGAACCCAAACAGCATGTTAAGCCTCTACTAGGAGACTAGTCTGGTGTATTTTACTTTCCCTGGTTGCTCTGCATTTTAGATATACTAATTTCTCTGCCTAAATCAATTTATTTAGCTATCAAGTATCTTTATTACATATTCCTCAATTAATGCTTGTGTTAATACAAGCCATGCTTTGTTTGAATTTTTCATACAAAACAAAGCGTGCTTTGTTTTGTATGAAAAAAATGCTTGTTTTGTTTTTTTCATACAAAACAAGCCATGCTTTGTTTGTATGAAAAAAATGCTTGAATATCTTATAGAAAAGCAGTATAGCTATAGAGGATACCTTTCCTCGTGTTGATCTACCCTTGAGCATCATTCCCTTTCTCTATGCTCTGCAATGCAGAGTAGTTCCTGCTTTGGACCAGTACAAACATTGGAAGACAACTGACTCGAGCTGGACTAATAAGATTCTTCTCCTGGGTACTTGAAAAGAAATCCTCATGATAGGCTGGACCAGTAGCAGATGACTTCAGAAGTATGGAGAGGCTAATTCTATACTAGGGCTGAGGAAGGGTACAGAGATGCACTACAAAAAGGACAAGAAGACCGAGGAAAAGACAAAGGGATAGAGATAGGTCAGTAGATAAATGGATATAGAGATTAGATAGATAGATAGATAGATAGATAGATAGATAGATAGATAGATAGACAGATAGAGATGAATAGTTAGATAATTTGCTATTCCTAGTTCTGGTTCGTTACTCAGGAATCTGTGAAATACTATTTTATCATAAAAGTTTCCCTTTGCTTACAGTATATTGAATTGATTATTTTCCTTGCAAGCAGACTTTTCTAATAAGTACAGTATTTTAATCATGGGCTTATGAGTAAGGCTGACTTAGGTTTGTATCCTCCTCTATGGAAACAGGTAAAATAATTCCCATTTCCTGGGGTTGCTCTGAGGATGAGATGGACAATGTGTATAAGATGCTGACATTGGCACACTATAACTGGTTTACGTCATGGCTGTTGTATTACTGTAGAAGTGAACTCAGTTTTCCCCTGGGAATCCCAAAGGGATCCAGGAATAATGCCTTTTATAGGTCAAATGAGGCTTTTTATTGTCCAGTCCATAAATATCCCATCTAGTTTTGTGGCATGGATAATAGCCTGTCCTCCATCAGCTGGACAAAACTGTGATAAGCAAAGTGTCTTTGGTGGTGTCCACAACCCTATGGCCTCCCAGTGCCCTCATTGTGCCCTTATTTCATACTTATTCTCATTGAGATATAAAGAGAATTATGTCTTCCACAAGTTTTTAGGTAGTAAATGAGAACAACAGGAAGAGAATGCTAAAATAGCTTCTCTGTATGAATAATTTGATGCAATATAGACTCTGTACTAAGTGCTTTACATGTATTATATCTAATCTGCATGACATATCTGCAAGGCAAGTATCATTATCCCCAACTGACATCACAAACTGAAGTTCTGAGAAGTTGAATGACTTGCCCTAGGCCACCTGACTGATGTTTGTGCTGGCTGTAAAGCCTGGCTGGATTTGGTCGATGGGCTAACCTTTCAGGCTCTAAGACCTTTGGCAGATTGCTTAACTTCTCAAGTTTCCTCTTCTGTAAACAGGGAGATAATACCAGCGCCTATGTCATAGGGTTGTGGTGAGGATCAAATGAGATAATACATGTCAACTACTTAGTACAATGTTCTCAACAAGGTGTGGGTTGCCAAATGTCAGTTGCTGTGGTAGTTATTATTTTTCACAGCCTTCAGTGTCCCAGATATGTAACAATGAAGAATGGCTTGCCTCGAAGCATTTCCCTCAGTCCAGAGGGGGAGATTTGGGGTGACATCATTCTCTGAAGCCCATCAAAACCCTGAATGAAGTTGTCCACTATATTCTTGCCCCTGAGGTCGAGCTCTCCACCGAGCAGCCTTAGGTCTGAGGTTTGTCCCTTGCAAGGTATCCGAGCCAAAACAGATGGACTTCCAACATCCTGCCTTCATTCTGTCGTGCTGACTGTCCATTTCACTGGGATCTATTTGAAGATTTGCAGCAGTTGGAGGGAGTGGTATTTGTGGTCCTTGTCTGTTCTCTCCCACACTCACAGGCAGGGAGAAATGAGCTGTTTATATCATGTAGGAAGTAGAGGCAGTATCATGTCATAAAAAGGGCAGTGGAAGAGGAGAGACGATTCTGGACTTGACTTCACCTGGCACTGGCTATGTGACTGTGGGCAGTGATTCTGGGATGGGATTCCTTACTTTTTTTTTATTATTATACTTTAAGTTTTAGGGTACATGTGCACAACGTGCAGGTTAGTTACATATGTATACATGTGCCATGTTGGTGTGCTGAACCCAGTAACTCATCATTTAACATTAGGTATATCTCCTAATGCCATCCTTCCCCCCTCCCCCCACCCCACAACAGGCCCCAGTGTGTGGTGTTCCCCTTCCTGTGTCCATGTGTTCTCATTGTTCAATTCCCACCTATGAGTGAGAACATGCGGTGTTTGGTTTTTTGTCCTTGCGATAGTTTGCTGAGAATGATGGTTTCCAGCTTCATCCATGTCCCTACAAAGGACATGAACTCATCATTTTTAATGGCTGCATAGTATTCCATGGTGTATATGTGCCACATTTTCTTAATCCAGTCTATCGTTGTTAGACATTTGGGTTGGTTCCAAGTCTTTGCTATCGTGAATAGTGCCGCAATAAACATATGTGTGCATGTGTCTTTATAGCAGCAAGATTTATAATCCTTTGGGTATATACCCAGCAATGGGATTGCTGGGTCAAATGGTATTTCTAGTTCTAGATCCCTGAGGAATCGCCACACTGACTTCCACAATGGTTGAACTAGTTTACAGTCCCACCAACAGTGTAAAAGTGTTCCTATTTCTCCACATCCTCTCCAGCACCTGTTGTTTCCTGACTTTTAATGATTGCCATTCTAAATATTAGCCTTTTGTCAGATGAATAGATAAAATCAAAGAGTAGAACCAGATCTGCAAGATCACATCTATTGCTGATATCATACCAGAGTCTGGAACCTTTAGATCTAGACTGTCTAAGAAACCAAGTTAAAGCAGGATGTTGCCCCTGATGAATTTACATCAGGCATCCAATCTACATATTTAAATTAAGATGTTCACATTCACTAGAATCATTAATTTTGGACCTATACAAAACCTGAACTCATTAAGGAAATGACAAGCAATTATTCTTCTTTCACTACGGAAGATCTAAAGTAAACACAGTCCTGCCTCCCTTCTTTTGTTTTACCAGTTGTCAAATATTTATAGAGCCATACTTTATGTCTAGCACTATGCTAGATTCTGAGAATCAAAAGATAAATAAGGCCTGAGTAGACTGTGTGCTTCTGAGGGCACTTTATTCAACTTCAGATATCTATTTCCTAGATCAGTAAGTATAAATGCTTGCTAAAAGAAAATTTAGACAGTTACATCAAAATATTAGAAGATGCCTTTATCTTAGCTTTATAAATGAGAAATCAAAGCTGTTAAGGGTTGAATTGTTTTCCCCCCTAAATTTATATGTTGAGGTCCTAATTTTCAGTTCCGCAGAAAGTGGCCTCATTTGAAAATAGGGTCATTGGGGGTGTAATTAATTAAGTGGAGTGGAGTTGAGTGGGCCTCTAACCCAGTATGATTGCTATCCTTATGGAAGGAGACAGTAACTGAGGAAAGAGGATGTGAAGAGACACAGGGAAAAGATGGCCATCTACACACCAAGGAGAGAGTTCTGCAGCAGATCCTTCCCTCACAGCCCTCAGAAGGAAACAGCCATGCCAACACCTTGATTTTTGAATCTCTAACTGCCAGAACTATGATGCAACAATGAATTTCTGGTTTAAGCGACCCAGTGTGTGATACCCAGTGTGTGATACTTTGTTATGGTAACCCTAGCAAACTAATTCAGAAGCTACTGACTCTTGGCTCTGAGCTACCTCCATTATATTACCAAGAGGGTGAGTAGCACTATGTATGTCCAGGGCTCTTTTGCGTAGCATTTACATGTTTACTTTGGCCAGTGACTGAATTATATGGAAATATTTTCTTGTCCATGGGAAGATTTTTATATCTTATTTTTAAAAACCAACCTTTACTGTGGATTCTAAGAACTGTACCACAGAACACTGCATTCAGGGTATGTCTCCATGAAATAAAAGCAACTAGTTAGAGACATTAAAAATGCAGGCAACAATGTTATTGTTTAGTATTTATATTATCAAAAAGATTGGTGGGATCTATGTTGCTTAACAATATCCCTTATTTGTCGTTCCTTGGGAGAGAATCACAAATACCCTGATTTCAGCCAAAAACATTGTTAAAGTTTTTTCTTATCAGTTTTCAGACCTTAATCCTTGAACTTCGGAATTAACAACCTTTTATTTTCTGTTTATGTCTTATATACTCCCTTGGCAGACAATGTTATTTTAAAAGTTCCTGAAGAGAAACATTATAAGTAAAACAAAAAAAGCATCTAACAAAAACCAATTTAACCAGATCACATATTTCACACTGAATTTTTCTGTAACACTTAAAATGATTGATTCAGTTCATCTTCTTATAATATTGCAACATTGATTTGGGAGACAATGATATCTTGACTCCTGCTTTCCACCCTCCACATTATTAAGTGAAGAGGAGAAAAATTTAGAAGATAAAATGACTACAATGTGGATTTTAAGATCTCTCAAGAAGGAGACCCTTAAAACAACCTCGATCGGCCGGGCGCGGTGGCTCACGCCTGTATTCCCAACACTTTCGAGGCGGAGGTGGGCGGAGCACGAGATCAGGAGTTCAAGACCAGCCTGGCCAATATGGTGAAACCCTGTCCCTACTAAAAATACAAAAATTAGCTGGGTGTGGTGGTGAGTGCCTATTGTCTCAGCTACTCGGAAGGCTGAGGCAGAAGAATCGCTTGAACCTGGGAGGCGGAGGTTGCAGTGAATAGAAATTGTGCCACTGCACTCCAGCCTGGGCGACAGAGGAAGACTCGGTCCCAAAACAACAACAACAACAACAACAAACAACAACAAAAAAACCCCACCTTGATCATGAACAATACTAAAACATGAGGCTACAATTTTCAGAGAAAAGACAGATTTCTTTAAAAAAAAAGTTAATAATAAAAATTATGAATAATTATATACATTTTTTTCTGATCCCAATTCTCCAATCTAATTTCACTTCCTAATACTCTGCTTTGTACACCCCTGGCGCCTGCCAGGCTGGGCTGCTCACTGCCTACTGATACCTACCTTGTGTGCTGTTCCAAACATGTTACCATGTCTACTCAACAAGTCTTTGAGTTAGTTGTTATTTTAAATGAGGACATAGGCGTTCATAAGGTTAGGTAATCTGCCCAAGTCACACAACCAGCAGGGGACAGAGCTGGAAGTTGGACTTAAGCACTCGAGCTCCACAGCCTGGCCTCATGCCCATGTGCTACACTGCCTGTCTGCTCTGAGCCGTGGCTCCTGTCATCTCTGCTAGACACCCTCTGTCTTCCCTCCTGCTTCTCCAAATCCTATTCCTTCTTCAGGGTCTACCTCCACCAGAAAGCCGCTCAGAGTACAAGGCCCACTCTATCTAGTCCTGCTTCAGGTTCTAAATAAACTTCTAATGAGATAGTTTCCTTTTCTTAATTGATTCATAGATACCACTTTCCTCTGAGTTTGGGTCTTCTTTAAGCTCTCTAAAAAGCAAGGGCTCTGCATATACTTCTTCTGTTTCTCCCAATGGGCCTAGGTAGTCACATGTCATGCTCAATATACATTTCTTGACTGAAATTGAGTCATCAAGTATTTTCTAGATAAGGGTGAGGAATAATTTTTTTCCCTAAAACTGAAAAAACAAAACAAAACAAATAAAAAACCTCACTGAACCTAAGCCAGAGTATTTAAGAAGTTAAGGATGGTTTTCTCAGCAACCTGGAGAAACTTGACCTTTTTGTCTTCCAAGCCTGGCCTTTCGAAAGTGGCTCAAGTTGAATTTTAACTCAAGTTACTGAAGTGGTTGCAGTGACAAATAATAGAAGCTTCTTTTTACTGAGCATCAACCATGTGCGTGCCAGGTATTTTGTATCAATGTTTTCAAAACGTCATACTTAAGTAAAGGTTTTTACAGATAGAGAAATGCAAGTTTAATAAAGTTATTTGTCTGAAATCAATCAACAGTTTATTTTTTATTTTTATTTTTTATTTTTTGAGACAGTCTCCCTCTATTGCCCAGGCTGGAGTGCAGTGGCATGAGCTTGGCTCACTGCAACCTCTGACTCCCAGGTTCACGATATTCTCCTGCTTCAGCCTCCTGCGTAGCTCAGACTACAGGCGTGCACCACCACACCTGGCTAATTTTTGTATTTTTAGTAGAGATGGGTTTTGACCATGTTGGCCAGGCTGGTCTTGAACTCCTGACCTCAAGTCATCTGCCCCCCCCCCCACCCTCTGCATCCCAAAGTGTTGGGATTACAGGTGTGAGCCACCATACCCAGCCAATCCATAAATTATTAATGAAAGATTGCAAACTATAGCTGCTGTGCTTGATTTTTTTTTTAGCTCATTATTTTATATTCTCCAATGCTGCCTTTTTTGGATTTAGCTGAATTCCCTTAGTTCTCAACCTGCATCTGGAATGTTTCTGGGAAAACTGCTTAAAATTTCTGATCTCAATTTTCTTTTTTATAAATATTGTTTTCACAGTTGATATGATGTCTACTCAGAAAATCCCAAAAACATCTGGAAAAATAACTGCTAGAACTATTTGGGCCACTGGGTTGCAAATACACCAGTGATGATCTTAAAAGAATAATAGTTCAAAATGACCAACATAAATCAATGGTTCTTAATAGGGAAGACTGACCTTAATAAGCCAAACATCTAATTTTTTGCTTAGATCTAGAATTATATCAATCCAGTGAGATAACCCTCGTTCTTTTATGGTAATCTGACTATAGTGACTACAAATTTGATAACATTTTTGATTAATAAAAATGGAGAAATCTATAGATATTGAAAGGTAGCAAAATAATACTATGAAAAACTTGATGCCTATAATTGGACAACTTATAGGAAATGGGAAAATACATTGAAAGACATAATTTGTCAAAGTTTACTCATAAAAAATTATCTGTTTTAAAAAATTCAATTTCTAGTTAAAAATAATCCAAGAAGGAAAACTTCAGGCCCAAGTAGCTTTACTGGCAAATTCTACCAACCATTTAAGGAAAATACAATACCAATTTTATATCAACCCTTCCAGAAAATAGAAAAGGAGGGAATGCTTCTAACACTTGTTATGAAGCCAGTATTACCCTGATAAGAAAACCAGACGCAAACATCACAAGAAAACTACAGGCCAATATTTCTCATGAACACAGGTGCAAAAATATTTGACAAAATGCAACAAATCAAATCCATCAATATATAGAAAGATAATACACCATGGCTAGGTAGTATTTTTTACCTCACGAATGCTAGACTGGTTGAACATTCAATAATCACTCCATGTAATTCTCTATTTAGTCTATCAACAGACTAGAGAAAAGAAACCACATGAGACATGAGGAAAGCATTTGAGAAAATTCAGTAAAATAAAATAAAAACACTCAGAAAACTAGAAAAACCTACTTCACCTCATCTATCAGGAGAACCATAGCTACTGTAATGAGTGATAAAAGACTGAATGTTTTCTCCCTAATATTGGGAACAGGACAAGGATGTCCTTTTCTCCATTCCTATTCCACATTATACTGGAGGTTCTAGCTTGTGCAATAAGATAAGAAAAAAAAAAGCTGAATAAAAAGAGACTAAAATAATCTCTGTCATTGGATGACACAATTGTTTATTTAGAAAATTCCAAATAATCAGAAAAGAGAGCTACTAGAACTAGTAAGTGAAACCAGCAAGGTTGCAGGACACAAGTTCAATATATTTAAAGTCAATCCTCATTTTTATATATTAGCAAATGCACTATTGGTAATTGACAAAATGCATAAAATGCCATTTATAATAGTACCCAAACTACATGAAATACTTAGAGATAAATTTAAATATGAGCAAGGTTAGTATGCTGAAAATTATAAAACTGATGAAAAATCAAAGATCTAAATAAGTGGAGAGATACAAATGCTCATTGACTAGAAGACTCAATAATGTTAAGATGTCAATTATTCCCAAACTGCTGTATAAATTCAACACAATTCCAATCCAAATACCATAAGGACTTTTTGTTAGAAATTGTCAAGCTGGTTCTAAAACTTATGAAGAAAGGTAAAAGAACCAGAATAGTCAAAACAATTTAGAAAAAGAACATTGCTGAAGGATGCACACTACCTGATTTCAAGGCTTATAATAATAATCAAGATAGTGTGATGTTGGCAAAAATATAGATACATAGATTTATGAAACAGAATAGACAGTCAAAAAATAGATCCCCACAAAGATAGTCAATAGATTTTTTGTCATAAAAGTGTCAAGGACATTCACTAAAGAAAAGTTTTTTAACAAATGATGTAGGAATCATTGTTTGAATGGTTTGGATATCCACATATGCAAAAATGACCCTTAATTCGTATCTTATATCAAATATAAAAATTAACACAAGATGGATCACAGACTTGAAAATAAAACACAAAACTTTGAAAATTCTAGAAAAAAAAGGAGAAATTATTTGTGGCTTTGAGTTAGGCAAAGATGTCTTAGATATGGTACCAAAGCCATGATTTAGCATTAAAAAAATGAGAATTAAGAACTTCTATTCAAAAGACACTATTAAGGAAATGAAAATACAAGATATAAACCTGGAGAAAATCTTTGCAAAACATCCGATGAAATACTTGCATCTAGAATATATTTTTTAAAAGCTCCAAACTCAATAATAATCAAACAACCCAATTTATAAAATGGGCAAAAGATTTAAACAGACAATCCACCAAGGAAAATACACAGATGGTAAATAAGCACATGAAAAGATGGTTGTCCTCATTAGCCATAAGGGAAATAAAAATTAAAATAACAATGAGATACACGCCTATTAGAATGGAATAAGAAAAAAAAAAGCTGACAATTCCAAGTGCTGGGAATGCAGAGCAATGGGATCTCACATACTTTGCTAGCGAAAATGAAAAATGGTACAGCCACTTTGGAAAACAGCTTGGGAGTTTTAAAATAAAGTTAAATATACACTTACCATATGGCCAAACAATCTCACTTTTAGATAGGTACTCAAGTGCAAGAAAAACTTACGTAAAACCTGCTTATGAATGTGTATAGAAGCTTTATTCATAATTGCCAAAAACTAAGAACAATCCAAATATTCCTCAACTAGTGAATGAGTAAACATACTTGGTCCCCCAATACAATGAAATATTACTTAATAATGAAGAGAAATGAACTACTAATACGCACAATATGTATTAATCTCAAATGCATTATGCTCAATATAAGAGGGCCAGATTCAAAATATATGCATATAGTATGAACCATTTGTATAACTTTCTGGAAAATATACAACTGGGACAGAATACAAATCAGTGGTTTCTAGGTACTGGGGCTAGGAGGGAGCGTTTACTCCAAAGGAACACAGGTAATTTTTTTAGGGTGATGTCACTGCTCTCTATCTTGATAATTGTGGTGATTACATGACTGGGTTACATGACTGTATGGTACACTAAAAGTATAAGTTTTAGTATATGCAAAGTATATGTTAAACATTTTTTAATGTGGGGAAAAAATTAATGATTATTTAATTCATATAGTAAGACAAAGCCCCTGTCAAAACGCCAGGTCCATGAGAGTTGAGGATGGAAAAGGGAATGTATTCCATAAATTCTTGGTGAATAAATTGTTGGAAATATTGGGCTAGTTCAGTGGATTCCCTATTGGCTTTGTATCAGAATAACCTCTGGAGTTTATAAAAAATACAAATTTATGGATTTCTCCTCAGAGATTCTAATTCAATAAGTCAGGTTCCAGGAATTTCTATTTTTTCAATATTCACTAAATTAATATGATGTCTATCCAGGGTTAGAATCCTTGAGCTGTATAATTGTTAAAATCCTTTCTAAACTAATCATTCTTATAACTGCATAGAATTTACAATGTATGTAAATTTCTTTGGAGGAAAAATATTTATTTTTACTAGCCCTATGTGACATTTAACATTTCCTTCAACTATGAATGGTGGGTAACAAAACTCATACGTATTAGTAGTTTATGTGGCTTTGTTTCACACAGATAAATCAGATCTTTTCATGTTATATTAATATTATATTTCAAATTATCAAATATTTTGATAATATCTCAGATATCTTAAAATATTTATACTCTAACTGTAAATTACAGTAACTATTAGAATTATCTCTATAGTTATGTAATATATTAATAACATAAATATTGTCTTAATATTTTAATATTTTAATGATAACATTATGATGAAATCAGTATTGTTTGTAATCTCTTATATTACATTTTATATAAAAATGCTTTTCCTAGAAAGGGGTTTATAGACTTCACCAGGCAGCCAAAATGGCTCATGGGACAAAACAGTTAAACACTTTCATGGTAAGTTTCCCTGATTTAAAGGGCTCCCATTGTCCATTGTCATTGCTCATTTTTGTACTGGAAATGTGTTTTCTTTTTGCCAATCTGTACACTACCTTTGTCCACTAAGAATATTAACCCATTTTTCCCAATCTGTGATTTATTTTTTAATAAAAAAGTGGGCCGGGCATGGAGGCTCACTCCTGTAATCACAGCACTTTGGGAGGCCGAGGTGGGTGGATTACCTGAGGTCAGGAGTTTGAGACCAGCCTGACCAACATGGTGAAACCCTGTCTCTACTAAAAATAATAATAATAAAAAAAATTAGCCAGGTGTGGTGGCACATATCTGTAATCCCAGCTACTTGGGAGGCTGAGGCAGCAGAATCTCTTGAAACTGGGAGGCGGAGGTTGCGGTGAGCTGAGATGATGCGATTGCACTCCAGCCTGGGAGACAGAGTGAGACTCTGTCTCAAAATAAATAAATAAATAAAAAATAATTTTAAAAAGTGGAGAAAAATCATAAAAAAAAAAGTATTATGGCTCCTGTAACTGCAGACACACCCATATTTAAATGAAAGCAGAGGGGAAAAGCTACTTTAAAATAAAGGTGTGATAGGGTTCTGGATCACCTAAGGCATTTCTGGTTGCCAACATCCCTTTACTCAATCAATCTGGCAAGGAAATGTATTTAGGTCAGGCGCAGTGGCTCATCCCTATAATCCTAGCACTTTGGGAGGCCTGGGCAAAAAACAGCGAAGCTCGGTCTAAAACACAAATTAATTAATTAAAACAAAAAACAAAAAACACGGAAATGTATTTACTTGTGCAAGCCCAGCTGACAGGTTGAGGATGATAAGGCTTGGGTCTTGAAAGACACATTGAGCAATATGAGCATTCCCATATCACTCAAGTGCCTGTACCTACACTCATTCACCCTGATGGAACTTCCTCTTCTCCCATGATTTCAAGAACATGGCACGCAAAATGAAAGGAAGAAAGACAAAAGAAGCAGCTAAGGTTGACAACGGAGTTGAAAGGCACTGGTTTGTGAAAGCAAACAGATATGATGGAATACACGTAAATACACACATATACGCAGACACATAAAACCAGACGGTAAAATCAACCTCTGTGGGAGGGGGACCACATAATTTACTCATTCTCTTTTAGGACACTATACATGAAGTTATGCTCCTAGAAGAGTGAATAAAACCTGAGTCATTTTTATTTTGTTTCATTTTGCCTCAAAGATATTAATGTCCTAGGGGAAAAAAAACTCCTCAGTGGAAGTAAAAGATGACTGACTAACGAAGGCATAATGCCTATGTTTTTGAAAAGTGCTGTGTCAGAGGGCAACAGAACATGGTGGTAAGAGCAGGGGCTTTTGCCTGAGACAGGTGGGTTCCAGCCCTTCCCAGCTCAGTGGCCTTGAGCAAGTTGCTGACCTTTGTGAGCCTCAGTTTCTTCCTCCATAAGGCCCGTTCGTGCTGGCTTCATTGACACTTGTGAAGATTAAGCAATATGTGGCCAGGGAGAAAGAACTGAGAAAGCTTAATGAGAGACACCTTTCTTAAAACTCATCAAGACTAAAGTTTCCTCCAAAAATAAGATTGACGGAGGGATAGTGAGATGGCAGGTGACTAGTTATGTGTGAAAGCAAGCAGTAAGAGCTAGTAGAAGGTAGGTATCAGGATGGTACTATAAAATTTTTTTTTAAATTTTCTGTGTATTTGAAAGTTTTCTAAATGTAATGTTGGGGGAAAATCTGGAGGCTTTTCTGCAGTAGCCAGTGGCCTTTGGAAATGTCTATGGTGCCCACAAGCCCAAGAAATTAGAAACAATTCCCTCACATTCTGCTGTGTAGTCAGAGTTCAGGATCTATTTTAGGGTAGTCAGTTCAAGCAATTCTTTCTAAGCAGTTTGAACTTGAGGAGTTTGGTTAGTCTGTCATATCTTCAGTTTCCTCATTTGTAATTGGTGATAGCCATGCCTGCTTCTTAGGATTACACACGATGTACCTGGCACTCATGATTATAGTTATTACTCTTCTTATTATCGGAGTCAAGAGGACCTTAAAGTTCATCTAACCAAAAACCCTCATTTTACAGATGGGCAATCAGATGCTCAGAGAAGAAAAGTAATTTCGCCAAGCTTACATAGTGGATTTGTTGCAGAATTAGTATTTGAATTCAGGTTTTCTGTGTTCTAGTCCAATCATCTGTCCAACGTCCCACACTCCCTCCAGAGGATTGTTCCCCCCATCTTATAAAATCATACATACCAACTATAGGGCAATCAGGCATCACCAATAATTCCTATGCAAAAGAGCAAATTTCACTAAGAGACAGCTCAGGAATTCTCTCCCCCACTGGCTTTGTCACTCTATTCTCAACATTTGAGTAGTCCTAGATTCCAGCAGACCAAAGGACTTTGGGGCAGCAGCCGTGAGCTCTCCAGGAATCTTGGACTTGCAGGGTACTAGAATTTTTCTCTTTGGGCACTCTGGCATGGCTTGTGGGAACATTATAAGTACAGCAGCAGTCTCTTAGCAAACCATTTCTTGCCACATGTCATTTGACAAAACCAAGGCAAAGAAGAAGCTCCCCTCCAGGATATAACTGGAGTCCCAAGGCCAGCCTGTGGCCACACATGTTCCTCTTATTGGGCTGGGGAACTCTAAATTCTTGCCACATTTGCAGAAGAGAAATCAGAGACCTTCCACCCACTAGGAACCATGTGACTGTTTAGCAACTTTGCAGCAGGGGTTCAGAAATTAGAGAGAACAGCTTCTGCTCTCTAAGTTGGCTTCCTATCTCCTGCCTGGTCACACTCAGACACTTCTCTGGCCTTACCTAACACCCGTGCACATTGTGCTAGTCTCCAAGTAAATTTAGCTACAAAGATTTTTTTTTTTTTTAATATTCAGTACAGGAATTCCCTCAGCCACGTGACTCTGAGCCTCCTTATCAGGTTCTGTGAAACTTGATGACTGCAGATCCTGAAGAATCTAAGGTAGCAAAATACTTTCCACTGAGAAGTCAAGGTTGCGTGTGAAACAGTGAAACTTGAGGTCTGGCCCTTATTGCTATTATAAAAATGTTAAGCTATGTAAGATTTTGGGATGGCTTTTCTGCCATCAGAGCAATCTGTGGAGCTGGTTGGCAAGGAGCCAGCAAAGGCTACATGAGTTCCTTTACAAAACAGTTCTATTGAAGAATAATTTACATGCCATAAAATGCTCTCATTTTAAGTGTATAATTCAATGATGTTTAGTAGACATAAGGTTGTGCAACCACCACCACAAGCCAATTTTAGAAGATTTTCAACACCCTAAAGAGATCTCTCCTGCCCATTAGCAATCACTCCCAGCTCCCACTCACATGCTCTGGCAGTCACTAATCATTTTGTCTCTATAGATTTGCCTTTTCTGGACATTTCATGCAAATGAACAGATGAGTTCTTAAGAGTAGGTGTCTCAATGACTCATCTATTCAGTCATATAACAAATATACATTAGGCACACTTAATGTGCTATCGGGAGACCTGCCCTGATAATCATGTAGGTTCTTTTCTATTTTCCTAAGCTTCGGCTGGCTTAAGAAATAAAGGGACAGAGTACAAAAGGGAGAAATTTTAAAGCTGGGTGTCCGGGGGAGACATCACACGTTGGTAGGATCCATGATGCCCCACAAGCCGCAAAAACCAGCAAGTTTTTTTAAGGAGTTTCAAAAGGGGAGGGAGTATACGAATAGGTATGGGTGACAGACATCATGTACTTAACAGGGTAACAGAATATCACAAGGCAAGTGGAGGCAGGGTGAGATCACAGGACCACAGGACTGAGGCGAAATTAAAATTGCTAATGAAGTTTCAGGCACCATTGTCATTGATAACATCTTATCAGGAGACAGGGTTTTGAGATCAACCAGTCTGACCAAAATTTATTAGGTGGCAATTTCCTCTTCCTAATAAGCCTGGGAGCGCTATGGGAGACTGGAGTTTATTTCACCCCTGCAGTCTCAACCATAAGAGACAGGTATGCCCCAAGGGGGCCAGTTCAGAGACCTACCCCTAGGTGTGCATTCTCTTTCTGGGACGTTCCATGCTGAGAAAAATAATTCAGCAATATTTCTCCCATTTGCTTTTGAAAGAAGAGAAATATGCCTCTGTTCTGCCCGGCTCACCGGCGGTCAGAGTTTAAGGTTATCTCTCTTATTCCCTGAACAATTGCTGTTATCCTGTTCTTTTTTCAGGGTGCCCACATTTCATATTGCTGAAACACACATGCTGTACAATTTTTGTAGTTAACGCAATTATTACAGGGTCCTGGGATGATATACATCCTCCTCAACTGACAGGATTAAGAGATTAAATTAAAGACAGGCATAGGAAATCACAAGGGTATTGACTGGGGAAGTGATAAGTGTCCATGAAATCTTTACAATTTATGTTTAGAGATTGCAGTAAAGACAGGCATAAGAAATTACAAAAGTATTAATTTGGGGAACTAATAAATGTCCATAAAATCTTCACACTCCACGTTCTTCTGCCTTGGTTTCAGCCGGTATCTCTGTTTGGGGTCCCTGACTTCCCACAACAATGTGCCAAGCACTGTTGTAGGTGCCATATGCTCACCCTAAAGTGGACAAGATAGCCTAGATCTCATCCAGCTGAGAAGGCAAGAAGTTAACTCACAAAAACAGTAAAGGGGGATGGAATGTGAAGGGGAGGCCCAAAGATCTCAGGAGCCCTTACCTGGAGCTCATAATGTAGTCTGAAGAATTCAGGGAAGGTCTCCTGGAGGAGGTGGTGTCTGAACAGAAAACTAAAAGGGAGGCTGGGTTAAGCAGAAGAAGAGGAGGAGAGAGCACACACTAGGCCAAGGAGCTGCTTTAGGAAGGCCCAGACTGAAGAGAATTTGTGCCAAGTTTGAGAGACCAAAGCAAGTTTGGCAAGGCTGGAGTATAATGTATGTGAGGGATCTGGGACAGGGAGGGGAAGTGATGACCCTAGTGACCCTAGAAAGCAGAAGAAGCCCGGTCACAGATGCCCAGGGCATATCAGTTTGATGGTATCTTGAGGGCAATGAGAAGCCTCTGGAGGGCCTTAAGTAAAGTTGGTTGCGGCATAGTGGTATTGCAAACATATTGGAATGGGGCAAAAATGCAGGCAGGGAGACCAAGTAGGAGACTTCTGGAGCAACCTAGGTAAGAGATGCCACAGGGAGGCAGCACAGTAGGTAAAGGCTTGGATTCCCAAGTCAGCCTGATCAAAGAGATGTTGAACCTTGATTACACTGCCTAACTTCTCTAAACTTCTCATCTGTGATTGTGGAGTATAATAATACCCTCCTCACAGGATTGTCAATGTGAGAATGAAGTGACAAGGCTTCTACAGCATTTTACACAGTGCCTGGCATCAGGTGCTCAGCAATGTGAGCTATTGGGTGGCAGGGACCCACCATAGCTTCTCCATCTCACACTCTGCTCAAGAAAGACTCACTGCACAGCAGCAATGTGTTAAGCACTGTGAGTGAAGATGAAGATATACTTCCTGCCATGTTCATTGAGCAAGGTAAATTCTTAGCATTTGTGTACCATGGACTCCTTTGGCTGCCTGGTGAATCTTGTAGACCATTTATCAAAATCATGTATTAAAAGCACAAAGTAAAATACATAAAAGCTTCTTATTGATTCTCAAGTGTAACCAAAGTAGAAAACCACTACTCTAGGTGTCTAGCATTGTAAGAGAAAGCCTTTTAAGTATTCTTAAGTGGCATTTCAAGTAGAATAAGCTTTTCAAGTAGAATTCATTCAACAATTATTTCCCGAGCACCTACCACGTGCTAGGTGCTTACCTAGAGCAGAAAATAAGGCAAAGTTCCTGCCTTCATGAACTTACATGAGGGGTCAGGCGATAAACAAATGAGAAAATATATTCTATGCCAGATGAGGGTAAGCACTGTGGGAAAAATAAAGCATGTTGTATTAGGGTTCTCTAGAGAAACAAAATCAATAGGATCTATTTATTCATTAAAGGGCTTTGTCTCATATGATTATGGAGGGGGAGCAAGTCCAAGGCCTGCAAAGCTGATGTCCCAGTTTGAGCCTGTAGGCTGGCAGCCTGCTGCAAAATCAGGAAGGGCCAATGTTCCAGTTGGAAGGCCATTAGGCAGAAGAAGACTCTCTTATTCTGGGGAGGGTCAGCCTTTTGTTCTATTCAGACCTTCAGCTCATTGTCCACCCATATTAGGGAGGACAGTCTGCTTTACTCAGTCTACATATTTGAATGTTCATCTCATCCCAAAACACCTTCACAGAAACACCCAGAATAATGTTTGACTAAATATCTGGGCACATCTATGGCTTGGTCAAGTTGACACATAAAATTAACAATCATATGGGTTAATGGGAAAGGTGGTAACTGGGGGTGCTATTTTAAAAGGGTTTTCAGAGAAGGCATCTCTAGGGAGAGACCATAAGAACAGTAATCTAAATGAAGTAAAAGCCAGAAACTGTGAAAGAGGATCATTCCCGGGGAAGGGCATAGCAGGTACGAAACCCTATATCTGACACAAGTTTAGGATATCCAAACTACAGTAAGAAACTGCTAAGGGTGGATCACAAAGGGCTGGAGAGTGCTTCAGGGAATGAGATAAAGTTGGAGAGGTGGACTGCAGCAGCAGGTTCAAGCAGACCTTGTAGGCCAAGGCAATAAATAATCAGGCATTTTGTATTAAGAGTCATGGAAAACTACTGGAGAGTCTTAACCAGGTCTCTCTGGCTGCTGCACTGAGAGTGGGCTGTGCTGAAAATAGGCCAGGGTAGAAGCAGGGAGACCGGAAACCGAAGCTGTTGCCATAATCAGGCTAGAGGGGATGGTGGCTTGAGCTGCAATGAAGGTGGTGAGAAGTGCTCAGATTATGAACATACTGTGAAGGCCTGGCAGATGACTCAATTACAGGGTGAGTAGGATATGCAGTAAATGTGCAGAATGTGCCCCCATCAACCCGTTTCACAGACGCTGATCATGCTTGATGACAATTCAGCGTCCACACAGGGAAAATTTGCTGGGGGCAGCCCCTGACAATTGACTATTTTTCTCATGAGCTATGGATTCAGCAACTTCTAGAAATCTGCTCGTACTTCATTCATCACTGTAGGTTTCTGTCTTTTTGCCACGGAAGCTATCTCTGTACGTATTGCCTTTCACTGTATCTTGGTAGATCAGTTTCACTTTGTGAGCTCTTTTTGGCTACTTAAATCTCACAGACTTGTTTATTTTCTCTTACATTTCCAAAGAACTGACATATTATCGGGATATAACTGGCATATGTCAAATGCACAGAGCATAAGTGAACCGTTTAACGTGTACACTCATAAAATCCACACCCTACACAGGATAAGAACATTCTACATTCCACAATACCCCTGTCTAGTCAATCCCTACCAGTCCTGTCCCGCTCAGTCCTCTGCTCCCTCGTCCTCCGGGGTGAACTTCTGTTCTGATTTCTGTCAACATAGATTAGTTTAGTGTATTCTTCAATTTTATATAAAGAAATGATTAGTACGCATTACCTGTGTCTTGCTTGTTTCACTCAACATAATGTTTTTGAGATTTGTGTGTTATTGATTGTGTCAATAGCTTATTCTCTGGATGAATATACCATAATTTGTTTATTAATTCACCACTTGATGGACATTTGGGTTGCTTCCAGTTTGAGGTGGTTACAATTAAAACTACAATGAATTTTTAGTGTGTCTTTTTATTTACAAATACTTTCATTTATCTCTGGTAACACCTAGGAATGGAATTGCTTGGTCGTCAGGTAGATATATGTTAAACTTTGTAAGTTTTTTTTTAATTTAATTGCCATGTATGGAAAGCCACAGAAGCATTTTAGCTAGGTACATTCACTGAAGGACTTACCACATCATCAAGTCTTAAACAGAAATAATGTGTGACAACACAGATAAAAATAATGATGAGGAGGAGAGGAGGATAATGATGATGGTGATGGTAGAGGTACTGTCTTTGTGTAATAGTATTTACCATGTACAGCTTTATGTTTTATTTTATTAAATCATTATAACACTGAGAGATGAGTATTATTATCTTCATTCTAAAGCTGAAGAGCTGCTCAAACAAATCAGCAAGAAAAAAACCAAATAATCCCATTAAAAAGTAGGCTAAGGACATGAATAGACAATTCTCAAAAGAAGATATACAAATGGCCAACAGACATGAAAAAATGCTCAACACGCTAATTATCAGGGTAATGCAAATCAAAACCACAATGTGATACCACCTTACTTCTGAAAGTATAACCATACTTAAAAAATCAAAAAAATAATAGATGTTGGCATGGATGTGGTGAAAAGGGAATTCTTCTCCACTACTGGTGGGAATGTAAGCTAGTACAACCACTACGTGAAAAGGTGTGGAGATTCCTTAAAGAACTAAAGGTAGATCTACCATTGACACTGCTGTGTATCTACCCAGAGGAAAAGTCATTATAAGAAAAAGACACTTGTACACACATGTTTATAGCAGCACAATTCACAATTACAAAAATATGGAACAAGTATATATAACAAGTGTGTGTATATATATATCTATCTCCAATGGAATACTACTCAGCCATAAAAAGCAACAAAATAATGGCACTCACATCAACTTGGATGAATTGGAGACCATTATTCTAAGTGTAATAACAACTCAGGAATGGAAAACCAAACATCAAATGTTCTCAGTCATAAGTGGGAGCTAAGTTATGAGGACACAAAGGCATAAGAATGATATAATGGGCCAGGCACGGTGGCTCATGCCTGCAATCCCAGCACTTTGGGAGGCCAAGGAGGGTGAATCACGAGGTCAGGAGATCAAGACCATCCTGGCCAACATGGTGAAACCCCGTCTCTACTAAAAATACAAAAATTAGCTGGGTATGGTGATGCGTGCCTGTAGTCCCAGCTACTTGGGAGGCTGAGGCAGGAGAATCGCTTGAACCTCGGAGGCAGAGGTTGCAGTGAGCCGAGATGGCGCCACTGCACTCCAGCCTAGAGACAGAGCGAGATTTCATCTAAACAAACAAACAAACAAAAAGAATGATATAATGAACTCTAGGGGGAAGGATGGGAGGGGGTGAGGGATAAAACACTACACGTTGGGTTCAGTGTACACTGCTTGTGTGATGGGTGCACTGAAATCTCAGAAATCACTGCTAGAGAACTTATCCATGTAACAAAATACCACCTGTTCCCCAAAAACTATTGAAACAATAAAAATAGTAATAGTAAATGAAAATAAAATAGATTAGAAAAGAAAAAAAGTTGAAGAGATGGAGGCTCAGAAACATTAACTTTCTCAAAGTCACTCAAACCCATACTGAAAGAGAAACGTATACTCTTCCTACTAACTTTATAACCTCATATATAGATGTCATCTCTCACATCTTTTGATGCCCTGGCTAGCCTCCTGGGTGGCTGCTTTGCCTTTTATGTGATGTTTTGAGTCCTTCTCAAAGGACTCGAATGCAAGGTTGAGTGTCCAGTGAGGCTAGAAGCTGCTGTCTTGTGTTTGTTGTCCTGAGCTAATGTCTTCCTGCCTGCAGGACTATCAGTTTGTTCCTCTTTCCGCATCCCCTAACAATCTCCCAACTTCATTCATTTCCCTTCCTTTATTCCCATCAACTTTGCCCCACTCCCTTCACCATCACCATCATCTCCACCATCAGACTCCATTATAATTTGCCTAAAGTTTATAAATGTGGACCCTTGAATCAAATTTTCTCAATGGGTAGTGGAATCTTTCCTCAAAACTGCTTATTTGCTCTCCAGAGTGCTTTGTTGTTTTTGTGAAGAATTCTACCCCAAATTATTTTTTATTGAAAATGTCTGACTCAGTGGCTTTATTTTGATAAAGCCACCATGTAGCGTAAAAAGTTTGTTGCTGTTGAGTGCAGACATGCTATTTACGTGGTTACCTTTCATCTATTTGATAGGAATTTCAAGTAAAGACATTTCAAGATGAAAAACTGAATCTTCTATAATTTTGTTTTAACTTTTCCCCCTTTAAATATGTAATGATAATTAAGATAATTAAGACACAACCTGAGTCCTGATTTTTAGCAATAAACTCTTGCCTAAAAACAATAGCCTATATTTAGATAATGTTTCAAATCATTTTCATATACTTTAAATCAACCTCCATAAAACTCTCTGAGGTAGACCATTCAGATGTAATTAGGAAGCATGGATATTAAGTAGGAAGTTAAGAAATCGAAGGTTCTCTAGAAAGTCTAATAGAACCCCAAGTATATCTTCATATACATTTGATGTCTTTCATCATTTCAATATCATTGAAAAATCACCAGTTCACCCCATTTGTAGAGATACTCTTTAAAAACTTAAATTAAATTTAACTAACAATTATCTTTTGAAATATTTAAGCAAGTTATATTTACTATTTAAATAGGTTACAAGTTTAAACTGCTGTTTATATTGCCCTTGAGGATTTCCCTAAAATTTGAGGCCTATGGCTGTAATATCCAATTTGCCAGAAAGTGGGCGCCCTCTTGTGGAACACTTAATACCAAAGAAAAGCAGACTTGCATCAAAAAGGATTAAACAGTCTAAGCACAGCAGCATTCATTCACCAATGTATGCACTGAACCCTTAGAAATAAATTAGAAAAGCAAATAAAATCTTACTAGATAAGTTTACTCAAGACAACTGAGAGCCTTAGAATTTGAGAACTACGTCACCAAGGTGTAACATCATTTGACGGATAAAGCAAACACATTTCGAAGAAATTAAGTGACTTATCCTCAAATTATAAAACATCAACAATCTGAGATCCTGCTAAGAATTTAAGACCTTTCATGAGAATAGCATTAACACGCTGAGTGTGCACAAAAGATCCTGAAGAGATATGCCTCAAGAGAAATATAAACATATAGTATGGCAAATATTTCAATAATACCTTTGAAAATACTTTTAAAAGTAAATTTTAATTTTAATTTAATAAATTTAATTAAATATTAATTTAATTAATTTTAATTTTTAATTAACATTTAATTAATTAATTTTAATTTATTTTTATTGACATTTATTTAATTAATTTTTATTTATTTTTATTAAAATTTATTTAATAAATTTTGATTTAATAAATTTAATTAATTTTAAAAATAAATACTTTTAATAATACCTTATGGTTCTTCATCCCTTAGACATTCTTGAAGTTTCTCACCCTACATAAGAGTGATTGGTGAAGGAGGCTAATGATGAGGCTGATGCCCTGATGGAAGGGGGTGATGATGCTGACCTTGACCTACAATGAGGTGGGGGTATCAGGAAGACTGTAAACAGATGGTTTAGAGAGTTTTGATGAGGGTGAATCCACAGAACGTGTTGAAACTGGTTGCCGTGAAAGGAAGGGGCAAGAATGGCTCCAAAATTTCTGATTTGGAGCAACTAAGTGGATGGCAATTGAGGTAGGAAATATGAGAGCAAGAACAGGCTTGAATGAATAAATTATGGCCAAAAAAGTTATTAGCTTGTTGCCTACATTTTCTTTAGGAGGACTGGGCCACATAATCTGAAACCTTGCATGTATTGGAAGTGGAGGATATGTGAGATTGTATCTGCAAGAATATTTACCTGATAGAAAAGGAATTAGAGAAAGTTCTTGCCTGGTTGGCTTGCACGTGTTGATAAGACTCGGAAAAACAAAAACAGAAACCAAAAAAAAATCAACGGTATAATGGAGGCTTTATTCTTCTCTGTCATTTTTTTGGTCAGTAAACCTTCAAAATATCCCAATTTTAAGATGTAATTATAATAGAATTAAGTAGCTCTAAATTATATAATAATTGCATTTAGTTTTAATTATGATTACTTTTTTATTTTAGCCTTCTTGCTTGACATTTTTTTTGCAACATAATTGCAATGATGGGCAACTGGGTAGGCCTGGTTGTTCTCCTTATTTACTGTCTAGATTATTAGACAAAGGTAATGTTCTGAAAACATTACCTTTGTAATGTACGTGTGGGCTGTACATTTGGGGAGGGGACTAGATGTCAGATTCCTTGGTTTAAAATATTATTCTTCTTGGGAGGTTTCAGAATTTCAGAGAAAAGTTCCAGAAAGAGAGTAAACCTTGGAACATTGGGCACAGATTCTTTAATGGTGGAATTTCAGGAACAGAGGTAGATAATAATGAACATGTCTTAGGACCTAGAACAGTTGACTAGGGTGTCTCAAATCACACCTGAAAGGTAGTCACCAACTTTTTTCCTTCTTGTAGAGTCAAGAAGATAAAGCAGATAGAACACGGGCTGTGGCCTCAGACAGAGGTGAGTTCGAAAGCTGTCAGATCCTTACTGTGTGACCTGCTGTATATTGCTAGCCTTCCTCGCTTGAAGTTTTCTCATCTATAATGTAGATGATGATAATATCCATGTTGTATTAGACTTCTCAGACTGCCATAACAACATATGACAGGCTGAGTGGCTGAAACATCATAAATTGAATTTTCTTACAGGTTTAGAGGCCGAGACATCCAAGATCAGGGTGTTGGCAAATTTGGTTTTTAGTGAGGGCTTTTTTTTTTTGAGATGAAATCTCTCTCTGTTGCCCAGGCTGGAGTGCAGTGGCCCTATCTCAGCTCACTGCAACCTCCTCCTCCCAGGTTCAAGCCATTCTCCTGCCTCAGTATCCCTAGTATCTGGGACTACAGTCACGCACCACCACGCCTAGCGAATTTTTGTATTTTTAGACGAAACCAGGTTTCACCATGTTGGCCAGGATGGTCTCAATCTCCTGACCTCATGATCCACCTGCCTTGGCCTCCCAAAGTGCTGGGATTACAGGCATGAGCTACCATACCTGGCCTGTTATCTCTTCTTTTAAGGGCATATTCTGCCTGATCATGGACCCACCTTTTTGACCTTAATTAACTTTGATTACTTCCTTAGAGGCTCCATCTCCAAATATAGCCACACTAGGGTTAGGACTCCAACATATGAATTTTGGGAGGATGGGTGGACATAAACATTCAGTCCCTAACAAATGTCAAAGAGCCTCAGTGAAGATTAAGTAATATAATGGTGTTAAATACCTGACTCTTTCCTGGTTGTAGAATACAGATAACAGAAGTTGATTTCCTTTGTCCCTTAAGAGACATGTCATGTCTATTGTATTTATAACTATCATTCCATTTGAAGGGTCTACTAGAGGAAACTTATATTTTGCCATTCTTGCTAAATGTGTTATTACATGTGACACAGCATCTATCAAAGAATGGAAGAGTGAAAATTGCTTTCTCCACTTTATTGGTCCTAATATTCCTCATTTTTGTGTTGCCTTTTGTAAGCCACCAAATCATAGTATGATTACTTTGTTTCCCTCTTGAGGAGTTAATTCCTGAATTCTTAGGATCTTTGGCTGAAGGAGCTCAAATTGCCTTCACCTTTCTTTAAGGTGCTTTCAGAGAGTGGGGGAATTGGGGATGTTATGTAATTATATTTTCTTTCTTTATTTTTTTTTAAAAAACAACTAAATATATTTGATTCAGCAATTCCCCTTCTTGGAATTTGTTCTAAGGCAATAACTTAAGATTGCAAATGCAAGGATATTTCCTGTAGCATTGCCTGTGACAAGCAAAATCAACTGGCAGTAACCTCTACATTCACAGCACAGGCTTGCTTAGTCAGCATATCCATTTAATGAAATTATAGGTCACTACTGAAAAGCATGCTGTTAAGGAATATCTATCGACATGGAGAAATGTTTAGAAGCCAGGCTATAAGTCCAATGTCACTAATATTTTTACAAAGAAAAATAGGCACGGAGGAATAATCTAGGACACACACCGGGATGCTGACAGTGGTTACTTTGATATTAAAGTTAGCATTTTCCTGGTGTTTTTTTCTTCCAATTTTCTTGTATTAACTATTAATTGTGAATATAAACTAACTTAATAAGCATTACTTTTTAAAAAGCTGAGACATCTGGCGACCCACAATATTTTTGGTGGGGCTCTGCCTTGGTCAACATCTGTTGGGGAAGAATTGAGCACAGATGAATGCTCCTGAGGAGGGTAATTTAGCAAAAATGGGTGGCACTCCAACTCAATGACTCTTTGAAAGCCCTAATGGTCAAAATGTAAGTGGATAAATTTTATATTGTTATAAAATATGTCTATATAAATAATAAAAAACTGGAAGGAATCAGAGCATAAGTCAACAGTGGCACACATAGTGATTTTTCTTTTCTTCTTTTTATATTTTTAAAGAAAGATTTAATTTCAAAATGGACATGTTTTAATGTCATAGCATTTTTTTTGCCACTGACTCAGTAAATGAAGGGACTGCACTTTCAGGAAAAATTAAATTTAAAGGCCTTGAGAACAAGGAAAGTGCAATATTCTTCTTGGTTTCCCTCTTAGCATCCAATATGGGCCCAAGTACATGTTGGTGACCTGGTCAAATACTGACGGGATATGTCAAGATGGATTTGTCTGAGCTACTCATGTTTCTTTACAGTGTGAACACTTTTGAAATCAGTGGCATATTGAGCTCTAAAATAAATAAAATAAAATAAAAATTGGTGGGAGAAGAATTGCTTTCAGATTGGAGAACACATTTTTGCTTCTTCAGGAAAACAGCCAGCAGTAAGGAGATAAATCCTTGGATGAGAATCAAGGCAGTTTCTAACCACAAAGCTAACCATCAGTTGCTCATGTTGTTCCATGAGCAGATTCTGCGCGGATCACCCTCAGCATTGGTTTCTCATCCAGTCACACAGGAGACATGGACTTGTTGATTATTTAGGGATGTGTGGTTATTGGTAAAAAGCTTCCAAAGATCTTGTTCCCATCTGCTCAGCCACTTGATGGGCCAAATCCAGAGCCAAGGGTTGGGTCTTCCCTAAAACATGCTGACCCGGAACCACAAAGCCTGCGCTCAGCCTCCAAAGCTGCCCTTCTTACTAGGAGATCAAAACCAAACTGTTGTGAAATCCATCAAAATAAATCGACTCTAGACCTCTGAGAATCGTGAAAGCATAGTCCTCAGTGAGGGAACAATAACGATGAAGTTACATATTTACATAGCATCTAATACATTGCAAAGCCTTTTACTTGCACATTTGAAATTCTCTTGACCTAGTAATAAGAGAGGCAGACAAGGTCTCATTAGCCCATGTTAAGAAAAGAAGAAACAAAAACACAGATTCAGTGTTTCACCCAATGTCACCTGGTGTGTCAGTGGAAGAGGTGGGATATGGCTCCCAGGGTCCCTAATTTTTTGTAAAGTCAACTTTATTAAGGTGTAACTTACATACAAGAAAACTTATCAATTTTAAATGTACAATTCCATGAGTTATGACAAACTTTTACGATGTGTAACCACCAACACAATCGAGATATAGAGTATTTCCATCACCTCCAAAGTTTCCTCTTGTCTTTGTAGTCAAATCTCCTTTCACTGCCAACCCTCTGGCCACTGGCAACCACTGATCTGGATTCTATTATTATAGCTTCTCTTTATCTTGTATTTTATGTTAGTGAAATCATACACCATATGGTCTTGTGTTTGGCCTCTTGGTATAACAGTTTCTGAGATGCATCCATGCTGTTAGCTGTATTTGTAGCTCAATTATTTTTATTGCTGAGTAGTAGTCCATGGTGACAGTATTCTGTTGTGTATTTTATTCTAGTAGAATTTTATGGGAATATATGAATACATCACAGCTTGTTCATCTGTTTACCTGTTGATCCACCTTTACTTTGGGATCTACTAAAATGCTGGTGGGTACTTACCTCCCCCATCTTTATGTAATCTCTATGAGGGCAGTGACAGTGTCTGTCTGGGCACGACTGTTTCCCCAGTGCCTAATACAATGTTCAGCACAAAGGAGGCACTCAGTAAAGATTTTATGAATGAATGCATGAATGAATGAACACATGCATCAATACATTGGTTTAGCTAATCAACTGAGAATGGAGACTGACCTATGAAAAGAACACATTATTAGCTAATTTCTCTATTTTGACCTTTTCCAGGTTCTGAGCACTAGACTAAGCTCAGTCTTTCATAAATTGAGAGAAACAATTCTTATCTTATGTGACTGTTATGAGAATTAAATGAGATAACCTATGTAAGACACTTTACACAGTGCCTGCCATGTAATAAGCACCTGATAACTCCTCTGGGTATTATAATAATTGCTATTATTTTAATAAGAAGAAATGCCATTCAAGCTATGGAACTTAGATGGGGGTTGGCAAACTCCTGTTCCCAGAAATTCAACTGAAAAACCAAAGTGTAGCTATTAATAGCTTTCTTCCTTTCCTGGTATGTAAAGAAATGTAACACTTCTACTCACAGTTCATCGGTGACTGACCCTCTTGCTTGCATGTTTGTGCAAAGCTGTCCTTATTAGTGTAATATGTGACATTGTTTTAGAAAGTGGCTGCCATTGCAGTCTTCCCACTCCCATCATTGGCAATTAGAAGGTAAACATATTTTAAAATTTGATTCAGAATATGAGTATAATCTCACCTGCTACCAATTCAGGAAGCCTCCTTTGCCAGTCTATCAACTTTGATCAATTACTCTGAGAATTTCCAAAAATGCCCCCAACAGGCCTCCTATCACCTTCCCCTTGTTACCTCAGCTGACATTCCTGTTAAAGTGGCAGATAATGCAATTGGCCCTAAACAGAGCTGTTGTCCACTTGCATAAAAGAATCAACTGTGCCAAAAACAATTTTGCCATTTTCAAAGGGAAATGGGATTACGGATACTATTTATTTTCTTACAGATACTATTTATTTCTTCAACCTCCTGTTGTCTGGATCAAGTTCCATGTGCAACTTATTATCATCTTGCTTCCATTAAAAGACCTCAAAACTGAATGACTTTTCTAGGACAAACAAAAGATCCGCAAACCAAGCCCTACCCATTCTTTCTACAATACCACCCCTATCTGAAGAATTTTATCTGTCTGTGGCTGCCTCACACCCAGCCTGCAGCCAAGGCACTATTTTCTATGACTAGTATTGTCTCCCTCCTTAAAATACTTTAGGATCCAAGAATCCTCAGATGCCCTGGAAGGTCTTCATAGCTAATAATCAAGTGTCCCTTTTGCAATTTAAGCCTGTTTCCTTGTACCCTTATTTCAGAAGCAGTAGAAAAACTTCTTCATAGGAATCACATTTCCTTTCAGAGAAAAGTCCAGCTCAATTGTGTCTTCCCTTCACTCAACAATTCCCATGTGTTAAGTATTCTTTCCCAGACGTCACAGTCCAACTAGGCTGCGTGAGCAGTGATAATCCCTCTAATTAGCAGAGGTTGGAGACTTTTCCTGAAATCAGGGGACAACCTTGTAGCTCATAGCTGAGTTGGCTTCAGTTTAAATACTTTATGAGGGTTCGATAAGTAGAAAGAGAATTGGGAAAACATAAAGTAAGTTGCTTGTCTGATTCTTCCTTACGTCATAAGAGAAAGATAACAATGTGTTCATTGGGTTCTATAAAAGGGAAAAGGCTGAAACCAAATCTATTGAATACCCACCTGGCCCTAAAGAGTGGCTTATTACGGTCCTCAGTGCCCAGCTGAGTAAGAAGTCCCCCTTGCCTCTCCAACCATTGGGATTGGTGTCTGTGCACACTCCAAAACGCAGTTGCCTGCCAAGGTCAGCAGGTCTCACATTTTCCATATAGAAATAACCCCCAAGCTTGTTAAAAATGCAGGTCCTCAAACCACACGGCAGAGGAGCTGTTACCTGGAGGCCTTCTGAAGTGGACTTCTGTGTTGATGATCTCTCGATTTCTTAACATCTGATATATTCCCTACTAGGAAACTGAAGGCTCTATGATCTTTTGATTTTCTTATACAAAGGGAATCAGAGGAAAGCTATTCAATAACCACAATGAGAGTGGAAGCATCTGACTGATGCAAATTCCACAGTGTACTGTTCATCAAAGTGTGTTCCACAGACTACCTGGATCAGAGTCACAAGGGTGCTTATTAAAAATGCAGATCTCTGGAACTCACCATTTGACGTGAGACAGGATTTCCAAATTCCAAGCCAATAAATTACCTCAACAAACCATCCAGAGGATTTTGAAGGAATCTATAGCTTGGGAGCTGTTTCCCTCAGGGTTAATTCTTCTTAGTAAACTGTTGGAGATGGAACCCTGTGAAACCAGGGGTCTGCATGCTACAGCATGATGGTGGAGGCCTCACTCCTGGGCTGTCAAGGTCCAGACATAGGTGTAAAGAACTGCCTCTCAGGTGGAATTTAGGAGCATTGTTCAGGATCTGCATGACCTTGAGAAGGTTCCTTAATTTTTCTTCATCTCAGTTTCTTAATATATAAAATGGAGATAATAATAGTGGCTTCTTCATAGGATTGTTGTGAGGATTGAGTGGATAATTACCCTTAGATACTTGGAATACTGCCTAGCCCACAGTAGGTACTATGTACATGTTGGTTGCTGCTACTGCTTCTGTTATAATTATTGTCCCCATCTCAATTTCCACCACCTTGAAGGTTATTCTCTAAAACCCAGGGGTCAGCAAACTATGACCCTTTGCTTTGTTTTTGTGAATAAAGTTTTATTGGAATACAGCCATGTTCACACCTTTACATTATTGTCTACAGCTACTTTGTGCTACACACAACAGGAGAGTTACATAGCTACAACAGGGCTCATATGGCCCACAATGCTTGACATGTATCTCTTTGCCCTTTACAGACAGTTTGCCGACTCTTGCTCTATACACCTTTGGGCCCCTGTTAATATGTTGATTGCCCTGGGAGGAACAACAAGGACTGTTGTTTCAGGTTAGCTGACAGCTGGTTGAAGGCAGAACTCTGTGAGTGAAGCAGAAGGAATCAGCATCTTGCAATAGAGTAGAAAGAGGGCAGAGAACATCCTTAAGAAAGGGTTGGGGTGAGAGGACTTTGCAAGTCTCTTAGCCCAACTCCTGGCCTGAGCTTTTATGAAGCTGGAGAGTGTGTGGAAATAGCTGGGGGAGGGTTTTTCCATTTTCTATCTGTCAATGGCTTTCTTTCTCCAAGCTTCAGACCACTTTCTCAATTGGTCAGTTTATGAAATGCCCTTCCTGAGATCAAAGCAAGTCACCCTATCCGATACCTTCAGAGAAATTTCTATTTACTGTTTTTCAGTTAAAATGAGAACTAATTACCTATTATGTTTCCAAACACTGGGGCAGATACAGGAAATAAAGCATGGAACTTGACCGCAGAGTGCATAATCTTCTTTAAACTGAAAAGCCATAAACCCTTCAAATGAAGGACTTAAGGCCCCAGCCTTACTCATTTGATACCCTGACACAATGAAGAAGTGACTAGGATTGCAAATAACTGGTAACTAATTAACATCTGCCATTAAGATTGTGACAATAAAATAATTGGGGGCAGGTTGTGTCTGCTGAAGACCTATGTTCTCATCACTGGAGGTTCTACTGAGCAAGGAGTGGGCTGAGCTGTGTTTTTATTGCCCATGTTTTGCTAGGAGGAAGTTGCTAACTAGCAGGTAGAAGGAGCAGTTTATTGAGTGCTTCCTATGTTTCTAGTAGCTGTGGTTTACATATGTTATCTCATAGAATCTTTACATTGGCCCCATGAAGTAGGCACCACTATCCATTCTACACATAAAAAGCAGGTGCTAAAATTACCATAGCTAGTCAATGGTAGAGGTGGAGTTCCTGCTTATCTGATTCCAAAGCCATTGTTGTAGTATATCATTCAGATAAGTTTAAGAAGGCAGGGAAAGATAAAAACACATCTGGCTGGAAGCAAGAGAAGGTGGAGAGAATTAAACAGCCTCACTATTCCCTGTTTGAAATCCTAATACCTGAGATTTAGTACAGAGGTGTACCAAAGCCACAGCACTGCCTTTTTCTTTAGAAAATAAAATAACAAACTCCTACTCCCTGGCTTCCAAGATTAACAAATATTCAGTTTTAACAAATATTCAGTTTTACCATAATTGCTTCAGAATTTGAGAAAAATTAAACAACACATTTAAGAAATAAAAGTCTCATATGTTTTCCACCCTGATACTCAAAGCCAATTATTCTTATGATGTTGCCCAATTTTTAAATTTGATTATTGCCCAATTTTTAAATGGTCTAGATTGTAGTTGCTCACTTAAGTCATTGTGGCTGTTGGGCAAATTTGGCTTTTTGTTTTGTTTTGTTTTGTTTAAAAAAATAATATTAGTGGTTTGTAGTGGTTAGAGACGGTGGAAGATGGCCTTTTATCACCTCACCATCAGTGGCTTAGGTAAAACAAAAATCAGCCATAGAACTCTTCTGCCCATCAGAAGCAGGTCCCCAGTTGACATGCCTCCTATTTTACAGCTCAAGAAGCTCTACTGTTCACCTTCCAAAAGCCTTTTGTGACAGGAAATGCTTTTTTGACAGCAGGACTAGCCCACCTGCCCAGTAGTAAGTCTGAGGTAGAGAAATGCAGGCTCTAGACCTTGAAGATTGCTCTAATACCAAAGATTCTTATATCTGGTGCAGGCAAGAATAGGTGGGTGTGTGCATATATTTAGTATTGTGCTGGCGCAGATGCAGCCCACTGTGTACATCTCTTCCCAACACTGCATTCAGTGACATGGTGTTGGTAGCTTGAAACTGACCATGGCAATCAACAAACACTACAAATAAAGGCTTGGTTTTTTTTGTTTGCTTGTTTGTTTTTACTTTTTTCAAAAGAGCCGATTGTTAAACATTTACCTGTGCATGGCTGAATATATTCCATAATTTATCTTTTCTTTTAGTATAAACACATTTTCCCCATTCTTTACTATAACACAAAGAAACTTCAATGAATATGCTATGTGGAATTTTGTGCACATATGTGTGAGTTCCTTTCGCATATAGACCTAGAAGTGAAGTTTCTATCTTATGAACTGTGCACACTTCAACTTCATTAGATAGCATCAAATTGATGTCCTACTAGATTTCCTATTTTCTTACCTTCTTGTTGACACTTGATATTGTCAGTCTTCTTAATTTATGCCAATCTTAGCTTGAGGTGGTATTTTACTGCTATTTGAATCTATAATTTTTCTGATTACTTATGAGGCTAAAAATCTTTTTACATATTTATTGGCCATCTGCGTCTTCTGTGAGTTTGCTACTCGTATTTTTTGTTCATTTTTTCCTTAGATAATCTCCTGTTCTTCTTATTGATTTGTAGAAATTCTTTACATATCCTGAATACTTATTCTTATTCAATTATATGCAGTATACATATCATCTCTCACCTGTGGCTTGTCTTTTAATCATGTTATGTTTTTGTCATAAAGAAGTTTAAATTTTGATATAGTCAAATATATTATTCTTTTCCTCTATAATTTCTATGTTTTTTTCATGTTTAAGCAATCTTTCTTGACCTCAAGGTTAAAAATATGTTCCTGTATTTTCTTTTTTCAAAGTTTATATTTTCATATTTACATTTTTAATCTATCTAGAATTTATTTTTGTGAATGGTATCAGGTGAACATTTAATGTTTTTCCTCATATGGAAATGAAATTATTCCCACATTATTATGAAAGAGACCCAAGTTTCCCTCTTGCCTTTTTGGTTCCTCTTATACATAAAAGCTCCACATATGCTTCCATCTATTTGGATATTACCTATTCCAGTCTATAGATTCATTTTATCTTTATTTTTGGAACTATTACACTCTAATTACTGTAACTTTACAAAAGCTCCTGATATTCTTTTGGGGCAATTCTTTTCTCTTTATTCAGCCTTTTCAGAATTTTCTTATCTATTCTTCAAGGTTTACTCTTTAATGTGAATTGAACCATTTGTCAGCTTGGCAAGTTCCACTGAAAACCCTGTTAGATTTTTTACTAGAATGACAATGAATTTATAGATTAATATTAAAATAATCTATTAATATTTCATATATATGTACATATATAGAGAGAGTCAGGTATTTTTATGTCCTTCAATAATTGCTTTATAACATTTCCATAAAATTTGAATTTATATTTTATTAGAATTAAATAATAATAATTTTATAAATTATTTTTATTTTTATTGTTAAGGGGATCGTCTATCCTATTTTATGATATGAATGGCTATGGCTGCCCTATAGGAATATTATTAGTTCTTACATGCTCATTTCCGTATTAATTTTTCAAACTTTTCCCCAGTCTTTGGAGCTTAAGCATTTAAGGTAAACTTAGTATTTGTCCTCGAAAGGGTCAATGATGTTATCTTTGACTACCTTTATTAGCACTACGGTACATATGGAAGGGTCAAAGTTTCTAATACAACTGTCAGGGTAAAGTCTAAACGGTATTTATGACAAGGTGTCTGCTAAAATCAGCTCACTTGCAGCAATGGCTTGGACTACATCCACTTGCATTCTCTTTTTTACCTTGCTTTTTGCCCACATAGCAGCTGTACCGGTAAGTAGAGTCCTGCTTTTTGGATATTTAGAAATATTAATTCTAGTATACATTATCCATTTTCTGTATATTTATTTTTTTCAGATTAAGTATCTACCTGAAGAAAATGGTAAGAATTAGTTCAAATGCACAGAGAGTATTTTTGAACTTTTTTCATTCAGCAAGACTAATAATAATTTTTTTTCTCACTTTTAACAGTGCATGATTCAGATTTTGGTGAACTGAAGGATATTTCCGAAATCAATTTAGGTGAGTTCAATTTTTGTGTTATTAAAGTCTTGAAATTACTTAAAACCCAGTGGTGGGATTACTGAAGAACACTTTCCTTCATAATACTGTATTGTGATTCTTTGGGGAAGAAATATTTTTTGGTGCTTTGTGAGAAATCGCATTTTCTGAAAGACAAAAATGTGGAAAGAGAAGATAGTGAGGCCAGACTTTCTAGGAGAGCTAGGAAGTCCTCAATGGATCTAGAAATACATAACAAGTTTCTCTTTATAAAAGTTTTATTTTTCCAATTTGTATTTAGAAGAAAAGGAAAGCAAATAGATAATTATTCTGATTGTTAAAGAAAAATATAAGAATAAGCCTCTGGTTATATTTAGTGGGGAAACAAAACCCAACCCCTCCACCGGCCCATCATATTCACTAACAACTCTTTGGTTGAGACTTAGAGGTGAGTGTAAAGCAATCTCCACTTAGACATCTCGTTTACAAATATATTTCTTGAAGAAATTCATCAGTCTCATCCATTACTGAGAGGAGAGAGAAGCTGAGTCATCATCTCTGTTTTCTCTCTGTTGTCCTTCTTCTGAAATGAGAGAGAAGCCTCTGCATTCCCGGTGTCTTAGGTCAGGATTTGTGGAAGCAGAGCTATTCATGATCATAAGTACCTTCAGTTTACAAAAGCTTTTATATCCAATTGCATATTTATTTGTCTAGTCTTGTCGTGGAGTAAGTGCTGTTTTCATTTTTTTGGGAAGGGACAGGTGGCTTCTCATGGTTAGAGTGACTTGCTCAAGATCATAGGTAGCAGTGATGGGGCTCACTTCCAGATCTTGCCCCCCATACCTTAATAGCTCAGTGCTATCTGAAGGCTACAAAACTAACATACGAATAACTAAGGGTCAATTTTTCTGGATTTGTCTCACTCACAGAGAAGCCAGTTAGTTGATATTTAATTGGAATAGCTGGAGAACGGCTGCATAGGCAGAGCAGAAATAGTTTAGGAAGGTAAATGGGTGAATGCATAAATGGGTCCCAAGACTTCAGAGCCAGGCACTAAAATATCTCTCTTTAGAGTTAGCCATTGTGTAAACAGTTCAGAGAATCTGCTGTATTTTACAACAGAGCTGGGATTAGAATTGGAGTTTTTCTAATATCATCATTATTTATCTGATAAAAATTAATTATTTACCTCTTTGCCATTTTGTACTCTTTAGGCCCACCACCACCTCTGATCCTTGACCCCAGTGGAGAAATCTCATTACTATGTAAATCTTCTTTTTAGGCCATTTCAACCAAACCACCAGGATTGGTTGGGTTAGCCATATGGCCAGATTCTAACACCATCAACTGGGAAAATCATATAGAGAAAACTGCCACCTTTTCACCATCTTCTTTTTGCCTCACAAGGCTGAGTTAACGTTTCTTATCCTCCATCCCAAGACCTGCTCCTCTTAGTCCTTTTCATTTCAGTAAATGTGACACACTCCTTCTAGATTTTCGGCTCAGAATGTTAGAGTTGCCCCTAACTCTTGCCTTTCTCTCATATCTGACACACAATCTGTCAGCAAATGTTATTCCATCTACTTGATCTACTTTTCTTTTTTCTCTTTTCTTTTCTTTTCCTTTTTCCTGAGATGGAGTCTTGCTATGTCACCCAGGCTCGAGTGCAGTGGTGCCATCTTGGCTCACTGCAACCTCTGCCTCCTGGGTTCAGGCGAGTCTCGTGTCTCAGCCTCCCGAGTAGCTGGGATTACAGGTGCCCACCACCACGCCAGGCTAGTTTTTCTATTTTTAGTAGAGATGGGTTTTCTCTATGTTGGCTAGGCTGGTCTTGAACTCAAGACCTCGTGATCTGCCCACCTTAGCCTCCCAAAGTGCTGAGATTACAGGCATGAGCCACCACGTCCGGCCTAGATCTACTTTCAAATCATACCACAGTTGAGACTTTTCAGCACTTTTACTGCCCCCACCTTGGTCAGCCGCCTCATGTCTGGCCTGGTCCTTTGAGGAGCCTCATAACTGTGCTTCCCTTTCTGCCTTTGCTCCCTACAGACTATTCTGCACAACATAGAGCTCTCCTTTTAATATCCTTCAGATCATGTCATTTCTCTGCTCCAACCGTCTAATGACTTCTCCTTCAACATAAAGTAAAGGCCCTAGAGCCTTGATTCCCAAAGTGTGGTCCACAGGCCAAAGTGATCTGTGTCACTCAAGAGCTCTCTCTTAGAAATGCAGCATTTGAGGATCCACCCCAGACCTACAGAATTAGCATCTTCATTTTGACAGACCCAAGTGGTTTCTATGCACATTAGAGTGTGAGTCAATCTGCCCCTGACTACTCTTCCCCTTCCTACTTGAGCTTTCCAGCCACCGTGACTGCACAGCTACTCCTCTAAGGAAGTGATTTTCGATGTGTTGTCCCCAAGCCAGCAGCATCGGCATCATCAGGAAAGTTGTTAGGAATGAACATTCTCAGGCCTGACCCCAGACTTAATGAACCAGAAATCCAAGGGTGGGGGCTCATCAACGGGTGTTGAGCAAGCCTTCCAAGGGACTCTGATGCTCAAGTTTAGGACCACTGCCCTAAGACATCAAGGCTTTCCTGCCACAGGACCTTTCTATCTGGTGTTGCCTCTACCTCCCCTACTCTTCCTTCATTCCCTCACTCTATCATATTTCTGCTAAAATGCCACCTCCTGTGGGAGGCCCTCCCTGACCACTCTTTAATAAAATAGCAAACCTATCTCACCTCAGCACTTTTTCCCACTTTACCTTTCGTTTGTTTCTTTTTTATTGTACTTTTCACCATTTGTCATACTTTACAGTTATTTGTTTATCTGTAAGTCTCCCTCTTCCCCCAATGAAGAGTGTCATCTCCTTAAGGACTTGTTTTATTCTCTGCTTGTTTTATTCTCTGTGGTTCCTGAATGAGCCACAGGCTTTGCCAAATGGGGCCTCTGTTGGCTCGTGAGACTGTGGTAATTAATCTCTGCCTTGGCTTCCCAGCCTGTAAATCAGGGCTGTCCTCAGAATGAAGTACAATCCAGTGATTCTGTCTGAAGTGTTGCATTTTACAGAAAATGTTTCATGTCACATGAGAGTTATGATAAGTGATGCTCTTTTAATGCTTGAGAAATTTTCCTACAAATATCTTCCCTTTTAAGAATCTTGCTTACTGAAACACAATGAGGCAAGGATTAAGCAGTACCAGCAGTGGGAGAGTATATTCTGCTAAGCACCTGAGAACAGATGTTTGGAGATGCGGTTTAGAATGGATCTATCCATATTCCCCTGGTCTTCCTCATGACGCGGGCAGCACCTTGAGCTTGGTTTTGGAGGGTATCATCGTTTTTTCATGAGAAAGAGCGAAACACACTCATTTACCTTGGGACAAGAGGCAGAATGGTACACTGGCAGAAAGAGCCCTGAATGGAAAGGCAGGAGTTTTGATGCTCACTTGGCCACTGGATTACATAGTACCTCACTTCATGTCTCTGGACTCTTATTTCTTACTCCATTTCTCTCAATAGTTTTTTCTTTCTTTCTTTCTTTCTTTCTTTCTTTCTTTCTTTCTTTCTTTCTTTCTTTCTTTCTTTCTTTCTTTCTTTCTTTCCTTCCTTCCTTCCTTCCTTCCTTCCTTCCTTCCTTTTTTCTTTCCTTCCTACTTTCTTTCTTTCTTCCTCTTTCTTTTTTTGTGAGACAGAGTCTGGCTCTGTCACCCAGGCTGGAGTGCAGTGGCACGATCTTGGCTCACTGTAACCTCTGAGTCCTGGGTTCAAGCAATTCTCCTACCTCAGCCTCCCGAGTAGCTGGGACTACAGGTGCACGCCACCATGCCCAGCTAATTTTTGTACTTTTAGTAGAGACAGGGTTTCACCGTGTTGGCCAGGGTGGTCTTTAACTTCTGACCCCAGGTGATTCATCCACCTTGGCCTCCCAAAGTGGTGGGATTACAGGCATGAGTCACCATGCTCAGCCATTTTCTAAATAGTTTTCACCCTCCTTATCAGTGCTGCATCAAATCCCTTTTTTATAATCAGTGATCAGTAAAATCCCTTCTAACTTATCTCTTACTTCTAAGATTCTTAGACAAGATTTCTTGTCCCAAAATTGAAAACAGAGGCTATGACAATATGTGATACTCATCAGCCATTCACATTTGCTTAACTGGAATTTTTGCATTGTTTCAAAAAGTTTTGCCACATAAAGATTAATATTCAAAGATTTATAATGGCAAAGACTAATTTTATTATGAAAGATGCCTTTTAATAATGTTCACTCAAATATTCTTTTTTAAAAAAAATTCCACTTCCAGCTGCAGGCTTGGACCTCTTTCAAGGGGACATCCTCTTGCGGGTGAGTACATGTCAATGATGCAATAAGTTCCTCAGGACAGGCAGTACCACTGGGTGTGAGTCTCTGCTCTGCGGCCAGCCCTGGGATGGGCACTGTGAAGGAGATAAGAGAAATCTCACCTATAATCTGTTCCAGTGAGGAGTTCCACTGTAGTTCATAAGGACAAAAACAGAGGGAAAATAAGTAAACAGCACTAAAGAGTCTAAAATAATTAAATGGCTTATTTATCCAATTTTCTCGGGATTGCAGGCCCCCTTTATTTTGTTCTTAATAATTTCTCTGATTTTTCCAAATTATCTCTCAAGGACTTCTATTGCTTTCATAATCAGAAGACAAATTGCCACTCAACTGTTTGAGTTGTGTGATAGACTGCTGTGTGAGAGTTTAGTGAAGGAGGAGGTCAAGGTGACCTTGAGGACTAGGCTTCCCACTCACTTTTATTTTGTTTTCACAGAAATCCAGAAATGGCCTGAGAGACCCAAACACCAGGTGGACGTTCCCCATTCCTTACATCTTGGCTGATAATTTGGGTAATATTAATTGTTCTTAATTAGGAGGTTTCGGTTTAACTCTCTCTCTCCTCTCAGCCTGTTCATGGGCTTCACATTGGGAGTAACCACCAGGATCTAAGAGAGTTTTCAAGTCCTGATGAATCTTTATCTAATGGGGAGAAAGACATAACATTACATCAAAACCATTGCTGCTTAACCAGTCTGAGATACACAGAATCCAAGAATAACTTTTAAAATGCAACACACATTAAAGTATTAGTATAACCAGGAGAACATAAAAGAGCAAAACCTAATGAAATACAATTTGCATCAGAGCAAGGAAAAGTTTGCACTTTGTTTAGGTGAATCTAAATGTAGTGTGAGGATACTATTTTCAGCATATTGATTTCTTCTCTTTTTCTTACAAGAGAAACATGCCACATGTTTCTCTTTCCATATTTCACATGTTCACAATCCTTTTTTCTTGGTGTTATTAATGTCTACTCTTTTCTCTCTCTTAAGAAAAAGATGTGAATATGTTACATTTTACTCATTGTTAGAAATAATGACTAGTAGAATGACTTCCCTGCCTTTTAGCTAAGATTGCGTATAGAACTAGCAACTGGTAGAAATAAATAAATATTAGAAGCCACATGTACGCACTGGCTGACCCTCAAGCAGTTGACTGACAGCTGAGCAGCCATGATGACTCAATGCCTGCAAGGCCCCTCTTGCTTAGACAGATGAACAAGATTAGAGTGAAGAAGGGAAGGCAGGACAAGGTTGCTTAATCTTGTTGGGCTGCTAGGCTGCTCCTACTCTCAGGAGATGTAGATTATGTTTCAGTATTTTCCATCCTCTTTATCAGTGCTGCCTCGAATCCCTGTTTATGGAGAACAGCTTGATATAAACAAATGCTATTGTTCTCAGCTATTAGTTGGAAAATTGACTTGTTTTCTCCAGTGTTTGCCTTGCAAATTCATGGAACACCAGTACTTAATGGAACATGATTTAAGAAACACCAACTTTAAAAGGGGTTCTTTCCCATTACAATTTGTTTTATCCTGGTTGTCACATCTGTACCACCCTATTATGTGCCACGCTCTGTGCTTTCATCTGATATTTTATGTAACCTTCACCTTGCCTCTGTGAGGTGTAAGGCAGTGCTTCTCAGACTTTAATGTGCATAGGACTCAGATGAGGATCTTGTTAACCTACAGAGTAGGTCAGGGTTGGTGTGTGAGATGTTGCATGTCCAACGGTCCTCTAGTGATGCTGATGCTATTGGTCCCCACGCAGACCACAGCTTAAATAGTAAGGTCTCTCTAGTTGCAAGGTAGGTAAGAAATTATATTTGACAGTGATTTGAGACAAGTGAACTGACATAAGATAAAGGTATTAAGGATACAGCAGTATTTCTCAAGCAATACCACAAGAAGGTCACTTTTAGTGTTAAAGTTCAGATGCCCAGACCCAGACCACTGTGAAAGCAAACTTTCTAACTAGAGTTAAATATTTGTATAGAATTGTTTTATTCAAGCTAAATTTACATAGAGTGAAATACACAAATCAGTATATAAGGCTTTTGACAAACACATATACCTATATAATGCACACTTCCATCATTCCATAAAATTCCTTTCTAGGCAGTTCCCATCTCCACTCCTTAAGAGACAACCACCATTCTGAGTTTCCCCTATGGATTAGTTTTGCCTGATTTACAACTGATTTACAGATAAATAAGCTCATATACCATAGTATTTATTTTATAAATACTATGTGTCTGGCTTCTTTGACTTATGTTTTTTAAGTTCTTCCATATTGTTGTGGATCAACAGTAAATTCTTTTTTTAAACTACTCAGTAATATTTCTTTGTAATAATATACTGTAAATTATTGTCCATTTTTCTGTTGGGGCTAGTATGAAGAAAACTGTTGTGATAATTCTTATACAAGTTTATGTGAATACATTTTTTATTTATCTTTGGTAAATGCCTAGGAATATAATTGCTTGGTCATATGGATAACTATGTAAGAAAATGCCAAACAGCTTTCCAAAGTGGCTGTGCCCTTGTACACTCCTCCTGAAAATATATGAGTGTTTCATTTGCTCCACATCCTCGCTAACATTGATAGCATTAATCTTTGTAATTATAGCCATTTTAGTAGTTGTAAAATGGTATCTCCCTATGATTTTAATTTGCATTTCCCTAATGATTAGTGATATTTAGCACATTTTAGTATGCTACTGGCTATTTTTGTATCTTCTTTTACGAAGGTCTGCCCAACTCCTTCATGAGTTTTAAAAATTATATTGTTTGTCTTTTTATCATTTGTAGGATTTTATATATTATGGCTAAAGCCCTTTGTCAGATATATGTATTATAAATATTTTCTGTTAGTCTGTTACTTACCTATTTGTTTTTGTTTTTCAAGCAGTGAATTTTGAAATGCAAAAGCTTTAAATGCCGATAAAGTGTGATTTATCAATTTTTTCACTTATGGTTTGTGTTTTTATATTCTAAGAAATATGTGCTTAAACCAAGTCACAAAGATATATTCCAATATTTTTTGAAGTTGTATGATTTCAATTTTTGTCTATAATTGATTGCAAACTAATTTTGTGTACAACAGGATGAAGAGATTGAGACTGATTGGTTGGTATTTATTAGCCCAGTTGTTCCAGCAACATTTGCTATAAAACTTTGCTTTCCTCATTAAGTACTCTTTGCAAGAGTCTTGTTTGCCAGGAAGACTCCTTGTTTCTTGATCTGGTATCTCTGTTTTCTTATCTTATTCTACTTGTCTATCATCATGTCAAAAATCACTATGTTGATTACTCTAGCTTCATAGTTAACCTTGAATTGAGTGTTCCAGCTTTGCTCTCCAATTTCAAGACAGTTTAGCCTACTCCAGATCTTTTGCATTTTCATGTATATTTTATAATCAATTTCTCTAAAAAGGCTGCTGGGATTTTGATAGGAATGTGTTGATTCTGTACATAAATTTGTAGAAAACTAATATCTTAAAAATATTGAGTCCTATAATCCATAAACATGGTACATCAGTCCATTTATTTCAGTCTTCCTTAATTTATCTAATCCATGTTTTATAAATTTCAGTGTAGAGATCTTGTGTGTCTTTGGTAAATTCATTTCTAAGCATTTTATATTTTTGATGCTATTAAAATGAAATTTAAAAAATTTTACTACATAATGTTTTCTTCTAATATATAAAAATATAATGGATCTTTATATATTGATTTTGTATCCTGTTACCTTGCTAAATTTACTCATTAATTTTAATTGTTGATTTGTAGATTTTTTAAGGACTTTTAGTAAAAATCCTTCTTGCCTATTAATATAGACAGTGTTACTGGTTCCTTTCCAATTTTTACACCATATATTGCTTTTTCTTGTCTTATTGTTCTGGCTAGGACCTTCATTACCACGTTGAATAGAAGTGGTAAGAGTGGATATCTTTGCCTCATTGGCTTGTTTTAGTGGTAGTATTCAATACTTCATTCATGTGGGACACTATGGGTTTTCCACAGATGCCCTTTGTCAGATGGTATGTTTTCATCATGAATAGCTGTTACAGTGTATCAAATTCTTTTCCTGCAACAATTTATATAAGTATAATTTTTATTCCTTATTGTGTAATATGGTAAATAACATCAAATTTGAATGGTAAACCAACTTTGCATTTCTCAGATGAGCCCTACTTGGTTATGATGTATTATCCTTTTCATATTTTGCTGGATTCCTAATATTTTGTTATAGATTTTTGTGTTTGTATTCTTAAATAGTATAAGTTTCTAACTTACTTTTTTGTAATATCTTTATTAGGCTTCAGTAATAAAGTTATGTAGCTCTCAAAACCATCTTGAAAATTTTTCCTCTTCTTTTATCTTTTGAATAAGTTTGTGTATGATTAAAATTTTTTCTTTCTTAAATGTTGGTAAAAATCACTAATAAAATAAATAATAAATTTATTTTTTGGTAAAATTCACCAATAAAATAAAATAACCAAGTAATGGAATTTTCTTTGTGGGATAGTATTTTTATAATGAATTCAATTTATTTAATAATTATAGAATTATTCTTATTTTCTATTATGCTGCTTTTATTAAATTGTATTTTTCAGTATTAAAAAATTAAGATTATCTTAATAGATGCAGAAAAAGCATTTGACAAAATTCAACAACTATTTCAACTAAGTTGTCAAAATAGTGGCATAATATCTCATTATCTTTATAATGCCTGTAAAATCTTTAGTGTTAGTCCTATTTCACTTTTCATATTAGCAATTTGTGTTTTCCCTCTTTTTTTCTTGACATGTCATGCCGGGGCTTATTGATTTTATTAATGTTTTTACAGAATTGACTTTTGATTTGTTAATTTTCTCTTGCTTCTCTGCTTTACATTTAGTTGCTTTCTGTTACCTTTATTATTTCCTTTCTCCTACTTATTTCAGGTTTAGTTTACTCTTCTTTTTTGACATTTTTAAGATGAAAATTCATATCACTTATTTTAAATCTTCATTTTTTGTAATGTATTATATTCTACAACACGGCTACTAAAGCTCTAAATTTTATCTGAAGCACTGCTTTACTGCCTTCTTCAAATTTTGATATGGTGTATGCTTATTAAAGTTTAGTTTATTAATAGATACTTCATAATTTATCTTGTGAATATTTTCATCCATGGATGGGATAAAAGTATGTTTAAATTTTTAAAAATATTGTCCTTAGCGTTAATATTATGCAAGCATTTTACAATAGTATAATTCCATTTATACCCCTGCCCTTTGTACTTTATTTGTTTATATTTTCCATCTACATGCTTCATAAGTCTCACACTATAGTGTTAGAATTTTTGATTTAAACAGTTATATTTTAAAGTAATTGATGAAAAACAAGACAGTCTTCATATTTACTTTTACACTTGAAATTTCTGGTGCTCCTCATTCCTCCTGTAAATTTGAGTTCTTCTCTAGTATCATTTCTCTGCAGTCTGAAGAACTTCCTTTAGCACTTCTTATAAAGCAGATTTGTTGATGACAAATTCCGGTTTTTCTTTTACCTGAAAATGATCTTTATTTTGCCTAAATTTTGAGGATATTTTAACTGGAAATAGAATTTGGGATTATAGTAGTGTTAAAAATTATTATTTTAACATTTTTAAGTTGTAATACATTGTCTTTTTGTTTTCCAACATTTGATTATAAAAACTTTTAAATAATCAAAAAGTTAAAAGCATTGTGCAGCGAACATTCACATACTCACAACCTAAATTACAATTAACAGTTTTATTTGCTTTATTTCATCTATCCATCCCAATATCCCTCTATGAATCTATCAATCCATTGTATTTTTGATGCATTTCAAAGTCGCTTTCAGGCACTAGTACACTTTACCCCAGTCACCTAAGTATGCACATAATTAACTACAGGACAATATTTGTATATAGTTCCCTTTTACATAAAATATATATAGGGTAAAATGCATGAGTCTCAGATGTACAATTCAATGAGTTCTTAAAGATCTGTGCACCTATGTAATCCAAATTCCTATCAAGAGATGGAACATGTTTATAACGTATATACCTCTGAAACCTAACTTCCTATGAAGAGATGGAACACTGTTATCCTTCCAGAGAGTTCTGTTTTGGCCCTTCCAAGTTATTCTCACTTTTCCAGAAAAAGAAGGTGCGATTCTATTTTTTCTTTTTTCTTCATAGGTGAATTTAACCTCTTCTAGAATTTCATATAAATGGAATCATATGTTATATACTCTTTTGAGTAAGGCTTTGTTTTACTCAGTAAAATGTTTTTGGGATGCATCAATGTTTCTGTGTTTATCAGCACTTTGTTCTTTTTTTGTTACTGTCATTTCATTGAATTTAGTATATCACAGCTTGTTTAATCATTCTCTTGGATTGATGCTATGTTTTGGCTGTTATGAATAAAGCTACTATGAGTAGTCTTGCACATATTCTTTTATAAAATATATTCTCATATCTCTGGTGTAAAAAAGAATAAAATTGCTGGGTTATAGTATAGGTGTAGGTTTAGTGTTAGACCTCTTTCAATGTGCTAGTACCATTTTACACAACCACAAACAATGTACGTGAGTTTCGTTTACTCCATGTCTTTGCTAACATTTGGTGTTATCAGTTTTTAAAGTTTTAGCCATTCTGTTGGGCATCTAGTGCTATTTTATTAATTTATTGATTTATATTTCCATTATGACTAGTAATGTTGACCTCCTTTAAAGTTACTTATTGGTCATTTATATATCTTCCTTTATAAAATATCTGCTCTGTTAACCCATTTTAAAAATTGAGTTGTTATTTAGTATTGAGTTCTAAGTGTTCTTTATATATTTTGGATATGTCTTTTATCGGATATATATTTTGCAAATATTTTGCTCCAGATACACTGTTTCTTGTCTCCAGTGTCTGATAATAAATCATCCATCTTTCATACTTTCATATTATTGTTCTCCTGTATGTAAAGTCTTTTTTCTCTAGTTCTTTTCAATATGTTCTCTTTATTTTTGTTTTTATAACAGTTTGATTATGGTATGCTTATGTTGATTTTCTTTTTATTTATCCTGTTTGGGCTCACCAAGTTTCTTCTATCTTTAAGGTGATTTCTAAATAACCAAATCTGAAAAATGTTAGGCCATTATTTGCTCCAATATTTTTCTGTGTTTCTCCTGTCCATCAGAGACTCTAACTGCACATATCTTAGACTGGGTGGTTTTTTTCCCATTGGTCACTAAAGCGCTATTCATTTTTCTGAACATTTTTCTATCTCTTTTACCATTGCCAGTCAGCTTTTAAAACTATCCAGTGAATTTTTTATTGTTGATATTATACTGATAGAATTTTCATTGGGTTCTTTTATATAATTCCCATTTATCTGCTGAGATTATTTGTATGTTCATCTTTTTTCCATGAAATTATTTAACAGGTATACAATAGAGATTTAAAGTGTTTGTCTGTTAAGTCTAACATTTTAGTCACCTTGGGGTCTGTTTCTCTTTCTAGTTATTGCTTTTACTATTATCTATCGATAACAATTTCCTGTTCTTTCACAGGTCTCATAATTTTTGATTATATATTAGACATTGTATTACATTGTAGTGATTATGCATATTCTCATTCTCCTCTGAATTGTGTTAACTTTTGTTAAAGCAGTTAAATTACTGCATGATCATCTGGAATTTGTGGAGGATTTTGTGGTCTTGCCCTTAGTTCAAGGCAAACCTCTTAGTGCTGGAATATAGTCTTTACTGTTAAGTCATGGTCCTTCTGGGATTTCAATGGAATGCCCCAGTTTCCCCAACCCCTGTAAATTTGCATGAGTCAAACTCCAAATTCTTCCTCCACTGCAGTGGGCAGCAACTGATGTATCTGTTCAGGTTGCTCAGACTTCCAATGGCTACTTCCTACTGAAGGGCTTGGAGCCTTCTCCCATTTCTGCAAAGTTCATGAGTCAGACAAGAGTTGAAGGGGCACTTATACACAGACTTTGGGATGAATCTCCTCCTCATCTACCATGACTTTCCTTTCTAGGACTTTCTCCCTTGATTTTCAGCCACTCGGGTTAAAACTCAGCCCCAAACTTGTCCTTGTGGTATGTTAAGAAAATACAACTGTAGATTTATACTTGAGTTCTCTTTCTTGCATTGAAGAAATTAGAGCATGCTCTCATGCAAAAAGCTGTATAAATGTGAATCTTACCCAATGAAATTTTCCTTCTTTTAAGAAAAAATCCTCTAGTTTCTGCCTGTTTTAGCCATTTTCCAGCATATTTAAAAAGTTTATTTTCTTATTTTTTCAAGTTTACAACTGTTATCTGTGAGAGGATTAATTAGATTCAGGCTCCTTGACAATTATGAGCACCAGAAATTCTCTCAAAGGAATTCCTAAACTGAATCTAGGTAGCCTTCTTATGCTTATCTTCTAATACGTACAGCCACTGGTATCTAAAGTTAACTCTTCTCAAAAGAAAAAAAAAGAACAAATAAAGTTAACTCTTCTTATGTTATTTGATCCAAGGTTAAAGGAATGCTAGTGGTTTTCAAGACTAACTTGTTTGACACAGAACTATGTACAACTTACTATGTCAGGGCAGTTGGCTAGGAACAAGAGTTACAATGAGACAAAAAGTATATCCCTTTCTCTCAAGGAGCTAACAGTATCTTAAATGTAGCAAACCACCTACATAAAGACAACTCAAGCCTTGGCCACCTATAATCTCAGCACTTTGGGAAGCCGAGGCAGGAAGATCACTTGAGCCCAGGAGTTCAAGTCGAGCCTGAGCAACAAAGTGAGACCCCATCTGAAAGAAAGAAAAAAAGAAAGAAAGAAAGAAAGAAAGAGAGAAAGAAAGAAAGAAAGAAAGAAAGAAAGAAAGAAAGAAAGAAAGAAAGAAAGGGAGAGAGGAGGAGGAAGAAGAGAAGAAGAAGGAGGAGGAGGAGAAGGAAAAAAGAAGAAGAGGAAAATAGAAGGAGAAGGAGGGAAGGAAAGGAAGGAAGGAAGGGAGAAAGGAAAGAAAGAAAGAAAAGAAAGAAAGAAAGAAAGAAAGAAAGAAAGAAAGAAAGAAAGAAAGAAAGAAAGAAAGAAAGAAAGAAAGAAAGAAAGGGAGGAAGGAAGGAAGAAAGGAAGAAAGGAAGAAAGGAAATAAATCAGTCAAATGTGGCTCCTGCATTCAGAGGAGGGGCACTCAGGGTTGCCTTCATGGAGAAGAGGAAGACTTCAAATGGGCTCTATTTCCATTTATCCCAATAATGTTGAGGCAGTTTTTACAAAATCATTACAGAGTTGCTTAGTTCCCTCTTTACAACTTATTTAGGTATGGAGAAGGAAGATAAGGTATAATTTTAAAATTAATCACTCTCAGAAATCCCACAATTTGGATTGAGAATAACAAAAGACATATAGCCTTCTAGGAAGCTTGCTTTCAGTATAATCACTTTTTTTTTTTCTCACATTTTTGTGACACCACAGCTATCTTGGGTACATCTCTTCATATTACAGATGTAACTAAGTAAGAATAGGTAAAAGTACGTGAAAATCTCCCAGCAGATGTAGTGAATGCTCTTGTTATTGTTATCTTTGTAGTTTCCACAATTAGTTTATTGACTATTCCCATGACTATTTCTTTAATGATCTTGATATAACATTATATGACATTTAGGCTGTGGAATCTCCAACTTGATAGTTTATTAAATGAAATAAAGGCCAGAAAATATGATGTAATTTCCTGGCCAATAGTTATAAACTCTTTGAGAGAAAGCACTAAATCAAATGTGCAAGAAATATAATTTAATTTTATATAACTTGGCTTAATTTTTAACTTAGATTCTAACTTTCAATGAGTTGATGGGCGGGTAAAATGCACACAAAGTAAAACATAATCTCAGTTTCTCTGGAGTATCTTTCTTCTCTACCCCATTTTTGTCTTACAATGCCAAAGTGCATGCATGCTAGGTGAAAGGAAAGGCATTTGATCTTTGGTCATTGGTCCCCACAGGTTACTAGTCAGTATCTATTTTTCCTGCCCCTTCAAGTCCACTAGGCTTCTGCTGCTTGGGTGCTGAGCTCGGGATACAGAAATCTCTTCTAAGGCTGTGTGCAGTACTAGCTGTCTGGTCTTACCATCTCCCAGGAATCTGGCTGGGAAGCAGGGTAAAATACCGTATGTGCTTCTTATGCTTTCAGAACCCACAAACCTCTCTAAGCTCTGCTTTCCTCCTCCAGAAAGAGAGAATGTCTTTTTAGATTGGGGTAAGGAACACTATTCTCACTGCCTCACTCTAAGGTACTTTATCTATGTCAACTAAAGGCAGAGCTACTCACAAGCCACTTCTGTTTTCTGTTCTGCCATGTGACTCTCCTGAGGCAATGCACTCTAAATCTCTGCTTCAATGGGGGAAAGGCAGAGGGAGAAAGTGTGGAAGTTATTGTATTATTTTATTTAGCCATATACACGTGTATATTCTTATTTTGTAGACATATTTGCATTGTGTATTTAAGGTATGCACTTAATGTTTATGCCCACAACTAATTTTGCAGATGTCCACAACCAATTTTGCAGTTTTAGTTACCAGGAAATCTATTTATTACCAAAAACCCTATCATGCACCTATGTGGATTTAATATGGTAGCATGGTTTTCTCTAAACTATAAGTTATAGATATTATCTAAGGTCCAAATAATGCTCATTGATATTTTTACTGATTTCTGCAGGGCTGAATGCTAAAGGAGCCATTCTGTATGCCTTTGAGATGTTCCGCCTCAAGTCCTGTGTGGATTTCAAGCCCTATGAAGGAGAGAGCTCATATATCATATTTCAACAGTTTGATGGGTTGGTATGAAATTTTACAGAGTGAAAGTCATGCATACTTTGGTTCATAAAAAGTATTCTTTCCCCCTGAGTCCCCAAAGACCAATGTATCATTCTTTTGTCTTCGCGTCCTCATAACTTAGCTCCCACATATGAGTGAGAACATACAATGTTTGTTTTTTCCATTCCTGAGTTACTTCACTTAGAATAATGGTGTCCAACTCCATCCAGGTTGCTGTGAATGCCATTATTTCGTTCCTTTTTATGGCTGAGTAGTAATACATGGTGTGTGTGTGTATATATATATTTTATATATATATATTTTTCTTTATCTACTTGTTGATTGATGGGCATTTGGGCTTGTTCCATATTTTTTCAATTGCAAATTGTGCTGCTATGAACATCCATGTGCAAGTACCTTTTTCGTATAATGACTTCTTTTCCTCTGGGTAGATACCTAGTAGTGGGATTGCTGGATCAAATGGTAGTTCTACTTTTAGTTCTTTAAGGAATCTCCACACTGTTTTCCATAGTCACTGTACTAGTTTACATTCCCACCCACAGTGTAAAAGTGTTCCCTTTTCACTGCATCCACACCAATATATGTAATTTTTTAAAATTTTTAAATTATGGACATTTCTGCAGGAGTAAGGTTGTATCACATTACAGTTTTGATTTGTGTTTCCCTGATAATTAGTAATGTTGAACATTTTTTCATATGTCTGTTGGCCATTCCTGTATCTTCTTTTGAGAATTGTCTATTCACGTTCTTAGCCCACTTTTTGATGGGATTGTTTGTTTTTTTCTTGCTAATTTGTTTGGGTTATTCGTAGATTCCAGATATTCGTCCTTTGTTGGATGTATACATTGTGAAGATTTTCTCCCACTCTGTGGGTTGTCTGTTAACTCTGCTGATTATTTCTTTTGCCATGCAGAAGCTTTTGAGTTTAATTAAGTCCCACTGATTTATTTTTGTTTTTGTTGCATTTGCTTTTAACTTCTTGGTCATGAAGTCTTTGCCTAAACCAATGTCTAGAAGGGTTTTTCTGATTTTACCTTCTAGAATCTTTATGGGTTCAGGTCTTAGATTTAAGTCTTCGATCCATCTTGAGTTGATTTCTGTACAGGGTGAGAGAAGAGGCTCTAGTTTCATTCTTCTACATGTGGCTTGCCAATTATCCAAGCACTGTTTGTTGAATAGGATGTCGTTTCCCCACTTTACGTTTTTGTTTGTTTTGTTGAAGATCAGTTGGCTGTAAGTATTTGAGTTTATTTCTGGGTTCTCTATTCTGTTCCATTGGTCTACGTGTCTATTTTTATACCAGCACTTTCCTATTTTGGTGACTATGGCCTTATAGTATAGTTTGAAGTTGGGTAACGTGATGACTCCAGATTTGTTCTTTTTGCTTAGTCTTGTGTTGGCTATGTGGGTTCTTTTTTGGTTCCATATGAATTTTAAGATGGTTTTTCCAGGTCTGTGAAGAATGATGGTGGTATTTTGATGGAAATTGTATTGAATTTGTAGATTGCTTTTGGCAATTGTGGTCACTTTCACAATATTGATTCTACTCATCCATGAGTGTGGGATAGCTTTGCATTTGTTTGTGTCATCTATGATTTCTTTCAGCAGTGTTTTGTAGTTTTCCTTGTAGAGGTCTTTCAGTCTTTGGTTAGGTATATTCCTAAGTATTTTATTTTACATTTTGCAGCTATTGTGAAAGGGGTTGAGTTCTTGATTTGATTCTTAGCTTGGTCACCGTTGGTGTTTAACAGAGATACTGATTTGTGTAAATTAATTTTGTATCCTGAAATTTTGCTGAATTTATTTACCAGTTCTAGGTGCTTTTTGGATGAGTCTTTAGGGTTTTTTTAGGTATACAATCATATCATCAGCAAACAGTGATAATTTGACTTCCTGTTTACTGATTTGGATGCCCTTTATTTCTTTCTCTTGTCTGATTGCTTTGGCTAGGACTTCCAGTAGTATGTTGAATAGAAGTAGTGACAGAGGGCATCTTTGTCTTGTACCAGTTCTCAGGGGAAATGCTTTCAACTTTTTGTCATTCACTATAAAGTTGACTGTGGATTTGTTGTAGATGGCTTTTATTACCTTAAGGTACATCCTTTCTGTGCCAATTTTGCTGAGGGTTTTAATCATACAGGGATGGTGGACTTTGTCAAATTCTTTTTCTGCATCTATTGAGATGATCATGTGAATTTTGTTTTTAATTCTCTTTATGTGGTGTATCACATTTATTGATTTTGTGTGTGAAACCATCCCTGCATCCTTGGTATGAAACCCACTTGATCATGTTGAATTATCTTTTTGATGTGCTGTTGGATTCAGTTCACCAGTACATTATTGAGGATTTTTGCATGTGTGTTCATCAGGGATATTGATCTGTAGTTTTCTTTGTTTGTTATGTCCTTCCCTGGTTTGGGTATTAAGGAGATACTGGCTTCATAGAATGATTTAGGGAGGATTCCCTCTTTCTCTATCTTTTGGAATAGTGTCAATAGGATTGGTACCAATTCTTGTTTGAATGTCTTGTATAATTCAGCTCTGAATCCATCTGGTCCTGGACTTTTTTTTGTTGGCAATTTTTGAATTGCCATTTCAATCTCACTACTTGTTATTTGTCTGTTGAGAGATTCTATATATTTCTGGTTTAATCTAGGAGGGTTGTATATTTCCAGGAATTTATCCATCTCTTCTAGGTTTTCTAGTTTATGCACATAAAGGTGTTCAAATTAGCCTTGAATAATCTTTCATATTTCTGTGGTATCAGTTGTAATAGCTCCTGTTTTGTTTCTAATTGAGCTTATTGGGATCTTCTCTCTTCTTTTCTTGGTTAATCTCGCTAATAATCTATCAATTTTATTTATTTTTTCAAAGAACTAGATTTTTGTTTCATTTATCTTTTGTATTTTTTTTATTCCATTTCATTTAGTTCTGCTCTGATCTTTGTTGTTTCTTTTCTTATGCTGGGTTTGGGTTTGGATTGTTCTTGTTTCTCCAATTCTGTGCGGTGTAACCTTAGATTGTCTATTTGTGCTCTTTCAGACTTTTCGGTGTCATTTAATTCTATGAACTTTCCTCTTAGCACTGCTTTTGCTGTATCCCAGAGGTTTTGATAGGTTGTGTCACTATTATCATTCAGTCCAAAATTTTTTTTAAATTTCCATCTTGATTTCATTGTTGACCCAGTGATCATTCAGGGGCAGGTTATTTAATATCCATGTATTTGCATGATTTTGAGGGTTCTTTTTGGAGTGATTTCCAATTCTATTTGACTGTGGTCTGAGAGTGTACTTGATATAATTTTGATTTTCTTATATTTACTGAGACTTGTTTTGTGGTCTATCATATGGTCTAACTTGAAGAATGTTCCATGTGCTGAGAACTATAATGTATATTCTGCAATTGTTGGGTAGAATGTTCTATAAATATCTGTTAAGTCCATTTGTTTTAGGGTATAGTTAAAGTCTATTGTTTCTTTGTTGACTTTCTGTCTTGATGACCTGTCTAGTGCCGTCAGTGGAGTATTAAAGTCCCCCACTGTTATTGTGTTGCCATCTACCTCATTTCTTAGGTCTAGTAGTAACTGTTTTATAAATTGGGGATCTCCAGCATTAGGTAAATATATTTTTAGAATATCTTTCCACTCCTTTACCTTAAGTTTATGTGAGTCCTTATGTGTTAGGTGAGGCCTCAAAACCATGCAAATACATAGAAATTAAATAACCCGCTCCTGAGTAATCATTGGGTCAACCACGAAATCAAGACGGAAATATAAAAATTATTTGAACTGAATGATAATAGTGACACAACCTATCAAAACCTCTGGGATACAGCAAAAAGCAAAAGTGGTGCTAACAGGAAAGTTCCACAGCATTAAATGCCTACATCAAAAGTCTGAAAGAGTACAAGTAGATAATTCTGAAGACAGCAGAAACTTGGTTGGTGAATTCTTATTCATTCTGCCATTCTGTATCTTTTTAAGTGGAGCATTTAGGGCATTTACATTCAATGTTATTATTGGGATGTGAGGTACTATTCTATACATTGTGCAATTTGTTGCTTGAGTATCTTGGTTTTTTTTCACTGTGTTATTGTTATATAGGTTCTGTAAGATTTATGCTTTAAGGAGTTCTATTTTGGTATATTTTGAGGATTTGTTTCAAGATTTAGAGCTCCTTTTAGCAGTTCTTGTAGTACTGGCTTCGTAGTGGCAAATTCTCTCAGCATTTGTTTGTTTGAAAAAGACTGTATCTTTCCTTCATTTATTAAGCTGAGTTTCAGCGGATACTAAATTCTTGACTAATAATTGTTTTGTTTAAGGAGGTTAAAAATAGGACCCCAATGCCTTCTAGCTTGTAGGGTTTCTGCTGAGAAATCTACTGTTAATCTGATAGGTTTTCCTTTATGGGTTACCTGATGCTGTTGCCTCACAGCTCTTAAGATTCTTTCCTTTGTCTTGATTTGAGATAACCTGCTGACTATGCGCCTAGGCGATGATCTTTTTGAGATGCATTTCCCAGGTGTTCTTTGAGCTTCTTATATTTGGATGTCTAGATCTCTAGCAAGGCTGGGGAAGTTTTCCTCGATTATTCTCTCAAATACGTTTTCCAAATATTTGGATTTCTCCTTCTTCTGGAACACCAATTATTCTTAGGTTTGGATGTTTAACATAGTCCCAAACTTCTTTGAAGCTTTGTTCATTAAAAAAAATTTTTTTTTGTCTTTGATGGATGGGGTTAATTCAAAAGCCTCGTATTTAAGCACTAAGGTTCTTTCTTCTGCTTGTTTGATTCTATTGCTGAGACTTTTCAGTGCATTTTGCATTTCTCTAAGTATGTCCTATGTCCTTGATTTCCAGAAGTTGTGATTGTTTTTTATTTATGCTATCTATTTCACTGAAGAATTTTCCTTTCATATTCTCATCATGTTTTTGATTTCTTTAAGTTGGACTTTACCTTTCTCTGGTACCTCCTTGATTGGCTTAATAATTGACCTTCAAAATTCTTTTTCTGGCAATTCAGAGATTTTGTCTTCATTTGGCTCCATTGCTGGTGAACTGACATGATCTTTTGGCAGCGTTAAAGAACCTCGTTTTGACATATCACCAGAATTGTTTTTCTGGTTCCTTCTCATTTGGGTAGACTGTGTCAGAGGGAAGATCTGGAATTCAAGGGCTGTTTTCAGATTTTTTTGTCCCACAGGGTGCTCCCTTGATGTGGTGTTCTCCCCCTTCCCCTAGGAATGGGGCTTCTTGAGAGCTGAACTGTAGTGGTTGTTTTTGCTCTTCTGGATCTAGCCACCCAGCAGAGCTACTGGGCTCTGGGCTGGTACTGAGGAGTATCTACAAAGAGTCTGGTGATGTGATTTGTCTTCAGGTCTTGCAGCTATGGACACCAGCACCTGCTCCAGTGGAGGTAGCACGGGAATGAAGTGGACTCTGTGAAGGTCCTTGGTTGTATTTTTGTTTAGTGTGCTGGTTTTGTGTCGGCAATCCTCCAGACAGGAGGTGGCACTTTCAAATGTGCATCAGCTACGGTCCTATAGGGAGGATGCAAACGTGCCCTAGGGACACCTGGTTAAGTATTCATGTTTCTCAGCTGGTGGGCAAGGCCACAGAGCTCCCAAGAGATTATGACCTTTGTCTTTGGCTACCAGGGCAGGTAAAGAAAGATCACCAGGTTGGAGCAGGGATAGGCATGTCTGAGCTCAGCCTCTCCTTGGGCAGGGCTTGCTGTGGCTCTTGTGGGGAATAGGGGTGTGGTTTCCAGTCCAGTGGAGTTATATTCCAGGAGGGATTATGGCTGCCTCTGCTGAGTCATGCAGGTTGCCAAGGAAGTGGGGAAAAGCCTGCAGCCACAGGCCTCACCCTGCTTCCATGCAGCCCGCAGTCCTAAAGGCTGGGCTTATTCCCACCGTGCCCCTTCAACAGCACTGAGTCCATTTCCAGGCGGCTGGTGACCAGGGTTGAGAACTTGTCCCAGACCACGAGCCTCCTTGTTGAGAAAACAAGCAGACTCACAGGTTTTCAGTGTCTCAGGCAACCTGCAGTTGTGATCCAGTTCCTTCAAAGGGTCTATGGATTGTCTTGGCTTTCCTGGTATGTTCCTGCAGTAGTTCTTAGAGCAAAAATTCATGATGTGAGTCTCCCTACACTGCTCTGTCCAGGCAGCTGCAAGCTAGTCCTGCCTCTTATCCCCCATCTTAATCCCAAGTCCTGACCATGGGGTTTTGATAATGATGGATGGATAGTATGATGAAAATGGTAGTTAGCACATGATTTAGCCTCTTAGGAAAAAAATCGCAAAAAATAGCAGTTAAATAACAGAAAAATACTGACAACGACTTAGATACAAATTAAATACCTAACTTACCTGAGTAGTTATTTTTGGAGCTTATTTATGTATCTATTTATTATTATTTTTTTGAAACAGAGTCTCTCTGTGTCGGCCAGGCTGGAGTACAGTGGCATGATCTCGGCTCACTGGAACCTCCATCTCCTTGGCTCAAGCAATTCTCCTGCCTCAGCCTCTTGAGTAGCTGGGATTACAGGCGTGTGCCACCATGCTCGGCTAATTTTTGTATTTTTAGTAGAGATGGGGTTTCACCATGTTGGCCAGGCTGGTCTTGAACTCCTGACGTCAGGTAATCGGCCCACCTTGGCCTCCGAAAGTGCTGAGATTACAGGCGTGAGCCACCATTACGGGCATAAGCCACCGCGCCCAGCCTCATTCTTCTATTTTTTAAAAAATTGCACGCCTACTACATTCCAGGAAGGGTGCTAGACTGTAGGTGCAACAAAATATGCAATACAGTCTTAGCCCTTAGCAGGCTTCCAGTTAGCGGGTGGGAGTGGTGGAGAAATGAGTATATTGTCTTAATACATGACAACGAGTGTCCTGGGTTGCAGCAGGGCGGGAGTGGGCCACTGAGAAAGTGTGGGATGAAGCATCAGGGAGAGTTGAGATGAGTGTTAGAGAGAAGAAGGGAGGACAAATTGGGGGCAGGAAGAGGGAGAGAGGGAAAGGGTGAGGGAGGAGAAGGAGGAAGAAGAAGGGGAGGAGAGGATCAAAGGGAAGAAGAGGGAGAGGGAGAGGAGAGAGCAAACATGAACCTGAACCTGGTTACTTGGAGAACCCCCTAAGTTCAGTGTGCCTGGAGCTTCTCATGTCAGGAGCTTTTCATGGACTCAGTGCTGTTGAAAGGGCACGGTGGGAAAAAGCCCAGCCTTTAGGACTGCGGGCTGCATGGGAGCAGGGTGAGGCCTGTGACTGCAGGCTTTTCCCCACTTCCTTGGCAACCTGTATGACTCAGCAGAGGCAGCCATAATCCCATAATGAGCAGGAGCCAGGAAGGTGAACAGGAGCCTGGTGATGGAGAACCATGTGTGAGGGAACCTATTGTTTGGTGCAAGGTTCATTCTATGCTTGGTTTTCCATTGTAGAAAGATTACTTGATCAACAGTGGATAAAGAATTGAAATAGAGCAAGACTGGTGGCAAGAGATCAATTAACGGATGCTCCAATTTTCTAGGGAAAAAATGGAAGGTACCTACACTAAGGAAGAGGCAGGTGATATAAAGAAGAGGGAATGGATTTCAGAAATCTGTGAAAAAGTAGATTTATCAGAACCTAACCTTATCAAATTGGTTAGTGGGAGGGGTTAGGAGAGGAGAGGAGTCAAAAGTATCTGAGATTTCAGATTTGGATGACTGGCAAGTGGTAACTTCATTTGCTGAGGCTGGGAATATTGCTGAAAGAATAACTTTGGGGATGAGGTATGAGAGTAAACTCATCTTACTGCATGTGTTTTATTACTTGAGGTTTTTGCAGGTCATATAAATGGAGATAACCAATAGTAGTTGGATAGTTTATTTTTCTGTAAAGGGTAAACATTTAAAGTATATCTCAGGCCTTGCAAAGACCACACATTTTAGGGCCTCTCTGCTTTTGACTACTGCATTTTGTCCCTTGGCAATCTCTGACCTTCAAGAAAGTGCTAAAACCCTTAATTTTTCATTGAAACCATCAGAGAAACAATTAACTTTATTAACAAATTTATTTCCATTCTTCAGCTACCACTTTTGCATCATTTTTTTTTCACAAAGAAACTCCTTAAAAATAAAACAAAATCCACATAATTACTTTCCAAAATTCTCACTTTCACCGTGAAGTTCTCCCAGCTTCTTTTTTGTTTTCAAGTGAGTCCCAACTACTTGATTAAGGGGTAGGTCAGCTTTGAGAGACATTCTTTGCAAAAGCGCTGAATCTGGGAAACCTAATCACCTATGGCCAGGAGATGTCTCTGTTACAGATAATTTAAGAGAGGGAAAAAGAGAGGAAGATATTTTGGGAAGGGACTGGCCCAAAGTGCCCCTAAGCCCTTCAGGGCACTGGTCTCCTGAAGTTGGAGGCTAACTGGGACTCTTTCAGAAAGACAAGGTCAAAAGTTCTCAGTGAGGTGGAATGTATGCTATTTTTGCAACTTATGTCTTTCTGTTGGGGGAGGAATTTAAAAAGAAAGATAAATAATAAATGCTTTCTCTGAGTTGTGAATATTTTGCAGAGTAAACTCTGATTTGGTAATAAAATGCCACTATCAGAGAGGCAAGTTGATCATGGTTACATTTGCATAACACTGTAAATTTACTAAAAGTCATTGAATTGTATACTTAAAATTAAAGAATTTTATAGTATGTAAATTATACCTTAATAAAGTTATTAGAAAATAAATAACTAAGATTCATCTTTGAGTAAAAATCAAATCTGTTAGCCTTTGAAGGTATACTATATCAGCAATCTTGGGGAGAAGAGTGGCAGGTAAGACACTGTGACTGTCACCATGAAATTTGCAATCCATTGGTTGCATTTATGACTATCAGGAAATCTTTCTTTTCTGCTCAGCATTGGTTAAAATATAGATCTTCATTTGACAATTTAAAGCCAATAGGAGACAATTAGTGGAAAGCTTTGGGTTTGCTAATAGAGGTGAAAAATTGGGTTTATGAGAAGAGAAAAAATAATTGGGGGGAGGATGAAAGAGGAAGACATTCTACCGCAAGGAATTCAGGGAATCTGACAGAGGTTCCCGAGCCCACTGATTTTAGAGGGAAGCTACAGGTCCTCCTTGCCTGATACCCTTCAGAAATAAGTTAGGCAGCCTTCTCCGTGCTGTCATAACACTATAGATCTGCTATTTCCAAAGACATGGATTTTATTAATTTGCTTTTTAATGAGGATCTTTTTATGGTCATAAAATATATGCTTGTTCATTATAGGAAATTTGAAAATTTATTAAAGTATAAAAGGGCTGGGTGCGATGGGTCACACCTGTAATCCTAGCATTATGGGAGGTCAAGGAGGGCAAATCGGTTGAGCCCAGGAGTTTGAGACCAGGCTGGGCAACGTGGCAAAACCCTGTCTCTACAAAAAAATAAAAACATTATCTGGGTGTGGTGGCACATGCCTGTGGTTCCAAGTCCCAGCCTCTCAGGAGGCTGAGGTGGGAAGATCACCTGAGTAGAGGAGGCTGAGGCTGCTGTGAGCTGTGATTGTGGCACTGCACAGCAATCTGAGTGATAAAGTGAGACCCCCCCCATCTCAAAAAAAAAAAAAAAGAAGAAAGAAAGAAAAGAAAAGAAAAAAATTAAATCAACCACAGCTTTCCCTCAGACAACAATTTTTTAGATAAAGGCAACAGTGTTATTCCTTGGAGTGCCCTGTGGGTTTGTGGAGGTGAGGAGGAACGCCAATTTTTATTGCTTTCTACCTTGACGAATTGTTATAATAGGATCGATTTGCTTCTGAGTATGTGCCACTTTTATAATGTATTATATCTTCACTTTTAAAGCCTGCACAATATTCCCTCTAGGGAATGCTCCTTCTTTAAGCAGTCCCCATCTTTGGACCATTAGCATATGAGAATACTGTTGGTAATTTCTTTTTAAAATCAAGCCTAATTTCCTCCTAATTTGTGTTTTGGAGTACTGTGAATGACAGCCACTTAAAAATTCTCTAGAAGAAATTTTTCCTCTTCTCCTCTTTAAAGGTGCTGGTCTGAGGTTGGTGACCAACACGTGGGACAGAACCTTTCCATTGGCCAAGGATGTGCCTATAAGGCCATCATAGAACACGAGATCCTGCATGCTTTGGGATTTTACCACGAGCAGTCAAGGACGGACCGGGATGATTATGTGAACATCTGGTGGGACCAAATTCTTTCAGGTGTGATTGGGTGGAGATTGCTATCACATTTATCACTGGCTGAGACAAATCCTGGGATGACCAAGCCAAATCTGTGTGGACAGGAGCTTCAGCCTCTCTAGTGGGAACAAAGACTCAGAAGAGGTTATGATTTGTTGGCCCTTTATGTGGGCTGTGCTGATCTGACCGTAATTCATCGCAGATAAGGGTCTCAAGGAATGGTGTTAACTCACTGTGGGGGTCAACTGAAAGTTAACCAGAAGCTTTGCTTTATATCAGTGTTTTCATTAAAAGTCTATCTAAAACTCTACTTTCCTGTCTTAATAAGGAAAGTGAATCCAGATTTTAAAGTCATTTCTCTGGATGTGAAATCTCCTGTGCCTCTAGAAGGCTGTTTGAGGTTTAGTTGATTATTCCATGACTATAGGGCATACTCAAGAAGTATTTTTTTCAGTTGCTTTACCAAATCAATAAAAAATGCTTAAAAACAAAAACAAAAAATAAATGCTTTTATCTGAAATAACACCCCAATTATGTTAATTCTAGCTAGTTATCTGGGTTCTGATTAATCAAAGGTTAATGTTTTTTTCTTCCTTGTTTCTAAGCACCTTGCTTCTTCTGCCTCCACCTCATACTATGCAAAAGATAACAGTTTTGTCTTAAAGTATTATTCAGTTATATTATTCTAACAATTTCATTGTTCTTTAGATTGTTTTGTTTTGTTTTGAGACAGAGTTTTGCTCTTGCTGCCCAGGCTGGAGTGCAATGGTGCGATCTCAGCTCACTGCAACCTCTGCCTCCTGAGTTCAAACGATTCTCCTGCCTCAGGGAGGCAGATGGGATTATAGGTGTGCATCACCACGCCTGGCTAGTTCTGTATTTTTTAAGTAGAGATGGGATTTCATCATGTTGGTTAGGCTGGTCTCCAACGCCTGACCTCAGGTGATCGGCCTGCCTTGGCCTCCCAAAGTGCTGGGATTACAGGCATGAGCCACCACCGTGTCTGGCCCTTACTTTCCTTAATTGTTTGAGACAATGAAGTAGAGTGCTTTTGAGTACACTAAAACATTTATTGAGCAGCTTCCTGATGTGCTAGAAAAAAAAAAGTCAATGCTATGTTTCTGAAGATACCTAGTTTTTAAGAAGGAATTAGTGTAGAGAATGCAAAAACATTGTTTTTGGCAGTAAGAGATTAATGAAACTTTAATATATTTAAAAATGCCTTAACTGTTTCCAGCATGGCTTTTATAAAACAAATAATAGCCTTGTGTAGGTATCTGTTTTATTTAGATCCCAATTTTATATGCGGATTCATATATTGCAGTGCATCTATAATAATTTTACTTTTGGGGGCTTGGAAGAACTGACCAATCTTTATAATTAAATATGAATCCTCAAAAGTTTTCTGCCAGGACTGTAGTAGTTCATTTTGGAGTAAGATGGTCAATGATTTTCACATGAGATCAGGGTAGAGAGGGCTAATCAAAATCACCTGTGAGGTTTCTCATCCTGTGCCTTCCCAGTCTCTTATATTCTGGTAATTCTATGAATGTGGATTGGTGTAGTAGGGAAGAAAACTGTAACTTATAATAGTCTAATAGGTCACCAGGTTTGAGCCTAACCACATACTCCGACTATCTTACCACCACCCACTGAACCAGAGGACAGATAGCACTCTTCTTTGCCTCCCAATCCAATCTAGAAAAGTTTTGGAGCATATTCACCCAGAGATGAAATAATAACTCAGACTTCATGTACCTATCTCTCAGTAGTAATTGTGTTATAACTGTGTGTGTGTGTAGAAGGAAGAAGGAAATGGAGTAATAGGTCAAAGGACTGAATCTCTGATTGCACTACTCAGGGGACTATTAGACTTTGTCTATATTTGCCTGTAAACCTCAATTTCTTACCTTCCTATACATACACTTGGCTTTGATGAAAATTTTGTAAGAAAGCAGAAAACATTTCTATTTCCAAGTCTTATAGAAGACAATACTTAGTGCTTTTAAAATGGTTTTAGGCCAAATGAGGTTCCCTTTATCGGAGTGAGAGACATTTGCCAGGGTCAAGTGCAGACTTGCTCAGCTCTGGTTTGAGCACGGGTTGCTCAACACATATTTGCTCATCTATCTGTGTTTTCATCAGGTACAATTCCATATATCTAAATTGCCTGCAACCACGGGAGAACTGTTCTCAAAAGAGACATCAAATCCAATAAGATTATCAACACAGGCAGTATTTTTTATCAGGGTAATTTATGAGTTTTATTGATTTAACTTTGGTCAATAACAAGCTTTCTGTTTAACTTAAGAAGACACTGTACTGGCAATGTAATTCTCTCCCAATGTCCATCTCCATTTCTTGAATCAGAATTGTGTTTTTGAAATTTCTTTCCTTATGCTAGGGAAAAAACTCAACTTTTGAGGTCTAGCAGGGGTTGACAAACTATAGTCCATGGGCCATATCTACTTGCTTTTGTAAATAAAGCTTTATGGAAACACAATCATAACCATTTGTTTAAGTATTGTATATGGCTGTTTTCATGCTACAATGGCAGAGTTGAGTAGTTACAACAGAGAACATATTTTCTATCTACTCTAGAACAGGTTTGCTGACTGACCCCTGGTTTACAGGATCACATGCCCCAGATTACAGCCCCTTTTCAGCTCTCAGCTGTGAGTCCCTATCCTATTCACTGTTGGGGGCCACTACCAACCTAGCATAGCTCTCAGTAGATACTAGGCCCAACGAAAACATGTTGAATACATTTTTAAAAATTATTCAAAGTATCTGTTTGTTAAGTATTCTCAAAAGAATCCATGAGCAATACAGTTTAAAAGAATCTATTCTAACTTGATGGGATTTTTGTTTTTGTTTTGAGACAGAGCCTTGCTCTGTCTTCCAGGCTGGAGTGTAATGGTGCAATCTCAGCTCACTACAACCTCCACCTCCTGGGTTCAAGCGATTCTCATGCCTCAGCCTCCTGAATAGCTGGGATTACCGGCGTCCACCACCATGCCCAGCTAATTTTTGTATTTTTTAGTAGAGATGGGGTTTCACCATGTGGGCCAGGCTGGTCTCGAACTCCTGGCCTCAAGTGATCCACCTGCCTCAGCCTCCCAAAGTGCTGGGATTACAGGTATGAGCCACCGTGCCCAGCCTCTAATCAGATGGTTTTATGGAAAATTAAGTAAAGCACATCCAGTGAGTTGAAAGTGCTTTGCTTCAGGTGCCACTGAGAGTTACCAAGAGATTGTAGACTCTTGATGCTCTTTACAATTCCATTACCTCAAATGACATCCTAGGACCATGTACTCTGGAGGGATTAACTTTCCCCTTCCCTGTTAGAACCGTTGTTTCTTTTAGACCTGTCCCACCTTCAAAAATGCTTTGATCCCTCTCAAGTAATCCCCAATATAATCCCCATGAGTTGGGAGAGTGAAACATCGGTATTCAGATTTTACAGTTAAAGCAAGATATTGCTCAAACGTGGTCTTGCTCCTTAGCTTTTCCAAAAGCATTCAGAGACTCCCTCAGGCACCTGCTGGAGCATCGCCTGGCCACACCACACTTCTGCAGTCCTGCATGTAGCTCTGTATGAGGCACTTACATTTTCTTCTAATTGTTCAAAGTAACTGGATGAGGCCAGGCACAGTGGCTCATGCCTAAAATCCCAGCACTTTGAGAGGCTGATGCAGGTGGATCACCTGAGGTCAGGGGTTCGAGACCAGCCTGGCCAACGTGGTGAAACCTCATCTCTACTAAAAATTAAAAAATTAGCCAGGCATGGTGCCACATGCCTGTAATCCCAGCTACTCAGGAGGCTGAGGCAGGAGAATTGTTTGAACCCAGGAGGCGGAGGTTGCAGTGAACTGAGATCTTGCCATTGCATACCAGCCTGGGCAACAGAGCAAAAACTCTGTCTCAAAACGAAACAAGTAAACAAACAAAAAGTGACTGGACAAGGAGCTAGAGAAGGAGAAGAATGTGAGGATGGGAAGTTATGACTGGAAGAGTTAGCCGCATTTGCACTCAGTTTTCCTATCACTCCACAAGAAGAAAATCAAAAAAATCTGCAAACCTTTCCATTAATGCAGCCAAAACAGTAAATTCCCGATGGTTATTAGTCAATTCAAAGACCCTCTGATCAGTTATTTTGTTCAGCTTTTTACATTGCAGCACATCTTATCTCAATTTCACTAATCTCAGAAAAATATTTACCTTTCCTCTTTTGATAGGAAAATAAGTTTTCTTCTTCCTATTTTATTTTTGTTCTCCATGAGGCTATTTCTGAAACAGAAGGATGTGAGCCTTGATTGACAGGATCCCCTGTCTTGCTTTCAGCTGCTTACCTTTCCCTCTGCCCCTCAGATTTCCTTCTCCTAACCCATGAAGAGTAGGCCAGGTACAGCTCTGGGCAGACTCAGTGGATGAGGTACTTGGCTGTTAAAATGATGTGTCTTGAATATAATCGATTGTGAACATTTTCCTGAATTCAAAAATTATTTTTCCTGTCATTTGGAATATCTTCCTCAGCTTTGCTATTTTACCTTCTCTTTCTGAAAGTCTTACACACACGTACACACACACACAGATACACACATATTTATATATATTTATAATGTATCTTTGGTATAAACATGTACATATATTTAGTAATTTCTAATATCTATTTAAATTTACAATATGTACTTTATAATTATTACAATATTATATATGTTATTGTATATTAATATATTAACTAATATTAATGATGCATAGTAATTTTACATTATATTGCTTATAAAATATAATTTATATTTAAATAAATCTATTAAACATATATATAAAAATTATATATTTAAATAAATCTATTTAAATATATATATTTAAATAAATCTATTTAAATATATATATTTAAATATAACTATTTAAATATATATATTTAAATATAACTATTTCCCTTTTTTGGAGGGCCTCTGGGTATCTAGTCAAAGAGCAGCATGGGGAAAATAACATGACTGAGAAGGACCTGTGGATTCTCTCCCTAACAGGTTACCAGCACAACTTTGACACCTATGATGATAGCTTAATCACAGACCTCAATACACCCTATGATTATGAGTCTTTGATGCACTACCAGCCTTTCTCATTTAACAAGAATGCAAGTGTTCCCACCATCACAGCCAAGATCCCTGAGTTTAACTCCATTATCGGACAGCGCCTGGATTTCAGTGCCATTGATTTAGAGAGGCTGAACCGAATGTACAATTGCAGTGAGTATCTCAGTTTCTGAGAACTTGGTAAACTAGCCTCAGCAGAGATTCCCTCAGCCTTAGAGATTTCCTTTACATTTTCCTTTACTCTTCTTTAATGTACTAGCTAAAAGAATAAGAACAAACTTTTGTTGGTCTACCTCTAGACCCATTTGTTTAAGTATTGTCTATGGCTGTTTTTGTGCTACAATGGCAGAGTTGAGTAGTTAAAAACAAAAAACAAACAAAGAAAACTGTAACACCAACCTTACAGGATGGTTATAAAAACTAATTATGTAGTTGTGTTTTGTAAAGTCAAAGTACTGGACAAATGTAAGGAGCTGTTATTGTCTAGCTTCTTTTGCTTCTTTTGGAGGATGCATTATTACATAAAGGTCAAGATAGGTGATGGACTTGAAAGCATTTTGTATCCTGTAAAATTGTTTACCTACGTTAGTTTTTCCTAGAGTAATCTAATCCTCTGGGGCAGAGTGTTTTCTAAAGATGATCCCACTAGCCTTTAGAGATAAAATGTTTGATTCTGTTCAATAAGTATGTACAAAAGACCTACTAAGCCAAGTATTATAGGTATCTTGTTCTTGATCTAAAGGAGTTTATGGTTGGTATTTACATGGCAGAGAATGATTATAGATTTTTTTTATCTTGACTCTGTGAGGTAGGTAGGGTTGTGTCTATATATTAGCAAGTACTAAGATCTGATGACAGTAAGATTTGCATTTGAGAAAAAGTCAAGATAACAAGCTTGTGATCCTGTCGTATCTGAACAATGAGGTTTTAGTGGCTTAAGACATTAGCTATTTGGAATGACTGTCTTTCATTTTTAACCAGATGATAAAAATATAATTTGCAGCCACAACTCACACTCTTTTGGACCACTGTACTTTTGAGAAGGCAAACATCTGTGGAATGATTCAGGGCACCAGGGATGACACTGACTGGGTCCATCAGGACAGTGCTCAGGCTGGAGAAGTGGATCACACCTTGTTGGGACAATGCACAGGTCAGTGAAAGTGGAAAGCAAACACATTGATGTGGTTCACCAGGTTCAATTAGGTTATGCCAGCCACCATGTTTTGCCTCAGTCAGAATGTTAGTTATCAAACTTGAAAATCTGAACAAGGACAAAAAACATTTCTCATATCTTCATTATTAACTCAATAAAAAGCATCCAGTCTCTGGGCACACAAAAGAAAGATGCATTTAAGCAAAACTGATATCGGTATATGATTGATAAGATAAAACCTCCTAAATAAAGGCAATGTCTCTAGAGCCACACCCTCCTACAGAAATATAATGTGAGTCACATATGTAATGTAGAATTTTCTAATGTCCATGTGAATCTGGCTCTGTGGCACAATGGATAACACATGGGACTTTTAACATCTACACGAAAAAGTAAAAGAAAACACGTGAAATTAATTTTAATAATGTATTTTTAACTCAGTATATCCAAATAGTAGCATTTCAACATGTAATCAATATAAAAGTTATTATGAGATGCTTCACATTTTTCAGGCTAAGTATTTTAAACTTGACACATATTTTACTCCTACAGTACATCTCAGTTTGCACTGGCCACAATTCAAGCACTCAATAGCCACATAGGTTTGGTAGCCACCGTATTGGATAGCATAGCTTCAGATACCTCCTATATATGGTGTAGTGAAAAAGACAGACCTGGTTTGAAATATAGCTTCACCACTTACTAATTGTGACCACAGGAGGTTGTTGTCATATGTGTGCTTTTTCTAAAAGTCGTGGCTTTTGCAAACCTCTGTAAACTTCAAGATATGGATGTCTACTTCACAGTGACAATGGAAGAAGATAATGCATACAAAGCCCCCACCTGCAGACCAGCAGCTTCACTCCCCATTTTTCCATCTTCCTTTTCTCTCCAGAGGTTCCATTTATTTTGCTTTTCTATTTTAGCCTTCTAGTATTCTGTGCCTGCCATTGAAATCATCTTAACCATATTTGGAAGCAGGTGAGGTTACAGATATTATATCTTTTTAAAGACCAGACTATTGCGAAGTCACTTAGTCCGTAACTGTCTGAGAGTTGGTGAGATTCCCTTCCCAGAAGGAACACAGCCTGTCACCCAGATACCAGGCCACCACAGGGAATGTCAGAGGTGATAAGCCACTGACAGTTTTCCTCCATCTTTGGAAGACGGTAAAAGTTTCTGTCACAGATCAGATTATCAAACATATCATCCCAAGTGTCCAAAGATTGATCCAAGCCTGAAGTGCTCTCTAAATTTCCGTTGTAGCCTCTAATCCAACCTATTCTGTGGGCTTCCTGCTAGGCTAATGTACAATTGCCAGCTAAACACAAAGGTGATCTTTATTGTGAGAGGAATCTGCTGAAAAAATGTTCTAGTAAGAGAAAAGGACCACAGCCCAGAAGAAAGATCTGGAAAAGCTGTATCAGGTTAACTTGAGCAGCTATTATGCTTCTTTCACAAGAGGTATTTAATGGAACATGTCCCTCTGCTAGAGAGCTCTTGCATAGTTACAGGTGGATGTGTAGACATGAAGAGCTTGAAGGATCCGTTGGGAGGATCCCTCCCATTCAAAACCAACGGAAATAAACACCTAGGTATTGGCAGAGCTGGGGATAATTCAGGCCTCCTGAGTTTTGGGCTTGAATTATTTGACTCTCAATTCATGCTTCATAAAACACCTGGGCTAGAATTCCTGAGTAAGAATTACCTAGAAAGCTTTTTAGCCTTGTGCGCTCTTTTTTTTTTTTTTTTTCCTAACCCAGGCATTCAATATATAATTATAATTCAGAGGTCTCAGGCAAGTTCAAATATTGAGAAGAAGATACAAGGAAATATAATTTGCCCTGATATAATATTAAAGTTGCTTGATATTTTAAGCTTGGTGGGAAGCTTATTTAAACCATCATTGCTTGCTGCTGATATGAAAGGCAAGTGCCTCAGTGTGAGGCAGGATGAAGCTGGGAGTATCACAGAGCAATGCTGGAGTACCCAGCACTATACTGTACACTCACTTTATTTTTATCTTGTGAAATGTTTTGATTGAAGTATTTTGATATGGAGTTGAGTGTTGGCACACAGTATAAAGAACCTCTTCATATGCAAGAATTTTTCATTGTGCTTGACTTTGACAAGTGTGTGGTTTACCAAATGGTACATTTGTTTGGCTGCTTGATTGTTCTTAGGGGAAAGAGTTTTGAGATATCTGAGTCAGGTAAACCTATCTCTGGCACTAATGTAGACACTTTTCACCCTCTTCAGTGTCCTTCCAATGCCTTCCTTTACATTCAGGGGAAATTTCCATTTAGTCTCTAATGTGTCCTGAATAGCCCTTCTTATAATATAGTAAAGATTATTTTTTTGCCACTGATAATACACGCAGTTGTTAGGCTAGCAACAGGGGAAACTGAACCCTTATCATTGTCAATGTTTAAAACCAAATCCTAAATCTTTGAATTCCAGTGTCTTATACAACGACCAGACCAACCCAACTCTTTTCCTTGGAATGAATCTCTAATTTAAAGAATGAAGTCAATGAGAAAAATAGAATTCATCTCACAGACACCAAATTCCATTAAACATTGCTTGAAGACCGTTTTTCTTTAAGTCAGAGGTATATATTTCACAATCTTGGAACAAAGGCAATCAAACACAACAGTGGAGAGCAAGCTTTAGCCAGTGACTAAGTCCATTGAGACAGAATATTTACTGACAAATGTCCTTCTTTTTATTTTCCTCCGAAGAGTTCTAGCTTTTGTTGCCTGGACAATGGCTGTGGTTCACTATTTCGCTTTGTTTGGGTGGACAGAACCCTGGGGTGTGGGAAGCCAGACGTGTGATGTTTGGCTGCTCTTTCCATAGGTGCCGGCTACTTCATGCAGTTCAGCACCAGCTCGGGGTCCGCGGAAGAGGCAGCCCTACTGGAGTCTCGGATTCTTTACCCAAAGAGGAAGCAGCAGTGCCTGCAATTTTTCTATAAAATGACAGGAAGTCCTTCAGACAGACTCGTTGTCTGGGTCAGGAGGGATGACAGCACAGGCAATGTTCGCAAGCTGGTGAAGGTGCAGACTTTTCAAGGTACTTAGAGGCATTCACACGAGGAATGGATTGGGTTAAAATCTGGGATCCCGCTTCTTCTTCTCCTTCCCTCTTTCCTCCTACTCCTCCTTCTTCTCTCTCTCCTCCTCCTTTTCCTCCATCCACTTCCTCCTCTTCTCAGAGCCTATCATAACGTATGGCATGTTTTAATTACTCTATGAATGTTTTAACCACTGAGAAATTAGAAGCAGTATCTTGGACTTAGGTAGGGATGAAATACACTTTTGTAAGAAGCCAATCAGAATATACAAATCCAGTTTTCACTAGAAATTTAGAGAAAGCAAAGGCCAAGACTGAGAAAATGGATGGCTCAGGAGTGGAGATAAGAAGGTAAAAGACCTGTAGGAATTGATGCTGCTGGAGAGAGAGTAGTTAAATAGTTGACCAGCTCACACCTGGAATCTCAGCACTTTGGGAGGCCGAGGTGGGTGGATCACAAGGTCAGGAGATTGAGATCATCCTGGCCAGCATGGTGAAACCCCATCTCTACTAAAAATGCAAAAATTAGCTGGGCGTGGTGCCACGCGCACATGTAGTCCCAGCTACTTGGGAGGTTGAGGCGGGAGAATTGCTGGAACCTGGGAGGCGGAGTGAGCCAAGATTGCAACACTGCACTCCAGGCTGGTGACAGAGCAAGACTCCATCTAAAAAAAAAAAAAAAAAAAAAAAAAATTTGACCATAGTGTTTTGCATCTGTTTCAGAAAAACAAATGATACCATTATTTAATATGCTGAAGTAACTTGAAGCCTACTTGTGAAATTGGTGGCAAATAAATCATTGGTATATGTTAACTTCCTATAATCACTAACATGTTCCTAAGTGTCACTTTGTATATATATATATATATATATATAAGAAGGTCAGCATGTAAATGATTATAGATAGAGAAACTTTTTGTTGAAAAGTAAGAAAGCTTGTCTCCCTTTTCCTAGTTATGAATGAACCACCACCACAACAAAAGAAAGCAAATACTTTGTTTATAACCCTGGATCTTCATTTATGGCCAGATTATCCTAGCATCCAACTGCCTACCTTAGCATTTAATTTATCAATTGAAATGAGTCCAGGGAAAGGAATTTTTTTTATGTATCTGCTGTTCTTGAAGGAGAAACCTTCCTTAGAGGTCACTTGTAAGAACAGGTGCCCAAATCGCCTATATCCAAGCCACTCTGGGCTGCCTGGGAACTCTACAAATCACAGTTTTGAGGGGTTCACTTTTCTGGTTGAAATTTATTATAGTTTATATGATGAAAGGATGACAGCTAGATACTCTTTAAGAGTTGAGGATGTGTTATGTTACCAAGGATTATAAATATTTAATGAGAAAATGAGTTAGAGTTTCAATAATATTGATGGGACCTATTATCACTCCCTTTCATCTAAAGCTAAAAGTGTTACTTCTAAGTATGAAATCAATCAAGCAAACATCCTATGCTTAATTTAGTTTCTTACACTGCTGTGCTTTGTGTTTCATTGAATTCAGAGTATGTCTGTGTACGTTCCCTGGGAACACTGTATGAATGGGTTTTTTAAGTAGTCTGTTCTGATACTGGTTTGTCAATGAAACTTTTCAAAAAGGTTAGCTGAATATTACTTAGTGTTGTTTATGTGATATTCAACTTAAGACAGTTGCAACCAATTTTAATAGCTTTTAAGTTTTGCAAAATGTATATTTTGACCAAAACACTTACACACAAAATGACTCCATATGCATATCTGTATATAATATATGTTACATACATAATGCTTATATACAAACTTACATGAAAAATGTTGGCATACAACTATGTGTATGTACACACACATGCACACACACACGTTTTTACTGAGGCCAGGACTTCCTTATAGAAGACAATTCTGAACTAACAGGGATTAGATTTGTCTCAAACAATCTTAGTAGCATTATTGCCTGACTGATTTAGGGTGGCCCTGTGGAAGCATGTAAACGAAACCATCTTAATAATTTCATAGATGAATCTCTGCCTATATGGTATAGCCTCTTGGGTCTCCTTCCCAGTGCCAGATTCCCCCATCTCAACCTCATTTTGACATCCTATATTAAGAAAAAACAAAGCAGGTACTAATCAGCAAGAACAGAATCCTATTCTCTTGACAGAATTCCCATGATCTATAACCTGCTGGATAAATAGTTCAAACCTATATCTCTGTTCCTATTCCTAGACTTTCTGGCATCTATTACCTTGCAAGTCCATGTGTCTTCCACTAGGCTGCCGTGCTCTCCCCAGGAGATGGCAGCTGCCTAGATTTGTATGTTACAGAGGTGGTTGTGTGCCTTCTCTACCTCTCTCCTATGTTCCCATGTAACCTGACCACACAGGCCATAATCAGCTCCACCCTAAGAAACAGAACATTGTTAGACCTGTCCCTTGAAGTTGTCCTTAGAGAGAATGGCCTGAAAACAAAGGGAGATTAAAGGTCTTTTCCTTTTCAGGGAAAGTATGGTTCTATAAGTAGATTTCTGGTTAAAAGACACAGAAGAAGGAAAAAAGACACTCATCTGTAAGAACTCAGTTTAGCCAACATGACTTCCACTTGGAAGCATTTTTCCTCTCCTCTTCAAGCCCAACTCTAGGGAATATCCTGTGCAAAAATATCAGTGTAGGCGCATCTCTTTGCGGAATTGAGTTGCTTTGCTTTCGCAGTTTCCTCTCTCCAGTACCCCCAAGCTCCTGTCTGGCTTCTTATGCTGTTCAACCCAGGATCCCACGTTCTAGAACAGCCTTCTCACTATCTTTCCTCAGCTCTTAATTTGAAAGTCCCACTTCTAGTTCATGCTCAGAGAAAAAGCAAGTAGACCAAATCTTTATGAGAATGTGCGTTTCTAGACAATAGTACTCTCTTTGGCTTACTTCACTCCCCTACATGGTAGACTTTCAGACAATATAAGGAAGAGAAAAAAGTCTAGATGTTGGAGACGGAGTCAGTTTCAGGTAGGGAAGATCCAGTCAGTCCTACAGGTTATTATCTGCTCGTCAGCATTCCTTATAGCTCTCTGGCAACAAGTGACAGGTCGGACCATATGGAGTTACTATTTTTTGACTTTTGGCTTAGAAAATGGCTATTTTATACGATTCAGCCTAACACTTGGGTTTTCTTTGCTAACATTTAGGGGTTACAGTTGAACCAGCCAACTCAGGAGGAAATCCAGAACCTGGATTCTTATACTGATAGTGGAAAACAAATTCATGGTTAAGATTTGAATGTGAATTATAAAATAAATCATAGTATTTTAAAAAACCATTTTTCCTTATTAGATATGTAACTTTGGAAAAGTTACTTAACCTGTTTATAACAGTACCTATTTTATAGGGCTGTTGTGAGGATTTAATGAGATAATTTATGGAAAGCACATGGCACTGTGCCAAACTCATAATAAGTACTCATAAAGTGTTGGCCACAATTCTCACCAGCCTTGTTCTCTGTCCTCAGGAGATGATGACCATAATTGGAAAATTGCCCATGTAGTGCTCAAAGAGGAACAGAAGTTTCGCTACCTTTTCCAGGGCACAAAAGGCGACCCTCAGAACTCAGCTGGGGGAATTTACCTGGATGACATCACTCTGACAGAAACCCCCTGCCCCACAGGGGTCTGGACAGTCCGGAATTTCTCCCAAGTTCTTGAGAACACCAGCATAGGGGACAAGCTTCAGAGCCCTCGATTCTACAATTCAGAGGGATATGGTTTTGGGTTAACTTTATACCCAAATGGCAGAGAAAGCTCTGGCTACTTGAGACTTGCTTTTCACGTGTGCAGTGGGGAGAACGATGCTATCCTGGAGTGGCCAGTAGAAAACAGACAGGTGATAATTACAATCCTCGACCAGGAGCCCGATGTCCAAAACAGGATGTCCTCAAGCATGGTGTTCACTACCTCAAAGTCGCACACATCTCCAGGTGGGTGGTGTCAGCGTAAATAAGAACCGCCCCTTGAACCAGAGAGGCCCACAGATGTGATTCTGTGGTGCAAGAAAGAGTAACGTTCTCCTCACATTGTACGCTTGGGAATACCATTAACATAGTCTTCTTGGAGTTTCAAGTCAAGATTTTCAATGCCATCACATCCTCCTTCCCTTTCCTAAATTCACTCATCAAACATCTATTGAGGGCTTACCATGTGCCAAACTCGGTGCTAGGTACTTAGAATACAAGTGAATCAGGTGATCCCTGCCTCACTGAGCTCATTGTGATTGAGGAAACAGATACTGCTAATCATTTATCAAATACTTGGAACTTTCTGGGCTCTGTGCAGAGCTAATGTACTTAGTCCTAAAATAGTACTCAATGTTACTATGTTCATGAAGTAAACTTACATCAGTAAAGAAATGGGCAAACTATTTTTTTTTTTTATTTTGAGATGGAGTCTCCCTCTGTCGCCCAGGCTGGAATGTAATGGCGCATTCTCGGCTCACTGCAACCTCAACCTCCCAGGTTCAAGCAATTCTCCTGTCTCAGACTCCCGAGTAGAGATGGGGTTTCACCGTGTTGCCCAGGCTGGTCTTGAACTCCTGAGCTCAGGCAATCCACCTGCCTCAGCCTCCCAAAGTGCTAGGATTAAAGGCGTGAGCCACCGCTCCTGGCACTAATTTTTTTTTTCAAAAGAGAAGACCTAAGCCTTAGAAGAAAGAAGCCGTAGCTGTCCCTCTCTTTTCATTAAGAAAGTCACTCAGTAGCAGACAACTGATCACTCAGAGCTGTGATTCTCTGCCTCTCTCATCTTTCAATTCTGAATTGCAATTCTGGAAAGAGTAAATAGCCTAATTTTTTTCCAACATGTTTTTTGATTTTTATATTTATTTATTTATTTATTTATTTATTTATTTATTTATTTATTTCTGATTCACAAAGCCCTGTATCCTCATTAAAGACAAACTGGAAAGTGAAGTCTAAAGAGGTAATGTGATTTTATGTTACCTACAACTTTGCAGCGATAAATGACACTGTCATCTGGGACAGGCCATCCAGGGTGGGAACCTATCATACGGACTGCAATTGTTTTAGAAGCATCGAATTGGGCTGGAGTGGTTTCATTTCCCACCAAATGCTGAAAAGGAGGAGTTTCCTGAAAAATGATGACCTCATCATGTTTGTGGACTTTGAAGGTACTTTTGTTGGTCTTCCTGAGTAAATAATCCTATGCTCTTGGCACTCTACTGATTTTATCCTGATTTTAAAGCACACATGGAGGGTGGGGATGAGGTTAAAAAAATGTGTTGTAGGAGAACCACATTTTATTCAATTGGTCAAGGACTCACATCTTTATTTTAATTGTCCTTGAAAGAAACTGAAATTTTAGGTCATCTTTTTGATAATTTTATCAGAGGTAACAGTTCACTGATTTCAATTTAGTTTCCATCAGTCTATCCATGCTAACTTTATGCTTCATTTTGCAAATTCAATAAATAAAAATGTGACTGGATTACTTTAAAATAAAAGTAGCTAATACTGTGGGAATCAGCTGGATTCAAAGCCACTTTTCCATGTCACTAGGGGTGATGGGAGACAGAAGCAGGCTGGGGAACTTTCATCAGAAGTGGGAGTTAATTGTAGTCAGTTACTAATCCTGGATCTTCCTTATGACCCTCTATTTCCTGAAGATATCACCCATCTCAGCCAGACTGAAGTTCCCACTAAAGGCAAAAGACTGAGCCCTCAAGGCCTCATTCTCCAAGGTCAGGAGCAGCAGGTCTCCGAAGAAGGTTCGGGAAAGGCCATGTTAGAGGAAGCCCTACCTGTCAGCCTGAGCCAGGGGCAGCCCAGCCGACAGAAGCGGTCAGTGGAGAACACAGGCCCCCTGGAGGACCATAACTGGCCACAGTACTTCAGAGACCCATGTGACCCAAACCCTTGCCAAAATGACGGCATCTGTGTGAACGTGAAGGGGATGGCTAGCTGCAGGTAGGCTCTGTGGCTGGGGAGACAGGTAGGCCAGCAGACCTGGGCCGTGTGCATGCTTACTCCTGGTAAAGGCTGCTGTTTGCAGAGTAGGGCGAAGACTACCTCAGATGGTCAACTGAATGCGGTTTTCTTTGACTCTACAAAGGTGTGCCCCGGATTCATGGGCTTATGCTGCCAGGACAGAGGCGTCCCAGGTCACCTTGTCTCTTGACTTTCACCCCTTTTCCTCCTCTGGGGTATTGTCAACAGCATTTTGGATGTTGCTGGAATTTCTAACTCTAACAACACCCAAGATGGTTTCTAGCCTAGGGACTTTCTACTCCATGAGAGTGGGTCTCAAGACCAAGCTTAAATCTTTGCTGACTACAGATGTTATTATTAGTTCCTAATGATTATTAGTTCTATAGTCTGTCATTTACACTGTACTATTATTACAGTTATATTTTCAATAATAGTAGTAAGAACACCTGATATTTCTGACCCCTTGTTATGCATCATGTAGTCTCCTGAGCATCTTACACGCATGATCTAAATTCATTCTCACTGCCACCTGTGACATAAGGGCTCTCCTTATCTCCGTTTAGTGTATCAAGAAGTTGAAACTTAGAAAGATTAAGTAATTTATCTAAAATGTACCCAGATGGAAAATGCTGAAGCTGGGACTTGCATCTAGGTCTGTCTGGCAGCACAGTTTGCTATATTTAATAGTTCTTTTTATAATGTTTGCTTGCATAAAACCCTAAAAACTGTTTCACAAAAGGAGGTATGTGATGACAGAAGAAGCAACAGTTCCATTTGAACAGTAGCGGACGTAGGAGCTATTCTGCCTGCCTCAAGAATTTACATTTCTTCTGAGTTCTTTTTAGTCTCCTTTTTTTTTCTTTTTGTAGCTTTTATTTGGAAATAATTTTAGACTTACAGATACAATGTGAAAATACTACAGAGGCTTTCTCTATACCATTCACCCAGCTTTCCCTAATGTTAGCGTATTACACAAACCATAGTACAATTAGCATAGCCAAGAAATGAACATTGATACAATGCTAGTAAATAAATTACAGGCCTTATTCAGCTCTTCCCAGTTTTCCCACTAATGTTCTTTTTCTATTTCAGGATCCAATTCTGTATCTCACGTTACATTTAGCTTTTATGTCTCCTGTCTCCTAATCCCCTCCAATTTGGGACAATTCCTCAGTTCTTTCTCGTCTTTCATTACCTTGACACTTTCGAAGATTACTGATCAGGGATTTTTTTTTTTTGGTTCATCTTGTTCTCACATGATTAGATTGAAGTTTCACATTTGTGGCAAGATTAGTAAAGATGTGCTATGCCTTCTCTCTGCATCATGTGAACAGGTACATGATGACTATACATGTCATTACGGGTGATGTCAACCTTCATTATCTGGCCAACAGCACGTCCACCAGGCCTCTCCACTGAAGAGTTACCATTTCTCCCTCTGTAATTAATACGTATATTGGGAGAGATATTCCAAGACCATGGAGGCATCCTGCTTTTCCTCAAATCCTCACACACTAATTTCAGCATCTATTGACACATCCTGCTGCAATACTCACCACTGAGATCTTCTAATGTTGACTTCCTATGTCCTTCACATTCATTAATCAGAATTCTTCTGTAAAGAAGAATGGCACCATCACCCCGTTAATTTGTTTATGTGATTGTTTATTTACATCACGAAGGAATCATAAACATTTATTTTATTCAGTGGGCTCTGTTGCAATAATTTCATGATTTATTTTGTTGCTTCTATTGTCCCAGCTTTGGCCTTTGGGAGCTCTTCCAGGTTGGCTCCTGTGCTCTTTCAACATCAGATTTTATGAACACAATGTTACTTTCTGGCACCATAGCACGCTCTAGGCTCATCTTTTATTTTTCCTGCCCCACCCATAGAATCAATCACTCTTCCAAGAAGCCCTCTGGTTCCTTTTATTGGGGAAGGCCCATCTGTTTCTGGGCTCCAAAGCCATGGGTCTGCATATCTTTGCCTGACAGGCCCTTAGATGCCAGATTCCATTATGTGCCCCCAACAGGCTTCATCCTTCCCAGGCTAAGGGAGGCCAGGGTTGCCACTTGTATGTCAGCCTCTACTCAGCCAAACTATTCCTCTCCTGGAAACCTGCAGCTGAGAGTTGGTAGAATAAGTTTTTCTAAGGTAACAGTAGAGGATATCACTAAGTTGTGTTTGGAGGGGACTGGGTCAGAAAAAAATGAAATAAACTTGCTATTACTCACTGATTTCTAAGAAGTCAATTCTCAGGATAGAGATGACGCCTTGGAAGGTAAAATCATTCAGGATTAGTAAAAGAAAATGCTGACTTCTTCTTCTTTTTCTTTTTTTTTTGAGACAGAGTTTTGCTCTTGTCACCCAGGCTGGAGTGCAATGACGCGATTTCAGCTCACTGCAACTTCCACCTCCTGGGTTCAAGCAATTCTACTGCCTCAGACTCCCGAGTAGCTGGGATTACAGGTGCCCACCACCATGTCTGGCTATTTTTTTTTTTTTTTTTTGGTATTTTTAGTAGAGATGAGACCATCTTGGCCAGGCTGGTTTTGCCATCTTGGCCAGGCTGGTTTCAAACTCCTGACCTCGGGTGATCCACCCAGCCTCCCAAAGTGCTGGTATTACAGGTGTGTGCCACCGTGCCCAGTCAGAAAATGCTGACTTCTGATTGTTTCACTCTGCTCTGTAGAATTCTGCTGAGTAGACCTTCTAGTGGGAATGTTTGAAACAAAGGCTGGAATTGTTACAAAGGTATGGATGAGATACTACCAGTTATATGCCTTGGTTATGAGATTAGTTGATCTTTATACCAGATAACATTAAGAAACAAAACTAAGGGTTGGCCATTATGTGCTTACTCTGTGTCAAATACCTTGATAAGTACAGTGTCCTCATTATCTCATGTGAACTTCAGGGCAACATCGTGAGATAGTGACAGTACACTAACCTTACAGTAACATTTTATTTGATATTATTTAGAAGTTTTTAAGCTACCACTGATGCTCTAAGTCGGACTATATCTGGGGAATTTCCTTTGTAGCTTATATTCTCAGCCAGTGTCAGGCAATGTATTCCTTTAAGTGTCTCAGACCTTCCTCCTGAATCCTTGGTGACCGAGAGTCCTGGATCTGGAGGCATACCTCTTGAGATTAGATTTCAAGTGTGAAACACTTACTAACAATGTGACCTTGAGCAAATTATTTACCCTTCCTGTAAGATGAAGATGATGAGAATGGCCAAGTAATAGCCTCCACCTTAAAGGGTTGTTGCAGGGTTAAATTAGTTGGTCCATATACAGCACTTGAAATGGGACCAGGCACCACGTGGACCTGCTCAGTGAGCGTTTGCCATTTTTATTGCTGTAGAGATGAGTGTTGCTAGGAGGCACCTGAGGCCTGGGTAGTTCCCACACTCCCTTCATGTCCTTTTCCCTCAGGTGCATCTCTGGACACGCTTTCTTCTACACGGGGGAGCGCTGTCAGGCCATGCAGGTGCACGGCAGCGTCCTGGGCATGGTGATCGGAGGCACAGCTGGCGTGATCTTCTTGACCTTCTCCATCATCGCCATCCTTTCCCAAAGGCCAAGGAAGTGACCTGCCTGCTGGCATTGGCCAGACCACAGCAGCACCTCCTCCATGCAGGCCTTACCTTCCCATGGTCAGTGCAGTTTGGGGCAGCTTTTTTATCAGCCTTGCTTTGGATAGGACCTCCAAGGACTAAGGCCTCCAGCCCCATGTGTGACCCTTGTCATCTTTCTGCCCCACATAATTCTGTTACTTTGCTATGTGCTCCTAATGTATCTAGTGTGTCCTGTGACAATACTCATCACACTTCATTGTAAATCACTTGTTTTATTGACTGTCTTTCCTATAGACTGTAAGCTCCATGAGGGCAGGCACATGTTGTTCTCATTGACCATGCTAGTCCCAGTGCCTAGATACATGGCTGGCACATTGTGGGCACTCAACAATGGTTGAATGAATAAAACAATAAATGAATGAATAACTAAGATATAGAAACTCTCATTTATATTGCAGATCGAATATATATGATGAAATTCATATGTTGAATATGTTAGAATCAAATACTCATTTTTCATTAGACACAGTAGTGTCATTTTTTAAGATCTTGTTAAATATTTCAAATAAAGGTACTTCTTGGCAGCCAGGCTTCACAGCATTTGCTTTCCTCTGAGATTCTAAGAGAAGGCCTTTAATAAATTTAATAAATATTGAGTTAGCACCTTCTTTGTATCTGGTATTGTATATAAGTGTGGGTGCGCATGTGTGTGTTGAAGGATGGGGGTGTTCAAAAGCTCTTTCCCAGATCTTTTAAGTTTAATAGTATATTTTATAGCTATTTATGTACAACATTATCATATTAACAAACTGAAGGTATCGGAGAACTTTAAAGAAGTATTTTTAGATATACTTTCTTTCCATAGTTCCTAAGGAGATAAACTCTAGCTGGGGCAAGGAAGTTCCAAGATAGATCAAGTGAAAAAAAAAAAAAAAAAAAGCTAAAGTTTCTATATCCCATCAGCAATGAGTCAGCTCAGGAAGTTTAATAAATGAAAAGATTTTAAGGATTCTGAGTGGCCGTTTAAGTTATAAGGTTTCCTAAGTAGAGATTTTATGACAATTTTGTAGAGTTAAAATGCACTGGAAACAAAATGAGAGATTAACAAGAGTTTCTTTAATGCAAAGGTATGAGAACAATTTGTAGCAAGTGAAAACAGCACCCCTGAGGGCAATAACTCTCAAACTTGAGGTGCATCTGTATCCCAGGGAGGACTGATTAAAACAGATTACAGGGCCCCGCACCCAGAGTTTCTGGGTCAGTAGACCTAGGGTGGGATCTAAGAATGTGCATTCTTAAATGTGCCAGAATCTAACAAGATATAAGAATGTGCCAGAATCTAGTAAGTTTCCAGGCCATGCTGCTACTGCTACTGACTCCGCCACAACCTCCACCTCACAGACACCTTGAGAACCACTGCTCTAGTGGATAGAAAACAGGTCTGGAAGCCAAACATCCTGGCTGCAGGCTTGGATTGCCCATCCAGCTAGCTGGGTAATTTTAGTAAGAAATCATTTAAGCTCTTGATCTTAGTTTACTAACTTGTCAAATGGAAATAGTAGCTGACTATCTCCTTCCACATGACTTTACCACTTACAGAGTAGCAGAGTAATGCAATGGGATAATGAATATGAACCTATCTTAAGAGTTTAATATGTATGAAAATATTACTATTCAATGTTCAGATTAGATAGGAAGCTATCCTGTCACCAGCCCAGTTGTATTATCTCCCAAGACCGGATTGGAAATGGATTCCAGCTTTGTTTCTCACTGTGCTTCACAGTCCTGCAAACCTCCACTAACCTCACAGTTAAGCCTAAAGAAAGCCGTGCCCTTAACACTCTGCTCAGTATCTGACCTCAGAAGTGAACTCTAGGCTTTGTTGCTGCTGCTGTTGTTATTGTCCTTTTGTTTTATTAAAAGGAGCATGCTGTGGTCTGTCTCACATGGAAAGGCCCCAAGCCTAAACCAATGATGACATTTCTTAAATACATGAGTTTCTCTCTGGAGGAAGCAGAAGCTAAAATTTCAAAGATAACCTAGTATTTTCATCTAGTACTCCAAATTAAAACTGCTAGGTCAAAATAATGATAAGGAGGTACCAGAATGAGGGTAAAGCATTTTGATATTTATTTCTCTCTAGATTCTCAAACATATTATCTATGTTTATCACTTTTGATGATTAATGGAAATCTCTGTTGATTGATTAATGATCTGGCTTACCATAAATCTGACATGTTATTCAGCTTTTCTTTGAGCCCAAATCCTCAATAATTCCAGGAGGACTAGCAGATATTTTATTCTTTTACGGTGTTGGGATGGTGATTGCAGAGTGGGCATGTAGGATGGGGAGTGGGTAGAAATTAAGAATTTCATAATCTCTAGGCAGTGTAGAATTCGGGATTTAGATGAGCAACATGAAAAATGTGGGAAATCCTCCCTGAATCTGAGTGTCTGACTTCTTTAATCTTACATAGTAGGAATAAGTCATAGTGGCTTGAAATTTTGAAAATGTCTCAGGCTTCCCCCACCATATCCTTGATACATCCCTATCTGTATCCTTTCCTTCTGTGAACTGAGCTGAGCCAATCTGGCCATTCACAAATGTCAGGTTCTTTCAGTAATATCTGGAGCCTCTGATAATTAGAAGTGGATGGGAACTCTAACCCCCTCTCTGATGATGTTAAAATGAATCAAGATTTAAACTAAATTCTGCTACACGTTCATATTTGTTAACCATTGTTACAGGAAGTCAGGGACCCTGAAAGGAGGGACCAGCTGGAGCCGCAGCAGAAGAACATAAATTATGAATATTTCATGGACATTTATCAGTTCCCAAAATTAGTACTTTTATAATTTCTTATGTCTGTCTTTACTGCGATCTCTGAACATAAATTGTGACGATTTCATGGATGTTTATCACTTCCCTAATAACACTCTTATAATTTCTTATGTCTGTCTTTACTTTAATCTCTTAATCCCATTATCTTCGTAAGCTGAGAATGTACGTCACCTCAGGACCACTATTGTACAAACAGATTGTAAAACATGTGTGTTTGAACAATAAGAAAATCACTGCACCTTGAAAAAGAACAGAATAACAGTGATTTTCAGGGAACAAGGGAAGATAACCATAAGGTCTGACTGCCTGCAGGGTTGGGCAGAATAGAGCCATATTTTTCTTCTTGCAGAGAGCGCATAAACGGACGTGCAAATAGGAGAGATATCGCTGAATTCTTTTCTCAGCAAGGAATACCTTGGGGAAGGAATGCATTCCTCGGGGGAGGTCTATAAATGGCTGCTCTGGGAGTGTCTGTCTTATGTGGTTGAAATAAGGCCTGAAATATGCCCTGGTCTCCTGCAGTACCCTCAGGCTTACTAGGATTGGGAAATTCCAGCCTGATAAATTTTGGTCAGACCGGTTCTCTGCTCTCAAACCCTGTTTTCTGTTAAGACGTTTATCGAGACAATACATGCACAGTGGGACATAGACCCTCATCAGTAATTCTAATTTTGCCTTTGCCTTGTGATCTTTATTGCCCTTTGAAGCATGTGATCTTTGTGACCTACTCCTTGTTCGTATAGCCCCTCCTCTTTTAAAATCCCTAATAAAAACTTACTGGTTTTGCAGCTTAGGGGACATAACAGACTTACCGATATGTGATGTTACCCCCAGAGGCCCAGCTGTAAAATTCCTCTTTGTACTCTTTCTCTTTATTTCTCAGACCAGCCAACACTTAGGGAAAATAGAACCTACATTGAAATATTGGGGTCTGGTTGCCCCGATAAACCATCAAGCCCACAAATAGCCATCCAACCTGTTTTGTAGGTGTAGGGAAGTCTCTGCTCTCTCCTTTTAAGTGCTCCACCACCAAGCCTCTTGGATTAAAGGTTCATTGTAGACACATACAGTCAAATAATCTGAAGGCCAAGATCAGTCAACTCTACCCTAGGGTTTCTGAACCTCAGCCCTGGTGATATTTTGAGCTGGATATTCTTTTCTGTGAGGGCTGTTCTCTGCATTGTGATATGTTTAGTGGCATCCCTGGCCTCTACTTATTGGAGGCTCATAGCACACTTCTCCAGTAGTGACAACCCCAAATCTCTAGGACATTGACAAATGTCCCCCTGAGGGGCAAAATCATTACTTATTGGGAATCACTGCTCTAGTTGGATCAGCCAGTGAAACCTTGTATTAAGTGAGGGAAAAGTAGGACCAAATAGAGTTCTAGTCTAAGGCTCTACCCCAAAAGTTAGTTCACTGGGCCTGCCAGAGTATTGTACCTATAGCTGTCTTGATAATTGTATTTAACCAATGCAAAAATTATTTTAAGCATCCTTTATACTAATAACAAACCCTCTGGTGTAGCTTGCTATAGAAATATTTAAAGTTTTGCAACAGATATTTCTCCAGTAGAGACTTTTGATTAGGATCTTTCAAATACTAACTAACTGCTATTGGAGTGTGTATTCCTTTTCAGAATACTTTGCATACTATTTAACCTCCCCCAGGGTGTGGATTATAGTCCCCCTGCAGGCTGTATACAGTGTAATACCTATATGGAGGCATTTTCAAGCAAATTACAGATGGATCTCACACCTTCCCTTCTTGAGCTCTGCCTTTCTCATGAATTATATCATCTGTTTTATGGCTTGATTAAATTTTAGAGATTCTGAAGTCCACCTCTTGTATTTGGGTAAACTGAGGCAATTCTGGAGAGGCTAAGTGCCTTAGGCAGGTCACAGAGCCACTTAATAGCAGAATCTATTATTCTTGTTTGACTACAGAAAACCTTAATAAGATTAGAGATTTGGAAGGTGCTATAAAATATAGGCTAATCTATATGGAACACTATGTAAAGGTCTTTTTTACTTGGTTTTCTTTATTAGGGATATCAATTTTATGGATGATAAGTCACCTACTCAAATTTCTATATGTTTATAAATATGGCTAAAACATCTTTCTTATGTCAGTTTTAATATAAATATGTTTTTCAAAAGTCTCTAAGCAAAGAAAAGTGTGAAAAGATTTATAGTTATCCTGTAGCTGTGAGTGTCATTTAGCAAACTCTTGAAAACTCTAATGAATGGTGGATGGGAGATAACAGAGTCAGGTGCCAGTGACCTCTAATGAGTACCGATGTGAAAAAATATGATAGGAAAGATTTGATATGGGTAGGGCAGCCCAACAGGATGTGTGTGTGTGTGTGTGTATGTGTGTAAGAGTTGCAGCTAACAGTGATATCAGAGTAAAGACAAGACCCATCTCTCTTTGCCTTCCACAATTTCACCAAGGACTGGTTCTGGAATCCCACAATGGATTGAGACATGGGCCTCATCTGGGTCACAGCATCCCTTAGGGCCTAGACAAATTTAGGACAAGTTGACCCATGTGTGGCTCACCAGCTCAATGAAAATCATTAAAAACATTTAAAGATCCTATCTGGTCAAGAGAATAAAAGGAGAATAGAAAAATGGGGTCATAAGAAAGGTATGAGAAGAGAGCAGGAGGCAGAGGAGATGTTCAGATACCAGCCCCCAACAAAAATGGTCACCAACATCCATTCTTCTTTTCTCAGTAATAGAATCCCCAAACTCCAACCGGTCAAATAGTTACTCAGAGTCTAGTTTACATTCTCCTGCTTCCTTTGCAGGTAGATGGGTGATATGGTTTGTCTCTGTGTCCCCACCCAAATCTCATCTTGAATTGTAATCCCCATGTGTGGAGGGAGGGAACTGGTGAGAGGTTATTGGATCATGGGGGTGGTTTCCCACATGCTGTTCTTGTGATAGTAAGTGAGTTCTCATGAGAGCTGATGTTTTTAAAGTGTGGCACACCTCCTTGCTCTCTCACTTTCAAGTCTTGCTACCATGTAAGATGCGCCTTGCTTCCCCTTTGCCTTCCACTATGATTGTAAGTTTCCTGAGGCTTCCCCAGCCTTGCAGAACTGCTAGTCAATTAAACCTCTTTCCTTTATGAATTACCCAGTCTCAGGTAGTTCTTTATAGCAGTGTGAAAACAGACTGATACAGTGAGGTAGTGTGATCAAATTCAGGCCAATGGAATGGAAGCAGGAATGTTGCATGTGAGCTTCTGGGAACCTTTCCTAAAGGAGTCTTGGTGCACACCTGTAGTCCCTTCCTCTATCCTAATGACTGATAACGGGATTAATGGCCAGAGTGAGAGCTGCCAAATGGGGCCACGTGGTGACCTTGGGAAAAGCATATTAAAAAATAGAAAGTATCTGGACTTCTGAGAACTGCACTGAGCCAGGCTGCCACACCAGTCGTGGGCTGCTTATCTGTGTTAGAGAAATCAACTTCTACTTTAAGTCACCATTATTTTGAATGTCTGGTACTGACAGAAAACATGATCCTAATGGATATAATTATATCTATGGGGCCAGCATATGGCTCATACTAAGCCAATCATGATACCATGTACTGCCACATATACACGAACATTTGGAGAAGAAAAGGGTTGGTCTTCTTTTTAAATCTCTATCTATGGGTCTGTGGACCTCATAAATTTCTCTCCTTTGAAGATCTACCTTGGAATGAAATAAATACACTAAGAGAGGCAATAATGTAAAAGGAAGGGCAGAGCCAGAACTCTGAGAACACTGTTTGGGCACCTGAATCTAGCTGTACCTGAAGGTGTACCAATCTAATATCTTTCCCATTATATGGTAAGTGCCCACTTTTGCTTAAACTAGTTTGAATGTGGTTCTGTTACGTGTAACTGAGAAAGCCTTAATTAACACCACTGCTATAGTCATAATTGGCTCATCTGTAAAGAAAAGAAATAATGAAATTAGTTTGAAGATTAAATAAAATTATGTAATATGTAAGATTACCAAAACTGATTTGAAATGCAGACGTGGGGAAGTTAACCAGGCTCACACACTTGTTATGTGAATTATTCACCCATTCTGGCTTCATAATGAGCATGATTTAAACTCAAACCTTGATAAAGTTATGATTTAGGATGTCACGTACCTTTGACATTACTCTCAAAAGCTCTTAACCATGAATTAAATGTGACAATGTAAAAGGCATATGTAGTTTGATTCTGAATAGAACTGGTGTCTAAATCTGTGTTCTATCAAGATCTATCAAGAATTCTGAGTGTTGGATATTATTTAGACACATATGAAGAAAATATGACTTCTCAGAAATGAAGTGTGATTCTGAGGCTGTGTTTAAATATATCAAGTGGAGAATTGAAACATTTGCCCTAATAAATGTGGTTAAGTCACGATGCATGATGTATATATGTGTGTATGATACATATCTACTATAATTTTTATGCACACACAGTATGATGCAAAATAATAAAGACTAACTTTATTCTGTAATAATCGCATGCCAGATATGATTTTGTAGGCTTTATAAGAATTTTATAAGAACCCATGGAGCCTGTACCATTATTATCTCCTTTCACATAGTGTAAATTGAGGCAGAAAGAGTTATTTTACCAAAAGTCAAACTAAGAAGTGGTGGACCTGCAATTGAAAAGCACACAGTTTGGCTCTAGAACCAATGCTCTTAACCACCATACCACATTTGCCAAACTGGCTGTCAATCAATGCTGAAGAACAGCCCAATACACCTGTCCATGCAAAATGAAGCAAAGAATGCAAAGCGTTCAAGTAGCAAATCAGCTGCTGTTTCAGTCTGCATATCATAAGGAAAATCATGACTTAGCTAAATGTATTAGGACAAATGTCCCAAATCTCCACTTGATATGTTTAAACATAGCCTTAGAATCACTCTTCATTTCTGGGAAGCCATATTTTCTTCCTACATGTCTAAATGCCATCCAACACTCTGAGAATTCTTGATAGATCTGAGACGAAAATAAAAACAGCAACACTGGTGATTGAGATCTTACAAGAAGCTCACTTGAATGAAGACTCAAGCTGGGGGGTTGAGATAGCTAAGTTGAGATCTACTTTCAATAAAGCAGCACAGCAGGAATTCTTTGATGTTTCATCAGAGACTTAAAAAGGAAGTAGGCGCACTCTGAAGTTTCCCCAGCACATTGGTCATTATGTCCTGGGCTGCCCCAAGATAGAATTATAAAGTGAGATGAAGCTGAGAGAAGCCTTAACTCCTCCACCCTCTCTGTCACCGTTGTTCTCCTCTCTCATTTTGTGCATTTGAAACTCTTCCTGCTATGGAAGACTACTTTTAAGCAAGTAACTGGCATCAGGTTGCGTAGAGAAGCAATATAAGGAGGTGGATACATGCCCATGTTCTAGGTCAGACACTGCATTTAGATCTTGGTTCTACTGGTCCTCAGCTGTGTGACTGTGGACAAGTTATTTACCTCTCTGTGCTTAGTTTTTTCCTCTAAAAATGCAAAGAAAAAGAATATTTAGTTACTTTTGGTTTGCTACAGAGTTTAAATGAAATTATACACATAAAAATCTTAGAACAGCACCAGAGACATAGCAAGGGCTCAAAAAATGTTGGTTAACATAGTTATATAGTTACCAGCCATTTTCATTCAAGGGTAAATTTAAGTTACTGTGTTTCACCCAGAGGTATATTTGCATACCTTTTCTCTCCTTGAGATTAACCTGAGATTAACCTTCTTAACCTTATCTGTCCTTGAGATTTCTGTTTTTGTAAAAGGAATGTCCAACATGAGGGAGAAGGTGTGAGAGCTATTCCGAGGGTATAGGAGCAACAGGCCAAGGTGCGTGACATCCCCCCAAACTGGGAAGCTGTCTGTCTCATTACTCAAGGCCAGTTCAGCTTGTCCCTCTACTCCAAGGATCAACCCTGCTGGCAGTTGGCCCTGTTGACTTCTCCTGGGTCTTCTCAGATCACACGTTAGCAATGTGTGCTCAGAGGCTAGGGTAGGAACTTGTCATCCAGCCTCAGCTGCTGGCTGGACTGTCAGATTGCCCTGGGATAGCTGCAGATTCATCTACAGATTCATCATGGATTGAAAATGAAAATCCAGGCCAGCAGTGGCTTTCAATGGATGAATTAGGAAAGGGAATAGGGCCACCTATGTTAATCCTTTTGCAGCTGCCTTGATGGAAAAAGTATTAGGTTCCCATGAAACATGGAAGGCACCCATTTTTCTTCCTCAAACGAACTTCCAGCAACCTGTCTGGAATGGGTGAACCAGATCATTTCTGGGGCTTTCAGCTTTGTTGTTAGTGTCATAAATGAGATTCTGTCAGTGAGGGGGGACAGAGAAAGGAAGGAGCTATGCCAGCGAGTATGCCTCAGAAATGTATGCCTGCGTGCGGATGTGCTATGCACACTTGTAAACCGAACAGTCTCTGAGACAGGTCTCAATCAACTTAGAAGTTTATTTTGCCAAGATTAAGAACACGATTGGAAGAAAGGAACACAGAATCACAGAGACAGTCTGTGTCTTTCTGCAAAGATATTTTGAGGGCTTCAGTATTTAAAGGGGAAAAGTGGAGGCGAAAGAGGGAGGGTATGGTCACATTGCATAATCCATGCATTGCTTGAGAAAAGGAGCAGGTAGGGAAATAGTCAGTGATGTATTCATCTCAGTAAATCGGCATTTTACATAAAAGGTGAACCTAGCGTAGCTATCTGTGGAGATATCTGGCCTTTCATCTGTTAGTTATTTGCTTAGCAACAGACGGAAAACGCTGTTTCTTGCATGACTCAGCTTCCATCTTAATTTTTTCCTTTTTGCATAGTGAATTGGGGGCCTGAAATCTCCTTTGCCTTTCACACACTGAAACTACGTGACTGGGATTTCCCTCCCTCCACAGTCCTACGTTGCTTTCTGACTACCCTTTCCCAGCAAGGATCATAATATAAAAGTGTTAGCAGGCGGGAGTGAAAGAGTTTTTCATTCCTGGTTTCTGTTATCCACTATGCCTTGATCTTCGCTCTGTCCATATGATCAAATTACTTCCTGAAGGTAGCCCATTGGGCGCGTCATCCGCGGGACTGACTTTGCCTCCCACGCGCTTCCTGAGGCTGGACCGCAGCGGGGACGCCTCCTCTCATGCCCAGCAGGGGGCGCGCGAGCCTCAGGAGACGCCAGCAGTGGTTGCGGAGTTGCGGTGCTGGAGGCCAGCTGTCACTCCAACCCAGCTGGAGATTCCTGTCGGGAATGCTTGTAATAGGACAGCTGTGAGGGAGCCCCTAGGGCATGGGAAAACCCTCACAGTTCCAGAAAAAAAACAGAAAACGCGTGCATGGCTTTTCTCGGTTAATCAAAGTCCAATTCCTCTTCCTACAACTGCTGGGGTGCCGGCTGGCTGGCAAATCTGGAAAACCCAGGATGGTCCCAATCAAAATCCGAAAAAGGCAGGGCCCAAAGTCATTCCTGGGTTTTATTGTTTAATGTCATCGGAAGTGGGCCGTGACAGCAATCTGCCCACCACTTGCCCAGTCAGGTCCTCTTGCCTTTCATGCTGAGAATAAAGACATTTTTTCCCCCCAGGTTTCTGGGTTTGTTCTGTTTGGGCTTCAGTAGTCACCGACATCTTTCACTTGGCTCTGCATGAGAGAATAAAAACCCCGCAGTGGGAACAGGCTCATGTATCTCCTAACCATGTCCCATGTGTGCAGAGGGACCTGTCATGGACACTGGTGGCCTTTCAACTTCATTTCAAAGTTTACAGGTAAAAGGGGGAAAATGGGTGTGCATAAAATCATTTAAGAATAGACAGGAAGGCTGTGTCTGAATCGTTGGACACCACGACCAAGGCCCCCATGACCACCCCTGACGCATAGAGATGGTATTTGGAGATAAGAACTGGTCTGGCACAGAGCGGGCTTCGGGAGTTGGCCCATTTCCCCTCTTTTCTTCTTCTGTCCACTCCATATTCACTAACAGTGGGAAACTTGGTTTCTGTCTAGAATGTGCTAGAGGATGAATAGAGCCCTCACATCCTTTATATTCATCTATAGGACATGAGGGCTCTATTTTCAGCTGTCAATGAAAATTTCAAGCCATCCTCACACAAATGTTGGAACAGGCATCTGTTTATTTGCCAGACATTTGGCTCTGAAAACTTTACTTCAAGGACCCTTGTTTAAACCTTCTATAACGTGCTGGATCTTTGCACACGGCTTGGGAGTGCGGATGAGGTGAGGGAAGCCATCAGCCCTGACAGCCAGTTGAATTCAGCAGCGAGCTGCTGGCTTCCCCTGTGCCTGGAAGATGGAAAGGATCGTTTGCTGTTTGGAGAATGGAGCTGCATTCTGGGTGACATGCAGAAGCCTGAGCAGCAGCAGCACCACATTGCAAGAAGGCAGACAATTACTACAAAGACAGCTCAAGATCTCATTAGATATTTCATTGTTACAGAATGGAAAGGAAGCATAGCTGTGTGCTGGCGTAGATGATGTGATTTTAAATCCCAAGTCATGATTTTAGAAACCAACAGAACCTAATATTAAAGCTAAACTACCGTCCTCTTGAAATGATGAGACACTACTCCCGTTGCCCTTTTAAAACCACAATCAGAAGGTGTGTTCCCTGTAAGTTCCACCTTCATTTTGAACACTTGAAGAATCAGACTTTTACTGGCCCGGGTCACTGGGTTTTCTCTTTGGGATGAGGAGGCCTTATTTGACTTCACCATCACATGGTACAAAATAAATGCATTCCGCCTACCTGGCATTTCTAGGACCACCTATTTCTTTTTGTCTTTAAATGATTGTGACTTCCTGCTCCATTCACCTCAATAACTCACCCACACCTCCTTTCTATATTTACTAATTGCTGTAATCTTTCTCATCTCCATGTAACTTTTTTTTTTTTTTCTGAAGCATTTCAACTTGGGTCTCTTTGAAATTCTCTATACAAACCACAAAAGGCCGTGACTTCTCACAGTCTTTCTTAATTTCTGGCTTTAGCAACCTACATCCTGAAAACCCCACAGACATTTATTTAACCATTTCCCCATGCAAACAATAAGAAATGGGGGAGGAGGATGGCAGACATCTGGCTTACTCAGGAGATGAAGTGTTAGTCTGGACTTAGAATATTCCCAGAGAATATTCCTGTAATCTGTATTAACTGCTCATTTGTGAATGTTCTAACCTCACAGACTCTGACGTATCAGGACAAAGCCCTTTGCAAGAAACTGACTTAATGGAAAGCTCCTAACGCAAGAAAGTTTAGGCCCAGGGAATGGTCTTTATACACTGAGAGATGTCAGGAACACAGGGAAGCACTGGGCACCTTAGGAACAAAGTAGATCGCACAACTTAATGTGCCTTCATTCTCAGAAATCTGCTACTAATAGCCTTGTAATCATTGCTGATTGAGAGATGGCAACCCCAGGGCCAAGTGAGGCTCCTGCGTTCATAAAATTCTCAGCTTCATAACTGCTCTTCTACAGTTTTGAATTCTACTGTTCATTTTAGGATTTTCTTGGGAAAGAGTAGTGGCTGGGCTAATGTGTATTGCAGTGGGCAGAAAACCAGCAAGTGTTTCTCCAATTATGTGCTTTCATAGCTTTTCTGGAATTTGGACCCAGTGCTGTGGCTTGAAAGGGTGAAGCACATGCATGCATGTATGTGCACATGTGTGCATGTGTGCATGTGTGTATTTGTGTGTGTTGGGGATAAGGGAACATGCCCCAGTTAACGAATGGAGCAGTGGGCCAGATCCACATCCTGTGTAACTCCCACAGGCTCCTGCTATAATGAAAGTTCCCTTCACAGTTGAACACAGTTAATTCCCCAAGGGATCCTGGCTGAAGTGGGTGGAAGTTCAGCGTTTCTTGTCCCACTGAATTTTTGAACATGACAACCACATCCTGCTCCTGATACTGTGTGCTTTCCTTGATTGATCATGTCAAGATAGCCCTGCTAGCATTGTGCTCCAAGCCTGGCTCGATTCTTCTTGATATAACTCCAGGAACCAAACCAGTCAAAGGCCTTCTTTCTCTAATTCTAATTCAAGGGATTTCCCCCAACCCAACCTCTGTCTCCATCTTCTTAGTACCAAGCTCTGCCCAAAGTTGCTCATTCCTGAAGAACATGGCATGCACTTAGAGCATAGCAATGATTTCCTTTAGGGACTTTCAGTAATGCACCATTCATTTGGGACCGGGATGTGACAATTCTCAGGCAAATGTGGGAGTAGATGTCTATGTCATTTGTGAATATGTAGAAATAAAGAGTTCATTTACATGAACTGTCCCACCTCTGTCCCATACCTCGCCTTCCCCATGAAGAAAAGAGAAGCAGAAGTAGAATTTAAGTAGAATTTAAAATTAAAAATAAAAAGAAGATATTTTAAAGGGTTAAAATAGTAAAAGAAAACTCCTTTGAACCTCAATAAAGAAATGGCTGTTGAATCTCAGCCTCTTTTGCCCTATCTTCCTAACGGCTGGGCCCATTTATGTTGCCACACAGCCCACATATCCTGAGTAGCCCCACATCTCTGTTTTTGTCTCATTCTCCTTTTGGGATCGGACTTTTATTTGCAATGTAGCGTTGCTGTATCAATAGCACGGTTAACTCTAATATGGATGCAATTTTCATAAATATTTATATTTTTTAATGAAATACACACCAAAAAAAAGCACACATGCAGATAATTCACAAACAATCCAATCCTTGGGAAAGGCTCTGCCATTTGTTCAACAAGGTCAAGTGTCATTAGGAGCACAGAACAACCGAATGTAAAATTTCTTTCCAGGAGCTTTCCAAGTGGTTGGAATAAACACAACTTAGACCATGCAAAACTCTTAATGTATATTGGTCTGGGAACTTAAAGATGGAAACAGAGAATACATAGGGAGCTATGCAACACACCAAGGGCCATTATCCACAATAACAATAACAGTGACAACAGCAATAATAATATACAATGCTATAAGATTATTAAAATCTATTCTATAATGCACAGAGAAGTACCTGCTTGAAGCCATTAAATATATGAAAGGGTCTGTCTTCAGTGCAATATATCAAATTTGGCAATTGAAGGGTATATAAAATATATATTTTTTGCTTTCAAAATGTGGAACAAACTAAAATATAAGGCTTTTCTGATAAACTAAAAATTTAATCAGCACTTGGATCTAATGGCATATCTTTATAATACTTCCTCTGCAGATACATTCACTTAGTTCAAACCTTAACATACAAAGTTAGCCTCAGGAGGATCATGTTTCCTTCCATTCATTTCTTATAAATATTGTTATCCACTTGAAGTCGTTCTGATGAAGGAATTTCCTCCCTATTTTTTCAGCCTTTTTTTCCTCCTCTTAGCTAAGAAGACATCAGGAAGATGCTGCCCAAAGTGTTAGTTCCCCGTGACTTACTTTCAGTTTCCATTTTTGAGCCATTAAAAAAAATTCTCAATGTTGCACTATCTGAGTGATTATATTAGATCATTAACATGGAAATCTTACAATGTGGCCCTTAATGTTGTTTGTCTTTATTTGTTCCTATTTTCATCTTTCTCTTTTTCTTCTTTTTCCATTTCTCCCAGTTTCCCTCCCTTCTTTCCTTCCTTTCTTCCTTCCTTCCTTCTTAGAATTCACTGAAGTATTTCCTAGGTAGCCTTTTACTTACTACTTTAATCAAAGCTTATCTTTGTGCCCAATGTGTAAAAAGTGAAAATGTCTCTTTGAAATTCTATATTACAATATAGATAGAGAAGTTGGGCCTTGAGGGCTTGAGTTTCACTTAAATACTATACACATGTGGTATCACACAAGGGGGAGGGGGAGGGAACAAACATAAACATAACAATTATTTTTAGTCTGTCTTTACAAAAGAAAGCCTCTTCTCTATGAAAAAGTCTTTTTGGCATCTGCTCCGGAAAACTTGCCCCGAGAACACGTTCCCCATTGCTTTGCAAGGATCTCTTTTTAAAAGCACATCCACTGTCCCCGGGAGGTCACGTAGGTTGGATTATCCTGTTCTTAGTTGAGCAACGAAGAAGCACTGGATGAGTTTTCCAGGGATGAGCTGGTTGCTTCTGGGGTGGAAACATTATACGTTCCTGAAAAACAGAGCAGCAACTCAGCCTTGAAGATAAGCCATCATGAACTTTGGGGTGTGAACATCTCCTAAGGGACCCAGGGGAGCAGTGGTCCAGGCGCCAGGTAAGCTCAGCCATGCCTGGAAACCAACCCATACCTGCCCTCTTCCCAAGACCCAGAAATGCCAGAGAACTAACAGAGCTGCCGTTCTCATGCATGCATGGCAGCCAACAAGCAGTCACTACTTCACATCATACCAGCAGCCAGGTTTCTACAGAGGACAGGAAGATCTCAAGGTGGGAAGCCCTGCACATGCCATCACATGCATGGTCTAGGAACATCTGCATGAGGGAATCTCCCTGGTCCTCTTGGGTTGTGGTGACTTGGGGAAGTTCTTGGGAGGGACCTAAAGGCTCTACTGAAGGTGGAGGTTTGTAAAGAGAGTAAAGGGAAAGGAAAGAGAAAATTATAGGGGGAGAAAAGGCAGGACCAAAAAAGAAGCAGGAGTCAGGAATGTCGACAGAACTGCTGAGAATCAGCACAGCAAGGAAGGCAGCCTCGGAGCAACTGCACAGGCTTGTGTCTGCGGGGTGGTGGGGACTGTGCACAGGGAGTGGGTGGAGAGTGTGTGTCAGGCAAGAAAAGTGTTGAAGTGCCCACCCTACCATCAGATTGCTGAACTGCCACCGCTAACAAGGTTTCCGTCATGGCCTGGGGGGATCTTAGGGGCTGCTGACAACATAAACCAAAGTTACGGTGTTTATGGGGTCCCTAAACATGCCCAATTGGGACTTTCATAATCAGAAGTGAAGGTCCACCCGTTTCATAAGTAATTCATCAAATTGAAGCAGAAAAAAACCCAAGTCCTCTGGAGTTTTAACAGTTATAGGCATTCACAAAATTTGCTTGTATATGAAAAGCCTTCATCTGGAATATTGATGCATTTCTCAACTCTGCATTTATGAGATCTGTTCAGTTTTAAAAAGCTAGAAGAAATCCTGGGGCTTATTTTCCTGTGGGGGGAGGGACAGTGGCATGGGACAGGGGTTTCAATTTGCTAGAATAGCTGAGGTCTGTTGCCCAAAGTTATTAATTCCATTCATTTCATATCTCCAAGGTAGAAATTTAACTGTGAATATTTTTTTTTCAGTGAGATACTGTGGCCTTTGCCAATTTAATCAATAATAGCCGGGTTGACTTAAGTATCAGCAGCACCACCACCACTACCACTATCAGTGTCATCACTAATGCTGAGTAATTACTATAATCCATGTGCCATACTAAGCACTTTATGTATATTTGCTTATTTAATTCTTACAACTCTATGAAGTCATAATTATTACCCTATTTTATAAATGAGGAAGTGAGCTCAGAGAGGTAATATTTCTAACAGAATAGCTAACTTGGGTGATCCCTTACGTAATGCATGCACAGTTCTATACACTTCAATGTGTAACACAAGCACACTTTATAAAAAGAACAAAAAAGGAAAACAAACCTACATAGTGAGATCCTGTAGTAAGATTTTCTAAATGTATTCTTTGCTGCCCCATAACCCTGAAACATGACCTATCTACTCTTATTTAACACAATTTGAGATGAACTCTGTGTTTGACAAGGCCAGCAATTTACAGTTCTCATTTTGATGGATGATATTTTGACAGATAGCTCTCCAAATCATTGTCTAGATTCTCCAAATCTTATTCTTTATGAGTTATTGTAAGTTGCTTAGCAAAGGCATCTGCCCTCTGTACCCACTTTTTGGTAATTTGTGAAAATGTAAGTTCCTCTATTTAACCTCTACCCCAAAAGAGGGCATTTCAGGTAAATGCCATGAGCGGGGTGAAAGAGTAGGGGTGTTGAGGCTCCCCATTTGAGCAAATGTGTTCTGGACAAGCAGGGAGAAACTAGAGGCCACTACTCACCTGTTTTACCAAACAAATTGTTAAATCTCCTTGATATTGGAGAACTCATAGAAAACACAGGTGTGGATGAACCCAGGGATGTTGACTAGAAGAGAGAAAAAAAGGGACAATCACAAAGCAAATTTGTGGAACCAAAGCTGTTTCCATCTCTAGGAGGATTGATTTTCCACCCTCTAGTGGTCACTGCCAGCATCTCTAGTCCCACTCCCAGAGGTCACATTAAAATACTGGAATCTTATCATCTGTATTAGAAAAATAACTGTCAAATATAAGTTTTATTGTTTGTTAGGCTTCTAGTATTTTCTGACATGTGAAAGGCAGTCAGATATATCCAAGGGCAATAGTTATGTTCCAAAATGAACTATAGAAAATTCTATCCATTATTATTCTTCAACTTGTTTTCTCTAATGCCTTGAATCTCCCCAGAAGATTGCTTCTCATTGAACGTTTGATTTCAACCTTAAGTTTATATCATATATTATTTTAAACTCTATTTAAATATGTGGAGTAGCATCTCAATGACAGCTCTATGGCTCTATTTAATAGGCAGAATGACTTGAGAAGCAAAAACAATGGAATGATCTATGCCAAATATAGCTGTTGAGGATGCAATATGTTTAGCCTAATTGATCAAAATCCCAAAGAAAAAATTTAGTACTCTGTACTTCAGAATGCTAGTGGAATACACGATGTTATAAAATGAAAAGTCTCTGCAGAGAAAAGGTTTACCTTTGAGTGCTGTGAAGACCATCTCGACAATGAAAACTTATTCAGCAAAGCTTCCTGTACCTGCATTGTTAAAAAGAAGCTATCGTAACTTCAACATGCCACAAGCACTTCAGGCTTTTCTAGAAACATGAAACTGTCATTGCTCTTACCTTCAGATCCCAGAGGCATCCAAAGAGTAAAATGAATAATCCCTGAGAAAAAAAAGATTGAAAAGAAGTGCATTTTAATTATAGTCTATTGTCCAGCAAAAGAGAAAGTACTGTTAACCTGGTGTTAAATTTGTACTACTTCTTTTTCTATCTGAGTTTATGGAATGAGTCCAGTACAAGATACTGTTCAAAGAGAGGCATTTGGTCCACACCAAGGGACTCTAAATGTTATGATGTTAGGAGGATATTTTCTATTTTCCCATTTTCCTTTAGTTGAGAACCAGAGGTCCTGTTGGTTATGCTGTTAATACACCTCTTGTGTCTACAATATTCCTTACATAGTTGTGATAAGAATCTGGGCTATGGGGTGGGATAACTAGTTCCTTCCAAATGAGGCATATCATGAAGGTCATTATATATGAACTTCATAGCTTGGAAACACAGGCCCAGTAGCAGAAATCAAGGTTCATATGTTCTTGGCACAAGCATTCTGAAAGCAGTATCTCGAGTGCACCTCCAGCCTCTGCCTCTTCACAAGCTCACAGTGGCCTCAATCCTTGGGCAGGTTTTTTTCTATCCTTACCACCTCTCCCTTGGGTGAAACAGAATTAATCACTTCCTTCCTTGTGCTTTAAAAGCTTGCTATCTATACCTCTGTTATAGTTCTTCTAACAAACTGGCCTGCACTGTAGTTAGTTACGTGCTGCAGGAGAGCAAAGAAGATGTTTTTTCATTGTAGTATAATCAAGCAGATTGTCTGGCATTCACAGGACATTCATTCTCTGATTTTTGATGTTTCCAGAGAAGCTGCTATGTGGTACATAGGATTTATCTCATTCAAATGATTATTGAGAACCTACTGTGTACCAAGGTCTCTATCAGGCATAGAGGTATAGTGATGAACAAGAAAGGGGCAATCCCTGTCCTCACAAAGACAGGATTTTCATTTAGGAGATAATAGACTACATCAAGATAATCTTAGACAAATGGGGATTTTCCTTTCACTAGTGTAATCAGTGTATTTAGCAGAGACTGGCAAATGACACTAAATTATAACGTAGGTGATAAAAAGCATGAGGTTCCATAGGATCAGAAGAATGTGTCCTTTCCATCTCATTGAGTTCTCATTATTACTGTTCTTTAGAGCTGAGGCTTCCTCTGGGCTGAAATCCTTCCCCATTCCTACTCTTGTTTGTGTTTCTATCATTAATTTGTCCTGCAGAAATAAAATCTTCCTGAAAGCCCCATACTGTAAAACTCACCTGGAAGACATTGAGGATGGCAAATATGATATGGAACACAAGGTTGGTCCCTGGGAACACAGTGGTGAGACCAAAACCCCAAGTGAGGCCCAAGAGTGGTGTGAGGACCCCAATGCTCTTGCTGATCTGAAACAGGCTGCTCTTCTCCTGCTTGCATGGCTTGTCTCCAATGGAAGGCCTCAGGATCTTGGTGATGACCACAATAGTGATGGTTATGTTCACCACCACAATGATCAGTGCTGGGATGGCGAAAGCCAGCAGGGCCTTGGTGTCCTCCCAGTTGAGCCAACAGACATTCTTCCTCGTATAGACTTCCCGGGGCTGGGTGGCTCCCAGCGTGATGACCGAGATGGCAAGTGGGCAGCCATAGCCAAGACAGAAGGCAATGGCTTTCTGAGTGGACCTGCTTGTTTCATGCAGAATGAAAACCAGGCGATAGAACAGCATGAGGCCCAGTGTCAGCATCCAGAAGAAGACGCTGAGGTAGAAGAAGTGGATGAAGAAGGTGGCAGCCACACAGGCTGTCTTGCAGAGTATGTAGCGATTGTCCTGGATGGCAGCTACCACAATGAACCAGGTGTTGGCGACCAGAAGGGAGGCAGCGATATTCACTATGCAGGTGTGGCGCATATAGGAAGTCCGGTTCTTGGTCACCGATTTCCACACCACAGCTTCCACAACTAGACAGGCCGCCAAGCTCAAGATGGAAAAGCCCACCCCAACATAAGAAATAATATCCAGGAGTATTCCCAGGAAAGAACTAGGATCTGGGGAGTCAGGGGACATGAGGATGGAGAATGATGTTAGGTGGTCACAGATACAGGTGACATTGTCCCCATCACCTTCTTCAACATAGCACCCACTGCTGTCCCACCCCCCTGTGTTGTTGGCAAGCCTGAAGTTCCAGAAGACACACTTTGTTTCGCCACCTGAAGGGCTGTTGTTCTTAAAAGTCATTGAAATCCTGAATGGCATAGTCATATTGTGGCTGACAGTGGTTGTCATCACTAAGCTCTCTGCAAAGTTATTTTCCTGGATATCCTGGGCAAGGATGGCTTGGAGAGTTGGGAAAGCCATGGTGACAATAGACGAATCTGACTGTAAGTTTTCTAGATAGCTCTTGTCAATGACCACATTGCCCCAGAGGTCAAAGTATGGGAAAACAAACCTCTGTTGATAGGCTTTTGGGTGGCTGGACTTGATTACCATGCTGCTCATCTGCACATTAGTTTGGGAGAAGGACAAAGGAGGGCTATCTCCTGACCGTAATGCTTGGGAAAATCTTTCCACTGAATGTAGTAGCTGTGAACTCTGATTGGTCCATTGCTGTTGTAAAACCTTCCAGGTGTTCAAGACGGGCTTGCCAAGGATGACATTAACCGTAGAGAGCACGTGCTGAAAGTGAAATGGTATGGGGTCAAACTAACCAAATTCTTTCAATCATAAAAAAGAAAAAAACAACCTCTTTCTAGAAACTGATTGCATAAAGGTAAGAGGAAATGAGAAAACAAAAATGAGACATCACAGGCAGTGGGGATGTATGACCTTCTTATGGCAGAGTTTAGCAGAGGATGGGTCCCCAAGACTGAAAGATGCCAGTAAGCATTTAGCAATGGTGACAGTGAGAGTCACACCCACTACACACCCTACTCTCTAAGGTCAATTCAGCAGGCTGGCAGGGATATTTACTATTTTATTTTATTTTATTTTAAATCTTAAGCCTGTATTTTTAGTAGAGATGGGTTTTCACCATGTTGGCCAGGCTGGTCTTGAACTCCTGACCTCAGGTGATCCATCTGCCTTGGCCTCCCAAAGTGCCTGTAATCCCAGCTACTTGGGAGGCTGACGCAGGAGAATTGCTTGAACCTGGGAGGCGGAGATACATTTTTCCTGCTGCCCACTGCTCTCCCCGCTGCAGTCCCCTTTCTCCTGAGCACATGTCTGGTTATAGCTCTGGCCTTCCAAGACTATAGCTCCTGCTGACTGGTCCCGCCTCTAAGGCTTCAGCTCTCACTGGGCTCTGCACTATTTCCTCTTTTTCCTAGGAGGTGATAATGGCTTCTAAATGTTGCTGGTCTCTGAGTGCCTCATCACCCTTGGTTTATTTGTTTGTTTGTTAACCCTGTCTTTACCTCTGTAGGTATCCCTTCATTAAAGTGTCTTCATTTGAACTCTTGTAGGTGAATTCTCTATCCTCCCAGAACCTCTATGCTTCCAGAACCTATCCTCCCACGATTCCTTTAAAGTGCACATTTAGTGCTAGACCTTTGAGAATATCATCTTGTATATTCTGAAAACCTTTAATTCCTAGTTTTTCTGGAAAGCAAGTATGAATTTATTCCATTTTAATGAAGAAAATAAAGCAGAGATTCACTAAGAAATATTCTTAAGGTCTCAAAATGAATACTGGAAACATTTCCTAATATCCTAAAAGCCATAGCTGGCAGAACTATCCTGAGCACTGCTCTGGAAAAGACAGAGAAGCTGCAATGGAGAGGAGTTAAGTTTCTTGAATACAAATTCTGAGGGGTGAAAAGGTAAGACCCAAAACTCCTGCAAAGGTTAAGCAAACTCACCATCATCATTTCTGAATTTACTTGGGTTGGAACTGTTGAGAGCAGATCAAGGATGTTAATAATGGCTCCAAGACTCCCAGGAGAAGAGCTGATTTCATGTTCCACTTTGTCTATGCTAGTAGAAAGATCCTTCAGGTATGTAGGGAGCATCTCATCCTGAGAGGGGCTCTTGATCAAAGCCTAGTAAAACAAAAGCCAACACACAAAAAAAATTACCAGTCAATTCAGCTATCGAATCCAGCTGATCCATTCCTGGCAAAATCTCTCACATCTGTTGTTTCCTTTTTTGCTCCATTTCCATAAATATGTCCCATAAGATTATGTGCTTATCCCTTAAGCACTCCATGCATGCTCTTCAGAACAGAATATGACATAAGGCCACACACAGAAGGGGAACAAACATATGTCAACCTGATAGCTAACTGGAACAAAAAAGGGAAGCTAGATGTGATGGCTAGAGAAGTAGGTTAAAGTTGAGTGCAATGGTCACTTGGATAGTCGGCATGGAAGCACAGTTGCTACTTTTCGGTTTTCCTCATATCACTTACCCTGCCGATCATTACAGTGACTGACCCTTCCAATTTTCCAGGGAGTGTTCTGGTTTATACCTTTTCTCCTTGTGTATTTATTAAGAGTGCCCTCTTATATTCTCAAAATGTGTCCTGACTTGGATGACAGATTATATGGTCTACCTGTATGATTACACTACCTGTATGATTACACTTCTGCTTTCTAACTCTCTCTTACTTAATCGCATAGAATAGCTCAAATTCTTTCTTCTATGAAAAGCATTTGATAGATGTTCCAACCCAGGAAAGTTCCTTCCTCTGAAGGCATAAGTATTGGTTTTATATAACATACTTTCATTTGTGGTATCTCCAGTAGTGTCATCTTGTGTTCTAATTTTTATATTGCTCCAATTAAATTATAAGCTCCTTAACAACATGGACCATGTGCTACATTTCTTTACGTTCTTCTCATTCCTATAATTCCTAACATAGTATAAGTCATAAAACTCAGCACACAGTAAGTATCCAGTAAGTATATGCTGAATGGATAAATCAAAAGAAGCATGATAGAGCCGCATAATCCTTTTCCATTGAAAATGTATGTAGGTATCTAGAATTGGGACTTGGGCCCACATCGAGTTCAGATTACAATTTCTATCTTTCTTCATTAGGATAATTTATATCCCTCATGCCTCAGCCATCAAGGTCCAGCTCAGATGCCTTTTATTCTTTTCAAGCAGATCTTCTTATCTTAGCCAAATTAATGTGTATGTAACTACCCAATTTGATTATTTTCTTTATCAAATCAGAGACGAAGATCTGATTTGGCCCATTTACCTTGACAGCACCTATAATCATGCTTTGCACATAGTAAATATTTTAATAAATTTGGTGTGAGACAAGAGGAGAGATAGAACTTAATTAGATGAAACACAAATAAGTATTACCCTTTTTTTCAATTATTTTCCCAGTGGTGAGAGGATTTGGAATTGGTTGTCTGAAGATGTCATCACTGGCTATAACCTCACCAGTTGCATCACCAGAATTTTTTTAATGTAATTCGTGGAATTTTAGGAGTCTAACAACAAACCAAGTGTGGAGGTCCCATTTTTTTACATTGACAGAAGGAAAGGAACTTCTGCCCTATTACATAGCGGTCACCTCTATTATAGGTAAGAGAGGCAGGGTAGTTGCTTCTTCAAAAGCACAAGTTACTTCCAAGTAGTTAGAAAATCTCATACTTGTAAGAGCATCAAGCCCAGCTATTTTTTTTAAAGAAATTGATGAAGCTTGTTTTTTTTTATTGCTCCTTTTTCTGAAAGGATTATAGCAATTTTCTTGATATCAAAATTACTCAAAGGAGAGCAATAAGAGAGAGGATAATACCGCTGCCCCCTGGAGGTATGGAACACATGGTACTGAGAAGTCAAGGTTAAGGTATCTAGCTGGTCTGAGAGCAGAACACATACTTAGTTGTCTTAGTATTTGAATTGAGGCTTTTTTTTTTTTTTTTTTTTTTTTTTGCATTTCTAGGGTTGCATCTCCTTTGGAAATACACAAATAAAAGTAGTTTTGGAACAACACAAAGCAGCTCCAAACCCATTTTCCTAGGTGCTGAGAAATATGATCAGCCAGACAGATCGCCCCACCAAGAGCTCAGAGTGAAAGCTTTAAGGATCACCTTAGCCATCTGGAGCAGACTGTTTATTGGGGCAGAGATGCAGTCATTTCTCTTCTCCTCCCACTGGGAGCCTACACATTTGTAAGTGATGATCCCGCCAATGGGACTGTCAGGGCTGCTGGGAACATTTGAGAACCGGCATAGCTTCTGGATGACTTTCCCCGGCTCTCCGGCACCTATTATGGGATGCTGGCATGTGATGTTTTCCCCTGTGTTGGAAACATTGAAATAAAAGGGATAATTGCAAGGAAGAGACAATATAGTAGAAACGCAGTCAGGCCAAGGTAGAATTTTGATGTTTGAATTCACATTTATCTTTACTTTCAGTCACCTTTTCAGAGCTACCCAATTTCTTAATTTTGCCCCTGATTTTCCAAAGCCCCTCTCTGCTTTCCACATGAACCTGACTTCTGTAATCTGAACTTCCTTTTCATAACAGAATTTTATACCTTCATCTGGAGATTCTTAACTGTGTCATATCAGAATCAGCTGGGAAGCTTTTGAAAACACCAGTGTCCAGGCTAAGTAAATCAGAATCGTCAGGGCTAGGATTTAGGCATCAGCAGGTTTTTAAGCCTCCCTGGTGATTCCAGTGTGCTGTCGAGGTTGAGAATCACTGCCATAATCCAAAGACATAATTGGTAGTAGGAACTCCAGGTACCCATGACCTAAATATTCTAATCAATATATTTAGGCATTTGTTCCTTCTGGTTTCCCTTAGAGGTGATTCTATTTCACCTCTTCTCATGACCAGGCAAGGATGGGGAAATGACACTTGCTGTGGAATCTCTCATGTCCAGTGGACCCTGACTCTGATGAGACCCCTCCCTCACCAACACTTTTCTTTAACATTAAGATCTTAACCACTGTATACAAATCTTAAATAAGTAATATTCTACTAGGAAAAAGAAGCGAAACCATATTTGGTATAAAGAAAGAGGAGAAGGACAAAAATAAGTGAATAAAATGTGTTGGCTAAGATGAGTGATGGGGAAAAGAAGAGGTGACCTTCGCTGCACCCTGGAGGGGTTGTACTTGTGCGTGGAAAGGTCAGATGAAAGTGACTCTAAATTGTTTCCTGTTTTGGTGCCCAGAGGCTAGTTGCCAACATGTGAGAATGACCACAAACTACTCAGTAAACTCAAACAAGCTTGCTGATAACGATCCTTTGTCTATCACAAGTCCTGTTGCTGGGAAGATTTAAGAGGATGAGGAGTTGCTTATGGTAGAAGCCCAGGGTCATCATTTATCCCTTGCCTTAACATACGATTCTCCCTTAAGATGACCTTGTATTAGGATGATCTATCCCTCCCTGCTGCTGAGGGGAGCTCCCCAACAAGGGCTAGCATAGCAATGACTCTGTAAATCATGACCTTTCACCTCAAAGATACTATATGATGGCAAATTGACTCAGTGGTGGCAAAGGATGGGAAAGGCAGCTGCCTATTCTCGAGATTAATTCTTTTCATGTAGCCCTGTCTCAGAAAAACAGTGCAGTGTGGACACCTTCCCTTTGCTGAAATCTCAAAGGATCTCAACCACGTCGATACTGTCCACTTCTATCCGCCTGGTGAACTCCTTTAGCAGAGCTAAGCCACCCACAACATTTCCATTTAGCTCTTACCGTATTACACGTAATAACTTTTTTTTTTTTTTGAGATGGAATCTCTGTCGCCCAGGCTGGAGTGCAGTGGCACGATCTTGGCTCACTGCAACCTCTGCCTCCTGGGTTCAAGCGATTCTTCTGCCTCAGCCTCCCGAGCAGCTGGGACCACAGGTGCATGCTACCACGCCTGGCTAATTTTTTGTAGTTTTAGTAGAGACGAGGTTTCACCGTGTTAGCCAGGATGGTCTTGATCTCCTGACCTCGTGATCTGCCCACCTCGGCTTCCCAAAGTGCTGGGATTACAGGCGTGAGCCACGGCACCCAGCCAATAACATTTTTTTATCACAATTTCTTCCCTAGGCTTGAGGCCAGGGGACATGGCTTATTTCTTTTCTTTTAAATACCCCCATGGTGAGCCCAGGGCCTACCACAGTGAGGGTATTTAACATATGTTTATTGAATGGGGATGAATGAGGGAGTGAATAAATAAATAAGTCCCTGCCCTGACTATAACATCTTAAAGTAATTTAAAACGTTCTTACCAGGAACCAGATTCAGCTTCATAGATGGGCTCCAGACTGAATTATTAGCAGCATTGGTAAAGTGACAATACACATCGACAGTTTTTGAACACCAGGAAACTGAGTTTGCATTGAAATTGTGTTTGTAGCACACTTGTTTTTTGTTAACTTCTTTTGCTGAAGACAGAATTATTGAAAGAATTAAGTCACAACATGAGTCTCTAATGCACAAATTGTGTTAAGATAACCTAATATGAATAAACCTGTCCAAGCTTTCCCCAGGAATGTGCCACATTCATTTTTAACAGGTTTTACCTCTGGCTCTTGAAGTATATAAGCCCACATTTGCATGTGTGCTAGTCAAAACTTCTCCTCTACCATTCATGACTCCAAGTCACACATTTTTGACATTCAGAATGCCTTTTCAGCATCCCACAAATCCTTCTCCCTATCTAAATTTCATCATGTCTGAGCATTTATCCTATTCTGCCTTTACCATATTGGTATATAGTCACCTATTCATGAGTTTGTCTTCTCTACTAGACCACAAGCTCCTGGAGAGAAAGTACCTTGTCTTATTTATCTTTCCATCTCCTGGTGCTCAGCTCATTATCTGGCACATAGAAAGCACTGAATGTATGTATATTAAACACAGAATGTTGAAATGTTGCATATGTCAAAATCCAGATTGATTATATCCCTCTACCATGCAGCCTTCTTTAACGACTACAGTGTTTATTGAGTCCCCACTTTTCTGAACTTCCACTGTTTTTTCAGTCTGTATTATTCTATTTGGATATTTTATATTATATGCATTGCCTTTCATGGCATGGACCCTTCTAGATATTAAAATATGTGCCCCACTTCTTTTTTCTCCCTTTCATTGCCTACTATGGTGTCTTGCGTTGAGTGAGTCCTACAGAATAGTTTTTGAAAGAATGAATGAGCTTGTAAATCCCTCATGAAGTTGTCTGTGTTTTGAGATTTTGGGTTGTGAGCTCATGCTGGTTGACCTTAATCTCTGGGAATCCCTAGGGATCTGTATTAAGGGCACCATCTACCAGAGAGACTTTGATTTTTTTTCTTTTTTTGCTGGTTGACATAGGGTGCTACCAATGGACAACTTTAAACTTAGGTTGGCACTCCTGAACCACAAAGGAAATATAAATTCAAAGCTCAAACCCGAGTGATGACAGGACAACTATATTTCTGGGGGGAAACCTTTTGTCCACCCAGAGATGAGGCCAAGGTCTCAACTCTGGCAGATGAATTTTGTTTTCCTAGCTTAGTCTCTTACTGAATGTGTCACTTTTTGAAGGTCTTGACATTGTGTCAATGGGGTGTGAGTGCCCCATTGTGTGTTTAGGGAGCACAGTCTTTACTTTTCTGCCCTCTGGAGCCTTAAAACCCAAGGTTCTGGGTTTCTGATATTGGCAAAAGCCCATAGGAAAGCTCCAGCATTAGTTAAAGCATCATTTCTATTGTATTTTCCTCTACTTTTTTGGCACTTGGTTATTTCTCACACTTTCTTACATGCTCAATTATGCATTTAGAGAGATTTTCATGGCAGTTTTGTGGCATGCAACTTTATAGCATTGAGGAAAAGACTGTCAGAATATCTAGTCTGCCATATTCCTTAGAAGGTATCTCAATACTTTCTTCAACTTCTCCCAATTAAAAAAAAGTCTCCACCATTGCGAACTCCCCAGATTGTACCACAAACCAATGAACCACTAGCCACATAGCAAAATAGAAGGTAACAAAGACTCATGGGATTCTACTCTGTTAATTCTATCTCTGATACAGTCCTATGTTTCTTGATCTCTATTTTAAGACTAAATTTTTAGACTCCACATATGTGAAATAATATACCCTAACAATTCAGCAATCAGCATCTTACCAGAAGGAAGGGACAAGGAACCCACATGGAAAGTAACTTTGTAGTCTCCATCCTCCTCTATACAGCACTTGATGTGATGGGAACCACTGCATGAAACAGTAGCTTCCAAAGGATCAACCATGATGTTCAGCTTTAGAGGCAGCTGGTGAACAATGACATCTTTGGTTGCAATACTGTATGAATTCTTATATCTAAATATGCAGTGATAGGTTCCTGAGTAGAAGACAGCAAAAATGAGATTGAATGAAATAATCGCCGTTCAAAAGCATTTGCTGGAAAGGTTAAGAAGAGGCTTAATTTTCCCTCTCAAGCTTTAGTAAAGGAATACCACAACTTCCTGGACACTGGAGGAAAAAACGCTTGATTGATTCCTCTTCTGGGTTCTCCATGCATTTGAAGGACTAACCAATGACCACATAAATATGCACTTACTTTCAAATAAAATTAAGTGGCTTATTCAAGGCCAAGCAGCCTCTTAGCGGCAAAATTGGATTTCAAACCAGGTTTTCAATTTCTACTCTAAGGCTTTTCTACCAACCCAAGGAATAAATGCGAGTTTTGGCGTGCGCAGAAGTGGGGAGTTTTTTGAAAATAATTGTTAACCTGATGGAACACGGTGGTGTTATGACGCCCCCGTCTCCCATCTCTAAGTGAGCAGGCCCCTGCTCATCATGGCCCCAGAGGACAAGTCATCATTTGGGCAGCTGCCATGGAGACATACAGCAAGATTACAACAGCACCTACAGTTAAGTAAGACCCTTCAATTTTCTTTACATTGCTTCCCTTTGCAGCTCTGGAAAAGTCAGAAGCAGCAGCTAACCAGAGGGAGAACAAGGAAAGAAAGGAAACTCCTTTTAATTCCTGCTGGGGGGAAGAGGGAATTTAAATTGAATATAAAATAACAGTGTAGTAGGTTTAGATGAGAATATGACTTTTCAATAACTGATTATGGGACTGTTTAATAGATTAATGTGACTGGAAAAGCTAAAATTCTTCCTAGGTTATTGGCTTTTAGTAGGAAAGAGTAATTGGACAGAGCAGGATTGAGTTCAGTCTGGAAGAAAAATACTTCTATTTCCTGACTGTATACTACCAAGTCCAGCCCAAACAATAACTAGCTGTTTCTACAATGTTGCCTAGGCCTTATATGAAAATATAAAGAAGGCATGGGAGTCTCGGAATCTAGACTGACTAATCTCATAGTTAATGAAAGGCTTCAGAGGGGAGTGGCTAAGAGTTGACCGCTGGAGCCAGTCAATCTGAGTTTGCATCCTGGCTCTGCCACTTGCCAGATGTATAACCTTGGGTAATTTACTTAACTTTACTGAGTCTCAGTTTCCTCATCTGTAAAATGGGGCTAATAATAACGGTATCCTCTAGGTTTATTGTTTCACATGAATTAATACATTTAAATACTTTGCATAGTGCCTATCACATAGTTAAGGGCTCAATAAATATGAGCTATTATTGTAGCAGTTCTATCTACCAATTTCTCTTTGCTTTCAAAGATTTGCATTTCCTCACAAAACAAACAATGGATAGAGGTAAACAGGAAATTAAAATGTGTTCCTTTTTTTCGAACCAGGCTTATAAAATCTTTACCTAGCTGTTCTAAAGCACAGTTGGGTCGAACACTCCCAAATGTCTAGTGAAAGTACTTTTAAAAACAATCCTCTTAACTTAATGGCAAGAGCACAGGGTCTGGAATTAGAGACACTAGTTCCATTCCTGGCTCCACAACTTAAGGTGTTTGAGCATATTTACTTCATTTGTAAATATGGAAGTAATGGCATCTTCCCTCAAAGGAATGTTGCGTTAAGTGTGAAGACATATTGAATTTAAAGTGGTTGGCATAGGCATGTCTCAAAGAAGACCCTACACAGATGGTAACTATTACTGCATGTTTCCAAGGGCCCAGGCAGCACAATACGGTGTCCGGCCTTTCACTCACCGTTCCACTCCCTGGTCGAGGTCTTGACTGTCAGTACTGATTCTGCTCCATCAGGATACCTCCTCGTGGTATAAAATCTTTGGTATATTTTAATTCCAGCAGAAGTGTTCCAATAAACCTCATCATAGTTACTCACATCACTGATGCATTTTATAGAAAAGTTTTGTCCCTCAGAAACAGAAATTGGGTCCGGGGTTATTGTTAGATTGGCTGAAAAAAGGCAAACAAAACAGACAAAAGAAAACTGACAACAAGTTCAATGTGTAGTATCTGTGGGGACATTAACATATGAGTGAAACTTCAGAGAGGGACAGAAAAAAAAAATGAACCATCCTGACTCTACTCATGTCAAGGTAGAATTGGTACCTTGCTGCTCCCGGGCTTTACTCGTTTCTAGGCTGTTCCTGGTGGTGCTCTGCAATGTACTCATTTCCATCACATGCCTTAGGACCTCGTGCACTTCACTTTTGTGGCTGGAATTATCTCCTGATGATCAGCAGGGTAAAAGGTTGCAAACTTAGGGGTGTCGCCTTATCCCAAGCTCCCCTCCAACCTCCTCTGTAACACCTCAAGGGAGAACAAATGGCCGGGTTCCTCTAACAACCTCAATCTCTACTCTTTTAAAATACTTTTTAATAATACCACATTGTGTATTATTTTCTCTCTTTTAATATCTCCCCTCCATAAAAATGTGAGCCCTCAAGGGCAGACCTGCAGCCTCTGTGTCTTTGCATCCCCAGTACTCAGCACTGGGTCTAGTACACAGTCAATGCTTAATAAGTGAAAGAGTGAATTCTGGAACCACATTTTAAGTACAAGAATCATAGACTGTATTGCCCAAATATAAGTTGGTTTAAAAGTAATGGCTAAAAGCACAGTTACTTTTGCACTAACCTAATAACTACACTTGCACTGTCAGGTAAACTGGGATGTATGGGTACCTTAATTATAACTATATAAGTAGAGTAATAGAAGTATTTATGTGTAATTAGTTTCACTATATATATACTCCTCTAAGAAGCTTCTTACAGGTTCATGAAAAATTACTAATCAAAAATATTAATAAGATTATTACAAATATAAAAGCTTATATGAGCCTCCCACTATTTTTGTCTAACTGTGCACTTCTCTTTGAGTATATCTTTACATGGTTGATATTTCAAAACACCATTCACTTCAGTCTTCTATAAGTGAACAGCTTCATTTTGTGAGCCCACTGATGCTGGCCTACTTTCCCAGTCAGTATGAAATCTTATTATTAATAATATTATTATTATTTTCTTTTTAGAGACAGGGTTTCATTCTGTCACCCAGGCTGGCACAATCACGGCTCACTGCAGCCTCAACCTTCTGGGCTTAATTGATCCTCCTGCTTCAGCCTCCCAAGAAGCTGGGACTACAGGCACACACCACCTTGCCTGGCTAATTTTATTTTTATTTTTTATTGGTAGAGACAGGGCTTTGCCATGTTGCTGGGGCTAGTCTCAAACTCCTAGGCTTAAGTCATCTGCTCACCTTGGCCTCCCAAAGTGCTGGGATTACAGGTGTAAGCCACCATGCCTGGCCTAAAAATCGTATTCTTAATCATAATCCAATGACATCAGGGCTTTTTACAGTTACCATTTAGAAGCTGGGATTCAAATGTTCAGACAACCCAAAGCCACTCAAAGAAGGTGTAATATGTACCTGCATTGCCCTCCCCATCCACAGTCATCTTGAGATGGCTCTCTAAGGCTTAGCTATTTCTGTGAGTAAAAAGAAAAAGGCTCATGGAACCATGAATTTGGTCTTCTTGATTGTCTGATGAGATTCCAAACTACCAGACTAGTGATTTTCAGCAAAGGCTTAACATGTCCCTAAGACAGGTCGCAGTTTTGTGGATAGAGGTAAAGTTATGTTAAGTAATTTGGAGAAAGATTAGTTTTACCTGAAAGCATTATTGCCCTAGAAGAGCTCATGAGTATTTTGAGCAATTTGCAGTTTTCTGTAGTGAGAACAGTTTTGATTATTTGAACATAACACAACTCTTTGTGTTAAAACTAGGAATGCAAAACTGTTCTACCTGTAGATATATGATTATTATATAGCTATATATTATATATTATAGATATATTAGATATATAGATAGATTATGCCTACATAAACATAATCTTGATCTTTGTAAAAATGCTAAGTCACAATAGCAGAAAACGTGAACAATAGTTAACAAGTGTTGCTTATATCAGTCCTTTCTCTAAACTTGTTCAAAAAAGGGCCTAATGATTAATCTAAATTGTTCATTTTTGTAAGACAGGTGGAAAAACAAGTTGGAATGTCCTCTTTTTACACGTGGGGTGAAATTATAATGCTTTATGATATAAGGAGAAATGACAATTTTAAGAAGCCTAACTAAACAATTAATTGAGAGACTAACAAATCACTCGTTCCAACCATAAAATAACCAGAAAGAATCAGATTATTAAGGATTTCTGCAGCATTGTCTCTGGAACAGGTGAAACGGGAGAGGAGGAATGAGGGAGGGTGTTGAGGGGTAGTGGGGGAGTGAGCCAGGCTGTTGGAATTCAAGAATGGGAGAATGAAGTAATGAGGGAAAAGGGGAAAATTAGGGACATTATCTTCATCACACATTCAATGATAATAGGGATAACCTGAGTGGGAAACCCTACTTCCCACTCCACCTCCTGCATTACTCAGAGAATCCCCCGGGGTTCCTTCCTGGGAACCACTGTGTCCTACCACAACCATCCCCAATTGTTAAAAGACTCCCTCTGAATTTAAATGGCAGACAGGGAAATCCTTTTCTGTCTCCCATTGTGTGATTTGCCCTAACCACACTCCCTCTCTGTCCATTATTTTGCTCATAGGTATTTCCATAGCTCATAGTTCATTGGCAGCACTTATTTAAGGTGGAACCTATTTATGGCTAAAAATTCTAGGGAGAGTCCTTACCCACAGAGATGAATGTTACTTTTATGTTTGCACTGCCTCTGGCTCCGTAGGCACTGATGAACTCGCAAGTGTAGACGACTGTTGTTCCAGACGACCCGCTTGGGCACTGGGTTCCATCAGCCTTGAGGGTGTATCTGCTGCAGCTAGAACCTATGTCTGTCTCAGGGGTTCCTATAATGAGAAGCAAATTGTTGCCATCCCAGCTGGCTAACTCTTTTATTTAGTAGCAAAGAGGTCAAATCATTTTTTTTCATAAAAGGATTTACTATTTAAATAGATTTCTTCTCTGAATGGAGAGGAGGGGTTTATGGTGATTAGGTCTGCAGAGTCTGTTTCCAGGTTGCCTGGCTTCAGATCCCAAACTCCATCACTTACTAGCAAGATATTGTTGAGACAGTCACTTAATCACTTTGTGCTTCAGTTCTCCAGATGTAAAATGAGGATTAATAATTGCAGTTACTTCCCAGGACCACCGTAAGGTTAAATGAGATAATATACATAAACTCTTAGAAAAGTACCTGGCTGGGGCCTGCCCCAACAAAGACCATGAGTGATGGTTTTTCGAATGTGAACAATAAAAAAAGAGAAGCAAGCTGTTTGGGTATGATTTAACTGGAAGAACAGATGTCAGATTATTTAGATTATTATGATTATTAAAAAGAGGAAGAAGCAATACTGGGGCATCTGATATTCATCTTATTTGAGCATTTTTCATAGCATGTTCCCTGTTTAAATCTCTATGTTTTAGTGAAAACTTCAACTTCATGCATTCTCAGTTACCAGCAGTTTCCCCTTCAAAATAGCTCCCTTTCCATACCTTTCTTTCCTTTCCCAGAAATACCATGCCCTCCATGCCATCATTCCTCTTGCCTCGGGTTCTACAACAGCCTGTGGCTGATTTTTCCTACTCTAGTCCCTTTACTCTCCCTCCTCCCCTCTTGCCTGCTGCCATGCACTCCTAAGGCAATCTTCAAACACTATCAATCTTCCAAAAACGAAGGAAAAAGAATAAGCCTTTTGATTAGTTCCAATGTAAATGTGTCTTTTTCAGCCATGGCTGATCAAGGATATTTGACATATTTCGATCAACGTGTAACTAGCTTTTCTCCCCAGACCCCAGAGAGGTTGTCTGAAACACCAAATGGATTTCCCTCTTTATCTATCTTGACTAAATTACCTCCTAGCTCACAGACACGAGTGTCTGTGCCCATCTCTAAGGCTCACCCCTCCACTTATCTTTTGAAAATTCACTTCTTCTAATTCTTCCAGGACATCCCTTCATCCTTTGCCCTTCCTCAACCTGTGTCTTTAATCTTTCGTCCCAGATTTCCTCCACTTCAACCCCCAGATACACTCAAGTCTCCCTTCCTGAAATGGTCTTTCTCCAGTCTGAATGCTCCCTAGCCACCACTGCATTTCTTCCTCTCTTCATACCACCATACTTCTGTGTTTGCCACCTCCAATATTTCACTCCCGTTTCTCATCAAGTCTTTGCAATTGGCCTTCTTCACCCTCTCCTCTACCAAAAGTGTTCCTTTAAGACCAACAGTGACCTCCCCTTTCCCATATCCAGTGGCCTCCCCTCATGCTACTTTGACTGCAGCATCCCATTCTCCTGACCACCTTCTCTCTGATTTGGCATGCTTGAGTCCTAGATGTCTCCTGCCCCTCTTTTCTCCTCATCCCTCCTTCTGGGTCTCCCTCTCAGGCTCTTTTCCTTCATCTCTTTCTCAAAGGTTGCCACTTTCCTCATCTTTTTCTCTACTCTTTCTGCAGGCAATCTCATCTATACTTATGGCTTCTAGTATAGCCCAAATTTGGATGACTCCTACTCTATCTCTAAGAGCAACACTCCTGTTGGAATCTTTAGAAGCAAATTCCCAAGTGTTGCTCTGACATCTTGAGTACCTTCAACTCAATTGGTCCATTTAAGAACTCATCTTTTTTCTCCCCAGATAAAACCTGTACATCTTCCAATGTGTCCTTTCTTTGCACTTGGCATTTCCCCAAATAAAAAAATCTTAAATTACTTGCATGCACTCACCTTTTACCCCTACTCAGTTGTAAGAAACTTTTAGATTACTCTTCTGAAATATCTCACTATTGTCTTATCCACTCCTACCCACGGTAACTTGCTCAGGGCCTATTATCTGTTGTCTGCCCGTTACACATGATTATAGCTGAGTCTCTATTTTCAGTTATTTGCCCCTGCAATCTATTGGCTATAAGACCTTAAAACTTATTTTTCCTAAGTTCAGTTCTTACCATCTGAATGTCCCTCTTTTTACCTTTAAAACCTTACCATTGCCTACAGAATACAGTAAAATCCCTCTTAGCCTGGTATATCCAATTATTCCTAGTGTGATTCCAATTTGCTTCTCTTCTCTTTATCTCTTTCTATAGCTCTCTCTGAAAAATTAGATCATCTCCTGGGCCTTGAACATGCCCTGTAGCTTTGCACCTCTATGCCTGTGTTCACACCTGAAATATTCGCCTTCCGTCTTCCTCCTGCTGACTCTTACTGATCCTTAAAGACCCATCTATCTCACCAAACTAATGTACAAGACAATGATCTATGCAAGAAGGAGTGTATAAAGAGATGTACAGAAATAACGATAGTGTGCAGTTGATAGGTTCCATAAGAGAGAAGTCAATATATTATGTAGATTAAAGAAGGGATGTTTTAGTTGAGAGATTAGGGGAGATTTCAGAGAAGGGGAAGATTTGCTCTAGGCCTTACAAGACATTTAGGATTTTAATAGATAGAAATGGGGGCTGTAGTTCTGGTATGTGGTTGTATCAGGGTTGTGTGTGAGTAAATCCATACTCCTTGGAAAACCTGGCATTCCATCAATCTGCTTCAGGGGCTGGGGCTGTGTTGGGGGATGGAAGGATAGTAAACTGGGTGGGCTCCAATCCCTTCACCCTTATTCTAACCAGAGCAGCTCCACTTTGGTCTGCTTTACACATTAGATGTGCTCTCAACGACAGGCAATTTTGCCTCCCTGGAGGACATTCACAAGGTTTGGAGACATTTTTGTTGTTGCAACTGGAGATGTTACTGGCATCTTGTAGGTACAGGTGGGATGCTGCTAAATATCCTACAACGCACAGAACAGTTCCACCCAGCAAAGAATTATCTGACCCAAAATGTCAATAATGCTGAGTTAAGAAGACTTGCATTAGACAGCCATGCAAGATTCTGCTTGAAAAATGGATTCTATTGTTAACTCAGAAAACCACTGCTATAAGCAAAAACACAGAAGCAGCAGCATGCAGGTCTTGTTCAGAGAATAATAACTACTTCTGTTAGGCTGAGATTCAGAGAAAGAGTGGAGAAAAGGCTCCAAAGAGGTGGTAAACTCAGAAAACACAAGTAGGACTTCCAAACTGGCATCATTCACATCGTGTTTCCTACAACACCCCTGGGACTGTGCAACCAGGAACCCTGCATGGGAGGTACTGAATGCAGCTAATAAGTTGGTACTTTGCTTTCTGGAGAAGAGAAGGTATGCAATTACAATTTTGTTGCTCAAAGTTAGATGACATCCCAGACCTTCCTCCATAAAATGGTGGTGATGGTACCTGCTTTGCAAGACTTTGGGTGGGGAGTGGAGAAAAACCAAGATGATAAATGTAAACATTGAAAACAGAGTTGAGGCCAGGTGTAGTGGCTCACGCCTGTAATCCCAGCACTTTGGGAGGCCAAGGTGGGCGGAGGTCAGGGGTTCGAGACCAGCCTGACCAACATGGTGAAACCCCATTTCTACTAAAAATAGAAAAATTAGCAGGGTGTGGTGGCAGGCATCTATAATCCCAGCTACTCGGGAGGCTGAGGCAGGAGAATCCCTTGAACCCCGGGAGCGGAGGTTGCAGTGAGTGGAGATTGCGCCACTGCACTCCAGCCTGGGTGACAAAAGCAAGACTCTATCTCAAAAAACAAACAAACAAACAAAAAACAAAACAAAACAAAAAAACCAGAGTTGAATACATTGAATCTGCCACAATAACTATTTTGTGATCATGGTGATACCCTTAAAGAATATTCCTTCACTTTTGTGGGAGGAAATCTTCATTGAATTTTAGTTTCTTAAAGTTAGAAATTCTGCCATTGTTGATTATTTCCTTTCCGTCTCATCCTTTTCCAGAGTGCTTTGAATATGCAACCGTTTCTGAGAGGAGGTCATTCATTCAGTTCCAAATGCTTTGGGTAAATTCTTTTGCTTGATTGTGTTCTACAGACTTGGAAAAATGGTTGTTAGTAGAACTTGTAGAATTTGGAGAAGAGAGCTGCAGAGAGGAAGCCGCAAGGGCAGGAGAAAGAAGGGCAGGGTGCCAAGGCAGAGGCTAAATCCATCAGAGAAGCCAAGGTGCAGGTCCCCAGGCTGCCAGCCCTGAGGCAGGAAATCCATTGTTCTGCAGTCATTCATCCTGCTCTAAGCATCTGCGCCACAGACTTCCTGATTCCTTTGCCAGAAGGCCAGGTTTTTCACCTTTCGGGGTTGAAAGCTTCTAAGCCAGTACCACAGGAATTGTGCAAGGTCTTTCTTCCATCTGGCAGTTCCTTCAGGATACCTACACCTCCTCTTCCTTAGAAATCAGGGAAGTGACTCCATGTATCATGTGTCAACATTTTCAACTGTTACCACATGCCTTTCTTCTGAGTACTTTAATGTCTAATACAAATGCTTGCAGGTGAACCGTCCATTGGAAATTACATGTGCTTAGGAAAATTTGCCTGTAAATTGATAGTTTTTGTTTTTGTTGTTGTTGTTTGAGACAGAGTCTCACTCTGTCACCCAGGCTGTAGTGCAGTGGCATGATCTCCGCTCACTGCAACCTCGGCCTCTTGGGTTCAAGTGATTCTCCTGCCTCAGCCTCCCAAGTAGCTGGGACTACAGGTGCACACCACCACACCTAGCTAATTTTTTGTATTTTTAGTAGAGATGGGGTTTCACCATGTTGGCCAGGCTCGTCTCCAATGCTCAACCTCAGATGATCCACCTGCCTCGGCCTCTGAAAGTGCTGGGATTACAGGCATGAGCCACCGCCCCGTTCTGATAATTTTTTAAAAAATAATTTAATCTATTTCCATAGCTAAGGCTTTGTAAAATGAAGGTTCACCACACTAATGTATTTCATGGGTAAAGCCACATTTTACTTTAAAGACTTTTTCTTTACAGATAAGCACATTATACTGTTGTTTCTTAAGAGAAGAGTTGGATCTTGCTCTATGCAGTTTCTAGGTAAAACACTGTTCAAGCTCTGCCTGACTAGCTCATTCCAGTGCTGGCCCACCAGGCATGCATAATACAGTTTGGCCAAGACAGACACTGGTTTTGTGAAACAAGACCTTTGGTGAGTCCTAATTCTTTCTCTCTCTCTCTTTCTTTCTTTCTTTTTCTTTCTTTCTTTTTTCTTTCTTTCTTTTTCTCTTTCTTTCTTTCTCTTTCTTTCTTTCTTTTCTTTCTTTCTTCTTTCTTTTTTTTCATATTTTGACAGCCTTGGATAAGTCATATAATCTGAACCTCAATTTCCTTATTTGCAAATTGGAAGTAAAATGCTTCAAATTTGTGGTCAAGCAATTAAAAAGCAGTAACATATTTTTAAAGGGTTAATCATAAACTGTTATATAAAACAGAGTCAGTATTGCTGTTTTAATTTATTACTATTATTATTATTCATCAATATAAACTGGAGGGTGGGGAACTTTAGGTAAGATTTCAGATTGAAAATAAAAGCTAACAGGATCAGAAATCATATGAAATGACTGAGAGATAAACAGGTCTGCAGAGAGAGAGGGATAAAACTGGAGGCACAGAGATAGAAAATATTGAGGTATGCGTAGATACAAAGGCAGAGAAGTGAGAAGGACCAGACACCAGGAGAAGACACATAGAAAGGAGAAGCTCCAAGTCAGACCTCAATGATAAGTGACCTCATCCTCAGCTCTTTGCTGAAGATGAAAGGAAGATGAGCACAAGCTTTTCTTCTCTTTTTTTAGATCCAAAATCCCATTGACCTAAGTCATCAGGATCCTTATCTCTTGGGTCTTCTGCTGCTGGGATCTCATCTACAACCAAAGCACGACACTTGTGTGCATATATTTTTGGGGTCTTGTTCTAGAGTGGCTAAGCTGGAGCTGGCATCAAACCTAATGCCTTTTCACAGTCTGAAATCCAGAAAATAACAGCCATCTGACATTTCCCCTTCCATACACCACATCTCCCATTTCTACTTGGCCAAGAGGCAAAAATCTATTTGCAAAAGGGCTTATCTAATGTTCTCACCTGGAATACTTATTTTTCCTTCCTGCTTCCATTCTACTTTGCTCCAATTAACATTACTCTGACTGCAGCAGTTCAAAGATACAGGATTGTTGTCGCACATCACCTTCATTTCTTCATTTGCCAAAATTTGGATGGGCATAACATCTATTTTCTTCTTGCACTCATATTCAAAAATGTCTAATATCAGTTTGCAAACATATTCACCTGCATAAAATACACAAAATCATGTATTATTATAACACACATGTATTTTCTTAGAGGAATGTACCCTCAGCTCATGGATCATGACTTCATGAAGTATCATTTTTAAAAGCATCTGAGACTTGGTCTAAAAACACCTGAAAAACCATTCAGGAATTCAGGAAATGCAGATATTTCTCATGCCACAAAGTGGAGGACAGAGATGTTCTAAGGAAATAGTAGAAATTTTAGTGACTTTTCTAGTAAGAAAAAAAGTATAACAATAGAAGAAGTAGAAAAGAAAAATCAAAAAGCCTTGGAGAATTAGAAAAAGATGGATAATATTGCCTTAGTATTTAACCATGTGGTAAATCAAAATCAACAACTATGTGATAGGACCCATATGTCTATAGCCCACCTCATCATGCAGAGAAAAGAAGATGGCCCCATTGGCATCTGAGTTACAATGCGGTTATTACATTCCAGAATATGTCAGGTTCACCACTAGTCTTAGGGAAGAATTAAGCCTTATGCTTGCTTCTGTAGTTGCTTGGAGAGGGCGAGAGGACAGGAGAAAGCCGAAGGGAGGGATAATAGTGGAGAACCAGAAAATTTGGTGAGGGTAGGGAGAATGATGGATATGTTCACTCTCTTGATTGTAGTAATGATTTCACAGGTACACATGTGTCAAGACTTTTTAAATATGTACAGTTTATTATATATCAATTCCTTCCTCAACAAAGCTATTTTAAATATTTTAAAAAATCAATTGAAAATTAAATTAATAATAAAGTAATATTATATACTAAAACAAAATAATGAAAATAATTATATTATATACTATAATAAAACTAATAATGAATTTTAAAATTAATTAACAATTAATACCACGGTGATATGATTTGGCTCCGTGTCCCCTCCCAAATCTCATGTCGAATTGTAATCCCCACATGTTCAGGCAGGGCCCTGGTGGTAGGTGATTGTCTCATGGGGGCAGTTTCCCCCATGCTGTTCTCATGATAGGGAGTGAGTTCTCATGAGATCTGATGGTTTAAAATCAGATGTTTGACAATTCCCCAGACCCTCTCTCCCTCTCCTGCTGCTATGTAAGACATGCCTTGCTTCCCCTTTGCCTTCTGCCATGATTGTAAGTTTCCTGAGGCCTCCCCAACCACGCAGAATTGTGAGTCAATTAAACCTTTTTTCTTCATAAATTACCCAATCTCAGGTAGTTCTTTAAAGCAGTGTAAAAATGGACTAATACATATCGGATTAATTTTCGGTTTTGAAAGGTTGAACCAGGAGACTTATTTTGGAAGAGAAAAACACTGTCTACGTATCTACGTAAAACACTATTACATATTTGCTTCTTTACAAGCTCTTCATTCCATTCCTCACACAAGTTATTGAATGGAGACCTACCTGCATCACCCGGAGTGATGTTGTGGATGGTGAGCTTGGACACCGAAGTCATGTTGTTGAACACGGCAGTGTAAATTGAGAATCTGCTGCTGTTCTGGATTTCCAACTGCTGTTCTTCATAGCGCCAAGACACGTTGGAGGACAAAACTTCCTTTTCACACACCAGACTGACTGTGTCCCCTTCAAAGATGATTTCTGGTGTGACAGATAAATTGCTTTCATCTGGAAACCCAAAGAAAAGGTAATAAGATCCCAAAGCAAATAAATGTCATTGATGCTACTCACCAGACACAACCACCACAAGGCTCTTGGAGGTCTTGACAGCATCTGTGGTGCTGAACTGGCTGAGGCAACGTGTCTCCTCACTCCATCCCCATGCAGCTGGTGCCTGAGCCCTGAGGAGGTGTGTCCTGCCACATGCCAGGGACAGGGTTTCCCGATTGGGGTCTTTGCCCTATGGCTCCTTAATGGCAGTAATGGAGATTTTAAAGCTATTTTCAATAGTTCAAAAAGTGTGGTAGAAAATTGCACATTTTCTTATGAAAAAAACCAAACTTACTTAAATACCAAGTTTCTGTGCTACAGACTGGAATAATATCAACTGCTTCTTATCAGTAACCGATATCTCATGCTTATTGAAAGCTCTGACCTAAGTCTGCTTGAGAAATAAGAATTTCCTAATACTCATGGACCTCTTTAAGAGTGGGAGCTTTATAGACAGTAAGTTTGGATTTGAATCCTGGTTCTGTCCCATCCGTAACTGTGTGGCCCTGAGGAACTTGCTTAGCCTGGCTGAGACTTAGTTCCACTGTCTGGAAAATAGAAGCAGTGAGAGAGAGTTACATTGGGAGGTGACTTGGAGAAACTGTAGCTCTTCTTATTGTTTTGGCAGTAAAAATCCATGGGATCACTGCCTTATCATTTCACAAATAAAAATAAAAACACAGCCAGGCATGGTGGCTCATGCCTGTAATCCCAACACTTTGGGAGGCTAAGGTGGGAGGATTGCTTGGGGCCAGGAATATGAGACCAGCCTGGGCAACATAGTGAGGTCCCATCTTTACAAAAAATAATAAAAAAAAATGTTAGCCGAGTATGGAGGTGTGCACCTGTGGCCCCAGCTACCCTAGAGGCTGAAGCAGGAGGATTGCTTGAGCAAAGAAAGTAGAGGCTGTAGAGAGCCATGATTATACTATTGCACTCCAGCCAGGATGACAGAGGGCTACACTCTGAGGCCTACTGCTCTAAAACAATGGCCCTCTATTTCTTATTGGTGCATTTTGTGAATATTTAAACTTCCACTGCGATATTAGTTTTACTTTTTTACTTAGTTTTGGATCTGTTAATTTAGAAAATACACAAACCCAGATGGCTCTGTGACCCCCTTGTAAATCCCTGTGCCCCTTTTCCACACACCCCAGGTACAGTGGCATTGGTCAGATTGGGAGGCACTGGCATAAGAGGAGGAGGTGGTACAGAACCCCCTGCGCCAGGAACTGGAGTGTCTAGCTTCCCAGAGGACATTGTAGCATAAGCTAATTTCCTAGGTTTACGCATAATCATAAATAACATGACCATATCTAAACAATTTCACTTACTGACAGTAACCGCTTGAAAGGAGTTGTAGTCCATTTTGTAGGTCTGATTGAGGCTCTGTACAACTTGTTCATTGGCTTTATGTATTAACTCAAGTGATGGTGGTGTAGTCTTGACTTCATATGTCACAACCACACTTCCAGACCTGGACAGAGACCACTTAGTTCAGTAAAACAATAACTGACCTGGAAGAGTCTAGATATTTATGGCTTATTTGCTTAGGAAACAAAATAGCACAAACTGCCTGATGCAGCAGGCAAATCTATGGATCTGACTGGCCAGCAGGATCTTCCGGTAGAAAGACATCATTGCGTGGCATTATTTCATTTTTATGTTTCTGAACTATTTGGACTACAAACTTATCCCTTATCTTGGCTTACAAAATTTTTTTGCACATATATAGAATGAACACAAGTCTTTTTCTCTCTTTCTTTTAAACAGGTACATCTGTAAGGGGTGAGACACTTTTTTCACCTCTACCAAACTGCTCCTGCTGAGGATTCCACATGAATAATGCCTCTCTAGGGGGTTTACCTCCTTCACTACCATATGGATCCCAGCCATAAAGTAGAAATGGCCAAATTAAAGTGTTCTTACTTGAACCCTGTCACAGTCACGCCCTTGAAGCCTGGTAAAATTCCGTAACCCTTCCGGAACTGAAAAATAAAGCAAGATGAATGTCATATATCAAAGTTGAGAAATAGGTATATCAAAAGATCTGAAGCAGAGTAAAAACCACATATTCCTAATCACACTAGGTAAAATTATCTTCTGTCCATTTTTTTAACTGTGGGCATTAGATTTCTGAAGAAGTAATTCCTATCTGTCAGCCTGGGTCCTCCGAGAAGTAGACACTAGATGAAATGTGCAAAAAATTTACTCAGGGAAATGCCTAGGAAGGAAAACATGGGGGGAGCAGGGAAGACAGAGAGAGCCATCAGACTCCCAAATGAAAGAGAGGGAAGGAAGGTTGGATAAAAGCATCCTAGCCCGAGCCTGGAAAGGTTCAATAAAGGCTTCCAAGGAGTCCCAGTGTCTGCCAGACACAGATGTGTTGTGCCCCTTCATTGGTAGGGAGCAGCGGTGGTGGTCATGGATTTCAGAAGCAGCAGCTGCAGCCCTTGCTCCATTACATGACCTGTAGTTGGAGGTTTGTGAGGGGCACCCTCATGGCTGCCATACTGCAGGATTGGTTGGTGTGCCAGGTACCTAGGTGGTTGCTATATAACTCTCTCTTTCAAAGCATATAATTTAGTGTAGTGTGTGTGTGAGGAGGGTTCTCCTGCTGTATAGACATATTACATGCCAGAAATGTAAATCAAACATCCAAGAGCTCTTCTGAAGCGGCACTTCATCAAGGCACTCATGGGAGATGACAATATTTGGGTTACATGCTGGGATGAGCAGGAGGGTGCTGACAGCCTAAGGCAGGGCTCAGGTGACAGCCTAAGGCAGGGCTCGGCTGCCAGGAGAAGGGAAGTCATTATCTCAGCCCACCTGTAATAATCTGTGCCATATCCATGGGGAAGCTCTGTTGCAAATATGTTAACTCCAGCAAAGTGTTTAGGTTTAGATGAATCAATTCAATGTGAAGCACTTAAGACAGTGGCTGACAAATTAATGCTGGTGGAATAGTCTCTATTTTTATGTGAATCAATTTATATCTGTCTTAGGTATGAATGCCTAGCAACCTCTGGTATAGAGTGGTTTGAAACCCTCTGTGCTCAGCCAAGGGTTGGTCTGCCCAAAAGTTGTTAGGGGTTTCATTCATGTGGTATGTGAAGAATAGAAATGCACCAACTCATGCTTGTAGGCTATAGGTTCTTGGGGCTTTGAATAAGTTTTAGTGAACTGATGCCACCAAATCTTATCTGAACCAGTTCCACCCTGAGAAAAATTTATACTTATAGGTCAAGGTGAGTCACACTGTCCCCTAAACATGATTTGATTTGAGCATGTGTTAATTCACCATCTCAGATGTAAAAGAATAATAAATCCACATCCGTAAATTCTGACAGATCCAAGCCACTGTTCATTGTGAATGCAATAGACTCAGTTCAGTCCAAACAGTTTGTTAGTTAAGAGGTTCTTGGGGCCAAAACCTACCGCTGTTTCCAAGTCAGTCTTGTAGGACCTATAGAGGGCAGAGGAAGTGTTCATGAGGTCTTCTTGAAAGCCTACATTTAGTCTGACTCTCATGTTCAGGGTAACATCTGTTGAGAAACACAGGGCAATATTTAAAAATATGTTAGTGTCTGAGTATATACAAACCAGAAACATTTGTAAGCTGTTTTTGTTTGTTTGTTTGAGATGGAGTCTCCCTCTGTCTCCCAGGCTGGAGTGCAATGGCATGATCTCAGCTCACTGCATCCTCTGCTTCCCAGGTTCAAGTGATGCTCCTGCCTCAGCCTCCCGAGTAGCTGGGACTACAGGCATGCGCCACCACATCCAGCTAATTTTTGCATTTTTAGTAGAGGCAGGGTTTCACCATGTTGGCCAGGCTGCTGTCAAACTCCTGACCTCTGGTGATCCATCCACATCAGACTATCAAAGTGCTGGGATTACAGGCATGAGCCACCATGCCCAGCCGTAAACTGATGTTGAATAGCCACTCATTTACTGAGCAGTTACTTACCTTCCTGAAGCAGGCAAAAAGGTCCCTTGGGAGGCAGTTCTTTAAGGCAACTGCAATGGTGCCCTGGGAGGAAGACGTCATGCTCTTGACAAATGAGATTGTGAAGACACCTTTCCCGAGGCCACCCATAGCCTGTCTCACAGGAGCACCAGATTTCATTTCCAGCACGTCTGCAGACTATCATTAACCAGAACAGCAAGGAGAGAGAAGGTGGAGAAGGTGGTCACCATATTTGTATTTATAGCCTACAGGTATTCATTCTTGAAGAAAATCCTAATCTGACTTTATATTACCTTTCTGAGAAGTTCAATAGCACTGCATAAAATTGATGTTTGCATGTATGCATCACCACGCTATTAGCCATGACAATCTGAAAGATGACTGCTGTGACAGTTGAGTGATGAATGGCTAAGTCATCTTTTAGATAGTCATGCCTAATAGCTAATAGCCACCAGATGTCTATGATGATAAGTATGAGGTAGCTAGCCTCCAAGATGGCCTTTGCCCATCCCTACCACTAGGTATTCAAACCCTTTTATACTACCTTCTTATATTGTACTAGGATTGGTCTATGTAATCAATAGAATATGGCAGAGGTGATGGTATGGCACTTCTGAGATTAGGTTATTAAAAACACTATAGTTTTCCTCTTGGTTGCTCTCTCTCTTTCTCTCTCTCCCCTCACTCTGGGGGAAGTTGACTGCCATGGCATGAAGACACATCATGGAGAGGTCCACACAGCAAGGAACTGAGGTCTGCAGCCAATAGCTAGTGAGGAACTGCAGCCTGCCAACAACCACATGAGTGAGCTTAGAAATAGATTTTCCAGGCCAGGCACAGTGGCTCACTCTTATAATCCCAGCACTTGGGAGGCCAAGGCAGTTGGATCACTTGAGCCCAGGAGTTTGAGACCAGGCTGGGCAACATAGCAAAACCCTATCCTACAAACAATACAAAAACATTAGCTGGGCATGGTGGTGTGTCCCAGCTACTCAGGAGGCTGAGGTGGGAGGATTGCTTGAGCCTGGGAGGAAGAGGTTGCAGTGAGTTGAGATTGCAACCACTGCACTCCAACCTGGGCAACAAAGAGAGACCCTGTCTCAAAAAAAAAAAAAAGAAAAGAAAAGAAAAAGAAAGAAAGAAAGAGAAAAGAAAGAAAGGAAGAAAGAAAGAAAAGAAAGAAAGGAAGAAAGAAAAAACAGATTTTTTTTTTTCATATGCCAGTTGTGCTTTCACATGATGACGGCACTGGTTGATAGATTATTTACAAACTTATGAGAGACCCTGAGCCAGAACCACCCAGCTAAGCTGCTCTAAGATTTCTGACCCTCAAAAACTGAGTCTAACTTCTAATAAGAGAACTAAACTTTTTTTCCATTACCATAAAAACCCTACTTAGGACACAAAGACAAAAAGAAAAAAGTGTCCTTTTACATCACGCACTTGCAGAGAAAAACAAGAGGTCTTGTCTTGATGGAAGCCCCAGTGAGAAAGAATAAGCATTCTCAAATTTAAGTGAGACCCTCTGGCCTGGGGCTGGTTCATCTCTGGGCCTATGTACCACATAAAAAGAAGGGTCAACCTTGGCATGGCAATGAGTGACTTTCATGGCTTTAGTGCATTTTCATCTCCCAGAGTGAGCAAAAAGGACCAGTGTTTCCTTTCTACATGTTAAATGCTGCAGGATGTATGTTAGAGCATACCCCTATTTGTAGACTATTGTAGATATAGTTTATAAGGCAAATAAGTTTATACGTGTATGGAAGTTTATGTTTATATCACTGTTAGTACCAACACTCATCAATACTTCCACCTGCTACATCTTAATTCTTAGCAAATATAAATACAATGATTTAAAAAACTCTCAGATAATAAATGTTTGTTATTTTATGATGCTAGGTTTTAGACTCTGTTGTGCACCAACAGATAACAAATGTAGAGTGCAAGTAAATTTATGCCTTTTACATATCAAGTCAGCTGTGAACAGCCTACATGAACTCTGCTCTCATTGGAGACAGTAAGAAATGTTCTGAAATCAGAGTGCTTTGAATCAATTTCCAAAGCTGGACCAAAGTCACATCTTTGGGAGCTGTTTGTTCTGCAGATGGGTCCCCAGGCAAAGTCCCACAGAGTGACTGTCCAAAGGGAAGTTATCAAATAGTTGGTTCTGAAATAGGAGGGACAACACGTTCGAGTTAATTCCTTGGACACTGATGCAGCCCGTGTCCCAGCAGTGGGTGGCAGTGGGGCAGGGGAATTAGAAGAAACTGGAGCTACTAACAAAGAAGCTGAGTACCCGCTAGAGGTAATTTGAGGATAGCCAACAGGATCCCACTTGTTGAAATCTCTCTTACTGACATGAAATTCCAGTGCTAAAGCAATTTTGTTGTTGTCTTCTGTTTTGTAAGGGAGCATTATGGGAGGAGTAGTTGAAGAACTTTTGAGTCCCACATAAAACGCAAACATGCCTTAGGAGAATGGAAAAAGTTACCACCTCCAGACCACCTGACATATCCCAGGTATTGTTTGGTACTTTATTCACATTGTCCGGTTTTAAATATCCTCAGTTTTATTTGCCATTACTTAAAAAGGATCATAAGGTAGGCTGTTGGAAGAATGAGGCGAGGGAAGGATGGAAAAAGGAAGATGGTGAAAGTTTGGATGCTTAGACATTAGTGCCATGGTCAGTAGGCCTAACCTTCATTGCCCACCCATCCCATTCACTTCCTCTTTTAGGCCAACTGCTCTTAGCTGTTCCCTGCTGGTCCTGAGGTCCATGAGCCTGAGGCTTTCTCTGCCACATTGAAGTATCCACTTTCGTCAAACCTGTTTCATAGTTCACTATCAGAAAAGATTCACCCCCTCTATGTGTGAATGACCAGTCTTTCTGGAAGGATAAATTAAACTTTCCCAGGTCAATTGCATTTAATTGAGAAGCTTGTTAACCCAAGTTTTTAAGATGGTGAAGCCTCTTGAAGTCATCCCATCTCTAGTAGAAAAAAATCAGAGAGAGTTTGTTAGTATGTTTATATCGAATATATGTAAGATAAACTCACAACTAAAGCTCAAGTGTCTATAATCACAAGTTGTTCAACAAAAAACAATTTTTGATACTTGGTCTGTTTTGTTTACTGGATTCACTTACTAGCACCTACAGAGACACCAAAAGTTTTCTGTTAAAAAATTTGGGAAGGAAAATTGACTAAAATCTATCCAACAATTTATTCTAAAGGCAAAAGATCTGTGCTGGGTGGGAACATAGAAGGGTGTTTCCTATGTATTTTCCAAAGTACCCTAGTTTGGTGAGATGTTCTATGGATAAAGAGTGTGAAACACAGCAGAAATTCACTGCTCCTGAAGGACTCATAATGCACATTGGCATCCAACTGAAAAACCACTAACTCAAGGAAATTAGTGCTAATGGTAGAAATCAGTGGGAAATGGCATCCAAAAGGAGTGATAAGGGAGCTATGACTTCGAGTAGCATATATTAAGAATCAAAAATTAAAATGCATGTACCGACATTGGGATGGACTATTTGAAATATGTGAATTCAAGAAGAATTTCAAAAACAAGAATATTTTTCTTGCCCTCATCTTAGAATAATAAAACCCAACACCTATTAGTGCTTTCCAGTTTAAAAAGCGATTCCCTTTTATCAGATAACTGGAAGCCTTATCTCACAACTTCTACTGTATACCAAGTCTTGGGTGATGGTCTCTGGAGACACAGGGAAGCTAGCATGACCTCGGAAAAGAGTTTGCAACCAGAAAGTCCAATCTATGGCCTAAGAGGTTCTACTTAATGCCTTGCTTCTGATGCAGGCATGTACCTGTTTCCTATTTCCTGACCTATAATGCCAAAGAGAAGGGTATCTGGTACTTACTAATATCTTGAACCAGTCCTTGCTATGTCCATTGATATACCAAGGGAGGAAGACACAGGGAAGAGGACCCAGTAGTTTATCTGCCCAAGGGAAGAGGACCCAATAGTTTATCATGAAGGACCTGGCCATATCTTGGGACCACTTTATGACAAGCATCATACAAACCACCAAGCAAACCTTTGGTCACCATTTAAAATAAGAAACTTCTGGCTGCAGAGTTTACTGATAGAGACTTCATTCAGGAAGGCTGTGAAGTCACCGAATCACACATCAGTCTCGGTGAGTCATTTCACTTGCCTACTAAGTAAAAGATTGCTCTGATAGTCAGGAGCTCAGACAGTCTTTCTCAAGACATCCAATCATTTATCCTGAAGCAATGGGTCTCTTACTCACCTGTTGTCACATTTATGCTCAAAATGTCGGTAATTTGGTCAGTGTTATTCCCATGAATTGGAAAACTGAGGCTGTTCAAGTAGGCTTTGATAGGATCCAGGAAAGATGCATTTTCAAAACTGATCTCAATATTAACAGTGTATTCTTCAGCTGTAGGACTTTTTGTGGCAACTGCAATGAAAGCACATGGAGGCTGAGAGAACTTACCATGGTCAGATGGAGCAAGATCATGATGGCTATTTCAGCAGTTAAAGGTAATGACAGGTACATGTGAATGGTTGGTCTATCAAGCCTTAGGAATTTCTAATGAAATCTTTCAGAGAAAAAGAAGGTTTATTTACTCACCACCTTGGTGTCCAAGGCTAAGCACTGCTGTGTGAAGTATGGACTGTAATAGGCAAGAGCGGAAGCAGAGAGAATAGCAGGGAGGGTCTGGGAACCGTTTGGGCAAAATATGTCATGGTCAGGACCCAAAGGAGTGAGTCAGTGTTTCATCTGCAGTATGCATCAGTCGATAGATGCATACTCTAAGGGCTGAACCATGCATGGCTTGAAGGCATCTGGGAAAAGTCACCCAGTTAATTCTCTTTGCCCTTAGCCTATGGAAAGAGCATATATTCTTTGCTCTTCCTCTGCATCTCCAGTGTTCAGAACATGATAGGTGCTCAACAAAAGTTTGGCAAATTGGAAAGTAAAATAAAAGATTTTCAGCTCTTCATTGTTTTTCCAAATTGTCTCCAGGTGGTTAACTGGCTGGCATTCAAGATGGATCTCTTCCCCAACACAGAGCTACAACAGGCAGGCTAATATATATGTATATGTGTGTGTATGTGTATACATATATATATATAATATAGAGAGAGAGTATATATAGTATATGAGTCTATATATAGAATTATATATATAGACTACTATATATACTATATAGTATATATAGTACAGCATATATATAGTATAGTAATATAGTATATATAGTCTATATACAGTAGTCTATATAGAGTAGTCTATATACAGTCTATGTATAGAGACTATATAGTCTTTATATAGTATATATACTACATAAAGTATAAAGACTATAGTCTTTATATAGTATATATACTATATAAAATCTCTATATAGCATGCTATATATAGTATGCTATATATAGTCTATGTTTATATATAGAGAGACTATATATAGTCTACTCTATGTGTATATAGAGACTATATATGTGTGTGTGTGTGGGTATATATATATATATATACAGTCTAGCCTGCCTGATGTAGGTATGTGTTGAGGAACAGATCCACCTTGACTATAGTGGTCTATATTGACTACTATATATACATATGTAGACTATATATAGACTGTATAGTCTAGTCTATATATATATAGTCTATACAAACATTATATATTATATATAAACCCTATATATAATATATATGCATGTGACACACATACATATGCATACACACCATATGTGTGTATGTATGTATGTGTGTGTATATATATATATATAGTTTTCTATAGCACATCATGTCTGGGCCACTAGTTTTAAGCTTCCCAAGAGCAGGAACTGTTTCTTTCACGTCTCTTAGCCTTACTTACTCCATCTGGCAAAGAGCTCACCACATTATAAATATGCGACCAATCAATTCTTGTTAAACCTGAAACTCTCTGAGTCAAGTCACAAATTCACCTCTCTGTCACTGACCGGATCTTTGACCTAATCTTGGCTAGAATATATAACTGAAGCCATGGGCACAGTTAATACTTAATGAAGAACCTTCAAGGAATAAGAACGTTTTACACAGATAGATTGAGAATATTTTTCTTTTTTGGGGATAGGGCCTCTCTCTGTCGCCCAGGCTGGAGTGTAGTGGCACGATCTTGGCTCACTGTGACCTCCACCTCCTGGGCCCAAGTGATCCTCTGGCTTCAGCCTCCCGAGTAGCTGGGACTACAAGCTCATGCCATCACACCCAGCTAATTTCTGTACTTTTTGTACAGATGGGGTTTTGCCATGTTTCCCAGGCTTGTTTTGAACTCTTGGGCTCAAGGTATCTGCCTGCCTCGGCCTCCCAAAGTGCTGAGATTATAGTCATGAGCTGCTGTGCCCAGTCATTGAAAATATTTTATCTTGTCAGTTACATAAAGAAAAAAGTAGGGCGGGCGCCGTGGCTCATGCCTGTAATCCCAGCACTTTGGGAGGCCGAGGCTGGTGGATCACCTGAGGTCAGGAGTTCAAGACCAGCCTCACCAACTTGGCGAAACCCTGTCTCTACTAAAAGTACAAAAATTAGCCGGGCATGGTGGCATGTGCCTGTAATCCCAGCTACTCAGGAGGCTGAGGCGGAAGAATCGCTTGAACCCAGGAGGCGGAGGTTGCAGTGAGCTAATATCGCGCCACTGCACTCTAGCCTGGGTGACAGAGTGAGACTCTGTCTCAAAAAAAAAAAAAAAAGAAAGAAAAAAATAAGGAAAAAATTAGTGAATACTTATAAAATGATTACTTTAAAATTTACATTCTATCTGAAAAGATGAAGTTTATTATACCATAAAGTTAAAATTCTATGTTAAAAGGGCAAAAATTTTCCCATAATATTCCAAGATTTAAATATTCCAAGGGTTCTTGGTGTGAAATACTAAAATAGAGTAAGTTTATCCTGGGAAACTCTAATTGTTGAATGTTTATTTCAGAAAGCTGTAACATTTGTTCATTTAGCTTGGAAAACTGTTTGTCTTAGGTCTTTGGATTTACCCATGAAACTTGTTGAGAATTATTTCATCCTGGTATCATTCAGCTTCTGCAATTAGCTCAGTCTACAAAAAAGGTCTGTCGCAGATTTTCCTAAAATTAAGAATGAATATTAACATATACTTCTTCTTTATAAAAACGTACTTGACAAATAGAATAAAGTGACTTTTATAAGAATGCAGAAACTCAGCCTGTGATGATAGTATGGCATTGCCTAAAATTTCCTGTTGACTTTCTGATTCTCAAACGGTTCTGTGATGAAAACAAGCTTCCTGGAAGAATGATTAATCTCATTTTATGTGATTCTAACTATGGACACATTATGTTGTCCACTGGGAATATTTATGAGGAGAAAGGCTGCATAATATTTACAAGTTCTGCCTTAGTGCACATTCTTTTTCCTGAAAAGTAATGCAGCAATGTTTATATCCTCCAGAGGGTTCACTACCTCCAGGATCCTCTTTGCCATGCCAGTCTACTATCCTCCCATAAATATAAACAGGATTTCCTGGATGGTAGCTGCCTTTTGGTTGGGTGAGGTCAGTAACAAATTCATATCATATCCACTTCATTACTGGCTTTGTTGCATCCCAGGATCTGATCTCGCAAAATATCAATGCCTGCCTGAGGGTCATGTCTGGCCCTGTGCTCTTTTCAGTCACAACTGAAGAACAAGTGTGTGCCTAGAAAGCACATGGTGATTCACGGATGTTATTACTCTCCATTGAAACCAAGGCAGTTCTGCTCGGATTTTACAAGGAGCCGAGCCAAACCATCAAGAACTAAGAGCAGAGGCTCTTGTGACCTTAGCAAGTTTCAGTCTGTAGCATTCCCGCAGCTGTTAATGTGAGCACCCAGCCTCTAAGGACCTCTTTCCTCTACCATTTATGTTCTCCAACAGCTTCTAAAAGGAGTTTCAGAATCACCCTCAGCCTGAGCGTCACCTCTGTAGAAACTGATATGGATAGGGAACCTCGAATAGAGAAGGAAATGCCTTCTCCTTGAAAATACTCAATTATTTGAAACAGGCTCAAAAACACCACTGTAATTTAGCAGGCTGTTGGCTTACTCTTGGAAATCATCTATTCCAGTGATCCCCAAACTTAACTGAGGATTATATACACCTAGGGAATACACAAATACACACACACGCACAGAGAGAGAGAGAGAGAGAGAGAGAGATTTTGGAGCTCAGCCCATGTGAACCAAAGTAAATGGGACCACTTTGTAAACTTTAAAATACTATTAAAAATATGAGTTATTATTGTTAAATGTGTCTTTAGAACTTGATGTACAATTCCTAAAGTAAATTCTAAAATAAAATCAAGTTCAAAGGCAAAATGATTAATAATAAATCAAAGAATTATGTAAGCCTTTGTTTAATTTTATTCAACATAATAAATGTCTTAAAAATTCACATTCAGGGCCAGGCATGGTGGCTCATGCTTGTAATCCCAGCACTTTGGGAGGCTGAGGTGGGCGGATCACAAGGTCAGGAGTTCGAGACCTGCCTGGCCAACACAGTGAAACCCTATCTCTACTAAAAATACAAAAATTAGCTGGGCGTGATGGCAGGCACCTGTAATCCCAGCTACTTGGGAGGCTGAGGCAGGAGAATCACGTGAACCTGGGAGGTGGAGGTTGCAGTGAGCCGAGATCACACCACTGCACTCCAGCCTGGGAGACAGAGCTAGACTCCGTCTCAGAAAAAAAAAAAGAAAAAGTTCACATTCAGGAAAAATGCATTGTGACCCATTGTCATTGACACTCATGTATTTTGATATTAAGCCTTGCTCCGCTCATTTGTTTGTTCCTTGATTTAATGATTTACCTGTAATTTTACTATTTATTGAATGCCTGTTTTCTAGGCACTGCACTAGGAGCTGGAGACACAGGGTGAATAAAAGGAGCAAAGCCCTGTCTTTGAGGATCTTTCATCATTATACTGGAGTCAAAAGATAAGTTTAGATTTAAAGTTAGGGATTTTTTTTTTTTTTTTTTTTTTTTTTTGTAGAATGGTTACGAAAGACCTTTCTCAAGCAGTGAACTTTGAGCAGAGACTCAAATGAAGTAAGGGGTGAACCAGGAAGCTATCTGGATAATGTCACTCTAGGAAGAGTAAACAGGTGTTAAAGCCCTGAGATAGCAACCGTCTTGGCTTGCTTGAGTAATAGCAAGAAGATGCCCTCAATCCCCCAGTATGCACTTGAAATTGGGTCATTTCTTCTCATCTGAAGCCTGGAACAGTATCATGGTCCTATAGGCAAACAAACATAGAGGCTGTGGCTAAGCCTTCTTCCCCTGTAATGCACCGAGGTGACAGGATCAGCACCTAAGGAGCAGCTTAGATGCTCAGGGATCAGCATGACCCACATGGTGGTGGGGTCAGAGGCTCTCTCACCTCACTCCCTCAGAAGGCCCAGAGTTTAGGCTTAGAAATGCCAAACCCACCTGTCCCGCTCAACCTGAGGACTTCAGAGCCTGTAAAGTAACATTCCTTGTCCTTCTCCAGACTACCAGGGACCAGGAGGCACGAGGACAGTTCCTCAACTTCTGTGTGTGTGTTTTGGATGCACTCCTATCCTCTTCTGCTCCTCAGGATATCTGAATCCTGATAGTTTAATGTGTTTTCTTTGCCCCTGGCATTGTTTGTCTGGATTTTTCTGGCTCACTGATGCCCTGTGTGGAAGGTAGCCAATTCCAGGTGTCATCAGTGTCACAGACAGAGGCCTATCAGCAGGCCCAGGAGGCACAAGACAACCAGGATTTCCCCTCTCCTTTCCCATAAATCACTGCCAGCCACACAGCACTTATCTTACAGGGACATTTCTGGAAAGTTGGCCACAAACTACAACCAAGATATTTGGGTCTTAATCACAGCTATTTAAGCAAACAATTCTACTTTTGCCTGGAAACACTAATGGGAACTATGGTTTGTCAGAGCCAGAGCTTAAGTAGATGGGTAAATTAACTTCTTGCCTGCTAACTTCACCCAGGAGAAAAGAGATTGGTTGGTGTGGCTTCCTCTTGACTAAAGGGGCCAATGCAATTTTACCATTGATGGTTTGGCTCTCCTGTTTCTCCCTGTTGGTCTTAGCAAGTAAATATCAAAAGATATCTACTATTTGGCTTGTTTCTTGACATATTCTAGAAGGTGGCAATTTGGCAGCATTGTCTGTCTACTATTGTGTGATTGCTCTGCAGATGCAGTGAAGGGATCTTATTCTCTGTTCAGGTTTCAGAAAGAGTTGTTCACAAAGAAGAAAATCATCAGAACCCAAGGCTATGGGCTACCTGGCAGGTGTAGATGGAGGAGAAAATGGGCAGCACTGTGTCATCAAACACCAGACTGTGAAGTCTAAGGAAGAGAATTCATTCCACTAGCTAGCCATATACCCAAATCATCAAAGTTAGCCCCATCTTACCTAGTAAGATGAAGGCAGATAAACCAGTCTTCCTTTCTCTACAAAGCTGTTCCAAGAACCATGAAATGAGACTTCATGAGCCAACCAGGAACACATGTTGAAAACTATAACTCATAGCTACGAGCATGGACTTTGGAGCCAGAGAGAATGGGAGAGGAATGCCTTCTGACCTGGGCAGATCATTTAACTCTGTGAGCCACACTTTGCTTATCTGTAAATGAAAGGTAGTATTTTCTCTGCAGGATTATTGTTAAAGAGCCTGAATCCTACATGAAACCCCCTAACAAAGTGTCTGGCATATAGTTGCCAGTAAAATAGTAATTCTGATTATCATAAATATAATGATTATATATTATGCAGATGTGTGCTGATAGGTCAAGAAATGCTAACATTAAGGGCCCGGCGCGGAGGCTCACGCCTGTAATACCAGCACTTTAGGAGGCCAAGGCGGGCAGATCACGAGGTCAGGAGATGGAGACCATCCTGGCCAACACAGTGAAACCCTGTTTCTACTAAAAATACAAAAAATTAGCTGGGTGTGGTGGCATGCACCTGTAATCCCAGCTACTTGGGAGACTGAGGCAGGAGAATCGCTTGAACCTGGGAGGCGGAGGTTGCAGTGAGCTGATAGCACCACTGAACTCCAGCCTGGGTGACAGAGCGAGACTCTGTCTCAAAAAAAAGAAACGCTAACATTATTCCTATCAGGCTTCACCTTTGGTATAGTTAAACAAACAAACAAAAAAGAAAAACATTAATCAGAAAAATTTTAAAAAAGCAAAACACTCCCAATATTAAATGTCAAGCTTAAAACCAACTCCACACACCAGCCTGAAAGCACCAGGTCTTTTATCTCACTCCACCACCACCACTGCCGGCTCAGAGCACTCAGTGCTACATGTCATCATCAGAAAGGCTGCAACCATGAAAACCCAAAAGTCTGTTCCTCAACCTGGGAAGTGCACGGCATTTCCTGGACCCAGATCTAAAAGGGCCAGCACACCCAGGTTGCTAGGCCTGCAGAAACGGCAGGATTTCCGTGCTAGCAGCCAGAGACCCAATCTGGGAGGAACCTTACTCTGACTAAATAGATGTGAAAATGTGAGCGCATCCAGTGCAGGGTTTGGACATCCTGAATGCCCCTCTCTTGCTGTTTTGCCTCCCATCAGTTATTCCTTTAAAGCCAGAGAATAATCACCTGGGGCTCTTCAGCACCAGGCTCCAAGACACGCCCCCTCTGTCAGAAACCTGGAGTGGAGAACCTGGCCAGTTGATATTTGTGTTACTTCTAACCAATAAGAAACATCCACTTTCATTCCCCCATGAAGAGTCCCCATAAGACTAAATTTGGAGTTTGTCTGCAAACCTCCAAAACAGGCTTCTCCTTCCAACTCTGGTCTCTACCTGTGACCTCTCCAAAGCACCATCTCCTAGGTTTGTGCACTCCTGAAGAGTCACAGGGATTATTGCTGTCCTTCATCCTCAAGTCACATCTGTCCAAGACCTTTTGCTGTGTTTTTCATAATGTCTTTGGCGAGCATTTCCTCTGCTTCTTTCCTATCTTACTCCATGGCAGAGTCGCATGTCTAGACTTCCGAGCCTCCTGGCTAGTCTCCCAGGCACTAATTTCTTCGTGTAATTTATTTAGCCATAACCATGGGGATACTTTTCACTTAAGTGAGTTCATCAGTCATCTCTCTGTGGCAGCTGCTCAGCTGATCCAGAATCCACTTCCTGATGGAATCGTGACATGACTCGGGATCTTTTCCCCATTCTTATTTCTCTCTGCTCCCTTACAGCCACTCATTGTCCTAACAGGCAGCTCCATGCTTTTTCTCGCCTCTAGGTTTCATGCAGGCTTCTTTTTCCTGAGAGAATTTTGAAAGAGTTTTCCTAAAATGCTAACTCCTATATCACAGCATCTGTGCCCCTGCCTTCAAGTGGTACAGAATACCTTCTCTGGACTGGAGGTAGATCACGCCCTTTCAAATGCAACACTATTTTATAAATAAATTGATTTTCTTTGTTTAAATTTCTTTAAAAAACTATTAAAAGAAAAAATAAACACCAGATAATCCAACTAACATTTTTAAAGTAATATTAACATAACCTTATTTAATCTTCCTAACAACCCTATAAGGTAATAACTCTGAGATATATGTGTGTGTGCGTGTGTAAATGTGACATACATATGTGATACATATATATGTAATACATATATATATATGTAATATAATACAGTCAGCCCTCTGTATCTGTGGGTTCTGCATCCATGGATTCAACCAATCTCAGATGGAAAATATTTTTTAAAATTGTGTCTATACCGAACTTGTACAGCCTTGTTTTCTTGTCACTATGACTTAAAAAGTACAGTACAACAACTATTTACATAGCATTTACATTGTACTAGGTATTATAAATAATCTAGAGATAATTTAAAACATATTCAAGGATGTACATAGGTTATATGCAAATTTACACAATTTAATATCAGGGACTTCAGCACATGCACATTTTGGTATCTGAGGGGTTCCCGGTACCAATCCCCCATGGATACCAAGGGAAGGACAACAGTATACACACACACACACACACACATACATGTATACACATATACACATACATATGCATGCATATATATATATACACACACACACACACATATATAAATTCAAGGGGCCAGTTAGGTTATGTAACTGATCAGTCACATGGGTAGAAATTCATGGTGTGCTGAGAATAAATGTAAGTATTGATCCTATCTTTAAAGATGATTCTATTCCAAATGCTAAAGATTTTGTCCAGTGACTCAAAAAAAAAAATTCCTGACCTAATCGTTTTTCTCTTAGAACCTTTGTATCCTTCTGGCATCCAGGCTTCAGAAAGGGAGAGGTATGTGTATGTAAAAGGGAATAGCACTCTGAAAATCAGAGCCCAGTTCTAACACCTCACTTAACTAACACACCCACCAAGCAGAACACAGACATCTCCATGTGGCATCCTGCTGAAGGTAACATTTTCTGTTGCTTCCTTTCATCATTTTCCTGGAGAGTCGTGTTCTTTTTTTTTTTTTTTTTTTTTTTGAGATAGAGTCTTGCTCTGTCGCCCGGGCTGGAGTGCAGTGATGCGATCTCAGCTCACTGCAACCTCCGCCTCCCAGGTTCAAGCGATTTTCCTGCCTCAGCCTCCTGAGTAGCTGGGACTACTACTATTTTTAGTAGAGACGGAGTTTCACCATTTTGGTCAGACTGGTCTCGAACACCCGACTTTGTGATCTGCCCACCTTGGCCTCCCAAAGTGCTGGGATTACAGGCATAAGCCACCACGCTGAGTCATATTCTTAACTGCAACTTACATTCTGGATATCTGGGGCCTAGTGCCTAGGTTTTTCTATGGCCATTTCTTACTTCAGCGATTTTGTAAAAGTACAAAGGCCAATCCATCTTCTGCAGATGATGGGTTGATTCATTAACACTTCCCAAATGACTTTAGAGGCCCAAGAACACAGAGGACCATGTATAATAAATGGAAAACATCTTTTCATGTTGATTTAACATTGTCATGATTGTTTTTAATGAAAGCACACCTGGAAAAACTATGGAATGTCAAATCCTTAGATGTAGAAATGGTTTCCTCCCCAAGGGCTACCCCCTCACGTTGTCACCATGGGCCATAAACAGCCTGGCTCAGAAGTGCAGGAAGACATTCCTTTTACAGCTGTAGTCACCCACTGCTCCTGAGGAAGCCAGCAGCTTGAGCCTTAGAAGAATTTGACAGAAGCCTGGAGCTGGAACTCACTGGCCAGTAGTTTGATTTTAAAAAGCCAAAGTCTTTCAAAATACCAAATGAGCACATCTCTGTCTTTGTTCCTGTCATAGAGTGCAGAAAAGTTTAAAGGGTTGTCGGGATGGGGTAGAGGTAATGATACCTGTTTTAGAGTACAGAACATATAGACCGTGTCATAGCCACTTCGGGGATGGAGGGAGAAAGGGAGCATGGGATCCCACAGGGCTAAGAAAACGAAGGCTGAAACGGAAAAGAAAAGAAAGGGAAGAGAAAGGGAGAGAGGGAAAACCAACAGTGGTATGATCCTCCAATTAGTATTTTAAGAGCTTAATAGAATGTGGTCATATTCTCATTTCAAGCGCTGGACAACAGTTGAGTCTGGCCACTGCACCGTGAAAGGCTCGAACAGATGCCTCCACTCTGATCTTAGGGTAAGCCTGCCCTCTTTGGCAGCCTACTGTCTCTTTTAGACTCACTAGATCAAGTCACACATGGCTGAAAAAATGATTCCATGCTAATGTGATAGGGTAAAAAATTTTTCCTTCTAGATAGTTGGTACAGCCACTCAGCCAGCAGATGTTCTCCGATAGGAATTCAGAAAGGTGCTGTAATGTGAACGTGCAAGTGCTTCATCTGTTCGCTCACTGGTTGAGAAAGAAACTGAGCTTGATGCCAGGCTACAGAGATGAGGAGAACACAAGTGAGCTCTCCTCTACTGGGGGTGGCAAAGAGGAGGTAAAATAATTACAGTGCTTTGGGACAAATGTTGTGAATGGAAATGTATCAAGGGGAACGGGAACCCAGGAAAAGAAGTCTCATGATCTGGGGAATGGATGGAAGGCTTAACAGGGCAGGAGTTCATAGGACTTGGGGCTTCAGTGGGGGTCTCCCAGATAAACAAAGGGGGATGATGGGCATGGCGTTGATGACATGGAAGGGAACAGAAGGATATCAGGTGGGAAAGGCATGGAAGGCCTGGTGAGTCATGAGCAGAGGATTGGCTTTTAGTTCCAAGGCCAAGGGAGCCCAAGAAGAGTTCTACTGAGGGAAATGACAGCATCCGATTTGTGCTTTTGAAGGGCTGCTATGCTGAGAGTGGGAGCACCAGGTCCTGGGAATACCCAGCCTGCAGCCCTGAACTGACACCTGTGCAGGGTCCACTCAGGATGGGAGTTGAAGGTCTGTGTTTCAGAATTTGCAGCTCTGAAAATTCAGAGCTAACCCTCCAAAGGGCTGAGTCTTGTATTTTCCAGATCACTGCTTTAGAGTTGAGTGGGAAAAATGGAGTGGGAAACAGAGGAGGAGGACTTAAGCCTTGTGGTTAGATTTCTTCACAAGATAAAGTCCTAAGTGAAAGAAGTTTTTTTTTTTCTTTTTTTTTTTTTTAAAGGCAAAAAGAAAGGCTTCTGGATGGTAGGCAGAGAAGTAGGCCATTTGGTGGTGCAGGAGGGCAGCTGAGGAGAGAGCCACATAAAAATCCTAGGAATGTGAGGAGCAGTGATGGCAATGTGGAGGGAAAGGGGGTTCTTACGTGTTGTTATGATCCAGTTACTGTCATTTGGTAGAGAATGGAGTTCCCTAGTAATTATTTTTGGAAATCACACTGCACTATATGACCCTGATGTGATTGGAGACTGAATTATGTAGACTACAATGTTTTAAAAAGTTGCAACACATATCATTTGAGTCAACTTATAAAAGGGATTGCCAAGCAAGAGTTTACATACCGGCTCGTTTTTGCCTCAGTGCCTCCTCACCAGCTGGTTCATGTTCATGAAGACTCTGAAAAGAACATTTGAGAAAGTTGTCATTTAATGTTAGAGAAGTCTTTTCACTGTGGCTCCCCGCTTAGATACCCCTAAATGTTGGAGCTGCGCTTAAGGCTGCAGACTTTGGGTTAGCACCATGTGTCCCGTGGATGCTGGGCACATAGCAATGAAATGGTTTGGAAGACAAAATGGAGTTGTTACTGTAGTGTGACCTAGGAATTCATTTTTTTTTAGACCAGTCTCTAGACCAGGAACAGAAGAAATCATCATATCTGACTTTCTCAGAGTCCCTTCAGTTTGAATCCTGTCAAGAAATATAAATTATTATAGTGTTCTAAACTTGTACTCTCTGCCTGACTTGAACTGAGTCATCCCAGTGACCTTCGAGACAAGTCTCACGACCTCCTTCTCAACACTCAGCCTGTCCCAACCGCAATCTTCCTGCTGTATTATGGCTCTTTAACCATTGTGCGGGCTTAGAAATTATTTTTTCTGCATCTGATCCTTTTTCTCCTGGATGGTTCTATTGCTGGTTTCTGTAGTAGGAGCTAAGAGAGCCTGCTCTAGAGCCAGACTGCCTGGGTACAAGACTGTGCCACTTACTCTGTGGCTTTGTGACCTTGGGGAAGTTATTTATCCTTGCTGAGCTTTAGGGTTTTTTTTCCTGTACAATGGGAATAATAACAGTATCAACTTCATAGGTTTGTTATGAGAACTAAGCAAACTACAGTATGGCAAATAGTAAGTTCTTGATACATTTTAGCTATTATTATATAGTGTGGTGACTGAAAGTAAGGACTCTGCAGACACTGAGTTCAAATCCTAGCTCCATCATAAAATGTCTATATGACCTTGGGCAAATCACTTAATCTTTCTGTGCCTCAGTTCTTACCTATAGAATGGGGATGAATATAGCTTATCTCAGAATGTTGATGTGAGGACCAAATGATTAATAAATGTAAGGCACTGAAAGTAATTTTGTTTACATGGTAAATGCTATTCAGGAAGGGGGCATCAAGATGTTCTGGGGACATCATGCTGCACCTGCCACCTGGTACATTTCTGTGAAGTTCATCTCCTTCATCCTGTAGCTTTTTTGTTAAAGAATAGCATTGATCAGTTTCACTCATGGGATCACCACCAGCTCTGCAGCTGGTAACAGAGCCTACCCCATACCTTGACCTGACGTGGATTTCCTAGCTGATCCCCGCCTGCCTACAGGTTTTCCTGTGATGTATTTTCCACCCCAAACTCCCTTCTCACTCAATAGAAAAGCCCCACCTCTCTGAAGTCTCCCAGATAACCCCTGCCCACAGAGATCTGTGCTTTACCCTGAACTCCACGCATCCATGACCGCCACCTGGGGCAGAGCTCATGCTGCCGTCAGGGTTGTCTACCACTATTTTCTAGTTATCTCACATCATCAAAATGACAAACATAATACTTCCTAAGATGTGTTTAACACCCTGTGCCAAGACAAGGGTAGACGCTGTTATTATTCACATTTCACTAATAAGAAAGCACAGGCACAGAGAGGTCCAGTAACTTGCCTAGGATCACACAGACTTTAATGGCAGAGCAGGATTCAAACCCAGCCGGCTCCAGAGTCTGCACTTGTCCTTGCAGGCACTGTGTCATCTTCTTAGCAGAGACCTGGGGAACTGGCTTTGTCTCAGGGAGCCAGTCTCTCTTTACCCAGAGCCGTTTCTCTCTCTGTCTGTATAACCTCTTCCTATTCCCTCCTACTTTCCAGTGAACAGTTCCCTTGGCTGGTCTCCCTCCTCTTACTAAGTTACATTTTTAGGAAAAGATCAGATGTCCGCAATTTACCACTCCATGTGAGGTTTACCTGTTTCCCTCGCTGATGCCCTTAGGAGGTACTGGTTGAGGAATGTGTTAAAGTCAGTAGGAAATGGGGAGGGACTGTGTACTTGATAGTTCATAAATGTTCTTGAAGAAATAAATAGGGGAATGATGGATGATGATTGGAATTTCAAAAGCCCAGTTGCTGCTTTATTTGCAGTGAAGTTATTTTAGATGTACTTGAATATGCAGGAACTGAAGGTGCAAAGTCAATGTATAGGACTGGTTCCGGCCCAGCTTCCCTTGGAGAATGCTTTGGCTTTCTGCCCAGGCAAAAGGAAGGTTCTTCGTGCTTTCCTGCCTCCATCCTCTCTGGGGCCTGGTGGGGAGGAGGGAGTGGCCACTGGGAGCTTTCTCTGTCCACACTTCAAGGCAGCAGTTAGGGGACTCAGACAACACATGAGAACTTGACCGCCAGTGGTCACCTTTGGGCAGTTCTCCCAGGTCGAGTTTTCATTCTCTCTGCTTTCCAGTAGGACTAAAGCATTGAGGTCTTGCCTCTTGTCTTGTCAGTTACATGTTAAAATCAAGATATATTTCAATTATCTAATGCAGCATATTTCAACTCTTTGTAAGAATCAGGATCATTGGTCTCCCCTGCCCCCAGTGTGATTCAGTAGGTCTGGGGTGAGGTGCAGAAAACTGCCTTTTCAAGCAGCGCATCCAGTGACATGAGGCCATCTTTTGGAAACACTACTTTCTGAAGATTTCCTGAATCTTTATGGTGATCATCTGGAACTTTCAGGGCACATCTTTGCAAGTGCCGCTTCCATAGCTCTGTCACCTACAGCCTCTTTGTTGTCCAGTGGGAGCAGCCTACTTCCTATTTTAAGCCCTACAATCATTGGAGATAATGGAGGAAAAAGCACATTGATGGCAATGAAGCCTCTGAGGAGTTGGGATGGAGATGGGTAAATGCTCTTGACCATCCCCAGATTCAAGGAGGTACAAAGATCTGGCTACCAAGTCACAGGACCTGATTTGAATAGAGCAAATTGTCACACCAAGAAGTGAATCCCACAGTTTCAGATTTTTAGGAAATGTCATTCTCTCCCTCAAATCCTCTGTTTCTTACATTATGAAAAATAATAAGTGCTGAGGCATGTCAGGTGCTCAGTGCAGTCTCTGGTAGTGGTGAGTGCTGTGTATCCTGCTGGCATGGGGGCTCACTGGGGACCAGCCTTACCGTCCTGAGTCTTCATGTCATCCCAGTTTGGGGAACTGTGGGACTCCAGCACTTGCCTTTCCTCTTACACTTTGGGTGCTGGGTAGAACTCACAAGGGAGCATAGGTTTGCCAGGGCTCCCAGTGCTCGACAGTGTATTTACTTCAGACAAGAAAACAGAGCTTCCAATTGGACCTCCCCCTGCCTGCTCCATCTGTGTAGAGGTCCCCAGGGGACTGTCTGAGCCACAGTGGACAGCGTTGTCCAGAGGGAATTTCCTGAAGGCAGAGCTTCAGCCAGAAAAGACAAGGTCACCAATTCCAGGAAGTGCCCCACCTGTCGGACATGATGACTTCACAAATAGTTGTAGTGGTGGTGGGGCAGGGTGGCCTGGAGTGGGGGTGGGTAGTCAGTCAGGAATGAGAGGTGGCTTTTTATTCATGAAGAAGAAAATTCCCAGGGAACAGGATGGCAAACGACGAGGTAAGCAAAGGCTCCTGCTTTCCCAAATCTTAACCCTACTCACCGGAGCCCTGCCACACATGCCTCTTTTTCTTGACCTGAAACTTCCGATTTAACATCTTTGCTTCTGTGTTCGAAAACTGTCTGAGCAAGAATCCTCTAGCAATGTGTCCTCACATAAGCATATTCAGAGGAGTTTATTTGTATCAAAAGTAATTGCAAAAGCTGCAATTACTTTTGCACCAAACTAATACTAGACTATTAAAAATAGCTACAAATTCATAAGCACTTGGGCTCTGTGCTAGTCACTGTGCTGTGGGTTGCATGTAGAACATTGAAGCCTCACAACAAACAGAAGAAGGAGATATGATTTATTCTCATGTAGAGGAAACAGACTCAGGGAAACGAAGAAAGTTGACAGTTTCCAAAGCTAATGAAAGTCAGAGCTGGGCTTCCACTCAGACCTGACATCAAAGTTGAGCATGTACAGCCTGTAACTCTAAGATGGTCACGAGCAGGATCCAGAGCAGCATGTCTGAAAGCCAACATCCTGGGACCCACCCAGGCATCCTGAGCTAAAATCTGCATTTGAAGAAGGTCTCTGGGCAGATCCATGCTCACATGAAAGCTTGAGAAGCACTGAGCTACATCATCACCCTTTAAAAGCCCTTCACCCCACATGTGTATATTCATGTTCATAGGCACATTATTCACAATGGCCAAGAGGTGGAAGCAACTTATGTCTGTGGATGGATGAATGGACAAACAAAATATAGACATATGTACAATAGGACATTATTCAGCCTTAAAAAGGGGGGAAGTGCTGACAAAGGCTACAACATAGATAGACCTTGAAGACAATATGCTAAGTGAAATAAGCCAGCCACAAAAAGACAAATACTATATGATTCCACCTACATGAGGTATCTAGAATCACCAAATTAATAGACAGAAATTAGAATAGTAGTAACCAGAAGCTGTCAGTAGAGAAGGAAATGAGGAGTTATTGTCAAATGGGTATAGAGTTTGAGTTTTGCAAAATGAAAAAATTATGAAAATTAGATGTACAATAATGTGAATATACTTAATACTACTAAACTGTGTGCCTAAAAATGGTTTCAAGATGTTAAATTTTATGTTAGGCGTATTTTATCACAATTTCAAAAACCAAGCCCATCACCAGATGTTGCATACATGTGGCATTTAAGACGGTAGAAGGTCAGTCATGGGAACTGGGTGGGAGCTTAGGGCAGTATAAACTGATCAGGCAGGCTCAAGTGCACTTTTCCAATGCGAGTCCTCGGCCTTTGGGTTGCATGAAGACATTATACCTTGAAGGGTAGATCTACCAAAGAAAAGTGGGTCCTTTGAGGTGAGTGGTAGGAGCTTCCAAGGAGATGGATTTCACATTCCACCAAGATCCCTAGGAGGTCAGCTTATCCCCTGACCAGCCTTCGCCACCAGGCAGATGAAGGGGCTTTGCCAGGGCCATCACTAGGAGGGCAGATGTGACATAGAGAGAAGGCACTGCTGCAGCCAGGAGCACTAAAAATGCCGGAACAGACGCAAAGCTAACCCCATTGCTGAGATCACCTCAGGCCCTGGCTTTTACCCCACCTGCCTTGGATAGCCAGAGCTCTGCACTGACTATGTGAATTCACAAGAAGCTTAAGTGTTTCCCTTCTCTATTTAAATGGGAAGGCTATTGTGTATGAGTGTACAGGTTGTATCCTGCACACTGGGATTTGGAAGAGGAGACACACCATATATATCCCCCAAGTCATGAGAGAAATAAAGAAAAGACAAAGATAACCTAGGTCAAACAATGAAAGAAGCAAAAATGGAAAGAGGAAGAAAGTACATGAAGTTGTGAAACAAAATCCTGAAGGTAAGATTAAGCATTTTGAAAATGATATCAAATGGGAATAAATTATACAAATTTACTTGCTCAAGTTTAGTTTAAAAGAAAAAAAATCAAACGCACATTGTTTACAAGAGAATCATAAAACAAAGTGGTATATAAAGGCTTGAAAACATAAAGGACAAAAATCAGGCAAACACACAAACAAAAGCAGAAATGACAATTGGAATAGTAGACAAATAATTAAAACATACAAAGTAGGACAAAGAGGGGCATTTTATAATGCTAAAAACTTACCAATGAATCTCTAACAACAATGACTGACAAAAAAATACAACTGAAATATGTAAAACAAAAAAGTGGAAAATACTACTACAATAAGAGAAACAATAACAGCAAACCGTTACATAACATTTATTATGTGCCAGACACTGTTCTAGAGCATCTTATAGATATGAACTAATTTAATTTTCATAACAATAAAAGGAAATCAGTACTACTATTAGCATCATTGTACAGATGAAGAAATTGAGACAGAGAGAATTACATCAGTCTTCAAAGATTCCCAACCAGTAACATGCCCTGTCTCTGGTGCAGGGAGAAGCTAAGTAAGGAATAACCTGAAAATTCCCATAAGGAATAAGGGGGTACTTATCCCTCCCTTTACTTAAGCTAAACTCTCATTGACTTTCCAAAGACAAAACCACCTGAATAATCTGTCAGCAAAGGTCTTCTATGATGTCTATGGTCCTTCAGCTATGTCAGTCTGTGATTGTCACACACACACAGATTAATGTCTTTTGGAATGTGTTCTAGCCTGATGTCCCAGTTAAAACAAATCCTTTGAGAACATACATTCTGCTCAGTCCTTCAAATCTGCTTTGTTGTTATTGTTGTCAGTTTAACAGAGTGGAAGACTTAGGCCTAGTGGTTGTAATTTAGTGAAGGAAGGAACCCTGGGAGGTCTCTCTTGAAGCTACATTGATGTTCCTTTGACACCACCACTTATTTCAGAATACAGCAAGTGGTAGCCCAGCAAATACACTGACCTGGGTTTACATTCACCCCTTCTCCTCATTTGCAACATTTTTTCTTATGTTGCAATTATGGGAAGAATGTTTTTTCTCCCCGTAAAGTTTTATCTCCCTAAACTTTTTGTAAGAACCATTGTCAGTCAGGCAATCAGAAAACTGTGACAAGAAAAATTATAGCAGATATGGATATAACTCACAAAAGGATGAATAGTAGACTCGAAATTCCAGTTCAGTGCAGCTTTGGAAGAATAAATCACAATAAACATGAGGTACAAAGTGGTTCTCCTTGGGGATTTCATGTCTTCAGGTTTGAGTTGGTTGTCCTGAAATGGAAATATGATGGTTTAGATATACAGCAATTTATTTCTTAAACAAGGAAAAAGAACTCACAAGCCCTGTCTTGAAGGTCATCCTACACAAGAACCTTTCCAATAGAGACAGAAAAGGAAGGAGGAGCATGAAGGAATCAACTTAGCATTCTCTGCCCAGACCTTTGCGTGAAGAAATGGTCACAGTAGGGGAATGGGGGTTGACAGGCTGAGAATGGTGCCTGTAAATAGCACAAAGGTAGCAGATGTTTGAGTAAGAAATACTTACACATAATTTATGAACAAAAAGACTCAGAGAACACTATTCGGTTTCGCTACATGCAAAATACTTCGGTATTTTCAATTGTATCATAGAGTATCTTACCCCATTTTTAATTTAATTCTGGTAACATCCCATTAAATGGACATCATGACCCACAGTAATGGACTATGACCCATTAGTATGAAAACTGCTGGACTTGGTTATAAAAATGTAAGTTGTATCTTACAGTATTATTTCATATTATGGTGCATAATATAGAATATTAGTATCATTATATATCCCATCTTATTCATTGAGTTCTTTTTATTTTATTTATTTATTTATTTATTTTTTGAGACAGGGTTTCACTCTATTGCCCAGGCTGGTCTTGAATTCCTGGCCTCAAGCAATCCTCCTGCCTCAGCCTCCCAAAGTGCCAGGATTACAGACGTAAGTCATCACGCCTGGCCTTATGTGTTGATTTTTTAAAATTCCTTTTATAATGCTAATGATGAAAATAGCATTTTGGTGATGAGATGAATCATTTTTGTCATTTTTTCATTTAAAAAGTAGGATGTCACATGGAATAATCTCCACCCTAGAAGGTCTGGGGACCAAGACAATCTACTTTGTGCACACTCCTCTCCTTGTAGCTTTTCTGTGTCTATGTGTTGTTGTGAAAAGAATGCTAGACTAAGAGACACAAGATATGGGTTAGAATCCAGGATTACTAGAAACTAACTGTGTCCTGTGTAAGTAATTTGTCTTCTCTGAGTCCAAGTTTTCCCATCTGTAAAACGGGGATAATTGTACCTCCCCTAATTCTCTCACAGAGTTTTCTGAGACTCGAATGAGATTAAAAGGCATGAAGAACTCCAGAAATGCAGGCTGCAATAATTATTACTCTGATTGTCAATAGAATCCAGAATGCAACCATCCAGAAGGGCAGGCTTTGGCTGCAGTATTGCAGGGAGCTCCAGGTAAGCATGGCCAGGATAACACACTGATGATAGGCAAGATTTACACGTCAGGGAAAATTGTATTTCAATCGCCAGCTGACAACTGCCACCTTTTCCTCTTCCTCAGTGGAAAACTGGAAAACTGATCCAATTTGCAAATTTGGCAATCAAACACATTTTTTAAATTCTGCAACTCAATGGTTTGGGGGAAATGCTTTGCAATTTAGGTTATAGTAGTTGTTTAAGACCAGATGCATCTGCTGTGGGGAAATCATAGCAATGTACTGCTTAATTTTCTATTGGAAGTTTTATCTTCCTTTTTGAAAGACAATGTGTCTTTGTGGGTATTGAACAGGCTAATACAGAATGAGTCAGGTATTTAGGAGGCAAAGTAGTCTTTTCAGGCCCCAACCTCAGTTGGTTCCCTACTGAGGCAGTTAATCAAGGAGATGAGACTTAGTAACTGAATAGTTAATAAGCCTCCCTTCAAATTTGATAACCAAGGAAGGACTAATATACCAGAAGGACTAGAGCTGGCTCCATATCTTTCTACGATTTCCCAGTGTTGGCAGTGCGTCCATTTTTTGGTCAGAGTTAGCAAGAATTACAATGTTTCCAAATAGTCATGTCTGGCCCTTTTGTATAGGCCATTGGCCAATACTGTCCCCATCTTCCCCCACCCCCTGCCTCTGCTGAGATTATTTTTAATAAATTAACTTTCTTATCTATGTTGACTCATTTGTTGACAACAAGATTGCAAGCCAAAAGAAATGGAGATGTAGGAAGGACCCTACCATGGGGAGGTGGGTGTTCTCTGAATACAGAAGATGATATACAGTCATCAGTTACACACAAATGTCAGGGATTCTTCACTCAAAAGAAAGGAGACAGCCATCACTTTGAAAGAAAGGAAATAGTCAACATATTTGACAACCAGTATGGAATGGACCTGACCAATGGGAACAGTGACAGGAGCTGAAATTCACTTCAGCTTTTGGGGTTGCTGCCACACTTGGATAGAGACCTAAACACCAACTTTTCTTTAACCTGCATCATTAATCGTATAAACCTTCCAGCTCACAGGTATCTGTACCTGTGAGGAAGCAAGCAAAAACTGTCTAACTTGGCCAATGCGGGGGAAAAGTCTATATTCATCCAGTTAAAAACATGGAGCAGCATCCCACATTCAAGGCAATTTGTCTTCAGTAGGGCCCTTTTAATACTAAATTCCCTAAAAGTTCATATTTCTTCTAAAATTCCTGGAGTAAAGGGCAGACAAAGACTGACAGAAACAGAGGCAGAGAAAGAAAGAACATTATCAGATGTCATTCCCAATCTCCTTCTCTTTTTAAATTAAAATCCAGGACACTCTCTACTAAAACTCACCAAAGCTGGGAAATATGCCCTAGCCCTCAGTATTAGCCTTGTGGCTCTGAGCAACTTCCTGGTCTCCTCTGACTCTATTTTCCTGTCTGTGAAGTTAGAAGACAGCGAGAGGAAAATAAAGCACAGCCTGACATCATATGCCAGGAATAAGTCATCAAGATTCTCAGCAACACTGCATCTGGAGGATGAATGATCTGGGTTCCCTGAAGCCACCATTAATGGCGTTCTCTTGCAGAGTGATTATGCAACAGGAAGCTTCACTGTGAAACTGGCCTGTTCTTACAACTCTTAGAAACAACCAGTGCTGGCTGGGTGTGGTAACGCATGCCTGCAATCCCAGCATTTTCAGAGGGCAAGGAGAAAGGATCACTTGAAGCCAGGAGTTCAAGACCAGCCTGAGCAACAAAGTAAGACTCTGTATTGTACCAAACAAAAAAACAAACAAAAAAAAAAGTTTTTTTTTTTTGTAAATAGCCAGGTGCACTGGCATGCATCTATAGTCCTAGCTACTCAGGGGGCTGAGGTGGGGAGATGGCTTGAGTCCATGAGCCCTGGAGTTTGAGGCTGCAGTGAGCTATGATTTCACCATTCTAGTCCAACCTCTAGCAGAGCAAGACCCTATCTCTCAAAATAACATAAAATAAAATAAAATAAATAATAGAGAAACAATCAGTGCTTAAGATCAACTCTTCTCTTAGAAATCCTTCATTAGCCCTGAGATCAGAAAACTAGGCCTACAAAGATCTGAGTGTCTCACAGCTCAGAGATGCCTAGGAGCTGAGTTAGTCAGAACTCCAGGAAATCTACCAATGATTCTCAAAATGTTAGTCAATGATATCCTCCGACAGTTGGAGCAACCATGTATGATAGGATTGTGGGTAATAATTGCTGGTGGTTATTAATTGGCTATTAATTATAATTGGTGGGTAATAATTGCTAGTGACAATGACTGTAGGATAGGATTGTGGGTAATAATTGCCAGTGGTTATTACTTGGTTATTAATTATAATTGGTGGGTAATAATTGCTACTGAAAATGACTGTAAGAGTACTGTCTTACTGGGTGCTCACTATATTCTAGGTCTGCTGCTGAGCTCTCTGCAAGGGTTATGCCCTCTAACCCTCTCAAGGAGCCTTTGATACTACTAAATTACTCCTATTTTTCAGACATGGAAACAGAAGCTTAGAAGGACGATTAATTCACTGAGGCCACACAGCTGATAGACGGTAGTGGCAAAATTATAAACAAAGCAGTCTATTCTCCTGAGAACAAGGTGCCATTTGAGCTAAGAGATCTTCTTGGTGGGAAATCAACCAACCAACCAACCAAACAAACAAACAAATTATAAGTTACAGACACCTGACCAGGCAACTGGAAATAAACTTCTAGCCTCATTTTGCCACTAATTAGCTGTGTGATGTGGGGCAAGTCACTTTATCTCTCTGAGCCTGTTTTCTTATCAGTAAATCCAGGGATTTGACTGCACTCAATAATTTCAAAATTGGGATGCAGGAGTTGGTCTCTTAAAGTCCCGTTACTACTCTAAGAGTCTAAAATTCTTCACAGTTATTTCAACTCAAATGCAGGCTCACTCTGGTTAACTTCTGAGAATAATCATAACTATCTTGCATTTATCCCACCACTTCTGACTTACTACACAGTCTAGGCCTTCTCTGCCCCTCATGTACACCATGGCAATGGCTTCCTTTCTTTACTTCTCTGCTCCCTCTCTACAGAGATGCAAGATGGATTTCCCTAAAGTACTCTTCACACAACATTCCCTGTTCAATTTCTCTCTGCTTTCAGAATAAAGGAAATCACTTTCACTGATCCTCAAGGCTCTCCATAACCTGGACTTTATTTATAAGAGTCAGCATATGTAATAAGCATCTACAATATTTTCGCTACCAAAGTCAGCTGCTTTCTCATAAATTAAAATAGCGCAAGAGATTTTCCAGGGCTCATGCAAAAGTAAAAATGCCAAGTCAAACTTTGAGAATTAATTTTTGGGATGGACAGGAGTAATTACTGTCAAACAATTTTTCTGTGTTTGGCGAAACCAAAATAACCCTATCATTTATTTTATCATTTATTTGGCTTATTAATCTCCATCTTTTCCTGTCCCTTAACCCCACACAATCACTGCGTATTCAGATTCTACCCATCGTTCAATGCCCAGGCAAAGGGCTCCCTCGCAGATGAAGGTTTCCTGATCTGGCCAGTTATAAATAGCCTCTACTTCCCCTGAACACCTACACACACTTAGTCTAGGCCCTTAGCCTTCCTGCTTGTATTATACTTATTGTTATAACTATTGCATGAAGTAAATCTATTTATTCCCTTATCTATTCATTTGTGTATTCCTTTACTGGAAAAACATTTATTAAGTCCTGTTACATGTTAAGAGTTCTACTGAGTGAAGGGGAAGTAGCAGTAAACAAGACAATGGTCCCTGTCTCCATGAAGCTTAAAGTCTAATGGAGTAGATGAACATTATTAAAGAATAAATTACTCAATTCATTGTTTAACTACGACTGTGAAAGTGCTACCGAGAAGAGTAATCATAATATTAATATTTGTTGAGGACTTACTATATACCAGGCACTAAACTCAACACTGACAGCATTAAATCACTTAATCTTTACAATCCTAATGGGGTGGTTCTAGTATGATATCTAATTAAAGGGTACAGATCTGGTATGATATAAAATTAACTGAGCCACTGAGTGGTTAAATAACTTGCCTGAGATAACACAGCTAGTAAGTGACAGAGCCAGGATTTGAACCTAGAAAGTCTAACTCGAGAGCCCATCCCTTTAACCATTGTGCAGAATTGTTTACAAAAGGCTATACCAGAAGGACCTGACCTAGTCTTAGGGATTTGTGGAAGATATTCCAGGGGAAGTATTTATTTGAGCTGAAACCTAAAGCATAAGTTGGAGTTAGCTAAAACAACAGGGGAGTTTGGAAGAAGGGGAGGAAGATGGTTCTAGGTGGAAAAAAAAGACCATGTGAAAAGGCCCTGAGGTGAAGAAAGAGGATGACACTTTTGAGGAGCTGCAAGCAGGCCAGAGTGGCTGGAACATGAAAAGAGAGCAGGTGAAAGGTATGAGGCAGAGGGGGTGAGGTGAGCAGAGGCCAGCGTGGGGAGGACTTGTCATTGCAACAACAGGATTAGGTAAGATTGATTAGGAAGGCAATAGAGAGTAGAGAAGGAGGCCTAGGAACAAGTCCTACAGAATTCCAACAATCAAAGGTCCAGTTAAGAAACATGACAAGGCCAAGATGATTGGAAATTGTGAAGTCCTAATTAGGGAAAAAGAATCAGGCTGGCAGGAACAGGGAACAGCAAAAATAAAAAGCAGATAAGCTATAAATCTGCCTTTCTTCATGGTCCAGAACACATAGCCCTCCTGTGCAAATAACTCACAATCTTCCTGTGCCCAAGTTATGACCAGACCCTTCGCTGATTAAAAAAAATGCAAGTTAGCTCACTGCAACCTTGGCATTATCAGTACTACACAAAGCCCTCTTCAGCACACAATAGAAGCAACATTCTATAAAATCCCCAGCAAGACTGTGTCTTGTTACAGTCAGCTCCTTTTTGGTGGCCTGTCAATTGCATCATTGCAACATATTTTCATACTTTTTCTAATAAATCTGCCTTTCTTTACCTGCAACTGTCTCAGTAAATTCTTCTTAGTACTCTCGTCGCCAGCTCTAAATAGTGGCTAATCGCCTGAGACAGGAATGAAACCAGAGAGGCAGGAACAGGAGGGAAACAAGGCCAGTGGAGTCAAGGAAACCAGGGAAAGTCAAGTTTTAAGAAGGGGGCCGGGCACGGTGTCTCACGCCTATAATCCCAGCATTTTGGAAGGCCAAGGGAGGCGGATCACCAGAGGTCTGGAGTATGAGACCAGCCTTGCCTAACATGGTGAAACCCCGTCTCTACTAAAAATACAAAAATCAGCCGGGCATTGTGGTGGACACCTGTAATCTCAGCTACTCTGGAGGCTGAGGCAGGAGAATTGCTTGAACCCAGGAGGCAGAGATTGCAGTGAACCGAGATTATGCCATTGCACTCCAGCCTGGGCAACAAGAGCAAAATTCCATCTCAAAAAAAAAAAAAAAAAAAGAAGAAGAAGAAGAAGAAGAAGAAGAAAGGGGTGGTCAACTATGTCCAGTGGTGCCGAGAAATCCATTAAGGAGGAGACTGATATGGCTCATTGGATTTGGAGACATGGTATGCTCTCAGCAAAGGAAATCCCATTGGGATGGTTGGATGGAAACTGTATTGGGAAGAGTTATAGAGTGTCTGGGGAGTGAGGAGTTGGAGATGGTGAGTACATGAAACCCACGAAATTTGTTTGTAAACTGAAGTAGAAGGTGAAGTTTCTTCCCACATGTAAGCTGCTTAGCTTTCATGTCCACACAGTAGGTGATGTTATACGCACAGCTTTCTCTTTAAGAAAGGAACTAATTGTATTAGTACAATATCAAGGGAAATCATACCTCTCACTAAACCTTGGCCTGAAGCTGGCTAACTAGACACACTATCGTAACCTTTGAAAAAAGCCAAGGGCAAAAAAAAAAAAAAAAGAAAAAAGAAAAAAGCCAAGGGCATACACCCTAATGTCTCCCAAACCTTGTGTTCTGGGATACAGACTATGATCAGGCAGCCCTTTTGCAAACATATACTTATCAAAATAGAGACTAAATGAGCCTGAAAATAGATGAGCACATATAAGCATTCTACTACTAAAGAATAGAGTTACTTTTAATGGTGGATGATAGATGGCAATGCCAACTTTCAGGAGGACTATCATTGCAAATTTTACTGTGATTATTACTCTGCTCATCTCCATGAGATACAGAGTTGCAATAAGGATAGAATGTCATCAGCAACCTACTCCCTGAACTGTAGAAGTACAGATTTAAAAACCCTTAAGTGTAACTTTAAGAGCCTGCCTTCATAAATCTGTATTTTCAGCTGCAGAGGTGGTAAGACTTATCTTTGCTGACCTTATTTGATTAGATGATTCATCTCTTGCACAAGCAAAAATATAAGCTAAATATTTATTTAACACAAACATGGGACACAATACCAATTAAAGAACTGCCTTGAAGACATTTTTTTTTTCTATTTAATTTTCCATTGCCTTGAAATCAGGTCCTGCAGCAACATTGTGTCAGGGCAGTTCAGTACTATCAGATTACAGGGGAACATTTGTTTGTACACAATGGGATCAAGTTTTCCAAAACACACTGCACATGTGGGCGGCGTTGATAACCTTTTATCCCTCTTTTCTTGTTGTTAAGTCACTGTGGGTCTTAGCCTTTAAGCAACAGATTGCCATCTGTATGAAAACATTGAGTTCCTAACTGCTCTTATCTAGTCCGTCTTGCATTAATTCACCATGTAGAGGGGTTTCCCTAAGCCCTGGCAAAACAATGCCCAGGGGTGCATTCCAACTGCAGACGGAGGGAAGCCCTGTGGAATGGGTCAGGTTTTTTTTTGTTTGTTTTTATTTTTATTTATTTATTTATTTTTTTGAGACAGAATTTCACTGCGACACCCAGGCTGGAGTGCAATGGCATGATCTTGGCTCACTGCAACCTCTGACTCTGGGGTTCAAGCGATTCTCCTGCCTCAGCCTCCCGAGTAGCTGGGACTACAGGAACATGCCACTATGCCCGGCTGATTTTTGTATTTTTAGTAGAGATGGGGTTTCACCATATTGGCCAGGCTGGTCTTGACCTCGTGACCTCAAGTGATCAGCCTGCCTCGGCCTCCCAAAGTGCTGGGATTACAGGCGTGAGCCACTGCACCTGGCCCAGTTTGTTCTATACTCAAATGTTATGGGAGAAAAATTGGCAAAGCTCATTTTACATTAGGTTGTTCTCAAGCTTCACAGTTCTGTGGTTCTACCATGTATTAGGTAAGCTCCAAAATAATACTTGACTATTTTAATAATAATAATGGACCAATCAGAACAATCTCTGTCCACTGTGCAGGAGCAGGGCCTGGGGGTCTCCTGCTGGGCTAGACCTTAGCAGTGTCATTGCTGGATTGTAGGGAAGTCTGTGTAGGATCCCAGGAAAGGGACTGGATGACTAAAGCAGAGGAGGCACTCCAGGGGCTGGAGGAAGCAGTTATTTGCAATGTGGCTTAAAATATTCCAACATTACGGTAATTGGCATGGCCACCTTAGCCTTCTGCACTTCCTCCCTTTATGGTCCCCATCCATTCCATCTCTCTGAGAAATGGCTTTGCTGTCCTTAGCCAGTGATTTCTCTTCTAAATCTTCATTTCCTTCTTCAGGGATTTTGTTAGATTTTAACCATATAATGTGTGTACTATACAGAATGAAAAAAAAAAGTATTACTTTATCCCCCCACCCCCAACCCCAAGAAATACAGTACCCTGAAAAGTCCTTGCTAGTTCAAGATTTCCTTACTCTGGACAGTTTGACTTTAGTCCTTACCTGATTATGAAAAGTATTCCATAGAGGCAAACCTACAACATTTGCCCCAGTTCTCACTCTCCCTGGCCTGTGGTGGGTGCCTGCTCCATATGTGCATGGCCTCCTCCTCTGCAGCACTCCCTTTCCCTTTCCTGGTTCTCAAGGCTCCTGAGCTTATGCCTGTTCTCCTTCTATGCTCCCATCCTCATCATCCTGCAGCTGCCTCACTGTGCGCCCTGCCAAATACCTCTCCTGGGTCTACAGCTCTTCTCTCGACACCTTCTTATAGTGAGCTCATCCACTTCCATAGTTTCAATTATCAGTTTATGTGAGAATTCCCAGAACTGTATTTCCAGCCTCTGACCTTTATGGCATATTGCCTCTTTTCTTGTCCCCAAAGATATCTCTTTCCTCTGCATGCCTATTTCCTCTCTTTCCTAGATATTGGGCATGGCTTTTCAACTATACTATTTCCACTTGAGTGTAAATTCAGATCATTGAAAACTGAACTTGTCTCCTGTCCCACTGCTCTCTCCTAACCCATCCCTTCCCAGATTTGCCAACTGCTGGCTTCATTCTCCGGTTTCCTAGGCTCACAGCTTCACAGGTGTCCTTGGACACAAGAAGTGGTGCAGGAGTAGAAGCAGCAATTCGACCAGGCACTAAGTCCTGTTACCTGCTGCTGATGTGCTCAGAGCCCCTCATTGGTTTGGATATTGTCATCTCACCACACTTGTTTGGACATTGGGCTACCACATTGGTTGGGACATTATCATCTTACATCTAGATGGTTGCAATAATCTCCTGAATGGGCTCCTCCCTCCTTTCTTCCCTGACCCATAATCCAACACAACAGCAGGGAATTTATTTGCCCAGAACACTATTCTTCCTAAATTGTGGCTGGATCATATTTAAATACTTTAAATGTTTTCAAATGCCCAGAGAATGTTTAAGCTAATTCACCAGGCGAGCATGATCACCACGACCTAATGTAAAATGAGCTCTGTCAATTTTTCTCCCATAACACTTGGGTATAGAGCAAACTGACCCACTCCCAGCTTTTATTGTACCTTCTTTTGTCATAAATATTAAGAGAAAATATTAGTGGAATGCATTGCTACCTTGCAGCTTCTTCTCATGCTATTCTTGAAGACTGAAATGCTCTATTTCTCCTTTCTGAGCTTTACCCATCATTTCAGGTCTTGCTTATTCATTTGGTAACAACAACAATTGCTATAATTTATCAAGCACTTGCTGTGTGCCAGACACTTGCCATATGGCAAGCATTAGGTTAAGCACTACACATGCACTAGACTCATTTAATCTTTATCATCTTGTTTATGAGAAGTATCATCATCTTCATTTTACAGATGAAGAAACTGAGCCTTGGCTAAGCAAACACACTTGGCAAGTGGCCAAGTTTGTCTCCAAAGTCTGAACTCTGACCTTTATGGCATACTGTCTCTTATCTTGTCTGCCCCAGAGATATATCTTTCCACTGCATGCACAGCATTTCTCTCCTCAGCTACTCATCTGGTCCTGCCATGCGGATCACTTTTCAGCACTGTGTGTTTTTCAGGCATAGCACGGTAATTAGGCATATGGACTCTGAAGTCAGACTGCCTGAGATGGAATCTTAACGTGCCTCTATTTGCTAGCTTTTTGTCTCAGGTAATTTACTTAACTTTTCTGGATCCCCCATCTATAAAATACGGATTATGATTTTATCTGAGGCATAGGATTATTGGAACAACTAAATGGGTTAACAATCGTCTTTATGAGTATGGTGCCTGGAACATAGAAAGTACTCGACAAATATTGTTTGTTATTTTTCCTAATGCTATCCCTCCCCAACCCCCACCTGCCCCCACAGGCCCCTGTGTGTGATGCTCCCCTCCCTGTATCCATGTGTTCTCATTGTTCAACTCCCACTTATGAGTGAGAACATGCAGTGTTTGGTTTTCTCTTAGAAATACCTAATGTAAATGATGAATTGATGGGCACAGCAAACCAACATGGCACATGTATACCTATGTAACAAACCTACACGTTGTGCACACGTATCCCAGAACTTCAAGTATAATAATTAAAACAAATTCAATCAAAAAAATTGTTATTAAAATTCTTAATGCCTGTAACTTGCTTTCCACTAAGAGTCTAAGCTGATTAAGAAGAAAGGTTCTCTGCCTTTGCAATTCCACAGCACTTAGCAAGTCACTCCACAGTAGGTGATTCTACTAGGCTGTAATTTTAAAGATTTCACATTGGCGATTATCTTTTAGGAAACAGGGAAGATTCCAATTATTTTAACCATCATGACCAGAGCCACACCATGTGATCTGAAATGTTGAGCTGGTAAGTAACTTGTGAATCATGGTGTGCCCTTAGCTAATACGTATATTTAACTCAACCATCCTTATTAGAGCACCTACTCTGTGAAGAAACTCGTAGGCCCTAAGGAAACTGAGATAAATACTGACTAGGCCCTGTAGTCCTCTCTATCAAGGAGACAAACATTGCACTGACGAGAAATACTAACTTGAACTATACCAAGAAATGTCAGTGGGGAAAAGGCTGTAGGGAAACATGTTATAATTAAAAAACAGCCATGACTTATCGTCTATTCATATTTAGTTCAACCCAGAAAGTGGCAGCTCATGCAAAGGATAATTAGTATTTCTTTTTTTCCCCTTTCTCTTGGGATTGGGACACAACATGGCAAAGTGACCTTGAATAAAAAGTAGGATCTGATAGTCATCTGGCATTAGAAGAGCACATCCTGTTTATCTAGAACATTTAATCTGCCTTTGTAAAATCTGCAAGTCTCAGGGAGCCAACGTATCTACAGTGAAGTCAGTGGGGTTGTTCCAATTAAAACTGGAAAGTCAGTGCCATTGTTGGAGGTGTCGGAAATCTCCTCTTCATTCTGATATGCAGATGTGTCTGTTCCTCCAAAAAACAGCAGCAGCCAGAATTCTAATGATCTGTACTGCTGCTGACACTTTTGGTCCTAATTTCTTGGCTTCATAAACAGCCATTGCTTCTGCTTCTCAGTTTAGCCACTGTATCTCACACAGACAAGACTCAGTGAATCTCAACCCCAGCTGCATTATAGAATCACTTTGGAGATTAAAAACAACAAACAAACAAAAAAATCTAACCATGCCCTGGCCCCATCCTCAGAGATTGTGATTCAGTTTCTCTGGCAAAGTGTCTAGACATTGTTTCCTTTTTGTGAAGTTCCTAGGGTGACACCTATAGACAGCAGGTGATAGAACCTGCTAATATCTGGACAAGGCAATAGTTTAGTCTAATTTTAGATTCCCAGCAAAACATCTACCATGTGGCTACAAAGCTGACAGAATCCAGCCAATCACATCAATTCTCTATTCCACATGACTTTTATCCTCATAGTACTGACAAAAAAAAAATGGGGCTGCAAAGACAGTAATCTGAGTTTCTTCTCATCTCAGTCCTCCAAAAAAATTCATTGTGCCATGTGAGGCAAATAAATTAACCTCTGAATCTCTTGTTTTTGTATTCCATTAGATGAGAATAAGTTACCTGCTTTGCCTGTGACATGGTGAAAGAAGAGGCATAAAAGTCTTTTGATAACTAAAAAGTTGCATATAAATACAAGAGATTGAATGCATAATATTTAGGAGGAGACAGATTAGCCTCATTAATCTGAGGAGGTGGGACCCCATGGGATATTTTTAACTGCTCCAAAATGCCCCCAAGTACCCCATAGCACAGTAAGTGAGGTTACTGTATCATAGTCAATAAACCCACACTCAGTAAGTGAGGCAGTGTTAGTCTACAGGGCCTCAATGGAGGTCTCTCATGTGGCTAACACTGTGCACTAGGAAGAAATGATTCAACGGAGTAGCCAGAGATCTGGAGAAGGGACAAAGGCAGGCAATTTTACAGAATGCCCAAAATCAGCAAGGCCTAGTGGCCCTATAGTTTGGGGTGGAGAAACCCTGTAAAGAACAAGAAAATATGAAATAGCTTACTGAAAGTGTTCGTATTATTCTTGGGTTTGACATTGCTTATTTATACCTTTTTCCTAAAGACTCTCTCCATAAGCTGTATCAACTTGTTCATAGTGATGTTTTCCTTATTTGCTTGTCTCTTAACATTGTTGGTGGGGAGGGGAAGGCCACCTTTTTACAGAAGACTAAAAGAGATGGAAAATGAACCGATCTGTTAAATGCATTTATTATCTACTGAACAAAAGGGCAATCTCTCCTATCTTCACTCTACGTTCTCTGGGCCACTTTATCTATCAATCTAGCTATTATCTATCTAGTTAATTTCCTGTTATTTTATCTTCTCCCCTTTCATTTCTAGAATAAGAAACCTCTGATGCCCTTCAAGGGAAAAGCCCAAACCACTAATTGGCAAATCTAGAATTTAATCCTTAGGAGGTTGTTACTAATATTATTAATTGTCAAAGCCAAAATCAACACAAAATAGTAATGGTAAAAATGAGTAAAACTCTTCATACTTTTCTAAGAGTTAAAAGAGCTATTCATGTTTCCCATGTATCATTTTGTCTTTCACTGAGAGGAAGGAGTTTAGGATAAAACACATGAACTTGACAATGAGAACTTATTGTACTCCTGTGCCCCGGCTTGTCCTAAGAGCTCAGAAGAACAGAAAATAAAGCCTTTATCTGGTAACACAGAAAACAATTGATAGAATAATCTTTGGGGAGGGGAAAAAAGAGTGTATATTTGGGGTGCAATTGAAAACTGTTAAGAGAAAGCTGGCTGCGGTGGCTGACGCCTGTAATTCCAGCATTTTGGGAGGCCGAGGCAGGTGGATCACCTGAGGTCAGGAGTTCGAGACCAACCTGGCTAACGTGGTGAAACCGCATCTCTACTAAAAATACAAAAATTAGCAGGGTGTGGTGGTGGGTGCCGGTAATCCCAGCTGCTTGGGAGGCTGAGGCAGGAGGATCGTTTGAACCCGGGAGGCAGAGGTTGTAGCGAACCAAGATGGTGCCACTGCACTCCAACCTGGGCAACACAGTGAGACGCCATTTCAAAAAAATAAAAATAAAAATAAAACCTATTTAGACATATTCTTTTACAATAAGAATATAGTCAAGTATTATTTGTGTAATTCAAAAATAACCTACATTGAAAAACCAACTACATTAGCCCTTTATGAAAGAAAAAATGCTATAGTGAAGTGGCATGGCCTGACTTTCTGAAATATGAGAAAACATGGCTTAAGCAAACCGCACATCATAGAGTTGCTCCTTTCAAAACAAGTCGGCCTGGCCCTGAAGCCCCAGCACTTTTACTGACCTCCTTCTTAACGCTGACTACAAACTCCTTTCCCCTCAGTCCTGGGTGGGAGGCTGCAGCCTACATTTTACATTTCTAAGGTCATCCCTTGCCCTTCGGCAGGACTCTCCCGGAGCTGAGCGAATAGCCGGGGCTCCTCCTGCTACTGGGATGCAGCCTCTTCCTTCCTCAGCCTGACCACAGCAATGGCCGCCTGGCCCTGAAATGCTCTTGGCAAGAGCAGCAGCTCAGTAGCTCATGAATGCACTGTTTTTTATAGTATTTTCTGGTTTAAGGACGAGAGAACTTGTTTGAAAAAAAAAAAAAAAAGTCTGTTATTAAGAAAATCCTAAAGGATCCCAGCTAGTTGCTTGATACTCCATCTCCTTTAACATAGTCTCACTAACTGGACCAACAGTCTGCACATTGCTCTCGACTGGACATACTTCACTTTCCCAACATACATACCACACCTACGCAAAAGAAAAGCAGGCAAAGAGGATCGTAAGTGGAAGATGTCTTAGGAGAAGTGACTTAGGAGCCCCTGAGGTCTTGCTACAAAGGGAGACAGACAGACAGACCGTAGTAGGAGAAATGTCTGTTACCTGTCCAGCGCTGTGGTCCCCCGGCTGGCTCCCGCTCTGATCAGATGCCTAAAAGCTTCCCAGTTTCCACTATGGGGCCATTTGTCCTGGGCCTCCTGGGCAGGGGCCCTCACGCCCAGTGGAGGGAGAACCAAGCAAGACTCATTTCGCTTTTTCAGGCAGGATTGGCAGCTCCGCTCCCACGCTCAGCCTCACTGGGGCCTCCCCCAGCTATGATCCTCCCAGTCTCACAGAGTCATCCCTGAGAGCCGCGCTGCTGTTTTAAAAACAAAAAGTAATTTCCTGGTCCTCTTCCCCGGATGGCGTGTGCGATTTCCCTCACGCCCATGGGAAGTCCTTCAGATCCTTCTTATCTGGAAACCTTTCCACCAAGTGGACAGACTTGTTTGACCATTGCCCCTAGTTCTCACTTTCCTTTCTCCAAAGAAAAAATCAGAAAAGCAAAACCAGAGCAAACCAAACATAGGTTAGAGCTAATGAGAACTACAGGATGCCTGGTTTCAACTTTTAAAAGATGACCACTAAATTAGATTGTAATTTCAGAGTGGAAGGAAAATTAAGACTATCGATGAATTCTTTTTTAGCAGTGCCAAGAAAACAGAGAATAAAAGAATCCGCAGAAGAGACCTAAAGAAGTTGCTTAGTCCTCCCCCGCGGGAAGGCTGTACCTCAAAAATGCCACATTGGAGAGATGTCCAGTTCTCCTAGGTTTCCAAGGAAACTCTGTGAGTATTTGTGTATCAACCTATAAATTTAGTGGTACTTAAAATACCACTCGATAGCACGGATATTTAAAGATAAGGAGATATATGGTAAAGGCCTGATTGGCAGGCTGCATTCAGGTTGTTGGGTTTAAAGATGAATTATAGTCAGCTCATTTTTGAACTGGAAGTGACCCCACTGATCCTCATTTTACAAAAGAGGAAACTGAGGCCCAAGAAGAAACCTTCCCAAGGTCAGAACACAGATGGGGAATGCTGTTTGACTCTCTACTCTGGAGCTCTGCCCACAGAAAGTTTGATGAATGAGGCCTGGCTTGGAATTGGCATTGGAAATAAGTGCTTCAGGTGAGTCCCACGCAGGGTAGTCCCAAAAGTATCTTCAGAGAATTCCTCATAGTGTCAAAGAAAGGACTCTGGAGTCAGGCTGTAGGAATTGATGCTTTAGTCCCACCAATTTTATGTGGCCACGTACACATTACTTGACCCTATTGAGAGTCAGTGTTGTTTTGTTTTTAGACGGAGTCTCGCCCTGTTGCCCAGGCTGGAGTCCAGTGGCGTGATCTTGGCTCACCCTGGGTTCAAGCGATTCTCCTGCCTCAGCTTTCCCAGTAGCTGGGACTATAGGTGTCTACCAGCACATCTGGCTAATTTTTGTATTTTTAATAGAGACAGGGTCTCTCCATGTTGGCCAGGCTGGTCTCAAACTCCTGACCTCAGGTAATCCCCCGCCTCAGACTCCCAAAGTGCTGGGATTACAGGCGTGAGCCACTGCTCCTGGCCCTGAGATTCAGTTATGTGTGAAAGTGGGATAATAATAGTACTGAGTTTATAGACTGCTGAAACTGAAGAGGAAGAGTTTAGTAACTGTTTGTTGTTTTCTGGAGCCCTGGGCTCCAAGGCCTCCAAGTTCATCCTCTCTCCCCTCCAGCTGCCTTCCCTTCTTGTCATGCTATCAGCCTGGGGCAAGTCAGCAACCACCAGCAGGACTTAGGCTTGAGACCAGAGTATTCGGGCAAGAAGAGGATGAACTCCAAAATATTATTATTCCACTTCTAGATACTGATTCTCAACTGTAGTCTACACCTTAGATTGGATACGTCCTAACTTAAAAATAACCTGCCGAGGGACGCAGTTCCTGGGCAAATGCTGCCTTTTTTCCTGCTTGTGTTTTGGTTGTTGGGTGCAGCAGGCTCTCTAACATGGAATGGGCGTTGTCAAAGTGGCTGTCTCTTTCCTTCCCTGAGGAGCAATTCTTCTCGCCCACAGTTGCCTGCTTGTTGTTAGGAACACTCTGTGCTTGCTGCACACACATTACAATGAAAACAAAAGCAAATAAAAAATGCAACCACCATATGGCCTCAGCGGCAACCCAGAATGAACTGTGGATGGAGAGACCCTGCCCTATCGTAGCTACGGCTGGAATTGACTGTCACAGCAGCCGTTTTCCTGAATTCTAAAACGTTGGTGTTGGTGGCTGAACCCAAATTTCTTGAATCAAACTGCAAATATAGCCAGAATAATTCACCAGTCATGTTATCACTTTGTTAATATGAAGTGTCTCTCATGGCTGTAAGGTACACTCTCATTAGAGACAAAGCTCCTACTTTCTCAGGAAGAAATTTCAGCACCAAATAAATACATATTTTCCAGCATGTTCCCAGCTGTTTCACTTCTGCCCTTCTTTCACTCTGCCCTTCTCCTTTCTTCACATAGGTAACGTTTAGTCTCTTTTTAAGTTCCAGGTGTTATTTCTTCCAAGGACCCTCCTATTTCTCCCAGCCTGAGCCAAGTATTTCTTCTGCCTGATCCCACACTGCCAGATGCATGTCTTTTTGAAGTTACCACACTGCATTCAAACAATCCATTTAATGCATTGACTGTAAGCACCTTGAAGGCAGGCACTAGTCTCATTTATGTTATGCCCAGCTCCTATTACAGTGCTGGTATATAATGGGTTATCAATAAAAGCAAGCAAAATTAAACTCTCCATTTCATTTTCCATTGCTGGTTCTTCCTCTTAACATAAGAGTGTCTCATAGCTCAGTCTTTGAAACCCTTCTCTGTTGACACTTATTTCCCAGGTGATCTCTACTAGTTTTGGCTTAAATCTTTGTGCTGATGACTTCCAAATGTCTATCTCTATCATAGACCTCTCACCTGAATTCCTGACCCACATATTCAACTGCCTACTTGATATCTCCTTTCAGTTGTTCAATAGGCCCTCAAACAGAACATGTCCCAAACTAAACTCCTGATCATCCCTCCCAAACTAGCTATACCATCAGTCTCTCCCATATTAGCAAAGGGCATCTCCATCCTTCCAGTTACCCAGATCAAAACCCTAAGAGTCATCCTTGAGTCCTACCTTGCACACTTTACATTTAATTTGTCATCAAATCTTGTTAGCTCTATTTTCAAAATATATGCATAGTCTGGCACTTCTTACCCCTTCTGCTGCTATCATTCTCATCCAAGCCATCACTATCTCTTGACTGGATAATTACCAGTGTCTTATCTGTCTCTGTGCATCTCCTCTTGCCACTTATAGTCTGTTCTGAAGACTGCAGTTAGAATGGTCCTTATAAAATACAAGTTATATAAAGTCCACATGTGCTCAACTCATCTCCCATAAGCAGAGCACAAGTCTTTTCAACAGCCGGTGAGACCTACGTGATCTGCACCACCTTCTCTCCCCATCATTCATGTTGCTCCAGGCACACTGGCCTCCTTGCAGACCAGGCAGTCTTGTATTTCAGGGTCTTCATACTTGCTGTTCTCTCTGCCTGCCAGGGATGCTGTTTGCACAGATTTCCTCAAGACTCACTCTGTCACCTCATTCTCACTTTTGCCCTAATATTGCTTTCTTAGTGAGGCCTTCATTGACAGCCATATCTTACATTTCATCCCTCCACATCCCCCCTACTTGCTTTAGTTTTCCATATCATCTCTGGTACATTATAATACACTTTTAAATTTTGCTGGATGTCTCCACCTTGCATCCCTGGACTAGAAGGTAAGCTCCCAAGTAGACCACAGTGGCTCATGCCTGTAATCCCAGCACTTTGGGAGGCCAAGGCAGGTGGATTACTTGAGGTCAGGAGTTCGAAACCAGCCTGGCCAACATGGCGAAACCCTGTCTCTACTAAAAAATATAAAAATTAGCAGGGTGTGTTGGCAGGTGCCTGTAATCCCAGCTACTCAGGAGGCTAAGGCAGAATTGCTTGAACCCGAGAGGCAGAGGTTGCAGTGAGCCAAGATTGCGCCATTGCACTCCAGCCTGAGTGACAAGAGCAAAACTCTGTTGCCTGCTTAACTGATTCATTGCAGAGGAATATTTGAAAGTGTAATGCACAAGCAAAATTATTAATGCCACAGCCCTGGCCAGCATAGCTAAAGTACATAATAGTTCAACTTGCGAAATTCTCCTACCTTCATGTCTTGGCAGGGTAAGCCCTGCTTTTTTTATTTTCCTTTATTTTTTAAGCCATAACCAGATGTTTGTAACCCTTTTGACCCAAGGTCAGCTCTCTTTTGGTATTTCTATATTGAGGCCAAGAAAATTCTCCTTTGGCACTGACCTGTCCTTATACAAGGAAGGAACTGGCAAATAATCGGGCAGTTTCATAGTATACAAATGGTCTTATTCTTATCTTGGGTGTGTATATTTTGGCAGAGCCTCCATTAATGGAATTGGTCATATTTGTGCTTAGCTGCAGCCACTCAGATTTTATTTGCACTTACTGCTACTGCACGCATTCTACCAATAGACAGTGTTATTACACCTTTTTGTGTATGCGTCTCTCAGACATTGATGTTGTTTTGCCCTGGAAGATTGCAAAGTTTCCATCTTTTGAGCCAACTGGACACAGTTGACAGCTCCCTTCTAGCACTTGTTATGACTCCAGTGATGCCCCAGCTTCTGCCAGAAATCCAAGTCACCCTCCAAGTAGGACCCTTTTCTGGACTCTACTCTTAGCACTACCCCCTCTGCCATCTCCTAGAAGAGGAAGAGACAGCATCTCGGGTGAGGGGGGGCAGTGCAGATTTGAGGTATGGTTCATTGAGGTGTCATCCACACTTCTTCCTTGACGCTTATTGATCTATTCTCGGGGAGCGCTGACCACCAATGGCCTGTGAGCCATCCACAGCCTTCACATTCCACTTTCAGCTCTTAGAGATGACATGCTGTCTATGTAGCAGGAAGTCATTTCTGATGCCCATGGTATGAAATACGTCACCCACATGCCTCAGCTGTGATGCACATAATTTCAGAATCATCGACTTGTCATTGACTCTTCCTCCCTCAGTCCTCTCCAACCCAGTCCCATGGAGAAGAGCAGGTATTTGAGGACATGGCATTCCTTCTTGTCTTGGCCTAGGAGGGAATCTATTTAGAAGGAAGCTACACTTTTCCTCTCAATGTACACATGTCATTTTGTCCATGCACACTGGGCAGTCACTCCTATTTTAACCTCTGCTTCTTTACCGTGCATCCTGGGTGCGGCCACTCTGCACTGGCGGATACCATATACTGCAGTAACAGCGAGGCTGATCTGCAAACATCAGGCAGAATCCTGGTTTGGGACTGCAAAGCCCTGTCTTCACAATACCATCTCCCATCCGAATTCCATCATTCTATGCTATTTTCAGTGCTGCAACATTTCCTTTGACTCCCAAAAAAGGTTCCCTCATTTTTACCTCTGATTGTAGAGATAATTTCCTCAGAATTTATCAAGGTGATTAGTGAACAGTCATAATGCCAAAACCACTAGATAAATATGTACTGAAGAGTCATCCATGCCAGGAGAAAATCAGAATCAAAAAATGTTAGAGCAAAGGGTGGCGGGGGTGGATGGAGGGCACAGCTAATGACCTTTTGTTCCAACTATCTAGTATTAAAGTTGAAAGGCTTAACCAAGGTCACAAGCAGCATTAGCGTCAGAGCCAGACTTGGAATTTAGATATTGTGTCTCTGCATCCCGTGCTGTTACCTTATGCTCTGGTGACCCCCAGCCCCCACCAACATATGCATTCCCATCCTCAGTTTTCTGGTAGGAGAAATAATGGTTGTAAGTAGAATAAGGACACATGGAGGTAAACTCCTGTTACACCTCTGTACTGATGAGAACAATAAAAACTCTGTCAGCATTTATCCTCTCTTTATTTATTAAATCCAGATAACACTTCTAATGCAAGCCAGCAACAGAATTTCCTTGTTAACATCATTATCACAGAAGTAGACCAGCACCAGTTAGGCAGTAGTCTCTTTTCCATCCACAGTCCCCAAGTCCCACCCACTTACCTAGGTACCAGCTTTCGTAGAGTACTCAGAACAGCATCATAATAGGTGATAAAGGCCTGAAATCTCCTTCTCAGACAACACCCATGAACAAAGCTTTGCCATCAACAAGTCAACAAGCAAGCTTTATTGCAGAAGTTTCTCCATGTTGTACTTCCCCAGGCTAGAATTAAGCTCACATCATGTCAAATAGCTGTATTGCCCTCCTGAGACAGAAGCGTAGGCTATGCTCTGGCTAAAATGCTTCAATTTGATTCTTACCTGACTCTAACTAGGGAGATACTGAAAAGTGGGATGACAACCACAGGAACATTTGAGGGGACAGAAGAACTGACCCAAGTCAGATTGGGTTCCAGACGAAGCATAACCCAAATGCCTGCTGTGAATCCTGGTCTATCAAAATTCTAGATAAAATTGCTTTTCCCCAGCTTGCGAGGTTCAGAGCCCACCTCAGGGTGCCTGGGAATTCCTAAGGATGTTTATATTCTCCTGGCCTGGTCAACCCGTAGAACTGCCACATTCGTAGTATGTTGTGTCTGTGTGGCTCTAGGTTGTTACAAAAGAAAAACAGCCCCTTTTCTGAATTTCACCACACACCCAGTAAATGTGAACCTAAAGTCTGGGGGTAAAGGAGTGAGTAAAGTCATTTACAACCAGAAAAATAACCAAGTTGTGACTGGAAGGGTGGATGTTACTATTCTATTGGGATATTTTGACCACCTCTTCACTGAGCGCTCCATAGACTCCCACCTTCTCTAGTGCCAGCTTCCCACCATCTCACTGACCTCTCTTCCCTTCTTCCCTGTAATCTCCACTCTTCTCCCATTGGCTCCTCTATCTATGGGGATAACAAACATATTCCACCCCTCACTTTATGCATGAGGCCCTCTACTCTCTTAGAGATCTGAGTCTCAATTGCTTTCTGGGTGCTTATCACACTATTTTTCTAAAGGCGGTTTCTTCCCAAGGAGGACTAAAATGCTCACCATCACTGGCCATCAGAGAAATGCAAATCAAAACGACAATGAGATACCATCTCACACCAGTTAGAATGGTGATCATTAAAAAGTCAGGAAACAACAGGTGCCGGAGAGGATGTGGAGAAATAGGAAGACTTTTACACTGTTGGTGGGACTGTAAACTAGTTCAACCATTGTGGAAGTCAGTGTGGCAATTCCTCAGGGATCTAGAACTAAAATACCATTAGACCCATCCATCCCATTACTGGGTATATACCCAAAGGATTATAAATCATGCTGCTGTAAACACACATGCACACATATGTTTATTGCGGCACTATTCACAATAGCAAAGACTTGGAACCAACCCAAATGTCCAACAATTATAGACTGGATTAAGAAAATGTGGCACATATACATCATGGAATACTATGCAGCCATTAAAAATGATGAGTTCATGTCCTTTGTAGGGACATGGATGAAGCTGGAAACCATCATTCTCAGCAAACTATCACAAGGACAAAAAACCAAACACTGCATGTTCTCACTCATAGGTGGGAATTGAACAATGAGAACACATGGACAAAGGAAGGGGAACATCACACACCGGGGACTGTTGTGGGGTGGGGGGAGGGGGGAGGGATAGCATTAGGAGATATACCTAATGTTAAATGACGAGTTAATGGGTGCAGCACACCAGCATGGCACATGTATACATATATAACAAACCTGCACGTTATGCACATGTACCCTAAAACTTAAAGTATAATAATAATAAAATAAAAATAAAAATAAAAAAAGAAAGTAAAAAGACAAAAAAAAAAAGATACCCCTTTCTCTTACCTCTAAATTGGGACAATTTCACAGGTACAGGTTGGGTGGTTATCCATACACCTAATGTCTAAGATGAAGTAGTGATTTCTGAGCAGAGAAAGAGGCAATATGAAACTTGTGTTAAACTTATTTAACGATGTTTGGCTTTTCCTTACGATGTCTGGCTCATGACTTAGAGCAAGAAATGGCATTCTAAATAAATTAGCTCAATGTTTCCAGGGCCTGTATTCTTCTTATTATTTTATTTTGTTATTATTATTTATTATTGTTATTTTTTGAGACAGTGTTTCACTCTTGTTGCCCAGGCTGGACTGCAGCAGCACGATCTCGGGTCAGTGCAACCTCTGCTTCCCGGGATCAAGCAATTCTCCTGTCTCAGCCTACCGAGTAGCTGGGATTACAGGCACTCACCACCATGCCCAGCTAATTTTTGTATTTTTAGTGGAGATGAGGTTTCACTATGTTGACCAGGCTGGTCTCGAACTGCTGACCTCAGATGATCCACCCGCCTTGGCCTCCCAAAGTGCTGGGATTACAGGCATGAGCCACCGTGCCTGGCCTCCAGGGCCTATATTCTTTCATGGAAGAATGTTAAGTGGTTCTTTTTAACATATTAGAATACAGTTTTTAACTGAAAGTGTAGCGAATGGCACCACAGTATGAAAAATAAGATGCCAGGTGACATCAGAAGTATAAACTGTCACTTCTGTAGCAGGATTTGGGAAGCAATGGGAAAACCTGTTTATCTGTACCTCATTCCTAAAATTACACTTTTAGAGACTAATTGCTTTAAGTGAAGAAACTGCCCCTACTCTAACTCAAATATCTTTGAAATGTTTACATATTGTTCATTTCCATTTCCAGTGAGTTCCATATTAGTGTGAATTAATTTAAACCAGCAGTTAAAGATTTAACATGGATGACAGTAGAGATAACAGGAGGACAATGAGGGTAGAAAGAAGTGCGAAATGGTGTGGGGATGGTATTTCAGAGAGCAGTTATTTATGGGCTGACATGCAGCTTGCATGTAAAAATCATTCTGCCAATTATCAGTGGAATTGGTGTAGCCACATAACCTGGCAATCCTATTATTTATGTTAGTTTTCTCACTCCTTGAAATGGCCATTTCACACTTTCTCTTCTCTCCTCAGTCTTAGCAGTATCCTTGCCTCATATTTCATTGGAAAACAGTCAATTAAATGAAACATTCGGCTGGGTGCGGCAGCTCACGCCTGTAATCCCAACAGTTTGGGAGGCTGAGGCAGGTGGATCCCTTGAGCCCAGGAGTTTGAAACCAGCCTGGGTAACATGGTGGGACCCCATCTCTACAAAACAATACAAAAATTAGCCAGACATGGTAGCACACACCTGTAGTCCCAGCTACCAGGGAGGCTGAGGTGGGAGGATCACTTAAGCCTGGGAAGTCAAGGCTGCAGTGAGCTGTGATCACACCACTGAACCCCAGGCTGGGCAACAGAGGGAGACGCTGTTTGAAAAAAATAATAAACATTCATCTTCCTACATAAAAACTTTCAATCTTCTTGCACCTGCACTACCCATTCTGGCCTTCTTTCCAGTTTGAGAGGATGATAAGGCCTGCCCCTTCTTCCACTGGGCTCTAGATGCTGTCCCCTCTTACTTCCTAAGCATCATCAGCACACAAACATAGAGTATCTCTTTGACATTACGTCTTTCTCTTTCCCCTCATTTACTGCAACATTTTTCTGTTGCCCTTCACAGCTCTTCACTAAAGAGCCAAATACCTAGATGTCATCTCCACCTCTTTAACCTTCTTCTCCAGCCTCAAAGTCAGTCAAATTAATCTTCCCTCCCTACTTCTACATCACAGCTGCTCTCAGGGAGCTCCCTCAGTCTCCAGGTTGCCATAACCAATGGTCAATTAGCTGTTTTCATCTCCCTTGACCCTGCATCACCATTTGACATAGTTGGCCACTTCTTCCTTCTTATAAACCACAAGACATATTCTTGTGTCTTCTATGACACTCTCCTCCTGCCCTGGCAGTCCCTCCTCTCGGTCTCCTTAAGTTGGTGTGCCTAAGGCTTGGCCCAGGGGCCCACTGTCCTCTTTCACCTGTGCTTTCTCCCAGGGTGACCTCATCTGGTGTCACACTTGAAAGAACCTTCATGAACGAAGGCAAAATAAAAATATTTTTAGGCATATGAAGACTGAGGGTTTGCATCTCACTGACTCTCACTGAAAGAATGAGTAACATCTGTAATCCCAGCTGCTCGGGAGGCTGAGGCAGGAGAATCGCTTGAACCTGGGAGGCAGAGGTTGCAGTGAGCCGAGATCTTGCCATTGCGCTCCAGCCTGGGTGACAAAGTAAGACTCCATCTCAAAAAATAAAAATAAAAAAAAGACTAAAACAGAATCAATTTAATTTTTGCCATAAACCTCTTTGTACATTTGGTGAAGGCTATGCAAGCCTTCTTAGAATAATGTTTGTAAATGCACAAAACAGAATATATACGATAATGAATGAAAATAATTATATTGAAATACAGTTAAAACATAATGTGATTTGGTAGGCATATTTTTTACCATGCAAGTTTCTGGATCCCTCTGAATTTTATTCATGTGCAGTACATGAACCTATTTAGGAAAGAACAAATTGAACACTCAAGAATCGATCATTTAAAAAATATGTTTTGACCATTAGTTTTAAAAATTATTAGTTAGCAGTGACTAATGTGGAGGTGAGGTTATAAAAGAAAAGACAAACTAAAACGCTAGGTAACTGTTAAAAGGAACATAGTAAGTGTTCAATTAGTACTTTTAAAATAAGTAATTGAATCAAAGAGATTTTACCTCTTATCTCTTTTTCAGTTGGTAGGATATATACTGTTAGTGGAATCCAGTATACCCCAAAGAAAAGTCACAGCATGGTTGTGGTTGCTACTAAAGGGTTTTCTGTGCACATTAATGCCCCCTGAAGCCCTTTGTTTGTTAATAGGGGTACAGGGCTCCCCCATGCCACAATCTTAACCATAGTGAAAGTAATTTCTGAGGAAGAGCTAGAAATTCCCAGTACATAACAGATGCTCAATAATTTATAAGACCTACAATAGAAGGGTGACATCGCTAGGTCAGTATCACCTTCTGGTCAACCAGAGATGAATCATCCGTGTGGTGAAAATTACCACCCTCAAGTATGCATCCCACCTCCCTGCAGAGTCACTGCTCCTGGGCTCCTGTTTGATGGCTAATAATCATGTCCCTATACTAAGACTCCTCTCAATTCCTTTGAGGGATGATGTATTCTTTTTAAAATGCCCTTTCAAGAATACATTATATGTCATGCACAATGACAATGTTTGCTTGAGAAAGAAATCTGAAAAAAGACTGGCCGACGCCAGTGTCTATGAAAAACAACAATGGCTCTGAAACTCAGCGCCAAGAAGGGGCCAAAAATAAGATCATTGAGGAGAAGCACAAAGTTGGAGGCAGCAGTGATGGGAATGGAAAACGAAGCATATATGAAAATTAATCAAACTTTCTGAAGTTCAACTCCTTTGGGAGAAGGAAGAATGTGCCTCTTAAAAGCGTAGAGACGTGGAATGCTGCAAAACCACAGAGCTCATGAGTGAGCTTAGGGGAACTAAATATTAACTTGATAGTTAGCAAGGTCTTGGTACCCAAGAGCACCACTTTTATGTTACCTGTAGTGAATCGTTTTTAAAGAAAATACAAGGATAAATAATTTCCAGATCCTACACATATTGCTCAGTAAAGTAACTCCTGTTCAAAACAACTTGCTTGTTTTAATACTGGAGAAAACACTAGCTGTTCACTTCAAGTGGCTTGCCCCTAAATCCACTGAATTCTCTGTCTCCCCAGGTCCAAGTCGTGGATATGTCATTGGTTTGGTACCCTCTTTATTCACTGGTCTGCTCCGTCTCATACCACAATGGTAAACCCAGAGAGATGGACCAACCTAGTTGGCCTGGTGATCAGGTTGCTACTACTGAAGGTGAGTTGCCCTGCTTTCTAGCCTGAGCTTTCTATTTTAGGAATTTAAAGGGTAAGAGATTGAAGACGAAGGTGTTCACAGTGGCTGCTACTGCAATTCAAAATGGTCTAGCATTGTACAGATTGTCGTCCGGCCTCAGGGAAATTGCTCAGCCCTCCACAGCTCCCATGGCCTATCTCAGCACAATGAGGGGGTCCACATTTCCAAGTTCAAGACCTTTCATAACTACGTCACCTTCTATTTATCAGACTCTGCCTCCCAGGACCACTAAACTATTTTTGGATCTGAAGCACAGTATACAAAACATAGCTACATATCAACAATTACACGATTAATCCAGACACATCGCCCTTGGTTTTGCCTCATCTGACCTGGAATATTAAGGGAGGGAAAACCACATCTATTTTTAGTTTCTTCCGGAATTCCTCAAATTGTTCACTTTTCCATTTTGTTGAAAGCCATTAAGATCTAGACTCTGTGTTTTACCCAGCAGTGTGTGCACATACTTACGGCACATCTGGCTTTGTCTGGGACTCTTCATTTGAACCTTCTGGGCTCTCACTAAATATGGGCAATCTTATGAGTGACCTCTTGCCCCTGAGTCACCCGAATCCACTAATGTCTCTCTCTCTCTCTCAAAAAACAAACATACACACACATGCATGCACATTCCTATGCCACATAAACACTCACACTTCTATACATAAAATTAGAGAGCAGCCAGCACACATAATTCTGGACCATGGAGATATCTAGCAGAGTTGACACTTGGACCAGATCTTTTATTAACTTTCTCCTCCATTATTTTCAACAATAATCCTTATTTGCTTGACTAATTCTTTTGATTTAAAGCAATTGACTAAAAAAGAAAACATTCTACTTTATGCTACTACTAAAATTCAGTGAAATGTTTTAAGTGTGAACTAAAATTTGCACGTGCCAAATAATAGAATGCCTTGAAGTTTGCACTCTTCACTGTTTTAAATTTTAAACAAAAATAAAAACTCTATAAGGTCCCATATAATGACAGAATTGAAGCTACATATGTTCAGTTTCTTTACAACCACGATGCTAACATTGTGTGTTTTTAATCTACTGTTCAAACGCAGGGATGTGTCATTCTGCAGAGGCTGGAGAGACTTCAGGCAAACTTAACAGTCCCAAACCCTTAGAAACTTACTCTTAGAACAAACATATGTAGTTGAGTTCCTCTGTGTCAGGAGCTGCTATATAAATGAAAGTTTTCTGAATTACCTTCTCTGTAGAACACTATTTATTAAAAGGTAATAAATAAAAGTACATTAATTAGCAGCTTATATTACTGAAACTCACCAGTAATGGTAGCAATTGTTTAGAACTTAGACCTTCAATAGATTTTTTAGGAAAAATACTTAATCACTGATGTTGTTTGGGATCACCACCATATGGTGATAGTTCTTTTTTTTTTTTTTTTTTGAGACGGAGTCTTGCTCTGTTGCCCAGGCTGGAGTGCAGTAGTGTGATCTTGGCTCACTGCAACCTCCGCCTCCTGGGTTCAAGCCATTCTCCTGCCTCAGCCTCCTGAGTAGCTGGGACTACAGGTGCGTGCCACAACGCCCGGCTAATTTTTTGTATCTTTAGTAGAGACAGGGTTTCACTGTGTTAGCCAGGATGGTCTTGATCTCCTGACCTCGTGATCCACCCGCCTCGGCCTCCCAAAGTGCTGAGATTACAGATGTGAGCCACTGAGCCCTGCCGATAATCCTTAAAAATGCTTTAGTCAGTTTTATTGTTGATTTCAAATTCTCTACAAACAATGCATCACCTTATTGCCTGCACTTGAGGGAAACCCCCACCACTCCACCCTGGTGTCACAGATTCCAGAGAGTCTCTTGTGGGCTCTTCATGCAAGCACAGGAGACCTTCATTCAGAGGTGCCCCATTTTCTCTTCATTAGCCTAATTTATTTTATCTCAGAGCAGTACTTTTAGGGGTACAGACCAAAAGAGGGTAGAGGAAGAATTTGCCACTATCAAATAAAAGTGGAGAGAGAGTTCATATTAAAAGAAGGCCACGTGAATCCGATTCACTAAGGCATTTCCCAGCTTCTCCAGGGGAAGCTAATCTTGCCTTTCTCCTTTTCCCCAAGTCCCTCTCCTGCTCCTGAATTCAACTCCATCTGGAAACATCTCCCTGACCCAGAGGAAGGAAGGGCTGCACAGATGTCTGTCAGTGCAGTTCCAAGCCCCCCAGGGCCACCTGAAAAAAACAAGTGTGATGTGTGATGCTGACCTGGAGTGAGAAGGAAAACAAGCTTTGACTCCACTTGACCCTGAAGGAAGGAAGCAGGAAGCCTTGTAGGGGGATGGGGTGAAGGCGTCCTCCGGAATGAGGTGTCCTATTACCGCCTGACCCTCTCCATAATCAGCAATGTGGAATGAATGGCTCCAGCCCAGAAAGCAGAGCAACTGCAGCAGTTTCCACACCTATCTCAAAATTAGAAAACTTGCCTTGCACAGGAAACAATCCTTATGGCTCCTTCTGTTTACACCACCCTAGGCACAGTGTGTCGGGTCCTGCTCAATCTTCACAACACTGCATTCTCTCCTCATGCCCATTTTACAGATGAGGCAAATCAGTCTCAGAGAGGTTGAGTTGGTCAGGATGGAACCCAGAGCTGCCCCATGCCCAAGGCCTTCCTCCCTGGGATGGGGGCTGGCTGGGGCTTGAACACTCCTGTGCCTCTATCACCTGTAGATTCTAGAGCATTAAACTTCAGACTTTGTGGTTTCGCTGTTGATCATATGGTGCTGAGGTCCTTGCTGTACCTTCTCTATCTTTTCTTCCAGATCTGCCTGCCAAACCTGCCTTCCTCAAAATATCCCTTCATGTGAAAGCATTACGAGAAAGGATAAATCTAATTGTATACTATAATAGTGGCAGTAGGTGGGTTTACATCACACACGCTGGGAAACTGCTTTAATCTTTCGACATCTCTCTCTTTCCAAATCATGCACACATTCATTCCATCATCAAACATTTATTGAAAATCTACACACCAGACACTGTTCTAGGTCCTGGGGATAAGAAGTAATGAAAACAACTGTCCCTTAGGAGTCTGCACTGTAGTTGGGGGAGGTGCTGGCTAGCCTCTGTTTACCCTCCAGGTCCATCTTCGCCCTTTTCTGTGCCCCAGGAGGCTAACCCCGCACTCTACTGTGCCTTGTCCTCTGAGAGGGTGATGGAAGGTAGGGAGAGTGGGAGATCCCAGCGGGAGGTTGGAGTATGGAAGCACAGGAGAGCTAGGCATTTTCTCCCCGCCAACTCTTTCCAGGCTGCAGTTTTGGCAGTGGTTGTGTTCCTCCCCTCTAGCCACAGATCCTGGGGGATTCCCCTCTCCCACAGCCACAGGTCTTGGCAGGTTCCTCTGACACCTTTCTTACCTCCCCACCCTTCTTGACCCTTTTTGCTTAATGAGAGGCAACCCATGGCTGCTCGATGCTGCCAGTTCTATGTTGACTTAACTGTTCTTACCTCTTCTGTTACCCTTTGAGAATGTCACTTCTTTTCTGCCAGGACCTTGACTGATACAGAAATACAGAAAATAAACAAACAAATGAGTTATATGTCTGATGAGCAAAAATGCTATGAAGAACATGAAGCAAGGTACAGGCAATAAGGAGTGTGTGTGTGTGTGTGTGTGTGTGTGTTGATGGGGTGGCATCATGCCCCTCTTTCTCCCATTTCACTGAAATTCCCCTTATGATGCTTACCTCATGTTTTCCCAGCCCTTCACTGCCTCAGATTTCTACTAAATCTTTTATTTTCTTATCTTAGTAAGCAGAGCAGTTCAGGTCAATTGTGGCTCCTACCTTAAAATGTGTACCTCAGTCCTCCCAACCATTTGTCATCATTCTAGTTGCAAGACAACACAGTGGTTCCTGATTATCCGAGAGGGATATGTTCCAAGGCCCCCAGTGGATGCCTGAAATCATCAATAGTACTAAACCCCATATATACCATGTTTTTTTATATGCATGCATACCTATGATAAAGTTTAATTTATAAATTAGGCACAGTTAAGAGATTAACAACAATAACTCACAACAAAATAGAGCAATTATATAATATACCAACATCACTAATCTTGTGCTTTGGGGTGATTATTAAGTCAGATAAAGGTCACTAGAACACAGGTGCTGCAATACATATCTTGACAGTCGATTGGATAACTGAGAAAGCTACTAAGTGACTAATGGTCAGAAATATACTGGACAAAGCGATGATTCACATTCCAGGTAAGGCAGCATGAACAGCATGAGAGTTCATCATGCTGCTCAGAATGGCATGTAATTTAAAACTTATAAATTTTTTTTCTGGAATTTTCCATTTAATATTTACAGACCCCACTTGACCATGAGTGGCTGAAACCACAGAAAGCAAGACTGCTAATAAGTTGGGGGGGTAGGGTCTACTGATTCAGAGTTATCAATACCAGAAATGTTTCCTATTACATGTAACTTATGAATAAACATGACTTACAGTTTAATTTTAGTGTTTGGGAAAAATGTACATTCTTTAATTCTGGAAAGCCTGCAGAATGAATTCCAGTGTTCACTCTGAAAAGTCTTTGCTAGAAGAATAACATTCTGGGTGCCTTCTACAGCAGTATCCTCCCTTTCCCTTCCTTTCTGCTGGCCTCAGACACCATCACCTGCTATCTCATAAGAAGCAAATCAGAGCTGAGTGTGGTGTCTTCCTCCCACGCTCTTCTAACCCGTGATAAACACCTTTGACTGGCAAATAGCACTTGTCTATTTCTGTATTTTTTGGCTCTTTCAGTCATCTTGGAAGACAATGAGAATGAGAAACTTGGGGGATGCTGTGAAAAAGGCAACATATTCTGGTTGGTGAGGCCACTGGAAGTGAGTGGTCCTCTGAGCCAGTGATAAAATCTTGGAGTCCACCCCCTTATCCCACCAGATGAAGGAGCATCTTGGTGGATGGGGATCAGAACCTTAGTGATCACTGCACTAGGTTGCAGAGATTCACATGGGTAAGGTGCTTAATCAACCCTTTGGGTGTCCCCTGACCAGGACTTCTGGGTTCCCCCTGTGAGTTCCCCCACCTAGAGTCTCAAGGTACAGCCCTAAGATCTTCATCGTTAACAAACTCTCCAGGTAACTCTTGTGCGAGCCAAATTCTGAAAACCACAAATCTAAAGATGACCACACACGTTCTACCACAGAGTCCTTCACAAAGCCTCTCCCCAAAACTAGCCTTATTTTTCATTCTTTCTACTTTTCTGATTTTTTTTTTTTTAATGGAGTCTCACTCTGTCACCAGGTTGGAGTGCAGTGGCTCAGTCTTGGCTCACTGCAACCTCTGCCTCCTGAGTTCAAGCAATTCTCCTGCCTCAGCCTCCCAAGTAGCTGGGACTACAGGTGAGTGCCACCACACTCAGCTAATTTTTGTATTTTTAGTAGAGATGGGATTTCACCATGTTGGCCAGGATGGTCTTGATCTCTTGCCCTCGTGATCCCCCCAGCCTTGGCCTCCCAAGTTGCTGGGATTACAGGCGTGAGCCACCACGCCCAGCCTTTTCTGATTATATAAAAGCAAAAATCCCAGGGACTCATTGCTTGCTCCTTTAACTAGTGGTTCTCTTCTACCTGTGGGGCAGGAATCTTGCTTTAACATGGTTCATTGAGTGGCCGGTTTCAGGGTATCTGGATTGGGGGCAGGCAGGGCTGAAGCTTAAGGTGGGCTCAAGGTGGGCTCAAGGTGTGGAGGGGCGCAGGAAACAGGAGGGCACTGGTTCGAGAAGAGTGTAGAGACTTGTGAAGACACACAGTAAATAAGTAGGTAAACAAATTAGTATATGTGACTTCAACTAAAATCCCTGTGTGAAAATTAAACAAATGAGGAGAAAGAGTAAGTTAATTAAAATGTATCATCTCTTGGGCCCAATAAAAGTAATTTTCTGTTTATTTCCTTTTTATACAATCACTGTTAATTTCAATTATTTTTAGTAACTTCCCTTTGAACTCATTGTTTCAAAATTCAAAAGTGACTTGCACTAAAGGTTGAATTTTGTTTGTGAGGACATGGAATGGGGAGCTTCAACTAATTAATTTTACTGGTATACTAAAGGTGAAAACTTACGTAGTGCTGAAAAATCTTCAAACATGTATTTAGCCCATTTTTTCTGTATATAATAGAGATTGTAAATAGAATTGAATCCACTTTCGATGAATGAGGATTTCCAGCTACTTCTAGATATTCTCAATGGCATTTACATTTTAATACTATAGATAGAGGAGTTTAGACTACTAGAATGATTATAAAACGCTCACGGGAACTTATTTCCTTGTGATTTTCAATTACAGTTGACCCTTGAATAACAGAAGTTTGAATTTCAAGGCCCCAGTTTCATGTGGATTTTTTTTTTCAATACATACAGTTGGTATTTGTAGTTCTGTATCTGAAACCAAACACCGATTGAAAAATATGGTTTTCCTTGGATGCTAAACCGATGATACTATTGATTGACTTTTAACTTTTCCTATATGTGAGATTCTGCAGGACTTATTTGGGACTGAGTGTGCACGGATTTTGGTATAACCTGGGGTGAAGGGGTGCAACTGTTGATCCATCACTCATGTTAAAGATTAATTCAGCCGCTTGCTATTATATTTTTCACATCGATCTTTTTCTTCTAAATATTTGTTTTGAGAAATTTAGTTTGTGACCATGACATTAAAGAAGATAGTTGCTTTTTGTTGGATTCTGGTAAGCAAAGGGGACAAGAAGCACATAGGGCCTCTTCTTCCCTATCCATCCTTCCAATTCTCCTTCGTTTGAGGGCATTTTGGATTTCCCAGCCTCCTCCTGCCTTATCTACAATGGAGGAAATAACAGCCCTCAGGATATATTTCAGCCTTAGCCAGTTGGCCACACTCAGAGACACAGATCTCATATTTCCACCTTCATAACCCATTCTGTAAAGACTCAGATTCAGACCACTCTAAAATGCAGAGAAGTATGCTAAAAAGCCACAGCTCTGAAGCCCTCTAAAGGGGCAAACGCTTGACTCAAGTGTTTGCTTTGGGCAACAAAGTGACTTCCTGCTTTGCAAAGAGAAATTTCAAAGGGCTGATTTTTAAAATTCCAAAGATCCCTAAAAGTCCTTATATTTTGACCCCTTACAGACCAAAATGAACCAGAATATCAGGAATATTTGGGTTGGATTTTCTGAAATTACAGAAATAACTAAAAGTTAAAGGAGCGCTTACAGCAAAGAAGATAAGAGATTTAGTAATTCTTCCTCTCAAGAATTTTCAAATTTTAGTGCAACCTAAAAATCACTCAAATAGTTTTGGCTAAGTTCTTGGCTTCACACTCAGTCTGCTCAGTAGATGGAGAAGTGGTTCAAAAATGTGGGCCCCCAACATTCTGGGAACTTGTTGAAAATGCAAATTCTAGGCCTACTCAGTGGCTCACATCTCTAATCCTAGCACTTTGGAAGGTTGAGGTGGGAGGAGCCCTTAAAGCCAGGAGTTTCAGACCAGCCTAGTCAACATAGCAAGACCCTGTCTCTACAAACAATAACAAGCCAGGAATGGTGGCAAGCACCTGTAATCCTAGCTCTTTGTGGGGCTAAGGTGGGAGGATCATTTGAGCCCACTAATTTGAGGCTGCAGTGAGCTATGATTTTGACACTGCACTCCAACCTGGGTGATAGAGAGAAACCTTGTCAAGAAAGAAAGACAGAAAGAGAGAAAGAGAGAGAGAGAGAAAGAGAGAGAAAGAGAGAGAGAGAGAGAAAGAGAGAAAAGGTGGGGGGAGAGAAAGAAAGAAAAGAAAAGAAAAAAGAAAAGAAAAGAAAGGAAAGGCAGGCAGGCAAATTCTAGAGCCCACCCCAGACTTCCAGAATCTAATACTCTGGAAGTGAGGCCCAGTAACCAGTGTTTTAACAAGGTATCAAGCTTTCCAGATGATTCTGATGTACACAAATGTTTAATAACCACTGAGATAGACCGTGGTTTTTTGGGTTTTTTTACCATTGTGGTTCTCACTTTGAGAAACTATTGATGGTCCTCAGGCCTGTGTCAGCTGTATCAGAACTTCTGCATACATTTAGAGAAACACTGGCAGACAGATGGGCTGCTAGGTTCATCTGTGGGCCATCTCTTGTCTCCCCACACATAATTATCTTCAGCCAAGATGCTTCATTGTCAGGGCTTCTGCCTAAAGAGCCAGCTTCACCTCTTCCTACCCCTTCCTTTTTTCTCTTCAGCTTTATTGAGGTACAACTGACAAATAAAAAGTATATTTATGGTGTGCTACATGCTTTTTTGCTATATGTATACATCGTGAAGTAATGACCACAGTCAAGCTAATTACTCCTTTTTTCTCATCTTACTTTACCTTTCTGAACCTCCTTAGCACCCTGCAAGCACTGTGTTCTCCAGTCTGCCAACTCTCACTGTCCTTCAAGGCCCAGGTCAAGGTCATTCCCTGTAAGAAGCCTCCCTTTGACTCCCTCTAGTAGTGTGTACACCTCCTATCACCTCCTCCCCCGTCAAAGCACCTGCTGAACTGCATTACAATGCTCTATTTATGGGCTCCTCCACTGCCCTGTGATACTGCCACCTCACACCCCACCCCAGGGTAGGACCTCTTTTATCTACTGTTTTGTGTCTAGCACTTAGCGCAGTATCTGGCACACAATAGTCAGGTGCTTATTCCATGTTTGTTATGAATGAATCCCTAACGCAGCACACTATTAGAGACGCTTAAGAGGGTAAAAGCATGGGCTATGGCACGAGGCTGTTGGGTTGAAGTCCTAGTTCTACCACTTCTAGCTACTTAAATTTGGGTAAGTTACTTAATCTCTCTGATCCTCAGTTTTCTTATGTGTAAAACAGAGATGGTGCAATTTTCTCATATTAAAGGAAGTATTCCAAATTAAGTATTTAGAGCAGAGCTTGTGAGTATTAAGTCCTCCATGCTAGGAAGAAAATGGACCAGAAGATCCTAAGACTAAGATGCTTCTGTCATGAGAAGCCTGCACATAGGACACTTTTTATTCATAGTCTCTCTATTTCTCTTTCATCCTCTTTCTTTCTCTAAATATGCCTATTTTATCTCTAGACTGCTAATATTTCTTTCTTCCTTTTTCTCTTTCTTTGACATACTACTTTACAAGTTCACAGCTGAGATCCCACATGCATAACCATTAGAGATGTGTGCGTGTGTCTGCATGTGTGCATGCATGCACTCATGCATGTGTCTGGATTTGGTTTTGTGGTTTGAGTTATTGGGTTTAAAAATGTTATTAGTGTATATCAGTAAATAGGCTACAGGCATTGACCAGTTCCTCAATTATAAGTCTTGTTTTTGAAGGATAATCCATTACAATAAATAAAGTCTGCATGTGTCTGAAAACTGACACAGGAAATTGTTGACTAAAGGTGGGTCTCAAGTCAAAAGAGGAAAAAAAACCTGGATTTAGAAATTTACATCAGATATGAAACTTACATATACAAAAAAAAACCAATCACAAATGCCTGCTAAAGTAAGTAAGGAGAACTTATAGACCATCTCTGAGAAAATGGATGATTTTTGCAGAAAGTTGCTAAGTTTTATCAAGAGCAGCTGAGGTTTGATCTACAGTCACACATCACGTTGTGTTGGCAGTTCGGTTACATATTTTTATTTTTTAAATCTTATCCTTTTCCCAATATATGTATTCACATTCACAAATAGGATATTCATTCACTGGACAAATGTTTCTGGGAAACTACTTTGTGCAGAATACTATCTTAATGCTGGGAAACTCATGGATGATTTCTTTCTCACAGCAAGTTTATTGTTGTTGGTGATGATGATGATACTATTGCTATTTTTAATTGCTATCTGTTGTTGAGGACCACCTCCAGCACAGGGTCTCTGCTGAGTGTTTTTTAACAAGCTTTTTAAATGCACAATGTCATTTAATTTTCACAACACTCCATGAACTAGTTAGCTACTCCCATTTTAGAGAAGGAGGCTCAGAAAGGTTAAACAGCTTGCCAAACCTGGTTTAAAATCTACATAGATTGAAAGTCTAGCAAATTGAAAAATTTGAGGCAGACTATGAATCCCAAACCCAGTTCTTGTCACTATACTATACTATGCTTCAAGATAGGCTGCTGAAACATAAATGAAAGGTTAAACATACAATGGTTCAAATGATGGTAAAAAGCGATATAGAATTCTGTTCCAAACTGTAGTCCAGACCAAGGGTACAATTCAGCGGGAAGAATGTTCCTGCAAACATGAGCCTGGACTGCAAAATCATTAACCTACCCAGAGAAATACAGGGAGGGACCCTTCTGCTACCAGTGTAAACACTTTTCTAAACAAAGCTGGTAGATATTTTCTAAACATTGTTTTTTATGCCTAACTAAATGTGCATCATACTTTGGAAGTACTTCTAAGGCAGTGGTCTCCATCCTCTTTGGCACCAGGGACTGGTTTCATGGAAGACAAGTTTTCTAGAAGACCAGGAGAAGCGGGAGAAGCAGGGGTATGGTTTCAGGATAAAACCGTTCAGATCATCAGCCATTAGATTCTCATAAGGAGCATGCAACCTAGATCCTTCGCATGCACAGTTCACAACAGGGTTCAAGCTCCGGTGAGAATCGAATGCCACCACTGATTCAAAAAGAGGTGGAACTCAGGCAATAACACTGGCTTTCCCATGGCTCATGTCCTGCTGTGTCGCCTGGTTCCTAACAGGCCACTGACTGGCACTGGTCCATGGCCCACAAGGTGGGGACTCCTGTTCTAAGGTGCTGGTTGAAAAATGCAGATTTTGCAGCATTGCTCCCTGTCCTGCTCCTACCTCCATCTTCCTACACACACAGGTTTCAATTTAATAGGTTCAGGTAGAGCCCAGAGATATGCATTTTGTCAGCATCCAGCCAGTTTATCTACTGCTCGTCTCTAGGCCACACTTGCACAAACTGTGCTTTGCATCTCCATGTAAATATAAATATATCATATAAAATATGTCATTACGGTTCTCTTATACTAATATATTATACATCTATTATTACAAAAACCCAAAGTAGAGATTTTTAAAAGGATGAGATCTTTCAAAATAAAGAGCAGGGCACATACTTTCTCTTCATAGTCCAACAGAGGGTGTAGCATACCATCTGCCACCCAGAGTTGAGTGAACCTCTGGCCTTGTACCCTAAGATGCATCCCTGTCTTATGAACTTCTGGGAGACAGGAGGTTGGGTGAAATCTGTACTGGCTCAGTGCTTAGGCTCATTCTCTGTGGCCACCATTGTTCCCCTTCAGACAGGTCAGTAAATCAATCTCCATGGCTTTGAAAGAAGAGTAGACAAGTTCTGCAGGTGAGCTGTGGAAAATTTATGCAACACCAGCATCGGCAGTGAAGTGACGATCTTGAAAACCCCACCTCAGGTGCATGAATATGCAGTGTCACTCATGACACATTTGGAAATTCTCCCTGAGTGATGATTTAAATAAAATGTGAAATCCAAGTGTCATTCATTTCTGCTTTTAAACAGGACTTTAAAACTCATATAGGAAGTGTTAAGAATTGTGATTTTGATTTTAAGAAAAAGGTAAAAGTTTGTTAGTAACCTATATGTGAGTGCTTTAAAGTTTCAAAAATTATATTAAAATTAAAATTTATGAACACATCCATCCTGAAAGAGAACAAGATGTTATTTTACTTAAAGAAGAGATAAATCACTTAAGTGACACTTTTGCATTCCTAACTCCACATGAAATACTGATTAAAAACCTAATGTGCCAGGTACTGTGCTAGGGGCGAGGAGTAAAAAGACGAATAAGATGGCATCCCTATGTCCTAGGAAAGAAGTGCATGTGAACAATTACTGAGATTTCAAACACAAAAGGCACTGTAAAACAGGCTTGGGACAGTGCTGAAAAGCACTTAGCAGGGAGATCAGTTCTGCACAGGGATGGGGTAATTGAAGAGTTCCAGGCTGAGTGAGGGCCCATGTCCCTCTTCTAGTCTTTACTGGCCTTAGACCATACAAATATCTTTGCACTCTCATTTGCAACACATTGAGTTTGTGTGTTTGTATATATGTATAAATTTGGTGACATTTAAAATGGGCTTAGGAAGATAGTTTACTTGACAGATGTATTAGTCTGTTATCACGCTGCTAATAAAGACATACCTGAGACTGGAGAATTTAAAAAGGAAAGAGGCTTAATGGACTCACATTTCCACATGGCTGGGGAGGCCTCACAATCATGGTGTAAGGTGAGAAGGAGCAAAGTCATGTCTTACATGGTGGCAGGAAAGGGAGCTTGTGCAGGGGAACTCCCATTTATTAAACTATCAGATCTCATGAGACCTATTCACTACCATGAGAACGGTATGAGGGAAGCTGCCCTTATGATTCAAATATCTCTACCTGGTCCCACCCTTGACATGTGGGGATTATTACAGCTCAAGGTGAGATTTGGGTGGGGACACAGCCAAACTATATCAACAGAGAAGGCAGGAAAGAGAAATCCAGGCAGAGGAATGAACCACAGCGGGAGACAGAATGAATGGAGAAGAGGTGGCTGGCCCGGTTATAGCCATTGGGAAGTTGAGGAAATGGCAGAGGGAAAGGAACCTGTAAAAAAAACTGAGAAGCTGCAGCCAGAGAAGAAGGAGGGAAGCCAGAGCATTGGTGTCCTGGAAGGCAGGGACAAGACTAGAGGAAGTGGAGAACAGTGTGAAGTCCTGCTGACAGTAAATGAGTTGGATTTGAGGATACAGAGGTCAAAGAGAATCTTGGCAAAAGCATTTGCTGAGGTACACTGGGGTAGCATAGACAGAACACAATGTGAATGGTTGGTGATGATGTGAAGACATGAATAGCCATATCCTTTCAAGAATTTTGTGGTGAGAGGAAATGATGATGGAAGTGCAGCTGAGGAAAAATATGGGGTGGGAAGAGCTTCTGCTCCTATTGTTTTAAGATGAGAAGGATCTAAGCATAATTAAATGCTAATAGGAAAGGGCCAATAAGAGGGGAGCCTAGTGAGGCTATGGGAATAAACGGCAGGAGCACGGGAGAGCTGAGCTCTGGATGCGGGGAAGGGTCCCTCTTCCCCTGGAACAAAACAGGAGGGCAAAAGAGATGGGTATTGAGGCTGATCCTGGCATAGATTTGGTGGTGAGAAGGCCAATGACGTTATTTCCTCCAAGAAGGCACAGCCGTTTCCTGAGAGCAGGCTGTGTGTGCAAGTGTGTACATGTGTATGTGCATGGTGCACACACTGGGCTTCGCTGGTGCTTGGAGATTTAAGGACGGTGAAGACACCATAAAGATGTCTCTGGGGATAATTGAAGAGTTCCAGGCTGAGTGAGGGCCCATGTCCCTCTTCTAATCTTTACTGGCCTTAGACCATACAAATGTCTTTGCACTCTCATTTGCAACACATTGAGTTTGTGTGTTTGTACATATGTATAAATATACGGTCTTGAATTTTCCTGCAGGCAGAATCTCTGGTTTCTCTTAGTACCTAGTAGAGTTCAGACACATAGAATATATTCAATAAATAATTCTTGGTTGATTGAAATACCTTTCAACTCATTATACCCCAGCTTTAGCCAATAAGTAGACTCCAAAGGTGAAAAGCAACTATAATTCTAAGACAGCCCTTCCCTAGGGACAGTGAACTGCAATTGAGTCATAATTTTTAGCATATGGAAATACATATTACGATAAAGAAACAAGTATTCTCTGGTCTGACCAATGATGGCTGCATGTCATAACACTGAATGAAAACCTTTTAAAATACAATACATTTTGTGCTTTACCTATTTCCTCTCCATTAACACACAAACATATGCACACTCATGCACACAAATGCACACATATGTGCACATCTGCGGGTACACACCACAACCAAAACCCAAACATCTTTTTGCTCCTTAGATGGCTGGCAGCGTGAATTTTCTGTGATGTAAACGAAAAAGTGGTGGGCAGGATAAAGAGTTAAGTAAGCATCTCTAGTAATGCTTCAACTTGTTCTTTGAGGAGTAACAAAGAGAGGAAGCACAGGCTTTGTGGAAGGAAATTCCCAGGCCCCACTTCGGACATTCGCAACCTGCCCTGTGAACCTCTGAGGGGTGTCTGATAATAAACACTTGCAAACAAAACAATCCATAAAGGCATTTTTACTAACATTCTCACATTCTCACCAAAGGGCTACAGCACATTTTCCTGAATCTGTGGACCTTGGAGGGGGGACCTGGACATCCACCTGCCAGCAGAGGCCAACAACCCAGTCCCTGCTCAGGCTGCTGTTTGTACGTGCAGGTCCCCCTTGCTCCTCGGGCCTTTGATTGGGCAGGGGTGGTGATGGGGTTGTGGAATGCAGATCACAGACTCAACACTGGACAGGATGGGTGTGGACTGCTGTATGCAGACCTGAGACCCACCTCTTCATCTTCCACAGAGACCCCCAGACATAGCCCTGAGCATTGCAACTTTGAGTAATAATGCAGTGACCTTCCCTAGGAGTAGAAAGAACTTGACAAAGGCATGAAAAGCTCTGCTTGTAAAGTGTGCCAATTAAGTAACAAATTGGCCTTCTTTTGCTGTAGTAGCAAAACAAACAAAGAAAACCCCTGGAGACTTGACAGTAAATATTTGTGCAGAAGTTTCTTGTAAGAAGCTCAAAACATGTTAGGATCAAGATGCAAAAGCTTAAGCAAAAGTCTAGTTTGGGTGAGATTATTTGTAATATTATACCTTATTTATCCCCAAACTAATAGGATGTGAGATCTGTTATGCCCATTTCATCAATGAATAAATGAAGGATCAGAAACTGGCCTAGAATAATAGTAAAGTTCTGGGTGATTCTGGTATCTGATACTTGCTCTAGTGAGTGTGTGTGTGTGTGTGTATGTGTGTGTTTATTGGGGCTGTGTGTACACAGATTTATGGCTTTTTTAAAACAAAATATTCTTAAAATAACTTTATTAATTGCAATTCAAGCCAAGATCCTCAAATAGCATCGTTGTCTCCGGTCTAGACCAGAATTCACTTCACAGTACGGGTGAGATTTAGATCCTTGACTACAAAAAGAAAGCTGACCCTTTACTTGTGAATTGCCGTCACTGGTCTCTGGAATATTTTTGGATGACTACTCATTTGCATCTGTCCAGAGTTGGCGGGCAATCTCCCTCTTGACCCCAGCCCTCAAGACCACATTGATCCAACCGAGGTGATGACAGGTTCCAGATTTTACTCTAGGCGGGGTTAACATGAGCCTCTACTCAGGTCTCCTTCTGTCCTTTGTGCTGTAACAATGGGCGGAAACACAGCCTTGTTAGAGGAAATTCCCAGGGCCATGCTTTGGACATTAGACAGTGGCTTTGCTATGCTGGGTAGGCTGATGTGCATCTAAAAATAAATACGCTGGTCTGCAAGGGTTTCTATGATTTTGTCATGTACAGTTGATTACATTTCAAAGGATTTTTTTTAATTAGTGTTTTTAAGAAAGCTAACTTAGGTAAGCCTTGAGAATAAAATATATCATGGCTTTGTTTCGGTTTGAAAACATATATCATTTGCTTATAACTGTTTCTGTTGAAAGGACTGCTGCTTTTTTGCCCCAGGATCTCAAAGTGAGATTGAAGAAAGCAAAGGCATGCTGAGATGCTGCCCAAGCGGTCAGAAACATGCGAGGGTCCAGAACTGCAAGTTCTTTGAGTCCACAAAGGGTAAAGTATTAACAGAAAGCTCTGGGGCTGCCTGGAGTGGTTGATGATGTGTATAGGGTCTACCTAAGCCTAAGTCTTACTTCTCTAAAAGTTTCCAGATCCTTACTTCTCAAAGAGACTGCTCTTGAGGTGGTTCATGTAGCAGAAAAGGAAAGATGGGTAGAAGGCAGTAGCCAGTGAACTTGACTCACAGCAGGCAGACAGTTCCAGCCAGCTTTCTTCTCTCTCCAAAAGTCAAATATTCCATTCATAGTCCTTGCAACTTAGAAGACGGTAGAATCAGTTTCTTTTTCACATTTTAAAGTTAGACCTCGGAATGGCTAGGAACCCATATCCATGTAGCCATGTTTCCATTTTAGCTAGAGGAGAAATCAGGGCCAAAGCTCTGAGTCTTGCTGTTATTTGCCTGACTCTACTTGAGCTGAAAATGTACAGAAATGTGGCAGTTTTCCATCAAATAGGAATGTGTTTGCAGCACAAGAAGTAACCCATAATTTAGTTAAAGAGTAACCCAAGAAGAGTGGTTTACAGTGAACTTTTCCCTCCTCATTGTTCTCTTTCTTTTTTGCTCTTTCCTGGAAGTCCAGCCTACTCCATTGTTACTAAGACCCTATTTTAAACTTACTGCAGCAGATAGGTAGGGCTAGCTAGTGAAAAGTCAGCTATCCTCACTCTAGCCTGATGATTTTTTTGCAGACCTTCATTTGGTGGCTTGGATCACCTCACTGACATCACGAGACTCTTGATAGCTTTGAGCGGGAAGGGACCTTTGAGGTCATCACCCGGACTCCACCCATTATGGGCATCCCTTTGGGAACACCCCGGCCACTAGTCCGTCTTCCAGGGTGCTGGAACATTGCCCGGGACAAGGCGTTCACCACACCACAAGGCAGCTCACTCATTTTTAGATGATTCTGATGGTGGGTAAATCCTTCCACACATTGAGCTGAAATCTGTTACGCTATAATTTCCACCCATTGATCTTCTGTTGGCCTTCCCTTTTCCCACACAGAGCAACCTTTAAATATTTAAAAGCAGCCCTCGTGTGCTCAAGATGTACTTCTTACTTTAATTGTCCCCTGAATGCTCCTTCAACTGTTTGGTGAATGACAGTTTTCTCATTTTCACCATCTTGGCCAACCTCCTCTTTTAAGACCTGGTGTTTTTTGTTTTTTGTTTGTTTTGTTTTGTTTTGAGACAAAGTCTTGCCCTGTGGCCAGGCTGGAGTGCAGTGGCACAATCTCAGCTCACTGCAACCTCCGCCTCCCGGGTTAAAGCAATTCTCCTGCCTCAGCCTCCTGAGTAGCTGGGACTACAGGCAAGCACCACCACATCCAGCTAACTTTTGTACTTTTAGTAGAGATGGGGTTTCACCATGTTAGCCAGGAAGGTCTCGATCTCTTGACTTCGTGATCCGCCCACCTCGGCCTCCCAAAGTGCTGGGATTACAGGCATGAGCCACCGCACCCGGCCGACTTGGTGTTTTTTTAAAGGAACCTATTTGGCACTTTAGATGATTAATCTTCTTACAACTTTGTGTACTAAGTATTAGTTCATATTTTCAGAAACAAAACAAAGACTTGGAAAGATACAATTACTTGTTCAAGACAGGAGATTAAAAACCAGATCTGCCTCTTTATAGCCCACGACATGCCTCTCATTAAAAAAGAAATATTGAGCCAGATATAGTCCAGGCTGATCTCAAATATAGCCTGAGATCTGTGGCAGGCCACTGGAAACCTCTCATGTAGGTTAATATCCCTTTTGTTATTACAACGTGTGTTTATTGACAGAGATTAAAGTGAACTTGAGTGGGTAAGAAATTACCAGCAGAAAACATTCAGTTGCTGAAAGGCAGCTGTAGGCAAGGTGGTCATTGTGGAAGCCTGGAGGCAGAAAGGTATAGGAGCAACAGGAAGCAAGAAGAGATTCTAGAGGTTCAGGAGGCATCTCATTTGGAAGCTCTGAACAATGGAGAGAGAAGAGAAGAAGGCTGGAAGAGAGAAATAGCTGTCCCTTGAGAGCGCCTTGGCAGTTTGCTTCAGCCTAAACCTGGTGGTTGTGTCTGTTTGCTTTCTCCCAAGTGTCCATGTGCTCTATGGGAGGGCAAAGCATGGGGAAAATGATACTATGCGCTTCTCCACCATTTGATTCTAGGTGAAATATGGCTAAGACACAAATCTTTGGGTGGAAAAAGGAGAATACCACATGTAGTCAGAAAGGGAATCCTTTTAGCTGTGCTGCAGTGAGGGATGATGTCAGGAACTGGCTATATGTCTATGTGCTTCTAGGTTTTTCCTGCACCACTTGGTAGAGCTACTTCCTCCTCTTTTCCTGGCTGCTTTCCTAAAGCAGGGACTGCTTAATGGAGGCCTTTCCTCCCTCCTCATCTAACCTGCTTCAAAGCAGTTCTGCACCCAGCAATGAATGCCTCATGGATTCCTCTGAGTTGCAGGGCACTGCTCTCCAGGAGTCACGGGCAAACTGTGCTCTTGGGGAAATACCAAAGCACAACGTTAATGTCAATGGCTGAACACGTGGGCATAGTAATAAAATGCTCTCTTAAGATCTCTTCCAGCTGGCTTGACTCGGAGAAACACAGAGCACCGCCTTTCAAATTGCCATGAAGCATGAGAGAACGTGAGTGTAGTGGCTCTGTGGATATGGTCTTCTCTTTGCACTCTGAAATCAGGGATTCTCTCCCCTGTAGCTCTCTGTCTTTTTCACCACTGGAAAAACTCAAGGTTCAGAGAAAAGTTGTGGACCCACCCAAGGGTCACATGGCAAGAGAGTTGCAGGTACAGGACCAAATCTGGGGCCCCAAAGCACAGTTCAGCTGTCTTTCTATTGAACCACACTGACTTCAAGCTTCAAGCTCTCGAGGCCTTTACTTGGATGTGCCAGCATTTGTTAGGGATCAGGCTTATTTCAGTTTTCCTTAATACTTCCATGAATGACAGGTAGCATAGAGGATGACAAAAAGTAAGTCCTCCAGATGAGAGCTGCATGGAGGCAGGACTCACATCTGTATTGTTTGCCATCATATCCCTAGCACATAGCACACTGCCTGCCCTGTGAAAGGGACTCAGTGAGTCCTTGACTTCGAGCGGCAGAGAATGAGGGGCACTGATAGGGAAACACCTAATGAAAGAGGCTGTCACACAGACGTAAAGAAATAGATTCTAAAAGGCATGGCACATGGAAAGTACTCAAAATATTTGGTGAGTAAATGAATCCAGCAACATTTCAGAAAGAAGAGTGTGGGAAAATGCTATAGGGATTAAAAATATCCTTGGAAGATTTATACTATAGGTCTTGATCTGATAATTAATTGGGGTTTTTCAGACAATGTACACATTCATTTGCTCATTCATTCATTCATTTAACAAAATTGATTGAGCAGAAGCCCAAAACTGTGCCAAGTGCTATGGGTTTAGACATAGAAGACCAATAACTCCTCAAGAGTCAAAATAAATATAGCAACTATCATTTAATGTGCTCAGGGATATGTCAAAACATTCCACCAACCACCAGAAAAATCACAGACCTGAGAATCGCTTAGTAGAAGATGGATGGAGGGGAATGAAGGTGTACAAACCAGGCCTTAATGGGCAATTGAGTTGGGAAGATGAATAGAGGTATCCCAGGCAGGGAGGACAGCACACACAGAAATAGGCAGGCATTAGAGCATTCACATATTAGGGAAATGCAAGGTACTTAGTTTAGTTGCAAAGTCAGATACTGAGAGGGTGAGGCTGGCAGGATGATAAGGAGCCGACTTTTGATTTTTCTACCCTCTGTAAGTGAATGCTTCTCAAACTTTAATGTGCATATGCATCACCCAGGTATTAAAATGCAGATTCAGTAAATCTGGGGAGGGAATAAAGAATTTGTTCCCAAGTGATCACTCCCGACTGATGCCTGATGCAGCTAGTCCTTGGACTACACTTTAGGTAGCAAGGCTGTAAGCAACAGAATGCAATAGAAATATTTCACTGAGGTCGGGCACCATGGCTCCCGCCTATAATCCCAGCACTTTGAGAGGCCAAAGTGGGCAGATCACCTGAGGTAAGGAGTTCGAGACCAGCCTGGGCAACATGGTGAAACCGCTTCTCTACTAAAAATACAAAATGTAGCTGGGCGTGGTGGTGCGTGCCTGTAGTCCCAGCTACTCGGGAGGCTGAGGCACAAGAATGACTTGAACCCAAGAGGCAGAGGTTGCGCCGAGATTGTGCCACTGTACTCCAGGCTGGGCGACAGAGTGAGACACAGTCTCAGAAAAAAAAAATTATATATATATATAAAATAATATAATTATATATTATATATTATAATATATATAATATATATCTCTATAATATTATAATATATTATATTATATATAATATATATCTCTATAATATTATAACATATTATATTTTATATATATCTCTCACTGAGAGTGGCATTATTAGAATTGCATATTCCCAAGACCCCTGTAGCAGGCTATGGAAGATAGAATGGAGGGAGACCGTATTGAGGTAAAATACATAAGTGGTAAGAAATTATGAGCATCGGAACTAAATAAGCTAGAAAAGAATAGTAAATGTTCAATAAATAGGTATGAATTGTTTGATATTCCATGAAGTCTGTATAAATTATTTCTCTTAAAGGCTCGTTGTGAAGACAAAATGAAATAATAAAAACATAAGATGACAAAAAAATCCAGAGAAATTTATAGTGGTACTTAAATAAGACCTGGCGCCTCTCTGAGTCTCAGTGACCTATCATCTTGAGGCTCAGTGGTGACCAACAAGAGCACCCAGCTAAGGAGTGAGCACCATCCCTGCAGACAACCACCACCACAGCCTCCGAGCCATCCCTGGATATTCATTTTCACTACTTGTATTGAATCTCAGGAAACCTCAGGAATAACAACTGTTTCACCACAAATTCTAGAAAATAATGTGGAAGTCCACCAGATCCCTGAACAAAGTACTCTTTGTTTTTTTTTTTTTCTTACAGCACATAGGCACTCTAAATTAGGAACACCTGTTTCTATTTCTGTTAGCAAATTCTCTGTCAAATCTAGTATTTCTTTAACTGAAAATCTCAGAAAGGAATAATAAAGAAATCATGGTAGAGGTCTATACTATTAAAAAGAAAAGACAGTTAGTAAAAATTGCCCCTTATGCAGAAGCCAAAAAAAAAAAAAAAAAAAACTACTTCTAATGAGATTTGCACTCCAAAGAAAATAAGAATCGCCACCATGATCCATATACTGGCTGGCATTCTTTATCCAAAGATGTACAGATTTGAAAAATCCATATGTCATATCCTGTCTCACTATTTGCCCCTCACAGTCTTGTAAATCAGTAAATCTCCACAAGACACACAGGTTGAGAGCATGAAGCCAGCTAGAAAAGCCACGTGGAAATGCACATCTATTCCAGAGCAGCTGGATTCACATTTAACATGACAAATCAAAACGATGCAGGTACCTACCTTTCTCTTCTGGGGTTTTCAGGCTCCTAAAATTTAACACCTTACTGCTGATCTGCCCAAAAACCTCTCAGGTGAGGTGAACCTTGAGGGCATCCCATTCGATCACACAGCCAGAGGAGGGTGGGGTCTCACAAGACCAGACTTCAAATGCTGGGGCTCTTGCGGGTTCCCAGGCTGTCAGGAGCAGAGGTGAACTGCCTTCTGTTCTCTGCTGCAGGAAGAAGCCGGGAGACACTGACTGACTGGAGGTGGGGGGCGGGGGCTTGGGGGAGGGAAGTAATATGGGGACTGTAATAAATAAGAGATCCTCTCCGCATGATTTCCTGTATTTGGTGCCTGATGCCTCTCTCTCCAGGCTCCCTAGAGGAAACAAGAAACTTGTCCTCTGGCCACTGGAAAGAAGAGAATAAACATGCTGAGAACTGTGAAAAGAAGCAGCAGGACCCCAGGCAAGGAGCTGATGGGCCAGCCAACTTTACCTTTTACCAAGTGCTTTCTTCCTGAAGTTCCTCTAAGTGTTTAACTCTGTAAAAGTCAAGAATGTCCTCATCTTCTTCCACTGAGCTGAAGCATATTCTGGCCCCAGTCCAGATGTCATGTTACACAGAGTAGCTGATGAGAGGAAGGTTAGAACAGGCCCTGGAAGAATCCATTCCCAGCCTCAGGCAAGACCCCCTAAGGCAAGCTCTGTCTTTGGAAAGTTTGATCTTTCTTAATCTTGGACTGACTCCAAAGTCCTCAGGCCATTTTGCCTTAGAGTTTAAAGAATTATCAGGAGGCCACCATCCATGGAGCGAAGTAGGACCCTCTACATCATTTATGGGGTTCCATGTAAAACGAAAATGTGATGCCACTCATTTAAAAATTAAGAATTTCAAGATGGTGACAACAGAACATTAAAGCAAGTGTGGGGACTCTCTGGAGCACAGGGCTCTATGCAACTGCACCAGGCCGTAGACTCACCAAGCCAGTCCTGGCTGTAGAAAGAAGGTAGGAACTCTGGGCCGTGCGGATTTTCACAAGCTGAGTTGTTGAGAGGCCTGGACTACCTCCATTGTGTTCAGCAGGGTGACAGTCAGTCCTCGAACAGCAGTATACTTGGAAGCTGCTGCAAGGTGGCAGAGGGGGAGGAGGGTGGATGCTGGGTAGTGGGTGTGAGCAGGAAAAGACCACAAACACAACACTGAGTAAAAATCACACAGTGGTCTCCTTGCCCATATTTTCCTTCACTTCCTATCCATTCTCCTCCCAGCAACCAGGGTAATGTTTCTCAAATGCCATCTTCATGATGGGATTCCCATGCTTAAAATCTTTCAGGAGCTTAAGGATATAGGCCAAACCCTTAAATGCACAATGGCCAATCTCTTCTACTTTCCCTCAATGCCCACTTTCATCTGCACTCTCCTCATGCCCTTTCTCATTCCCTCCTTCCCCACCTCTCTCCACTCAATGAAGTATGTCCTCTCCTCCAAGACCCAATTCCTTGAATCTCACATCCTTCAGAATGCATTTTCCAATTTCTGGGCCCCTTTGGTGTTCTTCCAAGCAAACCATGCTTGTCTCTCTCATAACACTAAAGCAAGGAAGGCTGCCTACTTGTCTCTCTGTCTCCTGCTGGGCTGTCGCTCTGTGAGGTCAAGGACTGTGTCTGCTTCACCATTATATCCCTAGCATCCAGGACCCAGCAGTGTCTGGTTTGTGTGGGTTTAACGTTAGGAGGAGGAGTGTCATCAACTACAGTTATTGTTGGGTGCGATGGTGCGCACTTGTACAAGTCCCAGCTACTCGGGTGGCTGAGGCAGGAGCATTGCTGGAGCCCAGGAGTTTGAGACCAGCCTGGTCTCAAAATAAAATCAAATTAATTTTTGATTAATTTACAAAATCAAATCAAATTAATTACAGTTGTTACATGTTAGGGAAAGGAGAATATATGACTTAGAGGAAAACACAAGACTGTTGTTAACAGTTTTACAAAGCGGAGCAACTTCGTGGGTGATATTGCAGAGCTATTGCTGAATATTATTAAAATGCTGCAGTTTGTCATATGCTGTGTATTGCTGCCTCACAGAGATTATTATAAGTAGGCAACAACCGCTATTCAAAAAGTGAAGTCTTAGATATACCCACAAGAAGGAGGACTAAAGTTAGCAAGGGTTAATGAAATGGGAGTCTGTTGGAGGTGAGGGGAGAGAGAGGGAGAAAGAAGGGGCAGTGGAAAGGAAAGAGGAAAAGAGGAGGGAGGGATATGGGAGGAAGGATAAAGACAGGAGAAGTGGGAAGAAGCACATGAACAGAACAAAGCTTAGAAAACAGTGAGGTGGTGGGGAGGGGAGGAAAACCCCTGTGAAGTCAGCATTTATCTGGAAGCAGTGCACCACAGGCAAGCTCTGTGCACCCTGCCTGACTCTCCTGCACTTTCCAGGCCCCCTGATGAATCAAGCCTGTTTTTCTAGAAGTCAAAAGGCAAAAGGGGGTCTAGGGACATGCCACTACCGCTCTTAAAACACTACAGTTAGCTGCTGCATTTTGTTTGGACTTTGAAACATTATTAAACCACATAGTCATTTTTTATTTCATGATTTTGAATACTTCCATGACAATATTACATCTGGAATTTCTAAGCATGTATTCTGGTTACTTTTCATGGTTCCCCTGAATCAAGAGGTCACTTTGTGTGTTGATGAGGACTGTATATGAGTGAGAAGCCCCAGGTGAGGCTGGATGATTGGAGCACAAGCTGCAGTAACAAGACCCATACTCTATCATCTGTAAAGATAATAAAAACATAGGTGATTCTCAGTATCTGGTTTTGTGCATTTAATTGTCATTTAATATATGCATCTATCTAGAACAAAGCAAAGATATTTATTAAACCAATCATTTGAACTTACTTTATGAAGTCTCAATTTGGTTCCTAATTAATGGATATTACTTCCATTGGAAATGGAAGTGTCAGAGAAAATAGTGAAAGGCTTTAAAATAGGAAAAGATGACTGGGTGTCCTGTCAACAGAGTGTTGAGAGTTTTCTAGCAAACAACATACAGCTGGAGAGCTGAATCTATAGGGGACTCTACATTTGATCATCTTTTACTGGATGTTTAACAATTCTGAAGGACATAGAAACTAATAGTAATACAAATGATTTTTAACCATAGAAATGCACATTAGTTTTGTCCAGTAGATATATAATTGCCTTCCACTCTATAGAAATGATTATTTCAAACATTAAATTTTAGTAAATGGTAGGATATTAGCCAGTTTTTGTAGCTCTTAGCAAACTCAGTTCAGCATTCCTGATTGTCTCTATATAAATATATCTGCTCTTGGGATTTCCCTTTGAACAAGTTCTAACGTTTTACCACTCCCTTCATTAATTAATGAGTTAAATAAAATCTCTTTCACATGTCATTTTATATTTGAGTCAGGATTTCACCTTTTGAAAATGGTCTTTTAACAGAAGGCAGGTGATAGTGCTTACAGCAAGTTGTATCAGGAATTTTCAATGGCAAAACTGTTTTCTTAAATATTTGGCCTAGTTTTATACGTTCCTTGAGTATGTAAAATAAAAACAAGGAATAAACTAAATATGTTGATTATGAAAGTGAATGACAAAGCGATATCAGCTGAACAATTAGGTGGGTACAGAGTTTCAGTTAGGGCAGGAGTACAGGCAAAGCCCAAAGCAGAACTATGTAAAACAATAACTGGACACGGGTTTACTAAATATGGTGAAAGTGGCCTAGGTTTGGACTCACTACAACCAGTACCTTGGAGGAAAGAAAACCTTGATAAGCAAAGGGCATACATTTCAGGTGTTCAGTATTTTTTAAGACAGTGTTTTTAAGAATTCTTGCCACATAGGCAACTATTAGGAAATGTCCTACTATCAATCAGCTATAGCAAACTCTTCAACATAGGGGACAGTAACATTTTGAAAGGAAAAAATCAGAAAACATAAATATATTTGTGTGGTTTGGTTTCTCTTTAATTTTTATATTTGCTGTATTTTTAGTGTGTGTGACTTACAATCTATATTTTTAAATATCAAACTTATAAAATAATTTATCTTTAAGGATCGGTCTGGCAATCAGTTTGGTTTGACTCACTAAAGCTCTTAGTGCCAGATCAGCAGCCAAACATAAGGCCTTTTTGTTTTGTTTTGTTTAATTTTTATTTTCAAAATGAATTTGCCATTAATTCTGTAATTTAGAGCAGGGGAAATGACTTATCTAACAGCTCAGTGTGGAAGTTTGGAAGTTTCTAAGTTTGGAAGTTCCTGAGAACAGTGATCCTTGATTTTGGAGTAATCATGAGAACTATAAATGATCAATGGCAAATAATAGAACAAATGTGATCTACTAGATGCTTTAAGATCACTTCCCACAAACGTGTGGCTCTTTCTGCAAGAACCATGAGTAGACTTGTGAAGGGAGACTCCATCACAGACTGACACACAAGCTTTGTCTTCACCTGCATTAGAGGTGAGGCTCTCCTTTCATTGTCAGTTTTTCTCTGCCAACTACTAATATCGCATTTGTCATTGAAGATGGAGCTCTAAGAGGGGACTATTAAGGAGCTCTACAACTTTCATTATTTCACTGAAAAATAAAAAGTACGGACACTATAATATTAAACCCGTCAAAGAAGGAATAAACACGTAAAATATCAGTAGCATTGTTCTTGGGAAAAAAGGAATGTTGGCCTAAAGAAAGGCAACTGACCGCTATCATATATTTCCCTTAAAAATAAAGGTGTTAGGAAAAGAGAGAGGGAGAGAAGGAAGAAAGAGAGGGAGAGAGGGAGGGAGAGGGACAGAGGATGGAGAAAGGAAGGAAGGGAGGAAGGAAGGAAGGAAAAGAAGGAAAGAGAGAAAGAAGGGAAAGAAAGAAAGAGAGAGAAAGAGAGAGAGAAGGGGAGGGAGGGAGGGAAGAAAGGAAAGAAAGAGGGAGGGAGGAAGGGGAGAGAGAGAAAAGAAAGTGAAGGAGGGAGGGAGGAAGAGTGGGAAGGAAGGAAGGATGGAAGTAGAGGAGGGAGGGAAGATGGAGGGAGGGAAGATGAGGGAGGGAGGGAAGATGAGGGAGGGAGGTAAGCAGGGAAGGAGGGAGAAAGGGAAGGAAGAGAGGAAGGGAGGGAGGGAGGGGACATACATATATACATAGATTAAACCAAGTGTTTTAGGGAACTAGGAATTCTCAAATCCTGCTTAGTGTTTTGGGAAGAATTAGAAACTCTCACACACTGCTTGGTGAGTATAATTCAGTAAACCATTTTGGAGAGCAGTTTCACAGTGTCCAGGATAGTTCGAATTTCTAGTCACATGATATATTCTAGAAAATCCTTGCCTATATATACAAGGAGAAACACAAGAATGTTCAACTGCAACACTCTTTAAAATAATTATAATACAAAAATATATATATGCATCATAGAAACATTAATGGAAAAATTTTGATATTATTAGAGAAATAATAAATTAAGTCTGTATGTATCAACATGGATGGGGAAAAATACATGTAAAAGCTTTTTAAAAAGCCAGAGGGAAAAAGGTCAGTTGTAGAAAAAATACATATACAATGCTATATGTTGAAAAACTACACAATACAGTCTAGGAGGAAGAAGGCATGAAATAGGACTAAGCAGGGAATAAAGAGGTTTTTCTTTGTATTCTATGTATTTGAAATAAAAAAGAAAAAAATGTCAAAATACTAATGTTTAATTCTGCATGGTGTGTAATATAGATGCTTGTTTTTCTCTGTAGGTTGTCTTTTAAAGAAAGAGAAAGAAGTCACTAAAGTATTATTTCGAAAAACAGACCCATTTTGAGTCATAGAGTAGACACGTTCTTTTTCACTCTTTACTTACAACTGAGGTAGAAAAAAGTTTCTAGGAAAAGAAGCCTAGGAACAATCATAATTATCTTCAGTCCTTGATGAAGTGGCAGTACTTTCCTTGGCTCCATCTCAGATTCACTCACTCTTTCCACGTGAAATGAAACCTTATGTCCTTAGAGTTAAGGACAAGCATCCTGCTTGTTAGGGAAGCTGGTTGCTGCATTTACTGACAGTTTGGGGTTGTCTACTCCATACACCCTTTACTATTCAACACAAGGTGATTTGCTGAAGTTGAACAAAAGTCATTGGCATTGGGGAGCTCAAGGAAGTGAGAAACATCTTCAAAGGGAGGATGTTCACGAGAGAATGTACGAAACCTCAATAACTACACCGAAACATTTCCCAAAGATGACTTGCTTTAAAAATCTATCTTCGGAAGTTTGAACTGGATATGATTATATTTAGTTGATGTAAAGAGGAACTTGTCTTTCACAACTAAACTTAGGCATTCTGCATCAGAGTATAAACCCTGTTTGTTTTGTTTGGGTGATTGGTTTGGTTCGTGGAGTTCAGCAACAAACCAACCAACATGGATTGGGAATACAACAAAACGCTTTTTTTTTTCTTTTTGTTATAGGGGTAGAGGAGGAAGCTGTGGCTTTGTGAAAAAAAGTCCTAAATTTCTCTAACCTCTGGCTTTCATATTAGGCAAGGGATAGCCCTGGTCTCAGCTTCACACCAAACTTTGCCATTTGATGACTCAGATGGAGAAGTCAAACAAGCAGAGGCCATGTCTTTTTAAAGATGTGACTGTGGGAAATCACCTCACCACCCAAGAGACATTACAGTAATAATGTCAAAGCCCCTGGTCATGCAGGTCTCCCTGGGTCTCTGCACCCTGAATTGCTTCCTCTTGAGACATTTCTGTGCCACCAGCTTGCACAATGCAGAATGAGTTCAAGGCTTCCTTCTCTGTTGGAACCTCTCTCTTCAGATCCCGGAGCCTCTATCTTCAGATTCCCTTCCATCATCTTGGGTGTCTCTCTGGTCACCGTGCCTGCCCCAAGAGGCACGAATTATTTCCATTCCTTGTCAGCCCTCCATTCCTTTCATTCTTATCCACCATTCTTGCTCTTTCACTGTTCCCTGAATATTGGCACCTGGTTCACACTTTTACTCCTCACTCTGCAATTGATGTCTGTCATTTCTGCATCTTCCCTTTTAAGATGTTTCTCACTTCCTTGAGCTCCCCAATGCCAATGACTTTTGTCCTACTTTAGCAAATAACCATGTGCTGTGATTGCTGCGTCCCAGAATGTCAACATCTGGGACTGCTATAATTTCAAAATAGATGATGAAGTTTGAATTTGTGGGGGTGATGGGGAGGGGATATATTTTGTTGCCATCCTTCCTCACTTCCACGGGACCTCTGCCTTTATTGAAAGCCCCAGTTCTTCTGTACCTCGTTCGTTGCCTTCCCTCTACTGCAAGCTACCCTTACCTTCCTGCGAAATCCAGATGCCATGGGTAGCTATTTAAATACACTCTTTGCCAACTTTTTATTATATCTTTCTTTCTTGACATTCTGCCATGCTACTGGCAAACTCCAGTCCTGGGGCACCTAGCAATCCATCTGCCCTGCTCTCTCTGTGACCAGTGGAGAAAGACACAAAATATTACTGAAGAGCAAGCCACATCCAGGTTCTCACAGCTGCTTCACAAAGATTTCCAGGGCTCAGTAACCTAGCTCTTGAGATTTGACCCCCTCATTACTCCTCAATTCCTTTGCCTGAAAATATGTTTATATCTCTAATTCCAAAATCTTCACCAACAAACCTTACATAATATTTCCTACACTTGGATCACCATCCTAACTTTTCCCTTTCAGTTTGCCTCCAAACTTCTCAAAAAACTGATTGGTAATCACCCAGACTCTTCCTCCTCTCTTCAAAGCTCTACTAAACTTCTCTCTCCCTAAGCCACTCTCTTTAAATGACTTCGGGCTAACAAAAGCTTCTCTAAGTTCTCATTTATCTCATCCCAAAACTTTTATGTGTCAGTCAAGTTTTTCTTGAAATTCTTCTCTCATTTTCTTTGCACCTGCCCCGCCTAAAGTCTCTCCCCTCTACCCGTCTTCTCCCTCTTCATCTGGATATTCTTCTTCATTCCTTTTTAAATGACAGCATTTCCCAAAGTACTTGATACCTGTTGTCCTGTTTTCAGTACCCACCGTTCTTCTAGTTAGCAGGTTCAAATCTAAAGTGTGATAACTAGCTTTACTTTCTCCTTTATTTTCCCAGCCCCACATCCTTTCCCCAGGCCGAAGTTAGTCTCCAGGACCTGCTGATCCTCACTCTGGCAGATCTTTTCCATATGTGACTGTATTTACATATCCACTATCACCACTCCATGCCTTCATTTATCTCTTCTTGCCTAAGCCACTAAGAAATTATCCTCCATCTGTCCTACTCCTGAATTCCATTCTCCCAGTCATATAACCAGGTTAATTTACTGGTTTATTACTAGGTTAATTTCCTTAAAGGACTGCTATTATTTTTATAGTCTCTCCTTGAAAATCCTTCCATGATACCTGTGGTGCACTCACACTCTGCCTATTGAATGCCTATTGTCATTCAAATCTGTCCCAGTCTAAGCCTAGTTTAAGTTTCCAATGCAACTTTCTCTGTTCTTCTGTATTTAACCTTGGCTGCAGATCCAAATGAATCTCCTTCTCTCTCTCCAACAAGCCTTGTCCTTTCCTCTTCTGCAAGGAGCTAGAGTCATTCATCAGAGTCTCAAACAAGCCCACATGCCCAGCATGAAGTCCATCTCCTCCACAAACCCTTCTGTCATAAACAATGCCAGAAGTAATCTCTCCCATCATTAATATCCTAGAGCACATATTGTCTATATCACTTTAGTAGCCCTTCTCAACCTTATATGTTATCTATTTATGACTTGATAATCCTGCTACTCAAATAATAATAAAAATAATAATATCAAAAACACATTGAGTACTTATTATATGTCTAGCCCTTGACATGGACTAACTTATTTAATTCTCTCCCAAAAAAACAACCCTATGGATGCTTACAGCATTTCCTTTAATATAGAAAAAAAGAATGGCTGGATCTCCCTTTCCATGTATTGTGGGAAATCCACAAAAGCCCAACCCTCCCACGCTCCATTCCTATGGGATTCTTAGATAAGTGTGTGTGGGGGAGAGTTGCATTCTTCTGAGCTATTCTTGCTGAAGGCTGCATTGGAAATGGCCCCGAATGATTCACCACCTAGCCATCACTCTCGTTCTCTGCAGTTGAACCCCAGGTCTTCCATTTCCCCAAAGCCCTATTAACATTGGCTATTAAGTAGAACAGACTATTTTTTTTATTGAAGATCTGAGAAGGACAGTTACATTACAGAGCTGAAAACCAATTAAATTGTTCCCAGGTCATTATTGTCCTAAAGTCCCTCTCCCACCACTCCACAGGGAATTTTTCTGGCCAATGTTCTCCTCCAGTCTCCATTTACATCATATTGTGTAGCCTCCTCTTCCTTTTCAGAAGCTCCTGGCACTGCCCTCCTTCTTCCTCTCTTCTGGGTCCTATACTTTCACTGCTATGTAAGTTGTTAATTTCTCTCACTTCATGATGCAGAGTAATTCAGCTCTTTTCTTGTTTTGCTCCCACCAGTCCAAATGCCCAGGAGGTTTCAGCTTTCACCTCCAAATGACCCAATTAGGATATCTTCTAAAACAAGCATCCATTTTTATGCTATTGCCTTAGAAGGCTGCAATACTTTTATCAATTTAAATGGCAACATTTTATTTTTCTTCCTGAGCTTTTGTATATCTTGTCTTCCTGGCATATAGTATCTTATCTTTCATACCATTTTTTAAGCATGTTGACTGTATCTTAACCAAATTTGTATGCTTCTTTGTGTCACATACTTGTTGGGTAAATAAATTAATAAGAAAGAGGATGATAGCAGGCATGAAGACAGTGAGCATTTAGGATGGACAAAGAGAAGAGAACACCAATTTCTATCAATGACTGGAAAAACTGGAAGGCATCTTTTTGCAGATGACCCAAACCTGGGAGATAGAAAAGTACACAGAAGTCAAATTCCACAAGGTCTTTAAATTTCTGTACTTTTTCCAGAATGCGCTGTCTCTTTACTTGGGTCTAAATTACTAAATATATTCTGCAAATACTGAACACGTTAGGGAACAATGTGAGATATTCTCCTCTGACCCTTCTTTTCTGGAATGAGAAGTACAGACAGAATAAGCTGCCTTCACAGTCTCTCTGGGCTGAACCTCATGCCAGGGCGTGGGTAGCACTTGGATGGAAACCGCTTCCCCTAGCTTATCATTGTTGAATGATCCTGGAGCTGTTTCGGTTCATTCCCAGGGGATGGCTTCTGCTCTGTCTGCCTCAATAAACTGTCATTTCTTCTCACAGAAACAGTAATTTTCCCAGCCATTAATTCTTTACACCCACTGGAATTTACAAAAACATACCCTTTATTGCTGTCTGAGAATCACGAGGACTCTTTATCTAAGATGTCTTGTTCCTAACCATTCCCAGCACCTGAGAGAGAAAACCTGCCGACAGCACCAAGAATTTGACAAGTCTCTTCCGTACTTGGTCCCAGGTTTTATGCCAGCACTAGGGGCAAATGAGACACATTCTGAACCCAAGCATCTCACGGTCCAAGCAATTTCCCAATTTCATAACTCTTTAAATTTAGAAACACTTTAACTCCAGAGTGTTGACCTCTTTGAGATTCTGAATACAACTTTAAGGTCATTTGGAAAGAATTACTACCTGCTGTTATCTCAACAGCCCTCCCCATATTTTCATATCTGATAGAAATTAGGATAAGCCAATTTAGAAGTCACCGAAAATTCAAATCCAAAACACAGTCGTTTATTTGGGAATGTATTTTTAAGAAAAACAAAATTTCTAAAATAATAGCAACGACAATAATTGCTATCCTTTATTGAGTATATATCCTGTACAAGGTACCATGCTGGGTTGAATGATTTTATTTCACTCAATTCTGATAACAATTCTGAAAGGTGGATGCGAGGATTTCCTATCTTTGATAGGAAACTAAAATTCAGAGAGAGAATGTAACTTGCTTATGGTCACTTAGCTGTGCTTTAAGAATATATAGAGTGAATTTTGGTGTTCCTAGTAAGTATTGAATGAATAAATGAAGAAATGAATGACTAAATATATAAATCAGTGATTTCCTGAAACAATCTATATGGCCTATTTAATTGTCTATGTGCAAAAAAACACACACATAAAAATTATAATCTTAGTCATAAGATTATACGGAAAATCAATAAATTTGAATTTAAAAGAGATTTTTACATTGAGATCTGATGTTTGAGAGGCACCAGTCTAAGTGGAGGAAGGAGATTAACATTTTTGGGAGACAATTTTAGTCACTTTGAATTTGGCCCTAATTTCACTCAAACACTTTTGGCTTTACTTTTCCTTGATACTAGTGTATCTCCTCACTACTTTCATTGTCACCACATGGCAAGTTTCCTTTGGGCTGTCAAAAGGAACAAAATGAAATATCTCTAATAATAGGCGGCAGAAGTGCAAGAGCAATCATTCTCCACATTTTCTATCTTATGATCCTTCAGTTATCGTTAGAGATTCTGGATCAAATCCTAATACAAACAAAAGTTCCAACCCTCCTCCTTCCATCCCCAAGCCCTTCACACCCACTAAGGAGATCGATATGTTCCTAGATACTGATTAATATTGATCTTCATTGATCTTAAATTTTAAAGATATACAAAGTAAATATTATTGTAGCCAGTAAACATCATTGGTATGGCTCAAAAATAATAAATCTATGTGTCATAATATGGAAAAGTGTGTAATTTTTTATTAAAACACAAGAGAATTTTCCTTTAAATTATTAGAATGTAGCCTAATGATGTTTAAGGTGTATGTGGAGTTTGAGGAAATATTAATTTAGCAATGTTACTCAATATCCTTACCCAGCTTAGACTGTTTCTGTAATACCTTCACTCTACTGTCCTCAGGATGTCCATGAAGAACTAAGACATGGAAGCTGGAGGCACAGAACTGGTTGGGAAAAAGCGCAGATTCATGACCTGATTTAAAAAATAGGAATCACGAGGGCATAGATATATGAGAAAACAGGTCCAAGGCCATCAAGCGTTCAAAAACTGAATGACTGAGGAGAACAGAGATAGGTGAGTGGTCAAAGGCCTGGCAAAGACCCAGGAACTAAGGGAGCAGCTGGGCAAGGAAATGAGACCAGCAGGCACCCGGCACCTACCACGCAGAGAGGAATGGGTGAGAAAGAAGTCCCTAAGAAGTACCTAATCAACAAGTGTGGGATGAAAGATAAAAGAAATAGAAGTGTGTGGATGGACAAGAAGTCATTAGCTTATGAGCTGATATATGGAGGCCAGAAAAGAGCTTAAGGTATGCTGATTTTCAATGCAATGGTCAATATCCTACCAGTGGGGGGTGGGGGGCGAGGAAAGAACAGATACTTAAAGGAGATGGTAAGGAAAGAAAAAGGAAGATATTTGACGTCAAATTTCAGGGAGACATCTTAGGGGGAGAAGTTTCTTGGCTCCAGGCCTGCCCCAGAAACATACCGGGGAAAGTACACATGGAGAGACACATACCCTATGTCTTAATATCTAACAATTATAAATTAAGCTAACTGTGTCAGTCAGAGTTCCACCAGAGAAACAGAACCAGTAGAAGATATACATTAATAGATTTATTTCAAAGAATTGGCATATGTAGTTGTGGGGGCTGGCTAGGCTGCTTGGTTTGAATGTTTGTGCGCCCTCCAAAATTCATGTTGAAACAAAATCCCTGATGGAAGAGTGTTAAGAGATGGAGGTTTTAGGAGATGATTAGGTAGGACCCTCTTGGATGGGTTTAGTGCCTTATAAAATGGCTAGAGTGAACTAGCCAGGCCTTTTTGCCCTTGCACCTTTTCCACCATCTGAAGATAGAGCATGTAAGGCACCATCAGATGAGACCCACACCAGACAATGAATGTGCCTGCACTTTGATCTTAGACATCTCAGCCTCTGGAATGGCAAGAAATAAATTTCTATTATTTATAAATTACTCAGGCTCAGGTATTCTGCTATAGCAGCACAAATGAACTGAGACCCTAGGCAAGTTTAAAATCTAAGAGCAGGCAGTCAGGAAGGGCAGGCTGAATTCCTGGGCACAACCTGACCCTGCAGTCCAAGGCAAATTCTTATTCCTCAGAAAACCTCAGTTCTGCTCTAAAGAAATTTCAGCTGATAGAATCAGGCCCAGTCATATTCTCTATGTAATCATCTTTACTTAATCAACTGAATATAGAGTAAATGACATCTACAAGGTACTTTCAAAGCAAACCCTAAATTAGGTTTTGATTGAATAACTGTGGACTATCGACAAGCCAATTTCACGCATAAAACTGACCATTGTATTAATAAACTGTTAAAATATGTTACAACTACCTACCTTGACAAATATACCATCATGACAACAATATCAAAAAGTATGTGTTAAGCAGTGGTTAACTAAATGACTTATAAATTGGCAAGATATCAAAGATGGCTTTCAGTGATTATTAATCAACCATTTCTGCTTGTTCTCTTAATGAACCAGGGAAGTTTGGATGATTAATAAACTGAAGACAGACATAATTTATAAACTATACATTCATTCATAAAATTTATTTTTCTTGCTTGAATTTTAACAAAATTACTAATGATGCTATTATAATCAAGATCTTGTTCTGTTGATAGAATGCCAGTTTAAAAAGCCTTTCTTGTGTCTTTACAGAATTATAATTATAATTATAATTATAGAATTATAATGACACAAGAAATTATGACAATTATAGAATCGTCAGTAAATGCTCTAAAACAATATTTGAACTCAGAAATAGCCATAAATGTTACATATCTTGTGTAAATATTATATATCTTGTGTAAATATTATAATAGAATCACTTGTGATAAATTAGCATTATCATGAAAAATGCTGTAATTTTACCATATAATTGTTATCATATCGTGATTTTTAACTACCTCTTAAAGCAAAGTTTAGATGCATGGTAATATTTTAAAAATGTCTTTCAAGTTTTTTGAAGCTGGAATAGTGTAAAGAAAACTGAAAATAGCACTATAGTGCAGCATTTGTTCAAATTTCTCTTCAATAGACAGCATACATTGATCTACAATGACCAGAAAACAATCCCTACCAAAATTTCTTTCAGGATTATTTGTATGTGGATATCCTTTTTATCCATGTACGTATTTTTGTTTCTTGTTCTAATTAACTTATATTTTATTGGAATGTTATTTCATTGCACATATCACATGCACTTTCTTTTGATTTAGAAAAATGTTTTAAAAATTAAAAATGTTTGTAACCTTTTTATAAGTAAAATGGCACAACTCAGATTTTTATTTTTGTAAGATTTTGTCAAAAAACAATGCATTCCAAATAACAAAAAAATGAGCCACTCATGTTCAAAATTAATTTAATTTTCTGTTGAAGATCATAATTTCCTGTTTATTTGAAGCTCCTCTATTGTTTTACTTAACTCTCCAATATATTTGATATCTTGCCTAAATTAAATCTAATTGCCTTAACAGCATTCAGTCAGCATTGCCATGATGTGTCAAAGGATGATTGGGTGGCCAAAATTGATATTAGTTTCTTTAGTTTTACATCTTTAGGCAGATAAAGACAATATCATACATAAGGCTTCGAAGTGTTCCACAGAATATCGTAGTTATAAAGAAGTTAAGGGTTTGTCTCCTGGTAACAAATTCAAACTATGTTGAGTAATCTGGCTTATTGGTTTTTTCTTCAACAACCACCCGAGCACAATTGTTAACAAACTTTCAAATCAATGCCTAAAATTGAAAGTTGTTTCTTCATCTTTTCATAAAAGTGAAAACTCTTACTTTTTACAACAGATGTAAAAACTAATGAAATATTTGGAATTTTTAACTTCCTTGTTTCTTCATCTAGTAGTTTTGAATACTTTGCATGATAAATATTGGTGTATAATGTGTCTTTTATCACTATATAATCTAGTTAACCTTTACAATTTTTATGTATTAAATATTCTTATTTTATCACTCATTATTAACAATTTCTTTTAAAATTCTTCATTCTAGATAGTGATCATTTATTTCACTTTCTTTTTATCTGTCTTATGTGTTTGGCCATTTTAACATCAAATTTCAAAAGCATTTCTACTTAACCTAGAAATTTTCCATTGTTTTCTGTAAATATCGTTCTGCTATTGCCACAGAAAACATCATTATGCTTAGGTACATACTGCACACAATATTATTCTTTTGAAAAGATCTCACCTAATGCCCAATGTTCTATTTCAGTGTTTAAATACTGTTTAAAGACTGTTTTTCATTTATTCAGCTTTTTTTCAGTTCTAATAAAAATCACTATTTGCTTTTTTTTTTTTAAATGCATCTTATGTGCTCTTCTTATTGACAGTCTAAGAGTTTCCATTCACAGGTATCTTCATTGGCCAACACTGATCTGAAAATAGATTTTAAAATATATACCAGTAGTAACAAAACATTTTGTCTTTCATTTAAAATATAAAAACCAATTTATTAATTGAAGTTTTATTTGCTTTGTTAAAACGTCCAGACTGGGCATGATGGCTCACACCTATAATCCCAGCATTTTGGGGGACTGAGGTGGGAGGATCACTTTAGGCCAGGAGTTTGAGACCAGCCTGGCCAACATTGTGAAACCTTGTCTCTACTAAAAATACAAAAATTAGCCGGGTGTGGTGGCGAGTGCCTGTAATCCCAGCTACTTGGGAGGATGAGGCAGGAGAGTCCCTTGAATGCAAGAGGCGAGACGTTACAGTGAGCCAAGATAGTGCCACTGCACTCCAGCCTGGGTGACAGAGCAAGACTCAATCTCCAAGGGAAAAAAAAAAAACGGAAACTTTCATGCAGAGATACTGCAAATTAAAATGTTTTAATGGGCATCTTTAATTAGATGCCTTGGGATCGAGTCTGATATTTATATTTGTAAATAAATGTATTCAGAAGACAAAAGCAATTTTATCATATTATTCAAATTATCAAGAAGGACTAAGGCAAAATTTATGAGGCAAAAGTTATAAGGCTTTGCAGTGGTGGATCTATTTATTTATAAAAAACAAAAGTTCTATTTCTAAAATATTTTGCCCAAGATGCTGGAATTTTAGCCTATTCCAAATGTGTTAATGAAGCCACCTTCTTTGTTCAGCCCTTCCACTAATAGCATAGCCATTCCCCTAGTCTCTTGGGCTAGAGGTGCAGTGCAGTCTTGGGTCATTCCTCTCTTTTTCCTCGTGATGGGGTGCCAGTTACCACGTCCTGACAATCTGACCTCAGCAATGCCTCTCCTAATCTGATCTCCATTTTTCAGTTTCTAACATGTCTCTAGTTTGGGCCATCAATACTTCACATCTATACTTTTAAATGGGCTTCTAAATTAAATGGACTTCTCTCTTCTTTCAAGTCAAAACACTCACTGGTACCACATTTATTCTCCAAAATCTCAGCTTGATTTTCATTCCTGCATACCCTATGCACCCTCCAAAGTCAAGCTCAGTTGTTTCCTTTTCCGTTAAGCTTTACCTGATCCTCCCAACCAGAGAATATCTCCCTGTTTGAGTCTCCTACTCTTCTCTGGAAAAATGTTCTTGTTTTGTTGTTGTCTCATTATGTCTTTTATTTCCTTTACTAGACTGTGAGCTTCTTGAAGTTAAAGTCTTGGTCTCTCTATTCTTTGTCTTTCCTGTATCCTTAATATGATACTATGTTCAGAGACAGTAACACTACACATTTGCTTAATGTTAGTAAAGAGTGATTTATGGAAGCCTCCTCTTCTAAATGAATCAATTTTGATGTTTATTCAGACTGAATTTTTCACTAAAATTTGTATTTCATCTTGAATATCACAAAATTTATGACTCCGATAGAACTTGCCCTGAGGAATTAAAGGCATTCTCTTAAGAGTTCCCCATTGTGTGAGTAACAATTCAAATTCCAGATCAGTGGGCACACTCTTTCTCCTCTAATGCATTAGGGCGGCTCTACAGGTTACGAAGCATCGGAAAGCAAAAAAATGACTTTAAGTTGTCTTTCCTTCAGCATTACAAAAAAGAAAAGAAGCTGAAATAAAATACTACTAATTCACCCTGAAAGGGCTCCTCAATTCTCCAAATTTAGGGGCATTTGCAATATAACAGTAATATTTTTAAATTCAATCTCGTTTAAGAGCTCCCAAAGAATTTTCGTATGCATATGTTGCTCAGAGCATCCATGAGTTAATTGAGTCAGATATTAAGCTAATTTTCAGGGGGCAAAATAGATTAGTAAATAGAAAAATGACAATTCTATTCATCTACCCATTGAGCTAGCATGTTTTGATTGCCTGCACTCTGGGTACTATTCCTTGAATTAACCTGTAGAACGCACTCAAAATTTTCCAAAGATTTACTCTGTTATCACAAAAGATAGGATTCCAGACTAGAAAGGACCCTTAGATATTATCTAGCCTAGGAGTAATAAATGGTTACATCTTAAGCACACCAAGTCTACTCAATTGGTAGCAGCTGCCTATAGCATTTAATTATGGCTTATAATTCCAAGTTAAGCCTAAATGGGAAAGAGATCAGTGGTGGTGGATTAGCTATGTCTGCCACAGATGTGGGATTGGAAGGGACAGCATGTGTGCAGTATAGGCTTTATCTAGTTCAACTGTCTTGTTTTATAAGTGAGGAAACTGGATACTACAAAATGGAAATAACTAATTTTAACAGACATCGCTCACTAAGGACAGAAACTGGACTAGAATCCAAAACTTTGGATGTATAGAGAACTTCCATTTCTACTTCATGATGCTCATATTCATATACACAGTTATGCCTGATGACATTGACAATTAGAATCTCCAGTCTGGGGAGAAAATGATTTCTAAAGAACACGGACTGGGGTCACAATTTAAATGCTGATTCAGACCTGTCAATTTTCATGAAAGTGAAAACACCTGTAGGAAGAGGCATGACTACTGCTTTGCAGGGATGGGAGGTTGTGAAATACATTTGTTTTCAAAACTTCTGTTTGAAAACTCTCAACTGGCACCACCATCAAATAGGAGAAACTCTCTTTAAGCACTTTTGTTCCTGTTTGTTTAAAAGAGAATATTCTAAAATATTTGGCTATGCAGCCTGCTTGCTTCTATGCTGAGGGAAATTCTGTGCTCTAGAAGAAGAAAGAAAATCACAAAGCTTGAGCCTGGGAAAAGTGGAACTAACCTTTCTCCCTAAAGCTAATCTCTTTGTAGAGCTGTAAATATGACATGCTGTTAATGGAGGATAATTAATTCACTCTTCAGAAAGATCACTAGTATTTTAACATGGTCGAAGTTTTCTATAACGTTCTTATTGGCCCCCCAAAGTACAGATATCTCCAGATCAGTTGTGGATCAAATAAGAAAACTGAGAAGTCCCTACCTGAAGAAAGCAAACATTTTGAAATTTACCAGGCCAATTCATACTGAAGGCAAATGATACATGTATTTCAACACTTCGTTCCTATTGCTCTGAAACAGTAAGGCAAATATTTACCCACCTCATCAGGAAATATAACTGTGACCAACACAAAATTGACTTTTTGCCTACATATTAGTCTCAGAAAGGTAAGTTATAAAAGAGTAGATTAATAGGTACATTGGGAACTTGGTAAACATTTGGAATGGAAACCTGTTTTCTTATATGAAGCTATTTTCCCTTAGTTTGAGGGAAGGGAGCTTTCAAAGAGTATGGTATATAACTAAATATTAAGTAAAAAGATTAAATGTCTGCAGTCAGTTATTATCTTGTGTGATTTATGTCTGACTCCACCACATAAAGTTCTGACCACATAAAGTTCTGACATAATACAAAATATTTGCAGAAACAACAGTATAACACACCTGTAAAGGGCAATAGAATGAAGGAGGAGTGTTATAACCTTGAACTGTTCTTTAGTCCTTGACCACCTTGGGAACTTTCAGTCATCACCTTGCTTTGAGAGCCTTTGGCTTAAACTATGCTGGACTTCCTACTTTCATCTCCAAGGTCCCTCTCTGAACTGGTGGTTGAAGTGAGAATAAACAGGAGGGGGCCTATGTGTGAAATATTTAGGAGGTAAAAGTAATGTGTTAGGAGATGGTCAGGAGACAGTGTGGTGACAGGAAGTGATTGAAGATGATTCCCAAGATGGTGGATGGACTGAGGACATCAATGTTGGAGACATCTCCTGAGACAAGGAAAATAAGAGGAAGATTCTGTTTGTTGTTTAACACCAGGAAAGAATCACAGATGCCTGCACTCACTAACCAAGGCATCCTCCAGAGGTGTGAATGGAAGACATTAGCACAGAACCTGGAGGTAAGCAGAGATCCTCAGCTGTCCCCATCAGACTTTGGAAGGCTCCCTGCACCTCACACTTCGCGCACACACACTTGTTGTGCCCTCAGCTTGCCAGATGGGTAACCACAACACATTTAACTATTAAAGGTAAACTGATTCAGTTATACACCATCAGCACAGGAATAAAGAGAACAAAAATATTTTCAAAAGCTCAGGGGATTCTGCTGCCACCCAATATAATCAACATAGGCTTCCTAGTAAGTTAGAGATGGGTAAGACCATCTCTATATCTGAGCAGGGCAGCCTGCCCACTCCTGGCCCCTTCCTGTACCATAAGAGGCCTCATGCATAGGGGTATGGACACCTAGGTCAGCATGTCTAAAATCTACCCAAACACCTGGAAACAACCACACCATGGTCATCCTTTAGGGTTAAGGGTACACACAACAACGGTACAGTCCATTCCAGAATAAAAAGCCTACACAGGCCCAAAAAACTAGATTGGGATCTTTGTCAGGGAGTTTCAGGGTCCTGGATTGCTGGGATAAGGTATAGAGAGTGTGAGAAATTGGCCCTAGGAGGAGGGGTGTGGCTAGAAGGTGACTTCTCTGCACTGCCACATTCTGACACAGAACTCCAAGGAATCTGAAAATTTCCTATTTAAATATGGCCATTCAGGCCAATATAAAAGTCTATTAGTCAAAAAAGAACCCTTAAATATCTTTTAACAGTTTGTTCACTTGATTTATAGCTTCAGAGTTTATAGATGTGTTATGTGGCCCTTATTTGTATTCTTGTCCCAATTTCCACAAATATTAGGAGTAAGGTCTGGAGAAGAGAGACTTGACTGAGCTATTTCCTCTGATGGGTTCAGTTCCCATGTTCCTCTTGCACTAAGGGTGACTTGACACACTGAGTGTTTCTCTAGGATTAAAAGATAAACATCACTCATGTCACATAGGCCTTAAATGCAAGTCAGCTACTTCATCTGATACCAACTAGGACAGCCATCATTTCCAACCTTGAGAAAACACTGGCCCTCACAGGCTTATTGAGTGACAGTGTGTCATGTCAGTCTCCAATCTGACCTGTAAATATGGGCACTTACACTGCTATCTATGTATTATTATGGGATTAGTCAAGGGTAATCTTGACTGTATTTTATTTTTTGCTCTATTTACACGTACATGCTGATCCAAATGATTACCAGGCATTATGGCAAAGGTGCACATCATTGAAGTGGAAAGGGAAAAAACATAAGTGGGATAATTTGGGCATGATTTCAAATAGGAGAAAAATAAAAGATGCGGAATAATTTAGACATTTTACTCATCTGCTAGTTCAAAGACAATGGGATGGCAACAGACTCTCTTGAGAATGAGGAAGGCATCCAATATCAACTCTCTCATTTATTAAATTCTAAATAGATTGATTAGAGCAGAGAGGGGAATACTTCAAGGATAGGGTGAATAATTCTATTTATAAAGAAAGGAGAAAAACAATAAAAGTTTGACTTCTAAAATCCCATTATAAGGATTGGATCTTCTGCTGTTTGATAAAAAGTCCAAGTAAACCTTGGTACCCGCCTTAAGCCCAGCAATACAGCTCCCATGCCTTGAATTGAAGGCATCAACTGAAGGCCAGGCCACTTTTTGCTAAAACTGGTTTATTTTGATGCCTCGCAGCAAGTGTCCTGGAAACAAACTGTTGGAGAGAAAGACAGTGGTTACTGAATCTGCAAGGGCCAATTTTCAAGGCCTGGGAAAAGCAAAATTGCTTTAAGAAAGATAATACTGCCGATAATTGAGTTCATCCAAGGGAGGTTTGAAAAGATAGGGCAGTACACACTCAAAGAGAACTGTCTTCACTTTAGAGCTGGCTGCCTGCTGTTGAAAACATAAGGATTGTCCAGGGCAGTCCTAATTTGACTATTGTTAATATTATATTTATTATTTACTTTCTTAGTAGATTGAGAGACATATTTAGCTTTTGTGGAACATATTAGGTTTCCTGCAGCCTAGAATAACGTAATTTTGGACATAAGTGACAAAATCATGCTCCATGTATACTTTTAACAATAATTATTACAGTTATGATGGTTATAACATATTGTGTACCAGACACTGTGATATGCATTTCATGTAGACTGCCTTATTTTATTTAATGCTCATAAATACTTTTCAATATGGGTGTGAATATGTACAGTTTAACTGAGGCTTGGAGAAGTTAAATACTTGCCCAAAGCCACACAGTTAGTAAGTGATGAAGCTGGTATTTGAATGGTACTGTCACGCTCATGCAGACTCAGAACCAGAGGTTACGCTGCTTTCTTGTACAGTGCAGTTTTATTCTGCATCCAGCTCTCATTTACCTATAATTTCTTAATCCTTTGAATTATAATCAAAAGCAACAATCAGTATATTAAATCGATACCTGCACCGCCATGTTAATTGCAGCAGTATTCACAATGGCCAAGATATAGATCCAACGTAAGTGCCCATCAGTTGATGAATGGAAAAAGAAAATGTGGTCTATATATATAGAAGGGAATGCTATTTGTATTTGACCATAAAAAAAAAAGAATGAAATCCTATCATTTGCAGCAACACGTATGGCACTGGAGGACATTATGTTAAGTGAAATCCTATCATTTGCAGTATGGCACTGGAGGACTAAAAGGCCCCAAACAAGGCTGGGCGTTGGTGGCTCACACCTGTAATCCCAGTACTTTGGGAGGCTGAGGCAGATGGTTCTCTTGAGTCCAGGAATTTAAGACCAGCCTGGGCAACATGGCGAAACCCCATCTCTACAAAAAATATATAAAAATTAGCCGAGTGTGGTGACATGCACTTGTGGTCCCAGCTACTTGAGGGGCTGAGGTGGGCTCAGGGAGGTCAAGGTTGCGGTGAGCCAAGACCACACCACTGAACTCCAGCCTGGGCAACAAAGAGGAACCCTATCTCAGGAAAAAAGAAGAAAAAAAAAAAAAGAAAGGGAAGAGAAGGCAGACCTAGATAACCACAGAATGAAAATTACTCAGATATTAAGAGACAGTACAGAGAAGAGGCTAAAAAAAAAACTCCTTAGTAGATTTTGAAGTAAGCGTTAATGGACATAAAGAAAACTGTTTTGGTAAGATGCCATGTATTTCCATTTATTATATTCTTCAGAGTTACATAAACTTTGAAACGCTTATCATCAATTTAGCCAGTGTTGACAGCTTCTCAGTTGCCCTTGTCAGTTGCTCTTCCAGGAGCCTCTGGAGGATCCATCACTCAGTAGGAGGCAGCACCTGATGCATAATTTATAGGACACAATGCAAAATAAAAATGTGGGCCCTTTGTTAAAAAATTATTAAGAATTTCCAGACAGTCACAGTAGAGCATTAAGCATGGCCATTCTGAATGTGAGAGCCTCTGTGACTCACAGGTCACACATCCTTGAAGCTGTCCTTGATAGGGGAACTCAGAAAGAATTATGTCCTGGGCTACAATGGCAGTGACCAAGGTCCTGTTGGAAAGCCACACATCTGTTTCTCATCTCTTTCTAGGCCCACTGAGCACCTTCTCTCGAAACACAATAATTTCCATCAATCTTTCCAAAAGTTATTTAGAAAAGAACCCTTGGCAAGCTCACAATATTTGAACACTTCACACTTTCAGACGGTATATAGTTCCTCTAATCCTTGGCCTAGAATTTGAGTAATGCTTCCGTCTATGCATTCATCCATTTATTCTTTGGCATAACATTTATCAAGTACCCACTATGTGCAAGAGCTCATCATTGTAGGTGGGGAGCTAGCTGGAAGTCTCCACTAAAAGTGTTAAGATACTTTCATGACAAGGTTTTAAAACCATTTTCTTACCATTATTTTTCAGAAGAAAAAATTTTGCATAAGAATTTTAAAATGTTTGAGGCCGTAGTAAGTATTCGTATATTAAGAAGGCTCTGAGGCCAGGCACAGTGGCTCACGCTTGTAATTCCAGCACTTTGGGAGACCGAGGAGGGCGGATCACAAGGTCAGGAGATCGAGACTATCCTGCCTAACAGGGTGAAACGCCGTCTCTACTAAAAAAAAAAAATACAAAAAAATTAGCCAGACATGGTGGCGGGTGCCTGTAGTCCCAGCTATTCGGGATGCTGAGGCAGGAGAATGGCGGGAACCCGGGAGACGGAGCTTGCAGTGAACCGAGATCGTACCACTGCACACCAACCTGGGCGACAGAGTGAGACTACATCTCAAAAAAAAAAAAAATCTTCTGAGTCTAGACTCGGCCCATATGACACATCATCTGTTTGCTACCTATTTCCTGTAGATGCTCTGGCATTATTAACTTTTAAACACAGCCTTTTATAGGAGATCTAGCTCCCTTAGATCCTTTGTGGAATGGGGATCAGTGACAACTAGCCTCTTAGAAGGTCTGAGAGCCTCAATAACTCCTGTCTTGCAGACTGCTAAGCATCCTGGATGATTTAACTGTCAAATGGGATTACTTTCTGAGTCCTCTTGAGTCCTTGATTGCCCAAACTTTTATTTTGTTCCGCCCAGATCATTTTCTCACTGACCTCCAAAAGAATCGTATGCTTTCTCACCTCTGTGCATTTGCCTATTCTTGTCAGCCCACCTGCAAGGCTATTTCCTCACTCCCCCTAAGGCTACACATCTGAATGTTTCACATCCTTCAAGCTTGATGACCAGGACTTTTAACCCATTAATCCCACTTTTATGAATCTAATGAAAGAAAATGATCAAGAAAACACATACACACACACACATTATATTACTCTATGATTTACATTACAAAATCAAAGCAATTTATCTTGATCTCTTAATCTTAAGAGTCACACTTTAACTCATTTAATCTTTCTAATGCATATTACAAGTGATGTATACTTAATGTAATCTTTTTCTTCATTCTAAATTTTTAAACCCGTGTTTCACTTAAAACTCAATGATGACTTAGAATAAAGGAAATATCACTAATGCCCCTACAAAGCGAGGAAGTTTGGTCCACAAAACCACCCCCATTTTTGATGACAATTACAGAGTGGCAGGATTCTCAAGACCACTCTCAGTTTCAATAAATCACAGAACTCATTGAAAGCTGTCATGCTAATGGAGAGAATAGAGGATAAAATCATCTAAGGTAAGATGCACACAGGGCAGAATACAAGAACAGTCCCAGCATAGAATTTCCGTTGGTGCTCACCCAGTAGAATGAGGAATGTGACTCCTCTGGCAATGATGCATGACAATACGCACAGATTATTGTCAATCAGAGAAGGCTACTTGATTCTTGGGAGTCTGGGTTTTTTATTGGGTTTTGATCATGTAGACACAATTGATTGTCTATGAGGCTGACCTTTAGTCTTCAGCCCCTCCAGAGACTGAACTGATAACTTTTGTCTCCAGCCCCTCTGGGGGTGGAAAGGATATCACGTGGTCCACAGCCCCTCCATAAATCACATTGTTGGACTGTTCAGCGTGGCTCAAAACCCCAGGAAAACAAAGATAATTTTGTCAGGGAGGACATTCCAAGGGCTTAGAAATCATCTCCCAGTAGCCAAGGGCAGTGACCAGATCTCTCTTTGGGTAAGATTAATTATTTACTGTATAGCCTCCAAACGAGGGATTGGTTAAATTAAATATAGTACCATAATATTATGGGATAACAAGCTGCTCATTAAAATTATGTTTTGAAATGTACTTATGACATGGGGAAATTTGTAGAGCATAGTCTTCTGTATATTTAATTTGAATTATTTGTGGATGTGTATGTGTGTTGTCTTTAAGCTAACCAATAATATATTTACATTCTTCTGCTTTAGTGATTTTTTTCAATTGCCCACATTTAGTTTCCACGTAATGTGTGTGTGTGTGTTTTTTTCTCTTCCCCTTTCAGGTTCTGTATCTTTTTTTTTTGCAGAATAACAGAGACTTTTCCTTTCTTCCTATTACCTTTAGTCCCACTAAATATTGCCAGGCTTTGGCAACATGTGAAGTCAAAGAACAGGGAAGGCTTCTTTAGAAAGTCCTCCTTGGAAAGTCAGTTGTAGAGACAAGACAGTTTCTCAGCAAGAATTCTCTCTGTTTCTCTGCCTATTAAATTCATTCCTTCATTTATTGAACAAATCTTACAGTATTTATGCTAAGGTTGGGGCTGGCTATACAGATGAGTAGAGCCATAGGGTCTTCCACTTAATGGGCTTAGAACCTGGTAACAGAAAGAAACATATAAAGGATAAGCTACTATATATGACAAAAGTGTCCTCTTCCTCCATAGAAACCCAAAGTGGTCCAGCATATTCCAATCTGGAAACTGAGAAATTCAATAAGGCCACTCTAGCTGAAGCCATAGAGGGTGGAGACATTTGTAGTACATCTTCCTTCCTCTGTAGGTTCTGTACCATCCATCCTACAGACAGATCTTAGAATGTGGTGTTAGGATGGAGGCTTAGACATCTGCTACCTTATGGATCCAGAATTCTGATCATTTTTCTTTTCTTCTCTTTATTTTGGAATTTGACTCTTTGCTTTCCTCTTAATCCTCAAACTCAAAAGACACACCACATTGCTATTCAAGACATTAAAATGGCAGACCAGGTGTCAAAATTAATTGCCCTAAATGATTCCAAGTTTTCAACACTTTAATGATTTCACAGTAATTTACCTGGCACCATTTCTGATTTTACCAATTGTTGTAGAGCAAAACAAACAAAGAAAACAATAACAAAATATGAATCACCAGTTTATTTTTCATAAAAATAAATGATTAATTGAATTAAAGTATGTTATTCATATTGTTTAATAACAAGTACACACACATGCATACAAAGTGAAAAGTACCGTGATAACTCAGAACAAAGACTGTAGAAGTGTAGAAACGAAACACCATATTCTACGTAGAGAAATAAGATGTCACTCCCCCCTCTTCTCATGCACAGAATCTGTCTCAACCCCCAATGTTAGTTGATCCTAGGACCCCTAAGATTGTCTTTGGCTCCATTTCTAATGATAGCCTCATGCCATGTATCTAAATCAGCTGTTTTTGACTCAATGTTAGATATCTTCTTAAGTCAGTATTGTTATTACCAACTTAAAAAATAAGCTCCACCTTTTCTGCTCCATTCAAAGCCCAGGGGTGTGGGAGAAATCTGCCTGACTACAAGCCAGACAGGGAACACACAAGAACACACACACATGCACATGTTCACAAACCAAACAACCACCGAAAAGAAAATGCATCTCATTTTGGCCTGCCCAGAGGGCTTGGTAAACAATGGAGAGGATTGAGTGGAAAAAATACCAGAAAAACTACTTGAAAGCCCCCATTTATTTGTTTAAAAAATAACAGGGAGATGTGAGTGGCTCTCAGTTATGGTGTGTTGAGGTGGATATACAGTCATGTTAAATGAATGAGCCTTACTTTCCTCTTTTCCTCTGGCTATATTTTCCCTATTACATCCAGAGCTACTTTTTTCTTAAACCAGATTTACAAATGAATAATATTGAAGACAAAATTGTTTTGACCAATGTGATGCCTGTGTTTCAGGTTGCATGAAGAGGGAAAATCTGTGAACAACTTATTCATTGGGTCTAGTTTACGGGTTAGTTGGTTAGTGCTGAGAAAAACACAGGTCCATCTTCCAGTGGGTTCTTCTTTGCATTTTGAACATCCGGATGACTTAACTGAATCTTGGCTTTTATCCAATCACATAGCTTTCCTGTAGACAATTTTAGCATAATATAAAAGTTCTCTAAAATAGGTTAAGGTTGACCTTTTCTCTTATAAACAAATATAATACACATCATACACACAGTTGTAAATGCAAACACACACATATACATACACACACACACAAGCAATTTCTGGTAACAGAAATAAAGAATTACAACATGAAGCTATTTTTTATTTCAAATTTCTTGAATTGTTTCTTGGCCTCTCTCTGCTCATTCAGGAAAACATGAGTCCCTCAGGAGCATATATTGTGTTTCCAACTTCCTTTCTATCCCCCATGGCACCACACCATTTTGAGCATAATAGGAGCTCAGAATATGTTAAATGACTATGTATATGAATGACTCAGAACACAACTCAATGATTGAAAGCTTTTTAATTAGAAAATGTCAGAAAAGATAACTATTGGTTACTGGGCTTCATTTCTGGGTGATGAAAGAATCTTTACAACAGACCCTCGTGACATGAGTTTACCTGTGAAACAAACCTTCCCATGTAACCCTGAACCTAAAATAAAAGATTAACTTAAAAAAAATTCAGATGCAGGCAATTCATATTAGAGTCTTGTGTCAAAGAGTTAACTGCCATCAAGAATAAAGTACTCTTCAATTGCAAGGAGTGTGTAATCTAGCTAGTGAAACAAGATTAATAGAGGTGAAAAACAGCAGAAGATACAAAAATTATGCAGTTAAACACCCCACTGTAACATCTTGATGACTATCTGAGTACTACAAAATTCAGAGGAGAGGGGAATTGATGGAAGCAGGAGCAGACAGGGCTGTCTTCATGCAGGATACCGGGTGCCGCTTGAACCTGGAAGGGCAGTGAGGTTTGCAAAGGTGAAAGAGAGACTGGGTAGTTTTGCTAGGTGAGTGAAATAACATGGTGAGTGATAACTTTTCCTTTTGGGACTAGAGCATAAAAAGCAGATGAGTATCAGCTTATTTGTTCTTGGAGCCTGTGTGCCCCAAATCAATAAAAAATAACACCTTGCAAGATAGCTGCGATTAGGAGAAAGCAAGGAGACTGGCCAGACAAGCTGAAGGCCTGTGATGGGTTTGCAACCACATGGGAATAATACATAGTGGGTGATAGACACCCAGGTTCCCTAAAGCAGGAACATGGTCGGCCTTGTTCATTTTGTTCACCACTGTATCTCCAGTGCCTAGAACAGTGCCTGGCCCTTGGTAGGCACCTAAATGATTTTTGTGAAATATAAGAATGAGCTCTCCTCTCTGCTCTCTCCTCTCTCCTCTCTCCTCCCTCCTCTCTCCTCCCTCCTCTCTCCTCCCTCCTCTCTCCTCCCTCCTCCCTCCTCTCTCCTCCCTCCTCCCTCCTCCCTCCTCCCTCCTCCCTCCTCTCTCCTGTCTCTCTCCTCTCTCCTCTCTCTCTCCTCTCCCTCTCCCTTCTTCGGTCTCCCTCTCCTTTTTTCGGTCTTCCTCTGTTGCCGAAGCTGGACTGTACTGCCGTGATCTCGGCTCGCTGCAACCTCCCTGCCTCGGGCTCCCGTGACTCTCCTGGGAGAGGGCCTGGGATTGCAGGCGCGCGCCGCCACGCCTGAATGGTTTTTGTATTTTTGGTGGAGACGGGGTTTCGCCGTGTTGACCGGGCTGGTCTCCAGCTCATGGCCTCGAGTCATCTCCCTGCCTCGGCCTCCCGAGGTGCTGGGATTGTAGACGGAGTCTCGCTCACTCAATGCTCCATGGTGCTCAGGCTGGAGTGCAGTGGCGTGATCTCGGCTTGCTACAACCTCCACCTACCAGCCTCCTGCCTTGGCCTCTTAAAGTGCTAAGATTACAGCCTCTGCCCCGCCGCCACCCTGTCTAGGAAGTGAGGAGCGTCTCTGCCTGGCCGCCCATCGTCTGGGGTGTGAGGAGCCCCTCTGCCCGGCCGCCCCATCTGGGAAGTGAGGAACGTCTCTGCCCGGCCGCCATCCCGTATAGGAAGTGAGGAGCGCCTCTGCCCGGCTGCCCCGTCTGGGAGGTGAGGAGCGCCTCTGCCTGGCCGCCACCCCGTCTGGGAGGAAGTGAGGAGCACTCTGCCTGGCTGCCCCATCTGGGAAGTGAGGAGCGCCTCTGCCCGGCCGCCACCCCGTATGGGAAGTGAGGAGCGCCTCTGCCCGGCCGCCCCGTCTGGGAAGTGAGGAGCGCCTCTGCCTGGCCACCCCGTCTGGGAGGTGAGGAGCGCCTCTGCCCGGCTGCCACCCCATCTGGGAGGAAGTCAGGAGCACCTCTGCCCGGCTGCCCCGTCTGGGAGATGAGGAGCACCTCTGCCCGGCCGCCCCGTCTGGGAGGTGAGGAGCGCCTCTGCCTGGCCGCCACCCCGTCTGGGAGGAAGTGAGGAGCACCTCTGCCCGGCTGCCCCATCTGGGAAGTGAGGAGCGCCTCTGCCCGGCCGCCACCCCATATGGGAAGTGAGGAGCGCCTCTGCCTGGCCACCCCGTCTGGGAGGTGAGGAGCGCCTCTGCCCGGCCGCCACCCCGTCTGGGAGGAAGTCAGGAGCACCTCTGCCTGGCTGCCCCCTCTGGGAGATGAGGAGCACCTCTGCCCGGCCGCCCCATCTGGGAGGTGAGGAGCATCTCTGCCTGGCCGCCACCACGTCTGGGAGGAAGTGAGGAGCGCCTCTGCCCGGCTGCCCCATCTGGGAAGTGAGGAGCGCCTCTGCCCGGCCGCCACCCCATATGGGAAGTGAGGAGCGCCTCTGCCTGGCCACCCCGTCTGGGAGGTGAGGAGGGCCTCTGCCCGGCCGCCACCCCGTCTGGGAGGAAGTGAGGAGCACCTCTGCCTGGCCGCCCCGTCTGGGAAGTGAGGAGCGCCTCTGCCTGGCCACCCCGTCTGGGAAGTGAGGAGTGCCTCTGCCTGGCTGCCACCCCGTCTGGGAGGAAGTGAGGAGCGCCTCTGCCTGGCTGCCCCATCTGGGAAGTGAGGAGCGCCTCTGCCCAGCAGCCACACCATCTGGGAAGTGAGGAGCGCCTCTGCCTGGCCACCCCGTCTGGGAGGTGAGGAGCGCCTCTGCCCGGCCGCCCCGTCTGGGAAGTAAGGAGCACCTCTGCCCGGCCACCCAGTCTGGGAAGTGAGGAGCGCCTCTGCCCAGACGCCACACCGTCTGGGAAGTGAGGAGCGCCTCTGCCTGGCCACCCCATCTGGGAGGTGAGGAGCGCCTCTGCCTGGCCGCCCCGTCTGGGAGGTGAGGAGCGCCTCTGCCCGGCCGCCCCGTCTGGGAGGTGAGGAGCGCCTCTGCCCGGCCACCCAGTCTGGGAAGTGAGGAGCGCCTCTGCCCGGCCGCCCTGTCTGGGAGGCGAGGAGCGCCTCTGCCTGGCCGCCACCCAGTCTGGGAGGAAGTGAGGATCGTCTCTGCCCGGCCGCCCCATCTGGGAAGTGAGGAGCGCCTCTGCCCAGCCGCCCGGTCTGGGAAGTGAGGAGCGCCTCTGCCCGGCGGCCCCCTCTGGGAAGTGAGGAGCGCCTCTGCCCAGCCGCCCCGTCTGGGAGGTGAGGAGCGCCTCTGCCTGGCTGCCACCCCGTCTGGGAGGAAGTGAGGAGCGCCTCTGCCCAGCCACCCCGTCTGGGAAGTGAGGAGCACCTCTGCCCAAACGCCCTGTCTGGGAGGTTAGGAGCGCCTCTGCCCGGCGGCCCCGTCTGGGAGGTGAGGAGCTCCTCTGTCCGGCCGCCCTGTCTGGGAGGTGTACCCAACAGCTCCGAAGAGACAGCGACCATCGGGAGCGGGCCATGAGGACGATGGCGGTTTTGTTGAAAAGAAGGGGGAGAAGTGTGGGGAAAGGAAGGAGAGATCAGATTGTTGCTGTGTCTGTGTAGAAAGAGGTGGGCATAGGAGACTCCATTTTGTTCTGACTAGGAGAAATTCTTCTGCCTTGGGATGCTGTTGATCTATGGCCTTTCCCCCAGCCCCGTGCTCTCTGAAACATGTGCTGTGTCAACTCAGGGTTAAATGGATTAAGGGCGGTGCAAGATGTGCTTTGTTAAACAGATGCTTGAAGGCAGCATGCTCTTTAAGAGTCATCACCACTCCCTAATCTCAAGTACCCAGGGACACAAACACTGCAGAAGGCCCCAGGGACCTCTGCCTAGGAAAACCAGAGACCTTTGTTCATGTGTTTATCTCCTGACCTTCTCTCCACTATTATCCTATGACCCTCCCATATCCCCCTCTCCCAGAAACACCCAAGAATGATCAATAAATACGTCATAAATAAAATAAAATAAAATTTAAAAAGAGAAGTGAGGAAGAATATTGGGGGGATGCTGGAAATGTATATCTTGTTATTGTAGAGGTCTTTACATGACTACATGTGTTTGCCAAAATTTATCCAACTACATATAAAAAGGTAAATTTTACTGTATGGAAATTAAACTTCAATAAACTGACTTTTTAAAAGGTAAAAAAAAAAAAAGCCAAGTCCCCATCTGCATTCCTTCCTTATCACCAAAACTGTCAAGGCTGCAATTTTATTTTACCCTACTTTTTTAAGGTACTAAGTTAACCTGTTACTGTGTCATGGATACTGTCAGAAAACACGAGACTCTGGGGTCAGAGACAACAGACTTTGTTACTCACAGCATAGCAAGCATCATGAGCATCAGCATGTTTACACTGGCTCCCCTTGCTTGTATGTCCCATGACGGCTACATGGCAGGCCTGCATATGCAGCATGCTGTGTTATGGGAGAAAAAAATAAATAAATAATTAAAAAATAAAAAGAAATATAAGAATGAATCTTGAAATATTGTTTTTAAGACTGAGTTTGAGGCCCAGCTTATACACACCGAAGCAGAACCATTTCAGAGACCAACAGAATGAGTGCTGTGTTTGTTTTCCTGGATGGGCTGGCCTCCAGTGGTGTTTGCTGAAAACACAAGCCCATTTCCCCATTAGAGTAAAGGTGAAAAAACTCAAGGAATGCTCTTTTCCCTTCGGAAGTGTGTGAAGGTAAATGTCTTTTTGTAAGCTAGTCTGCTGCCTGCCCAAGCCTAGAAGCATGCAATTTGATTGCTCATTCCAAAGTATGCATGACTACCAATGTTAATAAAGCTCATAAAAGTGCTTAGTTAGCCCTTTACAAACAAACCCATTATTTATTTTGTCTGTCTCATCTGTGCACTCTGATAATTGAGTATGTGTGGTAGAGCTTGTTGTGAAAAATGGTTTCAAATCTAGTCAAATCCCCTGATTTAGTTTCAACTAAATGCAGAGAATGGCTCTGTCCCAAGATTAATAGATTATATTTGAAAGGAGGAGATACCCAACTAAGAAAGTAAGGACTTGAGATGTAATTTCACAAGATAAAAATAAAAAGATCATGTTTTGTTTCTTATCCTAGAACTAAGGGATTCTTTGTGGTATTGATCACATTCTACCTTGGTTAATATTTTCTATCAAGCTGTTGGTTTCATGCTAACAAGAAATGTCAGTGCTCAGCCACTAAAACACTGGCCATGAAATTCATGGTTATATGTAAACTATGATATTTCCTTTTTTTTCTGAAAATGACACTTTTCTCTCATGCTTTTCACCTCTTCCACCTTGAGGCTTTACTTTTGACAAATGGAAGAAATTAAAGAGATTCTTCCCAATATGCACCTCTTTTTCCTGTGTGATCTCATAAGCCTTCAGTTAAAGACAATGCCAGTGTCTTACAGACAGCAATCCTTAGTGTCTGCACTTTGTTTCCCTTCTAGGGATATAAAACCTTTGTAACCTCCCCACAGTGTACTCACAGTGGCAGCAGGAATAGAAATGAAATCTGTTCCTCTTTATGTTGTTTCTCCTCCAGTTGCCCTTATGCTTTCCAACATTCAACAAAGGGTTTTTGTTGTTGTTTTTTTGTTGCTGTTTTTGCTGTTGTTACAGAGTCTTGCTCTGTCACCCAAGCTGGAGCGCAGTGGTGTGATCTCGGCTCACTGCAAACTCCGCCTCCCAGGTTCAAGTGATTCTCCTGTTTCATTCTCCCAAAGAGCTGAGATTACAGGTGAGCGCCACCATGTCTGGCTAATTTTTGTATTTTTAGTAGAGACAGGGTTTCACCATGTTGGCCAGGCTGGTCTCGAAATCCCGACCTCAGGTGATCCGCCTGCCTCGGCCTCCCAAAGTGCTGGCGTGAGCCACCACGCCCCACCCAACAAAGGGCTTTTTATTTCTTTTTGTCTGTTGGAAAGGTCTCCCTGACCCCATCTCTCCCGGAGATGAGCTTTGAGTGAAAGTGAAGAATTTCCTGGGGGCTTCTCAAGTGACCCGCCCTTTGTATATTTCTACTGCAGAGAGAAGGAACACATTTCTGCAGCCGGGCGCGGTGGTTCACGCCTGTAATCCCAGCACTTTGGGAGGCCGAGGCGGGCGGATCACGAGGTCAAGAGATCGAGACCATCCTGGCTAACACGGTGAAACCCCGTCTCTACTAAAAATACAAAAAAAATTAGCCGGGCGTAGTTGCGGGCGCCTGTAGTCCCAGCTACTCGGGAGGCTGAGGCAGGAGAACGGTGTGAACCCGGGAGGCGGAGCTTGCAGTGAGCCGAGATTGCGCCACTGCACTCCAGCCTGGGCGACAGAGCGAAACTCCGTCTTAAAAAATAAAATAAAATAAAATAATAAAAATAAATGCAACCTGGAAGTCTGGCTTCCTGAAGGTGTGACCTTGTGCTCTGGGGAAGTTATTCATCCATCTTGGCAGGCTTGCCTGTGGCAGGCTTATGGGAGTTAAGGTTGGAGCTTCTGACCCCTCAAAAGACCGCACAGCCTGTGAAGAATGTAGGAGGCCCAGCCATTGAACCCTCAACCATGAACTCCATGGCCAATATTTTCGCAGGCTGTGCATTCTTTTGAGGGATCAGAAGCTCCAGTACTTGCTTCCCCAGCCTCATTTCCACAATCTCTGGATAGACAAGCATGCCAAGAAGGATGAATAACTTCCTGAGAGACCAAGGACCCATCCTTAGGAAGCCAGGTTTCCAGGCTATTCCTTCTCCCACCTGTGGAGAAGTACAAAGGACAAGTCCCTGCACCAGTGGTGGCACGGGAAAAGTGTAGCTGTACCCAGGCAAATATTCAACTAGCAGCCAGAGTTGTGTCTAAAAATGACACACATGGACCCCGACTCCTGGACTCCTCCTCCTGGGAATGTTGTAAGGTTATGGAGCATATGTAGGACCCACATGCTGTAATGTACTTTTATGTAACTAGAAGAAGCATTCAGAAGGGAAAAGCTAGAATTTGGTCACAAAGTCTCAACTCTTGGTCGTGGAAGTTGCTGGCCATGTCTGATCTTGAACAAAGTTCCTCCTTGCCCATATCTGTGCCTACTGTACATTGTTGCACATGAAGTTGGGGTTTATTGGCTGCCCTGGAGGGAGAGGCCCAGAGTTACACTTTGATTTGGGGCTTGACAGTGCACTCCTGGGCTGGCAAGGAGCGTGGAGGTGGATGGAGTGGCCGGAACTGGGAGGGTATAGTGGGGGCATAGTTGATACTCCTCTTGGAGGTACCCTCAGGACTTGCCTCACAATCTTCTAAATATTTATTATGATAACAACATCTGCATCTTTGAGAGGAGTGTAAATTTTTTGAGAAAATAAAATTTATCCAGACCCATAGGTATAAATAACCATGTACATCAAGGCAGTTTTTGTTTTGAAAAACTGGGTATAACTTGAAAGCTCTGAATACAGAGCTCTAGAGATAGACCTAAAGTCATGAGGTCAGCCGAGTGTGGTGGCTCACGCCTGTAATCCCAACACTTTGGGTGGCCAGCGCAGGAGGATCACTTGAGCCCAGGAGTTTGAGACCAGCCTAGGAAATATAGTGAGACCTGTCTCTACAAAAAAAAAAAATATATATATATATATATGTGTATATATATATGTATATATATGTGTGTATATATATATGTATATATATATATGTATACATATATATATGTGTATATATATATATATATACGTATATATATATATATATTTAGCCAGGCAGGGTGATTCATGCTTGTAATCCCAGCTACTCAGGAGGCTGAGGAGGGAGGATCGCTTGAGCCTGGGAGGCAGAGGCTTCAGTGAACCATGACTGTGTCAATGCACTCCAGCCTGGGTGAAAGAGGGAGACCCTGTCTCAAAACAAAAACAAAATGACATTTTGGACTAGATAATTATAAAAAATAAAAAATAAAGTTATGAGATCTATTTTCTTCTGCATTTTAAACCTGGCTCAGTTCTCACAGGAAATTGCCAAATTTCTTTTGTGAGCTTTTGAAATAAGCATTAAATATGTCTAGAAGGCAAAATACATACATGTGGAAAGTGGAATCCTACTTATGTGGAAGGATGAAGTCTTGAACAACATATTCCAAACTTTAAGAGTGATTATTTTTTGGTGGGGGACAAGTGGGTGCATAGGGAACTGGGAAGTCAAGTATAATGAGGAAAGAAATGTATACTTTCTGTCTTATAAAAATTTTTACATTTCCAGTAAAATAAAAGCTAATAATACGAGCTAACATATAGTAGGCACATACTATGTTCCAGGAATTTTGCTAAATATACTATTTCATTTAATTGTGATAACAACCCTGTAGGCAGTTACCATTACTGTTTTAATTTTACAGTTTGGTAACTGATGTTTTGGAGAGACTAAATTACTTACCAGAGGATGCACGGCTAAGTGTGAGAGCTATAATGTAAACGTGGCATCCCGATTCTATAACTCTGGCCACTCCACTGAACCTCCTCAAGTAAGTAAGTAAGTAAGTAAATAAATAAATAAATAAACAAATAGAAGTAAAAATTCCTCTTTGGAAAGCAAGGAGTCAATCTCATTACCTCATAGTCACACCTCCTATACATCTTATGCTTACACTCAAATGTAAACTTTGGTTCATTTAAGCAATCAAATGTACATTTTTGTAATACACAACCCCTGTCAGCACCTGCAACACCAGGATAAGGAAAGTACATATACATTTGGGGGAGGCAGAGTGGAGAACAGAAGAGAGGCTACAAAAAGATACCTGAGGCTGGTGATTGGTCTTCCCTAAAGTGAAAAATAAAAGGCGGAAGGACAGATGGGCTAGTATAAGATTGCAATTTAGGACCCTGAAAGTGCTGTAGACTTGGAAAAGTCCTAAGTAAAAGTAATGCTGATGGTTTTTTGATATATTTTAAAAGCCTATTTTATATTAACAAGGTAAAAATAATTACAAGTGTATTTGGGTTTATAGTTCTTCGGTATCGTTCTGTTAAAAAGCCTTATTTTCCCTGAGCTATTTTTCTTTCTACTTGTCAAGGGTCACTTTCTTCTTCATAGGCCCCTGTAGTCCTTCCCCTTACCTTTAAAAGGCATTTTTTTTTTATTGATACATAATAGTTATACATATTTATGGTGTGCATCTGATATTTTGATATATTCATATAATGTGTAATGATTCCATCAGGGTAATTGGGGTATTCATCACCTCCGGCATTTATAATTTCTATTTTTTGGGAACATTTCAAATCTTCTTTTCTAGCTGTTTTGAAATATACAATAAATTACTGTTAACAATCACCTTGTTGTGCTATCAAACACTAGAACTTTCATTTTTTGAATCTAACTATATTTTTGTGCACATTAACTAACCTTTCTTCATCCATCTTCCCGCTTCCCAATCTCTGGTAGCCGTCATCCTTCTCCACCTCCATGAGATTAACTTTTTTATATATGAGTGAGAACATGCAATCTTTTTCTTTCTGTGCCTGGCATGTTTTGCTTGATATAGTGTTCTATAGTTCCATCCATATCCCTGCAAATGGCAGAATTTCATTCTTCTGGATCATATAGTAGATTTATTTGAAATTTTTTGAGGAACTTCCACACTGTTTTCCAGAGTGGCTCTACTAATTTGTCTTCCTACCAACAGTGCACTAACATTCCCCTTTTTCAGCATCCTCACCAGTATTTGTTAGTTGTTGTCTTTTTAATAATAGGGTCCAATGATATCTCATTGTGGTATTGATTGGCATTTTCCTAATGATTGCTGATAATGAACAGTTTTTCATATGCCTGTTGGCCTTTTGTATGCTTCTGTAAAATTGAGCAGGCATTTCCTAAGCCATCTGGATAAAATACTCTTAAAGGAATGTTTTGCCTAAAAAATTCATGGCCCACTGACCATACTTTTACAAATTTGGGCTTATTTTTTCTTCTGAAAAAAAGGAAGTAAAAAGAAAATTACTGATCGCCTATCATATTACAGGCACCAAACAAACTGCTTTAACTTTAGGTTTCCAGAAAACCTAAACCTCCATTTAGGTTTCCAAAGAACCCTGCAAGGTAAATGTCATCTTTCTCATTTTACAAATAAAAAGGAATAAGATGGCCTGTCCAAGGTGATCAGTAACAGAATTGAGGTTTGAACTCTGTCTGTTGTCCCCAAAGACTGTGTTTTCCTCTATGCACATTGCTTTTCAGTAGTAATGATGTTCTATAGAATTCATGTTTTATTATTAAGATTAGTGTCATTAATGTAAATAACAGCCACCATTTGTTGAATGCTTACTAAATACCAGTATCCTAAGAACTTTCAGGCTTCTCTCATGTACTCTCAACAATAACTTTACAGATGAAGTAACCAAACTTTGGTAATGTAACCAAGTTAATATGGTTAGTAAGTGTTGGAAGCAGGCCTCAAACCCATTTCTTTCTTAACAGTTTACATTTTCCAGAATACTACCACCCAGCATTAATCACTTCTCTGCTCGCATTCTTACCAAGATTTTCTTGCTTACTGATGCTCACAGAAGTGTTGTCAATAGAAAATAAAATGGAAACAAGTCCTCACCCCCATCCCCTACTCTCCAGCTTCACAGCCCTGCTGATTCTAACCTCCAGCCCTTGGTCTCTAACATTCCCTATCTCAGTGGTTCCCAAATTTGAGCGTGCACCAGAGTCACCAAAGAGCTTGCTAAAATAACAGGTCCCTGGGGCTCTGCTCTGGAGTTTCTAATTCAGAAGGTCTGGGGAGAAGTCCAAGAATTGGCATTTCCAATAAGTTCTAGGTGACGCTGATGCTGCCGGCTGGGGATACTCCTGAGAACCATTCTCTGGTCTAAGAGAAAGCAGGCTATGAGCAATTCATATTGTTGCACACTTTCATATGTAAACAATTATCAGCATAGATGATGGAAGTGATTCCACGAATGTGACTTTTTTATTTCACCCTTTTTAAATTAGTTGTTGGGGAAGGGGTGGCTGCATAACATTTCCCACAATGTGGTGAAATAGAAGACAGGGCTGGCTCTCCTGCCCAGACTACCTCAGGAAGAGAGTCACATTATCACCAGTGCCAGGCAAAGATTTCATACTGTAAAGAATTATCCTTGGCAGTGCCCAGCAGCATGTTATCATGGAATTCAAAGCTGCCTTGCCCATGCCGTGTTCAGGGATATGGCTGAGATCTAAGAACTAGGAAACCTTATCCACAAATCCAATGTGTCCCTTGGCAGCACATCACACTGAGGAACTCCTTTGCTCTGGTTTCGAGCATCAGGTCAGAATTCCAAAGGGGTGTTGCCTCCCATTTGGTTGGCATAATGTAGCTGTTGGCAATGCTTTATCTACAGTTTCTACCCAGCAAGATAAAGTCTTGCCAAACCCATTTGTGCTGGTATTCTTCAGTGATTAATTTCTCTTCTCCCAGCGTGATACTCATGAAGAGACCCAGAATTATAGAAAGTCAGAGATAGAAGAGACCTTTAAGCTTATCTAATGAATGTGGATCTGTGGTTTTACAGACGGGAAACTGAAATACAGGGAGACAACAGGAAGAAGCTAGACCCCAAGTGTCCCAAGGACTCCCTGTCCCACAGAAAAATCTCCCCATTCCCCCACAGGAGCCAATCAAGGAAATACAACTAGGCACATTTGGTTAAGATCAAGCCAGGTGAAATGTGGACCCCCCTATGGGAGAATTCATGGTAATCAGTGAACTAGGGGGACTCTTCCCTTATCACTTCTTTTAGTTCTTTTCTCCAGTCTCACCCCTCCTCCACTTTGCCCAGGTTAGCAGGAGACTCTCAGATAAAGGATATGGAAAAATTACCTCATGGCATGGTGTTAAGAATGTTATTCCGTTAAAAGACAGCCCCAGTGTACAATTTCTCTCCAAAAGGGATACATATCTATGGATAAAGTATAATCTGTTGCTGCTTCCTGAGGTGAGGTCAGTGGGGAGGCTTTCCAAACAAGTGAGGGGAGCTTGCTAAGGTGAGCCCAGGCCACAGTGGTGAAGGCTGAGGAGTTAACTGCAAAGCAGCCCTGAGCTTTCCAGGCCAATCCCTAGGGACCCTGCAAATCTCTGTACTGCGTTCAAGTCACTGTTTTATATTTGTTTGTTTTATTTTGTTCCCTCCACCCTAAGACCTTGGGTACAAAGTGGAATCTGTAAACAGTTTTATGTAATTCATCCATGGAAGTGGGGCTCTAGGCTGACAAAACTATATAAAATTTTCCAGACTATTCCTTCCCAAAGTGAGAAATGAATCCAAAAAGCACAGAATATTTCTAATCTATTTTTCAAACCACATATTTGAATTAACTCTGTTTTGCCCAAGGTATCCAAGGTATAACCCATTGATACGACTCAAATAATAATAATAATAAACAAAAACACTGTTTTTCTAGCAGATGAAAATCCCGTGACACCCATGGCTACTTCCCGCTTTGCTTAAAGCAGTCTTCAGTGTTTACCAGCACACTTGGGCATAAACCCAGGAAACAGAGGCATTGTTTGCCATCAGGAAACAGAGCTATTATAGTTACAGATCCCTAATCTCCTTTATTATACAAACCGAAGCAGCAACAATGCAGATTGCCCCTAATTAGAGTGGTGAGATTAAAATGCCTTTTGCACCCTCAAATTCAAGAGTGAATTTCAGGTGTATTTAAGTTTTAAGGAAGTTGTCCAGGATTTATTTCTTGGTCTGGACTGCCCCCTGAAGTTTGATAAGGGTAAGTACAGTATAGGCCTACTGCCTTCTTACAAAATGCAAATTGTCTTTCCACAGAAGAACCACTTGAGGTTGTCGCAAGATGGCTAGGTATTGATGGAATGTATCTCAAAATAATATGAGCTATTTATGACAAACCCACAGCCAATATCATACTGAATGGGCAAAAACTGGAAGCATTCCCTTTGAAAACCGGCACAAGACAAGGATGCCCTCTCTCACCCCTCCTATTCAACTTAGTATTGGAAATTCTGGACAGGGCAATCAGGCAAGAGAAAAAAATAAAATGTATTCAATTAGGAAAAGCGGAAGTCAAATTATCCCTGTTTGCAGATGACATGATTGTATATTTAGAAAACCCCGTCGTCTCAGCCCAAAGTCTCCTTAAGCTGATAAGCAACTTCAGCAAAATCTCAGGATACAAAATCAATGTGCAAAAATCACAAGCATTCCTATACACCATTAACAGACAAACAGAGAGCCAAATCATGAGTGAACTCCCATTCACAATTGCTGCAAAGAGAATAAAATACCTAGGAATCCAACTTACAAGGGATATGAAGGACCTCTTCAAGGAGAACTACAAACCACTGCTCAACGAAATAAAAGAGGACACAAACAACTGGAAGAGCATTCCATGCTCATGGATAGGAAGAATCAATATCGTGAAAATGGCCATTACTGCCCAAGGTAATTTATAGATTCAATGCCATCCCCATCAAGCTACCAATGACTTTCTTCACATAATTGGAAAAAAATACTTTAAAGTTCATGTGGAACCAAAATGAGCCCACATTGCCAAGACAATCCTAAACAAAAAGAACAAAGCTGGAGGAATCACGCTACCTGACTTCAAACTATACTACAAAGCTACAGTAACCAAAACAGCATGGTACTTGTACTGAAACAGATATGTAGACCAACGGAACAGAACAGAGGCCTCAGAAATAACACCACACATCTACAACCATCTGATCTTTAACAAACCTGACAAAAACAAGAAATGGAGAAAGGATTCCCTATTTAATAAATGGTGCTGGGAAAACTGGCTAGCCATATGTGGAAAGTTGAAACTGGATCCCTTCCTTACACCTTATACAAAAATTAATTCAAGATGGATTAAAGACTTAAACGTTAGACCTAAAACCATAAAAACCCTAGAAGAAAACCTAGGCAATACCACTCAGGACATAGACATGGGCAAGGACTTCATGACTAAAACACCAAAAGCAATGGCAACAAAAGCCAAAATGGAGAAATGGGATCTAATTAAACTAAAGAGCTTCTGCACAGCAAAAAAAACTACCATCAGAGTGAACAGGCAGAATGGGAGAAAATTTTTGCAATCTACCCATCAGACAAAGGGCTAATATCCAGAATCTACAAATAACTCAAACAAATTTACAGGAAAAAACCAAACAACCTCATCCATAAGTGGGCAAAGGATATGAACAGACACTTCTCAAAGGAAGACATTTATGCAGCCAACAGACACATGAAATCATCACTGGTCATCAGAGAAATGCAAATCAAAACCACAATGAGATACCATCTCACGCCAGTTAGAATGGCAATTATTAAAAAGTCAGGAAACAACAGATGCTGGAGAGGATGTGGAGAAATAGGAATGCTTTTACACTGTTGGTGGGAGTGTAAATTAGTTCAACCATTATGGAAGAGAGTGTGGCAATTCCTCAAGGATCTAGAACTAGAAATACCATTTGACCCAGCGATCCCATTACTGAGTATATACCCAAAGGTTTATAAATCATGCTACTATAAAGACACATGCACACTTATGTTTATTGCGGCACTATTCGCAATAGCAAAGACTTGGAACCAACCCAAATGTCTATCAATGATAGACTGGATTAAGACAATGTGGCCCATATACACCATGGAATACTATGCAGCCACAAAAAAGGATGAATTCATGTCCTTTGCAGGGATGTGGATGAAGCTGGAAACCATCATTCTCAGCAAACTATCACAAGGACAGAAAACCAAACACTGCATGTTCTCACTCACAGGTGGGAATTGAACAATGAGAACTTGAACACAGGGCGGGAACATCACACACTGGGGCCTGTCGGGGGGTGGGGGGTTGTGGGAGGGATAGCATTAGGAGAAATAGCTAATGTGGATGAAGGGTTGATGGGTGCAGCAAACCAACATGGCACATGTATACATATGTAACAAACCTGCACGTTGTGCACATGTACCCTAGAACTTAAAGTATAATTTTTAAAAAAAGAACCACTTGGAAAGAAACAGAATGGGACTTTTAACAACATTTGCATTAGTCTGATAAACACTGCACTACAGAGTGACCCTCTGTCAGCCCCTTCATTTGTTCCGGAAGCATAAGAGAAATGGAGAAATTTAATCTTTCTAAAATAATTATTTACAGATCTGGAAGAGCTTATTCAACAGAGGGCTATGCAAAGTCTAAACATGAGTTCTATGTGAAACTTCCTGACCCTGGAATTTCTTACTCTGAGGGTCTATTATATCAGTACATCAGTGATCTTCATGTTTCAAACTCAAATAGTCAAGTCAAGGGCCTCATCTTCCCTGACTCTCAGCAGTATTTAACCCAGTTGCTGTCTTTGAAAACCTTTTTGAAATGTTTCTCTGAGCTTCTAGGACACAACATTCTCCTGGTTTTCCTTCTACCTCACAAGGGTGTTCATTCTCACACCTCTTTACTGGATCCTCCTCCTCTCCTCTCCCTTTTTGTAAATGGTGGGGTACACCAAGGATCTCCTCACTTTTCCACCAGTCCCTGCTAGGTGATCTCCTCTGGTCCCATGGCTTTAAGCACCATCCCTATGCTGGTGACCCCAGGAATGTATCTCCAGCCCAGACCTTCCCTTGAACAATGGGTTGGTATACCCAGTGACTCACTTAACATCCCAAATTGATGTCTCACAGTCATCTCAAAGACCTGAAGCAGCTGACTAATACCGCATAAGAGTGGAGAGCACTGAGCCTCCAAGTTCAAGCAAATAAATCAAAGCGACCTCTAATTTTAGGATATCCTGAATGTTTCCTTCAATTTACACAACACACACAGGTGCGTGCACAATTTATTTCTGTTTAATGAAAGTCATGTGAATATGATTTTAAGAGTCAAATAACTCTATGATTCCCTGCTTCTCAGAAACAAATATTTTGAACTGATTTAGCTGGTTCTTTTGGTATTTTTCACTTATTTCTAAATAACATGATTATAATACTACTTCTTGGTTTCTCACTTTTATTGATTTACAAAAGCAAAGAATGAAGATTTATCAGGGGTGTCCAATCTTTTGGCTTCCCCGGGCCACAGTGAAATAAGAAGAATTGTCTTGGGCCATACATAAAATACACTAACACTAACGATAGCTGATGAGCTAAAAAAAAATCACAAAATAAACTCACAATATTTTAAGAAAGTTTATGAATTTACGTTGGGCTACACTCAAAGCCGTCCTCGGCAGCATGCAACCTGTGGGCAGAGGGTTGAACAAGCTTGATTTAGATCTCTTTTGCCATCCTCTCCCCCACCAAAACACTCTCCAGTCTCCACCTTCTCAATATAGTTGCATTGTTATTAGTTTGCTTATATCAAAATCATTTCACATTATTGAGATTGTTTATATTCTATTAATAGCTGAGCTAGGTTGTATGCTTTGTTTTGTTTCTTTTCTGTGCAGCTTTTTGTTTCTGTTAGATGTTGTATTTTCTTTTTACTTGCTTGAATATATGTGTTCTAATCAAAATTCATCCCCAAACTCTCTTTCTCCAGTAAGTAAACCTCTTCTAAATAACACTCAGGTGCATTGTTTTTCTTTTTCTGAGCAATCTCTTCTGAAGATCCAGCCTGGATCTGCCCTGTAACTGCTGTTTGGGAAGTTCCTTTATCACCATCAGAAAGGTTCTATTCCCTCTGCTTCCTTTTCTATTGCATCCTTTGTTTTGCTGGGGCCATGTCTTCATCCTTCTGGGTTTACTCCCATATATGGCATGGCATATTCCTCAACAATTTTGAGGAAAGGGAGCATTGGAGAGAAATTTATTGAAAACTTCCATACATAAAAATATCTTTATTCTTCTTCACATTTAGTTGCTTCTAGGTTGCAATCATTTCTCCTCAACATTTTGACAGTATTCTTCATCGTTTTCTAGCCTATAATATTACTGTGGAGAGTTCTGATAATATTCTGGTTTTTGACCCTTTGTATAAAATCTGTTTTTTTTTTCCTTTCTGAAAGTGTTTAGATCTTCTTTTTGTCTCCTGTGATCTGAAATTTTGCAATGATGTTTCTAACTATGGTTTTACTTTCATCCATCCTACTGAGAATTTGATGGGCAATTTCAATGAGAATCTCATGTTTCTTAGTGATGACATTTTTTCTCCATTTATTTGTTTAATGCCCTTCCTTCTGCTTCTTTCCTCTTTTTTCTGAAAACTGTACTCAAGTTTTGAAACTCTTGGTTTTGTCCTCTAATCCTCTCTTTTCTAATTTACCTCTATTTTTCTTTAATTCTACTTTCTAGATCATTTCCTCAACTTTATCTTCCAATCCTTCTATTGAAGCATTTTATTAATGATATTTTAAATTTCAAAGATATCTTTTTGTTGTCTGTGTATTCCTTGTTATAGCACTCACTTTATAGAGGCAATATCCTACTTGAGGATAAAACTGATTGTCTCTTAGGTCTCCTGCCTTCTAGTATGGTTTTCCCTCCTAATGTGTATTTCTATGTTTGTTTCTTCATTGTTCTAGGTGAGCTTATACCACAGGGCTAAAAGTGAGACTGCATTGCCTCTCCCTGCCTTTTATTTTTTCTTTTTGGCCTCTGCATTTAATACTGGAAGCTTTTGTAAAGTACTTAATGATCCTAGACTGTTTGCTTATATTTCAGACTGAGACACTAAAAAGCTGATTTGATGGTTGGATTGTCTGTGTATGAGGACTCTTGGCCTTCCTGTAGGGAGATTATCTGGAAAAATAATTCCTTAGTAAATGTTCAAAGTCAGTATCTTCAATGTTTCCTCCTGTTATAATCAGATTCTCCAGAGATGCCTGTTCAGACTTGACTTGGGTCGGCTGTGTCCCCACCCAAATCTCATCTTCAACTGTAGCTCCCATAATTCTCACATGTTGTGGGAGGAAACCAGTGGGAGATAATTGAATGATGGAGACAGTTTTCCCCATTCTGTTCTCATGGTAGTAAATAAGTCTCACAAGATTTGGTGGTTTTACAAGGGGAAACCCCTTTCATATTGTTTTTCACTCCCTCTCTTGCCCACTGCCATGTAAGAAGTCCCTTTACTCCTCCTTTGTCTTCCACCATGATTGTGAGGCTTCCCCAGCCATGTGGAACTGTGGGCCCATCAAACCTTTTTTTTTAAATAAATTACCCAGTCTTAGGTATGTGTTTATCAGCAGCATGAGAATGGACTAATACAAGACTCTTGCCTTAAAAATGTAAGACTTGCTGCCATTGTTATATGTTAACTTTCACTAAACCTTTTGTTTTCAGGATGGGAAAACCTCTCCCAACTGATTCTGGTGTCTCTCAGTCCCAGTATCCCATCTTTTTCCACATCTCCATATAATCTATTAGTACAGTGAAGGAAAGGACATTTGCTTGGCTACTTGGGATTAGAGAGGTACCTGGGGAACCAGATGCTTCCTAAATTGAATGTGAACCAACCAACTCTACTATTCAGTCCCATGTTCATCCAAATTCTTAAGGTACCTGGTGCTGCAAAGTCTTAAGTCTCTTGGGGGATTCTGCAGTGTAAAGTAGGTTGCTTCTTGTTTTTCCCCACCGCTGGCTTAATATTTAACTTTCTCAGGTCTTCTAAGTCAGTTCACACCACCCCACCTGCTTTCCAAAGTTGTGTTGCTGTTTTTGCCTCTCTTGTTCCCTATCTTTGGAATTTCATGTCTGTGACCTCCAGTGATCCCTCCCTCCTGGCGTTCACACCTTTTGAAATGCCCTCCCCTCGATTGTGGCCAGGGCCTGTGACTTGGTTCTAACCTGTGAAATATGGCAAAAGTTATGGGTTGTCACTCTCCTAATTATCTTACATTAAACAAGACTCTCTGTTAAAAGCAGACTGGAGTTAGAGACTGTCCTTGCAGGCTTAATATTGTAAGTGGCCAAGTTGGAAAAGCCCATGTGGCGAAAAAAATAGGGGTGGCCTCTAGGGTCTGAGGATGAATTCTAGCCAATAGTCAGCAAAAAGCCACCATTCTCATTCCTACAACCACAAGGGGACAAATTCTGCCAACAACCTGAATGAGTCAGAAGTGAATTCTTCCCCACCTGCACCTCCAGATGACATGACAGTCTATCCAGTACCTTGATGACAGCCCTGTGTAACCCTGAGCAAAGTACAAGCTTAGCTGTGCATGGAATCCACCCATGACCACTTTGAGATAATAAATGTGTGTTGCTTTAAGCTGCTGAGTTTGCAGCAATTTTATATGCAGCACTAAACTATCATAATAAAAATGGAATAAACTATTATAATAGAAAACACAGCAATAGAAAATTACTACAATGCTATTCACTTTTTTATTATTTTATTGTTGTTTTAGTAGCATTTAGTAGCATTTAGTAGCATTTAGTAGATTACGTATGCGTAATCAGTGAATTAGACAAGCATGCACATACATGATATCTGATCAAACATTTTTTTGTCTCTCATCATCCTCATAAAATTTATTCAGTGGGAGAAGCTTTTTCTTCCATCAGATACATTCCAGTTATATGCCAACATACTCAGATAAGATAAGAGCAACATTTTGGTCATTTTAAATAGTTTGGTAATTATGACTTCCAGTTGCCTACAATAAGAAGAAACTACAATAATTTAGTACTAAGTTTTTCTTCCCTCCCCAACTGAGTCTTGTGTTGAGTTGCCTACTTGCACTAGCACATCTTCCCTTGCTAGTTGACATTTTTGCTAAGATTTCTCCCTTTCCTTCAACCCCACCTTGGACACTGAGGTTTCTGGCCTCCCCTTCCCCAAGGTACCAAAAAAAAGAAATTTGTCTTATGAGATAGGGCTGCATTCACATGGTGTCAGGGTTCTCTGGATAGTAATTATGTATAATAAGAGAGGGAGCATTCAAGAACTCCCAGAGAAATTCTCATAGCCCTGACTTCTCATCTTTAGCCTGTGTAGATTCTTTTGTATTCCAGGTGGTCATTTGTGACTCCTTCCTCATCCCACAATCTGGCTTCACCTCCCATTTCTTGATGCTGGGTTCCCTCCACCTCTTTGGACAACCCTATCAGAGAGGACCTAAAAGAGCCCCATGCTGACCTTCACTCTTGCATGTCTCACCATGGTTCATGGGAAACACATACATCCATTGCCCTGACAAACACTAGACATACAGGCTATTCTCAACAAAAAACTCATTCAGGGCTCTACTACCGGAGCTGTGGCCACAATTCTAGGCACAGAATTGTCCTAGAATTCCATCAGCCATGCACCCTAATTGTTGTGGTTCCATAGAAAGCTATCTGAGAAATCTTCTCTCACTAAATTTGAGGTCAAGGAGCAGACATTCCTCCTTTCCTCACTTTTGTGGGTAGGTAGAGTGAGAAGGCTCATACAGCAGTTTTCTGCAAGGAAATCTTTCTCATAAAATTCTGTTGACTGTCATATATATTTGTGGGGTATAGAACCATCTAACAGGTCCTCAGTCATTTCCTTTGAACCTCTCACTTTCATATTTCATGTGTGCTGCACCTTGGTGCCTTGTGGAAATCTAACTTTGAATTTCTCTTAGGTATGCTTATTTAATCTACCACCACTAACTAGAAGTTCCCCCAGCTGTCTTTATTTGCATAGAATGAAGGCTTTCCATGTCAGGAGGCTAAGAGACACTCCCTAAGCCTCTCAAAACAGCAAGGGTGAATCAAAGGCTTGGGTTCCTCTGGGCACTATGGTCACGGTTGAAACTCAGGTAGGTGAGCCAAATGTGATGGAAGTATGGAAGAGAAGTGTTGCTTCACATAGCATCAACTCCTGCTGCTTTGTATGTCATCCAAAAGTGGCACTGGCTGTACAAGAAAATAACTTCCACAAAGTGCCTATGGTGTATTATGAAAGAAAATAAGGATGTTTTAAGGTACCTCCCTGGAAGCTGACAACCAAATTCTCCCTTAATTTCTCTCTTACATAGAATTCTGGGAGTGGGGTACTGTGTAACTGACCTCATAAAGATTTACTAGAGCTGTAGGTAATTTTCAAGGCTTTTATTGGCTGTAGAAATGGTCTGGGAGACAAAAGTCCTAAAAATCCCCAATTCCCCTTAACTGGCTTCACAATCTTTGGCAAGTCACTTTACCTCTCTGAGCCCCCATGCCCTCATCTCTGCACTAGGTCTGCCTTGACACTTTGGTTTGCAGGGTTTAGGACCAGATGAAAGTGCCTTGTAAACTGAAAAATACCACATTACATATCATATCACACTATTATACTTTCTGATAAATGGTTACAAAGCTATCTGAAATGGAAGTTTACATTTTATTTCTGACTAACTTTCAACGTTAAGTGATAGAACCTAAAAAGCAAAAGCAAACATAAAATTCAACTGGAAAATTTGAAAGAGAAATGGTTTTTTCTCTAGGAAATTTGCACTAATAACTTTTTCCCACCCTTCCCCCACCAGTAACTTTTTGACAAGAAAATGAACGTGGCCTATTAATTTATCTAAAGCTATTTCACAAAATTTTCTTCCTTCAATCCAGATTATTGGAAATGCCATGTGAATAATGCTGTTTTATGAAAATAGAAACCATATTTTATAGTCAAGGTACCACTGACACAATTTCCAACAAAACCTACTCTTCTGCATTTATGGAGCACTTTCTTTGAATCAAATCACATGGAAATAAATCTTCTTTTCATTTAATTGAAGACAAAAGGGAACAGTAATGAAGCCACTGAGACATTCTTGTTTTATTCCCAGACCCCTAAATCAGAAAACCGGATCGAATACTGAGCATAATTTCTTCATTGACATTTGTCTCTAAATGTCAAGTTGTTTTGGAAATTTTTTCTTGATTTTATGATTCCTTGCCTTATTCATTTGAGACAAACTGAGTTAGCATGATGTCGTCGGAGGAATCTCCAGTATGAGAAAATGCATAATGGCCTGAAGGGGAAAAAAAAGGAAATAATTATTTTTACTCTGTTGAAATCAAACATGAGACCAAAGTGGAAATTAGCCTGTAGATTATTTTACAACTAGGAACAGTTTTAAAAAGATTCTAGGTAAAGACAAAAAAACTGTGGTTGGTGGAGAGAAATAGCATTTCACCGACACCACAGAGGCTTGCATTTGTCAAGTATCACTTATTTGAGAAATATCATGTTTTTCAAATATTGCTGGGAAATGACATAAAGTAGACTGAGATCACAATATGTTATTGCTGGAAGAATCTTAGTAATCTCTTAGCTTTTTATTTTATAGATGAGGAACAAATGCCCCCAAAAGGTAGAGACTTGTAAAAAGCGCTCAAGCTGACTGGTGGCAATAACAACAGAACCCAAGGGTCCGGGACAAGCACATTCTCCAGACACTTGAACTTTATCTGGAATTTGAATAATTTCAATGGGAATATAAAATGAGTTTCCTACATTAATGATGACATTAACATAACTGAATGCGAAATGGGACTTGAACTCTTAAGTATGATTTCAACTTAGCTTGTAAGGCAATGTCTCCTCCTCCATTTCCATGTTCCAACCTTCTCTCTCCTCCAACAATGCTGTGACTACTTGCAACGTTTAAACACTGGTCTTGCAGTTGCTCAACAGCACAGACTTTAGTAACCGCCAATCAATGAACATAAGGCCAATGCATGTCACAGGTGGAGGAGACAGTGATCTTTCACTCTTAGCAGGTGTGGCCCCTTCCTGCCCAGGGGCATTTTAGGGAGGAGGACATGTGCAACATCAGGGCACAAGCACCTGGCCGCGTGCCCACTGCTCGGCAGCTGGCACAAAGGGGTGATTCTCCAGTAAGGACATACATGGTGTTAGTCTAACCACACTCCTTCCCCTCAAGGCCTCAATGATCCATGCCACAGATTTATGTAATGTCAACTGGGGAAATAGAGATAATTTGTGATGACATTACATAAAGACACTTTCTGGTTCTCCGTAAGCAACAGGTCGCCTACATTGTTCTGTCAGCCCTGAGCACGGTCTGGATGAACTCTGAAAACATGGTTGGCTGATAATCCCACACTTCTCACATGAGTTTCTTACATGTTGCCATTGAATTTTATTCATATGATATACTCATATATTCTTTTCACACCTTTTGTAACCTTTGGTTTTATTGTAACTCACCTTTGTTTTGCAGTGGGTTGAAAGGCTTTGAGAATTTGGGTTTGGCAGATAAATCTGATGAGTTTTGCTGCACAAAATAAAAATAAGTCATTTGGACATTAATAGGATTCTTTTACTGTTGGTCTGCATTTCCTGACTTCCTGATGTCATTCGTGATTCTTTATTCCATTTTCATAGGTGCTATTCTCTTTTCAAGAATTTAGAATGGTTACTTTCTCACTCTTTCTTCTGCTTTAATCTATTTAAAATGCCTAAAAATTTATTTTCAAGTGAATGCTGTGTTCCTGTATATTTTTATAACTTCTAACAACAAACTAGAAAACAGTTTTAAAGGCAGCATTATCCCTTTTCATGTCTATGCTTACATTTCTTTGGATCACATTTGTTACTGGAAGGCAAACCCATGGAGGAAAATGGAGGAAAAACAGTGCTCCGACTAAAACTGATTCCCAATAAAGCTTTGCTTTACTCTTGCTCATCTTAGCTCTCAAACCTACTTTTGAATGATGCTCTGGTCATTGCTACAGAGGCTATATAGACTTCAATAATTTAACAGCTGAATTATAAAATTAAATAAAATATTGAAACAAAAAGCATGGACTTATCGGGAAAGATAAAAGTGTTTACATACATTATATATTTTTCTACTCATTAGTTCATCTTTCATTTGTCCATTAATTTACCATCTCATATTGAATGCCTTGTGTGCCAGATGCTGTTCTGGCACTGGGAATATTGGAAGGAAAAAGTTTCATTCCTTGCTACAGTCTATGCCACTAGGAAACCAAACCAAGGTGGGAAAAACATGTTCTTATTATATTCAGTAGATAGACCAGTGATAGTTTTTCCATTTTCACTGGTATTAAAGCACATTGAGCTCTGAAAAAAAAAAAAAAGCTACAAAAATAAGAATTAAAAAGATTTGAAACTTTCAAAGCAAAATAATTAATTTTCTAGAATTCAGGGCTCAGCAAACATTTAATGTTATAACCCTTTAAAAAAAATCATAAGGTCAGGGATCATGGCACTTAAAATTGCATCCTGTACCATTTGGAGATAGGAATTTTAGGTTGTAACATACTCAACATACTTCCTTGTGGTCTGGGAAGAAGTAGCCTCTTCAGGTGTGTGAAGTTATATGGGTCGAAGCACTTGGCCAAATAACAGGCCGTGAGTTACTGGAACTCAGATGTAGGTCTGTAAATCTATTCTTTGTGGAGGGGGGTCCATTGAGGCCACCAGAGTCTGTGTCTTGGCGAAGAGTTACAGAGAACATGCCTAGGGACAATGGAGGGTCAAGACAGGGGCCTGAGCATGGAGAAGATTTGGGGTCCATACAGTGTGCTGTGGCTTGAAGGATGGTCCTTGCTGAGATTATTGCTGGCTCTTCTTTCATTCCCTTCAGTCAACTATCATAGTCTCACTGCTCTGTTCAGGATCGCTACTTTACTCCTCCTTTAGCTATCTCTCAGAGGATGGCCTTGTCCACTACTTAAGAAAAACAAACAAACAAAAAAAGTATCAAGGTTCGAACTCTCAACATCATGACACTATAAACAAAAATAAAACTCTAAGCCCCTCCAACCAACTGAATGGATCCCCCTCTCAGACAAGGAGATTTCAAAGAAACCTGAAAAACTAGTTGAGGTTATGATGGGAAGTGGGGGTCAGACATGCTTCATTGTACTCTTCTCCCTTTGGAGCTCAGACACAAAACTGAGATCTTAAGACTGATAGAACAAATCCTTTGTAGCAATAAGATACCAAATTCCAACCAAACTCTAGCATAGCATCATACGACAGATAGGTCCTGAAAGAAATCAAAGTATTTTACCACAAAATGTATTTCTTTGACATATTTTGAAATGGCCCTGCAAAGCTGTCTCTTGTGGAAGAAATTTATATTCTGTAGAAAATTCCCTTCCCTTTCCAGATCTTTTTCTGATCCTGAAGAGATTAGCTGAGAGTCTATATCCTTTAAAAGGTCTGAATAGAACACATTTGCATCTCTTGCAACAAAGGGCTTCATGTACATAAAAAGAACCTTGGTCTACACAACCCCTTAGCTTAACCCAGAAACTCCTTTCTATTGATTCCAGGTCTTTAGATAATAACGTAACTCTTTCAACCAATTGCCAATGAGAAAATCTTTGAATCCATCTATGACGTGGAAGCCCTCCTGCCCCTACTTCGAGTTGTCCCATCTTTCCAGAATGAACCAAGATATACCTCGCATGTACTGACTGATGTTTATGTCTCCCTAAAATGTATAAAATCAAGCTGTAATTCAACCATCTTTGGCACACATTCTCAGAACCTCCTGAGGCTGTGTCATGGCTCATGATCCTTAACCGTAGCAAGTAAACTTCTAAATTGATTGAGACCTGTCTCAGATACTTTTTCACTTAGAATCCCAATTTATACATGTTGCTCCTCCTGCATCAGTACGGTACTTCCTGTGTCAAGCTAAGGAGCTAATCCCTCCATCTTCAGTCCGGCCAATCCCTCTGTCTTCCCAGGAGTCCTCTTCTGCCCATTATCCTCTCTTTCTTTCTCTCTCTCATTTGTTTTCAGAGTCTCTTCACTGGCTCACCCCTCCCAACATATGAACTTGTCACATCCTGGCAACTCTAGCCTGTCACTGCTGTGCTGGGTCTACGTCTGGTTACCACTCTCGCTGATTTTGCTCACCAGCGAGTTTCTTGGCAGGAATATTCATCAAGTGTGATCTCTTTCTCACCTTCTCATCATCTGTCATTTGGGGTCCTTGGGGTCCTGCTTTTTCATTCAAACTCTCTAAGAAAATTATAAATGCACATATTTTCTTCTTGAAAATAATGTATATTTATTTCAAAACAAATGAGCCACCTAGCCAGCAACAAACTCTCATTTTTGTCACCTAATTTGGAAATGAAATTGGGGAGAAGGTACAAATACAGACACTGCCTTCTCAGAAGTGTCAGTGCTTGATGTTAGAAACAGAGAGAAACCGTTAGGCATTCTTGCTTTTGCTTTTGTTTTATTTTACTTGGGAGCATTTTTCCTTCTTTGGTTTTCAAAAGAGAAAAATTTTGACTTTCTGCTTTGCAGGGTGGGGAGTGTCCTGTCTCATTATATTCACTAAAGGTTTTATCTTTGATGTAGTCACATGTGCTGTAATTTTCTCCTTTTCTTAAGTGTAGATAATGACTCATTAGTTTCACAACTTCTGGTTTGAGTGATTTTTAGTTCTTCCAGACATAAAATCTAAATTCCAGAATGTGAGAACTTCTGCTTTGAATAACTAGTCCAACATTTATTTTCTACAGTTGAGAAAATTGAAACTTAGAGACTAAGTGACTTTCCTAAGATCACAAAGCCAATTGGTTACAGAGTCAGAAATACAAGGGCAGGACTGGTCCACCTGCTCATGGGCCAGTGCTCCGTAATTTATAGCAGTGCTGTCTACTGAAAAATGCAGATCAAGGAAGATTTTTTAATGCCAGAGGAAAATTTCCTTATTGATTTTTATTTTAAAAAGTTATATTGTCTCTTGTAAAAATCTCTAAATACCCATATAGGTTTGGATGCAGTTAAGTCAGTTGACTTTTATAAAATACAGAAATTCTCTGCTTTAGAACTGAAAGGCCCTCAGTGCCTTGCTGAAAAACAAAAGTCTAAATAACATTGAAAACACAAAATATGTGTTCAAGCACTTTTGTTTCTAAATATACTATCCTCATATGGATTATACTTTTATGGCAAAGAATGAAACAGGAATCCTCCATTTCCTTAAAAACTTGTGAGTTTGTAGACTTAAGAGCTAAGATTGCAAGTAACAGAATCAGTGATACCAGCCTAAAAAAAGAAAATTATTAATACATAATACTTTTATATATTAGAAGTTAACCAAATTTAAAGACAAGAATTTAACCAAGATCTCCCCTTTTATCTGTCTAGAGAAGGAAAAATGGTTTACAGAAGGTTCGGAAAGTCAGATGAAGAAAAGGGCCTTGCTAGTTCTAAATATTGACAAGCAAGTCAGACTAAAGTAAATGCCATTGTTCAAAAGTATTCACTCACAAGCACCCACAGACTTCCATACTTGAGCATCTTTGTAAGTTTCCATGACTTCACAGTCATTCATTTAATCACTCATTCACTCAACAACTCTTTACTATCACTCATGTGCCAGGCTCCATGTCAGATACCAGGAATATAACGGTGAAAGAAAGGGTTTTACACAGAAGTTGGCTTGCAGCAAGACTGTATAAAGAGAAGAATGCAAAACCGGAACTTCATGTATTGGATTCACGGCAGTAGGAGATAATTACCTTTTCTGTTTGCTTCCAAGAACTTAAGGCAGACAAATTGTTGAACAGAAGTTGTCGCAGCTACAAGGGCAACAAAGAAATATTGAGCAGATACACATACAATCATACACAGACAAATCAAGAACAACTGCAAGTTGAAATGGTTAATAGTATTATTTCCTAGAAGCAGTTAGTAGACCATGAATGGATATCTGGTAGAAAGATTATTTTCTTCATCTCTTTACCTATAAACAAAACTAGAATTCAACAAAGAACAACAGTACCAAATGCCATACTCATTCTGATTTTAGACATTAGTAGTTGGCAATAATTGCTAAATTGAAGTGAAGAGTTTCCTAACCACATGAATGGTAAGACAAGGCAATTATTTAGTACAATTAAGAACAGCAAATTGCTTCTTTGTAGATAGCAGTTTGTTCATGTGCAAAATTGTTCCTATAATTAGCAACAATTTTGCTAATTATAAAAATTTTTTATTTTCTTATTAAAACAAAGACTGTACATCTATTAGCTTACGGCCTTCACCTCTCCCAACAGAATTGTTTAATGCTTGGGTTTATGAAACAAGTATATTTAAAATTTTTTTTCTATTATCTTTCATTTAAACTCACTGTTCTTCACTGGGAATTTTATTTAATGTGAGAGGCTATTTATTTATTTATTTTTCTTCAACAGTATACTTTGCGTTTTAAAATATTTTTATTTCCATTGGTTATTGAGGAACAAGTGGTGTTTGGTTACATGAGTAAGTTCTTTAGTGGTGATTTGTGAGATTCTGGTGCACCCATCACCTGAGCAGTATATACTGCACCCAATTTGTAGTCTTTTATCCCTCACCCCCTTCCCATCCTTTTCCCCTGAGTCCCCAAAGTCCATTGTGTCATTCTTATGTCTTTGCATCCTCAAAGCTTATCACCCACTTACGAGTGAAACTATACAATGCTTGGTTTTCCATTCCTGAGTTACTTCACTTAGAATAATAGTCTGTGAGAGGCTATTAACACTTACTGTTTAAAACTCTACAAGTATAGAAGTAGATATATATTTCAGCATATTCTAAATAAATGGGTAGACTAATTGAAAGAATAAAAGAGAATTCACCTCTTAGCAAAGCAATTTTGCTATGGAATTACTGCCATACCATAATTTAAATTAGAAAAGTTAAAGGTAAAAAGAATTCCCCTTTTTTCCAAAAACGTTTACATTACGTGTTTGATTAGTTCTGCAAGCTTTATCAGCAGTGACTGTTTAGTTCCTTTGTTTTCTGACTGAGCCTGACTTCTCTAAAAGCACAGAATTTTATTACAAAAGTACCAATAGTCCAACCTCTTATTATATGAATAAAGGCCTCAGAACAAAGGGGAGGGAGCCTAAGATGTCTGGGCTAGGGGTTAATGAGAGAAATAAGTGCACATACCTTACTGTCCAAGAGTATTCCAAAGCATAAGATAAAAAATCCCTTTAAAAAAAAAGAATAAATCACATGTATTGTATTTTTCTTTTCCAAAAAAGAAAGCATTTATATGTAACACTATTCAATCACCCCACATTGAAACTGTCTTCTTGTCTGTCTCCCTAAGAGACTATAGTCTCCTTGAAAGCAAGAACACCATGTGGCCTCCACAAGTGCATGGCACTATGCAAAGTACTCAAAAAAAATTTTTGTTGATGTCTAAATAAGCAAATGACCAATCGAATGAAGTTTTGCATGTGGAGCTTCATTCTCCCCATCGTACCATCCCAATCCAAAACAAATAGCATCCTTTTTTGTCTGTATCTTAGTCTTTCTTTAGACCAGGAATTTGATGTCTAAGCATCTATGATGGCAGCAGGCACAGAGATCCAATCCTATGGCCAAGTGGAGGGATTTGACCTATATCAGCACCCTTTCCTTCCAGTGCAGGTCTTGGGGAACCCTTGGTAACTGTTTTGGTGGATCTTGAATTCCTTCTCTCAGGCATAGCTCCTTCAGTTGGTGCTTGTTCAGACAGTGTATCACCATAAGACTGTACTCCTGCTCCCCAACAGGAGCACCCTAAACTTGTCACTGCTAGGGGCATGCTCTATGATTGCCATCCATACTAGCACCTGACTGTTCACTGGTTGCTGAATAGATGGAGAACCAACTTTTAGGAAACACCTATTGAGCATTTGTTATGTGCCAGACAATGCGATAAGTGCTAAATTAGCTCATTTAACCCTCACATTTATTTGATGATGTAAGTATCATTATCTCTATTTAAAAGATGAGAGAATTGAGAGACAGAGAGATTAAGCAATGTGCTAGAGGTCACACAGTTTGTAAAGTGATGTGTTTGAGCCCAGACCTATTTAACTCTAGAGTTCGAATGTTTAACCACCACTTCCCTGAGTCATTATCTGAGGTGGTCCAGCAAAACCTTCACTGAACTGGGATTGAAGGCTCTCGTCCAGATTCATCAAAACCTAATGATTGCTTTGTCCACTTCCTCTCTGAACACTCTCTGACTGTGCCAAGTAAAAACCCATTCTTTGTAGCAGAGATTAGCAAACTTTTTCTGTGATGAGCCAGGTGGTAAGTACTTTAGGCTTTGCGGGCTATACGGTTTCTTTTGCAACTACTCAACCCTGCCATTGCAGTGAAAGCAGCCATAGACCATATGTACATAAATAGGCATGGCCGTATTCCAATAAAACTTTATTTACAAAAACAGCCTACTGGTTGCATTTTGCTAGCCCCTTCTCTATTGCACCCTAGGAAATTCCTTTGCACCATTCAGAGTCAACAAGTACTTATGATGTATTTCCCTTTCTCTGTTTAATTTTTTCCCAGAGTTCTGCATAAGAGAAAGAGAACTGAGTCAGCAGCAAGCGAGATAGTTTGCCAGAAGAACCTAATAGATTTAAAGCCTTGTAATGGGTTACTGAAGAAATCCAATATTCTGCTTCAGTATGATAGTAACTAAGTAAGAAAAATATTTTTTTCTATTTATTGTTTCCATGCAGTTTTTCTGATGGTCTTGCTGGAGGCAGGGAGATGAGATAATCTCCAGAGTGGTTTTACCTGCCTGAGTTCTCTACTTATTCCAATCACTTGACAATACAATAGGTTATTGTTATTGTTCTCACCTGGAATGCATTGAGTAAAGCAAAAATAACATGCCAAGCCGGATTCTGGCTGTCCACTATTGTTCCTATTCCAAAGCCCCAGGTGAGCCCTAGCAGAGGGGTCAGAATGAGAAGGCTCTTCCCCATGCGGACGATGGTGGCCTTGTCATCCCGACTCAGTCTTTCCCCAACAGTCGGCCTCCTGAGCTTTGTGAGAACTAGAAGCACCACAACAAAGTTCACAGCCACAATAGCCAGTGCAGGGACAACAAAAGCCAGGAGTGGTTTGCTTCCATTGGACCAGTTAAGCCAACACACATCTTTCCTTTTGTAGGTATTGCTAGGTTGCGTGACAGCAATGGTAATGACAGATATAATGAGAGGGCACCCATAACCCAGGCAAAATCCAACAGCCGTCATCAAATGTTGGGCCATGTGATGGAACACGAGGATGATCCGGTAAGCCAGCAGGATGCCAAGCATGAGCATCCAGAAGAACAAAGAGAGGTAGAAGAAGTGTATAAAGAACACAGCAGCTGTGCAGACTCCAGAAGGGTTCACCGTGGTGTCCACTGTGGCACCAACAATAAACCAGACATCAGCAATCAAGAGGGACAGGGCTATGTTCACCATGCAAATATGACGTGTGTGAGAGGTTTGGCTTCTTTTCATCTGCTTCCAAAACAGAGCCTCGATGATCAGGCATAAAATGAGACTTCCAATGGAGATACCCAGTCCCACATAGGTGATCCATTTTACAACGGGGAAGATTGTAGGGGGGACAAAAGGTGACATCAACATGGAGAAGGAGGTCAAGTGAGTACATCGGCACATCACGATGTCTGGAGTTTCATTCACTAGGTGGCAGCCTGCATCGTTCCACTGCAAATGACTGAAATCCCAAAACACACAATGAGGCTGGCTCAGGTTTGACTCTATCTTGGAAAAAATTAGGAAAACTTCATTTATGGAATAGTTTTGAATAACCGTGGATATCACAGGTCCATTGACCTGAGCATTTCCATTTTTGGAAATGGGTAGAATGTTCCCCAGAGTCAACGAGGCCATGCTGATAATAGTTTCTGGAAGGGATCTCTGGAATTGGTCTGACCCAATTAACACATGGCCTCTGATGGGAATAGATGTATTTTGGGGACACATTTCAATCTGATAGCTGTAACCTCTTTTGGGTTGGCTTTTGGTCACTGGAATCCCTTTCCAGTTAATGAATTTCCGAGAAAAATTCAGAGGAAGAGCTGTCGGAGGCACCAGAGTGCTGATGTTTTCCAATGTCTCTAGAAACCTTGAACTGGCATACTTTTCTTCCTGCAGTAAGACTGTCCAGTTGGTTACTGAGGCTGAATTAAGGATATTGTCAGCTATACTGATGACATCCTGAAACACAAGGATGAGAGTCAATTTGTGTTTTTGAGTAAACAGATAAGAGGACCAGCAGTGGATAGTCATTAGCATTAAGAATAGGAAAAATGCCCAGAGAATTGGCTCAGTCACGAACCACATTAAAACTCATCAATCAAATTTAGCTCAGTTCCTCTGTACAGTAGAAGCTTTGGGCAAAATCTTGGGTCAGCAGAATCATGTAAATCCCAGGGTGATCACCCCAGAGCATCTGTAAATGCACTGGGGCTTCAGGACAAATGAGAAAGCATCCTGCAATTTCAGCTGCACATATGATGTGCATTTCCTCCTCTCTAAGATGTTAAAAATGACTACACTGCTATTCAGGCTGAGGCTCAAAGATGCAGACACTACTTTGTACTGCTTTCCCATATTATGTTTGTTTTGCTAACACCAGAAGTTCAAAACTCACATAAGAGATGCTCAAATTTTTAGGTTTCTTGTTTACTACAGTTTTTGTTTCTTGTTTCCTACTACATAAAGCAAAACAATTTTTAAAGCCTGGACCCAAGCATTGAATTGTCATGGGTTTTAAGAGTCAGTCTTAGTTTGAGATTCATTTTCCAAGCAACTCCTTGGAAGTTGTTACTTCCTCCCACAGAACCCCTTCTCTTGCTTATGGGTCTGGCTCCCAGACACTCTGCTGCAAGCATCTGTCACTCCACCTGAGTCTTACCCTGACCCAGCCCTCTCTGCCTTCTAGTCCAGAATCCCATGATGTTCTACTTCTACTGCCCCTAGAAACTGTTTTCTTTTGCTTTGTGTTTGCCTGCTTTGTTTTCACTCTTCATTTTATTTTTAGCATTTTTGTGTCATTTTGTTTCAGTTGGTCTCTTGTAAACAACATGTGGTCAGGTTTTTAAAAAAACAAATTGGAGTATCTTTTCTTTAACTCAGGGGGTTTAATTTACTGATATTTAGTGTCACTTCTGAAACAATTTTAATCATATATAGTTAAGTATTATTGTGTGATTATTTAACGTATATTATATAATCCAGTTTTGTAAAACATTATACCCTTTAACATATAAAATGTATACACCCAAAATGTTTAGAAGGATATTTATTGAACAAATATTTATTGAGCACATGCTATATATCACTTGTCATTCTTCTAGGTACTGAGGTGATACCTAAAATGTAAGCAGTGTCTATTTTAAAGTGACCAGACTACAGATAATTTATTTTTCTTTTTGCTTATTTGCACTTCCTATAGTGACCAAATATCATTTATGTAATTTGTAAGTTAATCTTTAAATATCCAAACTAAACAATATTCAGTTGATAGAAGGTGTTATGAAGGGAGTTCTTAAAATATACACAGTTCAAGTCTGAGCTTGCGGCCACAGGAAAGAAAAATTATAGATTGCAAACATGTTGAAAAGGCAGTGCCTATGTCACATAGTGCAAAAGCTCACCCCCTCCTCTAAGCCAGGTGCTGCCCAGGTAACCTGCATAAGAGCAGCTCTGTCTTCCTTTGAACTCACACTATTGATCCCGAGTTCCTTGTATACCTCAGAGGAAGCGGTAAAGTTCACATAAAGACGCTTACATGGCTTTCTGTCTTTTCCAATAGTTCCCCATCTTTAAGGCTTTGTCATTCCTCCTACAGGATCAAGCATTTAAAGTGAGCCCTTCAAGCATAGGCAGACCATACCTTCATTGTTGAATTGGACACCCTGAAATGGTTGGCCAGTGACAGAGATGAAATAGTGCTCAGAATCGATACCACCGAAGCCAGATTCCCCACTGTGGTTGATGGGTTTTGCCGAATGATGACCGAAAGATTTTGCACCAAGGATGACACAGCTGCCTCAGTGGCACTGCCTACAATCATACTGAAATTCTAGAAGCAAAAATGGTTAAGTTCTAGAAAACAATTACATGCTATGTTTCATCAAATTTAAATCAGATGTCTTGGCCATATAGAACTAACATTTGTATGGTGTGTTCTAACGTAGGATAATTACATAACAATAGTAACAAAGGCTGTTATTCAGTGATTTCTATATTTTAGACATTGCACTAGATGCTTTACCAGGGATTCATTGAATTCTTTCAACATCCTTTGAGGGAGGTACCATTATTATTTTCATTCACTGAATTCTTTCAATATCCTTTGAGGGAGGTACCATTATTATTTTCATTTTATAGCTAAGTAAACTGAAACTTGCAAAGATTTACTAAAAATCATTTTCATATAAATTATTATCTTAATTATACAGAAACTCATGTTCAATGAGATTTAATGACCTTCCAAAGAGCACTCAGCTGGAAATGTTAGGGTAGGTCTACCGGTACTAATCCTGTTATGTTCACCACGCTACACTGAGAATGCGTTGTAAGATGGGAAGAGACACATACGTGGAGATTTGACTACTGGGCTTGTGCTAGCCCCCGTTTTGTCACAAGATTTGGGTTTTTTATTTTTTTCGAGATGGAGTCTTGCTCTGTCAGCCAGGCTGGAGTGCAGTGGTGTGATCTCAGCTCACTACAACCTCTGCCTCCCAGGTTCAAGAGATTCTCCTGCCTCAGCCTCCCAAGTACCTGGGATTACAGGCACGCACCACCATGCCCAGCTAATTTTTTTTGTATTCTTAGTAGAAACGGGGTTTCACCATGTTGGCCAGGCTGGTCTTGAACTCTTGACCTCGTGATCCGCCCACCTCGGCCTCCCAAAGTGCTAGGATTACAGGCATGAGCCACCATGCCCGGCCCTAGATTTGGAATTTTACTTCTTTCTTGAGGCTCCCATCTACTTTTACTACACCAGGCTAACTTGGAAAGCAGCAAAGGAGGGCAGTCCCCTTCCACTCAACATAAGTCCACTCAGGAGCCCAAATGCCTGCCATTTTCCTTCTTGTTCTTCTCAACTGACAATGCTGTTTTCTGTTCAAGCCACCTGGGATCTGCCTGGAGCGAACTAGTGTCAACTGTTGCTCATGTCCAGAATTGAGGCAACGAAGGCAAGAGCAAGAAGAGACCCCAGAATCCAGCTAATCTAATCCCCTTCCCCAATTTACAGATGAGGAAACTGAGATCCAGAAAAGGAGAAGTAAACATTCCACAGTCCTCTGATGAATACTATTCTGGGGTTTTCTACTACAGCAGCAGCAGCAAGGTCTCTGGCTGGAATAGAAGTTCTGCTCAATATGGAAATCTACTTGCTGAACAGTATCTGTGAACTGGTCTTGGGGTCCTTCTTTTCTGTGACTTGAGTTCTTCTGATTCCTAGATATTTATTTCCTTCTTTCTATATTCCTTGTCTTAATACTTGAACCTTCCTAAGACAGCATCATGTGGAGGGCATAGCACCTGATATGGTTTGGCTCTGTATCCCCACCCAAATCTTATGTCGAGTTATAATTCCCAGCGTTGGAGGTGGGGCCTGGTGGGAGATGATTGGATCATGGAGGTGGTTTCTAACGGTTTAGCACCATCCCCCAAGTGCTGTCTCATGATACAGTTCTCACAAGATCTGGTTGTTTAAAAGTGTGTAGCATCTCCCCCATTCTCTCTCTCTCTCTCCTGTCACCATATGAGGATGTGCTTACTTCCCTTTCACCTCCCACCATGACTGTAAGTTTCCTGAGGCCTCCCCAGATATGCCTTCTGTACATCCTGCATAACTGTGAGTCAAACCTCTTTTCTTTGTAAACTACCCAGTCTCAGTTCTTTATAACAATGTGAGAACAGACTAATACAGCACTGGACTAGGAATAAAGTGACCATGCTTCTAATTCAAAACTATTGCTACCAGAGGAACTATTGGCCTCTTGGTCTTTTGTTTTCTGATCTGTAAAATGAGGTTGGTAAACCAGATGCCCCTTAAGGTCCATTGCAGTTCAGTCATTTTATATGGTTCACCTTTGTCTGACCCACTCCTTGCCCTAATTTCTGGTATAGATATATCCTTACTTGTACTAAGCCTGCTGGCTTATGACTCACACCTTCACTCTTCTCTTTAATTCCCAGGTCTCTGGACTTCTGAGGCCAGCTTAGGTGCTGCTCTACCATCCATCATAGACCTCCTCAGCATTGATACACTCCTCCACAATACCTCTGCCTGACAAAACTATCAAATCTGTCTTTTGAGCTGCAACCTAGACTCTGCTGCCCAGACGCTACCACTCATGCACGACTCCACGGGTTCACCAGGGTCTGATGTCATCCTTGCTCTTTGCATACTGGCCAATGATGCACATAGGTATACTTACCCTCCACCTAGCCATGCTCACTGGGATATTGCCACTCTGAAACTCAAGACCAGGGCAAGTCTACAAAGTGAAAATGCCTCACCTTCTTCAGTTCTTCAAGCTGAGAGAGCACACAAGTCTCCCTGATGACCTGCCACCCAGAGGACTCACACCTGGCTGTGATGTTTCCCCTGTAGCCTCTGCTGCAAGGCAGGGTATATTCATCATCCTTGGACCCAAATCCAAAGACAATGTTGTTACACTGGGCTGGAAACAAAAGAAAACAACGAAGAAAAATGATCCTAGAATATCCTGGCACTCTATATAAACCATGTTGTCATGTTTAAACGTTTTAGAACTCATTTTTGAAGACGAAATCCAGGCAAAATTCAGAAGTAAGAGAATTTTGTCTTTGATGTCCAGCTTCATCTGTCTCAACATTCCTTACTCATTCCTGATGCCTTACCCTCCCTGAGGCTGACTCCTCCTTCCAGGTGTCCGATCTATGCCAACAATATCACTTTTAATGGGCTATCAACTAGTAAGTATTAGGTGATAATAAGGAAAGATGTGATTACTCTCAGGAAATATTTTTACTCTTTAAAGGAACATTAGAAAGCCAGACAATTTTCCAGACACTATAGAATAAAGCAGTAATGTTATGGTTAAAAGATGGGCAGTTGCTATTTGTGGGTAGCACTTCCTACCTGTACCCCTTTAAGCATTTCTCACATTGCAACCAGTTGCTACTCTTGCTGCTGGCCTTTAGTAATGCATTCTTACCATGATTAGAACTAGGAGATGGAGACATTAACTGGAAGATCCACAAGGGCTATGATTTTTTTTTTGTTTTTTGAGATGGAGTTTCGCTCTTGTTGCCCAGGCTGGAGTGCAGTGGTGTGATCTCTGCTCACTGCAACCTCTACCTCCCAGGTTCAAGTGATTCTCCTGCCTCAGCCTCCCTAGTACCTGGGATTACAGGTGCACACCACCATGCCTGGCTATTTATTTATTTATTTATTTATTTATTTATTTATTTATTTTTGTGACTGAGTCTTGCTCTGTCACCCAGGCTGGAGTTAAGTGGAGCGATCTCGGCTCACTGCAACCTCCATCTCCTGGGTTCAAGCGATTCCCCTGCCTTGGCTTCTCAAGTAGCTGGGATTACAGGTGCGTGCCACCATGCCTGGCTAATTTTTTTTTTTGTATTTTTAGTAGAGGCAGGATTTCACTATGTTGGCCAGGCTGGTCTCGAACTTCTGATCTCAGGCAATCTGCCCTCCTTGGCCTCCCAAAGTTTTGGGATTATAGGCTTTAGCCACTGTGCTGGGCCTGGCTAATTTTTGTATTTTTAGTAGAGTCGGGGTTTCACCATGTTGGCTAGGCTGATCTTGAACTCCTGACCTGAAGTGATCTGCCCACTCTGGCCTCCCAAAATGCTAGGATTACAGACTTGAGCCACTGCACCCAGCCAGAGCTAAGATTTTTGTTTTCACCATTGCTGCATTTTAAGTGTCTAGACACTTTGGACTCTCAGTAAATATTTATAGAATAAATGTTGTTGAAAGAGAGTGATACAAATTTTGGTAGGAAAGGTGTAAAATTGAATGTAAAAGGAAAAGATAAAAATATCTGAAGAAAAACAGTTTGTGTGTGTGTGTGCGTGTCTGTCTGTCTGTCTTCATATGTGTTAAAGACATGATTTCTTGGATTGTGACTTAGAAATATTGTCAGCCTCAGAGCTCTTCCAACATGTATGCCAGTCAACTATTGCTGAGCCCTTTCCATCACAGCCTGCAGTGAAGTCAGTTCTCCACACTGTTTACACTAAGAGGTACAGATCAGATTTCCAATTAGCAAGAATTTGAAATAGTCGGTGGAAGTTAAGTTTCATCGTGGTGAGAGGAGGAGCCAAGATGGCCAAATAGGAACAGCTCCGGTCTACAGCTCCCAGCGTGAGCGACGCAGAAGACGGGTGATTTCTGCATTTCCATCTGAGGTACCGTGTTCATCTCACTAGGGAGTGCCAGACAGTGGGCGCAGGTCAGTGGGTGAGTGCACCGTGCGCCAGCCGAAGCAGGGGCGAGGCATTGCCTCACTCGGGAAGTGCAAGGGGTCAGGGAGTTCCCTTTCCAGGGGTGACAGACGGCACCTGGAAAATCGGGTCACTCCCACCCGAATACTGTGCTTTTCCAACGGGCTTAGGAAACGGTGCCCCAGGAGATTATAGCCCGCACTGGCTCAGAGGGTCCTACGCCCACGGAGTCTCGCTGATTGCTAGCACAGCAGTCTGAGATCAAACAGCAAGTCGGCAGCCAGGCTGGGGGAGGGGCGCCCGCCATTGCCCAGGCTCGCTTAGGTAAACAAAGCAGCCGGGAAGCTTGAACTGGGTGGAGCCCACCACAGCTCAAGGAGGCCTGCCTGCCTCTGTAGGCTCCACCTCTAGAGGCAGGGCCCAGACAAACAAAAAGACAGCAGTAACCTCTGCAGACTTAAATGTCCCTGTCTGACAGCTTTGAGGAGAGCAGTGGTTCTCCCAGCACGCAGCTGGAGATCTGGGAACAGGCAGACTGCCTCCTCAAGTGGGTCCCTGACCCCGACCCCTGAGCAGCCTAACTGGGAGGCACCCCCCAGCAGGGGCAGACTGACACCTCACACGGCCGGCCATGTACTCCAACAGACCTGCAGCTGAGGGTCCTGTCTGTTAGAAGGAAAACTAACAGAAAGGACATCCACACCAAAAACCCATCTGTACATCACCATCATCAAAGACCAAAAGTAGATAAAACCACAAAGATAGGGAAAAAACAGAGCAGAAAAACTGGAAACTCTAAAAAGCAGAGTACCTCTCCTCCTCCAAAGGAACGCAGTTCCTCACCAGCAACGGAACAAAGCTGGATGGAGAATGACTTGTCAAGCTGAGAGAAGAAGGCTTCAGATGATCAAATTACTCCGAGCTACGGGAGGATATTAAAACCAAAGGCAAAGAAGTTGAAAACTTTGAAAAAAATTTAGAAGAATGTATAACTAGAATAACTAATACAGAGAAGTGCTTAAAGGAGCTGATGGAGCTGAAAACCAAGGCTCAAGAACTACATGAAGAACGCAGAAGCCTCAGGAGCCGATGTGATCAAATGGAAGAAAAGGTATCAGCCCTGGAAGATGAAATGAATGAAATGAAGCGAGAAGGGAAGTTTAGAGAAAAAAGAATAAAAAGAAACGAGCAAAGCCTCCAAGAAATGTGGGACTATGTGAAAAGACCAAATCTACGTCTGATTGGTGTACCTGAAAGTGACGGGGAGAATGGAACCAAGTTGGAAAACACTCTGCAGGATATTATCCAGGAGAACTTCCCCAATCTAGCAAGGCAGGCCAACATTCAGATTCAGGAAATACAGAGAACGCCACAAAGATACTCCTCGAGAAGAGCAACTCCAAGACACATAATTGTCACATTCACCAAAGTTGAAATGAAGGAAAAAATGTTAAGGGCAGCCAGAGAGAAAGGTCGGGTTACCGTCAAAGGGAAGCCCATCAGACTAACAGCGGATCTCTCGGCAGAAACCCTACAAGCCAGAAGAAAGTGGGGGCCAATATTCAACATTCTTAAAGAAAAGAATTTTCAACCCAGAATTTCATATCCAGCCAAACTAAGCTTCATAAGTGAAGGAGAAATAAAATACTTTACAGACAAGCAAATGCTGAGAGATTTTGTCACCACCAGGCCTGCCCTAAAAGAGCTCCTGAAGGAAGCGCTAAACATGGAAAGGCACAACCGGTACCAGCCAATGCAAAATCACGCCAAAATGTAAAGACCATCAAGACTAGGAAGAGACTGCATCAACTAACGAGCAAAATAACCAGCTAACATCATAATGACAGGATCAAATTCACACATAACAATATTAACTTTAAATGTAAATGGACTAAATGCTCCAATTAAAAGACACAGACTGGCAAATTGGATAAAGACTCAAGACCCATCAGTGTGCTGTATTCAGGAAACCCATCTCACGTGCAGAGACACACATAGGCTCAAAATAAAAGGATGGAGGAAGATCTACCAAGCAAATGGAAAACAAAAAAAGGTAGGGGTTGCAATCCTAGTCTCTGATAAAATAGACTTTAAACCAACAAAGATCAGAAGAGACAAAGAAGGCCATTACATAATGGTAAAGGGATTAATTCAACAAGAAGAGCTAACTATCCTAAATATATATGCACCCAATACAGGAGCACCCAGATTCATAAAGCAAGTCCTGGGTGACCTACAAAGAGACTTAGACTCCCACACATAAATAATGGGAGACTTTAACACCCCACTGTCAACATTAGACAGATCAACGAGACAGAAAGTCAACAAGGATACCCAGGAATTGAACTCAGCTCTGCACCAAGCAGACCTAATAGACATCTACAGAACTCTCCACCCCAAATCAACAGAATATACATTTTTTTCAGCACCACACCACACCTATTCCAAAATTGACCACATACTTGGAAGTAAAGCACTCCTCAATAAATGTAAAAGAACAGAAATTATAACAAACTATCTCTCAGATCACAATGCAATCAAGCTAGAACTCAGGATTAAGAATCTCACTCAAAACCGCTCAACTACATGGAAACTGAACAACCTGCTCCTGAGTGACTACTGGGTACATAATGAAATGAAAGCAGAAATAAAGATGTTCTTTGAAAACAATGAGAACCAAGACACAACATACCAGAATCTCTGGGATGCATTCAAAGCAGTGTGTAGAGGGAAATTTATAGCACTAAATGCCCACAAAAGAAAGCAGGAAAGATCCAAAATTGACACCCTAACATCACAATTAAAAGAACTAGAAAAGCAAGAGCAAACACATTCAAAAGCTAGCAGAAGGCAAGAAATAACTAAAATCAGAGCAGAACTGAAGGAAATAGAGACACAAAAAACCCTTCCAAAAATTATTGAATCCAGGAGCTGGTTTTTTGAAAGGATCAACAAAATTGATAGACCGCTAGCAAGATTAATTAAGGAAAAAAGAGAGAAGAATCAAATAGATGCAATAAAAAATGATAAAGGAGATATCACCACCGATCCCACAGAAATACGAACTACCATCAGAGAATACTACAAACACCTCTACGCAAATAAACTAGAAAATCTAGAAGAAATGGATAAATTCCTCAACACATACACCCTCCCAAGACTAAACCAGGAAGAAGTTGAATCTCTGAATAGACCAATAACAGGAGCTGAAATTGTGGCAATAATCAATAGCTTACCAACCAAAAAAAGTCCAGGACCAGATGGGTTCACAGCCAAATTCTACCAGAGGTACAAGGAGGAACTGGTACCATTCTTTCTGAAACTATTCCAATCAATAGAAAAAGAGGGAATCCTCCCTAACTCATTTTATGAGGCCAGCATCATCCTGATACCAAAGCCTGGCAGAGACACAACTAAAAAAGAGAATTTTAGACCAATATCCCTGATGAACATTGATGCAAAAATCCTCAATAAAATACGGGCAAACAGAATCCAGCAGCACATCAAAAAGCTTATCCACCATGATCAAGTGGGCTTCATCCCTGGGATGCAAGGCTGGTCCAATATACGCAAATCAATAAATGTAATCCAGCATATAAACAGAACCAAAGACAAAAACCACATGATTATCTCAATAGATGCAGAAAAGGCCTTTGACAAAATTCAACAATCCTTCATGCTAAAAACTCTCAATAAATTAGGTATTGATGGGACGTACCTCAAAATCATAAGAGCTATCTATGACAAACCCACAGCCAATATCATACTGAATGGGCAAAAACTGGAAGCATTCCCTTTGAAAACTGGCACAAGACAGGGATGCCCTCTCTCACCACTTCTATTCAACATAGTGTTGGAAGTTCTGACCAGGGCAATTAGGCAGGAGAAGGAAATAAAGGGTATTCAATTAGGAAAAGAGGAAGTCAAATTGTCCCTGTTTGCAGATGACATGATTGTATATCTAGAAAACCCCATTGTCTCAGCCCAAAATCTCCTTAAGCTGATAAGCAACTTCAGCAAAGTCTCAGGATACAAAATCAATGTACAAAAATCACAAGCATTCTTATACATCAATAACAGACAAACAGAGAGCCAAATCATGAGTGAACTCCCATTCACAATTGCTTCAAAGAGAATAAAATACCTAGGAATCCAACTTACAAGGGATGTGAAGGACCTCTTCAAGGAGAACTACAAACCACTGCTCAAGGAAATAAAAGAGGATACAAACAAATGGAAGAACATTCCATGCTCATGGGTAGGAAGAATCAATATCATGAAAATGGCCATCCTTCCCAAGGTAATTTACAGATTCAATGCCATCCCCATCAAGCTACCAATGACTTTCTTCACAGAATTGGAAAAAACTACTTTAAACTTCATATGGAACCAAAAAAGAGCCCGCATCACCAAGTCAATCCTAAGCCAAAAGAACAAAGCTGGAGGCATCATGCTACCTGACTTCAAACTATACTACAAGGCTACAGTAACCAAAACAGCATGGTACTGGTACCAAAACAGAGATATAGATCAATGGAACAGAACAGAGCCGTCAGAAATAATGCCACATATCTACAACTATCTGATCTTTGACAAACCTGAGAAAAACAAGAAATGGGGAAAGGATTCCCTATTTAATAAATGGTGCTGGGAAAACTGGCTAGCCATATGGAGAAAGCCGAAACTGGATCCCTTCCTTACACCTTATACAAAAATCAATTCAAGATGGATTAAAGACTTAAACGTTAGACCTAAAACCATAAAAACCCTAGAAGAAAACCTAGGCATTACCATTCATGACATAGGCATGGGCAAGGACTTCATGTCTAAAACACCAAAAGCAATGGCAACAAAAGCCAAAATTGACAAATGGGATCTAATTAAACTCAAGAGCTTCTGCACAGCAAAAGAAACTACCATCAGAGTGAACAGGCAACCTACAAAATGGGAGAAAATTTTCGCAACCTACTCATCTGACAAAGGGCTAATATCCAGAATGTACAATGAACTCCAACAAATTTACAAGAAAAAAACAAACAACCCCATCAAAAAGTGGGTGAAGGATATGAACAGACACTTCTCAAAAGAAGACATTTATGCAGCCAAAAAACACATGAAAAAATGCTCACCATCACTGGCCATCAGAGAAATGCAAATCAAAACCACAATGAGATACCATCTCACACCAGTTAGAATGGCAATCATTAAAAAGTCAGGAAACAACAGGTGTTGGAGAGGATGTGGAGAAATAGGAACACTTTTACACTGTTGGTGGGACTGTAAACTAGTTCAACCCTTGTGGAAATCAGTGTGGCGATTCCTCAGGGATCTAGAACTAGAAATTCCATTCGACCCAGCCATCCCATTACTGGGTATATACCCAAAGGACTATAAATCATGCTGCTATAAAGACACATGCACACATATGTTTATTGCGGCAATATTCACAATAGCAAAGACTTGGAACCAACCCAAATGTCCAACAATGATAGACTGGATTAAGAAAATGTGGCACATATATACCATGGAATACTATGCAGCCATAAAAAATGATGAGTTCATGTCCTCTGTAGGGACATGGATGAAATTGGAAATCATCATTCTCAGTAAACTATCGCAAGAACAAAAAACCGAACACTGCATATTCTCACTCATAGGTGGGAACTGAACAATGAGAACACATGGACACAGGAAGGGGAGCATCACACAGTGGGGACTGTTGTGGGGTGGGGGGAGGGGGGAGGGATAGCATTGGGAGATATACCTAATGCTAGATGACGAGTTAGTGGGTGCAGCGCACCAGCATGGCACATGTATACATATGTAACTTACCTGCACATTGCGCACATGTACCATAAAACCTAAAGTATAACAATAATGATAATAACAATAATAATAATAATAAAAGAAAAAAAGAAAAAATAAAATTACCTGAATTAGAAAAAAAAAAAAAGTTTCATCGTGGTGCTGGGGGAAACAGCTGCCTATTTGTGCTGAAAGGCAGTTAGAGAACAATTCTTTATTCAAATGTCTCAAATCTACTTCCTGAGGACACAAATGAACTACTAATTCAAGGACTCTCTTAACCTAAGCAGAGGATGGGAATCCAGCATTACCTTTTCCGAACACTCTGAAAGAGCTGTCTTCTAATGGAAACAGCTTGTGAAGGGCTGTCTTAGCCTTCTCGGCCACCTGTTCAATGGCTGACAGCAGTTCAGATGCACTGCTGGAACCAACAACTTCATACCAAGCAACGATGCTTCCATTTCTGCAGTGATTATGGGGAAAGAGAAATGAGATTCACTACTTATTCATTCATTCACTCAGGGCCTACGCTGTGTGTACATGGCATTAGGTCCATAGGAATAAAGCAAACAGAGCTTACATTCTAGTGGATAAGGCAAGGCAAATAAAAAAACAAGTATACGCCAAAAATACATATATATATGATATATATACATAAATACATCTGTATATATACAGATATAATTATGGGGCCCCACATTAAATAAAGCTGGTTATGGAAGGCTTTTTTGTGCTGTGGGTCTTTGAAGCTGAGGCCTGAGGCCAGCTATGCAAAGAAGAAAAGGCCAGCTATGCAAAGAACATTGGTGTGGAATGTCAGCACAAGTAAAGGTCCTAAGGCAGGAAAATGCCTGTAAGTTTGACAAGCTTAAATACTAGGATGATTGAAATTCAACAGCTAGGGAGCAATAGCAGGAGATGATATTGGAGTGGTACCAGCAGTCAGATCTCATAGGACATTAGAGTTGGGATTTCATTCTTTATTAAAAAGTTTTCTTCTTTATTAAAAGGTAGTGACATCATAAGATTTATCTTTTTAAGACCATAAAGGCTGCTGTGTAGAAAACAGATGGAAGGGAAGCAAGCAAGGTACAGAGAACCCAGTTAGGAAAGAGCTGGTGGTGGCTTGAACTAGTTGGGTAGCCATGCATGTGGTCAAATTCAGGTTTTATTTGGAACCAGAGCCATAGAACTTACTAATGGAGAAGATTTGGGATGTGAAAGAAAGAAATCAGTCAATAATAACTCCAAGGAACGGAAAATCAAGTTTTTGTATATTCTTACCATGGAGTACTACTGGACTACAAAAAGGAAGAAAAATGAGGATGAATCTCAATGACATTATGCTGAGTGAAAGACGCCGAACACGCAAAAAAGAAAAAAACTGGATTATTCTACTTATGTGAAGTTCTGGAATAGACTAAACTAACCTGTGATGATAGAAATCATACAAGTGGTTGCTTCTGGTGTGAGGGGATGGCATGGAAAGAGGCTGGAAAGCAACACAAGAGAACTTTCGGGATTATGGGAATGTTCCATCTTGACAGGAAGGGACTTGCACAAGCGTTTTTCAAAGCTGATAGAGTCGTACACAGAGTTTGAGCACATAACTGTGTGCAAATTATACCTCAATAAAAGAAATTATAGCACAGGATGGCTCCAAGGATTGGGTCTCTGCAAGTGGAAGGACAGCATTGCTGTAATGGAAATAGGGAAGACAGTGGGAAAAATAAGTTATAGGTTAGGAAGGGGAGAGTCAGAGGATTCCCAGTTTGGACATGTGACATTTGACATGCCAGCTGGAAAACCAAGTGGAGACTGTCAAGTAGGCAGTTGGTTATTTGAGTCTGGAGTTCAGGAGAGTGCCCGAGCTCAAGTAATAAATTTAGAATCCATCAGCATACAGATGTGTTTGAAGACATGAAAGCACATGAGATCACATACATTAAGTCAATCCTGCAATAACTCATGAGATAAGCAGTGTATCATTCCCATTTTATAGATAGAAGAATGGTTGGGTGAAAAAATTATTAATTACTAATTGATCGGAAGTTCTGCAGCTTAAATTCTTACTACATTGAACTTCTGCTCACGATGTATAAATAAGTGCAGACACCCTTTTGTGCACTGATGGTCACAATACCTTTGCATTGATATGTCCCTTCTATTGATTACAAAGTATTTTCCTGCTTGTTATTGATTTGATTTAATGAAGTTAAACCAGGTTCCACAGGTGTGCAACTGTCCCGTTTGACAGATAAGTAAATACAGTGAGAGATTAAGATTTATTTTAATCTGGGCATGGTGACTCGTGCTTGTAATCCCAGCACTTTGGGAGGCCGAGGTGTGTGAGTAACTTGAGGCCAGAAGTTCGAGACCAGACTGGTCAACATGGTGAAACCCTTCTTTATTTTCTAAAATAATTTTTTAAAAAGAGATTTATTTTAAATCATATATGCAAAAAGTAAAACTTTAGGCTGGGCTTTGTGTCTCATGCCTGTAATGCCAGCATTATGGGAGGCCGAGGTAGGAAGATCGCTAGAGCCCAGGAGTTTAAGACCAGCCTGAGCAACATAGCAAGACCTCAACCAATTAGACAAGCATGATGGCAAGTGCCTGTGATCCTAGCTACTAGGGAGGCATAGGTGGGATTGCTTGAACCCAGGTGGTCAAGGCTGCAGTGAACTGAGATCGCACCACTCCACTCCAGCATGGGCAACAGAGTGAGACCCCATATCAAAACAAAATGAAACAAAACAAAATAAAAAGTTGTAGTTTATAGATTTGTGCCTACTTTTACAGTGATTTGGTCTGCAAATTATTGGAGACAGCTTATAAGATATACATGATAGAATATAAATTACAAGTATAAATAGAAAACAAGGATCACAGAAAAGAAAAATATGAATATTGAAAGTATGATCAACTGTATAAACCTCAATATTAAAAAAAAGCAGTGTTTTTGCTAGTATTGAATTTTAAAGAAAACTATTCATGTATGACTTAAAGGATAGTGCCCAGGACAATATGTTTATAGCAAATACTATTGAAAATTTCCTATGGGTTGGCTGGATGCAGAGGCTCACACCTGTAATCCCAGCAGTTTGGGAAGCCGAGGCAGGTGGATCAAGAGGTCAGGTGATCGAGACCATCCTGGCTAACACAGTGAAACCCCATCTCTACTAAAAATACAAAAAAATTAGCCGGGCGTGGTGGCACACGCCTGTAGTCCCAGCTACTCGGAAGGCAGAGGAAGGAGGATGGCGTGAACCCAGGAGGTGGAGGTTGCAGTGAGCCGAGATTGTGCCACTGCACTCCAGCCTAGGCGACAGAGCGAGACTCCATCTCAAAAAAAAAGAAAAGAAAAGAAGAAAAGAGAAAATTTCCTATGGGTGTTTTTAAGTTAACTGTGAAAAAAATATCACAAGTCAAGTTCTCTGACCTCTAAGCCACTTTCTCTAACAAGCAGACAGACTATTAATAGTTGGTAATTAATGTAAACATGGCTAACTAAACAACTTTTGGAATTAAGGCATAAACAAAAGGATAATTTACTAAATATTTCTTTATTTGCTGTAAACAATGACTACTGGGTTTTGAACTATGATGTATACATGATATCTGTGCAAAGATATCTCACCCAAAGCCCCACTTCTGGCTCCAAATTATGAGGCATCATATCTCCTATGGTTGCTGAAGGAGAAAATCCACCCTTCGACAACCCGCAGCCCTTACCCCCAACCCTCACTTTTTCCCATGCACTGTTACCATGGTCTCCTGCCTTCTTTCAAGTTTCTGCCCTACTGCTATTGTTTGTAGTTCTACTCACTGACCCACAGTTTTGAGAATGCTTTCCAATATTTAAGGTCCTAGGCCAGATGTGGTGGCTCATGCCTGTAATCCCAGCACTCTGGGGGCCGAGGCAGGCGGATCACCTGCGGTCAGGAGTTCGAGACCAGTGTGGCCAACATGGTGAAACCCTGTCTCTACTAAAAATACAAAAAAAGTTAGCTGGATGTGGTGGCAGGTGCCTGTAATTCCAGCTATTTGGGAGGCTGAGGCAAGAGAATCTCTTGAACCCGGTAGGCAGAGGTTGCAGGGTTGCAGTGAGCCTAGATTGTGCCATTGCACTCCAAGCTGGGTGACAAGAGTGACACTCTGTCAAAAAAAAAAAAAAAAAATTTAAGGTCCTAAACTCATTTAAGTGAGAATCTAGGCTTTACTCTTCAGACTTTTTAAAGCATCACAGATCCTTGTTCACTTAGTAAAAATCCTACTATAAAGATGAATTCTGTCCTGTTTTCTGTCAGGGTCACCTAAAAACAGCGCTCTGCCTTTTGCAGAACTGGCGCCCAATTCTGGGGATGCCCTTCTAAGACCATTGTGTTACTTACCGAAATTGGGTGACCTGAACCGACTCAAAACCTTCAATTCTTTCGTATGCTTTTTTAAGCTTAGAAAGAGAACAAAGAGCAATGTGTTAATTCTTCTTCCCATACTTCAGAAAGACATTTGAGCAAAAAATTGATGCAGACAATAAATAAATCAACAGTAGCAAAGGAGCAAAGAAAAGAGATACAGTGGGAAGTAATTGCATGTCATACAAATACAGTTAAAATAACAGTTGTGAATGTATACATACACACACACATATCCATACATATACACGTATAAAATGTATCTTTGAGATTGCTAATAAATTGTGAATAACCAACTGCTTAGAATAGGAGATGAATTTGATGCCAGATCATAGAATAAATTTACCCAAAATCCATTTTTTCCTTATCAAAAACAAGCCATTAATTTTTACAGGTACTTAGACTGAATCCATCTATTAAGTATTTGCTCAGGTCTTCAGTTAGAGCTACACCTGAGCCAGCATTCTAGACAGAGGGACACTGATCTAGTTTTTATGTGACTTTATTATAAAGTTGAGAATTTTGCTCAGTAACTCTCTTCAGCCTCTAACAACAGAGTTTTCTTTACAGAACAAATCCCAAATGCTGACAATTGAGCTTAGATCATGATTTTTTTTTGTTTTTTGATGTGGAGTCTCACTCTGTCGCCCAGGCTGGCGTGCAGTGGCACGATCTCAGCTAACTACAAACTCCACCTCCCGGGTTCAAGCAATTCTCGTGCCTCATCACCTGAGTATCTGGGATTACAGGTGTATGTCACTATGCCCTGCTAATTTTTGTATTTTTTAGTAGAGATTCGGTTTCACCATGCTGGCCAGGCTGGTCTCGAACTCCTGACCTCAAGTGATCTGCCTGCCTCAGCCTCCCAAAGTACTGGGATTACAGGCGTGAGCCACCGCGCCTGACCCATAAAAATTTTTTATAAAAACTAAAAATAGAAAATAATCAAGAAGCCTTAGTATATTGCTAAAATAAGTGAGCAAAACTGAACACAAGAGAAGTGCAAAGAAGTCAGCTGCTAAACTTTCCTAGAAAGAAGATGCTCAGGGAATTTCAACTGTGGGCAGAGAAAATAACTGTTCTGTAATAGCTCACTGAAAATGAATAATTAAGAATAAGTATTAAATATACATGCTGAATTAAAAACGTTTGAACTTGAGTGTAGCAAACAATTCCTTATGTAATAAGTAGACAGTACTTACTTGAATTTCAATTCCATTTGCATATTTGGAGTATATAGCAGAAGATGAATTCAAAAGGTCATTTGTAAACCTTTCATTAATTTTGAAAGTGCCCCAAATCTCTGTAGGAAATAAAAATAAGTTTATAGACATAATAAATTTCTAACTTGATTTTATTAGTAGCATACAATTCTAGAAGTACAATTCGGTATCATCTATTCAACAGTGATATTTCAAATTTTTTTCATAAGAAATGTTCACCTAAAATAACACAGGATGCATACATAAAACCAGAGTTTTCAATTGCAGATTTGGAATAGTAATAGGGAAGTGCTGGTAATCAAGGCAACCTTAAAAGCAGGTAAATGCGTGGCCTCTCAAGTGTCACTAAAGAAGGCATTCACTGAACTCTGAAATGTATCTTCATCTAGGCAATAAGCTTAAGCATTGTCCCTATTAAAAATTAAACGATGACCGTAGCAGCAACACTACTTGCTAACTCCAACACATTCCTTACTTACCCATTGCCAGTACTTCTCTGCAATGGGACAATTCTCTGTGTGGACAAATCCTATTTATCCTTCATTCAGGACCTAGTCAAATATCATCTCTTCCAGAAGGTCTTCTCTAATCCTCAGATGCAGAGTCTTTCTCGCCTCTAAATTCCTACAGTACTTTATCCCTATCTCCCTCCCATCTTCTTACATATTCCTAAACATTGATTTGTGTACATCTCATCTATGCACATCTCCATGGTACTGTGGGAAGCTCCTTATAAGTGTCATCCTTGTGTGATCCAGCTTTGTATCTTTCAAAGATGGATTAGACATGGACCATCTTTTTCTTTCCTTTCTTTATTTTATTTTCTTTTCTTTTCTTTTTTTTTTTTTTAGTCAGGGTCTCACTTTTGTCACCCAGGCTACTGTGCAGTGGCACGATTTTGGCTCACTGCAGCCTCAGTCTCCTGGGTTCAAGCAATCCTCTTCCCTCAGCCCCGCAAGTAGCTGGTACTACAGGCACACACCACCACACCCAGCTAATTTTTGTATTTTTTGTAGAGATGCATTTTTGCCATGTTGCCCAAGCTGGTCTGGAACTCCTCCTGAGCTCAAGCAATCAGCCTGCCTTAGCCTTCCAAATTGCTAGGATTACAAGTGTAAGCCGCTGTGCCCGTCTTTCAAAACATAGGCTTTCATCAACATTCATTGAAGAAATTACATTATTTTCTTTCTTGTATTAGAGTCTGGCCTCTACAACTAGTCTCCTAATTCATAGACAGCAAGAGAAATTCTTCTGTGTGTCCTCCTAGAATTTGCCCGTGATCTGGGTGTAAAGATGGTGGTTAATAAGTAATGTGTTGCCATAACCTGAATTGCTGTAGTCCCAGGAAGGAGATCCAGTATTCCCAATTTAGCTGGGCTATTTCAGGCTCACTCTTTGCTCAGTTCCACCAATATCTGGGGCTTCCAGTTAACTGGAGTAATCATTGCAGGAGCTTCGTAAAGTCCTTTATGCCCTGGAGTCCGTGTCATTTGGCTCATCTCATCTTTCATTGAACATAAACCTAAGTTAACCATAGCTCCCTCAGCTTCCACTGGTTTCCTAAGCTAGACTTTTAGATTTTGTTCTGTTTTAACAAGGCATTCAGTACACATATTTGTTGACAATTGAGAGACTTCTTTTAATGGAATCATTCACTATGTGTTCCTCCCTGCATTCATATCTCTAGACTCCCCTTTTCTTGAAATTGATGTTGGCAAAAGATGTGAAAAGAGAGTAGGAAGACAAATGTTGCTTACTCAAGCAGTTCCTCTTTTTGGAATTTTAGCAACTCTTCCTCAATCTCAATAAAATCATATGATTGCAGAGCTGAGCTGGATGGACCTAAAGGTTGAAGTGACCTTCACATGTCATCATGTGTTTCTGGATCTTCTGTACTATGAAAGCTCTCACTGGGTCCAGCCAGGCCTAACATGATATATCATCACTGTCCTTCAATCTCCCTGTAAACAAACATTGACTAGCTAGACAATGAGCAAGAGTCCCTCCTCTGTTGCATGTTGGGGTGGGAGAAGCCCCAGCCCAGAGCACTCTTAGTTGCTTACTTGTTCTCTCACAGAAATTGACACTCTGGCTGAGGTTGTTGAGATGACATTCACAGCTTGGTAGTGCTCCAGCCGTGTGAAGGTAGCAGTTCTGGGGATCCAGGCATGAGGAAGGAAACCAGGTGTAGCTGTCTTCACAGGTACACTGCAGGACCCCATTCAGGCTGTTGCAGTCTGCACAAAAAATAGAACTCAGTCTCATGGATTCTGGTTTATAAACTGACTACTGCTGAGCAGTGATTTTATTTTATATATGTTTATTTTTCAGATTAACTTCCCACATCTTCTATGAGTTTTGTTTTGTTTTGTTTTGTTGCCTAGGCTAGAATACAGTGGCACGATCTCAGCTCACTGCAACCTCTGCCTCCTGGGTTCAGGTGATTCTTGTGCCTCAGCCTCCTGAGTAGCTGGGATTACAGGCACGCACCATCACCCTGGCTAATTTTTGTATTTTCAGCAGAGACAGTATTTTGCCATGTTGGCCAGGGTGGTCTTGAACTCCTGAGCTCAAGTGATCTGCCCGCCTTGGCCTCCCAAAGTGCTGGGATTACAGGCGTGAGCCACCGCACCCGACCCTGAGTAGTGATTTCTGATCCTTAGCTCTTACATGGAATCTGGACCAAGGATTTGGTTGGTGCAAAAGTAATAGCAATTTTTGCCATTGAAAGTAAAATAATGGTAATATTTCTCACCAAAAGCTAGAAGGATGAAACCAGGACAGCAATATATTCAAGGTAAGAAAATGTCCAACTCAATAAATTCTGAGATTGGTATCAGAAAGCTAACAAACATAAAGCTACAATGGCTGGGATTAGCATGCAAAAGAAGGATGTATGCCCCATACATAGCCACTGCAATGGAAGAGAGAAGCAGAAGAGGACACTTGTAACAGGAGAGTTGTTTAAAGGATTCTAGAGCATATTTGACCACCATCTCATTGGAGGCTCCTTCCCATCCACCTGCCACCACTCCCAAGTAGGCCTTATAAGCAAGATGACAAAGGCAGAGAAACATTTTTGGGGAAGTCATGATGAAAAGTTTCTCTAGTAGCAATTCTGTATGCCTGCCCCCTTCTATTACACCTGAAATTCCCACAAAGTCATCTTTTTTTTCAGTAGATCAAAAACCAGGGCAAAGTCACCAGACACCTTTGTGAAAATATCCATGGTGTGCAGTGAATGGGTCTCAAGCTTTATTGTGACACAGAATCACCTGGAAGATCTCACCCTGGAGTTTCTGATCCTCCAAGTCAAGACGAATGAAGAATTTGCATTTTTGCTAAGTTCCCTAATGCTGCTGCTGCTGGCCTGGGGACCACGCTTTAAGAATCACTGCTTTAGATCAATATTTTAACTTCTCTGAACCCCACCTTTGTGCTTATTAATGCTGTTTGCCAAATATTTCTTGCTGTCTTCCAGGTACACAGGATTGCATATCATAGTCCCCTGAAGTTAAGTGGGGCCATGGAGCCAGTTCTAGCCAATAAGTTGTGGGCAGAGTTACTGTGGTCACTTCTGAGTTAGAGAATTTAATTGCCTATGGAAAACCCTCCAGTGTTTCATTTATTTTTTACTCAGCATGGGTACATATGAGATAGGGTCTGATACATCACTGGGGACTGGTGGCAACAAATACAGCCCTCTGCCAATCTGCAATGGACATGTAGCATGAAGAAGATATAAAGCGTTTGTTCTTTTAAATCACAGAGATTGTAGGGATGATTGTTTCCACAGCATAACCCAACCTAGCCTGACTGATACACCCGCCTTCCCCATTTACACATCCAGTCACCGAGAGCCACCTTACATGTGGTAGCCTTTGCTCTGATAATCTTAATTAGCCCGTGTGACCATAATAATGGAGGCTTCAAGAGCTTCAGAAAATTTCTCAAATCTCTTTTCTCCTTGGAATCTCTATAGGTCACCTGAAGCAGCAGCTGATATTCTTCGACTGGGCCTAAAGACAGAAAGAGAGTCAGAAACCTTTTTTTCTGTCCGTGGGGAAAATATTGCTGAGGAAGTGACTGAGAAACAATCATCAAATTCAGCCTGGAGGTCAAGGACTCTACCATGCTGCTTGTTCTTGAGTTCCTCTCATCCAAACATGGACTAAAAATGAACACTGAGGGCAAACACAAGCAAATGGTTCCCACACATGCCAAATATACATCTGTCCTCTCACTTCTGCCAGGCCAGCTGCCCCAGTGCTGTCTGTCCCTCCCCAGAATCACTCTCTCAATGTTATACACTTCCTCAGAGCACACCCAGAGTCAAGCTTCAGGTGTCAAGACTGAAGGGGGAAGAGGTGAGGAAACCCAAGTCAACCTTCCCTCCCCGGCTGCAAGCTCTGATCTCCTTGAAGTATCTCCAATATAAGACCCCTCAATCTCACACTTACAAAGAGCCCTTTCTTCTCCTGTGAAAATATTCCATTCATTAGCTGCGTTTGGGTATTTATATGAAATCCAAAAGCAAAACAAAACTAAACCTTCCTTTGAGGCTTGATGCACCCTCACCTCCAGCTCATCATTTCTGGACAGCACATTTTCTTTCCCCACGGAGAAGCCATTAACTGATTTTGACAGGGAAAGGAGAGGAATCCTATGAGTCTTCTCCCATCCAAAATTCACTTAAGCCCATTCGCATAAAACTTGACATGAAATTCCCAGGGACTTCAAGGTCTCCCGAAGCTCACCTATGAAAGACCCGACATCTCACACCATTGCACCCCACTCCCATCTCTTACTCTCCCCATCTCCTTACGAACTGGAGCCTCTTCCCCAGGCATTAGAAGTCCCCTCTGAGTGGTGGGAGCTGAGACAAGTCCCACTTCTCATCCACGCAGGTGCGCAGTGGGGAACAGGGTGGCCCTGCTCACATCGTCAAGGGTTAATGGCACTGGTTCTGGAGCCAAATTGACTGGATTTGAATCCTGGTCCCTGTGCCTAGTTCTGTGCCTTAGTTTCACTATCTGTAAAATAAAGATGACCACTGTACCTAACTCAGAGGGTCAGTGTGAGGGTTTAATTCATCTAATGCACTTCAAATAGTCCTGCCACATAGTAACATCCCAATAATAGTTGCTACATTTTTATTGTTATTTTTACTGTCAGGGAAATTGTATTCATGTCATTCCGAGTTGAAATTTTGATTTCATTTTCCCAAAGAAGTGTAGCCTTGCATGTGATAGCCGCTATGGTACTATTAGCACATTGCTGTATGGCATATTTATTGCATGGTAGAAAAACTATTGTGGACTGACCCAGGAACCTAACAACCACATGTGCATCACTGTTTCTGTGAGGAAATGTGTTCAGCACTAGAAACATCAGATCCACAGACTAAATTTCAGAACACAACTCATTTCTGGACTGGGGCTATGGCCATTAATTACATTGTTAGAATCAAGGCACAGAAGAAAAGAGCGTGCGCGAACAGCTACTTGCCAGGTCTGATGTAAGACACTATGCTCTCATGATATTATTTAATCTTCACAAATGTCTTGCTCATAGGAATTACTGTCATTCTCCTTGTACATATTTGGATGTTTAATAATGTGCCTAGGATCATACAACCAGTCAGGGGCACCACTGGGATTAGAACCCTGGTCCTTTGACACCAAAATCCACTGCACCATGCTGTCTAACAGAGCCTCACCCAGATGTTTTTTCTTATTCACAATGAGTTCTCTTTTTGTTTTGATGCCATCATTTCTCTGTTAAAAAGAAAAAAAAAATAGTTATGGTGAGGCTTTGAAGAGTTGTGCTTCATAAGGCATTGCTGAGTTTCCCAGATGAATTAAAATCATGAATCTAAAATCCAAGCCAGAGATGGTGGAGGGGCGGCCGGGGAAGGCCTCACTGGAGTAACTTTTGAGCAAACACCTGAAGGGTAAGAATATGCCTGGCAGGTGAAGGCAGAATGAGGACACCAGAGCTGCTGAGAGAGGAGAGTGAGAGGAGAGGCACAGGAGGTGGGGTCAGAGGGTCTCTGGGGAGGCAGGTTGTGCAGACCTTTATAGGCCATGGAAAAAGGGTTTTACCTTTTCCTTGAGTGAGATGAGAAACCGCTGGGGAGCTTTGAACTGGGGAAAGACATGCTGTAACTTACTTTGTAGCAGGCTCAATCCTGAAGCCCTGCTGAGAACAGATAAGCACAGAAGCAACGAGTGCATTTCTGGGGTTGTTGAAATCATGCAGGCAAGAGACAATGAAGGTGTGGATCAAGGTAGCAGCCATGGAAGGAGTGAGAAGTTTTTGAATTCTGGATATATTTTAAAGGTAAAGCTTTAAAAGTAATGCCAGTGGTTTAGATATGGAATGTGAGAAGAGTCAAGCATAATCCTTCAGGTTTTTTTGCCTAAGTAGCTGGAAAGATAATGATACCACTTGCTGAGATAGGCAACAAGGAGTGGGTTCGATTTTGAACAAATGAAGTTCGGAGGTCCGCTGGGTTCCCAGCTGGAAATAACATGCAGGTAATGGATATGTAAGTGTGGACAGGGGAGAGGTCTCAGATGGAGCTATACAGCTGGGAATCATCAGCATGTAGAGAATATTAAAACCATGATCCTAGATGAAAGCATCACGCAAGCGAGTGTAGATAGGAAAGAGAGTGTCTAAGGATTGCTAATGTCCATCCATGTGATTTTTCTGCATCCAAGAAGCCATAGTAGAGCATGTGTTGAACTGGAAAAGATCTCTAAGATAGTTTAATCAAAGATCCTCCTTTTGCAGTTTGATCATCTAAGCTCCGAAGAGATGAAATGACTTACTTATCCAAGGCCACACAGTGAATGTTGGTAATGTTGAAAAGAGAACTCAGGACTTCTGATCTCAAGTACATTAAATTATGCAGTTGCAGTCCCCTAGAGAGTGAGGGGTTCTAAAAGTGCCAGAACGAGAGATAGTTGAGAAGAGATACGAGACATAGCACCAACTCACCCCCAGGAAGCCACCGTGGCCATCAGTGAAGATGAAGAAAGAAATGAGCCACAGCACTCCAACTTTCATTTTCCCTGGACTGAACAGCAGCAGTCAGGTGCATAGTCTGTGACTAAACAAGCACGGTACCAGGTAAGGCAGAGGCACAAAAACAAGAAATTCAAGCCAAAATGTAAAAATGCACAAAGTGGTAAGGCCTCACTGAGCTGCTCCAAACCCCTGGGCGTTTGATTATGTTTCCACTCCATGGAACCTGTGACATCATGACTTCTGCTCCCGTTGCAGATGTAAATTTCCATCTTTACAAACTTACTAGAAGACTGCTCTAGAGCTCTCTTCCAGGTGATGGTATCTGACTAAACACAGGCTTTTTTTTTAAATCGTGACTTGCTTAACATTGCAACTAGGTGCATTTAACATCAGTCTTTTATATTTCACTGAGGTTTCCTTTTCATTTCAGGAAAGAAAAACATTAAAATAACCAAAGACTCTGTAAACCATTAATACCAGGATATAATTTGAGTGTTTAAGCATATAAATAATAATGAATCAATGCAGAAAATTTCCTTTTTCATAGTAGATATAATTAGCAAAAAGATGTCCTTGAGTTTATGGTTATCTCAAATAATTTAGATAAAACTCAGTACATAGCCCTGGTCACAAGATTAATCACTTATACCCAGGTTATTTTGTATCAAAAAAATCACAAAATGTTAGAATTGTTCTGTCTAATACAGTAGCCATTAGCCATGTGTGGCTATCTAAATTTCAATTACAGTTAAAATTAAATTAAATTTAAAATTCAGTTGCTCAGTCACATTGACCACATTTCCAGTGCTCAGGGGCCACATGTGGCTAGGGGCTACCATATTGGGTAGCTCAACACAGAACGCTTACATCGTTCCTAAGTTTTACTCCACAGCATTGATAGAACTTAAAGGAATATCTTCTTCTGACCTCTCAATGTTTCTTTTACATCTCGCAGGAGAAGATGAGAAAGAACTCAAGAGTCCTCCAGTGGAATAAGTGTCCTTGCTTAGCAGTCCAGAGTACACAGAGTAGGGCTCTCCATCCAGCCCTTACCTTGCTTCCTGGGTGTGCTTAAACTTCATACAAATGCTGCCATCTCTCCAGTGCCACCCTACACTGCCTTCTAATCTAAAAAGCCGGGAAAAGGCATTAGAGACAAGGAAGAACTACCACAGAGGTGGCCTATGTCTCAGCAGAGACCTTTTCTAGGGCTTTCTAGGGCAGCATGAAAAATAAGCAATGTGACATGTACAGCTTTTGAATTTACCTTCTCCTTTTGGAAGAATGATCCTCTTATGTCCCACCTTCCTGTTTGCCAAAGACTCCTTACAAATCTATTGCTTTAAAATTCTTTGGCAGCAGCCTGGGCTCTAGATTATTCTTCAGGGTCTTGTTTCCCCACAGCTTACCTGCTCTGAGTTCTATTCCTTCCCGCCTGCGCTTTCTGCTTTCTAAAAGAGATGAATGTTTGTCTCTAGAGCAGTGTTTTACAAACTTTCTTGACAGGATCCCATAGAAAGAAAGATATGTTATAACATGAATATATGTTTGTGTGTGTGTGTGTGTGTGTACCTTAGATATTTTCTACTTGTTTTTATTTATTTCATTTTTATTAGTAAATTGTTATATTCTACTAAACTGATTTTGCAATACCCTCATGAAGCACAGTCACATTGCAGAGTGGGGGTTGTGCCCCTTCCAGCCCCTTTTCCACTTTTTCTTCACTTTTTTTTTTTTTTTTTTTTTGAGATGGAGTCTCTCTCTGTTGCCCAGGCTGGAGTGCAGTGGCATGATCTCGGCTGACTGCAACCTTCACCCTCCGGGTTCAAGCGATTCTCCTGCCTCAGCCTCATGAGTAGCTGGGATTACAGGCGCCCATCACAACGCCTGGCTAATTTTTGTATTTTTAGTCGAGATGGAGTTTCACCATGTTGGTCAGGCTGGTCTCAAACTCTAGACCTCAGGTGATCCGCCTGCTTCGGCCTCCCAAAATGCTGGGATTACAGGCGTAAGCCACCATGCCCGGCCACTTTTTCTTCACTTCTAGGGAAGGATTTTTAAATTTGAATTCCCGGGAGCTATTTAGACCACAGTTTATAGTGCTGGAGCTTTCAAATGGGATAACAGTCTTGGTGCCTGCGGAGTGATCCGTTCTGCCTCTTTGTGCCAGAGTCTGCTTCCAAATGGGAGACCTGGCCTGCATACGGCTCTCTGCTTGCTCTGTCTGTGTTTCTCTCTCTCTCTCACCTCCTCTCTCACTTTGAAAAATCTTTCTCATACATGTAGTCCAGGCCTGAGGCTGTAAAGCCAGCTTGAGAAGGCCTGAGGACAGCTCTGGGCATTGTGGGAAAGCCTTCTCTCATAGACTCCACCTCTTTATTCCCTCTTCTCCCACCCCAGAGGTATATTCTGGCATCCTTGGACTTGCTACAGATGGTAAACTCTAACAGCGTCAGAGTTTCAGACAAGTGAGGAAGGGAGGGAAGAGAAGGAAAGGAGAAAACATTTAGGAGTTCATTAGAAAATGTGGGTGTCCCCATCTTACCGTAAACCTACTAAATCTTGGACAGGTCAGACCCAGCTATGTATATTATAATTATAATTATTATTATCGAGACATGTTCTTGCTCTGTCACCCAGGCTGGAGGTGCAGTGGTGTAGTCATGGTTCACTGCAGCCTTGACCTCCTGGGTACAAGTGATCCTCCCACCTCAGCCTCCTGAGTAGCTGAGACTACAGGCTAATTCTATTAATTTTTTTTGTAGAGACAAGGTTTCACTATATTGTCCAAGCTGGTCTTAAACTCCTGGGCTTAAGCAATTCTCCCACCTCAGCCTCCAAAGTGGGACTGCAGGCATGAGCCACCATGCCAGGGCAGCCCATGTGTATTATTAAAGCTACACAAGCAATGCTCACATCCAGGCAGGTTTGCGAGCTGTTATTCTAGACTCTTTTAAGTATAAGAAAAACGATTTCTCCAGGGGAAAGCGGCTGAGGGAGAGGTTGTGGCACCTGTGGCCTCCACTGCACCCCCTCCTCCTTAAAAAAATAAAAATAAAATAAAAAATAAAGATTTCTCCACCTAGCCTAGTCCTGTGATAGGAGTTCTACTCTGGGATTTGAAACCAAAGCTCAAGCGAATCAAAATTGTTTTCTTTGCTTCCTTGGTGCATATAGCTCCCTCTGGGATACAGTTGGAAGATTTAGGAAGTAAAAATACAAGGTACCCTCAAAATTTTGAATTTCAAATAAACAATTTTTTTTTTAGTTAAGTATGCCCTGTGCAATATTTGCAACATTATTTGTTGTCTAAAATTATTTGTTTCTTATCTGAAATTCAAATTTAACTGGACATCCTGTATTTGACAACTAGTCAAAGGTGGGAAAAAATGAAATCTCAAGGCACATGGTCAAAATGGGCTCTGTAGCTGTACTAGCCAGGGTCCTGTTCCCAGCTTTGACATTTATCAACTGGATGCCCTTTGGAATTGTCTCAGGTTTTCTATACTTGGTTTACCCATCAAGAATACGGGGAAAATAGTATTTAATTCACAGGCCCTTAGGAGAATTGAATGAGTACTTTGCAAGTAAAATACCCAGAGCAGTGCCTAGTATTTCAACCTTACCATCAGTTTTTATAGTTACTTGCTGGATTGTGTCAGAATTTGACTTCTCTGAGTGCACTTGGGTTAACTGATGGCCATCGCTCTGGAAATGGAGGGATCCCAGCTTTGAAGCAATAAAGTACATTTTTAAAGTAATTGAATTATCTGACTCAAAGGAGGGTCCACAGCAGCAAGGATGTCAGGGATTGCTTTCCTTGTGTTCAGGGTCATCATAAATCCCTCTGAACTTCCCCTTTAGTAAACATAAACCCTATGGTATTTTCATTGCTTCCATTCCAAGCCAGAATGGTCCTGATTATTTAGAAATTCTCAGAATCCTTGTGTCCTTGCCACAGATGAGGAGCTGTTGTTGTCATTAGAGCATGACATGTTTCCATCACACCTTGTGCTGTGGCTGCTGGGGCCAGTGATGCCTGACCTGCAGCTGTGTGGGCACCAGCTTCCTTGGGAAGACTTGGCCATGGTGGGACCCCGCCCCCCTCCCGGCCGCACTTCCTTGAATTCATTCAGTGAATTCATTCCCTGTCCTTCAGTTTACAGGAAACAATCATTAGAACTTGCTATTATGCCTCTGGAGAAGGCTGGCTGTTGTCTCCCTATTCTTTCAGTTATATACTTATGGACTCCAAATATCATTTATTTATGCCAACAGCTGTCTCCTTATCAACAGCAGGCTTAGTTGAAATTGCTCACACCTATACTTTCCAGCATTCTTGGCAGCAATCTAATCTTAGGCACAGTTGAACTCTGCGCTGTTTCTCTGGCATCAATATTTATGGGATTATGTTTCTTTCTCTATAAATAGAATTCCCAGTAGAGCTGTCTCTTTCCTGTCCATCTTGGCCTCACATGCGCCCATGTGCACACACACATTGATGAAAAGAGCAGGTCTCCACATAGGATCTAAAAGAAATCATGACTCAAAAAGAATTAGGCAGGTGACCTGTAAAACCTTAGTTTTGTTTTACCTCTCATTTTATCAGTTTTTGATAACGTTTTCATTGGCATCTATCTTTTCTAGGAACTGTTGGGCCACTTGCCTTTGAGAAAAGCTTCTGTGTGTTTCTGTAACTGGACAGAGACAGAGGAGAAGACAGCTGAGAAAATAGGTGGGAGGACAGAAAAAGATAGCCACTTCCATCTTTGGAAAAGTGGTTGGAAGTTTGGTAAGTTATATGAGCGAGACAAACTTCCTCTGGAAGGACAGTAATTTAAAGTCATTTAAAATCTCAGGGAAGGTCTATATACATGTGTGCACAGTAAAATTGTAAACACCTTTTATATTTTAACATGTTTAACACATTCATGTTTATAAACACAGCAGGAAGAGGTCTGGATGAATTACACGGTAACCTCATGTTTGTACCTCTTCTGTGAGGATTAACTCTGTGGGCTCGGTTTCCTCCTTCATACAGTAAAGGGAAAAATAAAGTGAGCTCAGATCTATTCACATTCGGGTTTCATTATTACATGCCCATTCCCCACATTCTATTTGTAGATTACTTATTTAATTGTTCTTTTATCAACGTCTGGCAGTCACCAAACCTAAGCCTGGAAAGATTACCGATTTCTACTCATTTTTATTCTTGTTTTCTCCTCAGACTGGTTATTAAATTCTTTAACATCTTTTGAGATGAGCTAAGAACCTACTAAGAATTTAATTATTGGGTTCAGAACAGAGGTATAATTTTTAAGAATTCTGGACTTATAAGTCTGGAAGCGACAAAAAGAATTACTTGGCTCAGTCAAACAGGAGCAATCTGCTAAACTTGCATTTGTTCAACTACCGTATACTGAGAGCCTCCAATTTCCCAGGCATTGTGCTATGCACTGGCTGTTAACAATATCGTCATGCAGGATTATCACGCATGGTAGGTCCACACCTCAAGAGAAACTCCAAAAGCCACAATCCAGACCCACTTTTGGGAACTTCTGGTTACCGAGAATCTCTGTTCCGGGATCCCTATTTTAACTCTCCTATGTTTCATTGACTGGTTGTGCCTTCAGAGTCCAGTTTGTGACCCTGCCTCCGAATCTGATCCGTTTCCATCCCAGAATTGAGATATGTGCTTCTAAGTTTGTGTTTCCTTTGCCACTCATTAGAATTTCATTCAGCTCAAGAGTATTTCTCCTGCTGCTGGTGCCTTCAGCCTAGCACAGCTGTCTGCTCCTTCCTAACGAGGATTCTGTTTTTCTATTTAGTCTGCGCTTTGCATCTGAGAAGAGTTTCACTCAGGATGATTTGGTGTTTTTAGCTCATTGCTCAGTATGCCTTCTGGCATTCTAGTAGGGTTCATTTCCCACAGAAGACCAGTCCAGCTTATTTACACTGTAAAAGGCTTAGCTGCAAGCCTCATGGGTTGGCTCTATTCCAAACCCTTGTAACTGAAGATGCTCACCAGCCGCTTCTGGTTCGGTATAGCAGGAGTGACCATGAAACCCTTAAAAGATGATTAACGGCATTCTACAAAAGGTGCCAAGCTCTTTCTTCTAGCCAAGATTTCAGCTTAGAAACAGGACCCAGTCTTCCTGTAATTCCTAGGTAGGGCTCATTTCTCATCTCCTCTACTCGACTTCATTTAAAGTAGGTGAAGTCCAGATAATTTGAGCTTCTTGAATTGTTTGCTTTTAAAAATAAAAAAGTACCTGAGCAGAACTCCAGAGAGGTGATAGCTACCTAATAAAAAGAAATACAATAATTCCTTCTAATTTACAAAGTGTTTTTAATAAGTTTTGATTTGATTATTTTGGCAATTGTGTAAGTGGAATTTATTTTCATTTCACAATTGCAGAAAATGAAAAGGTAACATTTAAATTCTAAATACAAAGAATTTCTTAACTATTTCCCTAAGTTTCTCAGCCCAAAGAATCAAGTATTTCCCTTAGACCATAAGCCAGTTAGTTTTTGTTGCTTGGGGCATGATTTTAATAAAATCATGATTGTTAATTTGATCTCCACCTGAGTTCCTTACAAACAATTCTTTTTTCAGAAAAAGGAAGAACATATATTTCAAAGCTATCTTCCTGTTCCTGCATTAAGTTGCATGTTCTCACTTACAGTGGCAGCTAAGCACTGGGTACACATGAACATAAAGATGGAAACAATCAACACTGGGGACTCCTAGTGCAGAGAGAGAGGGAGACGGGGAAAGGGCTGAAGAGCTACCTATTGGGCCAGGCGCAATGGCTCAAGCCTGTAATCCGAGCAATTTGGGAAGCGGAGGCTGGTGCATTGCTTGAGCTCAGGAGTTCGAGACCAGCCTGGGCAACATGGTGAAACCCCGTCTCTACTAAAAATACAAAAATTAGTCGGGCATGGTGGTATGCACCTGTGGTCCCAGCTACTTGGGAGGCTGAGGTGGGAAAGTCACCTGAGCCCTGGAGGCGGAGGTTGCAGTGAGCCAAGATCGCGCCACTGCACTCCAGCCTGGGAGACAGAGGGAGACCCTGTCTCAAAAACAAAACAAAACAAACAAACAAACAAAAAACAGCTACCTATTGGGTACTATGCTCACTACCTGGTGACAGGATCATTTGTACCCCAAACCTCAACATTACACAATATACCCATATTACAAAACTGCACAGGTACCCCCGATGCTAAAATAAAAGTTGAAATTACACAAGAAAAAACAAGCTATCTTCCTGACAAATATGATTGTCCCCAGTGTCGAAGGAGAGTCAGGAGCCTAAGGCTGGAAACACAAATGATCAGGCCTGCTGGAAAACCCCTGCAGAACAGGCTCTGTGGGACCTTTATATGTGAATGGTCAGATTAAAGATATCACAAACTCTTCTTGGGTGATCTATTTTAAATAGGAGTAAAACATACTTCTCCGACTTCTCATTCAGTGCTTACACTGATAAATCTTCACTGTTTCAAACCTACCAAAACCCACTAATTCTTTACGTTTCCCTTTACATATGAGTAGTATTTTCATCATAATTTTCTTAACAAGTAAAAATAAGTTTTAAAATCATATTCCCCAGATGCTTCTTCTAGAAATAGAACCAGTTGACTGGCATTCCGCCTATCCTGAAAATATCACATCAATTCATCCTCAGAAACCATCAAGATTCTACACCATACAGAATGAAAAGCAAACTCAAGATCATGGCAGTTTTGAACTCCCACAATTTGCCCTCAAACTTCCCTTCTGTTAAGCTTCCTTTCATGCACCTGAATTCCAGGCAAACCAGGATTTAACTTTTAACTTTTCTAAGTTAAAAGGAAAGTGCTGCTTCAAAAGGTTTATATATTTTGAGTTTTTATAGACATGGCCAAATTACCCTCCTAACCTGTACTCATTTATACTCACTGGTAAGGTGCAGAAATGCCTGTTTCATCACTCCATCTACAGTATCTTTTTAATGTTCCCAAACAGATAGGCAAAATTTTTGCCGTATTGTTTTAATTTTCCTGTGTTTGACTATCAGTAAGTTTAAGCATTTTTCAGGGATTTACTGACCATTTGTATTTTTTTCCAGCTTGACTGTTTAAGTCATTTTCCTAAGTTTTCTGTTGGGATGTTCATCTTTTTCTTAAAAATTGTGTGTTAGGAACTCGTTTTGTCTTCGTCGCTCCTGTTATAGGTATTTGCTCATGATTTGTACTTCATCTTTAAACCTTTTGCATTATTTTCTTCTGCACAGAAGATTAAAATGTTCATGAAATCACATCTGTTAATCTTTTCCATTATGGATTTTACTTATTCATTTTTACTTTTAGTTGTATTTAGTGACAGGGTCTCATTCTGCTGCCCAGGCTGGAGTGCCATGCCATGATCATAGCTCACTGTAGCCCCATCCTGGGCTCAAATGATCCTCTTGTCTCAGCCTCCTGAGTGGCTGGGACTATAGGCACACACCTATAGTCCATCCAGCTAATTCTTTTTTAATTTATTTTTTTGCAGAGACATGGTCTTGACATATTGCTCACACTGGTCTTGAACTCCTGGGCTCAAGTGATCCTTCTTCCTCAGCCTCTCAAAGTGCTGAGATTTCAGGTATGAGCCACCACACCCAGCCCCATTATGAATTTTAAACTTAGGGTTGTGTGAAGAATGTGTGGTTTTGTTTGCTTGTTTGTGTTTTGAGGCGGAGTCACGCCCTGTCGCCCAGGCTGAAGTGCAGTGGTGCAATCTCTGCTTACTGCACCCTCTTCCTCCTGGGTTCAAGCGATTCTCCTGCCTCAGCCTCCCGAGTAGCTGGGACTACAGGTGCACGCCACCATGCCCGGCTGATTTTTGTATTTTTAGTAGAGATGGGGTTTCACCATGTTGGCCAGGTTGGTCTCGAACTCCTGACCACAGGTGATCTGCCCGCCTCAGCCTCCAGAAGTGCTGGGATTACAGGCATGAGGCACCATGTCCAGCCGAAGAATGTGTTTTCTATAAAAAGATTGGAAAACATTCTTCTACATTTTAGTCTAACACTTACTTAGTTCTTTAAATTATTTTTAATACACTTAAATCTTCAATCTTTCTTAAGTTAATTTAGGTTTTGGGACAAAATAAGTAAATATTCAATCCTGCTGGAATTTATTTAGGTTTTCAGATTTCCTTTCATTTCCTCCAAGTGAATAGCCAAGTTTGCCAACTATATTTCCCAATGAAACAATTTTTTATCTAGACTACCTTGATAATCTTTATCAATTTTATCTATTTATTTTAAATTTTATTTTTAATTGACAAATAATAATTGTACACATTTATAGAGTACCTAGTGATGTTTTGATATATGTGATATACAGTGATCAGATCAGGGTAATTAGCATATCCATCATCTCAAACGTTTATCATTTCTTTGTGTTGGGAACATTGAATATTCTCCTTCTAGCTATCTGAAACTATATATATTGTTAACTATAATCATTGTACAGTGGTATAGGACACTATAATTTATTCCCCTATCTAGCTGTAAGCTTGTTTAATGAGGCCCACCTTTTTCTATACAATTCTGACCTAAATATATTTATAAAATTCTACACCTATCTACATCTTTTACCAATTACTTGCTTAATTGATACCTTGGTCAACAACATAAAAGAGTATGATATGCCTAAGAAATATATCATTAAGTGTCTTATCAGAAATAATTAGCTTGATTCTCTAAGAGATGAAGCATAGGGAAGTCTCCAAGTAGAGTCAGGCTGCATGCCGTACAAACACAAGTGTAAAAGGTGTTCATGGAAAATATAACCTGCTTAACACAAATTCTCTTTACCCAAAACTTTGCAGGTGTGAATCTGTTGTACTATGACAGGCTGTCCCAACTTCACAAATGTATAATAAATATCTGCTTATCCCAAAACAGTAAAGAAACTCTTATCAGGTTTTAAAGTTTTGTCTTCCAAGAAAGAAGAAAAGAATAAGAAAATTTTCTTAAGGACTTTAAAGTCTTTAGATTTGTGGACCTCTGGAGATTAAAAACTGACATTTGCACTAAGACCAAGAAGACACCATGAGGATCTGATAATGCTCATCAACAAAACGTAACTGGAGTTTGCAGTTTTAGGACTGCATACCTCATTGCTGTTCATCTCTGCATTTTATTTATTCAACTGACTACACGTAGGAAATTCATTTTAACTCTATGAAATGCTAGGGCATATTCCACTTCTATTATTAATTCCCATGACTTTTCATTCTCAACATGCCAGATCCCAGTTTCCATCAGCCACTGACCAGGAGCCTCTATGAGATTATCTGTGGCTTATTGGGGAGGGGAAGTGATAAGAAGGCTTCCCTTCCTTAGTGGTTTTGTGTACTATGGGTTGAGTTTATCAAGGCTTGAACCCAGCTGTGAATGGAAGAGGGTATGTTTCAGACCACGATGCTATAGACCTTTAGTACTATCCCTCCAAGATCCTAAATTGTTTTCACATCTATTAAAACCATGTATCTCTGGGCGTGGTGACTCACGCCTGTAATCCCAGCACTTTGGGAGGCCAAGGCCGGTGGATTACTTGAGGTCAGGAGTTTGAGAAGAGCCCGGCCAATATAGTGAAACTCTGTCTCTGCTAAAAATACAAAAATTAGCCAGGTGTAGTGGCAGGTGCCTGTAATCCCAGCTACTCAGGAGGCTGAGACAGGAGAATCGCTAGAACCTGGGATGTGGAGGTTGCGGTGAGCCAGGATTGTGCCGCTGCACTCCAGCTTGAGCGACAGAGTGAGAGACTCTGTCTCAAAAATAAATAAATAAATAGATAAATAAAATAAAATAAAACCATGTATCTATCCAGTCAAGAAATCTGAAGGCCTTGAAATCTTGCGAGCACTACTCTGCTAAGACAAACACAATTTAGGAAAATCCCAAGACGTATGTATTTGGCAACAGCGTTTCCCCTTCTCTACAAGCTATGGGTGTTCCCTGCCAAAGAACATTACAAAGAGAACCAGGCGGCTGGGCGTGGTGGCTCACGCCTGTAATCCCAGCACTTTGGGAGGCTGAGGCAGGAGGATCACGAGGTCAGGAGATCAGGAAATCGAGACCATCCTGGCTAACACGGTGAAACCCTGTCTCTAATAAAAATACAAAAAATTAGTCAGGCATGGTGGTGGGTGCCTGTAGTCCCAGTTACTCGGGAGGCTGAGGCAGGAGAATGCCGTGAACCCAGGAGGCGGAGCTTGCAGTGAGCCGAGATCACGCCACTGCACTCCAGCCTGGGTGACAGAGCAAGACTCCGTCTCAAAAAATAAAATAAAATAAAATAAAAAAATAACCAGGCAAAATATTTTGAAAGTTACAAATATAAACATTTAGATTAGGTAGGTTACATAACACAGCTTCCTAAGGGTGTCCTTAAGCAAAATTGTGAATTCAGTGATACTTGTCCTGGGGATGCCACCCCCCACTTTGTGACTTGTGCACCCTTGTGACGCACACCCCTACCACTGCTAATGCCCTCAGATACCCAGTACCCTCTTGCTTCTGCCAGTTTTTACTTTACTTACTCTCAGCCAAAGCACTAAAATCATTTATTTATATCCGAATTTGAATGAATGTGTTCATTTACTTTTTTAAAGAGATGTTTGCATTCCTTTAGTTGTGTAATGAAAGACACCAGAAGGCACATTGTTGTGAAAGTATGGTGCTTTCCTTGCCCTCAGCCCAGCAACAGACAGACCCTGTTATGGGGACACTGTCCGTGTTTTTTTAAAGAAATTTACTCTCCTTTTGGAGAAGAAAGACATACGAGGCATCCAACAATAATTCACATCAGCTTGGGGTTGTGCACAAAAGGTGAGTTTGCAAGTTGAGCTTGTCAGACTCCACAGGCATACACTCCTATTTCCAATCTTAATGCTTATTGGCACTATTTTACAAATGAAATAACCAGGACAAGACAACTAAATAATTTGCTCAATGTTTTACTACTTGTCAGTGGTTGAATAAAGTATTATGGGACCATTATTAGAACACTGTTGTCAATTTGGGTTATGGTTAGATAATGAGTGGTGCTTTCTTAATGAAAACAGAGCATTAAAAAAGGCTTGTGTTGCTTCACACAGAGCGCATCTGAAGTGCATACATTTGTTCAGCGGATGAATTTATCTCTCAGGAATCATCTGGGCATGTGTAAATTTCCTTATATTGGTAGCTGTAGACATGAGGGAATATTACCAACATCCTAGAGAAAGGATCACGAAACTCCACAAGACTAAGGGAATGAGTATGAATGAAGGTGGAACATCTAGGAGAGTGCACTTACTGAAAGCACCAGTGTATGTTGCATCCCCACTCCTACCTCTGGTCACATTCATATCCATGCACACACATGTACAAGCACAGACCCGTACACAAGTGGAGTGAATAAAAGAGAGTCCCCACTGTCAGGTAGAGACCCAGGGCCATGTGAAAAAGCTGAGTCTGGTGGAAGAATGTAAGCCTAGGGCACTCCTTCCTAAAATCCATATAGCGTGTTTGTCTCCTTCTACAGTAAGTTTCTTGAGAGATGGATCTTGCTTATTCATTTGTATCCTTGGCATCCTACGTAGGGCTGGGCACAATCAGCTTTCAATACAAAAGTTTGCAAAAAGATTGAATAAATAAATCAATAAAGGAGTGAAAAAAAAAGGCTTGTGTTAATATTCTAACATATTAAAGAATGTACCTTTATTTATTTTTTGTTATTCTCTCCTCTGTTTGTAATCTCCAGCCCATGAATGCTATTATCAAGTTGAGCTTAATGGATCTCAACATGGAAAAGCCAAGGTCATCACTTCTCCACGCCTCTCCCACCTTGACCTTCTTTCTATACCTCCTTCAGTATCTTTCCTTCATGTAGTCTCTGGCATGGTACATTACATAGGCCACCAGGTTTACATAAATGGATTTTTCATGAAAACAAAGAAAAGAGAAAAGAAAAATTATATATTTTCAAGGCCTCTACTAAGAAAATACAGTGTGTCATTTTATATTTATTTGGGGAAGTAGCAGGAGAAATGATTAGTCAATTCTAGGGTTTTTTGGAGTCCTGGGAAGAAGTTAAATTGAGAAGTACTTCCTGGTTATATATGGATTCAGGCAAAGCTTAAACTAATTCACCCTAAGGAAAAATAAGCTTAATTCTCTCAAGCATAATTTTATTTTAAGAGATTGCAAGGGTTAACGTATTATGAATTAGTGAAAACCATAAGACTGATACTTTAACAAGTATCTTTGGTGGAGCCCTTTTTATTCTAGGCAATCTACCTCCCTGGCACATCAGAACAATGGGGGTCCTGTGTTATCACAGAGGGAAGAGTGTGCTTTCAGTCAGAAAATCTGGAGCTTGAGCCTCAGCCAATCACCTCATTATAGTTAGTAAGCCGGTTGAAATCTGTTGTTTCTGCTCATTGCTTTTTCAACTCTGTTCCCTTATTTAACCATTTTCAGGAAATGAGATATTGAAATCAGAATTTTTTCTTCAAGGAGAGAAAAAATAATCTCAGATTAACAGGTAGTATTGGTCATCGTAATACACGTTCTTAGTAATCAAAGTACAGTTATTGGGCTTACCTGTTGATTTATCTCTTCACATCACAACTCGAGGGAGCCCTTCCTTCAGTATACTTGTGGCTCAATCACTTCTTATGCTGTTTGGGAAGAAAGTATTAGTATCTGAGCCACAGCAGCTCACTGGCATGAACACAGGCTCACTGATCCATCAGCAATTCCTGGCACACATTACTGCCTGTGCAGGTAGACAAGCCTGGGACACACCCCCTTCAAGAAGGAAACAAAATACTTTTCTGCTAACTCCGCCTCCCCCTTAAAGTCACTATCAGGTCTGGTAAGAGGAAGGAGCACAGAGCTCAAGACTTAATGATTCTCCCAGCAGACATAGATGGGTGTCTGAAATCACAGAAGGGAAATGGGAGAGAAAAGCTCTAGGGGAATGTGGAACACATTTGCCCTAGATCGGTTTACTACAAAATGCTACTCCATCAAATCTTCCTGTCCAACCTCTAAACACACTGGGTCATACCCTATAAAGCTGGAGGAATGCAATCGTTCATGCATAATTCCAATGAGGAGAGGTGGGTAATTCCTGCGGGGTAGAAATAAGGGTAGATACTGTTTTTCCTTTTCCAACTTTTTCATTTAAGACTAAAGAATCAACTAGCTACTTGCCCAGATAAAACAACCTCAGACTTCTGGGTGGGGTAGTACCGAAGGAGCTGTGGCAAAAGACAGCAACAGGGTGGATGCTGGGGTGGATGCTTTTGGTGTGTTTTTTGTCCTTAGAAAACCTAGAGTGAAACCTGATTAACTTCTTTAGTAAAGATTTGTTTTCTTTCCAAGGAGTCATCCAGTTTGAAAACTATGAAAGGTCAAGATTGTTATGTGCTGTATCTTTAGCCACATTGGCTCATAAGTTACTTTTGGTCAAGGTAATGAGCTACTAACAACCATGTCTAAATTAGCAATTTGTCATTCTGTTATAGAATAACGAAGGGGATAATAATATGTTAATTCTCAAAAATGCCACTGAAAAGAAAGCAAAGGATGTCTCTGAATTCAATTAATTTATTAATTTTCTTTTGTTTCCTTTAAGCACTCCACAAATGACTTGAGCTGGCTTACAATGTTAATGCATAAAATAAAACAGTGTGAGAATAAAAATTTTTAAATCATTATAAAAGCTCTATATAAACTATAAAAAAGGAAACTATAAAACTAAAGAGTCAATTAAGAAAAGTGATGCAAATAATAATCCCTGAAATTATTGTTTCATAAATTTGAAACTTATCTCTAGGGACAGAACTTCCTAACAGTTAAAGAAAAGGGGAAGCTAGTCAGGTACATTGTTCTCACAATCAGAAAAGAGGAAGCATCTATATTTTCATGAAAGAGTAAGTAAATTCTAATAGAAACATCTTTTTTAGAGTGAACAATATTCCCGTCAACATTTGAGCTTCTAATTGCATGTTGAAGACCTTTAGTGCTATGTGGGCCTAAACCCAGTATGACCCACTTGTCTTCCACACCAGCTGGGCCACTGATCCCTATCATACTCATCATGATTGGGTCTGGGTCTAGCCCACTGAAAAAGTTATCAAGAGAATGGGGCTTACCTGACCAACCCCAATTGTCAGGTAGACTCAAGCTTCAACCATTGTTCCTTTGTCCCCCATCAGCCTGGGTGGAAAAAAGCTAATCTCATAATCTGGTTGAGTTAATTCCATTCTCCTTCTGCTTGTTTTCTGCAGGGTTTTGCCTGTTTCACAGTCCACCAATTATAACTGTAGACCAAATTTCGATTCCAAAAGGATAAAGATTTCCAGAAATACATACTCTTACTCAGTAGGTCCAATGTCTAAAGTTTTAAGATGAGAGATGCCATCTTCTCAGTTCAGTGCCACCCCTTTCCTATCGTCTATATTAAATTGCAAGTGTTTTAAGTAATTCACTGACATCCTAGTAGGAATGTGTTTATAAAATGGAATTAACAATCTGCTAATCACTAGGGCAAGAAAGTGGCCATGGAATTGGGTGGAAACAGTTAAAATGACCAACTAGTGTGGAGTTTAAAGTGGTGAGGGCTTGAAGCTGAGATGGAAGCTCTGTTACCCACCTTTGGCTCATTGTGTCATTGCAGCCCAACAACTTCCTAGGGCCAAGGTATGGCCCTCAGAACCAAAGGAAACCCTACGTTGTCTCATTAGACCAAAAACACTTTAGCAGACACGAGTAGGTGAGGCAACCAGTAGACATCAATGATGCCATGAGCACATTGATTTTGGAGAAAATCTGAATCCAAACAGATGAATGCATTTAATAGTCTTTTAATTCCGTGTTTAATAGAAGGAAGTCACAGTATGTCCAATATTCAGATTGCTTCATAAATAAGGTGTGTTTTTGAAACTGATGACTCACCAAAAAGCAGTTGACTCACCCCTTCTAATTTCCTGCTAAGAATCTGTTAGTACACGCAACACTAAATTCCTCAATACTTCCTGGTGAGTTTGAGGAGCTCTCTGGTCCTTGCAAAGGACACAGTGCAAAAGGAAGCAGCATGGGTTTATGCACTGTGGCAGCATTCGGATATCTTGTTACCTTAAGAGCTCAGGACAAAGCCAACCTTCTGAGTTTAGAGCTGTGGAGCTTTGTTGCCCCTCTAGTTTGATTGTAATATTTCACAGGCATGAACAAGATGTTCACTTGAGCATAAGAAGCCAGGTAAACAAATGTATTTTGGTTCATCCTGTCAACTTTACATTCCACAAATGCTGGGGGAAAAAAAAGAAGAAGAAGAAAGTCCTGGGGCTGAAGAAGAGCTTCAAGCCTTCTAACTTCATCTGTTGGTGTTGGTTTAGTGAAGAGTCTGGTTGCTTGGTTTCCAAGCAGAAGAGCAGAGTCCCACGAATAAACAGCAATAAGCCTGAGTCCTGGGAGAAAGAAAATGCAAACAGAATCATGTTATTGAAACTAGTTATCTAAATTCATATGTCAACAAACTGTCCCTGAGTGAGTACTCGGTGTGAGACAATATCTAAATTAGACAGATCAGCAGGTGAACCAGAAAAGGACAGGAACCCAATTAGAGAAGGACCCTGCTGCCCATGTCCATCCATCAGAAGTGCTGGGCATTCTTTGATTTTGGTCATAGAGAAGTTTTACCCCAGGGGCTGCAAACACAAATGGCAGACTTGAGTGATGTGATGATGCAAGAGTGTGAAAGGCCCTGGACTGTTTCAGGTAGTTTTATTCCATAGTTGCAAAATGTTTGAAAGCACTATATATATGTACATGTATATATTGCAAGTATAAATTTTTTAACTGAAAGGAGGAGTAAAAAAGAGAAGAGATGAGTATAAACTGTAAATTTCAGTGAGACAATTTTTCTGACTACTGTGATAAAAGTCTTATCAAAGCTGATACAGGCTTTTCATACTCAGAACAAGGGCTTAAGATAAGGAGAGGTGGGTTTGAAATTATGAAGCTACCTAAGGACAAGTGTTGAACAATGTGACCTATGAGAAATTGCTTTTATCAGAGGGATAGGGTGGCATTGTGTTATAATTGAGACCTGGACAGCTAATTAGAGGAAGAGAAGAACTATCAAGCACTTAGTATCAGCCAACATTTTGTTGTTGTTGCTGAGACAGGGTCTCACTCTGTCGCCCAGGCTGGAGTGTAGTGGCATTATCTCATCTCACTGCAACCTCCGCTTCCCGGGCTCAAGCGATTCTCCAGCCTCAGCCTCCCAAGTAGCTTGGACCACAGGCGTGAGCCACCAATTCTAATTTTTGCATTTTTTGTAGAGACAGGGTTTTGCCATGTTGCCCAGGCTGGTCTCGAACTCCTGAGCTCAAAGCAATCCTCCTGCTTCAGTCTCCCAGAGTGTTGTAATTACAGGTGTAAGTCACAGTTCCTGGCTTAGCAAGTATTTTTTTTTTAATTTTTTGGTTTTTAATTTGTATGGGCACATAGTAGGTATATATTTTTATGGGGTACATGAGATATTTTGATACAGGCATACAATGTGTAATCATCACCTCAAACTTTTGAGGTTATGCAGCATCATTTCTTTGTGTTACAAACATTCCAATTATACACTTTTAGGTATTTTTAAATGTTTAATAAATTGCTGTTGAATATAGTCACCCTGTTGTGCTATCAAATACTAGATCTTATTTATTCTACCTAACGATATTTTTGTACCCATTAACCATCCCCACTCCCCCACTGCCCACTACTCTACTCAGCCTCTGGAAATCATCATTCTTTTGTCTACTTCCATCAGTTTAATTGTTTTAGTTTTAGCTCCCACAAATCAGTGAGAATATGTGAAGTTTGTCTTTCTTTACCTGGCATATTTCACTAAATGTCCTCCAGTTCCATCCACGTTGTTGCAAATGACAGGATCTCATTCTTTTTGTTGTTGTTGTGGGTTTCTTTTTTTTTTTTTTTTTTTTTTTTTTTTTGTGGTGGATCAGCCAACATTTACTGAGTACTTCCTATGTGCCAAGTACTGTTGTGATCATTTTTCTTGTGTTTTTATACTTTCTGCAACCCTATTTTACAGACAATGGAGTCAAGGCATCGAGCAGTTAAGTGAATGGTGAGCCAGAAAATCAACACAACCTGACTTCAAAGTCTGTTCTGTTACACTATTTTCTACTGCTTCCTAAAGACAGATGGAAAATACAAATAGAAGTGCCTGATCCTTGCTAAATAACCAAAGAAAAAGCAAAGGCAAACACAGGTACTAATGAGGTAGAACATTCTTATCATCTGAACCTTCCATAATAAATTGGAGAGCCATCAAAATCCTATAGAGTCCACACTTCATTTTATTCAAGAAGAAAGCTTCAAGTGTCACTAAATTCAAGGTCCTGTGTAAATCTGGCAGTTGGTCAGGACAGTATCTGTGGCCTTTAATCAGTTCAGAATGTACAGTATTGATACAGAATTATTATTCTCTGTACAGAATGTACAGAGAGAACACTGAGAAGAGAAAGCTATAACCTATAAAATAAGTGATAATCCTTTTTCCCCCTCACTCTGTCTGTGTTTAAAATAAGAGTTATACAGCACCAAGAAACCCACCTCTCCAGGCTCAAAAGATCCTCATGAGGCCACAGGAAAGGTACAGCTGCAGGCACCAGAACACATCCCCCCTGCAATCACAGGATGTGCAGGAATTCTACAGGGTCAGGACAGCCTCAATGGAGAACCTGCTATATCTTACAAGAATCCTCCTTTTTACCATGCAGATTCTAGAGTTCCAGACCCTTTACAGTAAGATGCATTTCTCCACCAGCCTACAGCATCAGAGAAAAATAACACAAGCAAGGCTTCTGGAGAACACTCATGAGTCTGCTGGATTAGAGGCTCACACCCAGCAGACTCAGAGTGCAAAGAGTCCTTCCTGTGGATGAGAAACTCTTCTAGAACAAAATTAAGCTGATTCTGTCCCTGGGCACTTTTTCTCTGGTGTCGTGGCCATGCTCAACTTCCTCATGAGGACAAACGTCTGAAAATGTGACCTGAGATTAGGACATTCTTTTTCACTTACTTGTTGTTTCAGCAAACCCCACATTGACTCCAGCACTTCCAAATGTCCTTTAGGCAAAGAGAGACATCTAGTGGCCAAGATTCACAATGTTGTAGAGGCCACCTGTTTACAAAATCACTATGGGGTACAATCACTTAATTTACCATGAAGGTGACTGAGGGACTTAACGGAGGGGGCAGGAGAAGAAGCAGTCCAAACCAGGTAACCTCTGTGACCTGAGTTGCCTTGTCCAGTTTTTCAGGACATAGATTCTGCTTGGAGCAGAGTTCATTCATTCATTCATCTATTTATTCATTTGACAAGCATTTATATTAAATGTCTACTAGGTGCAAGACACTGTGTTAAGCCCCCGGACTTCAAAATCTTTAAATACACTCTTCAAGCATCTATAATGGAGAAGGTAGGCCAGCAACAATCAGTTAAAATATGTTACGATAGGGGCTGAACACACTGTGCCACAGAAGGCTATAGGAGAGGCACTTACATGAATATTTGAGGATAAGAAAAAGTGTTTAAAACACAGGTCTCAAACTGGCACCCTGTGGGCCCCATCTGGCCAGCAGATGTGTTTTGTTTGGACCATGCTTTGTTTTTGTAACTCTGAATTAGTTGCCGACATTTAAACATCAGGGGATTTCACATGAAAATCCAAATTTCAGGTTCTTTTGGAAAATGAGAAGATCTGACAACATTGGTTTGTATTCCTGCAGGGTCACATTCAATTGGAGCTGCTTTCTTAATGTTTTTACATAACAGTCAATAATGTCTCCGCATAACAGCTTCTTTTAATAAAATGTTGGTAAATTTTACATGAACAAGGTGGAAAACTCAAAATTACAAAAGCATATTCAGTAAACTACCCTTGTTCCACAACTAACCAATCTTCACCTACAAAAGCATCCACTTTACCAGTTAGAAATTGTATAAATGCATATCCTTCTCTCACAGTTTACACCAAAGTTAATTTTATCTGGATTTAAAATATAAACACAAAATATGAAACTATAAAGATAGTAGGAGAAAACAGTTGTTGCTGATACATTCTTTAAATAATGTGTTGGTTTAATGGCAAAGGTATTCCTAAAGTAAGAACAAAACCCAGATATCGCAAAAAGAAAAAAAATGTTATTGTTTTGGTGTCTTTACATAAAAAGGAGAAAAGATTCTGCATGGTCAGCAATACAATAAACAGCATCCAAATAGAAATAATGATCTGGAAAAAAACAGGTATTTTCAATTTATTTAATAAATTTTTCCTAATATGCAAATAGTTCTTTGGAATCAATGAAAAAAGACAATCAACCAGATAAATAGACAAAAGGATATAAATAAATCCACCAAAAAAAGCATACAAATAGTTCTAAAGTCTATAAAAAGCAAGGAAACATCTAGGATAACTTGAAAAATGAAGACCAAAGCAATGATGGGATATTATTTTTACCTCTCAGGTAAAAGATCAAAAGCGTTAATGACAATATTGCTGCAGGTAGGAGGAAATAGGCAGTGTCATATACAGCTAGCGGGAATATAAGTCAGTAAATCTGTACCAAATGTTTACATTTACATATCACTTGACTTAGCAATTCTATTTCTAGAAATACAACCTACACACGTACTTTCATATGTGCAAAATGATATGTATACAATGCAGAATTATTTCTAATATGTTAAGATTGAAGTAATCTAAAAGTCCATCAATAGGTGCAGTGAATTGTATTTGTTCAAAATATGTTATATATGCAAGACATGAACTTTTTTGTTTTGAGAAATTGAAATTTTGAGGTTGTTACTATATTGTAATCTAGCTTAAGCAGACTAATACAGAAATTGGTACTAAGAGTGGGGTAAAGCTGCCATAAGAGTAATTTGACAATATATGACATTTGCTTCTTGTCTGGCCAATGAGCAGCAAAGAAATTGTTCTTGGAAACCATATGGGCATGACCTATATAAGAAACATTTGTGCTGGGCATGGTGGCTCACGCCTGTAATCCCAAAACTTTGGGAGGACAAGGTAGGTAGATCACTTGAGGTCTGGAGTTGGAGACCAGCCTTGCCAACATGGCGAAACCCCATCTTCACTACAAATACAAAAATTAGCCAGGCATGGTAGTGCATGCCTGTAATGCTAGCTACTCAGGAGGCTGAGGCAGGAGAATCGCCTGAACCTGGGAGGTGGAGGTTGCAATGAGTCGAGATTGGAACACTGCACTACAGCCTGGGCAACAGAGTGAGACTTCGTCTCAAAAATAAATAAACAAATAAAAATTTAAAAAAGAGAAACGTGTGATAAATGTGAATGGCAGTTAATATGCTGAATGAGTTTCGGGCTTCAAGCAAGAAATTTACAATCCCTTTTACTACAGCTAGTGGCTCTCTTGTCAGTACAGTGCTCTTAAAACATAGTTGTCGCTTCATTTGTTTCATTCCAATCAGCTGCATGTGCCATCATATACGCCTCACATTCTTTTCCAGGCAGTACCTTGAGTCTATCAGGCGTCAGTGGCAGAGCCACACCTTTGGTTTCTTTTCTGGAGTAATTTTATCCACCTGAAAGACTTAGAGCTACCTTACTCATTCCTAATGTTGAAGGAAAAAGATTTGACGGCCATATCCGTGACTCACTTCTTGTTATTAGGCTTGGATATAATTGGTTTTATATCCAAACCAAGATCATCTCAGTTTTATATTTTATTAGTTAGAGATAGGAATTAGTTACATCTTCTCTCTAATAAGTCCCAGAATTTATGGACTTTTGTTTTTTAATTTTACTTCCATTTGCAAAGTAGCTATCTTTTTCTTGAAATACACAGTCTAAACAATCTGTAGCAATTAACTTGTGCTGGTAACATTGTTTTGCATTGACCTACCGATTTGTTTCACACCATGGACTGAATAACATATCTTTTCCTCATTGATTTGAGATGCTACCTTTATTAAATACTAAATTCCTATGTGACTTTGGGTCAATTCATAGATTTTGTATTCATTTCATTTGTCTGTGTCTACTCAAGAACAGCTTAATACTCTTTATTGTGACTTCATCATATATTTATATCTAATATACTAAGTATTCCTCATTATTCTTCCTTTTCAGAATTTTTCTATTTCTGCTTGTTAATTTGTTCACATAAACTTTAGAATAAGCTTGACTTTCCCCCTCCCCACACACCACAAAAACCTATTGATATATTTATTGAGATTATGTTAAGTGTATAGGTAAATTTGGGGATAATTAATGTCTTTTGAGTTCCTCTAAAGAAGAATATGGCTTGATTTTCTACATGATCAAATAAAATAAAATAATTAAGCAGTGCTGATCGTAATTCTGAAAGACACAATTTTGAACATGATAATCTGTAATTTCAACCATAATTTGGGTTGAAATACCAAAAGATCAAAATCTCTAGTCTAAAATCTTGAAAATCACAATAAATCCCAAATGTTGAAACCCTGAAAGCTGAATTCTGGGGAAGGTATGAAGGAGTTTTCAGCTGTAAGCAGGGTTGTTGCATCATGTTAGTTGCATTATGTCAGGCAGAACTATTATTACCTTGTTTTTGTCTTTATTTGCATTTGGAGGGCAATTCAGATGACTGGATTGGCCATGTGATAAGGCAATGGTGAAAGCTTCCTTTTAAAAATGCATTATTTTGGCTGGGTGCGGTGGCTCATGCCTGTAATCCCAGCACTTTGGGAGGCTGAGGTGGGTGATCACCTGAGGTCAGGAGTTTGAGACCAGCCTGGCCAACATGGTGAAACTCCATCTCTACTAAAAATACAAAAATTAGCTGGGCATGGTGGCATGCGCCTGTAATCCCAGCTACTCGGGAGACTGAGGCAGGAGAATCACTTGAACCCAGGAGGCAGAGGTTGCAGTGAGCTGAGATTGCACAACTGCACTCCAGCCTGGGCGACAGAGCGATACTCATCTCAAAAACATAATGCATTATTTGTCTGCACTGGCATTCCTTTCAGCTGATGAAATTCCAGGAGCTTTTAATGAATTAAAGTCGCATTTCCCTGAAGAAGCCAGCAAAGTTACTGACTAGTTTAAAAATAATTATGTGCCTGGTAGTATAGGAAGACACTTATACAACAGTGTTGGGGTTCGATCAGCAGTATAGTTCCCACCATATTTGTAGTCTGTAAAGTGCATGTGGAATGGACTTTGCATGCGCAAAGCAACGTAGAAGTGTGGTACAGAAGACGGGAAAACAATAGGGAATGCTTATGTTGTTGTATGTTGAATCACAGAATTATTTCAAAAAGAGCAAGCACCATATAGAAAATGAAAGTGAACATATTCTCCAAGGAGAATCATACCCTAAAAGGAAGAAAAAGCTGCTATTCATCTCGATGCAAGACTTGAAAATAGAGCTAATGATAGTGAAAGCTGGCCAGCTCTTATGAACTGCCTATGCGCAATTGTGCATAGTCTATCCCTGTAATTGCTTTTTTATATGGTAAATTTTCTTTTGAGTTTTCTTTTCTTTTTTCTTTTTAAATTTTTGATTCCCAACTATTTTAAATTGACAGCATTATTTTTCACAATTTGCTGTGCTATGTATTTCATCTTTGCCTCATTTCCAATACTGGAGGTATAAATTGTGTAAAGACTTTTAGAGAGTTCTAATTCATTCTATGCGTTTTTTATAAACTTGACTCCATGAAAGTACATTTGACTTCATGTGTAAGCATTGTGTGTATATGTAAAAATATTGAAACTCCCTTAGTAAATGAAGAAATGTCCTTTTAGTGCATCTGCTTTTGTAAAAAAGAAAACTGCTCAAGGGTTTGGCTCTTTGAGTGACTGCATATGTGGTGGCGAGTGATCACAGGTTTCTATTGTTCTTCTCAAAAGACGTGGGTTGTCCATCACAGCATTTCAGATTATTGCAGTTATAAAGCTGAGTGTACACAATTACCAGCCATAGTGATACATGATTTCTACATTTCACTTTTTGACCTATTTATGAATACAGTCGTCTGCTCATAACTTATACCCATGCAATTGTTCCTAGTATGCCTAAGTGGACTTGCAAAAACAGTTTTTTATTATAATATAAGTTCTGGGATACATGTGCAGAATGTGCAGGTTTGTTACATAGGTATACACGTGCCATGGTGGTTTGCTGCACCCATCAACCCGTCATCTACATTAGGTATTTCTCCTAATGCTATCCCTCCCCTAACCCCACACCTCCTGACAGGCCCCAGTGTGTGATGTCCCCCTCCCTGTGTCCATATGTTCTCATTGTTCAGATCCCACTTATGAGTGAGAACATGCGGCGTTTGGTTTTCTGTTCCTGTGTTAGTTTGCTGAGAATGATGGTTTCCAGCTTCTTCCATGTCCCTGGAAAGGACATGAATTCATTCTTTTTTATGGCTGCATAGTATTCCATGGTGTATATGTGCCACATTTTCTTAATCTAGTCTATCATTGATGGGCATTTGGGTTGGTTCCAAGTCTTTGCTATTGTGAACAGTGCTGCAATAAACACACATGTGCATGTGTCTTTATTGTAGAATGATTTATAATCCTTTGGGTATATACCCAGTAATGAGATTGCTGGGTCAAATGGTATTTCTGGTTCTAGATCCTTGAGGAATCGCCGGACTGTCTTCCACAATGGTTGAACTAATTTACGTTCCCACCAACAGCGTAAAAGTGTTCCTATTTCTCCACATCCTCTCCAGCATTTGTTGTTTCCTGGCTTTTGAATGATCGCCATTCTAACTGGAGTGAGATGGTATCTCATTGTGGTTTTGATTTGCATTTCTCTAATGACCAGTGATGATGAGCTTTTTTTCATATGTTTGTTGGCCACATAAATGTCTTCTTTTGAGAAGTGTCTGTTCATATCCTTCACCCACTTTTTGATGGGGTTGTTTTTTCTTGTAAATTTGTTTAAGTTCTTTGTAGATGCTGGATATTAGTCCTTTGTCAGACAGATAGGTTGCAAAAATTTTCACCTATTCTGTAAGTTGCCTGTTCACTCTGATGATAGTTTCTTTTGTTGTGCAGAAGGTGTTTAGTTTAATTAGATCCCATATGTCAATTTTGGCTTTTGTTGCCATTGCTTTAGGTGAAAAACATGTGTGTTTTATTGTCTATTTTATTGTGGAAAGTGGGCTATGAAGCGTTCTGTTGTGTTTTTATAATGTTTCTCAAATGAACCACCTTTTAAAAATGAAAATAAAATATCTTTTAAATCATTTTTCCCAGAATTACATTTTTAGGATTTTGATCCTTCAGGATTTCAACCTTCAGAAATATGGTGTTCAGGGCTGTGTCTTTCGGGATTATGACTAAGCCCATTATCAAGGAATGAATCTAACAACTAGGCAGGAGTAATATTAAAATATTTTTAAATGTATTAAAAAACACAGAAGAAGATTCCTCAGTTATATCCCAAGGCTTGTGAGGTGTGATTGTATGCCTTCACGTATCATTAAAATATAAAATGAAATTGAACCTGATGTTAGAAAATATTTTCACCCAGGATAAGATTCTATTGCAAGTTTACCATGAAAGGGCAAATGGATGAAAGATATATCTTTAAAAAGAAATATATTTATTTCATAAAGAAAGAGAGGAATAAAAAGGGAGAATGCAGAGAGACACATAAAGTACGCTCATTTTTGCAATGATTTTTCTGTCCTGGTTACTTATTATTGTTTCTGCTCCTTCTTTATGGTACTGGGGTATAATGTCTATTTGTAGGCCGTTTCTATTTCCCTGCACACAGATGAAATGCAAGTAGGGTCAGGCCATGCACAGTTGTCAATCTATCTCCGGTAACCCCTTTCTTTTTCTCCCCTTCCTCACCTTGGCAGCCCTTCTGCCTGCAACAGCATGGTGGGGGCAGGGTACTGTGAATGATGAGGAATAAGGCCCAAACCTTTCCTGTGAAATATGTGTTCAATGCTTGAGTAAGCATTGATACTGATTATTAATAAGGGAGGAAAATGAGATGAACAAAATTAGAGAATATTTTTCTCAGAAGCAACATGCACTAGCGACTAATAAATTTAGAGTCTAACTTCTCTAAAGTATAACGCTATCCTTGTGTCATCAACTGTCAAAAATTTTCTTAGATCACCATTTATATGTATACATACATATATGTATGCGTAGGTATACTTAATTTAATAGATGATTGATCATGTGGCATAGTCTCCTGCTTTCCAACAATATAAAGTATTGGCAAGGGCGCTGAACAACTATAACACTCATAAAACTGTAGATATGTAAAATTGTACAATCACTTTAGAAAATAGTTGGACAATCATTAATTTAACAATTGTTCATTGTTAATGACAATTGTTACTTTTAGTTATAAGATTAAATATGCACTTACAATTTGACCCAGCAATCCCACTTATAGATATTTACCCAAGGGAAATGAAGGTAATAGACCAACAAAAATTGTTGTATGGGCCAGACATGGTGGCTGAAACCTGTAATCCCAGCACTTTGGGAGGCTGAGATGGGAGGATAACTTGAGGCCAGGAATCTGAGACCAGCCTGAGCAACATGATTAGATCCCATCTCCTAAAAAATTAAACATTAGCCAAATGTGGTGGCACATGCCTGTAGTCCTATCTGTTTAGGAGGCTGAGGCAGAAGGATTGCTTGAGCCCAGGAGGTCAAGGTTGCAGTGATCCATGATCATACCACTGCACTCCAGCCTGGGTAACAGAGTGAGACCCTGTCTCAAAAAAAAAAAAAAAGAGTTGCATGTAATATTCATAGATTTATTTGTAACAAAATCTAAAAGCAATCCAATGTTCATGAACAGGTGAAGGAACAAACAAATTCAGATATAACCATACAATGGGATACTACCAAGGAAGCAATACAGTATTCTTAGCGCAAGACACCTGGAAAAGTAAGCGATAATAAGGACTTTGCACTCTATGGAAAAACCATGTTGTACAAATGCGAGATATTACTTTCCTTGGTTTTAACCTATACTCTTCCTTCAGGATCGCTATCACTCATGGTCTACTTTGGATTACACTTACTGAAGATGCCAGCTAATTCTTTATAGTGCCTCAGTGCCTGTTTTAGTAGATGATCCCAGAACTAAGGTAAGTACTGTGTCAGACACAGTAAAGAAGTATACCAAGTCCCAGGATATAGGGAGCTGACAATTTTGTATAGTAAACAGTACAAATGCAAAAAAATTTGAGAATAGTATTAGACCTTACAATAAACATTTCCAATGCCTGTTGCCTGCCTATGTTCAATAAAAACAACAAAGAAGAGACAAACCATAATAACTTAAGAAGTTAATTAAAACTTTACAATATGCTACATCTGCTGGTCTTCTGTTCTCATAATTGGCACAAAAGAACATGTGGTGGGAAAGCCAATGTACCCATTATGTCACTTTTCAGAGATCAGGGTTCTACTTTTGTTTTTCCTGCTTCTCTTGATAAACCATCATGGTGCTATCATATATTAAAATTTGTATCTTTTGCTAAATTTATTCTGTCTCCAGCATATAACAACACCTCATGTAAGTTATTTTAACTTCTTGTAAAAGATTTTATTTTATTTAACTTAGTTTTAATTTTTAGACCTAAAAGCAGAATGTCGATTATTCTCAAGCTTAGTGCAACTTTCCTACATTCCGTTAGCTCTTATTCACAGGGTTTGATCACATGCTCATACTTTTACTTTATAAGCTGGAAACCTCATTTGTAATTTGTCACATATAAAACTTTTTAATGAAAACTTTTAAACAAATCCACATAAATTTAGATAATTTTGGAGAGGATACAAATTTGTCATGATAAATCCACATTCTTTTTCCTGATTCCCTTACACACCTACTCATAGTTAGGCAGGAGGCCAGGGATAACAGTACAGATACTTAACTGTGGGAAAGCAAACTTAAATGCCTGTCAAATGCCTGAGCATAGCAACATGGCCAGATAAAAGCATGTTTAATTTACTGAGTGTATTAGTCATGGTTCTTCAGAGAAAGAGAATCAATAGGTAAAAGAGAAAGAGAGAGATGGATAGATGGATGGTTGGTTGGACACATAGATAGATAGATAGATAGATAGATAGATAGATAAAAAAGATTTATTATAGGAAACTGGCTCATGTGATTATGGAGGCTGAGAAGTCCCAAGATCTGCACTCAGCAAGCTGGAGACCCAGAGATGATGCGTAACTTCCAGTCTGAGTCTGCAGGCCTGAGAACCAGGAGAACCAGTGGCGGTAGCTCCATGCTTTAGCTCAAGCAGTCAGATGGATAATGTTCCCTCTTATTCAGGAGAGTCAGACTGTGTGTTATATTCAGACCTTCAACTAATGAAGGCTACCCACCCAGGGAGGGCAGCCTGCTTTACTCAGTCTACCAATTCAAATGTTAATCTCACCCTCATAGAAGAATGTCTAACCAAATATCTGGGCACTTCATGGCCTAGTCAAATGGACATATTAAATTGGCCATTGTGCCCAAGTTAACTAACTACAAACTGTCCAGCCCAGAGGTTTCCAATCCATGGCTCTAGATTTTTGATGTTGCTCTTCTGAGATTCTACATGATTAAGTTTTACCATGTTCTTTGAAAATTGTAAAATTGTACTATATTATTGAGACACATCTATTTCACCAACCAGGAATAAAGAAAAATCAGTGAGGTGAATGAGTATCATACAGAAGACAGTGATGGGCTAAGAGCCTGCCATCCCTTGTCTATTGTGTGGAAAATTTCTAGCACTTCATCTGGGTCACCTTGGCCACCCAGATCCCCCTGATATCTCCCACAACATGATATGTAACACGTGAAGAGCCAATGCTAAGTCCAGCTGTCCCCAACAACCCTGACTAGCTATAGCAATCGCTGGACCCTTCACACTCAATCAACATGCATCGTTACTGTTGTACCGTGGCCCAACATCCCATGATTGTCTCCAAGGGCAATGTCTTTTCAGAGTTACCACTTAGGAACAGGGAATATGCAGAGAGTTACTAATATCAGCTCTTCCAGGCATCAGGACACTTTACAGATTTGGCTTGCATAAGAGGTATGAAAATAAAATCCAAGGGAAAGAAAAAGATGCTTTTTACTGACCACTATTTTTGGAGTTTTTAGAAAGGTGGTGTAATGTTTCACAGAACAGATTTCTGCACTAAGAAATGAAGCAAACTGCCCTTCAAAGAAAATTTGAGGATCCACCTTTCTCTATGTTGGGGGCTGTGGGGCAGTGAATTTCCTCCAGGCATAGCAATACCTGGGCAATTTTCCCACTGACTCATGGGACCTGCTGAAGCCGCCTCTTCATGCTGTTGTCTCACAGCAAACACCACAACACTTCCTGCACCCATCCCTCTTTGCACCTACCCCTTCCTTGGAGACACAAATAGACTTTGGATGGAAATAATTGAGGCATTATTTCCTCCTCACTCAGCATTTATGGAACACTTACTAGTGTCAGGAATTTTACATGTATATTCTTAATTAAGTTTCACAATGCAGCCACCTGTGGTGAGTTCTATTTTTCTTCCTTTTTACAGACGATGAAACCAAGGCTTTGAAAGGTTGGCCAGCTCACCCAAAGTCACACAATTAGTGGAAAAGGTGGCTCTGAAAAACAGGTCCATCCAGCTTGGATTCCTGAACTTTTCATCATTTATCTTTAAATAATTGCTTAATGTCTCTTTTTTCACATTTAAAAATCACAAGACTTTAAGTATATGGTTTAAAGCAAACTTTACAAGAAGTCTCAGGGCATTTCAGAGGTTGAAGTTCCCCTATTTGTGCATTGCATAAAAATAGTGTTTCTGAACCTATTGAATTAAAAAAAAAAAAAAAAGTCCCTGTAAAGTTCTTATTTTGGTCCCAGAATATAAATTTAAATTATTGCTTTTAGATTCTTAAAAAGAGTTCAAGCATTTGGGAACAAAGCAATGGAGGCCTTGAATCTGTCTACCTTCTTTATTACTCTATCCAAGATAATATGTATCATAAATATTAAATGTATTAAGTCAAAATAAATTTGATTTAATTAGCTTCATTGAGAGTCAGTGGAGAGGACAGATATAATTGGAAAAAGCTTGGCTTACCTGAGCTAAGCACTAGTGATTCCCACCCTGAGGGAGCACATAGATTAACAAAATACATGGTCAAGTAAACAATAACAGTGAAACTGCTTCACCTATAATGACAGGAATTGGGTTCTAACAGGACTGGTGATGATTGGGCTCCTCCATGTCATCTCATTAGCCTAACAATGATCTTATCCTGTATCCTACGAAATTGAATTCTGGTGATACCACATACAGTGATACAGCAGGTTTTCCTTATCACCAATATAATGGCTAAGAATTGGATCAGCAGATGGCCAAGGGTGTACTGAGCACCTAAGCCGTGTCTGACCATGGAAAATGTATATACATTGCACACACTCTGCCAACCCAACTCCATTCCCCATTTCTTCTCAGAATACCCTTTTGTCTCTCCTTTTCTACCATAAGAAAGAAGTGCAGAGGTTAAAAACAGGAGACAACTGCTGGTTCGAATCCAATTATACTTGATCAATCAGCTAGTGATGTTGAACAAGGTATTTCACCTCCCAAGCCTCATCCATGAGCCTAGAACAATTAATTCCTACCCCATAGGGTTGCTGTAAAGATTAAATGAGATAATGTATGCAGCGTGCTTCGCCAATGACTAGCATATAAGAAATGCTTTCTAAAAAGTTGCTTCCTGGAATATCCAATTGTCTCCTCTCCAATTCTTCAAGTCCTGAGATTTTAACTTACTGAGACTTAAAGCCTGAATCAAGTTCTCCTCCATAAAGTCTCCCTGCCGTTCCTGCGGGAATGGCATCCCTTAAATAGTCAACACCACACAGTTAAGTTTTGGATGATAGGCAACGCCTGAAAAAGAGGTGATGCTATGTGTGTGGGTTGGTGGAGCAGGGAGAGGGCAAACGGACGAACACTAATTCTACGGTGTTGCTTATGCTGGTCTGAGTTGGCCAGCACCGTGTCCCCAGAAGGGGACCAGAGACTATGTTTCTACCCTATCCTCTTTCCTCCTCCAGTCTCTTACTTTGTAGCTATATAACCTAAGGTAAGGCCAGGCTTTGGTTGTTTTATCTGTAAAATGAGCTGATTCTATTCTTCCTAGCTCAAGTCAGAAAGATGAACCAGATCCCAATGTAAGACCTCCTCTAGCTCCATCTTTGAGATTCTCCTGGCACGTGTGGTCCTGAGTGTAGGAGGGTGCATCACCCTGAAGCCAAGTGACCTGCACATCTGGTCACTCTAGAGGCCTCCATTCCCTCCAAGTGAACAGGACATGTTCTTTCTTCCCTCCACCCATTCCAGAATGTGGAATCTCTCTCAAATCAGGCCATGAGCAAAAAGCTGCTAGCACCCAGGCTGCCAGCAGGGCAGTGCCCTGGACTCCCTGGTGTAAACACTGATGAGGAAGGATTGAAGTTTGGCTCTGCCCATGCCTTTCTGTGCTATCTCCAGCCAAAGGCCTGGAGGCTTTCATCTGCTGAGCCAGGCAGTGTTAAACAACAACATTATTCTTCCTTCCTGCCTCGGCTGCACCCCTCCCTCTGGCCACTGTCTCAAAGGAAACAGCCAGTAAGGACTGGACAGTTGCTGCCATTTAGCTTCCTGTAAATGGGGAGGGTGCTGGGAGAGATGGCCAGATTCTCGGCTTCCTTTAACACTGACCGGGTGACTAATCCCAGGGAGAATTAAGAAATGGAAAGAGCAGGGAATTGGAGACTTCTTTTGGCTGGAAAAGAGGGGCAGATTTCTGATCAAAGAGCCCTAATCCAATCGGTAATCAGACAAAACCTGTCTGACTCCAGGTTCTCCCCTAGGCATTGCAGGAGAAGGACCCTGGCAAGAGTGACCAGTCCAAGGCCAACTCTATGCAGCAGTCCAAGGCCACTCTTCCAACAGTGGGAAGGCAGCTGTCCATGGCAGCCATTGTCAGGGTCACTGCATACTGCCATGGACGTTGTGCTTTCCCAAGGGCACTGGCCCAGTCAGAGCTGAACAACCCAGCGTCTCCAACCCTTGCTAAGCTATGTGCTACATCTGCCCAGAGGGGATATCTTTTCCAATTTTCACAAAAGCTCCATAAAGCATGGGCCGTATGTGCGTTCGTGTATCTGTGCCTCACGATTACTATGCCTGGTAGTTTTGCAAATAGAGGATCAGTAGCATCCTTATAGCCAGCTGCCCTTCTGCATCCTCTCAACACCATGACTTATTTCTTCTTTCTTTCTTCCTCCTTTTCCTCTCCCTTCCCAAGTACATTCTCCTTTTCCTCTTCCCCTTTCCCTTCCTTTTCCTTTGACCCTCTCCTTTTCTCTTCCTCTTTGCTCCCAATCTGTTGTCACATGCTAGATGGCCAGCTTATCCCTAAATGCTCAGAAACACCCTGGAAGGAGAGGGGCAAGTAACAGCAGAAGGAAGCCACAAAGAAAAAAGTGTTTGATACTCAGAATAGAATCATTTTCCTTTTTTCTAAAGTGTTGCCTTTTAGTAAGTGGCAGGTCATTTTGTGAGATGGCAGAAAATATCAAGAGGGTGGATTTTTAAAACTTTGACCAGAAAAAACTTGAAAAAGTTATTTAGCTCTCCCTTATACACATTTGTATGCACAAATGCACTGGTAGAGTTAAATTATATTTTCCTTTTTAACTGACTGCTGTAGTAGGCACAATAATGCCCTTCCCGTCCCCAGATATAGCCATGCCCTAATCCCCAGAATCTGTGAATATATGACCTTACGTGGCCAAAGTTTACAGATGTAGTTAAAGCCGCTAGTCAATTGACCTTAAAAATGAGAGATTATCCTGGATTACCTGGTTGTGTCTAATCTAATGACGTAAACCCTCAGAAGCAGAGAAGTTTCTTCAGCTAGAAGCAGAAGAGATATGTGGCAAAACAGGAAGCAAGAGAGATGCAACAGAAGGGGAGGTGAAAGAGATATGAAGCTGGAGAGAGAGACCGACACACAGTTGCAGGCTCTGAAGTGCAGGGGCACCTATGCAAGGACCATAGTGAGGCCTTTAGGAGAACATAGAAAGCATGAGAAGGAAAGTGGGCAGTCATTAAGAGCAAAGACCAGCCCCTGGCTGACAGCCAGCAAGGAAGCATAGACCTCAGTACTACAACCACAAGGAACTGAGTTCTGCCAACGACATAAATAAATTGGAAGTATTTTTTCCCCAGGGCCTCCATTAAGGAATACAGCCTGGCTGACACCCTGAATTTAGCCTAATGAGACCCGTATCAGACTTCTAATCAACAGAATCATGAGAAAATAAAGGGGAAAATAAAGAGAGAAGATATGAAAAGTATTGTAGTCCCCTCTTATCTGTGGGGAATATATTCCAAGATCCCCATTGGATGCCTGAAACCAAACCCAAATGCTGTCAGTCGGAAAACATTTTTGTTCATGTATTTCATCCATTGTATTAGTCCGTTCCCGTACTGCTATAAAGACAAACCTGAGACTGGGTAATCTGTAAAGAAAAGAGGCTTAATTGGCTCACAGTTCTGTGGGCTGTACAGGCTTTGGCTTCTGGAGAGGCCTCAGGAAACTTACAATCATGATGCAAGGCGAAGGGGAAGCAAGCATGGTCTTCCCATGGCCAGCAGGAGACAGAGAGTGAAGTGGGAGGTGCTACATGTGCCTAAACAAGCAGATCTCGTGAGAATTCTGTCATGAAACAGCACTAGGGGGATGGTACTAAACCATTAGAAACCACCCCCTTGATCCAATCACCTCCCACCAGGCTCCACTTCCAACACTGAGGATCACAATTCAGCTTCAGATTTGGGTGGGAACACAGGGCCAAACCATATCACCCATGCGTTTGTCTTTTTTCATCTTAACTAGGCACTTATGCACCGTGGGCTTAACTTTCACATTTTGAAGTGTGACAGGAAAACTAACATGAATTTCTTTTTCCTTCCTCACAATTTCACAGGTGGAAGAGTTGTTCTTACCATAGATCTTAGCAACCTCAGCATACGATTCTTTTTGTTTCCTTATTAAGTCAAGAACTTTCACCTTTTCACATAAAGAAAGCACTTTACGGCTTTTCTTTGGCATATCCGAATTGCCAGCAGTACTACTCTTGTGCTTTAGGGCCATTATTAAGTGAAATAAGGGTTATTTGCACACAGTGCCCTGACACCAGGCAAGTCAATCTGATACCTGGCTTGGCTATGAAATGACTAATGGTCAGGTAGTGTATATACTATGAATACACTGGACAAAGGAATGATTTACATCCTGGGTGAGACAGAGCAGAATGGTACAAGATTTGATTATGCTGGTCATAATGGCACACAATTTAAAACATATGAATTGCTTATTTCTAAAATTTTCCATTTAATATTTTTGGATCATAATTGACCATGGGTAACGTTAACTACAGGAAGTAAAAGTGTAATAAGGGAGGGCTGTTGTACTTTTTTAAAATGACTGAAAAGTCCCCAAATATGGCAAAAGACATAAACTTACATATCTGAGAAACTGAGAGAATCTCAAACAAGATGAATCAAAGGAAATCCACACCAAGATACGTCATAGTAAAATTTCTGAAAACTAAAGACAGAATAAAGCAAACCCTCCAAAATTTAAAATAGTTAATGTCATACAAAGAATGTTCTTCATCCAAAATGTTATCAAACTAGAAAAAACATATTTCTAATCATCTGGAAACCTAAAAATACACCTTGGACTAACCCGTGTCTCAAAGAAGTAACAAAAAAGTTAAAATGCATTAAACTGAATAAAAATAAAAATAAAACATATCAAAATGTGTGGAACATGGTTAAAACAGGGCAGCAAGAAATTTATAAAATTAAATGCATACATTAGAAAACCATCAAAATATTAAATCAATATGATAAGCTCAAAATTTTTCAAGGATTCTCTAGAATTTTCAAGAATCTTGAAAATAAGAGCAAAATAAACCAAAGCAATTAGAAGGAAGAAAATAATAAAGCAGATATTTGTGAAACGAAAACCAGAAAAATAATAGAGAAAAACAATAAAACAAAGAGCTGGTTCTTTGTGAAGCTCGGCAAAATTGGCAAACTTATAGCAATGCTAATTTTTAAAAGGGAGAGAAGACAAATTACCAATATCAGGAATGAAACAGAAGCTATCACTACAGGCCCTGCAGACATCACAAAATAAAGTAATACTACAAACAACACTACACACATCATCTTAACAACCTAAATGAAATGGACCAATTCCTCAAAAAACACAAACTACCACTACTCACCTATTACACAGTGCATGACTGTATGAAATACAGTATTAAATACAGTCATGCACCACATAATGATGTTTCGGTCAACAATGAACTGCATACACAATGGTGGTCCCATAAGATTATAATGGAGCTGAAAAATTCCTATCACCTAGTAATGTCGTCACTGGCCTAACATCACAGTGCAATCCATTTCTCACATGTTTGTGGTGATGCTGGTGGAAACAAGCCTACAGTACCGCCAGTATAAAAGTACAGCATTTACAATTATGTACAATACATAATACCTGATAATGATAATAAATGACTGTTTATACTGGTTTGTATATTTGCTCTACTATACTTTTCTCATATTTTAGAATGTTAGAGTGTACTCTTACTATTTAAAAAAAAAGTTAACTGTAAAACAGCTTCAGGCAGATCCATCGGGAGGTATTCAAGAAGAAGGCATTGTTATCATAGGAGATCATAGCTTCATGCGTGTTATCATCCCTAACACCTTCCAGTGGGACATGATGTGGAGGTGGAAGACAGTGATATTGATAATTCTGACTCTGCTGGCCTAGGCTAATGTGTGTGTTGGTGTCTTAGCTTTCTTTCTTTCTTTTTTTTTTTTTAATTTTGAAATGGGATCTCACTATGTTGCCCAGGATGGCCTCAAACTCCTGGCCTCATGTGATCCTCCCTCAGGCTCCAAGTAGCTAGGACTACAATCACTTGCCACCACACCCAGCTTGGTGTATTAGCTTTTAACAAAATAGTTTCAAAAGTTTAAAAAATATAAAATTTTAAACATAGAAAAAGGCTCACAGAACAAGCATATAAAGAAAATATTTTTGTGTGGTAATACAATTTGAGTTTTAAGCTAAGTGTTATTACAAAAGAATCAAAAAGTTAAAAAAATTAAATGTTTATAAAGCTTAAAACATTACAGTAAGCTAATGTTAATTTATTATTAAAGAAAGAAATTTTTTATGAATTTAGTATAGTCTAAGTATAGTGTTTATAAAGTCTATAGTAGTGTACAGTAATGTCCTAGGCCTTCACATTCACTCACATTCACTTCATATTCAGTCACCACTCACCCACTGACTCACTCAGAGCAACTTCTAGTCCAGCAAGCTTCATTCACAGTAAGTGCCCTATACAGGTGTATTTTTTATAAATTTTTATACCAGAAATCCCCAACCTCTGGGCAGAGGATCAGCACCCCTCCATGGCCAGTTAGGAACTGGGCCACACAGCAGGAGGTGAGCAGTAAGTGAGTGAGTATTACCACTTGAACTCTGCCTCCTTTCAGATCAGCAGCAGCAAGTGATTCTCATAGGAGCATAAACCCTACTGTGACCTGTGCTTGTGAGGGATCTAGATTGCGTGCTCCTTATGAGAATCTAATGCCTGATGATCTGAGGTGGAACAGCTTCATCCCAAAACCACTCCCCAACCTTGTCTGTAGAAAAATTATTTCCCATAAAACAGGTCCCTGATAAGAAAGATTGGGGACTTCTGTTTTATACTGTGTTTTCACTGTACATTTTCTATGTTTAGATATACTTGGATACACAAATCCTTACCATTGTTTTACAGTTGCCAACAGTATTCAGTACGGTAACATGCTATACAGGTTTGTAGACTAGGAGCAATGGGCTATCCCATATAGCCTAAGTGTGTAGTAGGCTATACCACCTAGGTTTGTGTAGGTACACTCTATAATGTTTGAACAGACAAAATTGCCTAAGAATGCATTTCTTAGATAGTATTCCCATCATTAAGTGATATATGACTGTAGATAATTTTTAAAGTCCTCTGACTATTATTACTATAATTTTAAAAACCCCAAAAAGGAAATCTCTAGGATCAGATGGTTTCACTGGAGAATTCTACCAAACATTTAAAGAACAATTAACATAAATTCTACATAATCTCTTCCAGTAAATGAAAGAGAACTGAACACATCTCAATTCACTTCATAAAGCTAGTATTACACTGATACCAAACCAGACAAACACAGTATAAAAAAAGAAAACTACAGACCAATATCCCCTAGAGACAAAAAAAAAAAAAATCTCTAACAAAACATTAGTAAATAGAATTCAGCAAATATAAAAAGGTGTACACCATGACCAAGTGAAGTTTATTTCAGGGATGCAAGGCTAGTTCAATATTCCAATCAATCCATATAATCCACTATACCAAAAGGCTAAAATCACATGATCATATCAATTGATGCAGAAGAAAAGCACTTATCAAAATTCAGTCCCTCTTCATGATTGTTTAAAAAATTTTTCAGAAAATTAGGAATAAGAAGGAACTTCCTTGACTTGATAAGCCACATCTATAAAATGCCTACAGAGAATATTAAGCTTATTAGTGAAAGACTAAATACTTTCCTCCTAAGATCTGAAATGGAGTAAAGACATCCACTCTCACCACTACTTTTAACCAACATGTTGCTGGAACTTCTAGTCAATGCAACAAAACAAGAAAGGAAATGAAAAATATACGGATTGGAATGGAAGAATAAAACTCTCTATATTTGCAAATAGCCTGATTATATAGAAACAAAACATCTATATTTTGTTTTCTATATAGACAAAACAAAAACAAAAAAAATCCTTGAACTAACAAGTGAGTTAGCAAGGTTGCAGAATCAATATGCAAAATTACTTATGTTTCTATATATTAGTGGTTGCATTCCTGGGAATTCTGTAAGCAAATGTTCATGTGCACACACACAAAAGCTGTACACGAATGTTCATAGAAGCTATGTTCATAATAACCCAAAACTGGAAATAACCCAGATGTTCTTCAACAGGTGAATGATTAAGCAAACTGGTACATTCATACAATGGAACACTTCTCAGCAATGAAATGGAACAAAATACTGATACACACAACAACCTCTTTGTTTTGTTTTGTTTTTGAGACGGAGTCTCACTCCGTTGCCCAGGCTGAAGTGCAGTGGCGCCACCTCAGCTCACCGCAATCTCTGCCTCCTGGGTTCAAGCAATTCTGGTGCCTCAGTCTCTCGAGTAGCTGGGATCAAAGGGATGCACCACCATGCCTGGCTAATTTTTGTATTTTTAGTAGAGATGGGGTTTCACCATGTTTTCCAGGCTGGTCTTGAACTCCTGACCTCAGGTGATCCGCCTGCCTCGGCCTCCCAAAGTGCTGGGATTACAGGCCTGAGCCACCGTGCCTGGGCAACAAATCTCCTGATGAATCTCCAGAGAAATATGCTGAGTGAAAAAGCCAACCCTAAAAGGTTACATGCTGTATATTTCCATTACTTAAGATGATTGAAATGACAAAGTTATTGTTATAGAAATGGAGACCAAGTTAGTGATTTTCAGGAGCTAAGATGGGATGTGAATGGAAAAGAAGTAGATGTGACTTTAAAAGGCCAATATGAGGGATCTTTACAGTAATGAAAATGCTACATATCTTGGCTGTACAAATGTCAATATCCTGGCTGTGATATTGAATTCTACATAGTTTTGTATGATATTAAAGATATTACCATTAGGGGTAACAGTACATTGGATCTCTGTATTATTTCTTACAACTATTTGTGATTCTATAATTATCTCAAAATGAAATGTTTAAGAAATTAAATGTATACATCGTGCAACAAGGCAAGGTAAATATGGTACCCACCCACTAAGTTTTTAAGAAAACAAACCACAAATAAAAGTCATGCAAATTCACTGCAATTCACATTCTATGGGTTCCAAGCAACGCATAGCACCATTCCACATTCCAGGCGAGGGGAGTTAGATTCCACCTATTGATGAGTACGTGGTAAGGTCACATTATTTAAAAAAGTGTATGTAATGGGAGATACTGTTGTGGCCAAATACCATCTGCCACAATGAGTAATGTTATTCACCACCATCCTCTTTTTTTCTCTTGAAAAAGTGCCTGAGGAGGAATGAATGAATCCTTTACTTCATTTACTCCTTATTTTTTATCATATCCCTCATCCCTTCTCTTTCAAAAGTAACTCTCTCTCCATCTCCCCTTATTTAAGGTTCTGCCTGCTTGCACTGTTTTTATTGATGTTGAGATGGTTGCTGGCCGGAGTCTTCTGAATGTTGACTCTGGAATATAAGAACAGATACAAATAGGTACTGATGGTATATCTATGTCTGCCCAAAAGAAGTGTTTTGGAAAAGGTAAATTGTGTTTTGTAAATCAAATTACTTCTTAAATTCCTTCAGGAGATTTTACGCTTGATTTTAATAAATGTGTTTATAAATCTTCTCCTCATTTAAATATTAAATGGTTCTGGATTTATGAGTTTACCAAAAGCAAAGGATATCCTTTGCCTGTGTGACACTAATTTGCCAACTACTTCCTTTACGATAAGGGGCCATGTTCTTCCTGTTTTCAACTCTAGAGGTCCCTCCATCCCTTGCTGTTTTCAAATCCAGAGGTCCCTCCATCACCCTAATAATGTGTTGTCACTGTGCCCCTGCTAAAGGAACATGATACTGCTACTTCACAAGGGCTACTCTCTCTCCTCAAGAAGGTAAATTGGTTTTCCAATAGGGATGAAGAATTTTGACAAATCCATCTAAAGCTTTCGGTTGACTTCCCATTGTTGGGCCTTCCATGGAGTAGGAGTAGTTACCCTCTTGCAATCTCTCAGCTGTTGATTAAATAGGTAAATGGTCTAGATACAGTGAAGGAAGGAAGTATGTTTTGCTACTTAAGAGATGCTTTTTGATCAATCTATAAGACAAATCAAAGACCTAAACTTGAATTTTTGCTTAAATTAAGCTATAGCCGAATTCCTACTAATTATTTCATGCATGAGAAAGATGTCCTGCCTCCTTAATACCTATAACTAGGGATAAGGTTTGAGTCGTAATAATCCTTGGGAACAAAACTCACTGGCTTGAATTCACGCTAATAAATGACTACTTATTCTTCTCTGAGAGGTATTGTTGGGTGTGCTCTTTGTATGTGGAAGGTTTAGAGAAAAATTAAACGGTAGACCAGATGCAAGGGTGGAATAGCCCAGAAGAGAAAAGTACACAATGCAGGGGTTTAAGACCTATATGTAGCAGGAGAAGCTGTGGGCCTATGCGGAAATATCACAATTTTCTCTTTTTATTGGTTCTAGGCCCTATAACCTGTGTACATGAACACAGTGACTCATCGATTTACTTGCCTATTTTTTTCTTTGAAGTTTTTCATTTCTACATTATACAGAGCCTTTGACAGCTTAATATTTGGAGTTGTAAGAACATTTGAGTTAGGGAGCATTTCAGAGAGATTCATGTCCAACCTCCTTTAGACTCTGGAAATCCTCCTCCTCATATGGAGAACAGTTGAAAACATTAGGGATGCTTAGCCTAAAGAACACAATGGCCTTCTTAAGGTATTTGAAGGGTTCTCGTCTGTAAAATATTTGATGCTTGCTTTCTCTGAACCTGGGTGATCAGAGTTCAAAAACTTACTAAAGGTCAGATCATCCCAACTTCAAAAATGATGTTTTCCAATAGATATAATCACCCATGAGCAGAACAGCCATTTATTTAGCTCAGATGCTCTGTAGGGGCTTCAGGCTTTCAATGCATTGTAGGATGTAATGACTTTTAAGTATGCTTTTCACCCTGAGATGCTAGAGCTGCAACTGTCCAATATGGTAGCCATTAGCCACATGTGGCTGTTGAGCACTTGAAATGTGGCTAATCCAGTATGTAAAATGCATGCTGTATTTCAACGACCTGGTACTAAGAAAATGTAAAATATCTCATGAATAGTTTTATATTGATTATATATTGAAATGATAATATTTTAATCAATTAGGCTAAATAAAGTATATTATTAAAATTAAATTCACCTGTTTCTTTTTACGTTTTTAAAATTTCTCCCAGAAAATGTTAAATTACATATGTGGCTATGTGGCTAATTGTATATTTCTATTGGACAGCATTGTTTTAGCTAATTTGAGGCTTTTCAACTCAAAGCCCCATACTTTCCTTAAAAGAGCATATCTTCTGGTCAACTGCACTATGACCCTTTCCTACTTCATGCCTTAAAATGTACCTAAGACTCATCCTTAGGGTAAACAACACTGGCACTGTAAGACAGAGTTTCCAGAAAGCATTTAACGTGAATTTTTGAAGTAGATGGGGAAGATAGAGATCCTTAACCTGTGTCTTGATTAGATTCTCTAATCCTCCCCCCATTACCCATTAATAGTTTAGTTTATAAGATTAGAAGATTAGTTTATTTGATCTTGAGCATCTGGCTCAAGTTGAATTTCAAGAGTGTTGAATTTCAGAGGATTAAACAAACTAGCACCCAAAGTAGTCAGGGAACATGGAAATGGATGGTGCCACAAATCAGGGTAGATGACACAATCAGGCCTTTCTCATTGGTGGTTACAAAAGGATGAGGGTCTCAGGGTAGGGTGAGACCCAGGATACTAGGCAGGTACTGAAGGCCAGTGGTTGGAAAAGATCCCAGACAAACACCATTGCCTCCTTATCCCACTGCCTGCCCAAAAATATCTCCAGGAGCAAAGAAGTCTCTTTTTTGTTTTTTGAGACAGGGTCTCACTCTGTCACCCAGGCTGGAGTGCAGTGATGCAATCTGGGCTCACTGCAACCTCTGCCTCCCAGATTCAAGTGATTTTTTTTCCACCTCAGCCTCCTGAGTAGCTGAGATTACAGGTGTATGTCACCATACCCAGCTAATTTTTATATTTTTAGTAGAGACTGGGTTTCACTATGTTGGCCAGGCTGGTCTAGAACTCTTGACCTCAGGTGATCCACCCACCTTGGCCTCCCAAAGTGCTGAGACTACAGGCATGAGCCACCACACCCAGCCAACAAATCTTTGGATGAACACCCTTTGCTGGAGAGGGATCTCTCCACTGAATGGCATGCACAGAGTCTCAGTTTCCTTTTATGTAAATGAATCCCTGCACACAAGGGTTGTTGTAAGGATTAAATGAGATAATATGAAGAAAGTGCCTAGTACAGAGGAAATACTCAGTAAATAGGTTCAGCTATGACGTCTTTTCTCTGACACCATTAGGCAAATATTCTACATAGGGGCACCTGAGAATGTGTTCCTCCTAGCTACCAAGGAGTGAGGCCTGTGCTTGCAAAAAATGAAATAGCAAAGCACAAATTCAAATTAGTTATGTTGCTAGCCTGTAAAAATAAAATGCAAACTCAATTTGAAAAACTTATAAATTTAAATTGCTAAAGTGTTTTCTAACCCCAAATTACAATTATCTTCAAAGTATTAAAGAGCATTAAAAGCACTTATCCTGAAAGAGCTATTTTAATGTTTGACTAATAGCAGAGAATGTTCTCACACAACCTAACCCTCAGTAAGCACTCCACAAATGCTAACTAAGAGAAAACTCATACTCTTGGTTATTGAAAATCTCAGGCAAGCCAGATAGCTTTATCTCCTTTCTCATGGCAGTCATCTTGTAGAGCAAAACTGATCCACGGTTACTACTTGAGATTTGTAAGTTGCCCTTGTAAGACTGGAAATGGTAAGAGTCCATTCATTGATTCAGAGAAAGATTTATTCCGTTCTGGCACTGTGAAAAGTGCTGAAACAAAAATGAACAATGGTGGTAATAAAGGACAATAGCGTCCAAGTTCAAGAATGTACAGAGTGCCATGAGGCTTAAAGGAGGAAATGGCTGTACCTGGAGGTGGGGGTGGGGTATTATTCAAGAAAAGCCTCCTAGTGGTTAGAGATGAAATAACCCTGGAGTTGGGTCTTAAAACACAGATTTTTAGGTAATGTGGCATAGATGAGGGTTAGGGGCAGAGAAAAATTGAGCAACAAGACAAAAAAGGAAAGGTAAATAGAGAGAGGTCAATCTGGGCAAAGTGAAAATAGAGCATATGTTTAGCTTGTGGTCTGTGTGTTGTGGTGCAAGAGGTGTGGGTGAGAGATAAATGGAGAGCTGAGGGGCAGGCTGGGGCTAGATGATAATAGGGTTTATTGGTTCCCCTGTGGAGTGTGGACTGCATCCTAAAAGCAATAGGAAGCCATTGAAGGAATTTCACTACAGCTGCTTTAAGGAAGATCGATTGCAGACACACACACACACACACACACACACACACAAACCCAGAGGCAAGAAGAGCATTTTAATAATACAAGAAAAAGACAGGAACAGAGGAGGAGAGCGCCAAATACATATCAGAGATGCCAAGGAAGGTCAAGTCTACAGGATGTGGTAACTGACTAGGAAGCCATAGGAGGTGAAGGAAAGAGGAAGAGGGAGGATGACCCCCAGGTTTCTAATTTAAATGGTGGTGTCATTCTGCAGATTGGGGTACAAGTTTTATAGGAAAGGTAAGCGCAATTTGGGGTGTGTTGAGTTTGAGCTGCCAAGGGGAAGAGATCTTGAAGGAAACAGTTGGAACTTAAGGGGAAAGTCTGCAGTGGAGATATAAATATAGGGGCCATCAGTATGTAGGTAGAAGATGGAACCATGGACATAGAGGAAATTGCCACAGGAGATTGAGAAGGGATGAGACCCAAGGACCCTAAGGAATTTGGGGGTGGGGGTGGGAAGGAATAATCAGAGAGTGAGAAGGAAAAGTATTCATCTTCGATGAATAGAAAAAGGCCATAAGGTACAAGGGCTTAGGAAAGTTCATGATGCTTTAGAGAATATTTCAACCTTGTTCCTATTGGGAACTTCAAGTTCAACTTCAAGGTCATTATATGTGCATGCTACTGTCAGCCAGAAGAGATGAAGTTTCCTTGGGTTGGGGTCAGGGTTGGAAGAGGGTAGGGAGAAATTCTCGAGAAGGAAAAGTAAGAGGTGATGGTGTCATGGAAATCAAGAGTAGAATTTCAAGAAGTGATTAATGGAGACAAATACTACGTAAAAATCCAAACAAGGTGAGGCTAAAACAAGTCCTTTGCCTTTAACAATTAGAAGGTCATTTTCAAAATGTAACTGTATGAGATGATAGACCTGTTAATCTGCTTCACTGTAGTAACCATTTTACTCTCTATCTATTGTAAACTTCAGATATACATAACAAAATTTATTTTTTTAAAAAGAAAATAAAGAAGGTATTTCATGCCTTATTTCAGAACCATTTCATTGGAATTGTGGGCTATGAGTGGGAGAGTTGTTGTGGGGGAGGCTGAGGGTTTAAAGAGGAAACCAATGTTGTGGAAAATATAGGCTGCAAAATGTAGGTAGGAGTAGACATGTCCAATAGAAAGGATCCTTTGAAGGACCTTATCTAGGAAGGGAAGGGAAGAAGAAGGAAAAGTATTGAGGAAGAAGAGGAGAAAGACACAGGTTAAGTAAAGGTGAGGAGGGGTGTTTTTAAAAGATGAAGGTGGGCTGGGCGTGGTGGCTCACGCCTGTAATCCCAGCCCTTTGGGAGGCTGAGGCGGGCGGATCATGAGGTTAGGAGTTCAAGACCAACCTAGCCAACATGGTGAAACCTCGTCTGTACTAAAAATACAAAAATTAGCTGGGCGTGGTGGTGAGTGCCTGTAATCCCAACTACTCGGGAGGCTGAGGCAGGAGAATCGCTTGATACCGGAAGGCAGAGGTTGCAGTGAGCTGAGATTGCACCACTGCACTCTAGCCTGGGCAACAGAGCGAAGCTCTATCTCAAAAAAAAAAAAAAAAAAAAAAAAAGATGAAGGAGCCCTGAGCATTTTTATAGCACATGGAAATGGAGCCAGTTGAAAGAGAAAAGGACGATGCAATAGAAAGCAGAAATAACTTGGAACAAGTTCCTAGAGGAGACATTTGGATGAGGAATACAAGAGGCGGGACTAGCAGTAAACTGGAGAAAGACAGCCTTTGTGTGAAACCGAAGGAAGAGAGAGGTGGGGAGGAGGGGGCATATCTTCCATTTTCTCTCAGAAGTTGGAGGCCAGTAGCTCTTTGGCAGAGGAAGGCCTGAAGGAAAGGATGAAGGTTTAGAAGGGCAGATGTGGAAGGGGTGTGGAAGAAACAACGTGGCCATTTTCATGATGGTTGGAATTAAACCCTCTAAATGAATAGGAACATTCTGTTAGAAAGGAAAAAGAAATGTGTTTAGGCTGCAGCCCCTGGGGGTGGTTTTAGCTTGAAGAAATCACCAACTTATTTAGAACCCTTTTTGCCTGTGATTTTTTCATACTTCTGTGTTCATTTTAATTAAACTGGCCTTTATTCTTGTGAGTAATCAAGGAATATTCTGAGATGAAGCATGTCACAGCATGCAAAACAGCAACACTCATTTCTCCCCCTGGATCTAGTCGGCAGCCACCAAGGGCTCACCACTCTATTAAAATGACACGGCCGTCATTTCAGTGAATTGCAGTATGTCTGGTTTGGCAATCTGCAGAGGTGATTAAGGATCCCTGTGAAAGAGATGAGGTTTCTGGTGCTGAGAGGAGCAGGTCTACTCTGTGTAACAGTATTGTAGCAGAAAAGCTCTGACAAGAGAGGGTACAACGTCCTTTTGGACACCAGATCATGGGGCCATGCAAGATGTTATCTGGGCTTGTTGGCCTTGGAAAAAAAGACGGTCTTGGAACAATTTGGGCAGGAAGACAATGGGATTCTTTATTTCTTGGCACAGGAATGAATGAATCTTTATCCCAAATGCAAAGCAGGCATTAAATTCAAGGACAATAAATGGTGAGACCAGCATTCCAGGAACAATCCCAGGCTTTCTCTGTGTGCTCACAGTGAAAACAGTTCCACAAGGCTTCAAAGAGACATGTGGATTTCTTTTTCTCTTTTTAAGTAAACAAAATTAAGAGAGAACACGCACTTCCTACAGCTGCGAATTGCCCAGAATTTCTCCCTACCCTATTCCAACCCTGACCCCAACCCATGGAGCCTTCATCTCTTCTAGCTGACAGCAGCATGCACATATAATAACCTTGAAGTTGAACTTGAAGCTATCCAAGCACCCCAATAGGAACAAGGTTGAAATATTCTCTAAAGCTTCATGTACTTTCCTAAGTCCCTCGTACCTTTTGGCCTTTTTCAATTCATCGAAAATGAGCATAAATTTCTTTGAACAAACCACAATATTGATCATGTATGTTTACGAAATTGATAAAGTTGAGGAGGATCAGACAGTTCACGTTGCAAAAGTATGCACTGTGACACTCTGAATAGCAAGCTCCTTGATGCATTTTTAAGACTGGTTTTTATTTATAGAAATGAATGAGTTCGGTCTTCCGGTACAAAGGGTCATACCAGTATTCCTTTAGCTCAGCCTTCAGCTTGTGAAGGAGAAGCTTGATGCTAAAAACTGGCATTAAAAAACTGGTGCGAGTCAGGATGGGACCTGGAGTGAGCTGCCCCTTTACTTTCTACTTCCTCTCACCCTGGCAGAATGCCATCCCCACAAAAAGTCAAGTCTTTGTAGAAGCCGGCAAAGCTCTTTGTGGAGTCACCTCTTGCCACTTCCCAGAAATCACTCTCGAGTCAGGGAATTGCAAATAAAGTTTGCTCCACATCACATGATCCCCTCCTCCCACAAACATCCCTCCTTGAGTCCCACGGTTTACATATCCCCACAAGGTCAAGTCAAGGACATTTGGTCACATACGGAGTTATAGAAACAGTACACATAGAGCAGGCTGTGCAGCAAACTCAGAGATTAAATATTTTGCTAATTCCATGTAGGCTTTCACATGGGACTGCTTCCCTTTGACAGAGAGTTATACTTTTCCCAGAGCAAGAGTAAAATGTGACCAATCCTTCATGGCAGACAATTCTAGTTCAGTTCCATGAGTATTTCTGCAATAGATCTAGCATTTGTCGAACATAATGAGGGACAAAAAAAATTAAAAACCAGGTCTGGACTTCGATGATCTTATAACCGAGATTAAAGATAGGAAACATGCACATCTATGAAATAGTTTATTGATTTATTCATGCAATCAACAAAATTCTATCAAGAATCTACCTTGTCACAGGCACTATGTAAGATACTGGAGAAATAACAAATACATAAGTTTTGCTCCTGCCTTCAAAATGCTCGCAGTGTAACTGATGAAAACAGACTCATCAGTATAGGGATCAGCGGTGGCAGGAAATAGAGGCAGAAATAACTTACATATCCAATAAATACTGAAGGAGTTCACTGCAGAAGAAATGAGCAAGTGCATCAGAAATCAGGTGAAACAACATGGATGAATAGAACTTAGGGTTTTCTTTTTTTCTTTTAAATTTTATTGTGGTAACACTTAACCTGAGATCTATCTTCTTAACACATTTTAGTGTATAATACAGTATTGTTATCTATAGGCACGATGTTGTACACCAGATCTCTAGAATATATTCATCTTATATAACTGTAACTGTATACCCAATGAACAGCAACTCCTCGTTTTCCTCTCCTCCTAGCCCCTGGCAACCACAATTCTATTCTGTGCTTCCATGAATTTGACTATTTTTCAGATCTTCGTATCAGTGGAATCATGAAACATTTGTCCTTCTGTAACTGGATTATCTCGCTTAGCCTAATGTCGTCCAGGTTCATCCGTGGTGTCACATATTGCAGGATTTTCTTCCATTTTAAGGCTGAATAATATTCCATTTTATGTGTATAGCCCATTTTTTAAATCCATTTATCCATTGATGGACATTTCTGCATTTGGGCTATTGTGAATAGTGAAGTAATTAACATGGGAGTTCATGTTTGGAGAGACAGGCTTTGAAGTGAACGTTAAAGGATGGTTAGGTTTAGATAAGTAGAGAGAAGAGGTGAGGCACTTCAGTAAGAAAGAATCAAAATGAATGATGTTACCAAGAAGTCTATGAGCATGGTAGCTCCCAGGATAGAATGAAGTAACAGCTTCAGTGAACCACTATACATATTCATAGCTCTTTAAAATGCAGTAAAGTATCCTGCTCCACACCTAGGCAATTGGTCACAAAAAGGTTAGTGAACTGACTATTAAAATATAATATGAGCATATGTATAACACTTGCAGTTCTGTCTCTTATTTCCTGTACATCTTTGGATCAGTTATTTAATTTCTTTGAGACTCATTTGCCTCAATCATAATATTACCTATTACCAAATAAGCTTGTTGTGAGAACTAAGTAGGTTATACATGAAATATAATTCAAACAGTGCCTGACATATAATATGTACTCAATAGACATTATTATTAAATATAGAAAAAGTACTTGGAGGCTGGGCATGGTGGCTTGTACCTGCAGTCCCAGCACTTTGGGAGGCCAGGTGGGCAGATCACTGGGGCCAGGAGTTTGAGACCAGCCTGGACAACATGGTGAAACCCAGTCTCTACTAAAAATACAAAAATTACCTGGGCATGGTGGCGCGCACCTGCAATCTCAGCTATTCAGGAAGCTGAGGAAGGATATCACTTGTACCCGGAGGCAGAGGTAGCAGTGAGCCAAGATCATGCCACTGCTCTCTAGCCTGGGCATCAGAGTGAGACCCTGTCTCAAAAAAAAAAAAAAAAAAAGTACTGAGAGATATGGTAATAATGGCTAACACTTATTGAGTGCTTACTATAGGCTGGGGAATTTACTAAATGCTTTACAAGTATTAGATAATTTCATGTATAGTAAAATATTAACAAGATATGTCTGGGCAGCAGAGCCATCAACAGATGGCTAGGGAAGATTTCTCCCTGACCCTGCCTAATATCTTCCATTTGTGCCTGTTTTAGGTCAGACACCTAGATGCAGCGTTTGAGACAGGGATTTCAGCACATGCGATTTATTGAGGGGAGTCTCAGAAGAAAGGGAGAGCAGGAAGGAGATGGAGCAGGGAAAGAGCTAGACAAGAATGTCCTCACCTGAGCTCCGGCTTCACCCTAATCTCAGGGAGCGTGAACTGTACCCCAGAGTTGGTTCTGCTTCAGGCAAGGGGACCACCTATGTACCACTCATTGGCTGCAGGCTGCCCCTGGACTGAAGGTGGTGAACGTAACCTCCCTTGGGACGCCAGTCAGCCTATGGTAATTCTCTGAAGGAAGAAGGAGCAGCTGTAAACTGTTAGCAGCCCACACTCTTACCAGGTGAAGGATGGATACACTGGCTCAGTAAAAGGGACCTAGGTGCTGGGTAACAAACCACCCCAAACTTAGTCACAGAAAACAACAGCAATCATTCATTTCCCTTACGAATCTACAATGTGAGCAAAGCTTGGCTGGACAACTTGTCACTATATTACATGGTATCAGCTGTTGCAGCTTGAACACTTGGGGGTGACGATGACTGCTGAGGACTGAAGTCATCTGAAGGCTCACGATGGTGTTGGCTTTTGGCTAGAACACCTATACATGGTTTCTCCACAAGGTGACCTCTCCTCCTCACAGCTCTGGATTCCAAGAAGGAGCATTTCAAAAGAACAAGGAGAACGCACTTGGTATTTTTATGACCTATGCTTGAAAAGTCACAGTGTCACTTCTGCCTTACTGTATTTGTCCAGACACCCATAAAGGACCAGCCAGGTTCAAAGAGAAGTGCTATGGACTGAATGTTTGTGTCCCCCCAGAATTCACATGTTGAAGTTCTAGTCCCCAGTGGGATGGGATTTGGAGGTAGGAGCCTTGGGAGATGATTAGATTTAGACAAGGTTATGAGGGCGAAGAACCCATGATGGGATTAGCACTCTCATAAGAGAAAGAAAACAGAGCCCTCCGTCTCTCCACCACGTGAGGAAACCGTTAGAAGATGGCCATCTGCAAGCCAGGGAGAGGGCCTCCACCAGAAGCCAGCCATGCCGGCATCCTGATCTTGGACTTCCCAGTCTCAGGAACTGTGAAAAATAGACGTCTGTTATTTAAGCCACCCAGTCTATAGCATTTTGTTACAGCAGCCTGAACTAAGACAGGAGGTGTGTTAGTCTGTTAGGGCTACTGTAACCTAATACCACAGACCAGGTGGTTTAAACAATAGAAACTGTATTTTCTCACAATTCTGGAGCTGAAAGTCCAAGATTGGGGTGTTGGCAGGGTTGGTTTTTCTGGGGGAACTCTCCTTGGCTTGCAGATGGCCACCTTTTTACTGTGTTCTCACATCATCATCTCTCTGTGTGTGTACATGTCTAGTGTTTCTCTGTGTCTCCAAATTTCCTTTTCTTATAAAAACACTAGTCCTTATCTGGATACAGTATCTCATGCCCATAATCCCAGCATTTGGGAGGCCAAGACAGGAGAATTGTTTGAGGCAGGAGCTAGAGACATAGCTAGCAACATAGCAAGACCCCATGTCTACAAAAAACTTTTCAAAAAATAAGCCAGGTCAGGCGTGGCAGCATGTATTCCTACCTACCCTGGAGGCTGAGGCAGAAGGATCACTTGAACAAGAGGTTGAGGCTGCAGTGAGCTATGGTCATACCACTGCACTCCAGCGTGCAGACTGAGAGTGAGACTCAGTCTCTTAAAAAAAAAAGACACTAGTCCCTATAGATAAGGGCCCACCCTAAAGACTCATTTTAATTTAATCACCTCTTTAAAAACCTTGATTCCAAAGAAGTTTGTATTCTGAGGTACTAGGTGTTAGGATTTCAACACACAAATATTTGTGGGGGGCACAATTCAGCACATGACAGACAGAAGGAAACACAGACTCCACCACTCAGTAGCAGGAGGGCCAAAATCACATTGTAGGAAGAACATGTGGGGTAAGATATATTGTGGGGACCTTTGGAAAATACAAACGATCTCAGGCACCGACATTTACTTCAGCGCCTTAGCTTTTCATCTTTCATCTTTGATTAGAGCAAACCTCAATAAAAGTAAAATGTTTTGCAAAGAAACATTGACTCACTTCTCTATAGTTGTCACCTTCCAACCAGTTTGCTGTCTTCCTACACAGAAATTCTGAAGCCACTACTCTCTTCTGGGTAATGGAACTATGAATGCTGTGTTATTTTTAATAATAGTATATTCTTATAGATAGATTATATGTTACATAAAGTGCATATATTTGTAAAAAAAAAAAAGTTATAGAAATAATGCACTGATGAAATGTGGCATTGGTAAAGTACTACTTAAACTCCCAACCAGAATCTAAATTGTAGCAAATTAAGACTGCCCAATTCACTGTGTTTCAGAAATAAAGTCCCCCTCATATTGGAAGATTGTTATCTTTTAAAAAAAATTTTTATTGTTCTTTATCTGATTAGAAATTAATGCATGTTTGGCAATCACTGTTGATTGGATATACAATGTTCTCTATCTTTCCTAACACACTTTTTATGCTTTATTACAACATTTTTAAATTAAGAATACATTTTTAAAATTAAAAATTAACAAATCATAAAATTATACACAGTGAACAATCTTCTTTCCACCTCTGTCATTCGCTCAGTTTCCAATACTCTTTTTTTTTCTTTTTTGAGATGGAGTCTCACTCTATCACCCAGGCTGGAGTGCAATGGTGCAATCTAGGCTCACTGCAACCTCCGCCTCCCGGGTTCAAGTGATTCTCTCACCTCAGCCTCCTGACTAGCTGGGATTACAGGCACCTGCCATCATGCCCAGCTAATTTTTTTCTATTTTTGTAGAGATTGGGTTTCACCATGTTGGCCAGGCTGGTCTCGAACTCCTGACCTCAGGTGATCTGCCTGCCTCAGCCTCCCAAAGTCCTGGGATTACAGGCATGAGCCACTGTGCCTGGCCAGTTTCCAATACTCTTCTTAGTGTATCTTTCCAGAATTTTATTGCATTTCAAGAAAATGTTGTCCTCCTTTTTCACAAAATGTAGTCATTTTACACATTCTTCTATACACTTTGCCTTTGTTGCTTTATATTTTAGAGATCTTTCCATATAAGTTCATAGATATGCATACATCTGTGACACATGTAAGCATAGCAGATTACTCTCCATAGAACTGGCCCAACAGAATGTATTGTCACTTTTGTATTTTTGCAAATCCGATTGGTGAAAAATGGTATCTTTGTGTAATTTAAATTTATATTTGTCTTACTCTGAGTGATCATGAGCATTATTTTATACATTTAAGAGTTATTTGAATTTCCTATTTTATGAACTGTCTATTTTTTAATTCATTTTTTATATTGGCTTACTGGTCTTCTAAAAATTTTAGTTCTACTGTGCTTTTATGTATAGGGAAATTCGCCCTTTGTCAGAAATATGAGCTCTGTCTGGGCGCTGTGGCTCATCTCTGTAATCCTAGCACTTTGGGAGACCAAGGTGGGTGGATCACCTGAGGTCGGGAATTCAAGACCAGCCTGACCAACATGGAGAAACCCTGTCTTTACTAAAAATACAAAATTAGCCAGGCTTGGTGGCACATGCCTGTAATCCCAGCTACTTGGGAGGCTGAGGTAGGAGAATCACTTGAACCCGGGAGGCAGAGACCATGCCATTGCGCTCCAGCCTGGGCAACAAGAGTGAAACTCCGTCTCAAAAAAAAAAAAAAAAAAAAAAAGGAAAGAAAGAAAAAAGAAATAAGAGCTCCATTCTACTTCTAAACTTCAATTTTGTTAGGTATTAGACTGGTTAAAACATCCTGATGCACATGCTTACAGGGAAAAACTTAGAAAATGGAAAAAGAAAAATAATCAGCATAATCCCATAAAACAGATCCCATTGTTGACCTAAGCAACTTTTCTCGACCTATTTTTCTAAAGAGATGAGAGTTACAGAAAAAAGAAAGGAGGGAAACATTTACTGAGCATTTACTATATGCATTTTATTCACATAATCCCATTTATAATCCTTAGAACAGTTCTATCAGATAACTTATTTCCATTGCATAGCTAAGAAACTTGAAGTTCAGATAGTTTTAAAAAACTGAGTCAATATCACACAGCTAGTGTTCTGAAGAACTCTAGTTCTTAAGAACTGGAACTGGAGTTACAACTGGGAACAGCCAGACCCTAAAATTCCTGTTTGTCCCATAGTTCTTGTTGCATTCCCAGCCCCTGTGTTTTAATAGTAGGCTGTTATGTATTTGAAGATCCATAACAATTGAATAACAGAGCCTTTACACTAGTAAAAAAGCTGTGCTGTTAAAACCAAAACCAAACCAAAATCATAACCCAGCTGATAACAACCCTAGTGAAGAAGAAGAGAACTTCGTTGTTGTTTTGAATACCACTAGAATTCATTTACTCCTAGTCCTGGAACATTTCACAAGTCAGGAACTGTCACATTCATCAGGAAGTAGAGCCCAGCTGGCTGTGGCTGGCTCTTGGCCATGTGCAGACAACCCCTGGTCATTTGTCAATGTTCCTCAGGAGTGCCTGCTTCATGTTAAAATCCTGGCAGTGTGCCTCACTCCACTGTATAATTGCACTGGCCACAGTAAGGCTGACTAAATCCTATTGATGCTTCTGCTAATTCCATGGGCCTTGCAGGCTGGAAGGGCCCAGAAACAGAACAGGGCACACCCAAAAGTGCAGTCCAAAGACTGTAGGCTCCTCTGGTTTTTTGACATGGGTAAACATTTCACTGTCAAATTGTCAATATGCAGTACTGGCAGAGCTTTCTTCTCAGCTAGAATAGAATCTTGGAACTGGAGTGGACATCAGTCATTCCCTAATACCGTGTTTTCAAACTGTCCTCTGAGGACACCTCAGATGGTAAGAGACCACATTGGGGGCATCCAGGAAAACTAAACAGGTGAGGGTCTTCATTTTACACCCTGTTCTAGTCCATTCAGCTGCTATAACAAAATACCATAAACTAAGTAGCGTATAAACAGAAATTTGTTTCTCACAGTTCTGGAAACTGGGAAGTCCGAGATCAAGGCAGATTCTGTGTCTGGTAAGGGTGCTTTCTTGCTCACAGCATCTTCTTGCTGTGACCTCACATCAGGAAGAGGCAAGGGATCTTTCTTGGACTTCTTTTGTAAGGCACTAATGCCATTTATGAGGGTTCGCCTCATGATCAAATCGCCTCCAAAGCCCGCCCACTGCTAATACTGTCACATTGTGGATTAGGATTCAACACATGAACTTGGGGGAAACATGAACATTCAGATCATAGCACAACTGAAGTTCAACCAGATCAGCACTACTTCTATCTATGGCTTCCACATAAGATTTATTTGGAAATGGCTCCCAGATAAAACAAGCATGAGAACCGCTTCATTTTACTGGTGTAGAAACAGAGGCTCAGAAAGGGCGTGATATGGCCAGGTCACATGGGAAGTTAGGGACAGGCCTAGGACTAGTAGCTGACTCCTCAGCCAAAGCTTTCTCCACTCTGTGGGCTCTGTTACAGTACTGAGTCCTCCAGTTTGCTTTGTTCCTTGCCCTTCTTCTTAGGAATTTGCAGCCAGCTATTCCTCAAGCCCTCAGCTGTGGATCAAATCACTCTGAATTCTCAAAAGCTCCTATGTGATGCCAAGCTCTCAGTAAAACTGTTCTTGGCTTTTCCCAAGTCTTCCCCAATCACAGCACATCCTGCTCAGCCCCGCATCATGCTGAGCCTTGTTGGAGCCTAAGGCAAAGGAAAAATACGTGGCCCTATAAGCACTTACCAAGATATCCTCCTACACTTTAAATCAAGTAAAAGCATTAGTAAAACCTCTGCCATTAAAACCAAAACCAAAAATCTTGTCCATACACAAAGCATCTCATCATTACCAACCCTCCTCATATGCCCACACAGGAGGATGCAAGAGCAACACAGATCCAAGAACCAAGTGCTGATGGAAAACAGCCTTCCCTGTCGCACAATAACCCAATGTCATAAGAAAAACAAACAGCAGCACCTTGTCTTTATGTAAAATTTTGGTATTTTTTTAATCACAGCTTTTTACAGGAATTTTGTAGTTTTTTTTTCCAGTATTACATTAAAATGTTTATTTTGATTGCTGTTTTTTTGGTGCTCGCTTAAATTTTATGCCTGTCTCCCCTGACCCTAATCCCTATGCTGCAGTCGGGCAGCTCCTCCCCACCACAGGGATTTCCAGACTCTTGTCTAGTCATTTATAGAACCCAAAGACACAATAGCCCATAGAGTCAGCCAATATTTTGTCCCCCTTAAAAATTCTGGATCTGGCCAGGTGCGGTGGCTCACACCTGTAATCCCAGCATTTTGGAAGGCTGAGGTAGGTGGATCACCTGAGGTCAGGAGTTCAAGACCAGCCTGACCAACATGGTGAAACCCTGTCTCTACTAAATATAAAAAATTAGCCAGGCGTGGTGGCACATGCCTGTAATCCCAGCTACTTGGGAGGCTGAGACAGGAGAATAGTTTGAACCCAGGAGGTGGAGGTTGCAGTGAGCCAAGATTGCGCCATTGTACTCCAGCCTGGGCAACAAGAGCGAAACTCAGTCTCAAAAAAAAAAAAAAATTCTGGATCCCCTTGTTATTTTATTATTTATCTCAGCTCTCTTTTCCCCCACCCAGTTTCAAATAAGAGTTCTTTCTCAAATTCTAATCCACTTTGGAAGGCAATGTGTTCTCTGTAGGTACTGAACCAGAACAAGGTAAGGCCTTTTGGACTAAGTCAGACATGTAGATTCCAGAAAACCACGTGAAGGAGTTGCCGAGGTTTGGAGTTCTCAGTTTAATTTGTATTCCTAAAACTTCTTCAGTCCTTGCAATTCCTCATTTACACAAAAATAGTGTGGGATTTGGGGCTGGCCCAGTATGGACTTCTCAGGCACCTTCATGCCCCCACAGCTGTTGATTTTGAAATAGCCGATGCTGACTTGGAAACCGTATCTCAAGGGAGTATGTGAATAATCTGGGGGATTAATGGCAGGCAGGTTAAGCAACTTCCCCTGCTTTGTGGCATGGCAATACAGGTGCAAAAACACTAGGTTGAAAGAGGGACAATAATGTTGTTTTGCTCTTTTCCTTCCTTCTACAATATCTTGGAAGTGTAGTCAGCAACCTTCTTACCCACTTGTTTACCCAAATTAGTTGAAAATACTGGTAGTGGTTGGTTGTGGCCGGAACCTCCCTCAGCCTTACCTTCTCTAAGTCCGGGGACAACCAGCTGCAGGAAGCCGGCTTCAAAGGAGAGAGCCAGGAGTTTCTTACACATGTCCGAGCCTTGAACTTCAGTGGCCCTGCCCTTTTATGTTTACGTGCCCCTAGTCTTGCTCATGTCCCTAAATCTGGGATGTCCCACTTGAATTCTATTGCTTTCCTTCTTGTTCTCATTAAAGCTGGAGGGGTCATTTCTCTAGGGAGACTTTTTAGATGCTCACATCCGGATTTTGCTAATCCTTTCATTCTGTGATTATAAGCTGAGGCTTCTATTGAGTGGGCCTGAAAATCTGCAGTAGAAGCATATCTGGAAGGCCCTAATCAAATAAAGTTAAGTTGATGTTCCATTTTAATTTATTTGTTGACTTTTTAGCCATATTTACTTACATGTTATTTTTAGTGTTTGCTCTAGGAACTACAATATACATTCTTAACTTTTAACAACCAACGTAGAGTTAATATTATACAACTTCATGTAAAATATAACAAATTTGCATCATTCATGCAATAGTTCTGATAGATATTACATCTACATATATTATAAGCTTCATATTACAATGTTGTAATTTTGGGGTATTTTTTTTTAGATGGAGTCTCGCTCTGTTGCCCAGGCTAAAGTGCAGTGGCTCGATCTCTGCTCACCACAGCCTCCATCTCCTGAGTTCAAGTGGTTCTCCTTCCTCCGCCTCCGCAATAGCTGGGACTACAGGCACATGCCACCATGCCTGGCTATGTGCCTCTTTTTAGTAGAGACGGTGTTTCACTATGTTAGCCAGGCTGGCCTCACACTCCTGACATCGTGATCCACCTGCTTTGGCCTCCCAAAGTGCTGAGATTATAGGTGTGAGCCACCATGCCTGGACAATTTTGGGGTATTTTTAATGCACAGAGGACATCTTTCTGTTTCTTCATACAACAATTAATTTGAGATTATATCCCAGGCATTGCAAAAAAATACATTGTAGAGACTTTGACTTCTGTTATGTTCCTCTGAAAGGTATTGATTTCATGCAGAAAAGAATGAGTTCATGTCATTTGCAGGGACATGGATAAAGCTGAAAGCCATCATTCTCACCAAACTAACACAGGAACAGAAAACCAAACACCACATGTTCTCACTCATAAGTGGGAGTTGAACAATGAGAACACATGGACACAGGGAGGGGAACATCATACCCCAGGGCCTGTCAGAGGATAGGGAGCAAGGGGAGGGAGAGCATTAGGACAAATACCTAATGTATGCGAGGCTTAAAACCTAGATGATGGGTTGATAGGTGCAGCAAACCACCATGGCACATGTATACCTATGTAACAAACCTACATGTTCTGCACGTGTATCCCAGAACTTAAGGTAAAATAAAAAAAAAATTTCTGCACATGTCCCCTAAACCTGAAATAAAAGGCTTAAAAAAAAAAAAAAGATATTGATTGCACAAGACAAGAATGCGTTCTCTCACCACCCCTATTCAACATAGTATTCGAAGTTCTGGCCAGGGCAATCAGGCAAAAGAAAACAATAAAGGGTATTCAAATAGGAAGACAGGAAGTTAAATTGTCTCTGTTTGCAGATGACATGATTGTATATTTAGAAAACCCCATCCTCTCTGCCTAAAATCTCCTTAAGCTGATAAGCAACTTCAGCAAAGTCTCAGGATACAAAATCAATGTACAAAAATCACAAGCATTCTTATACATCAATAACAGACAAACAGAGAGGCAAATCATGAGTGAACTCCCACTCACAATTGCTACTAAGAGAATAAAATACCTAGGAAAACACCTTACAAGGGATGTGAAGGACCTCTTCAAGGAGAACTACAAACCACTGCCCAAGGAAATAAGAGAGGACACAAACAAATGGAAAAACATTCCATGCTCATGGATAGGAAGAATCAGTATTGTGAAAATGGCCTTAGTGCCCAAAGTAATTTGTAGATTCAATGCCATCCCCATCAAGCTACCACTGACTTTCTTCACAGAATTGGAAAAAACTACTTTAAACTTCATATGGAACCAAAAAAGAGCCCACATAGCCAAGACAATCCTGGACAAGAAGAACAAAGCTGGAGGCATCATGCTACCTGACTTCAAAATATACTACAAGGCTACAGTAGCGAAAACAGCATGGTACTGGTACCAAAACAGATATATAGACCAATGGAACAGAATAAAGGCCTCAGAAATTACACCACATATCTACCACCATCTGATCTTTGACAAAACCTGACACACACAAGCAATGGGGAAAAGATTCCCTATTTAATAAATGGTGTTGGGAAAACTGGCTAGCCATATTCAGAAAACAAACTGGACCCCTTCCTTACACCTTATACAGAAATCAATGCAAGATGGATCAAAGACTTAAACATAAGACCTAGGACCATAAAAATCTCAGAAGAAAACCTGGGCAATACCACTCAGGACATAGGCATGGGCAAAGACTTCATGTCTAAAACACCAAAAGCAGTGGCAACAAAAGCCAAAATTGACAAATGGGATCTAATTAAACAAAAGAGCTTCTGCACAGCAAAAGAAACTATCATCAGAGTGAACAGGCAACCTACAGAATGGGAGAAAAGTTTTGCAATCTATCCATCTGACAAAGGGCTAATATCCAGAATCTACAAAGAACTTAAACAAATTTACAAGAAAAAAGCAAACAACCCTATCAAAAAATGAGCAAAGGATATGAACAGACACTTCTCAAAAGAAGACATTTATGCAGCCAACAGACACATGAAAAAATGCTCACTGGTCATTAGAGAAATGCAAATCAAAACCACAATGAGATGCCATCTCACGCCAGTTAGAATGGCAATCATTAAAAAGTCAGAAAACAACAGATGCTGGAGAGGTTGCTGAAAAATAGGAACGCTTTTACACTGTTGGTGGGAGTGTAAATCAGTTCAACCATTGTGGAAGACAATGTGGAGATTCCTCAAGGATCTAGAACTAGAAATACCATTTGACCCAGCCATTTCATTACTGGGCATATGCTCAAAGGATTATAAATCATTCTACCAAAAAGACACATGCACACGTATGTTTATTGTGGCACTATTCACAATAGCAGAGACTTGGAACCAACTCAAATGTCCATAATGATAGATTGAATTAAGAAAATGTGGCACATATACACCATGGAATACTATGCAGCCATAAAAAAGGATAAGTTAATGTTCTTTGCAGGGACATGGTTGAAGCTGGAAACCATCATTCTCAGCAAACTATCAGAAGATCAGAAAACCAAACACCTCATGTTCTCACTCATAAGCGGGAGTTGAACAATAAGAACACATGGACACAGGGAGGGGAACATCACACACCAGGGTCTTTTGGAGGTGGGGGGGCTAGGAGAGGGATAACATTAGGAGAAATATCTAATGTAGGTGACGGGTTGATGGGTGCAGCAAACCACCATGGCACGTGTATACCTATGTAACAAAACTGCACGTTCTGCACATGTATCCCAAAACTTAGAGTATAATAAATAAATAAATAAATAATTGTATTGATTTTGTTTCCTGAAGTTGTTCCCTGTGCGTATTAGGGTTCAAATTAGTCAGAGATTCAGATGGAGTTTATAAGCAGAATTTAGGGCTTTCTCTCCCTAACTCCATCTTTTTCAGAATTTTCTCCTCACTTTCCAGCAGCTCTGGTTGTCTTGAATTCCATCTTTGGGTTTTTTAAGCCAGTAAGACATAATTTTCCACTGGTTTTATTCACAACAGAGGGGATAGATTGCGGCCTGCCCTCATGCCAAAAGCTGAAAACAATTTTCTAAAAATTTAAAAAAGAGAAATGTACCTAGTATCATTCCCTTCATCCATGAATCAACTCTCTTCCAGTATCTGTGTGCTTGTCCTCACTCCCTTGGGCCTTCAGTTAATTTTTTACAATATTTTGTCCAGATTTTATAGTTGTTATCTTTATGTAGATTGGCTCAATAGGAGGTACTTCACTAGGCCAGAAGCAGAACTCTCTCAAATGATGTTGATTTGATGTTTCTTCTAATGTAAAAATGGGATGGTGTAGGTGGAGGAACAATTTGAAGTTTTGTTAACAACCTGGTGATACTTTCAGTTCATGAATATTTTTGTAGTGCCTTCCAAGTTCTTGGCACGGTGATAGGTATTTAGAACACAAAGATAATAAAACCCATCAGCCCTGCTTTTGAATCAGTTTACACTTTTATTCCAGTTAAGAGAAAAGAACAATCTTCACTGTCTTCCGGTCTACAAAATGGGAGCTCTCTATTGGCCTCAGCCTAGAAAAGGGGTTAAACTCATTATCACAACTGATAGGGAGAGGTAGAAACACAATTTGGTGCTAAATTGTGTCCTTGTCACTGCTATTTCACTCTATCCCTATGCCAACCCCAGTGATACCATTGATGTGTTTTCCTCACCCTCCTCTTACAGATGAAAAGAAAATGAAACTCAAAAAGGTTCAATGTGATTTGCCTTCAGTCGCATGGTTAGTAAAGGGAGGAACTGAGCAGCAAACTCACTCTGTCTGGCTCTAAACCCTGATTTCTTTCCACTTCCATTGACCAAATTTGGAAATATCCGGCCTTCACCTCACCATTCCCATCTCACTCTCACCATATCGTTGGACTCCAGTTTCCTTGTCTGTAAAGATAAAACTAACATGTGCTCTTGGTATCTGGCCTTGCCCCACCGTGCCCTGCCCTGCCCTTCCAAGATAGACCAGATGATTTAAGGACTTTGGTGTTTCTACTGAATCGTAAAGTCTACCTTTTGAATACTGTGAAGATAAATCACTTTCAAGGTCTTTTGTTTTAAACTAGGAATCTCTGAGTTTCAGGCAACCTGCACCATTCACCATTGCCCTTGGAGCTCCCTTCTCTGAACTCCTGTGATTCTTTTATTTTTTTTTTTGGAGACAGAGTCTCACTCTGTCACCCAGACTGGAGTGCAGTGACACGATCTCTGCTCGCTGCAACCTCCCACCTCCTGGGTTCAGGCAATCGGTTCTCCTGCCTCAGGCTCCTGAGTTGCTAGGACTACAGGAGGGTGCCACCATGCCCAGCTACCTTTTGTATTTTTAGTAGAGACAGGGTTTTGCCATGTTACCCGGGCTGGTCTCGAAGTCCTGACCTGAAGTGATCTGCCCACCTCAGCCTCCCAGAGTGCTGGGGTTTCAGGCGTGAGCCACCGTACTCATATTTCTCCATATTTTTAAAGATACTAAGTCCCAGACAGGTTGACTTGTCCAAAGTCACAACAGTTAGGTGTGACAAGGATTTCCCCCAGCTTTCCCTTCTCTGCCCTTCAGTGAGACTGTGGCTGTCTTAATCCTGACTCACACAGTGGAAACTTAGCAAGTGATACTAATGATAATCACATTCACTGCCATATATGAAGACCCTGCTTGCCTACTGGGAACTGTCAGTGGCTGTACTCACATTATTCAAACGTAACAGCAATCTTGCAAGTTAGCTGTCACTGCACCTGGCTTACAGATAAAAACAAAAAAGGAGATTTTTGAAATGTTAGCCATCCCAGTCAAAGTTTCACAGTCAGCAAATGGCAGATCTGTGATTTGAACCCGCATTCCAAGGCCCATACTCTTTCCAGTAATTTTTTTTTTCTTTATGCCATCTTTCCAAGAGGAAAAGATAACATGGAAATGTGACAAACTGTGAGGAGAATTTACACTCTGCAGTCACTTGATTCAATGTATTCACTAGCAAAAATTCCCTCATTTATTTTCAGCCTGATTCCCACAGTTCTTGAGTAGTTTATCAGATAATGCTCTTTTTGTCCACCCTGTGGTGCAGAGCAGAGAGAGGCCTTGGAAAGGCAGCTCACACAGCAGTGATGGGGCAAGGTGGGTCCAGTGTAACAAATCCACCAAATTAATGCCAAGGACACAGGGACTCCAACACTGTTTTCCAGAGGAATACACTGAACTGAGTCACTTGGGTATAAACATGTGTTTCTGCTCAGCAGAGCCAGACCCCACCTAACAAGCTGTTTCAGGGATATAAGCGGAACTAATCTGTTTGCTCGTGAGGGTTGACTCCCAGCTGATGTATTTCAGTTGTTCTTGGCTCTACAAGCAAATGGGCATAAGGGAGTAATTGCTGTAGGTTCCCCAACTTGACAACCAAAACTCCTGGGTGTTTACTGGGCATGCTCCATCCTGGCAGCTACTTTCAGCTCTCAAGAGAGACAAAGCCAGAGAAGCAAAGGAAAAAACCAGGTGGTGAGGGTTCAGCTTTATCTAGTAAAGCCAAAAATAGATAAAGAATTGTCAAATGGTCCTGAAAATGTGTAAATATGACAAATGAGATCTGTTCTGAACTTCCGTGGGACTTAATCCCTGTGCTGATTCAGATTTTTTTGTTGTTGTTTTTTGTTTTTGTTTTGTTTTGTTTTGTTTTTGAGACAGAGTTGCCCATTCTGGAGTGCTCTGTTGCCCAGGCTGGAGTGCAGTGGCATGATCTCGGATCTCTACAATCTCCATCTTCTGGGTTCAAGTAATTCTCATGCCTCAGCCTCCTGAGTAGCTGAAATTACAGGTGCATGCGACCATGCCCAGCTAATTTTTGTATTTTTAGTAGAGACGGGGTTTAACCATGTTGGTCAGGCTGGTCTAGAACTCCTGACCTCAGGTGATCCTCCTGCCTCGGCCTCCCAAGGTGCTGGGATTACAGGTATGAGCCACCGCGCCCAGCCCTGATTCAGATGTTTTGCTCAGGGCTTGGATGTAAATTCCTCCCATGTAGAAACATAGCTATATGCATCCGAGTAGTCACGGTAGGCAGGTGTTAATTGTTTTCAAGCTATTTCCTTACAGATCGTGTTGATAATTGAGTGGAATGGACGTGGAGCAAGGCATGTCGCACAACGCTGAGATACGCACACTGTGCATTTACAGGCCCATAAACCAAGAGGTCAAACAGCCACAGTGGAAAAAGCAAGAGGATAAAAGGGTAGTTTCTTACCTCACCATTACCTTTATATGCTGAGGCACAACCCTTAGCTTGCCTGTGATAGCAAACACATGACTGAGTAACTAGATATCAGAAGACCTAGGTTCTAGTCTGAGCTCTTCCATGTTCCCACTTTGCAACTTGGTGGCCTCAGTTTCCTAAAATCTGGGCTTTGACTCTTGATATAGAAAACAGGAAGCACAACAGGGTAAAAAGTGCATTAAACTTGGACTAAACGACCTGGGGGAAGGTATTTAACCTCTCATAGCTGACTTGATGCAAAAGTCATTTTTCCACAATAATTTATGTAGTATTCTCAGGGAGTGTGGCAAAAAGCAAAATAGGCAAAACCCCTGCTCTTATGGAGCTTACCTTTTAGGCAAATAGACAATAAGAAAATAAACAAATATGTAGACATAGAATACAATGCCAGATAGTGAGAAGCTGTATGAAAAAAAATAAACTGGGATAAGGAAAAAGGAGGGTTTGCCATTTTAGAGTGGCCAGAGGCAAATAATATTGACCTCAGCAAGTTATTTTGAGAAAGCTAAAGGATAATGTATTTTAATGTATTACATCATGAAGTAAATGTACCATAGTATTGTTATTATTATTATTATTATTTTGGAATGGCTGAAAGGACAACTTCCCACAAGATGAGAGTGGCATTTTCAGGCTATGTTCATGACTAAGTAACAAAGCTCAGCATACCAATTGCTGGCTTTTCATTTTCTCTGGTTTCTTTCAATGCTGCTTTCTCAGCTTTCTGGGATTTTTTCGTCTTCCTCATTTTTCCTTTTTTCATTTCTGCGGTGGGAACTTGACCTTTGGTAGCATGAACTTAATAAATGTAAAAACTTCTTATGAGGAAGTGGTGTTTGAAGGCACTTGATAAGGAGTCCATGGGTCATCTCTGTTCCCCAGCATTTGGGGATCAGCACAGGGCTCGGGCTTGGAGGCATGATGAGGAGCCTGTTTGTTTTGGAGAGACCCATCCACCAGGTGGTAGAATCGTCCTGTTTAGGAAATGAGCCCTGAAGCAGTCAGACCAGTGGAATTCCTCTGCCCAGAGCACAACAAAGGGCTCCACTGTGCAGCCACATCCTGGTCCAGAAAGTGCCTGCCGGTAGCAAAACTCAGACCGTGCACCGGTCTGACTCTTGGGTTCAAGGTTCCAGAATTAATGGAATGGATTTTTAGGGTTTTGGAAGAAAGCCAATCACTGAGTTGACTCTCCCTCATCTGAAGCAAAACTCTCTGTTTAGTTCAAGTGCAACTCAATCTACATGTTTCTAAGGAGTTGCAGCCTCAAGCTACAGATCATTGCCCGTTGTGTAAACAGCATTATGGGAAATTACAAAATTAAAAAAAAACATTTTAAATGTTTCTGCTCGTCTGGTCATCAGGCACTTTCCAATATCCTTTGAATCTGTTGTTGTTTCACATGTTTCTCACCTAAAACTGTTTATGGAATGGACTTTTTCCTAGAAACTTATGGCACCCAGCCTTCAAGATGGCCCCTAGTGATCCTCACTTCTGAGTATCCATGCCCTCTGTAGTCCCCTCTTACCTTGAAGCAGGACTGATTCATGTGACCAACAGAATACAGCAGAAATGGCAGTGTGTGATTTCTGAGGCTAGGTCAGAAAAAGCATTGCAGGCCAGGTGTGGTGGCTCATGCCCATAATCCCAGCACTTTGGATGGCAGAGGTGGATGGATCACTTGAGGTCAGGAGTTCAAGACTAGCCTGGCCAACATGGCAAAATCCCATCTCTACTAAAAATACAAAAATTAGCTGGGCATGGTGGCACATGCCTGTAATCCCAGCTACTCGGGAGACTGAGGTAAGGGAATCCCTTGAATCCCGGAGGCAGAGGTTGCAGGGAGCCAAATCATGGCACTGCACTTCAGCCTGGGCGACAGATCGAGACTTCATCTCAGAAAAAAAAAAAAAAGAAGGCATTGCAGCTTCTATCTTGGCCTCTTGGGTTGCTCAATCTTGGGGAAATGGGCCACCCTACCATAAGGACACTCGAGCAGCTCCACAGAGAGGCTCCCTGGGACTCCTCACCTATGGCCAGGCATGTAAGGAAGCAGCTTTGGAAGTGGATCTTCATCCTTAATCAAGCCTTCCTGTGTTAGAGCTCTGGCCAGCATCTAACCACAACCCAAAGGAAGACCTTCAGTTCCCAGCCAGAGAAGTCACTCCTGCATCCCTGAACTATTATTGTGAGAGATAATAAATGATCCTTGTGTTAAGCCATTATGTTGAGCATCATTTGTTATACAGCAAGAGATAATTAATACAAAACTTATTCTAAGGTGCCAAGATTGAATGGAAGAGACTACAGTCTCCTGAACCCAATGAGTTTGAATCTCTTCAGTCTGAGTAACAGATTCCAAGGAATGCTGCACCATTTTGCCCAATACCACACCAGTAATTCTTAGAAAATATTTTCCTATAATTGACATTGAATTTTGGGGTACTCATCAAGTCCTAAGTTTTGTCTTTAAGAAACTTGTGATCATTCTAAGGAACAAGCCTGCCAAGCACTGCCTCTGAGCATGATCTTACAGATGTGCTGAGTTTCACATTGTTCTTAAATTCTACAGATGATACACCAGCTTTATGTTTAGCCATGTTTAGTATCTGAGAAGGGTTGAAGGCTGCTGGAATGATGTACATTAGCTCCCCGGCATTTCTGGCTTGCTATGTGCATGGCCACAAAGGGTTTCTCTCTCCACAAAAAGCCAGAAAACAAATGGACAGAGATGCTGACAGTTGCAAGCTAAACCAACAAGCTCAGAAATGGTAAGGCTTGAGGGGATACCGGGAGGTACACCAACATCTGTTTCAGTTACCACATCCAGGCCTCAGGCACAGGAAGATGGCAAAGATCTAGTCATCAGCATTGTGGCTACAGCATGGTGACTGAGACTTAGGAAAAAAATCAAAGCCCAGTTTTCCAAACAGATGATGAATTCAAGCCAGACTAGTAGCAAAGTGTTCCTAGACTTGATGGTTTGTCTGAGCTTCCGAAATTACTTTTGCTGGGAAGAAAAAGAAGAAGGCTTAGAGTCTGGGAATCCTCCCGCTTCTGTCTGCCCTGACCACAGGCACAAGATCCCCCAGGCACACCCTGGTGGATTGTGCTGTCACTTCATTTCCTTGCTGCTGACTCTGACCTCAGCTCTTCCTATGGAATGTCCTATAGAAGCTACTCAGGAAGCTGAGGCAGGAGAATCTCTTGGCCTAGGAGGCGGAGGTTGCAGTGAGCTGAGATCGTGCCACTGCACTCCAGCCTGGGTGACAGAGCGAGGCTCTGTTTCAAAATCAAAAGAAGAAATGACAAGTCGGTTGTTTAGAAATAAACCCAACCAAAGGCTCAAAGAGGACCAGAGGATAGAATTCCCCTTCTTAAGGAAATTAGTGAGTTAAAGTTGAACCCAGCACAAAGTAGGTGGTAAAAAAATGTTAGGCCATTTTCTCCCAGCCCCTGCTGCCACTGACTTGGGGCTGCAGGGCAGAAACAGAGCCACAGAGCCATTCTGCATCTGCTCTGTAAGCTCTCCTGTAACTTGTATCTTAATAAAGAAAACACAGACAGTGAATCTGAGTCCTCTGTTGTGTATTTGTACTGCCTTTCCATTGAGAAATTCTCCCCGCTGTTGAAGGGTTGTTGCTGAGGCCCCGTTGGACTGAGACAGTTAAACAGGATGGAACACGCAGGAAGGCCGGCGGGGAACAAATCAGCATCATGAGGACGAATTCGAGGAACCAACTGTTTTTTTCATCACTTGCCCAGTGGTTCCATGACATTTCACACTCAGGGTCACACAAGGAAAAATATTTCCTCCAAAGTCCCCTAGCCTTTGTCTTTAATGTACTTTGAGGCAAGCACTTATATGAGAAGGAACAGGAGCAGAAAACTCTTTGTCCTTTTATTCTCATGCTTTTGGCTTCTCTGACTTCAACCTGCAGAGGGCACTGATCCTCAAAGAACCGGAAGACCTAGGCCTGGCATTGCAGAAGGCCAGCTGTTCACCCTGCAGCGAGGTGAAATCCTGAGCAGTTCTCTGTGAATAACTTATACAATGGAATTTAACCAGAGACCTTATGAGCATTTATAAATGGAGTCTTTCCCCCCATATATTATAAGGAAGCTCGCAAACCATGGCTCATGCTGTTCATTCCTTCCCTTTAGAGATGTTTTCCCCACAATCCTATCATTAGCACCATGCCTCTAATAGACTTTCTCTGGAAACTAACCCAATATTTCCTGGTCATGTTCAGTATCTGAGTAACATCAGAAAACTGAGAGAAATCTGGGACCCAGGAGCCAGTCCAGAGATTTTCAAGGTCATCGGGAGGTGATGCTACATGTTACCAAACACAGACATGAGTTTTACAGGCTAAAAACCTGATTCGACATCCCACCTCTGTTTCTTATGACCTTGGGCAAGTTATACAACCACACTGCAAGCTTACCTGTAAGTGGAAATTATAATTAATGTTGTAATATTGTGGCATGTCATCATTTCATTTGGGTATGTAAAATGGTAGCATTGTACCTAGCATAAAATAAGTGCTTTGTAAAGCTAGTTCTTTTTTTGCCATCCTTCTCTCTATCTTTAATGATACTATACAGGATGGTATGATTTCTAGGCATCTTTCTAAAGAAGCTTCACCACTGTCTTGAATTCAATATTTGCCCCCCTAAAAAATAATTTTTTTTCATTTGTCTGGCCTTCCCTCAAACAACAAGGAAGAGTAAAGGCCACTTCAGAGTCAGAAAGTTAGCTAACCAAGAAGCCCTAGGGCTCTCTTCACTGTTGTAACTCTGATTCCTACAGAATTGCGGGGAGTGGGCAGAGTCTCCAGGCCAGATCAGTCTATGGGGGATGAGTGTAGAAACTAAACTTAGCAGGAAACTCTCCTATAATGTGAGATCCCCCAATCCCAACCCCATGCCTACTTCAAGTGCCTAATGTATTTCAAGGATGATACAAAAAGCCAGGCTTCATAATGAATCAAGAAAGTTCAGAAACCAATCTCGAGTAAATGTGCCCTCTTCGTATCCCAAGATGCTCCCCAATGAGTCACTGAGCTAATCTCATGGAGCAGGTCCAATTCTCAATCTTGAGACTGCTAGATCCTTGCCCTCAAGTATCTTTCTTTCTAACAAGGGAGACAAGGAATAAACAAGCAATTACAACATAGTGAAATAAGCACGGTGCATTTTGAGCCGAGTGTCACATGTCTAGGACTAAAATTGTAAGAGATGGGAATCTGGGCTATGTTGAAGACGGCTTACATCCTTCATCACTTGCCGTGTTTGGATGCCAAGATGACTTGTGGTATTGCAATTCCCTGCCTGTCTTATCATGCAACTTCTGTGCCGCAACTTATTTGTAGTAAGGAAGGGCTAGAAATTAAGCTTAGGATAACACAGGGATAGATGTAACCAGAACCCGAATCATAGAATAATGTGAAGAAAAAATCGTTTAATCTTTTTTTCAATGTGGCTTTAGAATTTCTGAGGCTGCCATACAAAATTGGAGGTATTTTTAAAACCTGGCATTTATCAGTCATCCCAGTTTGCCTGGAACTGTCCCAGTTCTAGCACTGAAATGTTCATGTCCTGGGAAATTGCTCAGTCCAGAACAAATAGAACAGTTGGTCATCCTAGCTCTGTTCTGGGCATAGAAGCACCAGCAGAGCACAGAGAAAATGTACCATCCTAGTGCTAAGGCCTAAATCAAGAATGTCTAAAATCATAAACAGTCGATCTACAAGGCCCACGTTGCTTTCTGAGTGTGAATGTGTAGATATGTAATATTTAACAAATACATTGGTAAGTCATGAATGAATATGAAACTACAAGAGTACAAGAAATTGTGTTTTTTTGTTCTTGACAAAATTGCCTAGAACATAGGCTCCCAAGTTTCCAAGAGTGAGTGGAATTTATGTTTTCCTTGGTAGGCTTAACAAGAGAGCAAAAAGGCTAATAGCATAGGCATTGAGAGAAGACAGATCTAGCTTTAAATCATGGCTTTATTGCTTACATGCTGTGTGACCCAAGGTAAATTTCTTAACCTTTCTTTACACTAATTTGCTTTTCTTTAAGATAATAATATCTACTTTGAAATGTTGTTCTACAAATTAAAATAAAATTATCACAATGTATGGAATATAATGAGTACTCAAGAAATATTGACTACTATCAAAAAACAAAAGCAAAAATAAAACCTGGCATTTTGTTGTCCCTGGGGGTACCAAGTAGAGACAATAAGGAACCTTAGCTCAGAGCAGCTGGGTGTGGTGGTTCATGCCTGTAATCCCAGCACTTTGGGAGGCTGAGGTGGGCGGATCACCTGAGGTCAGGAGTTCGAGACCAGCCTGACCAACGTGGAGAAACCCCGTCTCTACTAAAAATACAAAATTAGCCAGGCATGGTGGTGCATGCCCGTAATCTCAGCTACTTGGGAGGCTGAGGCAGGAGAATCGCTTGAACCCAGGAGGCAGAGGTTGCGGTGAGCTGAGATCACACCATTGCACTCCAGCCTGGACAACAAGAGAGAAATTCCGTCTCAAAAAAAAAAAGAGTTACACAGTTCAGGAAAACAATTTTGTTATGAAATATTAGTAATACATATTTAGACCTATTTCCAGTCCCATTTTATTTTCATACGTTCCCATGGCAGAAAAGGACCTTGGGCTGAATGTCTTCATTTGCTCCTCCAGATTCACCCTCCATCTTCCTTTGTTCTCTGTGCCTGGTAGGCTGGCCTATGCGGTCTCTAAGAATAGGCATTCTTGCCTTCTGGATTCTGGTTGGATTTGGCTTAAATCAGCTGGCTGTGTCTCTCAACTGAAGAGCAGAGGTCCTGTCAAGAGGCCTTCTACCCTCAGTCGTCTGTCTCCTGGTTCTGGGAACCCCATTTGCCTCCTGTCTTCACATTTAGGGATGCTAATTGCTGCGGTGGGTTACCAGCCTCAGGGTTCTGCACCCTTCTATGGGGTTTCCCAACAGTCCAACCACCCATTTGTAAATCATCCCTGTGTGAACTCTCCTCAAATTATCCAACAGGAAGTACCTTTTGTGTCCTGCTGGAACCCCGACTGACACAGGCATCAAGAGAACATTTAGCTCAGTGATTTCTAAACACAGATCTGGGAACCAGTTCTGAACTGGCCACATCACAACCACTAAGGGAGCTTTTGAAAAATGCAGATTTCTGGATCTCACAGCTAGAGTACTAATTTCATGGGTCTTGGGTGAGGCCCCAAAATCTGTACTTCTTATGCCTCCTCTGCTATTTCTCATGCACAGCCAGATCTGGGAAGCATTCCCTGCTGAGGCCCCTAGTGGGTCCTCCTTCCCCATCACTGCCTTTTGTTCTTGGTTCACATTTCACATTTCGTGAATTCATTATGGTTACAGACAAAAAAAAAAATACAGTATATACAAACACTATGTATGTCCTTGTGAAGGTCACCTCCAGAGGAGTAGGTATTTTGAGTTGTTTTTTTCAGGCCTACAACACTGCCTGGCACATAGTTGCTACTCAGTGAATACTTGTTAAGTGAAAGCTGAATGAATAATGTATTAAGAACATTCACAGGACTTCAAGGCTTGGATTAGTTCGAATTTATGACTTCAAGGAGGGTATAACCTAAGCTCAATATTTGATTGAGATCCAAACAATAGAGAAAGTTGAATTCATCGCTGAAGCTGATAATGGGTATAATTTCAAACTAGTGGCTTTCCTGGAATTTTCCCCCATCTGTCCTTCAAAGCCTGGTGTACATGGCAGTAGAAAGGGTGGCTGATGCTAAAAGCCAGGGAGCTATTGTAGCTGTTAGTCAAACTTTCTAGCCCAAACCCGAAGTGTAACTTTCCCCTGGTCTGTACCATCATAAACATTTTGAGTACTCATGGTGCCACTAGTAACCCAGAGGTTGCTGCACGTTTTCAAATTAAGTGTTCTCCTGGAAAATAAAACCCATAGTCAGGCAGATCCTTCCGATCCCCTCCTATCCCCAACTCTCTAATTGCCTGCAGGGACTTGTCCCTTCTCTTTGTTCTCCACTTTCCTCATCTTTTAAATGAGTTGTTAACAAAATCATTTCTTGGCTTACATTTTTCTGACAACCAACAGCAGTAAAATATCTAGCTAATTGAACTCTTTTCCTGCTAAGACTCAATTTACTTGAATAAATTTGGTTAGAAAGCATTCTAGGGGAGAAACAAACTTCTCTGACTCTTAAATAGGTCATACTGATCCTACCCTTCGTCAACATCTTTTCTAGAGGACGTTTAAAAGTCAATGATAAGGCTGAGCACAGCAGCTCATGTCTGTAATCCCAGCACTTTGGGAGGCTGAGGCGGGTGGATCACCTGAGGTCAGGAGTTTGAGACCAGCCTGGCCAACAGGGCAAAACCCCGTCTCTACTAAAAATACAAAAATGAGCTGGGCATGGTGGCATGCACCTGTAATCCCAGCTACTCGGGAGGCTGAGGCAGGAAAATCACTTGAACCCGGTAGGCAGAAGTAGTAGTGAGCCGAGATCACGCCACTGCCTCCAGCCTGGGTGACAGAGTGAGACTGTTTCTCAAAAAAAAAAAAAAAAAAATCAGTGATTCATTTTATGGTATTTTAAACCCACTGACTGCCTACGGGCCAATAAGGCATATAGGACTGCTTTCTCTTTTCATAATTGGCCCCAATCTGATTCTTCTCTCTGCTCTTTCTAGCTTTTCAGTTACCTCCATTGGTAGTTACGGCTTGCAGTTGTCAAGATTACTCCTAAAAGTAAAGCTGCCAAATAAGAGTTTTCTGTGTAGGTAAGGGCTCACTTAGGGCTTTGATACAAACATACATATCTTCCCTGAGTTATGCAGGAGCTGATGTGAGAGGAATCGTCACAATTTGAGAAAGGTGAAAGAACGTGTGAGTTCTAGGATTCACAATATTCAGTTGTCTAAAAATATTTTTAAAGACTTGAATAAAGGATGAAGAAATTTATGCTATTTAACTTAGAAAATAAGTCTGAGGAATGACTAGATCTTGCTTTTCAAATATTTAATGCTTTTAGAATAAGAGAGAAGCAATACTCTTTGATGGGACATGTCCCCTGAGTGCAGGACGAAAGGAAGCAAATGGGAGGGGAGCAGAAATGCCATCTATGCAGCAGGGCATGGCCAAAAGGGCTTCATGGGCTGCTCAGACTCTCAACAAGGAGGAATCTGGCACCTCAGGGAATAGGGCTCAGATGGGGCTGAGCACGTGTAGATTGGCTGAAGGTCTCCACAGAGAGAAGTGGGGTTTTCAGGCCCACCCCATCTCTTCCACTTGCCATTCCCCTTCCCCATCTATTCATTGCTTATCTCCATCCTCCTCCAGCCCCAGGTAGACTGACCTCTAAGTGCAGATCTCCTGGGCTTCTTTGCTCTCTGACCCTAGTTGGATTAGCCAGTGTGAGGGACCATCAAGAGACTGGAGGGTGGGAATAGATAGAAGTCCAGCCCTTCATTCTCCTGTCTTCCTGTGGCTTCTTCACAGTTTAGCTGTGTCCCTCTGTCACTATTACTCCTGTCCAGAGCATGGATCTTGCTCTCAAAAGGCTCCAATAACATGCTGTCTCCCCTTGCCCCTTCAACCCTGGAGACAGTGATGGCTTCCTACAGCTGCTGGTCCCTCAGGGCTTCACCCTTGCTTGCTGATGCCCTCAATCCTGCCCTCTTTATTAAACTCTCCTGAGGAAAAAAAAAAAAAGTGCTTTTGGGAGAATATGCAGCTCAGATGAGAGAAAAGGAGAGTTAGAATGGATGAAGAAAGAAAGAATGACTATGAAGGTTGCTTGAAATGCCCTTGTGAGGGAGTTTTGGAATCACCAGGCCTTGCAATCTCTAAAATTAGGATGACTTACTAAATTTACATGCACTCCTGCCTGAGGACAGGGGGATGGATGCTATGGATTCTCAAATTTCCTTCTAATTTTATGATTCTATTTTCCCATACTCCTCTTCCTACTTTAAACATGCTTGAGCTATGTTACCCATAGGTTCCCAATTACATCTAATGTCCTTCAAAGCTTCGTTCTTTTGGGAGTGTTACAGAGAAGTGAAACTGTCTACTGTCTAGGAGAAACGGAAGTTTGGGGTTTTTAATACATAGTGTGAATTCTGGCCTTTGGAAGTCCTTGTGCCCTGAAACGACCAGACTCAGTTATCACAGCACCAGTCCTGGCAGCATCTGAGGCACTCCTTTGCATTATGCAATAAGGAAATATGAGCCATCAGGAAGCAAACGAGCTGAAAGCCAGGATTTAGGAAAGTACCTAATATCTTCCAACAGATCTCAAGTGGACATACTTACACATGAAGAAGCATAGGCATCTTGGGTTAAGTTTGGGCAGCTGAGGTTTAAATCTCATCTCCTTTACCAATAAATCCAAGTGCATTTTTTTCACTTCTCAATGTTGTACTTCCCTTTATGAAATATGGGACTATTATTCCTTGATTTTATGTTTGTATCTCAAAAACCAGCATTCAAGCAGTGAAATATGAAATGACCGTCCTTTGGCTGCCTAGAATTGGTCAGGCAAGGTAATTGCTGTTAAAGAAAAAGTGTCCTCCCATAATTCCCAGGAGCCCCTACTTTCCCCTGTGTTAAGGCCCTCTCTTAACTTAGTCATCACTCCACCCAACTCTAGAGGAGGAGGCATCAAACAAATGATTCAAAACATTTTCTTTCAAAAATAATAATAAAACTGACAATGCCTTTCTTTCATGCCACAACAGGGAAATCTTTACTGCCAAGGAGAAAGACAGCTTGTTACCTGCACAAATTGGCAAATGGGGCCCATTGCCATGGGAGAAGTTTGTATTTGGTGCCACACTGGCTGAGAAAAGACAAATATATCCCTGGAGAAACTGTTTGGTTTAATTACCCAAGAGTCAATCTAGCCAAAACTGCTTGCATTTAGCAATTTTTGTTGATTATAGTTCTCTCAGTAAACATCAGATGACAGGAGACAGCAATGAAGAAAGACAACTTTAGGGTTAAGGGAGGCAAAAAAAAAGAATTTTTTATAAGCATTAAAAAAACCCAACTCAGTCCTCCATTTTCACAAATATACTGGTTTAAGGCTGATCTGCCAATTTCAGGTGTAGCTGACATTGAATATCTTTGGTCTGATATCCAATTAGGACATAACAATCATAGAATTTTGGAGCTTCAAGAAACTTCAGAGATCATAGAGTCTAACTCCTTTCTACAGATGAAGAAACAGACTTAGGGTCTGTTTATTTCTCAGTGTTTTTAAAGTGCCTTGCTGAATATTCAAGAAACTGAGTAAAGATTAGAATGAAGGTCTTTCAGCTCACAATGCAGTGCCCTTTTTCACATGTCGTTCAAGGGCCATTTTTAGCTTAATGGCTTGAATGATGGGACCCAGACTTTAAACTAGATCCACTTATTGAAAGGAGGGAGCCCTGGAATACCAATTTTTATAAGAACCTTCCATGGAAGCTTCAGAATCATTTTGTACCCATGGGGTCCCCACCACCATGTGAGGGCATACTTGTCTTCTTTGCCAGGCCCAGCAAAATGTTGAAATGTTATCTTGGGGGGGAACTAAATGCCCATGCTTTTGATGGCAGTTCAGACTCCCCATCCTCCCACAACAACACCCCTGCCAGCCCTGGTGTACTGGCTTTGAACAGTTTCACACAGTCCCCTTTGAGACAGCCCATGCCTCAAGTGGTCACAGCCATCCCCAAAGGCTCAAGAGAAGAAGCCAAGACACCAGGTATCTTTGGTCTCCGTAATTACCCGCTGTGCACTGACAGGACAGGAAAGGATTCGCCATGAAAAGCAGTGTTTTAAAACAGAAATGAAGCTCATATTTCAGGGGAAAGAAGGAGTTCAGTTTCAGGGTTGGTGAGAATGAGATGCTAAAGGACATTGAAATGGAAATGTTAACAGACCACTAGAGATGCAGAACTGCAGCTTGAGAGAGGAGTAAGGGCTGGAGACCCAGAGAGGAAGTCGTCCACAGCAGGGGAACAGTTGAGACTCTGAGGTGTTCATGGCCCAGAAGCAGCAGCAACAATGAGGCTTTGGAGCTAAATTCCTCCTGGATTCAAATTCTGGCAGCACTATTTACTTGGCATATGATTTTAGATCAAGTACTTAACCCCTCTCTGCCCCAGTTTTCTCATCTGTAAAATGGGGATAGTAATAGGACTTTACTTTTGAGGATTAAAGGAGTGAAAGCACACAAAGTTAAGCTAGAAGAGTGCCTGGCACATATAAATGTTAGCTAGTACATTTCTTTTGTTAGTCTCAATATTAAAAGTTTTCAGTGGTTCTCAGGCCCCTCAGGGGAAAATTCAAATTCTTTTGCAGGGTCTCTCTGTCCAACATTATGCCTTATTCTCAAGCCTCCTTCTCTGCTATTTTGCCTGTTAGGGGTCAAATTGTGTCTTCCAAAATTCATACGTTGAAATCCTAACTTCCAGTACTTCAGAATGTGACCTTATTTGGAAATAAGGCCATTGCAGATGTAATTAGCTAAGGTGAGGTCATACTGGAGTTGGATAGGCCCTTAATCCAATATGTCTGGTGTCCTCGTGAAAAGGGAGATTTGGAACAGATGCACACAGGGATAATGCCGCGTGAATATGAAGGCAGAGGTTGGGTGATAGGGCTGCAAGTTAAGGAACAACAAACATTGCCAGAAATCCAACAGAAGCTTAGAGAGAGGCGTGGAACGGGTTCCCCCTTACAGTCCCCGGAAGGAACCAACTCTACTGATACCTTGATCTAAGACTTCTAACCACCAAAACTGTGAAACAATACATTTTGTTGTCTAAGCTACCCAGCTTGTGGTATTTTGTTATGGCAACCTGAGTAGATAAAAACAGTGCCTGTCCCTCCCCCATGCAGCTACAGGGTACGCCGCCCCCCTCCCCACCCACCATATCTCCATGCCTTGGCACTGGCTGATTTCTTTGCATGGAATGCACCCCACTCCACCCCTCTTTGTCTGGCTTGATAAACTGCTGCTTGTCCTTTGAGATTTAGCTTAAGCATTTTTTCTTCTGTGACTCTTTCACAGAACTTCCCTTCCCAAAGCAAAATTGATCTCTTCCTCCTCCACCATGACCAGCCAGGACTTACACATTCCTCTCATAGCACAAGCGTGTGGAATTGCTGTGACTGGCCAGTGCTGCCTTTGCCTTTAGATAAGATCAGGCGCGTTCAGGATGCTATGGCCGTAGACTGCCTTTGCCTTTAGACCAATGTTCTCAACCTTCCCTGCATACTCATTAGAGTCAACTAGCCTGATTTTTTTTGGTCAGACCCTACCCCTGAGATTCTGATCAGGTGGTCTGGGGTGGGGCTCTGGCAACAATATCAAAGGCTATCATGTATTTCTAATGTGCAACTGAGAATAAGGAAAACTGTATTAGACAGTGTTTCCAAAGGACAGGATTTCAGCCTTATTCTTTGATCTCTTATCACCCTGAACAGTGGCTGGCCATGAGTAAGCACTTAACAAATGTTGGTTGAGCTGGATAAAGGAGCCCAGGTCCTCTGTCCATTTTCTGCTTCTACCCTGTCCTCTCCATATTTAACCCTTCACCTCTCCTCAACAAAACACCTGAAACAAGCCTCGTGGACAAATGCTGTCCCGAGGTCTAGAGAATTAGACTGTCTGAAATCAGCATAGGCTGGGGGAAGCAGAAGAATGTCAGTAGTACTTTTTTTTAAAAAAACAAAAACAAAAACAAAAACAGAATCTCTCTCTGTAGCCCAGGCTGGAGTGCAGTGGTACGATCTCAGCTCACTGAAATCTCTGCCTCCCGGGTTCAAGCGATTCTCCTGCCTCAGCTTCCTGAGTAGCTGGGATTACAGGCCTGCGCCACCAAGCCCGGCTCATTTTTGTATTTTTTGTAAAGGTAGGATTTCACCATGTTGGCCAGGCTGGTATCAAACTCCTGGCCTCAAGTGATCCTCCTACCTTGGCCTCCCAAAGTGCTGGGATTACAGGTGTGAGCCACCACACCTGGCCAGTAGCACTTTCAAATAAGGCAAAACAAGCAAACATGCAGAAAGTACTTATTTTAAATATCCATGTCCCCACCTTCAAATATCAAAAGCAGTCTCTTTCCTGTCTGTGAATGTAGGACGTGGGCAAATGGCTCATCAGCCCCAACTTCTATCCCCTCCATGCCTTTCCTTCCAGGATTTCAAAAAGGAAATGCAGTGCTGGCTTTATGTTTCCCCAGTGTTTCCAACCAACCACCGCTTTGTGAAAATGGAGTATGAAAAGATTTTGGAGCCCCAGTTTTTCCTTCTATCACCTCCAGATTGCTCGTCAACATTTTTTCTCCCTTTCTCCTTCCTCTATATAAATACTAAGATGAAAACAAATGATAAGGGGCTATTTGCTTTCTTTTTCCTGAGGATAAAATTAATATATGCTCCTTACACAAAGTTTAGAAAATAGTTTTTAAAGGTAATAAAAAGAGCCCTTGGTAATTCTGCCATGAAGAATTTGGGGGCTGAGTTGGGAAGCTCACTTATGGCCAGGAGTTTGAGACCAGACTGGGCATCATAGTGAGACCCTGTCTCTACAAAAAAAAAAAAATAATTAACCAGGCATGGTGGCATGCACCAGTAGTCCCAGCTACCCACAAGATAGCTGCAAAGAGCTATGATCGTGCCACTGTACTCTGGCCTGGGCAACAGAATGCATTCCTGTCTCAAAAAAAAGCAGAGAGAGAATTAACTGTTAAGGTTTTTGGTATGTTTTTATTATAAATTACATATCTATATAAGGAAATTATTTCTGTAAATATATGTAACGCATGTATAATGTTTCCATAAATAATATATGTAATGCAATTGTGTAAGAGAGAGAGGAGACAGAGAAAGGTAATGAAGCATATATTGGCTATCTCTTGGTGGAGACATCTGTCTTCACACTGTGTTCATTTGTTTTTTACATATCCAAAAAATAAAGACTCAACCCTACAATGCTTTAGACAAAATATGTTCCTGAAGATTCCAAAGAGGAGATGGATGATGGTTTCCCCTAGCTATTGGAAGATAGGCACACATAGTGCAAAAGTATTCAAGGAGGATATAAAACTAAAAAAGAGCAAAATGTTCTTCTTCCTCTGAACTGGTCATTAGGGAGGATTCTGTTTTAAGCTCTAGAAGAGGGCTTGGCGATCCACAGCCCACAGATCAAATCCAGCCACACTCATTCATTTCAGTATGTCACGGCTGCTCTCGCACTACAATAGCAAAGTTGAATAGTTGTGACAGAGATGTGACAGAGACCATATGGTTCACAAAACCCAAAATACTTACTATATTCAATATTAAATATTACTGGTTCTTTACAGAAAAGATTTGCTGATCTCTGACCTAGAGAATTTTGTTCTAGTGCTAGGGACTCCAAAATTTAGAATTCCTATTTGTATTTTTGTTGTTGTGTGGTTGGTTGGTTTCTGCTGCTAGGGAGGAAACTTCATTCTTGGTGGAAGGGAGGAATGAGGGAATCCCCACTATTCCGTGGGGGTAGGAGGGTTTCCCTTGGAGTCTAAGACTTTGAGCCTTAGTGAACAGTCTAAGGGTAGGACAGTTTCCCTTGGAATATGAGACTTGGAGCCTTAGTCTGTAAGAAGAGGAGGGAACAGGTTCTTTAGGATTAGATCAGTAATAAACTTTCTCTAATATCACCCTACCCTCCACACTGCAAACCACAGAAATATCCCTTATCAACATCTATGGGGGTAAAAGTGGATTAAATTGTCCTAGAGCTAAATTAGGAACATTTCCAAAAAGTCAGACAGCAAAGAAGATTTTACAAATTGCAAAGACCCATAAGAAATTTATTTCTTGAAAACTGATGTAGTATGGTGGTGAAATGCTTTGGCTCTCAAGCCAGACAGACATAGATTTGAGTTCTACTAGCTGTGTGACCCCTGGAAACCTCAGCTTTATCTTCTGAAAAACTAGAATTATAGTAGCCTCCTCATAGGGTCGGTATGAAAGGTAGATTTGATAATGCATGAAAAAGATTTAGCACCATGCCCAACATGTTAACAGAATTCAATAAATGCTTGCTGTTATTTTGAAGACAGTTTTCTGGCTGATTCATATACTAGGAGTGCTATAATTGTAATTTCCTAAAAAGATTTTTAAAGTATTATTATTAATGGGCCTGACAATTTTTAGGCATTTAATAAATGATACCAATAAAGATCTATTTTGGCTGGGCGTGGTGGTTCATGCCTGTAATCCTAGCACTTTGGGAGGCCAAGGCAGGCAGATCACCAGAGCTCAGGAGTTTGAGACCAGCCTGGGCAACATGGTGAAACCCCGTCTCTACTAAAATACAAAAATTACCTGGGCGTGGTGGTGCGTGCCTGTAGTCCCAGCCTCCTGGGTTCAAGCAATTCTCCTGCCTCAGCCTCCTGAGTAGCTGGTACTACAAGGCAGAGGTTGCAATGAGCCAAGATTGCACCACTGCACTCCAGCCTTCATGACCAAGTGAGACTCTGTCTAAAAAAAAAAAAAAAAAAAAAAAAAAAAGATATATTTTATAGATTACTTTGACTAATGGAGCATCTTTCAAACTTCTTCGGTTGAATCCATGAGAAGAAATATATTTTATAATGAAACATCACATATGCTTGTGTGTGTGCCTGCAGTTATAGCTGAAAAAAAAATGCCCATGAAATAGTACATAACCTTCCTACATGCAATGCACTTTGATATTTTCTATTATATATTTTAAATTGTGGTCATAATCTAATCAATTAATTTTACAACCCACTGAAAGGTTAAGACCCACATTTTCAAAAACATACAGCATGGGGCCATCCAATTGCGCATCCTGTCCACATGATTGTCTCTTACCTCTAACACAACCATTCTTTGCCATTTTGAGACCTATAACACCTTTCATTGTCATTTATTTTATGTTTCTATGTCCTGGATCCTTAATTATATCTTTTGAAATAAAAATAAAGTTTTAGGTCAGGCGAGGTGGCTTATGCCTGTAATCCTCAGCCCTTTCGAATGCCAAGGAGAGTGGCTTGACCTGAGCCCAGGAGTTTGAGACCAACCTGGGCAACATGGCAAAATCCTGTCTCTACACAAAATTTTAAAAAAAATTAACCAGGCATAGTGGTGCATGCCTGTAGTGCCATCTACTTAGGAGGCTGAGGTGAGAGGATCACCTGAGCTCGTGAGGCCAAGGCTACAGTGAGCCACGATCGTGCCACTGCATTCCAGCTTGGGCAACAGAGTGACACCCTGTCTCAGAAAAATATGTTTTTATTCTTACTTGGAAACTCACAATTTTCTATCACAATGGAGGAAACAAAAGAACTCTCAAAAATTGTTTTCAGAGGGAAGTGAGTTTATATTTGCAGAAAATTTAAGGGAGTAGATTGTTCTGTCTTCCACAGGAAATTTCATAACATAAACCATAGAAGACAACCTGAAGCAAAAATTATCTGCCTGTTGAGGTCTGAACCAGGATGTGAAAGTTGCTCAGAGACAAGACATTGAGCAAAATATATGAGGAAAAAAAAACTCAGTCCTACTGGTTCTTATTTCCACCTACCCACCTCACCAGGATTGCTAATGGTGATTGCTAGTGGGCTGGATTCCAAAGACTTAGTATCAAGTAATTTAAGATTTTCTGTTGTATCTTGACCCAAGAAGAATCAATCTTCTTGACTCATCTCCCCCTCACTACACACATTCAAATTTTGTAAAGTATGATTCCCTCTTTCATTGACAGAAACACAACCAATATCCACAGTTTTTGCTTAGATGACCTACAAACATGTAAAGCTGTGAAAATCCTAGGAAATGACTCCAATGCAAATAAATGCCAGCTCCAGAACTCTACCTGCATTCCTGAGCCAGGATGGAACTGTCCTGAGCCAGATGAGACCAACTTGCAGAATTCCAAATCCTGAGACTTCCTTTCCTTTCTGTTTCACACACATATTTTCTAATGTTAGTGTGTATAACCTGCTGACCTTTGCCCCCACTGGAATTTCTGAACAAGCTACACATGCTCAGCAGGGTTAGGGAAGTAATTTGAGTTTCAACCACAGCGTTTTTAATTTTTTTACTTTAATCTTTATCTTTCAAACATGATGCCTTAGATAAATGCTACCCCCCAAAATCTCAAAATATTAGTGATAGAATGGTGACCCCTTCTCTCCCTTTTTCTTTTTTTTTTTTCTCTTCCAATTTGCTGATTTTCCTACATTTTCTTCAATGAATTATGAGGTGAGGGAGATTTTCTTTAATTGCTTGAGGAAAAATTATACTCTTCTTCCTCTTAAAATATCAAGGAGCTTGTGCAAAACTCTTAACTGGTTTGTTCTTAGCTGAGTATCAAAGGCAAGGTCAGAAGAATATGACAGTTTTATGTATAGTAGCAATTTTTTAAGATAGGCTTTCTTTCTAAGCAGCTTATGTCCTTCAGGTTCAGATCCTGTATCCCTTTGCCATTTGGCAGCGCTAAGCCTCAGTTTTTATATCAGGAAAATGAAACTAATAATAGTATATTATTCATGGTTGTGTTGAGGAGGATTACATCAGATCATCACAGCATGCATGCGGCACACTCATGTCCCCTGAGCAAGCATATTGTAAACATTTTCATTATTTTTATTATTACTTTTGCCTTAGGATTCCTCTTCCAAAGCCAGAGCCCCTAATCCTGGATAGAAAGAGGACTCCAGCAGCATAACAGAGGCAAAGCCTTACTTCTAGCCTTCCCAGGAATTTCCCCCCAGTGAACAGCCAGTCTTGTGACTGGAAACTGTGGGAAAGACCTCTAAGATGAAGACGTAACCTAGTGAGTATCCCATGACAGATCATTAAACCCTCCGAAAGAGACTGGCCTGCTGCTCCAAACAGGCTCCCCAGGGGCAAACGTTTACCCTGCCCTTACTGACAGTTCCCAAAAAGCATGCTGTCAGTGACAGAGTGAAGTTGAGTGAAGCCCCCCTGAAGATGCCCCAGCGGGGAGGTGCACCCACAACGTGGGTATGAGGAGCAGATAACATGAGGTAAAAGGAAGCCTGGGTCTGCAACTCATGTTGACAACATTACCCAGATGTCCCCAGACCCCACAGCTTTAACCCTATGTCCTAGAACCATGAGCTGGGAACACATGAACTCAGAACGGGGTTCACACATATCCCCGGATCCCAGAGTTTCCTGCCAGGCCTCCTGGCTGGGAAATCTTTGCAGACCCTTATGGAGGTGCCAGGGCCATCTCCAAGTTTTCCAGATTTATTGAAAAGATAACTTCCTGGCTGGGAATGTTCAGAGTAAACCACTAAACTGGAGAGGGAGAGACTTTCAGATTCCCTAAGGCCAGCTCGCTCTTCTTTTGAATGCCCTGTACCATACCTAAGCCTTTAGAGACACTGGTGAAGTAAATGGTGAACTCTGGCTACTCTCTCAACCCACAAGATTAGTCTAAGAAAGGTTTTCATGATATAAATGTTAGAAACTGATTATCTAGGCAGGGCGCGGCGGCTCACGCCTGTAATTCCAGCACTTTGGGAGGCCGAGGCAGGCGGATCATGAGGTCAGGAGATCGGGACCATTCTGGCTAACACGGTGAAACCCTGTCTCTACTAAAAATACAAAAAATTAGCCGGGCGTTATGGCAGGTGCCTGTAGTACCAGCTTCTGGGGAGGCTGAGGCAGGAAAATGGCGTGAACCCGGGAGGCGGAGCTTGCAGTGAGCTGAGATCACGCCACTGCATTCCAGCCTGGGCAACAGAGCGAGACTCCGTCTCGAAAAAAAAAAAAAAAAGAAACTGATTATCTAAACCTCAATCTCAAGAAATGAAGCTGCAGACACAGCACAACATTCCCCTGCATTTTCCAGTCTCCAAATTTGGGCCCAGAGCCCTGGCGACCCAGGAGGCTGAGAACAGCAAAACAAGACATTTTGCCTCATGCTTCATTCCCATCTCCGGAAATTTCCTGTCAAATCTGCACCTGTTTTCTACACCAGGGCTTTACAAGGCTCATAGTAACCGCCCTCAGACAGAGGAAGACTCTAGGGTTCAACTGGGTCATCCTCCTGCCTCTCAGCAACTACACCCAACTCGTGAGATACACTCACATCTTGGTAAATTTGACTTCCCTTAAATATCTTTTAATCTCTTTCCAGGTTGAAACTTTTATAGATGTCAGGGTTGCACATTCTGATGTAGAGTAAGAAGGAAGGAGTTGTTCCCTAAATTTTCCCTTTCTTCCCATGTGCAGAGTTTCTGATTTGCACTTAACAGGAGGCTTTGTAACATGTACACCACAGCCATGTATTACAGAAACCACAGGTTTCCAGTGAATACTCCTGGGTTAGTTCAGTCCATTGTGCAATGTACAAAATCTGGTTACATTTCAGGTCCTGTAACTTCCTGAGATATAAGGGATGATGGGGAGGAAGTGTTAAAGGTAAATGTGGTTTTGAGCCAGGATGATTGAGGTGTGGTCTCTGATAGAATAAGCAAGTCAAGAAGTGGAAAAATATTATAAAAGTTAAGATAGCAAGAGAACAGATTTGTGGGTACATGTCAGTTCATCAATGGGAGCGGAATCAATTATTTATTTATTTAGAGACAAGGTCTTGCCCTGTCTCCCAGGCTGGAGTACAGTGATCATGTGTGATCACGGCTCACTGCAGCCTTAACCTCCTAGCTCAAGCGATCCTCCCACCTCAGCCCCTTTTCCCACACTCCCAGGTAGCTGAGAATACAGGCATGCACCACCACGCCCGGCTAGTTTTTATTTTATTTTATTGTACAGATGGGGTCTCACTATGTTACCCCGGCTTGTCTCAAGCTCTTGGGCTCAGGTGATCCTCTTGACTCAGTAAAATCATTTTAGAGGGCTTTACACCTTCATTCTGGATTCAGAAAATATGAATCTCATTAGATAAATGAGATTTTTTCTAAAGACTTGAGGCAGGGAAGATTGCTGTGCTGCAGAAACTATTATTTGTCACAGGAGGTAACTGGAAGAATAGGAAGGAGATCCTGCAAGATAATATGAAAAATTATTTGATATTTATATATAGATTTAATAATTCTTCCATTTCTGGCATAGTCTTCAAGGAAAAGGGAAATTGTAGGGGTGATTGTAGGGGAACTAACAAGGCTTCCTCTCCCTAAGTCAACTCTGAGTTCTGAACACATCTCAGTATTTGAGAACAGTTCTCAAGTCCCCCAGAAACCTTCTATTTTTTAGTAGAATAGGCTCAGTTCCATCAAGTGATGGTTTCCAAAACCCTCAACACTCACTCTCTTCTGGATATGTTTTAGTTCATCAGTGTTCCTCTAAAAATGTAGCATCTAGAATATTAGAAAATCTCTAAATGCCATCTGATCTGGTAAAAATTCAACAGATCCATCATCTCCCTTGTGCTGGTCACATTTTTCCCCTCAATGCAACTTAATGCCACATTGGATTATTTGCTGCAATGTGGCAGTCACAAATGGCTTGTATTGCCTTTGCAGTCAATTAATTCCAGTTTGTCTTTTTCAAATGAATTACTAGTTTATACTTACGCAATTATTTTGTTTTGTTTTTTGTCTGACTAAAGGCAAAAATTTACCCCTGTTAAATTATACTATGTAGATTTTAGCTGCCTGCCAATGAGCTTATTAAGGCCATTTTCAATCTGGATACTGACTTCTCATTAACCATCCTTCCCAGCTTTATGTCATTCCCAAATTGGTAATCAGGCCAGTTACAACTTCTCTCAAATGTTCAATAAAAATATTCAGCTGTAGGGAGAGAAACAAGCCAAGACCACTGTGGCATATGCTATTATTTTCCTCCTTCTCAACTGGGTTCTTCTTCAGGATCATATGGCTAGTGTTCACTTCATTAACTTAGAAAATATGCCATTCCATTATATAAGTCATTGAAAAGCTTAACTTTTTTCACAATGCATTTTTTATAAACTTCAATGGTTTGACAAAATGTAGAAGTAGTTAGTTCATTAAGAAAAATGTGTCTATGTTATTAAATTGAATTAAAGAATAATGAAGTATTTTACTTGAGGCTCACATTTGGGTTAATGACATAATAATTTTCTAGCACTAGATCAAAGATGAAGGCCAAAGGGAGAGTTGAGAATCCATAAAATGGATGTATACCATAGGATGTATACCATGTAGCTAATCAAACCTCAGCAGTATGTTGACATCACAATTACTTAATGATATTCCTGAATTTTTTATGATTGCATAGGCACTGAAATCACTCTGGGGCTTAACATAAATACAGCAATAAAAGAGAGCCATCTAAAATAGCATTAACCTTTTAAAATCATGTTTCCCATTGAGTATAAGCTAAGGAATTGGGGTAATTGAGTGACTCATTTTGGCGTGATTATAAAAGGGGCAGACGGGAAACGTGCAAATATGTTGATATTCACCTAACAAATATTTTTAATGAATTAAATTGAGTCTATCCCTGGCTTTGTATTCCTGAAGAATAATCACAGTTTCTCAGTTAAACATTCTCCAGCCTAACCCATATCCTCACCTTCTCTCATCTCCACCAAAGAAAATAATGAGATTTGACTTGCTGAGATGGATATGTATCTCACCCCAGCTATAACCTGAGCCTCTTTGACCAGTGAGCTTATGGGAAGGTCCTTTCCCTGCCAGGGGATCAGAGACCACCTGCTCTAAGAAGAGCAGGGAGAAAGTTGGACACACGCACAGAAAGTGGGGCATACGGCTGAGTAGGGAACCTATTGCAGGGTAATGACGTTTCTCGTCCCTCCTCGGGTCCACCTGGCTGGCCTGAGTGTGGCAAGAATATTTCAGACTCATTCAAAGAAGCCTCACACTAGAGTGACCAACCTTCCCAGTTTGTCCAGGACTAAGAGGTTGCCAGGAACTGAGAGGTTGCCCAGCACAATGAACTTTTAATACCAAAACTGAGAAAGCTCCAGTCACACTGTGATGAATTGGTTACCTCATACATATAACTGAACAGGAGGATTGTAAGGGCTTATCCAAGTCAACAAATCTCTTCCCTTAATTCTCCCTGAAACCAAAACTAATGGGGGTGTAAGGGGTGGAGAGCTGTTCCTAATGTTACCTGTCAAAGCTCAAGGTACTGAATGTGACTCCTTCCTATGAATTCCTGAGGATGTGCAGGGTTGGTGGTTTATCATGGGCCATAATCCAGGATGTGAGAGTGGGTGGTGTATCATTGGCCATGTAACATTGTGGACAGGAACATAGACTCTGGTTTCAACTGCCTGAATCCAAATGCCATGTGACCTGGAGAATTTTTCTTATCCTCTCTGTGCTTTCATGTTCTCACTTGTAAAATGGGAATGAGAGTTAAGGCCTAACTCGTAAGTTTGCTGTGAGAATTAAATGAGTTATGATAAAGAGCTTAGTACATTACTGGTCACATAGTCCATAAGCATCTGCTATCATGTCTATCTTTAGCAATCCAGCAGATCTTTGTTTGACCTTTGATCATTGCTTGTGGCGCGCTTTGTATGATCACTCTTTTTCAGCTTCAAGCACCGTGCTAGATACTAAAAATTCACTCATGAATAAGACTAAGTTCCAGCTCTGCCATGGCCACAGTATAGTGGGCAAAACAGACAAATTGGCAATTGTGCTGGTAAAGTAAGAAGGAGAACAAGAGTTAAGGAGCCTGTCATGGGATATCTTAGAGGGTGACATAATTCTGTCTTCCCAATTAAGAAAGTGATATCTAGAGTGAGATCTGAAGGAGAAGGAATTGGTAGGACAAAGACAGGGAGGAGGCTGATAGGGCATTTCAGGCAGAGGGAAACAACAACATTTGATTGCTGTAAAGTATGAGAAACATGTCACTAAAACATTAAATTCCATGCCCTGTGAGTTCCACCGATAGACCTAAAGTTGTGGAAGAAAAAGAATTGTCTCCTATTCTCCCCTTCTTTCTTTTGGTAAGAAGACCCTGTTCTCTGCTGGGTTTTAGCCAAGTGCTTAGCCCCCGAGATTTCCTTGAAACTAAGCATGACCTTGTGACTAACTTTTGGCTAACATGCCAACTTCCAGGATCCTTTTTTTTTTCCCCTCTTTTTTTTAAGGAATGTGCTTGCCCTCCACTTCCTCTCTCCCTCTTCCCGTGGGCTGGAATATGTGGATTTGGAGTGAGCTAGTTTCCACAATGCTGATGAGTACAATATTTCAGGAGGCAGCAGAACAGCACGAAGAAAGAAACCTGGATCTGCAAGTGCCTAGCAGTGAACAGACCCCACAAACACTGGGCCACTGCTTCTGGACCATCCTAATAAAGTAATGCAAACAAACACGTCTCTCTTTTTAAAGCCATGATATTTGAGCGTCTCCTTATTATGGCAGCTTCCCTATACCCTAAGTAAGAAAAAGATAAAGGGAAAAGAGGAATAAAGTTGAAAGAGGAAATGGAAGTAGGTAGGAGAAAAGAAAAAGAGAAGGAGGAAGTATGAAAGATGGAGAAAAATAAGGTTGACAAGAAAATTAAAAAAAAAAAAAAACTGTTTAAGCTTTCTAGTGCTTAAGCAACCGAGGATGGTAGTATTTCCAAATAAGCAAATCTGGAAATTGAGGAAAGGTGGCCTGAATGAGTTAAGGCCACAGGCAAGTGAAAAAGAGGCATGTTAGTGAGCTGGCCCGGGGACTGCTCTCCACCCTCTCGGGCATCATGGCCTTCCCTTCTCCATGTGGAAGGAAAACTTCCCTGATGAGCATTAACTTTATGTGGGTACTTCATATATGCTGAGTGCTTTGCGTGCATCACCTCACTTAATCCTACAAGGACCCTAGAGCTAAGTTCCATTATCATCCCTACTTTCCATTTTAGGAATGAGAAATTAAATAATTTATCCAAGATCACACAGATAGCAAGTCACCGAGATAGGATTTAAATCCAGTCAAGTGCCTCCATAGTCTGTTTGTCTAACTGCTGCCTTATACTTCATACCAGGTTGGAGAGTCTTTAGGGAAGTCCCTAAGGAATAGTGATAATGCTTCAAAGTTTCAAAGAAGTTGAAGTCTAACCAAAATAGGGATATATTTTCAGCTGCCTTAAAAAGAACACAGAAGAAATATAATTCGTATAAGTTTATCCACTCCACTGCTCATAGTTGATGGGCTCACTGGGTGGTGGGGGTGGGGGGGCACCTAGACCAAGGGCAGCCAATCTATAGTGTCACCACTGGATATGCCAGTTGCTACAGCTGCAAAAATATAAGCTGACCAATTAGAGTTACCCCATTATACACTTGAAGTTGAAAACATCAGCAGAATATGCAGTTATCTACAGGAGCTAATGTCTTGATGTTGAGATAGAAGCTAGAGAAGACTTGGATAAGTTTGAAGTTAATAACAAGCAGAAAGTACGAGAAGGGAGAAAAGTGAATAAAGATGGTAAAGTTTCATGGGAAAGACAGCATGTAGCCCATGAACGTGAGCCAGGAAGAATTGCACAGGTTAAGTTAAGGTCATTTGTATTCACAAAATAAAATAAAGGTCAGGAGATGGAGATGGAGCAAGTCTTTTTTTCTATGTAACCCTGAGAGTCAGAAGAGAAAGAAAAAAAAAGAGCTGGGGGGAGCTTATTTATCTAAGACAGTGCTGGGAACCCTTATGCACCCTAATATTTGTTTAGGGTATCTTTGAGGTAAAAACTATTTTAATAATAATAATAGAAAAAGGAGGAGAGGGAGGAGGAGGGAGAGTAAAAGGAGAAGGAGGAGACATAATTTGTCCTTTTCACTTTCATTCTATTACATTTGTACAGAGTATAAGAAGTTCATCAGCCGGGCATGGTGGCTCACGCCTGTAATCCCAGCACTTTGCGAGGCTGAGGCGGGTGGATTACCTGAGGTCAGGAGTTCGAGACCAGCCTGGCTAACCTGGTGAAACCCCGTATCTATTAAAAATACAGAAAACTTAGCTAGGCATGGTGGCGGGCGCCTGTAATCCCAGCTACTCGGGAGGCTGAGGCAGCAGAATCACTTGAACCTGGGAGGCGGAGGTTGCAGTGAGCTGAGATGGCACCACTGCACTCCATGCACTCCAGCCTGGGCGACAGAGCTAGACTCTGTCCGCGCCCACCTCCCCCCAACCAAAAAAAAAAGAAGTTCATGGCCAGGCGCGGTGGCTCATGCCTGTAATCCCAGCACTTTGGGAGGCCGAGGCAGGTGGATCACAGGGTCAGGAGATGGAGACCATCCTGGCTAACACGGTGAAATCCTGTCTCTACTAAAAATACAAAAAATTAGCCTGGCGTGGTGGCTGGCGCCTGTAGTCCCAGCTACAGGCTGGGAGGCTGAGGCTGGAGAATCGGTTGAACCCGGGAGGCAGAGGTTGCAGCGAGCGGAGATCACGCCCCTGCACTCCAGCCTGGGCAACAGAGCGAGACTCCATCTCAAAAAAAAAAAAAAAAAAAGAAATTCATTAACATAGTTTGAGATTTCACGTTGTGGCTAATCTTTAAGAAACAACCACCTGTCAAGTTTAAGTACATTATTAAAGAAGAATATCCAGAATTACCTGAAAGTTTATTAAAATACTTTTCTCTTTTTCAACTAAATAAATGTGTGACAGGCTAGATTTTCAATCAAAATGCTACACCACAATAGATCAAATGAAGAAGCACATATGACAATCTAGTTATCTACTAATAACCCAAACATCAAAGAGGTTTGCAAAAATGTAAAGCAATAAATGTAAAGTCTTCCCACTTTGTTTTGAAAAATATAGTTATTTTTCATAAAAAATTGTATTATTTATGCTACCAAAAATGAGTTTTTATTATTTTTAAATGGATTAATAAACGTTTTTAAACTTTGTCGGCTTTAATATCCACTAAGGTAAGTAAGACAGTCCACATAAACCTCTTTGGGGTCTCCAATAATTTTTAAGAGTGTAAAAGAGTCTTGAAACTGAAAATTTTGAGAATTGCCCCTCTTGTTTTTATTTTTAATAGACTTTATTTTTTAGAGCAGTTTTAGGTTCACAGCAAAATTGAGCAAGAAGTACAGAGATTTCCTGTACAGCCCCTTCCCCTACACATGCATAGATTCCCCCGCACTCACTATTCCCCACCAGAGTAGTTCACTGGTTACATTTGGAGAACCTACATTTACATGTTATTATCACCCCAAATCCACAGTTTATATAAGTATTCACTCTTGATGTCATGCATTCTGTAGATTTTGACAGTCATTTAATGACATGTACTCACCATTAGATTATCGTATAGAATAGCTTTACTCCCTAAAAATCCTCTGTGTTCTGCCTTTCTCTATCTAAGCCCTGGCAACCACTGATCTTTTTACTGTCTCCATAGTTTTGCCTTTTCCAGAATGTCATATAGTAGTTGAAATTATACAGTATGTATAAGGAATATGCATTTCAGCCTCCTCCGTGTTTTTACGTGCCTTGATGTTCATTTTTGTGTGTGCTAAATAATATTTCATTGTCTGGATGTACCACAGTTTATTTATCATCTAAATACCAAAAGACATCTTGGCTACTTCCAAGTTTTGGCAATTATGAATAAAGCTACTATAAGCATCCACATATAGGCATTTGGGTGGACATAAATTTTCAGCTCCTTTGGGTGGATATCAAGGAGCACGAATGCTAGATTATACGATAAGAGTATGTTTAGTTTTGTAAAAAACCACCAAATTGTCTTCCGAAGTGGCCATACAATTTTGCATTTTCACCAGCAATGAATGGGAGTTCTTGTTGCTCCACACCTTTGTCAGCATTTGGTATTGTCAATATTCTGGATTTTGGACACTCTAAGAGGTGTATATTAGATTGGTGCAAAAGTAACTGTGGTTTTGACTGTGATTTTAAATCATTATAACTAGGCTCAAACATATCTTTATTAATCAAAATAGGAACCATTACAATCAACACATTTTTGCCAAGGAGAAACGTTTGTCTATTCCTGTAGCATGGAAGTCTGTGCTTCAGGGTTCAACAAACGCTTGGAAAGCATTTTCTGCATCCTGCTGGTTGTGCAAGTGTTTTCCCTGCAAAAAGTTGTCAAGATGCTTGAAGAAGTGGTAGTCGGTTGGCTAGAGGTCAGGTGAATATGGTGGATGAGGTAAAACTTTGTAGCCCAATGCATTCAATTTTTGAAGCATTGGTTGTATGACAAGAGGTTGGGCATTGTCATGGAGAAGAATTTGGCCCTGTCTGTTGACCAGTGCTGGCTGCAGGCATTGCAGTTTTTGGTGCATCTCATCAATTTCCTGATCATACTTCTCAGATGTAATGGTTTCGCTGGGATTCAAAAAGCTGTAGTGGATCAGACTGGCAGCAGACCGCCAAACAGTGACCATGACCCTTTTTTGGTACAAGTTTGTCTCTGAGAAATGCTTTGGAGCTTCTCGGTCCAACCACTGAGCTGGTCATCATCGGTTGTGGTATAAAATTCACTTTACGTTGCACATCACAACCCGATCAAAAAATGGTTTGTTGTTGTTGCATAGGATAACAGAAGACGACACTTCAAAATGACGATTTTTTTTTTTTATTTTCACTCAGCTGATGAGGTACCCACTTATCGAGCTTTTTCACCTTTCTAACTTTGCTTCAAATGCAGAATGACCACAGAATGGTCGACGTTGAGTAATTTGGCAACTTCTCCTGTAGTTGTAAGAGGATCAGCTTCGATGGTTGCTCTCAACTGGTTGTTGTCAACTTCCAATGGCCGGCCACTATGAACCTCATCTTCAAGGCTCTTGTCTCCTTTGCAAAACTTCTTGAGCCACCACTGTCCTGTTAAGTTCGTTAACAGTTCCTGGGTCAAATGCATTGTTAATGTTGTGAGTTGTCTCCACTACTTTACAACCCATTTTGAACGCAAATAAGAAAATCACTCAAATTTTCTTTTTAAGTGAAATAACTCAAAAATGGAAAACCAAACATCGTATGTTCTCACCGATATGTAGAAGCTAAGCTGTGAGGATGCAAAGGCATAAGAATGATACAATGGACTTTGGGGACTTGGGGGGAAGAGTAGAAGGGAGGTGAAGGATAAAAGACAATAAATATAGTGCAGTGTATACTGCTTGGGTGATGGGTGCACCAGGATCTCACAAATCACCACTGAAGAACTTACTCATGTAACCAAATACCACCTGTACCCCAATAACTTATGGAAAAATGAAATAAAATAATAATCATCATCATTTGCTTTTTGACTAACTTCATTTCCATAGTCTAAAATAAATGTAAAATAAAAAGCAATCAGTAAGTCATTAACAAAAGAAACATAAAGCAAGAATGCACATTAAAATGGTGTATAACATAACAACATTTATTTAAGAATGTATTCCAATATGAACAGCAAATTTCAACAATGCAAAAACTGCAACTGTGTTTGCACCAACCTAATAGTAGTATCTTATTGTTGTTTTAATGTGCATTTTTCTAATGATATAAAATGTGGAGCATCTTTTCATATGCTTATTTGTTATATGCATATCTTTTTGGTGAGGTATCTGTTAAGATCTTTAGCCACTTTTTAATTGGGTGGTTCATTTTCTGATTGACTGAGTTATAACAGTACTTTGTATATTTTGGGTAACAGTCTTTTATCAGATAAGTCTTTCGCAAATTTTCTCCCAGTCTATGGCTTGTCTTCTCATTCTCTTGACACTGTCTTTTGCAGAGCAATTTTTATTTTTAATGAAGTCCAGCTTATCAATTGTTTCTTTCAAGTATTATGCCTTTGGTTGTATCTAAAAAGTAATCACCAAACCCAAGGTCACCTAGATTTTTTTTTAGTTATCTTCTAGGAATTTCATAGTTTTGCATTTTATCCTTAGGTCTACTTTTTCTCCATTGTATTACTTTTGCTCCCTTGTCAAAGACCAGTTGACTATATTTAGGTGGGTCTGTTTCTAAGCTCTCTTTTCTGTTACATTTATCTGTTTGTCTTTTTTTTCACCAATACCACATTGTCTTGATTACTGTAGCTTTACAGTAAATCTTGAGATCAGATAATGGCAGTCTTCCAACCTGGTTCTGCTTCTTCAATATTGTATTGATTATTCTGGGCTTTTTGCCTTTTCATTTAAACTTTAGGATTAATTTGTTAAAATTCACAAAATAACTTGCTGAGATTTTGATTGGAATTGCAATGAATCTACTGATCAAGTTGAGAAGAACTGACATCTTGACACTCTTGAGTCTTCTTATCCATGAATATGGAATAACTCTTCATTTATTTAGTTCTTCTTTAATTTTAATTTTAATTTTTTTTTTTTTTTTTTTTTGAGACAGAGTCTTGCCCTGTCACCCAGGCTGGAGTGCAGTGGTGTGATCTCAGCTCACTGCAAGCTCTGCCTCCCAGGTTCACGCCATTCTCCTGCCTCAGCCTCCCGAGTAGCTGGGACTACAGGCACCCGCCACCACGCCTGGCTAATTTTTTGTGTTTTTAGTAGAGACAGGGTTTCACCATGTTAGCCAGGATGGCCTCGATCTCCTGACCTCGTGATCCGCCCGCCTCAGCCTTCCAAAGTGCTGGGATCACAGGCGTGACCCACCGCGCCCGGCCTCTTTAATTTTTTAAAGCAGTTTGTAGTTCTCTTCATATAGATTTTTTACATATTTTGTTATAATTTACACCTAAGTATTTTATTTTGAGGGTGCTAATGTAAATAGTATGATATTATATTTTTTATTTCAAATTCTACTTGCTCATTGCTGGTATAAGGGAAAGCAATTAATTTTTTATATTAACCTCATATCTTGCAACCTTGCTATAATTGCTTATCAATTCCAGGAAGGATTTTTGTTTTTGTTTCGTTTATTTTTTTCGTATTTTCTACACAGACAATCATATCATCTGTGAACAAAGATAGTTTTATTTATTTTATCCTCATCAGTATACCTTTTGTTTCCTTTGTTATCCTATTGCATTAGCTAGAACTTCCAGTATGACCTTGAAAAGGAGTGGTGAAAAGGTATATCCTTGCCTAGTTCTTGATCTTGTTGGGAAATCTGGTTTCTTATAATTGAATACAATGTTAGCTGTAGGGTTTCCATACATATCTTTTATCAGGTTGAGTTTAGTGTCTGACACTAATCTGGGGGAAATTCTCAGGGTTTTTTTTTTTTTTTTTTCTTTTTTGAGACAGAGTTTTGCTCTGTTGCCCAGGCTGCAGTGCAGTGGTACGATCTCAGCTCACTGCAACCTCCGCCTTTCAGGTTCAAGCAATTCTCCTGCCTCAACCTCCCGAGTAGCTGGGATTACAGGTGCCCACCACCACTCCTGACTAATTTTTTTGTACTTTCAGTAGAGATGGAGTTTCACCATGTTGGCCAGGCTGGTCTTGAACTCCTGACCCCAAGTGATCTGACTTCCTGGGCCTCCCAAAGTGCTGGGATTACAGGTGTGAGCCAGGCCAATTCTCAGTTATTATCGCTTCCAATATTTCTTCTGTTTCTTTCTCTCTTTCTTCTTCTGCTGTTCCCATTCTGCGTGGTATACCTTTTTAGTTGTCTCACAGTTGGTGGGTATTGTATTCTGGGTTTTTTGTTTGTTTTTTTTTCAGTATTTTTCTTTGTTTTTCAGTTTTGGAAGTTTCTATTGAAAAAATCCTCAAGTTCAGAGATTCTTTCTCAGCCTCATTCAGTCTACTAATAAGCCTATCAAAAGCAATCTGTATTTCTGTTATGGTGTTTTGATCTCTAGTACTTCTTTTAAATTTTGTCTTAGGATTTTCATCTCTCTGCTTGCATCGCCTAACCATTTTTGCATCCTATCTACTTTATTCATTAGGTTCCTGACATTTTAACCATAGTTATTTTAAAATTTCAGTCTGATAATTTCAACACCCCTGGTGTATCTAAGTCTGGTTCTGATGCTTGCTGTCTTTTCAAACTGTGGTTGTTTGCCTTTCTGTATACCTTGTAAATTTTTGATAGTCAGTCATGAGGTACTGGGAAAAAAGAACTGGTATAAATGGGCCCTTAGTAATGTGGTGGTAAGCTGTGGAGGAAGGAGAAACATTCTATAGCCTTACAATTAAGTCATAGTCTTTTAATAACCCTGTGCCTCTAGACTATGAACTTTACAAATGCTTGTCGGTGTTCCCTACTCTCAGGTGGGACAGGGTGGCTAGAAAAGGCTAGAGGTAGGTAGTTCCCTTCTCCCAGGTCAGTCAGGCTCTGGTAAAATCCCAGCAGATTAGGCTCTGGTTAAATAGTTTCCCTGAGGACAGGCCTTGTTAAGAAGAACAAAATGCTCTGGCATCTTTCCAAATGGCTGTTTCTCCCCTCCCCCTGCCGGAAGCATGAGGGAATTTTTCTCCAATACTCACTGTGAGAAGCTGGTTACATTACTAGAGGTAAAACTGAGAAAAGTGTACCTCCCACCCCAATCACGGCTGGATCCCCCTGAGGATTTTAACTCATCAGGTTGTCCACATTGAGCCTCCAGCTTTGGTCCATCACAGTTTTTTGTCTTTCTACCCCAGCACTGATTCCCATGGAAGTCTCTGCTCCTGGGTTTCTGCTCTAGTAAGTTGTGATTCTCTGTATTTGCCTGTCTGTCTCTCCAACTGGGGGACAGCAGTTTGCCCTGTGACCTCACTTCTGTTATTGATTTTTCAGTCTGTTCAGCATTTTACTTGTTAAGACAGAGTGGTGACTTCCAAGCTCCTTATGTGCTGGACCAGAAACTGGAAGTCTGCCCTAGCGTTTTTTAAGCCCCCTTCATCACTTTGAATTTTATCCAGCCTGCTTCACACTGGTCACAAACTCCTGGGTCACTGCTTTTTCACCATTTTAATCCAATATACTCTTAAGGTGCATTTAGAAAGAAAGAAAGTAAAAGCCAGTATGCATAGCATTCTGTGAGGCCTCTGTGTTTTAATTCTCCCTTTAATTATAACCTTAAGTTATAGCTCTCTAGCTCATTTCATTTAGCAGAAGCTTGATGACCAATTCAGATGAAATCCTTTCATAAGTAAGATCATGGATGTTGGCTTACATTGAAATATCTTTCCCCACCCCCCGCCGCCCTGTTAAATTCTTTATTTCACTCCAAGGCATACTGACTTTACTTTGCCCCCTTTTTATGGACGCAAAATACTAAGTAGTCTTGATTGAATCTTAGAATAGCCAGGCACAGTTTTAAGGGCCTTACATGCATGACTTCACTTATTTATACCAATAACACTCCTGAGGTTGCTGTGAAAATTAAGTGCTTAGAAAGTGTTCAGTAAGCAGGACATGCTCAAGAAACAATGCCCATTACTAAATCTTCTCAAATGCCTTGTGAATTGCTTATTGTTATCATTCCCATTTTACAGATGAGAAAATAGATGTTAAGCAATTCCCCAAGGTCACCCCTGTGGCACAGCCAACCTTGGAACCCAGACACTCTGGCTTTAGAACCTATGCTTTTAACCACGATATTTATGACTTTGATTTGCTAGAAATTTATGAAAGTTTTAGGTAAGACAGACTTTTAATATTTTGATTTTAGACCCCTAATGGTCTCTAAAATTGGGGAAATAATCCTGTTTACTTAACTTCCTTTGTTTTTTTTCAGAAACAATTATAAATAAATTAACTTATAATTCCTTAATATTATCCTTATCAACATTGCAGAAAAGGCAGTAAAGAGTTGACAATCACCTGATATCGTGGAAATTATATGGAGAAGTTTTCCCCAAATATCTTCTCTCAAAAGATGAAAACTCTTTTCTGGTAAAATTATTGTTATTTTTTGTGGATTATGGATTCTACAGGCTTCAAAATAAGATCAATTGATTTGGCTGACTTCACACATGTTAATGGCAAGGCCAAAACTCAAGTTAGATCCTTCAGGGGTCTTTCCACCAGAGTATGCATTTAGTTGGTGCACAGAAAACCTATGCCAAAAACATTACAAGCAGAAGTTAAAAGACTGGCAGGGGAGAGTCCACATATGTTCATGTTGCTGAGGTGTCAGTTATTATTAATTATAACAACCATGGTAATACTTTTACCTTAGCAGACCTTCTGCTCTGAAGGTCTGCCTCGGCCTCCCAAAGTGCTGGGATTGCAGGAATGAGCCACCACACCCAGCAGTAAACAATGAATTTCTATTGTTTATAAATTAAACAGTCTAAGGAATTTTGCTATAGCAGCCCAAACTGACTAAGACCACATCCCACTGAATAACTGAATAGTTATTTTACTAACCGTGGTACTAAAATGATTAAGTACAGAGCTGAGATCAAAAACATAATGAAGGCCGGGTGCAGTGGCTCACGCCTGCAATCCCAGCACTTCGGGAGGCCGAGGTGGGCGGATCACCTGAGGTCGGAGTTCAAGACCAGCCTGGCCAACTTGGTGAAACCCTGTCTATACTAAAACAATATAAAAAAATTAGCTGGGCATGGTAGCGCACTCCTGTAGTCCCAGCTACTCGGGAGGCTAAGGCAGGAGAATTGCTTGAACCTGGGAGGTAGAGGCTGCAGTGAGCTGAGATCACTCCACTGCACTCCAGCCCGGGTGACAGAACAAGACTCTGTCTCAAAAAAGAAAAATTATAATGATGAAGTTAAGAAGACTATTTAGTGAGTAAGCATTAGAGTCAAACTCAATTTTGCACCAGAGTTACATTTCCAAGTGGGTAAACTAAGACAGTGTGAGAAGGTACCCAAGCTCTCAGAGCCAGCATACTCTTTAGGAATATAGTTTCATTTTCTTTTAGTAGCAGAGTAATATACCCTCAGTTAGAACAGATGGGAGCAGGAACCAGCCCTTTGGTTTCTTTTATTATGTACAATCGATGGGAAAAATAATAAAAATGTAAAAGTAAAAAGTGAAAAAAAAATCAAAAACAGAGCTGAAAGAGGAAATTAGGAGTTTTGTCACAAATAAGAGAAGTTCTGGGAAAATTACTTTTAGGGAGTTGGCAACAACTGAATTTGTACACATTGAAAGGAAAAAAAGAGAAAAGGTAAAGAAGCACATTGCTCTACACCTAAGTGGTCTCTTACCAGTGTGCTTTGTAAACTCAAGACACACAGTACTGAGGACTTATAAAAGGCTTGCCTCAGTAACTAAAACGTCTTTCAAAAAAGCAAATATAAATAGAAGTCATTTACAATTATTAAAAAAGAATTGTTTAACCCATCACAAACTAAACCACTACTAGGAGAGAAAAAGGTCAAGAGTGGCACAGTACCAAACAGGACCTCTGTGCAGAATGGTAGCATTGGGTGGGAATGGCACCTGGGAGGCTCTGGCAAATTTGATGATGAATAAGCAGCACGTGACAAGAGGAGTCCGAACTGTCCCCCTGGGTATGATGATGTGCCAACGTGCCCAGAAGAATCTTGGGTTCATGGTGAATGATGTTGAGCGCCTCATTTGCACATGCATTTAAGCAGAGTAAGCAGAACACAGAACAAAATCTGGTGCAAAAATGCAAAAACCCAGATCTTGGCCTAGGAGTGAGAAACTTTTATTCTAAGACTGCTATTAGGTGAGACAAGTGAGAGGAAGTCCTTTGCTCCAGATATTTCTGTGACCTCCTTTTCAAGGCTCCGTGGTGAGGACTTGCAGATTTCTCTGTGTGGATGACAAATATTTTTAGCACATTGGAGCTATTTTTATGCTGAATGTGGACAGCAAATTGACCCTCCCTCACTACCCCCAGCCCACATGGAAGGGATAAACAATCACTACATAACTCTTCACACTTTGGAAAGCCCTCCTTCCTTTCACCATGATAATAATTCTGTAAGCAGAGCAGCAATGATTGTGGAGGACCTCGGTCACAGGGCAAAGCAGCAGCTGTCTTCTGTGAGTCTCATCTCTGCTTCATCAGACCGGTAATAGCTAAAAAGAAAGAGAGAGAAAAGAAAATGTAAGAAAGAAATTTCAATGGAGAGGAAATGTCAGCAAGCCCATCTCTGAGCCTCCATCTCATAGCTTAGAGACTGGGGAGGATCATGCCTCATTTTTTGTTCTGTATTAATGATGCTGGGTATTAAGAAGCAACTGCGTGTAGCCATAGGCATTCGGTTGGCAAAATTGCTTGAGGCGTTTCTCTATAGCTCTCAATGCCACCACAGACAGCAAAAGTGTTCAGAGAAGATTTTTTTTCTCTTTATTTGTATTTAATATATGTGGGGCCAAAAGGTACATATTATTCTCTACAGTGCCAAGCACTTGGCAGATGGTGGAAAAACCCAGCATGGACAGCCAAAACTCTGCTTTCAGGACTGGGGAATGGGCCAGGGACAAATTACTGAGTGAGCCCTACCAAGATTTAAACACAGGTGAGAAGGTTAAGTCACATGAGCATCAGGGATAGTCTTTTTACAAATAAGTTGTTGGGTTGCGCTTTAAAACCACAAAAACAACAGTGTGATTTGCAAAAGGCCAAACAATATTGAAATGTACGCTTACCTATAAGGCCAAGTCTCCTCCCCTTCTATCCTTCCCTACCGTCCAGATAACTGTTCTTAATGGTTTGGTGTGTATTCTATCTACCATGCTTCATTATAACCAAGCAAACATACATATGTATCATATTGAGATTTTTTTTTTTTACTCTACATCTAATCCATCAGGAAATCTTTTAGCAATACTTTCAAAATACACCCAGAATCTGAACTGTCCCCCAATCCAGGGCCACCACCAGGTCGGAGCCTCACCATCTCTCACCTAGATTATTATGGTAGCCTCCTAAATGTTCTTCCTGTTCTCTTTAAGATTTTTTAAAACAAAAAATGCATGTCCCTTCCCGCCTACATCCTCTAAACCGTCTCATTTGCCTCAAAGTCAAAGTCCGCTTTTTACCTGACAAGCCCACCCCACTGCTGCCCCTCAGCTGCATCTCCTACTCCTTCTCCCATTCATTCCATGCCACAGCCTGAGCTCCTGCTCACACTCTGCCGCAAACACACCAGGCAGGCTGCCACTAACCATGGACCTTTGCCACAGCTGGGCCCCTCTGTCTAAAAACTCTTCCACAAAGACCCGGATCACCCTGTCCCTCACTTCCTTCAACCCTTTGGTCAAATGTCAACTTTTCAGTGTGGCCCACCCTGCAAACCCTATTTTAAATTTAAAATGTTGTGTCCCACTCTCCCTCCCCCTAAAATCCACTTTATTTTCTTAAATAAAGTGGAGTGACCTTCTAGTATACTACGTAATTTACTAGAGTTAGTATTTACTGTTCTTCTCCGAACTAAGAGGTATGCACAGATTTTCATCTGTTTGTTCGGTATTCCAAAGGCCTAGATCAGTGCCTGGAACACAATAAATGTTGGATGACGAAGGAAAATGATTACATCACATCCCATAGGTATGTGTTGCTATAATTTAGTCACTCTTGATAAGGAACTAAACAACAACAACAAAAGATCCCAAAAAAGAACAAAGCACATCATGTGGAATAGAATGAGGAAATCATACAAAGCAGGACCAGATGCCTCAACTCTAACATGTATTAAGACTAGACCTTTTAAAATGTAATAAACACCACCTTCTCTGTGAGTGTTGTCCGGTGTTGGTGGTACCATTGGAATACTGGAAATAAATAACAATAACAGAATTAAATGCAAAATATCCGAAAAAATAATTAAGGTCAAGCCTCATGATTTAGGAAAAGTCACTCTTTTTTGTGGCGAGGAAAGTCTCATCTATCACCCAGGCTGGAGCGCAATGTTGCGATCTCAATTCACTGTAACCTCCACCTCCTGGGCTCAAGTGATTCTTGTGCCTCAGCCTTCCAGTCGCTGGGATTACAGGCACATACAGGCTATTTTTTTTTTTTGTATTTTTAGTAGAGAAAGGGTTTTACCACGTTGGCCAGGCTGGTCTCTGACCTCAAGTGAACCACTGCCTCGGCCTCCCGAAGTGCTAGGTTTACAGGCTTAAGCCACCGCGCCTGGCCTTAGGAAAAGTCACTCTTAACTGTCTGATCTCTTTTTGAGCTAGCTTTCTAAAAGCTGGGAGTTATCAATGCTAGCTCTATAGTGCTATGAGAACTAACAGAGCCCAGGGTCTTCGGAGAGGAGAAAAGGAGAAATACTAGAAAAGTCTATGTGAGATCAAACCCCTCCACCCTCCACTGTGCTAATTCTGCCAGCTAGACACCTTTGTTGTAATTCATTTTGTTTATTGTTGCTCCTTTTATAGCCTCCCCATGCTGTGTAGTTTCTAGGGAAACAATAAAGGGTGTCAGATATGGCAAGGGTGAGGAAGGGATTAGAGTACCCACACTGCTGAGTGAAATTTATTTAGGTTACAGGAGGGGAGGAAATTCACTCCAGGAATTATTGTGATTGCTCTCATGTCTCTAACAGTCTATAAATATACATACCAGAAGTTCAAACCTCTCTCCTTCCTAGAGCTCAAGTGCCTTAAAAGACAATTGAGTCTGATTGGAGGGAAAAGAGTCCTAGCAGGCATGCAACTGAAACATATTAAATTCAACGCAGTTGTTAAACACCTAGCTAGTATTTTAAATGTCTCCATCCAGGCATATTTTTCTTTCTCATGCTCTCCACTGCCCTCAGCACATCAAATATTCTTTTGATATACACAAGACTATCACATAATTACTGCAGTATTACTCCACCAAGACAGTCAGACTGGCAGCTAGCCCCTCTCTTTGGGTTAAATACTGCCCAGCATCCTAAATTCTTCCAGATCCAGGGTTTTATCTCCTTCCAGGTGATGTGGTCTAGAAGTGAGAATGGGAATGGAACAAAGAAATGTCGCGGGATCTAATCTGGCTGTTTCCCTGGCAACTTGCTGTTGAGTCAAATCCCAGAGTGGATGGCTGAGTGGCACCTATAAGAAGCAGATGTTGGATTCATTCGTTCATTCATTCAATTCTTCCAACAAATACTTATTAAACGTGTAATATGTACCGCAAATTGTGCCACCATGAGGATAATGACTTTAGTCTGGTGTTTCCTTAATGTTGTTATTGAACCATACAAAGATTCACAGACATAGACCCTACCCTTAACCATCATCTTCTCCTGTGAGCGAGACAGTGTTTACTTTTGTAACTACAACTCAATGTAGAAAGTAATTGTTGCATAGGATTAACTTGGAGTATTGTTATCTGATAAAGTGGTGTCAGAGAATCCAGAGAATTTCTGCCCAACTAGGAGTGAGAAAAGAGGGAGAATGTGGGAGGATCAAGCCTTATTGCACAGATAACATTAAAACTACACTTTGGCTAGGCACGGTGGCTCATGCCTGCAATCTCAGTGCTTTGCCAAGCTGAGGCAGGTGGATCACTTGAGGTCAGGAGTTCGAGACCAGCCTGGCCAACATGGTGGTGAAACCCCATCTTCTACTGAAAATACAAAAATTGCCCCAGTGTGGTGGCACATGCCTGTAGTCCTAGCTACTCAGGAGGCTGAGGCAGGAGAATCACTTGAACCCAGGAGGCAGAGGTTGCAGTGAGCTGAGATGGCACCGCTGCACTCCAGCCTTGGTGACAAAGCGAGACTCCATCTCAAAAATTAAAAACTCAAACATTAAAAAACAACAACAACATGTAAAAGGTGGACTTGGCCAGGCACAGTGGTTCACACCTGCAATCCCAACACTCTGGGAGGCCGAGGCAGGCGGATCACCTGAAGTTCGAGACCAGCCTGGCCAATGTGGCGAAACCCCATCTCTACAATAAATACAAAAATTAGCCGAGTGTGGTGACAGGCACCTGTAGTTCCAGCTACTCGGGAGGCTGAGGCAGGAGAATTGCTTGAACCCGGGCGAGGGAGGTTGCAGTGAGCCGAGATCGGACCACTGCACTCCAGCCTGGGCGACAGAGCAAGACTCCATCTCAAAAAAAAAAAAAAAAAAAAAGATGGATTTGCTGGTGAACAATAAAACGGGAAGTCAGAGGAAGAGAAAAGAAAAGAGAAAGAGGAGAGGAAGTGACATTTGTGTTCAGATCTATAGAAAAGCTGCTAGAACCAAGATCAGTTCCTAAAAACCTAGAGAAATGTGTGAAGTTTGACCCCACTTGCACATTCCTTCCCCACTTGTGTCGGCAGCACACCAAGACTCCACCCCAGCCCACCCCATTTTCACATCCTCTACTTTTCTAAAATTGGGAAGCTTTGAAGCCAGATTCCTTCTCCCCTCCCCTCCCCTGCCTTTTCTTCAGTGTACTTTCACTCCCAGCCCTTTTACCTTTACGGTCAGATAATCTATTCTCAGGAAATGACTGACACAAAGGTATAAATTACCAGTCTTGACACAGCATGTTACACTTAAGCAGATTGTTCGCTTTACAAGATAAGTGGCCTTTATCCAAAGAAATGACGCTGGATCTCAGACTGCAGGGTGCTTGTAGGAGTGGGAAGCAAGCGTTGCTAGGAGGAATAGAAATTTTCATCTTTTCTGGATGTGGTGTCTACTCTCCCTTCTTCATGTGTCTATTTTGGGTCTTCCCTCCACTAAAGTTAAGCTCTCTGAGGGCAGTTTTGTTCGTCTGGTTAGAACAGTGCCTGGGCAATAGTAGATACTCAGAAAGTATTAATACTTGTTAACTGGCTTTTAGTGAATGTTGTCTGTTTCTAGTGCCCTGCAGCATAGATCTGATAAACTGAGAGAGAGAAGCGGAAGTAAGAAAGCCTGAGATTTAAAAATAAATATAATTTTATTTTAAATGATGTACATGTTTATTGTTGAAAAAACTTAAATACAGAGAAGCAAAAATAATAAAGTAAAAGGTATTCATAATTCTCTCCCCAGGATCAATACCTGTTAAGATAGTGATGTAAACCCATCCAGATATTTATCCATATCTACATATAACAAAAAAGCACACTGTATTTAACATTCTAAACTTGTTTTTTAAAATACAATAAATCAAGATCATCTTGCCATGTAATAACATATTTTGTGTCCTTTTAAATGACTGCCTAATAATAATCTAGGCTGCTAGATATACCAGCAGACCCTATTCTACCAATTCTCTATTGCTGGAATCAGGTTGTTTCCAACTTTTCACTAGTACTTGTAAAAACACAGCAAAGAATGTCTTTATCACAAAATCTTTGTGCTTATTTCCTCTTACAAGTGAAAATATTGTCATCATTACTCTTAAAACATTGACAATATTTATCAAATACACCCTCTGTGCCAGGTACTTTACAAAACATTATTTAATCCTCCCCCAAACCCTACTATTTACAGATGAGGAAACTGACTTTGGAGATGCTGAGTCATTTGTCTGAGGTTACCATTAGTCATGTCTTTAATGTTTTTGATACCTATTGGCAAATTGTCTTCTGGAAACAGGGTTTGGAATGCTGTAGGGAATACTAGAAACCTGTTGTTTCAGATAAATCCTCCATGAAGGAAAGATTACACAATCTCCTTTAGTGAGCTAGTCCCATTTTATCAGCCTGTCAACGCTGTTTTCTCCTTATGTTTATGCAAAACCTTTGTGATAATATAATTACCTATACTACCGGGCAGTGAGGTATCTTTTTGATTCACAATCTCATCAGACTGTATTCCAGAGAAGCAGAACATTCTGGGGCTCAGAGTCCTAAAACATGGGTTTGAACACTGATTTTATCTTTCCTGGAGTGAGGTCCTGAGACACATCAGTTTAATTACCCAAGACTTGGCTTTCATATAAAATGGCAAAACTAATACGAACCTAACTGATCTCCCAGGGTTGTGATGGTGGGATGAGATGATGAAATTGAAAGAGCTTTGCATGCTGGAAAGAACAATAGAAATGCAAGGTATTATAATTATCAATGGCATCATCATGATCATCTCCATCCTTAAATCTATTACCTTGCTCTTATTCAGGCCTTTGCTTTCTTAGACAGAACCAACTTGCTTTTCAATACCAATTCATATGTAAAACAAACATTTTATCTAAATTCATATAGAACAAAAGGAGCCATCTTTTACTGGCATCTGTTGGTAGCAAGCGTTAGGGAGCCTTGTTCTTTTGGGCTAGTGACTGAGAGAGATGAAAGCTTGAGATAGAGACGTGGGTAGATCCTGAGAAGAAACAGAAAAGACCAGAGCTGGGGGCCACAATTGAGAGGAGTGCCCATTCCCCAGGAAGCAAAAAACAGTGGTGCTTTTACTAAGTAAAAACAATCAGAGCAAAAGAAAATAAAAGATGGGAGGGAAAGGAAGATAGAAGAAGAAAATGGAAATCAGAAAGGAATGAACTGTGGTATTGAGGGATACTTGGGGTGACAGTTGGTAAGAAGGAGCAATTAATTGAAATTAGACCAGGCTGATGTAACTGGATCATACATTCCTGTGCCTGTGTCCAGAGGATAGTGCATTCGCAAAAGTACTAATAGGGAAATCGAACCAGACCTGTATAAACCTTCGGGCTTCAACTATAATTGGTTTGCATCTCATTGTCTTAATCTTTAAAAGGAAGAAGTTCCAGTACATATCTGGGCTTTCTAGTCCTGAATTCTACAATTATCTACAGTATTTTCTATCAAATTCCTTTGTCCACCAGGCTATGAAAATTTCTTCTCTTTCCAAGACTCTGGACTTTAAAATCACTGAAATCTCATCCTGAAGGGACAGAAGAGTCAATTTAGAGCACCCAGTATGTTATTCAAGTTGATGTGGTCCAAAGTGCATTTTGTCTTCCTGGAAACCACAACACAACATGAAATAAAGGCTTTACAGGAGAATCCATTCATATTGCCTACAGGGTCTGAGGATCTTGAGAAATCTACTGTGCAGAGAAGTTAAATTTTTAAATTTAATTTCTGCTTGCTAATTAGTCATTCCCAAATAAAAAGAAAAAGAGAGGTTAATCTAATACAGGCTTTGAAACAAAGCAGAAGATTAAAGTTAACTTCTCAGGAAGAATTCTGAGGACAGTACAAAGAGAAGGGAAAAATGGATAATTGATATTAAGTACAACATGTCAGAAAAAAAAAACTTGAATGACTGTAAGTGGAACTATTGTCTCTTATAATTTCTTAAAGATGTATTTCCCCACTAAGGATGGATATGAGACTAATGGCTTTCCTTTCCTCTCTTTAATCAGAGAGCTAGATGTCATTTAACTGCCAAATTCTTGCAAAGTTATTATTTGGGTTTAAAAAGGCAAAATGGCATGTTTCTACAAACGGTTTGAGACTGTAAAAATGCAAATAACTCAGCCTAATTTACAAATTGGTGGGCGAGGGGGTTGAGCCCAGAGAAGTGTTCAATCACTAATTTTCCCATTCTGCCAGAGCCAAAGAAGCTGTTGCATGGATCTCTGATTTTTTGCGTGGAAAACTGGCACTTGGTTTTCCAGCCTGTCATTTCAGATTGAAAAGCTTTGTCTTAAATCCTTCAGACATGAAGTTGGGCAACGATGCCTGTGAGTAAATTCAATTCCTGGAACCAAACAGATGAAAAAAAAATTATAATGATAGGAAGCTACGTGTCGTCAAAGTGGTATTTTAGAAAGAAATTTATTGGAAATGATGAGAACGTAATTTAAAAAGTGGATCATCTCGGTTATAGGAGCTGAGCTGGGTTTTACAGAGTTACCGCGAGGATTTCTGTTGTGGGAAAATACCCAGGAGGTGACTGAGCCCAGCCAGACGTCACTGGAGGCATGCAGATGGAAAGGCAAGATTGGTTGTGACTCTCCTCTTCTGGGAACATTCTAGAAAGGGGTAGCAAGGATGCTGAAACCAGGCCAGCTGCATAAGACCTCACTTTGCAGAAATAGAAGTAAGGGATGTAGATAGGAAGAACAGAGTGGTACTGTGAAGTCTCAAGGAAGAGAGCGAAGGGGAAGAGCAGCATAGAAAGTGTGGCTGCATTTGCATGGTGGTCCTACTGCGTGCAATGGTTGAGTTCCATGGTCCTTGTCAGCCTCCCTCACAGGGGGAATGCGCAGATCTCTGAGTAAAATAGCTCCCTCTTCAGCCTGCCCCGAAATCCCCACCTATTTCCACAACAGGGAGAATGCAAATTTTCCTGTGGAAAAGCAAATAAACTGTTTTTAGGAATGAATGTTGAACTAAATTAAACCTTGGTGACTCATTCATGTCTTGGAAAATTTTATTTACCAGAAGTTATCTCTTTTGCAGGAATTCTGAAAAAAAGAAGTATTTTTTTTATAATCCATTTTATTTAATTAATTTATTTATTATGTATTTATTTACTTTTGAGATGGGGTCTTGCTCTGTCTCCCAGGCTGGTGTGCAGTGGCACGATCTCAGCTCACGGCAGCCTCCACCTCCTAGGTTAAAGCAATTCTCCCACCTCAGCCTTCCTAGTAGTTGGGATCACAGGGGCACGCCACCACGCCCGGCTAATTTTTGTATTTTTAATAGAAATGGGGTTTCACCATGTTGGCCAGACTGGTCTCGAACTCCTGACCTCAGGTGATCCACCCACTTTGGCCTCCCAAAGTACTGGGATTACAGGTGTGAGCCACTGCCCCTGCCCCATTATTTTCATTTCAATGGTGGAGAGAAGAACGTGGGAAAAGCTTGTAAAGGGTTGTAGTCATGTATTTAGCAAGTGTTTACAAGCACCCACTCTGCAAGGTCTTACACTTGAAGTAGAGACTTTCAAAGAGCCTTAAGGCACCATCCCTGTCCTCAGAGTCTTCCATCTCCTTAGAGATCTGAGTAAGACCTGAACTGTATGGAAGGAAACACTCAACAGAAGGCAGGATATAAATCCCAAATGAAAAACAGAAGGGGTTCTAAGTGCCAGAAGTCAAAGAGGAGAGAAGACCTTCAAGGAGGTTCACATCTATCACGAGAGGGGCTTGAGTACATTACTGCAAACAGCACAGACAATGCAAAAAGGGAAGGTGGACGTGGGGTCAAGGAGGGGCTCAGAAAAAGGCTAGCTGGGGTTGAGGACACACAACACAGGAAAACAACCCATGGAATAAGAAAGAGAGCTCCTAAGGGGAATTCAAAGATGGGAACCAGACTTGAACAGACCAACAGCCATATTTTTAGCAGTGCAATTTTGTCTACCAGAAAGACAGCGTACAATCTTGGAGTCAGATAACCAGCTATCTTGTGTTGGGCCCAGTGTAGTGACTTGGTGTCCTTATTTGTAAAACTGGGATAAAAACCCTTATCTCAAAGGATAGCAAAGGATAAGTTACAGAGCAATGGGCCTGACACATAGTGAGACCTTCACACAAGTTCAGTCCCTTCCTCTGACCTCCGGATCTTTTCATCCTGCTCCCCATCGCACTCAATAAACTTGAAAAAGAAAGAACATTCACCATACTTTTTTGGTTAGCTTGATCCATAAATCACTTCTTTTTCTTTTTCTTTTTTTTTTTTTTTTAATAGAGACAAGGTCTTGCTATGTTGCCTATGCTGGTCTCAAACTCCTGGGCTCAAGTGATCCACCTCAGTCTCCCAAAGTGCTGGGATTACAGGAGTGAGCCACCGCATCCATCCCCATAAATTGCTTCTATAAACTGTCTTTGGGAGAAGGAAATAGTGGAAGTATAAAAGTCTACTCTGAATATTTGGGGATATAACATCTCTTAGGATCTGTCCTTTAAGAAAAACCACTATTAGGAATAATATAGAAAAAAATATTTTATATGCACCCTGAATGGAGGGCATTATTAAATCCCTTGTTAAAGTTAGCACTTTCCAAGTAGGAATTTTGTTTGTAAAGTAAGTTTTGCATAGCTGGTGTCAAACCCCTTTCCTTGCTCCTAATATTCTAATAATTGCAATCAGCTTTGGTGATTTCTCAGAGGTGAATTACAGTAACTCTTCCTCCAAGCCTTACAACAATTTTCCCTCATTTTTTTATCATTATTACTCAAAAATGCTGATGCTTTTAAGAGGCAACTCCTCCATACAGTTAGCATTCTCCACCAACTCTGCATTCTTGTCTTCATCCTAAAGGCCATATAAAAAGAAGAAGGTGATAGAAGAAGAAAATTTCACGGTAAAAGTCAAAATTTTACCTAGGTACTACCTTATATGTATTCAGCTTTGTGGGTTTTTGTTTGTTTTTTTTTGCACTTAGCTTTTATGTCTTACACACAAGATTAGTAAATTAAGAACTAGTTTCTACATCCCTGAGGTTTTTGGCACCTGTTTTTTCCCTCCCTATATTACCACTACCATCACTATTCAATTGCTCTGGAAAAGATATCTTTCAATACTGTCAAAGAACAAAATTTCAACACATTGAGTTTTGAAGATTGAATTGACTTTTATTAGCTATCCATGCAGTGGGAAACCTCCCAGCTATGAAACAGAAAGACACTCTGCTGAGCAGAGAGGCTAGGCCTTATAGGCAGAAAAGCCTCAAGAAAGTGGAGACAAGGAACAAGAAGCAGATTTGTCATTTCTCTGTATGGGTTAAAGCAGAAGGGACTTCCTAATCATGCCGGCTCAGGTCAACTGGGCTCCTTTTCTATTGGCTGTTGTGAATCTCCTGGGTTTTTGTTGGTGATGTTTTAAACTGGCCTAACCCCAGTGACTCTTTTCTGGTCTAGTCTGGTCTCTTGGGACCTGGTGTAGGAGCTCAGTCCAGAACAATGGCCTCTCATAAATTTTATTTAACCATACAAACTAAAATGTTTGCCTTTAGAGTTCTAGTTGATATATTTAGAAAGTGTAATAAGAATTAATTACAATGAGGCTTCTTGTCACTATTAAGGCTTAGAAATCTTAAAGTAGGCTGGGCATGGTGGCTCACTTCTGTAATCCCAGCACTTTGGGAGGCAGAGGTGGGTGGATCACTGGATCCCAGGAGTTGGAGACCAGCCTGGGCAATATGATGAAACCCAGTCTCTACTAAAATAAAAATACAAACCCTGTCTCTACAAAAATACAAATGTGGTGGCGTGCACCTGTAATCCCAGCTACTCAGGAGGCTGAGGCACGAAAATCACTTGAACCCAGGAAATGGAGGTTGCAGTGAGCTGAGATTGTGCCACTGCACTCCAGCCTCAATGACAGAGTAAGACTCTGTCTCAAAAAAAGAAAAAAGAAATCTTAAAGTTTATCTCAACCTTCTCAAAACTCTACCTGCATTTTAGATAAGCTTCTCCAACATTTACTAGCTCAGCTCTGCCCAGTTATTAAACAGCTATGTATTCCTTTCATTTGGTTAACAGCACACACATGTTTTCCTCCATTATACTTTTAAATAGAAACAGAATTTAATATTTGAAGAGTATGTCAGGAAAAAATTTGAAGAACTCTGAAATGAGCAAAAAAGTTATTGAATATTCTTCCAGTGAAATATTACATAGTGTCTAGTGCACCTTTCCGAGTTATCTGATTCTCTAAGATCTGAGCCATTTTACAACTTTAAAAATTGTAGAAAACTGATAGTAATGGAAATAAATCTTGCCCATAAAGATGTAAGAGAACTGTGTCCAGTAGAGATTCAATTGATTTCTCCGTGGTGAAAGTGGTCAGTTTTGCATTTATCAGGAAACTCACTTGATGATCATTTATTGCCTATTTATGTCAGTTTTACAGATTCCCCTTCGTTTTACTAGTTTCCTCATTAATTTATGGTAATAACATCTTACTAGTTCCTCATTAACTAATAGCTTAAATAAAATCTTTGACATGTATTCATTTTATATTGTATGTGAGTCATAATTTTACCATTTAAAAGGTTTCCTTTAGCAATAGGGGAGAGTAATTATTGCAAACTAATTCTGTACTTAAAAGAATGAAAAAGATTAGAGCAAGACTTATCTAATATGTTTAAGTAGATAGTATTAACAATGATAATTCTTATCAAGCCCTCCAAAAGAATTGTGAAACCCCTGTGAGCTCTATTTCCATGTGATCATTTCCCTTAGAAAATCTATCGGTTTAATTATCTTTTCCTGAAGAAATCTCAGGTGGGCCTTCCTTACTCCTCTTCCACTCAGAATTATTTACACCACTGTGGTCCTGGGACTTTCCTTTCCATCTCTATATTTCTGGTCTTATGTTTTCCTCTTTCTTTGTTTAACCCCGTATTTTTGAGATGCACATCCTATGGTATCTTTTGAGAAAGTGTTCACAGGGAATAGATTTTGGAGACATTGCCAGTCTTAAAATATATCCTTATCCCACTTTTACTCATGATTTGTTAGTTTGGCTAGGTATAGAATTCAACAAACCTCACTCCCAACCCCTTCCTCCAAATGATTTCTTTAAAATGGTAAATGTGTTTCTTTACTTTTTTAAAAAATTGTTTTATTTATTTATTTTTAAGAGACAGAATCTTGCTATGTTGCCCAGGCTGACCTCAAACTCCTGGGCTCAAGTGATCCTCTCATTTCAGCTTCCACAGTAGCTTGGGTTACAGGTGTGTGATGCCACACTCAGCTTAGAATGGTAACTGTGTTCCTTCATTGTCTTGTTTGTTTCCCATCTCCTTCCTTCCTTCCCTTTCTCTCTTTCTTTCTTTCTTCCTTTTCTTTCTTTCTTTCTTTTCTCCTTCCTTCCTTCCTTCCTTCCCTCCTTCCTTCCTTCCTTCCTTCCTTCCTTCCTTCCTTCCTTCCTTCCTTCCTTCCCTCTCTCTCTCTTTCCTTTCTTTCTTTTTTTTTTCCAGAGTCTTGCTCTGTCACCCAGAATGGAGTGCAGTGGCACAATCTGGGCTCACTGCAACCTCCACCTCCCAGGTTCAAGCGATTCCCCTGCCTCAGCCTCCTGAGTAGCTGGGATTACAGGCATATTCCACCATGCCTGGCTAATTTTATATTTTTAGTAGAGATGGGGTTTCACCATTTTGGCCAGGCTGATCTCAAACCCCTGAACTCAGGTGATCCGCCCACCTCAGCCTCCGAAAGTGTTGGCATTACACATGTGAGCCACCATGCCCAGCCACAAATTTTTTTTTTTTCTTTGAGATGGAGTTTCACTCTTGTCTCCCAAGCTGGAGTTCAATGACATGATATCTTGGCTCACTGCAACCTCCGCCTCCTGAGTTCAAGCCAGTCTCCTGCCTCAGCCTCCCAAGTAGCTGGGATTACATGTGCTCACCACCATGCCTGGCAAATTTTTGTATTTATAGTACAGATGAGGTTTCACCACATTGGCCAGGCTGGTCTTGAACTCCTGACCTCAGGTGATCCACCCACCTTGGCCTCCCAAAGTGCTGGGATTACAGGCGTGAGTCACTGCGCCCGGCCTTATTTCCCATTTTCATATTGAGAAGACAAATGCTGTTTTTAGTCTTTTTCTTCTAGGAATCCTCTATTTTTCCTTCCAGAAGCTTTTAGAATTTTTCTCTTTATTCCAGTTTATGAAAATTTCACAATAAAGCACGTTGGTACGAGTCTTTTTTTTTTTTCCCCATTGTACTGGTCCTCAGTGGGTTCTTATTATCAGGAAACTCAGATTATTCTGTTGTGGTATGTTCACTGGTGTCATTTTAATACTCTTCTCCCCTTGGTATTTTGTTTTCTATTTCTGGAATAAATTGACCCTCCTCCAATTTTCTTTTCTCTCTACTTTTTAAGGTATTTTTTTGTCTTTTTGTTCTGTATCCAAGAAGATTTTTCTAACTTTACCTTCCAACCCTCTTTTATTTTTCTTCTGTCATATTTTAAACTTCTAAGAATTTGTTCTTGTCTTTTCTCCTTTCACTATGACGTTAGTTTAATTCTATGGATGCTATAACTTTCCTTGACTCTTTGAAGATTTTTAATTATAGATTTTTGAATGTGTCTTTTATTCCCAAATTAGCTCTATTTACAAAACAATCTCCTCAACTCAGGGAGTCAGCTGAGCTCTGCTTGGTTTCCCTTCTCAGCTCCCCAGCCTGGAAATTTTCTAAAGGCAGTAAGCTTGGGCAATCGTAGGACTTACCTCATTTGTTTTCCATGTCTCAGGATTCACTGTCCTTCGTTGACTAATGTCCATTGTCTCAAAAACAGATGTTTCATATATTTCATCAGTTTTTTAGTTGTTTCGTAAAGGAAGATAAATTCTCTCTTATCCCATCTTAGGAAAAAAACACAAGTTTTGTGTGTGTGTGTGTGTGTGTCCCCTTATTAATTTTGTTATTAAAAAGATACATTTCTAAGATTTCTTGTTGTATTAATAGTTTTTCAACTTATTTCCTTTAATTTTGTTGATATAACATTTATGTCTCTTATTTATACTTTAACCTAACTGTAATAGACTGTGCTTGGCCAATAATGTCTCAAAATAGTGTCATATGTGGGAAACTTTGTCTTTTAAAGCTTCTGGTGTTTTCACTGTAAGCCTAATGCTGACTTTGAGCTTGAAATATCTTTTTATTGTTATTTGGTGAAGACAGTATCTATTAGAGTTTTATTGTTTGTGTGTTTATCTGTGTTTTCAAATGAGAACTAGTTATAGAACTTTATTAAAATGTCTTTGCCGTTGATTGAGATGAGTATACTTTTTCCTTTGATCTATTTTTAATATAGTACAATATCACAATATATGTCAAGTGCTGAGCTGTAGTTCATTTTTGAAAATAAATTTCATTTGGTATATTTTAATGTTTTGCTGAATTTTGTATTCTTAATACTTATTTAGGATTTGTCATCTCTGTCTTAAGTGAGATTGCACGTTAGCCTTCTTTTTTAGTACTATGTTAGTAAGGTTTTGGTACAATGTTACTTTGCCTTTCTAAAAATAATTTGAAAGCTTTGTATACTTCTCAGTGCTCTGGAACAGTTTAAATAGCACTGGAATTATCTGTTGCCCCAAACTTAAATGTTTGAAATAATTCACCTATGAAGCAATCTAGGCCTGACATTTTTAGCCTGACACCAGTAGGTGTAGGAGTCAGAGAGGTGGGTGGATAGATCTTCAATAATCTTTTCAACTTGTTCTGTGGTTTTTGCTCTGTTCTATGTCTTTACATCTTCTGAGGTTAATTTTGTAAATTTATATTTTCCTAGAAAATTCCTCTCTCATACAAATCTCCAAGTTCATTTGCATATCATTTTGAAAGGTGATGTTTAATAGTACTTTAGTCTCAGAATGTGTGGTTATTTCTAATTTCTTATTTATAATTATATACACAATTGGTAATTTTTTTTTCCTTTGTCTTCTTGATTAAGCTGGGTAAGGGTTAACATATAGTTAAGATGTAATGGACTTTAGAGTAAAAATTCCTGGATTCAAATCCTGTCTCAATTATTGTTTGTCTTTAGTGTCTTTATCTGTAAATGTGTGTATTTATTAGGATAGATTAGGTTATGCCATGGAAACAAATGTTTCCCTTTAATGTAACTTTTTAAGTGGTAGCAGGGCAATAAGAGAAAAGGAGTGATTGGGGTGAGAGATCACTATTTTTTTTAACACCTACCATTTGCCAAGCACTGTGTTTAGGAGCTTAATGTAAATTACCTTGTAGGTTGGTGTATTAACACAAATGAGGGAACTGAGCCCGGGCAAGGTGAAGTAACTTGCTCAAGGTCATACAGGTAATAAGACACAAGCCTCTCTTGTTCCAAATCCCATGGTCTTTCTATTACACCACGTAACTGGCTTGGGGAAACAAAGCACCAGGACAGTAGTTCTCCAAGTGTGGTCCTCAAGCCAGCAACATCAGCATCACCTAGGAATTTGTTAGAAATTCAAATTCTGAGACACTGCCCAGACCGACACCAGAATCAGAAATTCAGGGAGCAAGACCCAGCACTCTGTGTCTTAACAAGGCCCCTGGTGAGTCTGATGTCTACTAAAGGTTGAGAACCAGTGCATGAGGCCATTTGTACTCAAGGGTATTTGATGATGAAGGGCTCGTAAACCTCCATTTAATACTTTCCTAGCATCTCTTCTCCTTCAAACATAAAAAGCAGTCATAAAGGTGCTTCCTAGGAAGGAAGGAAGGCCCTCCTGTTGCTTCCACAAATCCGTTATCAGCAGCAGCACAGTAGCTGCTCTTATGTTCCCAGATGTTATTGCACTGATATAAGGAGTCCAACAGAACCCTGCCCCAAGGGCCTGTGAGTAACAGCATGTACATTCTACACTCCCCCGGAGAACAGAGAGCCCAGGAGGGCTGCAAAGAAACTTCCTGTCCCTTTGTACTTATAAAAATGTAGAAGAACTGGGGAGTGGCTTCAGAGCTCAAGAGAGGATTCTCACCATCCTTAATAAAGGAAATCCAGCAAAAGAGGCCCCTGACAGAACAGACTTACCCCTAGGGAAGCATGAATACATCACTCACTCGTGCATTTTTTAACAATATTAACATCTGAAACTTTGTTTAAAAGAGCAGGGAAGCAGTGTGGTGGGTAGGGAAAATCATGAAAAAGAGATGCAGTCCATGGGGTGCCTAGAGGGAGTAGGAGATGGTGTTGCCCGTCAGCCCATCAGGGTCTGTGGGCTGTGGGGACTTGTTAAAGAACCACAAGACACCACCTTTTTTCACATCAGCTGATAAAGCTTCCTCCCTTCTATTCACTGCTCCCCTTCAACTATTACCCTCACCCGCCAGGGCCCTAGACAAGTTCAAGGTTTCCCTAAAGCATCCAACTCAAGACAAATGACCCACTTTACTGTGCCCTGAGAGAGCCTGGAATTGGGGAATTACAGTGCAGGTCACACTGCCATTTTGTAATTTGCTCTAGACATGTGTCAAATTTCAACTTGCTGCCAAGACAGAGCCCAGATCTGAGGGTACGCTGGCAACACTAACCACACAAACTTTACTTTGGATTCAAATCCTCAAGCAGAATTATGCTGACCTTTGAATGTTCAAACAGTGTTAAGTTTAGAGAGTTGGTAGAGGAAAGCGTTAGGTTAAGCAGGAACCAAAAGCCATCAATCACTTTGGTCAACCACGATGAAAAAAAGAGGAAAATTCAATTATACCCATGGGAATTGTCCTCATTTCTCTAGTCACTGCAGAGCCAGGCCAGCCTGTGAAATCTCAGTCCCCTCTTTATTTATTTGCTAACAAAAGGAAGAGTGAGAAGAAAAATATATTTGCTTTTCACTAAGCAAACACCACAGGTGGATGTTGGTTGTTTCTCTTTCTTTTCTTGGAGAACGGTTTTTTGGGATTTTTTTTTTTCTTTTTGAACAGGTGCTGGTTACAAGAAACAGCCTGGATTCTAAATGAGTATTTTTCTATAACAAGGCTGGTATAATAATGCACTATTTGTGAATTATAGTGCTATGATTACATGAAGAATGGAAGTGGGGACTTAGGCTGATGTTAAAAAGCAAGCTGAATTATTTAGTGGACTTAATCATACGGCTGCCTCTGCTTGCCCTTAAAAACTAGGTCGCCAGCCTCTTGCAGAAGAAGAAAATTAACACTGAGTTTAAACGAATCCCATCAACATGAATCAAACTCGACATTCCCCAGTCAGTGAGACCAGAGGCACTTCTCCATGTTTAGCTGTTTCACGAGCCCACAGCCACAAAGGCGGCCTTTTCCCGCTGTGTCTATGCCCTCCTCATTGCCAAACTGAAGACCTTGCTCTCAAATATGAACTGCAGACTCATACATGTATATAAACATTTGCCAATTTGTTTCAGTCTCCCAGCACTTTTCAACACCATTCTTATGATTGGGAAATTCTTCACTATACACACCAGACATACTCTCACGGACTCCCTTGAAGGTAGGGCCTGCCATGTGTGACTTAGATATTGTCATCAGAGCCACCTCCTTTGGAAGCCAGTGGCAAGAAGAAGTAGATACCACACTGATTCCATTTCAGCAAGGATGTTAGCAGCCGGGTCCAGTTTCCTGAGGCAGCAGTGAGGCGGAGTTCTAGCAGCAGTGTCAGTGTCCCGGGACTGAGAGAAGGGCAAGTTCTGTGCGCATCCTTACCCCCAGACCAGATCTCCTATCCAATTTTAGGTGTTTCTGACTACATAGCCTCTAATCCCACCTCACCAGTCTTGATGGACACTGTAAATTGTTCATTTTCAATGGGTAACACTGTAAGTTACCCATTTTCAAGTCAATTCTTTTTTAGCCTAAGCTGATCCAAACTGAATTCTGTTGCTTGCAACCAAGAATCCTAACTTGTACAGCATGTATCAACTCATTCAATCCCCAGAACAACCCTATTTAGCAAAGCTAACCTCATTCCACAGATGGGTTTTTTGTTTGTTGTTTGTTTATTTTTGTTTTGGAGATGGACTTTTGCTCTTGTCATCCAGGCTGGAGTGCAATGGTGCGATCTTGGTTCATTGCAACCTCTGCCTCCCTGGTTCAAGCGATTCTCCTGCCTCAGCCTCCCGAATAGCTGGGATTACAGGCGCCTGCCACCACGCCAGGCTAATTTTTGTATTTTTAGTAGAGACAGGGTTTCACCACACTGGCCAGGCTGGTCTCCAAACCCTGACTTCAGGTGATCCGCCTGCCTCAGCCTCCCAAAGTGCTGGGATTACAGGCGTGAGCCACTCACTGCGCCCAACCTGGAAGACAGAGACTTAGCAGTCACTTAGCCTAATGCATAGGAAAGCTGAGATACCATATCCTTTTTTTCCAGTTCCATGGACTTTCAACCACACCACACTACCTATCTTGACAGTGAACTCAGAATTTAGTTTCTTTGACTTTTCTGCTTACAACATTCTGTCCTTAACTCATGCAATTTTTTTTTATTGGTTTGGGTACTTAACTCTTATCTCTCTGTGTAAATGTTCAGCTGCTTGGACTCTATCTAATACCTACGTTGTATCACAGCTAGCTTTTTTAATTTTCATCTCTTCTTTATCGTTTTTGTACCACTAAAATCAGATTCAAATGAAAATGTTATGGATAATATTTTGGTATGTACATATTATAAGCAGCACGCAGCCTATAAAAATCCTTGGAAGGAAAGAGGAAAATATTGTTGCCAGGTTCCCAGTCTCTATCTTCCCTGGGAACCTGGTGGGGTGCTAAAGAGCATCATTTCTATGTTAGCACCTGGGGCTTGCTGCCATCCACCCCTTCCCTTCATGCACACTTGCAGGTAGCCTCCCCAACTCATTCAAGTCTTCTTGCCCCCAGAGAAGCTCAGATAAAGCTCTCATTACCCCCAAACTCTTTCTGGGTCTACCTCTTCTAACCTCTTCCTATCAGCCCTGGGGCAATCAACTTCATATAATGGAGGAGGACCACAGCTGCCCCAAGCTCCATCTTGGGGCTGCAGACAAGAAGGTCTGCCCATACTGGCATTCCAAGTGGACTTGGCAACAGCTGCTAATTGCCTAATGTACAGCCTGTGTTCTAATCCCAGTGTCACCAGCCACCAGTCATTGGGTCCGCCCTTGCAGAGAAAGGTTGTTTAACATATGAAAAGTGTACTAGGTGTCATCTCTTCAACCTCCCTTCATTTTCCTTCCTCCTTTTTAGCTCTAGGGAAATTTAGGGGATCTGTACTCTCTAAAGTTCAACAACTCCTCAGGGTCCTTTGGAGTTTAGGATTCTGTCTCTGAGCTCTTCTCTACTGGTGAGCACGGGGCATGGACTAGAATTGAGACCAACTGGAAATGTCAACAGAGAAAGCTGTAGTATTTTAAGTTACTGTCTGTCACCTAGATGTCATTCCATCATCCACATTATTGGTTCATTCTCCATAGCATTCATGAAAATAGGAGTGGAAAATAGGCAACTAACATCTCCTGAGTACCTGCTAGGTGCAATGCTGTGCACAGGTGATTTAGGTTTTCACTTAATCTTCACAAGAACCTACAATATCATCTCTTTTGTTTCAGTTTTATAAATAAGAAATTTAAGCCAATGAGAGAACAAGTAATCAGTTATATAGGTAGCATCTAATAGAATTATTATTAGAGTCCAGGATTTTTAATACCAAAGTTCCTAACCACAGTAAAACAAACCTATGAACAATACCTGCTTTCTCAGAGTTTCCACAGCACATCAAAATGTGGATAAACTAAGATTTTATATTTTAAAATTCAGCCCTCTCCCTCCCCCTCCCCATCCCCCTCCCCCTCCCCCTCCCTCTCCCTCTCCTCCTTCTCCCCCCTTTCTTCGGTCTCCCTCTCCTTCTTTTTTGGGTCTCCCTCTGTTGCCGAAGCTTGACTGTACTGCCGTGATCTCGGCTCACTGCAACCTCCCTGCCTCGGGCTCCTGTGATTCTCCTGCGATTCTCCTGCCTCGGCCTGCCCAGTGCCTGGGATTGCAGGCGCGCACCGCCACGCCTGACTGGTTTTTGTGTTTTTGGTGGAGACGAGATTTCGCCGTGTTGACCGGGCTGGTCTCCAGCTCCTGGCCTGGAGTGATCTGCCCACCTCGGCCTCCCGAGATGCTGGGATTGCAGACGGAGTCTCGCTCACTCAATGCTCAATGTTGCTCAGGCCGGAGTGCAGTGGCGTGATCTCGGCTCCCTACAACCTCCACCTCCCAGCCGCCTGCCTTGGCCTCCTAAAGTGCTAAGATTACAGCCTCTGCCCCGCCGCCACCCAGTCTGGGAAGTGAGGAGCGTCTCTGCCTGGCCGCCCATCATCTGGGATGTGAGGAGCCCCTCTGCCCGGCCGCCTTGTCTGGGAAGTGAGGAGCGCCTCTGCCGGGCCGCCCCGTCTGGGAAGTGAGGAGAGCCTCTGCCCGGCTGCCCCGTCTGGGAGGTGAGGAGCACCTCTACCCGGCCACCACCCCGTCTGGGAGGAAGTGAGGAGTGCCTCTGCCTGGCCGCCCTGTCTGGGAAGTGAGGAGCACCTCTGCCCGGCCGCCCCGTCTGGGAAGTGAGGAGCACCTCTGCCCGGCTGCCCCATCTGGGAAGTGAGGAGCACCTCTGCCCGGCCGCCCCATCTGGGAAGTGAGGAGCGCCTCTGCCCGGCCACCACCCCGTCTGGGAGGAAGTGAGGAGCGCCTCTGCCCGGCTGCCCCGTCTGGGAAGTGAGGAGCGCCTCTGCCCGGCTGCCCCGTCTGGGAAGTGAGGAGCGCCTCTGCCTGGCTGCCACCCCGTCTGGGAGGAAGTGAGGAGCGCCTCTGCCCGGCCGCCCCATCTGGGAGGTGAGGAGCGCCTCTGCCTGGCCACCCATCGTCTGGGATGTGAGGAGCGCCTCTGCCGGGCTGCCCTGTCTAGGAGGTGAGGAGCGCCTCCGACCGGCCGCCCTGTCTGGGAGGTGTACTCAACAGCTCCAAAGAGACAGCGACCATCGGGAGCGGGCCATGAGGACGATGGCGGTTTTGTTGAAGAGAAGAGGGGGAAGTGTGAGGAAAGGAAGGAGAGATCAGATTGTTGCTGTGTCTGTGTAGAAAGAGGTGGGCATAGGAGACTCCATTTTGTTCTGACTAGGAGAAATTCTGCCTTGGGATGCTGTTGATCTATGGCCTTTCCCCCAGCCCCATGCTCTCTGAAACATGTGCTGTGTCAACTCGGGGTTAAATGGATTAAGGGCGGTGCAAGATGTGCTTTGTTAAACAGATGCTTGAAGGCAGCATGCTCTTTAAGAGTCATCACCACTCCCTAATCTCAAGTACCCAGGGGCACAAACACTGCAGAAGGCCGCAGGGTCCTCTGCCTAGGAAAACCAGAGACCTTTGTTCATGTGTTTATCTCCTGACCTTCTCTCCACTATTATCCTATGACCCTCCCATATCCCCCTCTTCGAGAAACACCCAAGAATCATCAATAAATACTTCATAAAAAATAATAATAATAATAAAATAAAATTCAGGGAGCTTGTTTTTACTTTAGAGATATTCAGAGAACTGTAGATGCCAGTTGTTTCTTCCTTAAACTAGTTGATTTTATTGAATCACTCACAAAAATTATTTACTTAGTTGACAAGCCTGGAGATTCACCACACCTCATTTATTTTAATATTTCTTACAGTGATACAACTAGCAAAATGCATCACAAAAATAAGAATCAGCTCAGGATGGCCTTAAAATGTAGAGCAGAATGGACAAAGTCTCATTCTCATACTGTCAGACCATACTCTTTGGGGCAAGTTTTATTTTATTTTATTATTTTTCTTATTTTTTTAATTTATTTATTTTTTATTTATTTATTTTTTAGACAGGGTCTTGCTCTGTTGCCCAGGCTAGAGTATAGTGGCATGATCATAGCTCACTGCAGCCTGAAACTCCTGGGCTCAAGCAATCCTCCCATCTCAGCCTCCTAAGTTTCTGTGACTACAGGCAAACACCACTACTCTTGGCTAATTTTTTTTTTTTTAATTTTTTGTAGAGATTATGTCAGCCTGTGTTGACCCAGGCTGGTCTTGAACTCCTGTCCTCAAGTAATCTACCCACCTTGGCCTCCCAAAGTGCTGAGATTATAAGTATAAGCCACCATGTCTGGCCTTGAGGCAAGTTTTTAATGGACTGTAAATAAAAATTCTGAAGCCAGAAAACAGGAAATTTTAGAGTTCAGCCCAAAAAATTCCTTGAGTGTCATTTCAATTTGCATAACCTAAAAATTAAAAAAAAAAACCAGCAACGGAAACCAAATGTTATGCATTGAATCAATTTCAAAAGTCTGAACAACAAAGAGGAGGACGCCTTCTTCCCCCTGGCCCTAACCTTCAATTGAGTGTGTTCTGTCCAAGATCTCATGATTCTAGGAATGTGGAAGATGGCTTTGCTAAACAAATGAACAAACAAACAAAAATAGTAATGTTGACTCACTCCAGATCCAGAAAGGCAACAGAAACATTTTACTCCTTGGGATGAATTCAAACAAAGGTAATGAGAGAAACTGAAATGGAAGGAGAGATGAGAGAGATATTCCTCTCCTAATTTGTCACCTTTAGGATCATAGTGTTGTTGGTATTCCCCTTCATCTGCGGCACCTTCCTCTACCAATGTTCTTCCATATGACAGATACCGAGGCCAGGCCCGATGACTCATGCCTGTAATCCCAGCACTCTGGGAGGCCGAGGCGGGTGGATTGCTTGAGCCCGGGAGTTCAAGACCTGCCTGAGCAACATGGCAAAACCTTGTGTCTACAAAAAAATATAAAAAATTAGCTAGGTGTGGTGGTGTGTGCCTGTGGTCCCAGCTACTCAGGACGCTGAGGTAGGACAATCAATTGAGGCCAGGTCAAAGCTGCAGTGAGCCGTCATTATGTCACTGCACTCCAGCCTGGGCAACAGAGCAAGACCCTGTCTCAAGACAAGAGGAGAGGAAGGGAAGGGAGGGGAGGGGAGGGGAGGGGAGAGGAGAGAAACTCAGCAAATTAAAGTGAAAATCTGCCTTGCACCACACCTGGGAATTTGTGGATATAAACCATACCCATCAGCTGGGTTAGAGTTCAGCTGACTGGCAAATATGCATTTTCTAAGACCACAGCATCATTCCAGGTGCTGTAGAAAATAGACATGTTTGGCCAGGCATGGTGGCTCATGCCCATAATTCCAGTAATTTGGGAGGCTGAAGCAGGAAGATAGCTTGAGTCCAGGAGTTCAAGACCAGCCTGGGCAACATAGCAAGACTCCGTCTCTATAAAATAATTTTTAAAAAGGCGTATTTGAAAACTGAGCCTTACTCTGAAACAACATATGTACTTTAGAGGAAAAAGATGATAACAAATAAAACAAGAGTGAGCAAAATCAAATGATATTCAATTACTACATTTTATGGCATACCCTGCAAGTGTTGTAAGGTTTCAGAAAATAAGGGAATTAATTTGAACAGTGTTTGTAGACAATCCTGCTTAGTAAATTCCTTAGCTCCAACCTACCATTTCACCATAGCAGCCACCCGCAAGCCTGGAGGCTTCTCTGCAAGGTCAGTTGGCCCTTCACTTTGGTATTAACCCTGAAGTCTTCAGACATTTATTCCTTACTAGCTTCCAGCTCAGATAAACAGAAAAGTATTAATAAACTACCATGTACAAAGTACTTCCTGTGTTTAGAAGACACAGCAATCACTAAGAAGCCGGTATTCTCCAACAACACTTTTCTTTCATCTTTGGATGTGGGCTGCTACAGAAGGGAGACATGTAACCTGGGGCAAGGCAGCTCTCTTCCGTCAGCACAAATATTGCAAAGGGCTGACAGCTGAGGGTATCTGCACATAGCACTACCAGCAGGTAGAGGAGTAAGTCCTCCAGTGCTGATGAGGGATGCAGGCAGTACATTACAGCATCCACTCTGGTCTCTCCTTTATACTGCCTGGATCCACTACTTTAAGTTCTAGAAGCATCTCCTCTAGGATTCCAGCTGTGAGGTTGGAGGATGGTAAAGATTCTCCTAAGGGAAACATAAGAGGAAATGCTTTGTAGGACAAGCTGCAGCCTTGGCCCTTGCAGCCCTGGCCACTGCAGCTGGTTTCAGGGTTACAACTGATATCCATGCTCTCATTCCTCTTCAATTATTGTATTGACTCCCCTTTCTCTTGTCTAGCACCTCTGCTGATGGTGGTGGCTTACCCAAGGCATATCCAGATCCTCATTCCCAAGGAATCTCAGTCCCTGGTCCCCTGCTGCTGCATTTAACCATTTATCATCAATAACAAAGAAGGGAGTATGAAGAATGAATTCCTTGCGTGACAAACATTTTTCTCCCTGGCCATTGTGCAACAGAAGTGACACTTCCTCCAGATATTCGGGGTTAATTACCCCTGCTAGAATTGTGACTTGAATTACTATTTTAAGCCAACTCATTCTTTAATCAAGTTCAGACTTTTGCCTCATTCATTCGCTGATTGTTACAGAGGTGTAAGTTCAGAGGTTGCCATCTAACCTTCCTCACTACAATAGCTTTAATCCACAGGCCAAGGAACCAGTGTGAAGATTGTGCTGCTACCAAATGTGTCTTCTCCAACTATACATTCAGGCACTGGAAAAAGGACTTCTGACTGAGTCTGTGAACCCGATGGCACATTGCAATCCAGGTGTGGACAGAGATCCATTTAGTACCAGGTATCATATGCCCCTACTCTAACAGAGGGCCCATGTTGATGCTTTGAATCTCTGTGTATCAGTCAACTCAGACCCTGTGTCCAGTCTTGAAATCTTTGGATATTCCCTTTTTCACAGCATACAATTTCCTGAATAAATGCAGATTCCTTTGGGAAGTACTGAGGGAATCGTTAGCTGTTAACTCATGTGGTATTGCAGAATTCTTTCTCTTTGGGACCCAACCTCTCCTTCAGTGGGTTCTGGGTTTGAAAACTGGCTCAGATCTAGAACTGGGAGACAGGTTATGACTTTTTGTTGGAGCAACTGCCGTTAGCATTCTGATCATCTGCTCTTGATTTATTTTGTCATGTCGATTGAGTAGTGACTTTGTTGCCTGCCCGTAGTGATAAAGAGTTGTGCTAACCATCTCCATCATTCTCTGTGGGTCAGATTCCCTGGCTATTCCTCTGTCGTTGACCCTCTTTATGGTAAGTTTTGCCCACCTGGCTTCTACAGGTGCAGTGGCACCACCTGCAGCTACTGTCATGACACCCTCCGTCACCGTTGTTATCAGAGTACAGCTCTGCAACTTCATCTCCTATGATCAGCCCCGACCTGCAGACAGTAGCTACCTCCAACCTTCTTAATGATGTTGGTGCCACTTTTATCCACATTTCTTAGTGCTTTGACCAATGGTGTATCATATGGGACCTCCGTGGAGCATAGTCATCTGGTGGGTTTTCCAGCCTTAAGTAATGTATCTATCAGAGTGCCCGCTTTTGAGTCTTTTCAGCCCTTCTACCATAGCTATGACAATAATGTGTTTCTACTTCACTTAATGTGTTTGTTTTTTTTTTTGATGGAGTCTCACTCTGTTTCCCAGGCTGGAGTGCAGTGGCGCATCTCGGCTCATTGCAAGCTCCACCTCCCAGGTTCACGCCATTCTCCTGCCTCAGACTCCCGAGTAGCTGGGACTGCAGGTGCCCGCCACCACACCTGGCTAATTTTTTTTGTTTGTTTGTTTTAGTAGACACGGGGTTTCACAGTGTTAGCCAGGATGGTCTCCATCTCCTGCCCTCGTGATCTGCCCGCCTCGGCCTCCCAAAGTGCTGGGATTACAGGCATGAGCCACCGCGCCCAGCCTAATGTGTGTTTTTTCTGTGCCTGTGGGAACCATTTAGTAGCATGTTCATGTCATCTGCAGATGTCCTAGACAAAATGTGAAATCCTGTATTCCATAATTCTCTCAAATTGATAAATCCTCCATCATTCAGTTTTATATTCTGACACCCCTGATGCAGAACCTAAAAAATCCAGTCTCATTTATAGTCTCCTGGCTCCCACAGGCACTTGCTGGCTGAGTCCTAATAGCTCCTAAAGCCCTGGAACCTTTCCCCCTTATCTGGCCCAGCTCAGTCCTCAGCCAAGTCAGACTGTGATTTAACCCTAGTTATTGTCCTGGTGACCAGGAAAGTCAGGGACAGATTCTGAGACAGACACATGTTTTCCTACAGGGGAGAGAACTCTGCATGATCTTCAAAGGTGGGAAGAGCACTGGTGCTTCTGGGAGCTCAGGGCCTATAGAGAAATCCTAGAATTTAAGCTTTTTTAACTGCAAAATCCTGCAGCATCTCATGTGTGAGGGTCTTATTCCTTTCCAACCAAGATGAGGATTTTAACATTGCAGATTTGCCCAAATTGAGATTTCAGCCTTCTTGGGAGTTCTGCTAATTTTCTTCTCTTCTTTTCTTTTCTTTTCTGTCTTGTCTTGTCTTTTCTTTTCTTTTGTTGAGATAGAGTCTTACTCTGTTGTCCAGGCTGGAGTGCAGTGGTGTGATCTCGGCTCACTGCAACCTCCACCTCCCAGGCTCAAGCGAATCTCCTGCCACAGCCTCCTGAGTAGCTGGGACTACAGGCACCTGCCACCATGCCCGGCTAATTTTTGTATTTTTAGTAGAGACATGGTTTCTCCATGTTGACCAGGCTGGTCTCAAACTCCTGACCTCAAGTGATCCTCCCGCCTCGGCCTCCCAAAGTGCTAGGATTACAGGCGTGAGCCACTGCCTCCTCACCCTGTTAATCTTGTGATTAAATCAGGGGCCTCAAGTTCTCAGCCCTTAGGCTATAGAAGATGAGACAGAGTCTCGCTCTGTGGCCCAGGCTGGAGTGCAATGGCACGATGTCGTCTCACTGCAACCTCCACCTCCCAAGTTGAAGCAATTCTCCCACCTCAACCTCCCGAGTAGCTGGGACTATGGGCATGCACCACCAGGCCTGGCTAATTTTGTTTGTATTTTTAGTAGAGATGGGGTTTCACCACATTGGCCAGACTGCTCTCGAACTCCTGACTTCAAGTGATCTGCCTGTCTCAGCCTCCCAAAGTGCTGGGATTACAGGAGTGAGCCACCGTGACCAGCAGAGAGCTTCTATATAAACTACCAAGGAAGTTCTCTGGCTTTCACACTTAGCTTTTAGTTGCTGCTTAATCCCTCATAGCTTTTCATTATTTAGTTCCTAAACTGTCCATTGTGCTTAGCAACAGCCAGCCACTTCCACTTAGAGTTACTTTTCCCCCTACAAACCCCTGATGCATGGCACCTGCTGGAGCATTCTCTTCTTTCTGGAATACATTTCCAGTTCACCTCCAGTACAAGTGTTAATAAGTGCACTGCTACCTTGTGGCAGGTGCTATCTGATGGTTGGTAAGGTCGTCATTGCCAATGAGCAGTGAGTGAGCCAGCTCCAAAAATCCCATTTTAGCATCTGGTTTCTCAAACTACTCCTGGCACTGACTATCACAGGCTGGGTTCCTAGGAAGTAAACTTAGTGATAGAGAGTCATACTCAGGAAATGTGTTACAGATTGCTCTTGGAGTTAATACCTGTGGAAGAGGAGAGGAAGCACGGCTGGGTAGAGAAGGAAGTTGGGCTGTATTGCAGGTTCAGCAAAGCTTCAGGGAACTCCTTGGAAAGCTCTGAATGTGAGATGGCCAAACACAATCGTGCAGAATCTGGCCAGCCTTTTCAGCTTTTTACCACTAGTCACTGGATACAGGCTGACCCAGGAAGGGGGTCTTGAATTTGGATGAGGTGACCCTCTTTAAATAATTCTGAAGAGAATTGACAGGTGAAGGCTCTGTGGATAATACTCTCTGCAGCTGGGGGAATAGAGTCTTTTGGTACTAGTTGAGCACCTAGGTGGCCCATCTCAGCACCCACTACAACTTCTCTCTTTATTGTATAAGGACATGGGATAATTAACACAGGCAAGAAACCGCAGAGGACTAACTTTATTTTTCTTTTAGTTTTTTTAATTGACATATAATAATTGTAGATATGTATGGGGTACATTGTGATATCTCTCTATATAATGTATAGTGATCAGATCAGGGTAATTAGCATATCCATCATCTCAAACACTTACAATTTCTTGTTTTGGGTATATTCCATAAGAGCACCAACTTTAGACAGCTGACCCTGGAAGGCTGTGTGCCCACAAAAGGAGTGTATGGTTCAGAGAAATTGTGTGAGCTAAATAGAGTGCAGGTCACTGAGTCAGACAGAGGTCAAGGCTAGATGTGGGGAGACCACTGCATGGACACTCAGGAGACAGAGACTGGGGCCTTCCCTTTCTCAACTACTAAATGACTGGTAAAGTTGATTTACCTCTCTGACCCTCAGTTTCCTCTTCCAAAAATGAAGGTGATGGACCAGTGGTTGCTTGTGTCTGGAATACATAAAGGTTTCTCAAAACTCAACAATTAAATTAAAAATTCAAAAATGAGAAAAGGGGCAAAAGGCAAGCAGACATTTCACCAAAGAGGATATACAGATGGCAAATAAGTACACAAAACATCAAAGTTCAATGTCATTAGTCATGACAGAAATGCAAAATAAAACTACAGTGAGATATCACTACACAACTGTCAGAACAGCTAAATTTAAAACAAAATAGTGATAATACCAAATGCTGGTAAGAATGTGAGGAAACTGAATCATCCATATATTGCTAGTGAAAATGTCTTGGTTCAGCCACTCTAAAACCAGTTTGGCAATTTATTTAAAAACTAAACATATGCTTACCATATGACCCAGCAAATGCACTCATAGGCATTTATCCCAGAGAAATGAAAACTTATTTTCACACAAGAAACTGAACATGAATGTTCATAGCAGATTTATTTGTATGACCAAGAACTGGAAACAACCCAAATGTCCTAAGCGAATGGCTAAACAAACTGTGATACATCCATACCATGGAATAGTACTCTGCAATACAAGGAGAAAAAAACTGCTGATCTATGCAATAACTTAAGTGGTTCAAAAAGGAGTCATGCTAAATGAGAAGAGCCAATCTCAGAACTGTATATACTGTTTGATTTAATTTATACAACAGTCCTAAAATGATGAAGTTATAGACATAGAGATCAGATTATTGGTGGCCAGACACTGGCAGAGGGAAGCAGAAGGAGCGAGGTGGCTGTGGCTCTGAAAGGGTAACATGAGGGACTGTTCTGATGGAACTGTTATATATTTAACTGCGATGGTGATCTCATGAATCCACACATATGACAAAATTACATGGAAGTAAATGCATGCACACACACACACACACACACACACACACAGTGAGTACATGTAAAACTGGTGAAATCTGAATAATATTGGTGGATTCTATCAATGTCAGTTTCCTGGTTGTGCTATTGTACTACAATTATGCAAGCTGCTGCCAACTGGGAGAAACTGGGCAAAGAGCATATGTATTATTTCTTACAGTTGCATGTGAATCTATCATTATCTCAAAATGAAGTTACAATGTTATCAGAGGTGGCTGTAGGATTGCATTAATAGATCATCAATCAGGAAAGTGATCATCACCCTCCAATTCGACCAGTGGAGAGGTTCATTGAGAAGAGAGTCATTTAGCCAATTGTATATTAATTCATTCAATAAATATATAGTAATTACCTATTATGTGCCAGGCACTGTGGAAGAGGCAAAGAATACAATAATAAATAGGACAGATGTGATTTTTGCCGTAATGGAACTTACAGCATAAAGAGAAAGCCAGACATTAAACAGATAATTACGTAAGTAATAAACTCAAAATTACTGTGTAATTACTGGTCTGGGTACAATGGGAAGCTGGACCATATATATGGGGCTAGGGAAGGCTTCCCTGAGGAAATGGGGTTTAAGATGAAACCAATGGAAGTACAATTACTTAGAGGTAGAAGAGGAGGGGCCAGGCACAGTGGCTCATGCCTGTAATCCCAGCACTTTGGGAGGCTAAGGCAGGAGGCTCACGAGGTCAAGAGATCGAGACTATCCTGGCCAACATGGTGAAACCCTGTCTCTACTAAAAATACAAAAATTAGCCGGGCGTGGTGGTGCACACCTGTAGTCCCAGCTACTCGGGAGGCTGAGGCAGGAGAATGGTGTGAGCCCAGGAGGTGGAGATTGCAGTGAGCTGAGATAGTTGATTCTGTCTCAAAAGAAAAAAAAAAAGAAGAGGAGGTAGCTCCAGGAGAAGGAAATAGACTAGAGCCATGAGAGCAAAGGGGCTGTGTGGGGTTAGTTCAGGGGCCCAAAGTGAGTCTGGAAAGACAGGCAGAAGCTGGATCATGTGGGTCCTCCAGGGACAAGAGCAATGGGAAGATATGGAAGGTTTTAGGCAGAGGGAGAGGTGGTTGCAGCTGTATGAGAAATGTAAGCTATTTCAGGAAATTTGCGATTACAACAGTAATTCAGTACTGGAATAGATTATTAACAGAGCTTGGGGGAGCATTCTCCTCAAATAAATTGAGTTGACTGTTAAGGACGATAAATAACCTCATATGGGAAAGCGTGCAGAAGAGAGCTGCAGGGCTTTGTAAATTAGATCAGAGTGAGGGAACTGGGCAAAGCAAGCATATCAGGCCTGATATCACACCTTTAAAGTAGAAAAGAAAAAATAGACATTTTGCTCCTTTTGCCACAAGCTGAAAGTTTATTTTGCAAAGCTATAGTAGCATTTTCCCATTGTTTCTTAGGCTCACTACCATGCAGGGTGATAGGGCAATATTTCAAAAGGGAAGGAATGGTTATGACAGCCAAAAGAACATGCACACAAACTTCTGCAAAGACTTTTTTTTTTTTTTTTTTTTTCTGAGACAGGGTCTCACTCTGTCACCCAGGCTGGAGTGCAGTTGTGCAATCTCAGCTAACTGCAACCTCTGCCTCCTGGGCTCAAGTGATCCTCCCGCCTCTGCCCCCTGACTGGCTTGGATTACAGGTGTGCATCACCACACCTGGCTAATTTTTTGCATTTTTGGTAGAGACACGGTTTTGTCATGTTCCCCAGGCTGGTCTCGAACTCCTGACCTCAGATGATCCATCTGCCTTGGCTTCCCAAAGTGCAGGGATTATAGGCGTGAGCAACCGTGGCTGGCTGCAAAGACTTTTTCAGAGACTTCTCCAACCACATCCATGGATGATTATTTTCCTAGAGCAACACCTGTGTCCAACAGGTGGGCAACTTTTGGGGAAGAGAATGAGGAAGAAGATGGTCTTAATTTTCAACAAATTCTCAAGGAACTTTTTCCTTTTCCTATAGTTTCCCCAACCTCAGTCTAAACTCTGTGTGAGTCCCCTTGTTTTGTTTCAAAATTGCTGTTACTTAAGAACAAATAGTTACAATGCTGCAGTGGGGAAGCTTGTAAAATCCATTGTCACAGTGGTCAGTGGTGATAATTTCTAAGTACAGTCTCAATTGTATTTAATTATTGATAATTACATTAATGGTTATGGAGAGCTATACGCCATGCTAAGTGTATATTTAGTGTTTTATACATGTAATTTATAGAAAAGTATGAGTGCAAATGTTTATTGAAAAAGTGTTTATTGCGGCATTATTCACAATAGCAAAGACTTGGAACCAACCCAAATGTCCAACAATGATAGACTGGATTAAGGAAATGTGGCACATATACACCATGGAATACTATGCAGCCATAAAAAAGGATGAGTTCATGTCCTTTGTAGGGACATGGATGAAATTGGAAATCATCATTCTCAGTAAACTATCGCAAGAACAAAAAACCAAACACCGCATATTCTCACTCATAGGTGGGAATTGAACAACGAGAACACATGGACACAGGAAGGGGAACATCACACTCTGGGGACTGTTGTGGGGTGGGGGGAGGGGGGAGGGATAGCACTGGGAGATATACCTAATGCTAGAAGACGAGTTAGTGGGTGCAGCGCACCAGCATGGCACATGTATACATATGTAACTAACCTGCACATTGCGCACATGTACCCTAAAACCTAAAGTATAATAATAATAAATAAATAAATAAATAAATAAGAAAAAGTGACTGAACAATAAATAAAACACTAAAATAAAAAGCGATTAAACTATAATAATTCTCATTAGGTAACCAGAAACTGACGACAGAACCTATGCACATGGATTAATTAGGGAGCGAGTGAAAATGAGTCCTACTAAGTTAAAGAATCCTAAGTTGCACACGTTTACCAGAGAATAAACCTAGCTGAAGGAAAAGCGGACAATAATAATCACTCAATTACCCACATTGAGAAATCTCTAAATTGGCTTGGAATTTTGTAAGGCTCAAGTATATACTGGTTACTAATTGATTTGAAAGGATTACAAAAGAAAAGTTAAACAAATTAGCAGAGACACCTGAGTAAGCTTAGCTATTGTGTAAAAGAACAAGGAATCATTCTGATTGCATTTGATGGGAACCACTAATAAAAAACCCTTTTAATAAGTATGAACAGAGCTAGATACTGAATGGACTATGGAAATTGTGACCTCAATGCATAGGAGAGGATGTGTGTATATATGAATAAAATACTGCTGAGAATTGAAACTTCCACATTTAGTAGTATTTCAACCAAGTTTTTAACCCTAATGTTTTATTTGGTCTTATTTGATATTCCTCTCAACTGCCCCTTTTCAACTCCTTTCTTTCCCTTCGCTGAACCTAGGCTTAGAAGTTAAAGTCTGAGAATCTATTGAATGGCAGAGATCAACATACAGTAACCAGCAACACCCAGGATGTTGGTTGTTCTATCAAGCCAAGGCCCTCTGTTGACTCATAGTTGGCATACAATTTGAGGAAGGAAAAAGCCTTTGTGGCGGCAACTCACTGAGAGTTTATAGTTGCTTGTTATTGCAGAATAAATCTAGAGCATAGGGCCCAGCTCTCACTAGGAGCTCAATAAATGTTTTATTTTGTTCTCTTGAATCAGGCTCACAGAATTGGAACATTCATAACCCTTGGTTCATGAAACAGCATCAACAGTAATCCATGCGTGACCCTCTTTCATTTTATTTATCCTTTTGAAATTATTTTTATAATGAGCATCTGTGAGCCTACCATCCAGCCCAAGAATGAGAACATTGTCAATAACTTCGTCCCTGTGTGCTCTTTCTTTACCCCATCCTCCCTGCACTGAGAATTTGAATTTACTATTTTTTCAATCTTGACTTTTCTTTTTCTCATTTCATTGCTTTAAAAAAATCAGTATATATATATAAATGCCTAACCAATTTATTGTTCTGGCTTCCAAACTTTATAAAAAGGTTATACTGTCTATACTTTCCTGGAACTTGCTTTTTTCATTATTCAATCTTATTCATTCATGTTCTTATCCATAGCAGTAATTCTTTAATTTTCTTCGCTATATAATATTGTTTTGCATTAATATCCCAATTGTTTCCAGCTTTTTGCTATTATGAATTGTGTTGCTGTAAACATTCTTGCATATGTCTACTAGCATACATCTGTAAGAATAATAAGAGAAACACAAATGAAGGGACAATTAGATATCATTTGTTATAAAATTATTTGAAATATCAAAAATTAAAAAGTCTACCAAGATTAAGTGTTGGAATGATAAGTAGCAATGGGATCTTGTATACACATTGCTGGTAGGAATGTAAGTATAAGCACCATTTAAAATAATTTGGCATTATTTTTAAAGTTGAACGTTGGTATATCCTGTAGCAAATCTCCATAAATGTTGAATGAACAAATGAATGAGTAATCACCCAGCAATTTAGTCAAAGATATTTTCTATCTTTTGTCCCTGACAAGTTTCCTGGGGATTTTTCCATATTCATGGATTTTGATTCCTGGCCCACCGTGTTCTTCTCTGCCATCATTTAGATTGACATCAATTCCCAAGTGAATGGCCCATGCTAGGCTTCTCTTGACATGACAACAGTTATGAGGACCAAATAAGGTAATAAATTTAAAGTGCTTATAGCAGTGTCTAGCACAGAGTAAATGCTATATAAATGTTTATTATTATCATATTTCCTTCAGAACTCTTATAAGAATTGTGACTATGGTCTGTTACATAATTTAGATGTTGTTAGTTTCTTGGACAAATATTATATTTGTATGCTCCTTTCTATTTCTTTCATTTTGATTTTTTGGGCCCAAATATTTACTTTCCTTTGTTTTGCAGATTTTCCCTTGGGAGTTACCCCACAATGAGTTCTGGTTCTGGTCAAATCACCCATTATTCAAGTAAGTCACAACTCCCTTCCTTTGGGAGAATAGTTTTACCCAAGTGTTGCCTGCCCTCGGTCATTACAATACCTAACAAAGGTCTGAACTTCATCCATTGGAGCCCTGCCTGTATCTCCTTTAGAACTCCCTTTGGAGCTCTGACTTCATTAACTATCTCTGCCTGTTGCCTCTTACTCATTTCTGCTTCCCCATTCAGTCACATTGTCACCTTGAAACTTACCAAACAATGCTCAAAATAGCCCATGCTGATCTTCCTGTTCTTCCTCTCTCCAAAGTATCCAGAATATATCTCCCACCTAGTGCATCTGTCCAAGTCATCGAAGGCAGGTTCTGCCATTGATTTTATTATTGATTCCTTGTCTATAACTTTCAGAGAACTGCTAGAAACTTTCCTTCTGGGTCAGAATCAAACATGCATTAGGCATTGCTATTTTGGGATTTAAAGCACATGCTATTGGCTCTGGCTTCACCATCTTTTCCCTCTAAGCCAGGAAGGACTTGGAAAATGTAGCTGGGATTTAATGAAGTGGTTACCATACTAATCTTGTGAGCCATTGAGCATAGTATTTCATTTTTATCTCCACCAGGCAGAGGCCATCAAAACAAGTCAACTTCCAAGGTCTGGGAGAGGATTGTGTCCTGGGCTGCCCAGATACATTGTTTACAGGCTTCTGGGAAAAGGCTTGGAATGGGACATGTGTCTCACAAAAGCACCTGGAGACTTGGTTTACTCAGTCAGGAACTATGGGCATGAACTGGTCTAGGTCAAGAAGAGGATAGAAAAGATAAGTGGATGAATAAAAAGAGTGCAAGATCTGAATCAGATAACAAGCGGAAGAGGGGTCAACACTAGACCATGCATGCCTTAGAGTCATTGAATTTCAGAACCGAAAGTGACCTCAGAACCTGTCTAATTTAACCAGCTCATTTTACAGGTAGGGAAACTCAGATCACAGAAATGAATAGACTTGCCCAAGGTCAGAGAGCTGTCAGCTGGATGGAAAATCCTTTCCACACCAAGGTGTTTTCTTTCTACTTCCTGTACTATAAGGTGGTAGGGGCAGGGGGAGTAGGAAATAAGTTAAATGGCTAAAAATAGGAAGGAAGGAAGTAAAACATTTGGTTTATGTCAAGCAGTTTATCATAACATGAAAAAATGCTTGCTATCTTAAGGGTTAAAAATAATGTGGAAACGTAGTATAATAAGATAAGAATAAAACTAAATTAACCAAAGGTTAATTCTGGTCCCTTAGCCAAAAACTATTATTATTTTAGCTTGGTTTTTAACCATGGTTGGAGGTTTTCTCTGGTGCAAAGAATTATAGGTATTTTTACCCTTCTATTCTTCTGTATTTCCATTATAATCACATATTTCTTTCAGAATGATTAAAATATATATGGTTTACCCTTTGACTTAGCCTATTGGTCCCCATCAAATTGACCAGAAAAAAAAAACAGTAAATTAGATAATCCATGATCCCATTTTATGATATTCAGGACTTGGCAAATTTCTTTCAGTTGCTATTCTTAGCAGAGAATCCATTTTAACCTTCTGCTTCACACAGAGTCTCAGACACCCTCTTTACTCTCCATTTCCAAAGTACTAATACAGAGTGAGCTAGAGGATGGAGCAAACCCCCTATGGGATCTAAACATTGTCCTACCATAATAAAAAGCAGATCTTCCCACTACTTCTAGATTCAGATAAAAGTTCTCCCTTCTCAGCTTCTATCTGCCCTCAACCAGGTGAAGATCAACAGAGGCCAGTCATAAATGAAGTTGCTAAATCTCCCAACTTAGTCTCTGAACCTCAGTACCAGCCAAGATGCCTTCTCCATTCTCTTTAACCTTCACCCAAACCCACCCTCTGTTCTAGGACAACAGGTGACCTAAGTTTTCAGAAATACTGCTTTTTAAAATAATTTTGAATGTCATCTACTGTTTTTATTTTTATTAACATAGCTAGAAACTTTGGAATATACAGAAAAGCAGAAGGAAGAAACTAAAAGTCATTCAAAATTTCACCATCCCAAAATGATCTCTTTTAGTACTTTTTGCATATTTCCTGGCAGTCCTTCTATTATTTTTTGCACACACATTCTATAGAAAACTGAGATCATATCGTACATACTATTCATATACATTGTAAATTTTCCAGATCATTAAATATTATTCCATAGAACATTTAATGCCTGAATAATAATCATTTGGAAGTACAGTAATTTATCAAACCAATCTTTTAGGGTTGCACAATCAGGCTGTATTCCATTTTTCAGCATGCCATACCACACTGCTGTCAACATCCTTGAACAGAAATCTTCACTCATATCAATGTTTTCCCTGATTTGCTATCAAAGTCAATATTTAATATGTTTAATTCCCCTGTCCCCCAGGTGTTGGAAAAATGTCCCTATTTTGTCTACAGAAATTCTACCTCTGATTAGGAAGTTTCTACTTACTTAGACGTGTCTATATAATGTATATCATGTATTAAGAAATATAGAATTAATGCTCATTACTTACAGTAGTTTTGATTTATAATGTTGCCATGAAGACTGAATTAGTGAATACTGACCCATTGCTCCTAGGGGAAATACAAGATTATGTTCCTGCAAGCCTATGATCACAACATTTTCATCACTCAATCAATGCATAACCTTGTATTATGTTTTTCTGTTTAAAACACTGTATTTAAAATATAATACTGATTCATTAATATTGAACTCAATCACCAATGGCACTATAATTCAGGCCTGGATAAAGCTTATCTGGCTGGGCACATTATAATCCCAGCACTTTGGGAGGCAGAGGTGGGCAGATCACCAGGTCAGGAGATCGAGACCATCCTGGCAAACATGGCGAAACCCCGTCTCTACTAAAAATACAAAAAAAACAATTAGCTGGGTGTGGTGGCGGATGCCTATAGTCCCAGCTACTCGGGAGGCTGAGGCAGGAGAATGGTGTGAACCCAGGAGGTGGAGCTTGCAGTGAGCCGAGATGGCACCACTGCACTCCAGCTTGGGCGGCAGAGTGAAACTCCGTCTCAAAAAAAAAAAAAGAAAGCTTATCTAACGTATGTCTTTTATGTCTTTTCTCCATAAGACACATTGCAGCCTTCCTATTCTTTAGGAAATCAAACAGAACTTCAGCAGTATGCAGTGAGGCAATTTTAAACAGTGAAATCACCACATAAAGCACAAATATTTGAAAACATGGCCTTAAATAGACCACAAAAAGGAAACACGTTAACAGTATAAGAACTGAAACAAGAAGGCAGAGCATCACCCTGTTTCACCCCAGCTGGGAACACATCTATCAGATGACTCAAATGTTTTCTTGCTCTGTGCATGTCTGCAAATGACCATGAAAGCCACCTATACTGATTTTGGGGTTACAAAATCTGTCATATGAGGACCTAATGCCTGGAGTCGTTGATGCCACGTTGTGTTTAAGAGGAGGCAATGAAGAAAATTGCAAAGATGTCAAGCTTGTATTCCGATATCGCTGAATTGTTTCATGTAATTTGGTACCAGCTAGCTCCAGACTTCATGTTAGATGAGATAATTAAATGTTCATTTATGGCTAAAGCAACTGCTGGTTGTGGTTTCTGTGACTTGCAACCCAAAGATATTCCTAATCAATGCCATTGGCTGACATCATCATATTATTAGTAGAGCTGGGCTTGAATGCAAATCTATTTGGCTCCAAAGTTCCTCTTTCTTTTTTCCTTAATTTTTTATTTTTTGAGAAGTGTCTCACTCTGTTGCCCAGGCTGGAGTGCAGTGGCACAGTCTTGGCTTACTGCAAACTCCATCCCCCGGCTCAAGCATCCCTCCCACCTCACCCTCCTGAGTAGCTGGGACTACAGGTACGTGCCACCATGCCCAGCTAACTTTTTTTTTTTTAAGTAGAAACAAAATTTCACCATGTTGTCCAGGTTGGTCTCAAACTCCTGAGCTCAAGCAATCTGCCCGCCTAGCTTCTCAAAGTGCTGAAATTACAGGCATGAGCCACCTCACTCAGCCACCCCAAAGTCCCTCTTTCTATTATAAGGTGCTACCTTTCTTCCTCTCTAAATAGTGAGTGATCAATTCCCTTAAAATACTTTAAAGTTTTTGAAGAGGAGAGTCCAGGTCCTCTGTAATACCACCTTGTTTCTATAAGACCATTAAGATCATTTTTAATTTTCTCTGGTCTTCCTGACTACTAAGCATATTACCTAATTTAGTACCATTATCAAATTTAGTTTATGCCATTTTTACTTTTCTCCACTTATTCATAATGATAGAGAACAGAATTGTCTCCAAGTCAACCTCAAAGAAGTACCATTTGAGTTTGAATTTCCCTTCTCCCCATCCTTGCACCCCCAGCATGCCTCCCTCTGAGCTGTCTGTGCATCTGGCTAGCCCTAATACTAGTGATTCTTGCCACCCACTCTGCTGCAGCTGGCAAGGATCAGAGGGCCTGGGTGCTCTCTTTTTGCTTCACGAACCTCTGAAGAGTACCCAGGCTGGAAACTGCTCCATCTATTCTACTAGTTGGCTTAATTTTACCAATCACCTAAAAAATCATATAGCAAGTTAAGAAGTTTTGCTGCTTATACAACCTGAATTCCCACAGTAAAAAGAATAAGGCTAGTACTAACTTCAGTAAGCTTTTAATATCCCATATGATATATCATCCTTCCTTAGGAAAGACTTGACTGCTAAGCAACATGATTATGATGTTATCACTTTCAGAAAAATTGGGGTAGAGAAGGCCCTCCAAAATGGTGTTTCATTCCAAATCAATAGGTTTCTTGATCCCAAACCACGGAAATAGACCTTGATAAACTTAAGCAAAAAAAGTTCAGTAATAAGTCCTGGATAGCTCACAGAATAAAATATAGTATTGAACACTCAGAAGGATGGGAAGGGAACAGCTTTAGGAATCTTGGAAACTGGGACTAATCCATAGGCCCTGCTGGTCACTACCATTGGAATGACACAAAGCCACAAAGATCATTCATTCTAAGCAGATCACATGGAATAGGGAAAGAAGAGTTTCCCCAAGAAAAGTGGGACTCTTTTCAAAAGATAGAGGGAGGAATACTCAGTGCACTAGTGTGCGTGAGTGTGCACATGTGTGTGTTGTGAATGAAGAGAGGAAAAATCCATTGACTGAAACTCTTTATGTTGCAGGCCAAAAGGAATCACAGGAGCAGAATTAGCATCTAAATGAAGGCAACAAGGAGACCATAGAAAGATGTTACTTCCCAGACTTTACCAGCTACTGGCTATCACGAACCATCTAAAAAACTGATTTGAAAGTTAGGAAGTTTTGTCATTTGGAGAGTGCTAGACTTCCTGGAGAATGGGAGATGAGGTTACATAAAACTGAAATGTGCCTAGAATACTGACTACAATCAGCTTGAAAATTCCCCAAGGAAGCCCATGAGCTGTAAGCATCTCCAGATCTGGTACTGACATGCACAATTTGGCCATGCCCAGCCTGGCAGGCATCAGGGCAGCCTCAGAACCTACTCCCTAGTACCCTCTGATGACTCCCTCCAGCAAAATGCACTTGACTCACCGTCTTCTGCATCGGGGAGCTCAAATTATTTCTGTGGGGGAGGTGGAGGCCTTGCCAGACTCTCCACATTGCTTAACTTCTTAGTCAGTGCTGGAGAGGTTTTATGTTACAAAGGGTAATGAAACTTAGCCTGAGGGCCCAGAGTGGTACTACAGTGTACATTTTGTCATTGGGTAGCTTCTTTAGCTTTGTATAATCAGAATTTTCCGCTTTCCTTCATGTAACTGTTTAAAGCAGAAATCAGAGTCCCTGGCTCCTAAGTTAATGGCAAGGAGGGGAAATGGAGGCAGTGAGGAGCACTACCTGTAGCAGTAGTCATTGTCGTCACTTCCCGCCCCTGTCACCAACATTTCTGCAAGTGGCACAACCATCTGTCCATTCAAGACTGGCTATATCATTTGTAGAAACCAGTGCAACATGAAAATGTGGCACTTCTTATTCAAAACTTATCATGAATTTCAAGACTGCAACAGCAGAGCATAAAACCAACTGTGGACCACCCTGAGTTCAAGACCTAAGTAAATGCATAGGTTGCATTCCCATGAAGCGAGCCCTGTGGCCATTACTTCCAGCCCACTCTGAAATTTCCAGCATTTAAATTATTTATGGAGCCTAAGAGTTATTCTTTTCTCTCTTCCCGATCTCTCCCAGGGCTGTCTGTATTCACAAGTTTCATATGGAGGTATCAAAGTAAAGAGAATGTAGTAGAGAGAAGAAAATACTTCTATTAGTCAGGGTTCTCCAGAGAAACAGAACTAACAGGATGTACATGTATAAAGAGTTATACTATAAGTCATTGGTTCATATGGGTATGGAGACTGAGAACTCCCACAATCTACAGTCAACACGTTATAAACCCAAGAGAGCCAATGGTATTATTTTGGCTCAAGTCTAAAGGCTTGAGAACCAAGAAAGCTGGTGGTACAAGTTCCAGTCCAAATCCTAGTCCAAGAACCATGTCTAGACTGAAGGCAAGAGAAGATCAATGTCCCAGCTCAAAGACAGTTAGGCAAGGAGAGCAAAGTCTTCCTTACTCCATCTTTTTGTTCTATTCAAGCCTCCAATGGGTGGGACGAGGTCTACCCATCCTGGGGAAGGCAATCTGCTTCCCTCAGTCTACTGATTCAAATGTCACACTCATCCAGAAACACCCTCACAGACACACATCCAGAATAGCATTTAATTAAATACCTGGGCATCCCATTACCCAGTCAAGTTGATACATAATATTAACCATCAGAATGCTTTTCTCTCTTTTCTCTGCCCATCACTAGAATTCCCATGGTCGTTTTCTTCCCTCCAATAGAAGACAAAAACTAGGCCTGGCTTTCAAGATAACAAAGAAGCCTAGGAATAAAATCTGCCTATGCACACTGGCCTCCAGCCTGTCCTCCTTACTCAGAAGTTGGCAGGTTGATTCATTGTCTATACTCCACTAGAAACTTCCTCCTATTCTGTGCTGGGCAGCAACCCCTCATGATTCAGGGTTGTGTTTTCTTGGCTTCCGTAAGCCTAACTACTTGGTACAGCTAATCCAGCAGAAAATCTCAGTAGACCATTCTACACTTCTTTACACCGATTGCATAACTATTTCCACAGAAACTTCCTGATAACAAAACTAAACTATTTTTTCTTTTTTTTGGTCATTTCATCCATTTGTGATACTGGGGCTAGAGCTAACACGTCAAACAGGAAGAGCCATGATAAGTCACTGGAGACATTTGGGAGCAAATAGAGAGTCAGGACTTGCCTGTACTTGCTAGAGGGGTAGGGGTTGCTTCCACTAAGATATCTTGGCTGCATCTGCTTGGTGGGGAGGAAAGAGTTCGGTTTTGGAGTAACCCCTGCCTAAATCATTGCTAACTCACTCTGTGGCTTTGGACACTTTCCTTAATACTTCTATCTGGGCCTCAGTTTCATCATCTGCAAAATAGGGAGGCTGGTATCTATGCTGTGAAATTGCTTTGAAGATCATAGATAAACGCATGAAACACCTGACATGTAATAGAGCCTAAGGAAACAGTTACTCACAGTCCATCTCCTTGTTCTACAACTAGATCTTGCTGATTCATTCTAAAGAACAGGAGAGAAATGAGATGAGCACATACCCTCAGGGAGGCATTGAACAGACCAGATGTGTGTTCCATCTTCAAAAGAGAACGCTTGGGCTTGGTTAGCCTCTTGCTTTCCTTTCCCCAAATTACTTCCCCTCCTGGTTTCCTGCAGCTCATACCACTCTGGGCAATCACTGAAGCTTACTGACAGCGTGCTCCCGTCCTTCACTCCTTCCAGGGCAAATATGTCAGCGCTTGGTGCTCAGAAACAGAGTTTGGGGACCCTACTGACATGGCTAAAGGTCACAAAGAAGCACTTGGCTTTGGTTCACATTTGGCAATCAGAGAGTAGCTGGGGATGTTTAGCTGAGATATATGATTCAGGCAAAAAAAAAAAAAAAAAATCCCCTTTCCCATTTCTCCATTTGCAGAATGCCATCCACAATTGCTTAATAATTACATACATGGGCCAATATCATTCTGCCCCAGACCTCTGTACTGGAGGTCACAAGGCTTGGGGGCAGCTAAGATTTATTTCCCATACCCCATACATAAAGGTTAAGAAGGCAATACCTCTGGGTTCAAAGGCTCCTCTTGGGTCACTTGAGGTGTCCATCTGGCTATATTTAATAGGGAAATAAAACTGGCCTTCTTTCTATTACCAGGCCCAAGACTGTGTCCTACTGAGGCTTCCCTGGCTTCCCTTACTCAATCCTTCAGGCCTCGTGCTCTGCAGTGGTCGGCCTGCATGGCTCTCCACTGCATTTCAACCTCTGGCTGACTAACGACCTCCTGTGCAGGGTACATCTGCAGCAGAGTTGGCAAAAGCTTTCTGTAAAGGGCCACATAATTAATATTTTAGGCTTTATGACCCAAGAGGCAAAGCCAAAGATATCATTTGTGTATTAACATAACACTTTAGGCTGGGCATGGTGGTTCACAGTTGCAATCCCAGTACTTTGGGAGTCCAAGGCAGGCGGATGACTTGAGGTCAAGAGTTCGAGATCAGCCTGGCCAACATGGTGAAAACCCATCTCTACTAAAAATACAAAATCAGCCAGGCATGGTGGCAAGCACCTGTAATCCCAGCTACTCGGGAGGCTGAGGCAGGAGAATCACTTGAACCAGGGAGGTAGAGGTTGCAGTGAGCCAAGATTGCACCACTACACTCCAGCCTGGGCAATAAGAGTGAAACGTCATCTCAAAAATAAATAAATAATAATATAACACTTTAAAATGTATTTTTGGCCTGGCATGGTGGCTCACACCTGTAATCTCAGCACATTGGGAGGCCGGAGCAAGTGGATTGCTTGAGCTCAGGAGTTTGAGACCAGCCTGGGCAACATGGTGAAATCCTATCTCTACTAAAAATACGTAAATTAGCCAGGCATGATGGTGCACACTTGTAGTCCCAGCTACTCAGGAGGCTAAGGTAAAAGGATTGCTTGAGCCCAGGAGGTCAAGGCTGCAATGAGCCAAGATTGCGCCACTGCACCTCAGCCTAAGCAACAGAGTGAGACCCTGTCTTAAAAAAAAGGGGGGGATTTTGTTTCTACTTTTAATGATTTTTAATTTTTATTTGCAGAGGTTCTATTTGGCTGTTCATTTTCAGTAGTCTCTTATTTTTTGCTCATCCATTTGATAGCATCTCTTTTGTGTTAAGCATATCTAACATGCTTAAATTTATTTCATAATTAATAATCAAGTATTTAAAGTGTTTGTCAGCCTACATCTGCTGTTTGTTGTATTTTGCTAGTTCTTTTTCATGGTACCTTGTTTTCCCGAGTGTATTATGATTCTTTCCTTCAATTGCGAGCTGCAGTTCAATAGAATTTTATATCTGGAAATGTTTTATTTTTTATTTTTGTGAGTACATAGTGTATATATTTATGGGGTACATGAGATATTTTGATATAGACATATAATGATGTGTAATAATCACATCAGTGAAAATAGGGTCTCTATCCTCTCAAGCATTTATCTTTTGTGTTACAAACAATGCAGTTACACTCTTTTAGTTATTTTTAAATGTACAGTTAAATTGTTATTGACTATCGTCACCCTATTGTGGTATCAAATATCAGATCTTATTCATTCTGTCTAAGATGTGGGAATCTCTGAGGCCCGTGATAACAGTGGTTCCTTCAGTGAGGATTTGTGCTTGTTTCTAGACTTGAGAGTACTCCCAACTCTGAGCCACATTAAAACACATTTTCAGCTAGGATTTTTCAAACTGTACTTATATTATAAATTTGGTTACAAGCCTGCATAAAGCTAACCTATAGTTATAAATTCTCAGATGTTTCCCTACCGTCAGAGTGCACAGGCAACCTACAGAATGGGAGAAAATTTTTGCAATCTACCCATCTGACAAAGAGCTAATATCCAGAATCTACAAAGAACTTAAACAAATTTACAAGAAAAAATCAAACAACCACAAAAAGTGGGCAAAGGATATGAAAAGACACTTCTCAAAGGAAGACATTTATGCAGCCAACAGACACATGAAAAAATGCTCATCATCACTGGTCATCAAAGAAATGCAAATCAAAACCACAATGAGATACCATCTCACACCAGTTAGAATGGCAATCGTTAAAAAGTCAGGAAACAACAGGTGCTGGAGAGGATGTGGAGAAATAGGAACGCTTTTACACTGTTGGTGGGACTGTAAACTAGTTCAACCATTGTGGAAGACAGTGTGGAGATTCCTCAAGGATCTAGAACTAGAAATACCATTTGACCCAGCCATCCCATTACTGGGTATATACCCAAAGGATTATAAATCATGCTACTATAAAGACACATGCACAAATATGTTTATTGCGGCACTATTCACACTAGCAAAGACTTGGAACCAACCCAAATGTCCAGTAATGATAGACTGGATTAAGAAAATGTGGCACATATACACCATGGAATACTATGCAGCCATAAAAAAGGATGAGTTCATGTCCTTTGCAGGGACATGGATCAAGCTGGAAACCATCATTCTCAGCAAACTATCACAAGGACGGAAAAGCAAACACTGCATGTTCTCATTCATAGGTGGGAATTGAACAATGAGAACACTTGGACACAAGGTGGGGAACATCACACACTAGGGCCTGTTGTGGGATGGGGGATGGGGGAGGGATATCATTAGGAGAAATACTTAATGTAAATGACCAGTTATTGGGTGCAGCAAACCAACACGGCACACGTATACATATGTAACAAACCTGCATGTTGTGCACATGTACCCTAGAACTTAAAGTATAATTTAAAAAACATAGAAACAAATAAATTCTCAGCTGTTTCCTCTTGCTATCTAGAGCTGGGGTTGAGGCAGGCAGATTTCCTTTCTATTCCTGTGTGGGGAAAGGGAGTTGAAGAAATTCCTGGTGTAAATAGTCACTGACAAGATATCCTTTGGGATATAAAGTGATTTATAAGAGAGTCTCTGATCTGACTTCCCATGTTCCCCTAGACTTTGTCTCATGTTTGCTATGCAGATGTCAAAATCAACTCTCTGGGTCACTTGAGGGTAGATATCCATCTCCGCGGGAGTCTTCAGCTCACGCACTCGCTTATCTCCCTGGATTCATGCTTCCTTATTTGTTTGTTTGTTTGTTTGATCTCTTAGTTTCCTGCAAAGGTAGTGATGCATTTTTAAAGATTTGTTAAAATATTTATTCAGCATTTTTCGGTGCTTCAAAGATAGGTCTTTAGGATATACAGTTCAATGTATGACCTCTGGTATATGTTTTTTGTTTGTTTGAGACAGAGTCTTACTTTGTCGCCCAGGCTGGAGTGCAGTGGCACGATCTCAGCTCACTGCAATCTCCACCTCCCAGGTTCAAGCAGTTCTCATGCCTCAGCCTCTTAAGTAGCTGGGATTGCAGGCATGCACCACCACACTTCGCTATTTTTGTATTTTCAGTAAAGATGGGGTTTTGCCATGTTGGTCGGGCTGGTCTTGAACTCCTGGTCTCAAGTGATCCACCTGCCTCAGCCTACCAAAGTGCTGAGATTACAGGTGTGAGCCACCATGCCTGGCCTATATGTTTTAAAAGCTCTAATCTCCCCGAAATATAAACTCAATGGTAGCCGGTCTTTGAGATGGCCCCCAGTGGTTTTCTTGTATAATTCCTTTCCACATTGAATCAAGAAAGATCAGAGTGGCCAGCAAAATACAGCAGAAGTGACAGTGGTTCAGAGACTAAGCTATAAATGCCACTGATCATCCTGTTTGCTCATTTCTGTATCATTCACTCCAGGAGAAGCCAAATATCATGTTGCAAGAACACTTACCTACGGAGAGACCCAGGATTCGAGGAACTGACACTCACTATGGCCACATGAGTTAGCTTGGAAGCAGATTATTCAGTCAGGCAAAGCTGCAGAGGACACAGTTCAGTCCAGTATCTTGTTTGCAACCTCATGAGAGACCTTGAGCCAGACCTACCTAGCTACATGGCTCCTGAACTCCTGACTCTGAGAAACTATGTGAAACAGGAAATGTTTGTTTTTCAAAGCTGCTAAGTTTGGGGAAATTTTTTGCACAGCAATAGATATCAAATATAAACTGTTCCTGCCATACTTGTAATTCCAAAAGTTTTAGAAATGTTTTATGACAATATGTCTAGAAATTTCTTATTAAATTGAATACTTATTATATCAATGGGTAAATATATTAATACTTAACTTCACATTCTCTTCTATAACTGACTACCCCTCTTTAGAAAGCAGTCCTGGGGCACATGAGACATGAGATGGGTAAATTCTGCTGAAGAGAGTATTGTGGTCTGGAGTGAGGACTGCACTTAAGAGGGGCTTGTTGTGAATGGGGACCATGATGCCATGGAGTGAACAGAGTCACTGAGGTGGTGCCTCCTTCTATACCTTTGTATACATTGCTTTCTCCCCTTGTGATCATTCTGGTCCTCTCCGTTTTTCTTCACTCAAGTATCACCTTCTCAGAACAACCTTCTCCAACTGCACCAGCAAAGAGTGATTGTTTGTTCCTGCTTGTGAACTCACATAGTGCTCACTCACTGTACACACTCAAGCAGCACAGAGCATGTCCTGTCTCTTCCAAGGTTAGATTAGAAATGTCTATGCATCTATGTAGCCTACATCCTAGTACCAGGCAAACAATTTTGCATATAGTAGCTGCTCTATGCAATGGTGATGATGAAGGTCAACTTCGGGAATGGTTTGCCTCCTATTACTACTTAGATTGGAGCCTAAAATATGATGGTTTAGCCTTCTATATTAGTCAGGGTTCCCTAGAGGGGCAGAACTAATAGGATCGATGTATATGTGAAGGGGAGTTTATTAAGGAATATTGACTCACACGATCACAGGCGAAGTCCCACAATCTGCAAACTGAGGAGCAAGGAAGCCTGTCCAAGTCCCAAAACCTCAAAAGTAGGGAAGCCAACAGTGCAATATTCAGTCTGTGGCCAAAGGCCTAAGAGTCCTTGGCAAATCACTGGTGTAAGTCCAAGAGTCCAAAAGCTGAAGAACTTGGAGTCTAATGTGCAAGGGCAGGAAGCATCCATCACGGAAGAAAGATAAAGGCCAAAAGACTCAGCAAGTCTGCTCATTTCACTTTCTTCTGCCTGCTTTTATTCTGGCCACACTAGCAGCTGATTAGATGGTGCCCACCCAGATTGAGGGCAGGTCTGCCTCTGCCAGTCCACTGACTCAAATGTTCATCTCCTTTGGCAACACCCTCACAGACACACCTAGAAACAATATTTTGCATGCTTCAATCCAATCAAGTTGACACTCAATATTCACCATCACAAATCCACCCATTGTCAACTTGAACCCATACACATCTCCTGAAACCATACATAATCTTCAAATAAAGACAATAATAGGGTTATAATCATGCCTAACATAAGACAGCTATCCTTTCTACAACCAGAAGTGCACTAATCCTTAACCTAAATGTTATTACATAAAGTTAATAACCCTTAAATTCTGATTTGAAGTGAACAAATCATGTCACATGATAAAAGGAAAAAGAAAAGAAGTAAAGTGAAGATATTTTCTTAGTACAAGTGTATACGTGCACAAACATATTCTTAACAAAATAAAGAGGAAATATTTATGACAATTACAGTCCTCGTTTCTACCACTGGTCACATGATTGTAGCTGATATTAATGACTACCTTCTTCTGCTACTCATTCTGTATTCCCTTGGCCTTCAGCAAGCACCTCAGCAGGATTTTTACCTGGTGGAGTGACCCAAACCCTCATTCCTGAAGGGTCTTGGCCATTAGTAGTCCTGCCTGGATTGGGTTGTTGTAGTTTCCCATTGACCTTAATCACAGGGCATGGTAATGCTAAGAGATGCCCTGATGGATCTCCTGTATTCCACGCATACTCTTTCTTACCTCCAATGTGGAGTAGTAGACTGATTTCATATTGATAGTCTGGGTCAATCACCCCAGCCAACACTGTAACTCCCTTCTTAGCCTGTTGGCTTAGAGATAAGAGAAGCCCAAAGTGGCCAGGTGGCAATCTTAACTTCCAGTTGGGGGGAATCACTGTTGTGTCTCCTGGTGGCAGCATTCCTCCCTCTGGAACTAAGACCTCTAGGCCAGCAGAACGTAATGTCAGGGGAACAGGAAGCAAAAATTGTACTAGCGGGTCACCAGGGGTGATGAAAAGTGGTGCTACTTCCACTTTTCCCCCTTGATTCCTGGACCTGTGAAGCCTGGCTATGGTGGAAACATACCATATATTGGATGCTGATTCAGAGCATACACAACCTTCTGGAAAACTTTGCCCCAGCCTTGCAAAGTATTGTCACCTAGTTGGTACTGTAATTGTGACTTCAAAAGACCATTTCACCATTCTATCAATCCAGTTGCTTCAGGATAATAGGGAACATGGTAAGACCAGTGAATTCCATGAGCATGAGCCCACTGCTGCACTTCTTCAGCTGTAAAAAGTGAGAGCCCTGGTCAGAGGCAATGCTGTGAGGAATACCATGACAGTGAATAAGGCATGCTGTGAGGCCTTGGATGGTAGTCTTGGCAGAAGCATTGCACGAAGGATAGGCAAACCCATATCCAGAGTAAGTGTCTATTCTGGTGAGGACAAATTACTGCCCTTTCCATGATGGAAGAGGTCCAACACAATCAACCTGCCACCAAGTAGCTGGCTGATCATCCCAGGGGAATGGTGCCATATCGAGAGCACCATTCTCTCTCTGCTGCTGGCAAATTGGGCACTCAGCAGTGGCCATAGCCAGGTCACCCTTGGTGAGTGGAAGTCCATGTTGCTGAGCCCATGTGTAACCTCCATCCCTGCCACCATGGCCACTTTGTTCATGAGCCCGTTGGGGAATAACAGGGGTGGCTGATGAAAGAGGCTAAGCGATATCTGTAGAACTAGTCATCCTATCCACTTGACTATATAAATGTTCCTCTGTTGAAGTCACCCTTCAGTGAGCATTCACATGAGATACAAATATCTTCACAGTTTCTGACCACTCAGAGAGGTCCATCCACATGACTCTTCCCCAAATTTCATTATCACCAATTTACCAATCATGCTGCTTTCAAGTCCCTGACCATCTAGCCAAACTATTGGCTACAGCCCATGCCTCAGTATATCATTGCATATCTGGCCATTTCTCCTTCCATGCAAAGTGCACAACCAGGTTCACTGCTTGAAGTTCTGCCCACTGGGAAGATTTCCCTTCACCACTGTCCTTCAGGGATGTCCTAGAAAGGGGCTGTAGCACTGCAGCTGTCCACTTTTGGGTGGTACCTGCATATTGTGCAGAACCATCTGTAAACCAGGCCCTTGTCTTATCTTCCTCTGTCAACTGATCATAGGGAACTCCTCATGAGGTTATCGGTGCAGGCTGAGGGAGGATAGGCAGGGTGGCAGGAGTGGGGACCTAAGCATTTGAGCCACTTCCTCATGTAACTTACTTGTGCCTTCAGGACCTGCTCAAACCCGATCACGTATTTATCACTTCCATTTGATGATGGAATGCTGCTGTCCATACCCCACTTTATGGCTAGATGGGTCAGAAAGCACCCAGTTCATTATAGGCAGTTCAGGTTGCATGGTGACTTGATGACCCATAGTCAAACGTTCAGTTTCCAACAAAGCCCAGTAACAAGCCAAAAGGAGAGTAGTTATCTGCAGAAGACGGCAGGGCCTTGCTGCAAAACCCTAGAGGCCTCCACTGTGATTCACCTATGGGGGCCTGCCAAAGGCTCCAAACAGCATCCCTATCTGCCACTGACACCTCAGGCACCATTGGATCTGCTGGGTCATATGGCCCGAGTGGCAGAGCAGCTTGCACAGCAGCCTGGACCTGTTGCAGAGCTTTCTACTCTTCAGGACCCAACTCAAAACTGGCAGCCTTTCAGGTCATTCAATAAATGGACTGGAGTAACACACCCAAATGAGGAATGTGTTGCTTCCAAAACCCAAATAGGCCCACCAGGTATTGTGTCTCTTTCTTGGTTGTAGGAAGGGCAACTTATTCTTCACCTTAGAAGGAATATCTTGAGAGGCCCTACACCACTGGACCCCTAGAAATTTTACTAAACTAGAAGGTCCCTGAATTTTAGTCAAATTTATTTCCCATCCTTTGGCACACAAATGTCTCACCAATAAGTCCAGTGTGTTTACTGCTTCTTGCTCACTGGATCCAATCAGTGTAACATCATCAATGTAATGGACCAGTGTGATATCTTGTGGAAGGGAAAAGCAATCAAGGTTTCTCTGAACAAGATTATAACACAAAACTAGAGAGGTGATACACCCCTGAGGTAGGAGAGTGAGGGTATATTGCTGGCCTTGCCAGTGGAAGGCAAATTGCTTCTAGTGGGCCTTATGAACAGAATGGAGAGAAAGGCATTTGCCAAACCAATGGCTGCATACCAAGTACCAGGAGATGTGTTAATTTTTTCAAGCAATGAAACCACATCTGGTACAGCAGCTGTAATTGGAATCATCACTTGGTTAAGCTTATGATAATCCACTGTCATTTTCCAAGATCCATCTGCACAGGCCGAATAGGAGAGCTGAACTGGGATGTGGTGAAAATCACCACCCGTGCAATCCCTGTAATCCTGCCAGGGATGCAACATTGTTTTTGATTTACTATTTTTCTAGATAGAGGCAGCTTTAATGGTTTCCATTTGGCCTTTCCCATCATAGAAACCCTCACCCTACCAGTCAGGAAGCCAATGTGGTAATTCTACCAGCTGCTGAGTACATCTATGCCAATTATGCATTCTGGCACTGGGGAAATGACCACAGGATGAATCCAGGGACACACTGGACCCACTGTAAGTCAGACTTGAGTTAAAACTCCATTAATTACCTGACCTTCATAAGCCCTTACTTTAACTGGAGGACTACAATGATGTTTTGGGTCCCCTGGAATCAACGTTGGCTCAGAGCCAGTGTCCAGTAGTCCCTGAAAAGTATGGTCATTCCCCTTTCTCCAATGCAGTTACCCTGGTGAAAGGCCAGAGGTCTCCTTGGGGAAGGATGAGAGAAAGATTAACAGCATAAACTGTCAGTGGTGTAGCAAGGTCCTTCCTTAAGGGGACACAGCCCACCTTCATTCAAGGGGTTTTGGGTCTGTAAACTTGTTCAAGTCTGGAAATTGATTGAGGGGCTGTGATACTCTACTTTTACAGTTCAAATTAGTCTTTTATCTACTCAAACTGGGAGGTTTCCACTTACACAATTTTTACTTATACATTATGTAAAAATGCAGTAGGCTTCCTATCAATTTCATTTCTAGAAACACTGTGATCAACTAGCCAATGCCAGAGCTCTACACAAGTCAGAGTATGCTGATTGCTGCTTTACCTCCACTGTCCATTACAGTAACCATGCCCACCCTGCCTTTGACAGTTGAGTGACGCCACTTAGTCCCTGCCACCTTGGGATCCAATTATTTCCATTGCGTTTAAATTTTCTAATTGAGTGATTGCAGTTCCCACTGTAAGATCTAGCATACAGAAAAGAGCAATCACAGAGCTCTTCAAGGATGCAGGTGCTCCCCTCATTAATCTATTTTGCAAAGTATTGGTGAAGGGTATATCTTCTGGACCCTCCCAGCTGGGATGAGTAGGTTTAAAGTGATTAATCCACTCTAGCATTCCAATCTCCCTAAGCCTTTGGATCCCTTCCTCTACATTAAACCAAGGGAGATCAGGCATTTCCAGCTCACTCACATTGGGCCAGCTTTTAATCCACATTTCAGCTAACCAAGAAATAAACTATTAGAACCTTTTTTAACTCCCCAAACTGCAACATTAAAGCAGTTAGTTTAATGGGTCCATATCAATAAATTCAGCCTGATTCAACTTTACATTCCTTCCACCATTATCCCACACCCTTAATATCCATTCTCATAACTGTTCTCCAAATTTCTGCTTATATAAATCAGAAAATTCAAGCAGTTCTTTTGGAGTGTAATGCACCTCCTTGTGGGTCACACTTTGAACCTCACCTCTAGGGGCCTCCTGGGACTTGAGTGTAGTTATAGGTCTAGAAGCAAACAGGGTTGTTGGGGGTGAGTCATGAGGTGAATCAACATTGTCTTGCCTGGTGACTGTCTCAAGGGAGGCCATCCACTGATGCCTCAGGCAGTGCATGGTTAATCTCAGAAAAGGTGGAAAGGCTGATGGCAGCCTGGGTGGGGAAGAGGATGTTGCCACCACTGGGGGTAGAGAAGCTGTTTCCTCTGGCAAAAAAGGCTCATCAGAGTTTGCAAGCTCAGTGTCTCCATCCTCATCAGGGTCCTCCCGCATGCCCCCATTTCAAGTTGCAGGATCTCATTCTTTTCCAATCAATGCCTTCACTTTAACAATAGACACCTGGGAAGACTGAACATGCACTTTTTGTTGCTGGTCAGCCACTCACATGATAAGAGCTTGCGTCTGATTTTCCACAATTTCAGCCCTTTGTCTACAGGAGATAAGACTCTCACTCAGAGCAGTCTTAGAAAACTTGAGGCTCAGTATCTGCTTCTGAAGCCAGGAGTTAGAATCCCTGAGCTCATCCTTTTCTTTTGTCACTTTGTTCAGCAAACTTAGGAGCAACAACCAACTTCATTATATTCCTTAGTTCTCCACTTATGGTCAAAGGTATGATGTATAGAATCACTAAACTCCTTGCCTCTCAGGAGCAGTGAATCAGGAATATCAAATGCATTTATTTTGCATAACTCTGTGAACAGTTTATGCCAAGGACTGTCAATGTTCTCCATACCATTAGAAGTAGAGTTCTTAGCATTTTGGAGTCTAATCATATAATATTAAGCATAATGAGCAACTCCAGAAGCTTCAAAACCAATTAAAGAAATCCATTTTAAAAATTCTGTTCCTCTAAAATCACTCCTGGTACCAAAATCTGTATTAGTCAGGGTTTCCTCAAGGGACAGAACTAATAGGATAGATGTATATATGCAGGGGAGTTTATTAAGGATTATTGACTCACACCACAATAGGTGTGAAGTCCCACAATAGGCCATCTGCAAGCTGAGGAGCCAGTCAAGTCCAAAACCTCAAAAGTAAGGAAGCCGACAGTGTAGCCTTCAGTCTGTGGCTGAAGGCTCAAGAGTCCTTGGCAAATCACTGGTGTAGGTAAAAGAGTTCACAGGCTGAAGAACTTGGAGTCTAATGTGTGAGGGCAGAAGCATCCAGTACGGAAGAAAGATGAAGGCCGGAAGACTTAGCAAGTCTGCTCATTTCACTTTCTTCTGCCTGCTTTATTCTAGCTGTGCTGGCAGCTAGATTAGATGTGCTGATTAGATGGTGCCCACCCAGATTGACAGTGGGTCTGCCTCTCCCAGCTCACTGACTCAAATGTTAATCTCCTTCAGCAACACCCTAGGAACAATACGTTGCTTCCTTCAATCCAATCAAATTGACACTCAGTATTAACCATCACACCTTCTAATACTTAATCATCTCATTGGTGAAAAGGGGATGCACCTAGAGCAAGGTAGATAAGAAGCTCTCCCCATGTTTTGTTATAAAGTATGTACACTCAACAAAGGGACCCAGCTGAGGTGGGGCATCGATTGCTGAAGTCCAGACACCATTCCCCTCCCCAAATCTTGTGTCAGCTCGAAAGAAGGGACACATTTTTGTAATTCATTCACCTAGTGGGTACTCACATAACACACACTAGGCTGTGAAGTGCTCAGGGCCCTTCTGGTATGCACTTCACAGCCTAGAGTGGCACAGTTTTGTCACCTGCAACCTGCCCTAAAACCAGCTCCTGGACTCTGCTGTTAGGAGCCATGGGAGCATCAAGGAATTGTCAACGAAGCCCAGGCAGCAAGCTGGTTCCATTCCTCAATCACATGTTGAAGAAGTGGGTGCTAATGCTTCTCTATGTGACCGATTGAACCTAACCGTATAACCTTGATTAGATATTGCTTTCCTGGCCAACATTCCTACAAGTTGCCACATTGCTATCTTTCCAACTCCTGTTCATTCTGTCATTTTGTGTGTTTAATGCACATTGTTTCCTGGTTAAACCAGTTTTCAGTGTTGATATTTAATACATTTACCTTTAAAAAAAAAGAACCTACAGGGAGTTTCCATTTGTACAATGAAAAGTCAAACAAATAGGACCCATAACTGCCACTCAAATGATAACATGGCCCTTTTGTTAAGGCGTACAATAGCATAGGCCTTCTTTTTCATCTTCTTTCTAAAGTCTTCCTGCACCCTGTCAGCAACTTCTTATAACCAAGAGAAGATACTTATAGTTACTTAGATTACCATGGTACGCTCTTGATCATTTACATATATGTAAACTTAAAACCTATCTTTAACCTATAACCAAATTTCTATACCATTCTAACTTGTGAGAAGACACATAGTCTCAAAATTATCAAATCCTTTATTATGTCTTCCCACAACAAGAAAAATACTACCACTACAAAAACCCAAGTTAGCATCATATGCCTTTCTCTAGGATCACCTATTTTTCCTCTTAGCATTTTATCACACAATTTTCCAAATGTTTCCAAAAACATTACCGTCTCCCTGACTCCTGTTCATTTGGTCATACATTCACTTTTGACCAAATGGTAAGTTGTTTACAATAGTTTTAACCACATGATAAATAATGGTTTGATACAAGGTATAAAAATCAGAGATCAGGGTCTCACGTTCCCTCTGCAGCCCTGAATGCCTGAGACTCTAATTTTATTATTCTTCAAGGGCTTGGAGATAGTTTACTTCTGTCTTCCAGTCTTCATTGTTTTCATTGTTATTTTTCCACCTCAGATGTTGTTTTTCTTCATCCATGTCAGCAGTATGTAGAGACGATGTTGCAGGTTTCTTTTTTGTTTTTTCAACATTTATTTTAGATTCAGTGGGCACATGTGCAGGTTTGTTGCCTGGGTATATTGCATGCTGCTGAAGTTTGAGTACAAATAATCCTATCACGCAGGTACTGAGTGTAGTACTCAACAGTTGGTTTTCAATACTTGTCCCCCTCCTTCCCTACTCTAGTAGTCCCCCTATTGTTGCCATCTTTATGTTCCCAATGTTTGAGTACCTGATGTTTAACTCCTAGTTATAAGTGAGAACATGCAGTATTTGGTTTTCTATTCTTGCATTAATTCACTTAGAATAATGACCTGCAGCTGCATCCATGTTGCTGCAAAGGACATGATTCCATTCTTTTTCTTTTCTTTTTTTAAATCTTGGATATTTTTAATTTATTCTCTGGTTGAATCATACTTTTTTTATGGCTGCAATATTCCATGATGTATAAGTACCACGTTTTTTTATCCAGTCCACCATTGATGGGCATCTAGATTGATTCCACATCTTGGCTACTGTGAATAGTGCTGTGAAGAACATGCGAGGGCATGTGTCCTTTTGATAGAACGATTTGTTTTCTTTTGGTTATATACTCAGTAATGGGATTGCTGGGTCAAATGGTAATTCTGCTTTAAGTTCTTTAAGAAACGTTGGAGGTTTCTTATGGGCTGTAATTAAAAGAGAATCAGGGAAGTCTTCCTAAAATATAGACACCCACAAGTACCACAAGCCTGAAATCTCCAGTGAATGAACCCTCCTTGGGTTTAGGTGTTGCCTTCCTCTAGGATCACTTATTTTTCCTCTTGACATTTTATTACACAATTTTTCAAACATATAGAAATGTTGAAAGATGTGTGGAGTGGACATCTCTAACCACGGGTTCTACAATGGGCATTTTTGCTGCATTTATTATGTAACTAAGCATCTATCCCTTCATCAATACATCATATTTTTATGCATGTCAGAGTAAATTGCAGACATCTTTATGCTTCACCCCCAAATTCTGCAGCATGTATATCATTAACTAGAGACCAACGGGTCTTACTTTGGATCTTCTTTTAAGATATAAATATTACCCCTGGAATAACTCCTGAAGTCTTTCATGCCTGGACATGAATTGGACTTACTTGTTAGCTTTTTTCTTCATGTGGAAAAACCCATGACAGGATGGAAATACATAGAAAAAAGGCAAATGAACAGATATGCATTTCCTTGTCTCAGTGAACCCAAATTGGTATTCTCTTTTCAAGTTAGTAGCCCTTAACTGTGGAATACATTTCTAGTTACCTACAATATTACTGTGAAAATCAATACATCAAGGAAACATCATTTTCACTAGCACTTATAAGGATCTTCTATGTGCTAAGGTACTGAACTGACTTCTTTTTAAGCATATATTCAATCTTCACAACAGTCATGAGGTATATGTTATTATTATTGTTATTTTAGAAATGTAGAGAGAAAGGTTCAGAGAAGTCAAACAACTTTCTCAACATCACACAGCTCACAAGTGGTACAGTAGAAACTCAGAACTAAGCAAGTCTGATTCCCAACCCCACTCAATAGTCAGCATTTCACCTGTATTTACTGAGTACTTACTAAATTCCTACCACAGTTCTAGGCATCAGACACACAGTGGTAATCAAAACTTGATACCTGGAAGGGCTTACAGGTTAGTAGAGGAGATACATTAAACAAATGAACACACAAATTTTGTTTAGTAAATGAATTTTCATGGAAATCGTGAGTGGTAGATTTCATTAATCCCTGATAATGTATTGCAAAATGAAAAAAACTAGATGCCCAAAAATAAAATTGGTCAAAGACAACAGTTCTAATAAGCATGCCAATGGGATTAAAACACGGATCAATTGAAAATGAAGAATATTAATGGCACATGGTAGTTTTCTTTGATGGCAAGATTTTCCAAGGCAAAAGAAAACAGAAACAAATGCAGTCAGCAAAATCCTTAGACTGAAAAGGAAGCAAAAAAGAAGGCAAATTCAATTGAGCACAGAAAACAAATTGTACAGACATAGCCTGTGCCCCTCCCAACCTGGAGAAAGATGAAATAGCCCAAGAGGTAAAGATCAACAAAGAAGAAGCACATCTCTGAAAATTGGGTAACGTAAGCAAAAGTTTCCCAAAGAAAACAATAATCTTGGAGAAAAAAAAATCACGAAAGTGCTGGTTTTTTTTTTTTTAAGAACTCTTTTCACACAGCCAAATAGCAAGACGTTCTATTGCTTCTACATTGGTACTCCTTTTGATAAGTTGTATCCACACTTATAATTACACAGAGCATGTATATACCTAGGATCCATCCACAGCAATTGAGACAAATATTCCTTAAATACAAAGTTTTAGGGCCCAATTTCATAAGGGAGAAAAAAGCGGAATCAAATTAGATTGTGTTTGTTTTATGTCTTAGAAGGGATGAGGGGAGATTACTATCATTACAGTGATTATTTTTAAAAAATATTTAAATCAGAATCTTTGGGGATAGGGTCCAGATATCAGTACTTTAGGTAAGCTTCTTGGATTGATTCTAATGTGTAGCCAGGGTGAAAAAGCACTGGCTTTGAAGAAAGAGCCTGGGGGTTGGAGTCAGAGAAGTTTGAGTTTCAGTAGACGTTACCAGCCTTGTGGTATTAAAGCAAGTTACTAATCTCTATTCCTGCTTTCTCTTTTAGAAAATTGGGATGAGAACATCAATCTTACAATAGGACTTTTGCGAGTAGTAAATAGGACAATGTATAGCCTTTAACAGGGTGCCTGATACAGCATAGAGGTGCCATTAAAGTCAGTGAAGCTGTTCTTTACACATGTCCTAATAGCAACAAATACATATCAGATTTGAATGATTTTGCAGATGGCCACCCACCAACCAGCTCTGCCTGGATAATTAGGAGATGCCAAAATGACTTATTTCTTCCCCTGTTACACCCACATGTATACTCATATATTTACACACACACATGTATACTCATATATTTACACACACACAAAGGCAATGCTGTTCAGAGGAAGCAGCAATTAATTTCTGGTTGGGAAACTAAGCACCCAGGACCAGAGGAAAGGGAGAATAGGAAGGTAAAATACTGTCAGGAAGGGTGGAGTGAAGAGCTACAACAGTATCTCAGGATGCTGGGGAAGGTAGGCTTAGACCCAGAGACAAAGAACTGACATCTTAGAAAGCCAGACACAAACATTAGCCTGAGATGATGACATACTGTTGGTTTGGGGAAGAGGAAGAAAAATCAAACAAGTTAAGGACTCTCTCCAAAGGAGGTCTGGGATCCTTCTTGAAATTGTATGCTCCAAACTCTGTATAGTTAGGTCATTTATGTAATTCTTACTGCCTGTAGCAGAGTAGTTGCTGCTCTGGTCTGAATGTATTTCATAATTTCCAAAAGTAATACCTAACAGCTATGAAGCACTTTCTGTGAGCCAGACATTGTGCTAAGCCCTTTATATGCATAGAGAGAATAATACTATGGAATAAGAACACTCTTCTTCCTATTTTACAAGTGAGAATGCTTTGAAAGGTAGTCAACTTGCTAAGGCTCATAAACTTAGTCTTGTAGTAGGAATATGACACATCCAGGTCCATCTGATTCCAACACTGAGACTCTCAGAACTGTGCTTTGTGCCCATACCTACTGGTATGAAAATCCCTTTATTAATTAACAAGGATTTGCCCAGCAAGTGCTTTGAGGAAGAAACATCAGGGCTGCAAGATGAATGAGACAAGGTTCCTACTGTCACATAATGTGCAGTACCTCAAAGGAGCCAGATAAATGCGCACCATTTATTAAAAAGAGTCACGTGTGAAGGGTTGCCAGACACAAAACACAAGGTGCTCAGTTAAATTTCAATTTCACATCAGTGACAAATTTGTTTAAGTATTTCCTATGCGATATTTGGGCCATACTTAAACAATTTTATTTGTTTGACCAGAAGTTGAAATTTGACTGGGTGTCCTTATTTTATCTGGTGTATTTTATCTGGTATTTTATCTGGTGACTCTATCATGTAATTGGCTTTATGACAGAGATTTAAAGTAGAAACGCAGAAGTGAGAGCCCTGGAAACAAAATCAAGGTATGAGAAATGGCAAACAGGTATGAGAAATGGCAAACAGATGGGATGCCATGCTAACTCAGAAGAAAAGGAGATTGTACGTAGTTGTGTAGTTAGGAAGGGCTACAAGTAGTATTTGAGCTTGACCTTAAAAGGTGAATAGGGTTTGTTTGTATGTGAAAGGGCAGAGATGACGTTCCAGGCCAAGGGAACAGTGTGAGCAAGGGTGTGGAGGTGGGGAAAGCAAAGTTATAACTCAATAATGAATTGAGGTTGTTTAGAACCTGAGTTTTTCTGAGTCCAGAGTCCATAACCATTACATCTCATGAGTTAGAGAAGACTGAGGTCTTCACAAGGTAAACACCAGCAATAGCAGTTGATTGGAAACAGATTGTGCAGGGACTAGAATACCAGGCTGAAGCCTATAGGCTTAGTTAAAAATAACTCAGTATGAGGGAACACATAACCTTTCGAGATCATTTCATGTCCAAGTCATAGCTAACAGAGAGACTCCAGCAGCCTTTGGAAGTGAGAATGAAGAGGGCAGCCAGAACCCCAAAGCAGGTCAGTTAGCCAGATGCTGCCCCCACCACTCCTGGGCCCACATCTGCGAGGATGTCCCACAGTGTAGCTTGGTGTAGTGGAACCAAGAAGGCCCATGGCATTTTATTGGCCAAAGATGCATTTGGCTTCAGCTAGATGTCTGTATCCAAGGAACAATATCCACCTTACACTTGTTTTTACTAAAAAAAAAAAAAAAAAAAGGAAAGAAATAAAGAAAGAAAAAGAAAAAAAAAAGTGCACAGTGCATCTCCCTTGTAAATCAGAGAAAAAAAAGGAAAACCCTTTAACAAACTTACTCATGATTGTGCTGACCCTTAAAAATGCTTTCCTGATGAGTAACTGGGTAGAGAGAATAGTCATTCTAACCTTATCTTGGTTGCAAAAATGTCTCCTTTCACCCAGTTGTTTTGCCTGCAGAGGGTGGAGTGTGAGCAGACTTTGGAGTAAGGGCAGGAGGGGTTGGGGCAGGTAAAGTGGACAAACATGCGTTGTCTGCTTGTTACCAGTGACTCATTTGAGAGCACCTGGTTTCTTGGGGCTACACTTTCATGTAGTTTCTCATCCTGAAGAGCAACTTGCCACACAGGCATTCACCCAGTTACTCATCCAGCTGAAGCTCTGGAGAGAGGCAAAGAATTAACCAATTAATAACCATACCCAAGATCTCAATATTGAAGAGCTTTGTGAATTATGCGCATTGGGGGCGGGAGAGTCCTTTAGGAAAATCAGCTCCTCACAGGCAATATGTTGACTGAAAACTTTCCCAGCCAGAAAAAGAACAGCAGTGGCCATCAACATAACCAAAAGCAGCTGTTATTTGCAAAGGTATGCCGAATTTTCAAAGGTATGTAGTACCCAGTGTCCGCTTGGGCCAAGAACTACAAGATCAACAAAATTGATATATCACTAGCAAGACTAATAAAGAAGAAAAGAGAGAAGAATCAAATAGACGCAATAAAAAATGATAGAGGGGATATCACCACCGATCCCACAGAAATACAAACTACCATCAGAGAATACTACAAACACCTCTACGCAAATAAACTAGAAAATCTAGAAGAAATGGATAAATTCCTCGACACATACACCCTCCCAAGACTGAACCAGGAAGAAGTTGAATCTCTGAATAGACCAATAACAGGCTCTGAAATTGTGGCAATAATCAATAGCTTACCAGCCAAAAAGAGTCCAGGACCAGATGGATTCACAGCCTAATTCTACCAGAGGTACAAGGAGGAACTGGTACCATTCCTTCTGAAACTATTCCAATCAATAGAAAAAGAGGGAATCCTCCATAACTCATTTTATGAGGCCAGCATCATCCTGATACCAAAGCCTGGCAGAGACACAACAAAAAAAGAGAATTTTAGACCAATATCCTTGATGAACATTGATGCAAAAATCCACAATAAAGTACTGGCAAACCGAATCCAGCAGCACATCAAAAAGTTTGTCCACCACGATCAAGTGGGCTTCATCCCGGGGATGCAAGGCTGGTTCAACATACGCAAATCAATACATGTAATCCAGCATATAAACAGAACAAAAGACAAAAACCACATGATTATCTCAATAGATGCAGAAAAGGCCTTTGATAAAATTCAACAACCTTCATGCTAAAACCTCTCAATAAATTAGGTGTTGATGGGACATATCTCAAAATAATAAGAGCTATCTATGACAAACCCACAGCCAATATCATATTGAATGGGCAAAAACTGGAAGCATTCCCTTTGAAAACTGGCACAAGACAAGGATGCCCTCTCTCACCACTCCTATTCAAGAGTGTTGGAAGTTCTGGCCAGGGCAATTAGGCAGGAGAAGGAAATAAAGGATATTCAATTAGGAAAAGAGGAAGTCAAATTGTCCCTGTTTGCAGATGACATGATTGTATATCTAGAAAACCCCATTGTCTCAGCCCAAAATCTCCTTAACCTGATAAGCAACTTCAGCAAAGTCTCAGGATACAAAATCAATGTGCAAAAATCACAAGCATTCTTATACACCAATAACAGACAAACAGAGAGCCAAATCATGAGTGAACTCCCATTCATAATTGCTTCAAAGAGAATAAAATACCTAGGAATCCAACTTAAAAGGGACGTGAAGGACCTCTTCAAGGAGAAATACAAACCACTGCTCAATGAAATAAAAGAGGATACAAACAAATGGAACAACATTCCTTGCTCATGGGTAGGAAGAATCAATATCGTGAAAATGGCCATACTGCCCAAGGTAATTTATAGATTCAATGCCATCCCCATCAAGCTACCAATGGCTTTCTTCACAGAATTGGAAAAAACTACTTTAAAGTTCATATGGAATCAAAAAAGAGCCCGCATCGCCAAGTCAATCCTAAGCCAAAAGAACAAAGCTTGAGGCATCATGCTACCTGACTTCAAACTATACTACAAGGCTACAGTAACCAAAACAACATGGTACTGGTACCAAAACAGAGATATAGACCAATGGAACAGAACAGAGCCCTCAGAAATAACGCCACATATCTACAACTATCTGATCTTTGACAAACCTGACAAAAACAAGAAATGGGGAAAGGATTCCCTATTTAATAAATGGTGGTGGGAAAACTGACTAGCCATATATAGAAAGCTGAAACTGGATCCCTTCCTTACACCTTATACAAAAATTAATTCAAATTGGATTAAAGACTTACACGTTAGACCTAAAACCATAAAAACCCTAGAAGAAAACCTAGGCAATACCATTCAGGACATAGGCATGGGCAAGGACTTCATGTCTAAAACACCAAAAGCAATAGCAACAAAAGCCAAAATTAACAAATGGGATCTAATTAAACTAAAGAGCTTCTGCACAGCAAAAGAAACTACCATCAGAGTGAACAGGCAACCTACAGAATGGGAGAAAATTTTTGCAACCTACTCATCTGACAAAGGGCTAATATCCAGAATCTACAATGAACTCAAACAAATTTACAAGAAAACAACAAACAACCCCGTCAAAAAGTGGGTGAAGGATATGAACAGACACTTCTCAAAAGAAGACATTTATGCAGCCAAAAGACACACGAAAAAATGCTCATCATCACTGGCCATCAGAGAAATGCAAATCAAAACCACAATGAGACACCATCTCACACCAGTTAGAATGGCAATCATTAAAAAGTCAGGAAACAACAGGTGCTGGAGATGATGTGGAGACATAGGAACACTTTTACACCGTTGGTGGGACTGTAAACTAGTTCAACCCTTGTGGAAGTCAGTGTGGCGATTCCTCAGGGATCTAGAACTAGAAATACCATTTGACCCAGCCATCCCGTTACTTGGTATATACCCAAAGGACTACAAATCATGCTGCTATGAAGACACATGCACACGTATGTTTATTGCAGCACTATTCACAATAGCAAAGACTTGGAACCAACCCAAATGTCCAACAACAATAGACTGGATTAAGAAAATGTGGCACATATACACCATGGAATACTATGCAGCCATAAAATATGATGAGTTCATGTCCTTTGTAGGGACATGTATGAAACTGGAAATCATCATTCTCAGCAAACTATCACAGAGACAAAAAACCAAACACCACATGTTCTCACGCATAGATGGGAATTGAACAATGAGAACACATGGACACAGGAAGGGGAACATCACACTCTGGGGACTGTTGTGGGGTGGGGGGGGAAGGGATAGCATTAGGAGACATACCTAATGCTAAATGATGAGTTAATGGGTGCAGCACACCAGCATGGCACATTATACATATGTGACAAACCTGCACATTGTGCACAGGTACCCTAAAACTTTAAGTATAATAATAATAAAATAAAAGAACTACATACCTTTGAAAAGTGACAAATTTTTTCTGTAATTCTGATGTTAAATTCACTTATCTCAGTCATGCTGAATGCAGACCAAAGATATTAGTTTGGCAAAACTAATTTAAGGAGATAGAAATTAGAATAATTGTTACCCTAGAGTGGAGGGGAGGTCGACTGGGAATGGGAAGGTACACAAAGTAATTTTCTAGAATGATAGAAATGGTCTGTATCTTGACCGAGTGTGGTGGCTCACGCCTGTAATTCCAGCACTTTGGGAGACCAAGGTGGGTGGATTGCTTGAGCCCAGGAGTTCGAGACCAGGCTCGGCAACATGGTGAATCCCCATCTCTACTAAAAATATAAAAATTAGCTGACTGTGGTGGCTTGTGCCTGTAATCCCAGCTATGCAGGATGCTAAAGCAGGAGAATCGCTTGAACCTGAGAGGCAGAGGTTGCAGTGGGCCGAGATTGCGATACTGCACTCCAGCCTGGGTGATAGAGCGAGACTTTGTCTCAAAAAAAAAAAAAAAAAAAAGCCTATATGGTCTATATCTTGATTGGGGCATTAGTTTCAGATGAGATACATAAGTTAAAACTCATCAAACTGTGCACTTAGTGTGCATTTTATTGTAAATAAATACCTGTTGTAAATACCTTGATTTTAAAAATTTCTTTAAATGCCTGCTCCCTAAGAGCAGTTAAGAGCCAGTTTTTGCCACATGCTCTTGGAGACCACCTTTTGTCTGGAGCCTGAGCTAGCCCTTTGCCAAAGAAGAGATTTCAGCAAATTCTACAGCCCCATAAAGTAATCCAGAAAATCACTGGCAGTGACAGTTAGAGTTTACAAAATCTGATATTTAAATTCTCCATAGCCATGAATTTTACGTTTCAATTTTGTTTTGTATTTTAACATGTATTAGAAAACATATGGCTGGGTGCAGTGGCTCATGCCTGTAATCCCAGCACTTTGGGAGGCTGGGGTGGGAGGACCACTTGAGCTCAGGGGTTCGACAGCAGCCTGGGCAACATAATGAGACCTTGTCTCTACTAAAAATTTTGAAAAATTAGCCAGGTATGGTGGTACATGCCCGTAGTACCAGCTACTCAGGAGGCTGAGGAGAAAGAATTGCTTAAGCTCAGGAGGTGGAGGCTGCATTGAGCCATGATGATGCCACTGAACTTCAGTCTGGGTGGCAGAGTGAGACCCTGTCTCAAAAAAATATATATATATGTAAAAAAAGTGAAGTGGCCCAGTAATTACATAGGTTTACAGATGTTTCTCAAGTTCGACTGAGTAGAGAGAGATTGTGACAGCTATTACTAGTTGCTAACTTAGCTTCTTACTTCATTCACAGAACCTCAGTTTGGTTCAGGAAGCAATTTCCCAGTTAAAAATATTCATGTCCCTAGACTCTGTTGTAGCTATGGTGGCTGTGTGACCCAGTTCTGGCCAACGAGATATAAACAAAAGTCTACTGGATCGGAATTTGGGGAAAACTATTGTTTTCCCAATAAAAAGGATCCTACCATGGGCAGGTGCCTTTTTCTCTTTGATTCTTCTCTGTCCTCTGTCTTCAGCATGAAAATAAGGTGAAATGGTTGGACAAGGTACAGCCATCTTGGACCATTAAGACCCTAAGGGTGGCAGAGCTGGAAGGAAGAAAGAGGCTGCTTCCTAACCATAGCCTCTTTATTACATGAAAAACACCCCCCAGTTTGGTTAAGCCACTGAAGTAGGGTTTCTTTTATATCCAGCCAAATCTAATTCTGGTACTTTAAAATTTTTAACTTAAAAATATGAATTAACTATAAGCATAGGTGGTACATGATTTTGCAGAAGACCTAAGTGTGAGACACGAGGAACAGGGATCTAAGAAACACAGGACTGTACTGTGAGCTCCTTGAGGACAGGGACCACGTCTGATTGTTGTTGTTACATCTTTTCATGAGCCCAGTACTGGAATATAGGAGGTGTCCAATTCGTATTTGTCGGATGGAACTCTCTGCCAACTTAAGCAAGGAGCCATATTTCAAAAGAGCTTATCTCCCAGGCCCGAAAAATTATTTTCTTTATAGGAACTTGGTAGGGACAGTCCTGAATTTAAGAGATTCCTTTTTCAACCAAATTCAAATTCTTCTTGAGGCTAGAGAAGGGTTCCATTTCCTCTTGACGCATCCTTATTAAAGGAAGAGAATAATCATATGATCCCATTCAGAAAATTGAAATTTGGAACCCAGTGCAGATTCTGAGACAGGGTTGCTCCCTGATAGTACATCTGGACTCACAGTAAGGTTCTAGCCTTCCTGTGTGAGGGTTGTAGTGAAAGACCACCAGAAAGCAAATGCGCCATGCTTGCTTGTTTGGTGGCAGGGCTGAATTTGTGCTTATGCCCTGGTGTCTTGGAGCTGCCTTGAGGTGGTGAGAGTTGATTGTGTGTGTCTTTTACTACCTCCTGCTTCAGTGACTTCATGTTGTAGCTTGAAATGGGCCACAGTGGAAGTATTTACTCCCTGGAAATAGGCAAATGTTACAAATCAGAGTTCCTCCAACCCATCCTGCTCCCAAGAACTGGTTATTAAACATCTACTAGTGTACCACTGTGCTTATCTGTCCCTGTTTCCTCTCTCATGTAGTCACTGTAATGCCAATAATGATGGTGCCTTATATTTGGATAGTGGGTTCCAGTTTTTAAAGTGTCACCACATAAAGGATCTCATTTGACTCTCCCAGCAGCCCTAAGAGGTACACAAGGACTTTTTTATTTGCCTCATATATTAGTTTCCTATTGCTACTGTAACGAATTGCCACATTTTTAGTGGCTTAAATGGACACAAACGTATATCATCTTAGAGTTCTGGGAATAAGTCTGAAATGGGTCTCAAGGGGCTAAAACCAAGGTACTGGCAGGGCTGTACTCCTTCTGGAGGCTCTAGGGAAGAATCAGTTCCCTGCCTTTTCCAGGTTACAGAGGCCACTGCATTCCTAAACTCATGTTTCCATCAACTTTCCATCCTCAAAGCCAGTAACAGCATCATTTTGACTTCTGTTTCCATGGTCACATCTCCTTCTCTGACTCTGACTCTTCTGTTCCCTCAAAAGGACCCTTGAGATTCCATTGGATCCACCTGTATAATCCAGGATACGCTCCGCTCTCAAGATCCTAAATCACATCTGCAAATCCCTTTTTGCTGTTTAAGGTAACATGGTTACAGGTTCCAGGAATTAAGATGTAAACATGTTAGGGGGGAAAGGGTCATTATTCTGCTTACCATACCCCCTTTTATAGATGAGGAAGCCAGCTCTGTAAGATGATGGCTCTGGTTAAGTTCATGCAGCTGTCAGTGGTGAGGAGAGACTTGGCTTGAGGCCCATGCTTTTCCCACTGCAGTGTGCTGTGTCTGTAAATATTTTTCCAACAGCTGGCCCAGGGCAGGGGCACATTCTGGGGCAAAGGATATAGCATATTTAAAGATAGCTAGTATCTGGGAGACTGACCCTATGACTTTATGGGCCCTCCCAGGTCCATGCTTCTGCTAATGACACATCCTCCAATTTCCTTCCCAGAGTCCCTCAGATACCTTGGAGTTGGGAATACAATTACATAAAGTCTCTCAGAACCAGGTTTTTTTTTCTTTTCTTTTCTTTTCTTTTTTTTTTTTTTTTTTTAGACAGAATCTTGCTCTGTCACCCAGGCTGCAGTGCAGTAGCGTGATCTCGGCTCACTGCAACCTCTGCCTCCCGGGTTCAAATGATTCTCTTTCCTAAGCCTTCCAAGTAGCTGAGATTACAGGTGTGCACCACCATGCCCAGTTAATTTTTATATTTTTAGTTGAGATGGAGTTTCACCATGTTGGCCAGGCTGATCTCAAACTCCTGACGTCAAGTGATCAGCACGCCTCAGTCTCCCAAGTGCTGGGATTACAGGTATGAGCTACTGCACCCAGCCCAGAGCTAGATTTTCTACGTGTTGGTTGAGATATAACTAAGGGCTTACCAAGACACATGGACACATTTCCTCCCACCCACTCTTTAGCCACTCAGCAGTCTGACCCCTTTCTTTTCTGGGACTGAGCGTCCAACCTCACGACTCATCACACTTTCTATTCTGTCTCCCAGGTCATCACCACCTCCCTTCCTCAGATGAAATAATATGTAAATAGAAGAAACTATTAGGATGTCAGCACATCATAAGGACATCTGTGACACTCAGTGACACTCAAACTGATTAGATTCAAATCGGAAGAAGGATTAGAGCCCTCCCCCACTCCTACTAGTGCTCTATGCCAAGTGAAGGCAGCAGCTTAAAAGGTGCTGAATTAGGAAGCTTGTGTCCTTGTTCACATACTCTTCTCCCAATTCATGGCCTGACTTTGGGCAATCACTTCTTGTGAGCCTTCATTTCCGTATCAGGGTTGACACAAGAAGCAGTTCACTCCTTGAAATGCTACAGTATAATGTAAAAGTGCTGGATCTAGCATCAGACTTCCTGAGTTCACAATCCTGGTTCCACCAGTTATTAGATGGGCAAAGTTGGATAAAACACTTCTCTATGTCTCATTCTTCTTATAAATAAAATGGAGATGCTATTGATATCACCATTTTACAGACTTATTGTAATGATCAAATGACTTAATGCAGGTAATGTACTTTAGCATAGTGCCTGGCATATCATAAGCCCTTAATAAATGTTAGTTATAGTTGTTGCAAGTTAGTGATTTTTAAAGCGTGGTCCCTGAACCAGCAGCATCAGCTTCGCATGGAAACTTACTAAAAATGCAGATTCAAAAGCCCATTTCAGACTTTCTGAACCAGGAACTCTCAGGATGATTGAATTGAGTTTCTCAGGCTATTGAATCCTTACAAAAAACGTCTGTAAAATGGTGACATTATTAGCATCTCCATTTTATTTATAAGAAAAATGAGACCGAGACAAGTGTTTTATTCAACTTCGCCCATCTAATAATAGGTGGAACCAGAGTTGTGAACTCAGGCTGGGACCTAGCAATCTGTGTTTTAACAAACCCTTTAGAGGATTCTGATGCTACCTGCTAATGTGTGGGAACCACTCATGTAGATGCTTCTAAAATCTCTTCCAATTCTGGAATTCTATTATTTCATGCAAGGTTATACTTTTATGCAAGGCCCCCAAAATTATTATTATTCATGCATGTTGTTCCACAAAAATTTATTACATCTCTCTTCATATTGAGATCTGGGGCTAAAAAGCAAAGTAAGACATAGCCTGTGACCTCAAGTAGTTTATAGTCTATCTCATTACCCTTAATTTATAAGTTTTAAAATATCTTATTTGTAAATTTTTCTGCATTGATTCACGGCTACTATTTACTATATAAAAACAGTATTTTTTTAAAAAAAAAATCTGTTGGTTACAGTTAGAGTAAGATATTAGCTAAGTGACCTTGAAACTCAGTCTCTTCATTTTTAGAACGAGACTAGTAATACCTCATTCACTAATTTGTTGTGAAAATTAATATAATTAAATGTGATGACATATATGAAATGACAGTTTGTTATAAATGTCTAATAATGGTCAACTGGGTCTCTATTTGAATCTAGTCATAATTAAGTATTGTTGATTAGTATTGATTTGGTTCTATAGTGTATGTTGTTGATATTCAAAAAAAAGAAAAAGGTTCAATTCATTATATGTTGAAATCTAGCTCCTCAGTGCTATAAAGAGCATACATCACTTTCCCTTTCTCTTTTTTAGAACTCAGGTGATGAAGACCCTCTTTGTAGTTCAGAATAAATCAGAGAAATAGCTGGTGTTTATCCAAAAGGCCACATTAGAGCTAGGAATCAAAGAAAAGTTTAGACCAGCTACAGTCTCCTCAGCTATTTATGGTATCATTTTGAAATTCCCTTGGAAACTTCCCTTTTGATTCTGTCTCAGAAGATGTTATCTGATTAACTAGGCAGTCTACAGATTGCAGAAGAGTTTCAACTCTCTTTGTTTAAAATCAAGGACCTGCCCCTGAGTGTGAACTGGAAATAGAGCCCTTAAAGTCACCCAAATTCAGTTCAACAAATGTCACGTTGCTGAAAGACCATGATGGACTGCTTTTGAAGTTAGTGGTTTCTTCAACCAACAGGGCTTACTCTGAGCTTGGAAACTTTCCACACATCAGGAGAAGAATAGCAACAATCCTGTTCATTGACATGAAGCATTCTGCCTGCTTTTCCTTTATCCACCAGAACTAAAGAGAGTGTTTCTTGAAACTTTTTGAGGTGAGATTTTTAATGTGTGCCAAGATCTTGCTGCTCTGTTAAGTCCTGGCCAAGGAGAAAACAGCTGCTGAAAAGGCTAATGTGTCACCTTGAGTCTTACCTACAGGTAGGAACATGCCTTCTATTTACTGAATCACGCTCTTCAGGTACTAGCCCTTCACTACTGCTCCTGACCTTTCGCCAATCTCCATTTGTTCAAATCTAAGTGGCATCTCACTTGTCAATGAATCCATGTAAGCCCTGGAGTTTTAACAAAACAGTAGTCCCAGATTCTAAGGTGTAAGACAGTAAATTAAGATAATGTCTTGAGGGCTTCGATATTGAAAATCTAGATCTTGATAAGTGCTGTAAGAGACATGGTCTAAGATGCCTTTTGTCTATTTGGGTAGCCAATTTGTCCACAGGGATGTTCTGTAGGGATCTGGAATTTAGCACCTTCAGACCTCAGACCATCATCATCTTAATTCACTGAGTGCCTACTAGTGTGTGTGTGTCAGGCCCTGCGCAAGGAGAGTTTCTTACCTGACCTCATTTCAATCCTCACAACTCTGCAAGGTTGATTTCATCAATCCTATTTTATAGGGGAACAATATCAAACCTCAGCCTGGTCACATAACTCAGCTAAAAATTAATGGCTAATTCAACAAAAATGAGATTGGTCTTCAGGCCCATCTGACTCCAGAACCCATATTTTTCCCAATTTATTTAGTGGAACAAAAACAAATCCATGTGTTCACAACTGAACACTGGGTATTAATTGCTTCCTCTCCTGTACCCCCCAAGACCTTTTTTCCATCTGATGGGTCATCAGACCTTATAATGGCACCTTTTAAATGGATTTCTTTCTGCCTTCTTCTCCATCTGCATCTCTAGCCCTCTCATTATGATCAAATAAAAAAAATTTCCTCCTATCATTTTCTGCACTCAAGTTTTCACAGCCCTCCAATTCATCCTTCATGCTCCTCTTGGAGTCATCTTCCTAAGACTCAAACCTGATATCTGTATTTAGACTTAGATGTTACAAGCAATGGAAGTAAAGTATGGCAAGCACTAATCTCAGAAGATAGCTAGGTACTATGGGCACTCAATGAAAGTCTCCTAAATGGTTAGGAGCAAGGTTTGGGGAGTAGGAGGTAGGAAAGGCATCCTGAGAGAAATAATAATTGAGCTGATACATGAGGGTTAAAAAAGGATTATACAGATATAGTGTGGCAAGGACTGGGCTATCAAGACAGGAAAATATATGCATGAAGACTCGGGGCAAGAAGGGATTTAAAGAGAAAAGGGAACTGAGAATAGAGATCAGAGAAAAAGAAGGAAAAACAAGGTGTTGCAGAAGACAAGGGATGAGACTGTGTGAGAAGGCAAGAGTGGACCACAGTGTCAATGTTGCCAAGAGGTCAAATAAGATGAGAGCAGAGTGTCCATTGGATTCAGCAATGGAGAAATCACTAATGACCGCACTAAAAGCCCTTTGAGTCAGTGATGTGAACGAAGGCTAGGTCACAGTGTTGAGAGAAACAAATGGACTGTGAGGCACTGGAGACTGGACTGTGGACAAGTCATGGAAATTTAAAACATATCATTATTTTTTCAGATTCAGGGGGTCCATGTGCAGGTTTATTATGGATAGATTGCATAATGCTGAGGTTTAGGCTTCGATTGATTTGTCACCAAATAATGAACATAATATTTAATGGGTAGTTTTTCAAATCTTACCCCACTCCCTCCTTCCCCACTCTAGTAGTCCCCAGTGTCTCTTGTTCCCATCTTTGTGTCTGTGTGGACTCAATGTTTAGGTTCCACTTATAAGTGAGAAGAGGTGACATTTGGTTTTCTGAATTAATTCACTTGGGATAATGGCCCCCAGCTGCGTCCATGTTGCTGCAAAGGACATGATTTCATTCTTTTTTTTAAGACTGTGTAATATTCAATGGTGTTGGAATTTTCTTTCTCCAATCCACCATATTTTCTTTATTTAATCCACCACTAATGAGGACCTGGGTTGATTCTATGTCTTTGCTATTCTGAATAGTGCTGTGATAAAGATGCGAGCACAGGTATGTTTTTAAAACACTGCATCTTTACACTATTTGCTCATTCTGGACCATTTTCCTTCTTTCTTGCTTCTTTCACTATCTTGCCTACACCTTTCACACTCAATTTCTCTTTCTATTGAAATCCTAGCCATTCTTTGAGACCAAATAAAACATCATCATATCCTAAGCTTTCCTGCATTCCTGGTGGTTAGAATGTACTGTTCCGTACTTGCCATGTAAATCTTTGCTGAATTAGCAAACTGTTTCCATTTGACTAATCGCATGACATCTCATTTCTGTGCCTGTTATGGCACTTTCTTCTTGCTACCTTTTAATCTTTTTAGTTGTACAGACCTGTCTGCCTGACTACACAACTTGATGACAATGAACTAGCTACATATTAGTCATTTTTAAACATCTCATAGTTTCCAACTAAGTGCATTGGGCACTGTTGTCAATCAAATTGAATTTAACTGACTGCTCTTGGTCTTGCATGGATTTAAGCACATTACATAATCTTTGTCCTTAGAGACAATGATTGTTAATAGTATCTATAATGGAAATGGAAAATCTTAGGATTTGCTAGTCATTTTTAACTTATCTAAGTATTTCCACTATGATTCACATGCTTTCCATATTCTAAATTATATAAATCATTATCAGATTGGTTAATTCAATATATGTGAATGAATACTCTGCAAATCAACTCTGTAATCCAAGTGAAACAACTCAACTTTTAAGCTCAGAGTCCTCAAGTAGCAACTCATTAATGAAGCTGAGTTATCTATTCACGCATTGCTCTCTTTTCAAAGAACGCTAGGCAATTGTTAAACCAAGCCAAACTAGAAAAAGTAACATTGAACTTTTGGGTTTCTAGGGACTACAACCAAAGGAATAAGTCATATTCTTAAATTCTAAGTACCCAATGATCATTTGGAAAAGGCTGATTTAAAGAGGGCAACAACAATAGTTATAATGATGGATAAACTACTATGTTGTGGGTGGATTTTCAAAACCTTTAAAAAATTTTTTGTAGTTGAATTTAAAAATTTTTGTAGTTGACAAAATTAAGATCTACTTTCATTCTGTTTGATTAGTACAACTTATAAGCTCCAGTTTTAAATGTTTTGGAATTTCTACCAAGCATATTTCACAATTCTTCTGTAGTAGAATCTGGAATTTTTGCCACTTCCCCTCAATAAAGCCCCACCCTTCACTGCATGTTAAATATCAAGCAGAAAGAGATAACCAACTTATCCCCAGCTCACATAGTATAATTGGGATTAAAATACAAAGGTCCATTTTTTAAAAGCAAAATTCTGAAGCAATTATTGCTAAATGTTGATATTTTAAAAAACTGAATAATGGGTACCCAGGTGATTGCCATATTACTCTCTATTCTTTTCTCTAGACATGAGCTGTACATTTAAAATAAGGGGAAAAATATCCATAGAGTCCAAAAAGTATTAGAGAACTTAATCAGGGAAAGAGTTTCTTGTATTGATTTTTAATTATCCAAGTTCTCTACTTGCCCCATGAGCACTTAGAGGTCAGAGATATTTCTTTGGTTTTCAGAGGAAGAAACAAAAATAGTTCAGAAAAACCAAGTGATTCCAGAGCAAGGCCAAGTCCAAGCTCAAGTCAGAGTTAAAATTCCTGGGGTATCAAAGGAAGGGAGGCTTTCTCCAAATACTTATTGGCATAAAGGACATTCAATTAGTACTTGTTCAATTAATTGGTTGCTGATTTAACAGGAGTAAAAGCTCAAATCCTTGGGACAGGTGGCATATGTCACCTTCTGCTCATCATTGACCATGGTAGTGTGTGCCCAAACTCAGGAGACCATTGTGTGACCTTTTCAGTAGTGGTGACAACTTAACACAAAATGACTCCTACTCAGAAGGATCCCTGCTTTTGTAAGGTGGCTGACCCAGGATGATGGGTACTGTCAATAGTCTTGGTATTGCAGAGCAAAGTTAATGAATCCAAAGACTAGGAAAAGCTACAGGACCTAAGGGTAAGAAAGAGCAAAAACACCCCAAAGAAATTAATTGTCAAGCAGTTCGCCCTCATTTTGCCAGCATTCTGTTTTTACAGAGGTGACTAGATGGGATGGATTTGGTTGGTGAAAGAGGCCACAAAACAAGAAAGGGAGTGCTTGGTGGCTCTGCTATAGCTCTTTAATTCTGCTCTCTCCTTCACTTCAATCTAGCAGCATTGATTAAACACTTTCAATGAGCACCAATAGTAAGACATTACACTATCCTTTTTCTTCTGCCTCCTCGATGTCTTCTCTCTCTCTCCCTCTCTCTCTCTTTCACACACACACACACACACACACACACACCCCTGAAATTGTGAGCAGCTTGTTCTGCCCACAGGGAACCTCTGTCCAAAGTCCATGAAACGTCACTTTAAGCAACTGTAGAGAGTCGAATGGTGATAAAGGAAGGTAAACTTCAATCTCAAGAAAGATATTGCCTGAAAAAAAACAAACTGATCTTTTATCAAAGCTCATTTCATCACAGCTGTTTTAGGATTCCTTAGTACAGTTTACTCACAATCTAGTTACAACACTTGACTGAGCTTCTCATAAGTGCCACAGCAGCTACCTATGCAGCCTGGGACCACCTTTCCAAGCAATGACTGTTCACCTTATCTGCAGTGTCCTTCATTGATGCCCCCCTTCTCTCTGTCCAACATTATCTTCAACTGCCCATGAAACACTTCCTCCAACAGGGAAGTTCAGGCTTGTCATGGACCTGCTCTTTCTCAGGTGCGTAGTGGCTCAGGTTCCTTTGGGAAGTCTCCAGTGTCCACTTCTCTAACCAGAATCCTTCCAAGCCTTTGCATCTCTATCACAGCAGGCATGCCCTTTGGAAGTCTTCAAACCAGCAAGCCCCTCAGCTTCTTGAAAACTCATGAGGCATTGACAGTCTCTCCCCTCACTAGGAACTTACCACATAAACTCTCTGTGGGGTCAGTTACCAGTCTCCCCTAACCAAACTGAAATCTTCTTTTCAGCTGAAAGTTTGACTTGCAGTCTCTGGGACAGCATCATGGGCCATGGCAGGGCCTTGAGCACCCTGGGTTTCCACTGCATGTGTAAAAGAGAAAAGCAGAGGAGAAGCTCTGGCAATTCAAGGAAATGGGAAAAGTACAAGGACCAGGATATGCCGTGACTTTGAGATGACATGAGTGTGTTAACCATGTAGATTTTCCCTTTGTTTTGTCTCAGCTGAGGACCTTAACAAGGTGCAGGAGGACGTTAGTGAAAAGGAAACAGGTCATATGTACCCTGAAGCTTCTTGGGCAAAATGTAAATCAAATTCCCCCTCTCTGGAGAGAGAGAGGTCGGAGTCAGAGTCACAGGAAGTACAGGTGTGTGTGGTTGTGTATATGTGTGTGACTGTTGTTTGCAGAAGTGACTCCTCCATGGCCATTGATTTCATGCACCTCTCTGGGCAGCCACAGCCCTGGTTAGAGTCAAGATTCCACCTAGGCCAACACGCTGAGACTGGGAAGGTCCTAGGGGTAATTCTGAAAGGCTGGAGCTGGAAAGAACTTAGAGAACAAGAATCCCAAGTCACCCACTGCACAAATGGAGCAGCGGAGCCTGCAGCTGGTGCAGAGCGTGGACAAAGCAGGCTACGGCTGAGCAAGAACAGCCACTCATGCACTACCTTGGGGTGGGGCACACATGCCCACTGGGAGCCTTCCTTGGTACTATAAAACACTGCCAATTATCCAGGAGCAGTGAGACTCAGCTTCTCATTAACTTGCCATCCTGGGCTTGGCAGTACATGTTGTCTTTCCAAACCTTGCTACTGGGCCTGGCAGTAAAATTTCTCCTCAGAGACTCCACAGGGGAATCAGAGGTAGGTAGAGAAGGTTTAAATAAGTGCAATGTATGAACAGGTGGGGAAGAGGGATGCCTCAGTGGAGAGGGGCACACAAGGTGAGCCAAAGAGAAGCCAAGGTCAGCCATGGACATATGACTGCAAAGGCCTCTGGCAAAATTGAGCAATGCGTTTTCTCCTGTCTGCAGGGGAGGAAAGCCAGACTAGGCGCATTCTGGGAGGTGCTCTTGAAAATTCCAGCCTGCAGAATCCTTTGGCTTACATTACCTATAAATGTTAGGTGACAGCATAGCCTAGGAGCAAAGTTGATGGTAAGATGAGACCCAAAAACAGACTGTTAAGTCCACTGGAAAACTCCAGCCTTCCCAAGGAGGCCACCAAAACTGCAACCTGGAGTCCAAAGCAGGGCCAAACCTCAGAATATGACAGTTCCTTAGGGACTTCTTGTCAACTTTTTGTCTGAACTTGCCTAAGGCCAAGACATCCTGTGCCTTATGCCAGCCTAACCCTCCCGAAGTATGCTTTCATCTCACCCCTCCATCATCAGATCACTCGCGTCGTTCCATCCTGCCTCCTGCTTCAAGTCTAAACTTTGCTGCCCTGTTCTAGGCCTCCACAGCCCAGCCCTGCCTCGTTCTCCATCCTACATTCCTCCCTCACCTCCACACCTTCCTCTTTATTGTCCCCTGCACTCTGTGCTCATTCTTAACTCTGTGGTGTCTTCCCCCGCTCTTCTACCCAGATAGTCCTGTCTTCTCCCTCTGTCTAAAAATAGTCAGCAAAGTGTGGCTCACTTCTTCTGTGAATCCTTCTTCTTTACCAATGCACATCGATCTCTCCTTTCTCAAAATGTCGTTATAGCTCTCCAATACCCATACCAACCCCAGTCCTATTACTAATGCTAGTGCTGACACTATCACTGATAGTAAAATTTATGCTGGCCTAAATTGTAGGTAATTTTGTATACTAGCTCACTTAATCCTCCAACAATCCTAAGAGATATGTACTCTGATTATCCCAATATTACATCCCTGAAAACAAGAAAGGAGATAGAGCACTCCTGTGGTAAGTGTTTTCATATTTGGTGGATATTTAATATATAAGAGGCCCTCAGTGGCCTCCAATGAGAGGAGAAAGCTATTCCCACTTCTCAGCTATAGGGCCATTGAGGACCTTCACTATTGCCCCCCAGATAAATCATCCCTGACCTGACTCAGGGTCCAGGATAATCAGGCTTCAGGTGAGGGAAGCAGGAGCATAGGGAGAGTTGCATTTATCACCGTAAATATCTTAGGCCTTGTTAAGTATCTGATACATTACATGTGGGCATTACATTTTGTTGAAGCCATGTATAAACATTCAATTACTATTCCTTGCCCTCCACTGGAGCAGAACTCATGGTCCTTGTAAGGATTTATTTTGTGTTTTTTATGATGAATAATTTCAAACATACACAGAATTAGAGGAGTTTAATAAACCCCAGTGTACCTGTAACTCAGATTCAGCAATAATCAACTCACAGCTAGGCTTGTAGATTTTCTAAGAGAAAAAGCTTAGAAAGTTTTTAAACTTTGTTCCATTCACCCCTCACCCAAACTCAAATTATTTTGAAGCATATCCAAGACACTGTACCATTTCCTGAGGAGGATATTTCAGAGAGAAAGGAAAGAGAGAAGGGAAACATACATTTTACATAAATTTTACTTTTTCTAAAACAAGGGATGGGACCTAGGAAAAAGGAATGCAAGACACCCTGTTCCCAGGATGGACAGAAAGTGACTAATTCTCCCTTTTAATTGCTTCCCCGCTTTATATTTATGCAGTTTGTTCTTTACCATTGTTGTTGTATATGTTGCCCTGTAATTTGTGACTTTAAGGGCCTCACCTGGGTTTGCCTCATTGACTCCAGTTGAATTGGAAACACCTGGTTAACAGCATCCACATTATCTTCTTACTGGATTTAATGTTGTATGTTCTTGTGCTCCACATAACATCTGGCTTACCTTCCTCTCGTCTTTCCTTCATAATGTCCTTCCTTCCTTTCTTACCAATCCCCTCACTTCCTAATAACTTCCTTTTATTAATCTCATATTTACTGGGCCCAGCTCCTGGCATACAGTAGACAAAGTAAAAATGAGACAGGAACATCTAGATGACCAGTGGGGACTAAGAGGTGGCAGGAAACTCTTGCAGAATAAGAATGAATTAGCCAATTAAAAAAAAAAAAGGAGGTAGCAAGCAGTTGAACATGGAGGAAGGGCATTCAAGGCAGAAGCAGCCATTCCAGCAAGGATCTGTGAAGGATATTTGGGGTCCATTTGGAGAACTGAAAAATGTACCATGTGACTGGACCAATAAATTTGAGTGGAGAGGGGGTAGAAAAAAAGGAGGGTGGAAAATATAGAATTAAGCATAGCTGAGAGCTTGGTTAACAATATTGATTGCAGTCATGGGGAGATGGTTTGAGTAGAGCTGGGAGAGAGGGGAATTCTGTTGTGATAAAGATACACAACTATGATGCACTCCCCAAGCACCTGAATTTACCAAAGCACTTTTCAACTTTGACATCATCTTCTATGAGAGCATAGTCTCCCAAGACTAGCTTATCTTTTTGATAATTAACTAAAGACTGTTTCCTCTCCCAAAGATTTTTCCTTGATTAAGAACTTACATGTTAGCTGGGGAAATCCATGGCATGCATATTTATTTAGTTTGCAAACATTTCTTTTCCCAGAAAATGTTTTCAAAACAGAAATTAGGCTAGACCTTATTTTTTTTATAGATTTGTTTTTCTTTGTACAACGAAATAAAGGCAAACAATTATAAAGTGGGAGGGTGGGGATGCACATAATCATTTTTATTGTGGTGGTTGGTTTTATTAGGTCGACTGTATCTGCAGTGCACCTGTAGAAACTTACTTGGAAATGTTCAGTTTATGCCACAAGAGCTGTTTAACCATGTAGCTGGGACTTTGAGCTACATCTATAGAACTCAAAAGGAAATTTAGAGTTGCCAATTGGCTGCTGAATTGGAGTTGTGTAGATTATCATTGCCACTGAATGATGTATTCTGGCTATTGTCGCTGCCCGCATTTGCTTGCCAGTTAAAAATTCTAAACTTTGCACTTGATTTGTTGCACTTGACTTGTTTCAGAGCTCAAGGGCTGGATGGGTGATGTTTTTAAGTTCCAGGGGTCATAAATTTCAATTGCAATGAAGTATGCACTAGAGAGCTCTGGAGTGAGAAATGTGATTAAATGACCTCTAATGTACCTTCCATTTACATAATACTCTAGTCCTTGAGTCGCAGATGTCTGGAGCTACTAAATAGATCATTCATTTTTCTAAAGTAAAACTTAACCCAAACTTCTGGAAGATGATTTAATGACCAGTTTGAATGGTGGAGGGAAGCATTTGACCATACTGGGATCTAGTTTCACACTTTATGATATTTAGATTCAGGATCCACCAAGAACCTTGTTCCAGGACAATGCCAGTTTTTCTGCATCCAGATGTGACATCATTTCCACCCATTTGTTCTCTCATTTAAGTCAGGGGCTCACTCACCTGTTTCTCTCATTTTCAACCTGTTTTTCTAGGTTTTGATTATACTGTCTTGCTTGACCCAACTTTCACATTTTACCCAACTCTCACCCTTATTTGTAAGCTCAATTGAGCCCCAACTCTAGGTATAGATGTGATTTTAGACAGAGAGGAAGAGCTGTTTGGAGGGCACTAAGAACCTAGAATCTCTGTCTTTAAACTCCTACCTTTAGACTGCCAATATTAGGGTTTCTACCTCCTATTTCCAGATGTCAGAGACTAGTAGCCCAACATATGCTACTAGCTTTTTTGATACTAACATTCTGTTCTCTGGGCTTTGGCTGGCATCCCACCCTATTCCTGCCTGGAGTCACCTCTGAATGTTATACTGTGAGACCTTGGAAATGATCCTTGCAACCTACAAGTCCTAGATCCCCGGGACACATGCCCTCTGGAATCTGCCCCACGTGTCCTCCAGCCAGGCTCGCGTGTGGACCTTCAGACTCCGTTGACTCAACGGACCAGCTAGACTTACAATCCTACAATTCCCCAGTCAGCTCCAGCCCCTGCCAGGCCCGAAGCCTTACTTATGCCCCTGGACTTGGTTTCTGCCCAAGGAGAAAATCAAGGTGAAATCTCTAGCTCTGCCAAAGCCTTGCCTCAGTTATCAGCACCACATTATCACTTTCTAATTGCTTTTCTCTGGTGTCAGTTTTCTTTCTTATATGTCCCATCACTGGTCCCTGACCTGGAGCTTGACCTGACCATGGTAACAGTGTCTGTCTCATGCCTCTTGCTTCCTTGAAACTCTCAGAGCCTCCTTAGCTGCTGGGGTATTACCTTACTCCGATATTTAGTTTGAATATACTCTGACCTTCCTGGCTTTAACCAATAGCTGCTGTGGGCCCAGGACTTCTACCCCAAATCCAGCTTTATTTAAATGTTATGATGTAGCTCAGTGTTACCTGGACTCTGTTCTGAAGAAAATAACTATTCCATGAGATAATAGGCCTTTGTAAAAAAACAAACTGATTACTTGTAAAGTATGTATTTGTTAGGAAGTGTGTATGTCATAATCATGTGAATTTGGGAAATGCTGTGCTAAATAATGTCAAGCAGATGACTTCATGACAGGACTTTTTGAGTCCATTAATATGCTACTAATGAGCATAATAATATTCAAGGAAGGTGGAGGGGGTCAGAGTACGTAGCTTTTTTCAAATGTATTGGCCTACTGAAGTTTTTCCTGTAGAACACTCTAAACATCTCACCAAAACTTTCCCAGAACACCTTGTGAGAAATCTTGAGTGATTTCAGCTCTATACTTTGACACTGACCTGGACCCACTTGAACAGGGAAATTTCCCTCTGTCAGAACCTAAAAAAGCACGTTGGTCAAGACATCTCTAAATATGAGAATGAAATTGGTCCCTTATTTTACACCCAGACACAAAAATCAACTCAAAATAGATTAAAGACTTAAACATAATACCTTAAACTGTAAAACTCCTAGAAGAAAATACAGGGATCTAGGAGTGGGAGACAGGCCAAGATGGCCAGTTAGAAGCAGCTGTGGTCTGCAGCTTTCACAGAGAAGAATGAAAATGGTGAGTGAATTCTGCACCTTCAATGGAGGCATCCAAGTTCTGGCATTGGGACTGACTAGGCAGTCAATGTGACCCACGGAAAGCAAGAAAAAGCAGGATGGGGTGACAGCCCACCCAGGAGTGGCATGGAGCCAGGGAAGTCCCCACCTCCAGCCAAGGGAGGCAGTGAGTGATTGTGCCACCCTGCCCGGGAAACCACACTTTTCCCACAGATCTTTGCAACCCTTGGATCAGAAGATCTCCTTGTGAGCTTGCCCCCCACCTCCAGGGCCTTAGGTCCGAAGCCCAGAGCTGTGCAGGCTCTTGGCAGCTTCTCAGACATGCACAGAAACCCAGGAGTTTTTGCATACTCTGGCCCCAGGAATTCTGGTGAGGCAAGAGATCAGTCTGTGCATTGCCCTAGGAAGGAGGCTGAAACCAGGAAGCCAAGTGGCATCATTCTGTGGACCTCACTCCCATGGCACCTCACAAGTTAAGACCCACTGGCTTGGAATTCCAGCCAGCCAGCGGCAGCAGGCTGGAGACTACCTGAGACAACCGAGTTCCAACGGGGGGAGAAGGGCAGCTGCCATCTCTACAGCTTGAGTTGGGGGTCCTGGCCTGCTGGCTTTGGAGAGTTTGGGCAGTCCAAACCATGAGGAATTCCCCACAGTGCAGCACAGTTGCTGTGACAGTTCATGACCAGACTGCTTCTTTATGTGGGATCCCAATCCATCCCTCCTCACTGGGAGGAGCCTCCCTGCATGAATTTCAGAAACTCCGGCCAGGATTTTACTGACAAAACCCTGATCTCCCTGGGACAGAGCCCCTGGGGGGAAGGGCGGCCATGGTCTCTGTGGTTCAGTGGACTTAACCTTTCTTGCCTGCTGGCTCTGGAGAATATGGGCAGTCTGGATGAGAGGAGTTCCCACCAGCACGGTGCACCTGCTCTGCCAAGGGACAGTTAGACTTTCAGACTTTCAGCTTGTCCCTGATCTTGTTCCTCCTGACTGGGTGAGACCTCCCAACAGGGGTCTCCAGACACCTCCTAAAGGAGCGTTTGGGCCCCCATTAGATCAATCCCCTGGGACAAAGCTTCCAGAGGAAGGAGCTGGCTGCCATCTTTGCTGTTTTGCAGCCTTCACTGCTGATACCTCCAGGTGTGGGAGGGACTGAGACGATTAGGATCTGGAGTGGACCCCCAGCAAACCACAGCAGCTCTACAGAGGAGGGGCCTGACTGTCAAAAGAAAAACAGAATAGAAAGCAACAACAAGAACAACATCAACAAAAAAGACCCCACAAAAACCCCATTCAAACGTCAGCAACCTCAAAGATTGAAGGTAGATAAACCCACAAAGAGGAGAAATAATCAATACAAAAATGCTGAAAACTCAAAAAGCCGGAGTGCCTCTTCTCCTCAAAATGATCATGACACCTCTCCAGCAAGGGCACAAAACTAGGCTGAGGCTGAGATGGCTGAATTGACAGAAGTAGGCTTCCAAAGGTGGGTAATAACTAACTTCGCTGAGCTAAAGGAGCATGTTCTAACCCAATGCAAAGAAACTAAGAATCATGATAAAGCATTACAGGAGCAGATAACCAGAATAATAGCCAGTTTAGAGAAGAACATAAATGACTTGATGAAGCTAAAAAACACACACAAGAACTTCACAATGCAGTCAAACAAGTATCAATAACCAAATAGACCAAGCAGAGAAAAGCATCTCAGAGATTGAAGACTATTTTACTGAAATATGACAGGTAGACAAGATAGAGAAAAAATGAAAAGGAACAAACAAAACATATGAGGAAAGACCGAACCTACTACTGACTGGGGTACCTGAAAGAGAGGGGGAGAACAGAACCAAGTTGGAAAACATACTTTAGGATATCATCCAGGAGGCCAGGCACAGTGGCTTCCACCTGTTATTCCAGCACTTTAGGAGGCTGAGGCAGGTGGACCACTTGAGGCCAAGAGTTCAAGACCAGCCTGGCCAACATGGTGAAACCCCATCTCTACTGAGAATATAGATTGCTTCCCTCTCCCTCTCCCTCTCCCTCTCCCTCTCCCTCTCCCTCTCCCTCTCCCTCTCCCTCTCCCTCTCCCTCTTTCTTCGGTCTCCCTCTCCTTCTTTTTTCGGTCTCCCTCTGTTGCCGAAGCTGGACTGTGCTGCCGTGATCTCGGCTCGCTGCAACCTCCCTGCCTCGGGCTCCTGTGACTCTCCTGCCTCGGCCTGCTGAGTGCCTGGGATTGCAGGCGCGCGCCGCCACGCCTGAATGGTTTTTGTATTTTTGGTGGAGACGGGGTTTCGCCGTGTTGACCGGGCTGGTCTCCAGCTCCTGGCCTGGAGTCATCTGCCTGCCTCGGCCTCCCGAGGTGCTGGGATTGCAGACAGAGTCTCGCTCACTCAATGCTCAATGGTGCTCAGGCTGGAGTGCAGTGGTGTGATCTCGGCTGGCTACAACCTCCACCTACCAGCCTCCTGCCTTGGCCTCTTAAAGTGCTAAGATTACAGCCTCTGCCCCGCCGCCACCCCGTCTAGGAAGTGAGGAGCGTCTCTGCCTGGCCGCCCATCGTCTGGGATGTAAGGAGTCCCTCTGCCCGGCCGCCCCGTCTGGGAAGTGAGGAGCGCCTCTGCCCGGCCGCCATCCTGTATAGGAAGTGAGGAACGTCTCTGCCCGGCCGCCCATTGTCTGGGATGTGAGGAGAGCCTCTGCCCGGCTGCCCCGTCTGGGAAGTGAGGAGCGCCTCTACCCAGTCGCCCAACGTCTGGGAAGTGAAGAGCGCCTCTGCCCGGCTGCCCCGTCTGGGAGGTGAGGAGTGCCTCTGCCCGGCTGCCACCCCATCTGGGAGGAAGTGAGGAGCACCTCTGCCTGGCTGCCCTGTCTGGGAGATGAGGAGCACCTCTGCCTGGCCACCCCGTCTGGGAAGTGAGGAGCGCCTCTGCCCGGCCGCCCCATCTGGGAGGTGAGGAGCGCCTCTGCCCGGCCGCCACCCCGTCTGGGAGGAAGTGAGGAGCGCCTCTGCCTGGCCGCCCCGTCTGGGAGGTGAGGAGCGCCTCTGCCTGGCCGCCACCCCGTCTGGGAGGAAGTGAGGAGCGCCTCTTCCCGGCCGCCCCGTCTGGGAGTTGAGGAGCGCCTCTGCCAGGCAGCCCCGTCTGGGAGGTGTACCCAACAGCTCCGAAGAGACAGCGACCATCGGGAGCAGGCCATGAGGACGATGGCGGTTTTGTTGAAAAGAAGGGGGGGAAGTGCGGGGAAAGGAAGGAGAGATCAGATTGTTGCTGTGTCTGTGTAGAAAGAGTTGGGCATAGGAGACTCCATTTTGTTCTGACTAGGAGAAATTCTTCTGCCTTGGGATGCTGTTGATCTATGGCCTTTCCCCCAGCCCATGCTCTCTGAAACATGTGCTGTGTCAACTCGGTTAAATGGATTAAGGGCGGTGCAAGATGTGCTTTGTTAAACAGATGCTTGAAGGCAGCATGCTCTTTAAGAGTCATCACCACTCCCTAATCTCAAGCACCCAGGGGCACAAACACTGCAGAAGGCCGCAGGGACCTCTGCCTAGGAAAACCAGAGACCTTTGTTCATGTGTTTATCTCCTGACCTTCTCTCCACTATTATCCTATGACCCCGCCATATCCCCTCTCCGAGAAACACCCAAGAATGATCAATAAATACTTCATAAAAAAAAAAGAATTGCTATTATAAAATGAAAATTACAAGAGAGCATTTTTCAGCTTTGTATGAGAAATGCAATTGACCGAGTGGGAAAAAAAAAAAAAAGAAAATATAAAAATTAGCTCAGTGAGGTTGCATGTGCCTGTAGTCCCAGCTACTCAGGAGGTTGAGGCAGGAGAGTCATTTGGACCCTGGAGGTGGAGGCTGTAGTGAGCCAAGATCGCACCACTGCACTCAAGCTGCGCAACAGAGTGAGATTTTGAATCAAAAAAAAAAAAAAAAGAGTATCATCCATGAGAACTTTCTCAACCTAGCAAGACAGGCTAACATTCGAATTCGAAACCCAGTAAGATACTCCATGAGAAGTTCAACCCCAATACACAAAATCGTCAGATTCTCCAAAGTTGAAATGAAAGAAAAAATGTTAAGGGTAGCCAGAAAGAAAGGCCAGGCCACCCACAAAGGAAAGCCCATCAGACTAAAAATGGGCCTTTCAGCAGAAACCCTACAAGCCAGGAGAGATTGGGGGACAATATTCAACATTCTTAAAGAAAAGAGTGTCCAACCCAGAATTTCATATCCAGCCAAACTAAGCTTCATAAGCAAAGGAGAAATAAGATCCTTTTCAGGCAAGCAAATGCTGAGGGAATTCATCACCACCAGGCCTGCCTTGCAAGAGCTCCTGAAGGAAGCACTAAATATGGAAAGGAAAAACTGTTACCAGCCACTAAAAAAACACACTGACATACACAGACTAGTGATACTAGGAAGCAACTACATAAACAAATCTGCAAAATAACCAGCCAGCATCGTAATGACAGGATCAAATCACAACACAGTATTAACCTTAAATGTAAATGGGCTAAATGCCCCAATTAAAAGACACAGAATGGCAAGCTGGATAAAGAGTCAAGACCCATCAGTACGCTGTATTCAAGAAACCCATCTCATATGCAAAGACACACATAGGCTCAAAATAAAGGAATGGAGGAAAATTTACCAAGTAAATGGAAAACAGAAAAAAGCAGGGATTGCAATCCTAGTTTTTGACAATACAGACTTTAAACTAACAAAGATCAAAAAGACAAAGAAAGGAATGGTAAAGAGTTCAATTCACCAAGAAGAGCTAACTATCCTAAATATATATGCACCCAATACAGGAGGACCCAGATTCATAAAGCAAGGTCTTAGAGGCCTACAAAGAGACTTAGACTTCCACACAATAACAATGGGAAACTTCAACACCTCGCTGATGATTTTAGACATATCATTGAGATAGAAAATTAACGAAGATATTCAGGACCTGAAATCAGCTCTGGATCAAGTGGACCTGATAGATATCTACAGAACTCTCCACCCAAAACCAACAGAATATACATACATTCTTCCCGTTGCCACATGGCACTGACTCTAGAATTGATTGCATAGTTGGAAGTAAAACACTCCTCAGCAAATGCAAAAGAACTGAGATCATAACAAACAGTATCTCAGACTCAGCACAATCAAATTAGAACTCAAAGTAGAAACTCACTCAAAACCACACAACTACATGGAAATTGAACAACCTGCTCCTGAATGACTCCTGGGTAAATAACGAAATCATGGCAGAAATCAAGAAGTTCTTTGAAACTAATAAGAACAAAGAGACAATGTACAAGAATCTCTAGGACGCAGCTAAAAAAGTGTTAAAAGGGAAATTTATAGCACTAAATGCCCCACATCAAAAAGCTAGAAAGATCTCTAATTGACAACTGAACATCACAACTAAAAGAACTAGAAAACCAAAAGCAAATAAACCCCAAAGCTAGCAGAAGACAAGAAACAACCAAAACCAGAGCTGAACTGAAGGAGATAGAGACACAAAAAAACCTTCAAACAATAAACAAATCCAGGAGTTGTTTTTTTGAAAAAAACTTAATAAAATATATAGGCCACTAGCTAGACTAATAAAGAAGAAAAGAGAGGAGAATCAAATAGACACAATAAAAAATGATAAAGGGGATATCACCACTGACCCCACAGAATACAAACCATCAGAGAATACTATAAACATCTCTATGCACATAAACTAGGCAAGAGAAATCTAGAAGAAGCAGATAAATTCCTGGACACATACACCCTCCCAAGACTGAAACAGGAAGAAATTGAATCCCTGAATAGACCAATAATGAATTCTGAAATTGAGGCAGTAATAAATAGCCCACCAACCAAAAAAAAAAAAAAAAAAAAGACCAGGACCAGATGGATTTACAGATGAATTCTACCAGAGGTACCAAGAGGAGCTGGTTCCATTTCTACTGAAACTATTTCAAATAATTGAAAAGGAAGGACTCTTCCCTAACTCATTTTATACAGCCAGCATTATCCTGATGCCAAAACCTGGCAGAGATACAACAAGTAAAGAAAATTTCAGGCTAATATCCCTGATGAACATTGATACAAAAATCCTCAATAAAACACTGGCAAACCAAATCCAGCAGCACATCAAAAAGCTTATCCACCATGGTCAAGTTGGCTTCATCCCAAGGATGAAAGTTTGGTTCAACATATGCAAATCAGTAAATATAATTCATAACATAAACAGAAGTAAAGACAAAAACCACATGATTATCTCAATAGATGCAGAAAAGGCCTCCAATAAAATTCAACATTGCTTCATGTTAAAAATGCTCAATAAACTAGGTACTGAAGGAACATACCTCAAAATAATAAGAGCCATATATACAAACCCACAGCCAATATACTGAATGGGCAAAAGCTGGAAGCATCCTCCTTGGACACTGGCACAAGACAAGGATGCCCTCTCACCACTCCTATTCAATGTAGTATTGGAAGTTCTGGCCAGGGCAATCAGGCAAGAGAAAGATATAAAGCGTATTCAAATAGGAAAAGAGGAAGTCGAATTATCTTTGTTTGCAGATGACATAATCCCATATCTAGAAAATTCCATCATCTCAGCCCAAAACCTCCTTAAGCTGATAAGCAACTTCAGCAAAGTCTCAGGATACAAAATCTAAGTGCAAAAATTGCTAGCATTCCTATACGCTAGCAACAGACAAGCAGACAGCCAAATCATAAATGAATTCCCCTTTGCAATTTCTGCAAATAGAATAAAATATCTAAGAACACAGCTAACAAGGGAAATGAAGGTCCTCTTCAAGGAGAACTACAAATCATTTCTCAAGGAAATCAGAGAGGACACAAACAAATGGAAAAATATTCCATGCTCATGGATAGGAAGAATCAATATCGTGAAAATGGCCATACTACCCAAAGTAATTTATAGATTCAATGCTATTCCCATTAAACTATCCTTGACATTCTTCACAGAGCTAGAAAAAACCATTTTAAAATTTATATGAAACCAAAAGAGAGCCCATATAGCCAAGAGAGTCCTAAGTAAAAAGAACAAAGCTGGAGGCATCATGCTACTCAACTTCAAACTACTCTACAAGGCTACAGTAACCAAAACAGGGTTGTACTGGTACCAAAACAGACATATAGACCAATGGAACAGAATAGAGAACTCAGAAATAAGATTGCACACCTACAGCCATCTGATCTTCAACAAACCTGACAAAAACAAGCAATGGGGAAAGGAATCTCTATTTAATAAATGGTTCTGGGAGAACTGGCTAGCTACATGCAGAAAATTGAAACTGGACCATTTCCTTACACTTTATACAAAAATTAACTCAAGATGGAGTAAAGACGTAAATGTCAAACCAAAAACTGTAGAACTGCTAGAAGAAAACCTAGGCAATACCATGCAGGACATAGGCAACAGCAAAGATGTCATGACGAAAATGCCAAAAGCAATTGCAACAAAAGCAAAAATTGACGAATGGGATCTAATTAAAATGAAGAGCTTCTGCACAGCAAAAATAAACTATCATCAGAGTGAACTGACAACTTACAGAATGGGAGAAAATTTCTGCAAGAAATTTTCTGACAAAGGTCTAATATCCAGAGTCTACAAGGAACTTAAACAAATTTACAAGAACAAGACAAACAACCCAATTAAAAAGTGGGCAAAGGACGTGAACAGACATTTCCCAAAAGAAGACACACACGCAGCAAACAATCATATAAACAAAAGTTCAACAACATAACCAGTCATTAGAGAAATGCTAATCAAAACCACAGTGAGATATCATTCACACCAGTCAGAATGGCTTTTATATTAAAAAGTAAAAAAATAACAGATGCTGGTGAGGTTGTGGAGAAAAAGGAATGGTTACATATTGTTGGTGAGAGTGTAAATCAGTTGAATTATTGTGGAAATTGGTATGGTGTTTTCTCGAAAACCTAAAAGCAGAAATTCCATTCAACCCAGTAATACCATTACTGAGTACACACCCCAAGGAATATAAATTATTCTATTATAAAGACACATGCACGCATATGTTCATTGCAGCACTATTCACAATAGCAAAAACATGAAATTAACCCAAATTTCAATCAGTGATAGACTGAATAAAGAAAATGTGGTATGTGGTATAGATACACCATGAATACTATGGAACCATAAAAAGGAACAAGATCATATCCTTTGCATGATCTGATGGAGATCATCATGGATGGAGCTGGAAGCCATTATCTTCAGCAAACTAACACAGGAACAGAAAACCAAACACCACATGTTCTCACTTATAAGTGGGAGCTGATGGATGTGAACACATGGACACATGGGGGGAACAACACGCACTGGGGCCTGTTGGCAGGGGAGGGAGAGAAGGCATCAGGAAGACTAGCTAATGGATGCTGGGCTTAACACCTAGGTGATGGATTAATCTGTGCAGCAAACCACCATGGCACACGTTTACCTATGTAACAAACCTGGACATCCTGCACATGTACCATGGAAATTAAAATTAAAGTTGAAGAAAAACAAAGAAAATATAGGGAAAAATCCCTTTGTCATTGTTCTTGGCATTCATTGCATAGATATGACATCAGAAGCACAGGCAACAAAAGCAAAAATAGACACGTAGGACTACATCAAACTAAAAAGCTTCTGCAGAACAAAGAAAACCATCAACATTGTGAAAGCGCAAATTATAGATTGGAAGAAAATATTTGCAAACCATTTATCCAAGAAGGAGTTTTTCAAAATATATATTTTCAAAATATATAAGGAATTCCTACCACTCAATAGCAAAAATACTAATATCCCAATTTAAAAACGGGCTAAAGACTTGAAGAGACATTTCTCTAAAGAAGGCATACAAATGGTCCACAGGTATATGAAAAGATGTTCCATGTCATTAATCATCAGAAAAATGCAAATCAAAACCACAATGAAATATCACTTTGCATCTGTCAAGATGGTTTTTTTTAAATGTCTTTTTTTTATTTTACTTTAAGTTTTAGGGTACATGAGCACAACGTGCATGTTTACATATGTATACATGTGCCATGTTGGTGTACTGCACCTATTAACTCGTCATTTAACATTAAGTATATCTCCTAATGCTATCCCTCCCCCCTCCCCCCACCCAACAACAGGCCCCGGTGTGTGATGTTCCCCACCCCGTGTCTATGTGTTCTCATTGTTCAGTTCCCACCTATGAGTGAGAACATGCAGTGTTTCGTTTTTCGTCCTTGCAATAGTTTGCTGATAATGATGGTTTCCAGCTTCATCCATGTCCCTACAAAGGACATGAACTCATCATATTTTATGGCTGCATAGTATTCCATGGTGTATATGTGCCACATTTTCTTAATCCAGTCTATCCTTGTTGGACATTTGGCTTGGTTCCAAGTCTTTGCTATTGTGAATAGTGCCACAATAAACATACATGTGCATGTGTCTGTATAGCAGCATGATTTATAATCCTTTGGGTATATACCTAGTAATGGGATGGCTGGGTCAAATGGTATTTCTAGTTCTAGATCCCTGAGGAATCGCCACACTGACTTCCACAAGGGTTGAACTAGTTTACAGTCCCACCAACAGTGTAAAAGTGTTCCTATTTCTCCACATCCTCTCCAGCAACTATTGTTGCCTGACTTTTTAATGATTGCCATTCTAACTGGTGTGAGATGGTATCTCATTGTGGTTTTGATTTGCATTTCTCTGATGGCCAGTGATGATGAGCATTTTTTCATGTGTCTTTTGGCTGCATAAATGTCTTCTTTTGAGAAGTGTCTGTTTATATCCTTCACCCACTTTTTGATGGGGTTGTTTGTTGTTTTCTTGTAAATTTATTTGAGTTCATTGTAGATTCTGGATATTAGCCCTTTGTCAGATGAGTAGATTGCAAAAATTTTCTCCCATTCTGTAGGTTGCCTGTTCACTCTGATGGTAGTTTCTTTTGCTGTGCAGAAGCTCTTTAGTTTAATTAGATCCCATTTGTTAATTTTGGCTTTTGTTGCCATTGCTTTTGGTGGTTTAGACATGAAGTCCTTGCCTATGCCTATGTCCTGAATGGTACTGCCCAGGTTTTCTTCCAGGGTTTTTATGGTTTTAGGTCTAACATTTAAGTCTTTAATCCATCTTGAATTAATTTTTGTATAAGGTGTAAGGAAGAGATCCAGTTTCAGCTTTCTACATATGGCTAGCCAGTTTTCCCAGAACCATTTATTAAATAGGGAATCCTTTCCCCATTGCTTGTTTTTGTCAGGTTTGTCAAAGATCAGATGGTTGTAGACATGCGGCATTATTTCTGAGGGCTCTTTTCTGTTCCATTAGTCTACATCTCTGTTTTGGTACCAGTACCATGCTGTTTTGGTTACTGTAGCCTTGTAGTATAGCCTGAAGTCGGGTAGCGTGATGCCTCAAGTTTTGTTATTTTGGCTTAGGATTGACTTGGCGATGCAGGCTCTTTTTTGGTTCCATATGAACTTTAAAGTAGTTTTTTTCCAATTCTGTGAAGAAAGTCATTGGTAGCTTGATGGGGATGGCATTGAATCTATAAACTACCTTGGGCAGTATGGCCATTTTCACGATATTGATTCTTCCTACCCATGAGCATGGAATGTTCTTCCATTTGTTTGCATCCTCTTTTATTTCATTGAGCAGTGGTTTGTAGTTCTCCTTTAAGAGGTCCTTCGCATCCCTTGTAAGTTGGATTCCTAGGTATTTTATTCTCCTTGAAGCAATTGTGAATGGGAGTTCACTCATGATTTGGCTCTGTTTGTCTGTTATTGATGTATAAGAATGCTTGTGATTTTTGCACACTGATTTTGTATCCTGAGACTTTGCTGAAGTTGCCTATCAGCTTAAGGAGATTTTGGGCTGAGACAATGGGGTTTTCTAGATATACAATCACATCATCTGCAAACAGGGACAATTTGACTTCCTCTTTTCCTAATTGAATACCCTTTATTTTCTTTTCCTGCCTGATTGCCCTGGACAACCTGCTCCTGAATGACTACTGGGTACGTAACGAAATGAAGGCAGAAATAAAGATGTTCTTTGAAACCAACGAGAACAAAGACACAACATACCAGAATCTCTGGGACACATTCAAAGCAGTGTGTAGAGGGAAATTTATAGCACTAAATGCCCACAAGAGAAAGCAGGAAAGATCTAAAATTGACACCCTAACATCACAATTAAAAGAACTAGAGAAGCAAGAGCAAACACATTCAAAAGCTAGCAGAAGGCAAGAAATAACTAAGATCAGAGCAGAACTGAAGGAAATAGAGACACAAAAAACCCTTCAAAAAATCAATGAATCCAGGAGCTGGTTTTCTGAAAAGATCAACAAAGTTGATAGACCGCTAGCAAGACTAATAAAGAAGAAAAGAGAGAAGAATCAAATAGACACAATAAAAAATGATGAAGGAGATATCACCACCAATCCCACAGAAATACAAACTACCATCAGAGAATACTATAAACACCTCTATGCAAATAAACTAGAAAATCTAGAAGAAATGGATAAATTCCTCGACACATACACCCTCCCAAGACTAAACCAGGAAGAAGTTGAATCTCTGAATAGACCAATAACAGGCTCTGAAATTCAGGCAATAATTAATAGCTTACCAACCAAAAAAAGTCCAGGACCAGATGGATTCACAGCCGAATTCTACCAGAGGTACAAGGAGGAGCTGGTACCATTCCTTCTGAAACTATCCAATCAATAGAAAAAGAGGGAATCCTCCTTAACTCATTTTATGAGGCCAGCATCATCCTGATACCAAAGCCTGGCAGAGACACAACAAAAAAAGACAATTTTAGACCAATATCCCTGATGAACATTGAAGCAAAAATCCTCAATAAAATACTGGCAAACCAAATCCAGCAGCACATCAAAAAGCTTATCCACCATGATCAAGTGGGCTTCATCCCTGGGATGCAAGGCTGGTTCAACGTACGCAAATCAATAAACGTAATCCAACATATAAACAACCAACGACAAAAACCACATGATTATCTCAATAGATGCAGAAAAGGCCTTTGACAAAATTCAACAACACTTCATGCTAAAAACTCTCAATAAATTAGGTATTGATGGGACGTATCTCAAAATAATAAGAGCTATTTATCACAAACCCACAGCCAATATCATACTGAATGGGCAAAAACTGGAAGCATTCCCTTTGAAAACTGACACAAGACAAGGATGCCCTCTCTCACCACTCCTATTCAACATAGTGTTGGAAGTTCTGGCCAGGGCAATCAGGCAGGAGAAGGAAATAAAGACGATTGTTATGGAAAAATTTAAGGTAATTGTTGAGGAGGATGTGGAGAAATTGGAACCCTCTTACACTGTTGATAGGAATGCAAAATGATGCAACCCCTATAGAAAACAGTATGGAGTTTCCTCAAAAATTAAAAATAGAACTATTGTTCTACTGTTCTATTGTCATTCAACAATCCCACGTCTGGGTCTTTATCCAAAAGAATTGAAATCAGGATCTTGAAGAGACATTAGTGCTCCCATATTTATTGTAGCACTATTCATACAATAGCCAGAAGACAGAAACAACCTAAATGTCCACCAATAGATGAATAGACAAAGAAAATGCATATATAGACAATGGAATATTATTCAGCCTTAAAAGAAGAAAATTCTGTAGTGTGCGACAACCTGGATAAACCATGAGGACATTATGATAAGTGAAATAGTCACAGAAAGACAAATACTGCATGATTCCATTTATAAGAGGACTCTAAAACAGTCAAATTCATAAAAGCAAAGAGTAGAATAGTGTTTCCAAGGGGAAATGGGGAATTAATAATCAACAGGCCTAAAGTTTCAGTTACGCAAGATGCATAAGTTCTAGAGACCTACAGTACAACATTGTGCCTATGGTCAACAATACTATACTGTACACTTAATATTTTAAGGGAGTAGACTCATGTTAAGTGTTCTTAACACACATAAAGTGAATTTTTTTAAGAAAATAAGAATGAAATTGTAGCAATTAAATAGAAGTAAGCATCAGAGAGATAGCACTTTTCTTTTTTCTTTCTTTCTTTTTTTTTTTTTTTTTTTTGAGACAGAGTCTGGCTCTGTCACCTAGGCTGGAGTTGTGGCACAATTTCACCTCACTGCAACCTCTGCCTCCAGGTTCAAGCGATTCTGGTGCCTCAGTCCACCATCACACCCAGATATTTTTTGTATTTTTAGTAGAGATGAGGTTTTACCATGTTGGCCTGTCTGGTCTCAAACTCCTGACCTCAGGTGATCTGCCTGCCTCAGCTTCTCAAAATGCTGGGATTACAGGCGTGAGCCACCACACCTGGCTAAGATAGCACTTTTCAATTTTAAATTCTTACTTAGTTGCATGTCTTCATAACTTTTTTATTTTTTATTCTTTGAGGCAAGGGCTCACTCCAGTTGCCCAGGCTGGAATACAGTGGTGCAATCTTAGCTCACTGCAGCCTCGACCTCCCAGGTTCACGGATCCTTGAACCTCAGCCCCCCAAGTAGCTGGGACTACAGGCGTGCGCCACCATGCCCAGCTAATTTTTCGTATTTTTAGTTAAAATACGAAATTTCGCCATGTTGCACAGGCTGGTCTTGAACTCCTAGACTCAAGCAATCCTCCAGCTTTGGCCTCACAAAGTGCTGGGATTACAGGTGTGAGACACTGCGCCCAGCCCATAGCTTTATAAATTTAAGTTTGTGCCACTACACACTTAGTTGAATGACTATAATAAAGAATATTGCCAATACCAAAGACTAGCATGGATACAGTGCAAGTGAATCTCTTATACATCAATATGGGATTATATTATACAATACTGTTGTAGTAGTTATTAAGAAATTATTTTAGGCAGCTAGAGAGGAAAAGGGATCCTTGGGAAGTTTTCGTTTTTAAAAGCAGCTCTTAGGGCCAGGCTGGCAACCTTTGATATGCAAATACAGGCCATTAGAAACTGGGTCCACCCAAACATGGCAATTCCCTCGGCCTTCTTGCCCTTGCCACACATGTTCCGAGCAACATGCCCAACCCCCATATCCCCAAGTGTGTGGAACATCATTACGCCCTGCATTTGCATATTAAAAGGCTAGAGTCGTTCACTGGCTACGTGAATGACATGCCTGGTCAAACCAATCCCCTGAGCCCTATGCAAATCAGACACCGCCTCCTCCAGCCTACTCATAAAACTGGCTGGTATCCGTGGCACTTAAGGTTTCCCTCTCTCAGCTTTGGAGGCCCCCTCCCTCTGTCTTTATACAGAGGAGTTTCTTCTTTCTTTCTTCCCCCTTCTTTCTTGCCTATTAAACTCTCCACTCCTTAAAACCACTCCATGTGTGTCTGTGTCGTTTTTTCCAGTTAGACTGGAGACAAGACCCCTGGTGTTCCTCCACTCATCGGAGCCGTATCAATAGTACCACTACTGTGAAAACAGCTTGACAGTCTATTATAAAGTTAAACATACACTTACAACACTCCCCAACAATCAGCTCAGGTGTATTTACCCTAAAGAAATGAAACATACACTCCAAAAAACTCAGGTGTATTTACCCTAAAGAAATGAAAACTTAGGTCTGCACAAAAACCTGTATACGAATGTTCATAGCTTTATTTATAATAGCCAGAAACTGGAAACAGTCCAAATGTCCTTCAAAGTTTGAATGGTCAAGGAAACTATGGTACATCTATACCATGGAATACTACTCAGCAATTAAAAAGAACAAACTCAATTTTTCTTTTTTTTTCCTGCTACAACAAAAGAAACTTTAAAATATTTTTTACAGACATGAGTGCTTGAAAAAGCTCTTAACTATTATGGAAATGAAAACATTAATAATTAATGTTAGTGTAACAGACCTCTAAATGTTAATACACTGGCAAAATAAAATAAACTTAAAATGAAAATGAATCTTAAAGCTCTGCTATCTCAGTAAGAACATTTACCTTCTATTTTTCTTTTTCTTTACAGGTGTTAATGATTAAATACTGCTAATATAAATAGTTTTTATATTAATGACACACTTTTTAAAATAGTCCATGAAATTTGTTCAAGTTCCTTATGGATGCTGGAAATTAGACCTTTGTCAAATGCACAGTTTGCAAACATTTTCCCCCATTCTGTAGGTTGTCTCTTTACTCTGTTGATAGTTTCCTTTGCTGTATAGATGCTCTTTAGTTTAATTAGATCCCATTTGTCAATTTTTGCTTTTGTTGCAATTACCTTTTTTATCTTTGCCATGCAATCTTTGCCTGTTCTTATGTCCAAAATGGTATTGCCTAGGTTGTCTTCTAGGGTTTTTATAGTTTTGGGTTTCACATTTAAGTGTTTAATCATCTTGAGTTGATTTTTGTATATGGTGTGGGGAAGGGGTCTAGCCTCAATCTTCTGCATATGGCTAGTCAGTTATTCCAGCACCATCTACTGGATAGGGACTCTTTTCTCCATTACTTGTTTTTGTCAGCTTTGTCCAAGATCAGATGGTCTTAGGTGTGTGGCCTTATTTCTCGGTTCTCTCTTCTGTTCCATTGATCTATGCTTCTGTTTTTGTAAATTTACAAGGAAAAAAAAAAACCGTTATGAAGTGGGCAAAGGATATGAACAGACCCTTTTCAAAAGAAGACATACATGCAGCCAACAATTATATGAACAAAAGTTCAACAACATAACTGATGATTAGAGAAATGCTAATCAAAACCACAACGAAATACCATCTCACACCAGTCAGAATGGCTATTATTAAAAAAGTCAAAAAATAACAGATGCTGGTGAGGTTGTGGAGAAAAAGGAATGCTTAAACATTGTTGGTTGGAGTAAATTAGTTCAACCACTGTAGAAATTGGTATGGTGATTCCTAAAAGACCTAAAAGCAGAAATACAATTTGACCCAGTAATACCATAACTGAGTATATCCCCCAAGGAATACAAATCATTCTATGATAAAGGCCAGGCACAGTAGCTCATGCCTGTAATCCCAGCACTTTGGGAGGCCAAGGTGGGCAGATCACTTGAGGTCAGGAGTACAAGACCAGCCTGGGCAAAATGGTGAAACCCCATCTCTACTAAAAATACAAAAATTAGCCAGGCATGGTGGCACACACCTGTAATCTCAGCTACTCGGGGGAGACTGAGACAGCAGAATCACTTGAACCTGGGAGGCGGAGGTTCCAGTGAGCTGAGATCATGCCACTGCACTCCAGCCTGGGCAACAGAGTGAGACTCCATCTCAATAGAAAAAAAAAAAAGAAGAAAAAGAAAATGTGGTACATGTACACTATGGAATACTATTCAGCCACAAAAAAGAACAAGATAATCTCCTTTGCAGGAACATAGATGGAGCTGGATGCCATTATCCTTAGCAAATGAATTCAGTAACAGAAAACTAAATACCACATGGTCTCACTTATAAGTGGAGCTAAATGATAAGAACACATGGATGCATAGAGGAGAACAACACACATTGAGGCCTATTGGAGGTTGGAGGGTGGGAGGAGGGAGAGGATCAGGAAAAATAACTAATGGATAATAGGCTTAATACCTGGGTGATGAAATAATCTGTACAACATACCCCATGACACAAGTTTACCTATTTAACAAACCTGCACATGCACCCCTGAACTTAAAATAAAAGTTGTTTGTTTTTTCTTTAAGTCCGTGAAAATCTCACCTTAAGTATTTGTTTTGTTTTCTTCCTAACACTGATATACAAATTGGGACTCTTCATTCTGGGGAAAGCATCAAGTTCTCTCTAGCCCCATCCAGGTGAAGAATTTCAAAATCGTGAATAAGGAGTACTGATATGCAAAACAATTGTGGTCAGATCTCAAGGGAATTACGCCGAGTGAAATAAGGGCAATCTCAGAAGGCTATATCCTGTATGATTCCATTTATTTAACATTCTCTAAATCACAAAACTATAGTGATGGACACAGTTGCCGGGTTTACGGTGGAAAGTAAGGTATGAATATAAAGTTAGCAGAAGGAAGTTTCTTTGTGTGAAGAAATGGTTCCATATTCTAATTATGGTGGTGGTTACCAAGTGAATCAATACATGTGATAACATTTCATATCCACCCCCAAAAAAGTACAGGTTAAAAACTAACATGAACTATGTTCTGTAGTTTCAGTTAGTAGTATTGTACCAATGTCAATTTTCTGATTTTGATAATGTCTATGGCTACACAAGATATTATTCTTAGAAAAAGCTATGTGAAGAATAGAGAAACTATTAAAATAAAAAGCTAGGTGAAGGAAATAGAAACTCACTGTGATATTTTTGAAACTTGTGTGTCTTAAATTATTTAAAAGTACAAAATATTTTACTAAGGAAAAAGCCTCCCTACCCCAAAATTCAATTTCAGTTGAGTCCAGGTGAGAGGCTCTAGGAAAACAGGAATCAGATCCACTTCATTTGCTATTTTGTCTCCAGGATTTACCACCATGCCTGGCTCACTCATCTTTGTAACAAGCCTTCCTGGCTATACCCTTTACTAGCTGTGTGACTTTAGGAAAGTCACTGTCTCTCTTCGCCTCAAATTCCTCATTAGTAGAATGGAAATAGCAGACCCCACATCATAAGATTCAGGTTAAGATTGAAGAGTGAATAATGCCAAGTGCTTTGAATACTTTATAGGAAGAGTCTTTCCATGAGGGGACATACAACCTTTCTATCCTCTGAGTATGTGATATGCACAAAGGAATAGCATGACTGGGCCTCACGTCTTATCTTGTAATGATAGTAAACAATAAGCCCGGGAAATGGTGGAACAACCAATTTATAAAAGATTCGAAATCCTTGCTTATAAAATCATGTCTACCTTATGCCTATATTTTTCCTTTTGTTTTCTTCCCCTTTTCATCTTCCTTCCTCAAGCTTTGAAATGCATGGAACTGCAACTGTCAGCCCTTTGTTTTTGATGCAATTTTCTTTAAGATTAATAAGAAAGAAGGTTTACAGTAGGGATCTTGCAATACTTTTCCTTGATTCATATTTAGTTTCTGGCTTTCCTAATATCCTCTTCATATTACTATCATTTCACTCGGATACATTTGATGATGTTCATAAATCTGTTTCTCTTTCTAAGTTGTGAATTCTTGAAGCCAGGATCATGCACTCATTTATTTATTCAACATTGTAGTGACTGAACCCCTACCATGTTCCAGGCATGAGTCTAGATGCTGAGAATATAGCAGTGAATTAATGCCTTGTTCTCATTGGTAGTTACAATCTTGTATCAAATTCTTCTTTGTACTTCTAGCTTCTAACATAGTGCCTGGTAGTTGCTCAAATATTTCATAGATAGATGAGTGGAGTGATGAAATGAATGTTTCTGTGGGTAAGTGCACTATATTTAAACAGCAACAACAACAACAAAAAACCAATGCTATGAAATTGGCCGTTCTAAGTTTCTGGAAGCAGTGAGAAACAATTGTCATAGGATTCTTGGAAATGAGCTGCCTTTCTGCCTTCTCCTTCCCCATGAGATTTCCTGTTTGGCATGTTGCTGTGGATAAAGCAGTAGATGAGTGACAATGAGACAGTGCCAGTGCAGAACAGAAGTATCTCCTTTGGAGAGATGAACTGCTGAAGGATCCTTAAGAAATCTTTGATATTTTTCCTCACAGACACTGATTATGAGAGATGTCTTTTTTTTTTTCTTTTTTTTCCAGACAGAGTTTCGCTCTTGTTGTCCAGGCTGGAGTGCAATGGCATGATCTAGGCTCACCGCAACCTCCTGCCTCCCGGGCTCAAGCGATTCTCCCACCTCAGCCTCCCGAGTAGCTGGGATTACAGGCATGAGCCACCAGGCCTAGCTAATTTTGTATTTTTAGTAGAGACAAGGTTTTTCCATGTTGGTCACCTCAGGTGATCTGCCTGCCTCGGCCTCCCAAAGTGCTGGGATTACAGGCGTGAGCCACTGCGCCCAGCCTGATTATGAGAGATTTCTGTGCTAAGAAATATAAAAAGATGTTTTGGCCAGAAATTAGCTACTCTGCCCCATCTCCCTAAATTTCGAACTTTGAATTCTCTCCATTTGAACTTTGTATTACTTTTATGTTTGTGATCTAAGCCCAAGAAAAGGATGTCAAATTCTCATAAAGAGGATGTGGAGGGATGGGGAAGGTGGCCACTTCTCCTGGAGAGCAGGGCAAGAGGCTGATTCCCTTTGCAGATTTTGCCAAAATGCTCCTCACAAAGCTATTGCTAGCATTTTAAGTCTAGTGCATATGACTCTTACCTTGGGCTTCATCAGTGCACATTTCCTGGATGCCATAGAAACATTCTACAGTTTTTATTTACAACTTTTTGAATTCAATAATATATACAAATGATGTACTACTCAAAATGCTCAATAGAACAAATCATGACAAGAACATGTCCTTCTTTGCCTTCTACGTCCTTGCTAGCCCATTTTTCTTCCCAGAGGTGCCCATTGGCATGTTTCTTATGAATCCTGGCAAGCTAGTCTATGAATATCTATATTGGAAATGCAAGACTCCAAAATCCAAATGTGTTTCATGTAAACAGCTACTTCAAAGTCAAGTACAATAAAAGCCTTTTTAAAACTCAATCCTTACTCAGATGAGTGGATTTCATTTTCTACTTACTTTCAAGAAAGGTAGTAAGAAAAGAAGCAAAAAGAGATAGTTTGGAATCAAAAAAGAGTGCTGATAGGGGCTAAGGTGACCAGACTACACCACTAACTAGCAGATGTGAGTCTAGCTCCCCTACCAGAAAACTGCAGGGTTCTCCAGGTGATGTCCAAGGCTCCTTCCAAGGTAAGGACCTCAATTCTGCTCAACAAGAGATCACATCTTCTTTCTCAAGTCAAAGGCCAGCATAGGTACCTGTTACATCTGCAGTATCGTACAATGAGATTGCTGCTCCAAATGGCGCAGTCTGAGACTCTAATATAGTCAGGGCAGTTTTATCACTCATTATATCTCACTATATCTCTTTGAAAATTGGCATTCTATCAAATATATAGTAACTTAAATCAGAATAACATCATTTCCCAAATATTCTTGACTAATAATACCCTATACATTATGCTAAAAACCATGAAGAATTGATTACTGTACTTGCAGGTAGGTTCATCAATGCAATTGAGCTTTAAGGTGTTACCTCATTAGTGCTTGGTGTGTATCAATTCTTAGCATAATCACATAAATCTTACAGTAAAGTTATGGGTCGTAAAGCAAACATGAAGAGTCAAGTAGGACTGGCTATAGCAAAATCACTTTTCAATTACAGATCTTCAGGTTAACTCCCTGGAAGGTTTGTTCATCAGATCTTGGGTGAGGCTTGAGAAAGGCTCTGTTCCTAAGCTTTAAATACATCATTCTCCAAGCTGACTATACACTGGGATCTCCTGGAGAGCTTTAAAAAATGCTGCTCAATCCCATTACTGGGTATATACCCAAAGGAATATAAACCATTCTACCACAAAGACACATGCATGCATATGTTTATTGCAGCACTACTCGCAGTAGCAAAGACATGGAATCAACTAAATGTCCATGTATGGTAAACTGGATAAAGAAAATGTCGTACATATGGAATGTGGTACCATGGAATACTACACAGCCATAAAAAAGGATGAGATCGTGTCCTTTGCAGGAACACGGATGGAGCTGGAGGCCATCATCCTTTGTAAACTAATGCAGGAACAGAAAGCCAAACACTGCATGTTCTCACTTGTAAGTGGAAGTTAAATGATGAGAACACATGGACACAAAGAGGGGAACAAGACACTGGGGCCTATTTGAGGTTGGATGGTGGCCGGGGATGAGGATCAGAAAAAAATAACTATTAGATACTAGGCTTAGTATACTATTTGGGTGACAAAATAATCTGTACAATAAACTCCTGTGACAAGAGTTTACACACACACACACACACACACACACACATATATATATACACACAACCTGCACACGGACCCCTGAACCTAAAGTAAACCTTTTTTTTTAAAGCTTACCCCCAAATGAAAAAAAATTTAAAAATTTAAAATTAAAAAAAAAAAAGTGCCATTGCCTGAGTCCTATCGTGATTCTGTCATTGTTGATCTTGTATATGGCCTGGGCATTGGGTCTCTCAAAGTTTTCCCGCTGATTTCAATGTGCAGTGACAATTAAGACCCACTACTGTAGAATTTGCCCAAGATTGTCTGGTTCTGGAAATCTCATTGGGTCATCAGAATTTGTTTACTTCTCTCACATGGAAGTGGTATAATCTCCCGTATTAGTGCTACCCTTTGCATGAAACTGAGGCATAACTGGCCTGTTTCAGGCTACCCAGTGTTATCTCATGACCGGGAGCATCCACATCACCCAGGAGCTTGTTAGAAATGCAGCCTCAGGCTGGGTGCGGTGGCTCACACCTGTAATCCCAGCACTTTGGGAGGCCGAGGCAGGCAAATCACGAGGTCAGGAGTTTGAGCCCAGCCTGGCCAACATAGTGAAACCCCGTCTCTACTAAAAATACAAAAAAAAGTAGCCAGATGTGGTGTCGGGCGCCTGTAGTCCCAGCTACTTGGGAGGCTGAGGCAGAATTGCTTGAATCTGGGAGGTGGAGGTTGCATTGAGCTGAGATCATTGCCGCTGCACTCCAGAGTGAGGGACTCCGTCTCAAAAAAAAAAAAAAGAAAGAAAGAAATGCAGCCTCAGCCCAGTCCCACAAAACAATTAAAACCGAATCTGCCTTTAAGATACCCAGGTGTTTCAGTTGCATATTCAAGTTTAGGGAGCACAACACAGTGGCCTCAAATTCTGCGTGCCTAACACAATGCTTCCTTGTATTATGGATACTGCCAGTCCTCATCCACAGTGGCAACGATCTAAAGCACTTTCTCTAAGTGTGGGAAACTCATTCTGGAATTCACCACAAACCTGAATTGAATTCTCCGAATCTGCCTTTTTAATTGACTGCTTATTCCCAGATGATTCTTATTTACATGAAAGTTTGAGAACCACTGATGCAGGCCCAACTTTTTCCCAGAGCAGGAATCATTCTCTTATTTGAAAAGCAGCTCAGTCTAATTGTACTTAGCCTACACCAGCCTAGAGGAAAGTATATTACCCTCTAGAGAAAAATACATCATCTCTTCCTTAGCCCTTCAAATAACTGAAGCTAATCTTTCCCCTGTTGCCTGGCCTTCATTGTCAGGCTTAGACTTGCCAACAGTTGCTCCTGATTCTGTTTCTTACTCTTCTTGGTATCCCCCTATGTCCCCCCCACACACTGGAAACCTTTCACTTCAGCCATACTCCTCAAAGTAAGACAGCCCAAAGCTAGAGGAAAGCTCTAAAGTGTGCCACACAGTATACAAATGACACTATCATCGGCTCTGATCAGAACTTCTTATTTTTTAATAATGCGGCTGGAGGTTCCATTCTTTTTAGAAAAGCTATATATCATGTTAGTTCAATATTAAGCTTTCATTTAACCACATCTCCTATGTTCCTTCCCCATGGATCATCAACACATGTCACCTCATTCCAATACTTTCACAAGTACTGACTGAACTTGCATGCAGGGCTTTACTTATAACCCAAATAAATTTAATCACTGTGATCTCTGCCCACTATTTCAGCCAACAAGGAATTTCCGGTCACTGGTCCTAAATACATGGAACAGTCAGTCTTGGATTCAGACAGTCAGAAAACATGGATTCAAGTCTGATCTCTACAACTTTGCTATAGGCCTTAGGCAAGTTCTTTAGCCTTTATAAGCCTGTTTTTTAATCTATAAAATGGACACAATAATAGTACCTACCTTATAGTTGTGAGGATTCAATAAGGTAATATAAAAATCACTTTGTAAAGTATAAACCTGTGTAAATGTGAGTTATTAATGAAAGCATCCCAAGACACAAGGTACAAATAACCCACAAACTTAACCATAATAACAATTCGTTCATTCTTTGTGTCTTCTACCCCCACATGAAATTAGTGGCAGTTCTGAGATCCTCTGAAATGCAAACTCTGTCTCCTCCACTACCATCTGTGACCCATTCTAGTTTGCTTTCCTTCCTGATAGAGTTCCTATCTTTTATTGACAAAAGGTGGGGAAACCTGGTGTAAGAACCCGTGTAATTAAATACCAGGATGGTTGTCTAGAAACCAACCATGTGGAAGTGGATGAAACCAGAAAAACCCTTTAATGTCGCTGACGTGGGTGTCCAAATGTTCAGGCAGGGCATCCACTTCCAGTTTCTCACTGAAAGAGGAACTTAAAATTGCTAAGGTTCTGGTTGTTGGAATTCTGTAGAGCCACGGGATGACATGCAATGGGAGACATGCAATGAATATGATATGATATATGATATGCTACAATATATTCTATCAACATGAGATCTCACCCTGCCTCAAGACCATGAAAGCCCTCTGAACTTATTCGGGAACAATGAGGTATCTACCCATTTCCTATAAGGACAATCTCAAAAACTGAATTCTCAGATTTAACCCAAAAGACTAGGAAATGCTTGGTAGTTTTCACTAAAGTCCTTCCCTACGAACCTCCAGGTACCTTTCCAAACACAAATCTATAAAACTGTAGAATACATTATAGCATATCATATATCATATCATATTCATTGCATGTCTCCCTTTGCTTGGGAACTGTGGCTCTATAGAATTCCAACAACCAGACCTTAGCAATTTTAAGTTCCTCTTTCAGTGAGAAACTGGAAGTGGATGCCCTGCCTGAAATCTTTGCTAATTTCCAAGATTTACAGATTAGAATAGCTGAGGTTTTTAGAACACACATACTTTTGCAAAAGACTAATCCAAGACTCACAACTAGAGGACATGTACAAAGCAAGAAATTTAATGATTAAATACACTCGGACTACTTAAGTAACAAACACCTAATATTTATTAATAAATTAGTACACTTGAAGGCATTTTTCTGATATCGGTCCTTCACCACTACCCACAAACCCCACCCACACAAAGGGAGTCCACGCCACCTTTGCACTGGAACCTGGCAACTGAGCATTAGAAGGTACATTTGTAAATGGGAGCATAGTTGCAAATATATCAGACAAGGGTTCTTACAGCTGCAGCCATTTTTAATTAAAGTAATTGGTGAAGGAATCCCACCAAGACCAAGGCCTTGAGAGCAGATTGGACCTATTGACTATGTGTATATAAAAAACAAGACATCTTTTAAAGCAAAGCTGGGCAAATTCTCTATGGAAAGGGTGCCACTGGCACTTGATTTTGACTTTCCAAAGTGCAGCAATGTGTTCCAGAACAGCTCAATTCCTAAAAGGTGAAGTTCAAGTTCTTTGGTGGCCCAGTTGCCAAGCCACTTAAATAGCAAATCCCGATGGCTTGAGGATTTCATTTCTCCAGCCCAGAGCATATTAGCATAAGAAGAGTACAAGTAATCAAGCATTCTACACGGTGTCCAGGTGAAAACCATACAATCAGCAATAGTGTGGTCAAGTTTCAGCCATGAACATGAACTATACAAGACATATTTAAAAGATAACTCAAAGTTGAATTGCATTACAGTAACTCAGTGGGGTCTTAAATTTTCTTAATCTTTAAGAAAATTTATAAGGGACAAAAAATAATAAAAATAGTAATAATATTTGTTTTTAAAAAGTAGGTATGAATGTTAAGAGACATAAAGACTGCTTATAGGATTCACAAGATGCCATTATACTTTTAAGAAGTTAAGAGCCTCACAATCCAGTGTGTGGGAAAAGTCACACTGCATTTATGATAAGTTAAGTAAATTTAAAGTGCACAGAATAATCTTGAAAATACACAAGAAGGCAAAATGGAGAAAATACGGAACTTAAAAAACTTTAGTGGTGGGTATTTCACAACAGTTACACCTTGCAAAGGCTTATAAACCAACTTCCCAGAAGAGTTATTAAAAAAAAAAAAGAGAGAGAGAGAGAAAGAAAGAACTCAAGCACTGGCCATATACTCTGTTAAACACACACACACACACACACACACACACCCCCCAAACAACACAAATCAGAAACAGAAGAAAATTAAAAAAACACCCTGCCACTAAATTGAGTAATTTCCAGAATGCAGTATCCCTATGTTCTACAGCAGGTCAGGAAGATGGCTATAAACAGAGTCCAGGAGGGTCTGGCTGGCTTCCTGGCTCTTGACTCCAATAATTTCGAATAGCCGGTCCAGTTTGTCCTCAGCCTGGGGAATCTCTTCAATCACCCGCAGCTCCTCAGGATTTAGAAAGTGGAGCATGTCATCAAAGATAGGCTGCAAGTCACAGGGGTCCAGGCGTACCTGCCGCAACACTGTGTCCTTCTTTTCTGCAGAGAAGAGAAGGAAGCAAAGACAGCTGTAAGGTGACTGTACTGGCAAGGCCTGGAGGAAGGAGAGCAGGGTACTAGAGAGAGAGACATCTATTTCCCCCCTCAGCCTATTATTCTCCATCCTCCATTACAGTGAGAGAGTGAGTGATCCTCTGGCACATTCGAAACAACACAAGAGTTTTTACTTGCATTGCACGTGTAAGATAGCAAACAAGACTTGCCTGGTAGAGATCAGACAAGGTCTTGCTTGAATGGCTTGCTGAGGTATCATTAATGTGACATTTGCCTAGACTTATGTAACTTCTAAATTATTTTAGAATTCAGAAGGTGAATGGTGAGATACTTAAAGAAACCAAAGAAACAAAAACAAACAACTAAAAAACCTTTACTGCTTTCCCTATCTGTAATGTGTTTACTAAACTAAGATATACATAGGCCCACCCCTTTTCCAAATGATCAAAAATTCCAAGACAATGTAGTCTACTTATGTGACTTTCTGATTACATTGTAATATTTTAGAACTAAACTGCTGAGAGAGTAAAAGCACATAAATAAGAAAATATTATTTCTTCTCAGGTCATACCTAACATCGGGATGAGGAACTATAACTTTTATTACTATTATAAAGCACTTTTTCTAAAATATAATATATAACATAAAATATAAACTAAAATATAAATATTTTATGTAAATGTAAAAGATTAATATAAATATATAAAGTATATAAATTATAAAGATGTAAATATAACATTTTATGAATACATAAAATATCAAATATAACCCTTTCACTAAAATATAACTGGAATTACCCAAAACTAGAAAATTTCTTTAAAAATTGTCATAAATAGTGTATGCTAATTCCCTACCCTGATATTAAAAATTAAAAGTGGCAAATTCTTTGCCAAAACTACCAATCCATAATGTTTAAAATATTGGTATTTGCAATGTAGTTTAACAAAGTGAATTTTAGGGTATTTTTAAGTCACTAAAACCTGTAGTTTTCTTTTTTCTGAGACAAAGTTTTCCTCTTGTCACCCATTCTGGAGTGCAGTGGCACGATCTCAGCTCACTGCAACCTCCGCCTCTCAGGGTCAAGTGATTCTTTTGCCTCAGCCTCCGAGTAGCTGGAACTACAGCGGGCTAATTTTTCTTTTTTTTTAGTAGAGATGGGGTTTCACCATGTTGGCCAGGCTCATCTCTAACTCCTGGCCTCAAGCGATCCGCCAACCTCGGCTTCCCAAAGTGTTGGGATTACAGGCGTGAGCCACCGTGCCCGGCTAGAACCACTTTATCAATGACGCTCAAGCTTGGACATTGTGCCTACCATATGGATATGGTGCCAGCCAGAGCCTGGGCTTATGAAGAGGCAAATGAGGCACTCACCCCTGGTGCAAAATTTAAGGTGGCACCAAAAAACTCAGTAGTCAAGTTATATTTCAATGAAATAGGTTTTTTTGGTTTAGGGTTTTTTTGTTTGTTTTTGAGACAGGGTCTTGCTCTGCTACCCAGGTAACAGAGTGGCACAAACTCCTGGGCTCAAGGGATCCTCCTGCCTTAGCCTCTGGAGCAGCTGGGACTACAGGTGCACACCACTATGCTTGGTTAATTTTTAATTTTTTTGTAGAGACCATGTCTTTCTTTGTTGCCTAGGTTGTTCTCGAACACCTGGCTTCAAGTGATCCGCCCACCTCGGCCTTCCAAAGTGCTCGGATTACAGGCGCGAGCTGCTGCGCACGACCTAAAACCTGTACTTCTGACTCTCAAGTTAAGTTCAACTTTAAATCTTTGGATACAGCAAGCTTGGTAAATAATTTTCAAAAATCTTGCCAGACTACATTTTATCAGGCCTTCCCCGAAATACACATTTGATAGCATCATGAGGATAAAGGGTGGCCGATAGCTCTCCACTACGCAGTGTGAGCTGTAAAGATTTCGGAGGCGTGTCTTCGCCAGCCAATGGCAATGGCGAGGTTTCTCTCGGGCCAGCGTATCTTGAAGTTTTGGACTGGTCTTCCTGGGCAGGTAATTCAGATGACTCAACTCTCAACTACAACTGGACTGTGGACGGGGAGGGACAAATCCCAGGGGCTCTTTTGGGGGTTTAAGTGCGTGTGTGAGGTCTGCTGCGATGCCTGTACCTTTGGTAATAAAGGAACCGTTCCTGCTTAGCGCGGAGGAGCCGCTGGATGTAGAGTCACAGCGGAGAAGGGGCTCCGACTCATCCACGAAGAAGCCCTTGTTCTTGTCCTGTGGGGAAGACTCTACCGTCAGGAGAGCGGAATTCTCAAGTTTCGCGTTGGGGCTGGGGATGGGGCTCGGGCTAAGCGGGCTGGGGCTCACGGGGAGAGCCAGTTTGTCAGTTTCCAGCTGTAGGAGGGAATTTTTTTTTATTATTATATATAGAAAAAAAAACAGTAAAATCAAAATCCCTCCTCAAAGGCTATTTTTTTGGTTCCATTTAATATTTTATATATAATCCTCCCATTTCAGTTGACGTTAACTTATTTATATGATTGCTAGACACACACACAGACTTTTAAACCCTTCAAAAATACAGTGAGGATATGCATGAGTACTAAAAACTGGGAGGCATATGAACCAAGCTATTATCTCAGGGGAGTAGAAGGGAACATGGGTGTAAGGAGAAAGACCCCCAATTTAAAATATAATTTTGTAGAGCTGAAAGGAGTCTTAGATATAATTTAGTACTATGAGCTGAATGAATTATGCCACCTCCATGTTGAAGCCCTGACCCCCAGTACTTCAGAATGTGACTACTGTGAGAGAGGGCCTTTAAAGAGGTAATTACAGTAAAATGAGGTCTTTAGGGTTGGCCACACTCCGATATAACTGGTGTCTTTAATAAAAAGAAGAGATGAGGACACAGACGCACACAGAGGGAAGACACAGTGAAGACATGGTGAGAAGGCAGCCATCTACAAGCCAAGAGAGAAACCTCAGAAGACACTTTGGTCTTGGCCTTCTGAGGCTCCAGAATTGTGAGAAGACCAATTTCTGTTGTTTAAGCCATGCAGTCTGCGGTCCTTTGTTACTGCAGCGCTTGCTGACTCTTACACTCAGCTTCACAGGGAAGGAAACTGGGGCCTGGAGAAGTGAAGTGACTCTCTTAACTAAGGGCCAACAGAGAAGTCACAGAACTAAAACTAGACCCCAGGTTTTCTGACTCCCATTTCAAACTAGCTCAGGAAAAAAACTGCTAAAATTAAGAATGAGAACAGGAGAAAATGAGAGGTGTCAGTGGCTGGGAGAAGAGAGTGATGACCGAAAGGATAGAACAGAGACTGTGAAGATTGCATTCTGGAGTGGGGAGGTCAGACAGACAATAACAAACACACAAGATGGTTTCAGATAAAGATGGTGAGCCTCACCATCACTCTGGCTGGTGGGTAGAGAATGGATTTTAGGGAGGCAAGAATCAAAGTAGGGAGAGCAGTTAGGACGCTCCTACAGAGGCTACATACAGTATGAATGTGGCTTGTACTGGGGGTGTACAGTGGACACAGGGGGAAGTGATAGGTGATGTGACCTCATTTTACCAGTAAAGTGACTGGGGCCCAAAGAGGGCACACAGCTACTGGGAGAAAGCCAGTGCTCAACTCAGGCCTGCTTGACATCTCTATTTGGCCCTTTCATTTGAGAAAATACGTCAGAACTCTGGCAGGCATTTGTGGCCTCTCCTAGTAATTGACTTTATCTTTTTATTGGCTCTTCCGGCATGGATAAAAAAACCTGGGAGCCAGCTGGCCAGATCACACAGAGCAGGGTTCAGGGAATGATGGGCACTCTCCCCAAGCTGTTAATCACCACTCCTTAGAATCCTCATCCCTTCACTCACACACTTCAAGTAAAATGTTTTCAAGCTCTTCAACGAAGATGTTGATATTTCAAAGTATTACATGGGATAGTTATATAAGGCACAAAGCAAACACAACTGCTTCTTTTACAAATTTTAAGGCCTGAGAAATTCTTGCAACTGATTGCAGATTGTGAAGATAACTGATTACGGCACATGTCTAATGTTCCAACAGCGTTTTTTCCTCTGAACCACCACTCACACCCTGCTGCTGCTTCCAGGGCAAGTTTCAGACTTGGGAAACATGCATACCTAGCAGTCCCTTTCTGATCTACAGACAGATGTTACATATATGCTTGTAAAATGTTAATTCCATAGGCCCTGGCGCGTGCCCCTCCTCCTTGAAAATGCACATGGCCATTCACGCCAACACACTTTTTTAATTCACTCAGTTAGACCAAGAACACTTGTCTACATCCTAGTTCTCAGGGACAATACATTGGAAGACATGGTCAGTCAATATAGTACACTGTTCCTGCTTAAAAGGAAATTTCCACCCACAAATCACATGCCAACGAACTAAAAAGTCCACCCACCTGTTTCCTAAATTCATTTGAAAACTTGAAATGTTTAATTTTCCCCCCAATTTCACCAAAAGGTCCTATTAGTAAAACTTGAGCACATGATTTCCAACATAATTGGAAAGACAGAATGCTGAACTGATGCTCTCCTGTAATTAACAATGAGTCAGGTGAATATGAAAATGCCCCTACAAATGGTATTAGCATCACAACAGAGCTAACAATCATCACTAAAGCCAGAGACCATTTAAAAATCATCTTTCTAGAAAATCTACGCAGTTACTAACTATAAGTATCTCTTACTTTGTGCAACAGTAGCTGGTTGCATTCTGACTTCATCTAAAGTTTTCATTTTTTCCCAAAAGAAAAAAAAATGCTCATAGAAATTTCTTTCCGTGCTTTACCATAATATATCTAATATCCATCAAAGCTGGTTTGCAGTACTGCTACCGTACTAGGCATTGTGTTACTTCTGCTTTCTAATCAGAACAGTGAGTCATCAGAATATGTGGAATAAATTAATTCCTTGTTTTATTAATTCTGAAAGTTCATGGCTCAGTATTCTGAGTTTATAGCCAATGAAGAACACCTACAATAAGATTTAGATACTAAAGAGAAAACAAATACTCTAAACAAGAAAGCCGTATTTCCAGAGAAGAGGATCCTCTTATAAAAACTTTGAGCATAAATTTACCAAGATACTCATAAAATAAAATAATTTATTTCCTAAGATTCTTTGAGCTTTTCAAATTCTCTATAAAGATATATTAGGCTGGGCGCGGTGACTCACACCTATTTTTTTTGTTGTTGTTCCATTTAATATTTTATATATACATCCTCCCATTTCAATTGACCATAACCAGTTGACCTATAATACTAGCACTTTGGGAGGCCAAGGTGGGTGGATCACTTGAGGTCAGGAGTTCAAGACAAGCCTGGGCAACATGGTGAAGCCCTGTCTCCACTAAAAATACAAAAATGAGCCAGGCGTGGTGGCAGGCGCCTGTAATCCCAACTACTTGGTAGTCTGAGGCAGGAGAATTGCTTGAACCAGGGAGATGGAGGTTGCAGTGAGCCGAGATCGTGCCACTGCACTCCAGCCTGGACGACAGAGTGAGACTCTGTCTCAAAAAAAAGAAAGAAAAAAAGATATATTAACTTTTACAGCTAGAAAATCAATAAATGTTGTTTATAAAAGCAGTCACCACCGATAAGTATATTTTCCTTCCGCTACCTTGAAAATGTTGTGGCTGCAGCAGCTCTTATTTATATGGGTAGCCAAGAAACAGGGTAGCAGGAAGATTATCAATGTGGCTGAGCTCCTGTCTATACTTTTGTGAAATGTTCATGGACATGGCATTCATATATGCCCTAACTTATTTCAATAAGGCAGATATTAAGAAAACGTGGCCTGTAAAGGCAGTGTATCTGTCACTTATTTGAAGCTCCTTTGGAGAAACTTGAAAACTACAGTTCTTTTTGCCTACTGCCATGACATAATCCTAACTTGGAAGACTCACGTTGAGAAATGAGGTGGGGACAGTAAATAGACCAAAATGGTAGGGGGCATGGAGTGCTCCCAAAGCAGCCCAAAAGAGAACAATTCTATTTTGTGAACTTCAAGAGCGTGGCATTTCTTTCAGCCAAACAAGTTCCAAATGTCCTTCTGATTAGTTTCCATGCAAACACGCTTAGTCCTTCCAGATACTTATTAGTCCAAACTGATAAGGGAAGAAAGATAAATGGTTCAACTTACTCAAGGCTGAGTCACACCTAAAGCTCTGCTGCTGACCTAACAATTTTCCTTTCCGAGCACCTCTACCACTGAGTACAAGGAACCATCCAAATGGATTAGGTAAACAGACTACTGCTTTGGGAATCTGGACATCTCTGGGCTACTGAGTTTGGTAGCAGTGTTTATGAGAATAATGATTTAACTTGTATCTGGATTGTACCACAATGAACCATGACTGTCATCATTGCCCTTCCCCATTTCCAGCTGTGCCCTTGCCAACCCTACATTCCCGCACCAACCAGACTTCTAAAAAACTGAAGTACCCACTCTGGGTGCTTAACCAAATCAAAATTGGAAACTGAGGCCGGGCGCAGAGGCTTACACCTGTAATCCCAACACTTTGGGAGGCCAAATGGGCAGATCACTGTAGGTCAGGAGTTCAAGACCAGCCTGGTCAACACAGCGAAACCCTGTCTCTACTAAAACTACAAAAATTAGCCGGGCATGGTGGCACATGCCTGTAATCCCAGCTGCTCAGGAGGCTGAGGCAGGAGAATCGCTTGAACCCAGGAGGTTGCAGTGAGGCGAGATTGCGCCACTGCACTCCAGCCTGGGCGACAGAGCAAGACTCCATCTCAAAAAAAAAAAAAAAGGAAACTGAAGCTCAAAAATAATTCTCCACTTCTAATATCGAACTGAAAAATGACTTCCCTGTTGACTGGCCTTTCCTGAGATGACACACTGGTGGAGGTTGCAGTATTCCCCTAGCCCCGGGGATGGCAGAGCCATGGATGGTAAAGGAAAATCCTTCCAAGTTTTATTCATGAGAAGGGTGGTAGATAAATGAAATAAGATTTTGAGGCAGCAAGATCTGGCAGCATTCCTGAGTAGACTCTGAGAGCAGGAATAGGCGAGAACTCCAGCCTCAACTGCCATCTGTGTGGCATGTACTTCATGTTCCCCATAGTCAGCTCCTAAAAATCAAAGTCATGAAAATCCTGGAAAAAGCATTGCAAGAAAAGAGAGAAGACATTGCTTGTCTTGCTGTTGCTATTTCATTCTCCTCATGCCCTAATCCCCCACTCCAATTCTCTTTCCCCTTCCAAGTTACCCCCAACTGAACTACCTACTCAACGAAAGTTTACCACAAAGTTATTTTCAATTACTACCCAATTACAATCTCCCTGTGATTGCACAATCTGTTTTCATAAAACTAATTAATGACTTTGATGCATCAGTGACCCCCTGAAATGAAGCATTAATTGCCCAGCCTGGATGCTCTTTGCCAGCCTGCTAAAATGGTTCAATACCACCAGGCCCCTTTTCCCTAATATAACTAGATATGCCTGATAGTCCCCAGCAGAAAGCTCCTTACAGTAAAGTCACTGTTTTGATTTAATTTTCCCTCCAGACCTCATTCAACACTTAGAAAGAAGGAAGAGTTCTATGTTACATTTGTGAAAATCTCTATCACTTTAATAATGGTTTTTAAAAGCCCATTTGCTAAATCTAACTGAAACTTACTGCTTTTCCATATGAGGTAACAAAAAGAGACCTGAAGAAATAAGCCATTGCCAATACTGTGCTAGGTGATTCAGCAGAAAATATCTGTGATTCGTTTGCTGCTAAGGAAGTTGTATTAGCCCCATTTTACAGATGAGGAAACTGAGGCTCTAAGAGGTAATAACTTGCCCCAAGCCATAGAACCAGGATTCAAGACCAAGTCTGTCTAGTTTCAAAGTTACCCTCTTTGCTGCCACTTCCCTGTCTAGATCCCACAGCATTTAGAGCAAATTGACAAACCCTGTAAACTGATTATAAGCGATCACATGACCACAAGGCATTGCCCGAGCCCCTCCGCCAGAGTGAAGGGAGTAGAGGTGAGATCTGCAAGTACCTGGGACTCAATGGCAGACTTATACTCCAGCTGGATGACCGCCCTAAGATAAATATGAGAGATTCTGTAAATACCATATACCTCAACTGTAGTCAATAACTTTGTTTTCTATTGAAAATATTTCAGATCCCAACAGACCAGTGGCTGGTTAAAAAAAAAAACAAACAAATTCAATTTCTACTAAAGGTTTATCTCAAAGGAATTCTAGTCGCAAATAAATATAAAATTACAACTATTTAAGAATTATGATATTATCTCAAGCCTGTTTCCCCTGCTCTCCCAGCTGCCCACATAATCAAAATCAAATTAGATTTCAAGACCTTCTATAGGCCTATACAGGCATATAAGATTGGGCTCTGGGAGGAAAAAAAGGCAAATTTTCTTTGCCAGAAAAGTATTTCTTGATATCTGAATCTATGTGGTCTTTAGAGAAGAGGAATTCAGATAATAAGAAATGCTTTCTTATTCAAATCTATGTGGTTCCAGGATTTCAGATATAAATGAGGGTTCATATAATGAGGTTACCAGCCTGATCACAAAACAATTTATCTGAATCTATTCAATTCCTAAGTTCGGACACTGTAGAATACTTGCATATAATGATTTCTCCCTTAAAAAATAAAAACAAATACATCACCCTAAAAAAAAAAGTTTCAGATGATGAGAGGCAATGATTTTAAAATTATTCTTCTGAGTGTGAATTCTTGTTCAATTCAATCCAGAGTAAGGGGTCTTGGCAAGTAGAACCCAAATATACCCAAATTTTTTTTGCAAACAAAAATCTTAAGAGGCAAATGGAAAAATGCTGATTTCTAAATGCTTGAAAGAAGGATTATCAGTTATAAGAAATTTAGAGAAAGTCTTCGAAATGGGACTATGGACTGGAAACGTATACATACATAGATAAAGCAAATATGCCAAAATGTGAATAACTATTGAATCTAGATGGTAGATTTATTATTTTTGTACTGTGCTTCCAAATTTTCTTTGCTTTGTACGTCTTCTCTTAAAATGTTATTTTAAAAAATTAAAGAGAAGGGCCAAGAGTCAAGTAACTTTAAGACAAAAATTCCCCAAACTTTTCCTGGGCTTCTGATTGTTGAGTTAAAACCTCTTGTTTTCTTTCCTTCTTTCTTCTTCTCCTGCACAGCCCAGACTTTAGTACATGAAGCAAGGAGGTGCTTCCATTGCATAAGTAGGGAACAGCACCAACACTTAAATCTAAATTGTCAATTGCCAAGTGGACGGCGAGGGCCATCTGCTGTCTAGAGCTCCCTGGGATCACTGGATGTCATGGGATGGAAGAAGGAACAGGAGCACAACACCAAGATGTTCTGCTCAGCTTCCTTGGGAACCCCCAAGCCAGACCACAGAGATGGCATAGGTGAGTGAACTTTAAGCTGGGAGCCAATGCAGAGCCTGCAGAACAAATTCACCCACCATCAGGGGAGTCTCAGGATTAACCTGGCCAAAAAAATGCCAAAACCACTGGGGAATTATTTTAAAAAACACTCCCACTCACCCTAGATCTGTTTAAGCACAGAATAATGAAAAGGTTTTGTTTCAACTGCAACCTTACTTAAGGCATATGAAGTTAGACTAGGTTAGCTGGTCACGGTGGGTTTCTCGCTTAAATACCCCAAACTCAAATCAAGGTAGTTGGCTATAATTTTCTGTATATACCTCGTCTTAGAATTCTCATCACTTCTAAGAGTTAATTTCAAAATTGAGCACCAAAGTCTATAAATCCACCCCCATTTAAGTCAAAGTGTCAATAGCCAATCCTTGCCCTAAGCAAGAGAGCTGTGCCTTTCCTGTATGTACAGGAGAAAAGCCACAACACAACAAATAGTGCTGCACAAAGCTGCCAAAGCTGGTAAGAACCAGCTGGCTCCGGAGGGAGGGAAAAGGGGGGGCAGCCCCGCCCCGCTGCCGGCACGGGTGTGTGCAAGCTGTCCAGGCTGCTGACATCGACGGTAGTGGTGTTGCCGCCCTGAGCTCACTCACTGACTAGCTTTCTCAAAAAGAGGAAGTGAGGACAGTGAATAAGTGGGTTCTCTTGGCTCAGAGTTGGAGCCCACTCACGTTTGAATATATTGCCAAGACTTTTAAGAGCTCATCACCATCGGAACATGAGGAGATCAGGCTCCGTTGGAAATTCCTTAGGTTTCCCTAAACTTCTATTGGAAAATCTTTCCCACAAAAAAGCCTTTTGATAATTCTATCCATGAGAAAAAGTTTCACAAACCTTTTTAAAGCTTGCCGTAAGACACGGTGGAGGATGGAAAGTAATTTCATAGGAAACTCAAGACCTTGAAGTAAGAAGGCTTAAGTTCATCTTTATGACTTGGGCTTTTTGAACTCATTAAATCTGATTAAATTAGCATTGCATAATAAGTCCATTCATTAGATTCATGCCATTAGAATCACAATGCATATGGTCTACAAGTCTAAGTTAACCTTTGACTTTAACCTCTGACTTCCAAGTCTCGGCAACTCAGCTTCCCTCCGTGGTGGTAACTACTGTTACCAAGTCACAATATACTCTTCCAGAGATAGTCTATACCTATACCAATAAACAAGTACATATGTTCTCCACCCCCCTTATTTTTTAAAACAATTTTTAACATCTTTGTATATACTGTGTGTGTGCGTGTATATATACATGTATATATATTTGCAGTATGGTGGCACAATGTAAATACTGTTTTTTTTTGGTTTTGTTTTTTTCATGTCTCCCAGGCTGGAGTGCAGTGGTGCAATCTCAGCTCACTGCAGCCTCCATATCCTGTATTCAATTGATTTTCGTGCCTCAGCCTCCTGACTAGCTGGGATTACAGGCGTCCACCAACAGGCCCAGATAATTTTTGTATTAGTAGAGATGGGGTTTCACCATGTTGGCCAGGCTGTTCTCAAACTCCTGACTTCAAGTGATCTGCCCACCTTGGCCTCCCAAAGTGCTGGGATTACAGGAGTGAGCCACTGTGCCCCATCCTACGTACTATTCTTCACCTTGCCTTTTTTCGTTTAACCCTTCTTGAGGTTAGCACATGAAGAGCTGACTCACTTCTTCTGACAAGTGCATGCTGTTCCATTGTATGGATGTTCAATAACTTACATAACCAGTCCTCTAGTGAAGGGCATTTGTAGATCTCCTCACTCTTTTGCTATTACACATGACACTACAATGAATACACGTGTACTTGCATCATTCTGAATGCATGTGAACATGTGTAAGATACCTTCCTAGATGTGGAATCATAGGTCTCCATGCCAGCCTGAGAGGTTAAAAATCTGCATGTTTATAAAGTCTTCAGGCCGGGCGCGATGGCTCACGCCTGTAATCTCAGCACTTTGGGAGGCCGAGGCGGGCAGATCACAAGGTCAGGAGATCGAGACCATCCTGGCTAACACGGTGAAACCCCATCTCTACTAAAAAATACAAAAAAAATTAGCCAGGCCTGGTGGCGGGCGCCTATATTCCCAGCTACTCGGGAGGCTGAGGCAGGAGAATGGCGTGAACCCCGGGGGGCGGAGCTTGCAGTGAGCCGAGATGGTGCCACTGCACTTCAGCCTGGGCGACAGAGCAAGACTCCGTCTCAAAAAAAAAAAAAAAAAGTCTTCAGTATTTCTTTCTCTGTGAACTGTCTTGTTCACAAGACTGCACATTTTTTTCTTAATTTGTAAAAACTCCTTATTTTTCAAGAAACTGAACCCTATGTTTCAAACAATTCCGACCAGTGATTATTTTGTCTTTTGATTTATATATGGTATACTCTGGCTTGTTTATTTATTGTTAAGTAGTTGCATTGTTCTTGTATGGCTTCTGTGCTTTATGTTATTCTCTACTGTTGTGATTATAAAAACAAAACATTTCCCCCAATTTTTTTTTCTAGTACTTTTTTGGTGATAAGTCATTTTTGTTGTTGGGCATTTAATTTCAGCCTGTCCTCTGAAAGTCCAACTGTAGATCAATCAAAGTTTCCTCTGTGGCAATTGTTTCTTAAAAAATCAGGAATGACATTAGTCTCTCCCAAGGAAATGGTGAAAAACAAGTGATGAAAACCTTGAAATTAACTGATATAAAATAAAACCTACTGCTGACCATGATGCAATTCCTCATCAGCAAGTGTACCTGTCATTGACACTTGGGTTATAACAGAATAAGGGACACTTTCACAAACACAGAGTGGAGAAGCTAGGCCAAAGCTGGAAGCTATTCAACTTTATCCAAATCGGTGTTTTGGCTTTAAAAAGAAAAAATGAAAATGTGCTCTCCTGCACTGGTAATTGATGGAGAAAATAAGCTTCTTTTCACAGTATTGATTCTGATTTCCTCCCAATGCACTTTTTGAGAAAGCCAGTAAAGGGTGTAGATTAAAGGGGTGGGAAATGTCATCCACTAATAGACCCAGCCTTTTCTGAACGGTGAGACACTCTGTCTCAGAAAAAAATTAAAGCCCACTTCCATCCCTCTGTATAGCAGCTTCACAGAATATATTCTCAAGTCTGGCTCACATATCTATCCCTCCTATAAAACTGTCAGCATCCTAAGGGATGATTCTGCTTTGTGTTTTGTTTTGTTTCATTTAGTATCTCAGTGCCTGGTACAGGGCTCAATACATAATGGGTGCTCTGATAATCTACTAAATAAATTGTCTGTGTTGAATTATCTCAACCTTAAAGGCAATACTAATAAGAAGAGTGTGTGTGTGTGTGTGTGTGTGTGTTGGGGAGGGAGTGTACATTAATATAAAGACCCCAAGAATCTGTTTCCTAGACTTTTCTCCTTATGATCTGCATACAGCAAGCTCAACTACTATTTTTTTTAATTCTATGATGCATATTTTTTTCACATTTTAACATCTCTGAAATAGGGGTGTCTCTTACAATTATAATTAGCAGTATTTTATTTCTTTCTCAGTAATACATAATGACAATGGTATATCTTACAATTGACACGGGGTTCAATGAAATATAGTAATATATCTGTATTAGTCAGTTTTCATAGCAAAGAAATACCTGAAGTTGGATAATTTATAAAGAAATGAGGTTTCATATGCTCACGGTTCTGCAAGCTGCACAGGAAGCATGACTGGGGAGGCCTCAGGAAACTTACAATCATGGCAGAAGGCAAAGGGGAAGCAGGCATGTCTTACATGGTCGGAGCAGTGGTGACGGGGGGAGGTGCCACACGCTTTTACCCAATCAGATCTCATGAGAACTCTATTGCAAGAACAGCGCCAAAGCGGGAAATCTGCCTGCATGATCCAGTCACCTCCCACCAGGCCCCACCTCCAACACTGGGAATTACAATTCAACATGAGGTTTGGGCAGGGACACAGACCCAAACCATATCACTATCTTAATTAGAACATACCCACCTATACTTCTCAGGACCGTGAAGCTTGCTAAATAAACCAGCTATAGAGCACCCAGACAGTGTTTGGGACACAACACATATTTAGAAAATGCTGATTCACTTTCAACTTAATGTGCATTTACTGAAAACATAATGCATTTGCTGTCAAGTCAAGAAAAGGACAATGTAGAATTCAATTTCCAACACAGAAAATAGTTGCTAAGATTTACTGAGCCCCCTGCTCTATGTCAAGTGCAGGACTGGGCATTTAAACTCACCTCTAGTTCTCAGCAAGATCTTTACAAGGCACTTACAAAGAAACTGAGGCTTGGAGACTGTATAGGATTTGCCCAAGGTCACACAGTGAGTGGCAAAAGCAAAATTCAAACCTGATTCAGAGGGACAAAGTCAAATTCTTGAATTTGTCAGTTCCTTCTAGTAGTTCCTGGAGATTCAAAGTTCGATATCTAGCACGGGACATGAAATGGGACATTAAAACCTTATTTCTATACCTTAAATATTACAGAACAGTTAAGGGTTTCTAAAAAGCTTGCTACTGAGCAAAACAAGGATGTAAGTAAAACAGACGTTCTTTGCAGAGTCAAAGATATGAGAAGCCCTTAATATGAAAAAGCAGGTGGGGCTTCCTAGGCAGAAACCAAATGTGAAAGTTTCAAGAAAGAAGACCAAAATATAGTCTTGAAAAAAAACTAGTCTGATTTTTTTAAGTGACTTTCAAATGGACAAATATATATCTGCTCTAGCTTTCTATGTATTTTTTTGGCAGGTTGAGTACTCCTTCACCCTGATGCTTATAATTCCTCATGCACACTTCTATTATAACATTTGCTTATCACACTGAATTATAATTATTTGCACATGTGTCTCCATCACCACAAGTGAGTTATTGAAAGGCACTGACCACTTTTCTTCTTTACCCAGTACCAGGCTCACAGCTGGTGTTTGACAAATGGTTGTCAACTAACTGAATGAAACCTTGGACTATGATAATAAATAGAACAGCCTGAAATGTAATTAAAAATCTAAAGCCTATTTATAAACATTGCTCCTTTGTGCACAATGACAACTTTAAACACAAGCATCATTAAATGTTCTGGTTCTATGTGTGTCAGCAATCCCTTTATAATGTCCTTTTCTCCTCACCACCCCAGAAGTTCCCCAGAGCCTGCAGTCACACCCCATGAATTAAGTAACTTGACCTTAAATAACCCTCCATGCTATAGTAACACGGCAGAGGGCAGCTGCTAGATACATGCAAGTTTAGCTGTTACCTTAGGTCCTCAGGTCTTAGGACAAGAATCCCTAATTTCTAAGAGATGACAAATTGGAAAATTAATGACAAAGACTAATTTGAGTAGCCAAAAAGCCAACAGTTAATGTACAGCTGGTATTTGCTTCAACTCGCCCTCACTGTATTAAATTTCTGAAAATAGCTGGTCTCAGTCAGACCCGTAGATAAGGACAGCTGCATCCTGCAGCTGGTAAGCAAAAAATCAGTAACTGTAGTTCCCTCTGCAGCAGAGGCAGGAGTGCTGTTCTCACCAAAATAGAAGGCCCAGTACTTCTCTAGCTGTTGGGATTCTCCGAGTTGATTATACAGAGCAAAGCCATCCAGGATCCAACACAGAGTCTACTATAGTAGAGAGAGAGAGAGTGCCTAAGTGCACAAATGCTCTGTTCCTGAGACATAGGTCCCCTATGTGGTTCTGGAAAGGACTAAAATATCCTAACAAAGAATCATTCTATTATATAGAAATCAACAACCACCACCACAAAACATTGGCGGTGGGTCCACTGGTTGTTAAATTATAGTGTAGTTTTAATCTGCTTAATCTTATGGAAGGAGAGATAAGAAGTAGAGCATCGATTCTCAACTCTGCTGCCTGGTTAACATCAGTCCTTTATATTTGTGAATCTCTGATCAAAGCAGACAGCTAAAGTAACAATTTATATTATTTTAAATTGTTGTGGTTGTTTTTAATATCATCATTTTTTAAGTATCTATAAAATTTCTTTTTCTGCCCCTTTCTCTCAGGAAGCAATGAAGGGATGCTGAAACTCTAATCACAGATATAATACTTCTGAACCTAGCTGCTAAGCATCACTTTAATATCTCACTCTAGTATGGCCCACAGTAATTTGATTATCAAAATTAATTTTGATAACCACTCAGAGCGTCAAGGGCAGGTCCTGTAATTCCCATTTTAAATGGAAAAATCTCAGAGTTAGAGAAATTGTTTGTCCAGGGTTTCCTATGGAGAAGAAACAGACTCCCTTCCTCCCACCCTATCCAAGGCGCAGGGAAAGAGTGCACTGGTTAAGTCTCTCTGCACATACAAAGGCTCTAAAATAAAAGAGGGGAGCGAAAAAAAAAACCATGGAAAACCAGAAATTCACTTGCTCAGTTTTGTTTCTCTTTTTCTGACAGCTATTGAGGAAGCAGACCATTATCTCCCCTGCTAGAGAAAACTTTCCAGCCAGCCTAGGAACATGTGCTCAGGCAGTAAGCAACACATAGCTACAGTTAGCTGGGATTTCCAGCTCTGAGGCACTGAACCCAGATAGCAGCCTTCCTGCTCGGCCACCTGCTTTCAGCAGTCCTGGAATTGGGTGGACATCCCCACCCAACACTAAGTGACCCTCAGTATTCAGCATCTAAAAGACCCATTATGTGTATAAGTTTTAGCTAGTTAGGAACATTCTTCCATCTCTCTTGCCTCCAGAGCCTGGAAATAATTGCAACTATTAATAGTCAACATCTGACAAATGCTTACAGTGGGTCACACTCACCTCATTCTCAGAGTAACCCATAGGACAGGCACTCATGTTGTTCCTATTGTCTCATGAAGAAACTGAGGCAGAGAGGCCAAGTAATTTACTCAGGGTCCCTAAAATGACTATGTTGCCAGGACAGGGATTTAACCCGGCACACATCTCCATACTGATGTTCTGATCGGAGCCTTACTGGCTGGTTAGATGGCGATTCAGCACATTCCTCCTCCTGACCTCTTAGATTTACTCCTTTAGATTATATAAGTATGTGTAAATTTCTTCCTTCCATCCAACTGTAAGCTTCCTTGATGGCATTGACTTTGTCTTACTCATCTTTGCATTGCCCAAAGTGCCTGTTATAATACCGTGCACAAACTGTGTTATGTAATGTAGATTTAAAAATAAAATCACATCCTCTCCTTTGCTGGTTAGCAGGGGAAACTTAAACCCAGGCATTAAAGGACTAAAGGAAAATAACTGGCAAGCTAGAATTGTATTTCCAGCTATCCTTCAAAAACTAAGGTGAAATAATACAATTTATTTATTTATAAATAGGCACTTTTCAGACCACAAAAAATAGAGTTTACTGCTGGAAACCTACACAGAGAAGTATTCTTTAGGCAAAAGAAAAATTATCTCAGGTAGAAGTTGAAGCTCCAGGAGGAAAGTATTAAGAATGGAAAAGATCAATATGCAGATAAATCTGTGTGACTCCTGACTGTGTAAAACCGCAATAACTCTGCCTTTTAGCAGTATTAAAAGTGTAACATTAAAATTCATGAAAACAAAAGCAAAGTATAAGAGGAGGATAAATAGGATTGAAGTCTTCTAAGGTTGTAGTATCTGTAAAATGGTAAAAAGTACACATTTATTGCCTATATCTCATAATTTAAGCATGCGTGTTGTAATCCCTTGGGTATCCATTAAAAGTGAAGTAAAAAATGTGAAATTAACAAGCTCACAGATGAGGAAAAATGGAATAAGAAAAAAATAGTTGATTATTCCAAGAGAAAGCAAGAAAAGATGGAGAGAGAAAAAAATAAAAAAAAGAGGACAGGACAAATTGAAAACAAAGATATGGTAGATTTAAACCCAAATATTTGAGTAATTATATTTTAAAAATTACATTTAAAAAGCAATTACATAATTACATAAAAATGTAAACACACTGAAATTCTCTAATTATCAAAAGCTATCAGACTAGATTTAAGAAAAAAATCTGAAATATATGCTTCTTATAAGAGACATTCTTTAAATAAAGACAGAAAAAAATCAAAGTAAAAGGGTGGAAAAAGAGATAACATACAAACTAGAATGCTGTATTAGGGCAGTGTTTTGTTTTTTAATAGCTTTGGCAAAACTGCAATAACTTACAACTATTATCCCACTGTTTTGCTGCTTATTCCAAATGCTCATGTCCCAGAAGGGAAGAATAGCTATGATTCTGGAAGGCTGGGTTCAGTTTAGATGTCGAACTTGAAAGAAGAGGGTGATGAAAAATACAGCTCATACCTCAGATAAAGAAAGAGTCAGACTCTGAATGGGTTTAATTTAAAAATGGCTAATAGGCCACCATGGTTAATAATGAACCGGCTGTTCTTGACAGAGGCAACAAAAAGCCACACCAGGGCTAATCCTTTTAGTGGAACATAACATAGCCACTTTCAGGCTTATGAAGAGAAAAAACATTGACCATTAAAAAAAAATGGTCATTTTTACCCATTAAGAGTCCATTAACTCCCGGGGCAAGGCCCCAAATCCCCAGCAGTACCACCATACACAGGGAGTACAAGCCCATCACAGGATGAGAATAAGGAGTCTCAATTAAGCCCCCTGCCTTCTGATTCTCTTGTTAGATGGGACAAATTTCAGAAATAAACTACGGACAGAGAGTAACATACTGTGCAATTACCACTTGAGCATCCCTAATCCAAAAATTCAAAATCCAAAACTTTTTGAGCACCAACATAGTGCCACAAGTGGAAAATTCCACACACGAGTACTTAACACAAACTTTGCTTCATGCATACACTTTTTCTAATTTTGTATAAAATTACCTTCAGGCTATGTATATAAGGTATATGTGAAACATAAATGAATCTCATGTTTTGATTTGGGTCCCATCCCCAAACTATCTCATTATGTATATGCAAATATTCCAAAGTCTGAAAAAATCCAAAATCTAAAACACTTCCAGTCCCAAGCATATCAGATAAAGGATACTCAACCTGTAATAAGAACTGGCAGCCAGAAATCCATGTTCATTGGCTATTAAAATTAGAGTTAGAGCTGGATCCAAAACGGTGCTAGACATTGATGTATATTGTTAAAACGTGAAATCAAAAATTTAATATTGCCTTCTCAGCCTCCATCATAACTCAAAGGCTATAGCAGAACCAAAGAGAAAGTTGTAGAGTGCTTTGACATTACTGTTCTCAAAAAATAAACAACAAAAAATAGCTACTATTAGAATCTTTTGGTATTATAGAAGAGATAAGGGGAAGGAAAGAATTAAAGTGTACAAGAGTTTGGCATTTAGGAAGAAGGTGCTTTGTTCTCTCATTCGTTGACCTAATGATTTTATTATGAATCACTCTTTTTGACATGCACTCTCACCTTCTTATTTTTCCATTGGCCCACCATAGGTTTGGGTTAACCAAATCCTAACCTTGCATCAGTCATATGCTTTCTTTCTTTCTTTTAGGCATCATCAAGGACATTAGACGACTTATTCTCACATATCTAAATCCTTCTTTGAGCCTTAGGCTTGTCTTCCAGCTCTCTCCTTAAAGCCATTCTCTAAGAATGCATGGCAATGCTTTGCCTCTAAACTCCCTGTATTCAAACCGCCGCCATTTTACTTAATTGGAGGGTTAACATCTCCCTCGCTTTCCCCCAAATCCAGCTACTTAAAGCCTAGTTTTACTTGTGAATAATATTTCACACCTAAATTATTTCTTAGAAAGTCATAAGACACTGGTGTATGCCTTTGAATGTTTATCACTTGGGTCTATTAATAAGTATTTTTTTCTAAAATTCCACATTTCAAAGAAGTTAAAAATATGCCAGGAGCTTTAAAAGACCACCTTCAAAGTCAATTAGCACCTATAAATTGTTATTATCCAGTTACTTGGATAAAAGATTCGCCTGATAAATGGTTACATCAATTGTCAAGAATTACTGCGCTATCAGTATAAAAAGATAAAAGCATTTGGACTTCTTAAGTACATAAAGTATACTTAAGCATAAGTATAAAGTATGTAAAATGGAATCCTTTGATACACAAAATGTGATACAGAATGATAGTAAACTGCATTGATGTCATAAAAAATCTCTACCTAGCTCTTTTAGGTAACAAATTTAGACCACTGGAATAATAACACAGACCAGCCCTTTAAATCTTAAGTGGGTTTTATCTAGTCTTAGTGGCAGCATTTTCTTTACTTTGGGAATATGTTCTGAAACCTGAATCGAAGTCTGTGGAAAATATGATTCAATATCCAAATCTGAATTTTATTCATGGCCTTTCAGGGAAGTACATACAATTAAAGAAAGGCTAAGTAAAATGAGTTACATCATGGTCGTAACTACCACTTGTAGAACACTTGCAATGAGTCAGGCATTTTATATGCTTTATTTCTCATCTTAATCTTATATAGCAGGGTTGCAAATGTGAATAACAGAGGCAAGGAAAGTTGAAGTAACTTACCCTTCATCACCTAAGCTAATATGTACCAGAGCCAGGATTCAAATCCAGTGCTGTCTGGCTCCAAAGCCAAGGCTTATTAGCTATAAAGAAATCACACTCCTGGGTCCCCTCAGTTCCCATCTGATGTGCGCCACGGAACAACCCAAGGAGGAGAATCAGTTCTGTCATCAACTGCCGCTAGCACCACCTGCATCCTCAGGAGGCGAGAATGCTGCCTTCATAAGCCACATCACAAAAACACCCTCTGGAGGAGAGGCGGTATAGTAAAAAGTATTTTTTCTTGGTTTTGTTCAAAGTGTGTCATGCAAAATGAGATTGTAAATGGGGTAACAAAGAGAGCTTTTACAAATACTGATTCATACTCTGCCCCCTGGAGATTCTGATGTGACTGGTCTGCAGGTAGGGTCTGAGCATCAGTATTTTTTTTTAAAGTTTTCGAGATGATTCTAATGGACGGCCACTGAGAACCCCCGTCCTAGAAGGTAGGGTGTATGTATGTGTGTGCAGGCGTGTGCGTGTGTGTGTGTGTGCGCCTATACACCGAATATGTTATTTTTCTTTGTTCCCATACAACTGATAAAATTTGAAGCATAGGGGCAATAGGTCAGTGGTAAAGACACACAACCAGGGCTCCATTACCTGGGTAGTGTCTTCCATCAGCCCACGAATCTTCTCCACAACATCGTTTCTCCGGTGCTGGCGCAGGGCGCTAATTAGCTGGGCGAGGCTGGCCTCGGGGCCCCGGATGGTCCAGTGCTGCAGAGCTGCGTAGGCCCGCTCGTGGTCGGCTGTGTACCCATTGGAGAAAGCAGCAACCTCCCTCTCACTGGCATTGCAAAGAAACTGATAGATATCTTTCCACTGGCTTCCCACTTGGGCTGCTACAAGCTTCAGGATGTCGATACCTACACCAGAGAAAAAATAAAAAACAAATGAGGGCTTGTAAGGGAAGCTTCTTACATAAGGCAGCTCTGCTTTAATGAATAAACTAGAAGAGGCACGCTTTCCTGTCTTTGTATGTCAAAGGACTGCATTGCCTCCCTTAAGCACTTGGCACAAGCAGCTCATCTTGTGGACTCGCTGGTACCCTCATACAAATTCCACTTCCTGAGTGTGGAACCAGAAGAAGGAGTGATCATGGAATTATAATAAATCAGACCCAAAAAGATGTTTTGAAAGCTAAACCCAAATAAGGTATTCAAGGTGATTCCTCTGTTACTATAGTAATACACCCTTGTTGAAGGAGAGGGGTGGATAAGTTCCAAGATCCCCAGTGGATGCGTTGAAGCCATGGATGGTACAGAGCCCTATACATACTGGGCATGAATTTCATTTTCCTTCTTCACAATGTATGGATAGAAAATTCCTTCTTCTTGTAGATCTTAGCAACCTCAGCATACAATTGACTTTTCTTATTAAGTGGGGAACTTTCATGTTTTCACTTAAAGGAAGCACTTTATGGCCACTGGCATATCCAAATTATCAGCATCACTCCTCTTGAGCTTTGGGCCAATATTAAGTAAAATAAGGGTACCGAGACGGTCAATCTGATAACCTAGATGGCTACTAAGTGACTCACAGGCAGGTGAGGTCTCCAGCATGGAGATGGTGGACAAAGGGAGGATTCCCTTCCCCAGCGGGACACAGCAGGATGGTACGGGAATGTAAGATTTGATCACATTACTCAGAATAGTGCATTATCTAAAACTTATGAATTGTTTATTTCTGGAATTTTCCATTTAGTATTTTTGGACCACAGTGGACCACAGGCAACTGAAACCTTGGAAAGCTAAACTGTGGATAAGGGAGGACTACTGTACTAAATACAATAGTAACCAAGTAAGTTAGAGGCTCCCATCTAAAAACATGGTGACTTCATGACATTCAGAAAAAGGGAAGCTGCAAATTAAAACTGCAATGGACTTTACCCAGAACTGTCTAGGTAAAAGGTTTCCAAATTCTGGGAATGGTGTCCTTTATATCAACTAACAGTGTGCCCAGCTGTTCCAGGCCAATAGAAGCATTCCTGAAGAACACCTAACTTGTGCTCAAACTCATGTTCAACAAGCAATTTTCTAATTCATTATTCAGTCTTCCAACTTGACTTGCACAGTTATAATGAAGACAGCAGCCAAAATGACTGTATAATAACAATAGCTATTATCTTCCAGGTATTATGTTAAGGCATTAGCTCACTGAACATCTTTATAAGGCATTAATATTCCAATTCCACAGGTAAGAAAAAAATACAGTTAGAAAAGTTAGGCTACTGGCCCAGTATCACAAAGGTAGGTGAGTTGGTTATTGAACCCAACTCACCAGTTTTGTAATTCAAATCCTGTATGTGTAACCACTATGAAATGTGACAGTATCGATGGTACTTCCAAGACGAAGGAAATGCCTTGGCTTATAATGACCATGGCTGGTTATTCTGACAGACAGCTGTCCCCAGTGATTCAATATATTGTCATCCTGGCTCAGCAGTCACTTGAAAACCCAGTGAGTGTGCATCTGTGGTCCCCAGATCTGATGAACAGATGAAATGGTGATGATGAAATTGGTGAACTGCAAAAATCAAATCTCAAGATCCAAAAACTCAGGATAAGAACCTGGCACCAACCCTTCGTGAGGGGAGGCTCTCCCTGAGTAGCTCACTTTGGTGTCTCTCTCTTTATGGCATCTTCTCTCTGCAGTTACACATTGGCTTTGCCAGGATTTACACGTGGGATGCATATATCACCCTTATAGTAAGGGCTCTGGTATTTTACTACCATGGGTGAGTGAGTCCTCTGAATCAATGTCATGTCTTTGGTTTTTTTTTTTTTTTTTTTTTTTGAGATGAAGTTTTGCTCTTGTCAGCTAGGCTGGAGTGCAATGGCGCAATCTCGGCTCACTGCAACCTAAACCTCCTGAGTTCAAGGGATTCTCCTGCCTCACCCTCCCAAGTAGCTGGGATTACAGACACCCACCACACCCAGCTGATTTTTGTATTTTTAGTAGAGGTGAGGTTTCATCATGTTGGCCAGGCTGGTCTCGAACTCCTGATCTCAGGTGATCTGCCTGCCTCGGCCTCCCAAAGTGCTGGGATTACAGGCGTGAGCCACCGTACCTGGCCAATATCATGTCTTTGAATGAGGCCATGCTCACCTGCCCTGATAACATAGCTGTTATAGTTAACGATATCTTAAAAATATTTACTACTCAATAAAAAAAATAGGGTCACATTCCCAAGTGAGGCTTAGGAGAGAAAGCAAAAGAGAAGAATAAAGAGGGGCTTACTGTTCTGATTTCTCAATCAAAGGTTTCCTAGAAAAAAATAAAAATTTTTTTGCACCCATCAGTTGTTCAAGAAAATATTTATAAAATGAGCTATCGATTATTGCCAATAAAAACAATAATAATTATAAAAGTTTCTGTAAAAACGAAGGACGCTGTGGCTCCTCAACATGCATTCTTACTCTGCCAGGCAATCTTATTGAGGCAGATGATATGGAAGACTGTGTACACATTCTGAACCAATCCACTGAAAACGGTTTTCAAAAATAGCTTCCTAGTAGAAGGCTGTTTTCTTGTCAACTATAAAAGTAGAATGGCTGGGCAGGGTGGCTCACACCTGTAATGCAGCACTTTGGAAGGTTGAGGCAGGTGGATCGCTTGAGTCCAGGAGTTCGAGACCAGCTTGGGCAACATGGTGAAAACCCATTTCTACAAAAAATACAAAAATTAGCCGGGTGTGGTGGCATAGGCCTATAGTCCCAACCGCTTGGGAGACTGAGATGGGAGGATTGCTTGAGCCCCAGAGGGGAGGTTGCAGTGAGCCAAGATTACACAACTGCACTCCAGCCTCGGTGAGAGAGGGAGACTCTATCTAAAAAAAAAAAGTAGAATGCCACAAAAAATAAAAAAAGGACGCCACAAATTGAGTCATTACTGTACTTCTAACACAGTTTTCCCTGGCAGTGTGAAGTTACTTTAACCAATTGCTTTTCAGTTTTCTGAGCAATGTTTAGTCAGATACAGAGCTTTTGATTTCAAGCAAATAGACTCCTCAGAAAACCCATATCTGATTTAAAACCCTGCAGGTAACTTTAAGGAATAAGCCAGCTCTTTGTGATTGGTGCGGTAGACTCTTCCAAACACCAAAAGTCTTGTTAGTCCCTGAATCTTCATTTAGATCATTTTGACTAAGGTCCACAGCGTCTTACATGTAAACATGACCGTGTTTTCTGGTAAGTAGGACCATTGCTTAAATCTTCATAATGCCAATGACAGTGGCTTTGGGCAAACCTCTAACTGTCATGTCCATTTCCTCATGTGTACAATGGAGAAACTCACTAGGGTCACTGGGGATAAGCTGATTAACATTTTCTATAGAGTTAATTTATTTTTGGAAGTGTTCCCATCATTATGAAAGCTCCATATACAGAGCACTAAACTTAAGGCTCAATGCATTTCAGATGCAAATACACAGTCTTTACGAAGTAATTACAGAGTTTAAAAGGTTTAAGTTTAACAACCACTCCTTCTTCCAAAACCCAGTACTGTATTTATCCTTTTTTTAAGCCACAAAATAAAGAAAAAAAGAAAAAAAAACCCACAAAGAATAGATACAATGAAATTTCCCATAAACTAAAATGGACTGGAAGCTAAATTTAAGGCCTACAAATCAGGTTTCATCTTGTTCTCTCTCTCAACTAGATTCTCTACTATGAAAACATGGAGTCAACTCCATGAACTGGCTGGGGTTGCCAATGTTCTTCACTGCTGTCCTCTCCCACCGTGGAGTTGATAAATCAAAGATAAATCAATGACTCCCTCAGGGGATACCAACCTTTTAGTCTAGCACGTTATCACAAAACCCCAGTGAGGAGACCAGACTGGGGCTTTGAATGCCTTCCTTGTGTAGGAAAAAGTGTTAGGCAAAAGAAAACAACTACAGAGAAAAGCAGGAGGATGATTTGCCAAATTGAGATAGTTACCTCTTTGGGGAGGGGGAAGGAGTACAGAAGGGATTTCAAAGGTATTCATAAAGTTCTGTTTCCTAGGCTGGACAGCGGAGAAATGGGTTTTCTTTTCATGTTATTACTTTTATTTGAGATTTATTTTACTATTTCTTTTCAAACTATCTATATAACATACACATATATAAGATGTGTTTATATATACTTCATAAATACACATGGTTAAGTGTTCAATTTTGTTGGCACGGAAATCTCATGTTGGGGTTGGTGACTAGTGCAAGGTCACCCACCCAGTTAGTGGTGCCTCGATTGTGGTTCATAGGGAATGTGATGCAGTGGAGGAACATTATTATTTGCTGGAATTATTCTCCTCAGGCATGGCCATCCAGCCGAGGAGGAACGCACTCAAGGCTGGCCACAGTGTGTGTGCTGCCTCCTGATCTGTTATTACTGATGAAGTATATGTTAGTGCAAAAGTAATCGTGAGCTGGATGGGTGGCTTATGCCTGTAATTCTTTGGGAGGCTGAGGTGAGTGAATCCCTTGATCCAGGAGTTCATGACCAGCCTGGCCAACATAGCGAAACCCTGTCTCTACTAAAAATACAAAAAATTAGCGAGGTGTGGTGGTGCACACCTGTAACCCCAGCTACTCAAGAGGCTGAGGCAGGAGAATCGCCTGAAGCTGAGAGACAGAGGTTGCAGTCAGCCAGGATTGTACCACTGCACTCCAGCCTAAGCAACAGAGTAAAACTGTCTCAAAAAAAAGAAAAAAAAAAAGTAATTGTGTTTTTTTTTTTTTTTTTTTTTTGGTGACCAGAATGGCAAAGACCACAGTAACTTTTGCACCACCTAATAGACACTGGAACAGTTTCCCCAGGGACTTTATTTCTTTTCTTGTGATCTCAGCTCACTACAGCCTCTGCCTCCTAGGTTCAAGAGATTCTCCCACCTCAGCTTCCCTAGTACCTGGGACTACAGGTGTTCACCACCATGCCCGGCTAATTTTTGTATTTTTAGTAGAGACGGGGTTTTGCCATGTTGGCCAGGCTGGTCTCAAACTCCTGACCTCAAGTGATCTGCCCACCTCAGCTTCCCAAAGTGCTGGGACTACAGGAGTGAGCCACTGCACCCTTTATTTCCTTTCTTTAAAATTCTGATACTCTAAAAGAAAGAGAAAAAGAGAGAATGAGAGAAGTCAGCAAACTTTTCCTGTAAGGACAGCAGTAAATATTTGAGGCTTTGAAAACCATACAGTCTCTGTCATGACTCCTCAGCTCTGTTGGAGCATGAAAGCAGCCACCAACACCACAAATGAATGTGGCTGTGTTCTAATAAAACTCGACTTACAAAAAAAGTAGGCTGGATATGGCCCATGGGCTGTAGTTCCCCAGCTCCTGCAATTACAGCAATTTAAAGAGACCTTGGTAGGACTGTCAAATAGCATAAAGATTTAGAAAAGCATTTCATTAAAAGAAAAGAAACCACACTCAGAAGACAATGAAAGTTCCCACTCCAATTATTAACCTCAATGTGAAATGACAGTAAGTGACATGGAGACCACCTCTCTGCTTGGCAGGATGCCCAGTCATCTGTCCCATTGGAGTTCCCAGGGTTTTTGTCAAGATTGGTGACAGTAGCTATGTGTTGAATTGATCTAAATTGTTTAACTGGATGTGATGCCAAGTGTCTTTTTCCTTACATTGAAAAGTAACACAACCCTCAACCCACTGAGGGGCTGATAGACAGGGGCACAGAACATCACATTGCCTTTTTTTTTTTTTTTGAGACGGAGTCTCACTCAGTCACCCAGGCTGGACTGGAGTGCAGTGGTGCAATCTTGGCTCACTGCAAACTCCACCTCCTGGGTTCAAGAGATTCTCCGGCCTCAGGCTCCCGAGTAGCTAGAACTACATGTGTGCACCACCAGGCCCAGCTAATTTTTGTATTTTTAGTAGAGACAGGGTTTCATCATGTTGGCCAGACTGGTCTTGAACTCCTGGCCTCAAGTGATCCACCTTCCTAGGCTTCCCAAAATGCTGGGATTACGGGTGTGAGCCACCGTGCCCTGCCAACATTGCCTTTTCCCGTGGTGCCAGATCCTGGAGCTCTGGAGAATGGATGAAGTTTCTGGGGAGGTCATCAAAGGAATCAAGCCCTATACATCCGAGGCTGTACTAGTCAGGAACTATCTGAGAAGGTGGCCCTGGCCCCTGGAGAAAAGCATGAGGATGGGAAGGATCAGGTAGTGGGAAGATTATCAGTAGTAGTCACAAGATAGGGTTTCAAACTCCAGATTTGTGACTTGATAGTTGTGTGACCCTGAGCAAGTGACAACCTCTCAGATTTCACTTTTCACTTAAGTAAAATAGAAACACCACCTCTTATCTGGTAGAGTGGTTAAGGAGATTTATGTGACCAAGTATTAAAGACTTCTAGGGTGGCACATCAGTACAATTCGGTTCTCCTTCCCCTGCCCCTCCATTTCTGCCTGGACAAGTGTCATTGGGCCAATGAACCTAAAAGATGGGAATAGTTCTGTACAAACACAGGTTTTAGCACTGGGATTATTGGTGCTGAACAATGAAGCCAAGCACCAGACTCCTGGCTTCCTGTGTTTCTTGGAACCTCACACGTACATGTTAGGAGATCGCTGAAGTCATCCACAGGAGGGTACATGTGGAAGGAAAAATGCTGCTGCTACCACCTGTGCCACATGCAGGGCATCACAGCAGTACTCAATGGGTTCTTCCAAGTGAGCTGGTACTGACCTGATCCCCAGCGGGAGAGCTCAAGAACTGAGGTATGAGCTGATAAACTGGGTTATTATGGAAGAAATGGCAATTTCCAGTTCATTATAAAATCTTGAATTACATATTATCTGGGGTACAATCCTAATTTGAAGCTCATTTTTTAAAAGCTAAATATCAGCTTCAGGATGCAAAAATGGGTTCCTTCTCTTTTAATAAAAACCCAAATTGACCTTTATAATTAGAGAAAATATGAAGGCTGTTTTCCTTTTGGAGATAAATATCTGGAATGAATGTCATCACTGAGAACCCATATCAAAGCCCTTCTTGGATGAGGTATAAAGGACAGTGAAGACAAAGCTGGAGGAAGCAAAGGCTGCCTGGAACTACACAACATAGCACTCAGTTTCATGCTGCACAACCAGGCTTCGTGCAGAATGGGTGCATCTAAGAGACAGGTTTATAAACTTTTTGATGGTATCAAACTCATCATATAAAAAGATTCAAGCACTCCCAACACATCTTGTTACATGTAATGTCAGTTCTCATTATTCTTCTAGAAAGAGAGGTGTAAAGGGACAAATAATGAGAAAATTCCCAGGGAGGCAATTAATACACAACCTCCTCCCAGGACAGACCACTCCACAGTTATCCCCGTGCCAGTTTCTCAACACACACACAGCAGTCTCCTGAGATGTACACATGGAAGACAGGAGACATCAACTCAAGACAACCTCCCTTATAACACCCCCCCGAACCTCCCTAAAAGACATGCTCCTAACAGGCATGCACTGTGTCCATAACCTTACAAGCTGCAGATACAGGGACAAAGATGGCCACAGCACATAAAGCAACTATACAAAGCAACATATGTCAAAGTCAGAAATTGGAATAAAAGCCTGGCTTTAGCATTACTGGAATCGATGTTCCACATACAATGGTCTTGTCCTCAAAGATGCCTTTGAGGCCAAGCGCAAGATCACACTGCTTTGACTAGCAGTATCCCTAGCACCTGTCAGAGGAATACCACAAATATCTTTGGATGAATGAATGAGAGTCTTTTTTTGTCATCCCTGCCCTCTTGACTGAGCCTCCTCACCATTTGTCATCTCATTCGCTTCTGTAACCTAAGCCACTGAAAACCTGAGTGGCCCCAGGCCCACACACACCCTAGCCTTGTGGCCCTGCCAGATCTACAGCCTCTATAATAATGAGAAGAAAGGACAACGGTTCTATGGTGTTCTATGCTCACCACTGGGTGAAACCTGGGCTCCCAGGGACCCCGTTCTTGTACAAGGGCCTCTCCCTCTGCCAGTGCCCTCTTCCCATTGAGAGTGATCCACTACGTCCACTTTAGTGGCCAGAGCTCACAAGCGGTTAAGTTCTCCCAGATTCTCCCACTGCAGCAAAATCCTTCTGCTGGGATCAGCTGTCCAAGCTGTGGTCTCTCCAGCCTAAGAACAGAGTAAGTGCTCCTAAAAGCAACATACCCACATGTACCTGTGTTTCGTAGTAACCAGTATACGATAGCATGGTTAAAAATTTGTATACCAACAGCAGTAACTTCCAGTGCATCCACTACACAGGAAACTGCTTTATTAGTGCTAGGAACTTTGTATGCCCCAGGTTAAAAGTAGTCCTTCCCTAATTGAGGTGTAAAAGTTAGAAGATCTGTTTAGATTTTACTTTAGCTGCAAAAAATTATTTCTGAAGCAGAATTTATCACTATCTAGTTGAAGGTTTAATAGACAATAACCGTAAGCTCAGACGAACCTTGGGGACTACTAAGAAAGAAAAAGAAAAAAAAAACAAAAAACACTGTGCAAAGATCTCTTGAAGTAAATGGACAACATGTTTTCTAACGATAAACTATCAAAACAGTAGACAATTTTCCAAATGGAAGAAATATCACTGATACTGTGAGGAAAATGAATAATCTTTTATTTCATTCCACTGGGCAAAAAACAAAATTAAAAAAAAATCCCTCCTTCCTGCTTATCTTACTCTGTTTTTGAAGCTATCCCAAATATCTGAAGCTGTTAACTTATTCATTCAACAAAAATTTATTGAGCGTCTACTTTGTGCCAGACACTTTTCAAGGTACAGGAGATACGGCAGTAAATAAATGCCAAGTGAAACAAAATCCCTCTCTTTGTGAAGGCTACATTCCATTGGGGGGAAGTAATAAAACATAAACTGTGTTAGATAGGGAGGAGAGCTGAGAAGAAAAATAAAGCAGGGAAAGAGGATAGGGTAGGAGGTGATGGGGCTGCCACATCTAAGAGAAGCCTCACAGAGGTAGCATCAAGCCCCTAATGGAGAAAGCTGTGCAGATTATCTGCGGAAAGAGGGTTCTGGGCAAAGGGAGCAGCAGGTGCAATGGCAGGAAGGGTACTGGCATGGACGGCCTTTAAGCTGTACTATGCATTCAATAAAAAGTCACAGGAGACCTTGGGGAGAGAAATGACACAATCTGACTTTACATTTAAACAGTATCATTCCAGCTGTTGTGCCAAGAATAAACTGAAGGGAGCACAGATAAAAATGGAGCAACCAGTTAGAGGCCACAGCAGTAATCCAGCAAGGAGGTGATAGTGGTCTGGGCCAAAGTGGTGGCTGTGGAGGTGATGGGAGGTAGTGGACTTCTGCATGTATTTTGAAGGTAGAGCTGACAGACAGGATTTGCTAATGAGTCAAATATGGGGTGAGAATGTAATAAAGGAATCAAGGATGCTAAGGTTTCGGCCTGAGCAAGTGGAAGACAGGGGACCACTTTCTGTGATGGGCAATTGATGTGGAGGTATGGTTTGGAATTTGGTGTTAGACATCTTAAGCATAAGGTGCCTGTTAAACATCTGGGTCTGCCAAGCAGGCAGGAGCATATTTCTATCGTGAGTGCAGGTAAAAGGTCCAGGCTGGAATATGCACTTGGGAATTACCAGCAGATAGATGGTATTTAAAGTCGTGGGTCACCAAGGGAGAGAGAGTACGTACATTGAAAAGAGGTGCAAGCACTGAATCCCGGAGCTCTCCACTGTTTAGAGGTCAGGAAAATGAGGAGGAACCCGCCATGGAGACAGAGAAGAAACAGCCCAAGATGGAGGAGGAAAACCAGGACAATGTGGTGTTTCGGAGGCAAAGGGAAGAAAGTGTTTAAGGAAAAGGGAGGCAAGAGTGTCGATTGCTGCCAATAGGCCAAGCAGAGGAAAACTGAGAACTGAACAGTGGTATTAGAATCGTGTTGTCACACTCTATGGAAAAAAGGTGAGACTGCAGCTGAAAGATTGCCATATTTACTAATTCTAAGACACCTGAATGTATATTTTAACCAATGACTTTTCATAGTTTGGTTGTAGTGTTTCCTTTTTCTCTTAGTGGTGTATAAAAGAGTGGTAGGTCTCATAATTAATTGTGTGTCAGATTTGGTGAAATATAGTTAAGAGGTTTTTTATACTTATAAATTTGAATTTACCTATTTGTTAAAATTTGACACATCATCAATAAGCCTAATATGTCCAATTCTATACATACATTGCCATGTTAGCCACCAATTACTCATGAAGAACATCAGCAGAATTCCAGAAATTCCTCTTCTTCTGCAAAATCTGCTTACATAATACCTGACCAGGTTGACTCAAGGACATACATTTTTAGATTTCTTTTTTCCTATTTGTATTTGAGTCCTATGTGGGAGAAATGCTGATTTGCTTTTCAATATCCCAAACAGCTTAAATTTAAAAGCTGTTAGTTAAAACATAGAGTGAAATATGCATTTTAAAAATAAATACCTTAGGCCGGGTGCGGTGGCTCACACCTGTAATTCCAGCACTTTGGGAGGCCAAGGCAAACGGATCATTTGAGGTCAGGAGTTTGAGACCAGCTTGGCCGACATGGCAAAACCCTGTCTCTACTAAAAATGCAAAAATTAGCTGGGCATGGTGGTCCCAGCTACTCAGGAGGCTGAGGCAAGAGAATCGTTTGAACCTGGGAGGCAGAGGTTGCAGTGAGCCGAGATCGCGCCACTGCACTCCAGCCTGGGTGACAGAGCAAGACTCCGTCTCAAAAAATAATAAATTAATTAATTAATAGCTTCACCCTAAAGGCTAGAGAACAGTCACTAGAGGTTGAGTCTGAGGAGAATCACAGTCTCTGACTCCCAAGGTCGAAGGCCATGCCTCTGGCCACCTTGCGCATAAGATAATGCTTTTTAGGCTACAAGCATAAGAGGCTTTTCTCCTGCCAACAGTTTTGGGTGCTTTATAATCCTCCAACACCCTAAGAGGTTAAAGAGAAAGGTGCTGTCTACTGGAAATGGCATTCCTGGACTCAGAGGTGGAAAAGGCAGTGGGATGGGGGTGGGGGTGAGAACAGTCCAACCCCGCCGCTGGAAAATGACTGCGGCTGTCAGCCCAGAGCTGGAACGCTAGGACATAGCAGCCTCTTAAAGGGAATAACCTGCTCCCTTCAGCCTCGCTTCATGGTGTTTACACTTCAAGTCTACTTCCCATAGGAAATTTGGGCTGACAGACAAGATGACTGTCTGGAATTTAAGTCAAAAAGTCTATGTGGCAAAGGAGGGAAAGCTTTGCTTGCAGCAACCGCTGCTGCTGTTGCCACTGCTGTCTGGTGATGAGAAAAACACCAAGTTAAACAGAAGTGAGTTCAGATTAGAAGGACTCCATCACCTCTGACTTACTTGAAACAGCCTCTATTTCTTAAAACAGCCTTGTAGAGCCTTCAGCCATTGGGTGCCTGGCTTTAGAATTTTTCTATTTCAAGCAATTTATGAACAAGTAGGAAATCTAAGTGATTTCTACAGAGGAAAACTTACTGTTGATGACAATTTTGTAGGCGTTTTATTTCAGAACAAGCTGGGCTTTGCTAAGGTAATAATTTTTTCTTGACTGAGCACAGTTTTTTGTTTTGTTTTGTTTTAAATCAACCACAAAAGTTAGACTTTTCTAGCACCAAGTAATTTATGGGAAAATCCAGATTCTGATCATTAAGGGACAGTGTCTAGCATTAGATCAGTGCCTGACTTTAAAACCTGGCACTGCTACTTCCTAGCTATGTGAACTTGGAGAAGTTACTCTTCAAACCTCAGTTTCCCCATCTGTAAAATAGGGATAATAGTGGCCTTCCTTATAGGGTTATGAAAATGAAGTTGATATTTATAAAAACTTAGAACAGGACATGGCACTCAGGAAGCATATCAATCTTTGTTAAAGAAAAGTAGAATGTGAAACCAATGTAGCAGAAGAAGCCTTTCCTATCAAGGTTAAAAATGTATATTGTAGTAATCACATTTTATGTCATCTTTGCATCCCAAATCACCTCCTGATCTTGCCTATGCCGGTAGTAGCAAACACCCCATAACTCCATTTTAAGCAAAACCAAAGTGGCAAAGTGCTAACGTAACATCATTCCTAACACACTTGATTTGTTCATTTCCAAACACTGCATATGGTGGTTTTAATAATTCAGATGAAAGTTTTCTTAAGCTATTCCTGATACCTGATTGAAGAGTTTATTAATATTGTTCAAATATATCCACAGCATAGCTTCCAGTTGATCAGCTTCTGTCACCTAACCACTGAAACCTCTAGGAAATCTTCGTATAAGAAACATGCAATTCCACTCCTACGATTGCACTGCATTGCAAATCTACTCTCACTATTGGACTGGCCCTTACTGCTTACCCTAGAAAGAGGGAGAAGTCTGCAGGGTTGAGAGTCTGGGAGATGGGTTTTCTTCACAACCCCCAATAAAGACAAATTCTCCCACATTTGACCAATCCTAAAAGAGGAATCATACTTGGGGAAGGAAGGAAACATTTTTTTTTCTAAGCCTGTTGTTGGGATTCATAAGAACTTAGAACTCTGAACTGGGCTGTTATTGAGTAAAACCATTTTTGCTGGCTTGCTAGGGAAAGAGGGATGATGTTATGATTTGCTTTGTTTGAGTAGTACATTGTGGATAAGGGATAGGATGGAAGAAATAAAAAATGTTATCACCAGAAACTCAGTCCTAAAATATAACTTAGTTCAATATATAAATAAATATGCTAAGCAAATTATGTCTTGTTTGTTAAGCAGTGTTATTTCCCCAAAGAACCGTCTTTACATTCAAACTGGGACATCAAAGTTATGCTAATAAGAGGTTCGACCACCAAGCCAGCTGGTCTGTACTTTAACTTAGTATTTGAATTTCAATCCTAATATACAGAAGGGGTTGGTTGTAGGTTGTTTTCAATGCAAGTTTCAGTTTTTGCATCTCTGAAGGAAAGGATTTTAAGATGAAAAGAGACATTATAAATATTTGAATCCAAGACCTTTATCATTAAGGGGAGCAAAATCAGGCCCACAGCGTCCTTCCCTCTGCACAGCTTCCCTCCCAAGCCAAAGCTGCCCTACTCCACACATCTCCCAATGAGCAGGTTTGCTTTTTCACTTGTACACAGAATATTCCCTTCTTTCACCTCCCAAGGCTCCACCCTATCAACTTAGCAGGTGCTCCCCACCCTACGAGAGCAGACCTGTGTGAGTAAATTTCCTTCCTTCCAGCCTCTAATATTGTTAGAGTCAGACTACCCATGCCACAGTCTGATTTTCTTTTTTCTTTTGTTTTTGTTTTTGTTTTTGAGACAGAGTCTCACTCTGTTACCCAGGCTGGAGTACAGTGGTGAGATCTTGGCTCACTGTAACCTCTGCCTCCCAGGTTCCAGTGATTCTCCTGCCTCAGCCTCCTGAGTAGCTGAGACTACAGGCACACACCACTACGCCCAGCTAATTTTTGTATTTTTTAGTAAAGATGGGGTTTCACCATGTTGGCCAGGCTGGTCTCGAACTCCTGACCTCAAGTGATTAACCCCACCTCAGCCTCCCAAAGTGCTGAGATTATAGGCATTGAGTCACTGCACTTGGCCTCACACTCTGATTTTCTTCTCCACTCTTCTTGTACTGGTCAATCTTTAAGGCACTTTATAGTCAAAGTTCCTAGTGCAGTTGTTGCCTCTGCAACCACTTCTTCTGGCCTATATGACTCATTATAAATTTTGACCCTAGATGGATTTCTACTTGGGTTGAAAATCTGATACAATGTCCCTCCGCCTCACCCCAGCTTCAGTATGGCTCATCTCCCTGACCTTGTGGGGAAGAAAAAGGGGCAACCAAGCTGGCAATTTTATCAATATTACATATTATATCATTCAATCTGCATTGACATCCCATGAGACAGGAGTCACATCCACATTACAGGTGAGACACAGGCTTGGCACCATGGCATAGACAGGACTGATATTCAAAACCCAGGTATATCTGATGCATGAGCCCTCACCTTTCACTGCACTATGCTGCCTCCCAGGGTGAAGTAAAAATTATCAACCCCATCTTTCTGAATCTTGGCTGCTTCTTTGAATATAAATATCTTGAATATGTCTCTCCATCAACCCCCACTCCTCATCATGGGGTCCTAGAAAGGGAAACAAGTAGAAATTGAGGAGAAATATGTTGCAACAGTATATTTGTGATGGTCTAGGTTTCAAGCGTCTGTCCACACCTCCACTCCTCCTTCTCCAAAGGATGGAAGGGTAAGAGTGAGATGCAGTGTATGCACTAGTTCCCAGCTCAGGATCCAAGGCCACATGCCTGAGAGCCAGTCCAGGCTCCCCACTGACTCATGGTGTGGCCTTAGTCAAATTACTTTGTCTTTCTGTGCCACTGCTCCTAATGTGTTAAAACTGGCATGATCCTGACATCATAAGGTTATTCTGAGAATTCAACAAGAAAATATATATTAATTCCATAGAACAGTGCCTGGAACATCATAAGCATTCAGTAAACAGGAAGTATTATTTCTCTCCCTTCCCTCACCAATAATAAGGCTCTCCTAGAGGAGCTTTCTTATAGATTTATCCTGGACAAGAACATTTTCAAGAAAAACTGAGTTAAAGTCAGGGAATGTCAAAAGCAGCCAGAAAGGTGCTCAAGTCTCTAAGAGGGTTCAAGGAAAGGAGACATGAAGAAGAACAGCTTTGTCTCTTCAAGGGAAAGGTGGGAAGGTTTCATTTGTGTTGAAAGAGTTTAAGAATTTAAGTTGTTTTCACCTGGAGCCAAGATCGCCTAATTTATCTCACAGCCACCAGTTCTGTAGACATATACCACTTCCCCTTCCGGCTTGATTATCATCTAGGAACCATTACCAGTGTCATCCAGGCTCTCCAGGGAGAGACAGCAGGTCAGGTTCTGAGACATGCCTTCCATCCCCACCTCCTCATCTACCCTATGCCCCTGATAAGGGCCAAAGGGCTATGTTCCTTCATTCCTTTGCTTCCCCAAACCTCAGTCTCCAATATCCTTATTTATCTTCTAGGTTTTTGCAATCGCCTGTGTGTTTTCTCATTCAAGAAACTTGAGTAATTGTTTACAAACAAGAATGTCCTCTGTACTGAGCAGAAGAACCCTGCAGTCCTTTGACCAGGAAAGCAACATGTCAAATATAAAGAGCACTGTCTCGAGAATTAGAGAGCCAGGCCTTGGCTTCCCTCTAACCCTACTGACCATGTGACTTCGGGCAAGTCACCCTTCCTTCTTGTGCCTCAGCTTCATCTTCTGTATAATGTGAGGACTGGACTAAGTGAATCTCCTCTAACCCTGACTTACACAGAAACACACACACACAGACACACACAGACGCAAACACACACACACACATACACACATTGCCCATGATCTTCATTGCTCTCCAATTTGTAAATTTTCCAAAAACTAAAATGAAAACAAACACTATATTACTAAAGCCTAGTAAACCCTAGTCCTGGAACAGTGCCTTGAACATGGTGTTCAAATATATATAATTAAATAAAAACATCACAAGTTAAGCAGTTGAATAACAAGTCTTTGTAAAGATTATTTTCTAGTTTTTCCTTTGCCTTGAGATTCCTTAAGGGTGAACCTGGTTACAAACTTATCCCAAACTTCCCTCCATCATTTCAGAATAGGATAACATGTTTACCTCATATAATTTATTTCCCTGCTTTAGCCAAATTCCAACTAATTCAGAATTGGGCAGACTGACCATTTAGTGTCTCTTCAGGCAAATAATGCAACATATGGATAACAATAACTCTCAACCAATATATAGTGTACCAAACAGCAGAACAAAGAGGGAGAAATATCATCTAAGACAGAGAATAATTCCTCTCTAATTTAATATCTCTCATAAGCATTTTTAAAGGAAGAAATTTGTGGTTGTCATGGCTAAAGGTATACCTTGTGGACAAGAGCTCTGCCTGGGCCCCTGGAAAGCCACCTTCTTCCCAGCAGAGCACTTAGCCTGTAACCTGCATGTGAAGCCAGACTTGGACATTGCCTTTCTAGAAGTGAAATAAATTATTTCTATAACTCCAGCCTCCACCCATATATGAGTGACAGTTTTCTCCATTCGCAAGTATCACTTTTAGATTATCTTGTAAAATTTAAGCACATAGTCCCAACAAATTACAAAGATGCACTGATCTGTGGTAAACATGTAATTTAAGAAAGTTTTTACTGGGGAGAGTTACGTCCCTGTCTGACAGCTCTGAAGAGAGCAGTGGTTCTCCCAGCATGGCGTTTGAGCTCTGAGAAGGGACAGACTGCCTCCTCAAGTGGGTCCCTGACCCCCGTGTAGCCTAACTGGGAGTCACTTCCCAACAGGGGCCAACAGACACCTCATAAAGGCAGCTGCCCCTCTGGGATGAAGCTTCCAGAGGAAGGATCAACCAGCAATATTTGCTGTTCTGCAACATCCACTGGTGATACCCAGACAAGGTCTGGAGTGGACCTCCAGCAAAATCCAACAGACCTGCTGCTGAGGGACCTGACTGTTAGAAGGAAAACTAACAAACAGAAATGAATAGCATCAACATCAACAAAAAGGCCATCTACAACAAAACCCCATCTGTAGGTCACCAACATCAAAGACCAAAGGGAGGTAGATAAAACCACAAAGATGGGGAAAAACCAGAGCAGAAAAGCTGAAAATTCTAAAAATCAGAGTGCATCTGATCATAGCTCTTCGCCAGCAATGGAGCAAAGCTGAACAGAGAATGACTTTGAGGAGTTGACAGAAGTAGGCTTCAGAAGATCAGTAATAACAAACTTCTCCGAGCTAAAGGAGCAATGTTTGAACCTATCCCAAGCTTAAAACCTTGAAAAAAAAGTTAGACTAATGGCTAACTAGAATAAACAGTGTAGAGAAGACCTTAAATGACCTGATAAAGCTGAAAATCATGGCACGAGAACATCGTGACGCATGCACAAGCTTCAATAGCTGATTCAATCAAGTGGAAGAAAGGGTATCAGTGATTGAAGATCAAATTAATGAAATAAAGCGAGATGACAAGGTTAGAGAAAAAAGAGTAAAAAGAAACGAACAGAGCCTCCAAGAAATATGGGACTATGTGAAAAGACCAAATCTACGTTTGATTGGTGTACCTGAAAGTGATGGGGAGAATGGAACCAAGTTGGAAAACACTCTTCAGGATATTATCCAGAACTTCCCCAACCTAGCAAGGCAGGCCAACATTCAAATTCAGGAAATACAGAGACCACAAAGATACTCCTCAAGAAGAGCAACCTCAAGACACACAATTGTCAGATTCACCAAGGTTGAAATAAAGGAAAAAGTGTTAAGGGGAGCCAGAGAGAAAGGTCAGGTTACCCACAAAGGGAAGCCCATCACACTAACAACGGATCTTTTGGCAGAAACCCTATAAGCCAGAAGAGAGTGGGGGACAATATTCAACATTCTTAAAGAAAAGAATTTTCAACCTAGAATTTCATATCCAGCCAAACTAAGCTTCATAAGTGAAGGAGAAATAAAATCCTTTACAGACAAGCGAATGCTGAGAGATTTTTGTCACCACCAGGCCTGCCTTACAAGAGCTCCTGAAGGAAGCACAAAACATGAAGAGAAACAACCAGTATCAGCCACTGCAAAAAAAAGACTATCGATGCTATGAAGAAACTGCATCAATTAACAGGCAAAATAACCAGCAAACATCATAATGACAAGATCAAACTCACACATAACAATATTAACCTTAAATGTAATTGAGCTAAATGCCCCAATTAAAAGACACAGACTGGCAAATTGGATAAAGAGTCAAGACCCATTGTGGTGCTGTATTCAGGAGACCCATCTCACATGCACACATAGGCTCAAAATGAGGGGATGGAGGAAGATCTATCAAGCAAATGGAAAGCAAAAAAAAAAAAGCAGGGGTTGCAATCCTAGTCTCTGACAAAACAGACTTTAAACCAACAAAGATCAAAAGAGACAAAGAAGGCCATTACATAATGGTAAAGGGATCAATTTGACAAGAAGAGCTAACTATCCTTAATATACAGGCACCAAATACAGGAGCATGCAGATTCATAAAGCAAGTCCTTACAGACCTAAAAAGAGACTTAGACTCCCACACAATAATAATGGGAGACTTTAACACCCCATTATCAGTATTAGACAGATCAACGAAACAGAAGGGTAACAAGGATATCCAGGACTTGAACTCAGCTCTGCAACAAGCAGACCTAATAGACATCTACAGAACTCTCCACCCCAAATCAACAGAATATACATTCTTGTCAGCACCACATCACACTTATTCTAAAATTGACCATATAATTGAAAGTAAAGCACTCCTCAGCAAATATAAAAGAACAGAAATCACAACAAACTGTCTCTCAGACCACAGTGCAATTAAATTGGAACTCATGATTAAGAAACTCACTCAAAACCGCACAACTACATGGAAACTAAATAACCTGCTCCTGAATGACTACTGGGTAAATAACAAAATGAAGGCAGAAATAAAGATGTTCTTTGAAACCAACGAGAACAAAGACACAACATACCAGAATCTCTGGGACACATTTAAAGCAGTGTGTGGAGGGAAATTTATAGCACTAAACGCCCACACGAGAAAGCAGGAAAGATCTAAAATCAACACCCTAACATCACAATTAAAAGAACTAGAGAAGCAAGAGCAAACACATTCAAAAGCTAGCAGAAGGCAAGAAAATAAGCAAAATCAGAGCAGAATTGAAAGAGATAAAGACACAAAAAACCCTTCAAAAAAATCAATGAATCCAGGAGATAGTTTTTTGAAAAGATCAATAAAATTGATAGACCGTTAGCAAGACTAATAAAGAAGAAAATAGAGAAGAATCAAATAGACACAATAAAAAATGATAAAGGGGATATCACCACCAATCCCACAGAAATACAAACTACCATCAGAGAATACTACAAACACCTCTATACAAAGAAATTAGAGAATCTAGAAGAAATGGATAAATTCCTGGACACATACACCCTCCTAAGATTAAACCAGGAAGAAGTTGAATCTCTGAATAGACCAATAACAGGCTCTGAAATTGAGGCAATAATTAACAGCCTACCAACCAAAAAAAGTCCAGGACCAGATGGATTCACAGCTGAATTCTATCAGAAGTACAAAGAGGAGCTGGTACCATTCCTTCTGAAACTATTCCAATCAACAGAAAAAAAGGGAATCCTCCCTAACTCATTTTATGAGGCCAGCATCATCTTGATACCAAAGCCTGGCAGAGACACAACAAAAAAAGAGACTTTTAGACCAATATCCCTGATGAACATCAATGGGAAAATACGCAATAAAATACTTGCAAACTGAATCCAGCAGCACATCAAAAAGCTTATTCACTATGATCAAGTCAGCTTCATCCCTGGGATGCAAGGCTGGTTCAACACATGCAAATCAATAAACGTAATCCATCACATAAACAGAACCAACGACAAAAACCACATGATTATCTCAATAGATGCAGAAAAGGCCTTCGACAAAATTCAACAGCCCTTCATGCTACAAACTCTCAATCAACTAGGTATTGATGGAATGTATCTCAAAATAATAAGTGCTATTGATGACAAACCCACAGCCAACATCATACTGAATGGGCAAAAACTGGAAACTTTCCCTTTGAAAACTGGCAAGAGACAAGGATGCCCTCTCTCACCACTCCTACTCAACATAATGTTGGAAGTTCTGGCCAGGGCAATCAGGCAAGAGAAAGAAATAAAAGGTATTCAATTAGGAAATGAGGAAGTCAAATTGTCCCTGTTTGCAGATGAAATGACTATATATTTAGAAAACCCCATCGTCTCAGCCCCAAATCTCCTTAAGCTGAGGATATAAAATCAATGTGCAAAAATCACAAGCATTCCTATACACCATTAACAGACAAATGAGAGCCAAATCATGAGTGAACTTCCATTCACAATTGCTATAAAGAAAATAAAATACCTAGGAATCCAACTTACAAGGGATATGAAGGACCTCTTCAAGGAGATCTACAAACACTGCTCAACGAAATAAAAGAGGACACAAACAAATTGAAGCCTATTCCATGCTCATGGATAGGAAGAATCAATATTGTGAAAATGGCCATACTGCCCAAAGTAATTTATAGATTCAATGCCATCCCCATCAAGCTACCAATGACTTTCTTCACAGAATTGGAAAAAACTACTTTAAAGTTCATATGGAACCAAAAAAGAGCCTGCATTGCCAAGACAATCCTAAGCAAAAAGCACAAAGCTGGAGGCATCACACTACCTGACTTCAAACTATATTACAAGGCTACAGTAACCAAAACAGCATGGTACTGGTACCAAAACAGAGATATAGACCAATGGAACAGAACAGAGCCCTCAGAAATAATGCCGCATGTCTACAACCATCTGATCTTTGACAAACCTGACAAAAACAAGAAATGGGGAAAGGATTCCCTACTTAATAAATGGTGCTGGAGAAACTGGCTAGCCATATGTAGAAAGCTGAAACTGGATCCCTTCCTTACACCTTATACAAAAATTAATTCAACATGGATTAAAGATTTAATGTTAGACCTAAAACCATAAAAACTCTAGAAGAAAACCTAGGCAATACCATTCAGGACATAGGCATGGGCAAGGCCTTCATGACTAAAACACCAAAAGCAATGGCAACAAAAGCCAAAATTGACAAATGGGATCTAATTAAACTAAAGAGCTTCTGCACAGCGAAAGAAACTATCATCAGAGTGAACAGGCAGCCTGTTCTACACAATGGGAGAAAATTTTTGCAGTCTACCCATCAGACAAAGGGCTAATAACCAGAATCTACAAAGAACTGTAACAAATTTACAAGAAAAAAACAAGCAACCCCATCAAAAAGTGGGCAAAGGATATGAACAGACATTTCGCAAAAGAAGACATCTATGCGTCCAACAGACACATGAAAAAATGCTCATCGTCACTGGTCACCAGAGAAATGCAAATCAAAACCACAATGAGATACCATCTTACTCCAATTAGAATGGCAATCATTAAAAAGTCAGGAAACAACAGATACTGGAGAGGATGTGGAGAAATAGGAATGCTTTTACGTTCCTATATTCCCACTCCTAATGTGGGAGTGTAAATTAGTTCAACCATTGTGGAAGACAGTGTGATGATTCCTCCAGGATCTAGAACTAGAATTATCATTTGACCCAGCAATCCCATGACTGGTTATATACCCAAAGGATTATAAATCATGCTACTATAAAGATACATGCACACATATGTTTATTGTGGCACTATTCACAATAGCAAAGACTTGGAACCAACCCAAATGTCCATCAATGATAGACTGGATTTAAAAAATGTGGCACATATACACCATGGAATACTATGCAGCCATAAAAAAAGATGAGTTCATGTCCTTTGCAGGGACATGGATGAAGTTGGAAACCATCATTCTCAGCAAACTATCACAAGGACAGAAAACCAAACAGCGCATGTTCTCACTCATAGGTGGGAACTGAACAACGATATTACTTGGACACAGGGCGGGGAACATCACGCACCACGGCCTGTTGTGGGGCGGGGGGCTCGGGGAGGGATAGCATTAGGAGAAATACCTAATGTAAATGATGAGTTGATAGGTGCAGCAAACCAACATGGTACATGTATACCTATGTATCAAATCTGCACGTTGTGTGCATGTACCCTAGCACTTAAAGTGTAATTTAAAAAAAGAAAAAAAAAATGTCTCACATTCTCCCTAAAAGCACACAGAGTTATTACACATTATCTTGGTTTTCCCCCAACCCTGTGACCTAATTTAAATAGAAATTTTCACTAACCTGCCCTCACACTCTCATAAGCCTGGGGGAAAGCTCTTTAATGTTGCGGTGAGCACACAATCTTTCAGTGGCATCAGGTTGGCATTGAGCCTGGCCTCTTCCGTCTGACTGGCAGCGCAGTGTTCTCCACCCTACAGCACATTGCAGGACCCCTCAGGCCAGTGTTTCTCCTGACAGACACCAGCAAGACAGTAGGCACACTCAGATAAGGCACAGATAAATTGTCACACTGATCAAAATCTGGTGGCCCTTCTGTGATGGATTCAAGTCTCCTGATTTTACAAAGAAAGACGAGATCCAAAGAGAGAAAGTGCCTTGCCTGAGATCATCCAGCCTTTTAGTAGCCAAATAGATTTGAATCTGAGCTCTCCCAGACCCCCTCCCCTCTTCTGTATGGCTCCAGGGTGGCAAAGAGATGAGTTGTAGCAGGTACATGGCAGGTACACCTGTGAGGTGGACCCATACATAAGATGGAGTCTCCTGGTGAAAGCTGACATCTGTTAGGAGATGGAGGAAGCACAGAACAATTTTTAAGAGAAAATACAAGGACAGCTGCCACCTTTTCCTTGCTCCCGCTCATAGCTGATGGTTCTCCTTTGTTACCCACCCCTTCAGCAGACTTACAAACAGTTACTGCTAGAGGAAAAACTGAGCTCGAACTGTTGAAATTCGAGAAAGGCTCCAAGAATCAAACTGTTTATCCAAGCTGTGCAAGCCAGCAGAAGGTGAAAGAGAAGAAGCTGCTAAGAGATGACAAGTCTATGGCATAGACCAGATGCTGGTAGGCGACAACCTGCAGGACAAACCACCTGTTCTTGCAAATAAAGCTTTGTTGGAACACAGCCACACCCATCATTTACATGGTGTCTCTGGCCACTTTCATACTACTACACTTTCAAACAGAGTGGAGTAGTTGCAACCTATAATCCTAAAATATCTCCTAGATTCTCTTAAAATATCTCCTAACTTGCTGACCCATGGTATAGATAGCTTAGGGAAAATATTGTTTTGGACAGCATAGATTTATATCCAAGTCCAAAGCCACTGAAGAGTCTTGCTTGATGATCTCAGAGTCTCTGCCCATTTGAGAGGGCACTGCCTACATGTGTAAATTAATTAAGCTAATAATCATATCTGGTATGGAGGGAAACCCATGTTCCTAATAAGCTCTTTTAAGGTGGCAGTGTTGCTCCTACCTAAGTACAGTTGTTTGTTTTTTTTGTTTGTTTTTTTTTTTGAGATGGAGATTTTCTCTTGTTGCCCAGGCTGAAGTACAGTGGCATGATCTTGGCTCACTGCAACCTCCGCCTCCCAAGTTCCAGTGATTCCCCTGCCTCAGCCTCCTAAGTACCTGGGATTACAGATGCCCGCCACCACGCCTGGTTAATTTTGTATTTTTAGTAGAAACAGAGTTTTGCCAAGTTGGCCAGGCTGGTCTTGAACTCCTGACCTCAAGTGATCAGCCTGCCTCGGCCTCCAAAGTGCTGAGATTACAGGCGTGAGCCACTGCACCCAACCCCTAAGTATAGTATTTTAAAGGAGAATGTTTCTTTCTTGCTAGTGGTCATTTCTGTGACTTAATCAGGAAACAAACTGAGTCTGTCAGGGAGGAAGGAGGTGATGATGTCAGTGGTGAGGATGATGATGATCCATCCTCTGCATCATCTCCAGCGTCTGCACCCTCATCCTCATCACTGCTATCACTTGTGAACTGTGGACCACGTGGCCAGCAATGTCCCAAGCACTGGGCACACACTCATGTATGTAATCCTCACTGCAGCCTGTGTATTATCAGTATCCCTGTATTACACATGAAGAAACTAAAGCACAGAGTGGTTAAGTAACTTGCCCTGGCTCACACAGCTGGTAAGCAAAGGGAAACCAGACTCCAGAGTCTTTGTTCCTAACTGCATATTCTAATGCATTTTTTAAAATTTTCTAACATTATAAACAGAGGCCCAGAGAAGTAAAAGGTCTTAACTGAGAGTACATGACTAGGAAATGGCAAATCCAGAATTTTAGAACCCAGGTTTATGGATGGAATTTCTAGTCTATGATGCTTCTTTCTTACCCAAAAGCTTCATCTCCTTTGCCTCCCTCACTCCCACTTCAGCCCAACCACATTACTCCTACAAGCTTCTCATGCTTGTCTGCTAACGCCACCCACAAGGTTAATCCATTTCCATACTAGTTAACCACGAGCACCTAAGCATTTACGAAGCTGCCTCGGCCTTTGAATTAGCAGGGTTCTCTCTCTTGGCATCACCCTGCTCTCCAGTGTCCATGGGCTGATGTGTTTTACTTTCAAATAAGCAAATCAGATGAGGGATGTCAGCAATCTTTTCCTAGTCAGTTTTTGCATATTTTAAAGCAGTGCTATTATGGAAGCTTCCTTTAGCTCTGAAAAATAATTCTTACCATCTATGGCAATTTAGTATAAAGAACCCACCTGAAGGTCTCTATGTTTAAATCCCTAACACCAACATCAGTATAAGTCAACAAGAAAAAAACCAATCCAATGTCTTTAAAACAATCCGGCCTTAAAAAGTATATGTAGATTACTTAGTTTATGGGTGCTTTACACCAGTGCTATCCAAGAGAACTTTGTATGATGACGGCAATGTCCTTTATCTGTCCTATCCAATATGGTAACCACAAGCTATGTGCGGCTACTGAGTACTTAAGATGTGGCTGGTGCAACTGAGGAACTGAATTTTTAACTTTAGTTAATTTTAGTTTTAAATTAAATAGCTCATGAGGCTAGTGGTTACCATATGTGCCAGCTCAGCTCTGGACCACCCCTCCTCAAACCCTATTCCGGGCACAGGGCACATACAGTAAGACCCAATGTCTTCTCTCTAAGAACTTAGAAGCTATGTGGGGAGACAAACCACATAGCCACAAAGAGTTAAACAGTGACAGATGGCGAGAGCTAAAGGAATGAAGAAATTGCATCTTATAATCCAGTTCTACAGAATAAGACCTTTGCCCTTTTGCTGTAGAGGATACAAAACAATCTGCTTGAGAAATAATGCCTGCCCCAACTGATTTCATAATCCCTGTTGCAGTTGATTTAAAGGAGATGCTGCCTATCTATGGCATGTGCCTCAAGTAACTACATGGAGAGGGATCACTGTCTCTATCAAATGCTTACTACAGTGTCTCCTCAAGGCAGAGCACTGAAGAATGTGCTAATCAGAAACTGAGCAAGTTTAAACTAGGTATATCCAATTCCTTTGTCTCTCACCTTTTTTCCCTCACTTTTCTTCACAGTCTGAAGGAAAAAGGAAATATGATCCAAGCCAGAAACTGCCAATGTTTTGTTCCTTTTGTCACTTTGCAGAGCTTCTTCATCCATAAGTACTTTCAGGGCAATTCCTACTCCTCACCTGCTTTTCAAACTTCCCCTCTAAATTTCTAGGCCCGCTAGTTGCTGAGAACAAGACTTCCTACTTTTTGCAAATAGTTAAAGAGGGAGGAAGAATGGGGGAGAGAAGGATAAGAGGAAAGTAGGGAAGGGAGGAAGGAGAGGAAGAAAGAAGGGAAAGAGAAATAGTAACGGTACAAATTAGAAACTGCAATGAGCAAACAGCAATTGGTTTCTGTTCTCAGCTACCCTGTTTTTCAATTGGGACTGGAATACAGTTTTGTAGCCTCCATAGCTATGAGGAAATGAACAAAGTGACTGTTTTCAGATCATTGGTGACTTTTCTCAGTGCGATGTATGGCCAATTGTATAGGGATTAAATTCTACTATCTTTACTTTTGTTCTTTTGTGACAAAACAGATCAAATAAAAAAATGTTTTCCATGTAACCTCTCAATTAATGTGAATCCACATAAATCCTTAATTTTTAATTAAATTGAAATTTTTGGACCCTCCCCCACCACTTACCCCATTACATTGAGGTTATACAACAAAAAGAAATACATTTTCAAAAAATGATAAAAGCATGAAATTATTAACAATATTCTTATCTTGCTGACACTTCAACCTCTTAACTATATTTTTATACGTAAATATTCTGAAGATACTTCCAATTCCTGTTGCAGAAATAGATATATTACATGGAACCACAGTCCAGTCCCCAAACATATACCAACATCTACCAAACGTAAAATTGCTCTGACTTCAGAAAGGAAGAAAGAGTACAAAATACCACAGCACCTTTATTCTTCCATCTCCTAGCCATGCGAGGCCTCATCTTATGTTTCCAATACTAGGACTCCATGAAAGTAGGATTGTAGCTTTCTGGAGTTCAACTTTAAAAACTATAAGTCCATGGTAGACAAAGATGGATGAGTAGAGCTGAATAATAAAAGAAGTTTTTGTTCGCAAGAAAGACAGAAACCAATGGCCTAGCTTCAAAGTTCGGAGGATGTATATGGCATCCAGGAGCACGGCTTGTTCTACTGAGGGTAGGCAGGGATAAGCGAGGTTTTAGAAGACCTCTGATAGAAAATAACCCAAGGCTAAGCCATTTCCTTCCCACCTTATCCTCATGAACAATTCAGTGTGAAATAGACAAGGACCAGGAAAAGATCTTATTATACAGGATTATCTGCTGGCCGGAACTCAATGCAATCAGACCAACAAAGCCCTTATCTAGAGACCTCTCTGAGCACCTGGAATGGCTTTACTAAACAGAACCTCTCTTTGTAATAGGATTTTACCCGGTTGCATGTTTGAGACCAGCAATTTGGAAAGAAAAGACTTTCCTTAGAAAAACACCTTAAATAAAATATCCCAATGCAAAAATCTGAGGAACAAACCTAAACTATTGGAAGAGATAGTTATGCCTCAATGAAACTACTGTAATTTAGTTTGAAAAGCATATTGCTGAGGTACTGCTTTCACAGACGAGTAGGATCAGGCTTTGTTTGATTTGGCACTTCCATTATTTTTACAAAATAGGATATTGTTTTAAGGACACAGGCATACTAGTTTATAAGGTTACGATGGTCATAAGAACGTCTAAGGTCATTATATTAAATTGCTTTCTGCCGCTGGACCAGTTTTTACTCTACAACTTGCTGTGTTCTCAAGAATTTTAAAAACCGGACTGCAAAAGAGAGTTTAAAAATGTAGCTGACCATAATCTATAAATGCAACTACTAAAGGAATGGAGTTGCTTTTGTAATAAAGTGAATAATGAGAGGACAGTTCCAGATATTTAATTATCTATCAGGATGTTCACATGGTTTTCCACTAATTGGGTAAATCTGCAACAGAGCAAATATCCTGACTAGCCACTTACAGGGCAGTTTAATGCAATTCTGATCCTAGCCTGGATCCTACACTAGAGAAAAAAAAGTATATTATCTACCAAGGGCCTTATTGGGTCAACATACAATATTGCCAAATGAAAGGCAAAGGATTGTAACCCTGCTAAATTTATTAAGGTTGAAAACTGTAGTATGTTTTCTGAAGAGAACAGTCTTATTGTCGGGAAATACATGCTAAAGTATCAGGGGATAAAAGGCCATAAAATAATTAAGAAAAATTATTTTTTCCATGTATGTATGTGTATATATGCGCATAATTATATATTATATATTACATGTTATATAATATATAATAAGCTATTCTATAATACATATTTTATAATATAAAATCTATGTGTGATTTATTTTTTTTTTTGAGATGAAGTCTCACTCTGTGGCCCAGGCCGGAGTGCAGCGGCACGATCTTGGCTCACTGCAACCTCTGCCTCCCAGTTTCAAGTGATTCTCCTGCCCCAGCCTCCCGAAAAGTTGGGACTATAGGAGTGTGCCACCACACCTGGCTAATTACTGTATTTTTAGTAGATACGAGGTTTCACCATGTTGGCCAGGCTGGTCTCAAACTCCTGACCTCAGGTGATCTGCATGCCTCAGCCTCCCAAAGTGCTGGGATTACAGGCATGAGCCACCACGCCCGGGCCAATAGGTGTATTTTTTACGTAGAGAGAGCAAATGATAAAGCAAAAGAGCAATATGTTAATAACAGATAAATGTGGAAACAGGTATGTAGGTATTCTTTGTACTGTTGTTGCAACTTTTCAAAAGTCTGGAATTATGTACAAATGAAAAGTTTTTTTTTTTTTAAATTAAAAAGAAGGGGGAATTGAAACTTTCCCCAGACAGGCTTCCAGTAAATAGTTGTCTTATTCAAGTTTATGCAGGCTTAGTCTGATAAGACCCAAATAGGATGTTTGCCCCTGCCCGACTTTCACTTGACTTTTGACCATTTACATAATTGGTGTCCAATCTTTTGGCTTCCCTGAGCCACACTGGAAGAAGAATCGTCTTGGGCCACATAAAATACACCAATAATAGCTGATAAGCTAAAAAACAAACAAACAAAAAAAGCTGGGCGAGGTGGCTCACGCCTGTAATCCCAGCACTTTGGGAGGCCGAGGCAGGCGGATCACCTGAGGTTGGGAGTTCGAGACCAGCCTGACCAACATGGAAAAACTCCATCTCTACTAAAAATACAAAATTAGCTGGGCATAGTGGTACATGCCTGTAATCCCAGCTACTCAGGAGGCTGAGGCAGGAGAATCGCTTGAACCTGGGAGGTGGAAGTTGTGGTGAGCTGAGATCACACCATTGCACTCCAGCCTGAGCAACAAGAGCTAACTTCTGTCTCAAAAAACAAAAACAAAAAAAACAACAACCCTCAGAAAGTTTATGAATTTGTGTCGGGCTGCATTCGAAGCCAAAGCTGTCCTGGGTCATGGGTTGGACAAACTTGATTTACACAAATCAATAAGGGGAAGCAAAATGAATTGCAAGACTTTTTTAACTTTTTCTAAATGTTTCATTATAGAAGTGGCATGTACTTAGTACAGACAACTTGGGGAAAGTACAGAAAACCAATAAAGAAAAAAGAAACCCACACATAAATCCCACCACACTGGGGAAAAAAAAATTGTCACTTTGGCATATTTCCATTCAGTCTTATTCTCAAGTTTAATAAGAGTTGGGATTATATTCTACCAAGTATGTAGTTTGGTGTTTGTTTTTTTCCTTTAACCTAGAGGGAGCATGGCTTGTTCTACTGAGGGTAGGCAGGGATAAGTGAGGTTTTAGAAGACCTCTGATAGAAAACAACCCAAGGCTAAGCCATTTCCTTCCCACCTTATCCTCATGAACAATTCAGTGTGAAACAGACAAGGACCAGGAAAAGATCTTATTATACAGGATTATCTGCTTTCCTGGCTAAAATAAACACTTTCCTGGCTAAAATCAAAAACTTCATAAAATCTTGAATGTCAACATAATATTCCATTCTATGAATACACCATAATTTACTTAGTTTTTCCCTAAAACTGTCCTTCTGTTGTTTTCCATTGCTATGAGACATGATGTTGGGTTAAAAGTTTAAGATCTTTGTGCTTACATCTTTGTTTTGGTGTTTCTGATTATACCTTTATGATATATTCACAAGAATGGAATTGCCATGCCAAATGGTATAAATATTTGTAAGACCACAAAAAGCCAAACTGCTTTTTAGAAAAATATACCCCTTTCTAAATATACCCCTTTCTATACCCTTTGAGGGGTATATACCTCAAATATACCCCTTTCTCTTTGAGGGGAGAGGACACACCTGAATGGGGTTATCAAAACTGGGCTGAAGTTTCATTTAGGATTTAAAGAAGGGAAGTTACTGCACAGTCTGAAAACTGTAGTCTTCAGATCAAACTTAGCTCTGGGACAAGTTCTATAAGCTATTTTTTGCCCTCAAAAGAGGAAAGGCCAAAATATTCCAGCCTGTATTCAACACATGCTGACTACCAGGAAAGAGATGTAATGCTGAGCCTCAGATGATGACTGACATATTATGCTTCTGGGGTCTACAATCCAAAAGACCATCCTACCCTCCTGATAGACATGGGATCCTAAAAATTTAAGTGGGGAAAATATATATGTGAGGAAATTGTTAGGAATCTAAAAGCAAGGTTCTGATTGAAAAAGGCAAACTTATGACAAGTTGGGTTTTGTCCCCTTCATTTGCTTCACAGCCTAATTGTATAGGAAAAGCAAATGCTCCAACAGTCAGGAGTCTCGTCCCATCTGTCCTCAAAAACAACGAGCCTCTTGTTTGGATCAATGTTGCCAAACCTCGCTAAACTCAAATTTCTCATTTGTTAAATGACAAGGTCAAACAAAGTCCCTAGGAGTCACTCAGGTCTCTGATTCCGCAACATTCTTCTGTTTTAAAGGTACCAGGGGAAAAGGAGGAAGAGAGGTTATTCTCTCTGAATGCATTACTTCTAATGAGATGGTCAATCTCTTTTTCTATAACATGACTAGATCAAGTAGTGTTTGGTCTACAAAGGAGATTCCACAAACTACGCATTCCCATTCCTTCAGAAAACAGGGACTAGGGAAAAAGTGGCAGAGAGATCTGTGAGTAAGGAGAAAAGAGAGAAGGCTCACCATGGCCATTGCAGTAGTAGATCCATTTCTCCCGGTTCTGGGTTGGAGTCATGGATTTCTTCAGCCCTGCCTTTTCCACAATGGCACTGGGATCCTGCCGGGGCCCCTTTTTCAGAGTCCTTGAGCTTTTCCGGATACTGCACACCACAATCACCACAAGCACCAGCAGCAGGAAAAGCACAATCATCCAGGGCAAATGCTCATTGATGTCAAAATGCTTGTGTAGGTTCTGTCTAGGATGTCCCCTCTTGGGGCCCTTGACGGGCGTGCTGGACTTCTCGCCCCCAGTGGCCTCCATGGACGGCAGCAGCTTCAGGATGTGTCTGTGGTGGGGGCCTTGCTGGTGGCTGACTACCTGAAGGTTTGGGAGGGTCTTGTTCACGTCTTCCTTCCCCCTTGCTGAGCTTGTGTTGTCAGGGACTGTCCCTTCCTGGATGCTACTCAGTACCTTTGGTCTAACAGAGGCAGAAGAGTTGGATTCTGTTGAGTTCATGCCTAGAAAAAAGAGTAAGGAGGGGGGAAGAGCTTTTCCATATTTGGGGATCTATACATTCCCTCCTTTCCCTGGTCATCTCCAAGCTAGGCCAGATAATCAAAGATGAGATGACCTTTGGGGCTTAAGAATAAATTGTGTGGCACATTTTCATAAAGACCCTAATGGCACCTTCATGTGGAAGGCAAAAATGGAACTGAACCACTAAACTCACTTTCTTACACCAAAATCAAGGGCATCCTTAAGGATCCAAGAGCTGAGCTTGACAGCAGCTTCTCCTGTACTCCACATATTGAGCAGGCAATTATATGTGCACAGATCTAATCAATTCTTATTTTGAGTTTTCAAAGAACCAGTTCAAATTTAATTCTTTTGTCCATCCTCCTTCTCCCACCTTTTGACTATTTTATGATGCAGTGGTAAAACTGAGAATATGACTAAGATAAAGAAAAGAATTCAAATGCAAATTTGACTAGTGAAAGACTTGGTGGGACAGGTCAGTGAATAAGAGCATCTGTTATCAAAAGATTAAACAAGATTTAGGCTGGCAGCTTAGCAGACTTCTCTCAGAGAAGCCTCCGCAAGTAATTTTCATTAAGAAGTAAGAGAGATGGGAATTTTGAGTCCCAAGAGACAGGACTTGGCCTAAGCAAAGCTAGAGTGGCCATCTGAGCTCTTGAAGGCTGTTTCTTCATTTCAACTGGCAATTGTAAGATGGCTGTCTTCACAAGGTTATCATGAAGGCTAAATGTAATCATGCATGAGAGGACACTAGGAGGAACAACTCAAGTTGGTCATCATCTCATGAAAATTACATTAAATCAAAAAGGATTTGAAAATAAAGGATAAATTTTATATTCTGCTTGAGGTTCTGATGGAAAACTTGAATAATTGATACAAGGAGTAAAGTTAAAATCATTGGGAAAAAATAAAGTTATTATTTTCCAGGCATGAGTGCTAGTTACCTTCAATCTGATACAAATTTGCTTATTTCCTGAGCTTCTAACTTTCCTACCCATTCTTTGCCCCACCTGGATTCAAAATTCATCCCTCGCTTCCGGATGTAATGGTATTTTCTCCCTTTCTCCCTCTTTCTCTGCTCCTGGCTATGTCTACCTGGGACTGACTCCATGTTGGAAAACTTTTGATCTGGAAGGAACCTTAAACATCTAAATCATTCATTTGTTTGACAAGTTTGAAACTGAGGCCTGAAGAGATTAAGTAACTTACATAAGGTCACAAGCTGTCCTTGTTTCTCTTGGTTCATATTTTATAGCTTGATGTGACCTAGTTTTTAGATATTTGATCTCCCCTAATAGAAAAATTCTGAGTCTACATGTTTCTAATAAGTCCAAAAAAGCCAGATTTAATTAGCCACCATATGAAGGCCTCTCTCCAAGGGGTGATTTTGGAATACACAAAATGGAGAAAACATCTTTGGTACAAGCCCACTCTTGGTACCTCCACTGGGCTCAAAGCCTTCCTCAAATAAATAATTCATGAGGTTAAGTTACCTTTGGGAACATAAGTGGAGGAAGGGACTTCATGGGATTCCATGTGCTCAGGGCGTGAAAAGATGGCTGTGCCAGGGGAAGGTGAGGTGGAGCTGGAGAAGGACGGGAGTGTGCCACAGACGTTGTCTGTCTCCTTGGTGCCCGGCTTGATCACCACCAGGTTCTGACTCAGACAGTCTGTGTATGCTTTGCATTTCATCACACTAGAAGGCACATCTGAGAAGGTACCCCGAGCACACTGCTTACACCGCACATCCTCAGTCTCTGTTCCTTTCTTCCGCACACCCCAACCCACAGGACACACTGTATGGTGGGCACAGGTAGCGTTAGACTGGAACATGCCAGGTGGGCAAGTGCATTCTCGGTCAGTCAAGGCAGCACAAGGTAATTTCTCAACCATTGGCCATGGGCATGGCTGACTACAGTCATGGCATTTCTCTATGCCATTCTCATGCCTGGTAAAGGTCCCCACAGGGCAACTGCTGCAGACGCGCAGGCTTGTGTTGGTACAATGCTCAGAGACATAGGTTCCTGCTGGACACTTGTCACAGGTTAGCACCTGGCCGGTGGCACGGTCAACATGGCGGTATGTGCCAATGAGATTCGAGGCCTTCTGTTCTGGCTGAGCTGTGGTGGTGCTAAGGAATCCAAGCTGAAAGAAACAGAAGGGGAGGGAAAGGAACAAAAACCAAGAAGATGTTACATAGGAGCAGAGGAGAAAAAGGGCGAACAATTCCAGCACCACCATCATCATTCCTGTTAAAGATCCGACCAGGACTGCATCCTCTTGACAGCATGCTGCAACATCGTAGAACGAGAGAAACGAAGACTTGGATCCCACCCTATAGCTTGATCTACTGGTTGTGACGCTTTGGTTTCATTGCCTGACCTTTGCCTCAGCTTCCTTTTTTTCCATTTGTAAAATGGATTTGTAAAATTGATTGTAAAAATCAGTTGAAAATATGTATGTGAAAACACTTTGTAGCTGAGATTTAAAATGTTATATATGGCTGGGCGCAGTGGCTCACACTTGTAATTTTTGCATTTGCAAAATTTGCATTACATCACACCTGTAATTTTTGCACACCTGCATTTTTGGAGGCTAAGGCACGTGGATCACCTGAGGTCAGGAGTTCGAGACCAGCCTGGCTGACATGGTGAAACCCCGTCTCTACTAAAAATAAGAAATTAACCAGGCTTGGTGGCACATGCCTGGAATCCCAGCTACTCAGGAGGCTGAGGCATGATAATCGCTTGAACCCAGGAGGCGGAGGTTGCAATGAGCCAAGATCACACCATTGCACTCCAGCCTGGGTGACAAGAGCAAAACTCTGTCTCAAAAAAAAAAAAAAAAAGAAAAAGAAAAATTATATACTAGTCAAAATCCAAATGCAACAGGAAAATAACTTGCTGAATAGTTATCTTCCTTTCCCCAACCCCAACGTTAAGCTGCCATTTCATGATGCTAGGACCAAGCAACTGAGAACCAGGAAGGCATGTATTCAAGCTGCCACTTCCACGCATCAGATTGCCTGCTTGGCATGACCTGACAGTCATGACATGATTTTTTCAGACGCTTTGCCTACATGAAGCTAAATTTTATTTATTTGTCAAAACAGAGGCAGGCCCTTGGCATTTTTGTAATGTGCTTTAAACAACAGAGTTGATGCTTTTAGATTCACACCCTGTTTGCTCAGCCTTTGAAGACCATAGCTACGAAAGATGGGCCTGCAGCCACCCAGGAAAGGAAGCACAAAGCTAGACCCAGCAAGAGGGAGTAAACAGGCACTTAGGGGAAAGGAAATTATATTCGTGGGACTAAATCCTGAGGTCCTTCTGAGAAGAGATTGTGGGAGAATAAGAATATTAAGAGAAAGTTTTTCTGCATTAATGAATATTGAGAAGTTCCAACAGTTTTCACTATCCTTTATGAAATGCACAAAGTTTATGTGTCAAGGAAATAATGGCTACCTCAAACTACCAGCTACTCAGCAGGGCAAATTCCTTCTAAATTGGCTGCTATACCAGTGACTAAGAGAATAAATCAAGAATTTTTTTCACAGTGATCAGAGTTTCTGTCTTTTTAGCACCTCGACACTTAATTCAAGGTTTAATTCTCTCCCACCCCAAAACTTAACTATTTGAATCAAAAGTATTTCCCTGAAGTCCCTTCCCCTATCCCAGAGCTGCCCATCTAGTTAAATGACAATAATGAAAACAAATTTTCAGCTTATGAGGGTATATTCATTTTTTCTGTCGAGACCCTCCCCCAACAAAAAAAGGACAGTTGTTGATTCTTTTGTTAAGAAACTTAACCTCATCTTGAAACCTGGAAAAAACCTCCTGCTTGATGATAAATTCTGTAATGTCTTCCCTTATCCCTTCTGACTTTACCTTTCATTTTCTTGTTCCTTCTATTTGAAAAAAAGCCACAGACACCTTTTTCTGAGCACAGCAGATGCACTGGATAAAAGGACCCATCCTGTGGAGCCCAAGTTACATTTGCCAAGAATACCAGCCAGGCACAGTGGCTCATGCCTGTAATCCCAGAACTTTGAAAGGCCAAGGTGGGCAGGTTATTTGAGGTCAGGAGTTCAAGACCAGCTTAGTCAACATGGTGAAACCCCGTCTCTACTAAAAATACAAAAATTAGCCAGATGTGGTGGCGCATGCCTGTAATCCCAGCTACTTGGGAGGCAGAGGTGGGAGAACTGCTTGAGCCTGGGAGGCGGAGGTTGCAGTGAGCCGAGACTGCCACTTTACTCCACCCTGGGTGACAGAGTGAGACTCCATCTCAAAAAAAAAGAAAAAGAAACAAAAGAATATCAACAACAGGATTAGACCCTATCTCCCTACTAAACACCCAACCCAAGAGGTTGCAAAAGTGGCTCTGCTCTGTACTTCCTGGCATGTCTACATGCAAAAGCAGTTTTAGATAGCTGCAGCGTTCTGAAAGTTTCAAAGCTGTATTAGTAACCCAAGTGGCAGGTTATTACACTTCAATTAAGAAAGAAGAGAACTGAACCCAAGATCTGGGCAGGGAGCGGTGGTCGGTGATGAATACCACTCTGATGTGCTGTGTGACCTAAGTCAGCCTCCCTACCTGTGCGGGAGGATAGGCAGTCAGACACAGCCACACACACACTCACAAGGGTGGCTCTGCAGAATGAGCACAGCAGGTCATGAATAGCAAACATGTGCGGATTTGGGTGTGGAGTTGGGGTAGGCTTCCTACAGCTTTCTATACTTCCCCCAAAATATGCACTTCTAAATCTAAAGTAAAACCAAAAAGGTTTTCCTAGCTATACATAAAACACACCTCCAAACCCCACAGCCCCAACACTCTTTCTCAGACTGTAAGTGGATTTTAGAGCTCTTTGTTCATTTGGAATAACAGATCAAGTTTCTAATTAAAGCAAAACTTGGCCCTGTTTAAACTGTATCATACTGGGTAACCCACTTTAGACAATGTGTCTCTAAAAAAGGACCTTTAAATTACCTCATACAGCAAGAGACAATTCCAGCTCCCACAAGCAGAGCCAACAAACAATGATCCCTCCACAGTCGGGCCCAGGCTGAACACGAGAAATGAGATTTAGCAAAAACTAGACGCTATGAATTCATTGGACAAATAATTATTGAAGACCTAATAGGTGTGTGCAAGACAGCATGCCATGGGCTGAGGATAGAACCTTGAGAACTCTATTCCAGCCCTTATGAAGTTTACATTCTAGGCTGGGATGAACAAAAACAGAATACATCAGTAATTACTCAATTAGAATTGAGATCACTGCTGAGAAAGAAAAATACAGAATCCTATGAGAGGGAATTGAACAGGTGCTTCCTAGCTCAGGGAAGTTAGAGAAACATTTTGATATCACTCTTAAGGATGGAGAGGCAGAAATTAACTCCAGGCAAGAAGCAGTGAAAGGGGGTTAGGCAGAGGGAACACCAGATCAAAAGTGTGAAGCAGAAGGAAGCTCAGCACAGGAACTAAAAAGCTTGTGGCTCTATCTCAAGATGCAATAGAGTGGCCACAGTTACCTCTGAAGAGGCTCCATGTGCTGATCTTAATTCAAAATGCAATGAGAAGTCATTAAATGTTTACATGATAGGTGGGGGGAGAAGGCATATAATTGCACCTGTGAATCAAAAAGCTATCTGCTTCAGAGCAGAGGGTGAAAGGGGTATGCGGGAGAGTAGACGAGGAAACCCAGTTAGAGGGTGAAAACCAACATGGAAGGTGGTGGTGACTCGGACTAGGGTGGCGGATGTGGAAATGGAGAGAAGGTGACAGATTTGAGGGCTCAGGTCTGCTGAATTTGGTGAATGATTACATATGGAAGGGGAAAGGGGAAGAAATCAGTGGTTTTCAAATAGGACTTAAGAGAGCACTGGACAGAACACAACTCTCAGGATGCCCCTTGGACCAGGGAGGGATGGGAGGTAGGCTCCAAGCCCCCCATCTCTGCCTAAACCAAGCATCTCCACTTTACCAATTTGCTAATGGGGCTTTCCAAGTAAGAATTCATTTGCAGGAGGGTTTATTCCTAAAACAAGTCTGAAAATCACTGAACTAGCAGGACTTCGAAGGCCTCTTCCAATTCTGAAGTAAACAGTTAACCCAATCTGTGCTACAAAGCTGGAGGGACTGCTCCATGGGCTCTTTCACCTGAGTGAAACCCTGCTGAGAGGAAGAGTTGGCAACATCTCTTTCTCTTGACAGAGACTCAGCTGGCACCTGAGAAAAGCCATTTTCCTAAGGCCTTTTAATCAACTCACGATCTAAAACTAGGGCTTTTCCCACTCACCTAGTGGCAACCCTCTGATCTCTAAGAAAATTAAAACACTGTAGAAATCATTCCCAGTGATGATCTGGGAGTGAAACAATGAGTAATGGGGGTGAGGTGGACCCCATTCAAAAGTGGCATTTAAGAATGGTTTCTGTATAACACAACAAGTTGAGATGCCACCCAAAGCTAATGCTAGGAAAACACCTGAATCAGGGGACACAGTCATTGAAAAGTGCAAGAGAGTGGGAGCCAGAATATCTGAGGCTGAGTCCTACCTGGTCAAGAGCCTTAATTCCTTCATTTGTACAGAGTTGGATAAACTAGATCAGAGGCTCACCAAAGCCTCGGATCTCAAAGGCAGCATCAAAATTACCTGGGAAGCTTTAAAAAAAAAAAAAAATCACATCCCAGCGCCATCATCTGAGATCATTGTGGGTCTGCAGTGAGGCCAGGAATTTATTTGGTTTTAGCTTTGGTTCATTTTCTTTTTAAGCTTTCCAAGTGATTCTGATGCCCATCCAAGTTTTGGACACCCTGAACTAAGGGCTCTAATCTTCTCTGATTCTGAGACACATTTTGGAGACTGCCCAATCACACTTCTGCACTACTCTCTCAACCTCTTAACCAATCTGGCACTTTTAATTGTTTTAATATTGCCCTGTATTAATTAGTATTTTTTATGATGAAAATAAACATTCATGTAATAATTCTAATAATTAGGAACTATAAAGTAAAACATTTAAGTGTCTGCTCAAATCCACTTACTTCCAGAGAGACTCACTGTGAATTTTGGTGCACATCTTTCCAGACCCTTTTCTGAGCATTTACACATAATACATACATACATGCATGCATACCTTAAATTGGCTGTTGCCATTGATTTTTGTTTTGTTTTGTCTTACATATCCAAAGGGGACTGTCCATACATAGTGTTCTGTGATTTGCTTTTGTTCATCTTCTAACACTGCATCACTAAAATTTGCAAGTTGGACTAGGTTGTGTTCACCTCTAACCCTCTAAGTGTTTACAATTATTTCTGTCAAGCTCCACCTTCCCTGTAAAGCCTTTAAAACTATTCCCAGACACCCACATTCCAAGTAGATGAGTGAACTCTTCATCACATTTCCTGTTTCTGTTCATCATATTGGTGCCTAATTACATATCGTCTTGTAATGTTTGCTGATGGCCACTTAAGTGTATATACTTATCTTCCCATAATGATTATAAGCAGCTCAAAGTCAGGGATGACCACATAGATTGCATTTCCTCCCTTGCACAACTACCTCAATAACGAAGATCATGGGAATAAGAAGCAAAGTATTCTCCAAGCCAGGGGTCAGCAAACTAAATCCCACATGCCAATTGTTTTTATAAACACATTTATTGGAATTCAGCCATTCATGTAGGTATTGACTATGGCTGCTTTCATGCTACAGCGGCAGAGTTGGATAGTTCCAAAAGATACCTTATGGCCTGCAAACTTAAAATATTATCCAGCCCTTTATAGAATACACTATATATACTACATGCTGGAGATAATATAAGATCCAGCCTTTTATAGAGAAAGTCTGTCAACACCTGCACAGGGCAGTCAAAAGAAATGTCAAAAAATACAGAGAGCAGAAGCTCACTCACAAGAATCGTCAGACCTCTGAAAGTTTAGCAATGAGTACTGAGATCTTGGCTTCCTTTCTTGACACCCACTCCAACTCACACACCAAATCTCATCCTTTCATCCTCTACTTAAAACTCTCAATCACTTCCCACATGACTTAGGATGAAAGGCAAAGTCTTTAACAAAGATAGGACTTTCTCTGGAATGCCATCCCTGACCACTTCTCCACTAATAAAAACAGGTTTCACAAGATCCCTCATTCCCATTTTTCCCCCAGTATGGCTACCACAATATTGTACTTACCCATTTTTCTTTTTAGCATGTCTTCCCCTATGGATCACAAGCTCCATGTGGACAAGGATCAGGTCTATTTCACTTACTGGTGCTATCCACGCCCTCAAGGACCCAACTCATGGTAATGTCTGACAAGTGTTAGTTGAATAAATGAATGAATGGACTTACAGACCATAAATAATTAGAACCAGCATATTAGAAGTGGTGGTAGAGGAGGTTGTTAAAGATGAGTGCACAGGTTTTTTGTTTTGTTTTGTTTTGATACGGAGTCTTGCTCTGTCGCCAGGCTGGGGTGCAGTGGCATGATCTCAGCTCACTGCAACCTCCGCCTCCTGGGTTCAAGCAATTCCCCTGCCTCAGCCTCCTGAGTAGCTGGGACTACAGGGGCGCACCACCATGCCCAGCTAATTTTTTGTATTTTAGTAGAGACAGGGTTTCACCATGTTGGCCAAGATGGTCTTCATCTCCTGACCTCGTGATCCGCTTGCCTCAGCCTTCCAAAGTGCTGGGATTACAGGCGTGAGCCAACGCGCCTGGCTGCGCACAGGTTTAAAAGCGAGCAGGAGAAAGCCCAAAGCCTCCACAATGTAGCCACAATAACTCAAGAGATAAAGCAGTCTGGCCTTATACCCTTCAATACAAGGGCAGATACTTCATTTCATCTCCAAAGTTCCCTGAAGACATCACTCTGTTTTAACAGAACTACAAATGGCTTACAAGAATTACACTCTGCAGGGTGCTTAAGGTGACAAGCAAATGTATCAGAGAGTTAAAACATTCCCTCCTCATTTCTTTCTTTTTTTTTGAGGGGGCCAGGGGTCCTCACTATGTTGCCCAGGCTGATCTCAAACTCCTGGCCTCAAGCATTCCTGCCACCTCAGCCCCCGAAAGTGCTGGAATTATAGGCATGAGCCACTGTGCCCAGCCTCCCCTCTTATTTCTTTAAAAAAAGATGATACTAACTTGGTGATTAGAATTATAAGCAGCATAATAAGATTATCCTCCAGAAGTTAGCTATGCACCATCCTAGTTTAAACTTTAGTTATTTGGAAAATTTCATTTATCCAAGACATTTATTTCACCAACAATGGATAAATGAGGCAAATATCCCAAACTGTACAGGATTTATGAGCACTATAAATGCCTACTGAATGATTAAAAGGTAAACCCAGAACAACACAAATTTCAAAAGAGGGAGGAGGTAGCTCTAAATAACCAACAGTAAAAACTCCCTGGGTCTCAGCATTCACCCTGGTGAGCCACACCACACCTCTCCTGTTGTCACTTCTATTCTAGGACACAGAGATGGGCCTGACTAAGGACAAGAAGCACCCAGATTTGCAAAGACATGTCAGAATGTTGATTCATATTTATTCTTTAACAATTCTTACTCCATGACCTCATTCTTCAAACAACGTATTTTTGTCATTCTTGTTCCCTATCAAATTCTAATTTTTAGCAGAAAATGAGCAAAGTCAAGGCGGAAGTAAACTTTTTTTCTATTCATAAAGGGCAGGCAGAGAGACTGCCTATGAGTTTGTTGTAGAATTTTTCAATGCTGCATAAAACTAATATTTTGAAGAGGAAACCCGTTACTGTAGAGATGATAATGCAACCAAGTTATTCCTGAGATGGTGAATCTAAAACATGATAACAGATGATCTAAAGGCAAAAGCCAGGCAGAGCGGGACCTTCCAGAATTTCTGATCATTTTATTTTGAGCATCACATTAAATGTGTAATATCAAGACACTGGCTGTTTAGAATTCTGTATATTTGAAGCGGGGGAAAAGGAATGCACAAAGAAGAAAGCTTCAAGGACAGAGCTTCCACAAATCACAGACAGAACTGTTCCCAGTTATATAAATTTGGTCAACTCTTGCATTTCCTACTATCCTCTCTGATTAAAAAAAAAAAAAAAAAGTTTTCTGTTGCTAAGGCAAAAGCAGGGACCATTTTTAAAGCTGCGAATATAGAGGATGCCAAGGCTAGAATGTGCTGACTGCAGTACTGGAAGGAGGCAAGCTCCGGGGACACTGAAAAAGGAAAAGCCATGTGAGACTTAACTCAGGTGCTGTTTTCCCTGGAACCTGCAATGCAGGAGCGTGTACACTCAGCAGCACTCAGTCCTGGGGCCACAGAACCTCATCTCCTTCCGTGTCCTTAGAAATAACTATTTCTAAGACTTCTGCATACATGAAGAAGCCAAGAGTAGGCTACCCATTTATTTAGTCACTAAGCAGTAAATGAATTGGCATTCCATGAAAGACAGGAGGAAAGATGCAGAAGGAATGTTACTCTGTGCTCACTAAGGATTTAAAGAAAAGCATGTGAACCAAGGCAAAACCAATGACTCTGGCCAGTGCAGCAACTCCAGCATAAAAGCACGCATAAACAAAACCTATTAATATTTTAGCCTATAGTGTGCCAAGCAGCCTAGATCTACCAGGTACTAACTAGGCGTGATACTGTGATATAATAAATATATATATTTGGTCTCTGTCCCTGGTTTCTGGTGCACAATTCCTAAAACCATAAAATCTCCAGCTGTAAAAGACAGCCATAATAGTGTCTTTTACATGCTAATGAGATGATTGGTGGCTGGGGGCTGCTAGGTAGCTTCTGGATAGGGGCTGGTCATAAGAAAGACCAAGGTATGATGGAAGGGTTGGGACCTTCAACCCCACTCCAACCTCAGAGAAGGGGAAAAGGGCTGAAGGTTGAGCTGATCACCAATGGCCAGTGATATAATCAATCATGTCTAAGTAATGAAGTCTCCATAAAAGCCCAAAAGGACTGGGGTTTGGAGAGCTTCTGAACAGCTGAACACCTGGAGATTCCTGGAGGATGGGGCACCCAAAGAGGGCATGGAAGCTCCATGCCCCTTCCCACACACCTTGCCCTATGCATTTCCTCCATCTGGCTGTTCATTTGTAGCCTTTATTATATCTTTTATCAAGAAACTGGAGCTGGGTGTGGTGGTACACGCCTGTAGTCCCAACTACTCATGAGGCTGAGTAAGTAAAGTGTTTCCCTGAGTCCTGTGAGCCGCTCTTGCAAATTAATCAAACCTGAGGAAGGGGTTGTGGGAACCTTGATTTACAGTCGGTCGGGCCGAAGCACAGGCAAAATAACCTGCGGCTTATGCTTGACATCAGATATTGGGGGCAGTCCCCTGGAACTGAGTCTTTAAACTGTGGGATCCGACACTACTTCCGGGTAGATAGGTCAGAACTGAATTGAACTAGAGGGCACTCAGTTGGTGTCCGCTGGAGAATTTGGTGTCAAAGGTGTTGTGTTGAGCCTTGTGTGCAAGTAGAAAAACACGTTGGGTTTTTTTTAATCCTTAATTCTGGGTGGCCTTGGCAAATGGCTCACTTCTGTGTCTCTGCTTCCTCATTAGTATAAAGGAGTTAATTAGCAATACCTACTCTTCAAAGACTGTTTTGAGAATTAATTGTTAATACAGATAAAGCAGGCAAAACGTGTCTGACACATAGTAAGCATTCCATAAATGTTACCTTAATTATCACTCCTGCCAACTTAACAATGTACTATATTTTAACAATCTTTTAGTTTTTTACTTTTAATTTTCAAATTTTCTAACGAGTGATGGAAAATCCTTTCTCTTTTTACTTTTTTTTTTTTGAGTTTTTTGAGACGGAGTCTCGCTCTGTCACCCAGCCTGGATTGCAGTGGCACGATCTGGGCTCACTGCAACTTCTCTCTCCTGGGTTCATGCAATTCGAGTGCCTCAGCCTCCCCAGCAGCTGGGATTACGTGTGCCACCATGCCCAGCTAATTTTTATATTTTTAGTAGAGACGGGACTTCACCATATTGACCAGGCTGGTCTTGAACTGCTGGCCTCAAGTGATCCGCCTGCCTCGGCCTCCCAAAATGATGGCATCACAGATGTAAGCCACCGCACCTGGCCAAGACAATCTTTTAAAACACCCCAATTAAAACGCAAGTATTCAATTCCTGAGAAGTGTATCAAAGACTTCAGATTTTTAAAAGCTATAATCCTGAAACAAACCATCCTGGACTTAGAGCAAACAACGAAACAAAAAATACAGACTGCACAGTAAAGAGTTAAAAGAGAAACATGGGCCCACTAGCATTTTCAAAACATTTAAAATAAAAACTTGGTATATAGCAAATGAGAAAACACAAGAGAGCAGAAAGGATTTACTATTAATAAGTACTTTAGATAACTGGGGCAGAATTTAAGTAAGCATTTCCCACAGTGAGTTTCCCTGATCTAGTCCCATGAGATATTAATGATTCTATGGTCTTAAAAGAGTGAACATGGGAGGGCAAGGGGAGAGGATTGCTTGAGCCCAGGAGCTTGAGACCAGTCTGGCAACATAGGCAGACCCTGTCACTACAAAAAATTAAAAAAAAAAAAAAAAAGAAAAAAACGGAATCAGGTATAGTGGTGTTCCAGCTACTCAGGAGGCTGAGTGAGGTAGGAGGATCGCTCGAGCCCAGGAGGGTGAGGCTACAGTGAGCTGTGATCACACAACTGAACTCCAGACTGGGTGACAGAGCAAGACCCTGTCCCAAATTAAAATAAATAAATAAAAATTTAAAGAGTAAGCGCCAGCACCTGCCTGTGTATTGCTCACAAGCTAAGAAGGTTTTTACATTTTAAATAGTTTTTAAAAAATCAAACAAATCATCATATTTTGTGACATATAACAATTATATGACAGTCAAATTGTAGTGTCCACAAATAAAGCTTTATTGGAACACAGCCACACCCAATCTCTTAGGTATTGCCTAGGGCTGCTCTCACCATTCAAACACAGAATTAAGTAGTTAGAGCAGAAACCACATGACCCATAAAGCTGAAAATATATACTATCTGGCCTTTCACAGACAAAGTTTACCAGCCCCCGGTCTAAAAGTTTAGAAAGTGCTCCTGATTAGAGTCTTCTCTCAGAAAGGCACAATTAATATTAACCTATTGAAGGCTCCAGCAGGCCCGGCAGGACAGCTGCCAGAAATGGTGACTTAGTTGAACCTAGCACTCCCCAAACATATTTGACCATAAAACCCTTTCCTCATGCAATGAGTATTACTATCTTGCAGAACATACTAATGTAGTTCTTACCATAAATATGACACTAAAGTCCAAAAAGTCAACAAACCCAACATTTAAAACATCACATAGAAAATTCAAAGTTATCAGAATAGTTCATTGCAAAGAGATCAATTTCTGTTAAAATAAACAGCACCAACAAAATGAAAATATTCTCAGACACAAAATATTCTCAGACACAAACAAAGAAAAAGATTTAAAAATATAAATCTCGGCTGGGTACAGTGGCTCACACCTGTAATCCCAACACTTTGAGAGGCCGAGGCAGGAGGATCACTTGAGGTCAGGAGTTCGAGACCAGCCAACATGGCCAACATGGTGAAACCCCGCCTCTACTAAAAATACAAAAATTAGCCAGGCAGGGTGGTGCACGCTGTAATCCCAGCTACTCAGGAGGCTGAGGGAGGAAAATCACTTGAACCTGGGAGGAAGAGGTTGCAGTGAGCCGAGATCACACCACCTGCACACCAGCCTGGGGGACAGAGCGAGACTCTGTCTCAAAAATAAAAACATAAATCTCAACTTTTATGTTATTAAATATAATAATATTAAAAGTAGAATGTAAAATATGGCATACACTGCTAATAAAAGCTTATAAAACTAAAAATGTATATAAAGAATTCATGCAAATGTGGCTAACATAACTCCTTCTCAATAGTTATAACAGAGGGCTACATGAGTACATAATTACAAAGGTGATCATCCTATGGATAATGTTTGATATCCCTAGGAGCTATTGAAATTCAAATTTGCACCCAAGGACCCTCACGTATCTATATTAAAGCACCATAAATAAATTAAAATCATAAACTCCAATATTGGCAGGCTTGTGGGCTAGAAAGCACATTTATAGGTGGCTGGTGGCATTCTAAATTAATTCAGTTCTTCTGGACTACAATCTGGCAAATTCAGTTCTTTTGGACTACAATCTGGCAATGTGCAGCAAAAGCCATAAAACTGTTCATTTATTTCCTTTGACCCAGCAATTCCACTTTGAGGAACACACCTTGGGGAAACAACCAAAAAGGAAAAAGAGCAATTGGTTTATACAGGGACAACTTCATTAGTGCTGCTTGCAGTGGAAGACCAAAGAGACAGCAAGCCAAGCATCCAACAACAGTAGAATGGCTCAACACAGTGCCAACTGGAGGGGATAGAGCTATTAAAAAGTGGCAGCTATAAAGGCTTGAACTGACGTGAATCACAGGCACCTCAAACTTACTCAATACGCATCCAAACTTAAGGCCTCTCAGTTTCACCCACTGCTCCCCAAGCCTTCCCTTTCAAAGTAATCAGACCACAATAGACTGCTCAATGTGGGAACCTAGGAATCAACCTTGATCACTGCTTTCAATATCACCTGCTCCTTCCTATCTCGCCATCAGCAAATCTCTCCAAAATTTCTATCTAGTAATCCCCATCTTCATTGTCACTGCTCTAGCACCATCATCTCTGCCCTGAATTACTGTAAAAGGTGCTAACTGGCCTCCAGCTTCTATGCTCCCCTTCTCTAATCCATTCTCCACAGAGCTGCCAGTGAGTTTTTATTTTTTTAATTGCATTCAAGTCATATTATTACCCTGCTTCCCACTGCACTCTGAGTGATGTCCTGATCCCTTAAAGGATCTTGTATGATATGGCCCCTGCCTGCCTTTTCAAGCTCGATCCATTGTCCCCATTCACTGAGCACCAACCACCGTACTCTTTCTATTCTCTGAAAATGTAGGCTCTTTCCTCCCTCTGGGCCATCCCACATACTGTTCCTTCCTCCTGGCATACTTTTTCTTCTATTCTCTAAAAGGCTGGTTCTTATTAAGCATCACCCCTTTTACAACGTCCAAGAAGGAAAGCCCATGAATAGCTTTTCATATCATATACCCAAAGTCTAGCAATGCCTGACATTTAATAGATGCCCCATAAATTTTATTAAATGGATAAAATATAAATATATCTCTGTAAGATAACAGAAAATAGCTGCACTAAGAAAAGCAGAACACGAGCAGGTACATACACGTTAGTTTTAACTATACATAAATACTGTAAACAAAGGGAATTGAATTGAAATGACACATAAAGAGAATTCTACACCCACTAGGTTCTTCTAGTCTGACAACTTACATAAGTTTAAATTGTTCTTTCTTAATAACTCATCTATCCTTCGTTGTTCAAAGTACTGAGATGTAACGCTAGCTCCAACTACCCTCTAACTTGTCTAGAATGAATGAACAGTTAGTTTAAATCAAGATCCTTCTGAAATTCATTAATCATTTATTGCTTAACTGCTATGTGTCAGGACTTGGAGCCAGAAACACAATGATGAAGAGCATATTGTCTTTGAGAAGCTGAAAAACAGTATTAGCCCTGAGCTTTTCAAATGAGGAAACACATACAAACCTTGTCTATTTTGTTATTTTTCCTTGACCAGGTCTGCAAGGTTTAAACCCAAGAGGAGTCATGGACTTCTACACATAAAGGAATAGCAAAGATTGAATCATGATATAGTTAGGATGTATGTCCTCTCCAAATCTCATGTTGACATGTGATCCACAATGTTGGAGGTGGAGTCTTACGGGAGGTGTTTGGGTCACGAGGTGGATCTGTCATGAATGGCTTGGCGTTGTCCCATTGGTGATAACTGAGTTCTCTGTTAATTCCTACCAGAGCTGGTTGCTCAAAGAGCCTAGTACTTCCTTCTCTCTCTCTTGCTCCCTCTCTCACCATGTGACACACCAGCCGCCCTTCCCTTCTGCCATGACTAAAAGCTTCCTGAGGCCTTACCAGAAGCCAAACAGATGCTAAATCCATGCTTCTTGTACAGCCTGCAAAACCATGAGTGAAATAAACCTCTTTTCTTTATAAATGACCCAGTCTTGGGTATTCCTTTATAGCATCGCAAAACGGATTAACAAAAATATCCAGCTAAATTATTCTGGGGACCTGTTACCATTCGCCTTGGAATCTCTTTCTTTCTTCCCAACACCCCTACCTCTCCTAATCCTGGGCAAGCTGACCTGGCCGTATATAGGATGAAATCAAACAACGGTCTTGTCCCAAAGGTTATTTGGGAGACCAGAATTCCAGCCTGTTTTCCAGGACAAATGATTAAATAATTTCCTCTCACCCTTTGCCTTTTCCTAGTTTACTCAGTCTCTACAACCTACGAAGCGATGTTTAAAAGCTTACTTAAGCGAGTGCTACCACTCAGTATGATAAACCACACACAAACACATGACCTCTGACACCCCTTAAATCACGGAGTTAAACCAGTTTCTAAGAGACCTGAAATGAAAAGTGAAAAAAGGAAATACTAATAACAGATGGTATAAGCCCGTGCACTTATCCTATACAAATAACTAGGCTGACAGCAAAGAAAACCCTAAAAGGTCCTCAAGTTCTCAGGATAAGTGAGTTGAAACTACATTGCTAAGCAGAACCCATGTCACACCGTTACTCACTAAACAAATATTTTTCAAAATGACCCAAGTAGCAGGAAAGCAAAGCATCCATTCCCTATTTATAACATTTCAATTTGCAGGAGTATCTTTCCATCTTAGCCATGGCACCCTCGCCCGTCAGAGTCACACCATAGGAAAATGCTTACCAATGACTGCACACCCTCCCCTTTCAATCCACACACAGGTTGCTCTCAGTTTATAACCAGCAGTTTTAGCTAAACTTCCAAGCACCATCGTGGAGTAGAACTGCTCATTAAATTTCTGGAAAGAGAATGTCCAACTCTTGGGTAAAGTCATTCTCTTTACAGAAAACAAAATTCTGGTAAATCAAGGTGACCTCTCTGCTACCAACAACTTGCAGAAAAAGCAGTGTGCACAAAGCCACACTGACCTAGATTTAAATCCTCTCTCCAGCAGTTGCCAACTGCATGACCATAAGATTTTTCAAACTCCATTCTCTTATCTGTAAAATGGGGCTAATGCTACTACCTCATAGACTTGTCACATGTACTGAGATCATTTGTAGAAGGTATTCAACACAATGTCAAAGATAAGTACTCAATAAATAAGAGCCAGTGATAGCAATATCAATGATTAATATTAACACCCACTTGCTTATTCCTCCCCTCTGGGCTCTCAGAGCTGAAGCCCTATTGAATCCACAGCTGCTCTCAGTTGATTCCAGGACTCATGGACTCACTCCTCTCCTCTCTCCTAAATCCATTAAGCTCATATTCCTTTTCCCAAAACAGATAGATTTGCAAGGGTGCCAAGCAACAGAGCCACACAGCAGTACTGACAGCAGACGAACAAATAGAAAAGTATATAAAGATTAGATAATGAGCCTTGCTATGACTTAGCTTACTAAGTGCCCCCCTTTACTCTTCTTGTTTTTATTTTTATGTAGCACAAAGTCTTAGGTATAATTTTTAAATATGAAGCCACAGGGCAACATCCTGATCCCCAACCACACCCTGCTCAGTCCTACACCTGCCTGAGATCTCTCTGAGCGCAACTTTCCCACCACTGCACACATCTGTCATCTCCAAAGCCAGGATACTGATAAGAAAATCTTCTGGTGGCCTTTAGCACCTCTCAAGAACAGTGAGATCGCTATTGCTCACTGATCTCACTGAGATCACTATTGCTTACGATTGCTTTGAGTCAACAGCCTAAGTATCAGTGAACCCCACCCACCTCTGTATAGCCCTCAGTCCTGCCTGTACTCACTGATATCTGCCAGGTTCCTCCCAGGTTATAACCTCTACCCAAACTCCTCTCCTCTTGGATTCAGGCTAGAAATGAAGGTGGTAAGAAAGCTAGGTGGCAGCGCGCAAGTCAATTTAGGATTCTCATTTTATTTTTTGGTATTTGACAAACACAAACACTGGGGCAAGGCCAGTATTTATTCATGATCTTGCCCCTATCCTAAATAATCAAAGCTCAGCAGCTGTTGCTGCTACAGCCACAAGGCCCAGCCTTCTGCTAATGCTAAATGAGGATTCAACTTTGGGAACCAAATTGATTCCTATTATGGCTCCCATTGTCATTCTGTCAAACAGACATATCTTTGCCTAATGGTCCACACTGAGTCAGCTCCAAGTGATCACTGGACACATGCCCAAAGCTCTGAGATAACCTGGGCTCTTCTTGTCACAGAAGAGAAGCACCTGAGTTTGCCAAGAAGTTGCTGGTGACCTGGCATCACCGGAATTTGCCAGGCCTGCTTGGGGAAAGAAAGCCAACAGAATATTAGTGCTTACTGGAAAATAAGCACAAGGAAAAGTCACTCAATTCATGCCAGCCCCTGAATAGTAATGATCTGATAATGCACCTGACCATTTTGTGTCACCAAAAAAAAACCCAAAAAAAAAAAAAAAGATGTTTATTTAAGACAGTTAGAGTTTACATGCTTTATGAAGGACCAGCTGAACACAAAATTAATTTGCAAACTGTCTATGCAGCCTCCAAAGAGGCTTCACCTCTCATCTTCGTGGATATAGTTGCCTGCAAAGTTAAAGTGTGATGTCTCCACATTCTGGTCTACAATGCAGAAAGGACAAAGACCACCTGCCAGAGCCAGCCCAGAAGCTCCCACCTATTTGTTCCGACCCAATAAGAACACACCTGGAGTAAAGGACTGTCTGCAAACTGCCCCAGAAAATACAGCATTAACTGTGCTTACCATATCCTGCGTGATAGACTTTGTCTACATTTAGCCACACTAAAACATGTCATGCAGGCATTTGGTGGATATATGCCTTTTCAAGTCTCCCTTTTTTCCCTTCCCAACTTAAGGTAGTCCTTAAATCCCATTTACAAGGAATTTTTTTTTTTATTGCTGATTTGATTTACTTGTGTAGTTTATTTACACTAGAGGTGTGTTTGCTTTGGACTAGACTTGAGGAAGATTCAAACATATGTCTTCAGAAACAGTTCAGATGACAGAGCTCAATTCCATTACACACATTTTGACTGTAATGATAACTCATGGGGTCGGTCAGGACTCATGCATTCCAGCACAGGTTCTGCGCTCCCCATTCTCTGATTAGAAGTTGCTTTCTCTACCGAGGATAATGTATGTCATTCTCAGATTTGAAAGAGTTGTGTTTTTTTTGTTTTTTGTTTTCTTATTCTCAGACTAAGAGCCAAAGTTACTTCAGGTATTTTAAAGATTTTAACATCAATCATATTTTGTGTATTAAGGTAAGTATACTACATTCATCCACTGATTCCATATGAGTGAGTAAAACCCAACCAGCACTGGTGATGGCCATGCTCATTTTATATACCATACAAATTGTACCTTCATGGCAAGATCCAAATCCCAATTCATCCCTGGGTTCCCACTGCCCAGAAGAGTGCCTCACTTAGAAAGGGTGCTCGATGCAGTTTCATTTGTAAACATGAAAAAGCAGTCACTTCCCCAGTAGAGCATTTTTTTTCTCTCAACCAAAAAATATAGGGTGTTAAATCAGTATTTTTTATGCTCCCTTCCAGCTTTCACATTCTAGGATTGTAGAGCTAAGATATATAAGAGGGAGAAAATCTTTTAGATGTAATATCAGCTCTAATTTAAAGTTCTGCTTGAATTTGCCACCAAGTCTTGACATGATTCAGAACTTCAGCCCCCACCAGACCACTCCACACCTGCCCAAGCAGCCAAAGTGAATTGCCAATGTACCAGGTAATGTACTTTGATAAATGATGGTCAGGAGGTAGCACTAAGCTACACATGGAGTTTCAGTAACAGAGAAAAACACTATTACTTGGCACTTTCTAGGCAAACGCACAGCTGGACAGGCTATAACAGCAAATAGCCCTCTATGTGGAATTCATAATGCTTGCAACAGAGTGTTTTCTAAAACTTCAGAACTCATATCCTTACCAATTATGGCTCCCTTCTCTTCTGACGGCCTCACTGCCAAAATCCTATCTATGCAGTTAAAGCGAGCTCCCCGAGGGCAAGGGGCATCTCTGACTAAGTAGTGTCACGCTGGGCAAGCCATTCTAGAGCATTCCTTATCACTGGCACAAACCTAAAGCTCTCATTGATCTTGTCTCTGCCTTCCAGAGATATGATATAGCAAAGGTGAGTGTCTCAGGCAGAATAGTACAATTGGTAAAGTCAAGATGGTGGAAGGTAAGCTTAGATTATGAAGACAAAGCACAACCATGCACACCAGACTTACTGGGTGTCGAGCAACAAGAATGTTTTGTCCACCTGAGTCCCAGACTTTTGAACCCAGCTCTTGTCTTTCAGTGTATGTTTTACTTTCTATTAACATGCAGACACTCATCAGAAATAGAAGTGCAAGCAGCAAGAATACTTCCTTCCAAAGGCATTCCTGTAATTCTTATTCACGTTCTGTAACAAACCAAACCACCTCCTTAACTTTTCCCCAGTGAGCCTTCTCTGTTGTTACATTTTATTATCAAGCAATTTGGACTTGTGAAACACGCAGTGTGGCACAGCGCTAAGGGAAGACATGAGCTGAAGAGCCAGGCAGTCCTGGGTTCTGGCCCCAGCAATATCACGTGCAAGCTGTGTGGCCTGGGACAAACCAATGAAGTTCTGGGAGCTTCCATTTTCTCAACTATAAAAAGGAGATAATATCATCTGCTTCACAAAGATGCTATGAATAAATGAGATACTGTATACAAAGCACCTGGCATGTAGCAATTGCTGTCTCTATACATATACAATGGCTATATACGTGTGTATATATTATATCATATTGTGTACCTATATATTTGTATTTTTATAAGCTTATAGTAAGCTATTTTTCATGCAGTTAGCTGGTCATGACAAACAAAAAGTCACAACACAAAAATGATGACAATAAATATTATCACACAAAAAGGGAGATATTTGAAAGAAGAGCATTAAAAGACATAATACATAGAACACTTTACTGGGATTATTACTTTTTAATCTAACTGTAATACGTAGGCAGGCCACTAACTTGCCCACCTCCCCCAGTAGTGTTCTGAGTACCCTGCCACGTGCACCCAGGCTCCAGTACCTGGTGTCCGTCATGTTCACATGGCCAAGGATCCCAATGGGATAAATACTTCTTGGAACAGTATCATGAGATCATCATTTTACACATTAACAAAGCCTGTCCTGTGGACTTGGGCATGCAGTATAAGAATGTGAAAGACAAAAGGCATTTCCTCCCCACCCTGGATGGGGATTATAGCATAGTCTCTACTGATTCATGGCACACCCTCCAGTCACCCGTCAGGATGAAGGGCTCAACCTCATGCTATTCCATGAATTTACCTGAAGTCTTTTTAGCATAGCTAGCAGAAGAATAAGGAATCCTGTACTGGTTATCAGCTTGAGACTGCTCCTAAGCCCCATTATAAATTTTATTTTTTTCAAAGTAGCCAAACTTAAATTGTCAGGTCTTTAGTTGCAAATCCAGTGCACAATTTTTAAGGTAGGTTGAGTGTGATAACTTATTGTTTATTTTGGTTTTGGAGACAGGGTCTCATTCTGTCACTCAAGCTGGAGTGCCGTGGCATGGTCACAGCTCACTGCAGCCTCAACATCCTGGGCTCAAGCCATCCTCCCACCTCAGCCTCCTGAGTAGCTTGGCATACAGGCGCACACCACCACCACATCCACCTAATTTCTTGTAGAGATGGGGTCTCACTATGTTGCCCAGGCAAATCTCGAACTCCTGGACTCAAGCAATCCTCCCACCTTGGCCTCCCAAAACGCTGGGATTACAGGCATAAGACAGGCTGCCTAGCCTGATGATTCAAGAAAAGGAGCTGGGCCCTTTCTCGGTTAAAGCAACCTACCCTTTGATTACATCAAGACCTTTGTTTAATTACCTACCTCATGCTGAAAGGTAAAATAAATGGAGTATTGCACAATGACTTAAGATTTAATCTGGGAATGGACTCTATGAGGCATATAATAATCAGATGTGTTGGAAGCACCCGAAACATAGTAGTGGATAGTAGTGGATCTAAGGCCGTGAAAACGGAAATGATGATAGTTCTCACTCCACTGAACTAGGATCAGTGTTCCCATGGACCCTATATGTGTTTCTCTCCACACCAAGACTGTCAATCCAGGTTCATTGTCCCAAGAGACTCCCCGACTACTGCTTACCATCCACCATACTTGTTTCAAAGATATAAACCTTGGCCATGCCATTAATAAGTGGGCAGAAAAGAGTTTCTGAAGGGAGACTGGGACTTGCCTCATTATAAATGCTAACAGTAACAAACTTTTCTTTAGTCTCTCTCTTCCTCTTAAAACACACACACAAGGAACCAGAGTGTCTGTAGGATGAATTCCCAGGCCATAGCAACTGCAATGTCCTGAGATCTAAGCAGTTCTTGGCTGGCCAGGCGTTAAGCCCTTTTGGGGAAGGAGACAGCAAGCCTGCTTTTCCCTTACACAGCCCTGCCGTGAAAACAAGCTCTTGTTTTTTGGGGTTTTTTTTTTTTATTCGGTTTTTAGCTAAGAATTTCCATCCCTCCTGCAGGGATAAAAGATAGGCAAGGGAAGCTCAAGGGTTTGATCTCAAATTTTCTTCCACCTAACTTGCCCCTTCACCCCCATATTTGGAAATAAAGGGAGGGAATTTGGGGGAAGTTGAGGGTAAGTTTTTGGTCAAGATGATTGACCCGAGATGTGGATGCAGCTTAGGTGATGAGGGAGACTGCACCACCCTGCAGGGTCACCTGCCTAGCCACAGGTAAACGAGGGATCGGAAAGACTGTAGAAAATTCATGTTCCTTTACACACATCTCCTTCCCCCTCCCCCCATTCCAGTGCCAGCGCGCTGGCTGGCTGGAAGCCGGCGCTTTGGAGGCGCCGGAGAGTGGGTCTAAGGGTGATATTTCGGCATGCAGAACCTGAGACCCCACCCGAGCCAAGAGGGAAGAGAGAGGGTAAAGGGATTGAGGAGGGGGCGGCTTGCGCCCTGCTCGGGAATGCACCGCGCGACAGCACCCGGAGGTCTCCGGTGTCCGGCGCGCACCGGTACCACTCTCTTCCACTGCGGTACCATCCCGACATGACATTGCAGCTGCAACAAAGCGCCGGCCTCGGCCGGCCCTCGGAGCCCCACACCGCGGCGAGGCCCCACACCACGCAGAGGGGCAGTGGCCGATGGGTGGGGGGCTGTGGCTGCGGGCGTGGGGAGCGCGAGGTAGGCCGAGTAGGGGGAAAAGCCCTCAAATGCGCAGAAGCCGGGCGGCTACCTCTAGCGTCTCCTCCAGCAAAGCCAGACTGCAAGGAAAACAATTCGTCTTCATTCCCGAGCCCCGGCTGAGCCCTCAGATTCCCCCAAATAACCTAGTCGAGGCCCTCTGGTGTGTTGCCTTGCCTTGCAAACCCCTCAGTGCCCGTAACCCAGTCGGCCGGGCCCCGCGCCTCCCTAAGCCCCGGCCCAGAGACCCGCCCGGCTCCCGGAGAGCGGTTCCTTCTGCTCCGGCGCCGCCGCCACCCCCGGTCCACGCAAGCGCTCACCAGGAGAAGGGAGCCCGCGATCATCGTGGCTCTGGCTCGGCGGGCGATGCGGCTGCAGGAGGCGAGGGCGGTGCTGCTGCTCGCAGAGGTCCCCATGGCTGAACCGGGGACTGGCAGGGGCGCCCGGGGCGCGCGGGGCAGCTGGAATCGGCGGCTGCTTCTGCCCAGCGCCGCATCCACCGCCGCCTCCCGGGCCGGGAGCCCATCTACCTCCAACACCCCATGTGCACTGCTGCAGCCGGGCAGAGGAGGGAGGCGGCAAGGGAGGCTCTAGGGGCGCTCAGCACCTGCCCAGCGGCGCAGCCGCCCAGGCGGGGAGAAGCCGCCGCGACTGCAGCCCGCGTCTCCGGGTGCTCTCCTCCAACAGCGGCTGAGGAGAACCAGGGAGGAGGACTGTGCGCGAGAGAGCAAAGGAACAACTTCCCATAGCGAAGCTTCCAGCCACTGCCAACCACCCTCCTCCGCTGCCCAGACTGGCTGGCGAGAGACTGAGTCGGTAGCCACCGGGCGCAGAGACACACGTGGTGGCGCCGAAGGGGCGGGGGACCGGCCCTTTGTGATGTCACCCGGGAAGAGGCCGGGCTCTTTGTGCGGTTGGAAAGGGGAAGGCGTTCCAGGTAGAGCGGGGAGGGAGAGGGTGCCCCTTGGCGTTCGCTGAGGAAATTGCACGCGCCTGTTGACCCAGGGAAAGCTCTGAGAAAGCATCTCACCCCTGATCTAACTTTACTTATTTTTTCCAAGATAATTCCAAGTAAATTATTTCAGCTGCAGACGCCTTTCCATTGTTTCGGACACGATGATTAAATCAGAGAGCGATAGTGAATAGACCACAGAGCACATAGATCAACTGCGTGACAAAAAAGGAGACCTGTGTGTTGCTTCTCAAACTTTGCTGCCCTGTGGAATCACCTGGAGAGTTCAAAACATATATATTGATTCTTGGGCCCCACCTCTAGAGACTCTGATTTAATTGGAACAGGACATGATCTGGCCTGGGCATTGAGGTTTGTTGTTGCTGTTGTTTGTTTGTTTTTTAAGTTTTCAAGGCGATTTTAATATGGGGCAAAGTTTGAGAACCTCTGGGCTTATAATGCAATTAAGGAAATCCAAACTAAAAGGATTTAAAACCCAGAGTCATTGGTGTTGGGTCCATGGATGGTCTTGGAGGGACTTTTGAACTCCTTGAAATGTATCAAAAGATGCATTTTCCTAATTTAAAAATCAAGAGTTTTGAATCGGATTATCCCTGAGATTTTTTTTTAATCACCCTCCCCCCAAAAAATAATGCTAAAAATTTTTTAGTTGATTTCCAAAGGCCTTGTCAGGATGTGGGTGGTGGAATAGGTAGCATTCTGCTTCAGAAGGAGAAGTGGAATATTCTCGTGGATGTTGGTATCTCACACACTTCTGAATGTAAGAGAGCACCTGTTATCCTTTTCTTTGTTTCACCTGGGGGAAGGCTGAGTCTCCTGACTGTGGCCACCATTTCTGGTGTCGTGTTATCCATCATCTAGGTACTGACAGCACATGACACACTGTATTGATATTACCTCTTCAGCCATCCAGTCCACACCCCTCAATTGGGAGCCCTATGATGCTGGGCTTATCCTAGCCTTCTTTGGTCCCATTTCAAAAGAATCACACTTTTTAAACTATCAGCTTCAAGATCCAACACCCAGTGCTAATGAAGGTAACTTGCTAAGTCATAGGTACCAACTATTTGCTTTATTAGTTAACATGTTGTCCTTTGATTCTTTGTTCTATGCACACTTTGGTAGAAGCTAAAATTAATATGAGGGTTAATTCCAATCTATTATTTCAAACATTTGTCAGTATTGTCTATAAATGTTAGAGTGGGAAAAAAGCTACAATATATAACCTCTAGTGAAATTCAAAGAAGTTCTAGAAAATATTACCACTAATTATGGAGTTTTGGGGAGAGGATGATGGTTGGACTTGCCACTCTCTAGATATTTTCAGAAGTTGAAAGAGTGAGGGATAGTTGCTGTGTTTTCATGCATAACAGTATCAATTTTTTCTTCAAAAATTCAAATGACTGGCCAATACTATTATAAGGTTGGGTTTTTTTTTTTTTTAAGAAGTTACATAACTATTAAAGAGGAGGAATTGTTTCAAATACGTTTTTATTTAGTCCATTTTACTCGTTGCATCCAAACTCACATTTTTCGTGGTAATATCTGATTGATTTGCTCTAAAGAGTTGGGCAACTTTAGAGTTTAGTGTCTGGGTTACTATGCAGGTATAAGAAGTTCTCTCAACTATTTGTCTTCCTAAAACTAAAAAAAAAATTGTTTATTTGTGCTTGGACCACTTTGAAACTTCATGAATTCCTGGTGTTCCATTGATCACATCAAGTTGAAATTTAATATACATTTTGAGAGATGAAAAAATTTACTCAATTCTGTTTACTACTAACATTTAAATACATGTCCCTCTATAAAGTGATAGATTATAGATAATTTGAATCTAGATGCAGTGTGAAATTTTATTACTTTGAATTGAAATGTATACATGCCTTCCATTTTGAAGTAACAATGCTACAACCATTAAATAATTCATTGCCACATTTTCAATATGGTAACTTAGACATGTCTGTTTTCTGGGAAAGGATAAAATTCAATGATACATAAGGAAGTTTCTTCCAAAGTTCCAAGGAAAGAGGAGATATGTGTTGATAAATCATAATTATAGCTAAATTTTAAAGTAAGGCCTAAATGAGTTAATCCAATGTCATCTTTGCCATAAAAATTACTCTATCTCCACCCTCCATCCTAACTTTGGACTTTCTCTCTTTCTGCCAATGTTGTACAATTTTCCTAGTTTTCCAACTTCGAAAATCATTGCTAATTCTTTCCTCTTCCTTAGTACATTCCAATTAATGCTTTTCTAACCTTTCATTTTTTTCTATTTTATCTGTCTTTCTTGTTAAAAACCTGATATATACATCTGGATACTGATGAAATCACCAGATTTACCATCTTGCCTTCTTATTTTTTTAACTTATCCTGCACACTTTCAGAAGGTCTAGTAAAATTTCATGTTTTAAAAATCTAAGTACTCATTCTTTATAGTGAAAATAACAATTGTCCACATTTTGAGAAGTGACTGCTGCATGACAAACATCCTGAGCCGATCTACGAAGGAATGACAGAAAGTTGACAGAAAAATGCCAGCTCAGTCGGGGAGACCCTAACCCAGTGACGCTAGAGGAATTAAAGACACACACAGAAATATAGAGGTGTGAAGTGGGAAATCAGGAGTCTCACAGCCTTCAGAGCTGAAAGCCCCAAACAGAGATTTACCCACGTATTTATTAACAGCAAGCCAGTCATTAGCATTGTTTCTATAGATATTCGATTAACTAAAAGCATCCCTTATGGGAAACGAAGGGTGGGCCGAATTAAAGGAATAGGTTGGGCTAGTTAACTGCAGCAGGAGTATGTCCTTAAGGCAGAGACCGCTCAAGCTATTGTTTGTGGCTTAAGAATGCCTTTAAGTGGTTTTCCGCCCTGGGTGGGCCAGGTGTTCCTTGTCCTTATTCCTGTAAACCCACAACCTTCCAGCTTGGGCGTTAGGGTCATTATGAACATGTTACAGTGCTGCAGAGATTTTGTTTGTGGCCAGTTTTGGGGCCAGTTTATGGCCAGATTTTGGGGGGCCTGCTCCCAACATGTCCCCCTTCTCTGATTTGCAAATCGATAAAAGCAAAGGCAGCTTTGTCACGGGGAGCTACTTCTCGCAGGAGTCAGGATCCACATCTGCAGACTATACAAAGACAAACAACACAGATTAAAAGCACAATCGTCATTGAAATCACAGAGCTTCCAAGTGTTTTTATCCATTTTAATGGGTTGCTAGCTGCTAATTTGTCTGTAACTCCTTCAAGCACTCCAGTTCCTGGCATTAAAGTCAGGTGTGCCTGGGATGCTGTAAACATTTGTTCTTTTAATTTTAAATGCTTATGTTAAGCTCCTAGAGCAGGCCATATCATTTGAGGTTGAGGTGCTGCTATACCGCCATGGTTCCAGATAATAGGAACTTTTGCTGTACTTCTTATCATTTCTACCATCTGACCATTTTGTTCAGATCATCTGAACATAGTGTGGCCATGGCACACAGACTGAGAGGTGCAATTCAAGCTAAATATCCCCTTAGGGGACCAATTAATAATGATTCCATAGGAATCGTTGTGCAGCACCTCTGGCTGTTCTGCAATGCAATCTTCCTAAACAAGTAGGTTCATTTTTTCTAACTGGGTCCAATCCTGTTTACAAATAGGTTTTTGAGGGCAGTATGCCCCAATTATAGGAGCAGAATCAGAAATCACATTAATAGGCATATCAAAAGCAGTCAATACCTCAATTACAGCTACAAGCTCCACTTTTTGAACTGAAGTATAGGGAGTCTGAAAACTTTACCTTTTGATCCAGAATAAGAAGCTTTACCATTACTAGACCCATCTGTAAAACAATGAAAACTCTTAGCAGGCTGCATTTGTTTACTGCAGAAATTGTAAATGCAAACCGTTCACAGTCTTGCTCAGCTAAAGGGATAGTAAAGAAACAATCTTTTAAATCTATGACTATTAAAGGCCAATTTTTTGGAATTATAGCAGGAGAAGGCAATCCTGGCTGTAATGCTCCCATAGGTTGTATAACTGAATTGATAGCTCTTAAGTCAGTTAACATTCTCCATTTACCTGATTTTTTCTTAATTACGAAAACTGGAGAATTCCAAGGAGAAAATGCTGGAGGTATGTGCCCATATTCTAATCGTTCAGTGACTAATTTCTCTAAAGCCTCCAGTTTCTCTTTACTTAGTGGCCATCGTTCTATCCAAATTGGCTTATCTGTTAACCATTCTAAAGGTATAGGTTCTGGAGGCTTAATAATGGCCACCATCAAAAATGATATCCTAATCTTTGGCGGGAACTTTTTAAACTTGCAAATTTTTTTTCTAGTCCTGTGCCAGGTACATACCCCCATTTCATGCATCATATGTTGACTTTGAGGGCTATATAATTGTTCTGGAATTAGAATTTGTGCTCCCCATTGTTGTAATAAATCTCTTCCCCATAAATTTATAGGTACAGAAAGTTATAATTGGTTGAATAGTCCCAGGTTGTCCATCAGGCCCTTCACAATGCAAAATATAACTACTTTGATATACTTCAGGGGCTTTACCAACTCCAACCATGTTAAATTGAGTGGGTTGAATTGGCCACATGGATGGCCAGTGCTATAGAGAAATCATTGAAATGTCCGCTCCTGTATCTACCAAGCCTTTAAATTTCTTTCCCTGAATAGTTATTTCACAGGTAGGCCGTCTATCAGTAATTTGATTTACCCAATAAGCTGCTTTGCCTTGTTTATTTGTGCTTCCAAATCCTCCTGTTCATTTAATTTCACTTTTTCCCATTCCCACATTCGGCACAATCAGAAGCTGCACTATACACTCTCCTGGCTCTGCTTTCCAGGGAACAGAAGTAGATATAACAATTTGAATTTCCCCATTGTAATCTGAATCAATGACTCCTGTATGTATTTGTACCCCTTTTAAACCTACACTAGACCTTCCTAAAAGTAATCCTATCGTCCCTGCTGGCAAGGGTCCACAGCTTCCTGTTGGAACCTTTTGCGGGGGTTCCCCAGGCAGAAGGCTCACAGCTTTTGTGCAGCATAAATCTACCATGGCACTACCGGCTATGGCAGGCGACAGACATTGTACGGGGGTGAGGGAATGGCCTGAGCTGGAAATGCCCCGGTTTAGAACTGGGCCCGGGATGGGCCCCCATGTTGTTTCCCGAAATCGCATTACCATCTTTATCAAACTTAGAGTGACAATGATTAGCCCAATGTTTTCCTTTTTTACAATTTGGACATATTTCAGGATCAGCAGTTTTCTTTCTTCCCCTATCTGACAGCCTGACTCACTGATTTTTTCTACATTCTTTTTTAGTGTGACCATGCTTCCCACAGTTAAAACAAAGTCCAGGAAATGGAGTATTTCCTTTATCCACTCTCAGTCCTGCCATTGCCTGTGCTAGCAGAGTAGCTTTATGCAGATTACCTCCAATACCATCACAAGCCTTGATATAATCAACTAAATGTGCTTTCCTGAATTTAAAAGGAAAAGGCTCAAATGTAGCTATAATATTTCCTTGTTGATCTGGGGGATGTATTCTAACAGGGAACTGCCAAGCCTCTAAATCACCCTCTCGTCAGGCTGAATTCCTGCCTGAATAGAACTAAGAGCGGTGGCTCAAGGCGCTGCACTAACAGTCACTGGGGCAACAACTTTTTGTCCAGTGTCCTCCGGAAAACAAAGATCTGGAGGGTCTTTTCTTCAAAATAATAAGGAGGGGGTGCAGATAGGTAGGGATGAACCTCTCCCTCCTTTGCCGCTTTAGCTTTAGCTGGCAAATAAACCTGGTCTGTAACCTCTTCTGTTACTTCATTATACTCTCGTTCCTCCTCATCATCAGTGTGAAAAAGTTCCAAGGTGAAACGAACCAGACCCCACACCTGTCCCATTGTTACCCTGACGCTTCTTAGCTCCCCTTCTTACTCTCCATGGGGATTGCTTTAAGAGTACTCAGGTATCCTCCAGCTAGTTTTCCATTCCAACCATCACTCCGGCGACCGTTTGACCTGGATTCAAGCCCCACAATGGATGCCACTTGCCAAGACCAGCTCCGTTGGGGAGACCCTAACCCAGCAGCACTAGAGGAATTAAAGACACACACACAGAAATATAGAGGTGTGAAGTGGGAAATCAGGGGTCTCACAGCCTTCAGAGCTGAGAGCCCCAAACAGAGACTTACCCACGTATTTATTAACAGCAAGCCAGTCATTAGCATTGTTTCTATAGATATTCGATTAACTAAAAGCATCCCTTATGGGAAATAAAGGGATGGGCCGAATTAAAGGAATAGGTTGGGCTAGTTAACTGCAGCAGGAGTATGTCCTTAAGGCACAGATTGCTCATGCTATTGTTTGTGGCTTAAGAACGCCTTTAAGCGGTTTTCCACCCTGGGCGGGCCACGTGTTCCTTGCCCTTATTCCTGTAAACCCACAACCTTCCAGCTTGGGCGTTAGGGCCATTATGAACATGTTACAGTGCTGCAGAGATTTTGTTTATGGCCAGTTTTGGGGCCAGTTTATGACCAGATTTTGGGAGCCTGTTCCCAACAGGAAAAGGTGTGAGCATAGAAAAAGTGCATGAATTAGCTGAAGCTAAATTCAAATGGAAGAACTTGAAATATGTCTAAGCAAGGCTGGGCATGGTGGCTCACTCCTGTAATTCCGGCACTTTGGAAGGTCAGGAGTTCGAGACCAGCCTGGCCAACATGGTGAAACCCCGTCTCTACTAAAAATACAAAAATTAGCCAGGCATCCTGGCAAGCAGCTGTAATCCCAGCTGCTCAGAAGGCTGAAGCAGGAGAATCACTTGAACCTGGGAGGCAGAGGTTGCAGTGAGCCAAGATTGCACCACTGCACTCTGGCCTGGTAACAAGAGTGAAACTCTGTCAAAAAAAAAAAAGGAAAGAAAGAGAGAGAAAGAGAGAGGGAGGGAGGGAGGAGAAAAGGAAAAGGAAAGAAAAGAAAAGAAAAAAAGAAATAAAGCAATGGCAAGATTGTTTCATTGCAATGCGTACTAAGTATTTATGTATCTACTGTGTGCCTGGCACTATTGGCTACTGCAGATAACAATATCTCCCCTTGAAGAGTCTCACCTTCAAAATCTCCAGAGGAGAGAAAGTAAAAGGATGATTAAAATACTGCAGCTATAATACAGATATGGGTGGTAGAGATTGCCCTTATCCCACCTGATAAGTGTATACCTATTTTCAACTGATCACATGGCTCCCCAGAAAAAAAGACTACATTTCCCAGCTTCCAACTGTGCTATGCATGGCCATGTGACTGAAGTTCTGGTCAAGCTGAATTGTCATATGTGCCTTCTGGGAAGCCTTCTCATTGGCTAAGACTTAATTATCCATCATCCCTCTCATTCCATGTGTCACCAAGACCTGATAATTTTATCTCAATCGATTGTAATTTAATTATATCCCTACCAGTTGTGTCCCCTACCCCTTCACAATATCACTTCTGCTCTAGGTCTTTTTCCTAGATGAGTACACAAACCTCATGATTGTTCTTCCTGCCTCTAGTGTTGTCTGGACCTCCTAGTCCTGCAAAAATCTCTTCTTCATATGCTAAGGAAAATGAGCTTTTCAGAATACAAAACTGATCATGTTCTTCCCCCACCAAAAATCCAGCAGAATCATCATTATTCTTAATTTGACGCTCAAAGTCCTAATAAAACTACCCATATTCTGATCACTGCTTATGATTCAACCCTCTGCATTGCTACAATATGGCACATAGAGCCTTTACTTCCTATATCCAGTTTAGTTTTCCATCCCCACTGCCTGCCAATCCCCAGGGATCCCTACCCCAAATTCTACACACTAATCCCATTTGATTATTCTGTTCCTTAACTACGTTTTTCCTGTTGTGCTTCCAAGCCTTTGTTGGGAGTTGTTTTGTTTTCATTTCCCTTCCCATGAATCAACCCTTCAAGATCAAACTCAAATAGCACCTCATCTGAGAAGCCATTCCTAATGCTCTCTCTTCACCTACTCTACCTCCATTTGGAACTAGTTGTTCCTCTCGTGTGTTCCATGTGTCTCTGTTATAGCATACATGATATTATACTATAGTTACTTTATTTCTGTGTGTCCCCAGCCAGACTTTGAGCTCTTTGAGGTCAAAGTCCATTTCTTAGTTATCTTCATATCTCCATAGTTGAGATTTGAGATAGTTACCTAGCTCAATAAATATTTGTTGAATGAAACAAACTTGGAAAGTCTGACAAGCAGCGTAAGAGTTAACACACACGATGTGCCTTTTCTTTTTCCAGGTCTTAATTCAAGCATCCTGAGTTGTGCTATCCATACAACAACAGATTTAATATTGTGTATTACTAAAGTGCTATGTACCAGACTTTGGTTAAACATTTGTCGGCAGTTCTGGTTCTTTAAAAGAATTCATTTAAGAACCTGCTGTTCTTTGGCCTAAGAAGGAACATCAGCCAGTCAGCAACAGATTGCAAGATTAAGTGCATGAGCATGAGTTTGATCAAGTCTCCATGGTGACATGCTACAAAGATGGCACTCTTGGATAAGATAAAATAGGGATAGAATTGCAAAGCAGGCACAGTTCCAGAAGCTTCCTTCTCTCTTGGATGATAAGAAAGGAATAATTTGAAAACTAAGATGGCCAATCCCTTGAGGATAAGATACCTCTGTCCCACTCCCAAGAACAGTGGGGCAATTTATTTCCCTTCTTTTAGGAAAGAAGCTGCAAAAGGTAAAGCACTGTGGAAAAGAGAGCTCATCTGGAATTGTCCATTCTGTATCTGCTTTGGAGTCCACATGTGTAATGTTTTCATTTTGCCATAAGCTTTTCTCACAATCTTAAATCATTTGTCCCTTATTGCAAGAGTTGGTGTGAAAATAGATCTTGTTCTACACCATTCCCTGCTCTTGCTAAAAGAAATTTTAACAGTTTATTCAAAAGGCAGTGGGCTTGGGGAGCCACCAGGTATTAGATCAAATCTCCATTATACTACTTATTAACTGTGTAAATTTAAGCAAGTATCTTAATCTTTTTGCATCTCTTCACTCGTAAGGCAGTTAAAAACTATCTCATAGTGGAGATATGAGGAATAAATGAGACAAAATCTATAAAATTTCCAGCACAGGGCTTGTCCCTTAGTATTTACTTGATAAATTAACTTCCTTTCTGGAATCCCTTTTTGAAAGGATAGTCTTTTATAAACTACTCTGATTAGAGAAGAAACACTGGGTTGGAAAGTTTGAAACTTCTTCAGACACATTAGAATTTAGGATTAAGATGAATAGAAAAATTGCTTACTCAGATATTGATGCAATGTGATGTCATAAAAGGTGTAATAGCCGGGAGATCTGACTTCTGGTCTTGGCTCTGGCATTAACCAGTGGTGTGATTTTGGACAAGTCGCCGCACTTCATTGTATCTGCTTGGATTTTTAAGCTTCCTCATGTGAAAAATGATAAATGTGGACTAAATGATCTTTTATGATCCTTTTCTGTCACTGAAGTGCTAGGATACTAATTGGATCATGTGGTATATTTCTCTTGGTTATGAGAATTGTGGGCTGTTTGAAGTAGGAAAAGAGTAGATTGAAGAAGGAATTATTTGAGGAGTGGGAGGTCCAAACAGATGCCTTGAAGTGTAGAAGGATCATGGAACATAATTAGCTTATGTTCAGGAGTTGTTTGTCCAGTTCAGGAGTTATCAAGTCATTGGCATCTCCAACCTTTTTACTTGTTATCTCTCTCTGATCTCCTTTCATCTGCTCAATCACCAAGTAGTTACTGAGGGCTTGCTTTGGCCCAGTGCTGTGCTAAGAGGCAGAGTTGCAAGCAGAATATCAGGCAAGGTCTCTGCCTTCCAGAAGCTTTCAACAAAACCAGATTGATGAGATTAACATACATGAAAGCATACAGTATACAGACCCATAATTTAGTACCGAGATATGTGACCCAACTTACACATGTATAGAAGGATTTTAAAAAAAGATTACTGAGGGTTGGATTACTTAGGGAAGGCAGAATAGTTATTCTTGAATATGAGGAAATTTTGTATTGGAAGAAGTCAGTTGGGTTTCTGAGCCAATGAAGCAAAATAAGTGAAGGTGCAGAAACAAGGAAGACATGACTTTGCCATTTGACACTCTAAGATGTTTCCTATCTAACTAAACACTGTGCCCTTTTCTCTGTCCTTCAGCCCTGCTGAGCCTGACATGTATTCTCATCATGGTTTCTAATCTGTCTATCTCTCTGCTTTCCCTGTTAGTTATCCCTTCTCCTATTGTCAAGTCACTTGCCCCAGAGCCATGCTACAAGTCCTCTCCCTGTGGCCTACCATTCCTATCTTACAAGGTTCATCCAGTTTGGCATAGCCCTGCCTTTATTTTCTCAGATCTTACCCTGTGAACCATCAGGCTTGTTAAAGAAGTCTTGTCTACACTAACAGAACTCCAAGCTATTTAACTGAACTTGATCCTCACTGCTCAGTGAAAATCAAGTTTGTTTGTTTGTTTGTTTTTTTGAGACGGAGTCTCACTCTGTCACCCAGGCTGGAGTGCAATGGCACAATCTCGGCTTACTGCAACCTCTGCCTCCTGGGTTCAAGCAATTCTCCTGCCTCAGCCTCCAGAGTAGCTGGGATTACAGGCACACGACACCATACCTGGCTAACTTTTGTATTTTTAGTAGAGATGGGGTTTTACCATATTGGCCAGGCCAATCTCCAACTCCTGACCTCAAGTGATCCACCCACCTTGGCCTCCCAAAGTGCTGGGATTATAGGCATGAACACTGCACCCGGCCACAATCAAGCTTTTGTCTTTGACTTCTCATGGCATTGTGCATGTTGATTGCCCCAACCTTCTGTTTTTCTCAACTCCTCTGCCCACCCTCCTTTGCCCTTTCACTCTCATCAGATAATCTTGATGATCATGATTCTGTAGTGTAAGCTCCCTCCACTTCCTTCTTTGCAAGTCTAAGTAGGCCTGGAATGGTGGCTCATGCCTGTAATCCCAGCACTTTGGGAGGCCAAGGCAGGTGGATCACAAGACCAGGAGATGGAGACCATCTGGCTAACATGGTGAAACCCCATCTCTACTAAAAATACAAAAAAATTAGCTGGGCATGGTGGCACACGCCTGGTATCCAAGATACTTAGGAGGCTGAGGCAGGAGAATTGCCTGAACCTGGGAGGTGGAGGTTGCAGTAAGCCAAGATTGTGCCACTGCACTCCAGCCTGGGTGACAGAGGGAGACTCCATCTCAAATAAATAAATAAACAAACATGTAAACAAATAAAAGTGTAAGATCCCTTACACTTTACCCTTCAACCTCTTCAAGTTACTCCTTGGTCTTTCCTCTTCTTTTTAGCAACCAACTTTTTGAAAAAGTAACTGTTTTCTTCCAAGTCAGTTTTCTTATCTCTCTTGAGTTTGGTTTTCCTTTCATCAAACCACAGTCTCCACCCCCCACACCCCGTCATGTCCCCAGTGCTCCTGCTGCACAGATCCTTCAGCATTTGTGCTGCTGAATCCATCTTCCCTCTAGAGTATGCATTGCCATCTATTGGCTTTCGCTGCTGTAGCATTACCTTAAGGTGTCTAATTTTCTCTTTTTGTTTCTGCCTTATTCTTTGTTTCAGTTTTCTTTCTCCCTAAAAATATAGACATCCCCTGATGTTCTTTTTTCAGCCCTTTCTTTTCTCTCCATGCCTTCTCTCCATGGTTATGCATTTATTATTACAGTTTCAGCAATGTTGCTATTCCTTTAACTCTCAGCTCTTCACCTCTGGCTCTTTCAGTCAAGACCCATTTTCATTTCTAGTGGTTTGCTCAATGCCACTTCTGCAATATGGAAATGGCCCTCAAACTCAACATCTCAGCCAGGAACAGTGGCTCACGCCTGTAATCCCAGCACTTTGGGAGGCCGAGGCGGGTGGATCACCTGAAGTCGGGAGTTCGAGACCAGCCTGACCAGCATGGAGAAACCCCATCTCTACTAAAAAATACAAAATTAGCCAGGCGTGGTGGTGCATGCCTGTAGTCCCAGCTACTCAGGAGGCTGAGGCAGGAGAATCGCTTGAACCCAGGAGGCGGAGGTTGCGGTGAGCCAAGATTGCACCATTGCACTCCAGCCTGGGCAACAAGAGCGAAACTCCATCAAAAAAAAAAAAACTCAACATCTCTGAAGCCCTTCTCCTGTTAACAAGGCCACAGCTCTAAATAAGCCAACAGCTCTTTTTGCGGTCACTGTTTCTGTTTTGTTTTTTTCATTTGTTTGTTTGTTTTTAGTGACAACACATTTCTTCCCCACTCATAGGCCTGGCTCCCAGAATTGTCTCTGACTCCTCCTTCATTGCTTTTTCATACCTCCTACCTCTACTCTGCTGCTAAGACCCGTATTTTAACAAAGACTCTTATATCTTTATATGCCTTTCCATTTCTTTCTAGCAACAAACTCACTGAAATTTTTAACAACGTTGCTTAGCTAAATTCATTAGCTTTATACCTGGGCTACTTCTCACTAGTCCCTCTCCTCTAAGATACTTAAACACCATAGCTAAATTAATCTTCCTAAGTAACGGACTTGATTATTTCTCACAGTGCTCAAGAACCCTCAATAGCTCCCCACTGATTGAAAAACTATGTATGAAATTATCAATGTAGCATTCAAGGCTCTTCACAATATAGCTTCAAACTCATCATCCACCACTCTCAGCTACAGAAAACATTGTCCCCAGAGAATACCTTGCATTTTTCTACTAAATGATTTTGTTTATTCCATTTTCTGTGTGTGGAATCTCTATCAGTTGAAATTATCAAGCAAAACTCATTTTAATATTTTTCTATTATTGATACCATTCAATTCAGCAAACATTTATTGAGGACTTGCTATGAAATGTGTGCCATACAAAGGTGTATAAAGGTAAATTCTACCTTTGGGCACTGGCAAAAATATTGGGAAGACAGCCATATATATAAATACATTTATATTTTCATGTTCTGTAATGAATGTCTAGCATAGAGCCTGGCACATAGATTATGCAATACAGATTTGTAGAATGATTGAATAATTAAGCATTTTATGAGATGCAAATAGTGCAATACCAGTGTACATGAAGTAAGGATTCATTTCAGCTGAGAGACCACCTGGGAAAGCCTAAAAAAGAAGTTGGATTTCCAGCAGAGGGAGGCTCTGCAGTCTAGTGGTTAAGATCACGGGCTCGACAGAAAGTTAGATTAGATGCCGTTATTCTGAGAACCATCTGCCTGATAAAGAGAGTCTGGAAGAAACAACCTTCTCTCTCCTGAAGATTCTCACAGTTTTTCTCCAGTCTGCCCTCTCTATAGAATTCTTCCTTACATCTTTCTTCTTCTCAGCATCCGGGACTTCCCCAAACCCATCTGGGATCTGTCCCAAGAAAATTCCAAATTACTTTGCATAGAAAAACCTTCATATGATAGAGAAGAAAGTTTCACTTTGTTATACAGAGTTCCTTGGTTTCCTTTGTCTTGATATCATGGATGTTGCATTTCAATTAGACATTTTTCAAAACAAAGGAGTAGTTTTTCCCTTTTGATAACTCCAAATGAAGAAATCTGACTCCATTTATGATGAGAGCTAGGAAAAGCTTTAGGATGCTATAGTTTGAAGTACTACTAATCACAGCATCTATGAAACATTTACTATGTACCAGGCACCATATAAGTCCTTTACATACATTATCTCATTTGATCCACACAGCACACTTTTGCAATATGCATTATTAGTATCATCATTCCCATTTTGTAGATGGGCAGATTGAGGCCTAAAGAGATTTTGTGACAAACATAAGGCACTGATGGGGACAAAATTTGGACCTAAGTCTTGTGGCTTTGTATAGCTCATCTCTTTAGCTAACACGCAGAGAACTGCCTCACAGTAATAGATTGTTGGTTGTTGGTTATTGTAGAAGATCCTGTGGGTAAACAGGTACTACACCTACTCTCTTGAGCAATATTGTCAGCTTTTCTAATTGGTAAGGGAGCAGTTAAAGCCTCTGACAAATGAACAGAGAAACAGCTTTATTAGCAATAAAAAAAAACTGGATCCAGAGTCATTTAAGTAATAAAAATGTAATGAACAAGTGGGATTCATCCCAGGGATTCAAGAAGGGTTCAACATATGTAAGTCAACAAATATGATACATCACATTAACAGGATGAAGGACTAAAACTGTATGATCATTTCAATAGATGCAGAAAAGGCATTTGATAAAATTCAGCACCGTTTTATGATAAAAACTCTCAACAAATTAGGTATAGATGGAATGTACCTCAACAAAACAAAGGCCATTTATGACAAATCCATAGCTAATACTATACTCAGTGAGGAAAAGTTGAAAGCGTTCCCTCTAAGATCCAGTATAAGAAAAGATACCCACTCTTGCCAGTTTTTTTGTTTGTTTGTTTGTTTATTTGAGACAGGGTATCACTCTGTCGCCCAGGCTGGAGTGCAGTGGCGTGATCTCGGCTCCCTGCAAGCTCTGCCTCCTGGGTTCTTGCCATTCTCCTGCCTCAGCCTCCCGAGTAGCTGTGACTACAGGCATCCGCCAGCATGTCTGGCTAATTTTTTGTATTTTTAGTAGAGACAGGGTTTCACCGTGTTAACCAGGATAGTCTTGATCTCTTGACCTTGTGATCCACCCGCCTCGGCCTGCCAAAGTGCTGGGATTAAAGCGTGAGCCACCATGCCCGGCCCACTCTTGCCAGTTCTATTCAACTTAGTACTGGAGGTCCTGGCCAGAGCAATTAAATAAAACAAAGAAATAAAAGGCATCCAAATTAGAAAGGAAGAACTTAAATTGCCCCACTTGCAGATGACGTGATCTTATATATAGAAAATTTTAAGGACACCATTAAAAAGTTAAAACCAATAAATGAATTCAGTAAAGTTGCAGTATATGAAATCAACACACAGCATTTCTACACACCAACAGCAAACTGCCTGAAAAAAAAGAACAAGAAAAAATCCCATTTATGATACCTACAAGAAAAGTTATGAATAGTTGAACAAAAAAGATTGAAGATCTCTACACTGAAAACTATAAAACCTTGATAAAAGAAATTGAAGAAGATATAAATAAATGAAAATATATTCTATGGACTGGAAGAATTAATATTGTTAAAATGTCTGTACTACCCAAAGCATTCTACAGATTCAGTGCAATCCCTCTCAAAATACCAAAGACATTCTTCACTAAAAGAGCAAAAAAAAGTCCTAAAATTCATACAGAACCACAAAAGATCCCAAATAGCCAAAGCAATCTTGAACAAAAAGAACTAAGCTGGAAACATCACACTACCTGACTTCAAAATTACACTACAAAGAGACAGTAATGAAAAGAGCAGGGTATTGGCACAAGAACAGACATAGAAACCAATGAAACAGGATAGAGAGCCCAAAAATAAATCCATGTATTTACAGGCAACTGATTTTTGACAAAGGCATCAAGAACACACAAGGGTGAAAGAACACTCTTTTCAATAAATGGGGTTGGGAAAATTGAATATTCTCATGCAGAAGAATAAAATTAGATTATTATCTCATATCATATGCAAAAATAGACTCAAAATGGATGAAACATTTAAATGTAAGACCTGAAATTATGTAACTATTAGAAGAAAACATAGGGGAAAACTTTCATGACATTGGTCTGAGTGACAGCTTTTTGGATGTGACCTCAAAAGTAAAGGCAACAAAAACAAAAATAGACAATTGGGATATATCAAGCTAAAAAGCTTCTGCACAGCCAAGGAAACAATCAACAGAGTGAAGAAACAACCTACAGAATAGGAGAAAATACTTGTAAACTATGCATCTGATAAGGGTTTATATCCAAAATATCTAAGAAAATCAAACAACTCAATAGCAAGAAAATAAACAACCCATTTAAAAATGGTCAAATAGATCTGAACAGACATTTCTTAAGACATACAAATGACCAGCAGCTATATGAAAAAAGTACTCAACATCACATATCATCAGAAAAATGCAAATTAAAACTGCAGTGAGACATCAGTTTACACCTGTTAGAAGGGCTAGCATAAAAAAGACAAGAGATTACAAGTGTTATCCAGGACGTGGGGGAAGGAAACCCTTGCACACTGCTGGTGGGAATGTAAATTAACACAGTCATTATGGGAAAAAAGCATGGAGGTTTCCTAAAAACTTAAAAATAGAATGACTCTATGACCCAGCAATGCCACTACTGGGTATATATCCAAAGGAAATGAAATCAGTGTGTTGAAGAGATGTCTGCCCTCCCATGTTTATTGCAGCATTATTCACAATAGCCAAGATATGGAATCAACTTAAGTGTCCATCAGTGGATGAATGCATAAAGAAAATGCGGCAAATACACATAATGGAAAACTATTCAGCCATAAAAAAGAAGAAAATCTTATCATTTGCAGCAACATAAATGAAGCTGGAGGACATTATGGTAAATAAATCAAGCCCAGAAAGACAAATACGGCATAATCTCACCCATTTGTGGAACATAAAACAGTTGATCTCATATAAGTGGAAAGTTATAGAAGTTACCAGGGCCTTGGGTTGTGGGGGAGGGTGGGTTGGAGAATGTTGGTAAAAGAATACAAAATTTCATTTAGATAGGAGGAATAATTTCAAGAGATCAATTGTACAACACAGTGACTACAGTTATTAATATATGGTACTCCTGAAAAATGCTGAGTGTGCATGTATTCTCTTCACAAAAATGACAGCTTTGTGAGGTCATGCATGTTCATTAGCTAGATTTAGTCATTCCACTGTGTATATATATGTGTGTGTGTGTGTGTGTATAAACATATATATATATACACATACATATACATATATACATATATACATACATACTTCAAAATATGTTGTAAATACAAATACACACAATTTTATCTGTTATTTAATAATAAATATATTTAAGCCTCAGTGCAGTGGCTCAAATCTGTTAGCACTTTGGGAGGCCAAGGTGGGGGGATCACTTGAGGCCAGGAGTGGAAAACAAGTCTGGTCAACATATTGAGACCCTGCCTCTACAAATAAATAAATAAATTTGTAAAAGAAAAAAAAACTTGAACCCAGGTCTGCCTAGCTGGCAAATTTGTACCCTTCATTTGTTTGTTTGTTTTTGTTTTTGTTTTGAGTCAGGGTCTAACTCTGTTGCCCAGGCTGGAGTGCAGTGGCTCAATCACAGCTCATTTCAGCCTCAAACTCCTGGGCCCAACAATCCTCCCACTTCAGCCTCCACAGTAGCTGAGACCACAGGCATGAGCTATGGTCAGCTAATTTTTAAAATTTTTTGCAGAGATGCAGACTCCCTATGTTGCCCAGGCTGGTATTGAACTCCTGGCCTCAAGTGATCCTTCTGCCTCAATCTCCCAAAGTACTGAGATTACAGGTGTGAGCCACTGTGCCTGGCCTTATACTGTTTTTTAAAAATACACCAGAGTGGGTCAATTGGTCCCAAGATGGCAGAATAGGAACAGCTCTAGTCTGTAGCTCCCAGCATGATCGACACAGAAGACAGGTGATTTCTGCATTTCCAACTGAGGTACCTGGTTCATCTCATTAGGACTGGTTGGGCAGTGGGTGCAGCCCACTGAGGGCGGGCTGAATCAGGGCAGGGCATCTCCTCACCCAGGAAGTGCAAGGAGTCAGGGGATTTCCCTTTCCTAGCCAAGGGAAGCTGTGACAGACTGTACCTGGAAAAACAGGACAATTCTGCCCAAATACTGCACTTTTCCCAAGGTCTTAGCAACCAGCAGAAAAGGAGATTCTCCGCCATGCCTGCCTCGGCGGGTCCCATGCCCACGGACCCTTGCTTACTGCTAGCGCAGCAGTCTGAGATCAAACTGTGAGGCAGCAGCCTGGCTTGGGGAGAGGTGTCTGTCATTGCTGAGGCTTGAGTAGGTAAACAAAGTGGCCGGGAAGCTCTAAATGGGTGGAGGCACTGCGGTTAAGCAAGGCCTACTGCCTCTATAGACTCCACCTCGATGGGCAGGGCATAGCTGAACAAAAGGTAGCAGACAACTTCTGCAGACTTAAACGTCCCTGTCTGACAACTCTGAAGAGAGCAGTGGTTCTCCCAGCACTGTGTTTGAGCTCTGAGAAAGGACAGACTGCCTACTCAAGTGGGTCCCTGAACCCCCTGTAGCCTAACTGGGAGACAACTACCAGTAGGGGCCAACAGACACCTCATATAGGCAGGTGCCCCTCTGGGCCGAAGCTTCCAGCAGAAGGATCAGGCAGCAATATTTGCTGTTCTGCAATATTTGCTGCTCTGCAACCTCCACTGCTGATACCAAGGCACACAGGGTCTGGAGTGGACCTCCAGCAAACTCCAACAGACCTGAAGCTGAGGGATATGACTGTTAGAAGGAAAACTAAAAAACAAAAACAAAATGGAATAGCATCAACATCAACAAAAAGGACATTTACACCAAAACCCCATCTGTAGGTCACCAACATCAAAAACCAAAGGTAGATGAAACCGCAAAGATGGGGAGAAACCAGAGCAGAAAAGCTGAAAATTCTGAAAACCAGAGTTCCTCTTTTCTTCCAAAGGATCACAGCTCCTCGCCAGCAACGGAACAAAGCAGCACAGAGAATGACTTTGACGAGTTGACAGAAGTAGGCTTCAGAAGGTCGGTAATAACAAACTTCTCCAAGCTAAAGGAGCATGTTTGAACCCATTGCAAGGAAGCTAAAACCTTGAAAAAAGGTTAGACGAATGGCTAACTAGAATAAACAGTGTAGAGAAGACCTTAAATGACCTGATGGAGTTGAAAACCATGGCACGACAACTTCGTGATGCATGCACAAGCTTCAATAGCCAATTTGATCAAGTGGAAGAAAGGGTATCAGTGGTTGAAGATCAAATTAATGAAATAAAGTGAGACAAGTTTAGAGAAAAAAGAGTGAAAAGAAATGAGCAAAGTCTCCAAGAAATATGGGACTATGTGAAAAGACCAAATCTACGTTTGATTGGTGTACCTGAAAGTGATGGGGAGAATGGAACCAAGTTGGAAAATACTCTTCAGGATATTATCCAGGGGAATTTCTTCAACCTAGCAAGGCAGGTCAACACTCAAATTCAGGAAATACAGAGACCACAAAGATACTCCTTGAGAAGAGCAACCCCAAGGCACATAATTGTCAGATTCATCAAGGTTGAAATGAAGGAAAAATGTTCAGCGCAGCCAGAGAGAAAGGTCAGGTTACCAACAAAGGGAAGCCCATCAGACTAACAGTGGATCTCTCAGTAGAAACCCTACAAGCCAGAAGAGAGTGGGCGCCAATATTCAACATTCTTATTCAACATTATTAAAGAAAAGAATTTTCAACCCAGAATTTCATATCCAGACAAACTAAGCTTCATAAGTGAAGGAGAAATAAAATCCTTTACAAACAAGCAAATGCTGAGAGATTTTGTCACCACCAGGCCTGCCTTACAAGAGCTCCTGAAGGAAGCACTAAACATGAAAAGAAACAACCAGCCACTGCAAAAACATGCCAAATTGTGAAGACCATTGATGCTATGAAGCAACTGCATCAATTAATGGGCAAAATAACCAGCTAACCTCATAATGATGGATCAAATTCACACATAACAGTATTAACCTCAAATGGAAATGGGCTAAATGCCCCAATTAAAAGACACAGACTGGCAAATTGGATAAAGAGTCAAGACCCATTGTGCTGTATTCAGGAGACCCATCTCACATGCAGACACACACATAGGCTCAAAATAAGGGAGTGGAGGAAGATCTACCAAGCAAATGGAAAGCAAAAAGAAAAACAGGGGTTGCTATCCTAGTCTCTGATAAAACAGACTTTAAACCAACAAAGATCAAAAGAGACAAAGAAGGCCATTATATAATGGTAAAGGGATCAATTCAACAAGAAGAGCCAAATATCCTAAATATATATACACCCAATAGAGGACCACCCAGATTCATAAAGCAAGCCCTTACAGACCTAAAAAGAGACTTAGACTCCCACACAATAATAATGGGAGACTATAACATCCCTCTGTCAATATTAGACAGATCGATAAGACAGAAGGTTAACAAGGATACCCAGGACTTGAACTCAGCTCTGCAACAAGCAGTCCTAATAGACATCTACAGAACTCTCCACCCCAAATCAACAGAATATACATTTGTCTCAGCACCACATTGCACTTATTCTAAAATTGACCACATAATTGGAAGTAAAGCACTCCTCAGCAAATATAAAAGAACAGAAATCACAACAAACTGTCTCTCAGACCACAGTGCAATCAAATTAGACCTCAGGATGAAGAAACTCACTCAAAACCACAAAACTACATGGAAACCAAACAACCTGTTCCTGAATGACTACTAGGTAAATAACAAAATGAAGGAAGAAATAAAGATGTTCTTTGAAACCAATGAGAAAAAAGACACAATGTACCAGAATCTCTGGGACACATTTGAAGCAGTGTGTAGAAGGAAATTTATAGCACTAAATAACCACAAGAGAAAGCAGGAAAGATCTAAAATCAACACCCTAACATCATAATTAAAAGAACTAGAGAAGCAAGAGCAAACAAATTCAAAAACTAGCAGAAGGCAAGGAATAACTAAGATCAGAGCAGAACTGAAAGAGATAGAGACACGAAAAATCTGTCAAAAAATCCATGAATCCAGGAGCTGGTTTTTTGAAAAGATCAATAAAATTGATAGACCGTTAGCAAGACCAATAAAGAAGAAAAGAGAGAAGAATCAAATCGATGCAATAAAAAATGATAAAGAGGGTATCACCACTGATCCCACAGAAATACAAACTGCCATCAGAGAATACTATAAACACCTCTACACAAATAAATTAGAAAATCTAGAAGAAATGGATAAATTCCTGGACACATACAACCTCCCAAGACTAAACTAGGGAGAAATTGAACCTCTGAATAGACCAATAACAGGCTCTGAAATTGAGGCAGTAATTAATAGCCTACCAACCAAAAAAAGTCCAGGACCAGATAGATTCACAACCGAATTCTACCAGAGTTACAAAGAGGAGCTGGTAACATTGCTTCTGAAACTATTCCAATCAATAGAAAAAGAAGGAATCCTCCCTAACTCATTTTATGAGGCCAGCGTCATCCTAATACCAAAGCCTGGCAGAGACACAACCAAAAAAGAGAATTTTAGACCAATATCCCTGATGAACATTGATGTGAAAATCCTGAATAAAATACTGGCAAACAAAATCCAGCAGCACATCAAAAAGCTTATCCACCACAATCAAGTCAGCTTTATTCCTGGGATGCAAGGCTGGTTCAACATATGCATATCAATAAGCGTAATCCATCACATAAACAGAACCAACAGCAAAAACCACATGATTATCTCAATAGATGCAGAAAAGGCCTTCAACAAATTCCAACAACCTTTCATGCTAAAAACTCTCAATAAACTAGGTATTGATGGAACATATCTCAAAATAATAAGAGCTATTTATCACAAACCCACAGCCAATATCATACTGAATGGGCAAAAACTGGAAGCATTCCTTTTGAAAATCGGCACAAGAAAAGGATGCTCTCTTTCACCACTCCTATTCAACATAGTATTGGAAGTTCTGGCCAGGGCAATCAGGCAAGAGAAAGAAATAAAGGGTATTCAATAAGGAAAAGAGGAAGTCAATTTGTCCCTGTTTGCAGATGACATGATTGTATATTTAGAAAACCCTATTGTCTCAGCCCCAAATCTCAAGCTGATAAGCAACTTCAGCAAAGTCTCAGGAAACAAAATCAGTGTGCAAAAATCACAAGCATTCCTATGCACCAATAACAGACAAACAGAGAGCCAAATCATGAGTGAACTCCCATTCACAATTGCTACAAAGAAAATAAAATACCTAGGAATCCAACGTACAACAGATGTGAAGGATCTCTTCAAGGAGACCTACAAACGCTGCTCAACAAAATAAAAGAGGACACAAATAAATGGAAGAACATTCCATGCTCATGGATAGGAAGAATCAATACCATGAAAATGGCCATATTGCCCAAGGTAATTCATTGATTCAATGCCATACCCATCAAGCTACCAATGACTTTCTTCACAGAATTGGAAAAACCTACTTTAAAGTTTATATGGAACCAAAAAAGAGCCTGCATTGCCAAGTCAGTCCTAAGCCAAAAGAATAAAGCTGGAGGAATCATGCTACCTGACTTCAAACTATACTACAAGGCTATAGTAACCAAAACAGCATGGTACTGGTACCAAAACAGATATATAGACCAATGGAACAGAACAGAGGCCTCAGAAATAACACCACACATCTACAACCATCTGATCTTTGACAAACCTGACAAAAACAAGAAATGGGGAAAGGATTCCCTATTTAATAAATGGTGCTGGGAAAACTGGCTAGCCATATGTGGAAAGCTGAAACTGGATCCCTTCCTTACACCTTATATAAAAATTAATTCAACATGGATTAAAGACTTAAATGTTAGACCTAAAACCATAAGAACCCTAGAAGAAAACCTAGGCAATACCATTCAGGACATAGGCACAGACAAGGACTTCATGACTAAAACACCAAAAACAATTGCAACAAAAGCTGAAATTGGCAAATGGGGTCTAATTAAACTAAAGAGCTTCTGCACAGCAAAAGAAACTACAATCAGAGTGAACAGGCAACCTACAGAATGGGAGAAAGTTTTTGCAATCTACCCATCTGACAAAGGGCTATTAAACAGAATCTACAAAGAATTCAAACAAATTTACAAGAAAAAAACAACCCCATCAAAAAGTGGGCAAAGGATATGGACAGACACTTCTCAAAAGAAGACATTTATGCAGCCAACAGACACATGAAAAAATGCTCATTATCACTGGTCATCAGAGAAATGCAAATCAAAACCAAAATGGATACCATCTCATGCCAGTTAGAATGGCGATCATTAAAAAGTCAGGAAACAACAGATGCTGGAGAGGATGTGGAAAAATAGGGATACTTTTACACTGTTGGTGGGAGTGTAAATTAGTTCAACCATTGTGGAAGACGGTGTGGTGATTCCTCAAGGATCTAGAGCTAGAAATACCATTTGACCCAGCAATCCCATTACTGGGTATATACCCAAAGGATTATAAGTCATGCTACTGTAAAGACACATGCACACATATGTTTATTGCAGCACTATTCACAAAAGCAAAGACTTGGAACCAACCCAAATGCCCATCAATGATAGACTGGATTAAGAAAATGTGGCACATATACACCATGAATACTATGCAGGCATAAAAAAGGATGAGTTCATGTCCTTTGCAGGGACATGGATGAAGCTGGAAACCATCATTCTCAGCAAACTAACACAGGAACAGAAAACCAAACACTGCATGTTCTCACTCATAGGTGGGAACTGAACAATGAGAACACTTGGACACAGGGTGGGGAACATCACACACCAGAGCCTGTCAGGGGTTGGGGGCCTCAGGAGGGATAGCATTAGGAGAAATACCTAATGTAAATGACGAGTTTATGGGTGCAGCAAACCAACATGGCACATGTATACCTATGTATCAAACCTGCACATTGTGCACATGTACCCTAGAACTTAAAGTATAATAATAAAAAAAAACACCAGAGTGATGAGATCCATCAAAAAAAAACTTATATATTATCTTTATTATTGTTATTGTTAATATTGGGTTTTGCCTTTTTAGTCCTTAATGTTAACCAGTTTAATGACTGCATTTAAAACATGAGGCTCATTTTTCCCCTTTGTATTCTCAAATATGAGCCCCCCAGCCCTCTGGCATTTTAGCTATAGCAGGCAGGAGTCAAGGAGGCCCACTCCCATGGACAGCAATGGCGTGAGAGCTGATTTCCCAGGGATCAGACTGCCCCTTCTTTTTTCTATTTTATTTCTTTACTCTTCTTTTGATCTTATGCTCTCAGCTTCTTTGTCCAAGCTCCTCCCTCTTCTCTCACCCCTCCTCCTCCCTGACCCCTCCTATACTTGTGAACTCCTTACCACCCCAAATGCCAAGAATGTGAATTATATAAAAAGGCAAAAATATAAGATGTAAACAGAACCAGACAATGGAGAAGGAAGCAAAATTGTTTTTCAAATATAAGAGGAAAAAGCAAATCCTCTAAAAGATCCTATTACGTGGTGGTGACTCTGATACTGGGGCTTGGGGAGGGATGGGTCATTTCAACTCTCACAGGAAGGTAACTTTGTCCTATGCAAAGACTGTGATCTTGAGAAGTGATAACTTCCCCCAAGGTAAGGTACTTGTGATACCGCAATCTAGTTAGAAACATGTATTTGGTCTCTGTTCCTGATTTGATAGAAGTGCTCTATCTTGTAGATAGAGATGCTAGGAGAATCTTTTGTTCTAATATTTGGTCTTTGACCCCTAGTTCCTGACACAGAGCTTCTAAAACCTTTGTAATTTCCTGATTGATAGGAGTGTCTGACACAGAGCTCCTAAATCCTTTAGAACTTCCTAGGTAATAGGAGCATCTTTTGTTCTAGTGAGGCAACTTACGGTGAGCTTCTGGATAGCCTCAGGATGGAGGCTGTTTGCCAGGGGAACCAACCATATGAGTAAAGGCTGAAACTTTAAGCCCCATCCCCTGATATCAGAGAAGGCAAGAGGGGCTGAAGGTTGAATGGATCCTCGATGACCAGAAATGTAATCAATTATACCTGTGTAATGAAGCTTCAATATAAATACAAAGGGACCATGGTATAGAGAGCTTCCAGGTGGCTGAACAGGTAGAGGCTCCTGCCCAGAAAGGGCCTGGAAGCTCTGTGTCCCTTCCCACATGCCTTGCCCTATGTATACATCTCATCCATCTGGCTCTTCATCTGTATCTTCTGTAATATCCTTTATAATAAATGGGTAGATTAAGTAGGGTGTTTTCCTGACTTCTGTAAGCCTCTCTAGCAAATTAATCCAACTCAAGGAGGAGGAATTCTGATTTACAGCCATTTGGTCAGAAGTATAGGTGACCTACTACTTGCGATGGGCATCTGAAGTTGGAGGGCAGTTTTGTGGGACTGCGCTCTTAACCTGTGGAATCTGACTCCAATTCCAGGTAGATAGTGTCATTATTGAATTAAATTGTTGTTAAAAGAAAAACTTCAGCTGAATTGAATTTAAAGGAGTTTAATTGAGCAATGAATGATTTGAGAATAGAGCAGCCTTCAGACTCAGCAGATTCAGAGAGACTCCAAGCATGCCTCGTGGTCAGAACAAATTTACAGACAAAAAAGGGAAGTGACGTACAGAAATCAGAAGTGAGGTACGGAAACAGCTGGATTGGTTATAGGTTGGTGTTTGCCTTATTTGAACACTTAGCAGTCTATGAGTGGTTGAAGTATGGCCTCTGGGATTGGCCAAGACTCAGCTATTGTTACAGGCACATAGTCGTAAGTTAGGTTTTCAACTTGTCTGCTTATCTTAATAAGGTTACAGTTCATCCACCAGGTCTCAAATATAAAATTATGGAGTCCTTCTCAGCCCATATTTAGTTTGCTTTAACAGTGTTCACTGGAAAATTGCTTTTGGTGTATGAGAAAAAAAATCTCCACACACATTTTGGTGACCAGAGGTGATGTATTCTATATTGGGTGTGTAAGAAAAACACTTGATTTTCCATCACATACTCCCAGAGCCAGGGGAGAATGCAGGAGGTCTGTCAGTAATGCCTCTAGGAGATACCAGTGGGCTTCTCGGCAGAGGTAACACATGAGCAGGCTATTGCTGAATGCACTATGACTCTCCTGTGGATACAGGGAGAAGGGCATCTGTCTCCCCCATCAAAGGAGCAGCCAAACAATGACATGAAGTCCTCAAAGCCCCGCCATGGTGTGACCTCTGGAATTCCCTCCAACTTCATGCATCACTCCCTTCCAGGCTCACTCTGCTCCAGCTACACTGACTTCCATGCTCTTCCTTAAACTTGCCAAGCAAACCCTGCCTTGAAGGTTTTTGCACTTGCTGTTCTGTCTGCCTGCTAATCTCTTTTCTCACTCCTTCACTGTATCCTCCACTCACAGCCATCACTTCAGAGAAGCCCTCTCTGGCCCCCCTTCTAAAATAGCAATCCCTGTCATTCTCCATCCACTTTCCTATTTTGTCTTTATCAGCATTTTTCTCTACCTGGCATTACATTTTTTCCTTCTGTGTTTATCTTACCATTTTCTGTCTTCCCCCATAAGAAGTTAAGCCCTGTACTTACAAGACCTTTTCCCACAAGCTTCTTAGCAGACTTAGAATTGATTCCTTTGTTTTGGGCTGGCTGCACAATTTTTTCACTTTGCCTTAGAATTTCATCACCAAGAAGCCTTCACACACAAATTCTTCACAATCAGGGCAAATGTTCCTCAAAATTCATTTTTTAAATCCAGATAGGATTTTCCTACCGCTGTTTAACCCTCCCTATCTGTCATTCATTGGCTTTGTGAATTATCTCAAGCCTGAATTATTCTACCTCACCCCAGCCTGTCTGTGCCCTGCCTATGTCAAGAATTCTGCCTTAGCACTGAGAGCCTGCCTGAGAGCTGGGGTTTAAAATGTCAAGTGGGACCCACTAGCACAATTGTGTTTCAGTCCAGACTTGTTGAGCTGCCTGGGTGCAGACATGTAGGAGGTGGAGGGCTAGGTTACACAGGGGTGAAGCTTATAACAGAAAGGGGTCAGGGCAAGGGTGTTAAGGGTGTATGCAGTGGAAGATTCACAAAGACAGATTTTGAAGGCTACCTGAGGAAGTGTGGAAGTGGAGACAGACCATGGATGGTTATGGTAAACTGAATAACCTCCCCCTAAAATATTCACGTCTTAAATGGCCAGATCCCATGAATGTTACTTTATATAGCCAAGGAGACTTTGCAGGTGTAACTGAGTTGAGGAGACTTTGCAGGTGTAGCTGAGCTTAGGATCTTGAGATGAGATTATCCTGGGTAATCTATTGAGCTATAAATGTAATCTCAACGGTCCTTATAAGACAGGGGATAGAAGGTCAAAGGAAGAAGAAGATATGTTGATGGAAGCAGCAACAAGAGTGATGCCCTTTGAAGACAGAGGAGGAAAGCTATGAATCCAGGAATGTAGGTGGCTTCTGGAAGCTGAAAAAAGCAAGGAAATGGATTCTCCCCTAGAGCCTCCAGCAGGATGCAGCCCAGCCTATGCCTTGACTGTAGCCCAATAAGACTGATTTCGAATTTCTGACCCCTAAAACTGTAAGAGAATAAATTTGTGTTGTTTTAAGGAGAGGGGGAGAGAGAGAGAGAGAGAGAGAGAGAATTTTCTGCCTTAAGGCCGTGTGAGAGCTGTCAATTGCCAAGGTGTCTGCTGAATTTAACCAGGAAGCCACTCTCATTGAATCATCATCATCACCATCCTCCTCCTCATTATTAGCACCTCTGGGATTCCAATGCCACTACCACCACAGCAACAGCTAACATTTATCAAGCACTTACCTTATACCAGGTTCCTTGGTATGTGTTTTACACACATGATCTAATTCTTGTATTTACAATAACCTTGTATGGGAGGTACCATTATTAACCTTATTTTAGAGGTGAAGAAAATGGGACTAAAAGGTAAATTTTTGCACAGAAGTTTCATAGGCTTTCTACCAGGTGGGGAAATACACACATTTCCTATTTTATGGTTTGCCTGATGGTGCTGAACAGGGTTTGAAACCGGGAGTAGGGGAGGGGGCAGAGTAATGGACATAATCCCTTAGTATCTCCCTTTCTGATATCTGCTTCTCTCTTTGGTATTTGGGGTTGGGGAGCAGGCACACCAACCTAAGACAAATCTTAGTCCCTGATCCATGAGTCTGGCAATGGTTTTCTGGAACAGACCCCAGTAATAATAATAATCACCACTTTGCAAAGCTACTATGTACTCAGCACATTATTAGTAGACTTTCTATTCTCCACAACTATCTTGCATGGTAGATATTACTGACATTTTTCAGATAAGAAAACTACATCTCAGCTAGGTTACATGACTGGTCCAAGGCTACCCAGCTAGTTAGTAAATGCCTAATCTCAGATTCAAACCAAAGGCTGATGCCATCATCTATATTGTTTCAATTACTCTAGGCCACTCTCTAACAACCAGCTCACAGAGAGCACATGTTGAGATCCATTTCAGATTTATACCCAGATTTGAGTTGAGCATCTGATCTTATGAGGCCAAAGAGACTTTGCAGGTATAACTGAGTAAAGAGCCTTGAGATGGGGGGACTATCCTGGATTATCCAGTGGGCCGTAAATGTAATCACAAAGGTTCTTCTGCTGGTTTTATTTGGGCTTCAGTGGATGCTGTGCCTTCTGCAGTTCAGATTTCTCCTGAGACAAGCACTTAAAAATTGGAGTTCAGGCCTTTACACCTAGGTCACAGCTACCCCAACCCTTGGGTGGGTTGTTGACTGGCTGTTTGGCCAAGCAAACCTCAGTGTTTCATTTTGAGATATTCAAAGGTTCTGGGAATTGGGACATGGATGTCTTTTGGTGGACATTGTTTAGCTACCACACCAGGTAATGCAGATCAACTTCAACCTTGGGCCTGAAGGCCAAGTTTCTGCCTTTAAAATCTGGCTTTAGATTGAATAGCTCGTCTTATAGGACACTTTGTCCCAGTGCCACAACTGGTAAAATTCACTAGAAATGTAATGACAAATAGTTATCAAGTGCCTACTAGTACATGCTAGTCACTGTGTTGGTCTCCAGGGATTTCAGAGTTTATGGTGCTGGGATAATGGGCAAGCCACAAGTAGAAGAATGAAACTGGATTCTCCTCTCTCACCTTATACAAAAATCAATTCAAGATGGATCAAAGACTTAAATCTAAGACCCGAAACTATAAAAATTCTAGAAGATAACATGGGGAAAACCCTTCTAGACATTGGCTTAGGCAAAGACTTCATGACCCAGAATCCAAAAGCAAATGCAACAAAACAAAGATAGATAGATGGGGCTTAATCAAACTAAAAAGCTTCTGCACAGCAAAAGAAGCAATCAGCAGAGTAAACAGACATGTTTACTCCGGGAGAAATCTTCACAATCCATACATCTGACAAAGGACTAATATCCAGAATCTACAAGGAAGTCAAATAAATCGGCAAGATAAAACCAAACAATCCCATCAAAAAGTGAGCTAAGGACATGAATAGATAATTTGCAAAAAACAAACATATTGAAATGGCCAGCAAACATGAAAAATGCTCAACATTACTAATGATCAGGGAAATGCAAATCAAAACCACAATGTGATACCACCTTACTCCTGCAAGGATGACCATAATCCAAAAATCAAATAATAATAGAGGTTGGCATGGATGCAGAGAAAAGGGAACACTTTTACACTGCTGGTGGGAATGTAAACTAGTACAGCCACTATGGAAAACTCTGGAGATTCCTTAAAGAACTAAAAGTAGAACTTCCATTTGATCCAGCAATCCTACTCCTGGGTATCTACCCAGAGGAAAAGAAGTCATTATACGAAAAGGATACTTGCACATGCATGTTTATAGCAGCACAATTTGTAATTGCAAAAATATGGAACCAGCTCACATGCCCATCAATCAAGTGGGTAAAGAAATTATGGCATATACATATACCATAGAATACTACTCAGCCTTAAAAACAAGCAAAATAATGGCATTTGCAGCAACCTAGATGGAATTGGAGACCATTATTCTAAGTGAAGTAACTCAGGAATGGAAAACTAAACATAGTATGTTCTCACTCATAAGTGGGAGCTAAGCTATGAGGATGCAAAGGCATAAGAATGATACAATGGACTTTGGGGACTCAGGGGAAAGGATAGGAGTGGTGAGGGATAAAAGACTACACACTGGGTACAGTGTACACTGCTCAGGTGGTGGGTGCACCAAAATCTCAGGAATCACCACTAAAGAACTTATTCATGTAACCAAACACCACTTGTCCCCAAAAAGCTACTGAAATTAAAAAAAAAAAAAAAAAAAGAGAGAAAAAATACTTGAGCTCTGTAGGAAAAGAAAGAGCTAGACCATGTAAAGAGCATGAGGGGAAAACATTCCAGACAGAGAGAAATGACTAGATTAAGGCCTTTGAGAGAGGTTGGCACACTCGGGAACTGAAGGAGGAGCGTGTGGTTGCAGAGTAAGGAAGGAGAAAATGTCACATGTATGGCTGGAAAGGCAGGCAGGGGCCAGATTATGTGGATGTTTCAAGTCATGAAAGGCCTCGGGATTTTATTCTAAGAGTAGACAGAGTCCACTGACAGGAGAATAATGTTAATGTGACAGTGAAATGTGGTTAATGATATTAAAGGACTCCAAACCCCAGTTACATGTTTCTTGAACAAAAAAGTGTAGGCTAAAGTGAAAATCACTTCTTTTTTTTTTTGAAATGGAGTCTCACTCTGTCTCCCAGGCTGGAATGCAATGGCACAATCTCGGCTCACTGCAACCTCTGCCTCCTGGGTTCAAGCCATTCTCATTCCTCGGCCTCCTAAGTAGCTGGGATTACCACCAGGCCCAGCTAATTTTTGTATTTTTAGCAGAGATGGGGTTTCACCATGTTGCCCAGGCTGGTCTTGAACTCCTGACCTCAGGTGATCCACCCTTCTCAGACTCCCAAAGTGCTGGGATTACAGGATTATAGGTGTGAGCTGGAAGTCACTTCTTAAAAGTAGGTTTCCTTCCCATGATGGAGAAAACTCAATACTACTAATGCATTTTTCTCCAGACTTGAGAAGAGGGTTCTGGCATTGCTTCTATGTCTGCCATTGCAGCTTCTTTACAACTAACATCAAAGATAACTTTCTTACTTTAAAAACCTTCATGCTTTTTGGTCCAGTACTTCCAGATCTGGGAATATATTCTAAGGAATAATAATAAATGTAAATACTGATTTATGTAGAAGGATAATTGTAGCATCATAGCAATAGTGAAAATATTAAAACAACCCTAATATTAACGGGGGGAATGATCATGTCTATTGAAACGATAGAATATTATATAGTCATTAGAATACTATCTTTTGAGAATGACATCTTTTTACATGTTTAGTTATATAAAAATCTTGCTAATATAACTTGAAGTTAAGATAAATAAACTATTAATAAATATATAACCACATATGTACATAAACATATTCTCTATTTCATTTAAGACAAATGCAAGTGAATGTAAAAATAAAAATATTTACAATGGGTATCTCCATGGCTGCTCCTTACTCAGTATAAGATACTAATTGACGTTTCTTGAATATCACCCAGTCTGTAGTAGACACTAGGGTAATAATTATTGACTAAAGAATAACTCCCTGAGAATACAGAACTAATTCCAGATATGTGAATGACAGCTTTGCTTTAGTGCAATGGGTGATGGCAAGTTTAAGAATCCTTAAATTAGAAACATTTCCCCTTTATAAAAAGATTTTCTTGTCCTTTATTTTGTATCTTCTGAGCCTCTTTCAGAGCATAAAATGTGATTATTTCTGCCAGTCCCAATATCCCTATTCTGTGTGGCTCACAAAAAAAAAAAAAAAAAAAAAAAAAAACTCATTAATTTATCAATCATCATCAAGAAATAGAGGTGATAGTGAGATACTTAATAGAAGTTCAGAACTGCATTGATTGACACGGAGAATAAATGACTGTTTGTTTATATGATAATTGGAGTAGTCCAGGGAAATGTGCTCCCTCCCAAATCTTTCTTTCCTTCTAGCACAGTCTGAAATATCACATTAGAGGAGAATTTGTTCAGCTTAAGGTATCATTAAAAATATAAATACCCAAAGAAATAGAGTGAGCCATTCTCAGTTATAATTAATTAAGTAGATCCTTTTCAATAATACCAAGGTCTGGGAGAGGGGGCCTTGCTCTGCAGTAGAGGGGAAACAACAGGATGCCCCAGGAGAATGAGGAGCTAAGAGGCAGGACACTGGTGAGGAAGAGATTTGAAGAACTAGGGAGCGGGCGGGACGGGCCTCACAAGAACACTGAATGAGGTATGTGAATGCCTGAATTTAGGCTCCACCTTAGTCACTAACAGAGTCTGCTTGGAGAGGAGGTTTGACACGTGTTAGGGCCTGCCATCTCCATAGTCCCTTCTGAAGAAGGCAGACTATCGCCATCCTGGTCATGTGGGATGGGCCCTAGGACAACTGATCCACAGGCCCGGTGGCAGCCTTCATGAGTGGCTGGCATAAGAACTTTGTCCATAAGAAATAACTATGAAACTAAATGAACCAACCAGTCCCTCTGTCTTCAGGGGTGTGAAGGATAGACAGAAGGAAAGAGAGCCAGCAATGGGCACAAGCTGAAGGAACCCCAGAGAGAATCAGAAGTCAGGAACCTTAACCATGAAAGCCTGAGAGTCAGCAGAAGCTGTAAACACTGATGAGTTAGTTTCTTTCAAGTTATTAACCTTCTGCGTCCATAGAAGTAGCAGGAGCAGTAAAAGCCGAGACTGAAAGGAGCAGGAATATGGCAAAGCTTAACCCTCGAGCAGACAGGAAGGGATCCCTGCTGCTGGGTTTGTGGCCAGATGGCCTGGATTCTCTGCTGTCTCAGCTCCTGCAGGAGTGTTCCAGCAGCCACAAAACCCAGGTACGTGGGATTGCGGCTGACCTTCTTCACTTCCCTGTCTAGACCAGGACCTGCCACCACACATCCCCTCTAATGCCTATACATGTGCACACAGCCACACACACACACACACACACACACACACACACACACACACACCTACATACCCACCCTTGAGTAAGGGAACTAGGATATGCCTCTGTTGCTTCCAACTCCAGAGCTTGTTAATTTTAGATAAGTTTCTCTGAGTCTAAAATATGTTTCTAAAATAAAGCATTTGGACAAGACAGTCTCTAAATTCGTGTCAAAATCTCGCCTTTGGAATTCCATGAATCTAAGATGTGAGGAGACTAGGATTGGATCATGTTTCATATTACAGTAACTTCCCCCACATAAAGGGAGAGAGTTTCTTAAAAAATGTCTCCTTTCTTCATTGTAGAAATCCAGTGAATATTATAATTTGCCATAACAAATAACAAGAACAGGAGAGTTACAAATGTATAAGATGGGCAAAGTGTGTATGTGTGGTTGGCAAAAGGGGCTGAGGAGTGGAGAGTTAAGGAAGTAAGAATTTGCTAAGAAGACAAGCTGAGAAATGGAGTGGGCTGGAGCAGGCAGGACTGATTAGGATGGGCTGAGGTTTGCTGCTTTCAACCTAGCCTTAATCACATTATTTGAGAGTACACAGTGGGTCTGGTGCCTTTTCTCCAAATGATGTAGACATATGTCTGCTCAAATAAATTAATACGCTCATCTCATCTGACTCATTTGGTGGGGATGACAAGCACACATCTGACTGAAATAGAAGAAAGAGAGTGCACAGTGGCAGGAATAAGGAAGGCAGAGATATTACACAAATTATCAGACCTTCCCCTCACCACGGGATAATACCCAAACTCCCAGCTGCAGGCATGACTGGCCCTACCTCATCTCCCTCATCCTTGCCTTCCTACTGCACATGGCATGAGCCAACTATACTCAATTTTTTGGCAGTTTAGTTATATTCTTGCTATTTTTTGCCTCTGTGCTTCTATGTATTCTCGTCTCTCTGTTAGGAGAATCCTGATTCTCTTACCTACACAGAGAACTTCTATCCTTCCTTCAAGTCATGAAACAAGCTTCATATCCCCCCAACTAGAATATAATCTCTGATAGGGCAGGACCTTTGTGTTTTGTTCATGATGATATACCCAATAGCTAGAGCAGTGTCTGGCACTTAGCCAGCTCTCAGTCAGTGTTTGTTAGCTGGATGGATGGCTGGTGTTAAAGAAAAAATGTATTCATTTTGACACGTGTTAAGAACAATAAGGTGAACTTTAGCCAAGAGGGACAATTACAATAAGTATACAGGAGAGCTACTACAAGGGGGTCTTGCAGAAGGACAGAGAAATTGGGCTTGACTCCAAATACAACAAGGAAAAGTGGGAATTTATAGCTAAGAAGCAGAAAGGTCAGTGGATGGAAATCAACTAAGAGGAAACATTGGGGTAAGGAAGAATTCTGACTAAACTGACCCAACAGGATTCTTGCTAAAGGCAGGCCAGGATATCAGACATCACCTGGGGGATATTGAGGGTAATCATATATCGAGGGTAGGCAGTTATGGTTAAAACGACTTAGCAGAATTCTTACCAAAACTGGAAAATGCAGAGATGAACACAGAAGCCCAAAAGTTGACCTAGTTGAGAAAAGAGTTCAAGAGAGCCTGAGCAGAGTTTAGCCAAGGAGATAATCTTTTGTCAATGTATAGGTGGATGAATGGATGGATGGATGGATGGATGGATGGATGGATGGATGGATCGATGGACAAAAGAACTTCCTCTTAACCCCCACAAGTCCCTTTGGGTACAAACTGTTTCTTTCCTGTTGTCCATTTACCACATTTTACAAATCTTTATTAGACCTTATTCCCAAGAGACAGAATCTCCTAAAGAGAAGATATTGTGTAATAATAAAAGCAGAGAATGATGGGTAGACAGGGGAGAAGAAGGAGACCAGCTATTTATAACCATCAATTCCCATCTAAGAAAATAGACTCTATTAAATAAAGAGCCCCTGCTGTTCTGCTGGACTCTTGGGTCATTTTAATATCCAATGGATCTGAGAGTACAGGCTGCTAGCAACTGGATACCTTCCCATAAAACAAACAGGGGAATTTAAGGGAGGAGAAAAGACACTAGGAGGAGAAGAAAGTGGTATGACTGGTAGTTTGTTCTGGGTGAGAGAATATTACTAAAAAGTTGCTGTTAATGGTAAGGCTGGATAACTTTTTAGATCTGAAGATATTTGGGAGGTGAGGAGAGCCTCTGCCTGGCCGCCACCCCGTCTGGGAGGAAGTGAAGAGCGCCTCTGCCCGGCCGCCCTGTCTGGGAGATGAGGAGCACCTCTGCCCGGCCGCCCCATCTGGAAAGTGAGGAGCGCCTCTGCCCGGCTGCCCCATCTGGGAAATGAGGAGCGCCTCTGCCTGGCCGCCCCGTCTGGGAGGTGAGGAGTTCCTCTGCCCGGCCACCACCCCGTCTGGGAGGAAGTGAGGAGCACCTCTGCCTGGCCGCCCCGTCTGGGAGATGAGGAGCACCTCTGCCCGGCCACCCCGTCTGGGAAGTGAGAACCGCCTCTGCCCGGCCGCCACCCCATCTGGGAGGTGAGGAGCGCCTCTGCCCGGCCGCCCATCGTCTGGGAAGTGAGGAGCGCCTCTGCCCGGCCGCCCCGTCTGGGAGGTGAGGAGCGCCTCTGCCCGGCCGCCCCGTCTGGGAAGTGAGGAGCGCCTCTGCCTGGCCGCCCTGTCTGGGAGGTGTACCCAACAGCTCCGAAGAGACAGCGACCATCGGGAGCGGGCCATGAGGATGATGGCGGTTTTGTTGAAAAGAAGGGGGGAAGTGTGGGGAAAGGAAGGAGAGATCAGATTTTTGCTGTGTCTGTGTAGAAGGAGGTGGGCATAGGAGACTCCATTTTGTTCTGACTAGGAGAAATTCTTCTGCCTTGGGATGCTGTTGATCTATGGCCTTTCCCCCAGCCCCGTGCTCTCTGAAGCATGTGCTGTGTCAACTCAGGGTTAAATGGATTAAGGGCGGTGCAAGATGTGCTTTGTTAAACAGATGCTTGAAGGCAGCATGCTCTTTAAGAGTCATCACCACTCCCTAATCTCAAGTACCCAGGGACACAAACACTGCAGAAGGCCGCAGGGACCTTTGCCTAGGAAAACCAGAGACCTTTGTTCATGTGTTTATCTCCTGACCTTCTCTCCACTATTATCCTATGACCCTGCCATATCCCCCTCTCCGAGAAACACCCAAGAATGATCAATAAATACTTCATAAAAAAAAAGAAGATATTTGTCTTCCTGCAACATAAACCCTTTTCTGTGTCCCTCAGTCTTCAGTGAGCCCTATGCCACATGCTTGAAGTGAAACGAACTGAACTCCCTATTAAGCAGGAAGAAGAGAGTTTTGCCAGAAAATGAATCAACCTACAAATTGAGGAAAAGCAGGAGTTTGAACCAGAACACACTGTAAGCCTCCTGGGAATGCAGTCATCTTAGGGTGGGTTTTGGAATCCCATAGGGCTGAGAACAGGGGTTCAAGACAATCATGTCTACAATTTGGGACTAGGAATGAGCCAGCTCATGTTTAACTCATAGAAGACTCTGAACAAATTTGTTGGGGGGATAAAAAACAGAGAAGGGGAAAAATGAGGAAAGGGAAAGATGTAAATACTTGTACTTGTTTTCAGAACTGAGCTTGATTACTTAATGCAAACATGGAAATAAAAATAGTATACTTATAATAAAAGAGCTACTCAAAGAATTTTCATTCATAAGCCATCAGAGGCTTTAGCAAAACTAAAAATTTGGGAAAATTTGTCTTGACCTCTCATTCATTACCTCCCAGACATCAGTCACTCTCCCCAAAGCATTTGCTTGCCAAAGGGGAACCTTTGACCCTAAAAGACCTTTAAATAAAGTAATTAAGATAGTCTGAGTGGGGTAGTTTTATGCACAAGAGGTCAACCTGCTGGATCAGGGAGTAAATTACAAGGATTCAAATTTGCACCCTCACACCCTTTTCCTCTATAAATCCTCCAGTCCAGGAGAGAACACATAGAAGGACCTGATAACTGCGTGTTCACCATGCACAATATTCTCCACTCTCTCTCTCTCCCTTCTCTTCTTTAGTCTCACAGCATTAATTTAGGATCTCGGTGTCTCCCTCATCTCATTCCTGAACTAGCAGAATAGCTTCCTGACTGCTGACTGGACTAATAGTTTACCTCCTCTCAATCAACTTCAACTTTCCATCCTACCATTAATTAATTTTTTTTTTTTTTTTTTTTTTTTTTTTTTTTTTTTTTGGAGACAGAGTCTTGCTCTGTCGCCAGGCTGGAGTGCAGTGGTGCAATCTCAGCTCACTGCAACCTCTGCCTCCCGAGTTTAACCGATTCTCCTGCCTCAGCCTCCTGAGTAGCTGGGATAACAGGCACGCATGGCCACACCCAGCTAATTTTTTGAATGTTTAGTAGAGATGGGGTTTCACCATGTTGTTCAGGCTGGTCTCGAACTCCTGACCTCGTGATCTGCCCACCTCGGCCTCTCAAAGTGCTGGGATTATAGGTGTCAGCCACCATACCCGGCCCCATTAATCTTAAAATACTGGTTTGACTTGGCACTCACCTGTGCCTCATTGCCTGAAGAATAAAAAAGAGGCTCTGTCCCCAACATGTCTCTTGTGCTTATTCTTTAAGTCTGTGCTCAGACACCATCTCTAATTCTCTGCTCCCTCAGTGAAAATTTAGTTCTCCCTGTTCTCTAGATAGAGTGCTTTTTTACACTCTCCTACTATTAGAATTAATTGTTTATGTGTCTGTCTCCACACAAGGCTGTGACCCCCACCAGGACATGACCACACCTTTGTTTTCTGTAGTTCTGTATCTTTAGCCCAATGCATGGACTACATGACTATTCATTCAATGAATGATGGTGTGGAGGCTGAAGTGACTCCATCTTGGATGCTAATCCACATGTTGACTTCTGATTAACCTCAGTTCTGGGAATACCTCTAAGGTTTCTATTTTATCTACTGCTCCTTGGGTAAGAGCATGTACTTGCCAAAAATCCTGCCCATAGGTCAAAATGACCTTGACTATAAATCCTACCCCTAGTCAAATTCTATGCCAAGACATAGTATTCTTGCCCTTCCCTAGCAGGTCAACTTCAGTTGCCCTACATAGTCTTTCCCTGTGGTATATAAGCCCTGGATCTGGAGGGGGTGATGGTGCTGGGATCCACCATCTTGCCTTGCCCTCAGACATGGCTTCTGTTTTTAAGTACCTATTAAATGTTTCTTTCTAAGAAACAAGACTTCTCAGCCTCTTTCTTCAACCTCTCAGCTTCCTCAAGCTTTGGGGGTAGATTTACATAGATCTGCCCACTACAGAACAGATGAGCATGAAATAAATTATCTTTAAAGTAATTATGAAGCTACAGTATTTAAGTTCCTCACAATTTGAAGTAAGACAATTGTGAAATAATAGAAAAATAAGAATTTGAACAGTAAAGACAGACTAAGGTTTCAAACTAATCCTTGTGACAGAGTAGTTATGTTGGCCAAGTTCCATACACCCCCTGAGCTTCAGTGCTTTAATTTGGTTGTTATGAGGGTGGGATGCAATCCACACAGAGAAGCTGGCCCATAGAAATTGCTCTAACAGAGCAGACAGCTAATATTACAAGCTTGGTCCAAGTTTGCCTTTCCAGAATTTCCTTCCAGAATTTCTATGTGGCATGTGGGTTAGGAGGGGCAGGCTCTGGCATAGGGTTGTCTAGTTTCAAATCCTGGCCTGACCTCTTGCTAGCTGTGTGCTCTTATACAACTTGCTTTCCCTTTTTGCCCTTCAGTTTCTGCATCTGTAAATGAGAAAATAACAGTACCACCTCACAAAATTTTATGTGAAGATTAAGTAAGATAATATAGGTAACATAGTTAGGATAGTACCTGGTCCCAAGAAGTGCAAAGTAAATGTTAGCTCTTGTTACTGAAACTCATAAGCACAACCCACACATTAAGCCTCTTACCTTTGTACATGTTATTCCTCCCTTCAGCAGCCTGGTCTTTCTCATTTCTGTCAAGATCTACACATTTCCTTAATCCTCCAAAACAAAATTTTTAGTTAGCTTATTTTTTATTTAATATTTATTCAATATTGATGAGAAGCATCATAGCAACCATCTCTAAACTTGGCTAATCATGGGAATCATCTATGGTGTTTGTAGAAAATACAGATTTGTGATCTTATCCCAGAATTTCTGAATCCTGAGATGTGCATTGTTAACAATATACCAGGTGGCCATTATGATGAGCAAGTTTAAAAAGTGTTACCATATAGCAAAGTTCTTGAATCTCTTTACCAAGCTCCATGACCCAGGTAAGTTTATTTAACTTCACTAAGTCTCAGCTTCCTCATCTGTAAAATGGATATAATAATTGTATCTATTTAACCGGATTGTTATGAGGAGGAAACAAGATATTGTGTAATGCATTTACCACAATACCTGGCACAGAGTAAACGCCCAGTGTCCACTTGTATACACAGTATATTACACTGTGTGCTAATATTTAACACACATTATCTATTCCCCCTGCCAAAGGTACAAGCTAAATATCATTATCTTCATTTTACAGATAACACTAAATTAACGTGTGTTGAATAATTACTATGAGAAAAGAGGCTCATAAAATTTGACTGCCTTGGCTGAGTGTGGTGACTCATGTCTAATCCCAGCACTTTGGGAGAGGCCAAGGAGGGAGGATCATTTGAGATCAGGAGTTTGAGACCAGCCTGGGCAACACAGTGAGGCCCCATCTCTAAAAAAACAAAACCATTTTAATTAGCTGGGTGTGGTGGTGCACACCTGTAGTCCCAGCTACATGAGAGGCTGAGGTGGGAGGATCGCTTGAGCCCAGGATATCAAGGCAGCAGCGAGCTGTGACTACACCATTGCACTCCAGCCTGGGCAACAAAGCAAGACCTTGTCTCAAAAAGCCAACACGGCGAAACCCTATTTCTACTAAAAATACAAAAATTAGCTGGGCATAGTGGCGTGCGCCTGTAATCCCAGCTACTTGGGAGGCTGAAGCAGGAGAATCACCTGAACCCAGGAGGCAGAGGTTGCAGTGAGCCGAGATGGCACCACTGCACTCCAGCCTGAATAACACACAGTGAGACTCCATCTAAAAAAAAAAAAAAAAAAAAGCTATATTGTCCAAGATCGTAAAACCAGCCAATGGTAGAACTGGATATCAGTAAAAATCTTTATTGCTTCAAAGACCACCATCTTGCCACTATACCACACTGGGTCACACACAAGATTTCTTTCTCCTTCTCCTCCTCCTCTTCCTCCTCCTCATCCTTCCTCTTGTTACAGTTTAGGGCAGTGGGGGAGGTGTTACTGGCATTCAGTGGCTAGAGGCTAAGGATGCTTCTAAACATTCCACAATGCACAGGACAGCCCTTCACAAGAATTATCCAGCTCCGAATGTGAATAGTGCCGAGGTTGAGAAACCATGCCCATAAATGACAGATTTCCTAAGGACAGGAACTAGGTACCACTCGTGTTTGTATCCTCTACAGCAGTCCTTCTCAATATGTGCTGCATTCTGTAACCACTTGGGAAGGTCCCTGAATCACCCTCAAAATGTTTGACTTAACTGTTCTGAGGTGAGGCCTGGACATTAGCATTTTTTGAAGCTCCTGGGATGATGGAGATGTTCGAAAATTGAATTGTGACAAGGCATAAGTCTATAAACTTACTAAAAAAATCATTGAATTGTACACTTAAAATGGGCAAATTTATGATACGTGAATTAAACTTCAACAAAGCTGCTAAAAAGAAGAAGAAAAAAGCTCCCCAGGTCTCTTATGTTCCTGGAACATAAGAAAAGAAACAGCTTTTCTTAAGGGTTTGCCATAGTGTTTTATTCATAGCTGCTGCTTGGCAGATATTAACTGTACAAACTGAAATGTAACTAGATTGATTTAAATGTGCAGAACAATGACCTCTACATAATAGCTGGAATATAACTGCTTTAAAGCTCTTCATAGAAATTTGTATCACATTGAAAATGGCAAAGTCCTTTGGCCCAAGAGCCTCAGCAGTTTGGACATCTGAAACTGGCTGAGTGGTTGGCTTCCTAGGGTTCATTATGACATGGAAGCTGAAAGGGCACTCAATGTACATTTCTACCAAGCAGGACACTCAGCTTCCTGCACCCAGAAAAATCGGAAGCACCTCTTTTCCCAGTGAATTGTGGGGAAACAGACTGGTTATCTATCCATGAAATCATCCACTGTGACTTAAAGTTTTCATATTAGATTTCACAATTAACACCCCCTTGCCAGTTAAGCCATATTTCTTTCTGATTGGTAGTAGTAAGATAAAACTGACCTATTTTTTGTGGTGTGACATATCATTACGTGCCTATGTGAAATTATGAGTTTAAACGAACTAGAAAAGGAGAATCCTTTCCAAAAGTGAATGCTGCCTTGTTATTTGGAGAAAATAAAACTTACCGACTTTAGACTTATCATGAGGAAAGCTAAACTGTCCACCTCCCTTTCTGGCATCAGAATAAGGAGAGGGTAGATCACTACTATACTTGTGGAGGGCAAAACAAAGATCTGAGTCCCCCTTGCTGGGGTCCATTTTAAAAGACATACAGACAAATGAGTGTAGCTTCTCTGGGGTTAAAAAAAATTCATTTGATTTTTGTTTTACCTAAAGCACCTTTTTCTGAAGATGATTTTCAGACTTTTTATTTATTTTGCTGCCAGTAATAGCCAGTGGAGTATTCTAAGTGTAATGCAAGACTCCCCCACTCCTTATCTATTTACAGCACTGTGGTAATATACAGTCAGGCTACTGTTCTAATGAGTATTCCTTTAGGTTTGCATGTACACAGGTTGGAGTCGTAGTATGTCTGTGTTAGGCTGTTCTCGCATTGCCATAAAGAAATACCTAAGGCTGGGTAATTTCTGAAGAAAAGAGGTTTAACTCACTCATGGTTCTGCAGGCTTTACAAGAAGCTTGATATTGGCATCTGCTCAGCTTCTAGGGAGGCCTTAGGAAATTCACAATCATGGCAGAAGGCAAAGGGGGAGCAATCTCGTCACATGGCGAAAGCAGAAGCAAGCAAGGGGGGGTGGATGCCACACACTTTTAAACAACTAGATCTGGCAAGAACTCACTCACTATCTCAAGGACAGCACCAAGAGGATGGTGCTAAACCATTCATGAATAATCCATCCTCATGATCCAGTCACCTCCCACCAGGCCCCACCTCCAATAATGGGGATTACAGGTCAACATGAGATTTGGGTGGGGACAGATATACAAACTATATTAATGTCCTCTTCTGTTCTTCTTTCTGATAAGGTGGGCTTTTCTTAATACCGTTTATTTTTATGTGACCCTTCCTTCTCAGCTTGGTAATAACCAGATCACCTGGCTATGAAGTTTTCTGAGAAGTACCGTAAGGGAATGCTCATCTCCCCACCAAGATTCCTGGGCTCCCCACTGACCACATAAAACCAAGGGGGGCCTAGGAAAGTGTACTTGCTGGCTGAGCCTTGACCCCACCAAATCCTTTTCAGGGGATTGAGTGGAGAACAAGACAGCTATGTCACCCACTTACTCACTGGGAAATCTGCAGGACAGGCATTTCCAAACTCTAAGACTTTTGTGGCAGGGTAGGCTTCTCTTTTCCCCATGCCTTATTTAGCTACAGGACAGTAGCAGTTCCATTTTGCATTAGGCAATAGATACAGACCTTGTGCATGTTATTCAAATTCTATGCCTGTTTCCTCATTTGTAAAATATGAATAATAATAGCACATACTTCATAGTCATAAATACAAGTGCTCAATAAATGGGAGGTAATTTTTTATAAGGCAATATGGAAACAGAAACTTTGTCAGAAGAGTGAGGCATTTAAGTTATTCTCTCAGCAGGATTGTCTATTGACCAAAGAAACATTGCTTGCTTATTAATCTTGAAGTGCTCCCCACAGAAGAATCTGAAGAACTTAAAACCTTTTTCACTTCCAGGGAAGAACTGAAGTCACTTCAGGATGGAGCCATTAGTGACTCCTCCAGGTGCCCTAAAAAGAGCACAGAGGGAGGAAGAAAAAAAAAAAAAAAGTTGTGAGGGTTCCTCTGGGAAGGAGAAAAGACGCCATATTGGAAAAGGCTTCTAGTTGCCTGAGGTAGGCACTCTGAGGACTAAGAGGTGACTCTGTAGGAACACAGAAATGCTTGGCACCATCCTCTGCAGTCAGATTGTCTGTCCAATAGTAACATTTTGCTTCATTTTCTGGTAATAAACTTTTCCTGCACACTTGTCCAGACATTTTGTACTCAGCTGAGATGTTTTCCTAGAGGCTTCTAGGAAGGGTGGGCGCCCTCTAGTCAGGATGTCTGCAAGCGCTTGTTAAGAACCAGTTTTTCTAGGCACCGGAGGGAAGAAATGGGAGAAAAGGCAGAGAGTGAGGACAGAAGGAAGAAAAGAAAGTTCCTGTCAAGCTGTTTCTGGAGAGATAAGACTTACATCATGAAATGAAACTACAGTTAAGACAATAAGTTATTAAGTTGCACCTACATGTGTTTTGACAAAGGAGAAATCTGTGGGGACATAGGAAGTCAAGGAACCTGAAGGGGGAATGATGTGTAAATACTGATTTGAGTGCCTGCTCTAACATTTTAGTCCTCACAACAACTCAAAAGTTAGATATCATTTTCCTCATTTAACTTAAGAAATCGCAGCACAGTGACATTTAAAACCATGCCCAAAGTAACCTGGCTAATAATAAGAAGCTGAGTCTAAGCTGGTACCCAGGTTTGTCTGTATCCAATGCCCTTGCTCATTCCACTCTCTCTTGGCCTTGAAATGAGATCTGAAAGATGGTTATGAATTGGATAGTGGTGATAATAAAGTGGGTGGATTCCAGGTTTTAGTTCAGGAGAAGGAAGTATAGATTGAAGACGTGGTTTATGAGGGTAAACCTTCATTTCCTTTACTTTGGAGATTACTGTGCAAAAAAATACATAAGTCAAAGAGAGTTAAACCATACAGTGGGCTTCTTCCCTTGGAAATTCTCCTGATGATCTGGTGCTACAGGATTTTACCTCAGCAGCTTTGTGGAGACAATCCAACCCAGTGCTGGAAAGTTCCAACAGCCTCTCTATGATTTTATGAGCAGATGGCACCATTTGGACCACATTTCAGAACTTACAGATTTTGCCCAGAATTTTTTATTTTTCATTTTCTATGTATAATTCATATGAGCCTTGACAGCTTGCCTTGCTGAAATACTTTCCTTTTACACTCTTGTGCTCTCAGTTGGTCTCTACCTGGCTGAGCCACTGGCCAGTTTAAGCAAATAAATAGTAATTTTTATAATAGTAATTCATGCCTAGTTTTTACAAAAGTAATTCAAACTATAATTTTTGTAGGAATTTTCAAAGTCTATCTTGAATATTTATCTGTCTTGTTCAGATGCTACCTCAATACGATAGTCAGAAAGGAAAGGAGATCTAGCAATGCCTGGTTGCCCTGCTGGGCACTTATACACACATTATCTCATTTTATTGCCATCACTAATATTTGTGAGGCTCTCACATCCAGAATCTGAGTGATAGGATGAATCATACTCTATAGTTTGCAGCACATGATTGACAGCACAACTTGCATAGGCCCTTTTAAATTTAATTGTATGCATTTTTTGTCATCTTCACCTCCCATACTCAATGCCATTTGCCATTTCTTCTCTCATCATACACATTCAAGCTCATACATTTAACGCATGTCATTCCATCATCCATACCTTTATTCACAAGTTTGTGTAACAATGAACAACATAGAGTATTATTTTGTGTTTTATATAAACTGCATTGTGCTAAGCCTTTTATTTTGCTTTTTACTTTTTATACTCTATATTACATTTGTGAACTACCCTCATTGATACATGTAGATCTAGTTCCTTCTTTTTTATTGAAACACTGTATTTCATAATGTACATATACCACATTATGTTCATCTGTTCCCTGTTGATGAACATTTGGGTTGGTTCCAAATCTCTGCTCTGACAGATATTAGTAACAATGTTTCTTTGTGAAATATTTTCCAAGATAATTGCCCAAGCATGGGATTTCCTGAGTTACAAGAGAAATGCATACTTAATTTCACTAAAAACCACCAGACTGTTCTCCAAAAGCTTATACTCTCAGCAGTGCATGAAGCTTTCTGCTTCCCCATTTTTCATCAACATTTGATAGCATATTACTTACTTATTGCCTATTGTTGAGAGAAAAATGAAATCTCATTTTAATTGCATTTTAAATGACTGCTAATGAAACTAAGCCTCTTTTCATGAATTTATTAGCTATAAGGATTTCCACTTTCTGTGAATTACCTACTCACAACTACTGTTCCTTCTTCTGTTAGGCTGCTGATCTTTTGTTGCAGATTAGCAGGGATTTCTATGCATTCTAGATGTATATCCATTAACAATATGTAATATTTTATTATCAATATACTTTGTAGATATTTTATTTCAATCAGCCCCTTTGTATTCACTAGATAACTTCTTATATGCCAACTGTTGTTGAACAAATGTTTTTCATTTAAATACAGTAAAAAGCCAATAAAATTTCCCCTTTATGGTTTTTAGACTTTTGTCTAAAATAATACTACTCCTTCTACTTCCAGAAGGCCAGCATGAAGAGCTCTAAGGACCCCACTTTCCAGGAAACAGCTATAATTAATGAAAATTATATTAAAACAATGATTTCACATCTCTGAAAATTGATCTAAGGGCATATGCAAATGAAGAAAGATTTATTCAAGAAAATTTACCAAATCTCAGTAAGAACACCAAGAGTCTGGCACTTGAGCCACCACTACGCCTGTCGTCATTCATCCATATTTCAGTGCAATGCCTGAAGCTCCAATCTGGGTGGATGGCCAAGAAAACAAGGTCCCTCAACTCTCAGCCTCCAGTTAAGTAATACGTTATCTTACCAAGAAGGGCAGACCAACGGCATTTCTCATCTCCTCCAGCTGAGGCTAAATTCTAGATAAGTGTGGCCAAAATACAGTGGCTCCTTTCCTCCACTCATCTCACACTTTTAGAGGCACAGGCTTGGCCCCAGATGTGGCAGGCTGAAAATAATGAGATGGTGACTACTCTTGCCTCAGCTTATTCATGGAAGAGAGATTCCATGCTAGAAGAGGCAAGCCAGAAGAGCAGAGGCTATTACCCCCATCCAATGCCCTGCTTGTTAAGCAGGAATGTCACTCCAAGAGAAGTTTGACACTGTTTTCTTCTCCTGCTCCAGAACAGGGGCTCCAAGATTTTGTTCAGGGGCAGAGGTACTCCCTTTCTATTTTTTCTTTTTTCAGAAGAATAGAAAGTTCCAGACTTCTTCCTAAAGAAATGGGCTTTATTTGAAACACAGTATGGGGAAGTTCAAGCCTAAGGTCACTCAAAAACAATGAAGATTTTGGTAGTAAGCAATTAAGAGGAGGCTGGTAGCTCATTTGAGTAAGGAGGTAAACTATAGGTTGGCTAGAGACTGCTAAGGAGAGCCCTCCAGGGGTCAGAACAAATCTCAAAGACTTGCCTCAAAAACTATCTCTGCGAAGGGCCCAAATTTAGTTGTATCAGACTATGAAGTAAGTTAACATCCTGTGCATTATCCAAAATAACAGAGCAATCAGCCAGTAATTAATGGAGCATAAAAGCTGAGTGTGATACTAACAGAAGCAGATAGCTGAACAGACAAACTGGGGAAACAGAAAGTCAAAGCAAGCCCTAATAATAAAGTCACTATAATTCCACTATGATAATTTGTAATAGCATATAAAATAAAATAATTAGGCAAAGATTTAACCAAGTTTCATGTACACTGAAAACTACAAAACATTTCAGAAAGAAACTAAAGAACACCTAAGTAAATGTTCATGGTTTGGAAGATTTAATATTATTATGATGTTAATATTCGCCACATTGAACTACAGATTGAATGCAATGTCTATCAAAATTCCAGCTACCTTCTTTGCAGAAAAGGATGAGTTAATTCTAAAATTAATACAGAAATGAAAGAGACCTGGAATAGGCAAAACAATCTCAAAAAAGATACCATTAAGAAAGTGAAAAGACAACCCACAGATCGGGGGGAAATTTTTTCAAATTATTTATCTGATAAGGGTCTAGTATTTAGAATAAAGAACACTTACAACTTAACAACAGAAAGACAAACAACTCATTTTTAAAACAGGCAAAGGATTTCAATAGACATTTCTCCAAAGAAGCTGTACAAATGGCCAATGGAAATAAAATGCAAGAAACATATGTAATTTTTTATTTTTATTTTTATTTTTTTGACATGGAGTCTCATTTGGAGTGCAGTGGCATGATCTCCGCTCACTACAACCTCCACCTCCTGGGTTCAAGCAATTCCCCTGCCTCAGCCTCCGAGTAGCTGAGATTACAGGCACCTGCTACCATGTCTGGCTAATTTTTGTATTTTTAGTAGAGACAGGGTTTCACCATGTTGGCCAGGCTGCTCGCAAGCTCCTGACCTCACGTGATCTGCCTGCCTCAGCCTCCCAAAGTACTGGGACTACAGGCGAAAAATATATAACTTAAAATTTTCTGGTAGCTGTATTTAAAAAGTAAAAAAGAAACCAATGAAATTGATTTTAATAATGTTTTGTTTAACTCAACACATTCAAAATGTTAATATTTCAACAAATAATATACTAAAATTATTGATAAGATAGTCTACTTTTTTAAATGATAAGTCTTCAAAATCTGGTGTGTTTTACATTTACAGCACATGTCAATTTGGTCAACCCACATTTCAAGTACCCAGTAGCCACATGTGGCTAGTGGTTACCACATTAGATAGCATAGTTCTAGAGCAACCTATGCTTACCTCTGTCATTACACTTACCTCTCAAGATGGTTACTCTTGTTTGCTAGCCTGCCTTCCCTTATACTAAGCCCTCTAAAGGCAAAGACTCTATCTTCACCACTGTTATAGCCTTGGCATCAGCATAGGACCTAGCGCATATATACTTGAGTGTATTTGGTTAGAAGGTAAGTATGCCAACCTTATTCTACTCGAGATGTTCACCTATGATCTTCTTCCTTCCCAGAATATTCAGAAAAACTGGGACTTATTATTTTCAGGAAGAAATACCATCGGCATCTTCTCTAGTTAACAATATTAATCATCACTACTCTCAAGTCATTTTCCACTTTTTATTATGTTGACACAAAATTCTTGTGAGGTTGAAAGAATTGTATTCTCCCTCCTTGAAAGATGAGACTGAGGTCAAAGATGTTAAATTACCTGCTCAATACCTAGTAGTATGCTGATTAAGGTTTTAAAATGAGCTTTTTCTTGGTGGAAGGTATTGAGGAAGCCCTGACTTACAGCAATTTGCCAATATCCATGGTGTAAATACTCCCACCATAGCAAATTTCAAGCAATCCACATTATATCCCTGAACATGAAGTGGGGAAGAGATGAACACAATTGCACGTAGCTCCAGTGTGAGCCAGCTTCAACACATTGCTATATGAGAAAGAGGATTTATGGAAAGGAGGTAGCAACTGACATTTTGAGTACTTGTTAAGTATTGAGTAATCTGTAAGGTGCTTCACCAATGTTATCATATTTGATCATGGTAATAAACCTTTGAGGTAGGTATTCATTATCCCCACTTCACAGCAATGGAAAATAAGACTTGGGTTAGGTAACACGCCCAAGGTTACCTGCTAATACATAGGGTGATCTTTGGCTAAATTAATGGCTAACCCTACTGCCTTCTCCTTTACTTCAACTCTCTCTTTATGTATTTGGGTTCTCCATTCTTGGCCTTGGTAAAAGTCTTATTTATATCTGGACTGTGATTCTATGCTAGCTCCCTCAAGGCTCTGCCCCAAGGGAAGGGTCATACCAGCTTGACAAACCAAAGATTCTTATAGCTTCACTTCCTGCTCTAGAGAACTTTATGTGATCTTGTGGTTTCCACAGAACAGAAACCTAGTGGAGGCTGAAGTGAGAAGCTTTCAAGTGGGCAAAAAATGTTTGTGTGGTGGCTCTGGCTCTAGGGCAACCCTCTGCAAGTTGGTTCCATAGTCAGTGTCGATGTGAGCATGAGACGTGAAATAAGACATCATCATGTGCCCTCTTTCTCTCTAGAATATCAGAAACAATAACTCCTATCAGTTATTGAGTAGTACAATGCAGCACATGGTTTACATACACATCACTCGTTAATTAAAAAAAAAAAAACCTGGAAGGTTTGTATTGTTATTCCTGTTTTAATCTTGGAAATAGGGCTCAGACATTTAAATAACTTGCAAAAAGACTCTCAGCTGATAGTGGCAAATCTAGGATACGAATCTGGGTCCGCCTAACTTCTAGGTACATCGCGTCTCTACCATATTTTCATGAAGCACAGCAGTGAAATCTGTTCTTCCAGCAGCCTCTCTTGGGTTCCTTTTATGCCTTTTGTTCCTGTTGTTCCATGTTCCCTTGCTTGGCTTGGTCTATTTGATGTCTGAATGTTGGGCAAGTGACACCTGGCATGTGGGCAAACAGATAATTAAAAGACAGATTCCACCTTTCCCGTGTTCTCTTTGGTTAGACAAACAGCAACTAATGAAGCTTGCTGACGTCAAAGTTGCAGTCCTGTGGGAGGGTGTGGTGCTCACACACCCATTTCAAAGATCAGCTGGGCAAACAGAAGACTAACGAAAGAACCAGACTTACTCAAAACAAATAGGTGAGAAGAAAAGCCTAACACTTCATCCCATTGCCTCATCATTAGTATCTGTTCATATACATTACCTTTGAGAAAATGGTAATATTCTGTAACTTTATATCTAAAGGTACATTTCAGGGGTTGGTTTTTGTTTTTGTTTAATCCCTGCACTTTGGGAGGTCAAGAAGAAAGGATCGCTAGAGCCTGGCTAGGGCCTTGTAAATTAGATTGACAGAAGACAGATTAACAAGAGAAAAACAATTTATTAGCATATGCATTGTGCTTACATACAGGAGTACCCATAGATGACTAACTGAAAGGATTGGTTCTAATTTGAGATTATCTATCATCTTAGCAGAGGAACAATACATTTTTAGATAACTGACAAGACAAAGGAAAAGGACTTTGCATTTCTAGGGCCAACAGATTGTGGGAAGGCAAATGTATGAGAAAAAGTGGAAGGTTAAAGGCTAATTAGTAAAGTTTGTTATGTAGGTTCCTCTCCTGCCATCTCTAGGCTCATAAAGGTCTAAAGTTTTCTGCGTTGATTAACTTTTATTCTTCATAGTAGAGAGAGAAGGGGGGACATCTATGCAAATTTATGCACTGTTTTTAGAGAAACGAAAGAGAGGTTTTCTTGTATCCGCATCTTCTCAATTGCCTTTGGCTCAAAATAATCCTTGTGCCAAAATGGCATATTTTGGGGTGGTATGTTCTGCTACCCTCCTACAATGGTAACCAGTAACTTCTGTTTTTCCCAATCAACATAAATAGTAAATAATTCAAGGAATCTATTTTTCCAGAATCTTCCTTAAGTCTCCTTGCACTGTTCCATTAATCTTTCCTGTGTTCAGTGATTTGTGGTTGCAAAGTTTGCATAATGAATTAACTGAACCATGTATGGAGGCCTTTAAAACCTGCCATACCTTTGTAGCCAAACTTCTAACTAGTCCTTTAAGTCCTGAGTAACAAATAGTTTGGATGGAAAAAAATAATGGTTGATTAGGCAAAGATACTTATTAATTATTAAAAGGACATTCAGAAAGTAAAACAAAAATGGAAGGTAAGACTCTTGCCCCAGGAAAAGCACATCAGTTAAATCACAAAGAAACATGTAGGAAAAACACATGAATAAGCATCAATCTGGAACTTTGGGCCTGGTGGAAAATATACAATTAAAAAAGACTGAAATTCATTCAGTGCACAAATATTTACCAGGAGATAATTTTATGCCAGTTCCTGCTCTAGACACTGAGGATAAAACAGTGCATTAGATAATGTCCCTGCACTCACTGGTCTTACGTTCTAGTGGGAGACAGAGGCAATACACAAATGATCAAATAACTATATAATGTAATGTTAGGCAAAATGAAGTAGGTAAGGAAATACAATTGGTTGTGGCAAAAATAGCATCTATTTTATATAAGGAAATCAAGAGAAGAGGGGACATTTTGATCAGAGACCTGAATGAAGTACAAAGTATGGGGGAAGAAAGTTATAAGGAGAGTCAAGGCAATACAACGTGATTGGCCTTTCAAGGACCAGACAAAGACAATGAGGACAGAAGGGAATGAATGGGAGGATCCTGGTAGGAGCCCAGATTCTGTAGTCTTTTAGGGTGTGGTAGGAATTCTATCTGAAGGCCATCACACACCAGGAGCCACATATTTCAGAGCTCCCTAAAATATGGCTCCTTTGTATTCCCCTTCCAATTCCTTCAAAAGACATTGCTTTGACACACTCAATCTGAGAGCAGAACAGATGTTTAAAACATGGTCACAGCCTACCATTAATGGAGTTAATTATAGGAGCACCACCAGAGCATTTGGTTTTGAAGTGTGAATTATTATCCTCCCCCACTTTCATATCTCTAAATGCCATACGGGGAGGGAGTGGAACAGAGGAAGAAACCAACTTTGGTGAGCTTTATTTCTGCTCAGAGGGTTTTTACTTCGAGTATCCAATTTGTATTTAGATAATACCCTCATAGTTTATTTATTAGGGGATTTTTAGATTTAGCTTTTAGCAATAATCACTTGATGTATAACATTTCTATTTGAGGAATAAGAAAATTAAGTTTCAGAAAGGCTAGTTACAATGTTCAGTGCCACCTAACAGGACTGGGTAAGGAGATTTCACTACACAGGATCCTGGTTTCCATCTCAGGAGCTCTAGACGACTCTCCAAGACACTGTCACAAGCCATGAGGATCTAAATATGCATCACTAAGGGAGAGGCTGACAATGGGGTTACTTTAGGAAATGCTGATAAAATACTATCTCCCAGAAAATTCACATTAAAACAGTTGATAAAAATACATTAGGGGGATATTTTTCTCTTTGAATATCCACTCTCTCAGATCCAACTTCCCCTTTTGTAATAGATATTTTATAATATCCCTTTCACTACCCTGAAATGAAATTCACAGATAACATAACCTCCTGTTTGTTTGTAAAATGCAGATATGCTCTAGACCCAGATTATTATAAACAGGTTTTTCACCTATGTGAATGTACTCAGGAATATATGACAAGTTGGGGATAACTCGGGAAAGTTGCAGAGGACGTGGGACAATTCTTCAAGCTGGAGTGTCTCACACATCCCAAGGCAAGGAACAACCCAGATCCTTGCCCACTCTGCCGGTAGTGCTCCCCTTCACTGTAACCCCCCAAAGTCCCAAAACTCTCCCCAGGTGGCATTACATTTCACATCAAAGTTCTTTCCTTTTGAACATTAGCATATCTAATCTACGTCAGAAAGTTGGGCCACTTGCCTTTAACCATGTGTTGTGGGTGGAATGGCTGTGCTCAAAAGGCTGTCTGCATCTCAACTCCTAGAACTTGTGTATGTGAGCTTATTTGAAAAGGTCTTTGCAGGAACACAGCATGCCACATAGTGTGTGATGAGCCAAATAAAAACTTGAATACACTGTGACCCCTTTACAAAATCACCCAGACAATGTAAGACAGCTTCCCGCTCTTTGATTTAGCTTTCAAAGTCTGAGTGTCTCCTTTACTGAAGCCAGAACCACGCAGGAGGCTGGAAAATTAATGGTGATGATGATGATGACAATGATGATAATGACCATGATTATACCAATAATATTAAGAATCTCATTTGAAAAAAACCTTTCACAGTTAGTTGGTACACAAGTATCTGGCTTTTGGAATTGGCAGCTGCAAAATTAAGTTACAAGAAATTAATCCAGAATTAGTCCCACTGAATGTATTCATCAATTTGACCACCAAAAGGTACTTGTCTAAATTTAAAAAAGAATTATTTAAAAAAAATTCACAATGTGAGAGGTAATTTTTTGTCTATATTTTTAAAAACATGATGAAACATATTAAGAACAATGCTATGTTTTAAATCATCTCTATAAAAATGAAAATTTCTATGTTTCTACTTTAAAAATTGATATTATGAAGAATTAAAAAACATAATTTAGTTTGTGTTGTCTGTCTTTCTGAGAACAATCTATTTTTAAGTCTGTGTGCTACTTGCTGAACAACTAACTGGGACATTTCACTTTTTTCACATTGGGAAAAAAAGCTGGCTTTTATATTTTTAATATTTAATCTATGTTTTGATGCAGTTCACTTTGCTTTTATATACTATACTGCTAGGCACATTATTACTATTTTGTTCTCCTATTATATATTAGAAATCCTGCCTTCTCGAAACTCTTAGGAAATGTTAATGGCTAAAATAATACAAATTTTTTTGTTAAACATTTTAGCAGAGTTCTTTAAAAATGCGTCATACATTTCCTGCTCTCTTATACAAATATTCTGAATCTGTTTAATCCACTCTTATGAACGACTGTAATACAGTGATGCTCTCAAGGGTTGGTGGAGGAGGTATTGAAGTTTATTGATCACGAAGAGGATGAATATGCTGACATTAATTTGTTCTCCAACATACCAGGCATAGTTCTATATCGCAACCTTTACACTGGCTCTCCTCTCTGCAAGGCTCTTACATCAGCTGTCCACGTGACTCACTCCCTGATGTCCTGCAAACCTTTGCAGCCTGCCTCCTCCCCACTACCACACACACACACGCACACACAAACACACGCGTGCACACACACGCACACATCCACTCCCTAACACTCCAACTCCTCTTATTCTGCTTTACTTGACATTTCATTTTTATATCATTTATTTTTATATCATATATCAAGTAAATTAGCATACTAATTTACTTATGCATTATTGTTTATTGTGTGTTTACCTTACTTTCTGCCATAAGCTTCATGAGGGGAGGACATCTAGGTTGGCTGTATTCACCAATGTATTCCCAGCACTTAGATCAGAGCCTGAAAAATAGGAAGAGCTTAAAAAATACTTGTTGGATTGAATGAATGAATGACAGCTTCCCTACAACATATAAGAGAAAGCTTTTCTGGTTAAATAGCAGGTATAAACTTTTACTTTAGGATCATAGAATTGGGTCTATATCATGTAAGTAATGAAGAACTAAAGAAGGTCATTAAACTTGATGAGGGCTCTGAATTGTAAGGATTAATCTATAATCTATAGGCAGTATAGGGAATAAATTTGAAGGGGTCACAGAGGGGCCATTAGCTTTGATATTATCTGCAAATACCCCCAGATTAATCTTCCTTAAGCACAGATATAAGAAAATGGTATTGATTTAAAATGTGAAGGAAAAGATGAGAGTAGAGAGTAGGCGAGATAAGAACCTTGGAAAATGCCTGCCTTTAAGGGGCTGGAGGACTAGGAGTCAGCAAAACAGTATTGAGAAAGAACTAAAATGTGGGATAAAAAACAAGTTCATGGATTCTAAGGGTGGAAAGTGTTTTCAAGAAAGAAGATGTGGCCAACACATGGAATTCAAACTCTTCAGGAATGTGGAGGAGGGTTATTTACAGGTTGGTAGGAGACAGTGACAAAGCTGGAAAGAAGGTGATCTAACATCCTGGACTTCAAGGAAAGAATGATGATAGAATAACAAGATAGATGTGAGTGCAGCAATAATCTAGAAATAGCACTGAAGAATAACAAAAATAAGAACTTATTTTCTAGATTCAGAGGTTTAGGGAAAAAGAATAAAGAAGCAATCACTACTTGAGAGCATCGTAAGAAGAAATAAGGTTTTAAATGATACAAAGAAATAGAAGGAAGAGGAGCAATAGAGACAGATCAGGTCAAAGTGTAAAGAAATTTCTTGACAATAGTATGACAGTGGCAGAGATTACAGTGCAAACAGGTGGTATTCACTCAGTAACTTATCTTTTAGTCAAATCAACGTAACTTAACCTTACTGTATGACTTTAGTTAATATATGCCAGCAGAGAACATTTAGTACACAAATTAATAGCATCTGTTCATCTTTCTATTATCAGGTTAACTAAATGTTACAAATCATCTTTGACCATTGCATTGTTTCCCAAATTTGAGTCATCTGCATGCCACCATCACAATTTTTACTGTAGTTAATGTTTTTTAATGGTTTCCCCAATAAGCAGACCCTGGAAAAGGATTTAGGTGCAAGTAGTTTATTTGGGAAGTGATCCAAGGAAAGCCCAGAGAAAAGTGAGGCAATAAGATAGGGAAAAGAAGGAAGCAAACTCAGGACAGTTCAATGAACAAGTTATTGATGTGGGCAACTGGAGTTCATTCCTACTAGAGACTTTTGGGAAATAGTGTAGGCCACGCCTCAGGATTGTCCCACCTGAGGAGAAAAAGAGTTGGGATATTTATCTGCCAACTTGATCTGTTATTAGTTGTGGGCTTTACCAACTGTCTCCAGTCAAAAAGGCCTGCCACTCATGGCACTGATGAAAAACAATCTTTAAAGTACACCAAGAAAAAAAGACCCCGTGAGTCTAGAATTCTATATATACCAAATTCTATCTATATACCAAAAAGATCTTTTAAAAATTAAGAAGAAATAAAGACTTTCTCACATACAAAAGCTGAAAAAACTTATCACTAAAAAAAAAAACACAAAAAATATTAATAGAATTGCTTCACACAAAAGAAAAATGACTCCAGATGAAAATTTGCATTGAAACAATGAAATGAGGAGCATCAGAAATGGTAAATATGTGAATAAATATACATTTTTTCTAATTCTTAATCTCTTAAAAAGAGACTGCTTAAAACAAAGTAATAATACACAGCTTATACTACACGTAGAAGTAAATTGTATATAACAATTATAAATGACAATTATCTTATAAACGTATAATAATAATGCATAGTCTATAACCTATGTAGATAATATTTACTGTATATATTACAAATTATATAACAAGAATGTATATTATAAATTTTATAATCAAAATGTATAGCTTAAAATATATGTAGAGGTAAGTTATATGACAAAAATAGCACCAAAAGCATGACAGGGAAATGGAAGTATACTCTTACAAGATTCTTATGCTACACTTGAATAGTGTAATATTGTTTGAAGGGATATTGTAATTATCTAAAAATGTTTATTGTCAATCTTAAACCATTAACTAAAACAAGTAGACTTAATAAGCCAAAAGTAGAAATAAAATGGAATACTTACAAAAGGATATTAAATTAATCCAACATAAAGTTAAAAAAAAGAGATAACTAAATGGAACAAAAAACAGATAGGACAAATAAAAAAATTAATAGCCCTCTGATGAATATAAACCCCTCAGTATCAATAATTATATTAAATAAAATGGTCCAACTCCAAATAAGAAACAGAGAAAATCCAGTTTAATTTTTAAAATCAAGATATAACTACATGCTGTCTACAAGGAACATTAAATATAAAGACACAGGTGCCCAGCATGGTGGCTCATGCCTGTAATCTCAGCATTTTGGGAGGCTGAGGTGGGCAGATCTCTTGAGCTCAGAGTTTGAGCCCAGGCTGGACAACATGGCGAAACCCCATCTCTACAAAAAATACAAAAATTAGCCAGGCACGGTGGCAGGTGTCTGTAGTCCCAGCTACTGAGGAGGCTAAGGTAGGAGAATCACTTGAGCCTGGGAGGCAGAAATTACAGTGAGCTGAGATCCTTCCATTGCACTCCAGCCTAGGCAACAGGAATGAAACCCTGTCTCAAAAAAATAGAAATAAAAATAAAGACACAGGTTACAAGAAAATGGAAAAAGATATTTCATGTACACATTAATCAAAAGAAATCTAAATAAACTATATTAATATCAGAAAAAAGGTTTCAGTGCAAAAAATATCACTAAGTATAAAGTTCATTTCATAAAAATGAAGTCTTTAGTTTATTGAGAAGACATAACAATCTTAAATATGTATGCACCTAGTAACACATAAAACAATAGAAGAAACAGTAAGGAGAAATAAATAAATTGATAATTGTTGTTGGAGATTTCAGGATAGAAAGGATACCAGTAAAGATATGAAGACTTAAATAACACTATCAACAAAATTGACTAACTGACTTTACATCCAAGAATGCAGAATACATATTCTTTTCACAAACACATGGAATGTTTACCAAGAGAGACTATATATGAGTCATAAAATAAATCTCCACAAATTTAAAAGGATTGAAATTATACAAAGTATGTTTGTATTCATCCATTCTTGCATTGCTGTAAAGAAATGCCCGAGACTGGGTAATTTATAAAGAAAAGAGGTTTAATTGGCTCGCTGTTCCTCAGGCTGTACAGGAAGTATGGCAGCATCTGCTCAGCTTCAGTCAGTCATAGTGGAAGGCAAAGGGGAAGCCGGTACTTCACACAGCTGGAGCAGAAGAAAGGGTCACGGGGAGGAGATGCTACACACTTTTAAACAACCAGATCTCATAATAACTCACTCTTGCCAACACCAAGGAGGATGATGTGAAACCATGAGAAACTGCCCCCATGATTCAGCCACCTCCCACCAGGCCCCACCTCCAACACTAGCGATTACAATTCAACATGAAATTTGGGTGGGGACACTGATCCAAACCACATTATTATTCTTTAACCATTACAAAATTAAATTAGAAATTAATGACAGAATAATACCTTCAAATTTCTCAAATATTTCAAAATTAAACAACACACTTCTAAATAATCAAATAGTGCACCAAAGAATAAGTCACAGTGGATATTAGCGTACATTTTTAAATGAATCTAAAAGAAAACATAACATATCAACAATTGTGAGATATACCTAAACTAATGTTTAAAGAAAAAAATTTAGCGTTAAAGGCCTATATTAGAAAAGAAGATCTCAAATTAATTATCCAAGCTTCCACTTAAGAGACAAGATAAAAAAGAGCAAATAACCTCCCATCAAAAAAGCAAAAAAAAGAAAATAATGAAGATAAGACAAAAATCAATGAAATAACAAACAGAACAGTACAGAAAATCAATGAGACAAAAAGACAGCTCTTTGGGAACTTTAATAAAATTGATAAATTTTAAGCTTGAGTGATCAGGAATAAAACAGAAGATATAAATTATTAATATTAAGAAAGTGAGAGGGGGCCAGGCACAGTGGCTCACGCCTGTTATCCCAGCAATTTGGGAGGCCGAGACAGGCAGGTTGCTTGAGCTCAGGAGTTTGAGACCAGCCTGGGCAACATGGTGAAACCGCACCTCTAAAAAAAAAAGAAAAAAAAACAACAACAACAAAAATTAGCCAGGGCATGGTGGCATGTGTCAGTAGTCCCAGCTCTTAAGGAGGCTGAGGTGGGAAGACCATTTGAGCCAGGGAGGCAAAGATTGCAGTGAGCACTCTAGCCTGGGCAACTGAGTGAGACCCTATCTTAAAAAAAGAGAAAGTGAGAGGGAACACAACTATAGATCCTACAGATTTTAAAAGGATAACAAAGGGAATCTTACATGCAACTTTTATGGCAATGAATTTCACAGCTTTGATTAAATGGGCAGATTCCTTGGAAGTTACAAACTACCAAAGCTCACTCAAGAGGAAACAGATAACATAAATAGCTCTTTATTAAAGAAACTATAAATGTTTTAACCACAACAATGATAAGTATTTGAGGTAATGAATATGTTAATAGCTTGATTTAATTATTTCACATTATATTATTAAACCATAACATCACTTTGTACATCATAAACACATACAACTATAATTTGTCAATTTACAGAAAAAGAAATTCTATTTGCACTTAAAGACTTTTCTAAAACAAATCTTCAGGTTTAAATGGCTTTATTTGTGAACTCTACCAAGTATTTAAGGAAGAAATTATACTAATTCTACACAAACTCTTCCAATAAATAAAAGGCAGGAAATGGCCGGGCTCAGTGGCTCACGCCTGTAATCCCAGCACTTTGGGAGGCCAAGGCAGGCAGATCACAAGGTCAGGAGTTCAAGACCACCCTGGCTAACACGATGAAACCCCGTCTCTACCAACAATACAAAAAATTAGTCGGGCATGGTGGCAGGCACCTGTAGCCACAGCTACTCGGGAGGCTGAGGCAGGAGAATGGCGTGAACCTGGGAGGCGGAGCTTGCAGTGAGCCAAGATGGTGCCACTGCACTCCAGCCTGAGCGAGAGTGCGAGACCCCGTCTCAAAAAAAAAAAAAAAAAAAAAAAGGCAGGAAACACTTCCCAACTTATTCTATGTGGCCAGCAATTTTCTGATAACAAAATAAGATACAGATATTTTATATATACATACAGATATAAAATACAGATATGTTATATATATATATAAACTACAGATCAACATTTCCCATAAACAAGTTGCAAAAATCCTTAACAAGTTTTACCATATCAAATCCAACAATACAAAAAAAGAATAATAATATCACCAAATGGAATTTATTCCAAGAATGTAAGGCTAGCTTAATATTGAAAAGCAATGAATGTGATTTATCACATTAACAGACTGATAAAGAAAAACTAGGTGGGGTGGCCTGAGGCCATGGGCATGTAGGCCATGCCCAGACCACAGTTCCACATGTATATTATTCTCCCAGTCCATAATGCTGAACTGTGATTGGATGAGTGTTTGAGGTCTGTTTTGCAACAGGACTTTGAAGGCACCATGGAGCTCTCTATTTTTGATGATGCCAGTGAGAACAAATCTGGGACTACCACTGAAACATGGAGGGTCAAGTTAGGTTCCACTATCCTTGTGGTCACTGGAAGCTATGATTCTCCTTCTCCCTGAGGAATTCAGTATTCTAAAAAGGAAGCAATTGCACAGAGCTTGGGGTCTTAACTGGGCTTTTTGGATCTGGTCCTTTAAGTTACTGCAAAATTTTATTTTATTTTTTCCTGTTTTTATTTATCTTTATTTGATTTATTTGAGATAGAATCTGGCTCTGTTGCCCAGGCTAGAGTGCAGTGGTATGATCTCAGCTCATTGCAACCTCCACTTTCCAGGATCAAGCCATCCTTCCACCTCAGCCTCTTAAGTAGCTGGCACTACAGGTGCACACCACTGCACCTGGCTATTTTTTTTTAAGTTTTTGTAGAGATGAGCTTATGCCATGTTGCCCAGACTGGTCTCGAACTCCTAAGCGCAAGCAATCCACCCACCTTGGCCTCCCAAGGTATTGGGATTACAGGCGTGAGCCACTGCCTGTCCATTGGCAAAATTTTAGAATCAACTTATCAAGCCTGCTTGGATTTTTATTGGGACTGCATTGAATCTATAAATCCATTTGAGAATCTTAATATTTAAACTTCTAATCCATAAACATGGTATATCTCTCTGTGTATTTAGATCTTAAATTCCTCCCTGGAATGTTCTGCAGTTTTTAGAGTATAGGCCTCTTCAACACAAATTTAAACAAAATTCATTCATAAGTATTTCATAGATTCTGGTGTCATCGAAAAGTGGTATTAAAAATTAATTTCCCAATTTTAGTGTTACTTAAAAAAGAAAAACTGCATAATCATACCCAGAGAGGCAGAAAAACATTTCATAAATTCAACACCATGACAAAAACTGTTGGCAAACTAGAAATAGAGCCTACCACCAATATTTTACATAATGGTAAAAGTTTGAATGCTTCCCACCAAAGATCAAGAATAAGGTAAGGATGTCCACTTTCACCACCTTTACTCAACATTATACTGAAAGTTCTAGATAGTGTCATCGAGGTAGAAAAGGCAATAAAAGTTATGAGTTGAATCATAACGGAAAAGTTACTAATTTTTCTGAGCCTTAGTTTCCTCAGTATAAAATAGGATAACAACAGTACCTACCTAATAAAATTGTTGTGAGGATTAAGAGATGATAGTTGTGATACCACACCCATATTAACAGTTGACAAATGTTACCTATTAGTGTTATTAATAACTCATGCTGATATATGCTACTTTGTATTAATTATTTCCAATAACATTAACTGAATTCCTACTACATTCCAGGCCTTGAACTAGATGCTGGAGGTGCAGGCATGAGCAAAATAGATGTGGTTACAGCATTTATTAAGATTGTAAGCTATCAAGCAAAAAGTACACAGTTCAAAAATTAATTGCAAGGCAAAAATAGATGCATGAGATTACATCTAACTAAAAACAAGAATTGTTTTCTTGCACAGCCAGTGAAATATTCAACAGAGTGAAGAGACAACCTGCAGAATAAGAGGAAATATTTGCAACCCTAGATCTGATAAAGGGTTACTATCCAAAATATATAATGACTCAAACAAATCAATAATAAGAAAAGAAATAACCTGATTAAAAAAAGATATACAAATGGATCTTGGTCCCACACTTGCCATGTGACACACCTGCTCCCCCTTTACATGACCTTCTGATCCCCCTTTACATGACTTCTTCCCCCTTTACATGGGGCCTACTCCCCCTTTACATGGCCTTCTGCCATGAGTAAAAGCTGTGTGGGTCTCACCAAAAGTTGAGCAGATGCTGGTCCCATGCTTGTACAGCCTGTGGAACCATAAGCCAAATAAACGTCTTTTCTTTATAAATTACCCAGCCTCAGGTATTTTCTTTATAGCAAGACATAAAATTGGTACTAAGCAGTAGAGTATTGCTATAAAAATATCTGAAAATGTGGGAGCAGCTTTGGAACTGGGTAATGGGCATAGGTTGAAAGAGTTTGGAGGGTTCAGAAGAAAACAGGAGAAGTTTGGAACTTCTCAGAGACTTGTTAAATAGTTGTGACCAAAATGCTGATAGAAATATGGACAGTGAAGCCCAGGCTGAGGACATGTCAGATGGAAATTAGGAACTTATTGGAGACTAAAGCAAAAGTCACCCTTGTTACGCCTTAGCAAATAATTTGGCTGCATTGTAAATCCCTAGGGGTCTGTGGAAAGCTGAGCTTAAGAGTGATGACCTAAAGTATCTGGTGAAAGAAATTTCTAAACAGCAAAGTGTTCAAGAGTTGGCATGGCTGCATCTATGAGCAGATGTGGGAGTAAAAGAATGACTTAAAGTTGGAACTTATTATCAAAAATGAAGCTTAGTGTAAAAGTTTGGAAAAATTGCAACTTGGCCATGTGGTAGAAAAGGAAAGATTTTCAGGAGAGGAATTCAAGAGCACTGTACAGCAACCACTTACTAGAGAGATTTGCATGACTAAATGGGAGCCAAGGGCTAATAGTCAAGACAATGGGAAAAAGGCATTTTAGAAATCTTCAAGGTAGCCCTTCCCATCACAGGCCCAGAGGCCTAGGAGGAAAGAATGGTTACAGAGGCCAGGCCTCAGGCTTGCTGCCCTGCTCAGCCTCAGAACATTGCTCCCTATATTCCCGCTGTTCCAGCTACAATAGCTCAAAGAGCCCAAGGTAAATCATGGGCTGCTGCTTAGGATCCTAATGGCACAAGCTGTTAGTCTTGGCGGTCCAAGTGCTATTAATCCTGCAGGTACACAGAATAAAAGAGTGAAGGAGGCATGACAGCTTCTATCTAGATTTCAGATGATGTATGGGAAAGTCTGGGTGCCCTCTGTGGTGGGCAGAGAATCCTACCACAGGGAAGAATCCCCACAGAGAGACTCTACTAGGACAGTACTGGAGGGAACTGTAGAGTTGGAGCCCACATACAGAGTGCCCACTGGGGCGCTGCTTAGTGGAGTTGTGGGAATAGGGCCACAACTCTCCAGACCCCAAAATGGTAGAGCCACTGGCAGCATTCACCCTGAGCCTGGATAAGCTGAAGGCATTGAACTTCAACAGCGAGAGCAGTCACGAGGGCTGCATCCTGCAAAGCCACAAGGCCTTGAGAGCCCCCTGCTTGCACCAGTGTGCCCAGCATGTGGGATATGGAGTCAAGGATTATTCTAGAGCTTTAAGATTTAATGTCTGCTCTGCTGGGTTTCAGACTTGTGTGGGATCTGTTGCCCCTTTCTTTTGGCCAATTTCTTCCTTTTGGAATGGGAATGTTTACCCATTGCCTGTGCCACCATTGTATCTTGAATGTAAATAACTTATATTGATTTTACAGGCTCATAGGTCAAAGAAACTTGCCTTGAGTCTCAGATGAAACTTTAGACTTTGGACTTTGGATGCTGGAATGAGTTAAGAATTTCGGAGACTATTGGGAAGGGAGAATTGTGTTTTGCAATATGAAAAGGACATAAGATTTTGGGGGGGCAGGGGCAAATAGTATAGTTTGGATGTTTGTCCCCTCCAAGTTTCATGTGAAATGTGATTTCCAGTGTTGGATATGGGGCCTAGTGGGAGGTGTTTAGGTCACGGAAGCAGATCCCACTTGAATGCCTTGGTGCTGTGAGTGCAGTAATGAGTTCACACAAGATCTGGTTATTTAAAGGAGGCTGGCACCTCCTCTTCTCTGTCTTGGTCTTGCTCTTGCCATGTGACACGCCTGCTCCCTCTTCATCTCCTGCCATGAGTAAAAGCTTCCTGGGCCTCACCAGAAGCCAAGTAGTTGCTGGTGCCATGAACCAACAGCCTGTAGAACCACAAACCAAATAAACCCCTTTTCTTTATAAATTAAGTAAAAAATAAGACATACTGATGGCCAACAGGTATATGGAAAACATGCTCAAAATTACTAATCATTAGGGAAATGAACATGAAAACCACAATGAGATATCACTTCATACCTGTTAGAATGACTATTATCAAAAAGGCAGAAGAAGCTGGGCATGGTGGCTCAGGCCTGTAATCATAGCACTTTGGGAGGCAGAGGTAGACAGATTACTTGAGCCTGGGAGTTCAAGACCAGTCTAGGTAACATGGTGAAACCCCATCTGTACAAAAAATTAAAAAATTATCCAAGCATGGTGGTGCACATCTGCAGTCCCAGCTACTTGGAAGGCTGATGTGGGAGGATTGATTGAGCTAGGGAGGTCAAGGCTAAAGCGAGCCACGATCGTGCCACTACACTTCAGCCTGGGCAACAGAGGAAGACACTGTCTTTAAAAAAGAGACAGAAGATAATAAATGTTGTCAAGGATATGGAGGAAAGAGAATCCTTGCACACTGTTGGTGGGAATGAAAATTGGTATAGGCATTATGGAAAACAGTATAGAGGTTCATCGAAAAATTAAAAATAGAACTACCATGTGATCCAGCAATCCCACTACTGGGTATATATAACAGGAAATGAAATCAGTATATCATGGAGATATCTGCATTTCCAAGTTCATTGCAGCAGTATTTTCAATAGCCAAGACAAGATATGGAATAAATTTAAATGCCATCAATGAATGAATGAAGAAAATGTGGTATACATATATATTAATACACACACACACAGAGGAATGCTGGAGGACATTATGCTAAGTGAAATAAGCCAGGCACAGAAACAGAAATACTATACAATCTCACTTATATGCGGAATCTAAAAAAGTTGAACTCATAAAAATAGGGAGTAGAATAGAGATTAACAGGGGTTGGGGCAGGGGATGGTGATGGCTGGGGAGATGTTGGTCAGAGGGTACAAAATTTCAGTTACACAAGAGGAGTAAGTTCAAGAGATCTACTGTACAATGTGGTGACTATAGTTACTAACAATTTGTTGTATCCTCAACTGTTGCCAAGAGAGCACATTTTAAGTGTTCTCACCACAAAGACAAGATATGTGAGGTAATATGTACATAAATTAGCTTGAGTTTGCCATTGCACAATGCACACATATATTTTCAAAAGTATATAACTAATACATATGATTTTAATTTGCCAATTTAAATAAAGTTTTTTAAGGAATTAATTACAACCAACTTTTATACAAATAATAAAATGGGAAATAAAAATAAGCAGAGATGGAAAAACCAGCAGTTTTTTAAGTCTGTTCCTGTACTGCTGAGATTTTCTGCATGTGTGAGAAATTCTGAGAGAGGGCCTTAAAGCTAACATTCCATGAACATTATGAATATATACACAAAGGGTTGATATGTTACCATAAAGCTTCATAGACATTGCTACCCTCTAATATCCATTGTCTGATACCCATTGTCTCATTCTGTTCAACTGCTATTATAAATAATCATGGACTGGGTGACTTATAAACGACAGAAATTTATTTCTCTTCTTTTTTTTTTAAGACTGAGTCTCGCTGTCACCCAGGCTGGAGTGCAGTGGTGCGATCTCGGCTCACTGCACGCTTCGCCTCCCAGGTTCACACCATTCTCCTGCCTCAGCCTCCCGAGTAGCTGGGACCACAGGTGCCTGCCACCATGCCTGGCTAATTTTTTATATTTTTAGTAGAGACAGGGTTTCACCATGTTAGCCAGGATGGTCTTGATCTCCTGACCTCGTGATCCGCCTGTCTCAGCCTCCCGAAGTGCTGGGATTACAGGCGTGAGACACCTCACCCAGACAGAAATGTATTTCTTACAATACCATTCTACTCTCTATTTTTATAACAGGCCAGAATGTCCAAGATCAGTTTGCCAGCACAGGTGGGTTCTGGTGAGGGCCTGCTTCCTTCATAGACAGAAATATTTCACCGAAACCTCACACTGCAGAAGGAACTATTACGTAGCTAGCTCTCCAGGGTCTCTTTTATAAGGGCACTAATCCCTTCCATGAGTGCTCCATCCTTATGACCTAACCACCTTCCAAATGCCCCACCTCCTATACCACCACTTGGGGGTTAAAATTCCAACACATGAATATAGACGAGAACAAACATTCAGACCATAACATCTATTCCCCTGGCATTTTTGTTTGTTTGTTTGTTTGTTTTTTAGTAACAGAACCCTCATACTATTTGGAGCTAACTCTCTTTTGACTTATTTTATGTAGAAGAGTAACTAGTTTTTAACTTTTTAAAATTACAGCGATTTGAGGTCTCATTTGTGTACAGATAAACTGATACATACTGTAGTGCATGCTGTGATGATGCACACTCCAACATACCCCTTTAGGACTGATGAACTTACTTACTCCACCAGCTGCTGAGAGCATGGCCCACAGAGAGCCCTCAGCTTGCAGCTCTCTTACATACCTGCCTTCTGCTGAAGAGAGTTGCCTCATGCCTGCTCATGCCCTATTTCTAAGATAGTCTACACCCAATCACTGATTGACAGGGAACAGTAACATCTGGTCCCTTGTTCCAGCTTGGTACAACTCTGAAGGGCCACCTCAGTTTCAGAGCTATTTTTGGGCTTAGTTCAGGCTTTTGTTGAAACTGCATTATAGTCCAACTTCTTCTGCTTAATCTTACTTCCTTTTTTTTTTCCTTCCACTATTGTTGATCCCCAAAAGCACTCCCTAATAAACTTCCTGCACACTAATATCCTCCTCAGATCTTAGGGAAAGCAACCTGTAACATAGACATAAAGACCTTTTCACCCACAAAAATTAATAGGTGGGTGAAATAGGATTGAAAGGGTGTCAAATGAACCAATTTCTTAAACATTTTTGTTTAAAAAAAAGTAATAAATTTCAGGCAGAAATTTTCCTACTGCAACTAACAAAACAACCATGTATGCTGAGCAAATATATATTTACTATATATTGGACACTGTAGTGGTTTTCAACCAAAGGTTGTACCACCCTGATGAAGACCTTTGGAAATTTGTAAGGGTATTTGAGGGGTGGAACTGGTCACCATGACTGGCAGGTATTACTGGTGTTTAGTGTTGCGGTCCAGAGATGGTAAATATCCAGGAATGGCCAATAGAGTCCCAACAGTGAAGGACGTTTCTTCACTGAAGAGGATACAAAGAGGTGTAAGACATAGTCTCCTCTTTCTGCTCTTACTTAGCTTATTTTCTAATCATGGGAAAAGAAAAAAATACTAAATATGATAAATATATCAAGATCATGTAACAGCATCTACTGATAGCCAAATGGTTTGTGTAGACAGTAAATGCAAAAATGCTTCACAGAGTGAAATGATTGCAATGAATAGGGGTGCAGGGGAAGAGCTGCAAGATTCTAAAAATGAACGGAAGAATGAATTTTTAGGACTTTCATTCTGAGAATTTTGTGTCTCCTTTTAACAAATTATATATAACTCTGCTAGTAAGTGGTGAAGGCAAGATTTAAGCTCAGGGCTATCTAATTCCAAAGCCCATCCATGCCCTTTCTGCTCCTCTCTGTTGCCTTTATTTATGATATTTTACTATCTAAAACTCCCACATTCACTTACCAGTAAACCTGCCTGCCTCCCTTTGCTAAATTGAGAAGTAATTGATCGCTGGAGCAGACCCTATTCATTTATGTTGGCCATGCAGGGGATGGCAGAGGCTAGTTCTCCCTAGAACACATTGGCAGGAAATGTTCAGCTGTCAACCTGGACACTGACACTCACCAAATGCTGTCTCTGTGATCTCTGGAGCCCTTGATCTCATAGATATCATGGTGCTGGGAGGATGGTCACTTGGGAAGCAGGCATGTTCTTCCTCACGGCTAGAAATCGAAGTTACTGTGGTTCCTCTAGATTTCAGATTCCTGCATTGTTATCCCCTTAAATTTAAGATAAATGGGTCAGACACAGTGGCTCATGTCTATAATTCCTTTGAAACCAGACAGGTCCCTAATTCCCCTCACAGGATGTGCAACAGGAGTGTGGCTTGCCTGTTCAGTAGCCCTGCTGCTCAAACCTCTTGCAAGACGGGGAACATGCAGATCAGCAGGTATACAGGCCAGAAGAGCGCTTTGGGCTCCAGCCCCGCAGTAGAGTCTAAAGGTGGTTTCCTGCAACCCCAGTGTTACAAAGCTCTTTTAGCTTTGCTCTCCACAGATGGCTTTAGTGTTAATCAGCTCAATGGACCCTCTGCCTTTTTGCAAGGGCAGAGGGCCAGCGTGACAGCTTTCTGTATCCCGGGCTTTTGTCCAGCCTCCCGGAAAAATCGGGTCACTCACGAACTCGAAGTATGAATGCGAAGTTTTATTGAGTGGTGGAAGTGGAGGTGGAGGTGACTTCCAGCAGCATAAATGGGGAGTCAGAAGCAGGGGATGGAGCGGGAAAATGATCCTCCCCTGGGGTCGGGCCGCCCAGCAAACAGAATCCTTTCGGACTGCCCCCAGCCTTATTCCTTTTGGCGTTCAGATGTTCCTCCTCTTCTCCCTTTCTGCCCCGTCATTCCTCCATCCATCTGCTGGTCTGCAGACTTGCTTGTCAGTTTCTGGAGCCTGAGGTATATATGGATGCAGGTTAGGGGTCACGGTGGGTGAAAAGGCAACTTTTTGGGCACGAAACAGAAATGTCTGTTCTCATTTAGAACCATGGGTATCCAAGCTTGAGGGTGGGGCCTTTGCCAGGGAACCACCTTCTTCTACCCAGTATTTCTGTACCTCCTATCTGTATCACCATCACTTTGGGAGGTAGAAGCAGGAGGATTGCTTGAGGCTAAGAGTTCAAGACCAGCCAGGGCTATAAAGCGAGACCCCATCTCTACAAAAAAAAATTTTTTTTAATTAACTGGGCATGATGGCATGAGCCTGTAGTCCCAGCTACACTGCAGGCTTAGGCAGGAGGGTCGCTGAAGCCCAGGAATTCACCTCTACAGTAAGCCATGATCACACCACTGTACTCCAGCCTGGGTAACAGTATGACAGTGAGACCCTGCCTTTAAAAAAAAAAAAAAAAAAAAAAGAGTTGTTAGAAAAACCAGAAAAGACCAAAGATGTCTGCGAGTGGGAGTATAGCATACCATCATTGCCGTATTTTTAGGTTGCTAATTTAATGCCAGAAAGGTTATTTCCTCTTAAGCTATGTTGCTTACACTGAAGGTCCCATGACACCAGGAAAACAGTCATGGTTTGGTTAAGCTCCTGGAGAAACAGGAATCTTTTGCCATGGATGTGGTTTGCTTGAATTGGAAGTTTTGGAGTAAATAAAATAAAGACAGACCTGCATATGAAAATAGCTATCAAGTATTACTAAACTGTACTAAATCTTTCAACCAAGGTTTAAGGATAGAAACCAAAATTTGGCCTTTTCTTCGTTCATTCTCACTAAATTTTTACGATCCCAATTTTTTTTTGCCCCCGTTCTCTTTTCTCCTTACATTCCAAAGAGAAGCATTTAACCCTTTGTTCTCACTCACTTGACTCAATTCCTAGGGTCTTGTCTGTTCATCACTCAGCATTGTGGATTTTTTGTTTGTTTATTTGTTTTGTAGAGTAAAGACCTAGATTTTATAGAGCAGTGGAGATTACCTGGACCTCAGTCTTTCCCCTCTTAGTAAGCAGTAGCTGTACTGAAATAAAGTGCCCCTTTTCATGAGCCTCTACCTTAGCCCTTTCTTGTTTTTCCTTCACATGACAGTAGTTTAGGAGCCAGCAGACACCCAGTGCCCACCAATCCAGCAGCCTGAAACATATGAGCTTATCTTTCCTCTTAGTGAATTTCCCGGCAGTGTGCCACTTTGGAGAGAATCAAATGGCTTCTCTTGCCTTAGGTTTCCAGATGCCATTAAGAGTTTATTCATCATATAAATACTATGGTTTTCTTTGCTGATGAGATTAGTCCTAACAGCCTGCTTTCACATATCAACAGAAATAGTTACTGTTTTAGAGAACTTGCCCCAGGAACAAATTCAAACTAACACCAAGACACAGCCTTTTACAAGATTGTTGAAGTAAAATTTAACAAGGTATTTTTTTTTAAGTAAGCTGTCAGGGGTTTCTCACACTTTGCTGGCAGTAGAGAGAATGAACTCAGGCAATCTGCAGAAATATTAGGTAATACTTGTTTTGAATCTTAAATCTGCATACATACACAAGCATTACCCAATACTTCTGCAGATTCCCTGAGTTCATTCTCTCTACTGCCATCCACCCACATGTGCTTCCAGATTACAGAATGTCTAGCCCTTTTAGCAGTTTCCACACAAATGTCATTCATACGCAAGAATTTCGTGAGTCCAATAACTGCAGCAGAGGCCCCATCATGAACTGAACAATTTTCTATTATTTCATAGGACATTCCTTAACACCCCCACCAACCATTCTCCCTACCTTTTCTGCCTGAGAGCAATAGACATACTTTCTCCCTGTTATCTGCCTGTACTCCTTTATCCAGATCCTGAAAGCCCATCTTCTCAACAATTACATGTTCCTCCCTAGAAGGAAACTTGTACCAGCTGCCATTATCTTAGCCCCCCATCAACCGACCACCAACTTTGAAAAGAGGGGAGTAGAGCCTGAGAAAGGGCAGCAGAAGAGATAGGGCCAACCATGGAAGGGCTGGAAGAGAGTGATATAGAATCATCTGAAAATGGGACTCTGCAGAGAGGACAGGCAATGATGGGGCAGCTCAGTAGGAGATGGCTATATTAACCAGGGCTGTTAGGTCACAAGAGACAGGCACCTAATCCAAACCAGTTTAAGGGTGGAAAGGAAATGTATTGGCTCTGTTATCTGGGAAGGATATTGTGGAAACTCATGGGACTGAAAGGTAAGCTGCAGGAACCACGCCTCAGGGCCTATAGAGAGGGACTTCTTGACATTAGGATTTGTTCTGTCTCCCTCCATCACCCATTTCTGTTTGTTTCTTCTTGGTTTCATTCCACACGTGGGCTGTTTCACATGGTGGAGAACATGGCTTAGGGGTGTCCTAGCTGTGAGCCCATACACAAAGAGGACTTCTTTTACATATGGCCATACACAAATTTCAAATAAGACTGATTGCCCTGCTTATGTCATATCACCATTGCTGCATATGAAGAGAGGGAAGTCCCACCGGAATACCAAGAAAAAGGGAACAATTACACAGAAATCACGAGTGATATTACCTGAAGAAGAAGGATGAGAAAGTATGATAGGCAAACCAAACAAGCGATAGCTATTGCCAACCTACTGAAAGACCACAGGCTGCCTGAGAGCTAAGAAGAGTATGCTAAAAGAGGGTGATGAGGACGAGGCATATGCCAAAAATTCTGTAGATGCCACAACTCTCCTTGGCCAGATGTGTGACAATGGCAGAAAATTTGAAGAGTTGATTGGCTATTTTTGTGTTGCCCATGCAGAAGAGGTCAAGGAATTATTAGCTGGTAACATCGTGAGCAGCCAAAGCTTGGGTGAGGATTTAAGAGTGGGAAACAAATAATCCACAGAGGCTGGACTCAACCTGGAAACCACTCTTTTCCAGCCCAAAAGACCCAGGGACCCCTAGGTATGGTGGCACATGCCTGTAGTTCCGGCTACTAAGGAGGCTGAAGGGGAAGGATCACTTGAGCCCAGGAGTTCAAGGCTGCAGTGAGCTAGGATCACACCGCTGCACTCCAGTCTGGACAACAGGGCAAGACTCAAGCTCAAACAGAAAAAAAAAAAAGAAAGAAGACAAAGAAAAAGATTCAGGAACTTTTACAACTCCCTCCACTGGAAGAAATTTGCTATGTGCCCAGGGACAAGCTTAGAGTTCAGAGTAATGAAAAGAGATGCAGGGAAAAGCACATAAATGACACCCTTTCCCAGATAGGTGGCTGTCTCCTGCATTTGGCAGACCAAAGGGAAAACGCAGAAACATCTAACGTATTAGCAATTCACAAATCTCTGCAGTAGCCATAGTCTAGGACTGAGTACAGTTAATAGACTGTAAGTTTTAATTTTGCCTAGTCCAGATGGAGAGATTTAGGTTTAGCTGCAAATAATATTGAAAATTTCTGACAGCAAAACAGGACCATTAAAAGGAAAAAGGTATGGGTCAAAGGACAACGTAAGACTCCAAAGAGGTAGATAAGCAAATTATTTAATCTGAAAGAAAGAAGTCATTCAGGTTAGAAAGACAAGGTGGGTTGATTCATCTTAGCATATTTCAACTGCCTTAATTAATAAAGGCACTCAGTAAGTAATTTTTTTTTTTTTTTTTTTTTGAGATAGAGTCTGACTCTGTCACCCAGGCTGGAGTGCAGTGGTGTGATCTCGGCTCAATGCAACCTCTGCCTCCCGGGTTCAAGCGATACTCCTGCCTCAGCCTCCTGAGTAGCTGGGCTTACAAGCATGTGCCATCACACTCGGCTAACTTTTGTGTTTTTAGTAGAGATGGGGTTTCATCAAGTTGGTCAGGCTGGTCTCGAACTTCTGACTTCATGATCCACCCACCTCAGCCTCCCAAAGGGCTGGGATTACGGGTGTGAGTCACCACTCCCGGCCCCAACAAGTAATTTTTTAAATGAATGAGTACTGTCTCTTTTTGTACGTGGCTTCTCATTTCCATATCCCTTTTCTTTTTTACTCTTTTTGTTTTCTAATTTTCTATGAACTTGTGAGGTATTTCTACTTTTCAAATGCATTTCCTTTTTGCTTTTAAAAGTATAATTACACAAATGAAACATAATACAATTCCATTGTAAATGATTTTTAAAATTCAGAAATATAGTAATATGTTCAAGTCTTCTTTTAATACACACACGTACGTCAAAATCTTGCTTCTATCCTCAGAAGCTAGTAACTATTTGAGAAATATCCTTTCAAAATGTTCTATGCATTTATGTGTATGCTTTGTAACACACATATATGTATATTATATATATTTATAGAGAGATGATAAGCTACATATAAAGTTTCATATGCTTAAATTCTGTTTTATGGATTTGTTTTTCTCTTGAAATTATGACTTGCAGATCATTTTATATCAATACATATGAGAATGCAATATTATTTTTTATGTCAATAATAGTCTATCATTTATTTAATCAGTCCTCTATTGATGGACAATTCCCATTTTTTGCTAGTAAGATTTGCACTCTTCCATCTCACTGTGCCAGTCTGGTAAAGTGGTTTGTAGGTAACTGACTTAATACTTAACCTTGAAAGTTGACTAAAAGTTGGGCTGACTGGAGTAGGAGAAGAATTAGGGGCTGAAATGCAAACTGGTAATAGAATATATCCACCTGACTCATCTCTTGAACATGTTTTCTTCCAGAAATAAGCAATAGAGGTGGTAATCATAGGATGCTACTGGTTTGGGTATTGGGGTTTTGACATTTTAATGAAAACTAGGACTTTCTTGCTTATTTAGCGTTATTTATTTTGATATTTATTTGCTTTTCCCTTGATTATAAAAACCATTTTCTAAGAAAATGTAGAAAACACAGTAATGGAAAAAGAAAAAAAAAACAGTAAGAACAACTGTTACCATTCTTATCACTGTTATTGTTCATTTTACTCTTTATTGGACATATATACATGAACAAAACTGAGACAGAGTGTAAAATAGATTTGTGTTCTGCTCCTTTTATTTTTTAATTTTTAATTTTATGGGTATATAGTAGGTATATATATTTATGGGATATATGTGACATTTTGATACAGGCATGCAGTGTGTAATAATCTTCAGAGTAAATGGGCTATCCATCACCTCAAGCATTTATCCTTTCTTTGTGTTACAAAATTCCAATTATAGCCTTTTGTTTACTTTTAAATGTAGAATAAATTATTATTGACTGTAGTCACCCTGTTGTGCTATCAAATACTAGATCTTACTTATTCTATCTAACTATGTTTTTATACTTATTAACCATCCTCATTTCCACCTCCTCTGTACTACTCTTCTCAGCCTCTGGTAGCCATCATTCTACTATTTCCATGAGTTTAATTGTTTTAATTTTTAACTCCAACAAATAAGTGAGAACAGGTGAAGTTTGTCTTTCTGTAACTCACTTATTTCACTTAACATAATGTTGTCCAGTTCCAGCCATGTTGTTGCAAATGATGTACTTCCATTCTTTTTTATGGGTGAATAGTACTCCACTGTGTATACGTACCACATTTTCTGCAGCCATTCATCTGTTAATGGGCCCTTGGGTTGTTTCCAAATTTTGGCTATTGTGAATAGTGCTACAATAAAATATGGTAGTGAAGATATCGCTTTGATATACAGATTTCCTTTCTTTGGGGTATATACTAGCAACAGGATTGCTGGATCATATGGTAGTTCCATAGTTCTACTTTTAGTTTTTTGAGGAACCTCTAAAACTGTTCTCCATAGTGGTTGTACTAATTTACGTTTCCAGCTACAGTGTACAAGGGTTCCCTTTTCTCCACATCCTCACCACCATTTGTTATTGCCTGTCTTTTGGATAAAAGCCATTTTAACTAGAGTGAGATGATACTTCATTACAGTTTTGATTTGCATTTCTCTGGTGATTAATGACTTTTAGCATCTTTTCAGATACCTGTTTGCCATTTGCATGTCTCTTTTTGAGAAAAGTTCATTCAGATGATTTGCCTTTTTTTTTTTTTTTTTTTTGAGGCAGGGTCTCACTCTGTCACCCAGGCTGCAGTGCTGTGGCACGTTCACAGCTCACTGAAACCTCTGTCTCCTGGGTTCAAGCGATTCTTGTGCCTCAGCCTCCTGAGTAGCTGGGATTACAGGTGTGCACCACAATGCCCAGCTAACTTTTGTGTTTTTTGGTAGAGACAGGTTTTCACCATGTTGGCCAGGCTGGTCTCAAACTCCTGACCTCAAGTGATCCTCCTGCCTTGGCCTCTCAAGTGCTAGGATTACAGACATGGACCACTGCACCCGGCCTGATTTGCCCATTTTAAAATCAGATTATTAAGTTTTTTTCTTATTGAGTTGTTTGAGTTCCTTATATATCCTGGTTATTACTTCTTATCAGGTGAATAGTTTGCAAATATTTTCCCCCATTTTAATGGGTTATCTCTTCACTTTGTCGATTGTTTCCTTTGCTGTAAAGTAGCTTTTTAACTTGATGTGATTCCATTTTGTCCATTTTTGCTTTCATTGCTTGTGCTTGTGGGTTATTACTCAAGAAATCTTTGCCCAGAACAACGTCCTGGAGTTTCCCCAATGTTTTCTTTTAGTAGTTTCATAGTTTGAGGCCTTAGATTTAAGTCCTTAGTCCATTTTAATTTCATTTTTGTATATGGCAAGAGATGGGAGTTAGCTTCATTCTTCTGCATATGGATAGCCAGTTTTCCCAGCACCATTTATTGAAGAGACTGTACTGTACACAATGTATGGCCTTGGAAAGTTTGTTGAAACTGAATTTACTGTAAATATATAAATTTATTTCTGGGTTCTCTATGCTGTTCCATTGGTCTGTGTGTCTGTTTTTATGCCAGTACCATGCCATTTTGGTTACTACAGCTCTGTAGTATAATTTGAAGTCAGGTAATGTGATTCTCAGTATTTTCCTTTTGCTCAGGATGGCTTTGGTTATTCTGGGCCTTTTGTGGTTCCATGTAAATTTTGGGATTTTTAAAATTTCTGTGAAGAATGTCACGGATATTTTGATAGGTATTACATTGACTCTGTAGATTGCTTTGGGTAGTATGGACATTTTAACAATATCGATTCTTCCAATCTATGAACATGGAATTTCTTTCCATTTTTAGTGTCATCTTCAATTTCTTCCACCAATGATTTATATCATTATAGAGATCATTCACTTGTACATTATAGACAGCTTTCACTTCTTTATTTCTAGGTATTTTATTTTATTTGCAGCTACTGTATATGGGACTACTTTCTTGATTTATTTTTCAGATTATTTGCTGTTGACATATAGAAATGTTACTGATTTTTCTGTTAGTTTTGTATCCTGTGATTTTACTAAATTTGTTTATCAGTTCTAATAGTTTTTTGGTGGAGTCTTAGGTTTTTCCAAATGTAAGTCCATATACCTGCAAACAAGGATGATTTGACTTCTTCCTTTACAATTTGGATGCCCCTTCTCTTGTCTGATTTCTCTAACTAGAACTTCTAGTACTATGTTGAATAACAATGGTGAAAGTGGGCATCCTTTTCCTGTTTCAGATCTTAGAGGAAAGACTTTCAGTTTCCCCTCTTTTAATATGATACTAGTTGTGGGTCTATTGTATATGGCTTTTATTGTGTTAAAGTATGTCCCTTCTATACCTAGTTTTTTTTAGGTTTTCATCATGAAGAGATGTGGAATTTTATCAAGTGCTTTTCAACCATCAATTGAAATGATCATATGGTTTTGTCCTTCATTCTGTTGATATAATGTATCACATTGATTGATTTATGCATGTTGAGCCATCCTTGCATGCCTGGGATAATTTCCACTTGCTCATGATGAGTAATCTTTTCAATGTGTTGTTGAAACCAGTTTGCTAGAATTTAATTGAGGATTTTTGCCTCAATATTTGTCAGAGATATTGGCCTGTAATTTTTTTTTTCTTAATGTGTCTCTACTTTTGGTATCAGGGTAATACTGGCTTCATACAATGAGAGTATTCTCTCCTCATTTTTCAGAATAGTTTTAGTAGGATTGGTATTAGTTCTTCCTTAAATGTTTGGTAAAATTCAGCAGTGAAGCCATGGGGTTTCAGGCTTTTCTTACCTAGGTGAGTTTTTATTATGGCCTTGATCTTGTTACTTATTATTGGTCTGTTCAGGTTTTGAATTTCTTCATGATTCACTCTTGGTAGGTTGTGGGTGTCTAGGAATTTATCCATTTCTTCTAGGTTTTCCAATTTATTGACATATAGTTACTCATAGTAGTCTCTAGTGATCCTTTGAATTTCTGTGGTATAACTTACAATGTCTACTTTTTCATTTTGGTTTTTTTCCCCCTGAGGCAGGGTCTCACTTTGTTGCCCAGGTTGAGTTTAGTGGCATGAACACGGCTCACTGCACCCTTGTCCTCCCTGGCTCAAGTGATCCTCTTGCCTCAGTCCCCCAAGTAGCTGGGACTACAGGCATGCGTCACTGCACCCAGCTATTTTTTGAATTTTTAGTAGAGACGAGGTTTCACCATGTTGCCTGGGCTGGTCCAGAACTTCTGAGCTCAAGTGATCTGCCTTCCTTGGCCTCCCAAAGTGCTGGGATTACGAGCATGAGTCACGGCGTCCTGCATAATGTTTCCTTTTTAATAAATGACCTTGTTTATTCGGGTCTTTTTTTCTTAATTAGGCTGTCTGAAAGTTTCTCAATTTTATCTTTTAAAAAAACCTTTTGTTCCTTTGATATTTTGCATTGTTTTTTCATTTCACTTTCATTAATTTCTTCTCTGATTTTTTTTTTTTTTTGAGATGAATTCTCACACTGTTCCCCAAGCTGGAGTGCAGTGGTGTGATCTCGGCTCACTGCAACCTCCACCTCCCGGGTTCAAGCGATTCTTCTGCCTCACCCTCCCTGTAGCTTGGATTACAGGTGCCTGCCACCATGCCCAGCTAATTTTTGTATTTTTAGTAGAGATGAGTTTTCACTATGTTGGCCAGGCTGCATTTGAACTCCCGGCCTCATGATCCACCTGCCTCAGCCTCCCAAAGTACTGGGATTACAGGCATGAGCCACTCCACCTGGCCCTCTGATCTTTATTGTTTCTTTTCTTCTGCTAATTTTGGATTTGTTTGCTCTTGCTTTTCCAGTTCACTAAGATGCATCATTAGATTGCTTATTTGAAGTTTTTCTCCTTGTTTTTATTTAGGCACTTATTGTTATAAATTTTCCTCTTAGTACTGCTTTCACTACATCCCATAGGTTTTGGTATGTTGTGTTTCCATTTTCATTTGTTTCAAAAAAGTTTTTAATTTCCTTCTTAATTTCTTTATTGACCCGTGAGTCATTTAGGAGCATGTTGTTTAATTTTCAAGTGTTTGAATAGTTTCTAAAGTTCCTCTCATTATTGATTTCTAGTTTTACTCCATTATGGTCAGAGAGGAAACGATATAATTTCAATTTTTTGAACTTTTAAAGACTTATTTTGTGGCCTAATATATGATCTATTTTTGATGATGTCCTATGTGCTGAGGAGAAGATTATATATTCTGCAGCCATCGGATGAAATGTTCTGTAAATATCTATTAGGCCCATTTGGTCTACAGTGCAATTTAAGACTGGTGTTTGTTGATTTTCTGTCCAGATCATTTGTCCAATGCTGAAAGTGAAATTCTGAAATCTCTAGCTATTATTGTATTGGGGTCTATCTCTCTTTAGCTCTAATAATATTCACTTCATATATCTGGGTGCTCCAGTGTTGGATGCATGTATATTTGTATTTGTTATATCCTCTTGTTGAATTGACCCCTTTATCATTATATAATGACCTTCTTTGTCTCTTTTTATGATTTTTGTCTGGAAATCTATTTTGTCTGATATAAATATAGCTACTCCTGCTCTTTTTTGATTTCTGTTTGCATGGAATGTCCTTTTCCATCCCTTTATTTTCGGTTTATTTGTGTCTTTATAGGTGTAGTGTGTTTTTTGTAGGCAGAAAATAATTGGGTCTCTTTTTTTATCTATTCAGTTACTCTGTCTTTTGATTACGGAGTTTAGTCCATTTACATTCAATGTTATTATTGATAAGTAAGGACTTACTTCTGCCGTTTTGTTGCTTTATGGTTGTTTTTTTGCTCCTTTCTCCCTTCATTCCTTTATTCTTGTCCTTCTTGTTGCAAAGATGATTTTCTCTGGTGGTATGTTTTAATTTCTTGCTTTTTTGTGTGTGTGTATCTGTTGTAGATTTTTAAATTTGAGGTTACCATGAGGCTTGCAAATAACATCTTATACCCCGTTATTTTAAATTGATGGCAGCTTAACATATTGCATAAACAAACAAACTAGCAAACAAGCAAATAGAAAACTAATAAAACTCTACATTTTAACAACATCCTTCCATTTTTAACTTCGTTTCCATTTATATCTTATTATGCTATGTCTTGAAAAGTTGTTGTAGTTATTTTTTTTGATAGGTTCATGTTTTAGTCTTCTTACTCAAGATATGAGTCATTTACAAACCACAATTACAGTGTTATCATATTCTGGATTTGTCTGTGTACTTACTATTGCCAGTGAGCTTCGTACCTTTAGATGATTTCTTACTGCTCATTAACATCCTTTCATTTCAGATTGAAGAACTCCTTTTAGCACTTCTTGTAGGACAGATATGATGGTGATGAAAATCCTAAGCTTTTGTTTGTCTGGGAAAGTCTTTATTTCTCCTTCATGTTTGAAGAATATTTTCACTGGAGAAAAGCTCTAGGATTGTATAATAAAAGTTGTTTTCTTTCAGCACTTTAGTAAACATTGTTTTCTTTCAGCATTTTAGTGTCATGCCACTCTCTCTCTTGGTCTGTAAGGTTTCCACTGAGAACTCTGCTGCCAGACATATTGGAGCTCCTTTGTATGTTATTTTCTTTTCTCTTGATGCTTTTAGGATCCTTTCTTTATTCTTGACCTTTGGGAATTTGATTATTAAATGTCTTGAAGTTGTCTTATTTGGATCAAATCTGCTTGGTCTTTTGCATTATTCTTGTACTTGAATACTGGTATCTTTTCCTTGGTTTCAAAATTTCTCTGTTATCCCTTTGAATTAACTTTGTACCCTGATCTCTCTCTCTGTGTGTGTGTGTGTGTGTGTGTGTGTGTGTGTCTCTGTCCTAAGGCCAACAACCCTTAGATTTGCCATTTTGAGTCTATATTCTAAATCTTATAGGCATGCTTCCTCCTTTTTCTTCTTTTTTCTTTTCTTTTCTTTTCTTTTCTTTTTTTTTTTTTTGAGACGGAATTTCGCTCTTGTTGCCCAGGTTGGAGGGCAATGGCGCGATCTCAGCTCACTGCAACCTCTGCCTCCCTAGTTCAAGTGATTCTCCTGGTTCATGCTCCCAAGTAGCTGGGATTATGCCACCACACCCTGCTAATATTTTGTATTTTTTTAGTAGAGAAGGGGTTTCCCCATGTTGGCCAGGCTGGTCTCAAACTCCTGACCTCAGATGTTCTACCCACCTCAGCCTCCCAAAGTGCTAGGATTACAGGTGTGAGCCACTGCACCTGACCTACATCTTTTTTACTCTTTTTATTCTTTTGCCTTTTCTGACTGTGTATTTTCAAATAGTCTGTCTTCAAGCTCACTAATTTTTTTTTCTGCTTGATTAATTCTGCTGTTGAGAGACTCTGATACATTCTTCAGTATATCAGTTGAATTTTTCAGCTCCAGAATTTCTGCTTGAGTTTTAAAAATTATTTCCATCTCTTTTTTAAATTTATCTGAAAAGGATTCTAAATTTCTTCTCTGTGTTATCTTGATCTTTCATTGATCTGTTATTTCATTGATCTTCCTCAAAGTAGCTATTTTGAATTCTCTGTCTGAAAAGCTACAGATGTCTGCCTCTGCAGGATTGGTCTGTACTGCCATTTTTACTTTGTTTGGTGAGGTCATGCTTTCCTGGATGGTCTTGATGCTTGTGGATGTTCATCTGTATCTAGACATTGAAGAGTTAGGTATTTATTGTAATCTTCATGGTGTGGGCTTGTTTATACCCATCCTTCTTGAGAAGGCTTTCCAAGTATTCAAAGTGAATTGAGTATTGTGTTGTAAGTCTTTGGTCACTGCAGCTTTATCTGCTTTAGGGGGCACCTCAAGCCCCGTAATGCAGACTCTTACAGACTCATATAGATACCACCTTATTGGTCTTGAGAAAGACCCAGGTGAATTCCCTACATTATCAGGCAGTGTCTCTGTTCTCTTCCCTTATTCTCCCACAAACAAAAGGAGTCTCTCCTCTATGCTATGCTATGCTGCCTGGAGTTGGGGGAAATGTGACACAAGCACCCCTATAGCCACCACCACTGAGACGGTGCTTGGTCAGACCTGAAGCCAGAACAGTACTAGCAGTTGGCAAAGGCCTGTGGTAACTATTGCCTGGCTACTGCTGATGGTTGTTCAAGGCCCAAAAGTTCTTTAGTCAGCAGGTGGTAAATCCAACCAAGCTTGTGTCTTTCCCTTCAGAATAGCAGGTTCCCTTGTGACCCAGGGTGGGTCTAGAAATACTGTCCAGGAGCCAGAGCCTAGAGTAGGAATCTACTAGGTGCTCTACTTTACAGTGGCTTAGCTGACATATACGTTGCAAGACAAAGTTCTTTTTAATCTTTTTTCTCCTTTCCTCAAGCAGAAGAAGTCTCTCCCTGTAGCCACCATGGCTCCACACTCATGGCAAGTATTGCCTGGCTACCACGGCTGTTTATTCAAGGCCCAAGGGCTCTTTAGTTAGCAAGTGATAAATCTTGCGAGTTCTAGGACTCTCCCTTCAGGGCAATGGGTTCCCTTCTGGCCCAGGGCAGGTTTAGAAATGCCATCCAGGAGCTAAGGCCTGGGATCAGGGACTTTAGGGATCTGCTTGGTCCTTCATTTTACTGTGGCTGATCTGGTACTCAAGTTGCAAGACAATGTCCTTTTTACTTTTCCTTCTCCTTTCTTCAAGAGGGAAGAGTCTCTCCCAAAGCTGTGAGCTGTGCTGCCTGGAACTGGGGGAACCATGGCACAAGCACTCCCTTGGCTGGCCAGCTGATGTCTCACTGGGTTGTGTGCACCCCAAGTCCACTGGCTCCAAACCCAGCACAGCATCAGGACTTGTCCAAGAATTACAGTCCTTGTGGCCTAGATTGCCTTTCAAGTTTATTTATAACCCCAGAGTGTGTCAGTTCATGGTGGTGGAATTAGCTAGAACTCAGGTTCTAACCACTGATAGGGACAATTCCCCTGTGGCCAGGGCTGGTTTAATTGCTCCCTCCATGGGTGCTAGCTTAACTCTGTCCTGTGTTGCATTCCACTGTGAGTTCAGGGCAGCACTGAGTTCCAATGCAAAGTCCCGCAGTCACTGTTGTCTCCCTCCCCCAAGCACATAGAATCTCTCTCAGCACCACAGAGCTGCTTCTGGTGAATGGGGGAGAGATAGTGTAGGCAATTCATGACTGTCTTTTCTACCCTCTTCAGTGCCTCTTTTCTTGCTATGGTAGTCAAACCAGGTACTGTGATTGCTCACCTGATTTTTTGTTTTTCCAAAAGGTGCTTTATTGTGTGGATAGTTGCTAAATTTGGTGCTCCTATGGGGCAGTGATTACTGGAGAGTTCTATTCCATCTTTCTCTGCCTCCTCCCTCTTCAGTGCCCAGCTCCTTTTAAATTAAACATTATATTGTGAACATTTTCCATGTCTATTAAAAGTCTATTTTTTTTTTTTTTTGAGACAGGCTGGAGAGCAGCAGTGTGATCACGGCTCACTGCAGCCTCAACCTAAGCTCAAACAATCTTCCCACCTCAGCTTCTGAGTAGCTGGGACCATAGATACATGCCACCACTCTTGGCTAAATTTTGTTGTTATTTTTTATAGAGATGGGGTCTCACTATGTTGCCCAGGCTGGCCTCAAATTTCTAGGCTCCAGCAAGCCTCCTGCCTCAGCCTCCAAAAGTACTAGGATTACAGTTATGAGCCATGGCACCTGGCCCAAAAGTCTAATTTTATTGGTCACATAGTTCTTAGCCTTATGTGGTAAAACCTAGATGCTTCTTGGATAAACTTAAGAAGCCTCACTTTCCACCTTCAGAAAGGCTGAAGATTTCCAGCCCACTGCTACATGAGTAAGTGTCTCCAGAAAGCCTAACATAAATATTATAGTTTTCTTTTGAGTTGTCAGGGACTGAGTATAAGAATGTAAAGTACAAACATTTGGAAACCAATTGGAAATATCTGCTGAAACTAAATATGTTCATTCCCTAATCCAGCAGTGCACCTTTTAGGTACATATGCTTAAGGAAACTCTTGCATAAGTACACAGGGTACAAATTTAAGGATGCTCATTCCAGCCCTGCTAAAATAGTTAAAACAAAAAAAAAAAGAAATTAAAAAAATTGAAAATAACCAAAGTACCTATCAATAGGAGAATGGATAATAAACTGTAGTATATTTATGTGATGGAATACTATAGAACCATTAAAAGGAATGAGATGAAGCTATTTAGATCATCATAGGTAGATGTCAAAAGCAAAGGGCTGGGCCAGGTATAGAGGCTCATGCCTGTAATCCCACACTTTGGGAGGCTGAGGCAAGAGGATCACCTGAGCTCAGGAATTCAAGACCAGCCTGGGCAACATGGTGAAATCCCGCCTCTATAAAAAATACAAAAAAATTAGCTAGGCATAATGGCACATCCCTTTAGTCCCAAATACTTGGGGAGCTGAGGCAAAAGGATCAATTGAACCTGGGAGATCTAGTCTGCAGTGAGCCAAGATCATGTCACTATACTCCAGCCTGAGTGATAGCATGAGACCATCTCCAAAAAAAAAACCAAAGGGCAATGCCTTAGTTTATTTGTAAGCATGCCTGCTTCATGGATACATAAGTATACTGAAGTATAAAAAAAGATGAAAAACAAATTCATCATAGCAGTTGTCTCTGAGGAGGAGCATAATGGAGCAAGGGGAATTTTTACTTTACATGCTTTGTGTCATGTTTTAATTCTTTTCTTTTCTTTTTTTTTTTTTTTGAGATGGAGTCTCACTCTGTAAACCCAACTTGAAGTACAGTGGTGCGATCTCGGCTCACTGCGACCTCCGTCTCTGGGGCTCAAGTGATTCTTGTGCCTCAGCCTCCCAAGTAACTGGGACTACAGACATGTGCCACCACATCCAGCTAATTTTGTGTATTTTAATAGAGACGGGGTTTCACCATGTTGCCCAGGGTCTCAAACTCTTGAACTCAGGCAATCTGCCCTCCTTGGCCACCCAAAGTACTGGGATTACAGGCATGAGCCACCACACCTGGCCAATGTGTCATGTGTTTTTAAAAAAAGATTAAACAAATAAAACAAAAGTTGTTCATTGATAATGTTATGTAGTACTTACATGGCCTTTTTTGTATTATTCTCAGCACTTCTAACTTCTCTTTAATTTTCTCTCAAAAAGGGTAAATAAATAATGAAAATAATAAATCTTTCAAGCCAATTAATTTATTATAAACATTATGTTATGCTGTAGATTCTCTTTATTTGTAGTAGTTATATTCTGTAAAGTGGCAGTGAATACCAAATTAGCAAATACTGATTAATTGCTTGAAGGGAAAATACAGAGTTGGATTCTTGTGAGTCTCAGGTCACAATATTTTCATCAATTGATCACACATAACCTTGTATTATGTGTATTCCTGTTTTAAGGCACCTTATTTAATTAACACTGGACTCATGGTCATCAGCACTATAATTCTTACCTGAATAAAGCTTATCTAATGCAAAGTATTTTCTCTGTAAGGCATATCATAACCCTTGTGTGCTTAGGACCATTTTCCTTTTTTCTTTATTTGAGACAGACTCTTGCTCTGTCACCCAGGCTGGAGTGCAATGGCACAATCTCGGCTCACCGCAACTTCTGTCTCCCCAGTTCAAGCGATTCTCCTACCTCAGCCTCCAGAGTAGCTGGGATTACAGGTGTGCGCCACCATGCCCGGCTAATTTTGTGTTTTTAATAGAGACTGGTTTGACCATGTTGGCCAGACTGGTCTCGAACTTCTGACCTCAAGTGATCCACCCGCCTCAGCCTCCCAAAATGCTGAGATTACAGGCATGAGTCACCACCGTGCCCAGCCAGGAACATTTTTCAAAAGCAAAATTACCACCAAAAAGCACAAAAATGTGAAAAAATGTAGCACTAAATAGACCTCAAAGAGAACACTTGCTTACAGTATGAGGGCCAGAACAAGAAAGCAGAGCATTACCTCATTCAACCTCAGCCGAGAATGTGAACATCAAGCAACTCAAATTTTTCACCATTTTATGCATGTCTGCAAATAACCAAGAAAGTGCCATGAATATTGATTTGGAAGTTACAAATAAATTTTAACAAGTAAGCAAATTCATACATAAATATCTATGAATAATAAGAGTTGGCTCCATGTACTTATGCAGATCAGTGATGCAAATTATAAACTGCAACAATATCTAAACAAGACTCTATTATTAAAAACCTAATAATTTGCAGGTAACCATTCAAGTGACAGATATCAACTGCCTTCACTCCTGCTGAGACTTGTTGCCTTGTAGCATTTAGCTGAGGATCCCATGCACTTGGCAGATAGAAATTTTGCACCTTCTATCTGGAAAATCCCAGGCCTCGTGGGTCTCCCTTTTATCTTTCAACGTAAAATTTAGTCAAGGCATTTTTGTTTTCAATAAATTTTCTCTATTTAAAGAAATCAGCACTATGTAGATGGGCTACACAGGCTGGGGTCTTTGAATAGATTATTAAAATTCCACTTCACTTATCTTTTGTTGTGAAAAATCTCGGAATTCTAGTTTTGGAAACGGCCATGTATATACGTTTAATTGGTTTAATTCATCCCTGTGTAAGGGAGAGTAAATTTTAGAAAAGCCATTTTTAAAATGTGACATCGAAGAAAGGAGTTAGCAAATTGAAATCAAGCCTACCACTTTAAAAGCTTTAGGAATTGATATTTAATAGTTTCTCAGGTTTAGTCCTCAAAGATGGATTACCCCAACCGTTTCTGCCAGGAATGTGAACTAAGAGATTTGGAAAAGCCAGCAGTCATCTCATAGCATATTTACACCTTCTACATACCTATCAAACAAACAATAAAACTTTAAATAACATGTTTACTGAAGCTTTTTTAAATTACAGAAATTGTATGTATGGACATGATCTTTTAAAGCCTATTTATTTTTAATTATCTCATTCATGCTATATATCTCATTCACACTCTTTCTTTTTGGGTTTTTTTTTCTTATGGTTATTCTCAAGTCCTAAATCATTTCAAGATAAAATTGTAAGAAAATGCACTGGCTCCAAGGACCTTGTGGAAAGTCTCCTAGAAACTCATTGGTATGGAAAGGATGAATATTGAATGAAATGAAAACAGTTGCTTTGGTGGAGTCCCAGAAGATTTAAATGCATAAACATAAGACTTGTGATGTTTGAGAGACACAATAGCCAATATAAATAAATCATATGTAAAACAGTAACTTGAAAAAAATGGAAAAAGAGATGGAAAAATGAAATAAATTACTTTTACCAAAATGTTTCTCAAATAATGGTAGGGGAGATAAGGTGATAAATAATAGATTGGATGTTTTTAAGAGGCCTTAGTAACAGTCTAAGAACATTGTGTTAAATTTCTGAATTTTTAACCACAGAAAGTCTATCCTTACTTAATCCATGTTGATTGTTTGCCTGCCATTTGAATTAACTCACACACACATTATTCAAGCCAAGTCTTTTAAGTTTCCTTTTAAGAAGGCTTGCTAAATGGAAAATAACATTAATTGTTGGATTAGTTTACCCAAACAACGGGGACCAGGCAAAGTGCTTACCTTTTTGGTGCAGCCATATTTATGGGCTCTTGCCTTCACCTTTGTGTTCAATGGCATTGACAAAATCTCAAATGCAGCGTAGTAGATAGAGTCAAATGAGCTGACTGCCTTTGGCAGCAACATCAGAAACTGAAAAACATGATATGATATGTCTTAAAAGCAAGATCATTACCGTGTTTTTGAGTTTGGGAAAGAAGGAAGGTAGAAATCCCAGTGCAGGAAAATGAGTATCCAAAGAAGCTGAGAAGACTAGAACTAACTTTGGGTTCTAAAGCGGTACAGGTCAAATAAGGATTCCTTCTTCCCTTCCTTTTTTCCTCCCTCCCTCTCTCCTTCATTTCCTTTCTTCCACTTCACAAATTTCCAGTTTTAAACATAAGCTTTTAAATTTTTTCAACTGAAGTACCAGGAAGTTCCTCCTCTTTGAAACCTAGAGTAATTAATCAATTAGAGGAAAGAAGATAATTCAGCTTATTCCAAATCCTTGTGGAAAATTTGCATTGTCCTACATGGCTATACATATTACTTTGTGAGAAAAATGAGATGGGGTAACCTAATTGCCTTTTATTTAAAAATGAGTTGGCCCATTTTCAAAATATTATTCAAATGTCTCGAGAAACCATTGAGAATAAGAAATAAGCCTCCCTCAAATCGCATGTCAGGAATAGGAAGGTCAATGCATCCTTCACCTCTGAGACTGACACAAATGGCACATACAAGGGCACTTTTCTTCTCTTTAACTGAGGCAGAGTTTCCAAGTCATAACTGGTTTGTAAACAATGTAATCCTGAAGAATCAACACAGAAGAAAAAGAAGCTGGAGGGCAGATAGATGGGTGGAAGGGTCAGACATTGTCAAATTGCTTTCCTGTCCCTGTGATTCCCTGAGCTCCAAAAGTCTGTTTTTATTAACCCAGTTTCAGTCCAATTATCTTTTTAATTGTTCAAATTTACCCTTGGCTAGGGTATCCAAAAGCTTTAATTTCTTTCTAAAATTACCTCATTTCTTGTGTCTTTAGAAGCACATGTAGACATGTGACTATGTTAGGAGCAGAGAGAAAGGCAAGAGTTGAGTAAGTAGCCTTTAAAAGATCTGCAGGAACATCAAAATATCTGTCTTCAAATGGCCCTACTCTTTTAAACATCACTGAGGCCAGCACAAGCAAAGTACAAGTGCCTGACCAGGTGCTCTTAATGATATGAAAGGCCAGAGCACAAGAAGTCAGGCTGTACCTTATATATGGTCAGACTTTGCATTTGGAAAAAATACTTAGTACCTTTAGTGCCCACTTTTATTGACTAGATTTTTACTTACAAACTTATGCTCATTTTAACAAGTAAAATTATACTAAAATATATAGCAAAAAGATTAATAATCTGTCTCTTCATTGCCTCCACTCTCCCAGCCAACACTCCCCAACCCTTCCGTTTTCACATCAACACTTTGATTGCCAATTAAGCCAATTGTACTAGCTCAAGAGTACCTGCTAGTGTCATGTGGTGCAGGCTGGAATTTAGGGCAGAAGGGAAGCAGTTGCAGGGGCCCCTTCTCTGTGGATGGACAAGCCTAGGCTAAGTACAACTGGATGCATGGGACACACTGTGAGGCTATGCTCCAGAAAAGGGACCCTATCTCCCTATGACTCTTCCTTTTTATGGGGCAAGTAATGGGATGCTTTTGCAAATGGGGCAAAATAATCCAAGCTTGGGTACCAAAAAGGTGAGCATGGGTGCTAGCTGTTTATAGGATTCTAGGACCATGATTTGGATTCTAGCACCTGGTAGCCTTGTGAGAAATTAAGATGGAATGCAGATCCACCCTTCCCCATGCAGAGAAGTCCCTGGCCCAGCTAGCTTATCTCCAAAAACACAAAGTGAGACTTGGGGGCCAAAGATCCAAGAATTCTGCCTGTCTCTCCAGAGTAACTTATGTTAAAATCTTTCTTTGTGTTTATCTACATATGTATATCAGTAGTCTATGTATTTGTAGATATATATGTGTATATCTGTGTGTGTATATATCCTCCATATATATCTGTATGGTATACTTATGTGACACACACAACACAAATGAAAGGTTTTTTAATATTATTAAAACAAGAAAATGGGATCATACTAAACCCATTATTATGCAGCCTCTTTTTTCATTTAGTGTATCTTGACTTTCCCTGGTTAAAGTTGAAAAACTAAGGGCCATGAAGAGAAAATGAGTCATCTATCACTAGGAACTAGTTAGTGACTGGGCAGAATTAAAATCTTTATGCCTTCATCCACTAAACTGCCTGCCTTTGACTCTACCCCTCACACGCTTGAGGTGGGTTTCGTAGATTCAAAATCCTTTGCTGGTACAAAGCTTTCCAATTCCTGCTCCTCTGCAGAAGTGCATTACTATTCCAGATCCTGCAGGGCCAAAGCATCGGACAAGGAGGGTCTTCCTTTATGTTCCTAACTATTCAAAGGAAGACAACCCTCAGGAAGCTCCCTGGACCTGTAAGTGTCAGATGCCCCAGAGGCAGAGTAAATAAGTGATGGAAAGAGGCTGAGTCTCTGAAAATTCTGTACTCTCTAATCCTTGTCACAAAGTCTGTATATATCTATCTGTTTATCTTACTGGAAGATAGCATGAACCTCAAAGATCACTACAGAAGATTCATCTATTCTTGGCACAATGCTATGTCTCAGTTTAGGGGAGTGTTTTCTCCATGTCTATTTTATTATTCAATATAATTTAAACCAAAATTTCCGGGGGAAATTGTCAGACATTACGTTGTAATTTTTAGGATCATTTAAGAATGGAGACTATGTAAACCCATAACAAACTCCCAGTGCATATCAAGATTAACATATATATAAGTTCTTCCAAAGAAACTGTCAAATATATTGCGACTATTGAGAAACAATGTTCTACCAACAACTGGTCTCCCTGCTTCTTCCCTTACCTCCCCTCAGTATGTTCTCAGCACAGCAGCTAGATTGATGTTGTTAAAATAGAACACACGTCATGTCATTCTACTCAACCCCAATCTTCCAAAGTGATTCCAATCCGTACTATAACAATCATAAAGCTAAGTACTTTGAAGAAAAATAAAACAAGATCAGAGACTGGAGAGTGATGGGAGGTGCCATTTCAGACAGAGTCGTAAGAGAAGGCCTCTCTGAATCGGTGACATTGGAGTCTAAATCCAGTGAGGGACTGAGACTTGCGGCTATGTTAGGAGCCAAGGGAAAGGCAAGATTTGAGTAAGTAGTCAATAAATATGGCTACCTCAGCAGCCCATTATCATTATAGAAATGTACTTCCGTATGTTATATAAATGTGAATAGATACGAAGGACACAGAACTACGGCTAAGTGTCTAGGAAATGAAAATAACTTAGACACTTAGCCATAGTATTGAATCCTTCATATCTATTCACCAAAAATTCCATTAAATGAAAACTTTCTATATAGCAGATGCTGTTGACCCTCATCTCCCTTAGAGTAAATGCTCAAGTATTTTCAATGGCCTAACAGTCCTACCCACTCTTCCTTGCCTCCAACTTGCTCTCTCCCCTCCCCAGCTTCATCTCTAACCCTGTTTCCTATCATGCTCTCCCTCTGTCATTCAACTCAGACACACTGGCCTCCTTGGTGTTCTTGGAATACTCCAGTCATACTCCAACTTGAGAACTGGTGTACTTGCATTTTCATTTGCCCGGTGTGCCCATTACCCACATGGCTTTTGTGACTCACTCTTGTGACTTTTCCTTGTCTTCACTCAATGTTGTTTTCGCCTAAGTCCTTTTCTGGCTAGCCTTTCTAAAATTGCAGCCCTACCTATCGCACCCTTCATAAATTCCTTACCCACTTTCCCTGCCTTTTTTCCTCCTTAGAGGTTAACACCATCAGCATACTATACTCATATCTAATTTTCTTGTCTCCCCATGAGGGCGGAGAATTTTATCTGTTTTGCTCCTGCTGTGTTGCCAGCCCCTAGGACAGTGCCAGGCAACATGATATGCACTCTAGAACCACTTGTTGAATGAATAAATTAATGTTTGACAACTTTACTCAACAAAATAATCAGTTTTTCAACAGTATTTAGCATTCCAGTGGGTCACCAGAGCCACAGAAACTCAAAGCCAATTTTTTCCAGAAAAAAGTATTCCAAGTGACTTGAGAGTTAACCCTAGGCTAAGTCTAGGACAGAGCAAATGCACTGTGCATTTCCTATATCAGAGATAGCCAGGATCCAGCGAGGTTTCAGGGTTCAGACATGAAGCCAGCCAAATATTCTAAGGCGGACCAAGATAAGAACAAAGTCCTTGCACTGAGTGGTGCCCAGATGAAGGGCTGTGTAAGTCTTACTAGGGAGAAATTGCCTCTATGAGACTTCTTAGAGGATAGACATTGTTATTGTGTTGGCCCCCAGTAGAGCCATTTAAAAACTTCCATCGTCGGGGGTTCATATCTGCTCTTTTCTCTTCTTCTTCATGCTTTACAATTAGCATTCTCTCAACTCTGCCTTCTCAGGAAACTTGCTGCCCTTCTTGTAGAAGGGTGGACAGAACCTGTTCATATTTACTGGAATGTGAATGGAGTAGACCCTGGTAACCCCATTGCTTCACCACAACCAGATGGGAAATTGGTCTCACCCACCCACTGGGGGAATCCTTTGAGAATCTTCATTCTTTTGTTACCATCCCACAGCACATCTAACACTCCGTGGTGTTCAATAAATGCTGGCTCAAGAGCTAATGATCTATTATTAATGACTCGGGTCAATATAGAGCCTTTACTCCAGAGTTCTTTGCAAGACTGTGGGCATTGTACCTTGTTGGTAATTAGATTATGCCCTAGGGATCTCTGTTTGAAAGGAGGCCTGTCTCAAATTTCATGTTTCAGAATCCTAATTATAAAAATCCATAATTGGCTGCCTCCTTAAGAACAATGAGAATAATGGCTTGTGTGCCCCAAGAAGGATGTGCAAGAGGAACGCAACAAGGAAGTGTTGCTGTAGAGAAATGAGATTTTTTAATGTCCTAGGAAAACTTGGTGCTATGGTGCACTGGAGTAAACCCTGCAAATATAAAAACCAAACTGGGAACAAAGCTCATCGATGCTTATGCAAATACTCTCAGGGAAAGCACTCTAAATCTAATATTGGGTCCCCCGGGATGTCGGGGAAGTTTGAAGATAATCACTTGTGACACTCAGGCTTTTCTTGAGACCCAGTTTTAAACAAATGACCTCAGTTCTGAGCTGGATGGATGCCAAAATTTAGTATCTGCTCAGTTGGAGCCAAATCCTCTCCTAGCTGTCTCTCAAGTCAGCTGGCAATATTTGCTTTGAGTTCTTTTTCCCACTTATGCAGAATTAATTTTGAAGTCTTTCCCCTTTGGGCTGGAAGTGTTGAGGAAAGCAATGTGTGGTGTTTAGGTCCCAGGCGACACCTTTTTGTTCATGTGTCTGCTTTGTTTTCCGCTTCCTTTGAAGGCCTGTCCACTTTATATAGTGAAGAAGTTTACATTAGGGTGCGCCTCAATTCCACAAGCATTTATAGACTAATCGCCATTGGTTGAGTCCTCTGTTAAATGTTGAGATTGTTGAGGCTAGGGGAGAAGGTGTAGAGCTTACAGAAGGAGTGTGTGATGGAGGAAGGAATACAGGCTCTGTAGTGAAACTCTGGCTTCTAATCCTGGCCTCACTACAGATCAGCAGTGAGAACTTGGGCAAGTTATATATGCACAGTAAGCCTCTGTTTCCCCAACTAGAAAATTGGGGTAATAGTTCCAAATCTGAGAGAATTATACTTGTAAACAGATTCAAAATCATATATATTTCTATGATTGCATAAGATAGTAAACAGCCTCAAATGCAACACATAAGAATAAAATAAGTTATCATTTTTTTCAATGTATTGTTAGTCCTTAATCTCTAGAAGCCTGACAGTTGAGACAGGGAAATAAACCTCATATGCATGAAAAAAGTAGAGAATAGCAGAGGAAAAATGACTGGATTCAATAACAGAAGGAAAGAAGGCACAAGTTTCAAAACACATGTGTAAGGTAATAAGTGCTGTGAGCAATAAGAAATCACATCACAATTTCTGCCTAGAGAGTTTTTTCCCATCATCTATCATCCAAGCCTCAGTGCTTGTATAATTCGAAAATGCAAGGTGTTTTGTTCTCTCTTCCATGAGCATGTCTAATTTAAATTCCATTGCATTCCGGATCACATGAAATCAACATATAAATGAAAAGCTGTTTGCATTTCTGAAATGAGATGGAACTTTTGACTTTTCTACTTGAAGAAACAGTATCACTGTCACTCTGCTAAAAACCCAAAAGAAAAGCTTTTTTTTTCCTCCTCTCATTGACTATAAAATCAAAAAGGCAGGGAAAATCATGCCCCAAGTTTGATTGAGGGATAGCTCTTATTTGTTACTAAAATTGCTATCAGTAGTTAAAATAATGTATATGTATGTATATATGAGTAATATGTATACGTAATAATGTACATGTATCTATACATAAGTAACATACATATATAACAGTAATATGTATTTGTAATAGTAACATATATAAGTAATAATGTATATATAATAGTAATATGTATATGTATGCGTATGTAATAGTATGATTATGCAGCAACCATCATCAATGACCAATCTATTTAAACTCCACACTATAACTTTCTGCACGTGTGAGGTCTCTTAAGGTCAATGACCCTCTAAATGTAAAAATAGATGTGTGAGGCCCCACCTATGGTTGTTCAGAGATCCAGGAAACAGGTGGCATGTGAGTGAAATCAAGATATTTAAGGTGCCCATTGTCCTCCATAAAGTGAACATTTTTAGTTTTCTGACTTGAAGATGTGGATATTTTCAACCTTTTAATTCTAGGCTGCCTTAGTCTCATCTCCATGATGCAGCACACACCCCGTGAATAAGCCCTGTTTCATCCAAGAAAAACAGCCTTTGACTGTCCACTTCCTCATATCTCACCTTGAGCAAACCAGTTGGCCTATCTTTGACTGACTTCAACACATCAAAATGTGCACAATGGTCATTTTACTGAAAGTCCTAAAATGTTCATTAAAAAACCAATTCAAACTTAATAACACTACCCTACCTGAGGTAGACTCTTAAAACCAGTTTCTGGTCAATGAGATACCTGTGTCAAATGGTTGTGTAATCAAATTCTTTCCATATCCTGCAAACATAGCTTGATGAGTTTAATTAATGATCATTTTGAATTCTTTTATGCAGACAGGTGTTTTTTCCTAAAGCATTTATGATGCCAGGATTTTTATTTTATTTTATTTTATTTTATTTTATTTTATTTGAGACAGGGTCTTGCTCTATTGTGCAAACAGTGGTGTGATCACAGCTCCTTGAGGCCTCAACCTTCCAGGCTCGAGTGATCCTCCTGCCTCACCCTCCCAAGTAGCTGGGCCTACAGGCATGCACCACCATGCCTGGCTAATTTTTTGTATTTTTTTTGTAGAGACAGGGTTTTGTCTTGTTGCCTAGGCTGATCTCAAACTCCTGGACTCAAGCTATCCAACCTTGGCCTCCAAAAATGCTGGGATTACAGTCATGAGCCACCATGCCTGGCCCAATGCCAGGATTTTAAATAGAAATTTTCCCTTCCAGGCAGCTCTGACAAATCATACATTTTTTTTCCTTCTAAGATGAGCTTATGTTGGCTGTGATCTCAATCCCACTGATACAGTGCTCCTTTTTTAAGGACACATTAATTGGAGGTGGGGAAAAGTGTTGGTGTATAAAGGAAAAACATTTTCTTTTTATATAATTATTGAGTAATTTGGAAGGCATTGTAGAAATCATCCATGTCTCTGTAAAATCCGGGGGCTAGATTGAATTTCCTTTCTGTTTCCTCCAGCTTTAGTGTTCTATGAATCTATCATCCACTCAACTTTGAACTCCTGCTGAACAGTCACCAGGTCTTACTCGTCTTCGTACTTCCAAAGGCCCTTACAAGGCCTGGCACACAGTAAGGCCTCATTACTTGTTTGTTAATGAATGTATAAATCATCCCATATGCTTTGTATGCTTCATTTCAATTCTTTCTGAGTATAGCAAGAATCATATGTTGCCATTTATGGCTCACAATTCCGTTCTTCAGCATCACAAAATCATACTGGTAAAATTTTCCTATTTCATGTTTTGTGCTGTCGCTATAGGGTACAAACGCATACTATTTATCGTGCTAATGATTTTGTTGAGGTGGATCCGTTTATTCATTCATTTAATAAATATTTACAGAACATCTACTGGGTAGTTGTATTGCAATGCTGAACTGGACAAAGTTCCCTATATCAAGGAACTTGTCTAATAAAGAAGAAAGACAAGTAAACATAAAATAGTATGAGTGTTATAAAGGATAAGTATGACAAGCTGTGGGAACAGAAGAGTAGCTGACCTGGTCTGAGGAATTCAGGAAATGTTTCCCAAAGGAAGTAGCAGATTCAAACCTTAAGGTTAAGAGTGAGGTGGATGAAACTGGGCAGAGGGCCAGACAGCGTAAAGGGCAGTGAGAATTTCAGATCCCAGAGTGGATGTTTATTTAGAAGGCAATAAAGGACCTGTGGGAGAGGCCAAGTAGGGGACAAAATTTGTGTTTTAGAAAGACCTTTCTAACTGCAGTTAGAAAGTAGAAAGGGGCAGGACCAGAGGCCAGGAGAAGTCTAAGAAGACGTTCAGAGTGGCAGTGAAGATAAAGGCACTGGCAGCAGACATAAAGAGAATTAGATGAATTCTGGATATATTGAGGAAGAAAGTGAATGGATGTATATGGTGGGGAAATGATGCAGGAAAGAAGAGTAAATTCTGATATCTGCTTTGAGAAATTGAGTGGATGGTTGTGTCATCTAGTAGGATAAGAAACACCTTCTAAAGCATTAGCACTTTGGGAAGGAAGGAAAGCAATGATAAATTCTGTAGAGTTGCTACATGATATCCAAGATGAGCTGTCTAACAATGCTAGGGTCTGAATGTTTGTGTTCCTCAAAATTCATATGTTGAAGCCTAATTCCCAATGTGATGCTATTTGAAGGTGAGGCCTTTCAAAGATAATTAGGTCATGAAGGGAGAGCCCTCATTAATGAGATTGGTGTCCCTATAAGAAGAAACACAGATGCCAGCCATGGTGGCTCACATAGTAATCCCAGCACTTTGGGAGGCTAAGATGCAAGGATCATTTAAGGCCAGGAGTTTGTGATCAGCCTGGCAATATAGGGAGACCTCATCTCTACAAATAACAATTTCAAAAAATTAGCCAGGTGTGGTGGCGCATGGCCATGTCCCAGCTACTTGGGAAGCTGAAGCAGGAGGATCATCTGAGCCTGAGAGGTCAAGGCTGCAGTGAGCCATGATTACACCACTGCACTCCAACCTGTGCAACAGAGCAAGACCCTGCCTCAAAAAAAAAAAAAAAAAAAAAATAGAGAGACAAGACAGATGATCTCTGTCTCCACCATGTGAGGATACAACAGGAAGGTGATCATCTGCAAGCCAGGAGACAGGTCCTAACAGCACCAAATAGACTGTCACAGTGATCTTGGACTTCCCAGCATCCAGAACTGTGAGAAATAAATTTAAATTGTTTAAGCCACCTACTCTATGGCATTTTTGTTATAGTAACCCAAACTAACTAAGACAAATAGCTATTTGATTATATAAATCTGTATCTCAGGAAAGAGTTTTGCATTGAAATTATATAGTTGACAGTCATCAACATATACATAGATACTGAAATTATTAAAATGAATGTCCTAAGGGAAAGAAGGTGGCAGAAAATACTAAGAAATGCCAATCTTTAAGAGACATTCAAATACTTTGCTTACTAATTAATATCACCTGCTCAGTCTCCATTCCTAAGGACCATATACACTCTAGGTTATAGGGATTGACTATGGTTCGAATGTGACCCCCAAGTTCGCCTGTTGGTAACTTGATCCCCAGTGTAGAGATGTTGAGAGGGGAGATCTTTAAGAGGTGATTAGGTTATGAGGCTCTATCCTCATGAATTTTTTAATGCCATTATCATGAGAGTGGGTTTGTTATCACAGTAGTGGGTTCCTTATGAAATGAGTTTAACCCCTTTCTCTAGCTCTTTGCCCTCTGCCATGGAATGACATAGCAGGAAGACCCTTGCCAAATTCTGGCCCCTAAGTCTCGGACTTCATAGCCTCCAGAACTGTGAGCCAATAAATTTTTGTTCATTATAAATTGTCCAGTCTGTGGTATTCGGTTACAGCAGGAAAAATCAGACGAGGATAGAATCTAACAAGGCACTTTCTATGGTGATCCTACTTAGGAGCTCTGTGGAGAGACAGAGCAAGGACTACGTCACTTAAGAATGTCTTACATGCATTCTCAATTACTCAGTTGAAATGATTTACAAATTTTGCTCTGTCATATGGGTGTAGAAAAGAGGAAGAGAGTTAATTATTAAACATGTGGGTGCCTAAGACATGTTCCTAAGCTTCCTCAAGAATATTTTTATAGATTACATTGAGCACAACAGACAGGAGGTCCATGAAAATCCGTCTAGGATAAAGATGCCTTGTATTTGTTACTAAGCTGTTATTAAGGGGACCCAGCACAATGCTTTGCTTTCACCATCTCCTCAAATCACACACACACACACAACTTAATCAAGAGGGAGGAGCAGGTGGAACAGATGGCAGCCATGATAGTATCAGCAAGAGCGATGGCTGCCAAGAAAAAATTTTTAAAAAGCACTTAAATTCCTGATAACAAACTGAAATCAAGAGCTTTTGGCATAATACTTGAGTCATATTTGTATGATGTCCCAGCAGGTCATAAATGCTGCTTTCAGAATTATTTCTGTAAATAGGGTTAGTCAGAAATATATAACTAAGCAAATAAAAGCTCCTTTTATAATTTTATAAAACCCTGGGGACATTGTAGTTATTTTTTATCTTGTTTTGTTTTGCTTCACATAATCTGGAGTGTCCCAGAGCTATTTAAGATCTCATGTGTTGAAACCCTCCAAGTTTGTTGTCAACCTTAGAACAAATATTTTGATTTACTAAGGAACTTAAATCAGATAAGAGATTCTGGGGGATGTAGAATCATCTGAAAATTGTTATCTTAAGAGATTTAGTTATTTCCTTAGTCATGCATCTTCCACAAGCTGCATGTTTTAAAAAGCTAACTTTCTACTAGCACTTCAGTTCTGAGGGCATAAAAAATCCCTAAGATTTGACATCTTGGTAAAAATAGACATGTGGATTAATGGCAGATAACAGAGTCCCCAAAATAGAATAACACATCCTGCTTTAAAATTTCTCAAAGTTTTGAGCTCTTTGAATTCTAGCAGGAATCCAGATATTATACATTGGCCCAAGATAATTCTGTAAATAATTTTTAACATAAACAAAAATTTAGCTCACAGCAGCCTTGAACTGCTGGGCTCCAGTGATCCTCCCACTTCTGCCTCCAGAGTAGCTGGAAATACAGGCAAGCACCCCCACACTCAGCTAATTTTTTTTTTTTTTTTTTTTTTTTGGTAGAGACAGGGTCTTATTGTGTTGCCTGGTCTAGTTTCAAACTTCAAACTGGCCTCAAGCAATCCTTTCACCTTGGCCTCCCAAAGCACTAGGATTGCAGGTGTGATCTCCTACATCCAGCTCCACTTTTTTTATAGCAGCTTTATTGATAAGGAATTCATATACTATACAACTTACTCAATTTATTTTTTTTATGTAAAGTTGTGCAACCCTCACCACAACAAATTTAGGAACTTAGGAATTTAGGAATTTCTAAAATGTTTTAAATTTTAGAAATTACTTTTTTCTTTTTCTTTTAGAATTTGTAAAACATTTACATGATTCCAAATTCACTACCACATGACATGCAAACATTCATCAACTGATGAATGGATAAACATAATGTATATTCTTACAGTGAAATACTATTTGGCAATGTAAAACAATTTAAATTATATAGAGTGTGTTCTCCACAATAGAATCACACTAGAAATCAATAACAGAATAATAGCAGAAAGATCTCCAAATATCTAAATGCTAAACAACACACTTCTAAATAATACTTGTATGAAAGAAGAATTCTCAAGAGAATTTTTTTTAACTCAACTGAATAAAAATGAAAATACAACATATCAAAATGTGTAAGATACAGTTAAAGCAATGCTGAGAGGGAAATTTATAGACTAAATACACACAACAGCAAAGAGGAAAATCTCAAAACATACATTAGGAAAGAAAAATCTCTAAGCTACCTCCTCAAGACCTAGAAAAATAAGGTAGACAACTCTGGGAATGGGAACCTGCAAAATGAGGAATGGGTGGAGAAAGATACATTCCTTATCAGGCTGATTTGAAGTGAGGCAGAAAAAAGAAACCCACAGATTTACTTGTGCAGCTAATTATAATTCAACATTATTTAAGCCCTTAATGGCCAAAAATTAGTATATTAAAATTTTTCCCCAAAATTTTAATTTTACCTAGGGAAAATTAAAAAACAAAATAAACCCAAAGCAAAGACTGGGCTCGGTGGCTTTTGCCTGTAATCCCAGTACTTTGGGAGGCCGAGGCAGGCGGATCCCTTGAAGTCAGGAGTTTGAGACCAGCCTGGCCAACAGGGTGAAACCCCATCTCTACTAAAAATACAAAAATTAGCTGGGGTGTTGTGGCACGCACCTGTAATCCCAGCTACTCGGGAGGCTGAGGCAAGGAATCACTTGAACCCGGGAGGCAGAGGTTACAGTGAGCCGAGATCGTGCCACTGCACTCCAGCCTGGGCGACAGATCAAGACTTCGTCTCAAAAAAAATAAAAATTAAGGCCGGGCGTGGTGGCTCACGCCTGTAGTCCCAGCACTTCGGGAGGCCAAGGCGGGCGGATCACAAGGTGAAGAGATCGAGACCATCCTGGCTAACACAGTGAAACTCCATCTCTACTTAAAATACAAAAAATTAGCTGGGCATGGTGGCGGGCGCCTGTAGTCCCAGCTACTCGGGAGGCTGAGGCAGGAGAATGGCGTGAATCCGGGATGCGGAGCTTGCAGTGAGCCGAGATCACGCCACTGCACTCCAGCCTGGGTGACAGAGCGAGACGCCATCTCACAAAAAAAAAAAAAAAAAAAAAAAAAAAAAAAAAAATTACATTAAAAAATAAATAAATAAAAATTAAAATAAATAAATCAATAAACTCAAAGCAAGCAGAAAGGAGATAATAAAGATAGGAACAGAAATCCGTGAAATTAAAAACAAAAAATAATACAGAAAATCAATGAAACAAAGAGCTTGTTATTTGAAGAGATCAATAAAATTGACATTCCTCTAGCAAGACAGGCAAAGAAACAAAGAGAAAGGATACAAATTACCAACATCAGGAACGAAACAAAGATACGAATTACAGACCCTTCAGACATCAAAAGGATAACCAGCGAATGCTACAGACCACTCTACACATAGAAATTTGACAATTTAGATGAAATGGACCATAGAATAACACGAACTACCCTAACTATCCCAATACAAAATAGATAAATAGCCCTGTAACTATTAAGAAAATTAAATTTTAATTATCTCCCCCCAAAAAAACTCTATTTTCACTGAAAAATTCTACCAAACATTTAAAGATTTGACACGAATTCTGTACAATCTCATTCAGAACTAAAAGAGGAAACACTTCCCAATTTATTTTATGAAATGAGTATTACCTGATAGCAAAATAAGACAAAAACAGTATTAAACAGAACACTACAAACAAATATCCCTTATTAATACAGACACAAAACTCTTTATGAAAACATTAGCAACTAGAACATAGCAATACATGAAAAGAATTATACATCATAACCTATTGGAGTTTATTCCAGGGACGTAAGGCTGGTTCAACATTGGAAAATCCATTAATATAATATCATATTAACAGGTTAAGCAAGAAAAATAACATGATCATATCAATTGATTCAAAAAATACACTTCACAATAATTTAACACCCTCCGAAAAATAAGAGTGGAGGGAAACCTTTTCAACTTGATAAAGAGCATCTACAAGAACTATACTTGGTTGGGTGCGGTGGCTCACGCCTCTAATCCCAGCACTTTGGGAGGCCGAGGCAGGTGGATCACTTTCTGAGGCCAGGAGTTCAAGACCAGCCTGGCCAACATGGCAAAACCCCTTCTCTACTAAAAATACAAAAAAAATTACCCAGATGTGGTGGCAGGCATCTGTAATCCCAGTTACTCAGGAGGCTGAGGCAGGAGAAGCACTTGAATCTGGGAAGTGGAGGCTGCAGTGAGCCAAGATTTCGCCATTGCACTCCAACCTGGGCAACAAGAGTGAAACTCCATGTCAAAAAAAAAAATAAGAAAAAAAAAAACTCCACTTAACATTATACTTAATGTGAATGGCTTAATGCTTTCTGCCTATGACAGGGAACAAAGCAAGAATATCTGTTCTCACCTCACTTATTTGATATAGCTCTAGCCAAAGCAAAAGGTAGTAAAAGGCATACAGATTAGAAAGGAAGAAATAAAACAGCTCGTATTTGCAGATGACATGATGCTCTATGTAGAAAAATCCCGAGGAAACTACACACACAAAAAAGTCCTCCTTAAACTAATATGTGAGTTCAGCACATCATAGGATACAAAATAAAGATACAAAAATCAATTATACACATAGATACCAATTTTTAAAATACAGTACCATTGACAATTGCTCTTCCAAAATAAAATGCTTAAGTATAAATCTAACAGACAAGACAGGACTTGTATGCTGAAAACTACAAAATGCTAATGAAAGAAATCAAAGAATATCTAAATAAATGGAGAGACATATCACGTTCATGTATTGAAAGACTCAATATAATAGAGATGTTGCTTCTCGCCATTTGATGAACAGGTAGAAAAATTGATACACAAATAGCAAATCCTATCAATAGCCTAACCAGATTTTTAAAGCAGATTTAGACAAAACTGTTTTAAAATTTATGGAAAGGCAAAGAAATTAGACTAGCTAAAACAATTTTGAAAAAGGAGAATAAAGTGGGAAGTATCAGTCTACCCAGATTCAAGACATTATATAAAAACGGTAAGCAAACCTGTGTGGTAATGGCAGAGGTATAGACACATAAATCAATGGGCCAGAAAAAGTCACTCAGAAAAAGACCTAAATAAATATGCCTGGTTGATTTTTGACAAAAACAAAAAAACAATTCAATGGAGGAAAGATAGGCTTTTAAAATAAACTTTTGATTTCAGAATACTTTTTGAGCTATAGAAAACTTGTGAAGATAGGACAGAGAGTTTCTATGTATCTCATTTACTAATTTCCTCTGTTATTAACATCTTGCATTAGTATGGTACATTTCTTACAATTAATAGGCCGATATTAAAACATTATTATTGGCTGGGCACAGTGACTTATGCCTGTAATGCCTGCATTTTGAGAGGCTGAGGTGGGAGAACTGATTGAGGCCAGGAGTTCAAGACCAGCCTGGGCAATATTGCAAGGTTCCATCGCTACAAAAAACATTATTTTATACAAGTTAGCCAGGTGTGGTAACACACATGTGTGGTCCCAGATGCTCAGGAGGCTGAGGTGGGAGGATCACTTGAGCCCAGGAGTTTGAGGCATGGGGTGGGAATGGGAAGTGACTGTAAGTGAGGGCAAAGTTTCTTTTTGGGCTGAAGAAAATGTTCTAAAATTAGATTGTAGTGATGGTCATATAACTTTATAAGTCTACTAAAAAGTCACTGAATTGGCCACACATGGTGGCTCACACCTGTAATCCCAATGCTTTGAGAAGCCAAGGCAAGAGGATGGCTTAAGGCTAGGAGTTCAAGACCAGCCTGGGCAACATAGTGAGCCCTCATCTCTACAAAAATAAAAATAAAAATTAGCCTGGTGTGGTGGTGCACGCCTGTAGTTCCAGCTACTCTGGAGGCTGTGGCAGGAGGATCACTTGAGCCCAGAAGTTTGAGGCTTCAGTGAGCTATGATCACATCACTGTACTCCACTGGGCAACAGAGGGGGACCCTGTCTCTAAAAAATAAATAAATAAAAATAAAAATCACTGAATTGTAAACTTTAAATGAGTGAATTTTATTCACCAAAAAAGCTATCTTTAAAAACAAACTATAAACAGAGAAGTCTCTCTTCTATTCCTGTCCTAGACCCCGTTCTCTCCCATCCCCACAGAAAATCATTTTTATTAGTTTTTGGCTTGCCCTACCAGTTTTACTTTGGCAAATGTAAGCAAGTACATATACATTAAGTGATTTTAAAATTTTGCCTTAAATACTGGCGATTGACAAAAGCAGCTCTATCTAATTGAGAGGTAAGAAGGAATTCCCCGTAAACCTTTTAGAGATTCTAAAAGGACACTTCTGGGGCTCCACAAAAGTTTAAAAGTTTATAACATTAGTTTCAATGTGTCCGATTACTTCTGAAAACATATGGCTTTTGGCCAGGTGTGGTAGCTCATGCCTGTAATCCCAGCACTTTGGGAGGCCAAGGCAGGCGGATCACCTGAGGTCGGGAGTTCAAGACCAGCCTGGCCAATATGGTGAAACCATGTCTCTACTAAAAACACAAAAATTAGCCGGGCATGGTGGTGCATGCCTCTAATCTCAGCTACTCAGGAGGCTGAGGCAGGAGAATCACTTGAACCCAGGAGGTGGAGGTTGCTATGAGCTGAGATCGTGCCACTGCACTCCAGCCTGGGTGACAAAGAGAGACTCCGCCTCACAAAAAAAAAAAAAAAAAAAAATACGGCTTTTATTAATTTGAGTGAAGGGGTTCACAAATTAACAACAACAAGAAGGAGAGAGACTGGAGATGACAAAATTGCCTTGTGGGAGACCCAGACAGATACAATTAGCAACAGTTGGGAGGGAAGGTTGTAAGTGAAAGGGGCTTGAGAGAGAGTTTGTGTGTGTGTGTGTGTTGTCTGTGTGTGTGTTGTGTCTATCCATCTGTGTAAGAAAGACATTATCTTTAGAGGCTTTTGCTAAGCTGTTCATGATGAGTATCTGAAAGAAAGTCAGGTGTATACCAAGTTCTTCACGCTAATGAGAGAGGAAGAAAGAAGGAAAAGGAAGAAGTCATGCATTTGCCAGTTTCCCATATTGGCCACTAGATGGCAACACCAACCCAAGACAGTCCTCTTCTGAGATGAGAGAAAAGGGTTGTATAGGAGGAATAAGTACACAATTAGTTTGAATAACTTATTCCTATATACCACAGTTTTCAGTCAAGTATTCTTACCTCAGGAAGGGCATGTATAAGTTTATATCATATAAACTTAGAATACAAGCCAGGCAGGCAGACAGAATGCAAAATCTCCACAATGGTTGTTGACATTTTTTGCACTCACTAAATCTTACATATAAGGAATTTCTTGACATAAAAATGGATTAGGTCTCAAAAGCGAGAAATGGTAAGGCATTTACTATTTACCATCTTCAGACCATAAAACCTCTTTAAACTGCAACTTTACTGTCAGCACCTTAGAATCTAAACATAACGTTTCAAAACGTTTCCATGGAGAAGGTTTTGATTTCAACTTAGCATGCCAAGAGACCATCTTCTTGTCTTCCCACTGTCTAGGTGGTGGAAATTTCTTCAGCTGTAAGCCAGACTGGAAACTTGTAGCCCAATGAGTGTCAAGGATAAAAGGTGTGGTAAGCTCCTTATTCCCTTGTTACTGAGGTGGGACCATCAGCTTCCATTTTCAGTGGTGTTTCCATAAAGATTTTCATCTTCTCCAGCGCCCGAGGCATCAGAAGAATTTATGTGACCCCAAGATCACCTTGAAACCATATAACCGGTTTATGGTTTCCTAAAAGCTTTTTGTTTGATTAGGTTTGGTTTTACTGTTAATCACAACAAGAAACAGGAAGTGGGTAAAAACACCAAAGAGAAAGTTGCAAAGTTTCAAACAATTCCACCATAAATAGTCGCACAATGAGAGTTGTCCCTAGAATTCACTGGAATGTAAATAAAAGCCTTGATCATTCTCACTGCTCGACAGCCACAGTTTCACTTTGTTCTTCATGGCTCTGCCAACCCTCTGAAATTCTCAGTCACAGGGACTGTGCTGTCAGCTTTCCTCCAAGAGATTTCTCCTCCGCCATTGTTTCCTGTTTTTTCTTACCTCCTTTTATTTAATATTTACAGGAAAAGCTGTTGATATATGTGGAATGTTTGAGGATACGAAATGAATTAAATGAGATTTAATGACATTTGGAAGAAAACCCAGATTTTCCACCCAAGTTTTTCTTCCTCAAAAAGAAAGGCCATTGTGTGCTCTTTCTTACTAGAGCGGAAAATGAAGAGTCCATTGCGAAGTGAAGACTTGGTCCAAAGCTGACCATGCTACAGGCTAGAGACACGGGCAGTCACAGGAAGGGGATGGCATGATGTCTAATATATACTGCACATTCCATATGTTCTATAGTATGCTATTCAAGATCTGTATAATCAAGAAATATTTTCCAATTTAAATTAATTAATGCTGGTCTAGTTTGAATTAGTAGAGAGAAAAAAGTCTAAATTAAATATATCATCAAAGCCTGGGCAACACAACAAGATCTCATCTCTACAAAAAATAAATAAAATAAAATAAAAAATTAGCCAGGCATGGTGGCACATGCCTGTTGTCCCAGCTACTAGGAAGGCTGAGGCAGGAGGATTGCTTGAATCCAGGAAGTCAAGGCTGCAGTAAGTTGTGATCATGTCACTGCACACCAGCAGAGGTGACAGAGAAAGATCCTGTCTGTAAAAAATAAATAAATAAATAAAGGTAGATGCTGCCAATGTCTCAGCCTTTATGATGTTCACCTGCCAGCATCAGGGTCCCTCTGCCCAAAGACTTTCTCTGACCACTGGAATGCACTTTGCTGCACCAGGCTTAGGGAAATGAACAGATATCTGGGAAGTATTCCTTAAAAAATGACTGATGGGAACTGGTGAGGCAAGACTTCAGCTCATTCACCCCACTGACGAAATAGCTCTGAGGTTTGTGTTATTCTGGATCTCCAGAATTGCCAGCTGGATTAAGTTCCAATTGTCCATTACAGTAACTGGCTTGATAACACAGATCATTTATTAGTCTTCGATTCCTTGCCTCTCTTGCCCAGTCACTAACAGTATTTCTTGAGATACTGTAATCACCCAACAGGTTCTTCCTGCCAGCTACACAGACAAAACCAATTCACTGGGACCACAGTATTGCAGTAAAGAAATAGTTTAATTAACAAAAGGCTGCCAGGCAGAACTGGAACTACCACTCAAATCAGCCTCCCTTAGAAATCAGACCCTAGGGTTTTTATGAATAATTGGGTAGGCAGGGGGCTAGGGAATTGATACTGCTGATTGGTTGGAAATGAAATCATAGAGGTTTGGGAGATGGTCCTCATGCCCTAAGTCGGCCTCTGAGAGGTGGGGATCCCAAGACCAGTTAAGTCATGAGTCACAGGTCTGGTAGGGTCAATCAGTTGTCGGAGTGCAAAAACCTGAAATACGTCTCAAAAGACCACTCTTAGGTTCTACAATAGTCATGTTATCTTTGGGAGCAATTGGGAAAGTCACAAATCTTGTGACCTCTGGCTACATGACTCCTGAGCAGTAAATGATTATGGAAACTATGCCTACATATTAGCAGAGTTCAGGGCCTTCTATAAACTTAGCCTCATGGCCTTTTGTTAGTTTTCCACCGTTGAGCAAGGAGTGGTTAGTTCCAGGGAAGGGCTACTATCATCCTTGCTTTCAAGTTAAACTATAGACTAAATTCCTCCCACAGTTAGCTTGGCCTATGCCCAGAATGATCAAAGACAGCCAGCCTGTGAAGCCAGAAGCAAGATGGAGTCAGCCATGTTAGATTTCTCTCACTGTCGTAATCTTTGCAAAACCTATTTCAATACCAAATAAACTAATTACTCTCAAATTCTTGTCTCACAGTGTCTGCTTTTAGTAAAATCCAAATTAATAATACATAAAAATGCATGCATTTTTATTGCAGTAAAATATACATAAAATTTACCATTTTGACCATGTTTAAGTGTTCAATGGCATTAAGTATATTCACATTGTTGTGCAACCATCACCACCATGCATCCCCAAAAGTCTTTCATGACCCCAAAGTGGAACTCTACACCCATTAAGCAGAAACTCCACACCCATTAAGCAGAAACTCCCCATTTCTCCTTCTCTCAGCCCCTGGTGACCACCATTCTACTTTCCTTCCCTATGAATTTGACTATTCTAAGTACCTCATGTAAATGGAATCATACGTTTCCTTTTCTATCTGGCTTATTTCACATAGCATAATATCTTCATGGTTCACCCATGTTGTAGCATCTATTAGAATTTCATCCCTTTTTAAAGCTGAATAATATTTCATTGTATGTATATACTACATTTTGTTTACCCATTTATTCATTGATGGACATTTGGGTTGCTTCCACCTTTTGACTATTGCAAATCATGCTACTATAAACATTGGTGTACAAGTGTCTGTTCAAGTCTCTCTTTGCTATCAATTTTTTGGGGGTATATACTCAGAAATGGAATTGCTGGATTATGTGGTAATTCTATTTTTACTTTTTTAAGGAACCACTACACTGTTTTCCATAGTGACCACACCATTTTACATTTTCACAAGCAATGCACAAGGATTCCAATTTTTCTCTCTCCCTGCCAAGACTTGCTACTTTTAGGGGTTTGTTGTTGTTGTTATTTGCTTGTTTTATTGTAGTCATCTTAATAGGCATAAAGTGGTAGCTCATTGTGGTTTTAATTGGAATTTCCTTAATTATTAATGATGAGCAAACAAACGATGATTTAATTTGTTTATTGGCCAATTTGTATATCTTCTTTGTAGAAATGTCAATTCAAGTTTTTGCCCATTTTTATTTTGTTTTATTTTATTTATTTATTTTTTTCAAGACAGAGTCTTGCCATCTTGCCCAGGCTGGTCTCAAACTCCTGAGCTCAAGTGATCCTCCCACCTTGGCCTCCCAACGTGCTGGGATTACAGATGTGAGCCACTGCACCCAGCCTTTTGCCCATTTTAAAATTGGATTATTTGGGTTTTTGTTATTGTTATATCATAGGAGGTCTTTATATATTCTGGATACTAACCTCTTAGTTTACAAATACTCTCTCCTGTTCTGTGGGTTACCTTCTCACTGCCTTCATAATGTCCTTTTGATCCACAGCTTTTAATTTTGATGAAGTCTAATTTATGTATTTGCTTTTGTTGCCTGTGTTTTGATGTCATTCAAGAAATTATTATTAAATCCAATGTTATGAGGCTTTTCCTCTGTTTTTTGTTTTTATGTTTTGTTTTAATTGAAATGGAGTCTCTCTGTGTTGGCCAGGCTCAAACTCCTAGGCACCAGTGATCCTCCTGCCTCAGCCTCTCAAATAGCTGGGATTACAGGTACACACCACTGTGCCCAACTTCTTCTGGTTTCAGGTTAAGAATTTCATAGTTTTAGGTCTTAATTTAGGTATTTGATTGATTCTGAGATAAGTTTTGCATATGGTGTAAGGTAAAGGTCCAACTTCATTCTCTTTCATGTCGTAAATAAATGAATTTTAAAACTAAATAAAGCCTCAATTATATTATGTATAGTTTTGCCAAGGACAAGGGGGAATAGTTTATCTTTAATAGTGATCTTATATTTGTATTTACATTGTACATTTCCACTCAATTACCCATGCCATGATAAAAAGACTAATACAATGGCAAGTAGAGAGTGATAATTTGGAAATCTGTGGTGACTAAACAATGAGGTCTGACTACTGCACAAATGAGTGCTTTCAACTCCAGCATCACCTTCCTGACTTTTGAGGGGCAAATTGATTATAATATTTAAGAGATAAGGATATCCTTCATAGAGGATATGAGAAAGCCATAAATTAGATTATGTTCATTCTCAGATAAAAGCTAACTTATAAGTAGCTTGAGATCAATTAAAAAACATAGGTATCCATAGACATTCCATTTCATCCTATTACATACCTAATTTTGTCCCCAGTACAGCTATTTCTAGCTACCCACAAAATCATTTTTAAATACCTAAATGTCATTTGGTTATTATGCCAGAAAGCAAAATATGATTCAGAAATGTAAGTTTTTTCCTTCTATGTTAGAAGGAAAAAAAAAGCACAAAGGCTAAAATCTTGATTTAAGGTCTAATTAGCAATAAACCTCAAACCACTTTTAACCTCAGGTCATTCCTGGGTTTTGTAAGAAACCTATAAAAACACATTTAAAGTTTTAGAACTTTGGAGAAAAAAGCTTTAGAAAATGAGTTTGACTTTTAAAATTCTAAAGAAGAAGAAAATAAAAAGAGCTTAGAAATCTCTACCTTTCAGCTTCAAATGCTGGAAGTGGGTTTTTAAGCCTAAAGATGTCTTATGAAAAATTACTGCTACAATCAGTCATTAGGAGGAGGATAACCATTTTTTTAAATAAGAAGGCCAGGCATGAACATTTCAGAATTCCACATTTCTAGGTTAACCAAAGAAAGTTGTCTCCACATTGGCTTTTCTTTTCACTCTGTTTAAAAACAATGAGGTTTCCTGCAAAGGAAATAAATAAAGGGACAGGTACATAGAGCAATTTACTTTTCAAATGCTTTTCCTACATCATATATAATTATGCCTTACATCCAATTAAAGAAGAGGAATTTCCCCTAATCATCAGGCTCCTTGGCTTTTGCTATGACTGCTTCTTGTCCAGAAATACCTTGGGTATGAATAAACCTGGCAAAGCCTCCTTCTTCATGGATAATCATTAACCAGCAAATCAAATCTCATTTACAATTAGATCATGTTGACTCTCCCTTCCCAGAACTACAACAAGAATAAAAAGAGGAAGAAGGCAATTAAATACAAATTAATTTCTGTTTGATTCTCAAGAACTGGATAATTCTGGCTTTCTTTCCTCATTTTTCTCCAAAAATACCCCAAATGATTATTCAGTTAGCTATTACATTATTTTTAAACAATATAGTAATAAGTTTTCCTTAGAGATGCTATCCCCCAAATGAATAACAAATGGATAAAAGGCAGGAAAACGAAACAGAAAGGCAGTAATAAGCCAACACATATTGATTAAATATACTATTTATTGTATGCTTAGCAATGTTGCCAAAATCTTGTATTTTGTTAGCTGAATTTGACTTGAAGTTTCCCATGGTAGAACTCAACTTCAATATCTTCTGCTTTTCATCTTGGCAAATACTTAATCAACATATTAAGAAAAAAAAAGAGCATCCCTGCCTCTGGCATTCTGTACATTGTTGTCTGTCCTGTAGAAGAGTGAGCAGCTGGGATTCTTGACTCCTCCATCTCTTCCCCACCACCAGCTCAATGGCTAGTGGGCAACTAGGAAGCAGTATGGCTTCCAGGTGTTGTATCAGATGCTCAACTAATCATAGCATCAGAATTAAAATATTTATTTGCAAGGAAAACAGCTGTGGGTGGCTGAAGGACCAACCTTCTAAACTCTGAGTCATCCCCTGGAATGGACTGCTGTGTAAATATATTCACACCCACCCAATTTATCTCGACCTCCGGAAATTGTCTTGAACAAAGCAGGCATTTCACTGCATTGGCTCTCAGACTTGCCTTCCTGGAAACAACCTTTTCTGGAAGGGAGGCTCAAGACATATTTACTAAGAACTCTGAACCACCAGGAAGCTTTAAAGCAAGACCTGTGCTTCTATAGTCCACATATTCTATCCTATGAAAGATGTAGTTAAGTATTAATTTAGAATCTTCTTCAACCTGTTCAGCTGTGTTGCAAAATAGTAGATACATTTCCCAGTAAAGAATTGAAATACCAGCAACTGGCACTGATAGCTAATGCTCCATTATTTCTGTGCATAAATCCACTCTGAACTTCCCTTTTTTTGTTGTTTTTTGTTTTTTTGAGACAGTATTTCACTCTGTCACCCAGGCTCACTGCAACCTCCACTCCCAGGTTCAAACAGTCTCCCCACCTCAGCCTCCCAGAGTAGCTGGGACTACAGGAGTGTGCCACCACACCCAGCTAATTTTTGTTTTTTTTTTTTTGGTAGAGACAGTGTTTCACCATGTTGGCCAGACTGGTTTTGAACTCCTGATTTTAGGTGATCTGCCCGCCTCGGCCTCCCAAAGTGCTGGGATTACAGGCATGAGCCACCCTACCCGGCCTATGAACATTCCATAACCATTTTGCCCTTGTGATGTCATCACTCTACCATTTTGTTTCCGGACTATCTCCCTTCAACATAAGTTAACATGTGCTCAGGGAATAAAATTTATTATAATGTTAATATGGGTGAGTAAAATAAGTAGTAAAAATTATATTAAGACAAAGTATTTGCCTTATTTCTCATTATTCTAAAATTTTTTTCTCCATTGCCTGTCAATTTAAATATTTATATACTCAGCAACCATTTTTATTTGTTATTACCTTAAGTTTAATATTGTGCTCTCAATTCTAAAAGGTATTTGGAGAAAAAAGGGGAGTAGGGGGACAGATCAATGAAATTATGTAGATAATCAGTAATAAAACCAAGACTGGGCCATACACAGTGGCTCGCGCTTGTAATCCCAGCACTTTGGAAGGCCGAGACATGCAGATTACCTGAGGTCAGGAATTCGAGACCTGCCTGGCCAACATGGTGAAACCCCGTTATCTACTAAAAAATACAAATATAAGTTGGGCGTGGTGGCGCGCGCCTGTAGTCCCAGCTACTCAGAAGGCTGAGGCAAGAGAATTGCTTGAACCCCGGAGACGCGATCTTGAACCCCGAGATCGCGCCACTGCACTCCAGCCTGGGCGACAGGATGGGATTTTGAGACTCTGTCTCTAAAACAAAACAAGACTGGCTTATATTTTCTTCCCTCAATTTGCTTCTCTGTTTTTGAGACAAGACAGGGTCTGTCCGGTCTGTCACCCAGGCTGAAGTTCAGTGGCACTATCATAGCTCACCGCAACTTTCCACCTCCCAGGCTCAAGCGATCCTCCCACCTAAGCCTCTCTAGTAGCTGGGACCGCAGGTGCGTACCACCAAGCCTTGCTAATTTTTGAATTTTTTTGTAGAGACTAGATCTCCTTCTGTTGCCCAGACTGGTCTCAAACTCTTGGGAACAAGCAAACCTTCCACCTCAGCCTCCCAAAGTTTTGGAATTATAGGCATGAGCCACCACACCCAGCCTGTTTGCTTCTTAACATGCATTGATCAAGGTAACCCACCACTCAAAGTCAAATAAAACCAAACACCTCCATTCAAGGGACATTTACTATTCTCTACTGGTGAGATTTTATTCCCAGAATTTGACATCATCCTCTGCAAATATATCATTTCTCTGCATTTCATAGCCAGGTCCGATTAGCTTTGCACATAGTTTTCTTTTCATGTGTACACAACGGCAGCCTAGTGAAAATCCTTCTCCTCTTATTGCTATTACGCTACAGTGGAGTTTCCTACAAGGCAGGTTTGAGTTTAAGCCCTTCTCATGTTCTGTACAAGGTTCTCATTGTTGAAAGAACTCACTACATATAACTCAGTTTTACCAATAACACTTCCCCAGCATAGGCTCAAAAGAGAGACATTCCCTATCCTACCTATAAACTCATTTGAGAACTAAATATAAAATATCCCAAATGTCATTTGACCACGTCATAAAAAGGGAGCAAAACTTGTTGAAGTTTAAATTCCCTTATGTGTCACTTTAAGGAGTCAGATCATTGGAGACATTTCGAGCCCATGAATACTGATTTTGCACTTTCTGTAACATTTTAAGTAAGATCTTACACAGAGGTGGGACATATCTTTAGAAATTTATTTTATGTATTTACTGTTAATGAGATTTCTCCCTTTTAGAAGAGCTTCTTATTTGTCATGCTCCCACCTTCTTACCCAGGGTAGTTTAAGATTGTTTTATATGTTAAAAAGAATCCACAGAATAGCTCATTTCTTATAAAATAAAATAGGAACCCAGACTCAGAAGTTAACTGACTTTGGGTTTTTGAAAGAGTCAGGGTTATAGTTCAAATTTGCAGTGAGATTCCAAGTCCAATATTAAATTTCATGCTCTTATTTGGAAATACACTGCTTAAATGATCATTCTCCTTCTTTTATTTAGTGACTGGAGAACTATATCTGGCTGGTCATTTACATTTCTTGTTAAATAAAAATGCAAGAATTGTACTCCAGAATGAGTCAGTCTATAATGTTTACTGAGTGAAAAATAGCTACAGCTTTTAAAAGTAGGAGTACAAGAAAATAGAATGGAAATAAAATGTATGCAACCCTTCTAGGCAGATTTCAATCTCATGGAAAAAATAGAGATAAATACTTTTTGCTTTATCTAAACTGCAGAAATTCACAACTAAGCATAGTTTTTAGTGACATTATGAAATTGATACTATCTGGTTCTTTATGGTTATTGGAGCAACTGAGGCTGTTTGGAGTGTGATACGGTTTGGCTGTGTCCCCAGTGATGATGAGCATTTTTTCATGTGTTTTTTGGCTGCATAAATGTCTTCTTTTGAGAAGTGTCTGTTCATATCCTTCGCCCACTTTTTGATGGGGTTGTTTGTTTTTTCTTGTAAATTTGTTTGAGTTCATTGTAGATTCTGGATATTAGCCCTTTGTCAGATGAGTAGGTTGCAAAAATTTTCTCCCATTCTGTAGGTTGCCTGTTCACTCTGATGGTATTTTCTTTTGCTGTGCAGAAGCTCTTTAGTTTAATTAGATCCCATTTGTCAATTTTGGCTTTTGTTGCCATTGCTTTTGGTATCTTAGACATGAAGTCCTTGCCAATGCCTATGTCCTGAATGTTATTGCCTAAGTTTTCTTCTAGGGTTTTTATGGTTTTAGGACATGGCTGTGTCCCCATCCAAATCTCACCTTGAATTGTAATAATCCCCATGTGTCAAGGGTGGGGCCAGGTGGAGATAATTGAATCATGGGGGCAGTTTCCCTCATACTGTTCTCTTGGTAGTGAATAAGTCTCATGAGATATGATGGTTTTATAAATGGGAGTTCTCCTGCACAAGCTCTCTTGCCTGCCACCAGGTGAGAAATGACTTTGCTCCTCATTTGCCTTCAGCCATGATTGTGAGGCCTCCCCAACCATGTGGAACTGTGAGTTAATTAAACTTCCTTTCTTTATAAATTACCCAGTTTGGGGTACGTCTTTATTAGCAGGGTGAGAACAAACTAATACAGAGTGAGAATAGAAACATATCTGAACAAAGTGGGGTTTTAAAAAAAATTTTGATTAGGCATTATGGCTCATGCCTATAATCCCATAGGCATTTTTGGGAGGCCAAATCCTCATGCCTTTGGGAGGCAAAAGCAGGAGGATTGCTTGAGGCCAGGAACTTGAGATCAGCCTCAACAATATAGCAAGACATCTTCTCTAGAAAAATAAAATTTAAAAATTAGCTGGGCATGGTAGTTGTGCACCTGTAGTTCTAGCTTGAGAGGCTGAAGCAGGAGGATCGTTTGAGCCCAGGAGTTTAAGTTGCAGTGAGCTGTGATCACATCACTGCACTCCAGCCCTGGTGGCAGAATGAGACCCTGTCTCAAAAAAAAAAAAATTGAATTTTTAAAGTATATGGGAGAGTGTGCATATTATCTAAGCACATCCTCCCATATACATTAAATTCACCTCTAGATTACTTTCACCTAATCTAATATAAACACTATGTAAGTAGTGAAAAATAAAATCCTAAGCCCCCACAACCAACTGAACAGACCCTCTCTTGGCCAAGAAGAACCCAAAGAAACCATGAAACTGAGTTTCCAGCCATGACGCAATGGGAGATTGGACACGACTTATTATACTCCTCCCTCACTAGCAGCCATTTGGCTTTCTTCCCTAAGGATTAAATAGAAATCAGCCCTGTTGAAAGATTCACTCCACCACTGATGTAAATCAACTGTTTGACCGCTGCCCCTCCCTTGTGCAGTTTCAACACTACTGAGCAGCGTTCCTTCCTGATAAGAGATCACCAACTATAGAGTGGTACTGGCCTGTCAATGGAGGATACACAGTGAGGGTTTTTGTGTCCTGTGCTTCACGTTTTGACATTAGAGAGCCAAAAACTCCATCCTGGGATCATGCTGAAGCAACCATTTTTAGAACATGGGACCCATGAAGCGGTTTGAAGCTCAATTGCACATGCGCATGTTTCTCCTGTCATAAATGTTCATGACTCCTCCTATAGTTTATTGATTACCTATATTTGGCCACCCAGTTTGGCATAAATTCCTGTCTTATCCTTCCTACTCTTAAACTGCCTGTATTTGGCTTTTGGTTGCATGCTATGCTTCCTAGCCTTTCAGAATGGCCACTCTGCTGGCTGCATCCTTTTATAAGAAATAAAGCTCTTATTTCCAAATCTACGAACTTCACCACTTCTTCAGTTGACATAATGGGAGATGAGGATAGAATCTGCAGAGAACCCTGGGTCCTCCCAGCATGACTTGAAGTCAATGCGCCAAGATCTACAGCTTAGCTGTCTCCCCAACCATGCTGGGAGGAAGTCAAGTAAGTTCCCCGAGATCTAAGACCTCCTGCTTTTTAGGCTGAAGACTGGAGACATTCTCTCCACATCTTCCTTTTATTTCCTCCCAGTTCCTTTTCAGTCCCTGTCCTGGTTTCCTCCATCCAGACCTTAGAGGGAATGTCTTTATTGGACCCAGGTTTGGGGAAAGTCTTCCCAGTCTTCCTGGTCCCCTCCATCCTGACCCCAGAGGAGACTTTCCCTGTCTGTCCTGGGTTTGGGGAGGTGTTTCCCAGTCCAGTTAGACTCAGCTGGACCCTAAGATTTTGTAAGAATACTTATGCGAAAGGTAATCAAAGGTACTTCTTCATAAGGTGAGTAAAATTTGGAGAACCTTAGTTCTTTTTTTTTTTTACTTTAAGTTCTGGGATAGATGTGCAGAACATGAAGGTTTGTTACATAGGTATACATGTGCCATGGTGGCTTGCTGCACCTATCCACCTGTCATCTAGGTTTTAAGTTCCGCATGTATTAGGTATTTGTCCTAATGTTATCCTGCCCCTTGCCCCCCACCCCCCGACAGGCCCCAGTGTGTGATGTTCCCCTCCCTGTATCCATGTGTTCTCATTGTTCAACTCCTGCTTATAAGTGAGAACATGCAGTTTTTGGTTTTCTTTTCGTGTGTTAGTTTGCTGAGAGTGATGGTTTCCAGCTTCATCCATGTCCCTGCAAAGGACATGAACTCATCCTTTTTTATGGCTGCATAGTATTCCATGGAGTATATGTGCCACATTTTCTTAATCCACTCTATCATTGATGGGCATTTGGGTTGGTTCCAAGTCTTTGCTATTGTGAACAATGCTGCAGTAAACATACGTGTGCATGTGACTTTATAGAAGAAAGATTTATAATCCTTTGGATATGTACCCAGTAATGGGATCTCTGGGTCAAATGGTATTTCTGGTTTCTAGATCCTTGAGGAATTGCCACACTGTCTTCCACCATGGTTGAACTAATTTATATTCCCACCAATGGAGAACCTTAGTCCTAAGAGTACAGTCTCTGATCAGCTGCCATCAGAGGCTCCAGCAGTTTACATGTTTAGGAAAGATAGGAAGATCAAATTTAAAAACAAAAGCAAAAAAAAAACATATCTATGTCATTGCTAGCCTTAAAAATTCTCTTGACTTATTTAAGGAACAAAAAAATGGACCAGAAACAAAGTTAGAATCCCTGTACACTCAAACTGCTTAGCATTCCATGCAGGATTAACAATGGAGGTTGCTCCATTTTGCTGTCTGGTATTAAAATTTCTGATCAGGGGATCGGTTTCTTTTGTTTTGATATTTGTGTGACTTTTGCCATTTATTGATCCTTTTCCCTTCCATGGACAGCTTTTGGTTCCCTGTCTTGTACTTGTGGGAGCATATGAGGCTTTGCATATGAAAAACTGAGACCCAAGAGAATATGTTCAGACAGAAATGTGAGTTATACTCCATTTGTGGCTGGTGAAACTGAAACCACCTTTGCAAAGATTATGACAGTGAAAGAAGTCTAACATGGCTGACTCCATCTTGCTTCTAGCTTCACAAGCTGGCTGTCTTTGCTCATTCTTGGGCATAGGCCAAGCTAATTATGGGAATAATTTAATTTATAATTTAAGTTGGAAACAAGGATGATAATAGACCCTCCCTAAAACTAACCCTCTCCTTGCTCAGAGACTGAAAACTAAGGAAATACTTTGAGATTGAGATTATGAGAGAGGCCTGAACTCTGCTAAAACGTAGGCATAGTTTCTATAATCCCTTATGGCTCAGCAGTCATGTAGCCAGAGGTCACAAGATTTGTGGCTTCCCCAGTTGCTTCTATAGATAACATCACTGTTGTAGAACCTAAGAGTAGTCTTTTGAGTTGTTTTTCAGATTTTTGCATTCTGGCAACTGATTGACCCTACCCAGACCTGTGACTCATGATTCAACTAGTCTTGTGGCTCCCACCTCTAAGAGGTGGACTCAGGGCATGAGGATCATCTTCCACATCCCTGTGATTTCACCCCCAGCCAATCAACAGCATCCATTCCCTAGCCCCCTGCCCACTAAATTATCCATAAAAACCCTAGGATCTGAATTCTCAGGGAGATTGGTTTAAAGGATAACTCCAGTTCTTCTGTATGGTCAACCTTCTCTTATCTAAACTCTTTCTTTACTGCAACACCATGGTCTCAGTGAATTGATTTTGTCTGTGCAACAGAAGGAAGAGCCCATTTGGGTGATTACAAAACTTTCCTCTCTTTGAGTTGCCTTTGGGGTATGTATTAATCTGTTCTTGCACTGCTATGAAGAAACACCTGAAACTGGGTAATTTATAAAGGAAAGAACTTATGCAGGCCATACAGGAAACATAGCAGCTTCTGCTTCTGGGGAGGCCTCAGAAATCTTACGATCATGGCAAAAGGCAAAGGAGAAGCAGGCACAACTTACATGGCTGGAGCAGGAGCAAGATGTGGGGGAATAAGGGGAGTGCTACACATTTTTAAACAACCAGATCTCACTTACTATACAGTACCAAAGGGGGATGCTGCTAAACCATTCAAGAGAACTCTGACCCCATGATCCAATCACCTCCCATCAGCCCTTACCTTCAACATTGGTGATTACAATTCAACCTCAGATTTGGGTGGGGACACGTATCCAAATCATATCATTCCACCCTTGGCCCCTCCAAATCTCATGTCCTTCTACATTGCAAAATACAATCATGCCTTCCCAACAGTCCCCCAAAGTCTTAACTCATTCCAGCATTAACTCAAAAATCCAAGGTCCAACGTCTCATCTGAGACAAGGCAAGTGCCTTCTACCTACGAGCCTGTAAAATCAAAAACAAGTTAGTTACTTCCAAGATATAATGGGAGTACAGGCATAGGGTAAATACTTCCATTCCAAAAGGGAGAAATAAGCCAAAAGAAAGGGGCTACAGGATCCATGAAAGTCTGAATAACAGAAGGGCAGTCATCATTAAATCTTTTTTTTTAATAGAGATGGAGGTCTCACTATTTTGACCAGGCTGGTCTCAAACTCCTGGCCTCAAACAATCTTCCCAACTTGGCCTCCCAAATTGCTGGGATTATAGGTGTGAGCCACTGCACCTGACCCAGTAATTAAATCTTAAAGCTCCAAAGTAATCTCCTTTGACCCCATGTCTCACATCCAGGGCACACTGGTGCAAGAGGTATACTTCCAAGGCCTTGGGCAGCTCTGCCCCTGTGGCTTTGCAGCATTTAGCCCTTGCAGCTGCTCTCAAGGGCTGGCGTTGTGTGCCTGTGGCTTTTCTAGGCACAGGGGTCAAGCTCCTGCTGGCTCTTCCATTCCAGGATCTGGAGGGTGGTGGCCCTCTTCTCATAGCTCCTCTAGGCAGTGCCCCAGTGGGGACTCTGTATGGGGGCTCCAACCCCACATTTTCCCTCTACACTGCCCTAGGAAAGTTTCTCTATGATGGCACTGCCCCTGCAACAGGCTTCTGCCTGGACATCCAGGCTTTTCCATACATCCTCTGTAATCTAGGCATAGGTTCTTAAGCCTCAACTCTTGCAATCTGCACACCCACAGGCTTAACCCCACGTGGAAGTCACCAAGGCCCTCTGAAGCAGTGGCCCAAGCTGTACCTGGGCCCCTTTGAGCCACAACTGGAGCTACAGCAGTTGGGATGCCAGGAGCACTGTCATGAGGCTGCAGGGGGCAGCAGGGTCCTGGGCCTGGCCCAAGAAACCATTCTAGGGCTCTGGACCTGTGATGGAAGGCACTGAAATGCATTTCAGGATTTTCCCCATTGTCTTGGCTATGAGCACTTGCTTTCCTTTTAGTTATGCAAATTTCTGTAGCCTGCTTGAATTCCTCCCCTGAAAATGGGTTTTTCTTTTCTACCACATGGCCAGGCTACAAATTTTCCAAGTATTTTTGCTCTACTTCCTTTTTAAATATAAGTTCCAGTTTCAGGTCATTTATTTGCTTATGCATATAAGCATAGGTTGTCAGAAGCATCCAGGTCACATATTAAACACTTTGCTGCTTAGAAATGTCTTCTGCCAGATACCCTAAATTGTCACTCTCAAGTTTAAATTTCCGCAGATCCTTAGGGCAGGGGCACAATGCCTCCAAATTCTTTGCTAAAGCATAACAAAAGTGACCTTTGCTCCAGTCCCCAATAAGTTCCTCATTTCCATCTGAGAACTCATCAACCTGGCCTTTATTTTCCATATCACTATCAGCATTTCAGTCACAACCATTTAACCAGTCTCTAGGGAGTTCCAAATGTTCCCTGATCTTCCTGTCTTCTTGGGAGCCCACCGGACTTTTCCAACCTCTCCCTGTTATGCAGTTCCAAAGTGGTTTCCACATTTTCAGGTATCTTTATAGCAATGCCCCATTCCTGCATACCAATTTTCAGTATTAGTCCATTCTTGCACTGCTATAAAAAAACCCAGAAACTCTTTATTTATAAGAAAAAGAGATTTAATTGGCTCACAGTTCTGCTTCTGCTTCTGCAGGCTGTACAGGAAGCTTAACAGCTTCTGCTTCTGGGGAGGCCTCAGGAAACTTACAATCATGGCAGAAGGTGAAGGTAGAAGCAGGCACATCTTACCTGGCTGGAGCAGGAGCAAGCAAGCAAGCAAGTAGGAACGAGCAAAAAAGAGAGGGTGAGGGAGATGTGACACACTTTTAGACAACCGGATCTTGTAAGAATTTACTCACCATACAATACCAAGGGGGATGGTGCTAAATCATTCATGAGAACTCCACCCCCATGATCCAATCACCTCCCACCAAGCCCTACCTCCAACATTGGGGATTACAATTTGATCTGAGATTTGGGTGAAGAAACAGACCCACACCATATCAGGGCATCTGATCTTCTGAGGACCGCTTTCAACCTCTTTGGAGAGGCCTCGTGCATCTTTGGTTAAGTCATAACCTTGATTAACACTTATTGATTTCACTTGGAAGGATATATCTGGTTAAAAAAAAGTTCAAAAGCCACAAATATCAACTGTTTGTCCTGGCCAAAAATTCATAATAAGAGATTTGAAAGAATTTTTTTTTAAGAGCGCTCTGGTTAGAAGTCAGCTTAATTAAAAGCCAATATCTAAGGTGGGAGAATTGCTTGCCTGGGAGTTCAAGGCTGCAGTGAGCTATGATCACACCACTGCATGCCAGCCTGGGGTACAGAGCAAGACCCTATCTCCAAAAAAAAAAAAAAAATCAAGTTATCTCATTTATTTTTATTCCTCCCTACTTCTTCCTTTTTGTCATCTCCAATACCACATGGAAGGATCTAGAGAAGACTGCTGTATTAGTCTGTTCTCACATTGCTATAAAGAAATACCTAAGACTGGATAATTTATAAAGAAAGAGGTTTAATTGGCTCACAGTTCTGCAGGCTATACAAGAAGCATAGCAACATCTGTTTCTGGGGAGGCCTCAGGAAGCTTACAATCATGGCAGAAGGTGAAGGGGGAGCAGTCACACTGTTAGATATGAGTTCTGAATTTCTTTCCAAAGAATCAATATGTTAGTATGTTCAATTTTTTGCCTTCTACTTTTAAACTTAAATTCCTCTTAAAGCAACCTTTTTTGATTACCTGCTCCACCCTGACTCATTCCGATTACCTGCTCCACCCTGACTCATTCCGATTTCCTGCTCCACCCTGACTCATTCCGATTTCCTGCTCCACCCTGACTCATTCCGATTACCTGCTCCACCCTGACTCATTCCGACTACCTGCTCCACCCTGATTCATTCCTATTACCTACTCCACCCTGATACATTCCGATTATCTGCTCTGTCATAACCATTTTTCCCACCAAACCACTCACCCCATCACTCTCTTTAAATTAGTTGTCTAACCCTAGCTAATAGGGGAACGACAGAGCAGCAGGCGCCACACATGAGTCAGGGATAAGAACCCCTTCCCCTCCCTTGTCCAAGTGTGCACTCACCATTGCTCCATCTGTAAGGGCACACCCTTCTATAGAAGTAACTTGCCTTGCTGAGAATTAAAAATAAAATTTTATATTCGAGTGCTTTTTGCTGCACCAAAAGTTTATTTATAACAATGCCACATGGTAAAAGCAGAAAGAGAGGGGAGGTGCCACACACTTTTTAATGACCAGATTTTATGAGAACTCACTCATTGCCACAAGGACAGCACCCAAAGGATGGTGCTATACCATTCATGAGAAACGCCCCCATGATCCAATCACCTCCCACCAAGCTCCATCTCCAACATTGGCAATTACATTTCAACATGAGACTTGGGCTAGGCACACATCCAAACTATATCAACTCCTAATGACTCAGACCCCTCAAGGAACTCAGAAAAAGGCACCATTCATCCCTTTTTAGGGGTCGTCTTCTTTTCTTACTAAATTTCAAGAGTTACAGGCAAGTTCCGCCTAGATCTAAAACTCCTCTCTTTTGTATTGCATTACCTGATCTTTTTGGCTTTGAGGGGAACCCGAGATTACTTTGTACAGTGAGAGGATTTGACCTTCATGTATTTCGGCTGGTGGTTTTAGCAACAGCTGCAGTGCTAGGAGTGGCTGATGATATTTATACATGGTCATTACCACAGGGACCTACCTGTGTTCAGATTTAAAAAGCATGGTTTAGGCCCTAAAGTCTGCATATTTACTCACCCGTATTCACTAAAGGGCTCCACCTTAAAGCCAGAAATCTAATTAAAAAACAAACTAAGTTGAGGCCAGTCACAGTGACTCACACCTGTAATCCCAGCACTTTGGGAGGCCAAGGCAGATGGATGATTTGCGGCCAGGGGTTCAAGACCAGCCTGGCCAACATGGTGAAACCCCGTCTCTACTAAAAAATACAAAAATTAGCCGGGCTTGGTGGTACACGCCTTTATTTCCAGCTACTCAGGAGGCTGAGGCAGGAAAATTGCTTGAACCCAGGAGGCAGAGGTTGCAGTGAGCTGAGATAGTGCCACTGAACTCCAGCCTTGGTGATGGAATGAGACTCCATCTCAAAACAAACAAACAAACAAAACAAACTAAGTTGAAAAGAAGACAATTCCTGGCAATCTTGTCTTCAGATAATGGTGTTTAGGTCTAAGTTCTGTGCTTATGAGATGTATGTTTTCTATCTTGTTTCACCTAAGAGCCATGTGTTTGGAAATGACTGATGATAGTCTAAAGCAGGGGAGAAACTACTTGAGAACTGGCAAATGAAAACTCTTATAAATCTATAAGATATGCTTTTGTTTGTGTGTGTATGCCTATATGTTTATATATGTCATGTGTATGTAGTATTTCACTACCAGATTATATGAAAGAGCTCTAATCAACTGGCTTAAAAGCAAAGGGCTTGAATCCAATATTTTTATCAGAAAAATAGAAGCTAGCTCAAATGCCTTTTAGTTCACGTGACTTTAGTGATTGTTGGTAAATAAAACTAGTTTCAAAATTTTCTTCAGTAAGAGAATTACTTAAAGTTTTTAAAAAAATACTTTCAATCCATGGTTAGTTAAGCCCACAGTTGCAGAACCCACAGAAATGGAGGGCTGACTATGTATAGTGTTCAGTACCACTCATGGTTTCAGGTATCCATTAGGGGCCTTGGAACATCTCCTCTCTGGATAAGAGGGGACTACTGTATGTATTTGGGACTGCTTCTGATTGAGAGTTGAAAAGAAAAGCCCTTAGGATGATCTGATCTCAAGGACAGAACATTTAAAAGGCACTCAAACATTTCCCTGTGAAGATTTATCCCTTCCTAGCATAGCTCCTGTTCATTACTATGCTAAAAATGTGTCTGTTGTACTTTCAGCCTGAAGCTACAGTGGAAAAGGCCACTTTCTATTACTTTAGTCTCAGTAAATGTCAAACTCTACAATAGGAGGAAGAGGTTGGAAATAGAATCACCCTTTCTATGCTTGGCATTTTCACTTGGACATATAATCATCCCATCAAATTTAACAGGCATAAAACTTAAGTCCTTATCTTATTCTTGCCCTTCTGAAGTACTTCTTTGCCCCTAAAAATGCTTCCCACATTTGGCTTTCCTGTTTTTGTTAATGATGCTATTCAATCACTCAGGTCCCAAACCTCAGAGTCATCTTGACAATTTTTCCATTACATTTTTCCCTATGGCTAACAGGATCACAAGTCTAACTAGTTCTCTCTCTTTTTTTCTTTTTGAAACAGGTTCTCGCTCTGTTGCCCAGGCTGGAGTGCAGTGGCACAATTAGGGCTCACTGCAGCCTTGATCTCCAAGGCTCAGGTGATCCTCCCACCTTAGCCTCTCAGGTAGCTGGGACTACTGATGTGCAACACCACGTTCAGCTAGTTTTTTTGTATTTTTTGTAGAAACGGGATTTCGCCATCTTGCCCAGTCTGGCCTTGAACTCCTGTGCTCAAGAGATACACCTGCCTCAGCCTCCCAAAGTGCTGGGATTACAGGTGCAAGCCACTGTGACTGGCCTGGGTCTCTTTCTAATAGTCTCTTTTATACATACTTTCTATTCTCTTTGCTATCACCCAAGGTCGGGCACTCATTTTAACTATGGAAGTAAATTATTAACTGATTTCTCTGCCTCAGTTTCTCTTTTTCAGTGTAACAAACAACTGAACATATCTGGGTCAATTTCTAAAACACTGTATGAAAGACTTCCTCCATCTGGGAGAGACCCCAAAAATAATTTTGGTGGAATCATTTTTGAAATACACATATAGGCTCGGTGTTGATGCCTGTAATCCTAGCATTTTGGGAGGTCAAGGAGGGAGGACCACTTGAGCCCAGGAATTCAAGACCAGCCTGGGCTCATCTCTAATGAAAGTAAAAAAAAAAAAAAAAAAATTAGCCAGGTGTGGTGTCACATACTTATAGTTTTAGCTACTCAGGAGTCTGAGGCAGGAGGCTGCTTAAGCCCAGAAGTCAGGCATTTCAGTGAGCTATGATTGCACCACTGTACTTCAGCCTGGGCAAGAGAGTGAGGCCCAGTCTCAAAAAAGTAAATAAATAAATACATATATGTTAAACATCTTATTTTACCTCACACATATAAAACATGAAACATTGATTTGCTAGACTTTTAACGGAGGGCCAAGACTATTTAATTTATAAAGGGCCTGCTAAATGGAGTTCTGAGTCTTCTTTCTAGAATACAGTTACCCATGATGTGATTTTCTGGATATGATTTTTATAAAGTGGAGTAAGAACTTATGCAGATTTGTGGAACAAGTACAGAATCCATCTAGATGTCAGTGATTTTCCCCTAATCTTTTACTGTTGTCAGGCCTCTGAGCCCAAGCCAAGCCATCGCATCCCCTGTGACTTGCACGTATATACGCCCAGATGGCCTGAAGTAACTGAAGAATCACAAAAGAAGTGAATATGCCCTGCCCAACCTTAACTGATGACATTCCACCACAAAAGAAGTGTAAATGGCCGGTCCTTGCCTTAACTGATGACATTACCTTGTGAAAGTCCTTTTCCTGGCTCATCCTGGCTCAAAAAGCACCCCCACTGAGCACCTTGCGACCCCCACTCCTGCCCGCCAGAGGACAAACCCCCTTTGGCTGTAATTTTCCTTTACCTACCCAAATCCTATAAAATGGCCCCACCCTCATCTGCCTTCGCTGACTCTCTTTTCGGACTCAGCCCACCTGCACCCAGGTGAAATAGCTTTATTGCTCACACAAAGCCTGTTTGGTGGTCTCTTCACACAGACGCACATGAAATTTGGTGCCGTGACTCAGATGGGGGGGGGGGGGGACCTCCCTTGGGAGATCAATTCCCTGTCCTCCTGTTCTTTGCTTCGTGAGAAAGATCCACCTACGACCTCAGGTCCTCAGACTGACCAGCCCAAGAAACATCTCATCAATTTCAAATCCGGTAAGTGGCCTCTTCTTACTCTCTTCTCCAACCTCTCTCACTGTCCCTCAACCACTTTCTCTTTTCCACTCTTCAATCTCTCCCTTCTCTTAATTTCAATTCCTTTCATTTTCTGGGAGAGACAAAGGAGACACATTTTATCCGTGGGCCCAAAACTCCAGCGCCGGTCACGGACTGGGAAGGCAGCCTTCCCTTGGTGTTTAATCATGGTAGGGACGCCTCTCTGATTATTCACCCACGTTTCAAAGGTGTCAGACCACGCAGGGACGCCTGCCTTCGTCCTTCACCCTTAGCGGCAAGTCCTGCTTTTTTGGGGAAGGGGCAAGTACCCCAACCCCTTCTCTCCTTGTCTCTACCCCCTCTCTGCTTTTCTGGGGGAGGGGCAAGTACCCCTCAACCCCTTCTCCTTCACCCTTAGTGGCAAGTCCTGCTTTTCTGGGGGAGGGGCCAGTACCCCTCAACCCCTTCTCCTTCACTCTTAGCAGCAAGTCCCGCTTTTCTAGAGGAGGGACAAGTACCCCAACCTCATATCTCTGTGCCCCAATCCCTTATTTCCATGCCCCAACCTCTTATCTCTGTGCCCCAATCCCTTATTTCCGTACCCCAACCCCTTATCTCTGCACCCCAATCCCTTATTTCCATGCCCCAACCTCTTAGCTCTGTGCCCCAATCCCTTATTTACACACCCCAACCTCTTATCTGTGCGCCCCAATCCTTTATTTCCGTGCCCCAACCTCTTATCTCTGTGCCCCAATCCCTTATTTCCATGCCCCAACCCCTTCTCTGCTTTTCTAGAGGGCAAGAAACCCCCACCATTTCTCTGTGTCTCTACTCTTTTCTCTGGGCTTGCCTCCTTCACTACGGGCAAGCTTCCACCTTCCATTCCCCCTTCTTCTCCCTTAGCCTGTATTCTTAAGAACTTAAAACCTCTTCAACTCTCACCTGACCTAAAATCTAAGCATCTTATTTTCTTCTGCAATGCCGCTTGACCCCAATACAAACTCGACAGTAGTTCCAAATAGCCGGAAAACGGCACTTTCAATTTTTCCGTCCTACAAGATCTAAATAATTCTTGTCGTAAAATGGGCAAGTGGTCTGAGGTGCCTGACATCCAGGCATTCTTTTACACATCAGTCCCTTCCTAGTCTCTGTGCCCAGTGCAACTCATCCCAAATCTTCCTTCTTTCCCTCCCGCCTGTCCCCTCAGTCCCAACCCCAAGCGTCGCTGAGTCTTTCTAATCTTCCATTTCTACAGACCCATCTGACCTCTCCCCTCCTTGCCAGGCCGAGCTAGGTCCCAATTTTTCCTCAGCCTCCGCTCCTCCACCCTATAATCTTTTTATCACCTCCCCTGCTCACACCTGGTCCGGCTTACAGTTTCATTCCGTGACTAGCCCTCCCCCACCTGCCCAGCAATTTACTCTTAAAAAGGTGGCTGGAGCCAAAGGCATAGTCAAGGTTAATGCTCCTTTTTCTTTATCCCAAATCAGAAGCATTTAGGCTCTTTTTCATCAAATATAAAAACCCAGCCCAGTTCATGGCTCATTCGGCAGCAACCCTGAGACACTTTACAGCCCTAGACTCTAAAAGGTAAAAAGGCTGTCTTATTGTCAATATACATTTTATTACCCAATCTGCTCCCGACATTAAATAAAACTCCAAAAATTAGAATCTGGCCCTCAAACCCCACAACAGGACTTAATTAACCTCACTTTCAAGGTGTACAATAATAGAAAAAGTTGCAATTCCTTGCCTCCACTGTGAGACGAACCCCAGCCACATCTCCAGCACACAAGAACTTCCAAACGCCTGAACCGCAGCAGCCAGGCGTTCTTCCAGAACCTCCTCCCCCAGAAGCTTGCTACACATGCCGGAAATCTGACCACCAGGCCAAGGAATGCCCAAAGCCCAGGATTCCTCCTAAGCCGTGTCCCATCTGTGCAGGACCCCACTGGAAATCGGACTGTTCAACTCACCTGGCAGCCACTTCCAGAGCCCCTGGAACTCTGGCCCAAGGCTCTCTGACTGACTCCTTCTCAGCTTAGCGGCTGAAGACTGACACTGCCCGATCGCCTCGGAAGCCCCCTAAACCATCACGGACACCGAGCTTCAGGTAACTCTCACAGTGGAAGGTAAGCCTGTCCCCTTCTTCATCAATACGGAGGCTACCCACTCCACATTACCTTCTTTTCAAGGGCCTGTTTCCCTTGCCTCCATAACTGTTGTAGGTATTGACGGCCAGGCTTCTAAACCTCTTAATACTCCCCAACTCTGGTGCCAACTTAGACAATACTCTTTTAAGCACTCCTTTTTAGTTATCCCTACCTGCCCAGTTCCCTTATTAGGCTGAGACATTTTAACTAAATTATCTGCTTCCCTGACTATTCCTGGGCTATAGCTATATCTCATTGCCGCCCTTCTTCCCAATCCAAAGCCTCCTTTGCGTCCTCCTCTTGTATCCCCCCACCTTAACCCACAAGTATCAGACACCTCTACTCCCTCCTTGTCAACCGATCATGCACCCCTTACCATCTCATTAAAACCTAATCACCCTTACCCCACTCAACGCCAATATCCCATCCCGCAGCATGCTTTAAAAAGATTAAAGCCTGCTATCACTCGCCTGCTACAGCATGGCCTTTTAAAGCCTATAAACTCTCCTTACAATTCCCCCATTTTACCTGTCCTAAAACCAGACAAGCCTTACAAGTTAGTTCAGGATCTGCGCCTTATCAACCAAATTGTTTTGCCTATCCACCCCGTGGTGCCAAACCCATATACTCCTATCCTCAATACCTGCCTCTACAACCCATTATTGTTTTAGATCTCAAACATGCTTTCTTTACTATTCCTTTGCACCCTTAATCCCAGCCTCTCTTCACTTTCACTTGGACTGACCCTGACACCCATCAAGCTCAGCAAATTACCTAGGCTGTACTGCCACAAAACTTCACAGACAGCCCCCATTACTTCAATCAAGCCCAAATTTCTTCCTCATCTGTTACCTATCTCGGCATAATTCTCATAAAAACACACGTGCTCTCCCTGCCAATCGTGTCCGACTGATCTCTGAAACCCCAGTACCTTCTACAAAACAACAACTCCTTTCCTTCCTAGGCATGGTTAGCATGGTCAGAATTCTTACACAAGAGCCAGGACCACACCCTGTAGCCTTTCTGTCCAAACAACTTGACCTCACTATTTTAGCCTAGCCCTCATGTCTGCGTGCAGCAGCTGCTGCCGCCCTAATACTTTTAGAGGCCCTCAAAACCCCCTTTGACTGTAATTTTCCTTTACCTACCCAAATCCTATAAAATGGCCCCACCCTTATCTGCCTTCGCTGACTCTCTTTTCTGACTCAGCCCATCTGCACCCAGGTGAAATAAACAGCTTTATTGCTCACACAAAGCCTGTTTGGTGGTCTCTTCACACGGACGTGCATGAAACTGTTATTTACAGATTTCTTAACTTTTTGTTTGTGTTCTGGGTTTTTTTTTTTTTGGCAACTCACCTCTGTAGCGATCCTCCAAGTATTCAATTTACTACAGTAAATTTTGACCGTGTGTGTGTGTGTGTGTGTGTGTGTGTTGGTTCATAACTTTTTATATTATGAAACTTTAACTATTTTTGTTTCTGCACTCATGTTATATTGGTTTACATAATGTTTAATTAAAATCTATAAGGGTTTGGGTTTAGAGAAGGGTAAGCACACTCCTCCCAGTCTTTCTCACTGAATGCAGCTGTAAAATCTGGACAGAATGCAAGCAACAGCTGTTTATCTGAAAAGTAAATAATAGCAGGCAGATTAAGGCTGGGGGAAGGTCCAGAATGTGAAGTACCACTGACTGAAGTGGCATTGAGTTTACCAGCTTTTTTCCTCCAGTCCTCCCAAGGCTTAGCCCCACAGGTGGACACAGCTATGGAAGTTTACAGCAGAGTGGTATAAACAGAGCTCCACCTTTCAGGCCAGAAAACCAAAAAAGGGGAGTCCAGGAAACTGGAAAGTACTGGGAAAGAGAAGTATTTGGAAAAGTAACCCCATAAAGTTATTTATGAATGCCAAGCTCACTCTAAAGTTGTACATACATGGATCTGAACTTAATCAGCATTTATATGACTTTTATAAGACTTTGAGAACTTAGCATATAGACTCTTGGCCCCCATATCATATTGGCCACTGGGTGGTGAACATGTAGGACAGATCCCAACAGCACAGCAAAGGCATTGAACACCAAATTTGTGCTGGAACCACAATTCACTGAAAGTACATTGGAAATTGTGACCTGAATCTAACTAGATTATTTGTCTGCTAAAACAAAAATAGCAGCATTCTCCATAGGATTTAAACAAGGCCCAGCATCTCATAACATAATATTCAAAATGTCCAGCATACAACCCAAAATTACTTGATATCAAAAAGTCAGGAACATCTCAATTTGAATAGGACAAGACAATTAATAGAGGCCAAAGCCAAGATGATATTTATGTTAGAATTACCTGATAAAAATTTTAAAGCAGCTATTATAAAATACTTCAACATGCAATCACAAATACCCTTGAACCACACAGAAAATTAGGAGGTCTCACCAAAGAAAGAAACGCTATGAAGAAGAGCCAAGTAGAGCAGCCAGGGTGGCTCACACCTGTAATCCCAGCACTTTGGGAGGCCGAGGTGGGTGGATCACTTGAGGACAAGAGTTCAAGACCAGCCTGGCCAACATAGTGAAACTCTGTCTCCCCTGAAAATACAAAAATTAGATGGGAGTGGTGGTGGAGCCTATAGTCTCAGCTGCTGGGCAGGCCGAGGCAAGAGAATAGTTTGAATGCACAAGAATTGCTTGAGCCTGGGAGGCAGAGGTTGCAGTGAGCTGAGATCATGCCACTGTACTCCAGCCTGGGTGACAGAGCGAGACTCCATCTCAGAAAACAAAAAAAAAAAAAAAAAGGAAAAAAAGAGCCAAATAAAAATTTTAGAAGTAGAAATAAAATAATGAAAATAAACTAATTGGCTGAGCTTAATAGCAGGATGGAGATAATAGAGCAAAGAATCAATGGACTTGAAGACAGACCAATAGAAATTATCCAATTTGAACAACAAACAAACAAAAAAGTTTAAAAAATGTACTGTGGCTGGACGCGGTGGCTCACGCCTATATTCCCAGCACTTTGGGAGGCTGAGGCTGGAGAATTGCTTGAGCTCAGGAGTTTGAGATCACCCTGGGCAACACAGTAAAATGCCATCTCTACTGAAATAATAAAAGCAAATGAACTGAGCCTTAAGAACTTGTGGATAATAACAAAAGTTTTAACCTCTGTTTAATTAGAGTCTCCAAAGAAGAAAAGAATGTGTTGCTAAAAACAGATTGGAAGAAATGATGGTTGACACTTAACCAAAAGAAGATATATAGATTGCAAATAAGCACATGAAAAGATATTCAATATATTTATCCATTAGTGAAATAAAAATTAAAAACACATGGGATACCACATCACACCCATTAAGATGGCTTTTAAAAATATTGACAATTCCAAGGGCTGATAAGAATGCAGTACAACTGAAGCTCTCATACATTGCTGGTGGAAATACAGAATGGGACAGCCACTCTGGAAAACAATCTGGCTTACAAAGTTAAACATAAATTTACCATATTTATATTTACCAAATTTACCGTATTTACCTAGAAATTGACTTTTAGTGCAGTCATCTTAGAGAAATGGAAATGTATAGTCACACAAAAGCCTGCATATGACTGTTTATAGCAGTTCTATTTACAATAGCCACAAACAGGAAACAAATATCCTTCAGTGTGTGAATGGGTAGACAAGCTGGGGCACATCCCTGAAATAAAATTCTACATAGCAGTATAAAAGAACAAACCATTGAAACATACAGCAGTTTGACTGAATCTCAAAAGCATTATGCTGAACGAAAAAAAAAAGTGTCAAAAGGTTACATACTACATCAATTCATCTATATGATTTTCCAGAAGACAAAACTGTAGGGTTAAAGAACAGATCAAGGGTTTGTACCAGAGGACAAAACTGTAGGGTTAAGGGGAGAGTGTGACTATAAAAAGAATAGCATGAGAAACTTTTGGGGGCAATGGAAGTTTTCTGTGTCTTTAATTGTGGTGGTGGTTATACTAACCTACAAATTAGCTGAAATTCATAGAACTGTATAACAAAAAAAGTCTATTTTAATGTATGATAATTGTTTAAAAGAAATAGAAAGTGTATAATTACAATAACAAGTGTTCTTAGCACAAACAATTTAGCTCATGAGAGGAGAAGAGAACTAGAAAGTGAACTAGCCATGAGCAATTTGTATGACAGTCTGTCATAGGCATCTGTCAGAACATTCTTTTATTTTCTTTTTGTAGATAAGGGGTCTTACTATGTTCCCTGGGCTGGTCTTGAACTCCAGGACTCAAGGGATCCTCCTGCTTCAGCCTCCAAAAATGGTGGGATTACAGGTGTGAGCCACCATGCCTGGTCTGTCAGAACATTTTCAAGAGAATGGAGAGGATCAACTAATCTGGAGATTTGGTTAAATGGAGGTCTGTCAGAGAGCCTCTACTGTACTTCATAATTTCACTTCATTCTTTCTTTAAAATGTGCACTGTAATTGTTTGAATTCCCTAGGTTAAAAATCTCCATATAAATGTCCTTCATTCTTCTTTTGACTACTGAAAGTCAATAACACTTTATCAGTGCACACGAACTCCCACATATACTTCCCACACAGGCTGTTTCAAATTCTTCCCTAGCTCATAGTTCTCAGTTCCTCCTCACTGCTGTCATTAAAGTTGATGACCTCTGTCACCTTCCTGTGGTGGGGCAGTTTGTATGGTGCTAGTACAACCAAGGTATACTAAGGATCATGCTCTTTTCCACTGACTGGAAGCAATCTGCCAACGCTGACCATCATGCCTACAAGGGCTCGTGGATTTTACAACATGGATGATGAAGGAGAGGATGGAATAACAGCTCCAGAGGAGCATTCACATGGATTCAGAAAATAATTCTGAATGCAGGCTTCACTGAGTCCAGACTTCAAGAGTGGTCCTCTTGAGATAAATCAAGATATATCTATCATCACAACTCTGGCTAACTTTTCACCTGAGTGTTTCCCCGTGTCTACCACTTTTTCCTTCTCCAAAAGTCTCAGAGAAAGAGTGGATCCCTTTCAAAGGCTAACAACTCTCCTGTGCTCCAAATTCCATTTCCTTCTTGCAGTCAAAATCTCCTCCCTCAAATCTCCTGTTCTCCAGTAGAATATATTTTCCTGTGTTTCCAAGAAATTTATCCTTGTGTAATCATTTCTACAAACATGCAGTTCATCTTAAAATGGGTGAAATACGGGGACATGTTTTTATACCTCATCTGTAGTTATTTATTTGTTAAATCACTTTAGCTGCCTCTTTCAGAATAATTCTTTTATTTTCTCTAAATATATTTATTTTCTATTCTTTTATTATTGTTATTGCTTTGCTCAGAAACTTTTCTAATTAATATGTAGAAATTCTATTTGGTATAACATGCCGTCAAGGGTGTTTCTGTCTACTTAACCCAACCTACGGGACTCTCGTGACACTTAAGGTGTATAGAACAGGACACTGATGAGGATAAAACCAACAGTAGAGGAAGGAATGCCCTTGAAGATCTTCATATTAAAAGGAGTTTTCCTGGTTGGGGGCAGTGGCTCACACCTGTAATTCCAGCACTTTGAGAGGCTGAGGTGAGCAGATCCCTTGAGGTCAGGAATTTGAGACCAGCCTGGCCAACACTGTGCAATCCCTTCTCTACCAAAAAATATAAAAACTAGCCAGGTGCAGTGGCACACACCTGTAGTCCCAGCTACATGGGAGGCTGAGGTGGGAGAATCACTTGAACCCAGGAAACAGGGGTTGCAGCGAACTGAGATTGCACCACTGCACTACAGCCTGGGCAACAGGGTGAGACCCTGTCTCAAAAACAAACCAAGACAAAAAAACAAAAAGGAGTTTTCCTGTATGACCATGGGCACTTAAAGTACAGGGTCCAGGAGAAGTCAGTTAACACCAGATCATAACTGTAGCATTTCTTTTGCTTCTGAAAAACTCTTAGAGATTGTGACTTTGCATGATAAGAGGAAGCTGCAAGAAGAAGTCTTGCACTGGGGAAATAGAAATAGACCACAAGAAATGCTCACTGTCCCAATTAGCATCAGCTGTCCCAACGCTGACCTAAAAGGAGCCCAATATTAGTCTATTAGAAGACAGGCATGGGGCCCTCTCTGGCCAAGAATGGATACTATGAAATAAATGTCTGGAACCATTGCACTTCTCTTCTCCCAGACGTCACACCCGCTTCTTGGCAGTCAGGGCTTTGAGCTTATCACATTCAGGTCTGGCCTCACGTGGAAGATGTAAGAATACCTACGAAGGACTTTAGGCAAAACATTCTATTTTCAGAATAATAGAAAAGTTCTGATTTGAATGCTGTATGCTAGTTTCTAAATTAGGCATTTTGCACAAAGATATCTAAAAGTCAGCACTAGTTAATTGTGACAGAGTAGGCTTCTGGAAAAACAGAGAAGTAACTTCACTTCTGAGTTGAAAACTTAATTTTTTATATATAGGTTTTCCTGCCCTACCTGCCTAGTTTCCTTAAAAAGAAACACATTTCCACTTCATAGCTTCCTTTACCCAACTCTCTGCTTTTCCCTTCTTTAAAATAATGACAACACTATGTGAAATGTGATTTGTTGTCAAAAAGGTGGATGAACAGTCGATTCCTCAAAATATTAATTATACCCTTTACTATGCCCTAACTCTGTGCGGGACATTGACAAACACTGGGACTGCAATCTACAAGGATTCTGTAGGCCCTGCCCTTCTGAAGTTTAGTTCCCAGAATATTGTTTCTCTACCATTTTTTCATTATTGCCCCCTAAGAAACCTTTTTAGACACTCCTTTCCTAACTGCCCCACCATGGAATTTTGATTCCACAGATATCGTGTATATATTTATGTTCTGTGTCTATATCCATGCATTATACACAGAAATATCAATGGCTTTTTGCTCCCAAGAATCAGCTTTCACTCCCTTAGGGGTAATGTTATCCCTGTTAAAAGTGTATATTCTATGGCCTGGCGTGGTAGCTCATGCCTGTGACCCCAGCACTTTGGGAGGCCGAGGCGGGCAGATCACCTGAGGTCAGGAGTTCGAGACCAGCCTGGCCAACATGGTGAATACCCGGCTCTACTCAAAGTACAAAAATTAGTCGGGCGTGTTGGCTCATGCCAGTAGTCCCAGCTACTCTGGAGGCTGAGGCACAAGAATTGCTTGAACCTGGGATGTGGAGGTTGCAGTGAACCGAGATCGCATCACTGCACTCCAGCCTGGGCGACAGAGTGAGACTCTGTCTCAAAAAAATAAAAAAGAAAAGAAAAAAAAATGTATGTTCTAGGAGAAAGAAAGAGAATAGGCAAACACATAAGAAAAGTAACTGTGATTAATAAAATGTAGGAAATAAAAAGGGCTGAAAATTAGGGTATGGTTACTTTGGATAGGGGTGTACAACCATACACCTGTAGGTAAGCTCTGGAAAGGATGCCCGTAGCTTCGTGGTCTCATTTTCCCTGGAGCCCAGTTAAAGTCCCCCACCTGAAATTTGAAAGGAAAAGAAAGACTAAATATAATTCACTAGAATACAAATAACTTCTGTCTTCCTGTTATTCAAACAAAGTCACATTAAGCCATGTTCCTCCTTTATACAAGCTCTACCCCCTAAACAGCAGAGTTGCCAAAAGTTGGACACTCAAGGAATACAATTTTATTGGTCACGTGTTTCTGTGCAACTCTGAATGGGTCATTGTTTCTTAATAAGGATGTGAGGCTATCAAAGTTAAATTTAGCTCACCATGGTTGTGGTGGAACAAAGCCGATATATTTGCATAATGCTCTCCTACATAGGTGTGTTCCAGCAAAATAGTGAAGGCAGCATAATTGAATGCTGAAAGACAATAAAATGTTCTGGCTAAGAGCACTGGAGTCCAGACCACTGTTCACAAACAGGCAGGTCATTTAACTACTCTAAGGCTTAGTTTATCCATATGTAAAATGAGAATATTATACTATTATATTGTTTTTTCTTTTGTTTTTTGTTTTTTGTTTTGAGATGGAGTCTCCATCTGTCGTCCCAGGCTGGAGTGCAATGGCGCGATCTCAGCTCACTGCAACCTCCGCCTCCCAGGTTCCAGCGATTCTCCTGCCTCAGCCTCCTGAGTAGCTGAGATTACAGGCACATGCCACCACGCCCAGCTAATTTTTTGTATTTTTAGTAGAGACAGCGTTTCACCATGTTGGCCAGGCTGGTCTCAAACTCCTGACCTCAAGTGATCTGCCCTCCTCGGGCCCCCAAAGTGCTGGCATTACAGGCGTGAACCACTGCACCCAGCCTATATTGGGTTGGGTTTTTGTTTTGGTAATAATTCCTAGTTGTGCTATTTTTTTTTAGGGTAAAAAAGGTTAAAATTTGGTTAAAATCAAAGCAGGATCTCTGGTATTTAATCATGAGTAATATTTTGCCTAATATGCCTTTTAATTACACCTGGCTTTCAATTACATTTGTTGATTTTTTTTCTAAATTGATCTGTTATTTTATTTAACCCCTTTTGACTGCTAAGTTACATTTTATAAGTGTAGTTTGTACTACCCTTCATCCAGCACTATGAAATGGTGATTTTTTTTTTTTTTTTTTTTAGTTAGTGAATTAATACTAATAGTTCTGCTAACTTTGGTCCTTCCAGAGACTTATACAATTTGAATCCCATAATGTTTCAAATCAAACTCTCTGTCTCCCCAATTCCTCCCTGAATCTGCATCAGCTTTGAGACGCCTATCTTGGTTATTGGCATTACCATCCTGATTTTTTTTTTTTTTTTGAGACCGAGTCTCACTCTGTCGCTCAGGCTAGAGTGCAGTGGCATGATCTCAGCTCACTGCAACCTCTGCCTCCCGGGTTCATGTGATTCCCATGCCTCAGCCTCCCGAGTAGTTGGGATTGCAAGCACCTGCCACCATGCCCAGCTAATTTTTGTATTTTTAGTAGAGATGGGTGGCCGGGGTTGGCACGGGGTTCACCATGTTGGCCAGGCTGGCCTCAAACTCCTGACCTCATGGTCCACCCGCTTCAGCCTCCCAAACTGCTGGGATTACAACCGTGAGCCACCGTGCCCAGTCTTTCTTTTTTTTTTTTTTTTTTTGAGATGGAGTCTCACTCTGTTGCCCAGGCTGGAGTACAACGGCACAATCTTGACTCACTGCAACCTCCGCCTCCAGGGTTCAAGTGATCCTCCTGCCTCAGCCTCCCGAGTAGCTGGGATTACAAACATGGACCACCCTGCCTAGCTAATTTTTGTATTTTTAGTAGAGATGGGGTTTCACCATCTTGGCCAGGCTGGTCTCAAACTCCTGGCCTCAAGAGATCCCCCGCCTTGGCCTCTCAAAGTGCTGGGATTATAGGCATGAGCCACCGCACCCGGCACCATCCTGATAATTATCTATGCTAACCCTCAGGGTCATCGCGTCTCATGCACAATCCAATTTCTCACCATGTGTACACAATATTTCTGTCATGTGTTCCTGCCTCTCCATTCCCTTTCCAAAATCTTTCCAAGTGTATTTTCTCAAGAGAGGTACTGTTCCTAAATACCAAACATACACTCAAGCACAGTGTAAGGGATATTTGTCATGTCTGAGGCCACGCAGCATGTTTAAACACCCTTCCTATGTTTGGAGAATTCCGCATATGATGAGTCCTTTCTCAAGGCAGAAGTTAGGACTGGCTCTCTTACCCTATCTTAGTTAGGATATAGCGATCCAGCCAGGGGCAGATTCCAGTTTTGTAGGGGTTTGACCCTAATACAATTTTGGGGCCTTCTTTTTACAAAGCAACAAAATTACAAATTTAAAATTAGGTTTAAAAATTAACTTCTCAATTTGAATGAGAAAAAAAAATCAAAACTACAAATTTTAGGAGATAACCAGTACCGTGAACACCACAAATCCAGAAAAACAATGAAATTTTTAAATCAATAATTTGTCTGATGTACCTCTTTAATATTTTTCGTTATTTTAACTGCATTATTTTAACTCTTTGATTACCAATTCACATGACAATGATTTCATAATTTTTCATATTAAAATATTTTTGTAGAGAAGGTATCTCACTAGGTTGCCCAGGCCAGTCTTGAACTGCTGGCCACAAGCAATCCTCCCACTTTGGCCTCCTGAAGTGTTCGGATTACAGGCATGAGCCACCACATCCAGCTCTGTGATTTTTTTTTATAAAAAGAAAAAAAAGTACTTTAGTCTCCTTTGTCCTATCTGGTCAATTGTTTTTTTAATTGACAATTTAGAAAAGTGTCTTTAAGCTTCACAACTCATGATTGATAATATTGTGTAAATTTAGTGAGTGTGACAGAAGTCAGAATTGCAGGTACAATATTTCTTCTGCAAATTTTACAAAAACGTAGGACAGACATTTATTCCTAGGGCTCTCCCAGGGCCTTGGAAAGGGTCTGCATAAGTATAGGGCCCTGAGGGTTAAGATTCGCTAGCTTTGTGATACATCCATGTATTAGTCCGTTTTCATGCTGCTCATAAAGACATACCTGAGACTGGGTAATTTATAAAGGAAAAAGGTGTAATTGACTCACAGTTCCACATGGCTGGGGAGACCTCACAATCATGGCGGAAGAGCAAGGGACCATCTTACATGGTGGCAGGCAAGAAAAGAGCTTGTGCAGGGAAACTTGCCCTTATAAAACCATCACATCTCATGAGACTTACTCACTATCATGAGAACAGCATGGGAAAGACCTACCCCCGTGATTCAATTACTTCCCATTGGGTACCTCCCATGACACATGGGAATTGTTGGAGCAACAATTCAAAGTGAGATGTGGGTGGGGACACAGCCAAACCATATCAATTCATCTCTGCATCCTCTTAGGCTTTGCCAATCAGACATGATCATAAAGTTTTCACTTCAGAACTGAACAACCCTAGGAAGCAGGAGCCCTTGTCATGTACCATTTCATAAGAATGACAAGAGAGGCACCAGCTCTGCCAGGCACCGGTGGTGAAATTTCCGGTGTTGGGTCTCCAGAGTTATTGGTGGAGGCTGTGGTGTCTGTACCATGCAGCAGCTATACCACCCTCTCGCCTTGAGCAGCCCTCACAGTGTGACGTGGGCATGGATCCTGGCCGCAGAGCCTCTGGACCTTACTCTCCAGCCCCCTTGCAGATTCAATGAGGTACCAAATATCCTCATTAAATTCACCTTATTTTTCTGCTTAAATTAGTTATTATAGAATAGTTTCTGCTTGCAACCATTAATCCTGACTGCTACATGTGGAAGTGTGTTCTACAGGGCTAAGGCAGAGGCTGAGGCATTATCAGTCTACCTGAGATGATGGAATAATTCAAGGATCAGAAAGTGAATCAAAGCAGAATGCGTGGGAGAAAACAGGTGACCAAGTACCAGAAAAGTAAGGATAAAAGTCAGATACGTGGGCCCATTTAAAGGCAGAAGCCAGAGAGCCAAGAATCTTGATTATTGAATGCAGATGAAGGCAGAGGAGGTTCAGAAAAGGCAAAGTGGGGTAGGTCAAGACCCCATTTGGTAGGCCAGCAGTTGGGTGGTGTATATAAGGATTGGGTGGCCTTAAAAAGGAATAGAAGGTCAGGTGCAGTGGCCTCACACATGTAATCACTACACTTTGGGAGTCTGAGGCAGGAGGATCACATAAGCCCAGATGTTTGAGACCAGTCTGGACAACAAAGGGAGACCCCCATCTCTACAAAAAATTTAAAAGTTAGCCAGGTGTTTTGATGCACGCTTGTAGTCCCATCTACTTGGGAGGCTGAGGTGGGAGGATCACTTGAGCCTATAAGGTGGAGACTGCAGTAAGCCATGATCACACCATTGCACTTCAGCCTGGGTGACAGAGAGAAACCCTGTCTCTAAAAAAAAATTAATTTAAATTTAAAAAAAGAGGAATAAAAGAAGGCTGGACAGTCCTATAACCCAGACTCTCGTTATCTCTCTCTTGGAACCATAAAAGGCTTCAACATTCTCCCACCTTGTTCTCTGCCCTACAGTATGTTCTTTACACACACAAAAAAGCTATTTGGGGCCATGATCATTGCCCTACTTTTGAGATATCAATTGTGACTCCCCATTGCCTAGAGAACATCACATAATTCATTAGCCTAGCATTTCTGACCCTCCCTCATCTAGGTCAATCCATTTATCCAACATATTCCTCGTTAGCTTTCTCATACTGTATGCTAGAGCTGCACTAAGCTATTTGGTATTTCCTAGACATGCATTTCATTTTCCCACAAGCATGCTGTTCTTTCTGCCTGGGATGCTCTCCCTGTCACATTTCAGCACATCCATATCACTCTATTTTCCAAAGCCCAGCTTAAATGTCACATTTCTTCTTCAGCAGCAGTATTTCCTCCCAGAAGCATATTAATTCTCATGTTAATTTTGCTTTCCATATTGCATTACAGTTATTCAGGCACATATTTTTATTCCCTCTGAGAACCCAGAAACTCACTTTGAACAGAATCTTGGCACAGTGCCTTGTATATTATACCTGCCCAAAACAGTGTTGAATAAAGGGTTGAATGAAACAATTCTTGACACATAATTTCCTGTAGAACCTAAAGCAGGTGACAGTGACCTACGGTGTGGTAGGAAAAGTACAGGCTTTGATCTCAGACATGTAGGAGTTGGAGTCACAACTTGTGCTGGCTGACGAATCTTCTCACACATTGCTTAATCACAAAGAGGCATTGGTAGTAAGAGATAATAATCCTTATAGCATATGATTATTTTGAAAATTAAATAAGGTTCTAGAAGGTAACTTACAATTCCTGATACAAAAGAGATGCTAACTGAATGTTAGTGATTTTTTTCTCCCTTAGTCTTCTCCTAGCCTTCATATCTCTAATTCCATCTATTGTTTCTTACAGGACAGTTTTTTAGTCTGCTCATCAACATCATTTTATCCACATTGTTCATAAAAATCTGAATATTAAGACAACCTAAGTGTGACCTGACCAGTTCACAGAACACTGAGAATATTACTTGGTACAATCTCATCACAATACTTCTATTTTGCAGTACAAGATAGCCATATTATACTTTGCTTATATTAAGTTTGTAACTATCTAAAATCTCCAAGTTTTTTAGAGCAATCTACTTCCAAATAACATGTCTATTTTATACATAAACCTAAATGCACATAATTCTTCTGATCTCTGTTAAGTTTCAACTAATTTATTTAAGCCCAGAATTTTATCTTACCCAAATCCCTTTCGGTATTGATTTTAATAATCTTTAAAGGGGTGTACGGGGGAGGATGATGGGAGGGACACTAAGTAATAACTTGAGACATTTGCCTTACTCTTACTTAATTGCAAAATAAACAGCTCCCATGGTGATCTGTAGTGCAGGCCAGCATTTGTGTCTATGCGGAGGAAAAACGATGACTTTTGCACTTTGCCTCTGCCAGCAATAGCCACATGAGTAATTAAACTTCAACAAACTTAGTAATTAAATAATAGAATTTTTTTTTAGAGATCACCTTGAGGAAAAGAAGAAAAATGATGTTTCTTTAATGTCTCAAAACAGAAACAATTATCTTATTTTTTAATCGAATATTGTACTATTCCACCAAAAACTCTGATTAGCAACACTTGCTCTACTGCAAAAATCTAGTTTAAGTTTCTCAGATTGTATGCAGATAGAATTATATTTTTCTTAATAAACATGTGAAATAAGTAAAGCAATCCAAATTTAAAAATGTACTGAGGGTCTTCTCAGTAACTTTTCCATATGGTAGCCATGAGTGATGTTTTTCTTGTTAGAAATTTATGGGAAATATTCTTGGGAGCCTATTTTTCCTTACGAAATGGGCTGAATGTTTGTGTTCTCCCGAAATTTATATACTGAAACACAGATCCTAATGTGCTTGAGGTGGGGCCTTTGAGAGGTAATCAGATCATAAAGGTAGAGCCCTTATAAATGGCATTAGTGCCCTTATAAGAAGAAGCCAGAAAGTTAATTACCTCTCTGTCTGCCATGTGAAGGCATAGCAAGAAGATGACCCTCTGTAAACCAGGAAAAGGGCCCTCACCGAGAACTCAACCACAATAGCACCCTGAACTCAGCCTCTAGAACTGTGAGAAATTATTGTTTAAGCCACCCAATGTATGGTAATCTATAGCAGTCTAAACTGACTAAGAAATATCAATGTAAAGCCTACAAATATCAAATATAACTTTATTTTATTTATTTATTTATTTATTTTTAATAAACTGTTTATAGAGACAGGGTCTCACTATGTTGCCCAGGCTAGTCTTGAACACCTGGCCTCAAGCAATCCTCCTGCCTCAGCCTCCCAAAGTGTTGGGATTACAGACATGAGCCACCATGCCCAGCCAAAATATAACTTTAAAGGGAGAGAGATGAAGTAATAAAGAGAAACTTTTGAAACACAAAATTTCTGTTAAAGTAAAATAATTTCTGGGCACGGTGGCTCATGCCTGTAATCCCAACACTTTGGGAGGCTGAGGAGGGCGGATCACCTGAGGTTGGGAGTTCGAGACCAGCCTGACCAACATGGAGAAACCCTATCTCTGCTAAAAATACAAAATTAGCCAGGCATGGTGGCACATGCTTGTAATCCCAGCTATTCGGGAGGCTGAGTCAGGAGAATCGCTTGAACCCAGGAGGCAGAGGTTGCAGTAAGCCGAGATCGCACCATTGCACTCCAGCCTAGGCAACAAGAGTGAAACTCCATCTCAAAATAATAATTTTAGTAGAGTGAAGAAAATTCTAATAAAAGGGTCTAATAAAAAATTATGTTTTAGGTCCAGTACAGTGGCTTACACCTGTAATGCCAGTACTTTGGGAGGCCGAAGTGGGCAGATCACTTGAGGTCAGGAGTTTGAGACCAGCCTGGCCAACATGGTGAAACCTCATCTCTACTAAAAATACAAAAATTAGCTGAGCATGGCGGCGTGTGCTTGTAGTCCCAGCCACACGGGAGGCTGAGGCAGGAGAATCACTTGAACCCTGGAGGTTGCAGTGAGCCAAGATTGCACCACTGCACTCCAGCCTGGGTGACAGAGCGGGACTCCATCTCAAAAAAATATATATATATATATAATATAATATATATATTATATATATTATATATATAATATATTATATATATTATATATATTATATATATTATATATTATATATATAATATATTATATATATAATATATATAATATATAATATATATAATATATTATATATATAATATATTATATATATAATATATATATAAAATCTCTTCACATACTTGGGGGAAAGAACATGAGACTAAAGGCTAAATCAAACATAATAAAATAAGAATATTATGGGATGTTTCTAGTCTGGGGCCAATTTTTCTTTTCCATTAAGGCCTATATAGGACTTTTAATTTATACCTAAAAATATTTTTTAAAAATTCTAACTTGAGGTCCAAACAAAACAAATGACCCATCAAATCAGTCTTGAGATTTCAGTGCCAATGCAGTTAGATGCTAGAGAAGGTAGAGAGAGTGAAATTGGGAGACAAGTCATTTATCTACTATTCATGTAAAACTCAGAAAATCATATTTTCCCATCTATAGTTGGAAATTCATTTACTTACTACAAATAGGAAAGATGTTTAAGATAATTAAAACTAACAAATGTCACAATTTTTATTAGTTTGCTGAATCCTTTTAGATTTATTATATATATTCCTCAGACATAGACAACAGATCATGTAAAATATAATTCAGCTTTTTCTAAATCAGCCAAGATTGTCATTGTCATAATTTTGTATTGTATCATAAACAAACTCTATAGTAGCCATCAGGCTGAAAGGGAATTTGAGTTCTGAGATATTTCATTCTATAAACCTTTTATCTTTGCTGCTTTATTTTAGAATACATATCTTTAAAGCTTACTAAGAAGGGTCTTTACCAGGGTAAACCTGAATTTGCCAATATTTAATCATTTTAACCTATAAAATATGAATTCCTCCTGGTTTAACCTAACACAATCAAAGATTGAGTCAAAAGCTGAAGAACTTTTTCATCAACTGTCTTTACCAACACCCTTTGACATTTACAGAACCCTTACCGTATTCAACGGTATGAAATGTAGGACATGCTGAACCACGTTTCTCCCTCCCTACATTCAGCCAAATGATTCCTTCTTTCCTTAATCCATATTTGCCTGGAGCTCATGCTCTTGTTTTCCATTACCACTACAAAGAGATAATAGAGCTATGCCTCTCATAGAATGTCATCCTTCCCCACTGGCTTCTGTGGCAATATAACTTGTTAAATCCCCTATCTCTGATTACTGTCATCAAAATTCCACCTGTTGCTTTGTATTGAGTTAACATTTAGTACATTGTGAGAAAAAATAGTTGGAATTTTGAATCATTGCATTTTAGAGCTAGAAGTAATCTTAGCAATCGCTTAGGCCAGTCCTCCTATGGTGGTTGTTGCCAGCTGCTGATTCCCTCTGCCAGCCTCATTTTCACCCAGTCCTCCCTGATGCTGCCAATGTACTTTGGGGATGGACCTGACTTAGCAGTGGAGGTTATCTCATTGACTCAGAAACCCAAGTCTAAGTTAATTAGCACAGCCAGGTCTGTGTCATTAGGGTGGCTATTATAGGCTGAATTGGGTCCTTCCAAAATTCATTTGTTAATGTCCTAACCCCTAGAATCTCAGAATGTGACCATATTTGGGGAGAGGGTCTTTAAATAGGTTTTTAGGTTAAAATGAGGTCATCTGGGTGGGTCCTATTCAAATATCACTGGTGTCCTTATGAGAAAAAGAGATTAGGATTCAGATAAACTCTGAGGGAAGACCATGTGAGGGCACAGGGAGGAGAAGATGGCAAGATGGCCATTTACAAGTCAAGGAGAGGGGCCTCAGAAGAAACCGACCCTGTTGACACTTTGATATCCATCTTTTACCTTACAGAACTGTGGGAAAACAACCTTCTGTTGTTTAAGCCACCAGTCTGTGGTACTTTATTATGACGGCAGCAATAGCAAACTAATACGATGGGACTGGGCATTGGAATAAGACCCATTTGGGCCGTTATGTGATCCAATGAGTCTTCTGAGTTATTTAGGCCAGTTAGGGCCAAGTTTTCTGTTACTTACAGTCTCTGTTGTGTGTGATGTTACCAACCTCTTCCTTTTACACAGAGAAGCTGAGGCTTCTTCAAATTTAAACATAGATTACAGAATTTGAAATAATTATCTTTCCTCAAAGATTGAGGGTATATGCATAATTGGTAGAAATAGTACAGTCATCTCTTGGTATCTGTGGGAGACTCGTTCTAGAACTCACCCTTCCACCCCACCCCACCCCAGAGGACACCAAAACTCAAGTCCTTTGTATAAAATGATGTAGTAATTGCGTATAATCTATGCACATCCTCCTGTATAAATCATCTCTATTAAGTGTATTGCCTAATACAATGCCTACACATCACTTCATTCATGTGGAGTCAACATAGTCCTCAGAGCACGGCAAATTCAAGTTTTGCTTTTTGGAACTCTGCAGAATTATTTTTCCCTAATTTTTTTTTGTTTGTTTTTGAGATGGAGTTTCACTCTTGTTGCCCAGGCTTGAGAGCAATGGCGCAGTCTTGGCTCACTGCAACCTCTGCCTCCCAGGTTCAAGTGATTCTCCTGCCTCAGCCTCCTAAATAGCTGGGATTATAGGCTCCTGCCACCATGTCCAGCTAATTTTTGTGTTTTTAGTAGAGAAAGGGTTTCACCATGTTGTGTAGGCTTGTCTCAAACTCCCGACCTCAGGTGATCCACCCGCCTTGGCCTCCCAAAGTGCTGGGATTATAAGCGTGAGCCACGGTGCCCAGCTTTCCCTAATATTTTCAATCCACAGTTGGTTGAATCCACAGATGCAGAAGCCACAGATACAGAGGACTGATCATCCAGGTAAACAGTTTCATGACTAGAATGAAGAAAACATTCACTCTTATCTCTGATCAATCCAGAGGGGCTAAAGTGAGGAGAATTGGAAGTATTGGGAAAGACAAAAAATCTGAAAATTAGCTCCTTGTGTCAGTAAGTCAGTACTAGTATCCCCTTTTCCAGTTTTATCTTTAGCCTCCTTAGCAGAGGCTTGCCCTATCCAGTGTTTAGCCCTGCTATTTCTTTCATTGCCTACTGCTTACAGGTCTCAAGACTTCTGTGCTGTTCCATATATTCTTGCACCTGGGAGTAGCCCATGTGCACTTCTGTCCAGATTTGAATGCCTCAGTTTTTATATTCATCCTCTTCCATCACCAGTAATAGATAATTACATTTTCAAAGCAGCTTCCACATTTTAAGTGCTTAAGACATGTTTTATGAGAATATAGACTGTGCTGCTCCTCTATATAGAAAATTCATATTCATCATTTGGTGAAGTGGGAATTTTACCATGGTTAGCCACTTTAAACTTCTTGACAGCTTCAAACCACTGTATCTCATTTACATTAACATTTTGTTCTAGAAAATGGAAAAAGTTACATTGAGATATTCTCATTTCATACATTCTGAAGCATGCTTCGTGAATGAATTCTTTCTTCGAAATCTTGGCAAGCTAAATTATGAGTAGAGATTGTCAAATTTAAATGCTATTTTTAAAAAACATGCTATGAGTATAATGAGAGCAGAGAAATCTACCCAGAGCCTCAAACTGTGCCTGGCATGTAATACATGACAAATAAATACTCACTGAGTAAATATTTATTGAATGAATGATTGAGATTGAATTTGTGATACATTTATGCATTGCAAGTTGCTGAATAATTTTATCTTAAAAATTACCTCTCAGGACCATTTAATGTTGAACCTTCAAAATTTCAAATTAATATATATGATAGCAAATGATAAGCTGTGCTGTCAAAGTTGGTGGTTTGTGATGGGATGTTATCATTTGACTTACCAGTTAGTGACAGAGTTGGACAGATAGTAAGACTGCCCTCATTCTGGATATTATGCCATGGTGTTTTGGGATACCATGATGCAAGGAACCTACAGAAAGTATCATTTTCTTCCTGAGGGTGGGAGGAGCAATTAGTGCTACAGTTTATCTAAATTGCTACAGAAGACTTCTTTCACATGGACACATCACTTTCTGGACACCCTTCCATATGTTGTGACTCAAATCAGTAAAATCAATAGGAGTTTTACAGCTGGCTTGTAAAATGTCAAACCTATGACTTCTGAAGTTTTCCAAGTTTTCTGTGGAGCCACACTGTTGAGTACTCTTTTTTTTTTTGAGACAGGGTCTCGCTCTGTGGCCCAAGGCTGGAGTACAGCGGCAACATTACAGCTTGCTGCAGCCTCGACCTCCCAGGTCCAAGTGATCCTCCCACTTCAGCCTCCTGAGTAGCTGGGACTACAGAAGTGTGCTACCACACCCAGCTAATGTATGTATTTTTTCTAGAGATACGGTCTCACTATGTTGCCCAGGCTGGTCTCGAACTTCCAGGTTCAAGTAATCCACCTGCCTCGGCCTCCCAAAATGTTGGGATTACAGGCGTGAGCCACTGCACCTAGCTGAATACATATTTAAGTGAAAGTGAAAAATCTGTATACTTCTGTGTTAGAAAAACCTTTAGAACCTTTAAGGTTTTATTTTATTTTATTTTTTTATTAAGCATAGTCAAAATCCTGCTACTATTTTTGTTTGGATTGCTTTTATTCTTCTCATGATTTAGGTTTAGTTTTATTGTTTGTTTGAGATTGGGTTTCACTCCATTGCCCAGGTTGGAGTGCAGTAGTACCATCTCGGCTCACTGCAACCTCTGCCTTCTGGGTTCAAGCTATTCTCTTGCCTCAGCCTCCCAAGTAGCTGGGATTACAGGCATGGGCCACCACACCCTCTAATTTTTGTATTTTTAGTAGAGATGGGGTTTTATTATGTCAGCCAGGCTGGTCTTGAACTCCTGGCCTCAATTGATCTGCCTGCCTCGGCCTCCCAAAGTGCTGGGATTACAGGTGTGAGCCACCAAGCCCAGCCATGAGTTAGTTCTTTGTTGTTGTTGCCTGAATGGCTTTAAAACTTGAATCATTTCGGGGTTTTATTTGCTTACTACCTTAAAGACACAACTGGCATTACATCTAAATATATGGCCATTCCTTCATTATGGTCAAGACTTTGAAATGGGAAAATTATCATTTTATTTGCGTCAATTTACTTGATCATACTTTTCTAGAAACCATAGTCTGTAACTGGATATGAATATTCTAGACACTGCAGTTCTGAATTTCTGAATTATGGGCTTAAAACTCTAAAAATTCAGCACCCCAACCTTCAAAGTTAGCCAAGAGTCATCACTGGTGCACAGGTTGATTTTATATTTTAATAGTACTCAATGTCTTTTTATGCTATAAACAAAAGAATTCTTTTGAAGAGGATTGACACCTTGATCAAAAACTGAAAAGGAAAATGCATTCAAGTTTCATTCAACAACATCCATGCTTCTTTGCCCCCGCCCAGTTTTCTTGACCTACTTGTGTGTATCCAGTGCCACTTTTGCACAAAGATTTAAAGACTGATTAAAAAGAACATGTCCTCTTTTTAAAGTATAACTAGCAAGGATTCAAAAGTATGTCACAGGTGGGCACAGTGGTTCATTCCTGTAATCCCAGTACTTTTGGAGGCTGTGTTGGGAGAATCACTTGAGGCCAGGAGTTCGAGATAAGTGTGGGCAACATAGCGAGACTCCCATCTCTACAAAAGAATATTTTTAAAAAGCTAGCCTGTTGTGGTGGTGCGCACCTATAGTCCTAAAGTGCATCATGTGGCAGCTGACCCATATTTTTCTCCTGCACCTCAGTGTTCACATAACAAAGTGAATTTATTCTCACAGCCAAGTTTTACTAACTGCAACTGTGAAAGGAAAGGCTCCTTTTTGATTTCAGGTTTTAAGAACTACAGTCATTGAACAATTTCCATATTAAATTGCATGGTAAGAAAGGCATCTTCAGTTTTAGACCATGAAGAAGACGCTGACAAATTACTATGTATTTCCATTGTTTCCCTGGGGCAATAGTTTCTGATCCAACCACTATTGTCACTTGGGATCTCTGAGCTCTAAGAAGTTAAATGAGACTGGAACAGTGTCAGTGGGATTTTGATACCAAAAAGAAGCCATCACATATTTCGGAAAGTGCACATAAACTTTCCCACAGATTCTGGGAAACTTCCCTCCAGGATCATTAAAAAAAATTCATCTCCAAGATTTTTTAAAAATCTCTTCATTTGTTGTCTCCCTATCACTTACAGATTTGGGATTTAGTTGACATGCCAGAGGCAGCCTGCCAAATCTTGTGACTCAGACATATGATGCTTCTGCTGGGAGTAAAGACAGGTGGATACAGACCTGACCTATTTGCTAACTTTGTTCTGGGATTTAAACTATAGCACCCATCTAGTTGTTGGAAAATGATGCCATTTGCATCTTTTACACAAAGGTTTGTGGATTCAAGTTACCTTTGAAAATGGAAAGAGAACAAACCTAAATCAAATAAGCTGTGTGATGGCCACCTGAAACTGAAAAATTTGCTTTAGGGGTGATCTGAGTCAATGTTCTCCCCGCACTGTGCCTCAGAACCACCTGGAGGGCTCCTACAACATACAGGTACGGGAGACCCATTCCTAAAGATTCTGAATCATGGACCCAACCATTTCCTTTCTAGGAGGGCAGCATAAGATATTTTACATTTCATCTGATGACTTTTTATATATTGTTTTAATTGTTCCTGTTTGTAAATTACCTTTTTTATAATTTGAAAAGCATTTGTCCTCAATGTGGTCTTTCCTAACCACACCATACTTGCCAGTAGTTATAGTTTTATTATGGATACTCAGAATGCCCGCCCACACCAAAACAAATCAATGCACAGTTTTAAATATATTGAACTGGTATTATAAACTTGATAAAAATGAATTTGAAAGCCTTGCTCTGCTGTTGTAAAAATTTAGGCAAGTTCTGTAACCTCTCTGAGCCTCGGATTCAATTGTGAAATGGGGACTTTAAGAATGTACTTACTTTTTGAGACTGGGTGAAAATTAAATTATATGATCCATGTCAGTTTTATATAGTGGGTATTCAAAAATGGTTTTTAGTCATCAGCTACCCTAATCCCTCTTCCTGGACTAACAATACGAGTTCATTTACAAAATGTTGAATTCATTTATTTACATCATTTTCACGTAAATATGTGGGTTTCTTCATTACAAATGTAAAAAATATATGTACACTTTTTGAACAGAGTATAGCAGTCTGAACCCTAAGGCAAATAGGAATTATATTACACAGGATTTTTTCTAGTTAACTAATGTTCTCTGATTTTTTTCTGCTAGCTTTTCCTTATCACCTGCTGTTTCTATACCCATCTTTATTCACTGGTGTTTATTTATATATAACCACAGCTTTCACAGCTTCACAAAACTCAAATAACATTTCAGTGGGTGGTGTGTTTAGAAAGGAGACAGATGGATTTGGGATAATCATGAGTCTTTGTTGTTGCTAATGATACCATTTCAGTCCTGCTAGAAACATACACAGTCCAGGGACTGAAATGAAACAAGGAAACAGATAAGTTATACTAATATAATATGTGCCATGGGTTTGGTACTTTATAATTTTCCTGTATACTGTGCCTCATTAAAAAAGTTAACATTTTTATTTAGCATTCTCTTGACCAGGCATGGTAGCTCATGGCTGTAATCCCAGCACTCTGAGGCCAAGGCAAGAGGATCACTTGAGACCAGGAGTTTGAGACTAGCCTCGGCAACATAGTGAGACCTTGTCTCTAGGAAAAGAAAAAAAAAAAAAAGTACATTTAGTACAATAAAATAAAAATTTTTAAAAGCATTCTCCTGCCAGCTCTGGAGAGAGTCTTGGAGTTCCTTGGGGGTAGACCAGCAGCATCCAGCATCACCTGGAAACTTAGAAATCCAGAATCTCAGCTGCCTTCTCCCCAGCTGCTAAATCAAAATTTGCATTTAAATAACATGCCTGGCCTAGCACCAAGGCTCACACCTGTAATCCCAGCACTTCCTTTAGGAGGCCAGGGTTGGAGAGTCACTTGACACCAAGAGTTCAAGACCAGCCTGGGCAGCACAGTGAGACCCCATCTCTAAAATGTGTGTGTGTGTGTGTGTGTAAAATATTAACAGGTGGTTTGGATGAACTACACAATTTGAGAAGCTCTGACCTAGGAAACAGTTAAGTCTTTGACTTACTGGGTACAAAAGGTGACTGACTGTCTTGGGATGTCTTCTAATTTAATTGTGGCTGTATTCAACCACAACATTTAGAGTAAGTTTATACAACATCTTCTTGATGGTGCACAATGCTAGCTGCTTTTTTGTTGCCTTTGGAAATACTGCAATGCATTCATAGGAATGACAGTAGGCAGAAGTATTTTCTCTTTACCACATTTGTTTCAAGAAATTGAGGTTTTATTGCTCTGAAAACCTCTAAATTCTACACAAAACTGTGAAATGTTTCCAAACCAGTAATACAGGAGATCAGATTGTTAAAGGATCTACTTCCAATTCTATTTATTTAAAAGTTTATAGGATTGTGGTTAACGGAGCTCAGATGAGTTTATTCATTACTCTGTCACTTGGTTTATCACTCAGCTAAGACCTACTAGCTGCTATAAGTTTTTGATCAATATACAGCTTGAGATCATTTTTAGTCATATATTGTTAAATTTATACTCATCATGGGTTGTTTGTTAAAAACCTAGAAACTAGAGAAACACTAATGGCAAAGAACAAGATATCAGTGAGGACCATTAATATGATACTTCTCTAAGCTGATTTCAGACTGATCCTCTCTATATCCATAAGATGTAGTTATCAAACCGAACTCTTAAAAAACAGATCCAAATGTATTGATTGATTCAAAAATCAAAGTTAAACATAGAACTATCATGAGGATTATGGCCACCATGACTATTCATACATTAGACACCTCTACTTACACAATGTGTCATTTGCAGGGAGGTGCTTACAACTCCTGTGATCATATCATTAATAAACAAAACACAAATTAAAACAGAACAGTTGATTTTCCCTTAGAGGAAAATGTAAAAATTCCAAAAACCAATTTATGAAATCATTTATTAATTTTTGATTCTATAAGTTAAATTTTATCTACATTTTCTCCTTAAATGCTTCTGAAAAATAAGCATGATACAGCTTCTAAAATTTGTTGATAAGCTTTCTTTCATAAATAAAGTAATCTAATAACATATCTCTCATTAAATGAGAAAAGAGCAAAAATGTGTTTATATGTGATGACCACAGTTAAGGTATACATGAGAGTTTTCTAATAATATTAAATACTATGCCAACTTAAAATAAAACATTTTAACTTAAAACATCTTCTTTAGTATTTCATTTTTATTTTATCTACAGAGCTGTGGTTAACAGGTCTCAGATGTACCTCTTTATTATTCTGTCACTGGTTTACTCTGTCTCTGTCACTCAGCCGAGACCAACTGTTATTACATTGTGTCTGAGTAAAGCAAAAAACTACATGCTAGTGTCAGAGAAATGATAACTTCTGTGTAACTGCCTTAGTGTGTATAACATTTAAGGCAAAGACACCTATAGGTATTATGAACCCTGATTCAAAAAGGGTTACTTCACACACTTACAGGTACTTACTATGTGTCAGACATTGTCAATATATTTGATTCTCAAAAGAATCCTATAAGATATGAGGTCATGTTATAAATGAGGAAACCAAGGCACACAGAGGTCAAGTAACTTGACCAAGGTCACAGAGGCAATAAATGGCATAAGTGCCACAGAAAGTGACAATAAGTCACTCCTCATGATTACAGTATTCTACTGTATGGCTCTGCTAACCAAATCCAGTGCTCAAACCCCCTCCGAAGACATTTTAATATGTCTCCCTATGTCACCAGTGTCTCATGCTTCAAAAGTAATTTTATTTTCCCTCTATTTCATTAACATTCTTTAGTGCATTTATTTCGGCCAGTTATTAGGAAAAAAGAGAAATCTAATTTAAACTAATTCATACCAAGAGGCATTAAATTGTGGATAGATTCTGGCTTGACATAGTCATTGCACAGGTTTTCAACTTGAAAGAACAATTGCTATTTTAAAGGAATGAATCTCAACTGTAGTGGTTTTCAAAATTCAAGACAGTCAACTTTCAGAGTCCAGCAGGAGGCTTCTAGATCCCCAAAATCCAGCCTCAAATACACAAAGTTCTTCTTTTCTATGTGATGGCTGTGCATAAAATTTCATTTGGGAAAATAAAAGGGACTCTGCTGCCTAAAATAACAATAAATTGAACCACTCCTCTAATCCACTAGTCTGATGAACTTTCTGGCTCTTCTTTCCTCACCTCCATCAGACACATTTCATGCGCTCCCCCCACACCCACCCTTGATAAAGAAGCGCTTAGAGGCTCACAGAACAGAGCAGAATATCTCTGGGTTCAAAGAACTTCAGGAGGGATCCAGAAAGTACTTTTGAGTAGATGCATTGAGCCTCTCAGTAATGTGAAAGCATGCTGCAGAGATCACCATCCCAGCAACAGGATTATTCTGTTTGATATCTGTTGCCAACAGCCACATTTCCCAGCATCTTGGACGCAAAGGGGGTTTACTGACAAAGCAAAGCTTTTACATTAGGCCTTACAGTCACAGGAAAATCACCAGCTACCTCAATGCATAGTCCCACGGTAGCATTCCTCCAGTCACTCTTAGAAAAGGCCCAAGTCATCTGGGGGCCTGGACTCACCCGCCCCAAGCAGGTGGCCCTTCTCCTGGTTCCTCTAGTTCTTCCTGGTAAATGGCGGAAATTGTATCTGACACAATGTGCGCAACTTTGTCCTTTGCTGGAGTCAGGTTTCTGGTCATGGGTCAGATCACTCAGTGCCTGAAGCAATTTCTTCCTCCACACCCAATAAATTCTTCAGGGAATCATGCAGGGATAGGTAGATTTCTTTAGGTACATATTTGTATTAATGAGAGCAGCTGGGAGCTGTCTTCCTGGTTCTAGTCAATGATTAACTTTTGAAGGCAGCCTCTTTGTGTGTGTGTGGTGTGTGTGTGTGACAGAAAGGACTTGTTTTAAGTGTTCCCACACAAAGTTATACATCTGTTTTTCTAATCAATGAATGACCTAACTACAAAGAGTTGAAGCTACCATTGAGCCAATAGTAAAGAATAAAATCCTACCGGCTGGGCGCAGTGGCTTACGCCTGTAATCCCAGCACTTTGGGAGGCCGAGGCAGGTGGATCATCGAGGTCAGGAGTTCGAGACCAGCCTGACCAACATGGTGAAACTCCCATCTCTACTAAAAATACAAAATTAGCTGGGCATTGTGGTGCACACCTATAGTCCCAGCTACTGGGGAGGCTGAGGCAGGAGAATCCCTTGAACCCAGGAGGCGGAGTTTGCAGTGAGCTGAGATTGTGCCACTGCACTCCAGCCTGGGCATCAAGAGTGAAACTCTGTCTCAAAAAAACAAACAAACAAAAAGAAAAAAAATCCTACCCTCCCAGAAATCTCTTACTGCCATAGAAATCACCAGATATTTATCAGGATGCTGCACTGTGGTCACCTAGGGGCTGAATACACTGTTTTCTACCTATTCCTTCAGCCTCTGGGAATCCACAGGCCAATTCAATGACATATGCTCAGAGGAGTCAATGATACAATTGCAGTTAGAGCTGTATTCACAATATATTTCTCAGAGAGAAAGCCTCAGTTAATTTCTACTCATTTCTTACTGAGAATTTTCACTTTATACTTCTATGAGAGAGACATTAGTATACATGTTGGCCTGTGGTAAGGCATATTTAGCTGTATATTTAATAAAGGTTCCAAATGTGTTTGGTGATTATTAAACACATGTGCTCAGCAGCATTGCTGCTCTCTTAAATTTCAGTTCCTCATTTCATCTGACTGCTCAGACTCTGCTATTTGAGAGACAATCTCCAACTTTTTTTTTTTTTTTTTTTTTTTTTAAGATGGAGTCTCGCTCTGTCACCCAGGCTGGAGTGCAGTGGCGCGATCTCAGTTCACTGAAAGCTCTGATCCCCGGGTTCACACCATTCTCCCACCTCAGCCTCCCGAGTAGCTGGGACTACAGGCGCCCACCACCACACCCGGCTGATTTTGTTTTTGTATTTTTAGTAGAGACGGGGTTTCATCATGTTAGCCAGGATGGTCTCGATCTCCTGACTTTGTGATCCGCCCGCCTCAGCCTCCCAAAGTGCTGGGATTACAGGCGTGAGCCACCATGTCTAGCCAACTATTAACCCAAACTCTGCATAAATCAATTCAGTATCTTCCCCAGACAAAACAGTACTTTCTCTGGATTCCCCATTTCTGTCCACATTTCTTTAAATAAATCCTTTTTCTAGGCTCTCAGAATTGCATTATATTTCATTTACTTCTAAAATATTTTCAGTGTAACAGGTTTGATTTTACAAGACTATCCTAGATAACTGTTCCCCTTTTGGCATTATGCCTGCAACCTTGCAAGTATCAATGGTAGAACTGGGCTTCCTGGCTTCAGGAGTTCAGTCCAAGTGGTTAGCCTTATATAAGTGATGGGTAATTGAACGTAAGAATTTATTACAAAAGTCAGCCTTGTGTGTATATATTAGTTAATTAGTTACACTAAACTGTGAGTGAAAAAGTAGCAAATCGGGCAAAATGCAGATAAAGAAAAAAATCTAAGTAACAGTAGAGATTATTTTTTAACTGATAAATGATAACAATAATATAAAACTGAATTTCAGTAATTATCAATTACTGATTCACCTAACTATGATCTTCCTCAAGTAGACCAAATAGAAAACACACTTACTTCAACAAGTAGCAATTGATGAGGTTACTAAACCCTGGTCTGTGGACCACCTGTATCAGAATCATTGGCGATCTTCCTATTTTAGTTTACTTGATTTTGTTTTGCCCTATATTATTTAAAAAATTACTCAGTTATGAATAACCAGAACATGTGCAAGTTACTGAAGAATGATCAGAGATTCAAAGTTGCTGGCTTTAAGGATAGAGAAAGGGATCGTGAGCCAAAACTCAGTGAACTATAGTGAGAGTAAAAATTGAAAAAGAGTTTGGGAAGAATATTGTATCTTTTTTATGCCAGTAAATGTTCATAAAGTTTCAAGTAATATGAGGATGAAAAATTGAGATTATATTTTCTGTAACTTGACTTTTTTGTAGAAGTACTAGAAATACTGACATCTGTTGCACTAAAGAAAGTAATGTTTATGAACTATATTTAAATTTTAGTTATCTCTTTCTAATTAAACAATTAATCTTTCTTTCTCTTTTGTTTTTGAGACGGAGTTTCACTCTTGTTGCCCAGGCAGGAGTGCAATGGTGCGATCTCAGCTCACTGCAAACTCCGCCTCCTGGGTTCAAGTGATTCTCATGCCTTAGCCTCCCAAGTAGCTGGGATTACAGGCATGCGCCACCATGCCTGGCTAATTTTTGTATTTTTATTGGGGATGGGGTTTCACAATGTTGGTCAGGCTGGTCTCAAACTCCTGACCTCAGGTGATCCACCCGCCTCAGCCTCTCAAAGTGCTGGGATTACAGGCATGAGCCACCGCGCCTGGCCAACAATTAGTCTTTCAAGAAAAAAAAATCATATTTGGGAATTATTTCTATTGTGTGATGATGTTAAAGGAAAGATGCCAATTCTACCATTTCTACATTTCTTGGGGGAAGAAATAGTTCAAAATCATTACAATAATATCCATGTGAAATGATTTTCATTAAGCCATAGTAAATAAATAAATAAATAATCAAAAGAAAATGGAAAAATAAGAAACGAGTGAGAAACACAATATTCTCTTTAATCAAACAACAAAAGATTTTAAAAGAATGCTCTGAGAAGACAATTCCATATATTTTTAAATCTATGGAGACATTGCCCTAGTCAATTTCCTTTGGAAAAAGAGGAAAGCTTAAAAACTTCAATATTATGGAAAAAGTTCAATATTACATCAGCACCCTATCCTGACAAGGCCAGTCTAAAAAAGTATCTTGCTCATTCTCTAACTTCTGTCACCACGAGCATATATTTAGCATTGCAAAATATGCATAAAATGACCAAGAAGCAGGCAAGAGTGCTAAGAAATTATTTTTTTTCTGCTCTACAATGTCAAACTTAGAAATTCAAATTCTAAAATTTTATTTTATTTTATTTATTTTTCTGAGAAGGGGTCACACTCTGTCACTCAGGCTGGAGTACAATGGTGAGATCATGGCTCACTGCAGCCTCAACTTCCCAGGCTCAAGTGATCTTCCCATCTCAGCCTCTGGAGTAGCTAAGACTACAGGTGCACACCACCATGCCCAGCTAATTTTCATACTTTTTGTAGGGCAGGATCTTGCCATGTTGCCCAAGCTGATCTCAAACTCCTGGGCTCAAGCAATCCACCTGCCTTGGCCTCCCACAGTGCTGGAATTACAGGCATTAGCCACTGTGTCCAGTCCTAAAATTTTAAATAACTAAATTGAAACAATTTTTAATGAAAAATTCAGATTTATTCTTGTATGCCAGAATTTCAATCTATGACAATCCAGCTCTGACCATGAGTTCTGATGAATATTGGTTGTAATACTCTACCTGTTGGAATTTAGCCAAAATGTGTGTTTGATGTGCTTTTAATGCTTAGCCAGGCTTGGGAACCACTCATTTACTGAATATTTACATGTGCCAAATCCTGGGTAATCTGGCAATAGAAAGACAAACATCTGCACAAAGTTACCCAAGATAATTTATTAACTCCATTACCTGGCCTAGAGCTTGTTTTTGATACTGACTCACCCTTTCTTGCAAGGGCAAGGCCGTTTTGTAATTGTAAACATTTAAACCAGTTTATTTTTCAAAGATGAGTAATAAGGATGAGGAGGATGTTTAGCACAATTGCATATTAAAATATTAGGAAACAGTGAAATACAAACATAGGAATAGATAGATCAGAGTCCAGAAATTGATCAATTGTATGAATTAAATGTATGATAAAGGCAGAATTTCAAATCCATAGGAGAAATATGGATTACTATTCTCAAACATTATGAATAGCTAGTCATTGAAGGGAAAACAAAAACAAACCTGAATTCCAATCTTACTCCATGCACACTCAAATAAAATCCATACATGTTACAACTTTAAATGTAAAAAAATAAAATTACAATATGACTAGTTTTATAGTTTGTGAAAATTCGGCAAGCTATACACTTAAGACGTGTACTTGTGTGATTATACATTATCAGTAAAAAATTTTAATTTTGATAAAATGATAGGTTATTTTTTAATTTTGGAGGAGAAAAGGCCTCTTAACTTTAATGAAAACTCAAAAAAAAAAACCACAGAAAAATTGGTAAGTTTAAATTACATGTAAGTTTAAACTTTCTAAATGACATAAAAACACCATAAAACATAAAAAAAAAACATCAAATTGGGAAAACATACTAGCAAAACTTTTGACAGACTATATCAGGCAGGGTCTAACCAGGAAATGAGAGATCACTCTAAACACCTGAAACAAAGATAATCTAATAAAGGAATTGTTTTCAGAGGTGATGGAAGAGAAAAGAAGCAAAAAAGGAGTTGATAAGCCCTTTAGAAGTTATCAACAGCAGGTAGCCTCTTTGCCCCTAAACTGGAAGGAAAAAAGGAGGATGTAGTGTTCCCAGTGCCCAGGGCCCTGCTGGAGCCGAAACCACACAGCCCTCTCTGATGGCAGTAGAAGCCATAGGGAATATGCAGTGGATGTTAGAGATGCTGCTTGAAGTAGAGGATGGGGTGGAGTGCAAATGTCTCAGCTCTTTCCTCCCTCTTGACCTCTGCATTAGTTTCCTGATTGCTGCTATAACAAATTACGACATACTAGCTGACTTGGAGCAATGCAAATTTATTTTTTTACAGTTCTAGAGATCAGAAATCTGAAATGGCTCTCACTGGGATAAAAACAAGATGTCAGAACTGCATTTCTTTCCAAGGCTTTAGGGAAGAATCTGCTTTCCTTGGCTTTTCCAGTTTCTTGAGGCTACCTTTCCTAGCTCCTCTTTCCTCTATTTTCAAAGGCTGCAATGGCCAATCAAATCCTTCTCATGCTATCACCTTTTAAGGTCCCTTGTGATTACATCGGTACTACCTGGAAAACCTAGGGTAATCTCATTTTAAGGTCAGCTGATTTGCAAACATAATTCCATCTGTAACTCAATTCTCCTTTGCTATGTAATATGATGTGTTCACAGGTTTCAGGGATTGGGAAGTAGGCATCTTTGAGGGAGCTGTCCTTGTGCCTTCCATACCCTCCAATCTCTCACCAGTGCCTCTCTTTGTCCAGATTCAACTGGAAGCCAACTGACTGGGAAAGGAGTCTGCAAGGGCCAGTGCTCCACACCCCAACTCCCGTCCCACACAAACCCAGGGGAAAGTCAGGAATGGATCTAAGAGCAGATGGGTACCCGGAAAAATAACTAATATCCCTAGAATAAAGAGTTCTTAGAAATCAATGAGAAAATTATAACAAAAAAGACAAATGAGCCAAGGATATGTGCTGGCAGGCTGGCAATTTTTAGGCAAACATATGAAAATAGTATACATATGTAAAGATTCTCAACCTCCTTAATCTAAATTGAAACAACGAGCTATAATTTTTTTGTATCGTATGGGCTAAACTCAAAAGATTGTTAATATCCAGTTTTGATGACAGTATAGACTATTGGAAACAGTAACTGGTGAAACATTTTTGGAAGGCAATTTGGCAAAATATAATCAAAATGTAAAAGTTTTTGGCTTTTGATTTAGTAATTCCACCTTTTTTTTTTTTTTTTTTTAAAGATATGGAGCAAGGCTCTGTCACCCAGGCTGGAGTGCTGTGGCACTATCCTAGTTCATTGCAGCTTTGAATTCCTGGGCTCAAGCAATCCTCCCACCTCAGCCTCCCAAGTAGATGGAATTACAAGCCACAGGTCACTCATTCTGGCCTGACTTAGAAATTCCACTTTTATGAAAAAAACTCACACCCACAAGTGAGAAAAAGTTTATATAAAGATGTTCTTCGAGACAGTGTTTATGATACCAAAAAATAAAACAATCTGGATGTAATCCACATGTCCATTAATATAGGATTGGTTATGGTTCAGTGAAACAATAAAATGCACCTTTTGAAGGAATGACCTGATATGGAAATAGAATGCACTGCATGGAAATATGTCTATTGTTAGGTGGAAAAAATAAGTTGCAAGGCAGAATGCATAGAATAATTATAAACCATTTACATGTTAGGACATGAATAAAAGTTACGGTGAATATAAATCAACCTGTTCGTAATGGTTGAATGGTAAACGGACTTGATAGCAATAACTTAAGCATATCCTTAAAATGACACTGCATGGCAGACACACCTGAATGTGTGTTCTGATCTGGGGAATCCAGGAGGGGCAAGCTAAGAGATTCATTCAGTGTGTATAAGGAACATCTGAACCCCACCTCATCCCATAGAACATGGGCCATACAGGGGATCAAGGCCCCGAGTTTTGGACTGAGTGAAGATTCCCAGGTGGAGGTTGTTAGGGGAAAGTGCTAAGTAGCAATGCTATATAAACTGCATACTTTTTGCAAGCAATTGCAGTTCTTCTGCCCAGCCCACTGCCACTGGACTGTAGATAAGGTGGTTCTCCTGCCCAGTCTGCTACCACTGGACTCTCTTCCCTGTATTTAAGCCCCCAATAAGACCCCATATCTCATTTACCAGTTCTGGGTCTCTTCTTCAGCTACTTCATCCTGGTGCCATCCCCACTGCAGTTGACAGGGGGTTAGCACAAAAATGGTCATTCTGAGATGTGGGATTCTTGGGACTTTGACTTTTTATTTTACATATTTTTGTATTGTTTGAATTTTGCACAACAAGCAATTTTTACATAAAATTTTATATCGGAAGAAGAGTATAAAATCGTGGACTGTGATTAATATATTTGTTTAAGAATTGGTCAAGCTTTTATTTATACTGGGTAAATTGGGTTTAAATTTATCTCTACATAAAAAATTAACTCTGAGTCATGGGTAAAACATTCTCCCCCTCAAGATGAATGAACAAATGAATGAATGAATGAATTAGTAAATAAGAGATTTTTTCTCTCAGGCCTCTTGTTGACTGATGAATTTCTCTCTTACCAAATGTGTTTAAATTAGAGAGTTCCTCTTTTTCAGGATTCTCTGCCAAAAATGAAACTTTGTCCCTTTGTACTTTCAATTTGTGTCTCTACTAAGTATCCTGAAGTTCCTTTTCCTTTCATTTTGGTTTACATAATATCCAAATAGATCCACATTAACTAACACTTTCATTTGGGGAAGAGAGATTAGTATGTAAAATGAACTCATATTAGAGATAGAAATTCCTCTACGGCTGTTTCTCTTGGATAATATCATTTCCCCATTTCCCTGAGCCTTGGAAAACTTCCAGTCTTTTTTTTTTTTTTTTTTTTTTTCGAGACAGAGTCTCGCTCTGTCTCCCAGGCTGGAGTGCAGTGGCGCAATCTTGGCTCACTGCAAGCTCCACCTCCTAGGTTCACGCCATTCTCCTGCCTCAGCCTCCCGAGTAGCTAGGACTATAGGCGCCCGCCACCACGCCTGGCTAATTTTTTGTATTTTTAGTAGAGACGGTGTTTCACCGTGTTAGCCAGGATGGTCTCGATCTCCTGACCTCGTGATCCACCTGCCTCGGCCTCCCAAAGTGCTGGGATTATAGGAGTGAGCCACCGCACCTGGCCAACTTCCAGTCTTTTAACACCACTCCAATGCATAGTGATCACAATATCTTTACCTTCTGTAAAAGTTTTTTTGTTATTTTGTTTTGTTTTTTTGAGACAGAGTCTTGCTTTGTCTCTCAGGCTGGAACACAGTAGCACAATCATGGTTCACTGCAGCTTCAACCTCCCAGGATCAAGCAATCCTCCCACCTCAGCCTCCTGGGTAGGTGGGACTACAGGTACGTACCAACATACTTGTCTATTTTTTTTTTTTTTTTTTTTTGTAGAGACAGGGTCTTACTCTGTTGCTCAGGCTGGTCTTGAACACATGGACTCAAGCAGTCCTCCTGCCTCAGCCTCCCAAAGTGTTGGGATTACAGGCATGACCCACCACACCAGCCTAAAGGTTTTGTTTAATTGTTTATTCAGGTTCTGAAACATTCAATGCATCTCTGAATCCTGGGTTATTGTTTCTTACATGATTTAAAGTACACAGTGACTAGATTTATAACCAGCAGGTCATGACACTTTAATATGTTTTGGGCAACACCTTGTAGCGTTGTTAACAGCCTGGCTTTCTTCACTCTTTGTATCCTTTTTTAGGGGTGAGAGGTAAGATTATAAGAATAAGGTGATGATTTCATAGTGAAAAGAGAACACGCATATGAGTATAAGCACAGATATGTGTCTATGTGCAGAGAGGCCAGGCTAATGAAGCCCAGATTTCACTTGTCAGAAATGGCTGCTCAGATGTAGACTATTGGGTAGATAAGACTGTTTCAGGATTTCCTTCACACTATTGGCATTTATTTCACTACTCCTTCCCACTCAACAATTCTTAGAAAAAAATGTGAACTTGTAATAGGTAGCATATATTTATGTTGAATATACTTCCTCAACTTTTTTTTGAATTATTTCTAAGAATAGTCAGATACATAAAAATTGTCAAGCTTATTACTTAATTGTTTAACAAGGGCTGTCTTCACTGAAAATGATAATGGGACACTAAGTTAAGCATACATTGTAATCTTATCTTGGCCAATTATCTCCAGCAAAAGTTTGTCACAGAGTGGAGTATCACTTATTTATAAGGCAGAAGAAAATTTTAATCTAATCACCATAGTAAGAATTCCTTGACTTGAAATCTTGAGGACACAGGGAAGCAATTTTGCTTTTTTTCTATTGTTGAATGTAGCATATAATTATTGAAAGCCTCTTACATGCTAATAGCTAGAATAAATGTAAAGATAAGTAGGATAGAGTCCCAGTATTTCTAAAAAGAAATACCTGAGGCTGGGTAATTTATAATGAAAAGAGGTTTATTTGGCTGACAGTTCTGCAGGTGGTATAAGAGCACGGTGCCAGCATCTGCTTCCAGTGAGGGCTTCAGGCTGTTCCCACTCATGGCGGAAGGTGTAGGGGAGCCAGGATGTTCAGAGATCACATGGTGGGAGAGGAAGAAAGGGCAGAGGGTGCTCTTTTTAACAACCAGTTCACTCATTACCTCCAAGATGACACCAAGCCATCTTTGCCGCCATGACCCACACACCTCCCATTAGGCCCCTGCCTCCCTCACTGGGATCAAATTTCAACATGAGCTTTGAGGGACAAACATCCAAATTATAGCACCCAGTGTTTAAGGACATCACCCATGTAACAGGAAATGAAAGCTGCATGAAAGTAGCCATATTATAAAAGAATATACTAGGAAGAGTATAAGAATGTGTTTTAAGAGGAAGGGGAGAACATATTCAGGAGAGCAGTCATGTAGGAGGGGGTATGTGAGAAGTAAAATAGATGATTAACGTTGTGTTCTCATGAAATTTGGCTTTCTCTCTTAGACCATAAGCTACACGAGGATAAGAATCATGTCTCCTTTATCACCTCTCTCCAGCCATCTACACAAGTACCTAGCACAATACCTGGCACAATGAATGTGATCATCAATGAATGAAGCAGGGAAAATACATTAACATCAAGTGTCTAGTCTGTGACAGGCCCTTTCCTGGTTGATCCATATAAAAACCACTCAAGAAGGATTCCTTCATCTCTTCCACTGACCTCTTTCTCTCTCTCCTCCTCCTCCTCCTCCTTCCTTTTAAACAAAGGAAGAAATCACAGCTCAAGGAGTGAATTGACCTAAGATAGGCTGGAGCATCAGCTATGGAATTAGCCCTGAATTCTCAGGCTCTGCCTCTTAGTGGTTATGTGACCTTAGGCAAGTTAATTAACCAGTCTCAGCTTCCTGCTCTTTAAATGGGGTGATAATACTACCACTCATAGCATTGTAATGAAGGTCACGTCAGATGAGGTGTATGAAGTGTCTAGGTCCATGATTGAGACTTAAAATGGTCAGATGGTGTTAGCTGTTATTGACATTGTTGTCATTGCTAACATTGTCAAAATAGAAATAGTATTACCTCCTTCACTAATTTGTCTTAAGGAGTACATTGAGATTGTGTACTGTGAGAAAGCTTTGTCACCTTACAATGGTCTCAGTAAGGCCCACCATTATTCTGTGAAAATATATTTGGCAGTGAGGGAGGATTAGGAGATCAAAGAGGTTACCTTTGTAGCGTTTACAAAACCAGTTAAACTGGATTGACAATCTAAGGATGGTGTTAAAGAGTAAGGAAAGACATAGTGTAAGATAGAGAAAAAGGATAAGAAAGGACGAAGTGAAAAAAGGATGAAGATTACAGCCTAGGAAATGGAAAGGGAAAAATGTAGCCCAAGTGTAACATTATAAGTTCAAATCAGAGATATAACTATTGAGGGGGAAAAAGAGGGCATGGACCATTTCAAAGAAGCAATTCCGTACAGAAGAAGGTTGGCAGAGTATTCAGGGGATACTCTCAGTTCCCTGGTTATGAAGTGGAAGTATTGGTATAGGCCTCGGGGGTCAGGAGGTTGAAGTGCACTCTAATTTACTTGATATTTAAATAAATGTGAGACAAGGCAGATGATGGCTGGGGAGGTATGGGGAGACAGGGAGGTTGAGACTTACTTATGAGCCACATATAGAATGTAATGCAGTTGTGGGAGTGTTGAGACCTGGCCTGGAAACCTAAAGAACAAAATGTGAATTATCAGGAATAAGCAGAGAGAAACATCTCGGTGTATGAAACACATTGCTTTGGCAGGCATTTAATTTTGGGCACCAAGATAATGTCAGAACACGTAGCTTAAAAGCTCCAGTATCAGATGGGATATAGCCCTTATTGTAATCTGTGCAGTTAAGGAAGTTAGACAGGGATATGAAATAAAATTTCCATTTATTATTTTGGAAATAATGTATGGCTAGGGCCAGGAATAAGTCCTTACTTATCAATAATAACATTGAATGTAAATGGACTAAACTCTCTAATCAAAAGACATAGATAGTGGCTAAATGGATATAAAAAAACAAGACCCAGTGAACTATGTCTACAAGAAAAAATAATTCATCTATAAAGACACACATAGACTGAAAATAAAGGGATGGAAAAAGATATTCCATCCCAAGGGAGCCAAAAAAGAGCAGGAATAGCTATACTTATACTAGACAAAATAGATTTCAAGACAAAATCCACAAAAAGAGAAAAAAGATGGTCATGATATAATGATAAAAAAGGTGAATTCAGCAAGAGGATATAACAACTGTAAATATATATGCACTCAACACTGCAGCATGCAGATATAGAAAGCAAATAATATTAGAGCTAAAGAGAGATAGACCCCAACACAATAATAGCTGGAGATTTCAACACCCAACTTTCAGCATTGGAGAGATCATCCAGACAGAAAATCAACAAAGAAACATTGAACTTAATCTGGACTATAGGCCAAATGAATTTAATAGATAGTTACAGAATATTTTATCCAACAGCTGAAGAATACACATTCTTCTCTTTAGCACATGGCTTATTCTCAAAAACAGACCATATGTTAAGCCACAAAACAAGTCTTAAAAAATTCAAAAAATTGAAATCGTATCAAGTATCTTTTCTGACCACAGTGGAGCAAAACTAGAAATCGATAACAAAAGGAACTTTGGAAACTATACAATCACGTGGAAATTAAACAATATGCTCCTAAATAACCAGTGGGTCAATAAAAACTCTAAGAAGCAAATTAAAAACTGTCTTGAAACAAATGAAAATGGAAACAAGACATATCAAAATCTATGGGATACAGCAAAAGCAGTACTAAAAGGAACATTTTTACCAATAAGCGCCTACATCAAAAAAGTAGAAAAACATCAAATAAACAATATAAAAATGCATCTTTATAAACTAGAAAAGCAAGAGCAAACCAAACCCAAAATTAGTGAAGAAAAGAAACAATGAAGATCAGAGCAGAGATAAATGAAATTAAAATAAAAAAAATGAAAAAAGTTGTTTTTTAAAAAGATAAATTGAGAAACCCTTAGCCAGACTAAGAAAAAAGAGAGAAGACCCTGATAAATAAATTCAGAGATGAAAAAGGATACATTACAACTGATACTGCAGACATTCAAAGGATCATTAGGGGCTACCATGGCCAACTACATGCCAATAAATTGGAAAACCTAGAAGACATGGAAAAATTTCTAGACATCTACAACCTACTAAGATTGAAGCTGATGAAATTCAAAACCTGAACAGGGCAATAACAAGTAACAAGATTGAAGCCATAATAAAGAATCTCCCAGCCAAGAAAGTCCAAGATCCAATGTCCTCACTGGTGAATTTCGCCAAACATTTAAAGAAGAACTAATATCAATGCTTCTCAAACTATTCCAAAAAATAGAGAAGGAGGGAATACTTCCAAACTCATTCTATGAAACCAATACTATCCTGATACCAAAACCAGACAAGGACACATCAAGAAAAGAAAACTACAGGTCAATATCTCTGATGAATATTCATGTCAAAATCCTCAATAAAATACTAGCAAACAGAATCCAACAACACATTAAAAACAGCATTCATCATGACCATGTGGGATTTATACGAGATATGCAAAGATGGTTCAACATAAGTAAATAAATCAATGTGATTCATCATATAAGCAGAATGAAGGACAAAAACCATATGATAATTTTAACTGATGCCTAAAAACCATTTGACAAATTTCAACATTGTGATAAAAACCCCCCAAAAAACTGGGTATAGAAGGAACATAACCTTAACACCATAAAAGCCATGTATGACAGACTCACAGCTAGTATCATACTGAATGGGGAAAAACTGATGAGAGGAAAAAATGACCTTTCCTCTAAGATCTGGAACAAGAAAAAGATGTCCACATTCACAACTGTTGTTCAACATAGTGCTGGAAGTTCTGTCTAGAGCTATCAGGCAAGAGAAAGGAATAAAGGGCACCCGAATTGGAAAGGAAGAAGTCAAATTATCTTTGCATGCAGAAGATATAATTTTATATTTGGAAAAACCTAAAGACGCCACCGAAAAACTATTAGAACTGATAATCAAATTCAGTAAAGTTGCAGGATATGAAATCAACATACAAAAATCAGTAGCGTTTCTATATGCCAACAGCAAACAATCTAAAAAAGAAATCAAGAAAGTAATCCCATTTATAATAACTACATATAAAATAATATATTTGGGAATTAACCAAAGAAGTGGAAGTTCTCTACAATCAAAACTATAAAACACTGATGAAAGAAATTGAAGAAGACACACACACACACACAGACACACACATACAAATAGAAAGATATTCCATGTTCATGGATTGGAAGAATCAATATTGTTAAAATGTCCATACCACCCAAAGTAATGTATAAATTTAATGCAATTCCTATCAAAACACCAATGACGTTCTTCACAGAAATGGAGAAAACAATCATAAAATTAATATGGAACCACAAAAGACCCAGAATATCCAAAGCTATCTTGAGCAAAAAAGAACGAAACTGGAGGCATTACCTTATGTGACTTCAAATTATACTACAGAGCTGTACTAACCAAAACAGCAGGGTACTGGCATAAAAACAGACACATAGACCAATGGAACAGAATAGAGAACATAGAAATTAATCCATACATCTACAGTGAACTCATTTTCAACAAAGGTGCCAAGAACATACTTAGGGGAAAGAATGGTTTCTTCAATAAATGGTGCTGAGAAAACTGGATACCCATAGGTAGAAGAATGAAACTAGACCCCATCTGTTGTGATACACAAAAATCAAATCAAAATGGAGTAAAGATTTAAATTTCTAAGACCTGAACTTATGAAACTACTAAAGGAAAATATTGGGGGAAACTCTTTAGGACATTGGACTGGGCAAAGATTTCTTGATTAGTACCCTCACAAGCACAGGAAACCAAAGCAAAAGTGGCAAATGGGATTACATCATGTTAAAGAGTGTCTGCACAGCAAAGGAAACAATCAACAAAGTGAAGAGGCAACCCACAGAATGGGAGAAAATATTTGCAAACTATCTGCCTGACAAGGGATAAATAACTACAGTATATAAAGAGCTCAAATAACTCTACAGGAGAAATTTAATGATTTGATTAAAAATGGGCAAAAGATCTGAATAGACATTTCTCAAAAGAAGACATAAAAATGGCAAACAGGAGGCCGGGTGCAGTGGCTCACGCCTGCAACCCCAGCACTTTAGGAGGCCAAGGCAGGCGGATCACCTGAGGTTGGGAGTTCGAGACCAGCCTGACCAACGTGGAGAAACCCTGTCTCTACTAAAAATACAAAAATTAGCCGGGCATGGTGGCACATGCCTGTAATCCCAGCTACTTGGGAGGCTGAGGCAGGAAAATCGCTTGAACCTGGGAGGTGGAGGTTGTGGTGAGCCAAGATTATGCCATTGCACTCCAGCCTGGGCAACAAGAGCAAAACTCCGTCTCAAAAAAAAAAAAAAAAAAAAAAAATGGCAAACAGGTATATGAAAATATGCTCAACATCATTGATCATCAGAGAAATACAAATGAAAACTACAGTGAGATATCATCTCACCCCAGTTAAAATGGCTTTTATCTAAAAGACAAGTAATGACAAACGCTGGTGAGAATGTGAAGAAAAGAGAACCTTTGAACACTGTTGGTGGGAATGCAAATTAGTGTAGCCACTATGGAGAACAGTTTTGGAGGTTCTTCATAGAACTAAAAATAGAACCACCATAATATGATCCAGCAATTCTACTGCTAAGCATACAGGCAAAAGAAAGGAAATATTATATCAAAGAGATATCTGTCCTCTCATGTTTATTGCAGCACTATTCACAATAGCCAATATTTGGAATCAACCTAAGTGTCCATCAACAGATGAATGGATAAAGAAAATGTGGTACATATACACGATGGAGTACTATTCAGTCATAGAAAAGAATGGAATCCTGTCATCTGCAAAAACATGAATGGAACCGGAAGTCATCACGTTAAGTGAATTAAGCCAGGAACAGAAAGACAAACTTTGCATGTTCTCACTTATTTGTGGGAGGTAAAAAATTTAAAACAATTGAACTCACAGAGGGTAGAATGATGGTTAGAAGAGGCTGGTCAGGGGTGGGGAGAGTGGGAATGGTTAATGGGTGCAAAACTATAGTTAGATAGAATGAGTATGATTAAATAGAATAACAGGGAGAGCACAGTCAACAATAACTTATTACACATCTTAAGATAGCTAAAATAATATAATTCAATTGTTTGCAACACAAAGAATGGATAAATGCTTGAGGTGATGGATATCCCATTTACCCTGATGTGATTATATATGGCTGTATAAAAATATCTCATGTACCCCATAAATCTATACACCTACTATATTCCCACAAAAATTAAAAATTAAAAATTTCTATAGCATAAAAAAATTTGCAGAGATTCAAATAAGAATACTGCAAATTAATTACTAAATTGAAAATGTCCCCAGTTTATTAGTCTGTGCCATGTTGATTCTAAATGCAGGTTCTCCTCAATAAGGTACATTTTATTTAAATAAGTGCAAGTTAAAATAGTTAAGTATATCTTAGCCTTCTCAGCTGGAAATCACATTCCTTGAAGGCAGAGTTTGTGTTTGCTGCAATGAATCTTTCACAGTGTCCAGCATATGAAATCCCTTGTATCTTATATTAGTTTAAACATTTATTGTATTAGTAAAAAAACATATTTACTAATTATTTGAGGGTAGTGGGTGCTTAACCAATGCTTATTTAACCAAATTTTTTTGTACCTAATTTTTTGTGACTTGTGCGCATTTTTTTCTATGACCGTGGATGTAGCTGGAAAAGCAAATCAGTTGCCTACTTAAAATACTTCATTAATTGCCTCTTACTTCTAGGACAAGACGTCAAGTTACTTCCCTGGCACACAAGGCTCTCCATATTTGAGTGTGGTCTCAGAGCCTGGCCCCTCAAAGACATCCTAGGCTTTTTTTTTTTTTTTTTGAGATGGAGTCTTACTCTGCCACCCAGGCTGGAGTGCAGTGGCATGATCTTGGCTCACTGCAACCTCTGCTTCCTGGGTTCAAGTGATTCTCCTGCCTCAGCCTCCCAAGTAGCTGGGATTACAGGCACCCACCACCACGCCTGGCTAATTTTTGTATTTTTAGTAGAGATAGGGTTTCCCCATGTTGGCCAGGCTGGTCTTGAACTCCTGACCTCAGGTGATCCGCCCGCCTTGGCCTCCCAAAGTATTGGGATTACAGGCGTGAGCCGCCACGCCCATCCTGGGCTTTTGATTGTATACCTGCCTATTGTCCTGGCTACCTGACTACCCTTCCTTGTCCTTACTGAGAATTCCAATGTACCCTTGACAGACTCCCCAATCCTTTCTCGTTTAAGGGCAAGGACTTTATTTCTATCTCTATATTTATTATCTCTATATTTATTTCTATCTCTATATTTCTATCTCTATATTTACCAGAAGCTGCTCATTTGTAATGGGTGATCAGAAAAACATCTGTTGAGATGAATAAATGTGTACTCATGACTGGAAATTATTTACATAATACCATGTGTATAATTTAACTACCTGATGTTTGAAAATGCAAATATATTTGTTATTTGAGATTACTTAAAATATGTGACCCTTCAAAAGGAGCTAGCTTTAATATTTGGGAGGAGTAATGCTTCTTGAAACAGATTCCCTTTAAAGGCCTGTGAGGCTCCTATGACTTGCCTATCAAATGCCAGCTCTACGACACTAGCATCTGAATAAAGTGCAAATAATACCATTAAAAAGGTCCTTGCAGTTGGCAAGTGGTGATTCATTTAGATAGGTCGTCATGTTTTTAATTAAACTCTTTCTTAGTATGCAATAATGAAAAGTGCTTAGAGTGGTCTTAGGCCTGAGGACATCCCCCAAGTTGCTAGCAGAGGAACAGTATTTTGTTGCAAGCTGAATGGGCCACCAGTTTGAGCAGGGGGATTTTTCAGCTTCAATGATCTCACAGTATAGGCATTCTGATTGAGGTTATTATTTCCTGCAATTGTTTTCTAAAGAATGATTTTTAAAATGCAGGTTATACATTGATGTAATTTGGGCTTAAGTTTACAGTAAATTAGCCAGGCCAAAACAAGGTAGCAGTAAGAAAACTTCCCAGGAAATCTAGTACTTTTGAATGAAAATAAAGAAACAAAAAATAATTAGTCACAAGATTTTAGCTAAATGAGTGCTTTAAAAATAATATAATTTAGTTAACATTTATTTTTCTTTAGCATAATCTTCTTGGTTATAATAGTTTTTACCAAAAGGAAAGAAGGCAGATGATTTTTTAAAATATAGATATCTTCAGATAAATTCCTAAGAAAACTTCAGGAAGAAATCATGGCAGTTTAGCATGAATTACGTTGGTCTGAAATTGTGTCACTCACACAGAAACTGTAATGTTATCCTTGACGTCAGATCAATACGTTTAGTACTTGGCAGAAAAAAAGAAAGTGAATGATTAGAGTGGTGTTAGTCCGTTTGTACTGGAATACAAAGAAGAGTAAGGACAGATGGACAGAAACAAACCTAATCCAGTATAAAGGTAACAATAAAATAAAGGGAAAACTAAAAGTAAAAGATAATTTGTTTTTAGATTAAAGGAATTTAAATTTAATATATGTGGTAAGTAGAAATTATGTTCTCACCATATTTTCTCTCATTCAACTAATAATTATTGCCAGGGAATGCAATGTTTTGAGCTGCGGATGGTGGTAGCCATATAAAAACGTATAAAACATACTGCCATACCTTGAAGGCCTCTTACAGCTGAGAAGGTAAGATTTAAAGGAGGAAAAGAGCTTAAAGGAATAATTAATAACTAATATTTGCATAGCATTCAAAAGTTTAGAAGTATTTTTACATACCATTTTGTAAGTTTAAAAGTAAATTGCTAGATTTCATTCTGTTAGAATTTCCTTTGTCTTTGTCTTTGGAAAACAACATTAAATTTGGGATTGCGATTACTTCTTAGCTTTACTTCAGTTTTCTCAACCATTCTTAGGGGTTCTGTTCCCTGATCCTTCCAATTTCTGTGATTCATCATTTCATCCTTACCTCAATGGATAATGCCTCTGAATTTGCAAAGTGAATTTAACTTTTAAACTTGTAAAATACGTATGTTAATTATGGCAATAACTGATCCTAGAATTTTTTTTTGTTTTTTGTTTTTGAGACAGGGTCTCACTCTGTCATCCAGGCTGGATGGAGTGCAGTGGCAGGATCATAGTTCACTGCAGCCTCGACCTCCCTGGACTCAGGTGATCCTCTCACTTCAGCCTCCCAAGTAGTTGAGACCACAGGCCTGTGCCACCATACCTGGGCTAATTTTTGTAATTTTTTTTTTTTTTTTTGGTAGAGATAGAGTCTTGCTATGTTGCCCAGGCTGGTCTCAAACTCCTGGGTTCAAGTGCTCCTCCTCCCTTAGCCTCCCAAATTGCTGGGATTACAAGTGTGAAGATCCTGGAATTTCTAGGACAGAAATGATTGTAAATGGTTTATCATGTTGTCAGATCATGTGACCTGACTTCTCAGAAAAAATCTACCTTATCTGTGGCCTCCACTTCCTTATCATTCAATTGATAAAACCTTTAATCTGAATTTTCTATTATATATATATTCTGAATATGTAGTTATATATTATATATTCTATTATATATATTCTGAGATTATATTTTCAAAGATGCCCTTATTATCAAATCTGATAGTCTTTATTCCCCCTTCTGTTTTACTTAACTTCTTTTCCATTCTATTAATTGGCCTTTCTTCTTTAAATATTAAGGATTCTAGAGACCTAGAAATTTAGTCACTAGAAACTTAAGGTCTCTGGGCCTTGAATTTACTACCTATGTATGTGCTTCCAATAGCTTATATTTTTGTCTCCTTTCATGAATCCTTCTTAGCCCATCACCAGCCTCATTCTTCCAAATCGTAAATGGCCTTCCTTATGGGCTGCTTGAACCACACACATTTCTTAAAGGCTCAGAAATACTGTTTGCATATCCACCTCTATTCCTCAGTTCTAGGACTCCTCCAGACTGAATTATTGCCTTCCCCAAGCTTTCGTTCAACTCATACCTTCTCTTTACAGCTTGCTTTGCCCACAGTAATTTATTTTCCTTTAAATTCTCAAGCATTTGACCCTCTCTACCTCATACTGTTAATTAACTTTGTGTTCGTATCTCACCCCCCCAGAAGAACGCAAAGTCTCTCAGCATTAGCGCTGTACTTTAGCTTTTTTTTTTTTTTTTTTTGGCTTGGTAGGGGACAACGAACATAATGCTCAACACATATTTGTTACCTAAAAAAGGCATATGTTCCATGATGTCAATGTAATCTTGTTTAGGTGAGTATATTCAACTTTTTTCTTTTCTCCTTTTTGGCTGCTGTTTGTGAGTTTGATCATTCTTGTTATAAAATTACCACATGGAACCTTTTGAGAAGGATTAGAAGAATTAAAAGATGGCAAAAGCAGGCCTATAGGAAATAGTGGTAATGGATACGTCCAAGGTTACTACTACGGGCCACTGTGCTCTGCATTGCAAGATTTGTTTCAACATAAGAAACTGAAGTTCAGCCACGTTAATTTATCCAAGGTCCCACAAAAAGTAAATGGCTGTGCTGAGTTTCAAGGACCCATGTCTGCCTGGTTCCAAAGGGCAAGTCAGTTTCAGTGCTGGATGACTGAGAATTACATAATTTCTTGAAAAAACACTAGGCACAATAGTTGGCGTTCCACAAACGCTCACACACACATCTGCCCTGGAATTGGGTCTACTTAAACAGCAGGGGGAAAGAAAGCTTGCTGAAATAATTATACTTCTTCGTAACTCCCAAGCTCATGTTTGACTGACTATAGTAATCCTATGCCCTCCTTCACATTGACGCTAGAAAATATGCCTGGCAATATTTCAAATCATGATGCCTATTTTTCTCTCGATCAAGTAACAACTTAAATTATACTTTAAAAAGAAAAAAAGAAAATTAGAAAGTTGCATTCAGCTGACAAGAGACTAAAGGAATCTGTGAAACAGAATTTATTTGATGCCTAGGTTTCTCCCCCACCCGACGAAGACCAAATGCTGCTGATCCGTAAGTAACTTCGCAAGGTAAACTGAGGGGCCTGGCAGCATCTGGGCCTCCCTTAAAGGTCGAAATCAAGCGCGCTCGCCCTCCTTCTGTCCGCCTTTTCCCTTTAAGGTCCTCGAGGCTGCTTCGCTGCAGAAAGTAACTCCGTGTCGCCGCCGCGGAAAGTGGGGCAACTTTGCCTATCAGCAGAAACCTTTTGATCCATCTGAGGCGACAAACCAGACCAAACGGCCGCCCAAGCTGTTCCGAGCCTCCGGGGGGAAAGCGAGCCCAAGCTTCTCTGCACCGCTTCCTCATCCGCTCGCTGCACCTGGACGCGGGCGGCGCGCGACCCCCGGCCGTGACGTCACCGCACCTGGCACCAGCCGGGGGGTCCGGGAGAGAGCCCGAAAGCGACGGGGCGGGGTGGGGCGGGGAGAACGAGGGCGTTCTCGCGAGATTTGCCTCCTCCCGGACCCGGCTCCCCGCACCTTCTCGGCCTCTGTCTGGGTCTCCACTTTAGTCTACGGTGTCGCCTTTTCTAACTGCGAGTGCTAAGGAAGAAGCGAGGGGCGGGCTCCGAGGCTGGGCGGGCACTCGGGGTTGGAGCCGAGGGCCTGGGCGAACCGGTGGGTCCCTCCCCACTGCGGGAGCGGCCAGGGTGGGAAAACCGCGGTCCGGGCGGGCGGGGGAGGGCCCTCCCGCCGCCGTGGCTCCTGCGGAGGCCAGGGGTGAGGAACTGTCGCCGCCTTTGCCTCTGCCTCGCGGGCCGCGCTGAAGAGACTGGTAGGAGAGCGCAGCGGGCGGATGGAGGCGACTCTTCGCCCCGCCTAAGCTCAGGAGGGGCTAGCGCGGAGCGCGGGTCCCGCCTCCAGCCGCGGGAGCGGCCGCGCGAGCCACCGCAGGAGGAGGAGGAGGAGGAGGAGCGGACGTCGGCTTCTCCCCGCGGGAGCCCCCAGCATGGGTAAGAGACTCGGGCCCTTCCCGCCGCCCGTCCGGACCTTCCAGACCCGGGAGGCTGTGCCCTTTCTCGGCCTTACGGGGAGGCGACGGCGGTCAGCCTCTGAGCGGCAGCACCCCACCCTCTTCATTCTCCCCACGGCCCCTTCTTGCCTTGCCTTCCACCTTGCTCTTCTCACGGAGAAACTGGTGGGAGAGCTCGCGGGTGCTTTCCCTCGCTCTCCCTTCTCCGCCTCTTTTCCTGTTCACCAGAAAGGTGCGGGATGGGGGGCGGGGGCGCCTGGCCACCTCTCCTAACCCCTTGCCCAGCTAAAATCGGACCTGACCTTCCCTCCCTTCCTCATCCCCTTGCTTCCCTCCCCCTCCTCGTGGGATGGGGGAGGGCGATCGAAAAACTTGATAAAGTAGCACTTTCAACTTCTTTATTTTCTGCGAGGCTTTGTATACGTTTAAGGAGAGAGATAAATTTGTTCAAAAACTTTTTTTTTTCCTGCTGAAACTCGCAAGGGGTGCCTCAAGGACAGGAAAGCTTGAGTATTTGTTTTACTCGGGTTCTACCTAGGCAAGTGTGTTGGCACCTAAGCATTCAGTGTGCTCCCGAGGACTGGGTTTGGACTTCAGTGTTGGATCCTTTGAGGAGCAGTTTCCTGTTTGGAGTTAAGACTTCCTTGCCGGAGGAGAGAAAAATACAAGGCCTTATATGTTATTTACTATGTGCTTTATAGTTTTGTTTGAAGTTAGGGAAGGCAGAATGTGTGGCAGTCCGGGTTGAGAAGGAGTTTTGTTAAGTGGTGTAACAATTTCTTTTGATAACAAAGTTCGGTGTGGGCTAGGCATTAACTCCCTCAATCCTTTAAAAATTAAAAGCAACTTAAAAAAGAATAGCTTAAAAAAAAAAAAACACCCTCTGTCTCTATAAGGCAGAGCGTGTTCTGTAAGAGTAAACCCAAGTTTGATTTTTGTAGAGCAAATCAGGAGGACCCTATCACTTTTTGCAGTTGAGAGTTGGTACTGCTTCATATCAACAAACCATCACCGAAATGAATAATTCATGTAACTAACAAATGATTTAGAAGCAGGACGAATACAGACTACTGCTGATGTGGCACCCTCTGTCCACACTTTGCTTTGTGGGGGATGTTTTGAGCATGTTGTTTATAGACACTCGCCTAGCTATCCTTTGTTTTCTTAGACTTTTCTAATTTTATGTTCCCTCCTCCACCTCCCTTCTTTCAGGTAACTTTTATACTCAGAAGTGCTCTTGAGCTCAAAAACAGTGAAATAAAACATTTGCTATTTGGAATTTTCAAATGAATTATTTTATAATTGATTAGTTGAGCTTGCAGGGCAATTGTGGGCATATTCTTTTAAGCATGAAATTATAAAATCACTTTAACTGCTTTGGATTAAGATAACACTAAAGTTAAATACACAGTTCTTTTCTGTCTTAAATGGGAATGGGATGCAGAATAAAATTAAACTTCTTTGGATGACCTGGGGATGCAATCTTGTTTTGCATATAGGGCTGTTGAGCTAAATTCTAAATAATATTTCTTCGCATTTTGAAATTATTTAAGTACTTTTTTTTTTTTTGCCTTGCTTTTGGTTGTGCTTGTAACTGATTAGTGTCCCCCATCATCTTTCCTTTTCTAATTTTTTTATAGAAGTGTGGAAATCATCTTCAGGTTTGTGATTCTGCATAGGGGAAAAATCAGTAGGCCGTTACTTAGTGTGTGAGGTCGTCTGTGGAGAAAAGTAAATGTGTACCAATACTTGGACATTGGAATACCTATTTTGATTGTCCAGAGGCTTTTTCTTTGTGATTTATTTGTTGTGTTCTGTTTAGGTGAGTTTTCATATAGACTTGGATATCAATGTTGGTATACTCTCGACTACTTAGAATGTGTTTTGAGGGTATATTACTGAGGGCATTTGTGGTTAAGTTTTTGTAAAGTGTTTGTGAAACATTTCCATATCAATATATATATTCTTTAAGTTTATTGGTCATGTAATAATAAAATTCCCAAGTTCACTTAAAGGGAGTTTGCTCTTTAATATAAATCTCATTTATTTGGTTTTACCAGCCATCCTTTTTTCTTATGATTTTAGATGCAGCCTAAAATATTTACATGATATTTTATCTAATTTATCACAAAATGAAAAAATCTGAAATTTTTTTTGTGTGTAAGATAACTTGGATGCCTATTAAATGGTGGTTCTTAAGCTTAGGTGGTACAGCTAGAGAGTTAAAAGCATGGGCTCTGGACGGAGACTACTTGAGGTCAAATTCTCTTCTCCCTACTGGCTGTGTGACTGAGCACATTATTTCTCTGTGCTTCAGTTTCTTAATCTATAAATGGAATAAAATATCAGCCTCATAGGTTGTTAGGAGGATTGAATGAGTTACTACTTGTAAAGGGCTTAGAACACTGCCAGTGCTGGTGGTGGTGATTTGCATTTTCAAATGATTTCCCTAATTCTTGTACCAACTTGGAAAAAAAAAAAAAATCTCAATTTTTGACCTTTGTTAGAAGTAGGATATTTTCTTTAAATAAAGGACCAATGGGATGAGATGATTTTGCACTGAGGCAGAAATTGAATTTTATGTGATATAACCTTACAGAAACCACATAGATACTTTTTTCAATGTTGGATGTACTGAGGGAAAGTCCATTATTGGTAAGAACTTCAGTTGCTTAGGAAAAACTCTTAAGTGGGATGACTACTAGTAGACTTATTTGAATTTTATGTTTTTAGTGTCTACATTTGTTAAATGTGATAAAATGCCTATTGAGAAATTTGAGGTATTCTGTGTGAAAGAATTTGGGAAGAGCTCTAGGGAGACAGATAGGCAATGCTTATTTTTCTTATTCCAAAAATACAGATTGGCATTTTGGAGCAGAATTAGGCAGAAAGCAAATGGCACAAAGTGTCAGAGCGTTTCTAGAGCACAAAAAAGGAATATTTGTGAATTTTTATTTTTGGAAGAGTAAGCAGATTTCTAAGGGAAGAATTTGTCTTTAATAATTTTAGATAAGGCGGTGAACTTTTTAGTTTGTTTTATAGGCTCACGTATATAAAACATATCAGTCATGTGGTGGTGGGGTTTTTTTTTTTTTTTTTGGTGACAGAGTTTTGCTCTGTTGCCCAGGCTGGAGTGCTGTGGTTCGATCTCGGCTCACTGCAACCTCCGCCTCCTGGGTTCAAGCGATTCTCCTGTCTCATCCTCCTGAGTAGCTGGGATTACAGGTGTGTGCCACCATGCCCAGCTAATTTTTGCATTTTTAGTAGAGACAGGGTTTCACCATGTTGGTCAGGCTGGTCTTGAACTCCTGACCTCATGTGATCTGCCCGCCTCGGCCTCCCAAAGTGCTGGGATTATAGGCGTGAGCCACCGCACCTGGCCTCGTGGTGGTTTTAATAGACAAATTTGTGGTTGGTTTAGATGATATATGCACTTCTATAATAGAGTGATTTCTTTATGTTACTTTGTTGTACTGTTTGGAGAAAATATTTTTAAAATTTTTATTTATATGTTATTTATTTACTTATTTGTAGAGACAGGGTCTTGCTCTGTTACCCAGGTTGGAGTTCAGTGGCATGATCATAGCTCACTGCAGCCTCAAACTCTTGCCTCTGCTTCCCAAGTAGCCAGGGCTACAGGTGCGCACTACCACCTCTGGCCTAGTTAAAAAATTTTTTGTAGATACAGGCTCTTCCTGTCTTGCCCAGGCTAGTCTCAAACTCTTGGCCTCAAGCAGTTCACCTGCTTTGGCCTCCCAAAGTGCTGGGATTGCAGCCGTACCACTGTACCTGGCTTGGATAAAATCTTGGTTCATACAGATAAGTAGTTGCAAATGGAAATTGCATGCTAATGGTTCACCTTTCTGTATCAGGATTTACTTCAATTAAACTACAGAGCATGAAAAAATAATATTAGGAAATTTTTGTTTCAAAGTTGAATCACTGGCAAATGTAATAATTCTTTTCCTTATTTAAGTACTCATCAGATATTTTTTGAGGTTTCAAAATTTGAGTAGTTTAAATTTTGTAAAATCACATTAAGGCTGAAAATTCACATTTATAGTATTTTATAGTTTCCTATAGAAATTAGCTGGAAGTTTGCTTTTTTTTTTTTTTTTTTTTTTTGAGATGGAGTCTTGCTCTGTCGCCCAGGCTGGAGTGCAGTGGCGCGATCTCGGCTCACTGCAACCTCCACCTCCCAGGTTCAAGCAAGTCTCCTGCCTCAGCCTCCCAAGTAGCTGGGACTACAGGCACGTGCCACCATGCCTGGCTAATTTTTTGTATTTTTAGTGGAGATGGGGTTTCACCGTGTTAGCCAGAATGGTCTCAAAATCCTGCCCCCCTCAGCCTTCCAAAGTACTGGGATTATAGGCGTGAGCCACCTCGCCCAGTGTGTATCTTTCTAATTGAGGGGTTTGCAAACTAAAATGACATCATATTAACTAAAATCTAATTTTTAAGGCATTTAAAATAAATAGAAAACTCAAAGTGCTTCATTTTTATTTATTCATAATTCAAATCTGTCAGATAATCCTCTGTCAGAGAATATCTTCCCCTGTTATTAAATATATTTTGAATGATAAAAATGCTTACTTTAATGTATATAAAAAATTGTTGTCATTGTGTCAAGGGCTTGCAGCTAGGTAGAGAAAGAAGTATAATGATTATTCATTTGGGTGAGAATTGGGTGGGGCTGCAGACCTGTTTCTTAGGTAAACTGATGAAGTAAGTTGTGAAAGATCTGAAAGTTTTCAGATTTTACGTTCAGAAAAGAAAGAGCAAGTAAAAACTAGTAAGATGTGATTGAAATTTAGGTAAATTGGGTAATCATTATGATGGAGCTGTTACTGCTTAGTTGTAGCATTTGATATCTGACTGCTATTCAGATTTAACACAAGCAGGATTTGGGGACCAAATTATCTCAGCAGTCAGGCAGTCAGTCTTTCTAGATGGGGGAGGCGACAGAACACTAGTTTGAGAAATCTGGATGGAGGTCTATATGTGCCTGCAGTCAGTTTGTCAGCATCAGGGATATGTTTGGCAAAGTGCAGTGTGTACATGTATGTGGAGCAGGCCTTTGGGAGTGGTATGGTGGCTGGTAGCAGGCACTAGGTAGAGATTCAAACTGGCATCTTGGGGGAAAAGGGAGGAAACGGGGTCTGGCAGTAGGCCTTGAAAACCTAGCCACAGGGAAACAAAATGAGACAGGGTCCAGATTTTTTATTGGAGAAATACAAGGTGGGTATTTGCAGGAACAAAAGTGAACTTAGTTATTGGAATTATTTAGGATGAACCAAGAGGTAATAACAAGACACTGAGCCCCTAAGCTTATATATTTTCTGTCCTGGGACTACATTAGTAGTCTACATTAGTAGCTGAATCTGTAAGTGTGGTATGAGTAGTCCAGAATTACTGGGGTGAAATGGGATCTTCTCTCTAAATGCTGGAGGATATTCCCTGGGTATAGATTGCCACCCCCTCTGTTTATTTGGTCCCAGGGATTTGATGTGCCTGTTTTTTTTTTTTTTTTTGCTCCTGTCTCTTTTTCACCTAGGTTCCTTTTCCTTTTATACCCAATGTGAAGCAGATTACAAAACCTCAGCATATCCTTCTGTTTCAGAAACAAGTACACAATCCTTCAGGGTGTTAAGCAGTTATAACTGCAAATATAATAAATGGCCAAGTAAGGCACAAGAAACTTGAAAGTATTAGTAATTATCAGTCTCTTGGTTTCACTGAAGTGGTGCTTGGCTAGTTATTAGAAAGACCTTTTTTGTTGTTGCTTTTTAAATTTTTTTTTGGTAGTGTGTACCTGTCTTTGGCAATACTCCCTCATAGTCCTCCCAGCTTTTATTTATTTTGGCTTACGTTAGGTAGCTCTTTAGACAGTAGCTCACAGTAGAGACATTTATTATGTCTCTTAAACAGATAAAATTTTACTAGGACTTCACTAATCTGAGACCGTGCTGTACTCATTTTTGAATCGTAACCTTGGTTTTAACCACAAATGAAGTAGGCATTTTCCTTCTGGGCTCCTAAATGTTTTCTTCTTTGGACTAAACTTGATATTACCTCATTTTTTTGGTTATGTTTTGGTTTTTGTTTCTGAAGGTCTCAGGTTCCTAGATGTTCTACACTCTTTTCCTGACCATTTTCATTGAACCCTATTTGATTTACTGAAAGCATATTTACTAATTGTTTGCACTTAAAGGTGCTTTTATCCTAGAATAAACAATGCTTTTAAAACAATTCACTATTCTAAATTGATACTGGCTTAAGATGTTCCAGTGTCAGGTAGTGTTATGGATTTTTTCTTTCCTAGAACCTGTCCTTTCCAGTGGCTGCAGTAGACTTGTATTTTATAATCTTTCCAATATTATGTAGCTTGTTAAACTTCCCATCATGATCTTGTTCAGTTTCTCAACTCATTTGCAAAAGAGAGATGACTAGCATGGGAGCCTGGATTCCAGTATCTGTTTTAGTGCCTTATTAGTGCCTCTTAGCTTAGGTTCTTTTTGATGATTCAGCATCCAGATAATTCCAAGGGAGTGACTGTAATCATTAGGGGTTTCTAGTAGAATGCAATCATGAGCCCCTTAGGAATGTTTTGGTCAATAATAAACCACATGTAGGGTGGTGGTCCCCTAAGATTATAATGAAGCTGGAAAATTCCTCTTCCTTAGTGAGTTGTAGCCATCCCACTGTAGTAGTGCAGCGCATTACTCACTGTGTTTGTGATGATGCTGGTGTCAAGAAACCCGCACTACCAGTTGTATAAAAGTATAGCACATACATACATTTATATGTAGTGCATATATTGATAATAAATGGCTGTGTTACTGGCTTATGTATTTACTATACTATGTTTTTTAATTGTTATTTTACAGAGTACATCTTCTACTTATTAAAATAAGTTAACTGTAAAACATCCTCAGGCAGGTCCTTCAGGGGGTATTCCAGAAAAAGGCATTGTTATCGTAGGTGATGACAGCCCTACGCACGTTTTTTACCAGTAGGATGAAATATGGAGATGGAAGACAGTGATATTGATGATCCTGATCTTTGCAGGCCTAGGCTAATGTGTGTTTGTGTCTTATAAGAAAAAGGATTAAAAAAGAAAGAATTTTTAAATGGAAAAAAGCTTATAGAATATGAATATAAAGAAAGAAAATATTTTTGTACAACTATACAATGTGTTGGTGTTGTAAACTAAATGTTATTACAAAAAAGTAAAGTTTATAAAGTAAAAAAGTTACAGTAAGCTAAGGTTAATTTTGAAAGAAAATCAGAAAGAAAGAAATAAAAAAATGTAGTTAGCTTTAGTGAATGGTGTTTATAAAATCTATAGTAGTGTATACTAATGTCCTAGGCCTTCACATTTGCTCACCACTCACTGACTCACCCAGTGCCACTTCCAGTCCTGTAATCTCTATTCATGGTAGGTACAACCTATGTAGGTGTACCATTTTTATTACTTATACTGTATTTTTACTATACCTTTTTTATGTTTAAATATACAGATACTTAACCATTGTGATACAGTTGCCTACAGTATTGAGTACAATAGCATGCTGTACAGTTTTGTAGCCTAGGAGCAATAGGCTATACCCTATAGCTTAGGCGTGTAGTGGGCTGTACCATCTAGGTTTAAGTATACTCTATGATGTTCAGACATGGACCAAATTGCCTAATGACACATTTCCTAAGATGCATCCCCATTGTTAAGTGATGCATAACTGCACTTTTAAGTGTGGTGATAGTTACAGTTAACACCAATATTAAGAAAAAGGGCCTGTCACAAGGTCACATCATCAAGCAAAGAAGCTGCTGGTGAGAGATTAATCAAGAAATATTTTCCTTAATGTGAGGAATGTGATTAATGTCATGTTAAATGCTTGGGGGTTTAGGATAAATAAAAGCTTTGGTGCCTTGAGTAGTTTACAAGTGTTAAGGATTGGGCATATTATTAGAATCACATTTTTGCTTTAAACTTCTCACAATCCCTGGGTTCTGACATAAATGCTTCTGCCTGTCCCTCACTCCAGTTTTTGATGAATGTCATGAATGTGTTGGGATGGCTTATGTGATAGGAATAAGACAACATAATAACAATGAAAGTTAGTATGTGAATCCATTAGAAAAATAAACGAGAGAGAGAGTATAGGGTCAATGTCAGAAATGTTAAAATGTAATAGGAGAAGCATATGGAATATTAGAATATAGATTTCTGCACTGAAGGAAATGGGATTTATTCATCTCTCATTAGTTTGACCAGTGATGATATACTGAGTACTGGCAGTAGCTAAGGTATTTTTTCCTTCACTTCTGGCAAAGAGTCTTTAGAATGAAGCAAGCCTTCTCTTGAGCTAATCCTTTGAGATGTGTACTTTTACCTGAAATATTAAAACTGTCTTATCCTTCTTACTGTCCTATCAGTGTTCCAGTACTGAAGAGGCTGGGAATTTACCTAACATCTAGACTGACTTTAAAAATGTCATTCCTGGAGTATTTATCAGGATTATTGTAATAATAAAGGGCCAAAGTGTTTTGGATTATAAATGTAGAAGCTCATATACTGTATTTGTAAAATTGAGACTACATAGTCTTGGTTGGAGTGTTTTTGGGAGACATTTAAAGTTGGTCTTTCAAATGTATATACTATTCTCTAGGGATTTTCTCATTCTTTGTGTTAGAAACAGCTTTCGGTTTATTTAGAAGTACGTTCTCATGAGATCCAAGTTTTGCATTAAACTTTAATTAAAAATTCCTGTTGTGCTGTAGCAGGTTGCAGTCTGATGAGTATCTTGCCTGACTGTTTTGGTGTATGTGTGGGCATTTGTGCACAGCCATTTAAGAGGAAGAATTCATTTTTTACTTACCTACTAATTTGGCCATTCTTAACAAACATATTTTAGGAAGCAGATCAAAACAATTTTTTTAATGATGAAAATAAATTTGTTAAATTTTCAGAATGAGTGTCAATTGGAAATAAAAGGCTGTGTTTCAAATCTCAAGGTAGACCTTTTTTCTCACAAAATTATTCTAAATTCCTATATAGATTATATATTACAAAACGTAGTTAAACTTACACTTAGAACTTCATAGTTTAAAACTTAAATAAAAACTTCTTGGCCAGGCACGGTGGCTGACGCCTGTAATCCCAGCACTTTGGGAGGCTGAGGCGGGCACATCACAAGGTCAGGAGATCGAGACCATCCTGGCTAACACGGAGAAACCCCGTCTCTACTAAAAATACAAAAAATTAGCCGGGCATGGTGGTGGGCGCCTGTAGTCCCAGCTACTCGGGAGGCTGAGGCAGGAGAATGGCGTGAACCCGGGAGGTGGAGCTTGCAGTGAGCTGAGATCGTGCCACTGCACTCCAGCCTGGGCGACAGAGTGAGACTGTCTCAAAACAAACAAACAAACAAAAAACAAAACAAAACTTCTTTGTTATTCTCTTAGTGTGTAAATGACCTTACTTGATGTGAGCTCATTGATGCTGGAGACTATATCACTTATTTTATTGTATTTACAAAATTTAACACTTGTATTGACTAGCAGAAAATTAGGAGCCTGCTATGTATCCACTAAGTCTGATTCAATAATACTTTAATTTGGAGTAATTGGGTAGAGAGGGCCAACCTAACAATACAAAATTTAAATATATTGAAATATGTCCACCTCAAACAGACTAATAGGTTGTTACCTAATGAAATTCCTGTTTCAAGATAATGGATGAGTTCTTTTTTTTTTTTTTTAAGAAATAAACTCTTTAATCCTTTCTGTGTGGTTCATTGAAGCTCTTAAGTCCCTTTAATAGAGAATCAATAATCAGGGATGTTAAGCATCATGTCAGGTGAATCTGCTGATTACCTACTCCGTGTGTATAAATAAAGGGAAAGTTTGGCAGAGAGAGACATTTCTGTATGAGTCTCCAATTTAACATGTTAAACACATTTAGGCATAAAGGCTTAATTTTTAGCTTAAAGAGTTCGTTCAAAATAACTTAATGTTTGAACTGTAAAATTATAAAATCTTTAAGGTAGATGTTGTGAAGCAAGTATACGTATATATTCTTTGAGACATACTGAGTTAAGTTATATATATGTAATTTTAAATTTTCTAGTAGCCACATTTAAAAAGGAACATGTGAAATTAATTTTAATACTATTTTGAATGTATGTTGGGGTAAAGAAAGTACATTATTTCATAATGTATTCAGTATAAAAAGTTATTAATGAGATAGCTTACATTTTTTCTTATATATGAAAGAAATCTTGAAATCTGATGTATATTTTACATTTATATGACATTTCAGTTTGGACTAGCCACATTTCAAGTGCTCAATATTTTTTGATTATAAGAATTTACTGAGGCAGGAGGATTGCTTGAGACCAGGAGTTTGAGACCGGCATGGGCAACAAAGCAAGACTCCATCTCTACCAAAAAAAAAAAAAAAAGAGATAGCCGGGTGTGGTGGCATGCACCTGTAGTCCCAGCTACTTGGGAGGCTGAGGTGAGAGCATTACTTGAGCCTGGAAGGTCAAGGCTACAGTGAGCCATGGTTGTGCCATTGCACTCCAGCCTGTGCAACGAAACTTTGTTTCTTAAAAAAAAAATTAAGAATTTAGGTTTTTGTTTTTTGTATGTGTTTACTTTGGGTGGATGCTTAGAACCATGGAGAAACTCAAATGATTACTTCTGAATTTTTAATGATTCTTACTGCTGTTGTTCTTACAAGTTCTTGTAGTTGTCTATATAACTTAATTGTGTTTTAAAAATCTTTAGTTGGTCCTCAGGTAGTGAGTTATCTCGATTGCTTAGTCAGTTACAGATTGAACTTCTTTTTTCTACTCTTCCCTGCTTTTCATGACTGCACTCAACTAGTTTTTTTTTTTTTTTTTTTTTTTGAGAAGTCTCACTCTTGTCCTCCAGGCTGGAGTGCAGTGGCATGATCTCGGCACACTGCAACCTCCACCTCCTGGGTTCAAGCGATTCTCTTGCCTCAGCCTCCCGAGTAGCTGGGATTACAGGCACCCGCTACCACGCCCGGCTAATTTTTGTATTTTTTTTTTTTTTTTTAGTAGAGATGGGGTTTCATTATGTTGGCCAGGCTGGTTTCGAACTCCTGACCTCAGGTGATCCGCCCGCCTCGGCCTCCCAAAGTGCTGGGATTACAGGCATGAGCCACCGTGCCCGGCTGCACTCGACTAGTTTTTTAAAAAATAAAGTTCTGTTTGGAAACTGAGGGAAGTTCTTACGTGGCAACTTCCCATTTTTTGGTAATTTTAAAATTCATTTTTAGTTGATACTTAGTTACTAGCATTTAGGCAATTCTTACTATGCTAGGCTGAATGTACAGAGCATTCAGTTCCCCACAAGAATATGAGGTAACACATTAGTCTTCCCATTCTTCAGGTTCAGGAAATGAAGTTAGAAGTATTGTTACTTGTCCAAGTCAGAGGTAAGATGTGGAGGAGACAGAATCAATCTTTCATTAGTCTGATTTTAAAGCTCGTCCTCTTAATTATATCTTAAAACATTTTGAGAAGGAAGATTGTTGAGTTAAACAGAGCAAGTAATAAGACCTTCAGACTCTCCTAGTGTGGTTTAAAAAATAAAGAAATTTAAATATTTATCTTCTAAAAACTGTGGATTGGTATTCATTTAACTATTTTCTCTAAAAAGACTTTTTTTTTTTTTTAAGGAACAGGGTCTTGCTCTGTTGCCTAGGCTGGAGTATAGTGGTACTATCATAGTTCACTGCAACCTTGACCTCCTGGGGTCAAGTAATCCTTCCACCTTAGTCTCCTGAGTAGCTGGGACTAAGGCATTTGCCATCATGCCTGGCTAATTTAAAAAAAATAAACAAAAACTGTGGACATAGGGTCTTGCCATATTGCCCAGGCTGGTCTTGAACTCTTGGGCTTCAAGCAGTCCTCTTACCTGGGCCTCTCAAAGTGCTGGGTTTACAGGCATGAGCCACCATGCCTGGCCTCTTAAGAAACTTTTAACAAATTTTAACTGTTACACATTGGTCTTTTACTTACATACCCAAAAGTTTTCCTAGGGTTGTTTTTTGGTGAGTTCTATAAAACTTTATGATGGCTATTCATATGGTATTTTTTTTGATCTGGCTTGAAACATGCTTAAAAATAATTTCTAGTGTTTTCTTGAAGTTAATAGTGGGAATAAAGATGAAGAATGAGAATATTTAATTGAATTTTCCAACTTGTTTGCTCTTTAGATTTTTGTATGTTTTTTGTTTTTAAGATTTATTATTTTAGGACAAGTCATTAATCACATGTACATGGTAATTTCTTTGTTTTTAGAACTGTCTCAGGTAGTCAGTCTTTGAGATAAAAATCTTTTTTGTTTTTTAAACTTTGATTAAAGTTTTTTTTTGTGTGGATATCTGTCACTTATTCTAATTTAGTAACATTAGGAAGACTATAATACTGTGTAAAAATTTCCTTATATCAAATTTCCTTCTCTTTTTCTCTTTGGATATGTGCTAAGAGTGTATTGTACTATGCAAACCTTTGTATGCTATTTGGAGTACAAAGAGGAAGGGTGGGTTTTGCGTGCAATTTGTTCACTGTCTTAAGAATGACTAGATTCACTGAGCAAGGTAATTAACTGCTCTAAGTTTAATCTATAAATGAATAAACCTCTCCTAGAGTTACTGTGAGAACTGAATAAGGTTAACACATGTATTTAATACAATGCTAGATGCACAGTATCAATTAGTGTCAGTCTACTATATCACTACTACAGATGGTGGATTATGACTTTTATCTATATGAAATATCTTTATGTGGTTTAAGAACAACGATGATAAATTATGGGCATTCCGCCAGGCCAATAAATGCACATCCTACATGTTGCTTTAAAAAAAAAAAAAAAAAAAAAAAAAAAAGAATGACTAGATTTACTTATCTCTGTTGAAAAATATGTAAGAAATGCTGCTTATCATTCCATATTTAACAAGCTTGAGAAAATAAATGACGGAATTTCTAATATATAATTAAAAGGACTTTAGGATGATATTGTGCTTTTTATTAGTAGTATTTTGACTAATGGATCTGGTACCTAACTTTAGAGGACTTAAATAATGAAATGTTATTAGTTAATGACATTAAGCAATGCTAATCAGTTTTGCATTTCTCTATTTATGGTAAAGAATGAATATTTCGTTCTGGGAATAATTTATGGTAAAGCCTTTTGGTTTGTGGTCAGAAATACTTAGCCCTGGGAATAAAAAGTAAATACATATATTTCTTTCTTCCTGATATATGTGTGTGTGTGTGTGTGTGTGTGTGTGTGTGTGTGTAATATATATAAAATCAGGAAATAGGTGGAACTATTAAAGTATTTTCATCATATTCCTACTACTTTGAGAGTAAAGCTTGTAATTTTTTATCTTATACTGAAATATATTTTTGTTAATTTTTGTGTAATTTTTAATATTTTGTCATCTGCTATAATAAAGGTTAACAACTCAATAGTATACTGTGATCAGTGGTATAGTATAGAGAAGGTTAATTTGACAGACTCAATTAGATGCCATTGTGATATTTATCTGTATCATGTTGACCAGAATTAAAAGTAAACATTCTGTAGTCAGTGCCCGTACAACTTATGCCTATTTGGAATTTGTGTAAATTGTTTATTTTTTTGAAGTGATTTTTTATTGTCAAAATAATGCATATTTATTAAAGCAGACTAGTAGAAAATCTTTTATAATATTGCCACCAATATTTTTGCATGTAATAATTTAAAAAAATTATGGATTTTAAGATTTTTAAGCTTGATCTTCAGATATCCTTTTTGTTTAAATACTGATTTTTCTTAAAAAAAAGTTATTAGCAACTAGTAAACCCATTAAAAGAATACCTCACCAGCACCCCCAAACAGAACCAAGTTAAGCAAAACTTTTTTCTTTTTAGGTAAGGATTAAGTTCTTAGAGTTTGCTGTACTTCATTTTAAGTAATGTACTTTACTTTCTTTTACCTGTTTTCAGTCGAGATTTCCTTTTTTTGGTTCTTATAAATGCTTTTAATTCATTGTGTTGTTTGTTGCAAGTATTTACTGTCTGTTTCCAGTTTAGTTACTTTGCAACTTTGACCATTTTACTTTAAGTTTAGAAATTTCTCCTCTCTACGCAGTTTTGTTACTAATTTCTATCATAATCCCTTCAAGCTGCTATGACAAAATGCCTTAGACTAGGTAATTTATGAACAACAGAAATTTATTGCTCACAGGCTGGAAAGTCCAGGATCTAGGCACTGGCAAATTTGGTGTCTAGTGAGGAAAGTTCAAAGATGGTGCCTTCTTGGTACATGGAAGGCTGGGCTTGGTGGCTCACACCTGTAATCTTTTTTTTTTTTTTTTGAGATAGGGTCTTGCTCTGTTGCCCAGGCTGGAGTGCAAATGTGTGATTGTAGCTCACTGCAACCTCGAACTCCTGGGTTCAAGTGATCCTCCCTCGTTAGGCTCCCAAGTAGCTAGGACTATAGGTGCTGCCCCACACACCTATTGTTATTTTTTGTAGAGATAGCATCTTGCTATGTTGCCCAGGCTGGCCTTGAACTCCTGGCCTCAGGTTATCCTCCCGCCTGGGATTACAGGTGTGAGCTACTGTGCCTAGCCTCTATGTGTACATTCTTGTTTATGGTTTTTGCTTATTATTGTTTTAATGAATGTAAGATCTGTAGAGATACTTTGTCTTTTATTCCTGATATTAGTAATCTGGGCCTTCTGTTTTTCCCCTTGGTCATTCTTTCTAGAGATTTATTGATTTTATTGATGTTTTCAAATAACAGTTTTTGGTTGCATTATTTTTTTTCCATTTTTCTGTTTTCTCTGAGTGTTTTATATGATTCAATTTTATGTCCTCTTTTAACATTCAATTATACTTAATTTTTATTTGTAGTGCTTGCCCTAGAATTTGCAATATACATTTATAACTAATGTTAAATTCAGCTTCAAATAACACTGCAACACTTCATGTGTTGTGCTGGTACCAGAGTATTCCTTATCCCTCTTGTCCTTAAGACATTCATTAATTTCACCTATTCATATGCTATAATCATGCAATACATTGTTACTGACTTTTAAGCAGTTATCTTTTAGATCAATTAAGAATAAAAAAAGTATTTTGTTTTATCTTCATTTATTCCTTCTATGCTCCTTCTTCATATTGATTTGAGTTTCTGACCTGTATAATTTTCATTTTCTCTGAAGAACTTCCTTTAACATGTCTTTTGTGTTGGGTCTGTTGGCAGTGAATTCTTGTTTTTGTTTGAAAAAGTCTTTATTTCTCTTTCCCTTTGAAGAATAATTTTACTAGATACAGGTTTCTAGGTTGGTGTTTTTTTTTTTTTTCCAATGCTTTAAATATTTTATTCCATCCTTTCTTGCCTTCATGTTTTCTGATGAGAAGCCTGCTGTAATTCTTATCCTTGTTCCTCAATAAGTAGGGTGATATTTTGTGATGGTTTCTTTAAAGGTTTTCTCTGCCTTTGATTTTCTTCCACTGAATGTGATACGTCTAGGTGTATGTAGTTTTTTTTGTTTGTATCCTAATTTTGTTCTCTTAGTTTTCCGGATGTGTGGTTTGGTGTACCTTACTATTTTTGGGAAATTCTCAGCCATTATTATTTCATACATTCTGCTGTGTTTCCTCATCTTCTTCTGGAATTCCAATTATGTGTGTTTATACCTCTTGAAGTTTTTCACAGTTCTTGGATATTCTGTCCTGGGATTTTTTTGTTTTTTATAATTCTTTTTCTCTTTGCATTTCAGTTTGGAAAATTTCTTTTGACCTCTCTTCGAGCTTACTGATTCTTTCTTTGGCTATGTATAGTCTACTGATGAATGCATCAGTGTTGTTGATTATTTGTTACAGTGTTTTTGATTTCCAGCTTTTCCTTCTGTTTCTTTTCTAGAGATTCTATGTCCTTACCATATCCATTTTTTTCTTGCATGTTGTCTGCTTTTTATATTATCACCCTTAGCATATTAATCATAGTTATTTTAAATTTCCTGTCAGATAACTAAAAAAAAAGTGTTGTATCTGAGTCTGGTTCAGATGCTTGCTTTGTCTCTTTAGACTTGCTTTTTCTTGCCTTCTTAGCATGACTTGAAATTTTTTGAAGGCTGGGTATGTCATATTAGGTAATAGGAACTGCAGTAGTTAAATCGTTTGTGTGAGGATTTATATTTATCTGCCTAGGAGTTGGATTGTGTTTAATATTTGCTCTAGCTGTAGGTGTCAGAGGGTTCACATTCGTGTAGTGTCTTTGTTTTTGTCTTCCTTGCTTTCTTTGGGTTTCCCTAAGAACTCTTTCTCAGATAGAATCTGCATCTTGCAGCTTTTTCATCTGTAAATACGGGAGCCTCACTGATGTGGTGGTAGCATGTGGGAGAGGGGAAATATACTATAATCTTAATTATTAAATCTCTGTTTTTTAGTGGATCGATGTCCTGGAGCTGTGGAGTGGACTTAAATCAGGGAAATTCCCATTCCTAAGTGGTATAAAGTCCCTGACAGTCTTTCCCCTGGAGTGTAGGCCTTTGTTACAGAGAATACTCAGGTTGTATTTCGCAGTGGTTACTTTTCTTTTCCTCTTTGCCAGAACTATAAGGGGATCCTTCTTGGCTCTTTACTATGAGAATCTGGCAGTACCATAAAACCCACAAAAGTGTGGGGACTCCCCCATAGGACAGCATTCCCCTAGAAGTTTCCCACTTTCATGCTATTCCACAGTCAGCCTCCAGCAAGTCATCAAAATTACCATGTAAGTGTTTGTACTGGATTGAATTTTTATCCCCAAAAAAGGTATGTCTGAGTCTTAGCCCTTCATATGTGTAAATGTTACATTATTTAGAAATAGTTGGCTGGGCATGGTGGCTCACGCCTGTTGTAATCTCAGTACTTTGGGAGGCCAAATTGGAGGATCACTTGAGCCAAGGAGTTCGAGACAAGTCTGGGCAATATAATGAGACCATGTCTCTACAAAAAAATTTCAAAAAATTAGCCATGCATGGTGGTGCACCCCTATAGTCCCAGCTACTCAGGAGAGTGAGATGGGAGGATCACTTGAACCTGGGAGGTGGAGGTTGCAGTGAGCGGAAATTACTCCACTGCACTCCAGCCTGGGTGACAGAGTAAGACTTTGCGTCAAAAAAAGAGAGAGGGAAATAGTCTTTTCAGATGTGATTAAGGATTTAGAGATGAAGAAATTCTTAATAAATTGAATGATTGGTGTCCTTGGAAAAGAGTAAGGAGAGGGTGAGACTTGAGATGGAGACATAACAGTGGAACAATCATGTCAAGATGGAGGTAGAGGTTGGAGTTATGTAAGCAAAGGAACGCTAAAAATTGCTGGCAGCCACCAGAAGCCAGATAGGAGCATGGAGTGATTCTTCAGAGTCTCCAGAAAGAACTAACCCTGCTGATACCTTGATTTTGCCCTCTCGCCTCCCGAAAGAGGAGAATAAATTTCTCTTCTTTCAAGCTACCCACTTTGTGATGGTTTTTTACAACTGCTGTAGGAGACTAATAGTGTTCCTGCTAATTTATGGTTCCAGCAGCTTCTACTCTAGGTAATAAATAGATCTCGTCCATGACTCTCTGGCTTTACCTGCCTCCTCTCTGTATCTTTAGGTGGTAGTTTGCTCTGTGTCAATTTTCTAATGGATCCAAGGAAATTAATTGATTTTCAGTTGGTTTAGCCTTTTTCTTGTAAGGGTGGGAGTGATGACTTTAAAGCTTTTTACTTGTTGGAGCTGAAACTGCCAGTCAAGTATTTTAAAAATTTGTTTGTTCTTTCTCCCCACAATTTTTGGCGTTTTTATGCTTTTTCTGTTATTTTAGTGATCACTACATGCATTCTCAACTTACAAAAACCTGATGTTAATAACTTTACTCTCTTATACCATACAAGGATCTTGGAACAGTTTTAACTCCCAACTTTGTTACTGGTTCTGTTATTTTAATTTTTCTGTATTTTTAATTTCCTATATGATGTTACTGTTTTTATTCATTCGGTGTTTGTATACCTGTATACTTACCACTTCTTTTGTTTTTCATTTCTTTTCTACATTGCTGATACTTCATATTTAATCTTTTTCCTTTCCTTTGCTCTTCTCAGAGAACATCCATCAGAGTTTTCTTTTTGTGTAGCAAAGTCCCACTTCTGGTTTGTCAGAAGTGTCTTTATTTTTTCTTCTTTTTTTAAGGATATTTTCTCGGGTATGGAGAGTTTAAGATTTGTAGGTATTTTCTTTGCACACATTTAAGATACTAATCTGCTGCCTTCTGGCTTCCATCGTTGTTGCTAAGTCACCCATTAGTCTAAATGTTGCTTCTTTGATAACCTTTGTTTTAAGATTTTCTTTCCTCTTTGTCTTTCACTTTTTGCAGTTTAATATTACAAACTTAATTATGAATAACTTTGAAAGAGCAGGGAATTTAACCCTATTTACCATATGGCATTTTCTCTAAGGGAAATAAAATAGATTTTCTTTGACTTAGTGAACTTCTTAATTATCACACATATATGCAGTTATGTGGTGCTATAAACATTTTTGCTGTAATATTGAACAAACCACTTTAATATTTACTGCTTAAAAGTCTTATCAAAGTAATTCCTGCACGTGATATACAAATATAAAAAATATTAAATGACTTACAAACACTATTTCCTGGCCTCATTGTTCTCTGCTTCTATTCTCATTCTCCATAGGGAAACCACTGTCTAAATCTATGTCTTTTAATGTTTTGGCTTTCATATTTCTAAATAATTAGTTTCTGTTGTTGATTTTGGTTTATTTTTAACTTGAAAATATTTAGCTTGCTTATTTATAATCTCACATTTTCTCTTTATCCGAACATAGTAAGGGTTTATACTTTTATTTCTTTTTCTAGCAACTAATAGTGTATTTGTGGACTTAGCACTTTGTATGATAATGGTATTTGTCCCTTTATTCTTTCCTTTACCAACCTCCCTCTCTCAATTCTTTTTCAGAATTATTATCCTTTATAATATGAAGGCTGTTAACATTTCTCTTTTGTTCTACAACCATAATTTAGTCCTTTTGTTTTGCTGTACAATAATTTGATTGTCAAAGTTAAAATAATTACTTTCACATTATTATGACCATGTAGTGTTTTTTTTTTTTACTGTGAAGCCAAGTAGTACATGTGATTATATTTTTCCTTTCCCCTTTTTGCTTTCCCCATTTTCCTTTCCTTTCCTTTTCCTTCTTTTTTCCTTTCCTTCCCTTCCTTTTTTTCCCCTTTCCTTTCTCTTTTCCTGTTCCCGTTCCCTTTTTTCCTTTTTCCTTTCCTTTCCTTTCCCTTCCCTTCTCTTTCCCTGTCACCTTCCCTTTTTCCTTTCCTTTCTGTCCTTCCTGTCTTGATCTGTTGCCCAGGCTGGAGTGCAGTGGTGCGATCTCTGCTCATTGCAGCCTCCACCTTCTGGACTCAAGCCATTCTCTCACTCAAGCCATCCTCTCACTTCAGCTTCCCCAGTAGCTGGGACTATAGGTGCGTTATCATTACTCCTGACTATATTTTTTTGGTATTTTTTGTAGAGATGGGGTTGCCATGTTGCCCAGGCTGGTCTTGAACTCCTGGGCTCAAGAGATCCACCCACCTCAACCTCCCAAAGTGTTGGGATTACAGGTGTGAGCTGCAACTGCACCCGGACAATTATATTTTCAGCATTGTACAGTTCTTTGCCTTTCCAAAAGTTTCTAATCATCTTTAGTTTTTTGTCCTTAACTGACTTTCTTGTCTCTCTGAGTTCCAGATTTGTAAGGATAGCATACAGTTTCACAGTTAGTACCCCATGCTGCTTTTCTCTCAGATACCGCCTAGAACTTTTTGTCTCCTGTTTAGTATAGACTGTTTGTTCCTTAGATTTGTTGCGTAGCTGCAAATTTAGTACTTATTTTATTCTGAGTTTGGTGCCACTATTTCTTGGATTTCATGTCTTCCTCTGTTTTGGTTTATATTTTAATTTTGCTGGATAACATTATGTAATTTCATATGTGAGAGTTAATTTTCTTTATTGTTGCATGTGTGAAAATGTTATATATCCTATGCTTGCCTGCTGATTTGGCAGAGTATGCAATTAATTTTCCTTCAATACTTCAGTGACTTTTAATTTTTCTTTTTCTAGAATCCAGTATTGCCAATGAGAAGTGTTCCAAGATGATTCTCAATCTTTTGTAGATGAAATTTTTATTTCCTGTCAGAAAGCTTTCTAGGATCGTTTATTGTTATTATGAAATTGCACCGAATATGAATATGTTTTAAAATTTGTTCATTTCATTGGATTCTCGCAGACCTGTTTCCATTTGAAGATTGTTTTAGGATTATTTTCTTGTATTATTTCATGGTTAATTCCCCATTTTTTTCTCCTTGAATTTCTGTTAATTGGGTGTTGGATTGATTGTGCCTTTTCCTTATTTTCATCTTTTTCTTTGTGCCTTTGTTTTACCTGTTTTGGAACATTTTCTTGGATTTATCTCTACCTCTTCAAAAAACAGTAAGATACTTTGGAAGACATAAACTTTAAAAACTTTTTAATTTTCTCACTTCTTATTTTATAGCATTCTGTTCTTTTAGAAACTTTACATCTCTTGAGGATATACATTTGTGTGTGTATTTTAACTTTTTAATTTTGAAACAATCACGAAGTTGTAGAAATGTTAGATGTATAGTACAAATAATTTTTTTCCTAACTGATATCTTTCATCCAAGTATTTTAGTGTGTATTTTTAATAAACCAGGACCATATCACAATACAACCATAACATTTAAGAAATTAACACTGATTTGTAATCTGTATGGACTCATGGCTTATTTTATTCGATGGGGTATATTCTTTTAATTTCATTATTTTGATGCTCAAAATGTCCTGATTTGGCCAGTAAGAACCCTTTTGATATCACTTCTGTGGGTCAGTTTGATACCATTTCCTTTTTTTTTGACAACTTCCTTACTTTCTGGCACAACAAAATGTTCCAGGCTAATCTTATACTTTTCCTGCTTAGCCTTGGAATTGGCCGTTTTCCTAAAGAGTCCTGATTCCTTTTAGTAGTAGGTGGTATTTATGAAGTCGTGGCATTTGGTTTGCTCATTACCATTGGAATGTTGCTGGTTTCAGGTCCATTAGTTGGACAGAGCTGGGGGGGGGGGGGGGTGTGTGTGTGTGTGTGTGTGTTGAATATATGTGTATCTGTATATACATACATGTATACATATATTTATATCTGTTTATTTCTCCATGTTACGTATTGAAAACTGTTAAGTTCGTGCTGATACTGCTTATTACAAATCAGTATCACAGGATTGAAAGTAGCTTTTTTCATATATGCTTGTAACTCCTTTCTCTGACATGGAGAAACTTGGCTTCCATTATCCTTCAAATATTTACAATTTGATTAGTCTCCCTGCATGTAACCATTCTCCCATCTCTGTTGTTACTCCACACCCTTGCTTACCCTTTCTCCCAGTAGTTTTTCAGTTTATGATGGGTCTTTCATGATCAACTATTGTCTGTGCATTTTAAGAGTAAATAATACTGGGAACTCTTTATGTGGGTAGGAGTTCAGAGTTTTTTGTTGTTGTTGTTGTTGTTGTTTTTGAGACAGAGTCTTGCTCTGTTGCAGTGGCGCGACCTCGGCTCACTGCAACTTCCACCTCCCGGGTTCAAGCCATTCTTCTGCCTCAGCCTCCTGAGTAGCTGGGACTACAGGCATGTGCCACCACTCCCGGCTAATTTTTTTGTTTTTAGTAGAGACTGGGTTTCACCATATTGGCCAGGCTGGTCTTGAACTCCTGACCTCAGGTGATCCACGCACCTCAGCCTCCCAAAGTGCTGGGATTACAGGCATGAGCCACTGCCCCTGCAGGAGTTAAGAATTTTATTTTGGAATTAGCAAGTCAGGAACTGCCCATTGCTTTGGGGACCTCTGCATTTCTCAGTATTCATTGCTCTGAGAAACCAGCATTCATCCATAATAGCTGTACTAGTTTCCCTAAGCTATTTTTTATTTTTTTTTTAGATTAACCCTTCAGTTTTTTGCCTCAGAAGGAAAGTGCCATACTATTTAGCATTTTATCTCATTGAATTATTGTGGTTGATATAGAGATTGAGTAATTTCTCTATTTTAGCCCTGCATGCCTTTCATGTGAGCCTACGTTTTCTGAATTTCTGGTCTTTTTGAGGTCTACAGAGCAGTTTGGTATTTCATTTATAGCTCCCTTAAGTTCTCTAGGCTTCCTCTTCTTGGCTTTATTAGCTGTGCATCCCCTTTCAGACATTTGTTAAAATTTCTTGCCGGGTCCCTTATCATGTTGGGATGTTTTCAGCTGTAAATAGAAATCCTGTCTAAAATTTACTTAAAAGTTAAGAAACTACTTCATTTAACGAATCTGAAGGTATTATAGTTAAAGGTGGTTAATCTAGCACTTTGATGAATCCAGCAAAGATCCAGGTTATTTTCATCTTTTTTCTCCTCCATGTTAATTAAGTATCCGCTGTTTTTCTGGTCTCAAGTGGTTATAGCAATTGTGGGTATCAAATTCTCATTAAAGAACATCCAGAGTCTGCAGGAGGCCATTCCTTCCTTGGTTTTTTTTTTTTTTTTGAGATGGAGTCTTGCCCTGTTGCCCAGGCTGGTGTGCAGTGGCACAATCTCGGCTCACGGTAACCTCCGCCTCCCGGATTCACGCCATTTCTCCTGCCTCAGCCTCCTGAGTAGGTGGGACTACAGGCGCCTGCCACCACGCCTGGCTAATTTTTTATATTTTTAGTAGAGATGGGGTTTCACCATGTTAGCCAGGATGGTCTTGATCTCCTGACCTTGTGATCTGCCCGCCTCGGCCTCCCAAAGTGCTGGGATTACGGGCGTGAGCCGCCGAGCCTGGCCTGTGTTTTGTTTTTAAAGTCAAATAAAACCTTCCCAGAAGAAAGTTAGAATTCATTCATCTCAGCTGGGCATGGTGGCTCATGCCTGTAATCCTAGCACTTTGGGAGGGTGAGGTGGGAGGATTGCTTGAGCCCAGGAGCTTGAGAGCAGGCTGAGTAATATAGCCAGCCCCATCTCTATTAAAAAAATAAAAATAAAAAGAATTCCTTCATCTCATGCTTATTTGAAAACCATTCACTGTGTATGTTTAATTGTGTATATTTATTAACCTTAACTGTGATTAAGGTTGCTATACATAGACTATCTCTAGACCTTTGCCTCTTTGGCAGTTAGATATCCTGGCACCTACTCAACTGTAGTTGGCATTTAAACAAGGTTTTTCAGCTGACCTGATTGTACTTAGTGTCTGAGAAGTACATATCTAGACTAGTAAATATGTAGCTCCCTGGGGCTGAGAGAATCTTCGCTTGTAAACTACAGGGTCTCAAAATACTGAACAGAATTAAGGTTCTATGAGAAAGGAAGGAGGGGAATGGGCAATGTGGGAATGGCACTTGGTTTAACAAACAACAGTGTCTGGCCATACTCACTTTCCTTTTTTTTTTTTTTGGTGGTGGTGGTTGTGATTGTTGTTGTGGTTGTTGGTGTGTGTGTGTGTATTTTCTTTTTAATCAGTCTTGTAGGAGGAAGAAAAGATGAATGGGGATATGGCTAGTCTGCTATCTTGAGCAGGAAGGCTGTTATTGCTTTTTAAAAATTGAACCTTATAAAATATTAAAAATATGCTTATGTGATCCTGTAATCTAAAATCCTGTTATTAAAAGAGGTAAAATAAATACATATTAATCTTCATTTTAGAGTTTGTTTTCTGTTTTTACATACAATAGTAACACAAACTTAGTAGTTTAGAACCATATATATTTATTAGCTAATAGTTTCTGTGGTTTAAGAGTCTGGGCATGGCCAGCTGGATCCTCTTCAAGGTTGCACTGAAGATGTTGGCCAGGGTTGGGTTCACATTTGGGGCTCTACTGGGGAAGGGTCTGCTTCCAAGCTCATGTGTTTGTTTGTATCATTCATTTACTTTTGGGTTATTGAAGTAAGGGCCTCAGTTTCCTGATGTCAGTCAGAGACCTCCTTAAGTTGCTTGCTTGTGGCCCTCTCTATAGGTTAGCTTACAGCATAGCGGCTTGTGTCTTCAAAGCCAGCAAGGGAAAAAGTCCCCTATTAAGATGGGCATTACAGCCTTAAGTAATTACATACAATTCATTGTCTTTGTCATTATCTTTTTTTTTTTATTTGAGTCTGTTGCATAGGCTAGGCTCACTGATGCCTTGACTTCCTGGGTCAAGCAATGCTCCCAAGTAGTTGGGACTACAGGTGCACACTACCGTGTCTGGCTGGTTTTTGCGTTTTTGTAGAGACGAGGTTTTGTTGTGTTGCCCTGGCTGATCTCGAACTCCTGAGCTTTTTTTTTTTTTTTTTGAGACGGAGTCTCACTCTGTTGCCAGCCTGGAGTGCAGTGGCGCGTTCTTGGCTCACTGCAACCTCTGCCCTCCTGGGTTCAAGCGATTCTCCTACCTCAGCCTCCCAAGTAGCTGGGATTACAGGCGCCCACCACCACGCCCGGCTAATTTTTGTATTTTTAGTAGACAGGGGGTTTCACCAAGTTGGCCAGGGTGGTCTCCATCTCTTGACTTCGTGATCTGCCTGCCTCGGCCTCGCAAAGTGCTGAGATTAGAGGTGTGAGCCATTGCACCTGGCCTGAACTCCTGAGTTTAAGCGATCTGTCTGCCTCGGCCTCCCAAAGTGCTGGGATTATAGGAGTGAGACATTATGCCCTGCCATCATATTCTGTTGGTTAGAAGTCAATCACAGATCACATTGGCAGTCAAAGAGAGAATTACATAAGGACATGAATACGAGGAAGTGGGGATCATGGAGACCACCTCAGAGTCTATCTGCTACAAAGGATATGCATGTGATTGTAAGAGTGTCTGATGGCATGAATTATGCATTATTTTTCTTTTGAAGCTCCCACTTAATAGGTGTATTGTACTCTATATTAAGGTATTCAAGAAATTTGCTGATGTAGCCAAATATTTAAAGTAATTGAAATAAGTCTTGCTGATGTCTTTGTGGTATTAAATATTGTTGCTAAACAGATTCCTTAGTTTTAAGTTTATTAATATAATTTATAGTATTTTGTGAATTAGATTTTAGACATTTCGTTTTTTCCCCCTTTTTTAGTTGACTATATTGTGGAGTATGACTATGATGCTGTACATGATGATGAATTAACTATTCGAGTTGGAGAAATCATCAGGAATGTGAAAAAGCTACAGGAGGAAGGATGGCTAGAAGGAGAACTAAATGGGAGAAGAGGAATGTTCCCTGACAATTTTGTTAAGGTAAGTATTTTCAGTTAAATTTCTAGCTGTTGCTTCATAGGATTTAATCTTTAAATGTTAAGAAATAGATATACTTTTAAAATTAAAATGTTTTAGATAAATGTTTTCTTTGTAACATTTAAGAAAATAGAGTCCAAGTACCTCTATAATGGATATCATTGTTGCTCTGTGTCCTGCTGGATAGTAATCCTCTATGTATGTGTTTGTGTATATATGCTTGCATATGGTTGTGTGTATCTACCTGATTACTGATTGTTTTAAAATAAATAATAGTTTTCATTTGGGTGGCACTTAGTAATTTATAAAGCAGGCTTGCTGTATATATTCTCATTTGAGCCTACAGTATTCTTGTGAAATAGTTATGACAGATAGTAGCCCCATTTTAAATATCTTGATATTTAGATTGAGAGGTTAAGTGATTTTGTCCACTGTTGGTTAGCTAAGACAACAGACTTTGAACTGAAGTCTGGGACAGTTGCCTTGCTGGTCTTCTCATTGTATTTTGTTGCTTTTCCAACAACAAAATGCATTTGGTCATACTTTCTGTGTTTCAGCATTATAGCAGTTATCTGCCAAACTGTCTTCTTCAACTACTACCAAACATTCCTTTTTTAGTAAGTATGCTGGTTGCTCCTGCCAGAAAACAATCTTTAGGGCTCTTATCAATTACAAACTTATAAAATTCTCAGTAGTTTAGACAAGAAAAAAAAAGTAAAGCATATCTGTGTATTTACACATCAGTTATAATTGTCTTGTTTCTATGTATTAGTTTTCTTATATCCAGCTTCATTCCCTGGCCTTGTTAGATTATGAGCTCTTCTAGGAAGGTTAGAGTATGTATCTCATTTGCTTGTCCAGCTTGGACAGTAGTTGTTAGCAGAATACCTGCACAGAATGGATACATAGTTAATATTTATTTCTTGAATAAACTTGTGTTTATTTTAGTTGTGGTTTCACCTCCAAGTATGAAAACATACAGCTGTCTCAGTGTCCAGGAACCGCCATGGATACCAAAATATGCAGATGCTCAGATCTGTTATATAAAATGGCATGGTATTTGCATATAACCTATGCACATTCTCCCATATACTTTGAATAGTCTCTAGGTTAACTTATAATACCTAATACAGTGTAAAAGTTATGTAAATAATTGTTATGCAGTATCACAATTGGTGAGTCCGCAGTTGTGGAGCCTGTGGATATGGAGGGCTGACTGTGTTTTATTCTGCTACAGGGGTACCTTGGAGATACTTGCAGGTTCAGTTCCAGACCACCACAATAGAGCAAATGTCATAGTAGAGCAGATATCTCAATAAAGTGAGTCACATGAATGTTTTGATTTCTCAGTGATGTAAAAGTTATGTTTACATTATACTGTATTAAGAGTGCAATAGCATTATATTAAAAAAAGCAATGTGGATACATTAATTTTAAAATATTGCTAAAAATTGCTAACGATCATCTGAGCCTTCAGTGAGTCACCATCTTTTTGCTGGTGGAGGATTTTGCCTTGATGTTGATGACTGCTGACTTAATGGTTGCTGAAGGCTGGGGTGGCTGTGGCAGTTTCTTAAGATGAGACAACAATGAAGTTTGCTGCATCAATTTGCTCATTTAGTGAAAGATTTCCCTGTAGCATGTGACGCTGTTTGATAGCATTTTACTCACAGTAGATCTTTCAAAATTGTAGTCAGTCCTTTCAAACCCTCCTTCTGCTTTGGCAACTAAGTTTATGTAATATTTTGAATCCTTCATTGTCATTTCAACAATACTCACCGTGTCTTCACCAGGAGTAGATTCCAGCTCAAGAAGCCACTTTCTTTGCTTATCCATAGGAAGCAGCTCCTCATCTGTTCATGTTTTAGCACAAGGTTGCAGTAATTCAGTCACATCTTTATGCTTCACTTCTAATTCTAGTTCTCTATTTTCACCACATCTACTGTTAACTTCCCCCACTTAGTCTTGAACCCTTCAAAGTCATCCTTTAGGGTTGTGATCTGTTTCTTCCAGACTACCATTAATGTTGATATTTTTACCTCCTCTCATGAATCACAGATGTTATTAATGGCGTCTAGAATGGTGACTCTAGAAACCTTTCCAGAAGGTTTTCAATTTACTTTGCCCAGATTGAGCGGAAGAATCACTATCTATGGCAGCGATAGCCTTACGAAATGTGGGCTGGAGTTTAGTGGGGCGATCTTGGCTCACTGCAACCTCTGCCTCCCAGGCTTAAGCGATTCTCCTCGCCTCCCAGTTCAAGCGATTCTCCTTGCCTCCCCTCGGATTACAGGCTCCCACCACCATGCCCAGCTAATCGTTTTTATTTTCAGTAGAGATGAGCTTTCACTATGTTGGCCAGACTGGTCTCAAACTCCTGACCTCGTGATCTGCCCGCTTCGGCCTCAGAAAGTGCAGGGATTACAGGTGTGAGCCACCGCGCCTGGCCAAAATGTATTTCTTAAATAAGAATACTTGAAAGTTGAAATACTCCTTGATCAATGGGCTGCAAAATGGATATTATGTTAGCAGGCATGAAAACAACGTTTATCTTCTTGTGCATTTCCAACAGAGCTCTTGGGTGGTCAGATGCATCATCAATATGCATTAGTATTTTCAAAAGAATCTTTCTGCAGTAGGTCTCAACAGTGGGCTTAAATTACTCAATAAACCATGCTGTAAATAGATGTGCTGTCGTCTAGGCTTTGGTTTTCCATTTATAGAGCATAGGCAGAATAGATGTAGCATAATTCTTAAGGACCCTAGGATTCTCAGAATGGTGAATATGCAATGACTTCCACTTAAATTACCAGCTGCATTAGCCCCTAGCAAGAGAGTGAGCCTGTCCTTTGAAGCCTTGAAGCTAGGCTTTGATTTCTTTCTACTCATGTTAAGTCCTAGGTGGTACCTTTTTCCAATAGAAGGTTTCATCTCCATTGAAAATCTGTTTAGCATAGCCGTCTTCATCACTGATCTTAGCTAGATCTTCTGGTTAACTTGTTGCAGCTTCTCTGTCAGCACTAGCTGCTTCATCTTGCACTATTATGTTATAGAAATGGCTTCTTTCCTTGAATCTCATGAGCCAACCTCTGCTAGCTTCAAACTTTTCTTCTGCAACTTCCTGACCTCTCTGTATTCAGTGAGTTGAAGAGAATTAGGGGCTTGCTCTAGATTAGGCTTTAGCTTAAGGAAAAGTTGTGGCTGGTTTGATCTTCTATCTAATGACTCAAACTTTCTTTCTTTCTTTTTTTTTCGGGACGGAGTCTCGCTCTGTTGCCCAGGGTGGAGTGCAATGGCACGATTTTGACTCACTGCAACCTCTGCCTCCCAGGTTCAAGTGATTCTCCTGCGCAGTCTCCTGAGTAGCTGGGATTACAGGGGCCTGCCACCACGCCCAGCTAATTTTTGTATTTGTAGTAGAGATGGGGTTTCACCATGTTGACCAAGCTGGCCTTGAACTCCTGACCTCAGGTGATCCTCTTGCCTCAGCCTCCCAAAGTGCTGGGATTACAGGTGTGAGCCTGGCCTCAAACTTTCTTCATATCAGCAATAAGACTGTTTTACTTTCTTATCATTCGTGTGTTCACTGGAGTAGCACTTTTAATTTCCTTCAAGAACTTTGTCTTTGTATTTGCAACTTGGCTGTTTGGTGCAAGGGCCTAGCTTTTGGCCTATCTCAACTATCAACATTACTTCCTCACTAAACTTAGTCATTTCTAGCTTTTGATTTAAGTCAGAGATGTGTGATTCTTCCTTTCACTTGAATACTAGAGGCTGTTGTAGGGTTATTAATTAGTCTGATTTCAATATCATTGTGTCTCAGGGAATAGGGAGCCCTGAGGAGCGGGAAAGGGTAGGAAATGACCAGTTGGTGGAACAGTTAGAAGACACACAATATTTATTAAATTTGCTGTCTGACAAGGGAACAGTTTGAGATACCTCAAAACAATTAAAATGGTAACATTAAAGATCACTAATCACAGATCACCATAACAGATATAATGAGGAAGTTTGAAATATTGCAAGAATGACAAAAATGTAATATAGAGACACAAAGGGAACACATGCTGTTGGAAAAATGGCATTGATGGGCTTGCTTGACACAGTGTTGCACAGACCTTCAATTTGTAAAAAAAAAAAAAAAAAAAAAAAAAAAAATTCAATTATCTGTGATGTGCAGTGAAGCTAAGTGCAGTAAAACGAGGTATGCCTGTAACTGTTTTCAGAGGTGGAGTAACTACACTTTATATTTTGTCTCTTGAAACAACAGAGAGAGGCTATAGTAGGGAATTGAATATTTAGAGCAAGGTCACTTTATTTTTTGTTTTATGAATTTACTTCTTTTTTTGATCTATAATAGATTGTCATGTGGATACCATGGAAACTGAAGTCAGAATAACTGGATTTAAATGCAGTCAAGTTCCAGCTTTGCCCTTTGCTGGCAGTGTGGTATTAGACAAATCACATAATTTCCTTGTTTTCTCCACTTTAAAGTGGTATTTTGACGGACTACAGTAAGATGGGCTCTAATACATTTTTTTTTTTGTGAAGAAAAATGCGTTTTTAGAGAAAATTTATTGCAGTTATAGAACACCAATTTCAAAAATAAGTTAAAAGTTAAATACAAAGCATTTATATAGTTCTCTTGAGTGTATGCTAATGTATATTTGTACTGTTAGGAATGATTTATCATGGAACTCCATTTTGAAATACATTTTTCTTTCCTGTTTCAGTATAACTAATACTAGAAATTAAATTTAATGAAATGCCTGCTAGCAGAGTATAACTAATACTAGAAGTTAAATTTAATGAAATGCTTGTTAGCAGAGTATATAGTTTATGAGTATGGTAATAGAGAAAAGTTTAATCTGGGATTAAAAATTAACCACAGGTTACTAGATTATAGTCAGAGACAGCAGTATGAATTTATGTTTAGTTAAAACTTGTACAGGTAGATACAGGAATGGTTTTGTATATATATGTGTGTGTGTTTATATATGTGGGTTAGTGTGCATACACAAATATATGTATTCGTCAGCTCCTATTGCTGAGAGGGCCTAGAAGCAGTGATACCTCAGTAGCCATGAGTACATCCAGTGCCCAGATCTTGATTTCCAAATACCATTCTCTAATAAAAGGAAGGGCTCCTTGGAGAAATGACTGATTCTAGTGTTTGGGGTAATGAAGATACAAGATAAGCCTGGCGCGTGTTGTGGTGGCAGAAAATTAAGTGGTTAAAAAAACAAAAGGTGGGCCTGTGTCAAAGGGACTTAGAACCCAACCTGAAGGAGCTCCCAATATCTAGAGCTGGAACATTTTGAGCAGCACAATAATCTAGTATTTGATTTTTATGTAAAATACAGCATAAGTATACATAAGTCCATACTGATATGAATAAATGGTTGAATAAATAAACGGGAGAAAGGATAAATTGAAACAAAAATTCCAAGTGATAATTCTAAATACTTATTTCCTTTTCCGCACACCCCCCTCTCTCCCTTCCAAAAGCTTTCCTCAGGTGTGGAATAGACTAAAGGATAGATGGGGCCGGGCACGGTGGCTCATGCCTGTAATCCCAGCACTTTGGGAGGCCGAGGTGGGCAGATTACGAGGTCAAGAGATTGAGACCATCCTGGCCAACATGGTGAAACCCCGTCTCTACTAAAAATACAAAAATTAGCTGGGCATGGTGGTGTGCACCTGTAGTCCCAGCTACTCAGGAGGCTGAGGCAGGAGAATTGCTTGAACCCGGGAGGTGGAGGTTGCAATGAGCTGAGATCGCGCCACTGCACCCCAGCCTTGTGACAGAGTGAGACTCTGTGTCTCAAAAGAAAAAAAAAAAAAAAAAAAAGGAATAGATGGACAGGGAAAAATAGTAGCTTAGTAGCTTTTAATGGAGAAACTTTGCAAATACTGCCTTTACCAAGTGATCCAGGTTAATGTCACCAGTGATAGGTTATGTTGATACCATGTATTCCCTTCACCTCTGTGGTATTCTTCCCCAAAGTCCATGATCCTGGCTGGGGAAAACCTCAGACAAACTAAATTGAGAGACATTCTACAAAATACCTGACCAGTATTCTTCAAAAATGTCAAGGTCATGAAAAACAAGGAAAGACAGAGAAACTGACATTGACCAGAAGAGGCAAAGGAGACATAATAACCAAATACATTTTGGTTTCCTGGATTGGATTCTGGAACAGAAAAAGGACATTAGTGGAAAAATTGATTAAATCCATATACAGTTAGTAGTTTAATAATAATGTACCAGTGTTAATTTCTCAGTTTTGAAGTGGAATGTGATTAGACATGCTATTAACATTAGGCAAAACTGAATTAAGAGTGTGGGAACTTTCTACTACCTTTGTAACTCTTCTGTAAATCTTTTTATTCCAAAGCAAAACTTTTATTAAAAAAAAAAATTACCCATAGGTAATCAACAGCAATGGATAATACACAAATTAATAAGGTAGTTGGCTTTATCGCTTCAGATGTGTATGTTAAAATTCAGGGGAAAGCTGTAATTTAAAATTCACTGTCCATTTGAAAATAACCTTCCTATTGGGACATTAAGGTGCATGTTCATCCTGGCTAACACAGTGAAACCTCGTCTCTACTAAAATACAAAAAATCGGCTGGGGGCGGTGGCTCACACTTGTAATCCCAGCACTTTGGGAGGCTGAGGTGGGTGGATCATGAGGTCAGGAGATCGAGACCATCCTGGCTAACACGGAGAAACCCCATCTCTACTGAAAATACAAAAAATTAGCTGGGCATAGTGGTGGGTGCCTGTAGTCCCAGCTACTCAGGAGGCTGAGGCAGGAGAATGGTGTGAACCCGGGAGGTGGAGCTTGCCGTGAGCCGAGATCGTGCCACTGCACTCCAGCCTGGGCAACAGAGCGAGACTCCATCTGAAAAAAATATATATAAAATAAAATACAAAAAATTAGTCAGGAGTGGTGACATGCGCCTGTAGTCCCAGCCACCCGGGAGGCTGAGGCAGGAGAATCGCTTGAACATGGGAGGCGGAGGTTGCAGTGAGCCGAGATCGCACCACTGCACTCCAGCCTGGGTTGCAGAATGAGACTCCATCTCAAAAAAAAAAAAACAAACATAAAAAGGTGCATGTTATTTTGTAAATCTGTGAATATGGAGTGTGGATGGTGGAACTAGGCTTCTTGTAAAAAACTCATGTCCCTGTTACTAATTCAGATAGCTATACTGAAGAACAATGATAGTCAAATTGGGCTGGAAGATGAATGGAAATGCCAAATCGTTTTTGTGGCTTATTGTGAAAAACTTTAGACACCATAAGTTTGTTTTGTGACAAACTTATGCCCATTTCATTGTCCCTTTGCAGTGTGTTTGTCTTCCAGTTTTAAAAGTATTTTACAAAGGATATTGAACACAAGGATCTATGAACTTAATGTACAGAATATTATCATTTTGCCATCTTGCTTCAGTGTTACTTTTTAATAAAGACAACATTACAGATGAAGTTGAGTTCTCATCACCTCTTTCTTATTTCTCTTCCTTTGCAGGACCACCTGTGTTCTTAAGTTGTATGTATCTTTTAGTCCATAGTTTTACACCTGTTTGCCTGTGCATAAACAAATAGTATTTTGTGTGATTTAGACACTTACATAATTGTTTCACATTGCACCTTTTCTTTATATTTAATGTGAGATTTCAACATGGATACATAATGTAGTTGCATCTGTTACAAATGGGTTTTATAACACTAGTTAGCTTATAGGTAATTAGTAGAGGGAAATGATGTCAGGACAATGAGAAAGTGTATTAGTTTATTTTCTAGGTAAGAAGAGCGGTAATAAAGATTGTAGGATTATGATTTCAGCAAGAAAAGGGAAGCAGCTTGGAGTTTTTTTGAATCTGAATACTTTTTTTTTTTTAAAAGTAACCATCTGTATCTCTAAGGGTATCTTCCTCAAAGTTTACAGTTCTGGCATTGAGGGCTCTTAAATCCTGGTGCTCACCTTCACTGTCTCAGCATCCATAAGCCAACCAACATTCCCACTTAATTGTTTTTTGTTTTACATTTTTAATAGCTACTGAAGAATTCCTCAGTCATGACTGCTTGGGCAGTCTAAGTTATTGCCTATCTATGTAGGTTCTAGTTATCATTTGTTTTCGTTTATAGTGTTGAGGTCCCAAACTGCATAGGTTTTTGCATAAGTTTAGAGTGGTCTGCAAACTCTATTTTTTATATAGTCACTGGTATTTTTAGTGTTTGATTTTGAAGTTTTCACATAATAAGTGGTATTTCAGTGTTTTTTTTCCTCCCAGAATGTAAAGTGTTTAAGACTGCACATACAGTATTATAGGAGAGACACCTTTACTACTAGTTACTTTCTAATCTCTGCATAGTATTCCATTGTCTGGCTAAGTCTTACATATGTTTTGGATATTTAGGACTGTTTTTCAATTTTTAGCTAATAAGGAATTTTTAGGTATTAGAACTTCAGTAAACATCTTTTTTGGGGTATGTGTACAGCTGAAGATTTGCTGACTCCTAGGGTGTGCACATGTTCAACTATACTAGATGTTGTCTGATTTCTTTCTCAAGTAATTATACCAATTTAAAAACGTCTGATACCATCAGACTTTAAAAAAAATTTTTTTTTGGGGGGCTAACCTTACAGATGTACGGTAGTATCCACCATGTTGTGGTGTTTCATTTTCATGATTACTAGTGAAGCTAGGCATCTTTTCACATTTCAGTTCCTTGTGTACAGCTTGTTCAGGATATTTCTTCTATTTTCCCTTTGAGTTCTTGTTCATATTCTAGTTAATTTCTAGTAGTTCTTAATGTATTTTAACCACTAGACTTTTGTCTTCCTTCTGCTTATGTGTCTTTTATTCCTCGTAAATGCTTTTTTGACTTGTCTAAGTATAAACAACTTTACCATTAGTTGTAAAATTTTCATTTTTAGTATGTCATTAATCTTTTTTTGTGTTTAGTATGATTAAATGTTTTTCACTTGGAAAGATACGAATAGTCTACTTCATTGATTTTTTTTGAGTCATTTCATTTTTATTTTGTAGCTACAAATCATAAACTATACCTCATTAATTTGTTATGTTTAAGAAGTAAGCTAAAACTGAGGAGAAACCAGGCTAACTTAGCAGATATTACTACATTCTTAACTTCAATGTTTTAGACTAAAGTAGAGAATAAAGATTTATTTGTGAGTGTAACTTTGATTCAGTATCAATGCCTTGGCTAGTTCATATTTGGCACTTGGTCGTTGGAGTTGCTACTTTGTAATTGAGATAAAACAAAATAAACACATTCCAGTAAACAAATGCTTAGTTGACTATGACATATTTTGGGGTGCGGTGAGAAGAATCTTTCCCGCAATTTGTTTTATTGGGGGAAATTACAGTGTAAAACAGGATAAATTGTAATGCCTTACATGACTGAATGGCAGACGTGATAAGATGATAGGTGCTACAGGATCTTTGAAAAAATATCTTTCAGAAAGGGGATTAAAAGTAAAACTAGGCTGGGTGCAGTGGCTCACACCTGTAATCCCAGCCTTTTGGGAGGCCAAGGCAGGTGGATCACCTGAGGTCAGGAATTGGTGACCAGCCTGGCCAACATGGTGAAACCCAGTCTCTACTAAAAATACAAAAATTAGCCAGGAATGGTGGCACGCACCTGCAATCCCAGCTACTCGGGAGGCTGAGGCAGGAGAATTGCTTGAACCCAGGAGGTGGAGGTTGCAGTGAGCCAAGATCACACCATTGCACTCCAGCCTGGGTGACAGAGTGAGAGTACGTCTTAAAAAAAAAAAAAAAAACACTAACACTGAATTGGTTCTTAAGGTAGAAGGTTATAGGAGTACTGAGTGCATTGTAGGTCTGGCAAAGGTATTAGATAATTTATGGTAAAAAGATAATTAGACTACTTTGGCTGAATGAAAGTTTTCATATGGGGGAGTAATGGGATTTAAGACTAAAAGCATGGGTTAAAGTAGGGGGTACAGTATATTTTGAAGATTGCTTAAAGATATTTAAAACTATTTAATAAATTAATCTGAATGAGAAGGAAAGGTTTTCCAGAAGAGAGAGTTGGGGCTATAAAGTATAATAGAGATCAGAGTGCTACGTTGAGAGTGGAAATGAAGGGGCTAGATAATAGGCTAATAACACTTTATATCTGTGTGAATACTTTGCATATTCACATACGTTATCTCACTTTATTCTCATGTCTTTGAAAATTAGGTATAGGGAATGTGTCAGTCTTACCCAAAGTCTTGCTGGTAATATGGGCTAAAGACTTGATAGTAGTTAACTCTATGGCAGGCCAATGCCAGGGCTCTTTTTAGATGAAAAAATGCATCTGTTGTATGTGCTAGTTATTAGAGAAATGTGATCATTCTGTAACATCCTGTGCTTTTGAGGCTGTAAGGGCAAGTGATATAAATCCTAGTCAGTGAAATTTTCTAGTAGCATCAGCATAGTTGAAAGATCTTAGCATTATAAAATTAAAAGTGCTTTTGATCACTTTCAGATTTGACCCTGGAAAAGGAAAAAAAAAAAAAATCAAACTGTTTTCTCAAATTGCAATTTCATGGAAGTAAATTTTTTTTTTTTAAAACTAAACTCAAGAAATTTCAGAAGAAAGACATTTGACATAAAGGAATTTCAAAGACTAAAGATGGGATGCAAAATACGTGGGAAAAAAAGTAAAAATACAGGTAATTAGAAAATGAAGCTTGGCTTGAAATGCATAGGTTTGTAGATAACTTTGTAAAATGGATTTAATCATTGTGTTCTGCCTCCATCCCTGGAAATTTTGCTGAAAACCAAGATTTTATTATACAGTTTAAGGAAATTAGGAAGTTCATTTTGTAAGTCAGGATAGTTGACATTGTGGTACCAACATCAGAATCTCAGTGGTGGCATAGCACAAGGAAAGACTACATCCTTTCATGCAAAGTTTGTTTGGTCCAGCTAGCCAAGTCTCTGTGCTGCTTTTCATGTGGCGGCACAACCTTCTGGGCTGCTTTAGTCTTGTGGCAAGTCCCTGTCAATTTGTGCTTTTGTAATTTTTGAGGACAGAGCAACAGAGCATAGAAAATCACGTTCCAGTTTTAAATGCTTCCCTCTGGAAGTGGTACATATTACTTTTGCATTTCATTGGCCATAGCAATGATGTGGTCATGTGTACCATCAAAGGGACAGAAAAATATGATCTTGCTTTATATGCAAAAGAAAAGTAGAACTAGAGCATTAGTAATGCCTATCACACCAAGTATATGTGTTGACTGGTACTCATGAAGGTCTTTTGATGATGTGCAATGGATGCTTTGTTTACCTGATTTTATAGCTTCTGGATTGAGAGAAGATCCTGAATTGGTTAGAATTGGGCAGTAATACTGGAACAGAAAGTTAGAGATGACACCAGATAAAATAAATTTTCCCATTTATATACTTCCCATTTTTTTTTTTTCAGTGTGAGTGACAAATGATGTTTTAGTTTGCTGATGAAAAGTTAGAAAACAGGACAGCGGAGGCTGAGATTTTTAGTTTCAGAGTAATTGAGATGTAAATAGGAAAGTCATGGGCAATCAACTGTTTTTATTAAAGTTAGATCATAGCATATGATTTTATATTTAGTGCAGCACTTCAGTGTATATCAATTCTGTAGTTTTTTATTTCTGCCAATATGGGTTAGTTGCTGATAGTTGTCCCCTCCAAATCTCATGTTGAAATGTGATTCCTAATATGGGAGGTGGGGCCTGGTGGGAGGTGATTGACCCATGGGGGTGGATCTGTCATGAATGATTTAGTGCCATGCCGTTGGTAATAAATGAATTCTCACCCAGTTCACTTGGGATCTGATTATTTAAAAGAGTTTGGAACCTCCCTCCTCTTTCTCTTGTTCCTGCTCTCACTATGTGATGCGCCTGCTCCCCTTTCTTCTTCTGCCATGATTGGAAGCTTCCTCAGGCCCTCACCAGGAAGAGATGCTGGAGCCATGCTTGTATAGCTTGCAGAACTGTGAGCCAATTAAACCTCTTTTTTTTTTTTTTCTTTTTTTTTTCTGGAGGCAGTTTCTTACTCTGTCACCCAGGCGAGAGTGCAGTGGTGTGATCACAGCTCACTGCAGCCTCGACTTTCTGGGCTCAAGCGATCCTCTCGTCTCAGCCTGACAAATAGTGGCGACTACAGGTGTGCCACCATGACTGGCTAATGTTTTTTCTAGTTTTTGTGGAGGTGGGGTTTGCCATGTTGCCCAGGCTGGTCTTGAACTCCTGGGCTCAGGTGATATGCCTGCCGTGACCTCCCAAAGTGCTGGGATTGCAGGCGTAAGCCACCGCGCCTGGTCCTAAACCTCTTTTTAAAATAAATTACCCAGCCTCAGATACTTCTTTATAACAACACAGGAACAGACTAATAACAGTTGCCAAGTCTTCATGATATTTCTTTATCATCTTTTAGATCTTTTGATGGATATAGACAATCTGGTATATAGTTTAGGTATTTAGACTTTGGAGCCTGCCAGACTTGTGCCTCCCTGGGTAAGTTATTTAGTATTTATGAGATTTTTACCACCACCTCTATCTGCTGAAAGAAGGGATATTAATAGTATTTATCTTACAGTGTTATGAGTATCCAATGAGATGATGCATTAAGCGTTTAATCTAGTAGACTTCGCTTACTGAATTTAATGTGTTGTGATCAGCATTTTACATAAATAAGATGGATTGAAGTGAAGTTGAATAGAAAATGTCAGTTTATCCCTCTAGGTAGAATGGTTAAATATTGTTTTGTAAAACTTTTGTGTCAGGTGTTGTTGGGGGAGGTTCTGAGTGTGTGTCTTTAAGTGTGTTTGTATATGTATATATACTGGGGTTGTTACAAAGGATTTCCCCCCTTTATTCTGAGGAAAATGGGAGACTTCAAAGAGAACAGTGAAATGATCAGATTTGGATTTAAAAAATCAGAATACTGAGTTATGATTTACAGAATAAAATACACCCATTTTAAAGTGTGTTTCTGTGAGTTTTGACAAAGGTAGATACCTATGCAGCTAGCATAACATTAAGATATTAGAACATTCATTAGCTGCAAAAGTTTATGTTCGATTGCATTTGTGCCTTGCAAGCTAGTGGCAACCACTGATAATGCTTTTTGTCACTCTAGATTAGTTTTGCTTTTATAATAATTTAGTATAATTAATAATGATTGTCTTTTTTGTGTCTGCTCTCCTTTGCTAAGAAGTATTCCATTTTATGTATACCACAGTGTTTATCCTCTTTTTACCTGTTGATGGATATTTAGATTGTTTTCAATTTCTGAATATCAGGGGTAAAGCTGTCATAAACATTGATACATGCCTCTTTGTGTGAACATATATTTTCATTTCTTTTGAGTAATACTTGGGAGTGGGATTGCTGGGGTATATAAGAAACCGCAAAACTGTATTCTGAAGTGATTGTCCCATTTCACATTTCACATTTCCATCAGCAATGTATGAATGTTCTAGTTGATGTACATCTTTTTAAAAATCAACCATATGTCCCTTTTTGCAATAGTTGTGACAGGCTTTTCAGTTTTATTTAGATAGTGGGTCTCTTCAGTATTCCTGAAAAGAGTATGAATTCCCCAGGTACCCTCTGTTGTGGTATTTTTTAGAAAGAGACGTGGTAGTACTGTGGCATATCCCTCCCTACACTCTGTCTCTTGGTGTTCCAATTCAGTTGTTTTATTCTTATCTATTTGCCACTCATTTATTTATTCAGATATTTACTGAGGTTCCTTGCGCTAGGACTTTTTATAGGTGGCAAGAACACAACTGTGAATAACACAGATAACTTCACTCTTTTTAAATGAGTTCATATTCTAATGGTGGGGCAGACAAATATGCAAAAGAATAAATGAATAAGATAAAGTTAATTTTTGATAGCCATAAGCACTTTGAGCAAAAGTGCTTGGGGAGGTAGAAAATGACATTGATAAGTTGGGTGGTCTAGAATAATATCTCTGACAAGATTTGGCCAGTAAAACACAGGAGAATGCAGAGTACATAAGGAATGAATTCCCTTTGAGAAGGATCCCTGAAATTAGACAAAGTAGGCTGCATGTGATGGTTTGGGTTTCTAGCTACTCTACTAGAGCGACTTCAGGGAGAAGATAATTTGGCGTTGTGACAGGAGTACGGCCTTTGGAATCAGGATGTGTAGACCTCTGTTTGACTTCTTTTGATCACCGTGCCCTTGCCACTATATCCACACAAGTACCTGTTGTGTATTCTTTCTGAAGATGCTTCACCCTAGAGCATGAGTTTCTTCCTGTGTCAAAGCAGGGAACTCACCTGTTAGGATTGTTTGGTAGCAATTAGATTTTGTGTGTCTATTCCTTGTATGTAGATATATAGTGGAATTTATTATTTCATCCTGTTATTTTCTTGCTCAAGAACTGCCCATTCATATCTGAAAGGAGAAATTGGAGAAGAAAATCACCTAAATTATAAAATTAGTCAACAAATTTTTTTGAATACCTATAATATGGCAGGCACTGTTAAGTATTAACAATAAAATAGGGAAAAAGGCAGAACTTTTCTAATTGCCCTTTTAAAAGAAGTTAGTAGTTTTCAAGGAAGGAGAAAAATAAAGGAAAATAGTTAAAATGAGAAAATGTGGAACTAGCAGTTAGCTTGATTAGTCTATTTGCTTAAACTAGATAGTAAAAACGATTTTAGTGTGTTAGGATTTCAGTATAATTTCTAACTTCTTAGGGCAAAACAAATTTTGTTAGGTCTTTTCTGTGGAACTAAAGTCTTGTATTTAGAAAAATTACCTGTGGAAATGATCTTTTTTTTGTTGAGTCCTTTGGAATGGAAAAAAGGTAGTTCATTTTAGGTAAGGGGCTAAATTGACTATGGAAAGTTGTTTCAGTTACTGAGACTGGGGATAAAGCAGACATCTCTGGGGCCTCGTTATTAAAAGCTGAAGATTTGTGTTCAAGTCCTGGTAGAAGTATTAGTGGTAAAAATTTTTCTAACAGTCAATATTGGTTGAGGACCTTGGATCTAAATATAAGCTTTATTTTCCTAAAGAGGAAATCTGTGCTGAAAAAAGTGAAATGAGTTGTGCCAAAGTCCAGTGCCTCACTTGGTCTCTGTTGACAGTTGTTGGGAGGGGCTCCCCACTGTGTTTCCACTGATACCCGCCTTGGCTGGAGAGGCAGATATACTTCATTAGTGTTGTCCATATGGCCTCCGCTGACAGCAGGGGGAAGGAAGGTGTGGTTTGTTTTCACCTAGTGTGGAGGAAAGTCCCGGCTGTATACTTGCCCTTTTCTGGTAACCATGCAGCTGGTGGGTGGTGGTTAGGGGCGAAAATGAGGTCTATGGTGGTGATTGGGTTGCCTTATTACAGCCTGATGAGGATGGAAGTCTAGGTTTCCTACTTGGTCATTGCTACCATGGGCAGGACTGGTGCTACAGTTTTTTTTTTGGTCTCTGTGGTGTTTGTGGCACAGTGGTTATTGTCTAAGAGCTCTCTGTCTTGCCAGTCTGCCTGTTTTCCTGGTCATTTGGCTAGGGCTAACACTAGTGGGCTTTTCTTGAGTTTTGTTTTCTTCTTCTCTGCTTGCATTGGCATTTCTATGTTGCAGACTTCTCCAGTACCTAGCCTGGGATATAGGCAAAAAGAATATTAGTGAACTCACTGCCATGTTGTTCCTCAGATTCTGAGGAACTTGCCCAGTTCCTCAGTTCCCTGGCTGGTCTGCCTTCTTTTCAAAATTTAGTTAATTATTTATTTTTTACATATGTAAGGTCCAGAGCTTTAAACTATATTTAGCAGGAAGAATAGGGAAACACCTACTCCATCTTTCTGTAAGGGAAAATCTAGATGGTGATGCTTGTAATGCACATCCATAACAGTTGCTTATCTTGCTCATAAGTAAGGTTTTTACTCAGTCTAAATACTCATAATTATAAAAGTTCTTTTCTATTAGAAATGGCATAGTAGGCCAGGCGTGGTGGCTCACACCTGTAATCCCAGCATTTTGGGAGGTTGAGGCGGGCAGATCACCTTATGTCAGGAGTTTGAGACCAGCTTTGCCAACATGGTGAAACCCCGTCTCTACTAAATATACAAAAATTAGCTGGGCGTGGTGGCGGGCGCCTGTAATTCCAGCTACTTGGGAGGCTGAGGCAGGAGAGTTGCTTGAACCTGGGAGGTGGAGGTTGCAGTGAGCTGAAATCGCATCACTGCACTCCAGCCTGTGTGGAGTGCACTGCACTCCACTACCTTTTGCATTCAGCAAAAAGGTAATAAACATAGTTGATACCCTTTAAGTTATGACTTGCTTCTGAAGGTTAAGATAACACATGAGATTTAAGGTAACTCTCACGCCTGTAATCCCAGCACTTTGGGAGGCTGAGGCGGGCAGATCACCTGAGTTCTGGAGTTCAAGACCAGCCTGACTAACGTGGAGAAACCCTGTCTCTACTAAAAATACAAAATTAGCTGGGCTTGGTGGTGCTTGCCTGTAATCCCAGCTACTTGGGAGGCTGAGGCAGGAGAATTGCTTGAACCTGGGAGGCGGAGGTTGCAGTGAGCCAAGATCACGCCATTGCACTCTAGCCTCGGAAACAAGAGCGAAACTGCCTCAAAAAAAAAAAAAAAAAAAAAAAAGAAAGATAACCTAACAGAGCAAGTGACTAATTGGAGACACTGAATAATTATTGGTGGACTCTGTTCACTGCTGAGTTTCATATAAAACGGTGCAGAGTCTGATCACCTGAGGAGGCTGGGGAGGAGCAGGTGAGGAGGACTACTTAGAAGGTGCATTTGGTAGTGAATTTTATAAGCGCCAGAGCACAGAGTCATAGAAAAAGCGAGAAATATCAGCGGAATGGTATCAAAAGAGAAGGTTAACAAAGTATTTTTATTCACTGTACTTAAAAGAGTATTAGCAGGACAGTATTTGTTGATAAGGGGATTCAGTCTGTGAACAGTGAAGCAGTTTGTTTTTGTGAGCTTTGTAGTGATCCTGGAGGTGGTACTACTTAACTGTACAACCTGTTACTGTTATAATGTTTTTATTTTGCTGCTTTAAAAAATAAGTGGATATGTTAACAGAAGATGTCTCAGGTGCTGGTAAGTGAACTGCTGTTACTTACATTTTTAAATTTAAATGAAATTTTGATCCCTTTTGAAGACTTTCTTGACCTTGATATAAAGTGTTTTAGACTTTTTGATATAGTCAGGAAGAAGAAAACAAAAATTACCCAGTAAGTTTTTCAGGAAGCTGGCAAATGAATAAAAATCACTCAGATGTTTTTTCTTGGTTTCAACCTAAATTTCTAGCAATTTTTTTCTCTTCATTTAGAATAAAGATTTTTTAAAAATTAGTTTGAAAAATTGTCTTTTATTTAAAAATGTTTATTTTCAGTTTATTTGCAGATTTCCATAGTAAATATAATGTAAATTATATTTACATTAAATCTTTAAATATAATTAAAATCTTTTTTAAAGCTACTTGAAAAATTAGCAATATGAAGAATAAGAGATGTATGTATGTATGTATATAGCTACTTTGGAAAGTCTCATTGATTAAAAAAAAAAAAATTCTTTTTTTAGAAGGATGCTGATTTAGTTTTTGACTGTTGTTATTCCAGTTTTCATAAGAAGAAATATTTAAGTAAAGGAAATGACAATTTGGTGTTATATGGTGTTATAAAGGTTAAAAATCTTTTACTTTGTGAAACTGTGAGATCTTTTGGATGGATCTCAGTGATATTTTCCAGTATTTATAGAAATGTATTGGCGACTTTAATAGAACACTTCAAGAGCTAGCTTTATAATAGTTCATTTAGAGAACATTTTGATGTTTGATTTACTTTCATTAATTGGAGACAGATTAAGGGAGAAAACCTTGCAGATATTGGAATATTAAATGGAAGACAAGTTTACTTGCTAATTGGGAATTGTAATGAAAATGGTAGATGTTAATTAGCTTGACTGTAGTAATCATTTCACTATCTACACATATGTCAAAAGATGTTGTATACCTTAAGTATATGCAATTTTTATTTAGAGAAAAGAACAGATCTCCATTTCCACTTGCGTTGAATATGTTGCTTAAGCAAGAAATAAATCTTCATTGAAAATAAGTAAAAATAAAAATAAAATATGATTGAAAGAATGCCAAAGTTGATTATAATTATTGATGATACATCATAGTATGTTTTCTGTTACTGTTAAAGCATTAACTATTTTACACGCATATTAAGAGTAATTCATTCTGTGACTTGAGTTATTTTAGATAATACTATTCTGAATTTCACATAGACTATATTCAGTGAGTTGGAGAAATACTTTATACAGGTAATACTAGAAAATATATATAAGGATTTACATTTGATAAAGTGTACTCACATAGCATATGTGTCTTTTTCCAAATGCCCTATAACAATGTGACATAACACTGTTATTTGTAGGTACACCAAATCTTTTATTTTATTTTAAATCACAGACATATGTCGAAACAAAAGTCAAAGCAATATAGAAGTATCCATTGTGAAAAGTACCTTTCTTTCTTTATAACCCTCCCTCAGCTTTCTTCCATGTTTAGAAATTTGGTAGATAGCTTTAAAGACTGTCTCCTATAAAACAAATCTTTTAAACGGAATTATTTGTACCATTTCCCCCTTTTACATACTATTCTTCATACTGTAAATAGAAATTCAAGAAATTCAAGACATTATTATATATAAACCATGTTAATGTTTGCCTTGGACTTAATCTGGAAAGTTACATTCTCATTTTTTCCCTTTAGGAGTTAATGCATTTTGTTTCGGCTAAGATATTTCAGATTGGTCACTACTGTAGAGATAAGGTAAACCAGGTATCAGGAAAGTTGAGTGCCAGAGCTGGGCTTCTGGGATATCTCCTGCTCTTGCTCCTTGGACCCAGCACGACTTACCTGCTGTGTCACTCTCATCTGTGGCCTCAAGGACTCTAGCATCCTTGAGAAAGAATTTCCCATGTAAGCCTGATGTTTTTTCAGTTAGAAGAAATTGTAAACACATTAGCCCTCGTTTTCTTGCAGTTCTTATTCTTAAACCCCTTCATCTAGGCCTGAAGGTGGAAATGACATTTTTTAGATGAACAAAACTATTAGGAAAAATGTGACCATTATAAAATATTGGGTTATTTTCAGTTCATTTCAATCATTGTGGTATGTCTGAAAGAATGAGTAAAGAGAAAAGTTCTTAAGTGTTTTTTTCCACTGTACTTCACTTGGCTCTCATTTACATTCCTGGATAGAAAAAAGGAAAGGAGTAGGATGCCATTGACAGTGAATTTATATAACTTCCCCCACCCCATTTCTACTTTTGCCTTCTCTAAATACAGGAGGAATAGTTTAAATAGGAAATTCCTTTGTCCAAAATGTAGAGAGCAATTGTGTAACAAAAAGCATAGTAGAGGAGAGAAATTTAGAAACTTTCAAAGTAGTCCTGCTATATCTGTCATTTTTGTTTTCCTTCCTGATTTTGATCTATTGACACTTAGACGATATGTATTGATTTCATATTAAGGACATTTTTTCTTGTTGGTCATTTTTCTTTGAACTTAAGCGCTTTAGTGAATATCCAATTTAATTTAATCACAATAAAAAGGAAAATCAAATGACTTTAAGTAGTTTTTCCTGGATATTCCTTATATGTTATTACTTATATTAAAAAAAAACAAAAATACTTCAGGAGTATGGTAGGCCATTTTGTTAGGTTAAAATCTAAATCAGTCATTTCTAGACTATTTTTTAAAATGTAAGCCTAAAATTAGTCAGAGCTAAAGTAGTTGGCAGTATATATCAGATAAACATTTAATTCTTATTTTCCTTATTCTCTGGTAATAACACTTTTTCATATTGTGTGATTATGCTTCTGTAAAGTAGGAGATACTAATTTTATATACTTCTGGAGATCCTGAATGTTAAATTAAAAATAATTAAGTATATTCCTTAGATTTTAATTAGCTTAAGCAGAATTATTACTGTGTTTAGGAATTTGGTGATTAGGTAACCTGCCTGTTTCGTTTGAGAAATGAAATGAAGTTCTTGACTTCTCACCTGGTTTTTATTATTCTTTGCGACCTTTGAGTCTATGGAATACAAGTAAATTGCTTTCTATTTTCAAATCATGATAATGGCCACAGCCATGATTAGATAGCCAGATTATCATATGGACATATTACAACATGAAGGAGTGGTTTTTGAATTTTGTTGATTATCTTTTTAGTTGTTTGTTTTGGTTAATACAATCAAAATTATGTATCTTTGATTACCTTAATAGATGAAGAGTAGATATACACTTTTAGCTTCCCCCACCATTTGCATATGTATTTCAGTTTTTATCCTCTTGTTGTACTACCTGCTGTTTATCTATGAAGCAAAACCAATCAGTATAGCACATTCTTATCTATATGGAGATTATCCATATTATATTTTTTCTTGGCAAGTTTTTTATTGACATTACCTATTGTGCAGGTGGCTTCCCTCATTTGAAGTATGAAATTCAGGGTTTTTCAGAGTTTGCTTTGACTGTACATGATTGCTTTCCAAGTGAGGACTCTTTTTTACTACATCTCCTGAAGTCATTTTCCAAGTCAGGAAAGGCAGTGATGTTGGTAGGAAATAAATACTGCAATGTTAATATGTATGCTATTTCCTGGCTCTTTCGGTAAAAGTGAATGAAGGGCAGAGGAAGGAATAAACACTGGAAGCCTTACTAATACCTTAGGTACTAGGTAAATTTTGCTATATTAGATAAAATTTGCTATTGAAATGGATAGCCAAAGAGTAGTCTGGTAGAGGCACTGTGTTTCCAGAAACTAGGGAAAAGAGTAGGTTGGTGAGAGTATATGTATGTGTTTCCAGTAGTAAGGGATTGTAGCTTGGAGGAGTTCCAGAGAAGAAGGTGGTGGACCTCACAGCAAACTTAACCTTATTTGTAATTTTGCCTAGAGCCTTGAGGTCTAAGCAAAATTGTACTTGTGGTAACATCTCAGTTGGCAGTATGTATTTGGAAGGCTGTAAACCTGAGTTTTTTCTATTCATTGTAGACTATAAGATTTTTTAAGTTGCTTTTCCCCTTTTATTTGTATCTTTTGTCCTCAGAAGATTTATTATATCTAATATTCTTAGATATGATTATGTCCCAGAGAAAATTGAAGGTTCCTAAAATGGTTCTAGATCTTGAGCAATGAATTCATATAGCATATTAACATTGTTTTACAGCAAATGAACACAATGGAACCAGGATTTGTATACAGTTTGTCTGTCTCCTGAACCTGTCCTCTATCACATTTGGTCAGATGGGAGTTACTTTCAAGAGGAACAGGATTTGAATACTAAGTCAAGTGCTTGGTCTCCTGTACTAGAAGCAACAGTAGCTCTCAGAAGTGTGAATTTTGTTTTTTCAATGTAGGTAGCTTAAGAGGCAGACAGGAGAATCCAAAATGAGCAAGTACTCTTTGGCATGTTGAGGTTGTAACTACTAGTCTTTTATGTAGATTTTGTTTTTATTAGTATGAAAAATACTTAGTGCAGTCTGAAAACTGTGAGGTTGATGGGTGTTATTAATAGCAAATCAAAGTAATTTTCTTATATGCATTACCAATAAAAACAGGGAAATATTTGTGTATCTTTCATGTTTTGTACTTAGTAATTTTTCAAAATTCTCTACCCACTTAACTGTTTTCCCAAAATAAAAGACTCCCCCCCCCCATTGAAAAATATGTATTGTTCTTTTAAAAAAAGAAACAGTTTTTTTGAACAGTTACATGAAGAGGTCATGTTCATCAGAAATCCTACGTGTGGTAGACATAAATGCCTGGAGAAATCTGTGAAGGTGTGCTCCTACACTCATTGAAGAAGTATACCTGTTCTTGCTGCTCTTGGGCTGTCTGTCTTGCCACCTCCCATGGATCAACTGAAAGTATAATGTTGAGACAGGTATACAAAGAACTAGGCTGTAAATTTGTTATATCCAAGAGACCAAAGTGATTCCAATAGGAGCAAAGAGGCATTACAAGGAGATCAAGAATTTGGTGAAAGAAAGGGAAGGGAGAATTATAATGTGGAGAGTAAAAGGGAGTGTGAAAACAAGGTACACTTCTCTTTCAGTCCTTTCCTGAAGGAGGAGGTAAGTTTCATATAAAGTAGATTCTTATTTCCTGTGGACACAGTGCACCATAATGAATGAATTGATATGCTAGCTTGAAGAGGCTGCCCAGTAGAAGAAAAGGATAGCATCTGGTATGTGGTGATTTGATATGGGACATGGAAGTAACTATGTTGTCAGCTGTGCCAGGAAGCTGCTTGGAGTACGTTGAGTGATACCTGCAGATCAGTTGTTTGTCCCCAACCAGAAAAAGTACTAGATACTGCTTGTGCCAGTGGCCCTGCCCTGGATTTCATTATTTTTGAAAGTGACAAGGTTTAGTTTTCTACCCAGAGTTACATGGGAGTTCAGAGTCAAGAAAATTGGGTTCACTAGTAAAAATCAAGTTGTCTTCTTTACCTACATTTGTTTTTTAGTTCATACCTGTAAATACATATTTGTGTCATATTGTTGGCTAAGAAGCTTCTGGGTAGCATGTATTTTTAATAAAAACATGTTTTATATATGTGGTGTTGTAAAATTGGTTTCTTTTATTCAATAGGGTGATTCAGATATCATTTCTAATATAGATATATCATTCTTTAATGACTACAGTGTTTTATCAAATACATGTACTGTAGTTTATTTAAATAGTTCACAACTAATGGCTGTTTGAGCTTCTAATTTACTACTTCTTTTGGGGGATGAGACAGAGTCTCTCTCTGTCATCCGTGCTGGAGCGCAGTGGTGTGATCTTGGCTCACTGCAACCTCCGCCTCCTGGGTTCAAGTGATTCTCATACCTCATCCTCCCAAGGAGCTGGGGTTACAGGTGTGTGCCACCACGCCTGGCTAATTTTTGTATTTTTAGTAGAGACGTGGTTTTGCCATGTTTGCCAGGCTTGTCTTGAACTCCTGGCCTCAAGTGATCTGCCAGCCTCAGCCTCCCAAAGTGCTGGGATTATAGGCATGAACCACTGCACCCAGCCAGTTCGTTCATTATATACGGAACTTATATATTTGGTTGGGTTTATTTCTGGATTAGAGTGTTATACAGCTGTCTCATGCTTTGCTGTTTTTACCAGTTGTAAATAGTAGTTTATTAAGTATTTTAGTGCCTACTTGGTGCTACTGTTTTAGGCAGTGGAAATACAATAAAACATAATCCCTTCTGTCCTGGAACATAACATTTTAGTGATGTACCTACTGATTTTTTAGTCACAAAAAAGGTCACAAGTTTAGAGGTAAGTCTCTTGATGGCAGAGGCAAAGGATGTCTCCCTTATCTTTTTTTGTGCCGGAATAGGGAATCTAGGAGAGATCACAGAGATTTTTTCGGATCTTTTGCCCGTTTAAAAAATCAGGCTGTTTGCTTTTTTATTGTTGACTTTTAATATTTCTTTGTATATCTCAAATAACAGTCTTAGGCATCTTTTGCAAATATTTTCTCCCATTCTGTGGCTTATCTTCTCACTCTCTTGATACGTTTGCTTTCTTAGTGCATGGCAACATCTGAGCAGTTGCCCAAGTCAGGAACTTGGGCATCATCTTTGATTCTTTCTTCTTAGGTTGTATCTACTGAATTATCTAGATTCTGCCTCTTGAATATTTTCTGACTCTTTCAGCATTTCTCCCCTTCGTCACGATTATAACTTAGGGCACATTCTGCTTTCACCTGGTATATTTAACTGTAGTACGGCCTTCCCCTCCCACTTATTCCACTATGGCAGCATCTCATCTTCTATTAGGTCCTCACATGAATTCATTTTGTTCAGTGTCGTTTTGTTGTAATGTTGATGAAAAAAAATTGGTTCCTAGCGGGGCCACTGTCTGTGGAGTTTGCATATTCTCATGTCTGCATGGGTTTTCTCTGGGTACTCCAGTTTCCTCCCACATCCCCAAGATGCGTACTTGAGGTTCATTGGTGTATCTGCATCATTCCCAGTCTGACTGTGCCTTGCGATGGAATGGTATCCTGTCCAGGGATGGTTCCTGCCTGGCACCCTGAACTGGTGGGGATAGGCTCTGGCCACTGGAAACCCTGAACTGGAATAGGTGCATAAATAGTTATCTTACTTGTTTTTCTTAATTTTACTAAATGTATGTATAGCTCACATTTATTTCAGTGTTTATTATTAGAAGTGTTTTGATCTTTATTTATAGGTTTGATGATGTTTTTGTGACCCAGAGGTATGCCACAGGAATTTAACTCTTGTTTATGTCAACTAGCCTATGCTAAAATCGGTTTCCTTGTACATTGTTTTGCTTAAAGTCACAATTTCCAAGAAGTTATCAAAGACTTTAAGTGGGAATTTACTGTATTTCAGATTACCTACCCAGACTCAGAGAGCTTTATATCAGCCGTCTACTCACCTTGCTATTCTTGAATTTTACCACCCTCATCATGTTTCCCTTCCTTCCATGCTCCAGGCAAATTTAGTGTTGTCTTCATTCCTCAGAAGCTCTGTGCTTCCCATTGCCTTCCGGCCTGCTCATATGCTATTCTTTCCTGTTAAGACACTCTTCCTATTGCCTTCTCTGTACCTTGCTAACTCTCATTTATTCTTTCTGTCTCAGTAGAGATGTCACTTTCTCCAAGAAGTCATCCTGATTTGCCTTAACACCACTGAATTTATATTAGCTACACTTCCTGTGTTAGGCATTTGGTGTTTTCTATTTATAGCATTTATCATGAACTTTTTTTTAAACGACCTTTATTGAAGTATAATTTATGTACAATAAATGGCATCCATTTAAAATGTAAAATTCAGTAAGTTTTTAAACGATTGTATACAACCATAAAACCACTGGCACAATGAAGATGCAGAGGCTTTATGTGTTTATCAAGAACTCTTGTGCCGCTTTACTGTCCATCTCTCTTTCTGTGATCCTACCCCGACAAAACCATTTATCTGCTTTTTAATCTATACATTAGTTTGTATTTTCTAAGATTTTTAATGTACCATGTATATTTTGTGTCTGGCTTCTTTCAATCAGAATTAGAAATTCATGGATTTTTTGTGTATCAATAACTTCTTCATTTTTATTGCTGAGTAGTATTCCATTGTTTATTCATTTACTTGTTGATGGATGTTTGGATTGTTTTCAGTTTTTGGATATTTATTACACTGAATTTTAACTGCCTGGTTATTTTCTGTATTCTTTTGTAAAGTGTACAGTATTGTGAGAACAAAAGACAGTCTCTCTTGTTAACATTTGTATGCCTAGCTGCTGCCTGGTACTAGCAGGTGCTCAATAAATGTTTATGGAAATGCTAAAGAGCAGAAAGGTGATACTATTTCAAGTAGTACAAATATAAATTTACTTTAGTGTCTGTTGAACCAGGAATTTCATTAAGGAATAGTATTCATTCAGTGTCTTATTTAGGTTGACACTTGTGGACATATATTGCCAGAACTTATTTACAAGGTAATAGCTTTTTTACCTTTTTAACATATAACTGAATGTTATTTTAAAATTTGTGGGTTTTGGCTGGGCAAAACTAGTACCAGCACCCTGGGAGGCCAAGAAGGGAGGCTCACTTGAGCCCAGGAGTTGAAGACCAGCCTGGACAACATAGCAAGATGCTGTCTCTACCAAAAAAAAAATGTGTTTTGATATCATACTAAGATAATCAGCTTTTAAGAGTAAAAAATTTCTTTAAGAATTCTCATTTTCAATTGCTATGCCAGAGATTCCGAAACTTTCTTGGTTTACACAACACCATTATTGTCTCAGTCCTTATTTCATGATGCTCCTACACCAAAAGAAAGACCTAAGAGTTGTTCTTACTGTTGGATTCAAGTAACTTAAAAATGTTTACATTTTAACAATTTAGTCGTTTAAAAAATAATACACAGAAACTGAAGGAGAAAACATTTATTCTTAATCAGAATTATTACTAATGAAATGTGTACACCTTTTGGGCACTGCACTGTTACGGGAAACTGAGGACTGGAGAGACTGTATGAGGGGAAACAGGAGGATTGTTTATTTAAGGTATGTACTGGCTCAGCTTTTTGGATATGAATCCACTGAGCCAGTGCATACCTTAAATAAACAATCCTCCTGTTCTCCATATTGGTCTCTCTGGTCCTCAGTTTCCCACAACAGCACAACTCTCAAATTTGTGGAAATGATAGGTTACCAGTACTTTTCTTTCCTGTTCCACATTGATTTTTAAAAAACTATAGCTAGTAATAATTATAGTACATAATAGTTATTTTGCACTATATTAAAAAACTAGCAAATTATCAGTTCTCAAGTATTTGAAGTATGTTTTATAAGAATCCTTTTCGGCCGGGTGTGGTGGCTCACGCTTGTAATCCCAGCACTTTGGGAGGTCGAGGCAGGCAGATCACCTGAGGTCAGGGGTTTGTGACCAGCCTGGCCAACATGGTGAAACTCCGTCTCTATTAAAAATACAAAAATTAGCCAGGTGTGGTGGTGCATGCCTATAGTCCCAGCTACTCGGGAGGCTGAGGCAGGAGAATTGCTTGAACCCAGGAGGTGGAGGTTGCAGTGACCAGAGATCGCGCCAGTGCACTCCAGCCTGGGCAGCAGAGTGACACTCCTTCTCAAAAAAAAAAAAAAAAAAAAAAAAAGAATCCTTTTCACAAGATACTTTTAAAACAATCTGTAATACTTTTGTAATCATAAGAATTTATAAACTTGAAATAGAAGTATTCTTTTGTAAAGGTTAAGAAAAGTATACTTGGTTGGCCGCTGAGGCTCACTACCATAATCCCAGTACTTTGGGAGGCAAGGTGGAAGGATTGCTCGAGTCCAGAAGGTGGAGGCTGCAGTGAGCCATGATCACGCCACTGCACTCCAACCTGGGTAACAAAGGGAGACCTTGTCTGAAGAAAAAAAAGTGTATATATATATGTGTATATATATGTATACACACACACACACACATAATAATTGCCATATCAAGTTAAAATTGTTAATTTTAATATGAAATGTGTGAGATGGGTATCCAGTTTCATTCCATATTAAATATGGAACTTTTTCATGCACAGTGTATTTTAAGATTCCATCTTTCCTCATTTTTTTCTGTTTTAAATCTAGTTTGTCTGTTTATGGATTTCCTATTTTGTTTCATTTATCAGTATGTCTGTCTTTATGCCAGTAGCACATTGTCTAATTGTATCGTTAGAGTTTTCCTTTGTATTTTCGTTAACAAAAACTCCCTCCGCTTTCTTTTCCTTGAAGTATTTTCACTGTTCTTGGCCTTTTGTTCTGTATAAATTTAGAAACAGCTTATTAAATTGCTACTCCAAATTTTTTGTATATTTGAATTGCATTGATATATTACATCAATTTTAAGAGAGAACTGATATTTTTATGATACTGAGTTTTCAGTTACTGAATATGGCATAACTTTGTTTTTGTCTTCATGTCTTCCCGTAAAATGTTATACTTTTCCATGATGGTTCACATGTCTTATTTTATAGCCATGACTTAGATCAGGGGCTATTAAACTACCAGCCCACAGGACAAGTCTGAATACCACCTGTTTTTGTAAGATCCATGAGCTAAGAATGCTGAGAATTTTATAAATGGTTGGAAAAAATCAAAAGGATAATATGACATATAAAATTATTTGAAATTAAAATTTTAGTGTCTATAAATAAAGTTTTATTGGAACATAGTTATTTTCCTTTATTTAAATATCTGACTGCATTTATACCACACATAGCAGTGTTGATGGTTGCAACAGAAAGTGTATGGTCTGCAAATTGTAAAATATTTACTATCTGGCACTTTATAGAAAGTTTGTTTACCCCTGACTTTGAATTATTGTTTGTCTTTGTATCTCAGTGTTTCTTTGTAGTTGGGGTGGGTGGTGAGGGTGGGGTTTGAGCCTCTCTTTCCTTTATCTTCATCTCCAGTTCTGATAAAACTTAAACTCATGAGTCACTGTTACCAAAATGTGTTTTATTCTTCAGATATGTTTGAGCAGAGCAAAGGTTGAAAACTATTGATATTATGATTTATATAGTAATTACTGTAGCTATTTTTTTGCTATTTGAGGATTTAATATAAAAATATAACGTAACTTGCCTCTTTATTTATTTTCCCTTTTGTAGGAAATTAAGAGAGAGACGGAATTCAAGGATGACAGTTTGCCCATCAAACGGGAAAGGCATGGGAATGTAGCAAGTCTTGTACAACGAATAAGCACCTATGGACTTCCAGCTGGAGGAATTCAGCCACATCCACAAACCAAAAACATTAAAAAGAGTATGTAAATAATTTCTTTCCTGCATAATTACATCAAAATAGAAGGATATTTTATAACTGTTTCTAAATTAAGAAAAATCAGTTCAGTCTTTTGTAGACAACTACAGTAACTTCCTGCAAATTCTCATGTTACTAGTTATTGCCCTGTGTAGTCAATCTTAATTTTTAGTCATGTGCAATCAATAACAAATCAATATCATTATAAATTAAAGCATGAGGCTCTGTTTTCTTATTTATCTTTCAGACTCTGCTCAATGATTACCATTTTACCTTAACTGTATTTTAATACCATTTATTTAGTGGGATTCTGAAATATCTGCTGATTCTTAGCATAGATACAAGAATTTTGATAGTGCTTTCTCTTCAGTTGTTAAACATCTGAACATAAACATTTCCAAGGTGGTTGGCCTTGCAGATCACCTTGTAAGGATTTGGTACTGTGTAAATATGTTAGGGGAACAACTTGGCAAAGAAGGAGAGCATTACATTTGAAATCAGATAAGGGTTTTTTGAGTCTGTCTTATGACTTCAGAAAGATCATTTAAACTCTTGAGTTTTATTTGCTGCTGGTGAGAAAGTGGTTAAGAAAAAAAAAAAACAGGTAATATTACTGTTCTCAAAGAGCTTACATACTTGGAAAAGAAACTGTTATTTAAGGCCAGGTGCAGTGGCTCACGCCTGTAATCCCAGCACTTTGGGAGGCCTAGGTGGGTGGATCACCTGAGGTCAGGAGTTTGAGACCAGCCTGACCAACATAGTAAAACCCCATCTCTACTAAACATACAAATTAGCCAGGCATGGAGGAACTTGCCTGTAATTCCAGCTACTTGGGAGACTGAGGCAGGAGAATCACTTGAACTCGGGAGGTGAGCCAAGTTCTGCCATTGCACTCCAGTCTCTGTTCCAAAAAACAAAAGAAACTGTTATTTAAAAAGTGTAAAATATTAAACATATACAAAGAATTACAGTGTTATAGGAGCATGTAGCAAATGTTTTAACACAGTAAAACCCTTCAGAGATTGAATACTTTTTTTTTTTTTTTTTGAGATAGACTCTCACTCTGTTGTCATGGCTGCAGTGGTGCAGAGACAGCTCACTGCGGCCTTGACCTCCCAGGCTCAAGCAGTTTTCCCATCTCAGTCTACTGAGTAGCTGTGACTACAGGTGTGTGCCACCACGTCTGCTAATTTTTGTATTTTTCTTTGTAGAGATGGGGTTTTGCCGTGTTGCCTAAGCTGTTCTTGAACTCCCGGACTCAAGTGATTTGCCCCCATTGGCTTCCCAAAGTGCTGGGATTACAGATGTGAGCCACCATGCTAGCCTAGAGATTGCATACTTATTACTATGGTCAATTTGATTTAACCCATCTATGCCTAGTGTCCCATTATTGGAATGCTAAGAATGTAGGAGTTATTACTATCCTGCTGTTCAAGGTCATTGCCAAGGTCTGATTGCAAAAATTAAAAAAACTGCAGCCTCTGGCATAAATGGGTTAATAGTTAATGAGTATTTAATCACATTTACTTTAATGTCTTTGAAATTATGGTGTATAAATCCCTGTAGTACAAAATATTCTACAATAAAGAAATTTTGTTTACATACATTTCCCAAATTGTAATTGTAAGGCTATTAATAATTTTTATAGAGTCCCCTTATGTCTCAGTCTATTACTTTCATAAGCTGTCGTCTGTCAAGTTTGGGGAAACCTCTACTTTTGGATTACATCATCCTTTGATTATTTTCCTAAAATAAAAACAGGTTGTCATAAAAATGAAACAGATTTTATGACACTTAGACCTATTCTAGGTTTCTATTTGTTCTTTGTTTCTCAAGGAAATACAGTATCCAGGGAATATCTGCATATTATATATACTGCTTTCTAGCATTATTGCCTGAAGGTGGACGGTTTCAGCAGTTCTGATGATGATGAATTCTGAAACTGCTTGGAGACTGGGGGACAAATAACAGTTTTATATCATACAGCTGAACCTCTATATAGAATGTCTGTGCTGAGGGAGAATTTGTAGGCCCACGGGAGGTTTTTTCATGACCTCTGTCCATAGTAAAATCCATTTACAACTTCCTTTCACTCTAGGGAGCTATAAAGGGATAAGTTTCTTCTTAAGTAGAGGTTAGACAAAGAGGTTGAAGGTTCTGAATATTTTTTCACTTTATCTTCTAATAGGAAAGGATACAGTAAATTTTGCCTTTCATAAGAACACTGGATGTAAATTCTTTTCTCTTGTAAGAAGGAAAAATCATTATGCAGTTGGTGCCAGGAAGCTTAGGCCTTTTTTTCCTAAGGATCTTCCATAACTTGTTTTTAAAGTACATGTGCTGCAAGGACTAAATTGGTCATTTAGTGTCAGCTAACATTTAAAACAGGATGCAGGTTGTTTTTGCTTTTCTGTTTTCCTGTCATTTATGTATTATTTTATGTTTATTAAACTTGATTTTTTTTTGTTACTGTTTGGATCATATCTCTAATTCCCAAAATAGATCACTTATTTAAAAGTGGCTCATTGTATTGTTACATAGTAGCAGGATACAACTAACCAGTACTATTAATATTAATTTAAAAAACCCCAAAACCATTGTATTAATGTAAGGTTGATAGTGTAAACACTGCAGTATATATGTTCAGTTTAAACCCCTGTGTGCCAAGACAAAGTGAATCTGTGTATGTGTTGAATTTTGTCTAAGCGACTACAAAGGAGAGGTTCAAATAAGTATAATGATGTTGAGTATCCAAAAAGTGGATTGGACTAGTGAGCTATTCTTCTCTAGTCTCCAGTATATTGGCTTTTTTGGGGTAGTAATGAAGCCGTCAAAACTTTTGCTATGATCCATTGCTAAGCGTGGTAGCTCATTTGGTAAAACAAGGAAGTATTAATTTTTTTTAGAGCAAACATGGAATAGTGTTTCTCAGGAAGAAGTTGATTACTGTAAGTTGCTAAAGTCAGAGAAGAGAACAAATGTACATTTCTCAAAGTAAAAACAGGTTGCAAGTCACATTACTTCTGACACCCTTGTAAAATCAGCCACAAAGATAATGGTAAAATATTGTGTTTAGAGAGTAAATAATTGACGTGTTTCAGCATCAGAATATTAGCAGTCAGCGTGGAATATTGGTAGATGTTTCACTTTACATTTGGAAGAAATTGATACCAGATGAAATCTCTTGGCACACGTGAGGGAATACATAGTGTTTGCTAATTGTATTTTCCTTAGCAGTGGAAACTCATGCTACAGCAGAAGTGATTTTTCATCTAGTTAATTATTTTGAGTGTAAAAGAGCCATTGAGATTGATACTGATAGATCACTAGTGTTTATACTGCAAGGGATGATGTTGCACATGAAAAGTTAGTTGAAATAATGCCAGTCTACGCATTACTTCACTCCCATAAAACATTTGGGTAGCAAATAGTGTGCTTTCTTATTTTGAGTCAGTGCTGAAGAAAATAGTAACATTCTGAATGCTGTCAAATTATGTCCACTGACTATGCATCTTTGCAGCATACCTTTTGAAAAAATGAGCATGTTGGTTCATGGTGGCTCTTTGATATTGAAATATTCTGACTGATAAGGAGAAAAAGACCCACTCAAATGACTAGATCATCTTGGGGTTAGAACACCATACCCTCTTGAACAGGGTAGGCTGTTCTAACTTTCTATTTTATTTGGAAAATTTTAAAATATCTAGAAAAGTTGAAGGAATAATTGTGCAGTAAACATAGTATACCCTTCACCTACATATGCTGTTAACATTTTCTCACATTGACTTTATCTTTATATACATATACTTTTTTAATGGAATCAGTTGAGAGTATGCTACAGACATAATACTTTACCTCTGATCACATTATCTTTTTCTTCATGATAGTGATAATGAAGATTTTCTAAAATTTTGAGTGTCTTAAGTAGAACATCTCAGCAAAGTAGGCAGGTATCTTGAACAGTTTGAGCCTTTCACTTAATGGCCTAAGCATTACGGTTTTTTTATTGCTAAGGCTGAGAATTTTTTTTTTTTTTGGATACAGGGTCTCAGGCTGGAGTTCATTGGCACAATCTCAGCTCACTGCAGCCTCCCCAGTAGCTGGAGTTACAGGAACACGCCACTGCACCCGGCTAATTTTTTCTGCTTTTAGTTGAGATGGGGTTTCACCATGTTGGCCAGGCTGGTCTCAAACTCCTGGCCTCAAGTGATCTGCCCGCCTCAGCCTCCCAAAATGCTGGATTACAGGCCCAAGCCAGTGCTCCAGGCGAGAAAATTTTTTAAAAAGATTCAACTGTATGAATGGCTGATTGATACATATGTCATGTAATGAAATATTCATTACATGAAAATGATGTATGCATTCATCATTCATGTAAAATGGCCGAATCAGTGTTTCTCTTAACATTTGATTATTTGCTTATTGAAGAAATAAATTGATTTTTATTTTATTTTATTTATTTATTTTTTGAGACAGAGTTTCGCTCTTCTCACCTAGGATGGAGTATAGTGCCATGGTCTTGGCTCACTGCACCCTCCACCTTCCAGGTTCCTGCCTCAGCCTCCCAAGTAGCTGGGATTACAGGCGTGCACCACCACGCCTGGCTACTTTTTGTATTTTTAGTAGAGACAGGATTTCACCATGTTGGTCAGGCTGGTCTCGAACTCCTGACCTCGGGTGATCCACCTGCCTCGGCCTCCCAAAGTTGCTGGGATTACAGGCGTAAGCCACTGCGCCTGGTGGAGAAAGTAATTTATTTTAAAAATGGACTAGTTAAATAAATGTTAATGCTTTAATAAAACCTGAAGATATTTTTTCCAGAGCCAACTGCAACCAAAAATTGGGTCAAAAATCCTTTTGCTGTTATTTCTAAAGTTTTAGCATTCAACCTCCCACTTCTTATTGGGGTATGCTCTTATTTTAGCATTTGATGGAAACATTAAAAACAGTCTTCAGTGAGAAATGGTTTCATAATTTAAGAGCTTTGTTTGATCTGAATATTTACATCTATTTTTCAGACATGAAATGCCTAACTATTCTTGACTCACATTTAGAAATTAAAGATTTTCTGTTTTATTAGAAAAAGAACAAGGGCAGTAACCTTACTGAGTCTGAAATTTCACACAATTTGGTTTTGTTTTTAAAAAATACTAAACATGTAAAGTTTTCTGACATTTTTGAACTCTTGTGTGTCAAATGCCTTTATATCTGTGAGTAGTATGATCATGAGAAACAGTATTGGTCTAGGCAATTAATTAAATCTGCCACATAAAGCTGGGTATGGAGGATGATTCAGAATTCACAGTCTAGCAGGGGCAAACATCAAGTTACTATAAAATAGAGATGATAGTCATAATTTTCTCATAGGCTATAAGAGGCATTAACATGTTAAGTAATTGTAAGTGCTTGATAAATGTTTACAGTTATTCTCGTGTTTTATACTGTATACTCAGAACTGTATGACAGACATATGTGTAGTGATAATTTAGATGAAAAGGTAATTTTGTACTGGGGTTGTCAAGCAAAGTGTATTGAAGCTCTTCTTTAGGTAGGACATACAAGCACATGGAGATTGGGAGAATAGCATTCAAGGAAGAAATGCAGCCTTTGGCAGACCCACAGAAATAAGCAAGTATATGGTATTTTTGGGGAGTAAAAATCCAGTGTGACTAGACTGTATGAGCTATGTCAAAGTACTATGTAATCTGTAAAGGAGACAGCATACTATAGTGGAAAGATAGAAGGCTTAGAAGTGGGCATAATATTCCAGAAGTGGATATAATTTTAGTTTTGCCTCATTCTAGCTATGTGGTCTTTGATGGATTATTTAACTTTTTATTTCCTTTTTTTCTCATTGGTAAATGAGATAGTGAGTGTTAATGCTTTGTTGTGTGGGAGATGTGAAGAATTTAGAACAGCGTTGGTACATGAAAGAAATGCAGTATGTCTCCACCTTTGCTGTACCTCCTTTATTCTCTTCCTTGTTAGTAGCTTTACTTATATAATGATTTTTAGAAGACAATTTTTGTACAATTAATTTTTTTGTAGAACTGGAAAGTATTAAAGGTTACTTGTAATAAGAAAATACTAATAGCTGAAGGTGGTGGCTCACACCTGTAATCCCAGCATTTTGGAAGGCTGAGGTGGGTGGATCACTTGAGCCCAGGAGTTCAGGACCAGCCTGGGCAACATGGCAAACCCTGTCTCTACAAAAAAAATTAAAAAATTAGCCCAGTATGGTGGCGAGCGCCTGTGGTCCCAGCTACTTGAGAGGCTGAGGTGGGAGGATTGCTTGAGCCTGGGAGGCAGAGGTTGCAGTGAACAGAGTTCTTACTACTACCTGGGTGACAGAGTGAGGCCCTGTCTCAAAAAAAACAAAAACAAAAACAAAAAAACAAACAAAACAAAAACAAAAACAAAATACTAGTTACAGTTTTTTTTTTTTTTTAATGGACTTAATTTCATGTATCCTTTTATTGACACCTCTCTTTTTTGTGCTTAGCATGGGTTCTGATACATTATAGAAATTAACATTTATTGACTTTGTGCAGTTCGAAATGTGAAAAATCTCAAAGTCCCCCCTTAATTGTTCTGGCAGTTAAATTAATGGATGGATTCAGTATAGGCAGTCACCACAATTTATGAGTGAACCCTATTTAAATATGAAATAATGTGGAATTATTTTTTCTTTTTAAAATAAATGACTCATAGTTTGTGGTAATAATAGCTATTTAGATGTTTTTATCTAATGTGACTCCTTCCTTTGAGTAAATGAATCTTTTTTTTTTCTTTTTTTGCAAATGATTCTGTTAATACAAACTACTTGGGAAAAATTATGCTTAGTGTGAGAGGAAGAAATAAAGTTCTTGGGTAAAATGTAACTAGGCTGCTCAGACTTCATTGACTTGCCTGGGTAGGGGCTAATGAGTAGTCCATTTCACCTTAAGTCCAGTTTTAAGAGATATTAAAATTCATGAAAAAGAAACCACATTTTAAAACAGGTCTGAAATTATCAGAAAGAAAGGATTTTATTCTTGTAAGAGCACCTTGAGCAAAATAGACATTTCTTTTCAATAATATGGATTGTTTGCCTCTTGTCTATGAAGTGCTAACTGCAAATAACACATTAATGAACACAGTTTCTCAAGGTCACTAGAACAACTTGCAAAGGTATTTGGGGACTTTATATTTCAAGAGATGAGAAGTTTTCCTATAGCACGCAAAAAACTATTTAAATTACTTAAAAATTTACCATGAGGTCTGGTGAAAGGTGAAATGTGAAAAATTTTACTGTGAACTCTAGGTTAGTTAAAAAATTATGGTTACTGTTTACTTTCTTTTTCCTTTTTTTTTATTTTTTGAGACGGAGTTTTGCTCTGTTGCCCAGGCTGGAGTGCAGTGGCACGATCTCAGCTCACTGCAAGCTCCGCTTCCCAGGTTCGTGCCATTCTCCTGCCTCAGCCTCCTGAGTAGCTGAGACTACAGGCACCCACCACCACGCCCGGCTAATTTTTTTGTATTTTTAGTAGAGATGGGGTTTCACCGTGTTAGCCAGGATGGTCTCGTTCTCCTGACCTCGTGATCCGCCTGCCTCAGCCTCCCAAAGTGCTGGGATTACAGGCATGAGCCTCCACGTCCAGTCTGTTTGCTTTCTTTGGCTTCTTTTATTATAAAAACTATAATAAAAAATCAGATACAAATTATTAATTGCTTTAGGAAGGGGAAAAAAACTTACACAGATGTAACTTTGTTATTTGAAGACTCAATTATTTTATCTACTTGATGGTTATGTCTGTTTTGTACCTTTCCATGCTATTGGTTGCATGTAATGTGCTTCTTTTGTTGTTTTGGGGGTGAAGTTAGATTACTTTTTGTCTTGATAAACAATTTCATAGATCCACAAATGTCAGAGCTGAGGTAACTGTAGTGGTTTTCTAGTTCTGCATTGTAATTTTATGGCCCAGGAAATTGATTCCTAGAGAATTTCAGTGAAATAACTAGATAATGACAACTGTACCAGAACATAAGTTTTCTGACTTCCAGTACAGCTGATATTTCTGTTGTAGCATGACATCTTTCTTTACAAAGAGTTTATTTGGAGATCATGATTTGATGCAGTGAAATTCTTCCTGTCCAGATTACTTCTTAGAATTCTCCTTTGTTGTCCTCTCTCCTTAGAATCCTTGTATCACCAAATCCTACTTTGTTAGTAAAACTGTTTTCCTTGCTCTAGAATATCTGCCACATCTGTCCCACCTTCTTGTATCTTACTCATATTTCATTGTATAACTGTTATTTCTTCTTTGACGCCTTCCATATCTGCTCCAATGCAAACCTGTCCTTTCTAATTTTTGAAATGTTTGTAGTTTATATTAAATATTTTACTCTTATTATGTATTCAAGTTTTATCACTAATTTTTTTCTAGTGTGTGTGTTTTCTTCTCAAGTTCTGTTCTTTAAGTGTGCGTTTAAATTATTAAGAAAAATCTTGTTAGGATTGTTGGTGATAGGCTATTGATGGAATGTAGACGCTCTTGTGATAATATCGGTTGACCATGATGCCATATAGTTAGACCTAGATATTTGTTTATTAATTCATTCAAAAATATGTAGCAGATACTGCTGTGGTTTGAATTATGGTTGTTTCCAAAATTCATGTTGAAATTTAATTTCCATTGTGGTAATATTAATAGGTAGGATCTTTTTGAGAAATGAATAAGTCATGAGGGCTGTGCTCTCATGAATGGGTTAGTGCCTTATGAAAGGGCAGGAGGGTATTAGCTTAGGCCCTTTTTTGCCCTTCTGACATGTGATGACATAGCAAGAGGGCTCTCACCAGATATAAAGTCTGCTGGCACTTTGATCTTGGATTTCTCAGACTCCAGAAAAGTGAGAAGTAAATTTGTACTATCTTCATTACCTAGTGTCAGGTATTTTGTTATAGCAGCACAAATAAACCATATCAGATACTTAGAATAAGCCAGTCCCTATGCTGGGTGCTGGGTGGATTACAGAAGCGAAGAGGGGGTGGTAAATACAGGGTGCTAGAGTAGCACAAAAGAAGAGTATTTAATTTAGAAAGCTATTTGTGGCTGGGCGTGGTGGCTCACGCCTGTAATCCTAGCACTTTGGGAGGCTGAGGCGGGTGGATCACCTGAGGTCAGGAGTTTGAGACCAGCCTGACTAACATGGTGAAACCCTGCCTGTACTAAAAATACAAAAATTAGCTGGGCATGGTGGTGCTCGCCTGTAATCCCAGCTACTCAGGAGGCTGAGGCAGGAGAATCGCTTGAACTCGGGAGGTGGAGGTTGCAGCGAGCTGAAATTGCGCCACCGTACTCCAGCCTGGGCAACAGAGCAAGACTCTGTCTCAAAAAAAAAAGAAAAAGAAAAAAGAAAAAAAAGGAAAAGAAAGCTATTTGGGAGTGTCTTCTAAGCTGAGAAGTGAAGATGAGTTGAAGGTGGGCTTCATGGATGAAAGTAAATTTCCTTGACAAAAGAAACAGTACATTTAAGTGTGAGATGGAATAGGGTATTCCATTTTCAAGGAATTAAAGATCAGGGTGACTGAATTATTGGGTACAAGATCGAGAACCACCTTTAAGATCTTGTTAAAGTGCACACTCTGATTCAAAATTCAGTCTGCTAGGGCTACCATAACAAAATACCACACACTTAGTAGCTTAAACATCAGATTTATCTTCTCACAGTTTTGGACGATTAGAAGTCCAAGATCAAGGTGCTGTCAGGGTTGGTTTCTGGTGATGACCCTCTTCTGGCTTGTAGAGGACCACTGTCTCCTTGTTTTCTCACTTGGTCTTTACTTTGTATTGGAGGGTTGGGGAGGGCAATGGTGGGCTGATGACTCTTCCTCTTTTGTAAGGATACTAGTCCTATCTCATTAGGGTGTTACACTTAGGACCTCATTTAACCCTATTTACCACCCCCACAAAGGCACTATTGCCAAACACATTGGGTGTTAGGGTTTCAATATATGAATTTTGAGGGAACTTTTTATTCAGTTCCTAGTAAGTAGATGTGGGGTGGAGCTTGAGATACTACATATCTCACAAGCTCCCAGGTTACACTGTTGCTGCTGGTCTAAGAAACACACTTTGAGTATCAAGAAGTAGTCAACTATTCCTGGTTATCTACCCATAGCTGTTTAATGATTCACTTTTGAAGATGGGAGTGAGTCTGAGTTCTCAGTTCTTAGAGCTTGAAAAAGGCTGAGAACACAAGCGTGAATGGTTATAAATGATCATTTCTGAATAAATGAAGCTTGTTTGAAAAGCTAAAGTAAAATTATCTTCACATAAATGAGTTTCATTTTTAGCTGTCTGAAAATAGTTATTAAAGAAGATAAAATAAATTTGAGATTTGTACATCTTACTGCTTCTTTCTATAGTCGTAAAAGTACTAATTTTAAGTAGTATTCCCAGACTTGATTAGGAGGTAGTCTGAAAATCACTAGCCTAGAGGACTTGTCTATGATGAATTTGTTGTGCCAAAAGTGTCTTTTATTGTCGGTTTTTTAGTCTCAAAAATGGTAATGGGTATTTGGATATTTTGCTTTTGTGTAAATGGTGGGATAAGATGTATAAACAGATTTTGTTGCCTGAAGGCTTAATATTTGTAGTGTGGGGCTTGGGGTAAAAAGCTAACCAAGGCTGATTGTGATTAGCAGTTTAGAATGCTCATATGTTCTGTTTTTATTTATTTATATAAGTCCTGTGACTATAAACGTGGCATGCAAATATACTGTTTTAAAAAATGATCATTCTTAATCTAATTTCTTATTATGTTACTTTCTTTAGAGACCAAGAAGCGTCAGTGTAAAGTTCTTTTTGAGTACATTCCACAAAATGAGGATGAACTGGTGCTGAAAGTGGGAGATATTATTGATATTAATGAAGAGGTAAGGAAAAAATGTGTTACAGATAAAATAGTAATGGAATTGATGCTGTGGATTTTAGAAAAATTAATTGTAAGAATATTAGTCTTTTGTGAGAACTGTTGTCACTTTAAAAAAAAATGGTATAGAGTTTCTTTACTCATCCTTGCTGTATTTATGTATGTATTTGTATTTCCTGCCTTTAGGAATAAAAATGCCCCCTTAAAGCTAAAAATTAATGAAATCTAAGTAGTTAAGAATGTAAACAAGCCTTTTCTTTGATTCTGAATTTACCATAGGCAAAAAGCAGTGAAATAGAAGGAATTTTGCCTTAGAAGGAATACAAAGCAAAATCTTTTTAAAAGCTTTACCATGTTTGTATTATCACATTCAAATATTAATAAAAATACTTTCCTACATTTTGATATCTTAGAAGGGGATTTTAAAATATTTTAAAAATAGATCATGGACAGGAGGCAGGACTAGATTGCAGCTCCCACTGGGATAGACAGAGCAGCATGTGGAGGCTCACATCGTGAACTTTTGCTCCAGAACGACTGCAGGAATACGTTAGGAAAGCTGAGAGAACCCACAGACCCTCTGAAGGAAGCCAGCTGCTCCTGCAGGACCTGGGAGACACCCCAAATGCTCAGTCACAGCAAGATCTCCCCAAGGAGAGTCTGAGATCAGAAATGCCTAGCCCTGCCTGCACCTAATGGTCCTTCCCTACCCACCCTAGTAACTGATGACAAAGGGCATATACTCTTGGGAGTTCTAAGGCCCCGCCTATCACCTGTTCCTCCCCATACTACATAGCTGATGCTCTCTTGAAAGTGCCACCTCCCAGCAGGAGACCAACCAGCACAAAAATAGTGCATTAAACAGCCAGAGCTAAGGACCTTCACAGAGTTCATTTCAATACCCCGCCCGCCGGCCCCAACCACCACTTCCACCAGAGCAGGTGCTGGTATCCACGGCTAAGAGACCTACAGATGGTTCACATCATGGGACTCTGTGCAGATAACCCCCAGTACCAGCCCGGAGCCTGGTAGACTTGCTATGTGGCAAAAGAGAGATAATCTCTACAGTTCGACTCTCAGGAAGCCACATCCCTAGGAAAAGAGGGAGAGTACTACATAAAGGAGCACCCATGGGACAAAAAGAATCTGAACAGCCTTGAGCCTTACACTTCCCTCTGACAGAGTCTACCCAAATGAGAAGGAATCAGAAAACCAACTCTGGTAATATGGCAAAACAAGGTTCTTTACCACCCCCCAAAAATCACACTAGCTCACCAGCAAAGTATCCAAACCAAGAAGAAATCCCTGATTTACCTGAAAAAGAATTCAGAAGGTAAGTTATTTAGCTAATCAGGGAGGCATCAGAGAAAGACGAAGCCCAGTTTAAGGAAATCAAAAAAATAATACAAGAAGTGAAGGGAGAAATATTCAATGAAATAGATACCATAAATAAAAAATAATCAAAACTTCAGGAAACAATGGATGCACTTGCAGAAATGCAAAACGCTCTGGAAAGTTTCAGCAATAGAATTGAACAAGCAGAAGAAATAACTTCAGAGCTTGAAGACATGGTTTTTGAATTAGCCCAATCCAGCAAAGACAAAGAATAAGAAAATATGAACCAAGCCCCCAAGAAGTCTGGGATTATGTTAAACGACCAAACCTAAGAATAATTGGCCTTCTTGAGGAAGAAGAGAAATCTAAAAGTTTAAAAAAAAATTGGGGGAATAATCAGAAAAACTTACCCAGCCTTGCTATAGACCTAGACATCCAAATATAAGAAGTTTAAGGACACCTGGGAAATTTATCACAAAAAGATTATTGCCTGGGCACATTGTCATCAGGTTATAATTGGCTTTCCTGAGGAAGAAGAGAAATCTAAAAGTTTAAAAAACATATTTGGGGGAATAATCAGAAAAACTTCCCTGGCCTTGCCAGAGACCTAGACATCCAAATATAGGAAGTTTAAAGGACACCTCGGAAATGTATCACAAAAAGATTATCACCTGGGCACATTGTCATCAGGTTATCTAAAGTTAAGATGGAGGAAAGAATCTTAAGAGCTGTGAGGCAGAAGTACCAGGTAACCTATAAAGGACAGTCTATCAGATTAACAGCAGATTTCTCAGCAGAAACCATACAAGCTAGAAGGGATTGGGGTCCTATCTTGAGCCTCCTCAACAAAACAATTATCAGCCAAGAATTTTGTATCCAGCAAAACTTAGCTTCATAAATAAAGGAAACATACAGTCTTTTTCAGACAAACAAATGCTGAGAGAATTCACCACTACCAAGCCAGTACTATAAGAACTGCTAAAAGGAGCTCTAAATCTTGAAGCAAATCCTAGAAACACATCAAAACAGAACCTCTTTGAAGCATAAATCTCACAGGACCTATAAAACAAAAATGGAAGTTAAAAAGCAAAGACAAAAAACAAAAAAACCAAGGTATATAGGCAACAAATACTACGATGAATGGAATGGTATCTCACATCTCAATACTAATGTTGAGTGTAAATGGCCTAAATGCTCCATTTGAAAGATACAGAATTGCAGAATGGACAGGAATTCAACAACCCTCTGCTGCCTTCAAGAGACTCACTTAACACATAAGGAATCATAAACTTAAAGATGTAGAGAAAGACATTTCATGCAAATGGACAGCAGGAGTAGCTATGCTTATATCAGACAAAACAAACTTTAAATCAACAGCAGTTTAAAAAGACAAAGAGGGACATTACATAATCTTAAAAGGCCTTGTCCAAGAAGAAAGTATCACAATTCTATATATATATGCACCTAACACTGGAGCTCTTTAATTTATAAGACAGTTAGTAATAGGCCTAAGAAATGAGATAGTAACACAATAATAGTGGGGGACTTCAGTACTCCACTGACAGCATTAGACAGGTCATCAAGACAAAGTCAACAAAGAAACAGTGAATTTAAACTATATCCTGGAACAAATGGAGTTAACAGATACTTATACAGCATTCTACACAACAACCACAGAATATACATTCTATTCAACAGTGCATGTTCTTTCTCCAAGATAGACCATATGATAGGCCACAAAATGAGCCTCAGTAAATTTAAGAAAATTTAAATTATATCAAGCACTCTCACACACCACAGTGAAATAAAACTGGAAATCAACTCCAAAAGGAGCCTTGAAAACCATGCAAATACGTGGAAATTAAATAACCTACCCCTGAATGATCATTGGGTCAGAAATGAAGTCCAGATGGAAATTAAAAAATTCTTTTTACTGAACAACAATAGTGACACACCTTTCAAAACCTCTGGGATACAGCAAAGGCAGTGCTAAGAGGAAAGTTAATAACCTAACTTTTAACTTAAAAGTCAACTTAAAAGTTAAAAGTTGATGCCTACATCAAAGACTGTGAAAGAGCACAGACAGACAATTTAAGGTCACCTCAAGGAATGAGAGAAAGAAGAACAAACCAAACCCAAACTCAGCAGAAGAAAAGAAATAACCAAGATCAGAGCAGAACTAAGTAAAATTGGAACAAACAGAAAATACAAAAGATAAATGAAACAAAAAACTGGTTTTTTGAAAAGATAAATAAGAATGATAGGCCATTAACAAGGTTAACCAAGAAGAGAGAAAATCCAAATAAGCTCAGTTGGAAACAAAGCAGGAGATATTACAATTGACACCACAGAAATACAAAAGATCATTCAAGGCTGCTATGAACTTTTTTCTGTGCAAAAACTAGAAAACCTAGAGGAGATGGCTGAATTCCTGTAAAGATACAATCCTTCTTGATTAAATCAGGAAGAATTACATTTGCTGAACAGAACAATAACAAGCAGCGAGGTTGAAATGGTAATTAAAAAATTACCAACAACAACAAAAAAGATCCAGGACCAGACGAATTCACACCAGAATTCTACCAGACATTCAAATAATTGGTACCAATCCTGTTGACACTATTTCACAAGATAGAGAGAAGGAAGCCTCCCTAAATCATTCTGTGAAGCTAGTATCATCCTAATACCAACACCAGGAAAGGACATAACAAAAAAAGAAAACTACAGACCAATATCCCTGATGAACATAGACGCTAAAATCCTTAACAAAGTACTAGCTAACTGAATCCAACAACATATCAAAAAGATAATGCACCATTATCAAGTGGGTTTCATATCAGGGATGCAGGGATAGTTTAACATACGCAAATCAGTAAATGTGATACGTCACATAAACAGAATTAAAAACAAAAATCACATGATCGTCTCAATAGATGCAGAAAAAGCATTCGACAAAATCCAGCATCCTTTATCATTAAAACTCTCAGCAAAATTGGCATATAAGGGACATACATCAGTGTAATAAAAGCCGTCTGCAAAACCACAGCCAACATAATACTGAATGGGGAAAAATTGAAAGCATTCCCTCTGAGAACTGGAACAAGACAAGGATGCCTGCTCTCACCACTCCTCTTCAACATAGTACTGGAAGTCCTAGCCAGAGCAATTAGACAAGAGAAAGAAATAAAGGGCATCCAACTCGGTAAAGAGGAAGTCACACTGTCACTGTTTGCTGATGATATGATCGTTTACCATGAAAACCCTAAAGACTCCTTCAGAAAGCTCCTAGAACTGATAAAAGAATTCAGCAAAGTTTCCAGGTACAAAATTAATGTACACAAATCAGTAGCTCTTTTATATACCAATAGCAGTCATGCAGAGAATCAAATCAAGAACTCAATGCCTTTTATAATAGCTGCCAAAAAAAAAAATAAGATGCTTAGGAATATACCTAACCAAGGAGTCAAAAGACCTCAACGAGAAAAACTACAAAACCCTGCTGAAAGAAATTATAGACAACAAAAACAAATGGAAACACATCTCATGGTCATGGATGGGTAGAATCAGTATTGTGAAAATGACCATACTGCTAAAAGCAATCTACAGATTCAACAGAATTCCTATACGTACCACCATCATTCTTCACAGAATTAGAAAAAACAATTCTAAAATTCATATGGAACCAAAAAGAGCCTGCATAGCCAAAGCAGGACTAAGCAAAAAGAACAAATCTGGAGACCTCACATTACCTGATTTCAAATTATACTATAAGGCCGTAGTCACCAAAACAGCATGGTACTGGTATAAAATAGGCATATTGACCAATGGAACAGAATAAGAACCCAGAAATAAACCCAAATACTTACAGCTAACTGATCTTCGACAAAGCAAACAAAAACATAAAGTGGGGAAAGGACATCCTTTTCAACAAGTGGTGTTGGAATAATTGGCTAGCCACATGCAGGAGAATGAAACTGGATCCTCATCTCTCACCTTATACAAAAATCAACTCAAGATGGATCAAGGACTTAAATCTAAGACCTGAAACTATAAAAATTCTTGAAGATAACATTGGAAAAACCCTTCTAGACATTGACTTTGGCAAGGATTTTGTGACCAAGAACCCAAAAGCAAATGCACTAAAAACAGAGATAAATAGCTATGACCTAATTAAAGAGCTTTTGTATGGCAAAAGAAACAGCAGAGTAAACAGACCACAGAGTGGGAGAAAATCTTCACAACCTATACATCTGACAAAGGACTACTATCCAGAATCTACAATGAACTCAAACAAATTAGCAAGAAAAAAAAATCCCATCAAAAAGTGGGCTAAAGACACGAATAGACAGTTTTCAAAAGAAGATATGCAATGACCAACAAACATATGAAGACATGTTCAACATCAGCAATTATCAGGGAAATGTAAATCAAAACCACAATGTGATACCACCTTACTCCTGCAAGAATGACCATTAAAAAAAAAAAAAATAGATGTTGGTGTGAATGTGGTGAACAGGGAACACTTCTATACTTCTGGTGGGAATGTAAACTAGTACAGCCACTATGGAAAACAGTGTGGAGATTCATTTGAGAACTAAAAGTAGAACTATCACTTAATCCAGCAATCCCACTACAATCCCAGAGGAAAAGAACTCATTATATGAAAAAGATAGTTGCACACGCATGTTTATAGCAGCACAGTTCACAATTGCAAAAATGTGGAACCAACCTTAATGCCCATCAATCAATGAGTGGATAAAGAAACTGTGGTATGTATATATGTGCTGGAATACTACTCAGCCATAAAAAGGAATGATTTCATGGCATTTGCAGCGACCTGGATGAGATTGGAGACTATTATTCTAAGTGAAGTAACTCAGGAATGAAAAACCAAACATCATATGTTCTCACTTGTAAGTGGGAGCTAAGCTATGAGGATGCAAAGGCATAAGAATGACACAATGGAATTTGGGGCCTCGGGGGGAGAGGGTGGGAAGGGGATGAGGGATAAAAGACTACAAATTGGGTGCAGTGTATACTCCTCAAGTGATGGGTGCACCAGAATCTCACAAATCACCACTAAAGAACTTACTTATGTAACCTAACATCACCAGTTCCCCAATAACCTATGGAAATAAAAAAAAATTTTAAATAATTTTTCACATCTCTGCTTTTATCATTTGAAGGAGTATTAAAGTTTAATTTCACAGCTGAAGGTCATGTTTTCAACATGTATGTTTTGATACCATGTATTATAGCACAGATTGATTTTGTGTCAAAACACTCTGTAATGTAATTTATCACTAGTGTTTTTATGTTTATACAAACTTAGATTGTGTTTGTACAAAAGGCTGTTCTATTTTATTTTCACTTGGTTGCAGTAATAATAGTTAACACTTCTTGAGCTTATGTTATGTTTGAAGCATTGTGCTGAGAGTTTCACATTTATTATATCCTTGAAAGTTTTAAAAAACCTAAGAAGATAGGTATTTTTATCCCCATTGTACATAGGAAGAGACTCAATCAAGGAAGATAAGTGGTGGCTGTTTTAGTTACTGTTGCTGCATACCAAGCCATCCCAAACTTGGTGGCAAAGAATAACGGTTGTATTATGCCTGTGAGTCAAGAATTCAGATGGGGTATAGCCCAAATGGCTTGTCTGGGGCCCTTAGCTGGAAAGATTCAATGGTGGGGTCTCTTGGAATAATAGGAAGTTTTTTTCACTCACATGTCTGGTGCCTAGAAACCTTGAAGACTGTAACTGCCAATTGGAGAGCCATTATGTTAGCCTTTCCATTTGGGTTGACTTTCTTACAGTATAGGCATCTCAAGGTCGTCGGACTTATTATATGGCAGTTCACAGCTCTTAAGTGCAAGCATTTTAGCACATGTTAGCTTTATTGCCGTTTACAAACTAGCATCTGTTGGTTACAAGTGAGTCATAAGCCACCAAGATTTAAGGGGTAGGGAACAGAGACCACCACTTCTTGGTGGGAGGAGTGTCAATGTCACAATTGTAGGATGAGAGATCTTCTTGCAGCCATCTAAGTCTGAATTTCAATCCTTGCAGTCTATTTTTAAAAATTTTTTAATTTTTTTATTTCAATAGGTTTTTGGGGAACAGGTGGTGTTTGGTTAGATGAATACATTCTTTAGTGGTGATTCCTGAGATTTTGGTGCACCCATCACCTGAGCAGTGCACACTGTACCCAATGTGTAGTCTTTTATCCCTCGCCACCCCCATTCTTTCCCCCCAAGTCCCCAAAGTCCAATGTATCATTCTTAAACCTTTGCATCCTCATAGCTTAGCTCCCACATATGAGTGAGAACATACGATGATTGGTTTTCCATTCCTGAGTTACTTCACTTAGAATAATAGTCTCCAGTTCCATCCATGTTGCTGCGAATGCCATTATTTTGTTCCTTTTTATGGCTGAGTAGTGTTCCATGATGTGTGTATATATATACCACATATTTTTAAATCCACTTGTTGATTGATAGGCATTTGGGCTGGTTCTATATTTTTGCAATTGCAAATTGTCATGCAGTCTATTTTTGTGGTTTTTTTTTTTTTTTTTTTACCACTGTACTACTTTGCCTGCTAAGAATTCTTTAACCCTAACTCCTCAATTGTTGCCAGTTGGGGTTCTAGGTATAGATAATAGACAGCTGATGTTTCTCTCCCTTTGTTGTATCTTCTAGTTTGGTCTACATCTAGTTTGGATCACTTCCAGTTCTTTGGTGCTTCCTTAAGTCTGATAAAAATTCTGGTCACTTCATGCTTTACTGCCTTCCCTTTCTCCCTCAGACAGCTTGTATTCTAGCACCCATTTTGTATTTTAGCTATACCTTCCATGAATAAATCATTTATTTTTAAGTCACTATAGTTTTACTTTTATTCAGCCTTTGATACCACATTGTTTTTGTCATTTCCTTTTAGGGGGGAGCATTTTTTTTTTATTCTTTCAAGCCCTTTCTATTTGTTCCTAACAGCATTTTGTTCATATGTTAGTTATAGTACCTCTTACATTGTATTGTAGCCATCTGTTTATTGTTTGTTTTTTTCTTTAAATGTTTTATTGAAGAACAGGGATTTCTCCTATGCAAGTTTGAATCTTTCCCTAGTAGTTAACACCATGACTAACACATATTGGCTGTTAGATGACTAACTTAGTAAAAGGTTGCCTACCTTTTATGAGATGGAAAACAATTAAAAATATTTTAAACAAGAAATAGATCTTTTTCTAGCTATATTGTGTGTAGTGCTGCTAAGTAAAATTTGACAGTGAATAGTTTACTCTTTTTTAAATTTTTTTTTTTTTTTTTTTTTTTTGAGCTGGAGTCTCAGTATGTTGCTCAGGGTGGAGAGCAGTGGTGCCATCTCAGCTCACTGCAACCTCAGCTTCTCAGGTTCAACTGATTCTCCTGCCTCAGCTTCCCATGTAGATGGGACTATAGGCGTGCACCACCACACCTGGCTAATTTGTTTCTTTTTTTTTTTTTTTTTTTATATATTTTTAGTAGAGATGGGGTTTCACCATGTTGGCCAGGCTGGTCTCAAACTCCTGACCTCAGGTGATCTGTCTGCCTTGGCCTTCCAAAGCGCTGGGATTATAGACATGAGCCAGTGAACCTGGCCTAAAAAATTGTTTTTAACCTGTGAGCACTCCTTAATATCCATATCAGAAACTATACATTTTTAAAGTTATTAAATATTAAATAATTTCATAGAAATTGAGTAATCTTATTGGTAAGGGTAAGTGTTTTTCTGAAGTGTTTGATTCATGAGGATATATCTGTTTGGAGGAAGGTGTTTAGTGGAGCTTGACATCTGGGTTTTTAAAAGTAGGAAATTATTATACTTAAGCTAAGAATCACTGTTCAAGTAATAGGTTTAGCAATTTTCTGTGCCATTTAGGAAGTTATGTTTATTTTCTTTTTTCTTTTTTTGAGACAGGGTCTCCTCTGTCACCTGAGCTGGAGTCCAGTGGCACAATTGGGCTCAGCCTCCCCAGTAGCTGGGACTACAGGCGCGAACCACCATGCCCAGCTAACTTTCGTGGTTTTTTTAGAGATGGGATTTCATCACGTTGCCCAGGCTGCTCTCAAACTCCTGGTCAAGCAGTCTGCCTACCTTGGGCTCTCAAAGTGCTGGCATTACAGACCTGAGCCACTGTGCCTGGCCAGGAAGTTACATTCTTAGAATCATCAAATTTTTTTCAAATAAAAAATTTCCAAATACTTTAAATAATATACAAATCAAGGCTTAGTAGTGTTTACGAGTGACATTCCAGAAGCTATATACTTCTTGCTGTTAATACAGTATATATGGTTATCTGATACTTTCATGAAAACTACGTCATAGATTGTGATTGATTACAGATTCTCATTGTAAATGTGCAAAGTGCTGTTGATGTATGATTAATCCCAAATATGAGTAATACACTAAAATTTAATCCACTTAAAATATATTTTCTTCATTGTGTTTTAAATTTTAAAGGGTTATTTCATAGTGCCAATTTTGTGCCCATTTGCTTTTGCAGCTTAATTTTCCCATAGGGTGACGATTTTCACTTAACAGAAGTTGTTTTTACTTTTGAATTGTGAACTTTTTCAGGTAGAAGAAGGCTGGTGGAGTGGAACCCTGAATAACAAGTTGGGATTGTTTCCCTCAAATTTTGTGAAAGAGTTAGAGGTAACAGATGATGGTGAAACTCATGAAGCCCAGGACGATTCAGGTAGACTGTTTTTTAAAATTTTTAATTGATTTAAATAAACTTTATATATCATCTAGTGTTTTATTTTGTATTTTTTGAAACTCTGTTCTTTCTTTTGAACTTTCAGTCAGCTTCAGTTAGTCTACTTTAAAAAAGCAAATTATGGTGGGGACCTAAACTGAATTAAATATCTAGTCCAATAATTTAATATTTTTCTTTCTGATTTCTGCTTTAACCTTAAGTGAATCTTTAGTACCCTGAATTTAAAATGATTCATCTTAGGTTATCTGATTTCTTCCTAGTAAAGATATATTTATATATATTTTTGGTCTGCTGAGTTTGCAAATGGCCTGTTTAATACTTCAGAAATTTTAGAAAGAAACAACCTTACTTTTGTTATTTGCTGTATTCACATAATAGATTTTGTTTATTCTGGGCAGCCAAATGTCATTTAGTTATTTTGTGATGTTAGTTATTTAGAGACTCACCCACAAATTCTTTCTTAATTTGCTCACCATTTAAGAGTATGATTGACAAAATTTTACCCCAAAGCTAGATTTAAATTTTGTTACTTTTAAGAATTGCTGTTGGAATTAGGAGAGTTTTGTTTTGTTTTCCAAAAGAGGTCTTGAATTTACAAGTGGAAATGTAGGGATAAGAATATGTTTTTCTTGATGGAAATGTATATGTAGTGAGAATTTTCGGGGATTTGCATTAGCTAATATTATTTGGCAATTTTATGATTAGATGGATTTATAGATATTAGGAGTAGATCATAACCTTAAGGTTGCCAGTATCATTGGTTTGTTTTTAGAACTGGCTTAATGCAAATATATGAAAACTAAATATTAAAAATAATGAGATGAAGTTGTAAGATTGCTCAGACTGCTTATGTACTGAATACTTTTCATTGTGTCCCCATGCGACACTTATATGTTTTAATCTGTCTTTACATACAAGATCATACTAAGGTGTTAGTCTTCCATGATGGCAGAAACTATGTTTTGGTTGTCTTTGCTTAACTGTGGTTTTTTTGTTTGCAAAACAGGAATAATTTTTTTTTTTTAACGTGAAAGGGCTGTTTCCTGAATTGACAGGTAGTTTCTAAGCATAATGTTTGCAGCATCGTAGGTTGTTGTGAGCTATTAGTTTTTTTTTTTTTTGCTTTCATTTATCAGTACTTTCAGTGTCTTACATATGGAAGAGTACAAATTTTGAAATTAAGTAGGAAAACATAAAGTTGGTATAGCAAATGGGTTTATAAACCTCAGTGCACTCAGTGGTAAGAGAATGCAATTTTTTTTTTTTAATTATACTTTAAGTTCTGGGATACATGTACTGAACGTGCAGGTTTGTTACATAAGTATACATGTGCCATGGTGGTTTACACCTATCAACCCGTCATCTACATTAGGTATTTCTCCTAATGCTATCCTTCCACTTGCGCCACCCCCCCACCCCTGCTGACAGGCCCCAGTGTGTGATGTTCCCCTCCCTGTGCCCATATGTTCTTATTGTTCACCTCCCATTTATGAGTGAGAACATATGGTGTTTGGTTTTCTGTTCGTGAGAATGATGGTTTCCAGCTTCATTCATGACCCTGCAAAGGACATGAACTCATTCTTTTTTTTTAATTTTGTTTTTTGAGACAAAGTTTTACTCTTGTTGCCCAGGCTAGACTGCAATGATGCAATCTTGGTCCACCACAACCTCCCCCTCCCAGGTTCAAGTGATTCTCCTGCCTCAGCCTCCCAAGCAGCTGGGATTACAGGCATGTGCCACCACGCCCAGCTAATTTTTTGTATTTTTAGTAGAGATGGGGTTTCTCCATGTTGGTCAGGCTGGTCTTGAACCCCCGACCTCAGGTGATCCGCCCACCTCGGCCTCCCAAAGTGCTGAGATTACAGGCGGGAGCCACTGTGCCCAGCTGAACTCATTCTTTTTTATGGCTGCATAGTATTCCGTGGTGTATATGTGCCACATTTTCTTTATCCAGTCTAACATCAATGGGCATTTGGGTGGGTTCCAAGTCTTTGCTATTGTAAATAGTGCTGCATTAAACATATGTGTGCATGTGTCTTTATAGTAGAATTATTTATAATCCTTTGGGTGTATACCCAGTAATGGGATTGCTGGGTCAAATGGTATTTCTAGTTCTAGATCCTTTGAGGAATTGCCACACTGTCTTCCACAATGGTTGAACTAATTTACACTCCCATGAACAGTGTACAAGCATTCCCATTTCTCCACATCCTCTCCAGCATCTGTGGTTTCCTGACTTTTTAATGATCGCCATTCTAACTGGCATGAGATGGTAGCTCATCGTGATTTTGATTTGCATTTCTCTGATGGCTAGTGATGGTGAGCTTTTTTTCATAGGTTTGTTGGCCGCATAAATGTCGTCTTTTGAAAAGTGTCTGTTCATAGCCTTTGCCCACCTTTTGATGGGTTTTTTTTTTCTTGTAAATATGTTTAAGTTCTTTGTAGATTCTGGATATTAGCTCTTTGTCAGATGGATAGATTGCAAACATTTTCTCCCATTCTGTAGGTTGCCTGTTCACTCTGATGATAGTTTCTTTTGCTGTGCCAAAGCTCTTTAGTTTAATTAGATCCCATTTGTCAATTTTGGCTTTTGTTGCCATTGCTTTTGGTGTTTTAGTCATGAAGTCTTTGCCCATGCCTATGTCCTGAATGGTATTGCCTAGGTTTTCTTCTACGGTTTTTATGGATTTTGGTCTTACATTTAAATCTCTAACCCATCTTGAGTTAATTTTTGTATAAGGTATAAGGAAGGGGTCCAGTTTCAGTTTTCTGTATACGGCTAGCCAGTTTTTCCAACATTTATTAAATAGGGAATCCTTTCCCCATTGCTGGTTTTTGTCAGGTTTGTCAAAGATCAGGTGGTTGTAGATGTGTGGTGTTATTTCTGAGGCCTCTGTTCTGTTCCGTTGGTCTATATATCTTTTTTGGTACCAGACCATGCTGTTTTGGTTACTGTAGCCTTGTATTATAGTTTGAAGTCAGGTAGCATGATGCCTCCAGCTTTGTTCTTTTTGCTTAGGATTGTCTTGGCAATGTGGGCTCTTTTTTGGTTCCATATGAAATATAAAGTAGTTTTTTTCTAATTTTGTGAAGAAAGTCAGTGGTAGCTTGATGGGAATAGCAACAAATCTATAAATTACTTTGGGCAGTATGGCCATTTTCATGATATTGATTATTCCTATCCATTAGCATGGAATGTTTTTCCATTTGTTTGGGTCCTCTCTTATTTCTTTGAGCAGTAGTTTGTAGTTCTCCTTGAAGAGGTCCTTCACATCCCTTGTAAGTTGTATTCCTAGGTATTTTATTCCCTTTGTAGCCATTGTGAATGGGAGTTTGCTCATGATTTGGCTCTCTGTCTTTTATTGGTGTATAGGAATGCTTGTGATTTTTGCTCATTGATTTTGTATGCTGAGACTTTCCTGAAGTTGCTTATCAGCTTAAGGAGATTTTGGGCTGAGATGATGGCGTTTTCTAAATATACAATCATGTCATCTGCGAACAGAGATAATTTTACTTCCTCTCTTCATTTGAATGCCCTTTGTTTCTCTTGCTTGATTGCCCTGGCCAGAACTTCCAATACTATGTTGAATAGGAGTGATGAGAGATGGCATCCTTGTCTTGTGCCGGTTTTCAAAGGGAATGCTTCCAGCTTTTGCCCATTCAGTATGATAATGGCTATGACTTTGTCATAAATAGCTCTTATTATTTTGAGATATGTTCCATCATTAGCTAGTTTGTTGAGTTTTTTAGCATGAAGCAGTGTTGAATTTTATCGAAGGCCTTTTCTGCATCTATTGATATAATTATGCAGTTTTTGTCATTGATTCTGTTTATGTGATGGATTATGTTTATTGATTTGCATATGTTGAACCAGCCTTGCATCCCAGGGATGAAGCCGACTTGATTGTGGTGGATAAGCTTTTTAATGTGCTGCTGGATTTGGTTTGCCAATATTTTATTGAGGATTTTCGCATTGATGTTCATCAGGGATATTGGCCTGAAATTTTCTTTTTTTTTGTTGTGTCCGTGCCAAGTTTTGGTATCAGGATGATGCTGGCATCATAAAATGAGTTACGGAGGAGTCCTTTTTTTGTTGTTTTTTGGAATAGTTTCAGGAGGAATGGTACCAGCTCCTCTTTGTACCTCTTGTAGAATTCGGCTGTGAATCCTTCTAGACCTGAGCTTTTTTTTTGGTTGGTAGGCTATTAATTACTGCTTCAATTTCAAAACTTGTTATTGGTCTATTCAGGGATTTGGCTTCTTCCTGTTTTAGTCTTGGGAAGGTTTATGTGTCCAGGAATTTATCAATTTCTTCTATATTTTCTAGTTTATTTGTGTAGAGGTGTTTATAGTATTCTCTGATGGTAGTTTGTGTTTCTGTGGGATCAGTGGTGATCTCCTCTTTATCATTTTTTATAGTGTCTATGTGATTCTTCTCTCTTTTCTTTATTAGTCTGGCTAATGGTCTCTCTGTTTTGTGCAATTTTTTTTTTTTTTTTTTTTTTTTTTTTTTTTTTTTTTTTTTTTTTTTTTTAACAGGCAGAGTTTCACTTTCTTGCCGAGGCTGGTGTGCAGTAGCATGATCATAGCTCACTACAGCTTAACCTCCTGAGCTCAAGTGATCCTTCTGCCTCAGCCTCCCAAGTAGCTGGGACTGTAGGTATGCATCATGATGCACAGCTAATTAAAAACATTTTTTTTTTAAGAGATGGGGCCTCACTATGTTGACCAGGCAGGTTTTGGACTCTTGGCTTCAAGCAGTTCCCCCACCTCAGCCTCCCAAAGTGCTGGGATTACAGATGTGAGCCACCACATCTGGCCAAGAAAATTAATTTTAGAGAAAAAAGTCAGATAATATTTTAAAATTTAATAGATGATTGTATTAAACATAATTGATAAAAGATTTCTAGAAATCATTAAGATTATTACTAAAGTTAATGTGCTGTGTTTCTCATTCCAGCATTTTAGACTTTATTAAGCTCCCTGACACTTTTGTCTTCATCCATAATTATGGTTTGTTTGTACATGAATGATTCATGCAACTTTTTCCCACCTAATTCTTGTATGGAGCCTGCAGAAGAGCCAGGCTTTTGCTGTGGTAGAAAAGAGCGTGAAGCGATAGAGCAAGTTCATAAAAATCTAGATATAGAGCTAGAAAGTTCTAGTACAACCCCCCCATTTTATAGTAGAGAAACCTAAGTCATGATTTACATATTATTTTATGTATTTATTTTTGTTAGAACCAGGACTTCTAAGAATTTGGGCTTTTGGATCCCATTCCTCTGTACATTTCCATACTATTATATTACTCATCTCTGGGTCCATCCTTCTAACTCCAGCACAGTGATTTATTTTGAAACTTTTTTTTTAACTGGAGAAAAATTATAAAAATAAAACAAAGACCTCTCTTAGATCCTTTACCCTGATTTACGAATTTTTAACATTTCACCCCATTTGCTAACTTATCATTCAGCTTCTATCTAGATATCTGTATTTTATCTTTATTCTTTAGTATTTCAATGTGTATTTCCCAAGAATAAAGTTAATCTCTTATGTAACTACAGTACAGTTATCAAAATCAAGACATTTAATATTGATGATATTGTTTATTCTGTAATCTCCATACACATTTTTTTTTATTATTCCAGCATGTTCTTTATAGCTGTTTTTTTCCTCCCAGTCCTGAAAAGGATTATACATGCAATTTATTTCCAGTGTTTCTTAAATCTGTAATAGTCTTCTAGCCTTTTTCTGTTTTTTGTTTTCTTGACGTTGACATTTTTGAAGAGTTTAGGCCGATTATTTTGTGGAATGGCCCCAGTTTGTTTGTTTGTTTGTTTGTCTTTTCCCCCCTGATTCCTCATGATTAGATTCAGATTATATTTTATTGGCAGGACTATGGAGTGACGATGTCTTATGTAATATTTGGAAGCACATGGTGTCCATGTCTTTTTTTATTGGGGATGTTAAATTTGATTAAAATTTAATCATAAATTTAGTTACAGCTGTGCTGCCACTGTAGTTTTACTGTTTTTCTTTTTATAATAAGTGTTTCATGGAGAGATAGTTTGAGACTATGTAAATATGCTATTCCTCATCAGACTTTCACTCAACAGTTTTAGCATCATGGATAAATTTTACCCAAATAGTTGTTACTATGATGGTTACCAAAAATGGTGATTTTCTAATAACATCATCCCTTCTATGTGTATTACTTAATATTTTACTCTAAAGACAAACTTTTATCTTTCTCCAGTTTATGTATTTATCAGTGTGGACTCATCAGAGGGTTCTGTTTTATTCATTAGTTATCAGTCTATTACCAGTATTATTTATTTTGATAACCGTATGATTTGGCTAGTGAGAGTTCCTTCAAGGTAACTTCTGTGACTTTTTAAAAAAATCAACTTTATTGGAGATACAGTTTACATACAGTAATTGTGTCCCTTTAAAATATACAATCTGATGAGTTTGACAGTTGTATAAATCCATGAAAACATGTACAGAACATTTCCATCACCCCCAAAATATTGCTCATGCTTTTTGCAGTCCATTTCTTTTTCTGCCCTTAGTCCTAGGCAATCATAGATCTGGTTTGTCATTATGGATTAGTTTGCAATGTTATGTCATTTTGACATGTCTCCATCATTTTCTGTGAACTTCCTTACTCTGTGATATAAGATATTCCAAGCTCATTTTGAACCTTCCCTACCCTAGTCTTGGAATCAGCTACCTATCAAGGCAAACTTTTTTTTTTTTTAAGAGAGGAATAGTGTTTGGGCATCAAGATCTGGGTAGAGATGTGGTCATTGCTACTGGGGTAATGCTTCTGAGTCTGCTAGTGGATTAAGCTGGAAAATGCTTACATGCACATACAGTCCCATAGCTCTACCCATGTCTTGATCATCATCTGTTTATCCATCTTTACTAGTACCTCTAATTCCAATTTAATACCAGAAGGTATATTTTCTTCTCTACTGATTTTATTTCTAAGCCCATTGACCATAGAAATGTATGAAATGAGTAACTGAGTTTGCTTTACTTTTATTTATTTATTTATTTATTTATTTATTGAGACGGAGTCTCGCTCTGTCGCACAGGCTGGAGTGCAGTGGCGCGATCTCGGCTCACTGCAACCTCCGCCTCCCGGGTTCGCGCCATTCTCCTGCCTCAGCCTCCCAAGTAGGCGCCCGCCACCACACCCAGCTAATTTTTTGTATTTTTAGTAGATACAGGGTTTCACCGTGTTAGCCAAGATGGTCTCAATGACCTCGTGATCTGCCCACCTCGGCCTCCTAAAGTGCTGGGATTACAGTTGTGAGCCACTGTGCCCGGCCGAGTTTGCTTTACTTCTAAGGAAATTTAATTTTTCTTCCAAGTTTTAGTTATCTAAACATCGCAAGCTACAATTATGTTGCCTTGTTCATTTGCTTTTTAGTATAAAAGCCATCTAATATTAGGCTTGAAAGGATGAATGCTTAGAAAGCAATATTATAATTCATGGTTTATCAATAAATTATGAGTATAGAAAAACCAACATGAATTTAGTTTCTAAAAGATTGATGTAGAAGACACCTCTTGGAATTTTAGAAAGTGACAGGAAAAAATGTTACTTTACATAGTCATAAAATACCAGTAATTGTTCTACAAAGTAGACAGTATATAACAGATCTAATAATGAGAGCTAGGAATAATGAGATTGTGAGGAAAAATTGCTGGTATAATACCAGACTTTCGGGTCAGAGTTTTCAGTTAATTATAGTAATAATTTTTAAGTTATAAAGTGAAGACATAAATTAGTTTGATGGCTCTTTGCCTTCCACCAACAAGTCTTGCATAAGCAAAGGCTTGGATGTGTTGAAGGTTTGGCTTCACCTGAACCCACTGCTGTGGTAGAAGAGGGTATTGTTGCTGGAGATGTAATGGATGTTAATACTGCCACTGCTTTATGGGAGGTTCTGAAGACCACCCTCAAGCACAATAGCCTAGCAGTGAAATTTGTGAAACTGGCCAAGCCTTAGACAAGTGCCAAGCTGGTGTTTGTGTACTTGCATCCAACTGTGATGAGCCTTTGTATGTCAAGTTGGTGGAGGCCCTTTGTGCTGAACACCAAATCAACCTAATGAAGGTTGATGACAACAAGCAACTATAGGGGAATGGGTAGGCCTCTGTAAAATTGACAGAGAGAGAAAACCCTATAAAGAAATTGGTTGTGGTTGGGTAGTAGTTAAGGACTATGGCAAAGAACCTCAGGCCCAGTATGTCATCGAAGAGTCCTTTAAATGCAAGAAATGAAAAAATAAAACTTTGTATCACATTTAAAAAATTAGTTTGATGAATAGTTTGAACTCTGCTATAATTTTTAGAATAAAAATGTGACCAAAGGAAGAAGTGGAAGCTATTTTAACAAGTGAACATTTCTTAACCTTTGTTCTGATTTTCAGTTCTGATTTTCTGAGCGTATGTAATCCCTCTGTAGTCCAGAGGTGCAAGGATCACATCTGTAGGGGGAAGACAAATGTGAAGTAAGTATGCTAATAGAATAAAATGACTTGCGTTACTTTAGGTAGGTATGGAAAATGTTGGAGGAAGATATTTCTAAATGTAATACTTTGTTTGCCACTACGTTTTGCTTAATATGCAAATTTTCATCTCAGAAATGTCACAGGAAACATTAGAAAATATAACCTGCAACTCTTTAATCCTTGAAGAGACAGGGAAAAAGGAGGATGGCTTTTAAAGCTTCTGTCCAAAATTGACATGTCATTTCCGCTAACATTGTATTTGGCGGTTATGGTCATACATGCGTAAGTGCAGCAGGGTGGGGATATGTAATTTTCTTACAAGGAGGGGCACCAAACATTTGTGTACAGTATTATGCTCTACCATATATTCATTGTGGATCACCTTTAAAGAATCCTTTTCTTTAAAGCTCATTAGCCTTTCAAAGGAGTTCAGATTTACTCTTAACATTAGTTTGCAGCTCTCTGTAAGTGCTACATACTATACGTGCTACAAAGTAATGAAAAAAGCGTGAGCTCCGTGGCTATTTAATGTGACTTGGGATGCCCAGTTGCCTCTCATTTTTAAGTGTTCTTCCACTATTTCTTTTCTCTTTAACTTAGCAATAAACTTGTAAAAATTCTAAATTTTCTAAGGCTCTTTAATGAATTATACAAAAATATTAACAAAAATAGTTCCAGTTTAATTTAGTTTCAGTTGTTTTAATAGTTTCAGTTTTCTTTAATGCAGATGCTGATTGTATTGAAAGATAGAAAAATCATTGAGGTAGGAATCAGTGGAGAAGGAATCATACCAACTAGATCTACTTTCACCATTTTATGTTACATTTATTTGAGAGTACTCGATAACAATTCTGAAGTCAGAACTTATGTTTAAGGGTGTGTAAAAACCATTAGAGAACATACTTATACTTATGTATAAGTACCAAAAACACCTGGCTTAAATTTAATGGGGCATTCATCACTTAGCAAACTGTCTCCTGAGTTACTTTTGATGCACATTAGTATTTCTTAGGGTTCACAGGTATTGGATCATTTGATACCTACTTTTGACATTAAATTTGGTGTAAATTAAAGCATATGAGTGAAATGATCTTTGTGATGCCATATAAAACTGAGCCTTTAAAATATTTACAACTTAAAATTTGTATGGGACCACCAGCAGAAGAGATCTAATTTATATTTGAGTTTAGTTCATTACTTTTATAATTATAAAATACTTTGAACATTTTCTTATGCTATTCAGCTTGATTTGGATTTTAGTAACTGTGCAGAATTTTATCTGTTAGAAATACCCTTCCTTCTTTGTTTAACCCTTTTACAATAACTGTTCATTCTAAATGTGGAGCTTTGTGATTATGGGGTGGAAAGTCAGTGGTCGAAGTACACTATAATTTTTTTTCTTTCCCCAACTCTAAATTTTAGGCAAGTTTCTGCATATTGTTGTGAATGCCAGGAAGTGAGCATTATATAAGGAGTAACTACTTAAAATTTTCCTGTGTCCTAACAAAGTGTAACAGCCTCTGTCCATAATTGGTGTTCTGACAATCTTTTCAGTCAGTAAAATAATTATGTTCCTCATAGCTGTTAGAAAAATTATAGTAGAATGTACATTATAAGTGTTTTTTTTTTTTTTTTTGCTTTCAGTATTGGAATGTCATATCCACTATATTTGATTATATCATATAGTTTCTCCTCACAGTCTTTTAAATTTAATAGGGTTCTCCTCCTCCTCCCTCCCTTTCCCTTTTTCCTCCATCCTCTCTTATGTAATAATGGGATGATGTTCTTGGTTTGACCAGTTAAACTCTACTACTGCTAAGTAGATAATTCTGACTCTTAATAATATATGGACAATATTGAGTCTTCACAGATAATTTATTTTTAGATCCTCAGTTTTCATTGAAGAACTGTAGGATAAAAGTTTTAAGAATGCCACCATTATGTTTTCTGTAGGAAAGTGGTGAATTAATCATCTATTCTGTTACTGAGTGGTTTCTATTTAAAAGTCCAAGATAAATTTCTTTTAGTATTCAGTCTCAGGGAAAGCATTGCTTCGCTAGGAAAGTGTTATGTTTCGGTTTTGTAATGTCTCCTTTTTATTTTTGTCAAATATACTTAACCCTTGTTATTTAGAGTGTCTTTTTGTCAACATGCAGATTCCACTTATTTGCTAAATAGGAATATGTTTTCAAATTTTCCCCTTATTTTATGAAACCAGTGACTGTATATACTTGTCTTGTCCACCGTTTTCTAAAAGTCTTCCACATTAAACCTCTTTAAGAATCTCCATTTAGATGTCTAATAGGCATCTTAAACCTAAGATGCCCAAAATTGATCCTCTGCCTTTTTTTCCTGCTCCATGTAATCTTCCCTGTCTGAGTTAAGGAGAAATTAATCCTTCTTTTACTCAGGCCAAAATTCTTAGATTTCTCTTGTACTCTTCTTTTTAACCTCACACCCTACCATGATTCATTAACAGATTTTGTCAAAAAATGTTTAGAATCTATTTTCTTTTTACCACCTTCACTGCCGCTATCCTGGTATAAGTTATCTTTTGCTGTATAATTACCATAGCCTATATGCCATTACCTACTTACTGAGTAGTCTGGTAGCCAGTAGTGATCACCCTCCAGTAGCTTTGCATTTCACTTAGACTAAAAGCCAAAATCTTTTAAAATGGCTACAAATCCCTCTATGATCTGGCATCCCCATATCCCTCCCTCCACCTTTCTTACCTCATCTCTTATTTAACTTTCCCCTTTGTTCACATTGGTCACCTTAGGTTTCTTAAGGATGTTAGGAACATTCCTCTCTCACAGCCTTTGTGCTTGTTGTATACCTTTGTCTGGAATGCTCTTCTTCAAGATGTCCTGATGGCTACTTGTCTGATTCAGGATTCTCTCAGAAATCACCTTATCAGTGAGGCCCTTACTGACAGCTCTGTATAAAACAGCAGAAAGTCCCCATTATCCACTTTTTAATCTCTTCTCTTTTTTTTAAACGTTTCAAAGAAGAATTTGTTGCTATTGCTTATTAAGCTTATTGTCTGTCTGCCTGCTCATTAGAATATATATATATATATATATTTGTTTACTCATTGTCTAGAATGGTCTCTGATATGTTGATGCTCAGTGAAACAATGAATAGTTTTTTGTGGTATATATAGAACTTTTCAAACACTTTTGTCAAGTGAAATCCTCTTGAGTTTTTGTTGTTGTTGTTGTTTTGTTTTTTGCTTTAAGTTCTGGGATACATATGCAGAACATGCAGGTTTGTTACATAGGTATAAGTGTGCCATGGTGGTTTGCTGCACCTATCGACCTGTCCTCTGAGTTCTCCCTTCACCTGCTCCTCACCCCTCAACAGGTCCTGGTGTGTGTTTCCCTACCTGTGTCCATGTATTCTCATTGTTCAACTCCCACTTATGAGTGAGAACATGCAGTGTTTGGTTTTCTGTTCCTGTGTTAGTTTGCTGAGGATGATGGCTTCCAGCGTCATCCATGTCCCTGGAGAGGATATGATCTCATTCCTTTTTATGGCTGCATAGTATTCCATAGTGTATATGTGCCACATTTTCTTTATCCAGTCTATCATTGATGGGCATTTAGGTTGGTTCCATGACTGCGATACTGTAAATAGTGCTGCTATAAACATATGCATGCATGTGTCTTTGTAGTAGAATAAATCCTCTTAACTTTTAAGAAGATTAATGTCACTCCCATTTTAAGGGTCAAGAAATGGAAACTCCTGAGATTATTTAACTACTGAGTGGTAAAATCTCATTAGAGTTTTGTTTTTCTGATTTCCCAGTTTTTTTTTTTTAACTTTACTATGCTATTTAACATATGGAGTATGGAAATTTGGTGGTTTTTCACTATTGTAGTCCATTGGTTTGCTGCTGTCTTCACCTAATTTTCTTTTAGGTATGCTTATAGAACTATCTTTTCATGTACTTTCAGCTCTTTGAGGGTTGTGAGTAGTAATATGTGCGTATAGTAGCATTTCTCATGAAGGCAGTGTATTCCAAAATCTGAAATTTAAAAGTCAAAGCTGGTAAAGGGAAATTCTAGATATAAATACAACTGTTTAGTTAATTCAGCATTCATATATTTATTCAATATATTGAGTGCCTTTTGTTAAGTATATTGTACAAGGTCCTGGGAATACAGTGATCAGCAACATAGGCGTGATTTCCCCCCCTTGTTTGAAGCTTTTGTTCCATTGGGAAAGAAAAGATGATTTAAAAAAGTGATTGTAATTTAGCAGGAGAAATATTTGTTACAGGAAAGGGTGCAATAAATGTATATAAGAGGGCTAGTCCAGACTTGGCAAGCTGTGAAGGAATGTGCCCTAGAAGAAGTCATAGATTGAGATCCCAAAATGGCTAGGAAATTTCTAAGCAAGTTTGTGGCAGAGGGTGAGGAAAAGCATAGCATTTGCAAGATCCTGAAAGAGATTTAATTCAGAGGCATTATAGAGTATATAATTAGATGCGGTGATTGTTGAGCCTGGAGAAATTATTGGGTCAGACATAAGAAAACATTACAAAAATGTTAATCAAATCACAGAGAAGCCATAGAGCAAAATGATGACATTATTTTTCAGATAAATTGGTGGCAGTATGGAGAGTGAATTGCAATGTGGAGAGTAGATTGGAGAAGAGACTGAGCTGCTAACACCAGTTGAGAATTTTTGATAATGAAGTAGAATTAGCCTAAACTAGAGGAGTGCTATGGGGATGGAGACTGTAGAATAGGAACTATATAAGTGATAGCACAAAGAACAGGACCTAGTGATAATGTTATTTGGGGGATGACCGAAAAAGAGGAGCCAACTGCTACCAGGTTTTTGGCTTTGTAAGATGGAGATGTCATTTGCAGACATAGGGTATTGGGAGATGATGATGTATCGTTAAAATAGATGCCTAGATATTGAAAATAGGCAGTACTAATTGGTAGGTTAATTATTTTTGGATCATTGAAAATTACTAACTTTTACTACCATGTTGGCTATTCATTTTTGGGGATGTTAAATTTGAGGCTTATAAGGATGTGAGAGCATCCAAATGAAGATATTTAGTAGTCAGTTGTCTATGGGTCTGAATCCTTAGAAAAATTCGGGTGTCTGTGCAAAACTGGGGCTTGGTAGTACTTTAGGTGGTATAAGAAACGATAGGTAGGCTGGGTACGGTGGCTTACGCTTGTAATCTCAGCTCTTTGGGAGGCTGAGGTGGGTGGATCACGAGGTCAGGAGTTCGAGACCAGCCTGGCCCACAAGTTGAAACCCTGTCTCTACTAAAAAATACAAAAAAAATTAGCTGGGCGTGGTGGCGTGCACCTGTAATCACAGCTACTTGGAAGGCTGGGGCAGGAGATTCACTTGAACCTGGGAGGCGGAGGTTGCAGTGAGCTGAGATCGTGCCATTGCACTCCAGCCTGGGTGACAGAGTGAGACTCCGTCTCAAAAAAAAAAAATAAAAAAATAAAAAAATAAAAAATAAATAAATAAATAAAAAGAAATGATGGATTTAGATTAGATGACCTAGGGAGAATATACAGAGTGAAAAAAAAAAACTAAAGACCCTGGGATGGAATCCTGTGTAGTGACATTTAAGGAATGGACTGAAGAAGATTAACTGAAAAGAAGACCAAGAAAGCACAGAAGGAGAGAGCCAGAAAGAAACCTGTGAGTGTGTGGTAGTCAGTCAAGGGAGGAGAGTTATTCAGGCAGGCAGGGCAATAGTGTCAGATATTACTTGGGAGGTTAAGTAAAAGAGATCATTAAGGACCTAGACAAGAGCAGTTTTGAGGTGATTAGGGCAGAAGCCAAATTAAAGAAGAAAGGTTAGGCAGTGGAGAGAGTAAGTATAAGGCAGTTGCAGCGTTTGATGACAACATATATTCAAGATTGTTTTTGTTCTTTTTCTTAAAAAGGAAAAGTGTTGATCATCTTGACATACTAATGGCTGACAAGTAGGAGAGCAGTTGAAGATGGAAACTCGGAAGAATGGTGGTTATCAGCACAATAGAATTTATCCAGAAGGTGGAGGAAATGCATTTCACGTTATGGCTATTATGATTAGTCTCAATTTATTGGAGATAGATCAGAGTTAGTAGGCTTAATGGTAGGAAGCTGAGGAAGATATTTCTGACTTTTGATGTCTTCTATAGAAAAGGAGTAATGTTACGAATAAGTTGCAAAGTGGTAAGGTCAGAATTTTGAAGAGATGAAGAGGTTCCAGCAGGGATTCTTAAATGTTTGTGCCATTTATCCCTCTAGGCTTTACTGGGCAACTAGATGGATGCATCACACAAAACATTTAAGAAACCCTGATGGATTGTTCTTCAAGAGTTCTAGTCTCTTACAGGTAGAAAAAGTTCATTTTCTTAGGAGGAGTCAGCTGAAGTGTTATTTGATTATTCAGGTTCTGAAATAGAAGAAAGTGCTCATTGCTAATGGGACACAGGATCCTGGGGAAATGGTTGTATACCTCATGTGCCAAAGATAGTAGATAGAAATTTGTTAGTCTACAGCCTAGTCACCAGGAGTTAAGGTGTTATACAGTTTACCTTGGGGTCTGTAATCATATATTAGTATTCACCTTATACTCCTCTTGGTGAGCAGCTTTGAAAGGAAACTTGTTCTGGAGTTTTGATGCCCTTACTGGTAGTACATTATGAATCTAAGTTATCGTTAACAGCCAGACCTTCTTTCTATGTGTACTTTTTAGGAACTATGCAATATTGATTGATTTTAAGTCCCGTTAAAACACCCATACCCACACCTGCATGATTGACTTACAAAATCCTTGAGAATAATGGTGAAAGATGACTTTAGTGGCGAACTTGGATTGATTCTATTAAATGCTTTTTATTTTCATCAGGTTTCTATTTTTTTTTAAGCTTTCAGTGCAGTTCACATGTGGTTTCTTGTTTGTTTTTCTCCAAACAAGTAATTGCATTTTGCAGTTCCTTTAAGTCACGTTATATGAAGATACAAGCCATCAAGTAGCTTTTGCTATAGAGATTTAATGAAGAAGGAGGAGGGAGGGTTTAGGCTCAATAGACAGATGTACTGTTTGTTTTATGACTGATAGCAACACATAAAATGCAGATGTTTTTCTTCAAGCATAGCAATTCAAGGACAATCGGATTGGTAAAGTATATGGGTATTAAAATGTTAGAAGTACCATATAGATAAGGTTACTGTTTTGTCTCATTATGGCACCTCCTGCATGCCCTTTTTCCTCCTCCTTTTTCCTTTCTCCTCCTCCTTTTTCCTTTCTCCTTGCTCCTTATCCTCTTTCTTCTTTCCAGTGGCTGTTTTCCCTTTTATATTTTACTGCTTCTTTGTGATCAGTGCTCTCTGTTTTTTACGGTTCTCAGTGATACATCTTTTAAACTTTTTAAAAAATAATAGACACTGAGCCAGGCACTGTTTAAAGCACTTTACAGGAATAAATTAGTTTACTTCTCATAGCAATCCTGTGAAGTTCCCCATTTTACAGGCGAAGAGATTGGGCAAATATAACGGAGGGGGCAAGATATGAATCAAGAAGATTCGACCCTAGAATTCATATACTTTACCGCTATACCATGCTGCCTTGCAACCATTAACTTAATAGCAAACGTGGTAGTAAAATTTGGTATTTTTCATTTAGCCAAAAATAGCCTATCCATTACTACTGGATATTTTTGATATCTAGCCATCTATTTCAATTATATATATTTTAATGACTCTAATAAAGGTTACAGTCACTAAATCCAAACCCCCTTCCCTGCCTTTTTTTGTTTTATGGCCTTAATCAAATACTCAAACTGTGAAAATTGTACTTTAGAATAATCTCTTAAAGTTGTCTTTATCAATATATGATTTATTAATACCATGGATAGTTTCATTTTAAAAATGCCTTTTAGATATGCACCTCATATACTATACTAATCTGTATCAGAATATTGCTTTGTCCAACAGGCTGGTTATTGAAGGTATATATTAAAACTATATAGAATACACTTCTGGCAATGCAGGAGCAAGACAGTATGGAATTCACTTTTCCACCATACAAGCTCGAGAATTGGGGAAAATATAGGAAGCAAATTTTTCCAAAAAGTAGACTGCACAGGACTGGTACTCCTGAGAAAAGGGGAAAAAACAAGGGGAAAGGAGAGCTCTACCATTGTCCTAGGTTTCTGCCAGGAGCTAATTTCTGAACTGCATTACAAGGAAAGGGGACCTAACCACAGCAGAAGGCTATGGTTTTGTTGAGGATTGATCAAAATTCAGGGAAACAAAGGCAGTTACAATTTTGTGTTGCTGAACACCTGAAGTGAGAGCTATATGTAGAGAGTGCACCAGAACTGTTCTTGGGTGTTGTTTTGAGGGTTTAGCTGAGCACCAGTCTGTGAATGCATACAGTGAAACCCCAGAGACTGAACATGAGCAGCTTGTGAAGAAAGAGCAATTACTAGGGGTTAATATGAGCAATTTCTGGTATGCTTATACAAGGCCAGGAATTGAGTTCTTTCTCTCTAGATTTCAGAGATTTTATTGACTACATGGGCAATTCAGTAGAGAGGTGAAGTGGGGCTAAATTAGCCTTAGAATGGAGGTTGCTCTAATCCTACCCTAAAAAAGCTTCACACTAATGTGCAAATAACTTACCTGCTTGCCAAAAAAAAAAAAAAGATTAAAAATTTGCCAGCACTTGTTAAAGTAGAACTTCTCAACCTTGTCACTGAAGATGTTTTGGGCTGGATAATTGTTTGTTTTCAGGGGCTCCGGCACATACAGGATTTTAAGAAGCATTCCTGATTTCTACGCACTAGATGTCAGTAACACTCCCCCATTGTAATAACCAAACATGTCTCCAGTTATTGCCTCATGTCTCTTGGAAGGCAGAATCCACCCTGATTGGAAATAACCGTTGTAAAGGATTACTGTAAAATTTAACATTCAACAACATCAAAATTTTAAATAAGTACTAGGTATATCAAGAAGCAGGGGCCGGGCGCAGTGACTCATGCCTGCGCCCGGATCGACTGCGATGGTGTACAAATGTTGGGTGACGAATTGTTCTGTATCTTGTTGTATTTACATGGTGCGACATTTGTCAAACATTACTGAAATGCGTATTTAAAACGGGTTCATTTTATTCATTGTAAACATTCTCTCAATGAAGTTGAATGTTAAAAATATATTACAAAACTATCTTCTCCACTTCAGTCTTCTGTGTGACTTAGGATAATATTGAAAATGGTTAGGGTAGATCACTATACTTGTTAGCATTATATTTCTTAAGTTAATAACTTGTTTTGGCAAGCCACCTGTAAAATGGTCATTTGGATAGATGCAAGAAGATATTCTCACGTTTGATTGGAGACTTTTGTGGTCTGAGCCATTACATTAAATTGTTTAAGACTGGTTTTGGGGTCATCTAGAATTCACTTCAAAAATTGACTTTGTTACTGACTACCTGTAGGTCTCTGGGAAAGTCATTAATATCCCTTTGTCCAAGTTTGTTTATTTGTAAAATGAGGAGTAATAGTGCTTAATGTTAAGAAGCTCATGTGGGCTTATAAAAATCAGATAATTCATATGCAGTGCTTAGCCAAATGCCTGGTACAGAATTAGCTCTGAGTAAATGGTAACTACTATTTTTATTGTCCCTATTGTTCTTACTGTTATTTTTCAACAGACTACCTTAGTTCAGTGAACTGTTACCACATATTTTTCCTTACCCCGTACCCACAATCTTAAATGTGTCTGGATTTTTACTCTAGAACTTTGTTTCTTACTTGGATTATAAGGCTCTTTGAGGATCTGATAAAAGCTGTACCTGTTTTATCCAGAAAAAAGTACATAAAAATAACCACACAGTTTTCCCTAGGGTTGTTCGTGGACTCATTGAGCCTATAAATAAGAACCCTTGTTACTGAGCAGGAATGTAAAAACGTTGTTACCCATATAATATTAAACTTAAAATTTTTTTATTATTATATAGTAATTGAGTTTCCATTGACTGCTTTGAAATTAGACCTGTTACCTAATCTCTGAGCTAAAATAACAGGTTATGAACTGTTGACCTTTTTAAAATAAAAATTTTTGAACATTCTCAGTTTTTATATTCAGAAACTCATGCTAACTTTGATTGGATTGAATCATATAGCTTTAAAAAATAATCTTATCTCTTTATTGTTTGTCTCACATTATATCATTGGCCAAAAGCTATAAATTGACATGCTGTGTGTTTTTTTTTTTTTTGAGACGGAGTCTTGCCCTGTTGCCCAGGCCGGAGTGCAGTGGCGTGATCTTGGCTCACTGCAAGCTCCACCTCCCGGGTTCACGCCATTCTCCTGCTTCAGCTTCCCGAGTAGCTGGGACTACAGGCGCCTGCCACAAGCCTGGCTAATTTTTTTGTATTTTTAGTAGAGACGGGGGTTTCACCATGTTAGCCAGGATGGTCTCGATCTCCTGACCTCGTGATCCGCCCGTCTCAGCCTCCCAAAGTGCTGGGATTACAGACGTGAGCCACCGCGACATGCTGTTTTTGAGGACCTCATATGACATGATTTCCTAATTAGGATTTCTTAATTTTACTAATTAAATTTACCTAAAATTATTATCGTTTTGCACAATAAAAAAGTCTGTGTAAATTGCATAAATTGCATCTTGCTCTTCTGGATATTTCAGTACTGAATAGTTTGATTTTTTTTTATTCTACTGTGTTTTATTAGAAGGCATATAGAATGTAGACATTATGACAGGATGTCAAGCGTTTTGTGATTCTAGGTGTCATTCTTCAAAAACAAATTATTGTTTCAGAAACTGTTTTGACTGGGCCTACTTCACCTATACCTTCTCTGGGAAATGTGAGTGAAACTGCACCTGGATCAATTACACAGCCAAAGAAAATTCGAGGAATTGGATTTGGAGACATTTTTAAAGAAGGCTCTGTGAAACTTCGGACAAGAACATCCAGTAGTGAAACAGAAGAGAAGAAACCAGAAAAGGTGGTAATGATGGACTTGTTAGATTAACTCCACTCATTCTCTCATTAAGCGTTTTTTAAAATGTAAAAGTCAGTTTGTAACTCTGTTAGATTTCTTTTTTTCAGATCACTAATAATTTGGTTATGAATGAGGAGGCTGTGAGAAATTGTGTCTCCAAATTTACAATGATTGATACTCATGTTTGAATCTAACAAAATTAAAATGCTTATTTCCTGGTAAATTTAACACACTTAGTAGAAGCTTTAGGGTTTTTAGTTATCACAGTGTAAATAAAAATTAGAGGTTTTTTTGCCTTTTAAAGCTAAAATTATATATAAATTTAGTTTTATATATAATTAATATAATAAATATATATTTAATTTGAATTAGACCTAAAATGGACTGTTTTAAAATGGATTTAGAAGATATTAAATTACTTGATATTTTGGCACTACTTAAATTTCCTCTAGAGTGTCAACATTCATTAAATTTACTAAACAACTTTGGATGTGTGGAGAATTTTATTTCATTAGCATTTTGCTGGCATTGTGAAATGAAACAAAGTAAGTGAGCCATAAATTATAAGAACTAAAAAGAGGCTTTAAAATAAAACCTTAAGCTGTTAATTTGGTGGTAAAATAGCTACAGTCTGTAGAACATTTTTTCACAGTTCCTTCTGTCAGTCCTATCTCTTTAACTCTGAAGAATTTATAGTATTTCAGTATTTATTTGATTCGTGTAGCTACATCTCATTTAAAGACTGTGTTTTGGTTATTGAAATACTATTAAGTTTCCTCCTAAGATAGGTGGTTTCAACTTTTTTTATTCCTTTCCTAACTTGCTACGTATTTTCTTATGTAACAGTGAAGAGTTGGGTTCAGGAAAGATAACTTCCACTTTCTATCCTACACATTCCTAGCTCTGAGACTATCTGGCATTAGGATTGTGGGGTCAAATTGACTCTTGGTTTTAAAGGTAAAGTTTGGAATTCTCATGGTTTTTGGGGTGGTGCTCTATAGCCTTGTAACAGCTAGGAATGTTGGACAAGCAATTCTTGCATTGTGATAGAAATTAGACTAGATGATCTTGTGCCCCTTCCAACTCTAAAGCTTATGATTATATTGAATAACTTTAGTTGATTAATGATTATAATATCTTTTAATCATCCTTGATAATGTCTACTACTCAAGAGTTGTTATTAGTGGCTGTAGTCTCAGGGTTACCCTGTATAGTGGTCTGGTCAGGCTTGCTTTGATCACTGATCCAGGAATTGATAAAGTAGGGAGCACATTTGCTGTGTTTGTAGGTGCACCAGATTGGAAAATATGGTGGTTAGAGTTGGGGAAAACTAAAGTAAGTATTTTAGAAGATAAACAGAAAACACAGTGGTAGGTAGGTAAGTTAGCAGTGTGTTCAGATTTTTAAGTAATGACATCTAAGGTTAAATGTACTGTTGTTTCTGGGTAGAGAACTTAAGGAAACACTAGTGTAAGATGGTAAAGGACTTAGTCCTTTACAAATTACAATGGAAAAATGTCTAGTAGACTGTAGCTATAAGGAACATAAGATTACCTGAATCATTTACGTTCAGATAGCAATGAAGTATAAAGAATTTTTTTTTCTCCACTTTCATTTTAAGGTTTAGTTCTGGGTTAAAATATGGGCTTTGCTGTTAAATTCCTTTTACTATGGACAGATGACTTATACAAATTTGTATTATTGTATGAATAGTGCCCACTTAATGCGGATAGTTATGAGGCTACTAGTCTTATTTGCACTATTTATATAAAGTGTTTAGCCCAGGGATTTAAGTTCTCAAGTGCTGTTGTTCTTATTTATTGTATTTGTTTTATTGTAGTTTTTAGAGATAAGGTCTCACCATGTCATCCAGGCTGGAATGCAGTGGTACAATCATAGCTCACTTATAACCTTGAACTCCTGGTTTCACGCGGTTCTCCTGCCTTGGCCTCCCTAAGTGTTGGGATTCAAACATGAACCACCGGTTCCTAGCCTCTTATTTATTTTAGAGATTCTAAAATTAAATCTCATTAATATACTATGGGCATCAGAGAATATTATCTTTGAGACAAGGAATCTTTAAATTGGTAGCTCTGAGCTATGATTTAAGGAACTTTGGAGACCTTTACCTGTTTCATTGCTAAGTTTTCAGTCACATTACTATCCTAGCTATAAGTACCATTAGGGAAAGCTGGGTAACTGTAAATGGAAACTTTGTTTAACAGTATTATTTTTATTCTATCTTAAAATAATTTATGCCATTTTTTTCTGTTCTAGCCCTTAATCCTACAGTCACTGGGACCCAAAACTCAGAGTGTGGAGATAACAAAAACAGATACCGAAGGTAAAATTAAAGGTATGTTTTTGAATAAAGCTTTCATATTGGGAATAGTAGAAACATACTCAAATGTATTATGAGACTTGTTGGAAGCATTTGTTACACTGTCTTATTAGAATAGCAAATTCTATTAGATGTAAGCACCATGAGGTCAAGGATTTTGATATACTTTGTTGGTTGATGGATGTATCTCCTTGTAGTTGAATCTGTGCCTGGAATATCACAAACACTTAGTAAATATTTGAATGAATGGATTAATGAAATTATTACTTAAAATACGGTATTGACTGTAAGTATTTTTAAATTTAAAGATAGATTATTAAGTTCATCTCTAATAACTTTTAGTATACTTTACCCAAGATAGATGCTTAATAAGTGTTTGTTAATGAATCCATTTGTGTGAGCCACATTATTTACATTCTTTATTTCAGCTAAAGAATATTGTAGAACATTATTTGCCTATGAAGGTACTAATGAAGATGAACTTACTTTTAAAGAGGGGGAGATAATCCATTTGATAAGTAAGGTAAGATGTTTCTGTTTTTCAATGAATTGCTTAATTTATTTATAGAAATACTTTTCAAAAGTTACACATTCACCCTAGAATGTTCTTATATTCACCCTGGAATCTAGAAGAGCTGGGACTTTGTCTTGTTTCTAAGTTCTGAAAACTTGACACGTAATAAGTGCTCAGAACGTTCTCTTTTTGAGCTAACTTTTATTGACTATATTTGTTATAATTTATATATTGGGAATTATTGTTAACCATCATATTTGTTTTTTTTTAAGTACTTTTTTTTTTAAATTAACCTCAACTTCCCAGGTTTTTATTCTTACTTCTTTTCCACCTCATTCTATTTTTTCTCCTATTGTTTGGAGTGTTGTTTGCAATATAAACAGAAGAAGAAAAATAGGGAAACAAGCTAAATGTCCATGAGTATGGAAATGGTTCTGAAACTCTTTATACTTTGGAAAATGATGTCACCATTTTTTAAAGAATGAAGTGATTTTATAACTTGGAATAAATCCTAATGCAAAATAAAGAGAAAACCCAGTAGTACTTGTGTGTGGGCAGAATCCTATAATAACTGTAATATGGGAAAATTACAAATATTTTGTTTTTGCTATAACCCTGTAGAATAATTTTTGAAATTCTACCCCCCACCCCCAACCTTTTTTAAGTAGAGATGGAGTCTTGCTATGTTGTCCAGGCTGGTCTCGAACTCTTGAGCTCAAGCATTCCTCTCACTTTGGCCTCCCAAAGTGCTGAGATTACAGGTGTGAGCTACCACACCTGGCCCCATTGTTTTACACTGACTTTGTTAAAAGATGGCATAGTGTATATAATTTTTTTTATAAAGTAAGTTTTATTGTGTGTACTTAAAGTATAATGATGTTATAGGTTACGTAGTAATAAAAAGGTTATTATAGTGAAGCAAATTGACATCTGTCATCTCACATAGTTACCTTTTTTGTTTTAGTGGCAATAGCAGCTAAAATCATTTAGCAAGAATTTTATAAATGTATGTGAATTTTCATATTAATATAATTTGCACTTATTACACCTAATTTTTCATGCAAAGGTGGTGGGTATTTAGAAGAAACTTAGAAGGTCTTGTTAATTAAAAAAAAAAAAAATTAAAGACAAGGTTTTGCTTTGTCGCCCAGGCTGGCGTGCAGTGGTGTGATCATAGCTCACTGCAGCCTTGAGCACATGGGCACACGTGATCCTCCTGCCTCAGCCTCCCAAGTAGCTGGGACTACATTTGCATCCCATTGTGCCTGATTAATTCTTTTTTCAAAATATTTTTGTAGAGACAGGGTCTTGCTATGTTGCCCAGGCTGGTGTTGCAAACTCCTGGCGTCAAGCAGTCTTCCCACATCAGCCTCTGAAGTTGCTGGGATTACAAAGCGTGAACCACTGTGCCTGGTCAAATCTTGTTAATTTTTAAAGCAGCTGAATAATGTGATTAATTTTTAGTATATAAAGTGTTAAGAGTGTTAAGAAAGATACAGTTTAGAAATTCATATTCTCCCTCTCCACCTTCCTCTCTTTTCCACTTCCTTTCATTATATCTTTTTTTTTTTTTTTGAGATGGAGTCTCGCTGTGTCACCCAGGCTGGAGTGCAGTGGTGTGATCTTGGCTCACTGCAACCTCCGCCTCCCGAGTTCAAGCAATTCTCCTGTCTCAGCCTCCCGAGTAGCTGGGACTACAGGCGCCTGTCACGATGTTTGTATTTTTAGTAGAGACGGGGTTTCACCTTGTTGGTCAGGCTGATCTCAAACTCCTGACCTCAGGTGTTCCACCCACCTCAGCCTCCTAAAATGCTGGGATTACAGGTGTGAGCCACCACGCCCGGCCTCATTTTATCTTTCTCCTTTTTCCTCTGAGAACCTTTTAACGTTATAGATGGAATTTTAAAATTGATATAGTTTTTAAAACTAAACCGAATTTTGTAACTACTGCTAAAAGTAATACGTGGGAAATATTTTCTTTTAGAAGGACAGTGTGGTCTGTTTAGTGCCAGCCAGGCACAGTGGCTCATGCCTGTAGTTCCAGCACTTTGGGAGACCAAATCAAGAGGATCATTTGAGCCCAGAAGTTTATGGTTGCGTTCCTGTGGTCCCAGCCACTTGTGAGGCTGAGTTGGGAGGATCACTTGAGCCCAGGAGGTTGAGGCTGCAGTGAGTCATGATCGCATCACTTCACTTCCTCCTGGCCAACAGAGCAACACTTTATCTTAAAAAGAAAAGATAACCTCTATTGTCTTAATTATTCTATTTTGCTTTTTAGGAGACTGGAGAAGCTGGCTGGTGGAAGGGTGAACTTAATGGTAAAGAAGGAGTATTTCCAGACAATTTTGCTGTCCAGATAAATGAACTTGATAAAGACTTTCCAGTAAGCTTTTGTTTTTCAGTGATGATAATACTTGAAAGAACATTTTGCCACTATTCTTTTTCAAACAAGTTTTTTTGCATTATTATTGAATAATTTTTATGAAGGAGTTTCAGATGTAGTTATTCAGGTAGGAGTTATTTGAGTTATAGTAAAACAAAATAGTGTTTCAGTTCTGTACTTTATTCTTCCTTTGTTTCTTTCTCGACTGTACTGAAAAATAACCTTAGACTTCTTTATTTTATAATTTAAGAAGGGCTGTCTATCCTAATAACATGAATTAGTACTTTCCTGGAAGAAATTGTATTTTTATTTAATGTTGTTGAAAAGCTCTAGTTTATTTTAAGGTCTTGTGGATATTGCTTGTTATGCTGTTGGTGCATTTTTTTTGGGAGGGCAAGAGCACTCTTTGCCTCCTTACAGAATTTGTTATTTTTGTGTCACTTCTCAGAGAAAAAGCGAGGCTGAGTCATTCATCAGTGGTCTTTTGCCTTCCTACAACTTGGTCCTTTTTCCCCATGGATGAGGAATATAATAGAGTTTTTAAAATAGAGGGAAAGAGCATCAGCACAAGCACACAGCAGGATGGGCTACCATGTTAGGTTTAAGCCAGTGCAGAACTCTCCAACTCCATGGAAGCTTAGGCTGTCTGAGGCCTTTGTTTTGTTAGATTGCATTCAGTATTGATTCAGCCTTCATATGCTTTATTTTATAGTTTTACTAAAGAATACGTTTTTCTGCTTTTATTATGTTTGTACATTATGGCTTATCAATGATTCTTAATTTGTAAAAACAAAGTCCACAAACTTAGAAATGTATCTCAATATTTTAAGGTATTAAGTCTTAAAAATGAGTGAATGTTTATAAATTGAGAAAAAACACGTCTTTGCCTTTAACTGTTCCTTTGAGAGTTCCAAAGAGTTAAGAGTGAAAACTTAGTCTGTTTGTTGCTACTCTGTTTGTTGAAAACCAAAACGAAACAAACAAACAAAAAAGGTCTCTCCCTTGTTCTGCCAGTCTTCCTCTCCCCACAACCCCAGCTGCAAAAGAGGGGTAAAATGGTACTTAGGAATCTTAACCTACGGGAGGCAGAGCAGAACATTTTTGCTCATTAAGATTTTAAAGGTTTACTCAATCCACTGAAATATGGATTGAAATATTTGACTGAATTTTGATCAATGAGGCTATTTTTTCTAATGAAATAATTTGTTGTCATTGACTTTTTAGGTAGTTTTTATGATCTTAGCATTTTATATTTTGGCAAGGATGGAATGAAGAGGAGAGACATTTGTATAATTTAGATTATTACTAATTAGAGTTTATTTTAACTATATTTGATATGAAACTGGTCAGCCGTTTCCACCATTATTATTTTAACAGAAACCAAAGAAACCACCACCTCCTGCTAAGGCTCCAGGTATGTAAGAAGCGTATTATTCAGTTTGCTCTTTTCCATTTTTTAAAATTGTAAAATGGTAAAATTGGATCTAACGCAAACTATTAATTTTTATCAAGTATGATATCTGTAAACATTTTTAGAAATATGTGAAAATTGAGTGTTCACAAGCATTAGTATCTGTCATTTTTTTTAAGTACAAATGGTATAAAATAGGGATCTTGAAAATGTAGATACTTTATATGTAATTTTGAGTTAATAAAATTAATCAAATTTAAACTGTTTTAGAAAACTTAATATATTGACCTGGCCAACTAGTTATTCTACCTTTTCAAATGAATTCCATTTGTTAATGTCTCAAATAATAATTTATGTACTCTTCTTTCAGGGAATATGCTGAAGGTTAAACAAAGTAGATGATTTTAAACAGATGAATAAATTATGGTATACCTAGAAGTGTCTTCAAGAGTTAAAGTTTTGTAATCTGGCTCTTTGCTTCCATAATTTTCAAATAATTGATCTTTACAAGTGTAATAAAAATTTCTGTTTCCTGAAAGATTTGCTGTTTTTTAGAATAATCCAAGTCTTTTTCTCGCCCTTGGTTTTAGCTTTATATTTGTTGGCCTAATCCTAGAGCAAAGAAAGCATAAGTTAAAAGTAATTTTTATAGAAGTTGGTGTTGAAAGCTTTTTATATAGCTTTACTCTTCAGTGTGGTAGCCACTAACCATGTGTGGCTTTTAAAATTAAGATTAAATAAAATTTAAAAATTCAGTTAGTTTCTCAGTCATAGGAGTGCCATTTCAAGTGCTCAGTAGTCACATGTTGGATACTGAAAAAATAGAATGTTTTCATCACCACAGCTCTTCTGTACTGCAGTATGGTAGAGGATATGATCTCTAACACCTAAATTTGACAAAGAAGGAACTGAGACCACAGAGTAGGGTAATAGTGGCAGGTCCAGGATTAGAAATGGAGCCTGGTAATTCTGGTACATTGTTCTTTCTATTAAACTATGGTTTCATCTGATGTTATTTTTCAATGCATCTTTACTTTTTAGAAGTGTAATTGTCTCTGTGCTTTAAAACTATCTTCTTAAAAAAGTATTAATGTTTTTTCCCATAGCTCCAAAGCCTGAACTGTTAGCTGCAGAGAAGAAGTATTTTTCTTTAAAGCCTGAAGAAAAGGGTGAGGCTAATTTTCAACTTTCAAAAAAGCAATTATTTCTTTTATTGTCATTTTAAAGAGAACTATTTCTCCACACTGAGTCATTTACACTGATTTTTAACAGGTATTCAGTATGTATTTAACAATGCTTGGAGTTTTCTGGGAGGGAGTAGTTCATTTCTCAAACAGATAACAATTTACATTCATTAAAAAATTAAACTATTACTTTAGTAGGATGTTGTCTTTATTCAGTTATTTCACAGACTGTATAAGAAAACTAAGCATTAAATAACTATGCTTTTATTATTTTTATAGTGTTTCAGTTTTTAAAAAATTCCTTGGAATGTTGAAGACCCAGTTCCTACTTAAGCATGAAAATAATCAATTACATATTATTTAATCTCACTGCATGTGTTTGTCATAATATAAACCTGCAAAGTTATTCCAGGGTACCATATGTATTTTGCTAAAAACCTTATTGGTTTGTTGTGAATTTGGAGAAAATAAGTCCTTCTCATTGTACATAAAGATATGCAATGATTGTCACTAGTAGATTAGTTTATATACATCAAGAAACTTGAGTACTATTTTAGAAAGCTTTTTGTTTCTTCTCCCAGTGTTGTAGTCTAATCTGTCCTTGTTTCTTGCCTAAAGTATTGTATCCTCTTACTTGATTTCTCTCACTTTAGCTGCTTTTCTGGCTCATACTTCATGTTGTTGCCAGGATCATGGTTTTTTTTTTTTTTTTCTGAGACGGAGTCTCGCTCTCTGGCCCAGGCTGGAGTGCAGTGGCGCGATCTCGGCTCACTGCAAGCTCCGCCTCCCGGGTTCATGCCATTCTCCTGCCTCAGCCTCCTGAGTAGCTGGGACTACAGGCACCCGCCACCACGCCCGGCTAATATTTTGTATTTTTTAGTAGAGACAGGGTTTCACCATGTTAGCCAGGATGGTCTCGATTTGCTGACTTCGCGATCCGCCCACCTCTGCCTTCCAAAGTGCTGGGATTACAGGCCTGAGGCTCCACGCCTGGCCCAGTATCATTTTTTTAAAGAGACTGTTTTTTAGAGCAGTTTTAGGTTCACAGCAAAATTGAGCCAAAAGTAGAGTTCCTATGTATTCCCTTTCTTCACACAGGCACAATTTTTCCCACTGTTAACATTCTGTACCAGAGTGGTATATTTGTTAAAATCAGTGAGCCTCCCTACATTGACACTTCTTTATCACTCAAAGTCCATAGTTTTCTTTAGTGTTCACTCCTAGTGTTGTAACTATTATGGATTTTGAAAAATGTGTAATGTCCTGTATCCACCATTGTAGTATCATACAGAATAGCATTACTACTCTAAAAACCTTCTTTACTCTACCTATTCATCTGTCCTTCCCTTCAACCCTTGGCAACCATTAATTTTTTTAATGACTCCATAGTTTTGCCTTTTCCAGAGTGTCATATAGTTGGAATCATACAGCATGTAGCCTTTTCAAATTGGCGTCTTTCACTTAATTGTATGCCTTTAAAATTTCTCCGTATGTTTTCATGACTTGGGAGGCATTTGTTGTTAGCATCAAATAATATTTCAATGTCTTTATATTCCACAGTTTATTAATCCACTCACTTACTGAGGGACATCTTGATTGCTTCTAAGTTTTGGCAATTATAAGGGGAGCTGCTATCAATGTGTGTAGGTCTTTGTGTGGACATATTTTCTGTTCATTTGGGTAAATACCAAAGAGAGGGATTACCTGATAATATGCAAGAGTATATTGAGTGTTGTAGGCGCAGCTGCCAAACTTCTTCCAGTGTGGCTGAACCATTCTGTATTCCCCCTAGTAATCAGTGAGAATTTCTGTTCTACATTCTAGCCAGCATTTGGTATTTTCAGTGTTTTGGATTTTGGCCTTTCTAATAGGTGTGTAGTGGTATTTTACTTTTGTTTTCTGTTGCAATTCCATAATGATACATGATGTTGAATATCTTCTCATATGCTTAATTGTCATTTGTATATCTTTGGTAAAGTGTTCTGGTCTTTTGTTCATTTTTTTCTTCAGGTTTTTTTTCCTTCAGTTTCTTTCTTTGTATATTTTGGATAGCAGTCCTTTATTAGATGTCTTTTGCAAATATTTTCTCCCAGTCTGGCTTGTTTTCTTCACAGAGCAGAAGTTTTAAATTTGATTGAAGCTTATCACTTACTTCTTTTATGGATCATGGCTTTGATGTTGTATCTAAAAAGTCATTGCCATACCCAAGGTCATCTGGATTTTCTCCTGTGTAATCTTCTAGGAATTTTATAGTTTTGTGTTTTACATTTAGGTTTGTGATTCATTTTGAGTTAATTTTTGTGAAAGTTGTAAGGTCATTGTCTAGATCATTTTTTTTTTTTTTGGCATGTGAATGTCTAGTTGATCCAACACTGTTTGTTAAAAAGACTTTCAGTTTTCAGATAAAAATCAAAAGTTCTAATTCAAGGCCCTCCGGTAACTAACTGACCCCCCAGGTTACATTTTTGATATCGTCTTCCACCCTTTTTGTTTACTAAATGTAGCACTCACTCTCTAGTCCCTAAATATATGTCATGTACTTTCCTAGCTTTATCTTTCTTTTTACTTTCAAAATGAAAGTTTTTTATATTCTTTTTTTATACTTAAGAATTTTAAAAATATGCTGCACAATTTATGCTTAATAAAAATATTAGTCTCAGATTAATTCTTTGTGAACTAGTTAGGTAGGAGTCTTAGATCAGTTTTTAGTACTTGTTTATAATGTCTGTCCTACCTGAAAAACTCAGCTTACCAAGAAATGTAGAACCACATGTAAGAGGTATATTGCTGGCTTTATTATCTATTTTTTTACTATTAAAAAAAATCATGTCACCAGTTAGGCAGGAGTTTTGTTAAAATTCAGGAAGTGACTTCCCCTTTTCCCTAAAATCAGTCAGTTGTTCTTATAAATAAATTGGAGGCCAGGCACGGTGTCTCACGCCTGTAACCCCAGCACTTTGGGAGGCCGAGGTGGGCGGATCATAAGGTTAGGAGATTGAGACCATCCTGGCTAATACGGTAAAACCCCATCTCTACTAAAAATACAAAAAAAAAAAAAAAACCAAAACTAGCTGGGCGTAGCGGCGGGCGCCTGTAGTCCCAGCTACTCAGGAGGCTGAGGCAGGAGAATGGCGTGAACTCGGGAGGCGGAGCTTGCAGTGAGCCGATATTGCGCCACTGCACTCCAGCGTGGGCGACAGAGCAAGACTCCGTCTCAAAAAAAAAAAAAAAAAACGAAGATGATGCATTTTTATTACGTTTATCTATGCAAAGTCCTGCCCATGGTGGAATGAAAGGGATCGAATTTACACTCCTGAGTTAAACAACTAGAAAATTGGACAAAATGTATGAAACAGTGGCCTTCACATATTGGACATCAGACAGTATAAGTCACTGTGACACTGAAGTGAGACCTATAATTACCACAGCTTATTGTCTAGAAGCAGTTTACAGGCAGCAGAAAGGAGGAAGCCAAACAGACCTCAATGTTCTACAGAGTTGAGGATGCAGAGGTAGGTATTTAGGAAGGCCTGGGCAGCTACAATTTGTGGGGCAGAGTGCCAGAGTGGTGGGAACTGCACAGAGAGTACTCAGATCTGTAGACAGCTTACTGTGAGGCTTTGCCTGAATATTGATCTACACATGCATGAAAAGAAATTTCCATAATGGAGAAATAACCATTGGAAAGCAATAGGTGAAGCACTCTTTGTAACTCACAAATAGTTCATTTTTCCATGAGCCAGAGTAGAAAGATCTCATAATATATAGCACATTGGATAGAGTTCATAAAAGAGTGTATCACCTTAGACTAAAGGCTTCTCTGCCTCTATCTTGGAAATACGGCCAACAAATTCCAGAATAAAATTTGGTACAACTTAAAAGCATATAATGAAATTTTGTATTCAAGAGAGTAAAAATCACGGCGTCCATTGTCTGATTAAAGATTGCCAGGCATGGAAAGAGCAAGAAAATAGCAATACACAACCAGGGAAGAAAAATCAGTCAGCAGAAAAGAGTAAGAAATGACAGAGATGGTGGAGATAGAAGGCAAGTACATTAAAACAGCTATGATAAACATTTCCCATGTGTTTAAAAAGGTAGAAGAAAATGTGAACATTACAGTGCAAAAACTGGAAAATATAAGAAAGACCCAAATTGAACTTTTAGAAAAGAAGAATACAGTATCTGAAATGAGAAACACTGAATGGAATGTCCAGTAGATTGGAAACTGCAGAAAAAGATGTTAGTAAACTTGAAGACATAGCAATAGAACCATTAAAAATGTATAGAAAAAAAGTGAACAGAATATTGGTTACCTGAGTGACAATATCAAGTGGTTTTACTTACCTGTAATTGGGGTACCTAATGGAAAGGTGAGAGAATGGGGACATGAAAAAATTTAAAGAAATAATGGCTGAAAATTTTAATTTGATGCAAATTTATGACAAAAAGCTTAAAGCCAGGAAGAAAATAACTGTCAACCTATAGTTTTCTACCTAACAAAAATACCTTTTGGAAATGGGGCAAAATTAAAACCTTTTGAGACAGAGAACTTATTGCCAGTAGAACTGTATTACAGAAAATGTTAAAAAATTATTTTTGCTAGAAGGAAAACGATACTAGATTGGCAGTTGGTATTACTCAAAGCAGTGAAGAATGCCAGAAGTAGTAAATATGTGAATAAATATAAAAGACATTTTCCCTCCATTTAAAAATCTCACAAGAACTGTTCACTGGAATGACTTGAAAACTTAATATGAAGTGTTGGTTTTGGAGTTTTAGGGTAGATAAGAGACTTTTTTTGTATATAGGTTAAACAAGACAAGGCATAACAAAGGAAATGATTCTAAGTATTTTCAGAATGTTCTCATACACCTGATATGCCTTTAATAGATCAGCTACCATGAATAAGAAAAATGTCAGTGTTTTGCCAGCGACCTTTGGACACATGCATTCAGAGAGGGCCAGTTGAATATTAAATATTGTTAAATTATTTTTTACTAAGTAACAGTAAACATAAATCAAAGTTCTACCCTTGTTCCCATAGTTGAGAGAGGGAGCATTTTCAAACCATGGCTAGGACCAATTTGAAGCGTCTTAAGCCTTCCACCAAGGAAATAAAGTATTTTTCATTTGTATTTGTGTTCATGGTTTTTATCTCATGATCTTAGGTTTCATGGAAGGTATCCTTCGAAAAGCTCTTTTCTGTCAGAGATGCGGGGTGCAGAAAAGAGCTACTTAGAAACCATGAAACTGATCACCCCTCTATTTCGGACTCTTAAGTGATTCCCCATTATTTCATGGGATATTTTCCCAAATGTTTAGATAGGTGATTAAACTCTCACTTTCTACTTTCTGTCCCAAGCCACCACGTGGATTTTCTCAAACCTGCTTAGCAGTTCTCCCCTCTGTTGTTTTCATTTTCCCAGAAGTACCTAAAATCCTGGCAAGCTGTGTCCCAGAATGGTAATAATATTACCACTTTGAAGCACAAGTTATCCTGCTTTTTGAGATGTCCTTTTTTGTATTTATCTTTCAGTAAGATACTCATCATGTCATTGGTATGAAATTCATGATACAAAGGGAGGAACTCATAATTATTTTGGAATGCAGGTAGGGAGGCATATAAATGTGTAGAAGATAATGTAACAAAGGTGCTGTTTCTTATAAAATCACTTAATGGTAACTTTTATCTATATGTCCTCCTCACTTCTCTACACACATATACAGTCATACCCACAGAAAGAGTATAAAATGGTGCTGAAGGCCAGTCTGGTTCTATACTTTCACTGGTAGAAGCAGTGAATCTGCTCACTTTTGCTTTAGGAGCATTTCCTTCTGAATTCTATTATTGTAGGCTCATGGCTTCAGCCACCATTTGTATACTTCTGATTCCCAGTCAGTGGTTGGATTTATTTACATTTATTGCTTTCTGTGTGTTTGCAGTTCCATCTGTTTGTATTTCCTACTTTCTGTCTAAAATACATACTTTTTTAGGGGACATCCTTCTTTCTCTGGAATTGTACTTCTCTCAGAATCTTTCATGGCCAGGTTTTTCTCATCTTTTAGGTTCCAGCTTAAAATTTTGCTTCCTTGACAGTATTTTCCTTACCTACATTATTTAAAAGTAGGTATTTCTCATTATTGTCTGTTACATATTGGTTTAGATGTTTGTTTTGGGATATTCTTTACCCTGCACTTGGTTAAACTCCATGAGGGAAAAGGTGTGTGTATAGATACCTGTACCTTACTTGCCATTGGTTCTCTAACGCGTTACACAATAGGTGTATAATACATAGGGAATACTTAATGCAGTACTTATTATGTAATATGAAGGATTCTTTAAAATCTGAAGGGTTCCAGATTATGACATGCTTACATTTGTTTTTCTGAAACTTCCTTCTAGTGGTGTTTAGCTAGATAATGGTGGTGTGGATAGTGGAAGGTGGTATGGGTAAAAGGAAGCTGAAGTGTTTCAAGAGCAAAGAACAGAAAATCCTTATTGAAACTGACTTAAACAATAGGGAAAACAATCTCACATAATTGAAAGTCTAGAAGTAGGAGTCATATGACCTGCCACTCAGTGATTCTGTTATGGACCTGAATTATATCTTTCCATTCTGCCATCCTCAGTGTACACTTTATCTTCAGACTGTCTCCTCTTGTGATCACAAGAATGCTGAGAGTGGCAATCAGGGCGACATGATTTCTTGTCCGTTTGACAGGAAAGAGAGGAAAACCTCTCCCTAACCATAGAATGTAAGTCCTTTCAGTTTCTTCGACCAGTTTTGGGCACATTTACCTCTAGACCAATGAGACTTGTAAGAATACTATTTACTGATTGTCTCAGTGTAATCATATGAAAGTAGGATTGATTTGGGAGGACTCAACTGCATTGTCTGCTGAAGACTTTGAGATATATTTAGGATCTATCATAAGGAATGCAATTTAGGTTCTGCTTTGACATCTTGTTGACTAATGAGATACTAATGATTATGACGATGGGGAAATGAGATAGGAAGTATGGAATAGAGACAGTTTCTGGAGGAAACCATGTGAATTCAGCTTTTGACATGGGATTTGATACGAAATATTGGCTGAACTTTTGCTAAGAGTTTGTATTAAGTGTTTAGTTGGAAGGTGCTATTCTGGAAGTTAGGTATTAAGTTTACAGATATGGGTAAGATTGTCCAATAAGATTGCTTAGCGTAAGAATGCGAAGAGAGCTTTCTTAGAATATATACATTTAAGAAGTTGTTTGATGACCAGGAACTCTTGAATACACACACACACACACACACACACACACACACACACACACAAATATATATACACACACATATATATACACAAATATACACACATATATACACACACAAATATATATATACACATATATATACACAAATATATATATACACATGTATATACACACGTATATATATATATTTGTCAGAGTCATCTGCTAGGAGTAGGAGAGCTACAAATAAAATGAAGAATCATAAGATCAAGATAGAGGGGAAGAGGAGAGCCCAGTAAAGTCTGGCATTGGGGCTCATATTTCCTGTTGGAGCATTTGCCAATCTTGAAAGTGGTAGCTTAGCCTATGAAAAGAACTTTCGATAGACTTTTGGGTTCAAGGAGACAAAAATTAGAGTTCAAAGCTCATGAAAGAGGAGGTATCCTAGTGAACTAGGTTTTGATTTAGTTCCTAAAGGGATTTACTGTAGGAGGAAGTATGAAATGGAAATAGACCTAACTCTGAGGAACACTGAAGTTCAACTTCTAATAATCTCAATTCTTGATGGGAGGAAGGTGACCTGGGATTTTTACTATCCCTACCTTAGCTTACTGAAAGAATAAAAGTAAACCGTCATTCTCTAGAGAAGAAGACATCATCTAGAGTTTTAAATTATCTCTATGTTTTCCTATAAATCTTTTGTGTCTTGTACTCATTCAGAGATAATTAGGCATACCTATAGATATGGCACATGGCTAGAAACCAAGAACAACAGACAATGGAACCTGGCCTTTAGGGGATCTAGATATTAGAGATACTAGATATAAGCTTTAAAGTAACTATGCTTAGTAAATGTTAGAAGTAATAAAAGATGGGGTTGATAATTTTGACAGAACTAGAACCTTATAAATATATATGAATGTGAGTCAATCTAAGCTTAAATGAATTCGTTTACATATATAAGTATATGTAAATATATACACACAAATGTCAATATATGTGTGTATATTTTTAAAAGAAAATAACTGAAACATAAGGAGACAAAAAAGATAGAAAATATGGAAAAGACCTTAAGAGACATAAAGAATATGGTTGACTCTTGAACAACATGAGTTTGAACTATATGGGGTCCATGTATACATAGATTTTTTTCAGTCTAATGGGGAATAAAAATACAGTATTTGTGAGAATACAAAACCGCATATGAGGAGAGCCAACTTTTGTGCAGGCAAGTTCCACAGTGCTCACCATTGGATTTGAGTATGTGTGCTTTTGGTATACGTGAGGATCTTAGCACCAATCCTCTGTATATACAGGGGGATGACTGTACAGTGAGAAGGTCTTATGTACATGTAATTGGAGGACCAGATAGGAGGGAGAAAAAAATGGAGCAGAAACTGTATTTGAAGATACAATGGTTTTCAATTTTCTAAAAGTGGTTAAAAGCATCAGGCCACAAAACCAAGAATACTGTGGAATCCAACCTGGATATATGCAAAGAAAACATTGAGGCAAGGAATTGAAGAAGACACACAAAAAAATGGAAAAATATTCCATGTTTAAGGATTGGAAGAATCAATATTGTTAAAACTTCCATACTACCCAAAGCAATCTGCACATTCAGTGCAATTTATAACAAAATTTATAAATTTATAACAAAGTTGCCATTGGAAACAGCACAAATGTTCATCAGCAAAAGAATGGGTAAAGGAGTTGAGGTATATTCATATACCATGTTACCACGTAGCAACAAATAAATGAACTAGAGCTACACACAGCAAAATGAATCTTAGGATTTCATTGACATAAAGTTAAAAATATTCATAAATAATCTATGGTGTTAGAAGACAGCTTGAGTGGGAGCAGGTGGGGTAGTGATTGGGAAGAAGGATAAGGGTAACTTCAGAGATGTGGATCATGTTCAGTTCTTGGCCTATGTGGTGGTTACTCTATGTAAAGTTTGAGAACAGTAATAGTTTCTCAAACTTTATACTTACCGTTTCTGAAAATGTTGCGCTGCAGTTTAAACCTCAGTGAGATAAATATGAATAAATATATTTTGTCCTAAAATTTTCTAAAAAGGAAAGTAGGTTCAATTAAGAATAGACTCACTACTTTTTAGGTAGTACATTTTTTCTCTAAGGCATCTCCAGGTGATCACAAAGAATAGAATATTAGATTTTTTAAATTAGAATTTATGCACTTGGAATCACTCCTGCCTTGGTGCCCATATTATCACTTATTTTTGCATTTCAATTAATGCAGTAGGACATTGACCCTCATCTGAATTAATAAATGGGTTAACTTATTATGTACAGTGTTGGTAATGTATTGCTATATTCTGAAGCAAATAAAAGGACATATTTTGGTTATTTTGCTAGCATACATTTTAGACATTTTTGTTAAAAAAAATTGTACACTGGAGATAACTCTTTTCTGTATTTCATTTTCTTTCTTGGAGACAGGTTCTCACTCTGTTGCCCAGGCTAGAGTGCAGTGATGTCATAGCCCACTGCAGCCTCAAACTCCTAGGCTCAGGTGATTCTCTCACCTCGGCCTCCAGAGTAGCTGGGACTAAAGGTACATGTCACCATAACTGGCTAATTTATTTATTTTTTTCTTTTATAGATATGGGGGTATTGATTTGTTGCCCAGGCTTGTCATGAACTCCTGGCTTCAAGCGATGCCCCCATCTCAGCCTCCCAAAGTGTTTGGGTTAAAGGCATGAGCCACTGCACCCAGCCTGTATCTTAAATTATCATAATATCTGTACTTTATGTAATTCTTCCTTGGTCATTCAGGCAGCTAACATAGAACTTTTTTTTTCCCCCTTAAATCTACATTTTCTCTTGGATTTGGCAAATTTTTAGCTGAACTAACATTCTAGTACTCACAGCTGGATGTTCTCAGAAGAATGAATTTGGAGCCCTACCCCACACTGTAAGCAAAAAGTAACTGAAAATGGATCATTGACCTTAAATATAAGAGTTAAAACTCTTAGATGAAAACAAGAGTAAATCTTCATGGCCTTGGATTTGGCAATAGGTTTTCAGATACGTGTGATATTGTGATATAATAAGGAATGCATATTTAATATTTGTCCCTGGTTCCTGGCACCATAGCTCCTAAAACCCTTGAAATTTCCTGAGTGATAAAGATGAGAGGAACATCTTTTGTTATTTATAACAAGCATCTTTCAACCACGTCTGAGTTTATATTAATGAGGAGGCTTTTGTAAAGTCCCTAAGGATGGGGAGGGGCCTTGTTGCCAGGGGAACCAACCAAATGTTTAGCTTTCATTAAAAACCCTAAACAGAGTTTAGAGAGCTCGTGGGTTGGTGAACACATTGAGGGGATGGGAAGGTGGTACACCTGGAGAAGTTATGGAAACGCTGCATGTCTTCCTGCATACCTTGCCTTTTGCATGTGTTCCATTTGGCTGTTCTGAGCTGTATGCTTTATAATAAACTGTTAACAGTGAGTAAAGTGCCTTCCTGAGTTCTGTGAGCTCTTCTAACAAGTTATCAAACCCAAGGAGTGATCATGGGAATCCCCAATTTATAGCCAATTGATCAGAAGTATGAGAGGACAGGACTTGAGATTGGAATCTGAAATGGGAGCAGTCTTGTGGGTCTGAGCCTTTAACTTGTGGGATCTGATGCTAACCCCAGAAAGATGGTGTCAGAATTGAATTAAATTATAGGACCCTCAGCTGGTGCTAGATAATTGGTTGTTGTGGGAATAAATCCCCACACATTTGGTGTGTCAGAGTGTTATGAATCTAGAGAAAAGTATTTTGTTCTTTTTAGACTGTCACAAAAAGCATATTTAACCAAAGAAAAAATAATTGTACTTTATCAAAATTAAAAACTTCTATGCATTAAAGGACATTAAGAAAGTAAAAAGACAACTTACAAAATGGGAGAAATCTTACCAGATTTGCAAGTATCTGGAATATATAAAGGACTGTTATAACTTAACAACAAAAAGACAAACCTATTTAAAACTGCAGCACAGGCTGAAATAGATATTTATCTAAAGGATATATATATGTTTTGTTTTTTATAACAAGCATGTTTATAAGCATGCTTGTTATATAAGCACTTGAAAAGATGTTTAACATCATTAATCATGTCAGTAAGCACTTGACAAGATGTTTAACATCATTAGTCTTTAGGGAAATGCAAATCAAAACCACAGCGAGCGCCACTTCACACCCACTGAGATGGTTGAAATTTTTTTAAGAAAGGAAAATAAGTAATAAATGTTTGCAAGGATGTGGAGAAATTGGGCTTTTATACATTACTGGTGCAAATAGAAAATGTTTTAGCTACTATGAAAAGCAGTTAGGTGGTTCTTCAGAAAGTTAAACATGGAATTACCATATGACCCAGCAGTTCCAAACGTCCAAGAGAATTGAAAACAGACCCTCATGTATTGTACATAAATATTCATAGCAGCACTATTTACAGCAGGCAAAAGGTAGAAGGAATCCAGATATACTTCAATGGATAAACAGATTGTGTTTTATATATGTGTGTGTATATGTATAATGGAATATTATTCAGTCACAAAAAGGAATGAAATACTGCTATATGTTATGAAGAGGATAAACTACTAAAACACTGGGCTAAGTGAAAGAAGCCAGACACAAAGATAACTGCGTGATTCCATGTGTATGAAGTATCCAAAATGGGTAAATCCATAGAAGATAGAAGGCAGGTTGCTGTTTGCCAGGGGTTAACTAATTAATTAGGAAAGGGTTATCTTTTGGGGTGTTGGAAGTGTTTTAGAAGTAGATAAAGGTGGTGGTTGCATAACGTGAATGTACTAAATGGCACTGAATTGTTCATTTTAGAATTTTTAATTTTATGTTATGTAAATGTCACCTCAACTAAAAAAATAAAATCTAGTACATAAATACGTTGCCATCTTATAGTAGTTATATAATAAGTCAGTACCTTATAGTTGATTTAGTTATGGACATAACCAGGAATGATGAGTCGTATTTTTGTTCTTTTGATTTCCATGTATTCTTTTTTGTAGACTAACACTACAGAATTTCAAGCTGTTATTTGTGTATCTGTTAAAAGAAATATATTCAATCAGTGAACTTCTCTTTAATTTATATCCTTTGACCTTTTTTCATGGTGTTTTATATAAAACATCTCTTAATTTCTAGAAATTTAAGTTTGGCTGGTTGTTACAACTACAAATAGCTTTATTTCATTATTGATTTCAATTGGAGAGTTTGGTTTTTTAAAAATTCCTGATGGTATAATTATATATGGTACATTGTTACATCTTGAGGCCATATAAAAGTAGATTTTTGTACCAAATGATGACCAGAATTTTATAGACTAAGCTATATTTTCATATGATTCAAAGTATTAAATAAGTGGTAAAAGTGAGAAAATAGTATTTTGTATTCATTGTGAAATAAAACTTGTAAGTTTTAAAAGGAAGAGGTTTAGCTATGTGCTACGATGTTCAGGTTTTATAATCACCAGTTTCTGGTTGATATGAAATCTTACAGAATTATTTGTGGTCTTGTGATAGACATTTTTTTCAAAGACCAAGTAAATTTTGAAAATTATTCAGTATGGTGCTTAGGAGCTTCTTATTTTTGTACATATGTCTTAAGACACATTTTAGCTGACTGCTGTATTATGACTATCTCATGTACACATGTGTCAATTTTAATACTTATTTATGAGCACCTGAAAGATCAGGAAGCAGGTATGTCATGTGTAGTAAAAGAGTACTTGTTGCTTTTTTGGTGATAAAATTGTCTTTATTGACATAGTACAAAATTGTCAAAATTGTTTTTTTCCAGCTTATTTTCTTCTACTTCAAATGGAAATACCCATTTCATTGCATTATTAAATGAAATGGTATTAATAAAATTCTTAGTACAGTAGTAAGAATTACAAATATAAGCCCATAATTCTCTCATCTGTGGCTAAGCAGTCTTGCCCTAGTTTCTCTTAACATTTGCTTTTTTTTTTCCTTCACCATCATGCTTTTTAAATTTGAATGTTATATAGGACTTGAGTTTCTACTTGTTTTCAGTTCTCTGTGAAGTTTCAGAAAATAGTCTGGATTTAAGTCTAGATAATTTTCTGGTTAGAGTAAAATCATACGTGGTTGTATTTGAGATAGACTACTACACTTAAAAGCAAAGCTTCCTGGGAACATAATAAAAAGCAGGCATTATCTGCTAATCCGAAGCTTATTAGTGGTTTTCCTCTCTACCATAATAAGCATTTTTTAAAGTTATTTAGGATTATTAAATTAAAATATAACTTTAAAATAAGTAAAACAGTGCACACGTATACAAATATAGAGAATGAAAGTTCATGTCTGCCTCTGTCACACTTTTCCAGCCTGATACAAACTTTTGGAAATAGAAGAACCTAAATAATTTTGATTGTTAATAACTTGTGGAATATTTTTAATCTTAGATGAAAAATCAACACTGGAACAGAAACCTTCTAAACCAGCAGCTCCACAAGTCCCACCCAAGAAACCTACTCCACCTACCAAAGCCAATAATTTATTGAGATCTTCTGGAACAATGTACCCAAAGCGACCTGAAAAACCAGTTCCTCCACCACCTCCTATAGCCAAGTAAGTTTTACCTAATTTTAAATTAGCTTATTGATTTACTCACCTTTGACCTTAATGGCTCTATTGCCTTCTAAATCTCCAGGTAAGTTTTTTCTTGTTTTTCAATTATATTTATTTTTAAAATTGACATATACAATTTTATGTATTTATTGTATACAACATGATGTTTTAAAGCATATATATAATACATTGTGGAATGGCTTCGGTAACTGATAACCTCACATAGTTAACATTTTTATGATGAGAACACAACATTCACTCTTAGCATTTTTAAAGAATGCAGTACATCACATTAACTGCAGTCACTGAAATGTACAATGGATTTCTTAAAACTTATTCCCTCTAACTGTAAATATGTATTCCTTGACCACATCTTCCCACTCCCCTCCAACTCACAACCACTTCAGACTCTGGTAATCACCGTTCTACTCTCTATTTCTATGGGATCAACTTTTTTAGACTTCGCATTTGAGTGGAGAACATGTGGTATTTGTCTTTCTGTGCCTGGCTTGTTTGACTTAACATCCTTCAGATTCGTTGATGTTGTTGCAAATGGCAGGCTTGCTTGCTTTTTTTATGGCTGAATGGTATTCTTTGTGTGTATATGCCACATTTTCTTTATTCATTCATCCATTGATACTTTAGGTTGCTTCCATATTTTGGCTGTTGTGAATAGTGCTGTAGTAAACATGGGAATGCATATATTTCTTTGACATATTGATTTTATTTCCTTTGGATATGGACCCAGTGATGGAATTGCTAGATCATATGATAATTATCTTTTTAATTTCTCGAGGGACCTTTGTACTGTTTTCCATAATGGCTCTAGGAATTTACATTCCTACCAACAGTGTGCAAGTGTTCCCTTTCCTTAAGATGCTCACCAACACTTCTTATCTTTTATCTTTTTGAAAAGTTAAAGTTTATTTTAATGTTGTAAATAACATCCAAGAAGAATATAAACATGTTGAAAGCTGGATATGTAAACAAAGATCACAGGCAGGTTCTGGGAATTTTATTGGAGCTTTGGTTATTAAAATGCATCAGTAAATTCCCAGGGTTCTAAGCCCTATTCTATTGGCTGTGCCAACAGTCCTTGTGCATGCTTAAAACACTTGGGGAATTATAGTACAAATCCAGTCAGGGTTGGAACCATGGCAAACCAAGGGCTTTTAGAGATGGACCTGTTTGTGCTGCTAGGCATCATGGAGAAAGCAGCAGACAAAGAGGTGAAGGAGGCATGTAGGCAGAAGGCCCTCTCCTGCCACCCAGACAAGTTGGATAATCACAGAGCAGCTGAACTCCTCCACTAGCTTTCTCAGGCCTTGCTGCAGCCAGGGCTGCATATGATCATGTTAGAAAAGCCAAGAAGCAGACAGCATAGAGGACCCAGAGGCTTGATGAGAGAATAAAAAAAGCTAATCATGACCTGAGGCCCAGGCCCAGGTGAGTGAGAAGGTGGAGGAAAGCTAGAGCACCAGGACACTTGAGCAGGAGATTGAACATCTTAGTGAATAGTGTTCCTGGCAGCTGGAGGAACAGCAGATGATGATCCAGGAGCAGATGTGCCAGGAACTTGACTTGAGATTGAAGGTCAGAAAATACTGAAGACAAAGGAACCCAAAACTAAAACTGAAATGGAAGTGCAGGAAGGATGAGTCGGAAGGCAGGTACTCCAAAGGTGTCCTCTTGGGGCTTTTGCAAAAGTATGGTGGAATTCTCAACCTGGTGCTTTTGAGTAAGAAGGCAGGTACTGGTGTCATGGAGTTTGGGACTGTTGAAGCTGCAGAGATGGCTGTCTGGAATAAAGTTGGCCTGGGTGATAATCCTCGAAAAATTTCCTCTTTCAAAGGAAGACTCCGGGGTGCAGTGGGCCCCAGCCACCTAGGACAGTGAAGGGACCCAGTGGTGTCTGTTCTTACCACATGCAGCAGTAGTCAAGGAGTGGCAGCCCATTTAGTCTCCTGCCACAGCCTTCCTAAGTCACAGCCCTTTTTAAAACATCACCAATAAACTTTAAAAGCAAGAAAGAAACAATCCCATCAGAAACTGGACTAAGTACATGAATAGACAATTCTCAAAAGAAGATATACAAATGGCCAACAAGCATATGGAAAAATTATCAAAATCGCTAATTATCAGGGAATACAAATCAAAACCGCAATGTGATACCACCTTACTTCTGCAAGAATGGCCATAATCAAAAAATCAAAAAATAATAGATGTTAGCATGGATGCAGTGAAAAGGGAACACTTCTACACTGCTGGTAGGAATGTAAACTAGTAGAACCACTATGGAAAGCAGTGTGGAGATTCCTTAAAGAACTAAAAGCAGATCTACCATTTGATCCAGCAATCCCATTACTGGGTATCTACCCAGAGGAAAATAAGTCATTATACGAAAAAGATAACTTGCATATGCATGTTTATAGCAGCACAATTCGCAATTGCAAAGTATGGAACCAGCCCAAATGCCCATGAATCAATGAGTGAATAAAGAAATTGTGGTATATATATATACCATGGGATACTACTCAGCCATAAAAAAGATGGAAAAAATGGCATTCACAGCAACCTGGATGGAATTGGAGACTCTTATTCTAAGTGAAGTAACTCACGAATGGAAAATCAAACATTGTACGTTCTCCCTAATATGTGGGAGCTAAGTAAGCTATGAGGACACAAAAGCATAAGAATGATACAGTGGACTTTGGAGACTTGAGGGGAAAGGGTGGGAGGGGAATGAAGGATAAAAGACTGCACATTGGGTACAGTGTGCACTGCTCGGGTGGTGGGTGCACCAAAATCTTAGAAATCACCACTAAAGAACTTATTCATGTAACCAAACACCACCTGTTTCTCAAACACCTGTTGAAATAAAAAATAATCTAAAATAATAAAAAAATTTAAAAAAGAAAATACAGGAGCATTCTGTACATTTTGATTTAGCTCTCACTGTTGCTTACCTTCTAGAGTTGTCTTTCTATTGTTGCAGTTTAATTTTTAAGTATTATTTTTAATATTTTCTGTATACTAATATCTGTTGAATGTTAATTTTATGTTTATAATAATGTTCTACACTTACTAAACTGTTCTCACATTTTTTATTTCATTGTGATCAGCCTTAGGACAGAGTTTTGCGTTTATGGAAATGGTTTTACAGAACAGAAAGTAATCAGTATTAGGCCATACAATCTTTAATGTCATTAAATCACAATTAAAAAAAAAGTCATGTTTCATACTAGTGATTTTTGCATGTTTTTTTCTTATTTCAGGATTAATGGGGAAGTTTCTACCATTTCATCAAAATTTGAAACTGAGCCAGTATCAAAACCAAAGCTAGATTCTGAACAGTTGCCCCTTAGACCAAAATCAGTAGACTTTGATTCACTTACAGTAAGGACCTCCAAAGAAACAGGTAAGTCAGCATGGACAGCGGTGGTGCATTTAAAAAAAACCTCAAAGAAACTCTTTAGGAGATATATTTATGCAATTTGTGTGTGGATAAAGTTGAAATTACACAGTTGAAATTTGTTTAAAATTTAGCAGCCAAAGTAGAAATAATAAAAGAAGATAAGTAAAATTTTTATGGTCCTTACTGATCAGACTTTATGGTTTCTTACTGATCAGAGGACTGAAATAGATGTTAAAAGATGACCCATCTATTACTCCCTCTTTATAGTGGAATGACTGTACTACCCAACCGAGATATGAATACACTTTAGTTTTAAAAGTTTAAAAATGAGATGACATGGACTTCCAGTGCCAGCATTAGATTATATTTCATAGGACTTTAAATTTCTCCTCTTACTCTAGAGATACTTTTATTTCCAGTGTACAAAAATATGCTTTTTCTAACCCTTTTGCTAATTTTTTTTTAAGCTTTAGGACTGGTTTTTCAGCTTACTGATATCTTTATTTGTCTAATCTGTAATTCCTGTTTTTTTTTTTTAATACCTATTATTATTTGTAAAATGCAAAACTTCAAACAGAGAAGTCTTGATAATTTTCATTATTAAAGGCATTGTGCCTTCATTACTTTCTGGTAATTGTTAATATTTTGTATAGTGCTTTGCGTTTGTGTTTAGTTTTTTAACTTTTTCAAAGCACTTTCTCATGTATGTTCTTAGTTTAACTCTAGGAAGCAGATGCTTTTTTTTTCCTATTTGGTGTCTAAACAAAGTAAGCTACAGACACATTAAATAAGCACTATCACATAAATCAAAGGAGAACTCTAAATTTTCATTTTTACTGTGATATTCTTTTAAGAAATCTTAATATTTTAATTTTTCTAGCTTCATTGTTAATATTTCATGTTTACATTTAAACTTCAAGGGCAGTTACACTTAGATGTTTTTTATTACCTTATTATAAAATATGCTATTACATTTCAGGTTTTTTCAGGTGACCTTATTCTTCCGTCTTTCAGTTTGCGAATGCAAAGTTTCTGACTTAAAGTGTGACCTCCTTTCAGTCTTTTTATTTGAACATCTTATAGATCCTTTTGTTATACAGTTGGATTCCCCTTGTTATGGATGAAGCTATATTTACTACTAATTTCTGGGAATTGAAATGTTGATTGTATTTTAGAGAAATTCATTGAAATTTATTCAGTATGTTTTATATGGTGAAAATTATCCTTATTAATTGATAAACAGCAAAAGAATCCTCATGTTTTAAAAAATCATTCTTTTTTATTGAGCTTATCAGTAAATAGAATTTGATCAGTTCATATTGTTTTCTGTTTGATTTAAAATATAGCTAGAAATCTGTTTCATAGGTTATAGTTGAAGAAAAGCAGATTATTTGCCCAATTTTAACTCTGGAAATAAAAAAATTATTGCAACTATATTTTAAATTTTCACAAATTTGGGGGATCTTTATCACACACGTCTTTAAATGTTGATGGAGTCCCTTTGGGAATTGAAGGAGTAAAGTCTGGAAGCCACATCTCTTGCTTTGTATTCATCTTGAATGTTTTATTTAGTTTATGTCAAGGTAATGGAATTTTTTTTAAAATATAGGTAAATTACAACATTTTCTTTTTTTTTGAAACTTTTTCTGTATAGAGTCACAACACACTGCCGTATTTCTAGTAAAAATAATATATGTAATAATTTCAAACTATTGATGACTGGAAAGTTCTGTTTTTACTTGGTTTGGGGGGCCCTATTTCTATCTTTTATACATAGCTGTTATTTACTTCCCATATAGTAAACAGAGACTTTGTGGAACAGGGCGTGAAAACATCTTATTTCTGATTTGTTCTTTTCTTTAAATAAATAAGGAAATAATCTAGAGATGCTGAGACTTAGCCAAGTCAGAAAAGTAACAGCTACTTTCAGGCTGCTGTTCTTTATTCCTTCCACTTAATTATACTGCCGTTGGTGTACTATACTTAGGCCCTGTAAAGTTCAGAAAATACAAATGTTGGGAATTTAGTTCATGTTAACTGTCAGATTATTTACGGAGCAAGTTTTATATCCTCAGTAGTGTTTTAGGCACAGTTGCATGCTAAGATAAAAGGCATAATTGATGGAAGTAAGTAGTGTATGTCCTAAACATAATTCAGAGATTCCTGCTACCTTTTTAAATTAGAAGATCATATGTTCCTAGTATTAGTAATATAAAAGTGTTCTACCTCTTCTGTGATGTTAATACTTTAAAAAAAGTATTTTGGCTCAAATACAGCCTCAAATATAATGTGTGAAACTAGCCTTTTTAATATGTTTTAGAAAGTTGAAAACATACATGAAAAACTTATTGAAAATTTCATTATTAGGCACTGTAATAATTTGAGGTGAAATAATAGAAAGTACACTGACTTTGCTGTTAACAAAAGGGGTTTTATTTAATGGTTGACTGCTGATAGCAAGTTTCTTAATGTTTTTTCCCCTTAACTAACAATGGAATGATTTAGGACGTGTATATGTCTACTGGAGTACCTGACGTGGAAGTTATTACAAATGTTATTTTCCTTCTTTCCTCCTTCCTCCATTGTTTTAAACCCATCCCATTTTGTTTTTGTTCTAATCTATAAAGGATATAAATCCCTGACTCTATTCTCAGATATGATTTTCTTATTTATAAAGTCATATGTAAACATTTATGTGTATATATAAACTATGTATATAAATACAGACTGACTTTTGTACATGTAAGAAAGACATATCCAGAACACTCACATTTTCTCTTTTTTAAATGACATGACATAACTTTTTAGCTTCTTCATATATATTCTCATATATAATGTAGTTTTATAAATATCAGAGCTGTTAAGAACCATGCTTACAATTTTTTTTCCTCTATTACAAACACTTCCTCAAAAATTGGTTTAAGGAAAATCTCAGTGCCACTACTAATTAATAAGAAAGCTTGTGTGGTCCACATATTTCTAAAATCGTACATTATCTGAAAAGTAAAATTATCTTTAACTTAGTTTTAAAATGTAAGATAGAAAATTTTATAGTAACATAGCTGTTACATTAAGAAAGCCCAACTGATGAAGTTTCCTTACAGTGTAGTATTGTTTTTCTGTGATAAGATTTTCTATGATTAAAAGGCAATTTCATGCCTGTGATCATAGCACTTTAGGAGGTCAAAGCAGGAAGATTGCTTGCATCCAGGAGTTAGAGACTAGCTTGGGCAACATAGTGAGACTAGCCTGGGTAACATAGTGAGACCGTGTCTCTACAGGAAAAAAAAAAAACAAAAAAAAGCTGTGCATGATGGTGTGCACCTGTAGTCCCATGGTGTAGCTACTAGGGAGGGAGGCTGAGGTGAGGGGATTGCTTAAAGTTGAGAGTTGGAGGTTGTAGTGAGCCTTGATCATGCCATTGCTCTCCAGCCTGGGTGATACAGTGAGACACTGTCTCAAAAACAAACAAACAAAAGCAATTTTAAAGAAACATATTATTTGATGGAATCACTCGTTGTTGAATAAGGAAACACATTTGTTTTTCTTCAAGTTTATTTGATAGTTGATCTATTTTTTAAAAATTACTTTTCCAATATTTGTCATTTCTTCCAGAAATAATTTATGGTGGAATTTTTCTAGTAGGTACCTGTTGAGTAGCATATACTATAAAAAGTGAGCCTATATCTAAACTAGAATTTAAAAAAATTTGGTTTCTAATAATTTCCTTGATCATACCATATTAAAGACTTGTAAGTACCATATAAGGCATTAGTGAATTTTTATTTATGTATGAAATATTTTAAAGATAGTATTGAGTCATATTTTTATAGTGAGATATTTTAAAGTAATATTTAACGTATTTTTCTTCTTTGATACCATAGAATTAAAATTGCTTTTCATCGTTGTAATTTCTATCATGGGCTAAAGACTAAAACTTGACTAAAAGTTGATTTAATTTTAGTTATAATTACATTATGAGATGTTAACATGCTGATTTATTACTCTGGCCTCTTAAAGCACTAAGCCATCCTTTTGGAAGCTGTCTTGGTGTTCAGTGAGTAATAAAACAGGACTTTCTAGCTTAATGCATATTGAAATTAATACTAATATTAATTTTTCCCTTTGAAAGACAAAGGAATAAACCTAAAACCTAATATACATCTTGTGTAAGTTAGATAACCTGCAAATAGTTATATGCCAAACATTGAAATGGTTTTATTCATTCTACAGCTGTTCTTTTTTCCTGTTTTGTAAAATAATTATTTTGGTTTAGTCTTTTTTCTAGACATTCCTATCCTTGACTTTTCTTTCCAGATTTTGTTTCCTAGCCTGTTTGCCATGTTTCCCTTCTTACGTGTCAGGAAATTATTCTACCCTTCTCCATTTTGGTAAGATGAAAGTTTATAAAGCAATCAAAATAGTATTTTCAATATAAATAGGTGGTGCACATTGATTTTTCTTTGTAATTTTACTGAAAGTGTACATGTCTGTCTGTCTATTTATTCTAACCCTTTTGGTTTTCCATTTTTAGATAAAATGAAATTCATTTTGGAAAAGTTTCCTGATTCGTTTAAAATATTCTTTTGATAATTTTTTTAAAGAAAATTGGCAACCGTAAAAATCAGTTTATTTTCTCTCCAAATTGGATATTTCATTTTGATTTTTAAAAATTTTATGTGTTCCTAGCAACATGCAGATTGTAAGTGGCTGGCAGAGTGACAGTGTGATTGCAAAAGCTAAATGATTGTCATGCCTGTTATGCCATGTGTACAGTGTAAATCCATTGTTATCCCTCTTAGGTAAATTTAAAAGCATTTAGATATGTCATGAGTCCAAAATGTGCACTGTTCCATTTTACTAACCTAATGGCTTAAATGGAGAACCTGAGAGAGTTTTAGAATAGTAAAGTTACTTGTCTTGGTGTCGTAGTTCAAAACTGGACATACAGAGACATTTTACATGAGCATGGTGTATAATTTTGTAAATCTATGTTTTATTTACCCTTTCAGTTTCATTTTTCTTTGTCTTTTCCTGTGTTTTTCTGTTTGTTTCTTTTTCTTTCTGCAAGTTGCTTAAATATGCATTTGAAAATAATCTCTACAGGCTAAAATGATTGGATTGTACTTGTTAAGGTTTTCTCTTTGTGGATTGTTAATGCACACATCAGTGTAAAAGCAATTTTCACCCTTCAAACTACGACATATTTTAACATCTTTTAAAAATACTGATTGCTTTCTTTATGATATTTACAAATAACATGACATTTAAACATATTTAAATTCAACCGCCTTCAGATTATATAATGCATTTTTCATTGTCATTTATTATTATGGTTTGTTATATTTCATGATTACTTACAATTATCAAAAGACTCAAAAGTCAAGTATATTAGAGTATCTGTTTTGATGAATCAGCTTAGTTGATACAAGTGAGAACACACAAAGAAATTGATAGAAAAAATTATCAGCAAATTATTCTAGTTGTTAATAAAATGCATATTACCAAACAGTGATGCCTCTTTTTCTGCCTTATCTTTGTGTCCTCCATCCCTTAAAAGCATTTTCTAAATAAGTTGATGAATAAGTTTTGTGGGCAGTGATGATGAGTATCTTTAGATCTTTTTAAAGAAACAAATAACTGAGTTAGAACATATAAATATCTGACAGAAAGTATTATAAACATCTAGGCAGATGGTAGTGTGAAGAATTAATACAGATCTGGACGATTAGACCAAAGGAATCTGCTATTAGTTAGAACATTTTGACTGTGGTTAATATCCTGAGTTTGGAATCTGGGGTAAAGGAAGGTTATATTGAAAATGGAAGTATCTGTAGTAGTTTACCTTTTGGGTTCTTGATTCATATATAGATATCTGGGCTTCAGAGTTAAAGAAATTTCCTTTAGCAAGACTTTCTGAATCATCTAGGAAAAGGCAAAGTATTATATATCATTGTTTTAGAGTAGATTTGTCCTTAAACCCAAGTTACCGGGTCAAAGGTCAGCCAGCCTTTGATGATGAGGAAGTAAGTTGGTAATCCATGTAGCTTTTTCTTTTTTTTTTTTTTTGGTATCTGATTTGCCTTAGATTTGTAGCTGTCTTATGATTACTAAACACGATAATGTCTAAGCAAACGTGCAGTGAACTATAAACAGTTTGAGTCCCACCTAATACTGTGCACATACATATACACATAAAGGTACATTAAATCATGCTTTTGCTTTATATTGAGAAACACAAATCGAAAGTGGCAGGGTGCCAGATAAAGTTTAATTCTTAACATTTGAATATTCTACTTCTTGAAGTTCAAAACAAATTTTACATGCTGATTTTCCGAGATCTTGTAATTTATTATGAGTTTAAGAAGTAGATCTTTGTTAGGAACTTAAGATGAGTTTTTTATGCTACTACAGTTTATGATACAGATTTATTTTTCACTAAGTACTTTTTGTTGAGATCTAGGTCTCTATTGGAAACAACCTTTATAGTGTTAATAAAGTCATATACTAATATAAATGTATCAGGTAAAGAGGATTTTTTTTTTTTTCTTTTAAGGGTGAGTGTTGTTTTCCAAATGCATATGAAAAGCACAGGTCAATTTGTGAGTTCTTCAAAGTAGTGGTACTCTTTTTAATTTATAGTTTGTCCAAAAACTGAAACATTATTTTTTACCTTTAAAAAGGTACAATTCTCTTAGTAAATAATGTTTATTTTTATTTTCTAGATGTTGTAAATTTTGATGACATAGCTTCCTCAGAAAACTTACTTCATCTCACTGCAAATAGACCAAAGATGCCTGGAAGAAGGTTGCCGGGCCGTTTCAATGGTGGACATTCTGTGAGTTCATCTAATTGTCGTAAACTACAGTAGATTTAGCAAATGCAGAGTCCATTTGAAGATAGAGGACTTACAGCTCTACCTAAGTTTAAAAATCAGGAGGATTGCTCTTATACGCAAGTGGCAAATGCTGGTATTTAAGGAGATAGAGGGAGGGAGGTGTGTTCATTCCAACAGGGTCTGGAATGAAAGGTTACAGAATCAGAAGGAAATTATCATGAGGCTATAGCCACAGAGCACAGGGTCAAAGGGCGACAAAGAAAGAACCTGTTTAATTTATCTTTCAACAACAGTTATTAAAATTGAGCAGCAGATACTCACTTTAGGAAAGATTGAGAAAATTTTTTCCCCTGAAATATTCAGTGTTTTTTTTTTCTATTCTTTTTTCTAAATTTTTAAAATTAACTTCGGCAGGTACATAATAGATTTGTATATTTATGGGTTATGTGAGATATTTCAATACAGGCATGAAATGCATAATAGTTATAACAGGGTAAATGCAGTATCCATCACATCATGAATTTATCTTTTGTGTTACAAACCATCTAAATTGTACTCTTCGTTATTTTTAAGTGTACAATTAAATTCCTTTTGACAAGTAGTTACCGTGATGCTACCAAATACTAGGTCTTACTCATTCTTTCTATTTTTTGTATTCATTAACCACCCCCCATCCCTACCGCCACCTCACTAACACCCTTCCCAGCCTCTGGTAACCATCTTTCTGTTCTCTATCTCCATGAGTTCAGTTTTTATAGTGAGAGTATGCAAAGTTTGTTATGTGCCAGGCTTAATTCACTTAATGAACTCCAGTTCTATTCATGTTGCAAATGACAGGATCTCATTCTTTTTTGTAACTGAATAGTAGTCCACTGTCTATAGTTATCACATTTTCTTTATCCATTTGTCTGTTGATGGACACTTAGGTTGATTCCAATTCTTGGCTATATTCTTGTGAATAGTGCTACAGTAAACATGGGAGTGCAGATATATCCCTTTGATATACAGATTTCCATTTTTTGGTATATACCTAGCAGTGCTGGATCAGATGGTAGCTCTATATTTAGTTTTTTGAGGAACCTCCAAATTTTTCTCCATGGTGATTGTACTCATTTACATTCCCCCCAACAGTGTACGAGGGTTCCCTATCTCCATATCCTTGCCAGCATTTGCTATTACCTATCTTTTGGATAAAAACCATTTTAATTGGGGTGAGGTAATAACTCATTGTAGTTTTGATTTGTATTTCTCTGATGATTGTTGTGAAATATTCATTGTTTTTGTAGTACTTGTCCTCATGTCTAAATGTATTAACTTCTTTGTATGCTTTTTCTACATTGCCTGGAGTACTGGTGGTACTGTAATGTTAATATGTTAGCTCTTAAACACTATAGTACTTTTAAAATTACCTAAATGGAAAAAATCCTTGCTGCTAAGAGGCAAGCTGTTTTTGCCCTCAAGATATGCCAATGTGTTATTCAGCTTGAAAGTATTTATAGCATCCTATTAATAATAATGGGATATCAGCAACAGTAGCAGCTGAAAATCCATAAAAGTTATTTGCTTTATTATCCAAAGACTTACTACCTTTTCTTTTCTTTGGTCTGTTATGTCTCTTGACTTCTAAAACATCATTTAGCCAACTCACAGCCCCGAAAAAATCTTGAAGTTACCAAAAGAAGAAGATAGTGCCAACCTGAAGCCATCTGAATTAAAAAAAGATACATGCTACTCTCCAAAGGTGAGATGCATTGTGGTCTAAGGTTTGTTGACTTTCTGGGATTCTTTCTGGACATCAAACATAGGGAATTTAAGGTGTTCTTTAGGAACAATTATTTCTTCTGCCAAGAAATGAAATAATTGCTGCTAAAAAATTGAGTTGTTTAGCTTCGTCAGACTATTTTCTGCAAATATTTTTGAAAGTGCTTACATTTTAATTGAATAAAATAAATATTACATATTTCATATTTTTTAAGGCATAGATCTCTGCATCTATTTCATTTCTCCATTAAACATATATTCTTAAGGTCAGAAATGAACACTTGTATAGTACTTACCTAGCTTGGTGCTTAGTACAATAATTAAGCATTCAGTATATACTGGAATGAATGGCAGAATACTGTATGTACATGGATCCTTTCATCTGTTACATGTGTTAGGTGTCTTGTCAAAATTTTTACCATTTTAATTTTAACATAGTTTCACCACAACTGACACACATTTAAGAAGATCATTTAGGTTTCCTCCCAAATTATTTCTCGATTTCATTTCAGGGCATTTTTGTCAGCCTTTCCAATTTATTAAATACACTTAATCTGATTCTCTCAGCTGTCAGCAGTCTATTGAAATTTTATTAAAGTGACTTTCTATTTTTTTAGTGAAATAGTTAAGGGGTGTCAGGCTATGGACTCATTTTGGTGACTCTTCCTGAACCTATTAAATTGTTCACAATTACTTTTAAGTGAAGCTCTTTGGACATTCCAAACAATAAGTATTGAATATGGAAGATCAAAGTAATACCTTTATAATGCTGTTACATTCTTGCTCCTGTTTCACTAGGCAAACCATCCATAATATACATTTGATGGATTTTTCTTTCTTCCTTTTTTCTTCTCTTAAGAAAATTGTCATTTCCTACAAAAACCACTAATGATTACAAATTTATTCTTTAGTTGTCTGGTGATTTTTCCAGTTGTGAACATCAAATTGCTTTTGAATTTCCAAATTTGCCATTTATCTTGAAGTACTTAATTGTTTTTCTTCTTGCTGTAAAAATCTTTTGAACGTAAATATAAGATTAAATAAAATCAGAATTTTTTTTTTTTTTTTTAATGTTTTCAGCCATCTGTGTACCTTTCAACACCTTCCAGTGCTTCTAAAGCAAATACAACTGCTTTCCTGACTCCATTAGAAATCAAAGCTAAAGTGGAAACAGATGATGTGAAAAAAAATTCCCTGGATGAACTTAGAGCCCAGATTATTGAATTGTTGTGCATTGTAGAAGCACTGAAAAAGGATCACGGGTAAGTAGCCCTTCTTTCCTCCTATGAGTACTACTTAACCCATGCATACAGAATTTTTTTAAACCATATTAAGTAAAAATCTAATCTGTGGCTGGGTGTGTGGTAGTTCACGCCTGTAATCCCAGCACTTTGGGAGACCAAGGTTGGAGGATTGCTTGAGTCCAGGAGTTCGAGACCAGCCTGGATGACATGGCAAAACCCCATCTTTGCAAAAAAAAAAAAAGAAAGAAAAGAAAAGAAAAAGCCAGGCTTGGTGGCACATCCCTGTAGTCCCAGCTACTCAAGAGGCTGAGGTGGGAGGATCTCTTGAGCCTGGGAAGTCAAGGCTGCAGTGAGCTGTGAACATGCCAGTGCACTCCAGCCTGGGCAACAAAACCAAGACCCTGTCTCAAAAATGTCTCTGGTATGAGCAAGTATATTTTCAAAGAAATTTTCATTAACAGTCCTTTTCTCTTTTTGGCAAAAAAGTTAAATTGGTGAAGTTATTCTAGTAGCTGGATTGTGGAAAACGTGCATACGTAACCATAATTTTAGGCTAGAAATCTTCTGGTCAGATATGATTCGTTTTTAAACTACTAGGAAAAATATTGTATTTTGGATCTGGTTGTGTATACATATAGTTAACTTAGTTTTCAGAGGATTTGATCATTTCAGAGGATTTGATCACTGTTTCTGTGAGGTTGAGTTGGACATTTATAAAATGAGTGTGTTGGGATAGGTGATCTCTAAAACCCTTCCCTTAACTCTGAAAATTTTTTGATATGGTATATGTTGAGACATACCCTAGTTGAAAGTTAGGGACTTTTTAGAGCTAAAACAAATTTACAAGATCACCTATTATAGGTGAGCTCCCCCTCCGGCTTTTTAAATGAAGAAATGAAAGTTTATAGAGATAAAGTTATTTATCCAAGATCACACAGTTGTTAAATGACAGAGCTAGAACTCAAACCCATATTATCTGTTGGTTTAGAGATGTTTTCTATAACCTACTAGTATTTGAATTTTAAAACTTGTTGACATTTTAAGCATAATTCTACAAAAGCTCAGTAGGTAAAACAGATTTTTTAAAAAGCAGTTAATCTAATTGAATTGAGAGTGAGGGTGCTCATCCCTTGTCTTCAAATTCCCTTCTAAAAAGATTTCTTGGAATATGGTATAAAAGTTATGGCCAAATAAAAAGTATAAAAGAACAAAAAATAAAAATAAAACGTAAAAGTTACGGCCAGAGGCTGTGTTCCCTCTGAGCCTGATTTTATCATTTCTTTTCCAATTTTAAGTTGGCCTAGGAATCTTATTAAAAATAATATTGAGATTAACAGTATAAGGTATTTGGAGTTTGCAGAACACTTTCACAGGTATTTCTTAGAAACAAAAAATGTATCTTGAATGACTACTTAAAAATATATGTTTTATATATTATGTATATAGAGGAGTTTATAATTTAATACATGATGGTATTTCTTGGAATCCTTCAGTTTATCTGTTTTGAAAGATTCTTTTAGTAGATTCTGCAACATGCACATTATAAGCTGTAAGTTTACTTGTCCAGTAAATATTTATTCATCACCACCCATGTACCAGTTAGAGAAGTCTCCTGATTTGATTTTGTTTTACATTTTTTATACCATGTCCTATTTTTCATATACATATTGCCTGTAGGTGCTCTTAAATTAGCTCTAGAACGGATAAAATATTTCTGATTTATATATCTATATATCTATATATCTATATCTATATCTATATCTATATAGATATATATATATATATTTTTAAATATAAAACATTTTAGAAGTCTTTCCAAAGGGTATTTTCAATATCTTGAGTTTCTCTGGAAAAGTGAAACTGAATGGCAGGTTTTTTTTTTTAATGTCTAAAAAACTTGCATCAGCAGGAGAAGGGATAAATACTATTGATATATTAATAGAGAAATACTACACAGCATACAACAATAAAAGTAAGTTTCAACATCAATATTAATTAATCTAAACATTGAGAGGAGGGAGCAGGTCAGAAGCATACACGCAATCAGTATATTTCATTTGTATAAAGTTGAAAAGCATACCAAACCAGAAAATATATTATTTTAGGAATGTATGTGCATGTGGCAAAATTAGAACAACAAATAAATAATAATAAATACTATAAAACTTTTTCTATGGAAGAGAGGGGGGAAATAGGATTAAGGAAAGAGGGTCGCTTTTTGGGATATCCAAGGTACTGGTAATATTTTATTTCTTTACTTGACTTGGAGTTCAGAGGTTTTCGCTTTACTCTTATAATAGTACATCTTTATAGCTTAGATATCACTAAGAAATTATTGCTAAGAAGTTAGTTTTGAAACATTATATAAATTTAAAATTCCTTCCTTATGTATTTTTTGTTCATGAATTTTTTCTTTTTTACTTTTTCAAGCTGTTATTTCTACAATATTCTCAAGAATTTTTCAAGTATTTGTTGAGACTGAAAATGTCCATACTTTTGATTTAGAAATTTGATATACTAACATATTCCTCCCATTCCTTCTGTGTCATTCCTCGATTCCTCCCACTCCTTCTGTCCCCAGAATAATGAATCAGCCAAACAGAAAACCTGGATATTTGAATACCAAATCACAATTACAAATATGAAAATTTTAGCAGCATGAAAATGGTTTAAAATTTGTGAGAAGGCATAATATTGAATATTCACTTAAAGCTATAGAAAAAAGAACAACTATACAGAAAGATTAGAAGGGAACACGGGACGGTGAAAACATGAGTTAAGGAGGAGATACTATTGTCTAGAGTTTTTAATTTGTTTGGTTTTTGGATTTTAATGTGGTATTTAATTTTTAAAAATAGAGAAAGAAATTCAAAGTCTAGGTTATCTTATCAGATAAACTGTTAACTTGCCTTGTATTGTGATGTGTTGATATTCATTTTACCAAATTGCTTGGGCTTTGAGTTTTCCAACCTGGAAAATGTATGATAGCTGAATATAGAAAATTTCTTCTAAAGGTTAGATATTATTTCTGTCTTCATGAGCTTCTCTGAATTTGCTTGATTTCTTGATCTCAGATTTGTCTTGGTTTTGCTGAATTTTTAACTGTTATATTGAACCATTCTAACTAGAGAATCTTACATTTTTCTTAATTAACATTACTATTGCCCTTAAAAAGTTTTTCCCATGAACTGGTAGGTTAGGTAACAAAAAGCCTGTAAACATTAGTCAAATAAATTATTTAATCGAAAGACTTAACCGTAATAAGTACTTTGTTTTTAGGAAAGAACTGGAAAAACTGCGAAAAGATTTGGAAGAAGAGAAGGCAATGAGAAGTAATCTAGAGGTAATTCATTTCTTCCAGCATTGAGAGTTTAGTGAGCATAAACTGGACATGTTTTTCCCAACCTAACTGGGTAATTGGTTCCTGTACAAATTATGCTATACTACTTCAGTTGGACATACACACAATGGACTACTATTCAGTCACAAAAAAAGAATGAGATTCTGTCATTTGCAACAACATGGATGGAACTGGAGGTCATTATGTTAAGCCAGGCACAGAAAGACAAACTGCATGTTCCCATTTATTTGTGGGAGCTAAAAAAAATTAAAACAATTGAACTCATAGAGATAGAGAACAGAAGGATGGTTACCAGAGGGTGGGACAGATATTAGTGGAATTAATTAGTGGCAAGGGTATTCTTTTGAAATTGGAGTCAGTCCTCTTAAACCCTGCCTCTGCTTTATCAACTAAGTTTACATTTTGTAAATCCTTTGTTATTTCCGCAATATTTACAGGATCTTCACCAACAGTAGATTCCACCTCACAAAACTACTTTCTTTGCTGATCCAAAAGAAGCAGCTCCTCATCTGTTCAAGTTCGATCCACTTTTAATTCTCATTGTCTTGCTGATTTTACCACATCTTCAGTTATTTTCTCCACTGAAGTCTTCAATCCTCAAAGTCCTCCCTGGGAGTTGGAATCATCTTCCAAAATATCGACATTTTGACTTTCTCTTATGAATCGTGAATATTCCTCATGGCATCTAAACTGATGAATTTTTTCCAAAAGGTTTTCAGTTTATTTGCCTACATTTGTCAGAGGAATCACTATCTATGGCAGCTATAGCTTTCCAAAATGTGTATCTTAAATAATAAGAATTGAAAGTCTAAATGTCTCCCAGATTCATGGGCTACAGAATGGATGTTGTGTTAGCAGACATGAAAGGAACATTAATCTCCTTGTTCATTTCCATCAGAGTTCTTGGGTGACTAAGGACATTGTCAGTGAGCGTTCATATTTTAAAAATAATCCTTTTTTTTTTTTTTTTTCCCCTGAGCAGTAGGTCTCAACTGTGGGCTTAAAATATTCAGTAAATCGTGCTGTAAACAGATGTGCTGTTATCCAGGCTTTGTTGTTCCATTTATAGAGCATAGGCAGAGTAGATTTAGCATAATTCTTAAGAGCCAAGGATTTTCAGAATGGTAAAGAAGTGATGGTTTCCATTAAATCCACCAGCTGCATTCACCTAACAAGAGTCAGCCTGTCCTTTGAAGATTTGAAGCCAGGCATTGACTTCTCTCTAGTTATGGAAGTCCTAGATGATATCTTCTTTCAATAGAAGGCTGTTTTACCTCCTTTGAAAATTTGTTTCCTGTAGCCAACTCCCATCTTAGCTAGATCTTCTGGATAACTTGCTGCAGCTTCTACATTAGCACTTGCTTTACCTTCCACTTTTATGTCATGGAGATGGCTTCTTAAACCACATGAACCAGACTCTGCTACCTTCATACTTTTCCTCTGCTGCTTCCTCACCTCTGTTGGGCCTTCAAAGAATTGAAGAGTGTTAGGGCCTCACTCTGGATTAGGCTTTGGCTTAAGGAAATGATACAGTTGGTTATATCTTCTATCTAGACCACTCAAACTTTCCTTCATATCAACAATAAGGCTGTTAAGCTTTCTTATTATTCATATGTTCACTGCAGTAGCACTTTTAATTTTCTTCAAGAACTTTTCCTTTGCAATCAAAACTTGGCTGTTTGGGGCAAGAGGCCAATCTCTTGACCTGCTGTGGCTTTCAACATTGCCTTCCTCTCTGAGCTTAGTCATTTGTAACTTTTTATTTAATGTGAGAGGGATGTGATTATTTCTTTCGCTTGAACACTTAGAGACCATTTTCGGGTTATTAATTGGCCTAATTTTATTATTAGGCCTGTTCTGTCTCAGATAATAAGGAAGGCCAAGTAGAGGGGGAGAGAGTCAGAAGAAAGGCTGATCAGTGTAGCAGTTAGAACACACATGACATTTATCAATTAAGTTTGCTGTTTTATATGGGTGCCAGAACAATTGCAATATTAACATCAAAGATCACTGGTCACAAATCACCATAACATATATAATTACAGTGAAAACATTTGAAATATTGTGAAAATTGTCAAAATGTGACACAGTGATACAAAGTGATCACATATTGTTGGAAAAATGGCATCAACAGAGTTGCTCAACACAGGATTACCACAAGCCTTTGATTGTAGACAATGCAGTATCTGTGAAGCACAGCAAAACAAAGTACAATAAAACGAGGTATCCCTGTAGTTCTCTCTTCTGTGCAGTTAAGCTATTTTCATTCTTTCTTTGCTCAGGGACAGGACTGGTGGTGGTGACATATGGCTGTAGATTCACTGCCTCCCATTTTAAACTTAAGAGTTTATCTTAATTCTCCACCGGTGCTTGGCAGTTTCGACTATTTCCTTTATCTTTCTTAGCTCTCTTTTTCTCCTTCACTAATGTTTATCTTCATTTGCATTATTCTTTCTGCATATCTCAGAGAAAGTTGTATCCTACCTTCTTTTAGAGAATCTTCCCATTGTTTAAGTATTTCATACTCCCTTCTGTTTTTTAGTCTGCCTTGTTACTTACCCTATTTCTTTTGTCAGCAGTTTGTAGAACAAGAGAGAATTGGGGACTTGCAGTTGGAAAACCTTGGCTCTTATCCTGAGAATCAACTAACTTTTTTGTTTTAAACTGTGTATTAGTTAGGCTTAGCATTTTCTGCACATTATCTCATTAGACACACATAACAACATGTAAGGATTATTGTTCCTATTATGGAAAAAAGTAGGGTTTGGAATGATAGTGTTAGGCTACTCTTGCATTGCTATAAAGAAATACCTGAGACTGGATAATTTATAAAGAAAAGAAATTTAATTGGCTCACGGTTCTACAGGCTGTATAGGAAGAAGCATGGTTCCTGCATCTGCTCAGCTTCTGGGGAGGCCTCAGGGAGCTTTTACTCATGGTGAAAGGTGAAGTAGGAGCACACAGTTCACGTGGCGAGAGAGGGAGTAAGAGAGAGAGTGGGAGGGGCCACGCACTTTTAAACAACCAGATCTTGTGTGAACTTACTCATCATGAAGGGGATGATCCAAACATGGATCATCCAAACACCCCATGATCCAAATACCTCTCACCTGGCCCCACCTCCAACACTGGGGATTACTTTTAATCTGAGATTTGGTGGGGACACAGATGCAAATCGTATCAATGATTAAGTAACAGCAATGGAGCTGAAATTTAATTTTAATTTTTATTTATTTTATTTTACTTATTAATTTTTTTTAAGCAGTGGTACGAACTCGGCTGACTGCAAGCTCCACCTCCTGAGTTCACGCCGTTCTCCCACCTCGGCCTCCAGAGTAGCTAGGACTACAGGCGCCTGCCACCACACCTGGCTAGTTTTATTTTTGTATTTTTAGTAGAGATGGGGTTTCACCGTGTAAGCCAGGATGGTCTTGATCTCCTGACCTCGTGATTTGCCCACCTCAGCCTCCCAAAGTGCTGGAATTGCAGGCGTGAGCCACCGCGCCTGGCCTTTTTTTTTGAGATGAAGTGTTGCTCTGTTACCCAGGCTGGAGTGCAGTGGTGCGATCTTGGCTCACTGCAACCACCACCTCCCAGGTTCAAGCAGTTCTCCTGCCTCAGCCTCCTGAGTAGCTAGGACTATAGGCATGTGCCGCCACACCCAGCTAATTTTTTTGTATTTTTAATAGAGATGGGGTTTTGCCATGTTGGCCAGGCTGGTCTCAAACTCCTGACCTCAGGTGATCCACCTGCCATGGTCCTCCAAACTACTGGGATTATAGGCATGAGCCACTACACCTGGCCTTAAAGATGTTTTTAACAGAAGCAACCAATCTTCAGAACCTTTGCACTTCGGGATTAAATTATACTGTGTGAACTTAGGCAAGTCACTTCACCTCCTTTAGCTTTAGTTGAGATAATTTATGTGAAAGTACTTTGTAAATTATCAGACTTTATTTTATCCTTATTTCCAACATTATCCTCTATTGGCAACTTTACTACTTTGCATGAAAATACTTGACTTTTTCCATTATTCAGAATCAAAGAATAGCCCCCATTTAGGTCTAGCTGCCTTCTTGATGTGCTGCAGTTACTTTCTCTTTTCACTTGAGGTTCATTTGTTGAAATATGAAAACAACCGCCATCCTCTTAAAAAAAGTCTACTTTTGTGGTCTCTGATTTTTCACCTTCAATTCAGTCTGTAACCCCTTGCATCTTAGGTTAGGTTTACTGATGCCAAATTCAGGATCTCTTCTTCAGTTCCTGCAACAGATTACATTTTTTACCATTGCCACCCTGTCAAAGGTTTGTCTTGGTTTAGATGATACTACACATCCTGTTGTCTCTAACTTCTCCATCTCCTCTTCCTTCTTTTTTTACTTTTTAAATTTTGTTTTTAGAGACAGGGAGTCACTCTGTCACCCAGGCTAGAGTACAGTGACACAATCATAGCTCACTGAAACCTCAAACTCCTGGAATCAAGTGATCCTCCCACCTCAGCCTCCCAAGTAGCTGAGACTACAGGCATGCACTTTCATGCCTGGTTAATTTTTCCGTTTTTTGTAGAGACTGGTTCTCACCATGTTGCCCAGGTTGATCTTGAACTCCTGGCCTCAAGTGATACTCCCACTTTGGCCTCCGAAAGTGGTGGGATTAAAGGTATGAGCCACCATGCCTGGCCTTCCTCTTCCTTCCTTGTAACCTAAATGTAAATATTCCTTCACTGGTATCATTGGCTTTTCTGTTTGAGCATTCACATTTTGAATTCATCTATACTCACGAATCTAATGATTAGCTCTAGTGCCTCTCCCCTCTAAATCAAATTTGTATTTTCCCAGCTTGTATCCTGTATTTCTGGCTGTTAGTTCCCCCTGGATGTTTCATCATGAACTTAGATTTAGCATGTCCCCAGTTAAATTTATCATCTTCCTTTCCCGGAAAGGAAAATCAAATCTTTTGATTTCTCGTTTCTGTTGATAATTTCTGTTGCCCATATAGTCATATAGACATGGTACTTTGTACATAGTTCTCTTCTAGTTCCATTCACTTTTAGTCCTATTAGCTTTACCTCCTAATCTTTATGTCTTTATCCCCACTGTATCTATCTTGTTCTGATGCTTATTATCTTCTGCTTAGCTTTCTTGAGTACTCTGATTCTTATGTCAGATTAACCTTTCCTTCATGGAGTGCTTTCAAGAGCTTTCCGTTACATGCTGAATAAAGTTCCAACAACTTACTATATGAGGTGTTTTTATATTTTGGTCCTAGCTATCTTTCTTTGTTTACTTGCTGATTCTCCATTGTGCCTCTTACAATTGATGAGTCCAAATTTTTATTCTTACTGTGTTTTCTTGGATTGTCCTTTTTCCTCACCTTGTAATGCCCACATTCTACAGATTCTCAAGGCCCTGCTCAAACAATTACCTTCATTAAATTGATATTATTCTGTCTCTGTTTAAAAGTAATTTAGTGGCCGGGCACGGTGGCTCACACCTGTAATCCCAGCGCTTTGGAAGGCCAAGACGGGTGGATCACCTGAGGTCAGGAGTTTGAGACCAGCCTGGCCAACATGGCGAAACCTTGTTTCTACTAAAAAATATAAAAATTAGCTGGGCGTGGTGGTACACACCTGTAATCCCAGCTACTAGAGAGGCTGAGGCATGAGAAGAATCACTTGAACCCAGGAGGCAGAGGTTGCTGTGAGCCGAGATCATGCCACTGCACTCCAGCCTGGCTGGCAGAACGAGACTGTCTCAAAAAAAAAGAGTAGTCTTCTTCCAAATTTGTAAGACTTGTAGTTTTGTAAGAGATGTATATATAATAACTTCCTATATTTTCACTGTTAGGGTATGTACTTATTCTACCTGTCTTTGAGACTGTAAGGTTGTTTGGGTAGGATCCATGTTTTTTTAATCTTTGCTCATAGCTCCTAACACAATGCTGTATACATATTAGATATCTAATAAATTATTGACAAATTAATGAAAGTGTACATTTTAAAAATATATCTTAAATTCGCAGCATGTAACGTGGTAGAAATTGAGAAATTTTTAAGCGTTTTTTGACTTTTTTCTTACATTTTATGTATACATGTTTATATTCCTACATGAAAATAAGATAATGAGACAAATAAGAGGAACTTAATAGTGTTAAATTTGTATATCTGACTTAATTCACCATAAAAATTATGACAAGAGTCAAATTGTTTCTCTTTTGGATAATTTAATATGATTTTATTTTTCTAGCAAAGTCAGCTGTTACTTTGCCTCTCACTGACTTGTATTACAAATATATTTTTTCTTTTGTTATGGGTACAGTTTTACCACGTATTTGTAAAAGCACACCTAAGGCACTAAAGTTTTAGAATAATTTATTTAAAGAAGAAAGATGTTTCTCCAAAGATTAAAAGTAGTACTTTACTATAATGTTAACATTATACAGTATTATAATGTTCACTAAAAATGAACAATGAACATACAAGTACTAAAAGAGAAACTCTAGCAATGTATTTGCCCGATAACTAATTTTTTTCCATACATTATTGGGGTACAGGTGGTATTTGGTTACATGAGTAAGTTCTTTAGTGGTGATTTGTGAGATTTTGGTGCACCCATCACCTGAGCAGTATATACTGCACCATATTCATAGTCTTTTATCCCTCGCCCCCTTCCCAGTCTTCAAGTCCCCAAAGTCTGTTGTATCATTCTTATGCCTTTGCTTCCTCATAGCTTAGCTCCCACAAGTCCATGAGAACATACAATGTTTGATTTTCCATTCCTGAGTTACTTCATTAGAATAATAGTCTCCAATTTCATGCAGGTCACTGCAGATGCTGTTAATTCATTCCTTTTTATGACTAAGTAGTATTCCATCATATATATCACAGTTTCTTTATCCATTTGTTGATTGATGGGCATTTGGGTTGGTTCCATGATTTTGCTATTGTGAGTCTTGCTGCTGTAAACATGTGTGTGCAAGTATCTTTTTTGAATAATTACTTCTTTTCCTCTGGGTAGATACCCAGTAGTGGGATTGCTGGATCAAATGGTGGTTCTACTTTTAGTTCTTAAAGGAATCTCTGCACTGTTTTCTATAGTGGCTGTACTAGTTTACATTCCCAGCAGCAGTGTAGAAGTGTTGCCTGATCACCTCATCCATGCCAACATCTACTGTTTTTTGATTTTTTGATTATGGCCATTCTTGCAGGAGTAAGGTGGTATCGCATTGTGGTTTTGATTTACATTTCCCTGATCATTAGTGATGTTGAGCATTTCTTCATATGTTTGTTGGCCATTTGCACATCTTCTTTTGAGGATTGTCTGTTCATGAACTTAGCTCACTTTTTGATGGGATTGTTTTTTCTTACTGATTTGTTAGGGTTTGTGTAGATTCTGGATATTAGTCCTTTGTCAGATGTATAGATTGTGAAGATTTCCTCCCACTCTGTGGGTTGTCTGTTTACTCTGTTGACTGTTCCATTTGCCATGCAAAAGCTCTTTAATTAGGTCTCAGCTATTTATCTTTGTTTTCACTGCATTTGCTTTTGGGTTTTTGGTCACGAAATCCTTGCCTATGCCAATAACTAGAAGGGTTTTTCTGTTGTTATCTTCAAGATTTTTATAGTTTCAGGTCTTAGGTTTAAGTCCTTAATCCATCTTGAGTTGATTTCGGTATAAGGTGAAAGATGAGGATCCAGTTTCATTCTCCTACGTGTGGCTAGCCAATTATGCCAGCACCATTTGTTGAAAGGGGTGTCCTTTATGTTTTTGTTTGCTTTGTCGAAGATCAGTTGGCTGTAAGTATTTGGGTTTATTTCTGAGTTCTCTGTTCCATTGATCTATGTGCCTATATTTATACCAGTACCATGCTGTTTTGGTGACCGTGGCCTTATAGTATAGTTTAAACTCAGGTAGTGTGATGCCTCCAGATTTGTTCTTTTTCCTTAGTCTTGCTTTGCCTATGCGGGCTCTTTTTTTGGTTCCTTATGAATTTTAGAATTGTTTTTTCCAATTCTGTGAAGAATGATGGTGGTATTTTGACGGGAATTGCCTTGAATTTGTACATGGCTTTTGACAGTATGGTCATTTTCACAATATTGATTCTACCCATCCACGAGCATGGGATGTGTTTTCATTTGTGCCATCTGTGATTTCTTTCAGCAGTGTTTTGTAGTTTTCCTTGTAGAGGTCTTTTGACTCCTTGGTTAGGTGTATTCCTAAGTATTTTATTTTATTTTTTTGCAGATACTGTAAAAGGGGTTGAGTTCTTGATTTGATTCTCTGCTTGGTTGTTGTTGGTGTATAGAAGAGCTACTGATTTGTGTACATTAATCTTATACCTGAAACTTTGCTGAATTGTTTTATCAGTTCTAGGAGCTTTCTGAAGGAGTCTTTAGGGTTTTCAAGGTAAATGATTGTATCGTCAGCAAACAATGACAGTTTGACTTCCTCTTTATTGATTTGGATGCGCTTTATTTATTTCTCTGCTCTAATTGCTCTGGCTAGGACTTCCAGTACTATGTTGAAGAGGAGTGGTGAGAGCAGACATCCTTGTCCTATTTCAGTTCTCAGAGGGAATGCTTTCAACTTTTCCCCATTCAGTATTATGTTGGTTGTGGGTTTGTCATAGATAGCTTTTATTACGTTGAGGTATATCCCTTGTATGCCAATTTTGCTGAGAGTTTTAATCATAAAGGGATGCTGGATTTTGTCGAATTTTTTTCTGCATCTATTGAGATGATATGTTATTTTTGTTTTTAATTCTGTTTATGTGGTATATTACATTTATTGACTTGTGTATGTTAAACCATCCCTGCATCCCTGGTATGAAACCCACTTGATCATGGTGGATTATCTTTTTGATATGTTGTCGGATTTGGTTAGCTAGTATTTTGTTAAGGATTTTAACATCTATGTTCATCAAAGATACTGGTCTGTAGTTTTCGTTTTTGGTTACGATCTTTTCTGGTTTTGGTATTAGGGTGATGCTGGCTTCATAGAATGAATTAGGGAGGGTTCCTTCTTTCTCTGTTTTGTGGAATAGTGTCGAAAGGATTGGTACCCATTCTTCTTTGAATGTCTGGTAGAATTCTGCTGTGAATCCATCTGGTCCTGGGCTTTTTTTTGTTGGTAATTTTTAAATTACCATTTCAAATTCGCTGCTTGTTATTGGCCTGTTCAGGATCTCTAATTCTTCCTGATTTAATCTAGGAGGGTTGTATTTTTCCAGAAATTCATCCATCTCTTCTAGGTTTTCTAGTTTATGTGCATAATGATGTTCATAGTACCCTTGAATGATCTTTTGTATTTCTGTGGTGTCAGTTGTAATATCTCCTGTTTCGTTTCTTAGGTTATTTGGATTTTCTCTCTTCTTTTCTTGGTTAATCTTGCTAATGGTCTATAAATTTTATTTATCTTTTCAAAGAACCAGGTTTTTGTTTCATTTATCTTTTGTATTTTTTTGTTGTTGTTTCAGTTTCATTTAGTTCTGCTCTGATCCTGGTTATTTCCTTTCTTCTGCTGGGTTGGGTTTGGTTTGTTCTTGTTTCTCCAGTTCCTTGAGGCGTGACCTTAGAGTGTCAGTTTGTGCTCTTTCAGTCTTTCTGATGTAGGCGTTTAGGGTGATTAAGTTTTCTCTTAGCACTGCCTTTGCTGTATCCCAGAGCTTTTGGTAGGTTGTGTCATTATTGTCGTTCAGTTTGAATAATTTTTTAATTTCCATCTTGATTTCATTTTTGACCCAGTGCTTGTTCAGGAGTATGTTATTTAATTTCCATGTATTTGTCTGGTTTTGAACGTTCCTTTTGGACTTGATTTCCCATTTTATTATACTGTGGTCTGAGAGAGTGCTTGATATATTTCAGTTTTCTTAAATTTATTGAGGCTCGTTTTATGGCCTATTATATGGTCTATCTTATGCTGTTGAATACAATGTGTATTCTGCGGTTGTTGGATGAAATATTCTGTATATATCTGTTAAGTCTATTTGTTCTAAGGTATAGTTTAAGTAATTTGTTTCTTTGTTGACTTTCTGTCTTGATGACGTGTCTAATGTTGTCAGTGGAGTATTGAAGTCCCTGACTATTACTGTGTTGCTGTCTAATCTCATTTCTTAGGTCTATTAGTAATTGTTTTATAAATTTGGGACCCACAGTGTTAGGTGCATATATGTTTAGGATTGTGATATTTTACTGTTGGACAAGGCCTTTTACCATTCTATTATGTCCGTCTTTGTCTCTTTTAACTGATGTTGCTTTAAAGTTTGTTTTGTCTGATGTAATAGCTACCCCTGCTTGCTTTTGGTTTCCATTTGTATGAAATGCCTTTTTCCACCCCTTTACTTGAAGTTTATGTGAGTCCTTATATGTTAAGTGAGTCCCCTGAAGACAGCAGATGGTTGGTTGGTGAGTTCTTATCCATTCTGGAGTTCTGTATCTTTTAAGTGGAGCATGTAGACCATTTATATTCAATGTTAATATTGAAATGTGAGGTACCGTTGCATTCATTGTGCTCTTTGTTGCCTGTGTACTTTGTTTTTTTTTTTGTTTTTTGTTTTTGCTTTTTAACTTGTAGTTTTGTTTTATAGTTCCTATGTGATTTATGCTTTAAAGTGGTTCTGTTTTGATGTGCTTCTAGGATTTGTTTCAAGATTTAGAGCAACTTTTAGCAGTTCTTGCAGTGGTGGCTTGATAATGGCTAATTCTCTCAGCATTTGTCTGAAAAAGACTGTATCTTTCCTTCATGTATGAGGCTTAGTTTTGTTGGATACAAAATTCTTGGCTAATTGTTTTCTTTGAGGAGGCTGAAGATAGGGCCCGAATCCCTTCTAACTTGTAGGGTTTCTGTTGAGAAATTGCTGTTAATCTGATAGGTTCTCCTTTATAGGTTACCTGGTGCTTCTGTCTGACAGCTCCTATGATTGTTTCCTTCATCTTAGCTTTGGATAACCCGATGACAATGTGCCCAGGTGATGATCTTTTTGCGATGAATTTCCCAGGTGTTTTCTTTGTGCTTCGTGTATTTGGATGTCTAGGACTCTAGCAAGGCCAGGGAAGTTTTCCTCGATTATTCCCCCAAATATGTTTCCAAGCTTTTAGATTTCTCTTCTTCCTCAGGGAACACCGGTTATTCTTAGGTTTGGTTGTTTAACATAATCCCAGACTTCCTGGAGGCTTGGTTCATATTTTCTTATTCTTTTTTCTTTGCATTTGTTGGATTGGGTTAATTCTAAGACCTTGTCTTCGAACTCTGAATTTTTTTCTTCTACTTGTTCAGTTCTATTGCTGAGACTTTCTAGAGCATTTTGCATTTCTAAAAGTGTGTCCAAAGTTTCCTGAATTTTTGATTGTTTTTTTCTTTAAGCTGTCTATTTCCTTGAATATTTCTCCCTTCACTTCTTGTATCATTTTTTGGATTTTCTTGCATTGGTCTTCACCTTTCTCTGGTGCCTCCCTGATTAGCTTAATGACTAACCTCCTGAATTCTTTTTCAGGTAAATCAGGGATTTATTCTTGGTTTGGATCCATTGCTGGTGAACTAGTGTGATTTTTTTGAGGGTGTTGAAGAGCCTTGTTTTGTCATATTACCAGGGTTGGTTTTCTAGTTCCTTCTCGTTTGGGTAGGCTCTGTCAGAGGGAAGGTCTAGGGCTGAAGACTGTTCTTCAGATTGTTTTGTCCCCTGTTCTTCAGATTCTTTTGTCCCACGGGGTGTTCCCTTGATATAGTACTCTCCCCCTTTTCCTACAGATGTGGCTTACTGTAAACCGAACCGCAGTGATGCTTGTCTTTCTTCTAGGTCTAGCCACCCAATGATTCTACCAGGCTCCAGGCTGGTACTGGGGGTTGTCTGCAGAGACTCTTGTCATGTGAAGTGTCTATGGGGGTCCCAGCCGTGGATACCAGTGCCTGTTCCAGTGGAGGTGGCCGGCAGGGGGGTACAGTGGACTCCGTTAGGGTTCTTAGCTTTGGTGGTTTAATGCTGTATTTTTGTGCTGGTTGGCCTCTTGCCGGGAGGTGGCGTTTTCCAGCAAGCATCAGCTGTGGTAGTATGGAGAGGGACCAGCAGTGGGTGGGGCCGTAGAACTCCCAAGATTATATGCCCTTAGTCTTCCGCTGCCAGGGTGGGTAGGGAAGGACCATCAGGTTGGGGCAGGGCTAGGCATGTCTGAGCTCACGCTCTTCTTGGGTGGGTCTTGCTGTGGCTGCTGTTGGGGATGAAGGTGAGATTGCCAGGTCACTGGAGTTGTGTAGCTAGGAGGAATATGGCTGCCTATGCTGAATCATGCTGGTTGTCAGGGAAGTAGGGGAAAGCTGGCAGTCACAGGCCTCACCCAGCTCCCACGCAAACTGAAGGACCAGTCTCAATCCCACCGTACCTCCCCCAACAGCCCTGTTTCCAGACGGTGGGCGAGATGGGCTTGAAAACTTGCCCCAGGCTACCTGCCTTCTAGCTGTGAAAGAAAAGGGCTTGGTTCTTCCCTCGCCTGTGGAGTCTGCAAGCCGGATTTGCCGCCCTACCCAGAGTTGTGGCCAGGAGGTCTCTCGCCCCGTTCAAATTGTTACAAAGTTTAGCTAGAGATTTCCTTCTCCCCGTGGAGTTTTACCCCCTGCTCCTCTGGCCACCCTCCCTATGGATCCCTGTGGTGCCAGGCAGGAATGGCCTGCTTGGGGACTCAGCAAGCTTCCAGGGCCTTTCAGCTGCCTCCTCTATCCCCCTGTATTTTGCTCGGCTCTCTAAATTGAGTCAGATCCAGGTGAAGTTGGAAACTTCTGCAAACAGACCTTCAGTTTCTCCAGTGGGGGGTGTGTGTTTGGGAGAGGAGGGTCTCCCTTTCTCACTTCCGCAGTTGGGACACACACAGTATTTGGGGTGTTTCCCAGGTCCTGCAAGAGCAATCCGCTTTCTTCAGAGGGTCTGTGGGTCCTCTCGGGATTGCTGGTTTGTTCTTGCAGTCGATCTGGAGCTAAAATTCACAATGCGAGTCTCCGCATGCTGTTCTGTCTGGAGCTGCAATCTAGTCTTGCCTCCTGTCCGCGATGATGATCCCTGTCCAGTGATAACTAAATGTATGTCACAAATAGCAGTTTACAAGAAGTATTGCTGATTATGCATGCAGTAGTAGCCTTCACACTCCCTACTCCCTCTTCTACCAGTTTGTTTTTCTTACCGCTTTCTGTATCTTTGGAATAAAGACTTTAATAACAGATGGGGCTGACAATGAAAGCTATCGTCTCAATCCAAATTGAAGACAGGCTTGTAGTCCAGTGCTGCTAAAACATTGAGCTAATCATCATAATATTTAGAGAATCATATCAAGGAAGATCCTGAAATTAATAAATGGTTCTTGAGTAGTTATAATCCTTTAGGAGATTGTGAACATATAAAAATTATACTTTTTGACTATGGCAAAGTCCTAATCATTTAATAATGTACTGTTTGTCGAAGCTAGCCAAAGCATGTATTGTTTATGTGCACTCTTGAGGAAGGTGATGCCATCAGGATAAGGCAAGGCCTATATATTTCCTCATGCAGTGAAAGGTTAAAGATGATCAAAATGTTATAGAATTGAGAAGAGAAATCAGTATAAAAACTGCGGGCTTTCAAGCCCTAAATCTTACCATGACAAGTCCTGTGTCACTTGTTAGTGTAGAACATTGGCATCCTGTTTAATGTCTTTGAGCCTCAACTTAACCATTTGAATATGTCAGTATTGAATAACTCTGTGTAGTTATTGTGCAAACTTAATGAACTGATTTCCTTCTTCATAAATTCCTTAAGTTATGAATTTCCGTTAAGTGAAGAATGCCTTCTGCCTAAAGGTGGAACTATATCAAGCACCTTGACTGAATCTTAGATATATTCCTGGGCTTTAAGATATTTAATGTAGTGTATACTGGTTACAGATAAGTAAATTGAAACCAAGTCAAGTGATTTAACAATAATTATAATTAAGTATAATTAGTGAAAAACATGGAACTAAACAGGTCTTTATTCTTTTTACTGTTGTTTAATGTATCCTTTGTTTAATTATAGATACATGTACATTTCTTAATTTGGTTTCAAGGATTCTTTTGTTCTTTGTAGGACTGACTGATTTTTTTTTTTTTTACAGCATTTAATTTTAAATGCTCACATGACTTAACATTGTTGTGGCTGAAAGGGCTATAATTGCTTTTTTCTTATTGTAACTGCCATTTAGGAACTTGCATTGTACTGTTGAAACTTTATTCAACCAAATTATAGCATGGGAAACTGGATTTTAGGTCTGGAAAAAAAAATCTGAAGGCTTGAAAGTATGATCACATCTTAATGACATAGAGTAAAATAAACTACTAAACTAAGGATATTTTATGTTTGCTCAATTTATGTTTTTTGTTTTAGATGGAAATAGAGAAGCTGAAAAAAGCTGTTGTGTCTTCTTGAGTGGTGTGGACCTGGTGTTCATAATGTTCCAGGGATTCGGAAGCAACACTATGAACTTCAGCTGACTTGTTACTTAAAAATTGTGAATTCTGGTGTTGTGATAAATATGAGCAAATGAAGTGTAATATCTATAGAAAAGTAGAGTGAGGGTGAATTTTTATATATATATATATTTTGTTTTGCCAATATGAAGAAAAAGAGGCCTTATTTCTTAACTGTGCTGGGATTGCAAACACTTTTTAAAAAATTGTTTGCTTGAAAATACTACTGAATATATATAAATAAGAATGTGCACAGTAGTTTTTTTATTGAAACTTGTATTATTTTTAAAGAGATCTATACTATAAATATGGTGATATATTTACAAGTAATCTGTAAGATATACTATTTGAGAGGGACAGATCAGCTTTTTAGTAACTATAGTCACTACTTTTTCCATAATGCATAAGGGATATAAACTGTGTTTGTATGTGTGTGTGTGTGTGTGTGTGTGTGTGTGTGTGTGTGTGTATATATATTTTTACTTTTATCCTCTTACCCAAGGTTACACTGTTGTGCCTGTTTGTCTGCAATGCTGTTTATATTTTGGGTGATGAAATAGGAGTTTCCTAGCTATATAAACCAGATTACTCACCCATGCATATAGTAAGAACTAATGAATAATCAAAATAATTTCATCAACTTTTAGAATATTTTATGTTGCTTGCACTATAGGAGTCATAAAAGGAACTTAGTTAAAATATGTTGGATTGTTAAACATTTGGGGAAATATGAACTGTATTTTAAATTTGTTAGGTCTGAAGAATCTAAAACTGTTAATTTAACCCTTAACTTGTGCCTAGAAACTACAGCACATATAAAATATGTAAACACCAGCCTGTTGCTGTACTTTTCTGCTTATTTTACAGCCTCAATATTTCTCATTGTCTTGCCACTTAGTTCTTCATGCTTCTCCTTCTGACTTTTAATAATGGTAATAGGAAAACAAAACCCAAAGCTTTTCAGAACTTCAGTGTGAGGTTTCCTATTTTGACAAGTTAACTTGTAAATACTCAGGTTTTATGATGTATAATTTACCTAATAGACCAAACTAACTCATGGAGATATTTTGAACTATTATTTAGGTACAAACTTTATAAAGAATGTTAGTATGTCATAAAATATAACATTACAGCTTATTTAAAACCAAATATAGTTGAACATATTTAAAATACATTTTCACAGAATGGATGAATTAGTTGTTTCTTCAGAGTGACTTATGAACAGTTGAATGCTTTAAAATGTTCTATCTGTAGGTAACATCTAAAAACGCAAGTGGGTTTATTTAAATTTTTAAAATTTGAAATTTTTTATTTGCAAAAAAATTGTTTTATGCTTTATTATATCACAAATGAGTGTCAGATTTTTGAGTACCAATGATCATGCTTCCATTTTTTTTAGTTTAAACCACCAAACCAATATTTTTCCTTTAAATTTTAATCTTATAATGTAGAAATCTTATGTAAATGAAATTTTGTCATGTTTCAAATAAAGAGAACTGAAGTAGAAAATAGAAATGCCAGTAAACAACATAATGTTTAATTTACAACTTACATTAGGGGTTTGGGGGAATGCTAATTATATACTGAGAACATACATTAGAACTCTTCAAAATGGGCTCTTCTAATGAGGTCACTACTGAACAAAATTGTTCCCTCCTCTTCTGTTAAATAGAATAGATTTAAATGACTAGTCAAATGAATTATTTTCTTCTTTTTAAATAAATTAAATCTTTCTTTTAATGACCAACCTTAGGTAAAATAAAAATATTGTAATCCTAGAAATTATCCTCCAGCTTTCTCATCTGAAAATCTATTGAAGTGATCCTTGGTCACCCTAACAATGGGATGAGGGAAGTTTCCAGCAGATTTCAGGCTGTTCTTAAAGTTTTTGTTGGTCATTTTCTCACTAGTACATAAAATCAAGATGCTTATGAACATGGAAATGTATTTAAAGTTTTTGCTTGTGTCCTCCTCAGTCAGAATAGAAAAGTAACTGAAATACTCTTACCTTTCTGTCCTTGATAAAATAGTAAAGAAAACCAAACAAACCCAGGCCTGATGGGAAAAATGATTCCTTTATTCTAGCAATTTACTCCTTGCTGTTGGTATGGGAAATGTTATTAATTTCTGTTACTAAAGTTCATATCACAAAATGATATTTAATAATAACCTTGGGGTAAATCATGAACTTTTTTTCTACGTGTGAGTATAAAAGACAAAAGTTGAACAGCATGGAATCTCATTGCCAAATTATTAGTGAATGTATAGTTCAGGTATGCTTTGAGACACACAGTATCATTAATTTCCGAATTGTATTTCAGTGTTATTTTTTGTTTGTGACCACTAAGCTTCTGTCTTAATACAAAGCTGTTACCTTCTACAGAATTTAAGTCTGAAGATGTAAAGAGAGAACAGGCCTTGTGTAACAGAAGATACTCTTTTTTTATGCTCCTTACTGTGATCACAGAAAAATAAAAAATCCAAGTGCTCTCTAGATTTGTTGATAAACATCTTATGCTTGCATTTAAACTTGAAATGTATGAGCAGAATGAGACAATCAGTTAAATCAGAAATGAGAAGTATTCTAATGTAAAGGCCTTGTTTTGCTGTAGCAATAAAATGACCAAGTGCAATGACTTGATTTAATAAAATCATATTTTAAAAGTTGCTGCTATGAATATTTTTGGCTATAAAATTTTACCTTGACTTGCTTTCAATAACTATTATGTAATGCAGTTGATGTTGTAACCTAACATTCCAAAAAAAAAAAAAAAAATTGAAAGGGGGAATCTCAAAATAGTATATATACTTCACTAACTTGTTTACAGGTGCTGTATTTAAAAGCATGCTTCTCTCTCAAAAAGAAAAATTAATAATAAAGGATTTTATTGCCAGTTGTGTCAACCTTTATTGGTTATTTTTTGTTAACTTTAGCATTTGTGTATTTCAGAGTATGATGAAAATTATATTACTTCAATTTCCAAATACAAGAATAAATAGTAAACCAAAAACATTAAAAATTCTAGACCTGTATGACTTTTACTGAACTTTTCTGAGTCTGGTTTTTCATCTGAAACTGAGATAATAATTTCTACTTTACAGGATTATGGGGAGAATTTGAAATAGTTTATCTAAATGGCTTTGTAGAGTGCTTGGCACAGAGTAGGTTTTTTTAAAAAAAAAAAATGGAGGCTGCTGTTTTACCTTTTTTAAAAGCGTTTTACAGTGGTGGATGTGATAAAAATTAGATGGATAAGGTTAAGAAAAAGGCATTGTGTATCCTTTCCCCCTGAATACAGTATAGTATCCCTTTCTTTGGGGAGATGCTCGTTTCATTTGTGTTATATTATTCAAAGGGGAGCTGCTACCATCTTACAGATTCTACCTCCTTGACCACCCAGGAATTATCCCTTGAGAGAGTACTTGGCTCAAACTGAGTTATTGAGTTAATCAAAGAATGAAATTTTTAAAATTGGAAACAAAAAGAGCTAATCTCAGCATGGGAGCTCTCCACAGTTCTGTTTTTCTGTCTTCTGGAAAAAGCTGATTTGAAAAACAAAATTTAGTAGAGCATAGATAGATGGAAACAATCTGGAAGGACTTTGAAACTGATTGTAGCTGTTGCTGAGTCTCAGCTATCTATTGCTTGGTTCTATAAGCACAGACTTGCTCATAAGCTTGTTGGGTTTCTGAACTCACAACCGAAAAAGTCCTGATAAATACAGAAAACAAGATGAAATCAGGAGAACATTAAGGTCCACATACTTTTGCTGAACATAGATCACATATAGCTTTAGAGATTCTAGTAGTGTGCTGGAAGATTTGAAACAGAAGGAATAGGACACCACTATAAAGCAATGTGGAAAATTGGTGTGTCATAAGATTTTTAAAATCTTATTTAAAAAATTTCTAGTTCTTACTGGCTTTTATAAGCACTAGACAAAAAACTTTGGAGGCATATAATGGTAAAGTTTTGGACTATAGAATTTGTGTTTGAAGAGTGCAGATGGTTTTGTCTGAAAATACAATCTGCAAATTTAGCCCGGTTCTAGGAAATAAAAGCAGGTAGCAGTTTAACTCACCTGGATTTATTAGGCTGTATTCTCAAGATGCAAGAGAGACTGGGTCTGGGTGTTAAATTTTTTTTTTCTGAATGCTGTTGCATTTATTTTACCACTAACATCATTTTTGTGAATCTGCTGTTCCATGTAAGGAAAATAAATTTACAAATAGATATCAGTATTTTTTGTATAGAGCCAATAGTTTTTTTCTGTCATGAAAGGTGTGGCTATTTTGCAACTATTGGATGGTATTATTGCCTATCAGGTTCCAAGTGTTTCTTACTGACTACATTTCAGTTCCATTTAAAAGTGTGTGAATAAAGTTATTGAAAGTAAAACTACATTTTAAGTGCATTAAGAAACTTTTTTTTTTTTTTTTTGAGTCAGGGTCCTTCTCTATTACCCTGGCTAGAGTGCCGTGATGCGACCTTAGCTCACTACAACCTCTGCCTCCTGGGCTCCAGCAATCCTCCTGCATCAGCCTCTTGAGTAGTTGGGACTACAGGTGCATGCCACCACACCCACCTAATTTTTTTTTTTTTTTTTTTTTTTGATACTGGGTTTCACCATGTTGCCCAGGCTGGTCTTGAACTCCTGAGTTAAAGCAATCCGCGCTGCCCCCCTCGGCCTCCCAGAGTGCTTGGATTACAGGCATTAGCTACCATGCCCAATGAGTAACAATTCTTTAATAAAATCACATGTTAACGTTTCATTGTAGAGTGGATTTTTAGATATTCCTAAACATTAACAGAATGCAAATGATGTGACAGAGTGATGACATTTTTACTGTCTTTTCCTCCCTTGAGACTCATTAAAAACAGTAAATACAATGAAAAAGATTTGATATTAATAGACTAAAAAGCAGATTTAAGATAAAAACATTGCTTTTCAGATGAAATGAAGCTACAATTTATAATAGTAAAAATACCTTCCAAATGTTTTGGAGGGAGCAACCTGAAATCTGATATAAACTTTCCCAGACTTTGTGCCAGATGCAGATTTCTCTGAAAGGCCCATCTGATCATTGTAGGCTCAAATCCTCTACAGAAGAATAGCTGGGAAATGTGGAAATGAAAGAGAAGCCTCACTAACTGTAAGCCCTAATAATTGGAAGGCTGAAAACCAAGGAGAGGGAGACATGCTCTTAGGGAAGACAGATGTAATGAGAGAATATTTTGGATAACATAATTTATAGCTCTTCTTCCTTCCTGTGCTATTCATCAAATAACTGATACCATGGAAAGGTGAGTAATCAGACACAAGTATCTTTATGGATACCTGTGTTTTATATAACAAAAAGAAAAAAGTTGTCCAGAGGAAAACCTTGATTAAAATCCTTTATGTCCCAGGAGGAAAAAAATGGCATGATATGTAACACCAAGACATCTGTTAAGTTGCGGAAGAATGAATATTGACCCAAAAAAGAAGTTGATTTTTAATTGACTAAACACACCATAAGTAAATTTGAAACGTATTTAAGGCTCTACCACTGAGAAAGGCAGCAAGGCCAGATGATGGCTGTGTTTTAATTGGTCTTTAAGCTACTCAAACTGTAGAAAAAGATGGAAAACCACCCAATTTATTTTATGAATCCAGCATAACTTTAATATCTAAACCTGATCATCATAAACCAATCTCACAGGGAAAGATTTCATGTCAGGAAATTTGTCAATCTTAATGCATGATATGAAATTATAAGAGAAAAATAAAATGTTCACTTTGATAAAAGGAAGGGGTTTCCTGTACTGGGTATGGTGGTGAAGAACACAGTAACAAAATGGTACCACTGTCTTGATGCATGCCTAGCAGTTCTAGTCACCACTGTGTTTACACTAGCAGTGCAAATCTCAACACAATGAGAAAAGCAACTAGCATCTTCGTATTATGAAAGTTGTTTTGACCTTGTGGACCACACTTTGAGAACCACTGAACTAAAATGACCTAGTATGGTCTGTAGCATGTAGTAGACCATCAGTAAATGTTTAGTGGATGAATAAGTGACAAAAGGGAGGTATTCTCTCTACCCCTTGTCTTTACCGTCTCCTACCTTTTCTTCCTTCCTCAAATATTCAAGTATAATATCTCCTCAAGACTAACCACTATCATGCCGATTGCTATAAAACAGACATTCTTCCAGGGACTGCATTAGGCTCTTAAAATGTATTTAACAAATTTTATGTACTGGACTTTAGATGGTCAGTTTACCCTACATTTTATAGTAAACTTAGCTTTAAAAGTAAGCGTCGCATCAAACACTCATAGCTAATGTTTATATTGTGCTTACCACATACCAAGTGCTATTCCAAGTAATCACTATCTAATTTACCTGTCTATCCTATCTAATTATCTCAACAATCCTGTGTGCTAGGAGGTATTATACTCCACACATGGGAAAGAGGCTAAGGAAGGTTAAGCAGCTTGGCCAAGGCCACTGAGCTAATAAGGGCTGGAGCTGAACTCAGCCCAAGAAACCGAGTTTTGAAGCCTGTGATTTTGCTCATAAGCTTTATTGCCTTTCTACATAGATAATATATAGGAAAGAAGGAGCCTGCCTGGGGAATATGAATTTCTTCTAGTCTAGTCTTACTTCTTTCACTCTGTGATCCTTTATATTAAGTCTGTCAACACTTTTCCATCAGTAAGAGACTAAATGTAAATATTTTCAGTGATCTCATAGTTTTTAGATTTCTCTGTGATGTGGTCACACAAGATTTTGGGAAACATTCTTCATTTCTTAGTGTACATCTTTGCAAACTTAAATGGTTTTCATGGCTTTTCAGCAAAAACACAAGAAACAACCCTACGCAGCTTCCATAAAGAAATTAAATGGGCCAGGCACGGTGGCTCATGCCTGAAATCTCAGTACTTTGGGAGGCTGAGGTGGGAGGATTGCTTGAGCTTACAGACCAGTCTGGGCAATATAGGGAGACCTTGTTTCTACTAAAAACAAAACAAAAACAACAAACTAACTGGGTGTGTTGGTGTGCATCTATAGTCTCAGCTACTTGGGAGGCTGAGGCGGGAGGATTGCTTGAGCCCAGGAGGTTGAGGCTGTAGATCGTGCCACTGCACTCCAGCCTGGGCAAGAAAATAAGGCCCTGTCTTTCAAAAAAAAGAAAAAAGGAAAAAAAGAAAATTAAATGACCACTAGATGGCAGTCAAATAAAACTCAGCTTATATGTGTCTTGAGGAAACCATAAACAGCTAGCAGCTGCAAATAAAATCAGAGAGGGCTCCAACCTTCACCCAGAACTGGGACACAACCACCCTACTTCCCTAGCCTGATTACTTCCCCAAGCTAAGTGCCGCATGATAGGGTAAAAAGAGTTGGGGCCTCGGAATCGAACTGATCTGGCTCTGAAAACTGGCTACTCTAAAAATGAGTAGCTGTGTGAACTTGTCAAATCACTCAAGTCTTATCCCTTTCCTTATCTAAAGAGATACAAAAATTTTGTTTTGCCACAATTTAAACCCTTTCCTTCTTGCCATTTACTCAGGGAAGAGGGAGAAAAGAGGCCCCGAGTTCTGGGAGAACAAGTCAGACAGCAGCAACAAAACCATTTTGCTCTTGTTTGTCATTTCTGTTGGATGTTGACGCCTTGAGGGCTCCTTTGACCCCAGGTTGCTGCAGTGAGTCCTGAACCCTTTCTCACATGTGTTATTTGCCACTTCCTGTCCTTGATTCTCTGGTGGCACCTCCTGTTCCTCCATTTTGTCCTGCAATGTGCTCCTACCACAACCAGTCCAAAGAGAAAGCAAATCCCATTTACGGTTGCTTATGTAACAAGCTCATATAATAGTTTTGTAGTGAGCTTTGTGCTCCAGGCTTCTTAAGGAGTTTCTGGTAGGGCATCTCTTGTTTTGCCACTTCTATCTTTTTCCTATGTGAAGTCTAGTATAATTCGTATAGAGTTGGAGTCTGCCAGTACAGTCCAGAGCAGGTGGTCAGTGGAGAGTCTATGGTGCCACGACCATGCCTGAAAAAGTGAATCCATTTTCTGCCCAAATTCTAAGCAGAAAATGACTTTTCTCTCCAAAATGGGGTTAAAATGTCCATATTGTGGTGATGATGTGACTGTAGGGTCACAGAAGCAGAGAATAGTCCTACCCCAGAAGGAACGTAGTCACCTGAAAGACTTTAGAAGTGAAACAAGCTATATAGGAGGACAGAGCAAGACAACATCACACAGATCCTTCCACTGACAAAATAGCCAGCCGTCTGCAGTATGCTTTAGGGAAAAACAAGACCTTTCATGGATATCAGTAAGTCTTGACCCAGGGCTTAGACAGTATTTTGAACAAGTGACAAAACTAGTGATTATGATTCTTAATAGTGATAAAAATCCTGGAGTATGAGAAAAACAACATAGTATACATAAAAGTATTCAGGGACCGTTTCCTTAGTCTCACCAAGATTATCACCAGTTCCATGGAGGGAGAGGGAGAAGTAGAGAATGAAATAAAATAATGTATATTCTTTTTAGTCTATTGAATTTGTGAATGTATGTGTAATGCAAAAATGCCTTTATGTTTGTTTATTTTATCTTGATCTGAACCTGTGTTCTTACTGAGGCAAGAAAAAAATTGCCATTCAAAGGCTACCTTCTCATCTGGCTTATTAATTAGTTGATTATTATTTTTTTTGTGTGTGTGAGATGGAGTCTCACTCTGTTGCCCAGGCTGGAGTGCAGTGGCATGATCTCAGCTCACTACAACATCTGCCTCCCGGCTCAAGCGATTCTCGTGCCTCAGCCTCCCAAGTAGCTGGGACTATAGGCATGTGCCACCATGCCCTGCTAATTTTTGTATTTTTAGTAGAGACATGGTTTCACAATGTTGGCCAGACTGGTCTCAAAAACTCCTGACCTCAAGTGGTCTGCCCGCGCTGGCCTCCCAAAGTGCTGGGATTACAGGCATGAGCCACCATGCCCAGCTGTCATCTGGTTAAAATTATAAATCACTGCATATACAAAATAAGTAGCAATCAACATAAAATTCCCTTGGGCTGTTTCTCCTCACTCAGGGATCTGCCTTTGTTCTTAGTGTGGTGTCTGTGTGTGCAAGAAGTGGATACATCCTCTAGGGAGCAGGAGGAGACAGGACTCCATGTTTCTGAGCCTCTTGCTCTCCTTTGCCCCTTTCCTCCCTAGTTGAGTATTGACGTGAGAAGACATCTCACCTCTTGCCTGCCCCTTGCTCTTGCTCTGTGTGTCAGAACTTCTCTTGTTCAGAACCGGAAGGGCTCTGGATTAGCTTTCTATTGCCGCTGTAATTACCACAAATTTAGTGGTGCAAAAACAATAGACATGTATTATTTTACATGCTGGAGGTCAGAAGTCTGACATGAATCTCACTGGGCTAAAATTAAGGCTTCCAAAGGAAGCTCTAGGGGGAAAATTCCTTTCCTTGCCTTTTCCAGCTTCTTTAGGCTGCTGGCAATTCTTAGCTCATGGCCCCCTTTCCCCATTTTCAAAGCCACCTGTAGAGGGTTGAGCCCTTCTTAAACTGCAGTCCTCCATCCTTCATGCATAACCACCTTTCCCTCATTCTGTCTCCCTCTCCACTTCTAAAAACCCTTGTGATTACATTTGGCCCACCTGTCTGAAGGCTCTTAATCACATTAGCAAAATCCCTTTTGCCATGTAAGGTAATGTATTCACAGATTCCTGGGACTAGAATGTGTATATATATCTAGGCGTCAGTGTTGGTGGTGGGGATTATTCTGCCAGCCACAGGCTCTCTGCTTCCTGTCAGATTGAGATGCTCCTATATTCTAGCCTTCTTTTCCCTATGCTGTGGTATTCACCCTTCCCTTCCCTTGTTTATGGCAGTAAGGGAAGGCTTCAGACAAAGGATTCAGCTTACCAGTGAGAGAAAGTACTTTTTAGGTGGGGGGGTGTTTTAAAAAATCATCCCCAGAATAAATAGTGACTTGCCCAGGGAGTTTTGAGGGGCATTGATGAATACAGTGAAAAGGAAACACTTTAGCCTGGGAATAATTCACCATTCCAACAACTAGACTCTTAAAATTAGCTGGACAACTAATTTCATGGTAGATAATGACACTGGAAAGAGGAAGATAATAAGATGCCCTGCTGATCAAATCTGAGCCTGAAGCCTATTTAGTGACTAAGATAAGAAATGAAGTTATCAACTACTTAAACAACAAAGCTGAGGAAAAGTGGGTGGTGGACAAAGAAGAGAAAATATAAATTAAAAATTTAAGGGTGAATTTTAGAACTTTAGAAATAAATTTTCCTGATGGCTGAGAATTCAAACCAACATACTTTCCTGTCCTTGTGATAAACAATACTGGAACTGGACATTCTTTCCTGTCCCAAGTGAAATACCAAAAGCAAACAAAAATAGATTAGGTACTTGCTCTCCAGGAAATATTTTCTCTTGGAAGATAAAATTCTGAATAAAACAAAATAGCTTATTAAGGGAGAAGACTACCCCTCATATTGTCTTATGCCCAATTTCTGCCTCCAAAGAAAGAAGAAGTAAAAACTAAAAGGCAGAAATGAAATCCACAGGCAGACAGCCCAGCGCCGCACCCTGGACCTGGTTAAAAATCGACCCCTGACCTAACCGGTTATGTTATCTATAGATTCCAGACATTGTGTGGAAAAGCACTGTGAAAATCCCTGTCCTGTTCTGTTCCGTTTTGATTACCAGTGCATGCAGCCCCCAGTCACGTACCCCCTGTTTGCTCAATCAATCACAACCCTCTCACGCGAACCCCCTTAGAGTTGTAAGCCCTTAAAAGGGACAGGAATTGCTCACTCGGACAGCTCCGTTTTTAGAGACGTGAGTCTTGCGGAAGCTCCTGGCCTAATAAAGCCCTTCCTTCTTTAACTTTGTGTCTGAGGGGTTTTGTCTGTGGCTTGTCCTGCTACATTTCTTGGTTCCCTGACTGGGAAGTGAGGTGATTAACAGACTTCGAGGCAGCCCCTTAGGCGGCTTAGGTCTGCCCTGTGGAGCATCCCTGTAGGGGACTCCAGCCAGCTTGAGCAACGCGGATCCTGAGAGCGCTCCTGGGTAGGCAATTGCCCTAGTGGAACAGCTCACCAGAGCAGTGCCTGGCAGGCCCCTGTGGAGGATCAACGCAGTGGCTGAACACCGGGAAGGAACCAGCACTAGGAGTCTGGACATCTGAAATTTGGTAAGACTGGTCTTCGGAACTCGCCCACTCCATTTGAGTGGAAGTGTGGCCTGATCACCCGTGGCAGCCTGTACCGGCACTTTGGTTTTTGTTTTTTACTTGACTTGGATTGCTTGATACTTGGGTTTTGGTTTTGACCTGGCTTGGATTTCTTTTTTTATTTTATTTTTATTTTTATTTTTTTATTATACTTTAAGTTCTAGGGTACATGTACACAACGTGCAGGTTTGTTACATATGTATACATGTGCCATGTTGGTGTGATGCACCCATTAACTCATCATTTACATTAGGTATATCTCTTAATGCTATCCCCTCCCCCCACCCTATGACAGGCCCGGTGTGTGGTGTTCCCTACCCTGTGTGCAAGTGTTCTCATTGTTCAATTCCCACCTATGAGTGAGAACATATGGTGTTTGGTTTTCTGTCCTTGCGATAGTTTACTCAGAATGATGGTTTCCAGCTTCATCCATGTCCCTACAAAGGACATGAACTCATCCTTTTTATGGCTGCATAGTATTCCATGGTGTATATGTGCCACATTTTCTTAATCCAGTCTATCATTGACGGACATTTGGGTTGGTTCCAAGTCTTTGCTATTTTGAATAGTGCCACAATAAACATATGTGTGCATGTGTCTTTATAGCAGCATGATTTATAATCCTTTGGGTATATACCCAGTAATGGGATGGCTGGGTCAAATGCTATTTCTAGTTCTAGATCCTTGAGGAATCGCCACACTGTCTTCCACAATGGTTGAACTAGTTTACAGTCCCACCAACAGTGCAAAAGTGTTCCTATTTCTCCACATCCTCTCTAGCACCTGTTGTTTCCTGACTTTTTAATGATCTCCATTCTAACTGGTGTGAGATGGTATCTCATTGCAGTTTTGATTTGCATTTCTCTGATGGCCAGTGATGATGAGCATTCTTTCATGTGACTGTTGGCTGCATAAGTGTCTTCTGAGAAATGTCTGTTCATATCCTTCGCCCACTTTTTGATGGGGTTGTTTGTTTTTTTCTTGTAAATTTGTTTAAGTTCTTTGTAGATTCTGGATATTAGCCCTTTGTCAGATGGGTAGATTGTAAAAATTTTCTCCCATTCTGTAGGTTGCCTGTTTACTCTGATGGTAGTTTCTTTTGCTGTGCAGAAGCTCTTTAGTTTAATTAGACCCCATTTGTCAATTTTGGCTTTTGTTGCCGTTGCTTTTGGTGTTTTAGACATGAAGTCCTTGCCCATATCTATGTCCTGAATGGTATTGCCTAGGTTTTCTTCTAGGGTTTTTATGGTTTTAGGTCTGACATTTAAGTCTTTATTCCATCTTTAATTAATTTTTGTATAAGGTGTAAGGAAAGGATCCAGTTTCAGCTTTCTACATATGGCTAGCCAGTTTTCCCAGCACCACTTATTAAATAGGGAATCCTTTCCCCATTTCTTGTTTTTGTCAGGTTTGTTGAAGATCAGATGGTTGTAGATGTGTGGTATTGTTCCTGAGGGCTCTGTTCCATTGGTCTATATATCTGTTTTGATACTAGTACCAGGCTGTTTTGGTTACTGTAGCCTTGTAGTATAGTTTGAAGTTAGGTAGTGTGATGCCTCCAGCTTTGTTCTTTTTGCTTAGGATTGTCTTGGCAAAGTGGGCTCTTTTTTAGTTCCGTATGAACTTTAAAGTAGTTTTTTCCAATTCTGTGAAGAAAGTCCTTGATAGCTTGATGGGGATGGAATTGAATCAATAAATTACCTTGGGCAGTATAGCCATTTTCATGATATCGATTCTTCCTATCCATGAGCATGGAATGTTCTTCCTTTTGTTTCTGTCCTCTTTTATTTCATTGAGCACTGGTTTGTAGTTCTCCTTGAAGAGGTCCTTCACATCCCTTGTAAGTTGGATTCCTAGGTATTTTATTCTCTTTGAAGCAATTGTGAATGAGAGTTCACTCATGATTTGGCTCTCTGTCTGTTATTGGTGTATAGGAATGCTTGTGATATTTACAGATTGATTTTGTATCCTGAGATTTTGCTGAAGTTGCTTATCAGCTTAAGGAGATTTGGGGCTGAGATGATGGGATTTTCTAAATATAAAATCATGTCATCTGCAAACAAGGACAATTTGGCTTCCTCTTTTCCTAATTGAATACCCTTTATTTCTTTCTTCTGCCTGATTGCCCTGGCCAGAATTTCCAACACTATGTTGAATGGGAGTGGTGAGAGAGGGCATCCTTGTTTTGTACCAGTTTTCAAAGGGAATGCTTCCAGTTTTTGCCCATTCAGTATGATATTGGCTGTGGGTTTGTCATAGATAGCTCTTATTGTTTTGAGATATGTCCCATCAATACCTAATTTATTGAGAGTTTTTAGCATGAAGGGCTGTTGAATTTGTCGAAGGCCTTTTCTGCATCTATTGAGATAATCATGTGGTTTTTGTCTTTGGTTCTGTTTATATGATAGATTATGTTTATTGATTTGCATATGTTGAATCAGCCTTGCAATCCAGGGATGAAGCCCACTTGATCATGGTGGATAAGCTTTATTATGTGCTGCAGGATTTGGTTTGCCAGTATTTTATTGAGGATTTTTGCATCGATGTTCATCAGGGATATTTGTCTAAAATTCTCTTTTTTTGTTGTGTCTCTGCCAGGCTTTGGTATCAGAATACTGCTGGCCTCATAAAATGAGTTAGGGAGGATTCTCTCTTTTTGTATTGATTGGAATAGTTTCAGAAGGAATGGTGCCAGCTCCTCTTTGTACCTCTGGTAGAATTCAGATGTGAATCTGTCTGGTCCTGGACTTTTTTTGGTTGGTAGGCTATTAATTATTGCCTCAATTTCAGAGCCTGTTATTGATCTATTCAGGGATTCAGCTTCTTCCTGGTTTAGTCTTGGGAGGGTGTATGTGTCCAGGAATTCATCCATTTCTTCTAGAATTTCTATTTTATTTGCATAGAGGTGTTTATATTATTCTCTGATGGTAGTTTGTATTTCTGTGGGATTGGTGGTGATATCCCCTTTATCATTTTTTATTGTTATCTATTTGATTCTTCTCTCTTTTCTTCTTTATTAGTCTTGCTAGCTGTCTATCAATTTTGTTGATCTTTTCAAAAGACCAACTCCTGGATTCATTGATTTTTTGAAGGGTTTTTTGTGTCTCTATCTCCTTCACTTCTGCTCTGTTCTTTGTTATTTCTTGCCTTCTGCTAGCTTTTGAATGTGTTTGCTCTTGCTTCTCTAGTTCTTTTAATTGTGATGTTAGGGTGTCAATTTTAGATCTTTCCTGCTTTCTCTTGTGGGCATTTATTGCTATAAAGTTCCCTCTACACACTGCTTTAAATGTGTCCCAGAGATTCTGGTATGTTGTGTCTTTGTTCTCATTGGTTTCAAAGAACATCTTTATTTCTGCCTTCATTTCGTTATGTACCCAGTAGTCATTCAGGAGCAGGTTGTTCAGTTTCCGTGTAGTTGAGCAGTTTTGAGTGAGTTTCTTAATCCTGAGTTCTAATGTGATTGCACTGTGGTCTGAGGGAAAGTTTGTTATAATTTCTGTTCTTTTACATTTGTGAGGAGAGCTTTACTTCCAACTATGTGGTCAATTTTGGAATAGTGCAATGTGGTGCTGAGAAGAATATATATTCTGCTGATTTGGGGTGGAGAGTTCTGTAGATGTCTATTAGGTCTGCTTGGTGCAGAGCTGAGTTCAATTCCTGGATATCCTTGTTAACTTTGTGTCTCATTGATCTGTCTAATGTTGACAGTGGGGTGTTAAAGTTTCCCATTATTATTGTGTGGGAGTCTAAGTCTCCTTGTAGGTCTCTAAGGACTTGCTTTATGAATCTGGGTGGTCCTTTATTGGGTGTACGTAAATTTAGGATATTTGGCTCTTCTTGTTGAATTGATCCCTTTACCATTACGTAATGTCTTCTTTGTCTCTTCTGATCTCTGTTGGTTTAAAGTCTGTTTTATCAGAGACTAGCATTGCAACCCCTGCTTTTTTTTGTTTTCAATTTGCTTGGTAGATCTTCCTCCATCTCTTTATTTTGAGCCTATGTGTGTCTCTGCACGTGAGATGGGTCTCCTGAATACAGCACACTGATGGGTCTTGACTCTTTATCCAATTTGCCAGTCTGTGTCTTTTAATTGGAGCATTTAGCCCATTTACATTTAAGATTAATATTGTTATGTGTGAATTTGATCCTGTCATTATGATGTTAGCTGGTTATTTTGCTCCTTAGTTGATACAGTTTCTTCCTAGCCTTGATGGTCTTTACAATTTGGCATGTTTTTGCAGTGGCTGGTACCAGTTGTCCCTTTGCATGTTTAGTGCTTCCTTCAGGAGCTCTTGTAAGGCAGGCCTGGTGGTGACAAAATCTCTCAGCATTTGCTGAGAGATTACTGTAAAGTATTTTATTTCTCCTTGACTTATGAAGCTTGACTTATCTCAACTTGTCAAAGTCATTCTCCATCCAGCTTTGTTCCATTGCTGGTAAGGAGCTGCATTCCTTTGGAGGAGAAGAGGCACTCTGATTTTTAGAATTTTCAGCTTTTCTGCTCTGGTTTCTCCCCATCTTTGTGGTTTTATCTACCTTTGGTCTTTGTTGATGGTGACATACAGATGGGGTTGTGGTGTAGATGTCCTTTCTGTTTGTTAGTTTTCTTTCTAACAGTTAGGACCCTCAGCTGAAGGTATGTTGGAGTTTGCTGGTGGTCCACTCCAGACGCTGTTTGCCTGGGTATCACCAGAGGAGGCTGCAGAACTGCAAATATTGCAGAACGGCAAATGTTGCTGCCTGATCGTTCCTCTGGAAGCTTTGTCTCAGAGTGGCTCCCGGCCATGTGAGGTGTCAGTTGGCCCCTACCGGGAGGTGCCTCCCAGTTAGGCTACTCAGGGGTCAGGGACTCACTCGAGGAGGCAGTCTGTCCGTTCTCAGATCTCAAACTCTGTGCTGGGAGAACCACTACTCTCTTCAAAGCTCAGTTGGAAATGCAGAAATCACCCGTCTTCTGTGTTGCTCACGCTGAGAGCTGTAGACTGGAGCTGCTCCTATTCGGCCATCTTGGAATCTCCTGGATTTCTTGATACTCTGAGTTTGATTTTGATTCTGGTTTGGTGTAAACTGTAAAAGTGTGTGTGTGCCCTTTTTACCCATTTTTTGTTTTGTAGTGTGCTTGTGGTGTGAGCATGGTGTTTTGTCTTGAGGAAGCATGGGTCAGGCACAAAGTAAGCCCACCCTACCGGGAACTATGATGAAAAATTTCAAGAAAAGATTTAAGGGAGATTACAGCATTACTATGACACCAGGAAAATTTAGAACTTTGTGTGAAATAGACTGGCCAGCGTTAGACATGGGTTGGCCATCAGAAGGAAGCTGGTACAAGTCACTTGTTTCAAAGGTATGGCACAGGTAACCTGTAAGCCAGGGCACCCAGACCAGTTCCCGTACATAGATGTCCCCCACAGTGGTTGAGCGAACAGCAGCATAAGTGGCTGGCAGAGGCAAGGAAAGACCAGCAGAGAGAGAGAGAGAGAGAATAGAGACAGAGATAGAGAAGAAAAGAGGCGAAGAGAGAGAGGAAGAGACAGATAAAGCCGAGTCAAGGAGAGAGAGAGAGAGAAGCAGAGAGAGAGGAAGAGACAGAGGCAAAAGGAAAAGAGAGAGACGAAGTCAAAGAGAGAAAGAAAGAAAAAGAGAAATATACAAGTAGTTAAGAAAAAACAAAACAAAACAAAACAAAACAAAAAAACAGTGTACCCGATTCCTTTAAAAGCCAGGGTAAATTAAAACCTATAATTGATAATTGACCCTACAACACTCCAATACTACCTTGTTGTAAGTGTAAACAAGGGCGTAGCCTGAAAGCACTGAGGCCACTGGCAACCTGTAGCCTTCCAATAAAAAATCCTTAACCCAGTACCCGTGGATGGCCCAAATGCATTCAATCTGTAGTGGCAACTGCTTTGCTAACAGAAGAAAGGAGAAAAATAACTTTTAGAGGAAACGTCATTATGAGCACACCTCACTAGTTCAGAAGTATCCTTAGTTAAAAAAAAAAAAAAAAAAAAAAGATGATTTAACATTAACCACTGAAAATTCTCTTAACCCAGCAGGTTTCCTAACAGACAATCTAAATCTTAATTACCATTCAAAGGTCCGACCAGACCTAGGAGGAACTCCCTTTAGGACAGGACAATAGATGGTTTCTCCTGGGTAATTGAAGGAAAAAAAAAAGCCATCTATACCAATTCTAAGTTAATTTAGACTAAACAAGATCTTATTAATAGCAAAAGATAATTGAAATCCCAAACTTACAAGGTTTTCAGTAAAAGTAAAGTTTGCTAAAAGTTAACAGTGTAATATGTATTACAGTAACTTCTAATCTTGTGGCCTTAGACAGACATAAAGAAAGTTTGCTTTGGAAAAAAATGGTTATCGTCTTTGGAAAAAAAAAGGGGGAAAAAAGATGGGAGGTCAGAATTTATGTAAAAAGAATGTTATATGGTAAATTCTTGTCCTGAAATAAATTAACTGGTTGTTTAAAGAAAGAAATGTTTGTAATAAGTCAGAAGATTGAGGCATGTCGAAGAATTGTCTGTGAAAGTCGTGAAGGAGAAAAAAAATTGTTATAAAAAAAGAATTTATGCAAGAAATCTTGTATAATTTAAAAGTAATTTGGCCTCCTGAATGTAAAACTATTGAGGAAACAGTTTATGTGCAGGGTGTATAAGGAAAGTAAAATATACCTTTAGTAAAAGGATTAAAAGAAGGCATAAGAATGTAAATTTTTACCTATATTAAAAGGTTAAAAAAATTTGTTTTGAAGGTTTAAGCAAGTTTTAAAATGTTAATTGTAAAGAAAATTCTGTGTGTAAACATATTACCTAACGTTAAAGGGGTATCATCCAGTTTTTCTGTGAACTGGACATTAAAGTAAAAACACAATGAGTTTTTCTTAAAGCACTAACCTCCTCTTTAACAAAGATTATAAAAGGTTAAAAAGAGTCTATAAAAATCTCACCTTATGGTCTGACATTAAAAATTGAATAAATATGTCTACAAAGTTTCATTAAAATTAAGTTTAACATTAATAACACACTAATACAAAGGTGAAATTTAGCTTATCTGGTATAAAAATCATACAGGAAGCATTATTAAATATAAAATGATGTTTGGCTTTCTTTGGTCTAAAAACTAATAAAAATAGGTGCTAAAGGAAATTTGTCAGTAAGAAGGCACCAAGGACTATAAAGTCCACTGCTATGTCCCCACATTTAAAACAAAAGGTCAATTTCTTAGAAATTATATACTTGGTTTATCTTCCACTTTCCTTTCCCTTAGCACAGTTACCACCAATAGAATTCCAGTTAAACCAGCCTAAGATTACCTTCTCATCAAAGGGTGGAAAAAAGGAAAACTCAAGCCAGCCTGGGAAGGACGCTACCTTGTGCTGCTAACCATTGAGACTGCTTTTTGTACAGTGAACAAGTGATGGATTCATCACATCTGAGTCAAAGCACCACCCCCTCCAGAGTCGTAGGGCACAGTCCTAGGGGAAAACCCTACCAAACTAAAGCTAAGAAAAGTTTAACTCCTTCATCTATTCTATTAGTCTTTCTTCTTTCCTCACTCTATTGCTGACTAGTTATTAACATAACCAAGTCAATTTCACCTCAAACTATTGCATTTAATGCTTGCCTTATTATACCCTGTGGGGACTTCCCAAATCAAAGACAGCGCTCTACTTCAGAAAAGTACCTCTGTCCCTCCTGACTCTCCTCAGACTGGGCATTAGTAAACTGGGACCATTTAATCCAGGGAGATTTCAATAAAGACCCCAGTGACAACCAGGAGTCTTGCCCCCCAGTGTAGAGCTTTTTTGCTATAGTTGGTCCAACGTTCTGTGGACCACTAAAGAGCAAGGATGGACTGCCCCAACAAGCTTTTGTAATTTCCTAAAATCATACCTTCATTTTACTAGAGGATCATAGAAATTAAAGACTTAAAACAAACTTTGGCAATTAAGACAGGATACCAAGATGCAAATGCCTGGTTGGAATGGATCAAATATTCTGTCCACACGTTAAACAAAAGCAATTGTTATGCTTGTGCACATGGCAGGCCAGAGACCCAGATTGTCCCCTTTCCACTAAGGTGGTCCTCCAGTTGACCAGGCGTGGGATGCATGTTAGTTCTTTTCCAGGATTCTACAGCCTGGAGTAATAAGTCATGCTAAGCTCTCTCTGCTATATCCCAAAGTCTGGCACCCTGCAGGTCAGTCCCCGAGGGCCATCCAGCTTCTGTCTCCCAACACTAAGTTTGCTTTGTGTCTCTCACAACAGGGAGGAAACTTAGCATTCCTTGGAGACCTGAAAGAATGCAGTGAGCTTAAGAATTTTCAAGAGCTTATCAGTCAGTCAGCCCTTGTTCGTCCCCCAGCAGATGTGTGGTGGCATTGTGGTGAACCTTTACTGGGCACTCTGCTGAATAACTGGAGTGTCACTTGAGCTTTAGTCCAATTGGCCATCCCTTTCACCCTAGCATTTCATCAACCAGAGGGAGAGAAAATAAGACATCATAAGTGAGAGAAGCCCGTTATGGGTCTTTCGACTCTCACATCTATTTAGATGCAATTGGAGTCCCATGGGGAATACCAGATCAATTTAAAGCTTGAAATCAAATAGCTGCAGGATTTGAGTCAATATTTTGGTGGGTGACAGCTAATAAAAATGTAGATTGGATAAACTACATCTATTACAACCAATAGCAATGAGCTTTTCATGAGTTAAAAGAAAAACTAATGTCGGCCCCAGCCCTGGGGCTACCTGACCTTTACCTTTACCTGACAAAACCCTTTACACTCTATGTGTGAAATGGCTGTTGGAGTTTTAACCCAGACTGTAGGACCCTGGCCAAGGCCAGTGGCCTATCTCTCAAAACAACTAGATGGGGTTTCCAAAGGCTGGCCCCCATGTCTAAGGCTGGCAGCAACAGCCCAGTTAGTACAAGAAGCAGATAAACTAACCCTTGGGCAAAACCTGAATATAAAGGCCCCCCATGCTGTGGTAACTTTGATGAATACCAAAGGACATCATTGGCTAACAAATGCTAGATTAACCAAGTACCAAATCTTGCTATGTGAAAATCCCTGCATAACCACTGAAGTTTGCAACTCCCTAAACCCTGCCACCTTGCTGCTGGTATCAGAGAGCCCAGTTAAACATAACTGTGTAGAGGTATTGTACTCAGTTTATTCTAGTGAGTCCAACCTCTGGGACCATCCTTGAACATCAGTAGACTGTGAGCTGTATGTAGAAGGGAGCAGCTTCACCAACTCCTGCAAAATGACTCTGAAGAAGACGACAAGCACTGCTCCAGTCACACCCAGAAGCTGACTGGTCCACGCATGACTGAAGCATGAGAAAACTCATCACAAGGCTCATGTTCCTTAAAATTTGGACTTGTACAGTAAGGACTTCAACTGACCTTCCTCAGACTGGGGACTGTTCCCACTGTATACATCAAGTCACTGAGGTAGGACAAAAAGTTGCTACAGTCCTATTATTTTATGGTTATTATAAGTGTACCAGGAGTCTAAAAAGAACTTGTTTGTATAATGCTGTTCTATACAAGGTATGTAGCCCAGGAAATGACCAACCTGATGTGTGTTATGACCCATCTGAGCCTCCCATGACCACAGTTTTTGAAATAAGATTAAGGGCTGAGGACTGGTGGGGTCTCATAAATGATAAGAGTAAAGTGTTAGCCAAAACAGAAGAAAAAGGGGTGCCCAGACAAGTCACCTTGAAATTTGATGCCAGTACTGTCATTAATAGTAATAAGTTAGGAATAGGATGTGGTTCTCTTAATGAGGAAAGAGGCTATATGGCAGAAAATAAGTACATTTGTCATGAATTAGGACTGTGTGAAAATGAATGTGTACTGGTCTTATGTCATTTAGGCTACTTGGATAAAAAATGAAAAGGATCCTGTTCGCCTTCAAAAATGGAAAATTGGCCCTTCCTGTATCAGTGGTCAGTGTAACCCCTTAGAACTAGTAATAACCAACCCTCTTGATCCTCACTAGAAAAAAGTGGAGCGTGTAACCCTAGGAATCGATGGGGCTGGACCGGATCCTCGAGTAAATATCATGGTTTGAGGAGAAGTTTATAAACGCTCTCCTGAACCAGTATTTCAAACCTTCTATGATGAACTGAATGTGCCAGTACCAGAAATTCCAGGAAAAACAAGAAATTTGTTTTTGCAATTAGCCAAGCATGTAGCCCAGTCTCTCAATGTCACTTTATGTTATGTATGTGGAGAAACTGTAGTGGGAGATCAAAGACCATGGGAAGTCCAAGAATTATTACCTACAGACGCAGTTCCTGATGAATTCCCGGCTCAAAAAGCCTAAATCATAGACAATACTGTATAGCATGAGTGGGAAAGGACTTCACTCTTCCTGTAGGAAGACTCAACTGCCTTGGGCAAAAACCATATAATAACACTACAAAAACAGCCACCTGGTGGAGTTCAAACCACACTGAGAAAAATCCTTTAGTAAATTTCCAAAGTTGCAAACCATGTGGACCCACCTGCAGTCCCATCGGGACTAGACAGTCTCCACTGGATTATACCGGATATGTGGGCATAGAGCCTATGCCAAGTTACTTGACTAATAGGCAGGTAGTTGTGTTATTGGCACCACTAAACCATCCTTTTTCCTACTGCCCATAAAAACAGGTGAGCTCCTAGGCTTCCCTGTCTATGCTTCCTGAGAAAAAAGAAGCATAGCTATAGGTGACTGGAAAGACGATGAATGGCCCCCTGAAAGAATCATACAGTACTATGGGCCTGCCACTTGGGCACAAGATGGTTCATAAGGATACTGAACCCCCATTTATATGCTCAACCAAATCATACAGTTGCAAGCTGTCTTAGAAATAATCACTAATAAAACTGGCAGAGCTTTAACTGTTTTAGCCTGGCAAGAAACCCAGATGAGAAATGCTATCTATAAAAATAGACTAGCCCTAGACTACTTGCTAGCAGCTGAAAGAGAGGTCTATGGAAAGTTTAACTTGACCAATTGCTGTCTGCACATAGATGACCAGGCAAGTAGTTAAAGATGTAGTTAAACATATAACAAAGCTGGCACATGTGCCCATGCAGGAGTGGCATAGGTTTAATCCTAGGTCCATGTTTGGAAAATGGTTTCCAGCAGTAGGAGGATTTAAAACTCCTATAATAAAAATTATAATAGTAATAGGAACCTGCTTGTTGCTTCCCTGTGTGCTGCCTTTGCTCCTTCAAGTAATAAAAAGTTCTGTTACTACCTTAGTCCATCAGAATACTTCAGCACAAGTGTACTATATAAATCACTATCGATCTGTCTTGTAAGAAGACATGGGTAATGAGGATGAAAGTGAGAACTCCCACTAATGAGTGGGGTTCTCAAAGGGGGGGAATAATGGAGACTACCCCTCAAATTGTCTTATGCCCAATTTCTGCCTCCAAAGAAAGAAGAAGTAAAAACTAAAAGGCAGAAATGAAATCCACAGGCTGACAGCCCGGTGCCACACCCTGGGCCTGGTTAAAAATTGACCCCTGACCTAACCGGTTATGTTATCTATGGATTCCAGACATTGTATGGAAAAGCATTGTAGAAATCCCTGTCTTGTTCTGTTCTGTTCTGATTACCAGTGCATGCAGCCCCCAGTCACATACCCCCTGCTTGCTCAATCGATCATGACCCTCTCACGTGGACCCCCTTAGAGTTGTAAGCCCTTAAAAGGCACTCAGTTTTTGGAGCCCTTAAAAGGCACTCAGGCAGCTCAGTTTTTGGAGATGTGAGTCTTGCCAAAGCTCCCGGCTGAATAAAGCCCTTCTTTCTTTAACTTGGTGTTTGAGGGCTTTTGTCTGCAGCTTGTCCTGCTACATTATGACCAAGAGTAACAGCTTGCTTATCACAACTTGCTCAAGCCTTTGTCCATGCAGTGCACACTGATCCAAGCCATTATGTCATGAAGTCTGCCCAACCCCAACTAGTTTCCTAGTTTTTAAGACTTGAAAACCCTGTGAATATCCTCCCTCGACTTCCTACTTCTGAAACTTACTAAGACTGCCCAGGTAGTGGCATCTCTTACTATGTACAATACATCTAACAGCCTTAACTTTGCTTGATCAATGGATTTTTCTGGTGGTCTTCTGGGCAGTTGACATGTTAAAAGTGAAATGTTTTTCTTATGTATGAAGAGCAACATTATGTATGTATATCAAATTACCTTTGCATCTTGAATATTGGATTAAATGTTAAAATTTCTCTGGATCCTTTCAAGAATCTTGGGTCTAGTAGACCTTGCATTATTCTTTACCCTTGGAAATTAAAGAAACCCACAGAAGTCTTATTTTCCATATGAGTCCTGTGGTAACCCTTTTCCTTCCTCCCTTCTCCCCTCCTCTATTCAGAAGACAGAAGAAGATGAACAGAAGATTGATGAGAGTTTGAAGCCATGTTCACTCATGGATGGATGGATGGTTAAAGTAATTGTAACTGTTAAATTCATTCAATACCAAACAAACACTTATTTTGTGTGTACAGTTCTTATTTTCCTGGGAGAGGGAGGCTAAAGAGACAATCCCAAAATATTGAGCCATGAAAAACACAAGTGTGAACTGTGCAGGCCCATTTATACTTGGGTTTTCTTTTGCCTCTGCCACCCCCGAGATAGCAAGGCCAACCCCTCCTCTTCCTCCTCCTCAGCCTACTCAGTGTGAAGATAACAAAGATGAAGACCTTTATGATGATCCACTTCCACTTAGTGGAAATATATTTTCTCTTCCTTTTAATTTTCTTAATAACATTTTCTTTTTTCTAGCTTACTTTATTGTAATAATACAGTGTATAATATATATACAGCATAGAAAATATGTGTTAATTGACTGTTATGTTGTTGGTAAGGCTTCTGGTCTACAGTAGGCTATAAGTAGTTAAGTTTTGGAGAGAGTCAAAAGTTATATACAAATTTTGACTGCATGTGGGGGCCGGCACCCCAACCCCCCATGTTGTTCAAGAGTGAACTGTGTAAATAATTATAAATAGAGCTACATGAACTAAGGGAATCAAACAGGGCACAGTAATTTAGGATTATGGAGTTGGTGGGTTGGAAGGATGGGGAGACCTCTTAGAGAGAATGGGCAGTGAAGGCCTCCATGGGAGGTACTGAAGCTAAGACCTGAGAGAGAAGCAAGGCTGGACTACGGTGAGGCAGGTGGGGCCTATGACACAGCGTTGAAGGAAGCCCTCAGTCTCAGGGTCACACAAGGCAAGATCTGCACTTTCCTAAGCCTCTCTTTCCTCATGTTAGTTTTTATTGCACCCTGGAGAGGAGAAATAGCGAGGCCCACAAAGAATGTGGGGGGTGTGTGTGTGGAAGAAAGCAGTAAGGTGAGGGGCTGGGGAGAAGAAGATATGCACAGTGATCCCAGGCAGAATAAACAGGCTATACCCAGGCCCTGAGGTAGAAAGGCATTTGGTAAGTTTCAGGAGCTGAATGGAAGCCCTTATACTTCGTTGAGCATGGACAGAGGTAGAAAAGGCCCAAGAGGAGGGTGAAGAGGCAGGCAGGCCCTGCATCAGGCAGGCCTTGCAGGCCACATGAAGCACACAGATCTTATCCTAAGTGTAATGAGAATAGTTTTTAATCTGGGAAGCCATGTGATTGAATATATATTTACAAGATTTCTGAAAAACAGATTGAAAGGGGGTAAGGGTGAAAGCAGAGAGAACAATTAGAAAGTGTTTGTGTTAGTACAGGCCAGAGAGGAAGATGGTTGGGACTGGATGGAGATGTAGTTATGTGTTACTTAACAATGAGGATACTTTCTGAGAAACGTGTCCTTGGAGATTTTGTCATCATACAAACATCACAGAGTATACTTACACAAACCTGGATGGTATAGCCTAGTACACACTCAGGTTGTAAGATATAGCCTATGCTCCTAGGCTACAAACCTGTACGACATGTTACTGTACTGAATACTGTAGGCAACTGTACTGTAACACAATGATAACTATTTGTATATCTAAACAAATCCAAACATAGAAAATGTACAGTAAAAATAAGGTGTTATAATCTTATGGGACCACCAGTATATATGTAGTCTGTTGACTAAAACACCGTTTTGTGGCTCATGACTGTAGAAAGAAATGGACAGATGTGAGAAATATTTTGAGGTAGAAATCACAGGACTTGCTGACATGCTAATGTGGAGCTTAGAAGAGAAGTGTGGCCTGGAGATCTAAGCTGTGGAAGTGGGTGAGCTCCTCTAGGGAAAGAGGGAGAGGAGAGGAGGGAGGAATGGGGTGTGGAGGGGAAGAGGGATGAGAAGGTGGTCTAGGAAGCTCCAACACTTAGAATTCTGGCACAGAAGAGATCAGACAGGAAATAGTAAAATGAGGTACATACAAATTTAAGAAGAGTGGTGTTTCCTCAACCCAAATGTCTATTGATGGATAAGTAGATAAGGAAAGGGTGATAGATACATAAATGGAATGTTATTCAGCCATAAAAAGAAGGGAACCCTGTCATATGTCACAATATGAATTAGTATTGAGGACATTATGCTAAGTGAAATGAGCCAGTCACAAAAGGATAAATACTGTGTGATTCCACAAATATGAGTTATTTAAAGTAGTCAAATTCACAGAAACAGAAAGTAGAAAGGTGGTTGCCAGAGGCTGGGAGGAGGAGGTAGTGGGGAGTTGTTCGGTATTGCCTGAAAAAGTTCTAGAGACCTGTTACAAAACGACGTGAATATACTTAATGCTACTGAACTGTACCCTTAAAAATAATTAAGAGGGTAAATTTTGCATCATTTTTAAACCACAATTTAAAAAATAAAAATTAACGAAGGAAGTATTTCAAAAAAGAGAGAAATGGTTAACTGAATTGAGTGCTGCCGAGATGTCAAGCAAAATGAGAGCAGAGTTAATTATAGAATTGTTAAGATGGAGAACATTGGTGACCTTTATACAATTGGTTTCAATGGCATGAAGAGCATGAGAACAGCAAGGTTAGAAGTGGAGACAGCTTGTGCGGACAGTTTTCAGAAGGTTTAGCCAGGAAGAGAGACTTGAGGCAGAGTCAGTGAGAGGACAAAAAAACGAAGGAGACTTTTGTTTTGTTTTGTTTTGTCTGAGGAAGGAAGATACTTGAGCATATTTGAACGTCAATAGCATTATCCATAGTAGGGGGAGAGACTGATGGTGCAGGAAACAGGAAGGAAATCTAAAGAAATGCAGCCCTTAAGAATGTCTGAGGAGATAGGGTCGGAGCTCCTCTGAAGGGACTAATTTTGACAGGACGACAGAGACTCCCTCTCACATGACAGGAAAGAAGGAGGAGAAGCCTGGAGCACATGCAGATGGAACGTGGGTTTAGGGGCGAGAAGAAGATAAAATCCTCATCTGGTGGCTTTGATTTTCTCTGTAAAATATTAGGTGAGGCTGGGGAAGAGTTGCATCAACTGTTTGAGGAAAGCCAATGAATGTAATTAGTCATCCAGGATCATGGAAAAACGAGCCGGCCAGTGAATCATATCAGGGTTGACCAGCTGTGTGGAATTTTGTATTTATTATTTTAAAGTGAAACTACCATGTTATATTTTAGCAATTCTAAGATGCACATGTTTCGACCTCAGAATTTGGGATGCAGTCTAGCACTGTCCCATAGTTTCCTAGAATTGTTGGTTTCCTCACGTTGTTTCATAGTTTAATTGCCACCATTGTTTTCTTTATGGTTCATAAAACAATGGGCATATCATAATCAATGGCACCTTACGGTGAATGAGGCATGGTAGATGGCTTTGTTCTGTAATTTTATACCTGCCAAATTCAACTGCTTGTGTACAGACATGGAGAGGGCATTTGTTTCAGCTTTGGGTTTTAAAGATGAATAAACTTGAGAGAGCACTGTAAAGTTGACAATAGCTGTCAATAACAAACAGGCATATTTTGGCCTACTTAGGGAAAAAATACAATTGCAATGTGACTAGAAAAATTGCCTCCTGTGGAGATCAGCTATTCATTACTGGAAGAGTTTAATCTGCAATTTTGGTCTGCATGGCTATTCTAAGATGTTTTGCCAGGTTAAGATCATATCATAAATTTCTCTTGTAAGCTAAATACTCACAAAACAACAGTTCAGAATTCCTTTATCAATCACCTTTTCCAATAGATGTCCAATACTCAATGATCATGAGTCATATCCTGGGTGACTATTGAAGAAAAGATAGGGAACATGTGTATTCATTCATAGAACATTTAATAATTACCAGCTACATGCCAAGCAGTCTATTGGATTTTGAAGAAACAAAAATACAATATGAATTCTCTGACCTTGAAGAGCCCACAGTCTGATTTAAAAAACAAAGAAAGAATTGACAACAGAAGTATTCTTTCATCCAATCACTTACGTAACATATATTTATTGGACTCCTACTGAGTGCCAGGCATTGTTCTAGGTGCCAGAAATATAGCAGTGACAAAATTACCAAGTCCCTACCTCCATGGTCCTTACGTTCTAGTGAGATACGTCAATTGACCAATAGCACACCACTAAGCATGATACTTTTGACTAGTGATAGATTGAGGAAAACAGTGAAATGTTACAGAGAATGATGGGTGTTACCTTAGATTGAATGTTAAGAGTATAAATTAAGATATATATTTTTTTCTTTGGCACGGAGTTTCACTCTTGTTGTGCAGGCTGGTATGTAGTGGCGTGATCTCAAGCGATTCTCATGCCTCAGCCTCCTGAGCAGCTGGGATTACAGGAGTGCACCACCAAGCCCAGCTAATTTTTGTATTTTTTGTAGAGATGGGGTTTTGTCATGTCAGATCTCCTGACATCAGGTGATCCACATGCCTCAGCCTCCCAAAGTGCTGTGATTACAGGCGTGTGCCACTGCGCCTGGCCAAATTAAGCTATTTTGGCCACAGTAACAGAAAGCCTAACAGTGGCTTAAGCTCTCAAGCTATTAATTATTTATTTTAAAAGCCCAGAGGTTATTGATCCCAGTGTGGATTTAGTAATTCAGTCATGTCATCAAAGATCAAGAGTTTTTCCATCTCTCTCTTCCCCCATTTGCAACACATTGATGTTTTCCTCATGGCTGCAGAATGATTGCCATAGCTGCAGATACTACATCCTCTCAATTTCCAAAGCCAGAAGAGAAAAAGGGGTGGGAGAATGGGGACAAGATAACATTTTTTCTTCCTAGTGTAGCTGTCTTAATTATCAGGGAAAGGTTCTTTCTAGAAGCTTTCACACCCCCTAGCAGACTTCCCCCTAAAATTCATCAAACAGAAATGGTGGCCTGCTTACATGTAGTTTAGTGACCAATGAAGAAGATCTATATTACCACAATTCATTCAAAATAATCGTGGGTCATCAAATCTGAGTTTTGGGCAAGGAAGAAGGCAGTGTGGACTGGGGTAGGTAAATAATGATTGCCACTTCAGAGAATGCTTCCCTGAGGAGATGACATTTGAACTAAAACCTAGATGATGAGGTGGTGCCGGTCTTGTGCACCACGTCCCATGGTGGCACAAAGGGAGAAGCTAGGCCAGAGTAGATGGCCAGGAAGGGCTGACAGGGGAAGAGGCACTTGAGGACGAGAATGAGTCAGCCAGGTGAAGCTATGGGTGGAGAGGGGCGGAGGCTTTCAGGCTATAGCAAAGGCCAGTGGAGAGGAAAAGAAACGTGAGCCAGTTTGTATGGCTGGAGCAAGATGAGCAGGACAAGGCAGGCCACAGCCTTCGTGGAGATGATTGCAGAGAGGACGATTTGGATTCCAGCATTACAAAGTCAGCAATAAGGCAGATGTATGCAAAAGGACAGGTACTCAGTTTCACGTAGGGCTGTGGAGGAGACTTAAGACAGTTAGGTTGAATCTGACTGAGTACAAGGAGTCAGCCAGGGAACAGAGGTTGGAAGGATGTCCCTTAGGCACAGGGCACACACAGCAGGCATGAAGGCTTGGAGGCTTGAAACAATGTGATGAAAGCCATCAGTACGGCATCACCAGAGGATGATGTGTGAGTCAGAGAGTGACTGGGGATGAGGCTGGAGCCGTGGCTGGGAGCCCTGCTTCATTTATTTGGTTTAGGCCAGTACAAGCACCTGCCTTTTCAAAAGTTGGGAGTCCCAGCTCTGGAAATAATAGCTGGGTTGCCTTCCTCATTTGTGCTGTGTGGGGCTGGGCTTGGATGATCTTCAAGAACACTTCAATTTTTTACATTCCTGATGTCTGGTAGATGCTCAATAAACGTTTACTGAACAAGTGAACCATTAACCATTAATCAGTCTCTCCTGCTGCCAAAACGTTGCTCATCAGTGTAAATCAGACGTGTCCTTCAAGGCCTGGTCTGTCCCTGTATTCTCCATGAAGTGGCTCCTGACCCGCCCAGACTCCATCAACTCCTCCCTTTTTGGAAGTGACTGTCTCAGCTATTAGTAGAGAAGATCTTGTATGTTTTTCATATTTATGTGTTTTCTTCTTCCAACTAGAAGTGTGAACTCTGGGAGGTTAGGGGTCATATTTTATATAAATTGATATATCCACAGATGCATGGCACACTGGGCATTTTGTATATACATAATGACAATGCGACTGATGAGGATGTGTTAGTGTAGACTCACCAGTTGTGACAAATGCATCACCTACTGCGAGATGTTGATAGTGGGGGAGGCTGTGTGTATGGGGGGTCAGGGATATTTGTGAAATCTCCGCACTTTTGCCTCAATTCAGCTGTAAACCTAAAACTACTCTAAAAAATAAAGCATATGTATATACACACACACATATATATGCATTTTTTTTTTTTTTTTGAGACAGGGTTTTACTCTGTCACCCTGGCTAGAGTCCAGTGGCACAATCTCCACTCACTGTAGCCTCAATCTCCTGGGCTCAAGTGATCCTCCCATGTCAGCCTCTTGAGTGGCTGGAGCTACAGGTGTGCACCACCATGCCCAGCTAATTTTTTTTGTTTGTTTGTTTAAAGTAGAGACAAGGTCTCATTATGTTGCTCAGGCTAGTCTCAAACTCCTGGCCTCAAGCATTCCTGCCTCAGCCTCCCAAAGTACTGAGATTACAGGTGTGAGGCACTGTGGCCAACCTATACTTTTTAAAAGATAGAATTTTCCCATCTGAGGAGCAGACTTGAGTGGATTTTAGGAGGGGAGTATTCAGCCCTCAGGGGGATTCACAAAACTAGAATTAGAGAAAAATAGCAACACAGTACTCACAGCAGCTGGGAACTTTCCCATCCTTCCCTGGCCACTTCCTAGAAGATCAAGACTAGCCAAGGAAACAAAATGAGGAAGGAGGAATGCTGAGATTAAAATTAAGTGGTGCCTTTCAGTATATTAGGAGAACTTCGTGAAGATTTTGAAAAATGCCACACTCTAGCTAAATATAGATATAGCTTTTCAAATATGGGATTGGGGAAGCTAAGAAGTTCATAAATACAAAAAAAAGAGTTTTTGAGTGTTTCAAATTTAAAAAATGATATGTCGCTGACCATGTTGCTTTCTGAGAGTCTTTGTCCTTGTATAGGGTAGGTTATGCTGAGGTGACAAATAGCTCCCAAATCTCAGGGACTAAGAATAGTAAGGAGTAATCCTTTCTTATGGTCGTCATGTGTTAGCAGGGACCTCTTCTTATCACGGTCACTCAGGGACCCAGTCTCATGGAGTAACTACTATTCTGAATTGTCAGCACCATGCAGAATTACTTAAATGCCCCACTGACCACAAGGAGGTGAGGAATCACAGTGCTGCCTTGTGCTTGCAACTGGAGACCAATAGGAATGATTAGGGAACCATACCACCATAATCCTAGTGACCAGAAAGCCAGCCAGCCAGTACCAGAGACCCAAGCAGAGGCACTTGTGGTTTCCAAATTTCATCTTCAGGCTCAGGCTGATTTGTAAGAACAAAGGAGCTACAGCCATGCATCACACATCCTGTGCTGCCACCACAGTCTTAAATCCCTTGCCCAAGACAGGAGTCTTTGCTTTTTGTGAGAGTCCGTGTCTGTCACCTAGTGTGACTCATCCATTCTCCAGTGCATTGCCCCTCCCACTGCAGGAGCTACTCCCATGCAGGACTTGTCTGTCAGGCTGCAGCACTCCTGCACATGGGGCTGACTGCCTGTGGGAACGCAGGGCCCAGCCTGGGGAGCTGCCATTCGGGGCTAACTTGACTCTCATACATACAAGAGCCCAGCCTGCTGATTTGTAGCAAGGTATGACAGAAGAGAGCCAGTAATGCCCATATCTCCAGCTGCCAGGGAGTGGGGCAAATTTGCCGGTGAGTTTGTCTTTGGCCAGCCACAGTGAGTAGACCCAGGTCCTCCTTCTCCTTCCAGTGACTTCCTTTGGAGAGGAATTTCAGAGATGAGCAGCCACTCATGATTTTGTATTTGTGAGGCTTTGGTAATTTGGGGTTTAATTAATAACATATGTAGTGAATAAGTGAATTTATACAGTGAATAAGGGAACATGTACAGTGAATAAGAAGGAATTTGTTAACTTTAAGGCACTTTACATAATAAGAGCACAAGTCTGTATAAAAATATTTTTGTTTTCATTTATTTTTCTCTGTTCTTCTGTGCTCCACTAATTTTATCCAAATATCAGAATACAGGAATTGGGAACCTATAAATAACTTTTTTTTCTGATAATCTCCAAGGTACTAGGTGTAAATACAGAAGTTAATGAACATTTTTATGATTATTTTCCCTCATCAGACCTTTTCATGTTTTATCTACAATTTTGGCTTATTATGAAGGCATCACTAGCCTCAAACCCTTCTTGAAACTGAGTAATATTTTTATACTTTCTCAAAAAATCCTGCACCAATGACTAACCTATGGCAATGAAAACTCTTGGCCTTACACATTCTTCTTCTCAGATGAGACTTTCTCAAGAGGAAGGTAGACTTTGGGGAGATTTCTCTGGGTTCTTAAGCTTGTCTTCATTGTGTCATTCTTTGTTTTGTGGGGATGTAACTACAGTTCCATTGTTTTTTATAGTATTCTTTAAAATAGTGTAATTGATGCTTCATTCCTTTCTTTTTTCTGATTCTTTGTCAGTATTTGTTGAATGTGAATTTTAAAAGTTTAGTTTTGCTTAAAAATGTTTATCCTTTGAAATTTGACAAAATGTGTTTTTCCCTCTTAAAGTGAACTTACAGATAAAAGTGAGGCTTGAATTTTTCCCCCATTACTTTTGGTTTATTACGTTTCCTCTTTCAAAATTCATTCATAGTCCTATAGTTTCGAAAAATCCACTTATTGGTAGCTCAAATGCATAATTTCAAATATATTTCTGGGCAAGTGGTTAGCCTTAAAAGACTGCAAAACTTGTACTTTATGTCCTTAGAGATGGTATCCTAAAATAATATAGCCACAATTCTGTTCTAATAGTATTTGCATAATATAGAGTTACAACATCATTGTCTTTTTTGAAAAATGAATAGAAACTTGTAAACAGAAAGCAGACCTCTTATTCACAGATAATGAGATCAGGGGATTCAGTTACCAGGCCTGGTAACCGGTTGCTCTTTCTAAAATTGGACTTGGGAGGAGAGCACAGGGGTTGTCAGTGGAAGTCATGTGCCCTGGGTTCAGGCATTAATGGGGTGCAGTTCCTATAGAGAATAATATTTCTAAATATGTCTAAAAGACGATAGAACCAACTGAAAATCAGTCTTCTTTATCATCAGCATGTTCTGGTAATTCTAACCCATGTCAGTGATATGGGTCGGTGATATGGGCAGACCAGGCCCACAGCCACCTTCCCCTCCTTGGTGCTGCTGTTGTGTGTGTGTAAGATTTGACTTAATTCACTAGTGGGAAACAGTCTACCTCAGGAGACAGTGGCTACTTCCAAAAAACCATAGTTTAGCAATGATCTATCCGTCCCATTATCTTGGGAATTGATGGCTTCCGGGTTTGTTATTTTTATATATTTCTTTTAACATAAGAGCCATCTCTCAGGCTAGTAGAACCCCTGATTTTATTTTTATTTAGGGACGAGGCTATAGAACCTACTGCTTCTGCCTATTATTCCTGAATCTTTTGACTGCAGTGAACAACTCCTAAATCTTTTGACTGCAATGAACAACTCCCTAGCTAAAGCCCCAAAAGTGATTTTATTTTAGTAATACTCGGAAATCTCATAGAACCCAGGGCATGAGACACAGGGGTCTGAATGGCCTCAGGACTCTCTTTATGATCTTTGCCCCTCTTGGTGCTTCTGCTTCCTTTTGCTCTGTCCTTCTTTCTACAGTTAGGTTGTTCTCAATCACATATTAATATCATCTAGGGTTTTTTCTCAGTTCTGTATATTAATATCATCTGTGGAATTTAAAAGACCATTTATCCTAAATGTTAACAGCACAATCTAGGTGAAGGGATATGTAAGTGTTCACTGTTCTATTCTTTCCATTTTTCAGTCTTAATTAAATTATTCAAGATAAAAAGTTTGGGGCAATGTATTAGTGTCTGAGCCTCAGCCCCAGAAATTCTGATTTAAATGGTTCTGAAGTGGGACCCAGGCACTAGTATATTTTAAAAGCTCCTCTGGGAATCCCGATGTACGACTGAAGCTGGAAATCACTGCTATGGATTGCTGGGGTTTTCAGCTTCTCTTGACAAAGAGAGTGAGTCCCATCTCTTTCTTCTTGTCCAAATTTCAAAATTCCTGGGGTGAGGATGGATGGGTTCAGTTGGATCAGCTGCCATCCCCTGATGCAGTCAGCTCTGGCCAAGTACACCGTTCAGCTGGCTGCACACACAGGAAACATGGACGGGGTAAGCAGTTTCCAGACAGGGATGGGTGGGCTGAGGGGGTAGTTAGGAAAATAAATGTAATAATGATAATAGGAGTCCAGTGTATTCCTCTAACAGAAATGCAAAGTGAGTCCTGAACTGCTGAATTTGAGAACATCCAGCTGTTGATAAGACAAAGCCATTGCTTATTATGACCGCCGTTTTTTCAAATTATATCTATTTCAAAAGAATGGAATAACAGAGAATTGGTCTTTGTTAATCTGAAAGTTTTGGATAGCAAAATACAAATTAACATGTTTGATAACGAAAACAAAAATCCTATCCATATTAGAGTAGGAACTTGTAAAAGTTGCTCTGCATTAGATGATGCATATTAGCAAATACAATGAAGGTCACTGCTTGGCATAATGTTCTATTTGTAGCAGGTATAAATTTTATCTCATAACACATCTGGCTTTTAAAATATCACATTTCCTCAAAGATTCTAAGTCAGTTATAAATCAGTTAATAGGACGAGTCCTCCCTACCGCCCTTTGATTTCCTACAAATATTTTTGAGGAAATTCCATCTTGGCGTTGTGTTTGGAGAGGCTGTCTCCTGCTAAGGATCTGGTAAGAATTTGGAGTCTAAAGCAGTCTCAAGTCATCATTGCAGCTGGAAGAGAGTGGCACTATCCCTTCTGTGCAAGCTTGGGCACGGAGACATTTTATGATGGTCTTTATTGCCTTGGATCTCAAAGGCATGTGAGTTCCATATATATTCAGTTCTCTTCACACGCTCAGTCACCCATGAATATCTTCTCACTTCTACAGGCATTCCGTGGTACAGGAGCTGATACCTAGAGAGTTTATATAAGCTCTTCCTTTTCTCAAACCAGGAGGAAAACTCTTCTTCCTTGCCCGAAATACCTATCTTTTTTCCAGTAATTGGAACACCTCTTAAGCCAGGTGTTTGTACAAGAACAAAAGCCTGGGTGGGAATTGAGTTCTGGGTACTTAGCAATTTCTTCTTTGGTTGTGTATCACAAAAGCCGGTGATAACCCTTTGAGGTAGAGAGCTCAGAACTTTAAAAAACGTTCAGAAAAGATACCTGTTCGTTGGCCCATTCTTCTATAGCAATGACACACACACACACACACACACACACACACACACAATTTTAAGAGATTATCCAGATACTGATATCTGTGCCCAGGGCCATTTCCTGAGGGCTGTGAATCGTGTGCTTTGGTGGGGTGGAACTGCTAAGGGAAGACAGGAGAAACATAATGCTGATGCCAAATGCCTAAGTCGTGACATGTTTTCAGCCGGTTCCGAAAAGAGAACTAGGCTTCCTGTAGCAAGAACTGGGCTTTGGGAGACAAAAAGGTTCTCTGAGTTCTGAAGCAATCAGAGCAAAGAGAGAGAGAAGGAAGAACACAGAATGAGGGACAGGCAGTTTCCCATATCCCTGAGAAGTGGTGGAGACCAGACCTGACCCAGGCAGATAGTCTTTGGCCACTGAGAAAACAAAGAATCCACGTGATTTCTGTGGAGCTGGCTACCAGAGAGGAGAGTGGGACACAGCTATTTCAGTGTGGGTGAAGCAGGGCTGAGTACTGATGCCCAAAACCCAGCAATGATTGTACATCGCGTCAGAAGCTACCACTGTGGAGGCTTCATCCATGGATGTCTTTCTCATGATACCAGAATATTATCCCAGGAGAAAAAGGAAGAGGAAAAGAAGGAGGAAATTCTGAATTGATCAGAAGAGATCTAGTTTAAACTGAAAGTCAATGTGTTACCTTGCATAGGTTATAATGCAAAAAAAAAAAATGAATAAATAAAACAAAAACAAAAACAAAAACATTTGCACTCATGCTTCGCTAGTTTCATGGCTGCTAGACACAGGCACAATCTGTGTGTACTTGTCATAAGTTTAGACTTTAAGTAAGGATTCTTAGTTGGTTTATTCAGATGGCCATTACTTCCTCCAAAATGCTGGCTGTGCCTCTAAAATGCTCTCTTTTCCTGAGCCTCTGTGTCTCAGTTCTCCTTCATTGCTGTCCTTCTGGGATCTCATGCTGGAAAAACCATTTCAAAACTTCTTTGGTGCAAAACTTTCTTCTTGCTCAAGAAACAAATTGTAAACAAGTCACCCTTTGAATAGAAACACTGATACCTTGACCATTTATTCATTTGTTTAGCTATCCAGAATGAGAGTAAAATACGGTATTTTCAGACATACCAAGATTAAGAGAGTTCTCAACCACAGATGTTCATTTAGAAAGTTTGAAAGGATACATTCTAGCAAGAAGTAAGGCAAATACAGAGAAAACAGAGGGAATACTAGAAAGAATGTAAAAAGTAAGGAAACAAAGCAGGAAATGTGGCTCTAATATGGAGAACTGGTGGTTTTAGGGGTTACATAGCCCCTTGTTTTCATATTGTTTTTTACTTTTGAACATCCATTTGGGGACACTTTTATCTCTTCATTTATGAAGTAATTAATCGCAAATAATTATTCATAGTGCTCCTATATCTACTGAAAGAGAGAGAGACAGCGACCCAAACATGGGCTGGAGCTAAAGTTCACAAATAATCTGAAACTCCAAATTGTAAAATAATTTTAAAAGATCACTGGTTGGGTGAGTTATGCATATTTTAGTGTAATTATTTAAACCATTGAGGCAAGAGGTCCACATTTTTAATGCCTCTACAGCCATGTAATCAGAGTAGAGATGCTACCTAAAATTTCTCACTTCAATATCTTCATTTTGTCAAAAAGAAAATAGTTATTACTCGTCAGTGAGCACAGTTATGATAGTTTATACTATGTAAACGTTCAAATGTAAAGTTTTTAGAGACATCGATAGGTCAGGAATCATTCTTTTGAGATGAACCGTTATAAGCTCTCCGTAACAACTATTATACATACAACTGTTACACATACCAATATATACAAATATATATTTGCATGTATTTTTAGAACTATTACATATTTATGTTGGGCTTTCTCATTTCCGAGTCCTCACTCATGTGAGTGATGTAGTGCTGGGTGCTTTTGCAGGAGTAGGAGGCATCATGGCGTAACGTGTCCTACAGTTGCGATAGCAACATGGCTTTTATAGAAAAAACAAGGTGAAGCCTATTGAAATCTGAACAATAGTAGAAGTGCTTCAGGAAAACATTTGCATAATGAAAATACATAAATCTAAAAACAAATATTTCAGGCTAAATGCTACCTAAATATCAGCTTAACTCCCTTATTTCTCTTTGTTTCCAGACTTGCTCCTCCTTCTCTATTTCATCTCCTTATTAACGGCCTCAAAACAGTTTACTCTAAAAACATCAATGTCATCTCTTTTTGCTACCCTTTTCATATATGCGTTTCCCCTCCAAATTATTGTCTTTTTCTCCAAAGTTAATAACAGCCTCTGCTCTTCACTCCTCCCTCTTGCTCATTCGGGCATCAGATTCCATCATTTTTCTTCTTTGTATCCGTCTCCCTGCCATTGCCTCAGTTTGGGTCCTTGTTGTTGTTCATTTGGACTAAGGAATGGCTTCTTCGCTGACGTCCCGGTTCTGGTCTCTGCCTTCTGACTTACTCACTGCACTATTGGCAAAATAATCTTTCTAAAATGAAATCTGATTCTGTCATTAAAATATTTCTGCTGGATTACCTCAAATCTTCACTTTATATTGATACTGCGCTTCTATTTGATGTCTCTTTCTTCAAGCTTCTAATTAATTTATGAATTTCGTGGTAGTATTTTGATTTTTCAAGAGTTATCTTCATCTGTTATTTTATCTTTTCTTCTTTGAACTCATGTAATAAAAAAACATACCCATATTATCTTGTTCTGTATCTTAAACTAACTGTGAAGAATTTCCTTGCAAATGTGTATTCATATGTGCATGTGTGTGATATTAACTTTTATGGTGTGTTCTTTGACATAAGCTCTGCTTCTTTGTTTTTCTTCAAAACACTTCTCTATAATGTGTTAGTATTGTTGGGATGCAACTCCTTTTATATTGCTTGTGCTTAAATTACTCTGATACACAGAAGGTGACTTCTTTTTTTGTTGTTGTTGTTGTTTTGTTTTTTGAGACGGAGTCTCGCTCTGTCGCCCAGGGTGGAGTGCAGTGGCGCTATCTAGGCTCACTGCAAACTCCGCCTCCCAGGTTCAATCAGTTCTTCTGCCTCAGCCTCCCGAGTAGCTGGGACTACAGGCGCCTGCCATCACGCCCAGCTAATTTTTTTGTATTTTTTTTTTTAGTGGAGACGGGGTTTCACCGTGTTAGCCAGGATGGTCTCGATCTCCTGACCTTGTGATCCGCCCGCCTCGGCCTCCCAAAGTGCTGGGATTACAGGCATGAGCCACCGCGCCCGGCTCAGAAGATGACTTCTTGACTCCTCTCTCTCCATATCTGACACTACTTCATTCTTTACCAGGGTAAGGTTTGAGGTCTGGGCATTTTGTGCTCTATCTCCTTTTCTGCAGTGTAAGGGGAGAGCAGGAGGAAGAGGCTCTCTGCAGCAGCACTGACACCTGATACATTGGGCAAGCTCCCAGGAACAAATAGCCAGCATTCTCCATAGGGTTTTCCTGAAGAAGATTTAGCTGAAAAGAAGAAACTGAAGAGAATTTAATGAAGAGATTTTTTTTTTTTTTTTTACAGAGGTACAGGGAGGGCTAAAGGACTCAACAAGGCAAGCAACAGGCAGCTGCAGGAGTGGAAAGCCATCATGATTCGTCGGCCTGAGGAGGCGGGAGGTCAGAGGAAGGAATTACTAGAGCCAGGTTCCAACTGAGGCTTAAGCGAGAATGCCTAACAGGAACTGCAGTCAGAGAAAAGCAGCCGCTGCCAGGAATGTCACCGTGCAGGGAGAGAAAATGAATACATCTCCTCATTTCTCTATCCTCCCACCCTCTCATCTCCTGCCAATGATTCCCATTGGAATAAGCCAATTGGAAGTCAGAGTCAAGACAATCTGCAGAGACTAGCTTCCTGGGGCAGAGAGTAGGATGTGGAAGAACAGAGAATAACTCCAATGGGTGATGGGGGACAAATGGAGGGCAACCCACCCACCTAGGCTTAGCTCTCTGATACTGCGATTTTGTTAAATGCATGGTATCAGGACTTATTCCATTTTCGTGGGTTATATATGCCAGTGGCAGATGTCTTAAGGTTCTGAGTTGTTTCTTTGACTCTAGGTATAGCCCAAGAGTCTTCATTTCTACCAGAAAGAGGCAGTTTCACTGTTCCCTCTCCCCATTTCACAATGTATCCCTAACATCCAATTTTAAAATCCTCAGCTAGATGAGGAAAAACAAAATAATTGCTGTATTTTGCCTCTTTCTAGATTTCTAGGTATTAGTGACATTTCTAAAGATTTTGTCTACTCTATAGTTTGGTTAAAGGGAACAGAAAAGGAGAATAAACTTTAGGATCTGTGCTCTGCTACTACACTGTACTCCATTTCAGGATTTCTGATTTCTTTTATTTAATAGTTTTGGATTGCCCCTTTTCTCATTTTGTTACAACTAAAGTAATTTCAATATTTTGTTAGATGCTGAAAATGTTCTTTAATTCATTACCAGGTGGGTGAGAAATCCCACCAGTGTTTTTCTATGGATGAGCATCTGATAGACTGCTTTTCTTATTAATATTATAAAATAATGTTATATAATACAATAAAATAATGTATAATATAATACTACTATCTCATACTAATATTATCAAAGCACTTCATAATGGTTTTTAATGTTTACATAATATTCCTTTATATAGATTTATAAGTTTATTGTCTACTTTATTATTGTTTGACATCTATACTTTCCATATTCTTTTTTTTGCTACTCTGTATACAACTGCCATGAGCAGCCTTGTACGCTTTGCTTTTTTCTGTGCTTCCAGTTATTTCTGTATGACACAGTTCTAGAAGTGCTGCAAGTGCCGTGAAAGTTTGGCTTTACTGGTTATTTAGAGTTCCTTACCCAGTTTTGTATATTTTCCTAGTTGCTTTATCCTGGCAGCCTCTGACAGTCAGATGAAATTCTCTCTTTGGTGAGTCACAACGTGGATGAGTCTCAGGCACACCTTCACCAGGTGCCTGACACAGCTGCCATCTGCACGTGCTCATCCCTATTTACTGTTTACATTTCAGATGTGAGTCATCATCTATTACCTGGCATCAGTTGAAACCTGCATGCATAAAGGGGAAAGTGTCCAATGCAGAAGCTTTAGAGAAACTGGCCAATCCTCAGAGGAACCAATGAACATGATTTAAAGTTTTTTTATTTTTTTATTTTTTATTTTTATTATTATTATTTTTTTCATACAGGGTTTCACTCTGTCTCCCAGGCTGGAGTGTACTGGCACAATCTTGGCTCACTGAAACTTCCACCTCCTGAGCGCAATTGATCCTCCAGCCTCAGCTACCTGAATAGCTGGGATTGCAGGCATGAACCACCATGCCTGGCTATTTTTTGTATTTTTCATAGAGACAGGGTTTTGCCATGTTGTCCAGCCTAATCCCGATGTTGTCCAGGCTGATCTCGAACTCCTGAGCTCAAAGTGATCTACCCACCCCCACCTTCCAAAGTTCCGGGATTACAGGCATGAGACACTGCACCCAGCCAATTTACAGTTTAAAAAACGGGGATTCTGGAGAAAACTGAGGGCTTCCCCAAACATATGAGTAGGTAGCTCTGTGAGTATGGTTTGGAATATACAAAGTCAGCCTGGTTGTCAAAAATTTGGTCTACTGACCTGAGGTAGTGCCTATACTTCCTGCTGCTGGAGAGGCTGCCTCTAGAAAATCCCTGTTAAAATGTGCACTTGGGATAATGAAAACCACAACATCATTAGTCTTCTCCTTCCTCCTTCCTTCTTTCTTCCTCCTTCCTCCTTTTTCTTCTCTTTCTCCATCTCCCTCTCCTTCTCCCTCCCCTTACCCTTTCCCTTCCCCTGCTTCTCCTTCCTCCCTTCTTTCCTCCCTCCCTCCCTCCCTGCCTTCCTTCCTTCCTCCTCCTCCTCCTTCCTCTTCTTCTTCCTCCTCCTCCTCTTCCTCTTCCTCCTCCTCCTCCTCTTCCTCCTCCTCCTCTTCCTCCTCCTCCTTCCCTCCTCCTCCTCCTCTTCCTCCTCTTCTTCTTCTTCTTGCTATAGATGATGACCAGCACTTTGCATGTCCAATGAGGACAGACAGGAGTACCTGGAAAGTATGATATAGTTCAAAGAGCCTTGGTCAGAAGTCAAAAGAGAATCTGGTTCTTTCAGTAACTTGAGGTGTGACCTTGAGAAAATCACTTAACATCTGAACCACAATTTCCTCTTTGATAAAAGAGGAAAAACTGTACTTTCTATACCTACCTCACAAAACTATTATGATGTCAAGATGAAAGTTACACAAGCATAACTAATTTTACTGTACTTTGCTTTATTGCTATTCATAGATACGCATTATTTTAATTTTATTTTTTTACTAATTAAAGGTTTGTGGCAACCTTGCATTGAGCATGTCTACTGGTGTCATTTTTCCAACAGCATGGGCTCACTTAATGTCTCTGTGTCACATTTAGGTAGTTCTCATATTTCAAACTTTTTCATATTACATCTGTTATGGTGATTTGTGAATAGTGATCTTTTATGTTACTATTATAATTGTTTTGGGGTGCCACAAACACCCATATTAGCTGGTGAACTTAAGATTGTGTGTATTCTCTACCGGCCAGCTATCTCTCACCCTATCCTGAGGCCTCCCTATTCCCCTGGGACACAACAATATTGAAATTAGGCCAACTAATAATAATCCCACCAGTTGGCTGGGTCCAAGTAGGAGAAACACAATCTTACTTTTGGGCTGTGTCAAGAAATAAAAGTCACAGTCCCACCTGATGGCTTCGTATAGGCTCGAGAGACGTAATGCTTTCTGTGACCCTTGTCTGTGTATGAGATTCACAGTCTTACCTGTGTCAACATCTCTCCTGTTGGCTGGGTCCAGGTATAGGAATAACAATCATGCATTTGGGCTTGGCCCAGAAATTAGAATCACAATCCCTCCTGTGGGATGGGTATTCCTATGGGAACACTTCTAAGTGTGCAAGTGAAAGGAAGTGTTGCTTGTCCTTCACTTTAAATCAAAAGCTAGAAAGGATTAAGCTTAATGAGGAAGACATATTGCAAGCCGAGATAGGCTGAAAGCTAGGCCTCTTGAGCCAAATAGCCAACTTGTAAATGCTAAGAAAATATTCTTGGAGGAAATTGAAAGTGCTACTCTAGTGAACACATGAATGATAAGAATGAAAAACAGACTTACTGCTATGGAGAAAGTTTGAAAGGTCTAGATAGAAGATCAAACCAGCCACAACATTCCCTTAAACCAAAGCCTAATCCAGGGCAAGGCTCTAACTCTCTTCAATTCTGTGAAGTCTGAGAGATGTGAGGAATCTGCAAAAGAGAAATTTGAAGCTAGCAGAGGTTGGTTCATGAGGTTTAAGGAAAGAATCAATTTCCGTAACATAAAAATGCAAGGTAAATCAGCAAGTGCTGATAGAGAAGCTGCAGCCAGTTAACCAGAAGATCTGGCTAAGATCACTGATGAAGGTGGCTGCACCAAACAATGGATTTTTAATGGAGACAAAAGAGCCTTCTACTGGAAGATGACATCTTGGACTTTCATAGCTAGAGAGAATTCAGTGACTGGTTTCAAAACTTCAAAGGACAGGCTGACTCTCTTGTTGGGGGCTAATGCAGTTGATAACTTTGCATGGAAGCCAATGCTCATTTAGCAATCTGAAAATCCTAGGTCCCTTAAGAATTATGTTAAATCTGCAGTGCTTGTGCTCTGTAATTATATGGAATAACAAAACCTGGATGATAGCACATCTGTTTATAGCATGGTTTACTGAATATTTAAGCCCACTGTTGAGATCTTCTGCTCAGACAAAAAGATTCCTTTCAAAATATTACAGCTCATAGCAATGAGCAATTCATCTGGTCACTCATAAAGCTCTGATGAAGATGTACAGGGGGATTAATGTTACTTTCGCGCCTGCTAACATAACATGCATTCTGTAGCCCAGGGATTGAGGAGTCATTTTGACTTTAAAGCCTTATTATTCAAGAAATGCATTTTGTAAGGCAATAGCTGCCATAGATAGTGACTTCTCTGATGGATCTAGGCAAAGTAAACTGAAAACCTTCTGGAAAGGATTTGTCATTGTACTGTATTGTATTGTATTTTTGAGATGGAGTTTTACTCTTGTCACCCAGGCTGGGTGCAATGGCACAATCCACCTCTCAGGCTCAAGTGATTTTCCTGCCTTAGCCTCCCAGGTACCTGGGATTACAGGCACCCACAACCACACCTGGCTAATTTTTTTTTTTCCAGCAGAGACAGGGTTTCACCATGTTGGCCAGGCTGGTCTCAAACTCCTGACCTCTGGTGATCTGCCCGCTCGGCCTCCCAAAGTGCTGGGATTACAGGCATGAGCCACCGCACCTGGCGGATTTGTCATTTTAGATGCCATTAAGAACATTCATGATTCATGGGAGAAGGTCAAAATACCAACAGTAATTGGAATCTGAAATAAGTTGATTCCGACCCTCATGAATGACTTTGAGGGTTTAAGACTTCAGTGGAGGGAGTAACGTGGTAAATGTGGTGAAAACAACAAGAAAACTAGAATTAGAAGTGAAGCCTGAAGATGTGACTGAATTGCTGTGATCTCAAGAAAAAACTTTAGTGGATGAGAAGTTGCTTCTTATGGATCAGAAAAGGAAGCAGTTTCTTGAGGTAGAATCTACTCCTGGTGAAGATGCCATAAACATTGCTGAAATGACAACAAAGGATTTAGAATATTATTAGTTAATAAAGCACCAGGAGGGTTTGAGAGGATTGACTCCAATTTTAAAAGAAGTTCTACTGCTATCAAACAACATAACGTGCTACAGAGAAATCTTTCATGAAAAGAAGAGTCAATCAATGTGGCAAACTTCACTGTGGTCATATTTTAAGAAATTGCTTTAGCCACCCCAGTCTTCAGCAACCATCACTCTGATCAGTTAGCAGCCATCAACATTGAGGCAAGACTTTCCACCGGGACAATGATTAGGACTTGCTGAAGGCTCAGATAATTGTTAACAATTTTTAGCAATAAAATATTTTTAATGAAGTTATGTACATTTTTTAGACATAATGCTATTATTGCACACTTAATAGACAACAGTATAGTGTACTCACAACTTTTACATGCACTAGGGAACCAAAAAATTCTTTTGACTTGCTTTATCACAATCTTATATTATTACTGTGGTCTGGAACTGAATTTACAATATCTCCTAGGTATGCCAGTACGTGAAAATGCTCTGAAAAAATTAAACCCCATTCAAAGATCAGCTCTTTCACCAAGATTGTGCCACTGCACTCCAGCCTGGGTGACAGAGCAAAACTCAGCCTCAAAAAAAAAAAAAAAAAAAAAACCAACCAACCAAACAAACAAACCAAAGATCAGCTCTTTCTTATTTTGGAAAAGCCACATGACATACTTAAAAAAAAAGTTACAGACCTGGGTTCAAATCCTAAAGAGTAAACAGACAATAACAGTTTGCTTCATTATTCTTTTCCCTTCCATAATGTCTGTATTCAGGCAGGAGGGATGGACTGGTCATTAACTAAAGGGAAAGCAGTGGGATGGTTAATGATAGACGCTGTGGAATCTTCCACCCCTGAGATCATCTGAAGTGTATACCCACAGTCTGTCTGGGGACTTCTACAGCACTTTGTGAAATCTCACTTGAAGTCTCAGTAATTCATTACAAAGCCTAATTATGCAAGTAGCAGCCACAGACTGTCAGCTGACCAAGCTGGTGATTGAAATCCTTCTGGTTGGCTGATAAAGTTCTGTCTGGAGTTTTGTTTACCTTTTTGATTACTGTGGTTCGTGATTTCTAGTTCAATACTTTTTTTTTTCTTAAGTCAGAGGACATGTTTTAAAAATTTCTTTTCAAAATTGTCTTATAAAACTGCTTGTCTGCATTGCTCTGTGTGTGTGTGTGTGTGTGTGTGTGTGTTTCAGTCAAGCAATTTTTTTTTTTTTCTAAAGGAGCCAAACACTGAACACGTCCCAGCTTGCAGCTCACATGTTTTCCTCTTGCCTGTTTTGTCTTACGTTAGGGAGCTAGGCCTGTGATCAGTCAACTGTATGGCTTTTAGGTGCAGAAATTCTATATAGAAACAGGAAGAGATACTCTGAAATTAAATTGCTAACAAAGATGAGACTCAATTTGTGGAATCTGGAATTTTGGAATGCTTTGTGTCATGTTGCTTCGATAGGCTTTGATTCTTAGAGTCTTACAGTCTCTAGGGAGAAAGCCCCAGTCCAAGTTCCCAGCCCCCCGGGTGTGCATCAGATCTCTCATACTGTGAATTCCCAGAGTTGTGAGGGGCTGCGAAAAAGATGCCATCCTTGTTCTAGCTGCTAGGACATTGCTGAGACATAAGGAGCTCATTTTTTGTTTGTTGAACAAACACATGGATTAACATCTTAAGTACCTTCTTTAGGTTTGGAAAGCAGACAAGAGAGAATGGGTTGGAGGGTTGGAAATGTTATTTCTTTGTAGATCCAGCCATTCTACTAGTATACTTTGCTGTTCCTTTTTTTGCCCCCCTCCCCTGCCCCCGCTTTTTTTTTTTTTTTAAATAAGGGAGAGGGAAAACAGTTCCTTAATTTTTATTTAAAAAAAATTCGAATGCTTTTGTATTTGGCACATTTCACCTTAGGAAATTGCAATATTAATGAAATTGTTTTTTTTAAAATATGAATCACATGAAGTGACATTTTTAGGTTGTATGTTCTTGACAGGTAAGCCTTTTCTGAAATAAATGTCTATAATGAATTTTTTAGCTTAGGACATGTGAAACCAACATTTCAAACATTTGTTTGAGAGGCAAGAGTTATACTCCAATTACCCCTGCTGACCTGGGGGAGGGAGGTCAGAACCACTAGACACCTGTGGCTTTTCACAAGCAAATGAGGACAGAGGCTCTGGCAGATAGGAGGTGGGTGGTCAAAAGATTAGAGTCACACTACTGTTTTGCCACTACACGCTTTTGCTTCTTTTAAACTTTCTGCTTCATAGAACTAGAAAAAAAGCTAATGACTGTGGTTTAATGTCAACAACTCTGAAAGAAAAATAATTTCATTCAAGCCCTGATTACAACATGCCACTTAATTTAAAGAGCAATCAGTTTTATCGGCTAAGTTTTTTAAAAGGTCAGCTTTAAGAAATGTTTCTTCCAGTTAAAAGAAATTAGATAAAGCTAAAAAATATGCTGAAAATTAAAATCACACTGTTGCTGAAACGTGGCAAAAGACAGCATGTCAGAGTTGCGGTCCTCAGTTATTTTATTACAAGATAGACTTGGGAAGTAAAGAAAATGTTAAAAACTTCTGGGCTCTGTGCAGCAGCATAACTATCAAAAAAGGCCATACTGCAAAGTACAATGAAGGTCACTTTCACAGAGATCACAAAGCCCTCATTTGGACATAACAAAAATGTAATTTTAGTAATAATTAAAAGCATTTTTGATAAAAATTATAACAACTATATTTAAAATGCAAAGCAAAATGACAATTTAATAAACAGATTTTCAACATATTACATTAAAATTTTAAGCAAACAGAATGAGTTTCATCCTGATTTGCAGAACTCAGCTGATCATAAACCTTCTTTTTAAAAAAATCTACTTGAGCTTCTGTGCTGAGTAGTGCTGACATTATGACAGTTTTTTGTCTTGTGTCATCCCCTAAATCATTTTTTAGAATTAGTTTTAGTTGAGAAAAAGAACGTTCTGTATGATGAGAATTTTGAAAGATAAAATCAATTTGATTCAGAAAAACATGGAGTCATCCTTAGGTTTTATGAGCATTATGTCATCAAATTCATCAATGGCTTTAATTTTTTCTAATTTTGATTATTTTGCCCAAAGCAGTAATTGCACTGGTGATGATTCTCATAGGTCAGTTTGATGATTTTTATACCATAATTTTCATCTGTTTGATTAACTTAGGTAGGAATAAAGGGTGAAAATATGGCTGGCAATTTTACTTGAAATTGTGTGTCCATCTGTGTTGCTACAAAATACATGTAAAGTGATGAATAACAAAGTAGCCTCTTTGTGTAAGAACTACAAATGTTTGGACAGCTGTATTAATAATAGGCTGAGATAGGCAATACAAAATATTTTAAACAATCATTGAATTTCAGTGGAATTTTAGCTAGGCAAGTATTTCAATGGAGGAAACATGACTGGAAAATGAATTTTGCCTAGTCTTTAAAATAATGACATTGTTTCCTATGGAATTATCCATGATTGGGCTAGAGTTCTTCTTGGCTAAAAATGGCCAAATAGCAAATATAAACCATTGTGATTGCTTCTGGTCTTTGTTGATGACATTCAAGTCTTCTGAATCCTTTTATCTAAAATTGAAGAAACAGCAAATAGCTTTCAAGGATGATCTCAACTCAAGATAAAAATATTAACATTATTAAAGTGTCATATTAAATTTCTTAGCTTAGGTGAGTCCTCTACAGAGCACAGACCCTGATGCAAATTATGAGCTCTTCCCACCCACCTCCCCTCCATCTTTCCTCCCTACTTTCCTCTTTCTTTACTGAATATACTGTGTGCCAACCATGTGTCAAACACTGTTCTAGGTGTCAAGGAATCAGTTTAGTTTTGATATCAGTTCTGGTAGAAATAACAATAACAGACCATGCTCAAGATCAGTTTTGAAGAAATCACTGATTAACTATGAACATATAGTTCCAGAGTTAGGTGGGAGTGAGTAATAATAGGCCAAGCGTCTTCAAAAGATATTTCTAGGCTGAGTTTGCCCATAGGAACCCCAGCTCACCTTCTACTGTAGCCATTCACAGATTTCTCAGCCCTGCCTAACCCAGAGACTGAATCATCATTCCTGCTCCCTGAATATAGGCTGTTATTTATTATATCCATGCAGGCAAGGTGAAATCTGGCAGGCAGTAGCTTCCTTTGGAGGGGTTCTCATGTTAGGAGTGACGTGCAAGCCAACAGCGGAGGGTGAGGGATATCTCAGCAATTGCCTGTGTCTCCCAGTGCTGCCTGTGCTGTCACTGCAGCCTCCTAGAGAACGAAGTCAATGGGAGGCCACAGGACACTGCCTCTGGAGCAGAAAGGTCTGAGAAGACAGCACGGAAGAGGAAGACAGCCCAGTCTCATAGGTGAAGTGACTGGGTCTGCAGTGGCATGGGACCTATGAAAGCTTCAAATTGGAGACATTTTGCCATTTTATTTGTTTTTATAGAAACAAGAAAGTCAGCTGTGTGGAAGACAATGACTCATACACTTTTGCTGTACTACTTGGTGTTTCTTTGGCCCACAGAGTCCTGTAGGACATTGTATCAGGTAAGAAAAGGGGAAGGAGTGGAGGATGAACTGGTGGGGAAAGCAAATTGGCAATAAAATCCATCAGCTAACCAGCTCTCGGTTACCAGAGAGCTGGAGTATAGGGAAAAGATGGTGATAGAGTGACTGGCCCAGCCAGAAGTAATTGCAACTACAGCTAAACAAAACCCACTTTAACCAATAGCTACACATTGCTTTTCTCTCAACTTTTTTCCATGAGTTCCTGAGATGCAATGAGGCTCAAATGATTTAAGAGTAATAAATACTTTGTTTTATATCTTCTGATAGTGAATGTTTCAGTTGCTCATAACCAGGGTGGTACCATTTCCTGGGGGCACTTGAAAATGTGGGGGTGTTAAGGGTTGCCATAATGACCAGGAGGTATCAGTGGCATTTAGAGGCAGGGCCTAGGAATGGCCTGGCACAATGAAGCATTGTCCCATCCAAAATGGCAACAGCATCTCCCATAAGAAACCTGATAGTGAACACCATGAATGGGCTAGAAGAAGCAATGAGCAACTCAGGCAGTGGTTAAGCAAGGTCTCACTGGGACGGAGTTTCTGGCAATGGACTCTTTTAAATTTTGTAGGATGGAGGCCCTATGGCTCTTTCTGAAATATTTGTCCTGACACCATAAGTCATTTTAATTTCACTGTTAGTTACTCATTTAAAATAAGTTGTGGATGAGCACAGAGAGAGGATACACGAAAACATTTTGAGCATCTTCTGAAGAGAGTACTATTATTTGACCACAAGTTCTGGAAGGCAGCTTTGAGATCAACTGGTGAAGCTCCACTCCCTTATTTTCCGGTTAGGGAGATGGTGATCCATGTTGTGGGATGTGATTTGCTTGAGGTACATACTTACTCAGTTACAGGGCCAAGGCCAGAACCCCTGTTTTCAGATTCTCGGCTTCTTGATCTTTCCATTTTAATATATGTCTTCTTAACAAGAGCCTCTTAGGAAAAAATGACTTTGGAAGTTCCTTCCAAGAGTTTTCCGAATGATATTCACTTTACCCTCAAGTTAGTTTGTCTTTGCTTGGGAATCTTCTCCATGGCTCCCCTTCCCCACTAATACTAAACAGGTACCTGGTTTCCGGGAGAAGTTAGAGACTCTTGGAAAGATCATTTCCTGAATCCTGTCCAACCCTACAGCTTGTTACTACTTCCTCCCTTCATTCCGTTTCTGCATTCACACTTTTCTGCAAGACGGAATGTGGACAGGAGGCAGAGCATGGCAGGTTGGCTTTGTTTCTCTTGATCATTGGGATTTACCTTACTGGGAACATTCTATCCTTCTCTTCTCATTAGACAACCTGCTGGGTGCTGAGCTGCTGTGCTGCTGATGCTGCTGGCTCCTGACCTGCCTATGCTCCCAGGCAGCTCAGCAGGTTGAGCAGGTTGCCGGTTTGCAAGTATCTTTTTTTTCACAGTATTAGGTTGGGGACTGTTGGTATCCAAAGCTAAAGTGATCCATACTGGATGCTACACTAGAAATGAAATAACCAGAGGAGTATGTGATGTGCTTTGGCAAATTTAGATGGGAAGAAATTAATTAGGTCCTTTCCTTAAGAAGGCCGAGTTTTCAGACTCCAAGTAAACCGAATATCATGGCTTTCTGCCCACATACATGATAAATATAATGTAACTTCACTGGGGTTTATTTAATGGACCAAATATCATCCAGAGTTGTTGACTTATAACTGCATTTATCACAGTGTATTGAAGACCATGGTCCTATCAAGATGGGTTTTGAGTACCTTGAGATGCCTATGTTTCCTTCCACTCATCCCCTCTGCCTGTTGCACTCAAACGTAGGCTGGCTGTTTAGAAAAGGCAGTATTGTAGGAATCAGGAGATCTAAGTTCTCGTCCTAGCTGTAAGGGGCATTTCCTGCATGGCCTTGTGCAAATCACCACACTATCAAGCCTCATTTTCCTTAACTGTAAAATAAGAGGGCTGGATTGGATGATCTATAAAGTCTTCCAAAATTCTGAAGATATTATTTTAGCGTTCTTGTTTGGTGCAAGAACTTTAATTCTTCCACCTATAAAATAAGGCTTGATTCTCTGGACTATAAAATGAGAAGTCATCTTCTGTCAGTGATTTCACAGATATGAATCCTCAGTGATACTTTCTTGACTTTGGAGAGATCCCAAAACTCAATTCAGATTCCCCATAAGTTCTTATTTGGTAGAGAAAAGAGGGAATATTCAGCCTTGTTTCTTGATAACATAGAGAGAAGTAAGGTTGTGAAGAAGAACCCCATGAGTTGGCATGAACCCCAAGAGTTAGTCACAGAGCTGTGTCGGTGAATTTCCAATTTCTTCCTCAACGGATTAGAACTTGGAACTCAAGTTGGAGTAATTGGGTTAAGGCTCTTCTCAGCCACTAGGAAACACTATTCCAGTGCAGAAGCAAGAAAACTGTCTTTTTCTCTCTCCTCACACACACATACACACATGAACATATATGTCAGTATATATATCCATACTAAAATGTATATATGAATACACACATATGTACAAGACACTGAACTAGCTACTTGGAGGAATATGCTGAAGCACAATACACAGTCCATTTTCTTAAGGAACTTGTAATTTAATTGAGGAGCTAATATGCTTCTATAAAGAAGATTAGATAGCAAAATGGCAGGTCAGGTGAGAATATGCCAAGCATTGAATGTATGTTTGGCTGTATGGATGATGATGCCTGTAGGAGCCAGAGGAAAAGATGTATCATGTGCAGAACTGGATCAGGAAAGACCTCTTGGAAGGGGGAAACTTGAGCTTTGTATGTAACTGAAATTCAGTAAGTTTATGTGCAGAATAATAAGAGTAGTAAATTCTTAAATAGACTTATAGTATTCTTAGAGCCCATTCGTAGTGCTTTTCATAGATGAGCTCATTTATTCCTCATAAACATGCTCTAGGGCAAGAATCATACAATTATGGTACTATAGTTCTTACTCCACTTTATGGAAGAGAACACTGAGGCTCAGAGGGATAAACTTTCCCAAGGTCTCAAATGTTGGTGTTGAGATTTGAACCCAGGTTGTCTACTCCCAGAGTACATCCCTTGACCACTATGTGACACTTTCTTAGTGAAAGGTCAGGTATGGTCTCGATGGATGGGACACGGGGCGGGGGGGTTCTAATTAGGAGTGATGGAGATGCTCACGGTATGGGGAAGCTAGGTTTTGGAGGAGTCCTCCTAAGGAAAAAGAATGCAATGTTACAAATACAAAACTAAGGGGAAAGTGAACATTTATTTAGAATGAGAAAAGGAATCACAACAAATTTAGAAATGCTGGATAGTATTATTTAGCATTGTTTAGTAATAAAACAATATTTTTATTAATGAAATGCCCACCTTTTAGTTCTTACATTTTTGACTGCATACTTGCATGATCTTATACCTTTTTTCTATGGAGAGAATAGAAATATTATTCAGTCTTTCCTGCAGCATTATTGATCAAATTTTTTTCTTGTTATTGCTAGTTTAGAGAAGTATCTTTCAGTTTCTAATTTATTATTAGTAATGGCATGTAAACATGTAGGACTGTTATCAAATTTGGGAAAATTCTATCCAATTTATTTCATATGTGAGCTGCAAGATATCAGGCAACTTAGAATTTTCTTGTTCTGTGAATAATTGTAAATGTTCTTAGCATTGATGTCACTTAAGTGTTGATGCTCTCATTGTAATGCAGAAGTGACTGGAAACTACATAAGTATATCCGACTAAATTCAAACTAAATGTATCCCAGCTTAACTTGTCCGGAATCCATGAATAGATACGGCTTCTCTGGTGATACCCAAAATGAGGGAGGGTATGAAGGAGGCAGAACTGAAATGGCAAAAAATGATGGTCTTAACAGATGGCAGGTAGTTAAAACATTTTGCTTTTGAGAATTTAATAAAACATATGATCATGTAAACACATGAGATGATCTGCTCATTGAGCGTGAGAGGAGAGCAATCTGCTCATTGCTAGACCCTCTCCCAGGCCTTCAAAAAGTCCCATATGAGCAAGGGACTCTGAAGCTTAACCTTTGTCAACTTCCTGGTCAATCCACTTCTGCTCATAATGTGTTTCCTGGATAGAACATAGACTCTTCTTACTGGAGAGAGAGGAGTGTTCATACTGAGTAGCAGTGGGAGAGGAATGTGGTCCAGGCTGAAGGGAAAATGGGGTCACAGAGAAGCCATAATTCATGGACTTGGCTTCGGGTGGGCCATGCTGGTATCATAGCTAATTTAACTATGGTTGTTTGTGACTAAAGTGAGCCATTGGGCTGGCATATCAACAATTGATTTTGATGCAAATTTTGATTTTCCCTTTCTAGGCTGCCAGCAAAAGCAAGGAGAAGGTACCTGCCAGGCCATACGGTATGTTGGCAGCAGTTACTTATCACATGGAAGTTTTGCTGTCCATCTATTGTAATAGAGGGCCATTCTCAGCCCTCTGTCCTGTGGCATGCAGATGGAATCCTTGATGACTCTGATTTTTTCCCTTCATATTAAATTGTACCTTTGTCTTTCTTTTTTCTTTTTGACTTTTATGTTTGGGGGTACACATGCAGGTTTCTTACATTGGTAAATTGCGTGTCACTGGGGTGTGGTGTACAAATGATCCCACCCAGGTAGTGAGCATAGTACCAGGTAGTAAATTGTAAGTTTCACCCCAGCCCTGTTCCTCTCTCCTCCCAGCACCCTCTGCTCCATCCTTGTCTAAGAATTCTTTGACATAGATCCTTTGGATTGAGCCCATTCAAACTGGGCCAGTGGCTAGAACAGGTCTGTGAGAACTCATTGATGATGTAACATATTATAGAGTTCCTGAGCTGAGAGGCTTCTTAGCAAACATTGGAAGCAGTGGATTCCAACTAGTGGACTGCACTGTGGGTTTGTCCCTCTCACTTCACCTGGGACAGTTCCATTTTTTTTTCTGTTTGTTTTTTAGACAGAGTCTCACTCTGTCTCCCAGGCTGGAGTGCAGTGGCACAATCTTGGCTCATTGCAACCTCCACCTCCTGAGTTCAAGCGATTCTCCTTCCTTAGCCTCCTGAGTAGCTGGGATTACACGCACGTGCCACTACACCCGGCTAATATTTTGTATTTTTAGTAGACACGGGGTTTCACCATGTGGCCAGGCTGGTCTCGAACTCTTGACCTCGTGATCCGCCCGCTTCGGCCTCCCAAAGTGCTGGGATTACAGGCATGAGCCACCACACCCGGCCGTGTTCCACTTTCATCTATTTTGTACACTAGAGTTCAGGATAAGATTTTGTTGGAAGCAGTAAAATTTTGTTGCTGAAATAGATGATGACCACTGATCCATTTCAGTCTTCCTCCACTTTAGGAAAAGAAGACACTAATGTCTGCAGGATTTATGTGCTGCCACTGCAGTGACACCTTGGTGATTGGCCCAATGGGCCCAGAGCCCAGACCTTCCCATCTGATATGGTCTCCTTTCATTTTCCCAGGTGTATGCGATGGTGTCTGTACAGACTACTCCCAGTGTACTCAACCTTGCCCTCCAGACACTCAGGGAAATATGGGGTTTTCATGCAGTAAAAAGACATGGCACAAGATCACTGACACCTGCCGGACTCTTAATGCCCTCAACATCTTTGAGGTAATATCTTTTCTTTTGCAATATAGATTCTAATGTGGATTCTATGAGCACAGTGCAGCCTCCCATTGGCAGTGGATATTGCCCTCAGTAAGAAAGAGGATGAGCATGTAGCAGGGCAGCATGTAGGAATGGGTGAATAGATAAGCACCCACTAGCCTCACTTTCTATGCAAAAATAGCCTTCTAAACTTTGGGTATCTGAAAATCTGTGCCCGTGGACACCTGGCCATGTGAAGGGGCAGGCTGCAGGAGGGCCAGAAGGGGGTCCTCTAAAGCAAGGGTCAGCAAACTTCTGTAAAGTGACAGAGAGAAATATTTCAGGCTTTGTGGGTCACAAGGTCTCTGTCGTGCCTACTCAACTCTGCCATTGTAGCATGAAATCAGCGGTAGACAGTATTTAAATGAATGGAAGGGCTGCATTCCAGTAAAACCTTATTTACAAAAAACCAGGCAGCCAGCCTGGGTCCATAGTTTGCCACCCCTGCCTTAAAGTGTAGGAACCAGAGTCTGAATCTATGGGAGATATTTTCTATTGCTATTTTCAGTCTTGGTGTTCCAGCTGATTCATCCAAATCGAGTTTCAAATTTCTATTTTTAAGACAGACTCATGGCTCATGATTTGCCCTTCATAAATATTACAAATGAGCTTAAATGGCACTAGAAATTTCTATATATACAGGTTATCTGAAGAGATATGCTGAAGATAACGGTTGTTATTTGGGGAGAGGGGAGTTAAGGAATAGGTAGATGGGAAGTAAGGACTTTTATTTGCTTGTTCATACAACTTGGTATTGGTCAAGTTATTTCACAGCAGATGTGACTCTGAGAGTGTAAAAAAGAAAAACATTATGTTAGGCTGTCCTAAGTTTCAGTAAAGGTACTTTTACATTTAACACAAAAATAAAAATTATAAAAATTTCTTTCTTTTTGCCATATCATAGGAGGATTCACATTTGGTTCCACCATTTGAAGACAATATAAAAATAAGTGTATATACTGGAAAGTCTGAGACCATAACAGATATGTTGCTACAAAAGTGTCCCACAGATTTGTCTTGTGTAATTAGAAACATTCAGCAGTCTCCCCGGATACCAGGAAACATTGCTGTAATTGTGCAGCTCTTACACAACATATCAACAGCAATATGGACAGGTGTTGATGAGGCAAAGATGCAGGTGAGTGTCCCTGAATACTTGGTAGAGCATTATCTCAGTGGGAAAGGAATGCAGGTTTGTTGGAGTATTCTGTGAGCTTCTTAGGGACTAGAAACCATGTCTTTCACATCAGTATTTCTAATGTCTAGCAAAGCAAGTGCTCAGTAAATCTTCATTAAAGAAAGGATGAATAAATGAATGGAAAAAGTAAACATATTTAACCAACAAATATTTATAGGGAGCACTTACTTGGTACTGTATTGAAATTTGGAGTATGAGTTACCAATGTATCTTTTGGCTATTGAATACATTTAAGAAACATTCTATGTTCTGGAGAGAGAAAGACTCCTCTTATTTTCATTTGTGAGTCAGGATAGGTTGCTAAAACGGAAAATAATTGAATGCAAAGAAAACAGCCATACCTATCCACTGCAGAAGCATGAAATAGAACGGGGTCCATTTTGCTTGGTTTTAATCTTCAAAGCGAAGACAGTAAAAAAGTAGATTCAGACTCCAGGGTGAATTTCCAATTTACTATGTTCTTGTATAGGGCCCTGCAACACATTTGGGATGCAACAGAGGTTAATCACGTGATGGGTTCTCTGAGCAGGGTAAGCAAGTTGCTAGTTTCGCCTAGGTGTGATATAGAGGGGATGATGGACATGAGCATGTGGAAAGCTGCCCAGTGGCCTGGCTCACAGGAGGCCATTGCATAAATGGAGGAGGGCATGGTGAGGCAATTCCTTTGTAGCTCTATCATCTAAGTCAAACTTCAGTGTACATGCAAGTCACCTGAGGATCTTATTAAGATGCAGATTCTGATTCATTAAGTCTGGGGTGGGGCCTGAGATTCTATATTGCTAAGAAGTTCCCAGAGTATGCCTAGGTTGCTGGTTGGAGGAGCATGCTTTATAAAGGTGAGTGTTGAATGTGCTGGCAGTTTCAGAGAGTGGCTCAGTACTAACACAGGTTCTTCATTGGCAGAGTTACAGCACCATAGCCAACCACATTCTTAACAGCAAAAGCATCTCCAACTGGACTTTCATTCCTGACAGAAACAGCAGTTATATCCTGCTACACTCAGTCAACTCCTTTGCAAGAAGGCTATTCATAGATAAACATCCTGTTGACATATCAGATGTCTTCATTCATACTATGGGCACCACCATATCTGGAGATAACATTGGAAAAAATTTCACTTTTTCGATGAGAGTTAATGATACCAGCAATGAAGTCACTGGGAGAGTGTTGATCAGCAGAGATGAACTTCGGAAGGTGCCTTCCCCTTCTCAGGTCATCAGCATTGCATTTCCAACTATTGGGGCTATTTTGGAAGCCAGTCTTTTGGAAAATGTTACTGTAAATGGGCTTGTCCTGTCTGCCATTTTGCCCAAGGAACTTAAAAGAATCTCACTGATTTTTGAAAAGATCAGCAAGTCAGAGGAGAGGAGGACACAGTGTGTTGGCTGGCACTCTGTGGAGAACAGATGGGACCAGCAGGCCTGCAAAATGATTCAAGAAAACTCCCAGCAAGCTGTTTGCAAATGTAGGCCAAGCAAATTGTTTACCTCTTTCTCAATTCTTATGTCACCTCACATCTTAGAGAGTCTGATCCTGACTTACATCACATATGTAGGCCTGGGCATTTCTATTTGCAGCCTGATCCTTTGCTTGTCCATTGAAGTCCTAGTCTGGAGCCGAGTGACAAAGACAGAGATCACCTATTTACGCCATGTGTGCATTGTTAACACTGCAGCCACTTTGCTGATGGCTGATGGGTGGTTCATTGTAGCTTCCTTTCTTGGTGGCCCGATAACACACCACAAGGGATGTGTGGCAGCCACATTTTTTGTTCATTTCTTTTACCTTTCTGTATTTTTCTGGATGCTTGCCAAGGCACTCCTTATCCTCTATGGAATCATGATTGTTTTCCATACCTTGCCCAAGTCAGTCCTGGTGGCATCTCTGTTTTCAGTGGGCTATGGATGCCCTTTGGTCATTGCTGCCATCACGGTTGCTGCCACTGAACCTGGCAAAGGCTATCTACGACCTGAGGCCTGCTGGCTCAACTGGGACATGACCAAAGCCCTCCTGGCCTTCGTGGTCCCAGCTTTGGCCATTGTGGTAGTAAACCTGATCACAGTCACACTGGTGATTGTCAAGACCCAGCGAGCTGCCATTGGCAATTCCATGTTCCAGGAAGTGAGAGCCATTGTGAGAATCAGCAAGAACATCGCCATCCTCACACCACTTCTGGGGCTGACCTGGGGATTTGGAGTAGCCACTGTCATCGATGACAGATCCCTGGCCTTCCACATTATCTTCTCCCTGCTCAATGCATTCCAGGTAAGTCCAGATGCTTCTGACCAAGTGCAAAGTGAGAGAATTCATGAAGATGTTCTGTGATTAGGTGCTTGTGACATTAGATTTCTACATAAAAGCCAATGGATTTGGGATAGCATATGGAGTGGGGAAATAAACTTTTGTTCCAGAGATACCTGGATTTGGATCCTGACTCTTTCATTTCCTAATAATGTATAACATGATCTTGGGATATTTATTCAACTTTTTCAAGCCATATTTTCCTCACATATAAAGTGAGTGCAACACTGTTCGCTTTATAGGGGTGTTTGGAAAGTGAAATTAAATGGTGAATGGGAAAGGATCAAGTACTAAAATGATCTAAAGACCATAGACAGCCTAGTAATAGGCTAAGTTGTTATGGTTTAAAAATTAAGCAATAACACCTTCCCCAAAGTTTAGGTATGTAGCTGGAGGCATTAAAGTTTGCACATTTATTACATTTCCTTCCACTTAGGATTTTTAACTACCATTGGAAACCATCTTATTTTAACACAGCAAGCTATACAGAGAGGTATCAAAGATAGTTTCTCCTCTCTTCTCTTATCACACTTAGATGAATTAAGCAATGTTCACAGTTTCATGTGTATGCTTTGCCAAATTTTCTATGCTTATACAAATATATTTTCACATAACACAGGGGTTAAAACAATGTATATTATTGTGTAACTTGCTTTTGCACTTAAAAATATGCTCTAGAATTTTACCAGCTCATTATGCATGAATATGTCTCTAATGGCTGCATACCATTCCATATTCAATAATTTCCTTCTTGATTGAAATTTTTTTCCATTTTTATGTGTTATAGTATGTGAGTGATCCAAAGTTTATTATATTGAATGTTAATATGTAGATAGTAACTAATTGAAAAGAAAGCTTTTATTTTTCTAAAGATATCTAAAACATTGTCTTTTTTTTCTGAATGTGTGTGGTAGCCAGTAAGACTATTTTCAAGTAAATGCTTTACCTAATTGCTAATAGGTATCTTAAGTCAAGTATCTTCTCATTTTCCTTTTTCAGAATTTATGTATAAATGATTTCACTTTATAATAAATGCTTTGATGTCTTGAAGAACAATGTTAATAATAATAGGGGTATCTCATATTTTGAGTCTCTACTTTTTTTGCACCTCTATAGAAAATATTAATTGTATCCTACATTTGTATAGCTTTTGGTAGTTATCAGTTGCTTTACGCATGTTTACAAAACTAGTCATTGAAAAGACTTGGGTAAAACCCCTATTTTTCATAAACCCCTCATGAGCTCATGACTCATTCCACAGCATTTTCCTTCTCTTGTCTCCCTTAGGGCCATCTTATCTGTGAGCTTTGTTTTGGACAAGGCTGTGAGCACTTGCATTTTGATATCATGAGCACCTTTACCTGTCATAGTAGGATCACTTGTGCTTTCAATTTCGTTTCTGCCTTGAATCCCAGTAAGGAACAGGGAGGGGGTCTATCTAAGCGCCAGTACAGACGGGGCAGTGAGGAGCTGAGAACAAAGTGTCAGTGAGGCCCAGTGGGGGGCACTGGGCAGTGCTGTGTTGGAGCTGGCCTGTATTGGCTCACGGGAGCTGCCTATTATATTTTCACGATTGTTCTGAGCTGGCTGTGAACACAGTCATCAATAACAATTAAATCATATAGACTTGCAATTAAACAAATTAAGTTAAAAGTAAAGGTCATGTATCCTCAGAACTCATCACTTCCTAATTATTTGTCTACCTTTTCTCTTGAGGTTACTTGCCTCTATTGTGTCTGCCTGGTGGAAAATCTGTACAACGATGTGCTACTGCCCATCTCTTCCTAAATCCATGCTCAGTGAGGTCACAGGGCAAGATTCAAATAGGCCATGGTGGGTGTAATTAACTATAGAGATTGGCAAACACTACAAATGAGGAGAGTTTATTGCCATTTACTAGCATATCACTGGATCAGAGCATCCTCTGAGGGAGGAGAGAGAGGAGCCATGGATCTCCTGAGATGGGAGACACAACCAACTGGGTGGAAAAAGCAGGAGAAATGGAGTCTTAGGATAAGAAGAGATGAGGGGCAGCAGCAGAGGCTGATGGAGCACAGACAGAGGGGAGAGATTCTGAAACATATTGAGAAGCCCAGACGACATAGGAGAAAGACTCCTGTAAAGATTTCCTGGTCCTAGCCCCAGGGGAATATCTGCACTAGTTTTAAAGCTCAACCATCCCCTTTACTATAGAGGTTTTATTATGGTGTCAGTTGCTGCCTCGATTACCCACCTTGTCCATCCATAACTTCTGGTTGGCATCCTACTCTTGTATTTACTAAGAGTAATTGTGGGCTGGGTGAGTTTTTGGGACTCCCTCATAGCTGTTTTGGTGGGAAAAAAAATAAAGCACATATACCAAAACCTGGGAGAACACCTTGAGATTTACCTGTCCAAACTGTGCTTTGCCTACTAAAAGAAATGCAAAGAAGCTGCTACTGGTGAATTGTTTGTTAGGTATATTCTCTCTTCCCTTCTCAACCAGATATTAAACTTTATGGCCAATTTTTTTGTCCAAATCTTCTGAAAGATATTTTGCATAACTTTCTCTAAGGTGGCATGGGCCAACGAAAAGTGATCCTAATGGAGTATTTCCCTGTTACATGTTTATAAAGTCATGTTTATAGTCATGTTACATAACTATAAAAGTGCAGGTTGCATAATAAAGAAATTAAACACATACATACACTCAAATGAGGAGACACTACATTTATTACTTATTTTGTGCCAAGCATTATGCTTAATATTCAAATACAAATATAGATAGACCAACCCCAAGGAATCAAAAATCTTATAAGGAGAGAAATTCCTCTTAGTTCTTTAGCCAAAGAATATTAGCCATCAGCATATTTGTGGAAAAAACATGCTAGAATTGTTGATCCCAGATCTTTAAAAAATATAATTCCAGGGTCAAATTCACGGAGATCCTGACTTGAAGTGTATTCCTAGTACCAAAATCAGGCTGGAATATATTTGTCCCAAAGGGCCTTATAAGAATGATAACTTTGCAGCCTAATGGACCATGCCAACAATAATTTTTTTTTGTAGCAGATACAATAACAGATTTCAATAATCACCTTGTAGGCTCAGAGTGTTACACAGAACAATCTCACAAAAGCCACATGGAGATTAAGCTTTTGAGGGTTGGACTGGCTGAAGAGAAAGGTGTATGTTAGTGTGTTTGGGGGACTGGATTAGCTGCAAGGATGTACACTGGTCCCTGTAAGGTCCTCCACCTCTCATCTGGGCTTTTACCAAATAGTGTTAGGTTTGGTATTGTTCTCAGTGATGAATACCAGGTTGTAACATCTTTATGGTGCCAGCTGTATAAATCCCATGCACCTCAACAGGCCTCTGGGTAGGTAAGAGTTCACACTCACTTATGAAGTCAGAGCAGCTTAGCAAGGCTATTCGTAAATAAAAGGTCATGATCTCACCTCCCTTTTCAGATGAGCCACAGACGGAGTAACTGCACATTTAGGAGAAATTTTTGTCTAATGAATGTTCCTGTCTATCACATTTTGAATGCCAAATAGCAGCTTCCTTTTCCTTAACTGAAAAATGGAACTACAAGTTGCCCTTCCTTCGTCAAGGGGAGTTTTGTGCCAATGTATGTGAAAAAGAAGTAAAAACTTCAAATGGACTATAGCTATAGAAGAACAGCCTGTTTTGGGTTTTATATGGGTTTTTTTTTGGTATGGAAAATAAAAGATATAAAAGCTAATGAATTCCTTCTATATCATCATATTGGGAATACTTGTCATGTGCTTAGAAACTCAATCTATTTAATGTCATTAATTTTTTGAGGATGTATACACTTGACTTTTCTTTGCAAGTTTGATAATATTCTTTGTAGTGGATGAGAGAAGGAGGCTGAAGGTGTTATGGGAAGCTGAGCAACAGCTGTTTCTGCTGTTTTCTGTGGAAGCTTCTCTTACTTATTGTTCAGGGACAGCAAGCCTGCAGTTCATTGCCCAACCCCTCCTCTGACTCTTTCTTGGATCATTATATTCTGTTGAGAGGCCCAGCTCCTGCTAAGTGCAAACACTTTAATTTGTCCAACGTAAAAGGAAATTTAAAAAATATTCCTGTATGATGTAGGGAACTTGGTCTCTTTGGTTTACTGAGGTACCTCTACAGTGGCTGCCATATGGAAGACACTCATCAATATTCATTGAATGAATCTAGGTGTTGTGATCTAAGGATGACAAATTAAGAGATTTCATAAAATTGTTTTTGTTTTATCAAAATAGGAATTGGTAATAACTGAGAGTATGTTTTATCATCATCATTCTTTTGTAAATGGTTCTTCTTCCCTCTTCTGTGTTTCCCAGGGCTTCTTCATCCTAGTGTTTGGAATCATCCTGGATCCAAAGGTACTGAATGTAAATTCTTCTTGTTGCTTTTTCTGTATTATCAGTACTTGGCCATGTAAAGGCTTGTAAAGGCTATTTATTGAAAAGCTTTCACTTCAGTCGTTTGTACAGAGGTATGAAGCCTGGATCACTGCTGTTTACAATGTAAATGATATTGACCAGTTTGTAAGTTCTTATGGGAATAAATGTTTTATGTACATTAGGGCTGATTCTTAAAACAATTGTAGGTATTACTATTTTCAATTTTACAGATGAGGAAACCGAGACTCAGAGTGAACAGCTTGCTCAAGATCACTACAGAAACCCACTCTGATTAGTTGAAGCAGAAAAGGAACTTATTAAATCTCGCAGTATTATCTTTGGGAGGGTCTCTTTGGCTTGGAGTTTTGGAGGCTGTACTCCAGGAATAGTTACCAATGCACAGCACAGAAATGCTCCACAAGAGATACCATTGCTCTTCCCCACTTTGCTGGGCACAGATAGTACAGCTCGACAGGCCAATGTCAAGCAGTAAACACTTAAGCCAGAGTTGCTGCTACTACTGCCTGGGAGATCACCTCACCCTGCCTGACTGGTACACCAGCACCTGCACCTGCATTTATGCATTGTCATGTCTGATTGGCTGAGTTCAGGTCATGTGGTCACGTCTTAGCTGCAAGGCTGGGTGGAAGTGTGAGTTCCTACTTCTATCTTGAGCAGCAGTGGAGTCAAGAAAAGAAATTCTTCAAATACAGATGAGTCTTGATAAGTGATGAGCATTGAAAACAAATAAAAACCAAGCAAATGAACAAACCCTCAAATGTTTATTCAGGCTTCTAAGATCACCCTCTTTCCATTGTACCATACTACCTTCTGGAAAAAGTAAAGCAAACAACCCTCTCAGATATAAATGCAAACCCCTTCTGTCAATTAAAGTAAATAAATAAATAAATATGAAAAGGAACAGTACCAGGTTGGATTTACAAAACAAAGCAAAAAACCAAACAAAAAACCCCAGACAAACAAAAACATAATCCACTCCTTCCCCCAAACACCCCACCTTCACTGCAGAGTTTGTTTGTTTACTTATTTATTTATGTTTTACTATTTTTTACTTATTTATTTATTTTATACTAAATAAGAAGAGCACCTGTATTCAGCTGGCAAGACTTAGAGAAAAGGACATGTTAATTTTTTTTTTTTTTTTTTTTTTTTTTTTTTGAGACAAGGTTTTACTCTGTTGTTCTGGCTGGAGTGCAGTGACACCATCATGGCTCACTGCAGCCTCGACCTCTTGGGCTCAGGTGATCCTCCCACCACAGCCTCCTGAGTAGCTGGAACTACAGACACATGCCACCACACCCAGCTAATTTTTAAATGTTTTTGTAGAGATGGGGTCTCCCTATGTTGCCCAGGTTGGTCTCAAACTCCTGAGCTCAAGGGATACACCCATCTTGGCCACCCAAAGTGCTGGGATTACAGGAACGAGCTACTGTGTCCAGCCTACTGCCAGTAATATTCTATTAAATTAATATCAAAGGTTTGTTAAAAGGTCAGGAGATGGAGACCATCCTGGCCAATGTGTCGAAACCCCGTCTGTACTAAAAAATACAAAAACGTAACTGGGCATGGTGGCATGCGCGTGTAGTCCCAGCTACTCAGGAGACTGAGGCAGGGAAATTGCTTGAACCCGGGAGGCAGAGGTTGCAGTGAGCCAAGATCGCTCCACTGCACTCCAGCCTGGGAGCAGAGCCTGTTGGGATGCAGAGATAGTAATGCTTTCTCTGCCTTCTCCATTAGATTATGACAAAGAACAAATGCAATTTTGTAGGTAAAAACACAAAGCACTTAAGGTATTCCCCAGTCATATGCCACAGGATTATGTTTCTATTATTCATAATAACACAACTAGTATCTGTAGCCACAGTACCAGCAGCCGCATTTTTACTTAGTTTACCACTGTTAGGTGAGATGTGCAAAGAACTCCAAGTCATGGAAACTTCTATCAAGATGAAAACCTCTTACTTTGCAATTATGATATGAAAGGTAAATACTCCAAAGTGTCACAGGACCATACATGATTCATTGACCAAAAGTTGTATATACCAGTAGTCTTCAAACTTTTAGGATTAGTAAAACACAGTGAGTACATATCCCCAGATGTGTTCATTATTAACCTAAAAAGTGTTGTGTACATTATGAAACCTAAGAGTAAAAAAGGGTGAGAACAAAGAAATGTAAGTAGAAGTGCCAATGTATCTTCACGAATCCCAATGGGCCCTTCAGCACACCGTCCTCCAACCCTGAGGGGTGGTTTGAGGTCTGTGTGTGACAAAGAATACGGCATCTGCAGGGAAGGGGGAAGCCACCCTGAGCTGGAGGACTTTGGCACATATGAATTGTGAACACAGAACTTCTACAAGGCCTTGGAAGGTGAATAATATTTTGTATAGCAGAAATAAGAAGAGGGCCTGTATTCAGCAGGCAAGACTTAGAGAAAAGGACAGGATGACTTGGTCAGGGAAGATGAATTTCATGGACTGTTGCTATGTTGTATAGTACTTTTTTCTTTGAGACAGGGTTGTCATTCTGTCGCCAAGCCTGGAGTGCACTGGCATGATCTCAGCTCACTGCAACTTCCACCTCCTGGGTTCAAGCGATTCTCCTGCCTCAGCCTCTCAAGTAGCTGGGGTTACAGGTGCCCATCATCACGCCTGGCTAATTTTTGTATTTTTAGTAGAGAGGGGGTTTCACTATGTTTACCAGCATGTTCCCGAACTCCTGACCTCAAGTGATCCACTCGCCTTGGCCTCCCAAAGTGCTGGGATTACATACAGGCATGAGCCACCATGTCCGGTCGTACAGTACTTTTTTTCCTCTAGAAAAGGTGATTTGAATAATTGACAAATTGTGAGAAGTGATTATGTAAGTGCTCCATAAAAATAATGCCAAATCTAGGCCAGGTGCGGTGGCTCATGCCTGTAATCCTGGCACTTTAGGAGGCCGAGGCAGGCAGATCACGAGGTCAGGAGATTAAGACCATCTTGGCTAACATGGTGAAACCCTGTCTCTACTAAAAATACAAAAATATTAGCCAAGCACGGTGGCATAGACCTGTAATCCCAGCTACTTGGGAGGCTAAGGCAGGATAATTGCTTGAACCCTGGAGGCGGAGGTTGCAGTGAGCCGAGATGGCCCCACTGCACTGCAGCCTGGATAACAGAGTGAGACTGCATCTCAAGAAAAAAAAAAAAAAATAGAAACTATGTTGAGGAATTCTCAAACTTTTGGCAAATTGCATTTCTCAGGCATTGGGTCCATATTTAAGGCCCTGAAAGTGAGTATCCTATGCCACCTCCACCTCTCTTGTCTCTTTCCATCTTTCCACCTTTTCCAAGACTACTCTACCAGGTCACTGATCCCACCATATCCCTCCAACAGAACCTAGCTGCTAACACAGTACCTGGCCACAATATCTGCCAGGCCCAAGCATACGTGTTATCTTCTTACGATCTTCTAATTCTTAACCTCTTTTGTTAAATATCCAGATAAGAGAAGCCTTAAAGGGTCGAGTAGCCTCTGCAAAAAGGAGCTCCAGAATATCAGAGGTAAAGCTTTCATATTCATTTTTGTATTTAAAAGTTTAACAAGATAACAATCTTAGAGTTTCTGGCATATGGAGTGTTGCTAACACTCTCACCTTAATACTTTGCAGTGTGGATTTCCCAGAAGTGCTGGGTGCCTCTTGAAACAGTTCAGATTCTTTCTGGAATATGGGGATGCAAAGAGATGCAAGTGGAGTTACATGAATTTAGAGGAGAGTGACAAGATGGCTGGCGTTGGAGGGTGAACCTCAAACCACATAGTAGGAGAGCAGGTGATGAAAGAAATGAGAGAAGTCTTAGGTTCCCATGACATCTCACTTGTTCTCTATGACTCCAATCAGTTGGCCCTCATCCAAAGTGTAAAAACTCCAGGGAAACAAATTCTGACCCTACACAAAGAACTACTCAAGAGGGGCCAGCTGCCATGGTACTGAAGTGGCTTAAGTGGGCTTGGGGCCTGCACAGGGTTGCTGTAGAGAAGATTCAGTCATTGGACAGCAGGCTGGACTATAACAGGGTCTCTAACTTATCTTCTATTCCTGTGACTTAGAAACAATGTATTGTTATGCAAAGAATGAGGGCCATGAACTGTTTTGAGGGAGGGAAAAACTGCTGCTCAATTTTTTAAAAAACTTTTAAATGGCAGCAAAAGGAGATTCAGGGTTGGCCCAAGGAATACACCCACAACAAGCAAGGAGGTGATCTAGAGCCTCCCATGCCAGTGTCTGCTAGGGTCCACATCCCCTGTCATGGGCTGGGGCTTCAGGGGATCTGCATGGAGAGAGGCTAATTGATGGGGCTGGGCACCCTGTGGCCCTGAGAGCAGCGCTGCCCCATCCTCGTTCCTTGCCTTCCCATTCCCTCTCTGTTGATTTCTTCAGCCCTCCTCTTCTCTTCTCTTTCTTCCCTCTCTTTTCCTGTTCCCTTTTGCCTTACTCTTACCTAACCTTTGGTCTTGTTTTTAGTCTTTGGTCTCCATACTTGGGAGTCTGCTGGTTTCTCTGTACCCCTTTCAGCTTAAAAAAAAAAAAAAGACCCAAAGTTTAATGCAAATGACATTAATAAATGTCTAAAGCAATGGTTCTCAACTTGGGCTACATATTAGAATAAACTGGGAAGCTTCACAAATGGGGTTGCCTGGGTCACACCCCTGGAGATTCTCATTTGATTGATCTGGAGTGTGGCTTGGATTTGGGAGTTCTGAAAGCTCCCCAGGTGATTCTAATGTACAGTCAAGGTTGAGGGTCATTCATCTAAAGCCTCCCTGAAGTGTCCTGGCATTGAAAATATTTGTCTCCAACAAGCATCCCTGATGTAAGTACTCTCTTCCTTCACTTTGGTCTGCCGTGGTGCTCTCAGGAGAGAGTCCTGACTCTCTCAATCCCTTCCAATTTAGCTTTGCTCCTTTCCTTACGTGTTTCAGAATTGATCCATTCAGGTCATCATAGAGAAATTCTACTTTTCAGTGTCATAAAATCCTATTCATTTCTCCCACTTCTCTTTGTGGTTTTATGTGACTGATAAGTCAAAATAATATCCAGCATTTTATGAGTAGTTGTTGATTGTCTGATTCAGTGGTGATGCTGGCTGTACCTTAGAAACACCTAGGAAGCTTTAAAAATATACCACTTCAGGGCATGGTGGCTCATGCCTATAATCCCAGCACTTTGGGAGGCTGAGGTGCGCGGATTGCCTGAGGTCAGGAGTTCGAGACCATCCTGGCTAACATGGTGAAACCCCAACTCTACTAAAAATACAAAAATTAGCCAGGTGTGGTGGCACATGCCTGTAGTCCCAGCTACTCGGGAGGCTGAGGCAGGAGAATCACTTGAATTTGGGAGGTGGAGGAGTTGCAGTGAGCCCGAGTTAGTGCCGCTGCACTCCAGCCTGGGTGACAGAGTGAGACTCTGTCTAAAAAAACACACACACACACTTTCCAGGCCCTACTCAAGAAAAATTAAATTAGAAACTCTTGGAGGTAGGGCCTAAGCATTCTTTAAAGCTCCCCAGTGATTCTAATGTGCTATCTGGGTTAACAATCACTGGCCTAGGTACTAGGTAAATTTATCCTAATTTCTTGCACTTCTCCCTTCATTTCTTGCTCACTAACTTTAGGTCACTGCCTGCAATTAGTTTTATCAACCCTGCTCAGAGGACAGAAGTAGGTATTTCATCTGTGCTCTTCTCTTCTGCTTTGTAGGCCTCTAATCCCTAGGTAGCAATCTTCTGTAGTCCAGATTCAACTCCCCTCCTCATAGCACCTGCTTAGGTAGTATCAGTCCTGCTTCCCAAACCCAGCATAATAAATTTGCTTGTCTGTGTTCATTTTATATCTGATGTGATGAATTAGGCTATGTTTATGTGGTAGTAATTCTACCAGTGAGTTAATGTATTACCTATCTTAGGCAACACATTCCTAAAACACGAGGACATCCTTTGGACACAGGCGCATTACAAGGGGATGGCTTTAACGCTGAGGATTTCAGCAGACCAGCTGAGAAAGAGCTATTTGAGAGCTTGGAGCCCTTTTGCTGTCTCTCTCTCTCTCTCTCCATGCCACTCAGTGTCTTCTCCACTGTCCACCACACTCCCAAATTAGAGTCTCCTTCAGTAGGCGGAGCCAGGCCAGGCCAAGCAGGAGGAGGATCTCTCACAGCAGTCGGTTCCTATGTTGTCAGTGGTTCCAATATAAAAAAGGAGAGAAGAGAGCCAGGCGCAGTGGCTCACGCCTGTAATCCCAGCACTTTGGGAGGCCAAGGCGGGCAGATCACGAGGCTGAGTGTGGTGGCGTACACCTGTAGTCCCAGCTACTTGGGAGGCTGAGGCAGGAGAAATGCTAGAACCAGAGAGGCAGAGGTTGCAGTGATCCGAGATCGCGCCACTGCACTCCAGCCTAGATGACAGAGTTAGACTCTGTCTCAAAAAAAAAAAAAAAAAAAAAAAAAAAAAAGAAGGAGAGGAGAGGAATAAAGTGAAGGAATAAAAGGAATTGCTGTGGATCACAATTCCCCAGGTGCTTTGAATAATTGTGATAATTGAAAACAGACTAATAATGATATTTAATAAATGCAATTATACTTTGTCTTCAACAGAATGCTTCTTCTGAATTATCTTGTCATCCCATCAAAGGCCCAAGTTAACAAACCAGGCTACATTCCTAACCTGGGAGGTGAGTACAAAGCAAGGGGTTCCCATATATGTCATATATGTGACATTTCTTTTAAAATTGCAATTTGATTAATTATAATTAGAAATGATTTTTTCTTCATTAAAAGGATTCTCCTATACAGTCTATTCTCACCTAGCTATGGTTGGAAATATATTCACACTTCAAATTCTTAAGCTACTGAGATTTTTTTTTTCCCTGAAAATTAAGCAGGCGTGTCTGAAAATGCTTTTAAGTTAGCCTGGGTGACCTTTAGAGGGGAGTGAGGAGAGCTTCCTGCTTTACTTAGCTGCTCCCTCTCTTCAGTCTTCTCTCCAGTTCTCTATCCCAGGACATCCTATATGATATCAGCAGTATCCCCAGATTTCCCATTGTGGCCCCTTTCTTTTCCCTAGCCTGAAAAGATCAAGGTATTATGATAAATAATAGCTGTGAGAGGCCTCAGGGATGATGGAGACGTTTATTTACATTTGAGATCTCAGAGACAGACAAAGATATATAGAAAAATAGAAGTAGAGAAAGGAGCCACAGGGGAAAACAGAAATTCAGATACACAAAGACAGAGGGACATGGTGGCTCACGACTAGAAGAGAGCCACCTAGATACAAGGACATGTGCAGACACAAGTCTTCCAGTCCTGTGTCTCGATGTCCCTCTGGATCTAGAGACAGAAAATAGAGGAAGACAGAGGAATCTACATCGAGATACCCACATTCATAGGGAGACAGAGACAGAGAGATGCAGGGAGAGGATAAGAGATGCATTGGGAGATCCAGAGAAATGCAGAAAAAAAAAAAAAAAAACAGAGAGATGGACTCACAGAGACACATACAGTGTGACAGAAACAGAAACAGAGATAGATGCACTCAGCTATGTAGAGAGGGCCTCCCACCCCTCATCCCAACACATCCAGGCTCCAGCAGCCTTTGTGGCTTTCTGTAGCAGTCCACGGCCTTATATAAAAAGTGGATCTTTTCCAAGAAGTGTTACACTGAAAAGGAGGTGGCCCAGCTTAGAGAAAGACAAGGTGTGTAATTCAGCATTTGTGGGCAACAGAAAAGACTGTTCTCTGGATTCCAAAGTGGCTTAAAGGGAGGAGACTCTCCATCGGCCATAAGGCATGTACCCAAATGGGCTCATTGTTCAAGACAGTGAGCTTATAATGCAGATGTTGTAAAGCCTATGAATCTTGCTACTTGTACATTAAAGCTGTGATCTTCTGTTCTTGACAAGGTTGTATATTCCAGGAATGGCAGAGCCCAAAGGAGAAATGTGCTCATTCCTGTCTTCTTGCCTCTGGAGAATATTTAGGAAGCTCACACATGTGGTGCTGATGGAGGAGGGCGTGATGTGCAGAAAGGATGAAAGGCTCCTCTGTCTAAGCTGTTCTGTGCTACTAAACATTTTTTGTCCATCAACTGTACATAGCTACATATAGGTCATGCTGGGCAGCCACAGCAAACAAAAAGACAAAGGGGGCCATGACTATGGTTTTTGTTGGGGCTTCTATCTCTATGCTGTTGGGTCGCATTTGTCTTCAGAAAGCAAGCTCTGTCTCATCTTGGAAAAGGCGGCCTGGGATTTCACCTGGCTGGATTCTGTGTGTTGCTGAGGGAGGAGCCTCATGAATAGTCACGAAGAGTTGGGCTGACTCTAAGTAGGTCATTGCTGATTATTATTATGTTTTTTTCAAAAGGAATCCACTGCCAGTATATTCCACTTTTTCAAATTTAAATAGATCGGATGGTCAACCTGGTTTGGGCTTAGATACAACTTCCTTGGCCATGAACCAAGGGGAAAAGCATAGAGCTTTTGAGACAGAAAGATGACCATTTTCAGTTAAGGAGATGGAAGCCTGCAGTTGTGAGTCAATGCTAATCAAGGACTGAGCCAGAGGTAGAAACCCAAGTGTGCTGGCTCCCAGCCCTGCACTTGCTCTTCAAGACCATGTAGACACTGAAGGATCTTCTGCCTACACTGACAATGTAAGATCAATCCTCACCAACAATATGCTTTTTTGATACCTGGGATTGGAGAGAGGAAATATCACGTTTCCAATTCAGAGCTGCTCATTTTCTTAACTTGTGTGTAAACAAATTCAACATTCAAACCAGGTGTTACCTGATAGAACAGTATTGTACGTAGAAGCTCTTTGAGAAAAAAAAAGCCTCTTTACAAAGCAAGGACACAGATGACTGCAGCAGCATCTAACTAGTGGATGAAGGCAAAGGGGCAATGGGCAGCCTTTAATTATCCCAACAAGAAGTCAGTATTGATGATGTTTCATTACAAAGGAGAAAGTGGGGCTCACTTTAGGTATGAGTGCAGTCCCTTCCTTCCTTCCTTCCTTCCTTCCTTCTTCCCTCCCTCCCTCCCTCTCTTTTTCTCCTTTTCTCCTTTCTTTCTTTCTTTCTTTCTTTCTTTCTTTCTTTCTTTCTTTCTTTCTTTCTTTTTCTTTCTTTCTTATTACAAATTATCTTCCTATAAGTAGGAAAGTTTGAGCAGACAAAAAGCATCAATCTGAAGTTTAAAAAAAATGCATCAACCTGGAGAAATAGTCATTTTTCAAATGGCATTGCTTGTCTTGGGACAACAAAAGCATCCTTCACAAATAAAGTCAGAGAGTGGTTTTAATTTACCATTTACCAATATATTTGTATGTTCTTTTCAAGAGAAGGGGTGAGATAGACATAGTCCTGGTTTTCCTCAATGCAGGCTTAGGTACAAAGAAATGTCACTTACCCAGAGTCCATATATTGAAGTGAAAATGGAATTTCATGAAGCAAATATAGTTATAGGATGGCAAATCTGGACAAATTTCATAAAAGACGAACTCCAATTGCTTCATTTCACAGATAACAGCTCTGAGCACTAGGGAGAGAGGGAGGGATTGGCCTAGCATTTGCTTTGTGTCTTGAGCAGTCACATCTAGTATGGAAGTACTCATTACTCAGCTATACTCACTCCCTGAGACAGGATGGTCAGAAAGACACCCTACCTTAGCCTCATCATTAACCAAGAAACGCCGAGGATGCTGAGAGAAAAACTCTGGAATTATTTGGGAATTCCTGGAAGAAGCTATGCCCTCTCTCCTGCATCCCAAAGCCCACTCTACACCATCTTGAAAAATGTCAAGTAACTGCATGGATTAGGTTAACTCTGGATGACCCTGGGTAGAGACACATTCAGTTTCCTGCTGACACCTCACCAAGAAAGTGATTTGGTCAGGTGACTCTAGGAGAAATTGTTACTGATAGTGTCCAAGGCAGATTTTTAAGTATCAGACTTAATACATAATGATTCTTGGGAAAGCCATTTAAATTCCTGAGACTTTAAGTGGATAAATGTAGGTAAAATAGTATAGTATTTGGCTCATAATAATTGCTCATTCAAATTCACATGTTAGTTTTAGTCGTTTTTTTTTAAATTAGAGTCCTGTGAATACATGAACCCACCCACCCACACGCAAAGCACAAGCAAACACACAGCCTTGACCCCATGCATAATTTTGGCTGAAGACACCCTCATGGGAAGTAGTTCACTGACTCCCAAATTAAAGAGTTAAGCATTTGATTTGGTCTGTTCAACAGTAGGGGTATCAGCCAGCAAAATCTGTTGAGCTTACCATTGAAAAATCCTTTCATTCGTTACTGTGGTCATAATACACAGTTACCTGGCCAGGAAAGAGCACACATCACAGGGATCTGCTCACTGCACGTGTGCCTGAGCTCTCCCTCACTTTCTGCCTTCTTCAAGAATTCTTCCCTGATTGGTCCAACCAGAAGTGCTGATTCTCCCCACCTGATTTCCTGTAATTTTGTAATCTATGTCCTTCACTTTTGTGTTATATTGTTTATTTCCTTTTTGTCTTTTTGTGTGCATATGTATATGTTTTGGGAAATGGGGTTATTCACTTTTGTTACTCACTGTGTTACTCACTTTTGTATGCCCATAGTGCAGAGCATGGTGCCTTGTACATAGAATATGTTCAGTAAATATGTGCAATAAAAAGTCCTTTGATTACACAATGGCTTGATATTGGCTTTTCCACTTCCCAAATGAGCCAGTTCTTAACTACTGACCTAAATGGAACTGACCCATTTCCATAAACAGCACCTCCTTGACCTTCATTGCTATAAAACCCATAACAAAACTGCCTCCTTACTTACCTCTCCTTATTGTCCACATTTCTCCTGGAAATACCTAAATGAGGGTTTGCTTTAGATCTTTGGGGAAGGAAGGCCTGTGAGTAGACAACAGTAGAATTGGGATGTGTGGGACTGTTTGGTGGTTAGCAGAACAATGCAAACTGGCTCCCCTGTCCAAAGTCAAATTGTGTTCATTCCCCACAAGTGGACGCAGTGTCTTCTGTGTCTGAATTACCACAGCCATGTAGTGGCTCAGTGAGAACTCCTTGTCCCGGTCATTACAAAAATAAAACAGAAATCTCTCTGTTGCTAGGTTAGGAATTAGATCACAATTTATGCATCAGTTTATCAGCCAATTTCCTCCAAGTTCAACATCAGAACAGGCAAAAAAAAATGTATCAGCCTTTAAAAATCATCAACAGTAGTGGCATAACCTTGCATTTTATCACCCTCATTCCAATTATCCCAGTGCAGCAGAGTCTCATGCGATCATCTGAGATAAGGATGAAGAACTGAAAGACAAACAAGTGACTCACTTTAATGGATTTGCTTCAGACAGGAGAAACCTGTAATTTCTCTTAGGCGTGCTTCATGGACCCATAGTGGAGTGAATCACAGACTTGCACAAGCCTTGAAACTGTGGGCAACTTTACAGTTCTCAGATCGGCTTCTCGCAACAGGCAGTCAGTTCTCACTGGGCCCCTCGGACTCTCATTTCAAAAATGGAGAAGACAGATCACAGCCACTGACCAGGGACTGTGGGAGGTGCCACGTGATGGTGAGGCATCATGCTGGGGAGCTGAGCACTGACCTTCCTGCTGGGTGATTCTCCACCTCTGGGCTGCTAGATCTACTTCCTGGATGCCGTGAGTAGATGTCCCACACCAGCACCATTTTCCTGCTGAAGAAAGGCTTGTTTTTGCACATATTCCAGGAGGGGGAAATGTGTGATATATGATGGTATTTTCTGGAATGCTTGATTCTTCCGGAAACTTCTCTAACATGATTTAGATATTGGCCAGCTCAAGGTTGGAGTATTTCCTAAGCCTCTTTTACATTTGTTTTTCTTTAAGAGTCATTTGTCAGGCTTTAATGGCTCACTCCTAGGAGTGAAAATGCCTTTAAAGTATCCTGTCAGGCAAATAAACTCACTGTCCCTGCATTGTCCCCTTGCTTGATAAATTTCAATACCTGTCTTTTAGACTGAATGTAAAGCTGGATGTTGTTTTAAAAGTGTTCTTTATTAGTTTCTTCTTTTAGTGAGCCTGACAAAGCTATCATTGTATCAATTTAAAAAAACATTTCTCCAGTCACTGCCAACATGTTTTTGCAAAGGCATCTTCCCTTGTTTCAAATGGCCAATTCTATGCCACTTGAAGGTCTATATTCCTTATACTCTGAAGACAGTTGTGAGAGCTCTAAAGTGTTGCATCATTAGGTGCCGTTTGTTTGTTTGTTTTTCAGTGTCAGCACTCCCTGATTTTTCTTCATGGAGCAGAGGCAATTGCTGGGCCTATCAATTTCTTTAAAATTTTATAAGTATCGAGATAGTTGGTGAGATATCTGGATGTCTTCCAACTCTGAAATTATGTGATTCTTGAAACCTATCAGAAACTGAATCCAGATTCCAATTTTTAGAAGAGATGCTGGGCTACAGACAGATTGGCTGGAAGCCATCTAAAGTAGCCAAAGATGAGATGTTTCTGATTCTAATAGTTCTTTTCTATCTTTCTTTCCCCCAAGGCTCTATGTGAAGCATTTCATCCATGGCAAGGGAGAACTCTAAGGGTAACTAAATAGATTCTACTTTATAGTAGAAGGGCAAGAGATACTGGGTCTTAAACACACAAACAACACATTTATCCATCTGATGTTATAATCAGAGTTCTAATTATACTACTGGAGCAGAGGAAACAGATGGTTATAGAATCAGGGGAAACACACACACACACACACACACACACACACACACACACACAGACACACAGACACACCCCCCACAAAATGTGGGTCACTTAACTCTTAGGTTCCTTGCCCTCTAGTTAACCTCTTTGAATTGGTTGTTCCCATCAGACAATGGTCTGGCTTGGGAGTACGAGGCAAGTTGCCACCTTGAAGACTGGCAAACAAGTGAGAAGAGGCGCTCTCTCTCACCTTGTGGTACAGTTCTGGGGAGAGGAACCCTTTGGGAAAGTATTTCCTTGATTCACAAATATTCTTGGCCACTCACCTTAGGGTGTTTTGCATGAACAGGTTTGCGAGATCACATCTTCCGATGCATTCCTTCCTGACTGACTACACTTACAGTTCCTGGCTGACCTTTTTTAATTTTCTTCGGGAGTCTCGATGTTAGGCCGCACTCAGCGTGTTCAGACGGGTAGGGAGTACTCAGTCTGTGTGAGTCATCCCCTACAATTCCATCTGGCATGTTTCAGAAAGAAGCTCCAGTACCCATACAGACTCACTGTAGTTTTAAATTCCAACTCATTCGGAAAATCTGCTCCAGGTACAAGGAAGATGGGACAAATAGGAGATGGTGTTTCAGAACAGCTGGGGTCATCTGGGTCTGTCCAGAGAAACAGGATTTTATTAGTTCTGACTTATGGAGACAGTGTGGAAAGAGACACATGCATTGTTATGACACCCGCTTGTGCCCATGGCGGACATACCTAACCTGGCATGGCATTATTTCCTGCTCAATTCTTTTTCACATAAGGCTCCAGGCAGTACAATAAAGAGGAGGTCCACAGTAGGACTGGCATCCAGGAGCGTTTCTACTTAAGTCACCAGGTTCCAAAATTATCTAGACTTGCAAATGTGCTCACCTGCCCCTCTGAGATAGAAAATTTGCCTCATGATTTTAAAGCAAAAACTTCAGATGCTGATGTCACTCTGCAGGGATCATTTCTCAATTCATTCACTTATCCAACAAATGTTTACTGAGTGTCTATTCTGTATCTTATCCTCTGCTGGGTGCTGAGGATAGAGAAACATCAGGTGTTTACACTCTGACTAATGACAGCCTGACTTTTTTTTTTTTTTTTTTTTTGCCTATTTCACTAGGTGTGGCCTAATTTCTCTGAGGCTCTGGGGGGAAGAGCACCAATTGTTATGCTCTGTTGACTCATTGTGATTAGAATTTAGGCAGCAGTGTGAAAGTCACTGATTACTGTAAACTTGATGGAGAGGTAGATCCTTAGACACATTCCCCCTAGGACAATCAGGTCTAGCTGTGTTTTCCTGTAAGTCTCTGAGGCCAGCAAATGTTATTTTCTTTGTAATGACCAGCAAATGTTATCTTTTTCTTTGTAATGACCATGTTAGAGCAGGGAGCCTGGCCTCCATTCAGCAGGCTTGAATTGCTTTTTAGTACTATGTGAAAAACAAAGGTGAATTGTAGTGGGTAATTAACACTTTTATAATCATGCACAGAAAGAGGCGGGTTATGGAAGTGGAGGAGAAGGAACCTGCGACATGACTTTTTCAGGTCCGAAGAAGCTGCCATTCTAGGTGGCTTGGTTGCTTTTATCTCTGAAATAAATCATCTTGCAGACACCTTGGGAAGGAGATGTGGAGCTGCCCTTATTGGGTGACTAGTATAGCAATTGGAGGGAATTTATAAATGACTAACTCTTTATTTATCTTCTTGCCACAGACAGCCTCAGGCAAGAGTTCTTTTGCTTCTTGTTTTCTCTTTCACTTTTTAATTCTTCGTTTCTGAAACTGATCTCTTTCTTGTGGTCACCGAAGCTTTGCTGTGGATGACTTAAAGAGCTCCCATGAACATATCAGCACAGGGACGGGCATTAGGTAGATGCCCAGCAAATACATGTGAAGCCTGTCTGGATAGATTAATGTGTTTCCCTCCAAGATAACATATTGTGATGGAGTAGCAGCTTGAAACTCCTCAAAGCATTTTTGATTATCCATTTATTTTTATTTTTATTTTTTGAGACAGAGTTTCACTCTTGTTGCCCAGGCTGGAGTGTAATGGTGCAATCTCAGCTCACTGCAACCTCTGCCTCCCAGGTTCAAGTGATATGATTCTCCTGCTTCAGCCTTCCAAGTAGCTGGCATTATAGGCATGCACCACCACGCACGGCTAATTTTTTTGTATTTGGTAGAGAGGGGGTTTCACCATGTTTGTCAGACTGATCTCGAACTCCTGACCTCAGGTGGTCCACTTGCCTTGGCCTCCAACAGTCTTCTTACTACAAGAAATCTCAGAACCTTTGATATGTGTTCATGCCTGTTTGTGTGTGTGTCTGTGTGTGTGTTGGGGGAGTTGTGGCAGTGGTGTTACACATCGTTTCCCAAACTGATTTGACCATGGAACTCTTTGTTTTTTATAAGACCAGTGTTCCTCAGAAACCCATGTGAGGACACAAGGCCTTGGTCAAATACAGTAGACACAAAAGCCTCCATCGTTTGCCTACTAAAAGTAGAGCAGGCCCACTCCCCGAATTCAAAGAAAATTAGATCAGTCTATACAAATGCCCTCAAGGTTAAATTTTTCTTCTGTTCTGTTCCATTTTCTTTAACCTTTCTTTAACCTTTTTGTGCCTGCTACAAATGGTTGGCAAACAAATGGTGGATAATATGCATCAACCTCAAACATAAATATGTCTTGTTCCAGCATTATTCTGTCACGATTACTGCTTGCCTTTGTTTCCCCTCACTGGGTACTAGAATCTTGATTTAAATGGTGACATCTCTTCCCAACAAAGGGTTTTTCTGCCACCATACACAGACGGTTTATAAAGGTAGGGAATATAAGAGAATACACAATTTTGTTGATAAACTGAACACAATGTAGAACCAGAAGTCAATAAATGGAATAAAGGTAATTTAAGGAGAATATGCTTGGAACAAGTCTGGATTCTCCACATAGGATAGGATCTAGCATTGGCTGTCCACTCTTTACCAGAAGCTGGTATGTCCCTCACCTGGGTGAGTTAGCCCCCATCAGGCTCCCATATGAAAGCTTCTTCTTTAGGTACTGACCATGGTTTGCTTATATCCATCTGGACAATTCTCACTCTTCTTGTTACATTTAATTTAATATTTAGGTTTTGCATGCTTGTTCTTTTCTTTCCCTCATCCTTTCAGGAGACCACTCACTACATATAGACATGTGCTAGGTGCTGGAGAGATATTATATTTGTATTTACTGAAACTTTTCAGTTTGGAATGTTGAAAAACTCCAATTTACTTTAATTGTTAATCTTTATCAGTGGTAGATCTAAGGACGTGTGTTTCCTCCATTACATTCTATAAAATATCGACCATGGATGAATTACGAGAATAAATTATGCTGCCAAAGCTTTTAATAAAATTTTAAATTCTTCATTCTCAGAAACCTGAAGCTCTTCTCTGCAGAGAACTCTGGCTTTTGGCCTCAGCTACATTTGAATTCTGATAGGAGGGATCCCATTCAACCCTTTCTGGCGAGAGAGAAACAACCAAATTAGTGCTAACCTGAAAACATCTATCTAATCCATCCCTGCCAATCAAACTGTTCTAAAATAAAAATGCTATGATTCCTCTTGGGTAATGTCACTGAATATTCTCCCCCAACATTTGTAATATCGGAAGGAAACTTACTATATAAATTACCATCCCAAATAGTATATAGTTACATACGCCAGACTATAGTAACATGAATGATCAAGTAACAAATTAATTAATCAAAACCCTTCAGCCAATTGTGCTTAGTTCAAATTCGTGTATTTTATGGTCACGTTTATGATTTCACATTACGTATATATTTTATGCTAGTAAAAGTTTTTATTTATATACATATGTGAAATGTATCATTATTCAATATTGTTCCACAAAGAATGATTTACAGAAAATGTCATAGCTGTTGGATCCTTTACTCCCTGAACACGTTCAGGAGCTGTGTGCAGCTGGAGGCCTAGCGCTAGTTGGAGAGACATTTTTAGACTTCACAAATGACATCACATCATTATGCCAAAGACTTTCTTTCAACAAGGTTAGCTTTAAACAAAACTCCTGTATTAAAGGTAATGGACAGTAAACATGACCCTTCTCCTGAAGCCTCAGACAACAGGTGCTATTCTTTTTTTTTTTTTTTTTTTTGAGACGGAGTTTCGCTCTTGTCGCCCAGGCTAGAGTGCAATGGCACGACCTCAGCTCACTGCAACCTCCTCCTCCTGGGTTCAAGCGATTCTCCTACCTCCCAAGTAGCTAGGATTACAGGTGCCCACCACCATGCCTGGCTAATTTTTGTATTCTTAGTAGAGATGGTGTTTCATCATGTTGACCAGGCTGGTCTCGAACTCCTGATCTCAGGTCAGCCTCCCAAAGTGCTGGGATTACAGGGATGAGCCACTGTGCCCGGCAGCAGGTGCTATTCTTTACAAATGCCTCCCTTCGTCTCGCCTTCACCCATTTTAGTGCACATTTCTGACCATGATCTGAAATGTGGAGAGGAGTTGGGTTTGCCTTCAGCATCGGTCCTATTATTTGGTCCTGAGAATAGGTTTCTTTTCTCCTTGACACACATACCCTGTGAAGGAGACTTCAGTATAATTGTGAAGGCTAGCAAAGAGAAAGGATTAAAGTGATCACTTTAATGAGAGAAGTGAACAATCTTCAGCTTGATAATCAAAATGAATCTTATAGTCTGTATCTGTTTTTCAAACTGCAGGTTACAATCCATTAGAGGCTTGTGAATTAAACTTAGTGGGTGACAACTAGTATTTGAGAGAATGTCAAATAGAATAGAGAAGAATATAAGATAAAAATATTGGACATATCAGAGTTCTTGCTCGTAGGTAGCAAGGATAAGTATTTTTACATAAAAATCGTAAATATAAAAATTCTGGTTTTTTTGGTTTTATGTATAGACACTGATATACATACATAGATACATATCTATGTATGTCTGTACATAGTGAGTCATAATATAAGATCTATTTTTTATTGTGTCATTGTCAAGGTTTTGTTTTTGTTTTTTTGAGACGGAGTCTCCCTCTGTCACTCAGGCTGGAGTGCAGTGGTGCGATCTCAGCTCACTGCAACCTCCGTCTCCAGGGTTTCATTGATTCACCTGCCTCAGCATCCAGAGTAGCTGGGACTACAGGTGCCCGCCACCACACTTGGCTAATTTTTTGTGTTTTTAGTAGAGATGGAGTTTCACCATGTTAGTCAGGATGGTCTCAATCTCCTGATCTCGTGATCTGCTCGCCTCGGCCTCTCAAAGTGCTGGGATTACAGTTGTGAGTTGCCGTGCCCGGCCTGTCAAAAATTTTTGAAAGCCAAAGTCGTATATGTGAAACATATGGATACCTTTAAAACAACTTATACTGGTTCTTCTGGTACTTTCTTTAGTGATGATCAGTTAGGCATCTATCCTAGACAATATTCATATTGCAAATTGCTTAGGCCCATTCATCAATTTACGGCCTACATGGAGACTTCTTTCTACCCACACTGTAAGATCATGAATTCTGCATTCATAATCCCAGCCCCTATCAAATCCATTACCACACCTTGCCTGTCATGCTGCCATGTTCTCTTTCCTTTGCTCAGACTTGCTCTGCCAGATGATGTTGTAAATACACATACCTTCCCCTCTGTTCATTGGTTAGAAATTTTAAACTCAAAGATAATTTGGAAGCATTCCTGTAAGTGCCTGTGGCTTGTCATCTCAGCTGAAGGCTCATTGGACCCATGAAAGTCCATCTTATGCTTGACTCTACCCAGAAAGGGTCTGATGTCGGATCAGTGAGCTCTGTCTACTCCCTGGTCACTGATTGCCTTATGAACCTAGTTGGATCAGGACCTGGGTCATCTCTACTGGATCATAAGGGAATTTATGTTTGCTGAGGATAGTCTGTGCCTGGCTGTGTTCACTGAATGTGAGGTGTAGGTGATCTCTCTTCTCACTGTTGGTTTGACTTGTCTATGTTACCCACTGAACAACTCTTACAGAAAAAATAGCATCTTTTATTTCTGTATGCTCAGCATCTGGTACAATTTCTAGCAAATGAGTGACACTTGATAAATGTTGGTTGATAGAATGAATGATCATCTACATTTTATGAAATGGATGAAAAAACAGGCTAGTTCATCCATAGTAGACATAAGATTATAGTATAGCTCTTGCTAATTCTAAAATCAATGATCTTTTTATTTTGCTGCATCTGGATTTCCAGGAAAATCATTTTAAGGAACTTTATTGCCAATAAGGGGTCTGAATTGCCACTATCCTATATGAAAGTGTCATAGTAACGGTCATGATGATGTTGATAAATCTCAACTGTTGTAAGGATTTTTCTTGGAGATTTGGCTTTGAAAGGTAGAACTCTCAGGAAAAAGGCAAGAAACAGAGACATGGCAAAAGAATAGAGAGTTATCATCCTGCGCATCTAGTTTCTCTGTATAGTAGTTTATCCGTCTCTAAGAGGGAGTCTCAGAGCTTGCTCCAGTAGCAGACAGTTGGGTTTATTAATTTCACTTTAAGTTACTTGTCTCCATATGCCTAGACAGACAGTACACTATAGGACAGTGGTTCTCAAATGGGGGAGATTTTTTCCTCCAAGGGCACATTTGACAACAATTGAGGGGGGATAGTGAGTGCTACTGGCATCTGTTGGGTAGAGGCCGGGGATGCTGCTAAGCATCCTACAATTCACAGGACAGCCCCCAACAGCAAAGAATTGTCCAATCCAGAATGTCAATAGCACCATCACAGAGATATCCTGTTACTGAGATGAAGAATGGCTGTCCAGCTGGACCATGTGGGTTGAATTCATGGCTCTATCACTTTTTATCAGAGTGATGTTGGGCTCATAGTTGTTCAACTATTTGTCCCTTATTTTCCCCAATGATAAAATGAAGATAGTAATAGCATCTTACATCATAGGATTAAAGGAGTTTATGCAAAGACAGTGCTTAGAACAGTTATTGGCAAATAGATATTCTTGATAAATATGACTATTAAATAAACTTGTTAATTAAATAATAAGGAATGATGCTTTGGTGAAACTACATCCTTTCTGGTTCTTCCATCATTCTATCTTCTTCTGTAGAAAAGTTAACAGTTGAGAGAAATTATTTTCTTTCGTACATTTTAGCTGGCTTGAAAATAGATATTGGTGCACTTTTCCAGGGCAGGCTGCTTTGGCGTGACTATCTCAGAGTATCTGGTGGGTTCACTAAGGAGTTGGTTAGCCTGATAAGTATTGTTAGTTGCGTGAAGTTGTCACCTTCAGGTGGGTATGCCTTCTTTCTCTATTACAGGTGAAGATCCTCATGTATGAAAATGAAGTCCCAGGCAACCATGATTTGCTGCTTAATGTTCTTTCTGTCCACAGAATGTTCCCACTATAGATCCAAGATTCACCTAAAAGTAAGTTTGATCTATTCCTATGTGATCTGAAGAGAAATCTCTCAGTTGCCCTCAATAGCAAGACTTCTGATAAATAAGATGTCATTTTAAATACATTTTCAAATGGTTACAACTTTACTCTTGCTGATAGTAACTTTCTAAAGAAGGGAACAAAGGAAAGCTGAGAGGTGGCAGGGACTTGCCTGGAGAGCTACAGTACAGTAGAATAATCAAGTTGCAATGGGAAATGTAGATAGAATGTAGATAGACTGCTGCTGAGAGAAGAAAGTACTCACCTGGCAGTTGAGCAATGGAGAGTCAGATCTTAATTTTGCTTCCCACTAGTTGCACAAGTTGTTTCACTTTTCTGAGTCCCAAATTCTTTATCTATAAGATGAAGTTTTTAAAGATATTATTTATAGTTCTTTATAGATATGAGAGATTTGTGATCCTATTATTGTGACCTGGTGATTATTCCTAGTATCTGTTCATTTCTGTCTTCTAAGGATCTACAGTATCTGGTGAACCACATTAACTTCATTTCATCCTTACAGTTAATACAGGCAGAGAACAGATTAGTGGTTTAATTCTCATCTCTGTGTTCTCCCTGGATGCTTTAAACTTTTTGAAAGACGTAGCATCTCTACTAACTTCACCTAGAAAGGCCAAGTGACCACCATCAAGGTTCCTTCCCTCGTCGGAGGGCAGTGCATTCTCCCTGTGCTCTCATCCACGTTTCCTTCAGCAAGTTCCCGCAACACAAGCACATGGATCTGCTGCAGTTTCCTTTCTAGTCCTGAACACATTTTCTTTTCATATTCACATGGAGCCTCTAAGCTGAGATGAGGGAGCACAGTCCCACAGTAAAGAGGACCTTTGGGAATTTATATTTTTCAGGCTGGAGATAAACTTCAAAGCCCTGAAGGGAAACCCAAGACTGGAAGGATCCAAGGTATGTGGCTATAGAACAGTCTTCATCCATTTGAAGGCAGGGAAGAATAAAGGAAGGGCACTGATGTTGCAAGCTTGTCCCCAGACCACAGGCTTTCCAAGTGAATAGCAATCTCCAGTAAGTTCTCTATGCTTACCAGTAAAGATAGATTTTCTTACATTTATACCATTACCAGTGGCATAGTCAATGAAGGGAGTTAGCAAATATTCACATGTGCTCTAGAATTGTAGACAAGTACATACTTCCAAATCCCAAAGAGAAATCTGTTCAAAGTAATGAGTTAACAGGAGGCAGAAAAGGAAAGAGGACAAGATTATTCCTTCCTTCATTCAAAGATATTTTCAGGGTACTTAAATGTATGCAACGCTCTGGTGCTGAGAAGTCTTAAAGCACTGTAAGATGGACATCATGGTGATGAGACTGGTCACTCTCAGGAAGTGAGAAGTAAACTAAGGGGGTAATCACTGGGAGTACTTCAGTGAAATCATGTGGTTCTCACTCATATAGTAGGGAATAACTGGATTCTGCACAATCATGGCCAGGTGGCAAATACATTCTTATATAGATGTGGAAGTGAGAAAGGAAAGCAGAGAGAAAGGTAACTAACATTTACTGGGCATTTAAGACAACTTGAATCTAAGTGTTGTACAAAATGCTGTCTCATTCCATATTTGTAACAACATTATGGCATCATATTCAAACTATGTGGAAGAAGAAACTGAGAACTACTCTGGTTAATGAACTTGCAAAAACGGATGCAAATTTTACAAACATGGTTTGATGCAAATTTTACAAACAAAGTTTGATGCAAATTTTGTAAACAAGGTTTGGCAAAGCTTGTTTCTTTTCCCAGTGAATTCAGTCATCACAGGGCTGTCCAAGCCACAAAAGGTGACTCTCAGGCAACTGGTTACCTCATTTTATTGATTTGAACACCCTAATAGCTCTCAGCATCATTTACTTTCCATTTTCCCCAGCTGCTATCTTAAGGCAATTCTCCTGAGAATATTTCAACAGCCTCATTCTTCCTATCTGAAGTGCATTCACTCTGATCCATGGGCCAAATTTGGCCTGCCACTAGTTTTGGTAAATAAACTTTTCTCGGAACATAGCCATGTCATTCATTTACATATTGTCTTTGGCTGCTGTCACACTACAAAGGCAGGGTTGAGTAGTTGTGACTAAGACTCATACGGTCTGCAAGGCTGAAAATATTTACTCTCTAGCTAGAGTTACCATATTTAGCAAATAAAAATATAGAATGCCTGATTAAATTTGAATTTCAGATAAACAATGAATAATATCGCATGGGTCATACAGACACTAAAAACTTACTTGTTGATCTGATCATTTACAGTCATTTATTATTTGCAGATTCTATATTTGCAAATTTGCCTAATGCTGAAATTTATTTGTAATCCCTAAATCAATACTCGCAGTGCTTTTGTGGTCATTCACAGACATGCAAAGAGCAGCAAAATATTGAGTTGTCCAGTGCATATGTTTTCATTACGGGCTGGACAAGGTGATGCTTTACCTGCTTGTTCTAGCTCTCCTACTATAAACAACTGTGCTTTCCTAGTCTACGTAGCATCACAGATTTTTTTTTTTTTGCATTTTTATGCTTTTTGTTGGTGATTTTGCTGTTTAAAATAGCCCCCAAACATAGTCTTGAAGTGCTGCCTAGCATTCCTAAGCCAGAGAAGGCTGGAATGTGCCTTATGGAGAAAATGCATATGTTAGATAAGCTTTGTTCAGGTATGAGTTATAGTGCTATTGGCCATGAGTTCAATGTTAATGAATCAACAGTACATATTAAATAAGGTATCTTTATGTAGAAACACACATAAAACAAGGTCATATATTGATTAGTTGATGAAATTGTTGTAAGTAGAAACTTGTAGGACCCTAATCTTATATTACCCTAGGAGAAATTGTTCAGAACACTTAGTGTTCATGGTGACTTTATAGAACATAACTCCTGTGGATAATGAGAATCAAGTGTGTGTGAAAATAAAATTGACATTTAACTGGGATTCCCGTATTTCATCTGGCAACTCCATTTATGTGTTCCTTTACATAAAAGTTTATGGACTCCTGCTCTATCTTATCATCAATTATCTTTCAAAAACAAGTTCAATCATGTCTTCTGGTAACTGCCACATTAGCACAGCATTCAAGGCCCTGCATGAGTTAACCCCTGTTTTCCTTCCCACCTTCATCTCTTGCCACTCCCACTTCAGGTGCTCTGGACTAGCCTTTCTGAATGATGTGAAATTCCCCTTTCCATGTGCTGTTCACTCTGCCTGGACACCAGCTTCACGATCTACCTGGCAGCTCTTACTCATTGCTGTGGACCCAGTTCAACCCAATTGCCTCCTCTGGGAAGCAATCCAAAACTCTCCAGAATGAATTTGATGCACCTGTCAGAATGTGGAAATCCTAACTGGATCCTGTTTCTCTCTCTCTCTTTTTTTCTTTATAGAGAAATGCGAAGGACCTTGTATCTCTTCTTCCAACTGCAGCCAGGCCTGTGCTAAGGACTTTCATGGAGAAATAGGATTTACATGTAATCAAAAAAAGTGGCAAAAATCAGCCGAAACATGTACAAGCCTTTCTGTGGAAAAACTCTTTAAGGTGATGCATTTGCAAATTATTGGTGACAGAAGCCAATCCCCCAGGAGAAAGTAGAGACATTTTTAATGTGATCTGTTCAGCATGACAAAAAGTCTCAGATCTGCACTTAGAAAAATCTACAGAATGGGTTAAATTTGTTTCTTGACCTTCTTCCCTTACCCAAACTCTCAGGTAGTCTCCCTCCTCTCCACATGCTCTCTATTTCTCCTGCTAAGAAACTTTTCTCAAAAAAAAAAAAAAAAAAAGATATGAAACTCATTTATGCTATTGTGTATATGATTGCTTAGAGGTTACATTTTAGCTCTAAAGGTGGGTTCGTATGCCTCTTGTGATAATCAGTTAATCAACTAAATGTGTCTAGGATCAAATTTATTTTGATATCTCTTTTTTTGTTTTTGAAATGGAGTCTTGCTCTGCCTCCAGGCTGGAGTGCAGTGGCGCAATCTCAGCTCACTGCAACCTCCGCCTCCTGAGTTCAAGCGATTCTCCTGCCTCAGCCTCCCGAGGAGCTGTGACTACAGGCACGTGCCACCACACCCAGCTAATTTTTGTATTTTTAGTAGAGACGGGGTTTCACCATGTTGGCCAGGATGGTCTTGATCTCTTGACCTCGTGATCTGCTCACCTCGGCCTCCCAAAGTGCTGGGATTACAGGCGTGAGCCACCGTACCGGGCCTTGATATCTCTTTTTAATACTTTCAATCTCTTGACCAAAAGAAAGGAGAGATGTGTGCTCGAGCTAAAGGAACAGAATTGAATGCATACAACACATCCAGTTAAAGTTAAAATCTCTTTTATATCCTTCCAGGTAGCAACTATTTTCTTCTACCTCCCCTGCAATCCCATGGAAGCACATGGATGTCTGCATTTTCTAAAATTTTAACAGTGGTTTTACAAGGGGATTGCAGCTGGCTTCTCTGTCACTTAGCCTAGGTAATCACATAGAAGTCCTTGCAACTATGGTCGCACTCAAAAGTGAATGAAAGGAAATAAATCATTGCTTTGCTTTATTCAAAGCACATTCTGAGTGAGTCTAGGTAAAAGAATCAGAAAATGAGCAAATCACCTCTTCTAACTAGTAAACTCTAAAGTCTGAAATTGTCATTCCTTAGCATTCTGCGTTTGACCTGCCAACCTCCCAAATCCACTCCCCCATGAAATTCCATGTGGCTCTTCTTTCCCTTCTCTGTAGAAAATTATCTTGTTATAATATTTGAGTTAAAAATCACTGTCCTGATAGCAAATTCCAATAGTAAAGGTCAATATCCTGGTTCCTGGTAATTTGGGTGAAATCCCCTGCCTCTTTCTGATCCCACTGTATCCTCTCCACCCCCCTCTGCATCGAAACCACTTTTTAGGACTCTTTGCTTCTCCATCTAACTTCCTCATGTAGATTGTTTGTGCTTTAGCTCCTTTAGTCTGATACATGGTAGGTAGTTAATCATTTTTGAATGAAACTACATTTGTTTTAAACAGGACTCAACTGGTGCATCTCGCCTTTCTGTAGCAGCACCATCTATACCTCTGCACATTCTAGACTTTCGAGCTCCTGAGACCATTGAGAGTGTAGCTCAAGGAATCCGTAAGAACTGCCCCCTTGATTATGCCTGCATCACTGACATTGTGAAATCATCAGAAACGACATCTGGAAATATTGCATTTATAGTGGAGTTATTAAAAAATATTTCTACAGAGTTGTCTGATAATGTTACTCAAGAGAAAATGAAGGTATTCTTTGTTAATCATGAAAAAATGATGTTTTTCTTAAAATTTTCATTTGAATAGTTTCAAATGTACTTTCCAGGGCAAAAACTACAGTGACAGCAACCATCACAGCAACAGCAGGCATTTCACTTCGGTTTGGGATCTTGATTCATTCTAGTTTATGGAGGTTTTCAAGTAGTTAAGACATTTTTAATACCTATCTTTGTACACACTTCATATTTTCAAGAAAATATCACATAGTGTAGTGATGGCTGTGAGCAAGACGGAATGTACACTAGTGTTTCTAAATTATATTCTTTAGAACAGGGGTTCCCAACACCCAGGCAGTGGATTGGTACCGGGCTGTGACCTCTTAGGATCTGGGCTGCACAGCAGGAGGTGAGCGTAGGGTGAACAAACATTACCACCTGGGCTCTGCCTCCTGCTGGATCAGCTGCAGCATTAGATTCTCGTAGAAGCACAGACCTTATTGTGAGCTGCTTATGAGAGGGATGTAGGTTGTGTGCTCCTTAGGAAAATCTAATGCCTGAAGATCTAAGATGGAACAGTTTCATCCTGAAACCATCCCCACCTCTGCCACCCAGAGCCCATGGAAAAATTGTCTTTCACAAAGCTAGTCCCCGGTGCCAAAAAGGTTGAGGACCACTGCTGTAGAACATAACCATTCTGAGAAATGTTAATGGAGATTCCATTTTTAAAAGGGATATCTGTAGCCCATCAGTTGTAGGAGGTTCTGAGTTAAACAAAATTAGGCAAGTTTCCATATGGCAGGACTTCTCAGAGCCTTTAATATCCTAATGAACTTGGGAATTCTTTGTAAGGCAGAGGGAGATAGGGACAGAGTGTGCAGTCTTTCTCAAGCTTGGATGACCAGAGAACATACCTCCACTCTCCTCCATTAAACAATCATTAAAATCTCATGGCAAACTTGGGTTCTACACACTGCAGTCTGGAAATGCTGCCTTGTGTGCAATAATAAAGCAGGTAAATCTTAGCTGTGATTTTTTTTTTGCATTATTTTACTTTTCTTCCCTCTGTGTGCCTTACTAATGCGGATTCTAATACATAGGGAATTTGAAGAGAAATATGCCAAATAAGATTGGATAACTTGATCTTTAGAAATTTTAGGTTTTAGAAATCAACTTTGTACAACAATGCGTAAATCCTTAGTATAATGTTCACCTTTCTCCATTGCAGAGCTATAGTGAAGTGGCCAACCACATCCTTGACACAGCAGCCGTTTCAAATTGGGCTTTCATTCCCAACAAAAATGCCAGCTCGGATTTGTTGCAGTCAGTGAATTTGTTTGCCAGACAACTCCACATCCACAATAATTCTGAGAACATTGTGAATGAACTCTTCATTCAGACAAAAGGGTTTCACATCAATCATAATACCTCAGAGAAAAGCCTCAATTTCTCCATGAGCACGAAAAATACCACAGAAGATATCTTAGGAATGGTACAGATTCCCAGGCAAGAGCTAAGGAAGCTGTGGCCAAATGCATCCCAAGCCATTAGCATAGCTTTCCCAACCTTGGGGGCTATCCTGAGAGAAGCTCACTTGCAAAATATGAGTCTTCCCAGACGGGTAAATGGTCTGGTCCTATCAGTGGTTTTACCAGAAAGGTTGCAAGAAATCATACTCACCTTCGAAAAGATCAATAAAACCCGCAATGCCAGAGCCCAGTGTGTTGGCTGGCACTCCAAGAAAAGGAGATGGGATGAGAAAGCATGCCAAATGATGTTGGATATCAAGAACGAAGTGAAATGCCGCTGTAACTACACCAGTGCGGTGATGTCTTTTTCCATTCTCATGTCCCCCAAATCGATGACCGACAAAGTTCTGGACTACATCACCTGCATTGGGCTCAGCGTCTCAATCCTAAGCTTAGTTCTTTGCCTGATCATTGAAGCCACGGTGTGGTCCCAGGTGGTTGTGACGGAGATATCATACATGCGTCACGTGTGCATCGTGAATATAGCAGTGTCCCTTCTGACTGCCAATGTGTGGTTTATCATAGGCTCTAACTTTAACATTAAGGCCCAGGACTACAACATGTGTGTTGCAGTGACATTTTTCAGCCACTTTTTCTACCTCTCTCTGTTTTTCTGGATGCTCTTCAAAGCACTGCTCATCATTTATGGAATATTGGTCATTTTCCGTAGGATGATGAAGTCCCGAATGATGGTCATTGGCTTTGCCATTGGCTATGGGTGCCCATTGATCATTGCTGTCACCACAGTTGCTATCACAGAGCCAGAGAACGGCTACATGAGACCTGAGGCTTGTTGGCTTAACTGGGACAATACCAAAGCCCTTTTAGCATTTGCCATCCCGGCGTTGGTCATTGTGGCTGTAAATCTGATTGTGGTTTTGGTTGTTGCTGTCAACACTCAGAGGCCCTCTATTGGCAGTTCCAAGTCTCAGGATGTGGCCATAATTATGAGGATCAGCAAAAATGTTGCCATCCTCACTCCGCTGCTGGGACTGACCTGGGGTTTTGGAATAGCCACTCTCATAGAAGGCACTTCCTTGACGTTCCATATAATTTTTGCCTTGCTCAATGCTTTCCAGGTAAGTTCCAAGAGGGAGACTTTTCTGTGTTACTCTGACTAGACCGTAAAAAAATGGCTATGATTTGAAATTATAGAACAGAAAATGTTCTCTCCACTTCCTTTTATATCTTAGGGTTATTTGGCTATGGCATCTCTGACTGTATTGATTGTCAAGTTGAATTTAGCTGACTAGGGTGGTTGGGTGGAAATCTCCTTCCTTCTTTCCTCACTGTTGCACCTGTGTCCGTACTAAAGTTTCAATGTTAGAAGAAGCTAATCTTCACTTATAGAGGACTATTATTTGGTCAGGGATATGTGAGGTTACATGTTATGCCTCAAAACAAGCATATTTTTTATCCTTTCTCCAGCGGTTTGGGAACTCAGTGAGATAACAGTTGCTTTCTATATTATGAAGTAATGGGCCTTGCCACTCACTTTGGGTGTTAGCCAGTCAGGAGTTCTCATACCTCTTTCCTGCTAGTCCCTGTGAAATAAAAATAAATTGTTATTTATAGAAACAGATCTTGCCATATGTTACCTGATCTTGGGAACGCCACTTTTCTCTGGGTCTCAACTATTTGGTTCTTACTATTTGGTTCCTTGCAGTAGAATTTTCCCCACTACTCTTTTAAATAATGTAACTAAACAGCAAAGTATTCCTATTAACATGTCAGTATCATTCTGTTTAAAAGCATGATACAAAATAGAAAGCAGACTTTAAAGAAATGCCAACTCAGATCAATTATATATCTTACTCATAATTCTGTAATAACTATGGAACACATTTATTCTACTCCTTCTGTTGCATTGATTTACAGTGAAATCTTTGACATGAGGGATTTTTTTTTTTTTAAATCAAAGACTCTGGGACTTTTGATAAATTTCCCCACTCTTGAAGTTACTCTGGTGAGTAATGATCTCATCCTTTCTTACTTTGTAACTTAATTAAACCGCGGGAAATTTTGCTCTGTATTTCTTTTTCAGTTCATTTGTGTTTCTCTCTTCTTGATAGAAAGAAAAATACCCAAATGCTTCCAGTTATACACATTTCTCTTTACTCAGCAAGCTCTTCCTGTGACTTAACATCTAAAATTTTAATCTGATGAATGTTTCTTCACCATGAACTCTCCTTAGATTGATAGTGAAAAGACCCTAGCCTTATAAATCTCTGTAGCATTCTCTTTCTTTTATGTAGAAATGTTTTTTTTTTCCACCAGCTTAGAGGCCTTGGCTGTCTATTTACTGACTTTTAACTCCAACTCAAAGTAGCCTAGAATATAAGTTTCATTTTCTTAAGACACCATCCATGATTGTGATTTTGAATTACAAGTTTCTGTCACATGTTACTGTCATCATGAGTAGAAACAGCTACCTCAATATTTGGGAAGAAAGTAACATAACTGCATAAGGCTGAAAACTATCCTACATCTACAGCCATTCAATAAATATCAATAACCCTCCTGCACATTCCAGTGCGGGTGATGATCCTCTTCCAAGGGTGGGGGCAGACTCAAAGGAACACCCATCAGTGCATTTTTATCTGCATTAGTGGAAACTGAACTTTCTAATGTCCAATAACTGCCCTAGGGGGTATCTAGAGGAGTGGTATGAAAATAACAGCTGAGATATTTTTCGAAAACCATCCCTCATGAATCTGTTGAATTTTGCCACAGGGTTTTTTCATCCTGCTGTTTGGAACCATTATGGATCACAAGGTAATATGAATTTGTTTCCTCCTTATAAATGGTTTTCATGTGGCTGGGGGAAGAAGGAGGATGAAGCAGTTTTGATTGGAGAGCATACTCCAGGGGAGTTGAGTTTATGAGGATGGTTTAAGGAATCAGCTGTGAAAAGGAAAAAAAAACACACCAATATTCTGTCATTTCTTGCTCTTTATCAAGTCAACAGGAGGCTGTGTGCAAGTATTGCTGGTGAAAAGAATGGAAATCATAATCACAGTTTTAGTCCTAATACCAAATCCCAAATCTAATTATAATTACACCCTAGCTTTTATCCAAATCTTGTTACTTGCCAGTCACTATGCCAAAGTCCTCTGATATTGCTTCTGCCAGGGTTACTGGTCTTAAAGTTTCAGGACAGGCAATTCAGTTGTTTCTTCCAACATCTGTCAGGTACTTCTCAATGTCATTGCTTCTTTAGATAAGAGATGCTTTGAGGATGAGGATGTCTTCACTGAAGGGGAAATCGAGGGCAGCTGAGGTAAGCCTTCCCCTTTTAGTCTCAGCCCTGGAGGGTCCGTGTCCTCACCAGTTATGCAGAGACAAATACCATAGCTCAGTACTCAGGATCTGTGGGCAAAGAGGATCAATAAAGCATACTTCATTCATTCATTTCTTCATTCGGTAAATTTGGAGTATTCTGCTAAAACTGAAGGTCAGTGGAATATACCCTTCAAGAGAATGTTTCACATTGGATGTATTTCAGTTTGACATTTGAACCCATCAAGATGGGACCATATGAACTCAGGATCATAGATTGGTAAAATGTGAGAGCGGTGAAATGAGAAATGAGTTAGAAATGAGATTCTAGTCCAACCCATTCATTTTACAGGTATGGAAATCAAAGCCCAGAATACTTATGGGATGGGCACACGGCCACCCAGCTGATCAGTAGCAGAATCACAACAGGGACCAATTGGCATTAAAATCTCTTTCCATTTTCCTTATTTGAGACTCTTTTGAGTAAACCATACTCTCTTGGATTGGAGTATCTATGTATTTAGAGATCTTGAAGACTTTGGGCCTGGTTATCAGTCTCAAGGCACCAAGTAACATTGCTGATACTACTTTATTAATTAGAAGTTATTTGTTTAACCTACAGATTCACATTAGGAGCCCCTTCCTTAAAAACAAAAACTTTTTGGGTACATTGATAACTACCATTTATATTTAGATAGCATTGAGTGGGACTTTTAGTATCATAGTTTATCTATTCTAAAATAGGCATTTTCTTCGTCTTTTAACGTTTCTGAAATTGGAATGTATCTTATATTCAATGGCATGTCATAGTTTAATTGGAAAGTTTTGTTTCTTTTTATTTTTTAGCAGAACATAAAAATAGTGATGTAGCTTACACTTAGATTCAGTGAAATAGGATAATTTAGTTCTGTGTAGCTATATCAGTGTGAGTACTCCTTTTCATGTATTCATTTTCACATATTTATCTCTAGAGAGGGATGCACATTTTGTCAATATCATTACTCATTACCACCACTGTTATTTTTCCCCCACTTAGAATGCATCACTAGGCCCAACCAATGGATCTAAATTAATGAATTGTCAAGGATGAAATGTGAGTATTAAAAATACAAAGAGAAATTTCACTTGCAATTTGTATCAATCCACCAATGCCCCTTGTGACCACACTATTGCCTGCTACGTGATGCTGGAATGAGGTGGGAAGGGAAGAGGGGGACATATTTTTCAGAGAATGGAAACATCTTTATTGTCTAGCACATAAATGAAAATATGTACATTTTCTTTAAAACCTATGTCATCTCAGCGTACATGACCAAACCCATCACACCTGCTGTCTACAGTGCTCACATACCTTAATTCCATCTTGTCAGTGAGTAGTAACACTCATAATAGCCCCATTGTTGAAAAAGAACACTTGATTGATTGGAATCACAAAGCAACAGTTCTGTCTTTCCTAATGAAGTGGAACCCAGAATCATTCCTAAGCGGGTGTGGGTGGGGTTGTGGAAAATTAGCTACCTACTCATAGCCAACCCCTGAGACTTATTTCTACACAGGTGAAACCAGGGGAGAACACACATTAGGCAGCCAGGAAGCAGGACAATAAGTCACAAAATGGCAGCCAGAAGCCTGAGAGGTACTGGGGGAATGTGGGCAGGGATGATCAACCTTGGGAATGGGTTTGCTTGGAGAGGTTTCATGGCCTTTCTACATTGTTATAGAAGAGACTCAGACTTTCAAACAAAATGCCATTTGGCAGCAGCCACATCCTTTTTATATTTCTTTCCCTTTCTGAGTCATAGTCCATATATTGAGCAATGGGCCAAAAGAAGGGGTTGAATCTCATGGAACCAAAGACACTCTGAGTTGGGACATCCATGTTACAGACCCTACAAACCGTATGCTGTGCTCGTATGGGACACTGACATACAGTCCCAGGGAGAGGGAGAGAGAGGTGGAGGGCTCTGTCATATACATGGAGTGGCATGTGTGAGTGCTGGGAAAACGGGGAGAGGAAAACACAGGCCTGTTATCTTTAATAATTGTCCTCCTATTTGGAATTTTATAGGAGAACTTTACAAAGGTTGACCCTCCTACTCGCTGCCCATTTCCTAGTCTGTCAGCTTCCTCCGGGATGAAACATCACTATAACATTTCCTAATTTGCCTCTAATAGAGAGTCACTAATTCAAATGACCTATTAAAAACACAGCTGGCCTTTCTATTAAGGTCCTAATTAAAGAACCACTTGTTTTAGGTTTATCAGACTGTCTCAGATGGAGGAGGCCCTGCCTTTGGGGGATACTGTGCCCAGCCTTTCAAGAGAAGTGCGTAGTGAAGGCCTTATCTCCAGCTGGTTGGGGATCCTTGGTTGGCTGTAGTCTAAGTTGGAGAAACACAGTAGAAGGCAAGATCAGGAGCTACACTACTTACTAGGGTAGGGGATGTACAAAGGAGTCTGCCAGTATTAGAAGGAAGTCCAGGAAGGAGGTGGAATGCCCTTACAATACTCCCTGATGAAGTCTTCATCACATAATTCTTTATCAAGTTGCTGTATTTTTGAAGCTACATGAGGTAGGCGAGGAACTGAGGATTGGATTCTTTCAGCATATCCCTTGCAAGTGGCTCTGTGCCTATTGAATTTTCTCAGTATTGGGGCCTGTGCTTTTCACATCTGGACACACATGGTACCAGAAGGGCTCTATAATCGCAGCTGGCATCATGGTAGACCATGTTGGGGACCCAACAAAGATTACAGTACAAGGCTAAGAAATTCACACTAGATGATCCTCTAAAGTCCAGAGTGGAGGGTGGCAGCACCAGAGGGTCTCTCGGCAGAGAGAGGGGCCCCACACACAGGGTTCAGGGCAAAACCCCAGGCACACTGGGGGTGTTTGGTAAGCACCAGGAGTGGTGGTGGTCCGGGGCAGGGCTGAACCACGGGGGAAGGCAGTGTCCCAGACCTTCACCAAGAATAAAGGATCGAAGGCTGACATGGTCTCAGGAGGTAGGCAGAATTCTGGGAAACGGGTCGAGAGGTCAGAACTGGACTTGCAAGAAGAATTGAGGCTTCCAGTGTTGGGGGACACTCCTCATATCCCAATGATCGCAGGTCAGAATTGTTCTTAGAAACAGGGTTGAGACAAGTCTGTCAGGTGGTCCCAGGGTCGGGGAAGGAGGACTGCAGAGGTGGAGAAACAGGGAACTTAGCTTTGGGTATAGATTCTCATTGGGAACCCCATCCTGGGAGGCAGGGGAGAGAGGGCCACGGCATTCTGTCGGCGGCCACAGCTCCACAGCGCCCTCTGTTGTTCATATTGGGGGCAGGACAAGCCGGCTGTTAGATTCCAGGGGCACCAGGAAGGCTCTGGGTTCCTCCAGTGGCTTGCATGTATTTGTTTATGCCTGTTTAGTATTGGTTTACCACTAAAAGGATACAGAGTTTTTCACTCCACAGTAATAAATGAGACTGGTTGAGCATATACCCCGAGGGAAGCAACACGGTTTACAATGTAAATTCACGGCAGCAGAGGCATTCTAGAATCCAAGTTCAGACAGCAGGGGAGGAGAGAGGGCACTGAGCACCGAGTTTAAGGTGGAAGGAGCAGCCCAGGGAAGGCAAAGCGCACCAAAAATTGCAGCTGGGAGAATCGCCTTTTTACTATCTGACCTTGAGGAAATTACTCAACGGCTCTGTGCTTCATTTCGTCTTCTGTAAAGCGGAGTTAATAATAGTACATGCCTCCCAAGATAGTTTCAGGATTAAATGAGCTAACACGTGAAAAACCCAATGCAAGCTATTATTCTTGCTGTTAATTGTTTTTCAACCATATTTCCCAGGCTGCCCCATTTCTCATGGATGTCCTGAGACCAAGAGTGGAGATCCAGGAGAAAGTGGACACGGAAAGCAGGCTGGAGTGAGGAGGAATGGTCATGCTTCCTTGGAAGACTTTCTCTTCTTGTCAGGAGTGACTCCCAAGCTCTTGGTCGGCCGAAGAAAAACTGAGGATATCATTTGCTGACTGGGCTTTAAGGAGCATGATTTATGGACCCTTTGACCTACCCGTGTCCTGCAAGAGGCTGGCTTCTTGGTCAATCTTGACTAGATTAAGAGTCAGTCTGCAAGCCATTTTATGGTCTCCCTGGCCAGCTGGGGGCTGTAGGGCCCTGCTGGGCTTGGTCGTCTTTCACTCCTGAGGCCTGCTCTGTGGCTCCATAGCTCAGGCCTCCATCACTCTGCGTGGATCCTGGGTACTTTGGACAGTGAGGGTTAGATCCAATTTTAGGGGTAGGGTTGGGGGTGGGAGTGGGAGTGTGGGTTGGCAGGAGGAACAATGAGTCTACTTTGGAGACAATTAAGTCATGGTACGTTTCCTAAAGATAGGGAACAGAAGAAAAGTATGAGAACTGTTTAATACACTGATTATTTTAGTCTATTTTAGACCTTGAGTAAACTAATTTAGCTTCTAGGATCTGAGTTTCTTTATTTGTGAAAAAGGAAAAAAAATTCTTGTAGGTATTACTGTTTGTGTGTTTGTGTCTACCTGCACATGTTTGCATTTGTGTGTGTGTGTCTTTTAAAAATACTATATATAAAAAAGATTCTGGTTGTTATTTTAGACATAAAAATGAATATATGTACCTTTCGCAACTTGCTCATGTGTGAGTTCATTTGAGATGGGCTTCTCTGTTGGTACTACACATTCTTGGGTACCAGTGCTGCTATCAATCCACCTCAGTGCATTGACCCTACCTACAGGAGGCCTGAGAATGCAAGCCTGCCATGTGTTCACAGGGCGGGAACCTGGAAATATTTAGCAAAGAGCACTAGTGTCTTTCAGGGACTGTCAATGAAATTTCTATCACCAGTTTGGTTTTATAGTGACGCATTCAGGACTGAAGATGGATATGTGCGTGGGTAGAGCACTCTGTTCAAATTGTGGAAGTTGTAAAAGCCGATTAGTGGTCATGTTTTTTCATAAAATAAACAACAAAAAACTGAATGAATATCTCTTCGCAGGGCTCCTGTCAAAACCTTTAGTATTGGTTTAGAAACAAGATAAGATTTGGTTTCAAACTAAGTGCACTTTGTTCAAATTGTGGAAGTCGTAAAACCCAATTAGTGGTCATGCTTTTTCGTAAAACAACAAAACAACTCAATAAATATCTCTTTCCAGGAGCCTGTCAAAAACCTTTACTATTGGTTTAGAAACAAGATAAGATTTGGTTTCAAACTAAACAGTAATTATTTAAAGGGTGAAAATTCTTGGTCAATTGCAAATTTTTCTCCTCTCATAAAAATGAAAATAAAATGTTCATTGGAGAGACATGAATTTAACTGTTAGATGTATAAAAGTTCCTTAGCATTAATTTATTAATCCACATTTCCTTCCTGACTCTTGCCACTATAAAAACAACTTTTATTTCTCTCAATCCAGAAATTCCTGAACATTATGCAATTCCAAGCCAAATAATTACCTTTGGTTGAGTAGATTTATTTGGTACTGTAACAAGGCCAAATTTATAATTTCCGTATGCTAACACCATTTAGTCTTCTTTCTTTTCCATATTTTCCAAAGCTTTCCATCTTTGTAGCACATAGTAAGAGAAATATAGTACTGGGTGCAGTCAGTTCTGCAATAAGGCCACATATGCATTTCTAAAAATCACCTCACTCTGCAAAATAGTCAATAAAAACCACAGAGCTTATGGGGAAAATGGATTAGAGATAAAACGTGCCAAAACTTTGTCAGAGACACATTAAAAAAGATAACTGAATAAAAATTATAGCACAGTTTTACTCATGCTAAATGATCTAGAAATATATAAATATGACTCTCTCTCTATGTCTCTCTCTCTGTATATATATACACATACACTTTCCGTTGAAAAAGATCTGAAATTTGCTTTTGGAAGTGGCTGTCAAAAAGGTTGCAGGTTGTTAGTTATTGTGAAGGAAGGTTATCTGACATTGATAGAAAATTGTAACACCAGAAGTAAATTGGTGTAGCTTATAACACATGCAGTGAATTGAGAGAGCTGGTAGATGGTTGAAGTTTGTGTGTGTGCATGCGTGTGTGCATGTTTTGTATACACCTACATTGCTTGATTCATGTACATACAGTTTTCTGGGTTCACCTAAGGTTTCTTGAAGATGGTATCACATATTAGCAAACATGAAATTCGTGTTATGTTCAAATTATTCCCTAATATATCCATCCAGTTAGAACAAATTCTTGTTTTCAAAACAAGCATTATAGCAGAACTGACTGTATTTCATGGTAAACCACCACAAAGAATAGTGAGTTCCAGCACTGAAATGCATTAAAAACCACCTAGAAAACTTCTAAAACCATGAAACCCTGAGCCTTACCCCCAGAGATTCTGATTCAATTAGTCTTTGAAAATGGGGGAAAAGAAAACCTTTTTAAGTGGAAGAACAAAGAAAGAGAAACTTCTTGCTCAATAGGTTTAATTCAGATACATAGTTATTGGTTTCTTACTGTATGTGCCTACATTGAGGGGTACGAGTGGAGAAAATGAAGTCTCTCTTAGTCTTCTGCTTGTGACCAAATATCTATCCATATAAAAAGATGATATAAAACAATTTTATCCAATATTGAATTATTACACAAAGACTTGATGCAATGAATATATCAGAGAATTGAGGAATTGGATGGTGGTCTCAGAGCGAGTGGAACCTGAGCTGGGCCTAATGGCTGGAAAGGATTTGAACAGATGCTTATTCTAGGGCCGGAGGAGAGCATGAGCACTTCAGAGAGGGAAGTAAAGAGTAAAGAAGGCACTCATGGGAGACCATGCAGAGAGCAGCCTAACCAAAGCGGAGGCCATGCTGGCCGTAGAAGGAGAGTAGGTCAGATTCTGGAAGGCCTAGCATACCCAGTGGGGGTGATGGGGCTGGATCTGATATGTGACAGTAAAGATAATAAATACTGCTTACTGCACAGCTTTCTGTTTTGGAGAACAATGGTTAGTCCTATGAAGGAAACCAAAGACTCAGAGAAATGTGGAGAGGATGACAGGGTGGAGTGAAGGGGCTATCTGTTAGGAAGGCACTGCCCAGGCTCTTGGATGACTATCTTGCTGTGATTCCAGTATCCAGGCATGAACCCTAGGCAGAAATAGCTCAGCCCTGAGCCACTCATTTAAAGGTAAATTTTATTGCTATGGATTTCTCCCTCCTGGTAAATGTTACAAGTCAATGGCTCAATGGTTGGTGGTTCCATTATAGCCCTTCGTATTAGTCCATTTTGCATTGCTATAAAGGAATTACTGAGACTGGGTAATTTGTAAAGAATAGAGGTTTATTTGGCTCACGCTTCCACAGGCTGTACAAGCATGGTGCCAGCACTGCTGGGCTTCTGGTGAGGCCTCAGGAAGCTTGGCATAAGGGATGGGGAGCAGGTGTATCTCATAGTGAGAGAGGAAATGAGAGCGAAGGAGGCACCAGGTGTTTTTTAACAATCAGTTTGCATGTGAACTAATAGAGTGAGAATTCACTCATTACTATGGGGAGGGCACCAAGCTATTTGTGAGGGACCCATCCCTATGGCCCAAACACCTCCCATTAGGGCCCACCTCCAATGCTGGGGATCACATTTCAACCTGTGACTTGGAGGGGACGAACATCTAAACGATATCATTCTTTAAAAATAAATCCATTTTTACGTGCATACTGTGGCCAGGTGGTATTTTGTCATCTCTTCACCCATTTCATTCATTCCATTGGCAGATCTGGCTGAAAGTTTGTATTGCAAACGGAAGGGGCAGCTTTTACATAGGTTTGTTTTTACAATCCAGCTGTTTGAGAGATAGCAATCTGCCTGGGGAGTGGAGAACTGGTTTTCAGAGTTATAGGACCTTGGGGAAACAGTCACTGAGTGGCACCCCTGAAAGAGGCAGCAGGAGAAAGGAGCTCTCATTCTGCCCAATTCCCACAACTTCCTCTGGGAGGCGGCCTGTGAAGATTTAACAGCCCTCAGTGCAGGATGTGATGAGATGGCAAAGAAAAGACTAGCCGATAAAACAAATGAAGAATGTTGAAGCTCATTAAACAAGAAACAATCAAGCATGTACAGAAGAGTGCCACCCTTCTATATGATACGGATATTTTAAGACAGTGGATAGAACCTTTTTTCAGACACATAAATGGGGTATGGAAGTCAGGGAGTAAAGACAATGAACATCTACACCTTTGGGCCTGGGGACTTTTGGGGAGAGTTGGCTGGATTGGGGCTTGATTCTGTGATGCCGTCATACATAAGCGGTGTAGGCCAATGGAAAGAAGCTAGGTTTTGGAGGGTCAGGTGTATCTGTCATTTCAGTTCTGTCCTTTCCACTTTCCAGTGGGTGACTTGGGCAAGGTATTTAGGCTCTTGGAGCCTAATATTTAGTCTAAATGCTCATCTATAAAATGATAACATAAAACACACCTTATGGTATGGTTTAGAGTAAAGAAGCTATCTATGAAAGCACCTGCCTTCATGTCTAACACATGGTAGATACCTGAGAAATGTTAGTCCCCCTTCCCCATCTGTCTGTTTTTCTGAGGATGAGGGGATGGTGGTAGTACTAGAGAAGTGGAATCAAGGACTTACGTATTAAGACTTTTATTAGGCTCGAGAGCAAGAGTTAGAAGAAACCTCCAAATGTCCTTCTAGTGATTAGGACTGGTTCAGGATAGGAAAAGGGAATTTCAGAGCAAGGATCTGCTCCAGGAAAAAAAAAAATATAGATAGATAGCTGGGTCTTGAACCTGGTTCAAGAGAATGAGCCTTATATGGGATAATATTAATTTTCAGAGGAACCAATTGTGGAGAAGACAAATTCCATTCTTGAATGACTTTAGTAACTTAATTGTTCAATGCAAAGCAAGTTCTGGGGGAGATTAGTGGTAAGAGCTCTCTCTCTGAATGCTAAAATTCTAGCTGGAGTGATGTCCTTACAGTTGTATTAAAATTAAGAAGATAAGCCTTTGGGATAGGTAATATGACCTATGCCTGAAGACATTCAACATCTCCATCTTGGTTTCTCTATCTATAAAATTATATTTAAAGTATGAACCCTTCCCATATGTTGTTATGGGATGAATTATGTCTCTTCCTAAAACTGTATGTTGAAGTTCTTATTCCCACCGCTTTAGAATGTGCCTACATTTGGAGATGGGGCCTTTAAAGAGGGAATTAGATTAAAGTGAAGCTGTTAGGGTGTGCTTTTATCCAATGTAATTGATGTCCTTATTAGAAGAGGAGATTAGGAGACAGATAAGCACAGGGGGAAGACCATGTGAAGACACAGGGAGAAAACAGCCGTCTACAAGCCACGGAGTGAGACCTTAGAAGATGTCAACCCTGCCAACACCTTGATCTTGGACTTCCAGCCTCTAGAATTATGAGAGAATACATTTATGGTTTTTTTTTTTTGAGACAGAGTTTAGCTCTTGTTACCCAGGCTGGAGTGCAACGACACAATCTTGGCTCACTGCAACCTCCGCCTCCTGGGTTCAGGCAATTCTTTTTCCTCAGCCTCGCAAGTAGCTGAGATTACAGGCACCTGCCACCACACCTGGCTAATTTTTGTATTTTTAGTAGAGACAGGGTTTCACCACGTTGGCCAAGCTGGCCTCGAACTCCTGACCTCTGATGATCTGCCCACCTCGGCCTCCCAAAGTGCTAGGATTACAGGCGTGAGCCACCACACCCAGTCAACAAATTTATGTTTTAAGCTATCCAGCCTGTGGTACTTTGTTATGGCTAACGTAGCAAGCTAATATACATGCCTAGAGATGTTTTTGGATGAATGAAATGCTTCATGAGAGTATGTATTTATTTATTGGAACAAAAGGTGGATACAACGCATTATTATCATTACAAGTCTGCACAGACAAGCTTTTTATTCTTAGCTCCACTGTAGAGTCTTTTATTTCCATTTTCGAAATAATATGCCAATAATAGGGTGGATTTTATTTCAGGCAATTCCAATCTAAATATTTGTTGAAGTTAGCTATTTGCAAAGAGCATCACAGCAGCTAGTATAGTGTAGTAGTTATAAAGACAAACATGATGCAGTGTTGTACTGCAAGGAGTTTGTTGTGAAAATGGCCATCCGTTTATATTCTCAAAGCAACTATCTTGAAGAAACCAATTACAGTGGATGTGGTGAGGCACTACCATGACCTTCCTTTCAGGATCAAGTCACTCATTCCCCCAGCTGCCAGGAGTGTTGCTGGCTAATGGCTTACAGCTGTTCTCAAGCTGCTAATAAAGACATGCCCAAGACTGGGTAATTTATAAAGGAAAGAGGTTTAATTGACTCACAGTTCAGCATGGCTGGGGAGGCCTCACAATCATGGCTGAAGGCAAAGGCACGTCTTACATGGTGGCAGGCAAGAGAGCTTGTGTAGGGGAACATCCCTTTATAAAACCAGCAGATCTCATGAGACTTATTCACTATCATGGGAACAGCACTGGAAAGAACCACCCCATGATTAAATTACCTCCCACTGGGTCCCTCCCACAACACGTGAGAATTATGAGAGCTACAATTCAAGATGAGATTTGGGTGGGGACAAACCACATCACACCCTAAGCATTGTCCTCCAAGAACTGAAGTAAACCGCCTCTCCCTATATCATGCAAAGGTCAGCTTGCATGCAATGATTGAATGACATTAACCATAAAGGCCTTGCTCAATTTGGAACATTTCTGAAGGACCACCCAGCTCCAGAGCTTCCTGTGGGATCAGCAGAGGCCACTGTTCATTGCTTCATAGTTCAACTCTTCCTTCTTCCCCATTTGGCTGCTTTCATTCCCCCTCAGAAATATTCCCCAATAAACTTTATGCAAACAAACCTCCATCTCAGATTTTGCTCTTCAGGGAATGTGAACAAGGATGCCATTCATAGAAAACTATTTTTATTGGTATACTAATGATATTCTTTGCTCAGAGTAAGTGGAAGTAATTGATAGTCTGAATGTTTTGCACGATAGACTGTATGTTTATGAAAATTTTCTGACATTAGAGAACATGTGCTCAATGGAAGTAGGGCTCACTTAAAAAAAAATAAGCCACATAGCAGCCAAATAAATCTGGGATCCAAATATTTTGAGTTACTAAGCCATTATTAGAGAGCTGCCCATCAGTGACCTTGCAGGCTGCTGGAACTATGTAAAGAGAAAACACAGGGCTGAGTGTGGCTACCCAGGATAAATGGACCCTGAGATATGATTGTTCATCCCAGGAATGGGCCACCCATTTCCAAAGGAGCTCTGATATTAGTGTACAAGCAGTCTATATTCTAGTGTTCTTGGTTTTCAGAGTGATTTATCGTAAAGAAATCAGGAAATAAATCAGGCTCTGGAATATGTTCTGAGCTCTGAGAACACCTGAGTGCCACCAGTCTTGTAAGTCATAACTCTTCTGTCCATCTCTTTCTTCACCTGTCACCATGGACGGAGTGGAAAAATGGGCTGCAATCAATCCTGAATCTCCAAGTCCCTGATCTGCTGTTGTCACAAAGAAAAACTGCAGAAGGGCTGTTTCAATCATGTCTCTTTTTCACAAGGACTTCTTAGTGCAATAATATTCCTATGAGGAAGTCAGTCTTGGTGAACGGGGCTGGACCATGCACCTGGGATCCACAAGAACACCTTTGTCTTTCTGGGGTAAGGTCACATGTCTTTCTTGGTTTATTTCCTCTCTAATCTTCGTTCTCTGTTTTTCAAAGAAAAGTGTTTCAAATATAAGTGGATCTCACACTGAAGCAGTGGCTTAAGCTGCAGACTCAAGGTTTCCTGCTTAAGGTTTCCTACTGCAGTCTACTTGAGTCACCTCGGAATCATGCTCTCTGCCTAGAATCTTCACCTTAGCCCTTACCTCCTAGCTTCTGCACTGTTATAATGAGGCCTTTTACTTACCAGCTCAGCTTCGCCCATTTTTGAGCCAATGCCTATAATTTGGAAAGCATGCTCAGAGTTTCATGCACAGCAGTGATTAGGACCTGGGATTTGCTACCATCAACCTGGTTTAGGTGAGATGAAGATGAGCCAGGGGTTCTGGGTGTCTTCAGCCTGTTGTTATTTCCTTTATCTCTTGTATTGGCAGGGTCTGGTTTACTAAACAGCTATCATGCTGTGGTTAGTGTCCTGATCTGAGTTGTACTTTGTAAGACCAGAGCTCTCACACCTCCTTTGGGCAGCTTCATTCTTGGATGCTGTCCCATGCTCTGGCTGGACCTTACTCCATTGGTCAGCTCCCTGAGATCACTTGTCACCACCTACTCCTGGTCTGGCTGCTGTACCCTGTGAAGTATCCTAGACCCCTTAGGCAGTGCTCATGGCCCAGTGAAGCCCTGGCTACTCAGCCTCTCTGGGCTCTGGGAGGTGGGCAGCTGCTCACTCCACACAGGACCAGTCCTCTAGGCAAGTGGGCTCAGTCCAGCTTCCTGTCCATTCCCATAAGCTTCCTCTGTTGAGGTCTCAGAAGACTTCAAGGAAGAGCTGCTTCTTTCTTCCATCCCCTGCCTTGCCATCCCCTGCTGCTGCTGTCCAGCCCTGTCACCAAAGGGAGCTAAGTGGAGAAGACCTGCATGTAAAAAGTCCCCCCAATAGTGTTAAACAAACCAATTATTTCATTTAATTTTTTATGTTTTAATCAATGTGTATATGAGGGTCTCCAATATGTAATGATTCTGCTTAGACCCCAGTCTCTGAAGAAATGTTTTTCCCCAGTGAAGGTCACTTCATCTTAAACTTCAGGATCAACCTTGCCTTAGGCTTTAGGACTGATTTTGACCTTAATCAGAAGGAAGTATAAGAAGTCTTTTTCATTATGAGCTGAGTGATTCAATATCTAATGAAACTCCTTGCTTATTTTTTGATCATGTGTCCCAGTTGTAACAGGGCTTCCACCATTCTCCTGGAACCAACTTTCCATATTGTACCAGCCCTAATAGTGACTCTGTGCCATGTATTGATCCTCCTTTCTGATTTTAAGTCCATATAAATCTGGGCCTTCACTTTGCTCCAGTCTTTCTTTTTCCCCAAGGACTGATTCCCAGATCCCTCCCTGACTTGAGTAGGAGTCTGCTCCCAGATACCTTAATCACATACTTGCCCACTTACAAGGAAACCCTTCTTATCTCCTACAGGAGTTCCTTTTTGTGTGATATTTGCTTGAAATGCCATCTATTTCTTATTGTATATTTTAAAATACATTTAATGATGCAACATTTATTGAGCATCTTCGCTAGACTTTTAATTGTGAACAAAACTCAGTCCCTGTCTTCAAAGAGCTTATAGTCTACAGAAGGAGAGGGACATATAGGAAATATGAGGAGTAGATAACTGAAAAACATTATTTAACTTGCCAATTTTATCTGCACAGGAATCCTGTGAGGAGACATTATTATCTCCACTTTAATAGAAGTGGAAAGTGAGACTCAGATAGGTGAAGTCGGTTGGTCTGGGTCACATAGAAAGAGGCAGAGTTAAGTTTAAAACTTTGCTGTCCTAAGCCTAAAGAGGCAGAGTTAGGTTTAAAACTTTGCTGTCCTAAGCCTAACCTTATGCAATGATGAGTCTAAGTACAGTTTGTCAATATACACAAAAACAATCTGCTGAATTTTGATTGGAATTAAATTGAATTTGTAGGAAGTTAATATCTTTGCAAGATTTTTGTCTTTAATTCATTAACATGGTTTACCCTTCCATCTTAGTCTTTTGGTCAATGGGTTTTCTTTAATTTCTCCACGTTTTGCAGTTTTCTCTGTGTCTTGTATATTTTTCACTTTTAGGTATTTGGTGTTTTTTGATATTTTTGTTATTTTAAAAGTATTCATTTTTAATTGTTTTTCTGTTATGTAGAAAAAAATCCCCTTCTTTGTGTATTGCTCCTACATCTAGCAGCCTTGCTAAATTTACTTATATTTTCTAATCTCTTATCTGTAGATTTTTCTATGTATACAATCAGTGTTAAATTAATAAAGACAGCCCTCTATTTTTGAATACTCGCATCTTTATTTTTCTTGTCCTACTATTCTTACGTCATTTAATTATCTGAATAAATAATGAATAATTAGGATGTCATAGGACATACTTTTCTCTGACTAATTTCTCAAGTTTCTGTTTTCTTTACTAGATTAAAACTGAGACTTGTTCAGCAATGACCCTTAACTACTCTACACTCTGCTGTCAGCCAGAGTTAGGAGTGGGTGCCAACAGAGTTGCTAAGAGTTAGATCTGTGTAGCTTTTGGAGAGCTTCCCTCTATGATTAATTTATGAGTAAGGGTTTCATTCTTTTCTCTGTAGCTCACAAAAGTCATGTCTTGTTAGTATTGCCTTGTATTTATTTCTTTATGCACAAACAACACCTTAAAAATGAGAGAGAGAGAGAGACTGAGTTTGTTAAAAAGCTTTTCCAAGCCTCATTGTCCTATTTTGCAACCAGTACCGCCATACTGCCTTGAGAACCTCTCTAGTGTCCCTACACTACTGTGAGGCTTATGGTGTCACTGTAGGAACTAGAAATTAAGTCATAATTAACTTTGGATAAATGAAACCCTTGCTTTATTCCTATGCTGAAAAGGCCAGCAGTTATTCCTATGTGGGAGAGGCTCAAAGTAGTAAGTACCCAGCTCCCAATTCAGAGAGCCATACTATTACTAATCTTAGTAAATACTTTACTTGAGCTTGGCTTTGGCTGGGTACCAAATGTGGATACCCCACCCCAAATGATAATCCTGATATTCACCCTTTAAGTTTTTCTTGTATTTTATTAGTGGAGCAATTGTGAAGAGGCCTAAGATTAAGATTCTTACACAGTATACATTGTATACTTCAGATTTTTAGATTTATGGTATTAGACATATACTCACCCAAATAACTTCTTGACTTCATGACTGGTATTTATTGCCCATTAAATATGGAAAAATGCACATAAACATCAACACTTATTTCTGTGAGGAAGAGGATAAAGGTTATAGATAGAAAATTGGGGCTAGTGACTGAGAATCAAAATTTAGGTTTTCTAACAAGAACAAAGCTTTCTCAAGTATATCATTTTTCACGTAGTACACTAATATGATTGCATAGTTTTGAGCAAGAAATTGAGGTATATGGCTTAGTAGTTCTATTTATCTGTCTATTTAGTAGACATTATCTGTATTTAGTAGACATATGGTCTCAAGCCATGTACTCATGTGTATAAGAAATAGAATTTTTAAAAATCTCAACTTAATTTTAAACCTTGCTTCACCTTTAGCAAAATTATATATATAGGTATAAATTGAGCCCATTCAGAATAAACTCATTTTCTCTAGCTTAATTTCAATCAGTTCAGGATTTGTCCTTGTTACTCACTCCCTCTGTTTTCTTCCTGAGATTCCATTTAAGTTCTAGGGGCTTCCACAGTTTTGTGTGTCAGCATAAAGGAGGTCTCAAATCTTGGGCTGCTGTTTCTATGAGGGCATCTGCCCTGGCTCTGTACCGTCTGGTCTTTGGGGATAGTCATCACTCTGTCCCAGCATCTGCTGAGATTTCTATGAGTATATCTAGACAAACGGCTTGTTTTACTTCTTTCTCCTCTTCTCTTTCTCCTAACTTCCATGTCCTTTTCTCAGGTGTGCGGAGAGGATACAGGTGGTATCTCATGTCTCTCTGAAGTCAGGGGAAACACAGTCAAGTTGCTTATCCTTCTCTGCCCCTAACAGCTCCCACAGCCTTTTTCCCTCTAAGCCGTCTGCCACTATAGTGTGTTGAATGTTTGTGAGTCCGTCTGCTATATTCCAAAATCCCGGGTAGGGGTGTGGACAAGTTTCCTCCTTTCTTGGTCCCCCAAACTTATCATCTGCTTTCTCCGTATGCTCTCTGCCAACCTGGGATCTAACCCCAGAGCTCAGGACCTGTCTTAGACACCTTCGCCAGTAGCAAATGATTTTCCTGCTTCTCCATGTCTTCTCTCCCCATAGCCAGGAAAATCCTAACATATTTTGTGAATGCCAAAACCCATTTTGAATCCGGAAAAAAAAATCTTCAAGTATTATTTTAAAACTTTTTGTCTTGTTCACAGACTAATATTTTCAAAATTAAAAAGCTAGGAATTGGATGTTTGAGCCTGGTAATGATGGTAGCTGGAATTAATGTCCACTTCATATCTATAAGCTCAAGTGGGGTGCAGGAGAAGCTCATGAAGTTAAATGGGATTTGTATGTGTGAAACACATTAATACCTCACATTTGTCTGAATATCAAATCATCTATCCATCCATCCATCCATTCATCCATCCTTTGAATACTCCAGAAAAAAATGTTCATGCTGTTTGACTTCAGCATGTCAGGACAGAGTACTAAAAAATCAAGACAAGTTAAAAGTTCCAGAACTTATGGTAGCAGTAGTAGACAAAGTAATGGCCCCTGAAGATAGACATGCCCTGAAACCTGAGATTATGTTAGGTTACATGGCAAAGGAGAATGAAGGTTGCAGATGAAATTGAATTCACTAATTAGCTGACTTTAACATAGGTAAGATTATCCTGGGTTATCCAGGTAGCCCCAATATAATTACAAGTGTTCTTATAAGTGCAAGAGGGAGGCAAGAGAGATATAAAGTTGCTTTGCTGCTGGCTTTGACATTGGAGGAAGGGGCTGTGAGCCCAGGAATGCATGTATCCATTAGAAACTGGAAAACGAAAGGAAAAGCATTCTTCCATGGAGCATCCAGAAGGAATGCAGCCCAGCTGACACCTTGGTTTTAGTCCAGTGAGGCCCACTTTTGATTTCTAACCTGCAAAACTGTAAGATAATACATTGTGATATTTTAAGCCAATAAGTTTTTGGTGATTTGTCACAGCAATGATAAAAAACTAATACAGTAGCTGTGACTATATAGTCATAAATAACTTATTAGGCAAATTAAAACTTGGCTAACAGGGCAGACACCACTGATTTTAATAAACACTTAGGCGCCACCTGGTGGTTGAAATCTTAGAGTGAGTGACAGCTGAAATGACATCTATCCAAAGCAGAAGTAAAATGCTCCAAGCATGACACTAAGCTTATTGTTTTTGGTTAAATGATTAAAAATAAAAGGTGGAAGGATTTATTTGGGTCACCAGATAATACAATGAAGAAAGAAGCTCAATTTGTAAACATTCAGGAATAAAGTATTTTATGGCAAGGACACATGACAGAAAACACGAAGCCGACAAGACCTGCTTAGGAATCATCATTTGCCAGTGATAGGTGGCTTGGGAGAACTTTCACTCCACCCAAACCTTACCTCACAAAGTCTATGAAATCTCCATTCTCTCCATATTAGTTAAGGACAATTACATTTTCTCAGCTGCTATATAAAGTATGATGCAAATGTAGCATTATTTTAACCAGAAAGCACCCCTAATCCTCTCCTATACACAATCTGGACCTGCTTGTGTACCCATGGCCATTCAAAAGTGCAAGATACCTCGCATCCATTACAACGGCTGCTGTGGAAGGAAAATAAAATCTCGGGACCCCTGAACTCTCCATGCCAAAGGGAAGAATTAAGTTTGGAAACTGAATGGTGCAAAACTGCCTCTTGTTTTGTTTCCAAATAGATAGCTGCAAAGCTGCAAGGCCACTTACCTCCTCAGGGGACCTCCCTCACAATTTGCTTACAATGAAATTCCTTGTGGGCTCCAAGATTTTTACTCTAAAACAGAAATTCTGTTGAATTTCACCCTGACGATGTAAATCAACAACTTATATTCATAGGTATGGGACAAGGACAAAATTGGAAGTCATCATTCTGCTTGCCTGAGACAAATGCATATTTGACTGCTGCTTCTACTCTGTGTTTACTTTATCTTATGTAGAAATGTAGATTCACTGAGAAGGCCACACAAATGTGTAGATGACTGTTTCTCCAGCCCCTCCTTTCACATGTAAAATGTGAATTCAGTGAACAGTGATCAAAGCCTCAAAAGAATGCAACCGATTACCACTTTTATCTACTGTCCTCCTTTTTCTTTCCTCTTTCCTCTACTGCCTGCTCTTTCCCCTTTAAATACGGAAGTCTCCAAACCTTCTTTGGCAAAAGTATGGGCTGCAGATCCAACTGTGGCTAGTGTCTCTTTTTCCCTTGTGCATCCTCAACCTTGGCAAAATAAACCTCGAAATTGATCTATACTTGCCTCAGTCATTTTTCCTTGATTTTACACCACTATAAAACAAAACATAAAATAACAAGTGTTGGCGAGAATACAGAGAAGTTGGAACCCTTGTGCATTGTTGGTGGGATTGTAAAATGGTGTAATTGCTGTGGAAAACAGTATGGGAATTTTTCAGTAAATTAAAAATAGGACATAGAACTACTATACAATCCAGCCATCCAATTTCTGGGTATATATCTGAAAAAATTGAAAGTGGGGTCTCATACCAATGCTGTTTACAACTGGTAAGAAGCAGCACACATGTGTGGAATATTTTTTATATATATACAATGCATATATAAATATGGAATATTATTCAATCCTAAAAGCGAGGAAAACATGTCACATGCTGCAACATAGATGAAACTTGAGAAAATTATCCTAAGTAAATTGAGCCAATCACAAAACACAAATACTACATAATATCACTTACATGAGGTCTAGAAAGTAGTTAGATTCATAGAATGGTGGTTACCAGAGAAGGGGGGAAAAGGGAACTGTTGAATGGATATATAGTTCCAGCACTAAAAGATGAAAAAGTTGTGGCGATCTCTTTCAAAACAACATAAATATGCTTAATACTGCCGAACTATACACTTAAACATGGTTAAGATAATAAATTTTATAATATGTGTTTATTACCATAATAAAATAAAATGTAAGGTAGTGGAGCATGCACAGGACAGAATGAAGGATGGTGAATCCCCTCTTCTAATGACCATATAGGCCTCTGGCTGAGGTGCCACGAACGTCCCTCTCCACTGAACAGGCAGGTTGAAGGCTGTGGCGTTTGAACAGGGTCAACATCTGTGAGCCTTCTTCAGATGGTCTCAAGAGCTGCCTCTCTTTTGCAATTTTTATATGACACAACTACTAAAGCATAGCTTTACCCTTCCATCTTCTAACCTGATTTTCTGCTATTCATTGAAAACGTTCAATTCTCCCATCAGCCATGAGTCACTTCCTCCTGGTATAAAGATGTGTTCACATTATCCCCAGATCTTCCCATCATATTTTTTCAGAACGTGTATAACTTTATGAAGCCTCTGAATATAAAACCTGAACTTCATCACATAACCTATTTTTAAGGAAACTTGATAATACTTGAGCCAACTTAATTCTTTTAGGCCTTTTACCTGCCTGCAATATTCCTTATGTTGATGCTCTAGAAGGATATTAAGCAGAGGTAGAGTGTGTGCATGAAATAAGACACTACAGGTTTGAATTCTGGTTCCACCATTTGCCTGCTGTGTGGGCTTGGATTCCCCAAATTAGTTTTAAGAACTGCCTGGTTGGTCCTTTGGATTCAGCTCTTACCCTCTTACAATTTAATTCTCAATACAATTGCCTAAGTGATGTCATAAAATTGATCCACATTTTGCCTTATGTTTGTGTTTTTGAAGTTGTGTTTAAAGAAATTCTTCTGTACCCCCAGCCTGTAAAGATGTTTCCCTAGATTGAGGTATTTATTCCATCTACGAACGTGGCTTTCAACGGGAGGGATGTTTAGCAGGGTCTGGAGACATTTTGATTGCAAAAATTTGGGTCATGGGTGGCGCTACTGTGTGGGGCAAAGAAAGAACAAGAATGTGCATTGTTAAGTAAAAAAAAAAAAACAAACAAGGAGCAGAGTTGTTGTATATAGTATAGAATATTTTGCATAAGAAAGAAAAAAGTTAGAGTAAACACATATGTACTTGTTTATTAAAAATATATCCACAGGAAGAATAAAGCAGAAAGTGGTAAATGTGGTTACCATTAGGAGCAGGGCAAAGTAGGGGTGAGGCATAGGTTGTACTGAACACACATGCTTATTAGTTTTCTATAGCACTATAAAAAATTGTCACAAATTTAGTAGCTTAAAGCAACACACATTTATTATATTACAGTTCTGGAGGTCAAAAGTTTAAAATGGGTCTCCCTGGGCTAAAATCCAAGTGTCAGCAGGGCTATGTCAGCGGGGCTATGTTCCTTTCTGGAGCTTCTAGGGCAGCATACACTTGCTTGCCTTGTCCGGCTTCCAGAGGCAGCCCACATGTCTTGGCACTGCTCTGCCATCTTCAAAGCCAGCAAGGATGCACTGAGTCCTTCTCACACTGAGTCATTTTGACCTCCTTTTCTGTAGTCAGTCTTCCTCTACCTCACTCTTCTGAGTACCTTTTCTACTTTTTTTTTTTTCCAGACAGAGTCTTGCTCTGTCGCCCAGGCTGGAGTGCAGTGGTGTGATCTCGGCTCACTGCGACCTCCACCTCCTGGATTCAAGCAATTCTCCTGCCTTGGCCTCTCGGGTAGCTGGGACTACAGGCACGCACTGCAATGCCTGGCTAATTTTTATATTTGTTGTAGAGACGAGGTTTCACCATATTGGCCAGGCTGGTCTTAAACCCCTGACCTCTTGATCCACCTGCCTCGGCCTCCCAAAGTGCTAGGATTACAGGAGTGAGCCACCGCGCCAGCCTCTACTTTTAAGGGTTCTTGTGATGACACTGGGCCTACCCAGATAATAAAAAATGACTTCTGCATGTCAAAATCCTTAATCACATCTACAAACTTTCTTTTCCAGGTAAGGTAACATAGTCACAGATTCTGGGGAGTAAGACATGGACATCTTGGGGGCTGGGGCAAGGTTTGGTCACTTTTCTTCTTTCCACAGCATGGAAATGATATTACAATGTTTTTACTTTTTAACCATGTAAAATGAACACATCAAGAAGAAACTAAACATGAAAATTAAATATTTTAACAACATTTTAGGCTGGGTACAGTGGCTCACGCCTGTAATCCCAGCACTTTGGGAGGCCAAGGTGGGACGATCACGAGGTCAGGAGATCAAGACCATCCTGGCTAACACAGTGAAACCCCATCTCTACTAAAAATTAAAAAAAAAAAAAAAAAAAAAAATTAGCAGGGAGTGGTGGCAGGCGCCTATAGTCCCAGCTACTCGGGAGGCTGAGGCAGAAGAATGCTGTGAGCCTGGGAGGCGGAGCTTGCAGTGAGCCGAGATAGCGCCACTGCACTCCAGTCTCAGCGATAGAGTGAGACTCCATCTCAAAAAAAAAAAAAAGAACATTTTATATGATTCTATGCACTTAGTCTTCAATACAACATATGAGGCAGTGCTGTTATGTATAGGAAACTAAAGGCCTTTGCTATTTCATAATTTGTCCAAATAGTAAAGCCAGTTGGTAGCAGAATTATGATTCAAACTCAGTTTGCTATAACTCTGGAATATTTCCCAAGGTCACTTTAAACTCACTAGCATTGAAACACCTAACTGGTGTTCTTTGCATTACTTCACGGCTGCCCACTGTCAGCTGTCATGGCCACCCAAGTCAAGTCTTTCCTTCACTGTGATCTGTTGTGTATATTAATAATAGTAAAATCTCCTGTACTGACAAACTGTTATGAAATGTCCTTTTCAAATTCTTTTAGAAGCTCCTTGCAGCTAGGAAAAATTAATGAGTTGCAATGTAAAATTTCCCATAGCTATGATCTAGTACCCAAGGGTCAGGGCTGGCTTTGCAGAGGATCAGCTCTGGTAACAGGTAGAAAGCCAGAGTTATTGAACATAGATATTGGTGGTGAGCAGCAGTGATGGTGGGAGTCTGTGGAAGTTCTCTTCCATTTGCTTCTATTTTCTCAGAGAAATAGAAGAAAGATCATTGGCTGAGAATAAGAATGGGGGAGGAAGTGTGGAACTTCAGAGGGGAAGAGAATGTGTGGAATAGTCACTTTGGAAAGTAGGGTATCTTATGACTGCTGGGCAGCATAAAGAGGCCACTTGATTTAGTGGTCACAAATTTAAAGAGATTGTAGGCAGAGAAGGTGCTGATTTGGATTTAACCAAGTTTATAGTTTGCCAAGGAATTGGGAGCAAATGAGAGAGGATAAAGGCATAAAGGGTGCATGCAAAGGTTGACTATGGATTTTCAGCTGTGTAAAGAGGGGAGTGAAACCATCAAGGAACTAAGGAACAGTGAACAGTAAAGGGATTTAAGGATTGATGAATGTTGGTTGTCAGTGTGGTGGAAAGACAATTGGCATAAGGCATTAGAGGGAATGAGCTGCAGTTAGGAGGCAGCTGGCAGAGAGTGGGATGTGCACACCTGAGGCTGTGAAGGGTGCGCAGCTGTATAAATGATGGTAATGATGAGGTCTTAGAGTATGACCATGGGGGTAGTCCAGGCTTTAAAAGTCTCAGTTACATGTATGTTGAAATGACTAAGGATTAACACCAAAATAGTATGAAGTGACAGTGAACCAAGAGTTCCCATGGAAAACAAGGAGGCAGAGGCAGAACTTGGGGGCAGCAGATGACAGTTACAGTGAAATTCAGAATTGAAGGAAAAAGAACAGCCCAAAAGCAGCAATGGAGGTTGTGGGCAGGCAAGGAGGACACTTAGTTCTTTCCAGGTCTGGGGGAAAATCAGCCACTGCTAGAGTGGGCTGCAGGGAATGTAATGTTGGATTTAGCCAAGTTTGTGGTTTGCCAAGGCAGTGGGAGCAAATGAGAGAGGGTTAAGGGCAAAAGGGTGCATGCAAAGGATTAACTATGGAGTTTCAGCTGCATAAGGAGGGGAGTGAAACCACCAAGAAGGGCAGGAGCAGTGGACAGCAACGAGATTTAAGAATCAATGAATCATGGGTGTCAGTGGGGTGGAAAGACTCCTGAGGATCTGATTTCAGTTTGAAGAACAAGAAAGTGAGAGAACATTCAGAGAAGAGATGACAATAAGGGGGATTTGTCCTCTGTGATTTGCTAGGAATCCAAATAGCACAATGGAAGGATCTCAGAACTGGGGGAAAGGTGGAAGAGATGGACAGAATGGGGATGAGCAGAACTTCACAATGTGGGAGATGAGGGGTGGCCTTGCACTTTGGGGCTTTTGAGGTGGTTTTCATAAACAGGAATAAAGTGAATAATGTGGATCCAAAGGAGAGGGTGAGGTGAGGCTCTGACTAGAGGGGGCCAGAGAGGGTGAGTTTCTAGAGTCCCCTCTTTACACTGATGCTGGGGGTAGGTAGGGTTGTAGGTCAACGGATGGTGTGTTCTTACACCAAGTATACTAGTTCTCTCTTCTTCTGCGGGGCAGTGGGGCTTACCCCAAGGGTGTCTGTTTCCCTTGACCCCATTATTGATGTCTTGGGAGATCTCTGGAGAAGCAGGTTGGTTGCACCTGTCTTTATTCAGAATGATGGGGGTTGAGGGCATCATCTTGTTTCTACAATAGAAAAGTATGAAATTCAAATAGCAACCCTCCAGGAAACAGTTGAGTTCCCTTAGAAAGGGCAAACCTAACTGACGGCATCTGCAGAAAAAGACAAACATTTGCATTACCGTCATAGGAAGCATTCAGAGGCACTGAGGACAATAGAATCGTGGGTTCTTTCAGTAAATTGATACTCATTGCATATCTACTATGTGCCTACACTGTTCAGGGTGCCACAGGACATGCAACAAGGCAGTGAGACACAGTGTGTGTCCTTCAAGCAGACTCAGTTAAAAAACAGTGGAAAGTATTAGATATAAAGCCAATGCTATCCCAAGGAACACAGGCTATGGCGGAAGCTGTTGAAACCTATCTTCTGTTGCTCTAGAATTTGATTTTCATAAAGCATTAGCAAATCAAAAGCCAAAACCAAAACTGCAAACACAGAGATTGATTTGTTTCCTTGTATTGTTTTCTTGTAGGTACCTTGGATTTTTTAATTTATTACTTTTTAAATCCAGATTACATATATGCTGCAATCAGAAATGCCAGCATCCCATGATGGAAATTTTCTTTGCATTCTTGAGAGGACTGTATTGAGAATTGAGTATCTATATTTTATATTTCATTTCATTGATAATTGGAAATAGCTGAGAAGTGATAGATCAAGGATTTGAATTCATTGATTCTAAAGCCCATATGACCATATGATTTTACCTCTTATGCGATCTTTTTCTTTCCATCTAGGACTCGCCCTGTCCTGCCTTCTCTCTTGGTACCAGTTATACTGCTGAATCACTATCAGTGATAGGGGCTCATGTGGGTGGGTCATCCAGAAATGATTGTCCTATTTTAAGAACAAATTAAAAGTTGCCTCAGTTGGTGGTGTCTAACTCTTCAACTTAAAAGAGAGAAAATATTAATAGGAATCAACTCTGCTTATTTAACAGGTCAGGCTGGTCTCTGGTGTCCATGGGGACACTTCAGGAGAAACCGATTAACATTGAGATGTGTGGAAACAGGATCAATAATTTTCAGTAACTGAGGAAGATTACCAGAAGCCAAGGCGGCCTTTAACAGAGACTGTGCAGCTCTGAGCCCAGGACCGTTGAGCACTTGGCAGGCAATGGAGAAAGTCTAATTGTGGCTGACGATGAGTCATTTTACACTATTGTCACACCTCCTTTCTCCACGTTCCATTTTAGGAACAGTATAACTTTCCCAGCCAGAAATTGTCTAATTTAAACCCTGAATCTTACCTGTGTGAATCAAAATGACTCAGAAAGTGCAAATAAAATAACCCTGAGGAGTCAGTGGTTGTTTCATTTTTCTCATAGCTTCTCTTCTCAGAATTGAGACCTGTATCTTCCATGTGTATAGAAGAAACAGAAGGGCTAGAGGATTGAATCTGCATGGCAGGAAAAGAAGAAGTCTCACAGGACTAGAAGTTAGAGCATTTTTCCTGACATGAGGATATAGGGTAGATTTATGGCCAAAGTCTTAACTATATGAAAAATAGAGTAGTAATTTTTTTAAAAGGAAAGAGAATTGCTGTTTTTCAAATACAATTGAAACATGGATAAACAAAAAAGAGGGTGCATATAAGTGTGTTTGCCTGTATGTATATAAACATACATAGACACACACGTATACATATACATTTTAGTCCTGTATCTTCAGATTCTCTCCCTCATTCATTCTTATGCCTTTTAAGAAATAATCATGGCATAGACTCTAAAAAGAAGACTTAATTCACAAAAACATGGGACATTGGCCTATTAAATGAAGAACAATTAGCACTGAATATTTAGACAACTCACGCGACATCATTTAATGCAGCATCCCACAAATATTGATGTTTACAATAATAGCTCTGAATTTCCTAGAATACAAAAATAATTTATATTTCTTATTTTTGTGTAGTACTTTCTAGTTTTGAAGGTTTTTAAATACATATTATCTAATTTGACCCCCCCAAACACTTTGTGTGGTAGCCAGAGTATGAATTTTTATTTTCAGTTTATAGGTAAGGAATTGGAAATACACACATCTTAAGCGGTGCACCTGGTATCGAACAATCCTACAAATCATGTATGTTGACTCCTGATCTAATGATGGGTAGAAATATATAACACGTGAGATCCGGGCGCGGTGGCTCACGCCTGTAATCCCAGCGCTTTGGGAGGCTGAGGCGGATGGATCACCTGTGCTCAAGTGTTCGCGATCAGTCTACCCAACATGGCGAAACCCCGTCTCTACTAAAAATGCAAAAACTTAGCCGGACATGGTAGCGGCGCCTGTAATCCCAGCTACTCAGGAAGCTGAGGCAAGAGAATGGCATGAACCCGGGAGGTGGAGGTTGCAGTGAGCTGAGATAGCGCCACTGCACTGCAGCCTGGGCGACAGAGCGAGAGTCTGTCTCAAAAAAAGAAAAAAAAAAAGAAAGCAATATATATCAGATGATTCAAAATTTTCCACCTTCGTAGTATTAAGATCACTGAAATGGTGAGAATGTAAAGGGAATAAGTGGCTTCAATTATCCAGAAAAGTTACATATGTGAAACATAATTTTGCTTGATTAATTAGATATTGCCATACTTAAAAAATATGTTGAAATTTTTAAATGTGCAGATTATTTTTCTCTTTTTTTTTTTTAGATTGGTGGTTTTCTATTATGTCAGGAGTCTCTTTCTTATTAATAATCCGTTTTCATACTGAATTGTGGCATGATTTACCAACATAGTGTAACACTTCTTTTTAATAATTGAATCGTGTGTAGAATCATATATATGTTTATAGAAAATTTGGGAAATACACAAAGATATTGGTTAGAAAAATAAAATTACTCACCATCTAGAGGATAACCTCATCATATATTTTGTTATATTTTCTATTAATTGTCATTTTATTCTTATCCAGGCATTAAAAAATGCAATTGAGGATGTACTGCATGTATAAATTGATAATGTTTCATACGTAATTTACATGCTGCATAATTTATGCAGCCACACCCTTATCAGTGGATAGTTATGCTATTTTCATTTTTTGTTATTATAAATAGTACCAGGATGAGCATTGTGCAGGTTTATCATTGTTTATTTGTAGTTGAGTCCTAGAAGTGGTATGACTGGGTCAAATGATGAACACATTTTCAGTCTATTGACAAATGTTGCAATTTTTTCCAAGAAACTTACCACTAGCTGGGCAGAATGCCACATCATCCACTACAGAATTTGAGTGGAATTAGTGTTGAAAGATGTATTGTTGCTGTAAAAAGTTACCACAGACTTAGTAGCTTCAATCAAGACAAATGTATTATCTTACACTTTGGATGTCAGAAGTCCTAAAATCAAGATGCTAGCAGGGCTGCATTCCTTCTGGATTCTTTAGGGGAGAATTGTTTCCTTGTTTTTTTCCAGTATGTGGAAACTACTTGCATTCCTTTGCTGGTGGTCCCTTCCTTCATCTGCAAAGTCAGCAGTATAGCATCTTCAAATCTCTTTCTTGCTCTTTAATCTCTCCTTCCATCAGCACATCTTCTTGTCTTTCTAACCTGCCTGTCTCTATCTTTTAAAGAGCCTTGTGATTACATTGGTTTTACCTGGATAATTCAGGATACACTTCCCATCTCAATATCCTTAATGTAATGACATCTACAAAGTCTCTTTTGCCATGTGAGGTAATACATTTACAGGATCTGGGAATTAGGAAATGGACATATTTGGGAAGCCATTTTCCAGCTGACTACAATAGAAAAAACATAATTTGACTTTGTATCCTATCTTCATGACTTGCTAGTTCAGAAAAATTTCATCAGGATTTTTTTTATGGTTGAAGAAATAATGCAGATGGAAATATGTTTATTGACCAGGTGCTGAGGAAACCGAGGCCCAGTGAGGTCATGAAACTTCTCTAAAGTCAAGTGGCTGAAAGGTGACAGGTCTGTCTGACTTCCAAGTTCATTATCTTTTTTGTTATTTATTTGTTTTTGGTTATATTATTTTCCATTTAAAAGCTAATGCTATCAATACCTACAAGGTATAACAAGTCTCTGACTTTAAAAAGTCATCTGCTAATTCTAAAATGTCATTATTGTTATAGAAGTAGCCTGTATTCATGTCAGTAATGTTGTGAGAGGGAGTCCAGGCATGCTGCTTCCCTGCAAGGCCTCAGTGACACCATAAGTGGCAGCTAGACTAAATAAAAATATATATATATATATATATATATATATATATATTTCAGCACATTTATCTTTATAAATCGTATAGCTTTCAAGATTTGTTTACATTTAAACTTCTAGAAGAAATCTGTATTAGATTTTTGAAATCAGATTTTAATGGGCTTCATGTGTCAGGAACAGCAGTGTTTTGTAATCTCTTTTCTTTTTTTTTTTTTAATTGTACTTTAAGTTCCAGGGTACATGTGCACAACATGCAGGTTTGTTACATATGTATACATGTGGCATGTTGGTGTGCTGCACCTGTTAACTTGTCATTTACATTAGGTGTATCTCTTAATGCTATCCCTCCCCTCTCCCCCCACCCCACGACAGGCGCCGGTGTGTGGTGTTCCCTACCCTGTATCCAAGTGTTCTCGTTCATTTCCCACCTATGAGTGAGAACATGTGGTGTTTGGTTTTCTGTCCTTCCAATAGTTTCCTCAGAATGATGGTTTCTAGCTTCATCCATGTCCCTACAAAGGACATGATCTCATCCTTTTTTATGACTGCATAGTATTCCATGGTATATATGTGCCACATTTTCTTAATCCAGTGTATCATTGATGGACATTTGGCTTGGTTCCAAGTCTTTGCTATTGTGAATAGTGCCACAATAAACATATGTGTGCATGTGTCTTTATAGCAGAATGATTTATAATCCTTTGGGTATCATGCCATTAGCTATCTCTGCGAAAGTGTGAGTCCATGTCTGTATGCACTCGATGGAGCATCCTTTTAGAAAACCTCACAGAGATTTTAATAAGGTCAGTCAACCTACTCCTATCACCTCAGAGCATCAAAGACAAAAATTAATACTCAGCCGTGACTTTAAGTAAGTATGTTTCAGAGAAAATACATGAATAAACATCACTAGTGCTTTGAATGAGGTGAAATGATTAGGTTTTATATTTGATTCTGTAGATCTGTGAATTGGGCAATGCTTGCTAAAACTAATTCATACTATTTATATTAACCTCATTATTCCACGCTCTGTTAACTCTTCAGCATATGATTCCCAGTTCCATCAGTCTACCTGTGATGACTGGTTATTCATTGAGCTCTGGCCTGACGCTCACCTCTGTGCCTAACTCCAGACCTCAGTGGCCGTGATAAATAAGAGATATGCTGGCCCACAGGCCACTGTGCTTACACTCTCCCAGTACAGGAGGCCAGTGGCTGGACAATGCTCTCCATAGCTTTCAAGTAGGCCTCCTACTTTAGTGAATTAAAAAAAAAAAAAAAGTCAATGAATCTGAGAGGAGGCACTAGCCATTGGGTTGAGAATAACCATGTTCATTAACTTGCAGGACATTTTTGTCATTACCTATGAAGATACAAGCCATCCCAGCAACCTAGGTAAGAAGAAATGAAATTAAGAATGATTGATTGAGAAACATAGCTAACAGGTTATATTATGGGATCTTGACAATGAAGAAGGTAAAAAATGTAATATTTTTAAACCTATTTTTAATTGCTTTCCTTCATGAATGACTGTGCTATTCCACAAAGGATTTGAGACAGCTTAAAGGAAGAAGACAATAAAAAAAAATTAAGACTAGAACAAATACTGGTAAAACAGTAAAGTCAGACAGAGGGAAATTTAGAAAACTGAGGAATCTACGTTCTTCACCATCCTGTAGTTTTGGGGAGCAAACCCACTTTGGAGAGAAGAAAAGAAGTGTTCTGTGGTTCTTGCTACAAAGACTCTCTTCCAACATGTTTAATGGGAGTGTAGTGCTGTGTGGAAGAGTTTACAGGTAATTCACTTTACCCTCCCTGGCAAGCCAATTTAGTCTTTACTCCTTAAATAAATATAGCTTTTTGAGGTCTTCCTGCTTATTATCCTTTTTACTTCTAATATTGAACTTTTTGATTACTGCAAGTGATTTTTTTTTTAGTGTCCAATTAAAAGTTTAGGCTACTAGGGACTTTTAGAGCACAGTTCTTCTAAATCAGCCAACTGGTGGACAATATTCACACATTCTTAGTCTTTGTGAAACAAGTACTGAACGTGCAAATATAAAGCAAAGTGCCAGTTTCTATAATGGCTTGTTTTCTATCTTATTTCTACATGTATTGAACCCAAATAACCTGAATGGTTCATTTTTTTTTCCTCCTAAAAGTAGCTTCTATTTTATTTTAAAAAAAGAAAAAGTAAAAGAAAAGAAATCCCTTTTGAATATCCATTAATTGTCCTGGAAATTAAGAAAAAATATATTTTATCTATTTATGAATCATAATTGTTAATTCGATAATGGTGTTCTTACAAAGTAAATCCCATTATTATATTCCTGTGGTAGAAAGTTCTGGGTTTTGTGGGTAAATACCGCAATACAGAATTCCCACCATTGTGAATAAAAAATTAAGTTGATTCTTAAAAATGGTCTCATTGGAAAGTTCAAATTACATTGTTACTCATCAAGCTATAGTGTCTATTTTTTTGTTATTCAGAAATACTACTAGAGTAAGACCTCATTTTTCTAAACTAATAAAAATCATGTTTAAAAATAGTCTTTAACCATTTTATTGACAATAATATCTAAAATAACCTAAGGTCCTTTCACATAATATTTATTTATTTATTTAGAGACGGAGTTTCACTCTTGTTGTCTAGGCTGGACTGCAATGGCGCTATCTCAGCTCACCACAACCTCTGCCTCCCGGGTTCAAGCAATTCTCTTGCCTCAGCCTCCTGAGTAGCTGGGAATACAGGCATGCACCACCACACCTGGCTAATTTTGTATTTTTAGTAGAGATGGGGTTTCTCCATGTTGGTCAGGCTGGTCTCCAAATCCCGACCTCAGGTGATCTGACCCGCTTGGCCTCCCAAAGTGCTGAGATTACAGGCGTGAGGCACAGCGCCCGGCCTATTTATTTTTAAAATATATATTGTTAACACGTGTAGGTCTCTATATTATTGAGTGCTATGATTTTATGCAATATTTATTTCTTATATGTAGCTTTATATTCGTCACACTTGACATTTCAACCACTGTATAAGATAAATCCAGCTGACATATTTTTGTTTGCTTGAGTGTTATATTGACATTGGCAATTACACTTTGAGTAATTTCGGTTCTTTGAAAATTATTAAAACCAGCTTTAGGGACCAGCATATGATAAATTGTGATAAACGTTCCATGTGCACTTGAAAATATGTATATCATGTAGTTGTAGAGTACCGTGTTTTATAAATGTCAATTAAGTCACGTCAATCATTCTTGCTGTTGAAATCTTCTATATCAGTACAATCCAATAGAAATATAATGCTAACTACATATGTAATTCTTATTTTAAAATTTTCTAGTAGCTCACATTATAAAGTAAAAAATAGGTAAAATTAATTTGTCATATATTTATTTAACACAATACATCCAAAACATTTTCATTTCAAAGTGTGATTCGTATAAAATCATTAATGAAATTTTTTCATATTTCCCTTCAATATCTGATACATAATTTATATACACAGCACATCTCAATGCAGGTACTAATATATTTTTTTTGAGATGGAATTTTGCTTTTGTGCCCAGGCTGGAGTGCAATGGCAGGTACTAACTTTTGACCTGTGTTTAGATCTCATAAAATTTACTGTTGAAAAAGTAGATTCACGGACTCACATATCCAGGTTGTTCCAACCAGTCTTAAATGTTTTTAGTATCCGAATCAAGTGGCAAAAATGTCGTTTAAAAAAATTCACATCCACATTGAGAAAATATGTTTATCCGTTTTAGAAAACTTGATTTGACTTTGAAGGGAAAGCATATAATTTTCAAAAGCTGGCTGGGAGTGGTGGCTCAGGCATGTAATCCCAGCGCTTTGGGAGGCTGAGGCAGGTGGATCACGAGGTTAGGAGATCCAGACCATTTTGGCTAGCACAGTGAAACCCCGTCTCTACTAAAAATACAAAAAATTAGTCAGGCATGGTGGCGGGTGCCTGTAGTCTCAGCTACTCGGGAGGCTGAGGCAGGAGAATCAGTTGAACCTGGGAGGCAGAGGTTGCAGTGAGCGGAGATTGCGCCACTGCACTCCAGCCTGGAGGACAGAGTGAGACTCTGTCTCAAAAAAGAAAAAAAGTCGTCTATACAAGTTAAGTAAATTTACTAAATTTTTTTACATCGTATCATAAAATAGAATTTATTATAATAGAATCCTGTAAAATATATGAGTTACCATTTCACAAAGTAGAAATAAAGTCTGGTCAAAGAACTTATGCTTTAAATAATTAAAAACAAAACTGAAGGACAAGACAGGGTATTCTTGTTCCAAAGGGTTTTTGTAAAATAAAAATAAGTACAAAAATAACTCATAATAGTGGCTACACAAACTACCATATACAAATTAATATCAATTTCAAAGTGGTATTATAAAAAGTGAAAGCAATTTAAAATTTATCAGTATCAAGAAAGCCTTACCTAAATTTCCTGTAGTGTTTGTTACCAATTTACATATTTTCAATTACAACTAAAATCTTCTATATATTGATTCGTGTTATGAAAATGTATAAAAATCATCATTATTGATTTGCAGTATAAAAAAATTCATTGTCAGTATAAATTCACACACTTGTCTAGGTAGGTTACAATAGCTTTTTCTTTCCTTGGAACTTGAAAATACAGCTCCTTCATATGCAGTGTGATACCAGTCAGTAAACACAAATCAAACTACTGTTTTTTTTCCCTTTGATTATTGAATATTTGATAGGCATTCCTTTGGTTTCAAAAATTTCTAGAATTGGACTTAACATTGCAATAAATATTTGTAAAACTTTTCCACAACTCAACCAACAACAATTGGCAAAGAACACAAGACAATTACATTCATTGTCTTTTACAAATTGATGATTCATAACATTTATATTTACATACTGAAGAATTTTACAGTATGTATGACACTATTCATAGAGACTGTTACAGAAAGATGAGCACAAATATTTTCAATAAGTATCACATATTGGAATGAAGTAAGAGGAAAACTTGAGTCTGTGGTTTCAGATTCTAGTAAACCTAGAGTTTTGATTTAAAATAACCGAACCACCATCTGTTGTGATAGAAACCATTTTTTTCGCGTCTAGTTGAAATTCTTCTTTGACAGATGTAAAAGATTGAAGAATATCCATTGCAAATTTTTAGGTTGCAAATGTACACCTTTTTTTTTTTTTTTTTTTTTTGTAAATTGGAACATCCAAGACACTGTATACTCCAAATATTAATTGGGCAGGGTCTGTTAAGTGGTATGACTCAAGTAAAGCTAAAGAAAATTACTTGCAATTTTTCAAATTTTCAGTCAATTAATCTTTGATTTTTAGAAAAATTTCATAATCTATGATCAATGGTTTAGTGGCTCAATCAAAGATATTTACAAGATTATCGAATGTAAAATATCTTTTTTTACCTTCCTCAGAACTTTCTAGCAAAATTTTCATTTCTAAAATTAGAATTTACTTTCTCATATCTCTATCTAAAAATGGTTTTCTATTTTCTGCAAAATTCAAGCTGTTTTAAGGACTAAGTTATAAGGCTGGATCATGTTATATATCGTTTAACTTTTTAAAATTGGACATTCAATCCTGATTTCAGGAGAACAGTGTTGCCAACCTTTCTTTGACTACTGAGGGTGAACTTCTTACATGGAGATAAAGATGTATAAATATTCCTCACTTCAATCCTTAAAAATATTTTTACACAATAAACAAACAGCTTTTTTTGCTTTGCTTTGTCATAGAAAAGTAAAATTGCCATTCATTGTAGAATTTGCAGCATCCTTTTTTTCAGTCTTCTTAAAAAGTCGTTCTATTAGCTTTGGGATGCCAAGGCAGGTGGATCACGAGGTCAGCAGCTCAACACCAGCTTGGCCAAGGTGGTGAAACCCTGTCTGTACTAAAAACACAAAAAGTACCTGGGCGTGGTGGCACACATCTGTAATCCCAGCTACTCGGGAGGCTGAGACAGAGAATTGCTTGAACGTAGGAGGCGGAGGTTGCAGTGAGCTGAGATCGTACCACTGTACTCCAGCCTGGTCCACAGAGCGAGACTCTGTCTCAAAAAAAAAAAAAAAAAAAAGGTATTGTATTGGTTATAGTACCAATTTTCACATCTCTACTGATTTCTGCATCTTCCTTGTTATGCCGGAGTCAGATTGGAAAGTAAGTCGTGATATAGGGATTAAATAACCTCATCTGATGAGAATTTATGGTTTGTGGGGCATGACTCCCCAGACCCCTTAGATAGGACTCTGAGCAAGATTTAAAAAAAAAAAAAAAAGAATTAGAGCTTAGTTCTCAATAATGAAAGTGAAATGAAGCCCTACCAAAAGAATAAAATTGTGGTTAACAGTAAAAAAATTTACAGTGCATCAGTTTAAAAAATTTAAACTAATTAAAATTATATAGGAAATAAAAAATTCTATTCTCCATTGCATTAGCCACATTTTAAATGCTTAATAGTCCGTCTCATTTGCCTAGTGGCTTTCATATCGAACGACACAGTTGTATACCCTCACTAATTTTTTCCTTTGTTTTATTAAAAATAGAAAAATATGTTAAGATCTCCTACTATGATTGGGAAACTATTTCTCTTTTTAATCCTATCAACTTTATATATTTGAAGCTATGTTAGTGGGCATGGACATTTCAAGAATAGTTTTATCTTCCTGGTGTATTGCCTTTTTTTGTTTTGTTTTGTTTTGTTTTTTTGAGGCAAAGTCTCGCTCTGTCGCCCAAGCTGGAGTTCAGTGGCGTGATCTCTGCTCACTGCAGCCTCCACCTCCCGGGTTGAAGTGATTGCCCAGCTAATTTTTGTATTTTTAGTAGAGACAGGGTTTAGCCATGTTGGCCAGGCTGGTCTCGAACTCCTGGCCTCAAGGGATCCCCCCCACCTCGGCCTCCTAAAGTGCTGGGATTACAGGCATGAGCCACCATGCCTGGCCAGTGTACTGCCTTTTTAGCATTCCAAAATGTCCCCCTTAATATCTAGTAGTAGTCTTATGTCTACTTTGACTCATATTAAAATAACTATATCGGTTTTCTTTTGGTTTGGTTTCCATTATATACCAAGGTATATTGTACATTTTTAACAATCAGCTCTCTAGGAATGAGAAGCACTGATTTGTGGCGTTTGCCACCTTCCATGATGTAGCCACTTACCAGGACTGATTTCAAACTTCTAGCATGACGTTAATTGGCTCACAATATTTCCAAAAATGTGATCATTGATGCTCATGAGCTAGTGTGAGTCGGCTTCAACACCTCACTGATCGTATACTTTTTTACATCAACCTCTATGTGTCCTTATATTTAAGGTGGTGGTGGAGGGGGCTTTTGAAAGGAGCATATAATTTTTTTTTCCCCAGTCTTACAGTGTTTCTCATTTAATTATAATATGATACCTTTTACATTTAATGTCATCATTGAAATATTTGGGTTTATACTTATTTTGCTATTTGTTTTATATCTGTCTCATCTACTTTATAATAAAAAAGGAATCAATTTTATTATATAATTTAGGCCTTCAATGATCTTAGTTATATACCTTCTTTTATCATTTTCTTAGAGATTAAAATATTCATCTTTGACTTCACCATGAGATTAAAATACTCATCCTTGACTTATTACAGTTCTCCGTAAGTCATTATTTCTGCCACTTCCTGAATGATGTTAGTACCTTGGGATGCTTTAACTTCATTTACCTCCCTTTTGCCCTTTTCTGGTTACCCTTTTTGTCATATCTTAATATTCTATATATTTCGTTTTGTTATTTTTATTTTTTTTGCAGCAGTTGTTAACATTTAACAAACCTCCCTCCATGTGGCTTCACACCACCAGCCCCACTCCAACATCCTTTAATCCTCTCCTGAGCTCTTCTTCTGAAAAATTTGGCCTTCAGAATGACAGGATGCTTTGGGAGCTTTCCCTTTTCCAGAACTTTGTAGTAATCTACCACATCAATGGTGGGAGAGCCCCAGTCTTGTTTTTAGCAGCATTCACTTGTGTCTGCTCACTGACCAAAGTCCACAATTTATTATGATTGGCAGTTGAGCAGGAGCTCTGGTTCCTCTCTAAGTGGTAATCCTCATACCAACTTTCCCAAAGTAGCCAGGGTGATATTTATCAAAGTTTATCCTGTGGTGATGCATGCCACCAGCATTCTACTGCCTCCTGAGTGCTTCTGGTGCTTGCTGATGAGGCTGTGGCTGTGGCTCATATGGCCTCAAAGTTTCTGGGTCTTTCTCATTCTGGATGGCATGTCAGCAACTGAGACAACATAGAGAGACTCTATATATTTTTAAGTCCACTAGGCATTTTTATTATTGTTTTATAAGACAAAATTTATTTAGCTTTAACCCCATATTTACCTTTTCCATTGTTCTTTACTCTTCAATGTCTGTGCCTTTCTCTGTAGTTATATTCCTTCTTAAAGAATGCCTTTCAGTATTTATATTTATGCAATTCTGCTGGCAAGAAACTATTATTGTTATTACTTAAAAAAACCCTTTGTTTTCATTTATAAGTATATTTTTATTTCAAATAGAATTTTAGGTTAGCAAGTATTTTATTTCATCACTTTGAAGACAAACTTTTCTTTACTTTGTAGCTTTCATTATTTCTGTTGAGACAGCACCTGTCATTATTACTTTCTTGCTGCTTTGAAAGTAAGGTGTCTTTTTTTTTTCCTCTGTCTGCTTTAAAGATTTTCTCCTTGTCTTTGGTTTTCCTATGATATGCCTAGAAATTGATTTCTTTGACATTATTGGAGTTCATAATGATTCTTGAGTTTGTGGTTTGATATATTTCATTATTTTTGAAAATCTTGGTCATTATCTCTTCAAATATTGCTTTTTCCCCTTTTCTCTCTTGTCCTTTTCTGAGACCACAAATATATGTGTTAATCTTAGACCTGGATACTTTTTACGTACTGAAATTACAGGTCACTAATTTTCTCTTCAGCTGTGTCTAATTTGCTCTTTAACTTATTTATTGCATTTTTTTTAGTTATTGTATTTTTCAGTTTTAGGATTTCCATTTCCATTTTATACTTCTTCTTATTAACTCTAGTTGTCTGGTGAAATTCTTTATCCTGATGTTAAATTTTGAACATGTAAGTCATAGTTTATTTTAAATGCCCTGTTTATTAACTTCAATATCTGCATCCCTATGAGTCTATTTTTATCATCTGTTCTATATCTTATTCTTTTCTCTTGATACATAGGCCTGGTAAGTTTTGATTGAATATCAGACATCATGTATGAAATAATGTACATGCTCTGGATGATTATATTCCTCCAGAGAAGAACAGATTACCTTAATTCAACCAGGGCTTAATTGGTTTCTATGCTTGACATCTGTCTGTTTGAAGACCTGATCTATTTCTACTCTACCTTAATTTTTAGGGTGCAGTTCTTTAAGAAGTCTTAGGTAGCTTATACAGTATCCCTTCAAATAAGCAGACACTTAGCTCTATGTGTTCTCTGCTCAGCACAGTGAGATTGCTAATAGCCTTGCTTAGATTTTTAGCCTCTTAGCAGGTACTTATCTTTGACCCTGGGTACTAAGTTCACTTTTGCAAACTTCCTTTCTGGACAAGATCTTGAGCTTTCAAGTCCTAACTGGTTGGCAGCCCTAAACTCCAGGTATGTCTTTGTAGCTGCTAAGACTGCAGAAAATTCTACTCAAATTTTCTCTAACTCTCCAGTTTTTGCTCAGCTTCTAAACATTCCTGCCCACTTTACTTATGAATTAGCAAATGCATTGAATGGGAAAACATTGAAAAATGTCAGAATCACTTCTGAGTTTTCTTACCATGATCTTAGCCTCTCAAACCTTTCGCTTTGGTACCATTTTGATAGTGCCATTCAAATTGTTTTTCTGTATTTTACAAACTTTTAAAGTTACTCTCAGTGGGAGAATTGGTTCTTATTATAACTGAAAGCAGAAGCCTTTCTGAGCCATAGAAATGGGCATTTATTGTGGATTTATTCCCCTTTATTACATAAAGAAAATGTATATTTGTTGTAGTAAACATAGAAGACCCAGAAATATTAAAAGAAATAATACATCTTCCAGAGATAATTATTTTAATATTGATATATGCTATGGACTGAATGTTTGTGTCTGCAAAATTCATATGTGGAAGCACCAACCCACAATGTGACTGTATTTAGAGATGAGCATTTGGGAGGTAATTAGGTAATGAGGGGAGGGCCCTTCATGATGGGATTAGTGCCCTTATAAGAAGAGACACCACAGAACTCGCTGTGTCTATCTCCGCAACATGTTAAGACATGGTGAAAAGGCAGCCATCTGCCAGGCAGGAAGAGGGCCGTCACGGAACCTGACCATGGTGACACCCTGATCTCTGACTTCCAGCTGACTTAAACTGGATATATGAGGTTGACTAAATATATACGTTGGTGTCTAAAACTATATATATATATATATATATATATTCAAAATGTATTATATATAAATTATACAAAATTATTATATGTAAACATATAATACAATATTTAATAAAGGCTATACATTATAATATATTACATATTAATATATAATCATATCTTACATTCTAATATATATCAGCACATATATAAATATATATAGTGTTTATATACATAACTGTATGTGTGTGTATATATATATAGGATATATATACTATATACTATCATCTTTATACTAACATCTTTACTTTTATATATGCTCAAAAATTTCTAGACTAAAAAAAGTGTATGTGCAAATATATATCTAAATTTTTTATATTTAGACATATATCTAAAATATCTGCACATCTGAATATATATTCAGTCATTATATGTTGTATACATATTTTGTTTTTCACTAAGTGAAATCTTACATATAATTTTTATTATCTGATTCATTTAAATTTAGCAATAAAATAAAAAAATCAAATCTTTTCTTATGTCATTAAATATTATTCTACTACATTTTTTAATGTTATGGATGAACCCAATTAGATTTCTTTCTAACATTTTATGATTTAAAGTAATGCTATGATGAACATACATATGCATAATATTTTGTATATTTTTGATATGGTTTGGCTGTGTCCTCACCCAAATCTCATCTTGAATTCCCACGTGTTATGGAAGGGACACAGTGGGAGGTAATTGAATCGTGTGGGCAGGTCTTTCCTGTGCTATTCTTGTGACAGTGAATAAGTCTTATGTGATCTGATGGTTTTAAAAAGGGGAGTTTCCCTGCACAAGCCCTCTTCTCTTGTCTGCTGCCATGTGAGATGTGCCTTTCACCTTCCACCATGATTGTGAGGCCTCCCCAGCCACATGGAACTGTGAGTCCAATAAACCTCTTTCTTTTCTAAATTGCCCAATCTCGGGTATGTTTTTATCAGCAGCCTGAAAATGAACTAATACAATTTTATATTGTTCCCTTATGATAGGTTCTTAGACATGGAGTTTACTAAGATAGGTAAACAATTTAGATCTATATTTGAACTTACACATTTTTTATCCTAGAAATTTTTGAACATACGTAAAAGTAAAGATGATAGTATAAAGAGCCTCCAAGTACCTAGAACCCATTGTCACAATTTCAGCAAATTTTGAGATGGGAGTTTAACTGTGTTGCCCAGGCTGGTCTTGAACTTCTGGCCTGAAGCAATCCTCCCACCTCAACCTCCCAAGTAGCTGGGATTACAGGTGCAAGCCACTGTGCCCAGCCATTTCAGCAAGATTTTTAAAATGTGATTGGACCTCTAATTTCAATAATGAATAAACAATTCATTCCTATCTGTTAGGGAACTCACTAGATATTAGGGCTTTTTTCCACTCCAAGTATTTGCCTTTTCAATTTCCTACAATCGTCAACGCACAATAGCCACAAACTTCTAGGAGTCCGGTTTATATCTGCATTACAGAAAGCCTTGAACAGCTGCGGGGCTAAATTTACATTGCTACATCAGGAACTCTAGAACATCATAGCAGGACCTCAGGTATGTTGTTTTTCTTTGGGGCTCCCAGAAAGTTTGGGAGAAGGGGAAATATAAAAATGGGACTTGGGCTCAAGGTCAAGTTCTTGGATATTAGGAAGAGTAAGGTCCCATACATACAGGGCAAGGGAAGAATTGTGCTCCTGGAAGAGTAGGGTCTCATTCTTGACTGGCGATTAGTCAAGGGATACGTATTTCTTTTTGAAGATTGGCTTAGGGTTCATAGAAGAAGGCTACTGGGAAATGTCGCTTTGAAGATTTTCAGACTCAGATTCCGTAGGACTTGGAAACTGTCCTGAAATGAAAGAGAGAGAAACTTCAGAGTGAAGGGCTGCTTTTTGAGGCCAAAATTACTTAGACCCTGAGTGATTTAAAACTGGCTGAAAGAGCTACATCACCTGAGGGAACATTTGTTGCATGGAGAGTGAAAGACAGTGAGACTGTCGGGGGTAACAAATGTGTCACTCATCAATGTCACAGACTGAAAGAGAGCAGGAAGAGGAGTTGGAAATGGTCAACAGTATTGGAGCAGATGAGTGTGGATGCAGACACTGGAAAAAGACACCAAAGGACCCGAGGTAAAAAGCAGCATCAGTGAGGGAAGTGGGAGTGGGGTGTCAGGGTAGCTGTGCTCATGAAACTTACAGCTGAGTACTTGGGGGTGGGATGGGGCAGAAACATGGCTCAAGCCCCTTACCGCTTGGTTTATAGCCTAGGTTCTTGATTTTTTTTCTGACAAACAGCATAGCCTAAAAGAACAATTTTATTTTTGTTGTTATTCATTTTATTCCAGGTAACTTCAACTTATTTTCTTCCATACAAAATAAACATATTAACCCTCTACAAACTAGAATCATCTTACAAATTAACAAATAAATTGCACTGCTAAATAACTTCTAGTAGCTTTTCTCCCAGAGCAAAATACTTGCTCACAAGCAGTGTATTAAATGTGTAAGTGTGTATGTGCATTTGTGTGTGTGTGTGTGTGTGTGCATGTGTGTGTTTGTTGAGATGAAGGAGTAAGCATAGGGCATACATGTACAAGAAAAATAAGGCAACACAGGCTACAATTCAGAGGAAAGTTACAAAGACTGGGAAAAACACCTCCAGTTGGGGAGGCTGAAAGGATTTCATGCAGGAGGTGGTACTTAAATGAAACTTGAATGTTGTATAAGATTATAACAAGAGTAATGGTAGAAAAACATTCCAGATGATTCTCACTTCGTATGGAAAACCTATGGGCCAATGAGGTGGGTATCTTATTGTGTCCTATTCATAGACATGTTTTTGTCCAGATTAAAGTACATGTGCTAAAGCTTAGAAGCTGGAAAACAAATTTGAGGCCATATATAGCAAATAAACTCTCCATGTGAGGCTGGAAACACTGTAGTGCAGCAGGAACTGAGGAGTTAGCCAAGTAATTTTAGAAAAATTGCTCTTTTTCTTATTTCTCTGAATAATAACCTAAAATCTCCATCTATTTTTTTCTTACTTTTTTAAAAAATTTAAAAATCAATGTAGAAGACTAGAACATTTTGGGAAAAGAGAACAAGAAAAGAAAAAAAAGGCAACCATAATTTGACCACCTGGAATCAACCTTTTGCCATATTTTCTTCCACAAATATTTATTTACATTATTTGTGAAAGCATTTATAAAACTTTAAAGATTTAATTTGTATGTATCATATTACATCACAAGCATTTCTCCATGCTATTTTACAGTTTTCATAAATATCAATTAATGGCCTCCAGTATTCCATGATATTGATGTACCGTAGTTTAATTAATCATTTGCCTCCTGTTGAATTTATGGGTTACCCCCTCTTTATAGGAGGGTAGTGAGTCTGCAAAACAGACAAAGAATGATCTTTGTGGTTTAGAATGATAGATAGATTCAAAGGAAATTTAACAGGGATATATATATATATATATCTCATTTAATAAATTTATTTATATTTTGGTTTTGAAAGAATAAAACATACCAGTAAGAGACAAGCAGACCTGACATGAAAAGAACCCAGGTGCTTAATTAAATTAGATCCTCATTGAAATGATAGTTGTAATCAAACAGCTAATGCTATCTTAGGTTTTGAATGTAAAAGATAGTGCCACAATAAAAGTAAGAGTCCTGCTAAACTTTGATAAGTTACTTTAGCAAAGAACAATTATTTGAGAATGAAGAAGGAACAGGGAAAAGTCAATACTTCCCAAGGTGATTGCCCACATATAAGATGATGAGCTTCAGATTTCGACCTTTAAATGTACATTGGTGATGAGAATGAGTAATATTACTTTCCAGGAATGCCTCCTCCATGACTTCATGCTAATAGCTAGCTCAGAGTTCTAAGCAGTTTTAAATTAAAGAAGCTGCTGGACAACAAATGTTACCTTCCATTTTTCACATCTAATGAATCAGAAAAATGCAGTTGGAGTAAAACTTTCATTTAAAACTTTTATTAATGAATTAGATAAATGAAGTTAAGGTAAAACTTTTATTGAAATCTAACTAGTCAGGTCCTCAAAGTTCTTATTATGGCCATGAATTTCTAATATACATACAATATGTAGATGTCAATGATAAAGCCTCAGAAATTAAGTTGAATGGAAGCAAAGACACTGGTGTGTTGCATAATATGAAAAATTTAATTATAATTATTATTTACTCAAGGTGCTTTTTAAAGAATGCTTATTAGAATGAAAGGTGAAGGGGTGACATGTACAAAGATTAGTATCTCACCATTTAAAAAGTATACAATTGAATGAGGGCATAAGGGATTAACTAAGATACAGTGACATTATGTTTTATAATAGCTTGGTATAAGAATTATGAGGACCAGAAAGAGTGAGAAACTAATGATTCTGTTTGTTGGAGTGGAATGGAAAGAATGGAATGCTACATATAGGTGACATTTAGCTGATTTTCGAGGACAAAGAGAGGATAAGAAATCAGTTGCCTCATATGAAAAGACAAAGAAAGCTTATGTCTGACAAAAGTCATATTCTAATTGGACAGCAAGCTGAGTCTTACAAGTCTATTAAGACGTTGATAAATATATTTTGAAGGACTTTTTAAATAAAATCATTGCAATCAAAGAGATTCTCTTCCTTTAGTTAACCAGAAAATTAGTAATCATTTTGTTAAGCACTGTGCTTTACAGGTCAAATGTCATTTATTCTTCACAGCTACCCCATAACACAGGTATTATATTGTTATCCATTTGGCTCATGGAGAAAAGAGGTTAGGGTTTCAGTATCATCTTAAGGTCACTTAGCCAGACCTGGTATTGGAACCCATGTATTTGTCATAAGTGAATTCTCTGCACTATTTGTTTTTTAGCCATTTAGTTTTGTGAGGTTTCTTCAACACATCAGATTTATTATTAGCATGCAGACATGTGTGAGTGGATGCACATATACAATGATTTGTTTATTATAGCCCGATGACATGGATTACATAGTTCATTTTGTGCATATCTTTTAGGTTCATTCACGCTCATCACTCTCCTATTTAAATTTTGACAGCAAATTCTCCTATGCACTATTTTAAGCACTTGGTCTATATTAACTCATTTAATCTTAAGTAACTTCCTTAAAGGCATACAACTAGCAAGTAGTGGAGCTGGTATTTGAACCCAGGATATTGGATTCCAGGAGCTATGCTAATAATCACTACAGTATACTTCTATTTAAATCTTAGCTATCCTTTAAGTTCTCACACTTGAAATCATCTCACCTTAAGCAGTCTTTGAAGGTTTCAGGTTGAGCTCCCAAGAATCATACACATATGGAACTCACTGGAATTTTCTAACCTTATTGTGTAATGTGCTGTACATATTAATTTTTCTGCTGTTATTGGACTAAAAGCCCAATGACTGACATCACCACAAGCCACGTCTTCTCTCTTTTTAGTGTTTGTCATCTGGAAAATGCTCAATACATATTTGTGTAATGGTTAGTTAAAACTGCAATTGTGAATATCAGTTATTTATAATTGCATTGTCCTGTAATACACTGATTCACCTAGGGTCCATCTCAATATGCAGAGCTATTGATCTTGACCCTCAGTATCTCTGAATTTTTATTTTTTAGGAATTCTTTATTTTATTATATATAGTAGATTATATAAGTAATTATATACATTTTATTTAATACATTTTAATTAATAAATTTTATTTATTTATTTTTTTTATTGAGATGGGGTCTTGCTCTGTCGCTGAGGCTGGAGTGCAGTGGTGCAATCTTGGCTCACTGCAACCTCTGCCTCCCGGGTTCAGCATCAGCCTCCCGAGTAGCTGGGACTACAGGTGCCCGCCACCACGCCCAGCTAATTTTTTGTGTTTTTTAGTAGAGATGGGGTTTCACCATGTTACCCAGAACTGTCTTGATCTCCTTACCTCATGATCCGCCCGCCTTGGGCTCCCAAAGTGCTGGGATTGCAGGCATGAGCCACCAAGCCCGGCCAAATTTTATTTCTTTAGAGCAGTTTTAGATTTACAGTAAAACTGAGTGGAAAGTACAGAAAGTTCTCATACGCACAGCTTCCTCCACTATCAACATCCCACACCAGGGTGGTATCTTTACAGTTGATGAACCTACATTGCCATGTTATATTCATCCAAAGTTTGTAGCTTACATTAAGGCTCACTCTTGGTATTGTACATTCTATGAGTTTTGATAAATGTGTAATGACATGTATTTACTATTATAGTATCATACAGATTAGTTTCACTGTCCTAAAAATCCTCTGTGCTCCTCCTATTCGTCTCTCCCCTCCCTTAACCCCTAGCAATAACGAATATTTTTACTGTCTCCACGGTTTTGCCCTTTCCAGAGTGTCATATAGTTGGCATTATATAGTATGTATAATACAATATACGTAATATCATATGATATCATATAATGTAATATGATATCATATAATGAAAAGCCTTTTTCGATTGGCTTTTTTCACTTAGTAATATGCATTTAGTTTCCTCCACACTTTTTCATGGCTTAATAGCTCATTTTTTCAATGCCAAATAATATTCAATTGGCTGGATGTACAACAGTTTATTTATTTATTCACCAACTATGGGATATCTTGTTTGCTTTTAAGTCTTGGCAATGATGAATAAAACTGCTACAAACATTTGTGTGCAGGTTTTTGTGTGGGCATGTTTTTAATTCACTTGGGCAAATACCAAGGAGCACAATGGCTGGATTGTAAGGTAAAAGTACATTCAGTTTTGTAAGAAACTGCCAAACTGTCTTCCAAAGTGGCTGTTGCAATCACATCTTGCATCTGCGTTCGATACCTCTAGTTTACTTCTGTACATAAAAAATTATTATTGTGAGAAAAAACACATAGTATGGGATTAACCAATTTTTAAGTGTACAGTCGGTATTGCCAACTATATGCACATAATTGTACAGCAGATCTCTAGAACTTACACATCTTGCATGACTAAAAGTTTATACCCATTGCACAGCAACTCCCTACTTCCTCCTTTTCTCAGCCCCCTGGCAACTACCATTTTATTTTCTAATTCTTTGAGTTTGACTACTTTAGATACATCACAAAAGTGGAATCATGCAGTATTTGTATTTAAGTACCATTTGATCCAGTAATTCCACTTCTGGGCATTGATCCAAAATAATTAAAAACAGGATTTCAAAAAGATATTTGTATTACCATATTTATTAATTACAGCATTATTCGCGATAGCCAAGAGGTGGAAAGAACTTAAATGCCCATTGAAGGATGAATGTATAAATGAAATGTTGTATAGACATACAATGGAGTATTATTTAGCCTTAAAGAAGAAGAAAATCCAGTCAAATGGTACAATATGGTTAACCTTGAGGATATTATGCTATCTTTGTTTTTTTTTTGAAAACAGCAACAACGACAAAGATCTAGTTTTTAATTTTTCTTTTCCCCCAAAGAATGTCATTGACCTAGGTTTGAAATGACTGGTTGCAGTCCCACTTATACCCTTTTCTCCTCTGGGTAAATTACTTAAACTCTCTAACCTCGGTTTCTCTCTTCTTTTTTTTTCTTTTCAATGTTAATTTTAATTTAAATCTGTTTAACACCAATATTGTGCTACCTAATTTTTTATTTTAAGTTATACTTTAAGTTCTGGGGTACATGTGCAGAATGTGCACGTTTGTTACATAGGTATACATGTGCCGTGGTGGTTTGCTGCATCCATCAACCCATCATCTACATTAGGTATTTCTTCTAATGCTACCACTCCCCTAGCCCCCAACCCCCTGAAAAGCCCAGGTGTGTGATGTTCCCCTCCTGTGTCCATGTGTTCTCATTGTTCAACTCCCACTTATGAGTGAGAAAATGCATTGCTTCGTTTTCTGTTCTTGTGTAAGTTGCTGAGAATGATGGTTTCCAGCTTCATCCATGTTCCTGAAAAGGACATGAACTCATCATTTTTTTGGCTGCATAGTATTCCATGGTGTATTTGTGCCACACCATTTCTTTATCCAGTGGGCATTTGGGTTGGTTCCAAGTCTTTGCTATCGTCAACAGTGCTGAAATAAGCATACGTGTGCATGTGTCTTTATAGTAGAATGATTTATAATCCTTTGGGTATATACCCAGTAATGAGATTGCAGGGTCAAATGGTATTTCTGATTCTAGATCCTTGAGGAATTGCCACACTGTCTTCCACAATGGTTGTACTTTTAACCTCTTTTTTCCAACCCTCTTTAGGCAGAGAGCCAGAAACCTAAGCTTGTTAGAACTGTATCTAAAGTAAGAGTAATTAGGTACATGGATCTGATCTAACAGATTCTGTGATACACATATTTGTATCTATGTTTATGTGCTTAGAGAACTTTCTTGATTATTCCTGTTTTCAGTTTTCATTCTTTATAAGGTACATTATTACAGTCAGTATAAATAATGTAACTAGAAAACAGAAAGAAACAAGAAGTGTTTGCATAAACTGCATGGAATTCAACAATTTGTAAGAAAGTATATAAAATGTGTAAATGAAATATATTGCTCAGACATCATTATGTAGTAGTTCCTGATGCCCACAGCTACTAGCTGACTGTCATATTTATGCCCTCAATTGGCAAGAGAGAGGTTGGGAAAATTCTGCTCACTGTTAAATAAATTTTAGGGGTTGATAGATTTAGAAAATTCTGTCATTGTGTCATTATAGTATTATTTCATTGCATGGAAGTGTCACCTGAAGGGTTCGCAAATTATATCTGAATGGAAATTTCAGTTGGTACTAAAATAACCATGTCCTAAAATATCATTTACTTCACCTTGCTCACTTTCTCCCTGATGGCAACTCTTTGCTGAGGGGAAGTATTCCTGACTTTGCTCCCTGTAAATCTTCAGAGAGCCAATTTGATAAGAACTTTTAGAAATTTCCTTCAAAATACACACCCACACAGTTCTTTTTCAAGTTTTTTAACTGACATGCTTTGTATGTCATTTAATCACCACATTCAGCATTTACACATTTTCCAGGGAATTGCACTAGAACTCAAGAATGGGCCTATCACACATTAGCTAGTTTTGTTTCACTGTCTTCCTCACTGCTTCATTCTGGCAGGAATCTTTGCAGAGTGAAGGTGGGTAGATGGCATGTCAAAAATGCTTATTTTCCCATCTGCAAGTGGTTTAGAAGCTCTTATCTAGGATTGCTGGAGGGAACACATGCACAGCCTTCTTCCTGCCCACACTCTCCCCACCACTGGGTCTTCAACTGATAAGCCAGGGTATTTATGGGGTCTAAGCAAGAAATAATTACTTTTAATAAACTAAAATATGGTTGTGATTGGCATGTTGATCTAGCATTAAAAAGTCTTGTGAATTTAGCTTTTAAGACCCAAGCTGTTTCCTTACTCATACTTACAAGGTAAACATCACCATCAGACAAATACAGTCTACCCTACCTCTTTCTCTCTGTCTATATATACATGTAATCTAAATTTATATTGTATAATATATAAAATTTATATATATTTATATTAGAGATATAAATATATATGTCTATACACACATAAGTATAGGTTTGGCATATAGTAGCCACTTAAGAAACAGTAAGAGTTATTATTACCATCATCACCATTGTTTTAAAGTTTATCATCTTAGTCATTGGGTGAAAAACATTTCCTTGAGGCAATAATGATAAATCTCTCCATGAGGTGCTGTTTAATCTTTGTTTCTTTTGATGAGAAATTTGTCTATTCTGACTATTTAAAAACCTAGAGACTCTTTCTGATATTTTATAACACATAACTAACTATGTTTTGCTGTGTTTCATATTCCATCATGCTTGTAGCAATTACCAGAAAGACACTGGATTGTCACGCTGTGTTGTCATGGATGGCCTCTTACATTGTAGTTGGGGGCATGTTGTAACGTGGAACAGTTGCATGTGCTAATGATTTCTCACTATTCTTATGTTTTGTCACTGCTCACACATGTCCATTTCTGAAGAATTATTGATTTTATTAGAACTCTGTCTCACTATATCTTCACATTGATATGAAAATAAATCAAGGACAAATATAGTCTTATTTGACGTAAGTCAATAGTTCTTAATTGTGGATGTGTTTTCATCAGAGTTAGCAGAGGTGTTTTAAATATGCATAACCGGACTTGAATTAGAAAATCCTCAGTGGGGCCCAGGCATATTCCCACGGTTCAATCATTTCCTGAGGAGAATTCCATTGACTACATGGTTCCATAGACTTTTTTTCTTCAAGAAATATTTTAATGACCATTAATAGTGTCATTTATTTTTCTCTATTGTTTTTCTGTTTTCTATTTCATTGATTCTTATTTTTAGCTTTATTTTTTTCTTCTGTTTATATTTGCCTTTTAAAAAATTCTAGTTTCTTAAGGTGGCACCTTAGGTCATTGATATGTAAACTTTTTTCTTTCTATATTATGTTATGCATTTATGTTCTTTTGATGAGTCAATCCCTTTATTATTACAAAATGATCTTCTTTATCCCTTGTAAATTTCTTTGCTCTGAAATCTACTTTTTCTGATTTTAATATAGTCACTCTAGCTTTCTTTTGATCAGTGTTAGCATGATGTATCTCCCTTTTAACCTTTATTTTTAATACTTTTTATGTCTTTATATTTAAAGTGCAATTCTTGTAGGCAGCATGTAGTTAGCTCTTTTTTTTTTCACAATATACTCTGAGCATTTATTACCAATTTATTATTATTGGAGTCACAGGAATATCTCCAAAGGATAAGAACTTTTTAAATTTATTATTTATACTTTAATTTATTTATTTTATTTATACTATATTTAATTTATTTATTATACTTTATTTATACTATACTTAATTTATTTATTATACTTTAAGTTCTAGGGTACATGTGCACAATGTGCACATTTGTTACAGATGTATACATGCGCCATGTTGGTGTGCTGCACCCATTAACTTGTCATTTACATTAGGTATTTTTTAATCTAATCTGACAATATCTGTCTTTTAGTTTTGGTGTTTGGACCATTTACATTTAATGTAATTATTTGTATGGTTAAATTTAAGTATCTCATCTTGCTATTTGTTTTCTACTTATCCCATCCATGGCGGTTAATTTTATGTGTCAAATTCACTGGGCTATAGTATATCCAGATATTTGGCCAAACATTATTCTGGGTGTATGAAGGTGTTTCTGGATGAAATTAACATTTGTACCAGTAGACTGAGTAAAGCAAATTGCTCTCCCTAATGTGAATGGATTCCACCCAATCACGTGAATGTCTGAATAGAACAAAAAAGCCCTCCTGTGAGTAGAGGAAGACTCTCTCTGTCTGATTGTCTTTGAGCTTGGACATCAGTCTTCTCCTGCCTTTAGATTTGCTCTTGGACTGGAACTTAAACCATTGGTTTTCCTGGGTGTCCAGCTTGCTGACTGCAGATTTTGGAACTACTAAGTCTTTGTAAATGCATTAGCCATTTCCTTGTAATAAACTGATCTCTCTGTCTCTCTTTCTTGCTCACTGTATAAGTAACAAACACACATTATGACACATTATATATATATATCATATATATAATATATATAGATATATTATATATGTATGCATATATTATATATATACATATATACGTGTATATATACATGTATACATATATACATATATACATATATACACATATATACATATATATATACATGTATACATATATATATATATATAGAGTATATATATCAGGGTTCTCTGGAGAATCCTGACCAATACAGCATTTATTCTTTGTTCTTCATTTCTTCTTTTATGATATCATCTTATTTCCTTTTTTGGCTTATTAGCTACAACTCTTTGTTTTGTTAATTTGGTTGTTGCTTTAGGGATTAATATATATCTTTAACTGATCACAGTCTACATAGATACTACACATATGGCATAAGAACCTTACAATATTACACCTGCATTTCTTCATTTCACTCCTTTGTGTTATATTCACTTGAGTGAAATATATATATATAAACACACACACACAATTAATCTCATATTATATTTTTATTATTTTTGCCTGAACAATTATACTTCTGGGAGATTTAAATAATAGTTACCTATATAATTACATTTCTGTTGCTCTTTATTTCTTTGTGATTTATGTTTCCAGGTTTCTTTCCCTTTATCTTTTTCTTAAAAATAAATTTATTGAAAGTTTTTTAATTGACAAAACTTTTGTATATTTATTGTGTACATGATGTCATTTTGAAATATGCACACATTATGGACTGGCTAAATCTAGCTAATCAACATATGTACTACCCTCATTTTTTTTTTTTTGTCGTGAGAACCCTTAAAATCTATTTGTTAGCAATTTTCAAGAACACAAAGCATTGTTATTAAATATAGTTTCCATGATATTCAATATGTATCTTGAACTTATTCCTCCTGTCTAATTGAAAGTTTAAATATTTTGACTAACATCTGTCCAACTCCCCTGCTCCTAACCTCTGAAAACCAACATTCTACCCTGTACTTGTATGAGATCAACTGTCTTAGATTCCACGTATAAGTGAGATCGTTCTGTAGTTCTCTTTCTACGTCTGTCTTATTTCACTTAATGTAATGTCCTCTAGGTTTATCCATGTTGTCTCAAATGACAGAATTTTCCTCTTTTTTAAGGCTGAAGAGTATTCCCTTGTGTATATGGACTACATTTTCTTTTTCCATTTATTCACTGATATATGTTCCCCTTTCTATGTTCCCACATAATCTTGAATTCTCCTTTGTAAAACTTGCAACTGCCTTTTTAAAATGTGTCTCTTCTGCCTGACAGAAAAATTAATTAGGATGTAGGCCATGTCTTTTGCTCAACAATCATGTTCTCAGGGCCAAGCATAGTATTGGAAGCATACTCAGAAGGTACTCAGTAAATATTTGTTGAATGAAGGAAGGAGAAGAGTTGCATGCTAGCATTGTAAGCAGTAGGCAAAGTCTTGATGAAGGCTGACATTGCTGAGGTACTGTACAGTGAGACTTGATAGTGTGTCATTCCCTCATGGAAAAAAAGAAAAGAGTAGGAATTAGTTACTTTTATCTCTTTTCCCTTGCTTCTAAATTCTTCAGATCGTTAGTCATGGTACTTTTTGTCTGATCTTTCAATATAACTTTTTGATATAAGATCTTTCTTAATCCTTGGGCTCCCGATTTGATAAAGAAAGATTTTCTTGTCCATTCATTTTTTCTTAATCTTCTCTGTTACTTTGATTTACCACCAGGGACACCTGGGCAGATGATTGTAAGTCAATGCTACTTCCCCAGGCCTTCACATATAAACGTAAGTATCAGAAAAGATAAAGAATTGCCCCCTCTTTTAGATAAGGGAAGAATCGTTGTAAAAAGCCATTTCAATGAATTTCTTTCTACACAGGAAGCAAAAATACTGTGCATCAACTAAACTGAAATATTTGACATGTCACTTGAGCTGCAACTAATAATATATCTAGTTGTTTTTTAACCCCCAGGATGTTAGCCTGTATCTATACTCCCTCAGTCCACAGTTTCAAAGGACTGCTTTGTGTTAGCTAGGCACAAACTTGAACTTATCTAAATCATTTTAAGCTCTATATAAGAATTACTCTGAACCTTACTGCCCCATAACAAATTATTTGATAAATAAATTAGTGTAAACTTTAAGTTTTGTTATAGCTAACTACTTTGAAATTTTTACTATTTTTGCTCCTTTCTCTGCCTGGAAATTTCATATCCCAAATGTCTTTCAGGCTTGCCCTCTCACTTTCTTCACATTCTGCTCCAATGTCACTTTTATAGTGAGTCCTCCCTGGCCACTTTTAATAAAACAATGACTCTCTACCATCACCCCAGCCCCTGGCATTTTCTATTCTCTTCTTTGTGCTCTATTTTTCTCCATTATACTATGACCATTTGACTTTCTATATATTTATTTGTCCATTTGCTCATTTTCTGAGTGCCAGGTACATTGCAGGTGCTACTACGGTTTGAATGTTGAACTCCATCCTCATGTTGAAATGGAATTGCCATTGTGACAGTATTAAAAGGTGGGGCCTTAAAGAGGTGATTAGGCCGTGAGAGCTCCACTCTCATGAATGGATTCATGCTATCATCGTGGAAGTGGGTTAGTTATCATGAAAGTTCGGTTCTCTCTTTTCCTCTGTCTTGCATGCTCTTGCCCTCTTTTGCCCTTCCTTACTATGTGATACCTTCTGCCATGTAATGACACAACAAGAAAGTCCTTTCCAGATGTGACTCTTTGATCTTTGACTTACTCGCTTCCAGAACTGTGAGCCAAATAAACTTCTATTGTTCAAAAATCACTCAGTCTGTGGTATTCTGTCATAGCAGCAGAAAGGGACTAAGAAAAGTGCTTGATAAGTATTGTTGAATGAATGCATGCATTAATAAATGATTAACTTGATATACATTTAATAACATGACTCAAAAATCATTAACATCTTGCATTGTATTTAGACATAAATGATAAGTAGTTGCAAAAAAGTACAACAATTAGTATTACTTCTAAGTAGATGAACAAAACATCATGGGAAAGAGGTTAATGGAGGAGAGGGAGGCTGGATTTAGTGAAGCAATAACTGGCTTTGAAGCCTTTATAAAGATACTTGATCCTTAACAAAGAGGTTTCCTCATTCCCTGGGTTTGGGCAGTCAGAGTAAGCACCCAGGACTAGAGTCTGGGGCTGGTGTGACTCAGTGCAGGCAGTTTTGCACAGCTGGGTGAGATGTATTTCTCTTTTACTAAGGATGAAAAATGAAGCACCTAGCTCAGCCTCTGCAAGGAAAGCGGATGTGCAAAATAAATTAGAAGAATGACAGATCCTTTCCTCTTGCAGAAGAGATAACTGAGGGCCTTGGCCTGTTTGTCCATCTTTAAAATAGGGATTTGCTGACACTACATTTGGAGACAGTTTTATTTTCTGTGAGTGGCTTATTGGTAGGTACTTTCCTTAATTGTAGTTAAATAAATTTTATGTTTGTCTTTTTACTGTTGTATCTTTAGCACCCAGCAGATTTTCTGGCTCATAGTGGATACACTGATTTCTCTCCTTTTTTTCTTTTCTTTTTTTTTTGAGACAGGATCTTGATCTGTCACCCAGGCTGGAGTACAGTGGCAGGTGAACAGGGCTCACTGCAGACTTGACCTCCCAGGCTCAAGCAATCCTCCCACCTCAGCTTCCCAAGTAGCCAAGATTATAGGTGTGTGCCACCACACCAAGCTAATATATATATATATATAATTTGGTAGAGATGAGGTTTTGCCATGTTGCCCAGGCTGGTCTTGAATTCTTGGGCTCAAGCCATCCACCTGCCTTGGCCTTCCAAAGTGCTGGGATTACAGGCATGAGCCACCATGCCCAGCCTACTGATTTCTTTTAGGTAGATAATATAACCCTCTCAGTCATATGGCCACTACTAAATTGCATTGAAGATGCCATATCTTCCAAACTGTTAGAGTCTCCCTTCTCAGAATCCCAGTGCTTGGGCCCCTGCTTGGATGCAACCCTGACTTTCTATGGTCATTAGTTTTCTTTTCATATAGATTGCAAGTGCCATGAAAGCAAAAATTTCCAGCACCTAAGATAATGTCCATTTCAAGCTGAGGGCTCAAAAAGGTTTGTTGAGAAAGGGCCATATTAATTTGAATTGACAATTGGTAACATCTGTAAACTCTCTTTTCCCTTCCCACATCAAAGCTACCTTAGAGATCTGGTTTCAGAACTAGATATTTCAGAAAAACATGTTTGGGATAGCCTGACAGTATTGTTGTCTAAATTTATGACAGAAACCTGTTTTGTAGAGACTCTGCTCTATAGAGTGTACTCTGAAATGTTGTAGGAGAGAAATTGAATGGCTGAATTCTTGATATGGCTTGGATTTGTGTCCCTGCCCAAATCTTATGTTGAATTGTAATCCCCAGTGTTTTAAGAGGGTCCTGGTGGGAGGCGATTGAATCATGGGGCAGACTTCCCCTTGCTGTTCTCATGATAGTGAGTGAGTTCTCTTGAGATCTGGTTGTTTAAAAGTGTGTAGCACTTCCGCCTTTGCTCTCTCTTTCGTGCTCTGCCATATGAAGATGTGCCTGCTTCCCCTTTGCCTTCTGCCATGTGTGTAAATTTCCTGAGGCCTTCCCAGCCATGCTTCTTGTACAACTTCCAGAACTGTGAGTCAATTAAACTTCTTTTCTTTATAAATTACTCAGTCTCAGGTAGTTCTTTATAGCAATGTGAGAACAGACTAATACAATTCTCAAGCTGGGTTTTGTAGGGCAGATCCAGCAAGAAATTAAGGATATCAGAAATTTGTGAAGCTTGTTGAGTGACTAATGCAATAGACCTTGAGGTTCTAAGATATTAATATATAAACAGGGAAAGCAAATTGAAGACAAAAGGAGGTGATCAATTAAGATACAACAGAGATTCAGGCATGAGAGCACTTGGGTGTCATGGAAGAATAGGACATTGTGGCCAGTGGGTGTGATAATTAGAATTTATTGTTTCACAGGTGGAGCAGTACAAGGTTATGTACAAGACTAGGGCATGACCATAGACGTGAATTGTTGAAATAAAGTTCACTGAAGTTGAAAAGGTCAATGACCTCGAGGTAAAATTGTTTACTTAGTAAGTAGTATAATTAATCCTGGCGCTTGGGTCTGCTAAATCCACAGTCAGAGACAAAATTTTATGGCAAGCACACATTCATACACAGGCCTGGCTGGACATTAGTAGAGAATCCACATGCAAATTAAGGAAGGCAATGTTCTTTGCTCTATTTCCTCCTGACTCCATTCGCTACCCCAATTATTTAAGCATCTTTTACTTTTCTCATTTAAGCATCTTTTTTTGGAGAACAATAATTTTTGACCTTTTTTAAAAAAAGAAATCACATAACTTTAAAGAAAGATAAATCTGTTCTCCAGATCGAGGCTTTTGAAAGCACGAATGAATGGGAGAAGAGCTGAGGTATGACTTATAGTGAGACTTTAAAAAACTGTGGGATCACGTGATTTGAAAAGCACAATTCTACTGTTGGTGGGATAGGATATTTAAAACTGAGATTATAATGGAAAAGCTAGGAATGTTTCTTGTGAGGGCTGTTCTGAAATAATCTTATCTTTTAGGAGGCTTTCCTAAAGTGATTGTGTTTATTGACACATTACTTTTTTTCTCTAACATAAATATAATGTCTCCTCTTTTCTCCACGAAAAACATTATTTGAAGAAATGCTATGTGTTGGTTAAAGTCTTGTTCATTGATACAGTCAACAAATATATAATGAAATAGTACTAGGAGCTAAGTAGCATGACCTTGTGAAAGCTAACTTAACTTCTCTAAATCTAATAAAAGTGTATATGCATTTCTGCTTGACAGTCAACTTCACCTGATCACTAGTTTTCTTTATGGCTGCAAACGTTCATAACACAAAGAAATAATACATGTTTGAGATGATAGATATGCTAATTACCCTGATCTGATCTCTCTACATTGTATGTATTGAAACATCACTAAGTACCCCATGAAATGTAAAATTATTAGGTGTCAGTTAAAAAACTGGCAATAATAACAGTAACTTTCTTCGCAGCATTATTGTTGTGAAGCTAAAATGAAACAATGCATGTAAAACGCTAAGCACAGTGCCAGTGACAACGATTCAGGGTCATTCACTGCTAGACATGACAGCGTGTGGCTTTGACCTAATGCCAAAGAACAAAAACCGCATTTTCAATCCTGACAAAGCTTTAGGGCTGTAAACCAGGCTAGGACAAGTGTTAACTTTTATGTTTAAAAAATTATGTGTGAGTTTTCCTTTTTCTATTTTAGTGGTATTTCTTAAGCAGTTATATATTAAGGTAAGTAAAGATAGTATGTCTTGATTAAAAAATAGCCTAAGACCAGAAATAAATAATAAAGGCTTTAGGATTTGATTATAAATTATTTAATGATTAATCTGAGACTTTTAAATCTGAAAAGAAAAAAAATCAAGCATATGGTGTCTTAAAGTACAGTCAGCAGACAACATTATTCTTGTTTCTGATCAATATAAGGGCCAAATAGCTGCTGGTGGTTTTTTAATCACCGATAAGTGAAGCTTCCAAAAATTGCATCTCTCCTCATAATTCAATAAGATGAGACTGCTTTTTCCAAAGATATGATTGGTCCTTTCGCCAAAGGGGTGGAGAGAGCAGGGAAGTCTAGAAAATGAATACCTTTCACTTATAATGTTCAAAATCTGCTGAAGCACAAAGTAACTAGAGTATTGCTCTGGAAGGAACCAATAGGAAGAAGTCTCAAGACCTGAGCAAACCCAGCCAGAAGCCCAGGGAAAGAAACTTCCCCTGGCAGTCTCTTAAATCGGTGAGTTTTAACAAGGGGCTAAACCAACTAAGAAACAAGAACTTCTAAGATTTCCTGTCTGGAAAATAGGACTTTGAATTGAATGGTCAATTACAAGGAATTGTGAGGATAGCCTATGCATGATACACAAGGCAAAGAAACAATGACTCTTAATTCATTTTCAGGGAATTTTTTTCCTTTCTTTTTCTCTGTGGTTGTGAGAACTAGGAGCATGTTAAAGCTGTTCTGTCTGAACCTTTATTCTGAAAACCACTGTAATTAATGAAGCTAATTGGATTTTTTTCCTCCTGTTAGGTTTAGGCCCAATCTGTCAACTAACGCATATAAAAGACATCTCAGAAGCAGAGTTTCACATCAGTAATAAAATAAAGAATGCACCCAGCAGTAAAATAGTGAGAATCTGTAAAATTGCAATTTCTGATCTTTTCTGAAGCAATCTGAGTTTCTTTGCCCAGGTGTTTAGCCAATTTGTTCCTCACAGTTTTTTTTTTTTTTTTGTAAACTTGTATATTTCCTTTCGATGAGGAATAAACAGATCCTATTGTTGAAAATTCTGCATGTTTCATGTTGATTATTACTATTACTAAGGGCAACTTGATAATTATAAATCATCGCTAACATGATCTGTATGGATATAGGAGCTCAGAGCTGGAGTATTTGAATTTGAGATGTAAATTAGGGGATTTATTGCCCTTTTCTCAAACATTATTATTATTATTATCCAAGTTTCTTTTTATACTCTTGAGGGCTGAGGAGGAAATAAATTGCCTACAATAAATACAATGTCCAAAGATGCTTCCAACTTGAGAAGGATTTGTAGGTCTGGTATTCCTTGGTGATGCTGTGGGGAATTCCGTGGTTCCGGTTTCATTTCTGGGGTTTATGGTTTCCTGCATGTTCTTAGGCCAGTGTTTAGATCAGGTGGCCCCTTTCATTATCAGCAGAGGGTTGGGTTACTTGATTGCTTTGCTAAGAAGGACTTTTGGATGTAGGCAAGGTCCCCTGGGAGATAAATAGAAGAACGGACACCATGCCAGGAGGTGGGCAACCTTGTCTAGTACTTGAGTAGGAAGCGCCTCTTATTCTGAGAAAGAGAAATATTGAGGCCCGGAAATTACAATAGTAATTGTTATATAAAAATTTACACCTCATCCCTTTTGCTTGAGAGACTTGGGTTGGAGAGAGTGTGGGCATAAACTAATTTGAAACTTACTATTCAGAAGCTGGTTAAAATAGTAGTCATTACACGACAGTTGACACTTTAAATATTATCAATCTAAGAAAATATTAGAGCAGGTCTGTCTATTTCTCATAATTCTCCTATTACCTTAGATTTGTCAATTTGTTTCAAGCTGAACTGGTTAGGAATAAATTGGCATGGAGGTTATTATTCTCAACAGACAACTCTGCCCGCTCTTTACAAGGCTTACAAAATATTGAATTGAATTGATTGCTCTTTTGCTGGCTTGGTTCTGTAGAGAAAAAGATTCTTGCCTTCCTACTTTCCTTCCTTTCTCCAGCCCTTCTTTTCCATGTTTTCTGCCATATTTTTAGTTAAGTATGTTGAAAAAAATACTACTCTTTTATTTTCTTCTCTAGCATCATATTGAACCATGGCAGAAAAAGCCCGAAAAGTGTATGTGCATTTCTGTTTGACAGAAAACCTCAGCTAATTACTAGTTTTCTTTGTGCCTGTGAACATTTCCCCTGTAGAGAAGGCAAGGATCTCATTAGCACTAGCTAATAGGTAAAGGTTACCCCTCTGGAGACCTGGATTGGGGTATTTGAGACCCCAACCTATTGATTTTATTTCTTGATTGCTACTTTGCATGTCAAGGTGCTTTCAGGTTTTTCTTTTCATGTATAAAAGAAAAACACTATATTCTTATATAATAGATGCAAAAATAATCCAAATCTTTTCACTGGAATACAGAATTGATCTATGACATATCACTATTGGTATCATTATGGCTTATTGCATGTTAAGCACTTATAGATGCTGACACAGAAAAAAATAATTATGAAGAGCACAGCTTAAATTTATTGAATTTATAGAACACTTCATGAGGAAGAAGAGACATAATTACTAGGAAGAAAATCCTTAAGGTGTGACCTCTGGCTGACACACATCCAAGGCAGTGCTAGCACATGCTTAGAGCACAGATGTGAGCTGCTTACCTATGTGGGGAGATTTCAGGGCTGTGAGTAGGTCTTTCGCAGAAAAACCTTCAATTTCAGCTTCTGTAAGGCATCTCATTAATGGCAAATTTCCAAGGGAAGTAATTTATAGACTGAGTAAGCACCTGCACATAATCTGTGGTAAATAAATATATGAATGAATAAATGGATGGGTGTAGCAATTTCACTAATGTTATAATTTGTAACAAATTCTTTATTAAAAATATAGACAATATTGCAAAATATGCCATTTTTAAACAATTAAAAAAGTGCCTATATTACCAAGTATCCTCACTCTCCAAATAAAAAGTAAAGAAAGAATTACTCCTAACATCATTATACATCATAACCGTGCTAACACTATTCATAACAAAAATATATTTTAACCCTTTGGCATGTATATTTCTAGGTATCTTTCTCTATAGTTTTCTTTCTCTTAAAAATGCTTCATAACTCTTTGATAATTAGTGTTTTTCCACAAAATGTATTATAAATATCGTACCATGTCAACAAGATTTATCAATTCCATTTTTTTTAGAGAAGATTTTGATAGGAAAGGAAAGGGGAGATGCTTGAAACCACTGCGGTGTTCAAATGGGGAGGTCAAATCCGAAGGTCGATAGAGACAGGAGAGAGGCTAGCATGCAGAAGGAGTCAGAGGAAAACTGACTGGTCTCCAGTGTGGTCGTCCCTGGACGACCGGGAAAACTTGCTGGTCTTCAATGTGGTAGTCCCTGCACACAATCATGGCCCATGCCAGCTGGCTCACTGGGGTTGAGTGAAAGAAGCTTAGTCCTGAATTGTTGGTCCCTTATCATAAGACACCAGCCTGGGGGCTGGCACAAATTTCTGAAGTTGGTATAAAAATGAATCTGACCACAAACCCTTTTTCCTGTAGGCTTATTGTGGGTAATCCTTTTAGACAGTAGTGGAAATGGGCAATCACCAACTTGTTAAAGACCTATGTAAACCAGCTGAAAGATTTCTGAATTTTTAATAAACTATGTTTCCTTACTTACATTTTATCAGGCTTAACACTGAGCACATTTTACCTCTAGATATTGAATATTACCTGCTTATCTTTCTTGGACATCTTCTCTCTAGTTCGTGGGTGTTTCTTTGTTAACTTCCTGGACATTTCTTAGCCTTCGATGTTTGTTTCCAACTTACTCCTCTGCACCATCTTACACCTATTTTGAAGTCTGCTGGCTTCTACTAGGTTTCAAGTAATTAATTTCAGAAACTACTTTATGTTGCAGTTTTCATGGATTCTGGTAGATTCAAATTTCATGTTCTCAGTTAGTATATCCCTAGAAAGAAATTTCGTGGTGATAATGCTTCAGACAAAAAATGGCAAAAGTTTCAGAAGCCAGAGCCGGCCAGTGGGGAAGACCATTTTGGGCAGGACACTTTCACTTTGCATAAGTGCCTTTCCACACTGCCCATGCTTTTTGGTCTTTCCTGCATTAAACCAGAGAAAATTCAGCAGGTCAGGGGGAAATTTATTGCCAGATATTTTTTGAAGATAATTTTAAGACTAGATAGAGTCTAACAGAGTTGGACTCTGTTTCTTGATACGAACTTGTGTTTATTTCATGTTAGGAGGGGAACCTGTGCCATTCTCTTTTCCATATCTGCTTATACCTATTTGTAAGTCCATTCAGTTTGGACATGAGGACTTCTGGCTACATCTAAAGATATTCTTTAATTTTTCATTGTGGAATAATAGAGGATTTTAAAAGGCTAATTCTAGTAACTCAAAAGATATTTAAAACTTTTATGGGTGGTGAAGAGTGGGGATGTTTGCAGCTTTTTCTGTAATAAGCTGTTATGAGAACAGTCTTAGGAAGCTTTATTCATGGTCCAAAAGACCATTGATTAGCAGATGTGAGAGCAGTGGAGTGTATTTTATGGCTTAAAGGATTATGCTAACATGAATAATCACATACAACTTACTCCAAGAAGTTTCATTTATATCTTTCACAGAATCATAAATTCAGCAGAAATTTTGACAAGTCATTTAGTTTCTCCTCCACTTTTAAACAGGATACTTTCCTCCAACCCCCATATGTTGTTTCCCAAGCAATAGTGCCATGAAATATTGTGCAAGAAAGGCAAGCTTCCATGGTTACAAAATTCGACAAACTGATCCTCTTGGAAATAATATCATAGACCCTGGAAGTTGTACCCAGACTACAGTACCTAAAGAGTAGCTACAATACAAAATAAAACAATAACAATATACAAAAAATAAAAAATAAGTACATAAGAGATTCAGATATGCAGCTGATTGGGAACCATTGGTTTAATCATAGGATGCCATCCCAGGGAACTGGGGGATGTGGTGTTGAGGGCCCTGACCACCTGGGAAGGTAGATAGGACAGCATCTATCTACTATGGGCAGTAGGCAATCTTCAAATACAGGAGGTAAAAGAGGGAAGGAATCAACAAATGACTATTTTATTTACACAATGAGGTAATTCAGGCACATTCAATACTGAAAAAGAAACTCTCTAAAACATATCTCTGAACAAATACAGTCATGACTATGTGTTGCATTTATTATTTTCAGTAGTATAGTTAGTGTTCTGCCAAAATATTTATGATGGTTACATTGCTATAGCCTTTCAGCAAAAAGTATAATTCTGTATCAATGATGAAATAGCACCTCAACAAAATAATGATAATGATCCCATGCTATGCACTGGTACCTCTAATTTCTTTATGAACTGAAAGTTATTTTACTCATGTGTAGGTAAACCAGAGGAAGAATTAAGTAAATTAAGTGGATTAATTTCTCCTAGGAGTATTTTAGTAGCGATTGAAGGAGCCAGTTTTATATTCTGAAGGATGTAGACTTTGGATAAAAGCTTGAAGGTCAAGTGGAATTTGGATAGACTGAGAAGAAATGGAACACAAATTACATATAGGGGAAAATATGTGTAAAGTGTGAAGTTGAAAAATTAGCTTGTAATGTATAAAGAAGAGTGGAAAAAAAAGAATTCCCAAATAACCATGTATTTGGGATTCTCTGCCTCTTTCTCGCAGTGTTCCTCAGGAAGAATTGTGTCTAAGTTGTGTCTTTGAAAAGAACTAAAAACACTCTCAAACACTGTATTTCCAAACTTAAACAATAGCGTTAATTTTGATCAGTGTCAGAAAAAAAATAAGTGCACATATGATATGTCAAAATCAACTCTTCTGCCAGGCAGGCAAGGCTCTACAGAACAAGATCCCATTTTACCAAGCCAAGATGGCTACCACTTCTCTCCATGATGAACTCTGTTCCCATGGAACAACTCTTTTTCCATCCCTTATATACTTTATGTTCATTTTTTCCTCCAAATCTTAGCTCATGTCATTTTCTTACTGAAAATATTCTCTACAGTTTTTGTTGCTTATTAAAGCCCCTTGGGGGCTCAAGTGAAGTTTTATGTTATCATTTTCATTATTAACATATCGAGTCTTAGGCTGTGCAAGGCCTGGGTACTTCTAGATATAGGAAGGACAATTCTTGATATTACACATACAATCTAGTTAATTCCTCAGAAAACAGAATTATTTCCTTGCTTTAAAATTTATTGTCTAGGCCAGGTACAGTGGCTCACACTTGTAATCCCAGAACTTTGGGAGGCTAAAGTGGGAGGAGCCCTTGAGCCCAGGACGGGAGTTTGAGATCAGCCTGGGCACCATAGAGAGATACCGTCTCTACAAATAACAATAATAAAAAAAATTAGCTAGGTGTTGTGGCATGCGCCGTGGTCCTAGCTAGTTGGGAGGCTAAGTTGGGAGGATCACCTGAGCCTAGGAGGTCGAGGTTGTAGTGAGCACTGATCACATCACTGCATTCCAGCCTGGGCAACAGAGTGAGGCCCTATCTCAAAAAAAAATTGTCTAAAACCAAGTAAAGCAGCGTTTTATTGTTTTATATTCTTGTATTATTATTATATTTTCTGACCATTAGTTGCATCTTTTCTCTGTCCAGAAAATGACAGATACCCTCCCTAAGTCTAGATAACATGGTAAACCTCTGTTGTCCTACCTCAAAATGCTGGGTTTATAGTAGATGTTCAGTGAATACTTGAGTTAACACACAAGCATCCATTGATTCAGCATGGGACCCTGAGGAAATCTCTTATACAATAGCTGTATCTTGATGGATGGGCAAGTTTGGGAAAAGTAAGCATCTCAGCATATAATAAATAAACAGGACCCCCCATTCACAATACGCTTTCGAATCCAATATCCTATTGCTCCCACAACAAGCATGAGTGATGGGTAAGAAGGAGACTGCCCATTTTACAGATGAAGTGGTTGCAGTTCAGAAAGTTTAAACGATTTGCTCAAGATCAGAGGGTGGGTATCACAGCTGGACTCCAACCCTCATCTTATGATTCTGAAGCTAAGGTGGAGGACAGGACTGGACAGCCAGTTGGGCGGGGGCAATCTTTGGGGAGGAGAGAGTTTACCAGAACAAGAGGCAGTCAAAGGGGAATCAGGAGTGTGAAAGGTAAAGATAAACTTTCACGTGGGGTAGGTCTTGGGATGTGGTGCAGCTGGCAGCCAAAGGTTTCTCCTACAGCTTTCTAACCATCTCAGGGAGAAGGATTTGGAATGAACATTAGCACATGACTGTCCTCAAACTGTGTGTAGAAGACTGAAGTTTCAGCCAACTGGCCACTGAAAGGGTCACTACCCTTCCTCTGTAAGCTGTAAGTTGGCAGTTAGAAAGAGGTTAAATTCATGTCTTTTGCAAAGGTGAATTACATGGTTAGATATCTGCTGATCACCCTGTCACCACCTGTGGGACACACAACTCTGTGTTCCACTTGCTATCTCATAATGCCCGAAATTGTTGCCTAGAGAGCTGAACAGTGACATCTATTGGTTCGATTTGAAATATGCAAGTTCAAAAGAGAAACAGCCACATTAGTATTTCTTCCCCTTTCAAAACAAATAGTAACAATCATGCCAAAGGAATGACCCTTCCAAAGGAAGTTTTAACATCAGCGGCATACTTTATCTGAAGAACAACACGCGACTCCAAGTTTCAGGATGAGGGATATCATGTGACTTTTATTTTTGCAGAGAGCCCATCAAAGACTGTGTAAACCTTTTAAAACTCCAATTCAAAAGAAACAGTACTAAGACCTGTGTATTTGAGAAATTCCTCAATGCTCAAGATTTCATCCAGAAGCATAAATGAGCAAATAGAAAGTATGGATTTGGGGTGGTGATGAGAAATAATGAAATTGCTTTCTGCTCTAGGAAACTTGAGAAACAAACCTTCCCGTGGATGTGCCTGTGAGTTACAACCCAGCTTGAATCCTTTCTAAATAGCTCCAAATTTCAAGATCACTTTGACAATCACCTAGCTCTTAGCTTCAATTAATGAAGTGTCCATGTTCCTTTGTACTGAATGCTCTATTTCTTTCCTTACAAAACTCTAAACCTCATTGAATGTACAATGGAAATGATTTTCTGGGAAATCTGGATAATCAAAAAATACTATATTCTAACAAATTATATATATGTAAAATTTTTTTTATATGATATATAATTTATATATGTACATTATATTTATATTATACATTATATTTATAAATTATATATATAAATTATACATACATATATAAATTATATATACAAATTATACATACATATATAAATTATATATACAAATTATATATACATATATAAATTATATATACAAATTATATATACATATATAAATTATATATATAAATTATATATACATATATAAATTATATATATAAATTATATATACATATATAAATTATATATATAAATTATATATACATATATAAATTATATAAAGTATATATATAAATTATATATATAAAGTATATATACATATATAAATTATATATATAAATTATATATATATTGTGTGTGTGTGTATATGTGTGCACACTCCATACAATATCATTTCCTGCTCAGACCTTTACAAAAGTTGCTAAGAAACAGTAAATTGGACAGTTTGGCCTTCAACCTTTTATCCACCCCAGAGAAAAAAGAAGTGGCTCAAAGAGGGTAGCATGAGAAAACAGAGGAGAAAATGAAGGCTTGGATAATCTGCCAACTGAATAACTGAGTAATGACATAACCGGATCATTGAAAAAATGTTAAAATTTTTACCAGTTATTAATTAGAGAATCATGCATGACCTTGGGAACTTGCTTTTTGTTTTAAAACAGGAGCCACGATTATGAAATGGTTCAAGCTGGCTTATTCAGGTCTGCTGAGATCTCTACTGGTTTGCTTTTCAGATTCCCTCGTGGTTCGAGAACAGAATGGCGTTAAATCACACTGCCCTGCCTCAGGACGAGCGCCTGCCACATTACCTTCGAGATGGGGATCCCTTTGCTTCCAAACTTTCTTGGGAAGCGGATTTAGTGGCTGGCTTTTACCTGACAATAATTGGTAAGCTTCCTTAATGCTTCTGCGCAAAGGCTGCATTTAGAAAATTCATGGGCTGATATGTTGATTTTGTAAAAGGATTCTGATACTTAAGTGGATAGTTTAGTGGAGGTGAAGAGTGGGGAAAGGCAGAAGATGGAATGGCATTATGGCATTCAATAAATGTTTCCTAGAAATGACTCTTTATTATCATTATTATTAGGAATAAAATTCCATTGATAATCCAAGAACTCTTACAGCAAAATTATTTATCCATTTCATTTTGGTTACTTTGGGAGTAGATTTACTTTCTGAACACCAAAATTAATGATAATGGCATTTTATTTAAACAGAGTGCTTTTATTATTTAATAATGTTTTTGATATAATCATAAGATTTTAGGTTGAGAATGGGCCTTAAAAATAATCTAGGTCAGTCTCCTGTTCTCACAACTGAGCAAAACTCAATTGTGCTATTGTGCTATAGTGCTATAGTAATGGCAGAAACACTGAGCTTACTTCACCTAAAAGTAAAGTTGCATCAAAATAGCTAAGCCATTTCGGTGAGAGTTGAAAAATGTATTGGTGATAAATGGAAGAAAGTCCGGGTTCAAAAGACTTTTGTGCATAATCGACAAAGGGGTGCACCTGCTTCTAGACCGCATGATATCATTCATTCAGTAGCCACATGTGGCTTTTCCAAATTGAAAGGTGCTGTAGTGTAAATACTCACCAGATACTGAAGGGTCAGTACAAGAAAAAGTGGTATGAAATATCTCATTATTAATTTTTAAAAATTAAATACACATTGAACCTACAACATTTTAGGTATGTTAAGCTAAATAAAATATATTACTAAAATTAATTTACTGTAAATTTTTAATTTATAAATTAAATTTTTACTTTGTAAATTTTTACTTTGTTTAATGTGGCTACCAGAAAATTTTAGAATCCATATGTGGTTCGCATTTCTGCCTTACATTACATTTATATTGGATAGCACTAATCTTGACAGTTAGGATTTAACCACCATACTTTTCTTAAATTCAAAATTGTTGTTTTAAATTTGGGTGACCAGTGTGAAGGTGGGTTATGTCTTTAGGTTTGTTTGCCTTTAATTTTTTCAGATGTTGGGTCAAACTTGCTCTCTCTCTCTTTTTCTCTTTGTTTCTATCTTTCTCTTCCACCCTTCTTCCCTCCCTTCCTCCCTTTCTCTCTTTTTCTCCCTCTCTCATCTATTTATTACTGGCTAACAATTTCATTTAACCTCCTGAAAGTAGCAAAACTCATTAGAAAATACTTGATCTCCCTCTATGGTCAGTACTTGAGGCAAAAGGAACTCATGTGATTCAACCAAATTCTGCTGTAAAGTGATTCCCTGGGTCTTTGTCTTTATTGTTGTTAGTGTTTTACTAGTTTAAATTCTGTTTCTTATAAATGAGCCCCCATCTCTTTTCAACATAAATATATATTGAGCACCCACTCTTTGCCACTGTTTTAAGTTGCTGGGAATAGAGCAGAGAATAAAACGGGCAAACATTCTGCTGGAACAGAGACTATCTTATCTCTGTAAAATCCACATTGCATTTTTATTAAACTTAAGTACTTTCAATTACCAGAAAAGGCAGAAAAATAAGCAACTTGATCAATTGAATTTAGCATAGCTCCATCACTTCCAAGGAATGAATTAAAAAGTAACATCAATAACCTGACAAATCTCTCCAGACAACACAAAATAGAGAGGCCTGTCAGTCCATTCCCAATCTTAAGCAGGGAGGATTGGAGGAAGAGAGGCAACCAGGGTGAGGAAATCAGGAGAATTTCCCACCTGATACACATGGAGTTGGAAGGAAAATCCACAATCATATTCCAGTGGGTTTGCTGAGATGGAGCCAGAAAAACAGGTTCAAAAAGAGTCCCTGGACAGGGGGAGCTTCAGGAGGATCAGGGCACTGGGAGGTGGAGCCAATGGTATGTTAGAGAACAGTCACGCAGGGTGAGGAGAGGGGTCGGCTGGAGGGGTTTGGACTCACCCTAGACCCGCTTCTTGGACTTGGCCGTGTGTCTGGTTTTCACTCTCCTAGAATAGGCTAGTGTAGATGTTGCAAGATTCCTTTTTTTTTTGGACATAGAGTCTCACTGTGTCACCCAGGTTGGAGTGCAGTGGTGCGATCTCGGCTCACTGCAACCTCCACCTCCCAAGTTCAAGTGCTTCTTGTGCCTCAGCCTCCTGAATAGCTGGGACTACAGGTGTGCACCACCATGCTTTGCTAATTTTTGTGTTTTTTAGTAGAGACGGGGTTTCGCCATGTTGGTCAGGCTGGTCTTGAACTCCTGGCCTCAAGTGATCTGCCCACCTCAGCCTCCCAAAGTGTTGGGATTACAGGCATGAGCCACCGCGCCTGGCCAAGATGTATGTGTCCAGATTGCTTTTAAGGAGCCAGAGTGGAATAAACATTCTTGGTGGGCTTTGTTAAATACTAGAAGTCTTAAGAGACAATGGAAAGATAACAATATAAATCTGAGTTTGAAATACAGGAGACATAAATTACAAATCCATTTTTTACCTTCCACACTTTTACTATTATTGTAAATACTAAGTTTATTAACAGTTAATATATATGATATTTTTGTATCCATAAATGATATAGGATTTGATTATCTAAAAGTGTCCCCACTTTGGTCTTTATCTTCTTAATCTGGTTGTCTTTTCACTAATATTAAGAATAAATTTGCTTTTTCCTGACACTCATCTATAACATATATATATATATATTGCTTGTTAGAATACTTTACATGCAATGAATAGAGAGGTGACTATTTTTTGATAATGCTTTGGGCACTGGGTGAAACCTTATGAAGCAGGGTCAGTAAAGAAAATTTAAGAAAGGAAAAGTAAGAAAACAAATATTTTCAAAAGAGATGTAGACAGATGAAAGGTGTTTCAATGAGCCTTGTGTATCAAATGAAAATGGATACTTGTTTGTACTCTTTTTGGATACAAAGTAGGTGGCATTAAGTTTATACTTTTTCAAGCCACGTTTTCACATTTTGCTTTCCTAGCTGGTTTCCTTGAGTGAGACCTAAGTTTCATTTTAGTTGGTTTGCTCTGGAACTCCGTAATCTCTTTTATTTTTCTCTTCTTCTGCTTTATGAAAGCTAAAGAGGTTTTAATGGACCATTAAGCAGCACTGACTCCAGGGAGTCAGAATTTCCTAAGAGCACAATGCAGTTAGTTCCTGGTGGTTTCATACCATCAGCTGAATCACACATTTCTTTCTTTGCCCCCAAAATGAATTGTGGTGGAGAAGTAGAAATTAAAATAGAAAACTCTGGGTTTCTCCTGTTAATACTCTCCTTATTCCTTACTACTAAAGGCAGCTGTACCAGATTCTCATTTATACACAGCTACACTATGAAGCAAGAATTCCTGAAGAAATCTACTCTACATGTTAAGCTATGGAAGTAGGTGTATTCTTTTCTTAAATAAAGTCAGTAGGGATTGGGTCTTTTTGGATTTAAACTGGGTTTGTAAGAACTTTCGAACAGTTTCATTGTAATGCCAAAGGCAACTAGTCATTAACAAAAGGATATGAAAAAGTGGGAACACACTTATGGCATTGTTGGTAGGTTCGGTGGGTTGAGGGTCACTTTCTCTCCCCTTGGTGGGAGGGACAGTGCCCAGGTTCTCGATTGTCACCCACTTACCCTTGATATCTAGTCCAGTAGCAGCTGAAGGCTGTTCTATCTGCCAGACAGTCAGTGTCCATGTCTCCCGAAGAGGCAAAAGTCCTGGGGCGTCTCTGGGAGATGTCCATTTTCTTGAAGGGAGTTATGCCAGCCATACCTGGCCTCTGCCTCTCCTGAACACTGGTGCTCCCTTAGGAGTTGACAGTGATACTGAAGGCACCTTCTTTGGTTGGCTTCATCTTCAGAATTTATCAAGAGCTAAGGGTTTAACCCTGCTGATCAGAGGGAGGGAGTTCTATAAAGCCAATAATCTATAAAAATGGCTGAGGAAAGTACTCCACCCTGGGGGCCAGGACAAGAACTGACCATTGGGATTCCCACACTTTCCTGAGCCTCACGGGGAAGTTAGCGATGCCTTTTTCTGGGTAAGTTCAGTCTTATGATCCCTGACTCCTGCCCCATTGGCCTGTCACTCACAACTCATGCTTTTTATTTCATCTTCTTAATTTAGATTTTTTTATTTAGAGTCCTCTCACTACCCTCTAAATCTATGGTGTCCATTTTTGAAGTTGAGAAGTGTTTCATATCTGAGTGAACTGGAAATCCTAGTTTTAACGATGGGAATTTTTATTTTTCCTTGTAGGGATTCTGTCCACATTTGGAAATGGATATGTCCTTTATATGTCTTCTAGACGAAAGAAGAAGCTGAGACCCGCTGAAATAATGACTATCAATTTAGCAGTCTGTGATCTGGGGATTTCAGGTAACACAACCATGCTGTGTTTTCTTTGTGGGTTTAAACTACTCCCTATTCTAAAGTACTCACTGTCTCCAACATCACCCCCTGACATATCCTCCCTTCACATCTCCTTCCACTCTTCGCTTCACAAATCACCTTTCAGAATTTTGTGGTAAGTCAATGGGGTGCTGTCCAGCTGACAAGATTATTCATTTAATATTTATGGAGTCTTTTCTGTGTGTCAGGCATGTTAGATGCTGAAGGCACAATTTGAAATAATATGTGGTACCTCAGATGTCTCAGAGTGTAGTGGGCTAAATAATTCAGAAATCAGAAATCAGGAGGCAAATCTCAGGTCAATATTTTAAGCTTCTTTACACCTCTTCAACGGAAGTCTGATTAAAATAAACATCAACAAAGGAATCTTGAAGGGTAAATGACAGTTGAAGACAGTTGAAGACAGTTGAGAGGTGAATGTAGGAAGAGGAAAGAGGTGCCCTGCTGATGATATATGTAATCATGACTTAGTGACATATCACAAGCATAGGAAGCTTCTGGTTCAGTGGTCCTCAAACGCAATTCACAAAATATCACCTGGGGAAGTTCCGAATTAAGTGGTTGAGAATGTTACCTGGGCATCAGGATATTTAAAATGAGAATCTACAAGTATGTTAATGTGTGGCCAAAACTGAGAACCACTGGCTTCTTTTTCACTTCTCTAATAATGTGGCAAGGAGTTGGAAAAAAATTTTCCTTCACTATAATTCACTTTTAAAAATATGAACCATTTTAAGTAAATCTTCACTTTCTTCTGTACAACTTCAGAGTTGCTTAGTTGGACTCTAATCTGTCTTTGAATCCCAACATCTGCTATTTAGCTTATGGTTTTAGGTCATTAGAGTAGGGCAATTTGTTTGAACAGTACACAGCAGCTCCTCTTACCATTAGAAACTTGTTAGTAGTTTCCCATCAAAAGCCTCCTTTAAAAAATGTTTTGTGGCTGGGCACAGTGGCTTGCACCTGTAATCCCAAAGCTTTGGGAGGCTGAGATGGGTATAAAGTTTGAGGCCAGGAGTTCAAGATCAGCCTGGGCAATGTAGTGGGATTTCATCTCTACAAAACAAATTTATCCTTGAAGTCTGGGTATTGGGTAAAACTAAACAAAACAAATAAAAAATAGCTGGGCACTTGATCAAGTTCAGGAGTTCAAGGCTGCAGTGAGCTATGGTAGTACCACTGCACTCCAGCCTGGGTGAAAAAGCGAGACCTTAATTTAAAAAAAAAAAGAGTTTTCCGATATTTGTTTCTCTCTTCATAAGTGGATTTTTCTGCCGATCTCTAAAAACAAGGCTCAACAATAATCCTCCGCGTTCTGAGTCACTATTTAGCACACAGCAGATGTGTGCTTACTCAGAGTTTGGATGGTCTTGGTTATCTGGGAAAGCTTTATTCAGTATGGACCTGCATAAACATTATGAACGCTTATGGCGAATGCACATGCACATTAAGAAGAGCATCACACGCCTGGTTTTGTGAAAATAAACAGGACGAACCCCAGGGGATTTGTGAGGCTGCAAAATGGCTGCCATTTTTACCTGTTGCCACGCGATGGCGGTGTCGCAACAGGAACGGTAGGTTTCCCAGCCAGCTCGCCCCGCGGGTCCCTAAGGTGTCTACCTAGTATTGAGCGTAACATGCCTGAACGAAACATGTCATTCCAGCTACATCCTTCATCGGTGAATAATAGCAGGCTCATTGCTGAACTAGACTGGGCTTGAATAAAAATGTCCTTAATTGGCCTGGTGCGTTGAAACATGCTTTCAGCCAAGCAAGTGGGCTCTAGAATGGCGCAAACCCCCTCATTACTCTGGTTATGTCTTCAGAGTAATTCACCAGAAACCACTTTCTTTCATACAACAGCTTTCACTAACCCTGATCATTTTTTTTTCAACTTTGGAGCACCTATAATACATTTTCCCTTCCAATAAACTTTAAAACTTTGCCTGCTTTATTTTTTTCTTGCTCAGCTATATTCCATTATAAGCACCTCCTGGAGGCCAGATGTATGGCATCTATGCAACTAATACTTGTTGACTAAATATCAAGGGCTCCCAGTCGTGTGTATTATATACACGTGTTATATTAGGATAACCTCTTAGGATAAAGTCGTGTTATATTAGGATAACCTGGTGGGCGGGTGGTGGTGGTGTTAAAAATATGTATAATGCCTGAACTCACTCCAGATAAATAACAATATTGGGAGGTTTGTGGGGAGGGATGGAACCCTGGATGTTCCTATTTCAAAGCAAAGCAAAACAATACGTTCAGCGATTCTAATGTGCAGCCGGGTTCTGGAAACATTCTACTAAGTGGAAGAGAGAGAGACATTCTAGCTGACACCCTAAAGTTTAATCCAAAGCTCTACTGAAGAAGGAAGCCTGAAATCGCTTTTGCTAATCAGGATCCCAGGCACAACAGATGTAATCTTACTCCATTCTGTCACTTTCACTTGTCTTTTTGCTGCCTTTAGCACCCGCCTGGCTGACACCCACCTCAAGCCTTTTAGTTTGCTGTTTCCTCTGCCTCTAATCCTTTCCCTCCAGAAGTTTGTTTGACTTCTTTCCCACCGATTTAGGTGTCTACCTAAATGTCACATCTCAGAGAAGTCTTCCCTAATGCCTTTATGTAAAACAACAGTTTCCGTCTACCTGCTTTCTCTGCTTTATTTTCCTTCATTGTACTAATCACTACCTATCTTTCTGTCATACCACATCTTATATTACAAATTTAGGTGTTTTTTTTTGTCTGCTTTACCTGTTAGAAAATAAACTTGTCAGTCTTGATCTCCACTTGGTCCTCTAGCACCTTGCTCTGTGTTTCTTACATACTAGGCATTGAAAAATTTGTTGTTGAATGGAAAAAAACCCCACAAACCTAAATAGTTATTTTACGCTCCATTTCCTTGTGGACTCACTGGAATTAGGAGGCTGTCATATGAGGGCACCTAGTCTAGCAAGCTGAAAGGTGGCACTAACCATCTAGACAACTAGAGGAGATGTGTGTCTAGATTGCAGAAGGCATTCAGTAAATATGTGTTGATTCACTGAACTAACAGGAACTCCTGAATACTTTTGTATACCATAGAGGAACACACCTGGGAGGGCTGGAAGCTAGCACCTGCAGGCTGTGAATGCCAGTTACTTAGCTTTCCTAAAGCATTAAGGTTAGGGAACCTTCTTTTGTGATGTAGATCAGTTAGAGGTTTGAAGAGCTTCCTGAGTACATTTTTTTTTGGAGGTGTGGGGGTGTGGTGAGGACTGAATAGGGAGGGCTACAGGTTATGATGTAAAAGTAGAAGAATGCTTTCTAGAAAGTTAAAAAAAAAAAAAAATTCTAATGGAGGGCCAAGGAATAAATAGTTTAAATCCCAGAAATCAGGATCTGGTTGTAAACAGCTTGGACCTCACATTTACTGAAATAGCTATACCGTATTTGAATAAGATATAACTTAGAAGAAGAAAAAAAGGAACAACTGAAACAGAGGGAATTGTGGAAATCTGGTTCTAACCTTAACAAAAAGGATTTTGAAATAAAATTCCTAAGCAGTTTTTTTAAAACAGTAAATTTTTTTTCTTTGAAAAAGAGCATGACTTAGAAGCTGAATATATAAAACAGGTGAAAAAATTATCTTTCCTGATTGACAGAAGGTGGAGCATGGAACCTTGGTTACTTAATGTTTCTTTCCCTAAATGACCCACCTACTTCCCCTTCAGGGGACTCTCTCTCTCTCTCTGTCTTCTCTGTGTGTGTGTGTGTGTGTGTGTGTGTCTCTCTCTCTCTCATAGAGGAGCTCCATGAATCCTCTCGGGTCTAGGTATGAACACATGAAAATTGCTGGGCTATATAATTATCCTCCCTCCTTCACCTCCCCCATCCTATTGCTTCCCTGTGAATACTCAACTTTCTGGGGTTTCTTAAGCACTTTTTATTCATTGATAGTAACAAGGAAATAGTAAAAGACTAAATATGTTCTATTTTTTAAATAAATAAAAGGACAAATTCACATTTCAGAGAAAGTTGTCTACATCATTCTTTAAAATGTCTACATCATTTTAAAGAATTTTAAAATTCTTTAAAATGTGTTTGAAACTCATACTTTCTTTCTCCCGTGCTCTTTATAATCTTTATTCTCCAGAGTGCTATTAAACCTCCTCCTTTTCTATATTCACAGTAGCTAGTTCACTGCTTCTCTAATTAAGGCTTTCTCTGATATATAGCCTCTCTCTTTCCCCTCCCAAACCCTTTCATAGACACTTAACTCCTAATGTACAAGGTTATCTTGGTGTGTTAGAAAACATATTCCTCTTTTTCATCCATGTCCCTACAAAGGACATGAACTCATCATTTTTTATGGCTGCATAGTATTCCATGGTGTATATGTGCCACATTTTCTTAATCCAGTCTATCATTGTTGGACATTTGGGTTGGTTCCAAGTCTTTGCTATTGTGAATAATGCGGCAATGTATACATATGTAACTTACCTGCACGTTGGGCACATGTACCATAAAACCTAAAGTATAATAATAATAATAATAATAATAATAAAAGAAAAAAAAGAAACATAAAAAAAAAAAAGAAAACATATTCCTCCTAGAAGGATGCAGCTTCCAAAAGAAAAAAACCAAATTCCCCTTTTCATTATAAGGAATCTCATGCCTTATACAGGTTCTAAAAGGCCCCACTTGGAGGAGGATGAGGTGGATGGAAATCACCATTTTGCATATTCTTTTTGTCTTTCTCTTCTTTTTCTTCATTTTCTCTTTCTCCATCTCTTCTTTCCTCTATTCATTGAGACAATTTTCTGGAAGTTTTATTATTAAGAAAAGTTGCATTGGTCCCAGGAACGTAAGTATGTTTCAAAAGCAAATCTATTAATAACAAGCATTAACCGATTCAATGAGAAAAAATGTTATGATCACCTCAGTAGATGCCGAAAAAGCATTTAATAAAACTTAACATCTATTTCTGGTAAAAAAAAAAAAATCTTAACAGACTAGTGTGAGAAAGAACTTCTCTAGAATAGAAAAGTTGTGCTTGAAGAGGGTATTTTCTCTCAGAGATTTTATACATTTCCCCTTTCTCTAAGCCTTTGAATGAAAGACTGCAACAAAACGTTAAAAGTGACCAGATCGTAGTCACTGACTACTAGTATCATGTCTGTAATTCCTGAAGCCAGGTCTCTTTGAGACAGTTTTTTCAAAAGTAATAATTCCTTAAAAGTTTTCCCTCTATATCCTTTCACTGTCTTTGGCTATTGGGATGACTGAAATTCCTCTCTGGGTAGCTTCAAACTGAGTTTATTCATAGATAACTGCTGGATTTTTATTAATCTAGGAAATCTGTGTAATCAAGGGTATCTGTGTGTGTTCACATGTGTCCCTGTGCTTTAGGGGAGGAGGTTCAGGTGAGTTGAGGTAGGTGGGGAAACAGTAACCAGAGGAACTTCTGTTGACAAGTCACTTGGTGCTCTAGTTGTAGGCAAGCCGTTCACCATCATCTCTTGCTTTTGTCACCGCTGGGTGTTTGGCTGGATCGGCTGTCGCTGGTATGGATGGGCTGGATTTTTCTTTGGCTGTGGAAGCCTTATCACCATGACTGCTGTCAGCCTGGATCGATACTTGAAAATCTGCTATTTATCTTATGGTAAGTTGGCAGGTTTCTCATTCCCTGACAGTTAAAGCTAGGTGGACTGAGTGTTAGAACCGTACATATTTTATGCAGGTAATAAACAAAGATTATGAATAACCTCAGAGATCAAGAATATTTCTATTTATAGCCTATCATCTTGTTCTGACATGTTTAAGGATTTTAACCTATGTCAAAGTAGATTTCTTTTAATACATATTTTATAGTAATGTCTGGTGTTTGTTTATAATGCTTTAAAAACTATCATTTTCTTGTATAGTGTGTAAGCTTCCATCATGTTTTCCGTGCAAACAAAAGAAATAAAGTGCATCGAAAAGGTGTTAAGTCCAAGATGTTTAGCTCATTCCCCACCTAGTAAGTGTAATTATAAGAAAAGCTGTTTAAGATTCTCCCTTAGGACTCACGCTCCCTGTGATTTCAGAGATAAGGAATTCCAAAAAGTTCACCTCCAAATTAGAGTCATGTAACTGTTTCTGCATGAAAGGACACACATGTAGAAATGTCGCTCAACATTTTTTTTTGTGGTGTTGGTTGGTAGACAGATGAGTGATTACAAGAATTGGTGAATCAGCAGAAAATAAGTTTCCAGGGCCTTATGTTTTTTAATGATTAGACCATTCTACAGGTTAAAAATAATTTCTAGTACTTTTGTTTGTTGGAGCTCTCAGAATTTATTAAACCTGGAAGAATTGCATTTGGGCCTTTAAGTTTAATATTGAGAACCAGGCACAACCAAGGAATAGTACTGACTTCCTCTGGATAAATCTGCATTGATTGTCAATCTGTCGATTAGAGTGGTTGTGATGGACGACAGACTGTGGTGTCAGAGCAGGGCCTGGAGGCTGAGGTGGGAAAAATCGAGTTGACCTGGCACTGTCAATATGGTAGAATTTCTCTTTGTATTGCTACAGTTTACGTCCCCAAACTGCAAAGAATCCCTGCTTGGGTGGGTGGGAGGCAGGGGCTTGTGAGCCATTCTCTTCATCATCCAGCACTACCTTTTTTTTTTTTTTTTAAAGTTTACATCTCCTTTTTTAAACATTTAAAACTTCCAATAGAAATAGCTTGAATCAAAATTTCCAGTAAGATATAAAATATACAACTATACATATTCTGTGTGACGTCAACATCTAATTCTTTCTATAGACTTATTTTTGTTCATACCAAAGAGATTTTAAATTTAACTATAGATTTTATAGATAAGAAGGCAAAAAAGTTAAACTTCCTGAGAGTGTTTGAGGAATACTAAACCCTGATACCTCTGTTTTTAAATATTTTCTTGAGTTTAGGCTTTGTCAGTTAAAGAGATGATGCCGCCCACTGCCAGGATCATTGCAGGTCGTAACTCCATATGTGGGAACTGTGTATATTTTCCAGCTTCTTCTAAGGTTGAACCTCAGTAGTGTGGTTTCATCATTTAATCTGATGCACTATTAAACCCTCCACACAGCATCCCAGAATGTTGAAATTAGAAGGTCGCTTGGGGACGTGTAGACTTTTCTCCCATGTAACGTGGTAAACTGTTTTAAGGCATCCCTGAGAGACGACCACTTGGCCTCTTCTTGAATAATTCCAGTGACCAGTGACGGGGAGCTTACTACTGCACAAGGCAGCCCATTCTCTGATTGGTCTGCTCTCATTGTTACAATGTTATTCCTTATATTAAGACAAAACTGCCTCCCAGTAACCTCCACCCATTGGTCCTAGTTCTGACTTCTGGAGCAACACAGAACCAATCTACTAATCTACTCCCTCCTGTACTTGACAGCCTTTCACCATACTGGAATGTAAGTATAAAACACCTCACAAGTAACCCTAACCATAAATGCTTATACGTATGCCTATGCACATTCCCATGAATATATGTGATTACCTGTGCCAATGTTTTATCAGTTTTAGTGGAGAAACAAGAGCTGACTTATATTGTGGCTACATGATTGCCACCCCTATCTGGCTGGGCATGAAATTTGCATTTCATGACACAAAATGCCACGTATTTGAAACAAATGGAGACAATAGAGTATAGAAACAATCTGTTATATTTCTTGTTAGTGCTAAATGAGATACACTTACACAGGAGTAAAACATTCATGTTAATATAGCACTTTCTAGTTTGCAAAGCAGGTCCTTACATTATTTTATTTAACCCATATGCAATATAGTCTTGCATGCACAAGGTCAGTCAAAGACTAGACATAGAAGAATTAGGCCTGACCGACTTTCCAAACCTCACATTGCACTAAGCAGAGGCAGGCCCTGAGTCTATATTGAAGTAATCATTTAGCTTTTGTTGAGTATATTTTGATATTTCTTCTCTGCTAACACAAAACCAAGGCAGTAAAGAGTCACTTTCCTGGCCCTCTTCGTTCGAGGTGATGAGTGAGGTGTGAAGGTAATTTCCTGTGGAGGCTGCTGAACTAAATCAGGCCGACCTGTCTTTGGTGGTTGTGTTGAATTCTGAAAATGATCACTAGTGCTTTACAGCTTTTCTTAGATGACTGCACTATTTCCTCCGCTTGGAATTCTCTTTTGGTTAACAGAAACTAGTGCTGAAAAACGGAGCTCATTTTTTGTCTTCCTGAAAATATCTTCACAGAATTACTTTGCAGAACATGATGCAACCTACCTAGATTCTCTGCCTCTCCTGCTGTGGCTGTGTGAGTGCGACTGTTGTGTGAATGACGTTTGAAGATTCCAAACCTGCTCCACAAATTACTAAACACAGTCAAGGACTTTAATCTCAAACCATAGTGTCATGATCATGAGCCACCAAGCCCCTTCCACAAGTTCTTAGGAAGCCAGATAAGACTAGCAACACAAAAGCTGTTAGGAGGAAGGGTGTTTTAAAGACACAAGCCATGTTTTGTGCTTCCTCACCTCCCAGAAGGATTTTCCCTGGATGATCCACTAACACACCCTTTCCGAGATGTTTTCTCAAGGGCCTCCATTGTCTTCAGCATCCTCTCATCTCTTTCCTGTCCCTTTTCCCAGCTGTTGTCACTTCTCCCTCCCAAAGCTCCCAGATGCCTAGAGAAAACCTTCCAATTGTGTTCTCCTGGAGAAAGGCCCAAGCTCTGGAACTTTTTTCCGTTTACTCCACTCTCCCTCAGGCTTCAGTTATCTGCCCAGGTCTCCCAGAAATCAATGGAATAAATCTTTGGAGGTGGAATTTGACATATCGAGGGGAGGTATCTGGGTGTAGGGCAGATTACATCCGGGTAATGCTTTTCTTCCGCCTCCAGGGGTTTGGCTGAAAAGAAAGCACGCCTACATCTGCCTGGCAGCCATCTGGGCCTATGCTTCCTTCTGGACCACCATGCCCTTGGTAGGTCTGGGGGACTACGTACCTGAGCCCTTTGGAACCTCGTGCACCCTGGACTGGTGGCTGGCCCAGGCCTCGGTAGGGGGCCAGGTTTTCATCCTGAACATCCTCTTCTTCTGCCTCTTGCTCCCAACGGCTGTGATTGTGTTCTCCTATGTAAAGATCATTGCCAAGGTTAAGTCCTCTTCCAAAGAAGTAGCTCATTTCGACAGTCGGATCCATAGCAGCCATGTGCTGGAAATGAAACTGACAAAGGTAAGTGCACTAATATTTTACACATGTGTTTTCTGACTACTTACAACTTCATAGGGTACAAAGGATAGGGAACGTTGGAGACTGAGAGAACTTAGAATCTCTATTCTTTACGTAATTCTGAACTTTGTTGATGATTGGCTAAGCCTTTCTTTGTGGTATCTCTCTCCTCTTTCTGTCTCTGTTCCCCCACTTCTCTCTTCTCTCTCTCTCTCTCTTACACACACACACACATACATTTTTAATATCTACCAAATTTGTATAACCCATCAATTTGGGGCGTATCTTCTCTACTGAATAGAGTACTATTGATTCATATTCATTATTTCGGTAATAAGAATAACTTTTATGAATCATACAATACCTCACAGTATTTTCTGTGTTGCATGGACTTTGGGACATCATTAGGGACATTCTACCACTTGAATTATTTATAGAGTAAGAGTTTACCATGTGTGCTTTCCCATGGGAAGCTTGTGTTATGAACATGAGCAGTTTCTGCAGGCTTGAGTACCTTGGTAAATGGTAGTTTCAGAGGTGACAGTTCTTTAGATATCATGAAGTAAGGAAAAGAACAAGACTAGAGTTTAATCCCATCACCAGTACCTGCCAAGTTTGTGACCTAGAGCTAGATATTTAGCTTTCTTGAATCCCTATTTCCTCACTTGCATAACAGGAATAGTGATATCTGTCTCATTGGGTTATGGTGGGAATTCAAAGAGATAAAGCATATTATTCTGTCATCTGGTGCATAGAAGGTGTTAGAGCAACCGTGGTTTCTCCTTTTTCTTTATGCTTGTTAGGAATTACTGGTAAAGTCTAAAGCAGTGGTCTTCACATGTTCATGATTTTTTGCCCTTGTACTGAAAAAATATTTTCCAACACATGCCCTCAATATAAATGACATACAGGTAATACCATCAAGCTTTGTATTAAATATTAGCACCCCCTAATTTAACCCCCCAATTTTTGTCTTCTATTTTAAAGATAAAAGTAAAGGTAGATTGAAGTTATAATTATTTCTTCCTGTATCCCAATCAATCATGTTGATTGGTATCCTACCCTCAAGTGTTCTCATGTTCGCTTTGGAGACCACTAGTCTCAGGGACCCAGAGAAACACAGTTCCCCCCAGATAAGAGATGGCTTTTTAGTAGGTCAAAGCCTTGGTTCTGGTAATATGCCTCTCTCCAAATTGCAGAATTTTTGGAGTTGTGCAAAGATCTCTTGGTTGCATATTGTATTAGTCTGCTGTCACACTGCTAATAAAGATGTACCCAAGATGGGATAATTTAGAAAGGAAAGAGATTTAATTGACTCACAATTCCACATGGCTGAGGAGGCCTAGCAATCATGGCAGAAGGCAAATGAAGAGCAAAGTCATGTCTTACATGGTGGCAGGCAAGAGAGCATGTGCAGGGGAACTCCCTTTTATAGAACCATCAGATCTTGTGAGACTTATTCACTATCATGAGAACAGCATGGGAAAGTCCTGCCCCCATGATTCAATTACCTCTCACTGGGTCCCTCCCATGACACATGAGCATTATGGGAGCTACAATTCAAGATGGGATCTGGGTGGGGGGACAGCCAAACCATATCAGATACTGTGAGCTAGATTCCTAATGGCTCCAGTTGACTGTTATGCTCAAACTCTACAAGCCAAGTAGAGGAAGCTTTGAGGGATATTTTCATCACTCTAAATCTATACTGATAGCTTAATAATAGAACCGTTCTTGGACAAAAATGCAGACTCAGGAAGCATGAACTTCTTCTGTGTTATAATTGGCTATAAAGTAGGAAAATATTTTCATAAAATGAAGCATTATGAGTTAGGTTCTTCATTTCTAGCTCTCCCTTTAGCTCTTATCTGCATCTTTCAAAAAAGAAATTTAAACAAATCAATCCTAGTTAAATTTGAATTATATTTAATCCAAATCCTACTTTGTACCAGGTACTATTTTAGAAACTGGGCAAATGTACCAATGATGAAAAATTTGCTTTTCAATAGTTTATGGAAGTGTGCCCAAGAAATGATGTGCAGACATTCATCACACTGGTATGTGATGTTGAAGTTTATTTTGTTGCCCTGTAGTTTGACGTAGCATACAGTTGCAGCACTGTCTCAGAATGTGCTTTCTTCTTGCCATCCCCCTCACCTCTCTGTTTTCCATCCCCTGTTATGTCATTGGCCTTGACACTTTGTCGGCCTTGCTCAATAAATCTGGGTCCTGATTGCCATAAGGCTCTTCTTCACTTTCTCCCAGTTTGTTACCCATCATCTTCTCTCCTGTCAGTTGAACTGCTCAACTTGACCCCCTCACATTCTAGCATCTTGTCCTCTTGTGTATTCTTGAGGAGTGAGAAGCTTGTCTAGTCAATGCTTCTGGAACTCATTATACATATGAGGTATAGCTCAGCATATACCATTTAATTTGATTTGTTATTATTCTGCTTGACTTGGACTGGGTAGATCAAATAGGCTCGCCCTAGACCAGGTTAAATGAAATGTTAAACAAAGTGTAGGAATACATATGTGTAATTTTGTTATGTATATTCTTTTAATTTATATACTAAATGATATTATAGCACATAATATGTAATATATTAAGAACATGTCTATATTTTATTTGTTTATATAAACCTGTATTAAAATAACCTAAATATAAACATCTCTAATTATTAATATTTGTGCAGAAAATTTAAGCCAAAATTCAAGCCATATTGAAAAATGAACCTAGTCAATGTTTAGACCAGTCAGTGCTTCTAGAACTTATTATACATATGAGTCAATGTTTTTGAAGGTCATTATACATATGAGGTATAGCTCAGCACATATACCATTTAATTTGATTTGTTGTATTATTCAGCTTGACTTGGACTGGGTAGATCAAATAGTTAGGCTCACTCTAGACCAGATTAACCAAAGAAATGTTAAATGAAGTATAGGAATACATATATATAATTTTGTTACGTATATATGTATATTCTTTTAATTTATATACTTAATGACATCATATAATATGTAATATTATATTAATATGTCTATATTTCATTTATTTATATAAACTTATATTAAAATAACATAAATACAAGTGTTTCTAATTATTAATATTTGTGCAGAAAATGTAAGACAAAATTTAACTGATACTGAGAAACAAACATAACTACTGTGACATCTTCAGTACTAAATTGAAACTATTTTTTAACTACTACTCAATTTTGACCTTGATTTTTCTACTGAGTAAAAATAAGTAGAAACCACCTTATACTGGGCCCTTCCACAGCCTTAGAAACCTTTTTGCTCATTTAGCTACTGCTCAGGATTGTCAAATTGCATGCTCTCTTGGTGCTTCTGATCTTCAGAACAGCCTGGTCTAAAAGCTGATTACTTAAAGGTTACCTTCCGGGATTCTGAGATCAAAATCACTTAGTTTTCTGTGTACTTTAATTATTTCTAGCTGGGTTATTACTGGGGCCAGTATTCTGCCGGTCTGATCTCGTAAAGCTAAAAGTTGGCATTCTGTCTGCAAACCTTTCTCTACTTTGTAGCTTTTTTCTAATTAATTTTAAAAAATGATGGTTTTGCTAGACTTTTGTAGCAGCCTGAAATTTCACAGGCTACAAACAGAGGTGTGATATGTGTGTGTGTATATATATATATATATGTATATGTATATGTATATATGATTATATTTCTATGACAGCCTAATCTCATTTCTATGCTTGCATTTGACCTTGTAAAACTGATTTCTTATTGGATAATCAAGATAAATCCAGTGAAATCAGTAATTTCTCTCTTCTTTCCAGGATTACCTAAAAGTTTCAGGAAGGTTTTCACAATGCCGGTGCTAATGGGTAGGGGACTCCTGGTCTGGGTGTTGTCATTCATTGACCCTGGCATTGCTGAAATATTTAGGGTTCCTTGTGGTCTTAGTTATAGTTTTCATGGGTCACTTTGCATCTTTGTTGTTCCAACTATAAGGCATCTTTAGGCTCATCAGCACTGTAAGCTACTTCCCCACCCTTCTGCTGCAACCCTTCAGGTGCATCTTGGGTCTTGGCCGGGACCCTGGCAAGTGAGGCACATGTTTTCTGCTTTCACATCCCTGAGAGTTCTGTTGTTCTTCCACCCCCACCCCCAGCCTTTGGTGTTAAGCTCAGTAGGGTAGGTTCGGGACACCTTCTCAGGGTAGGTTACCAACTCCTCTGATGTCCTCACTTGCCTTCAGGGTGTAGGTCCTGTACCTATTTGGGAGTGGGAAAACTGGCTCTTATTTCCATGTACATCCTCTAAATTTTTCACACAGTAATCTTAATGCCCTGAGTCCTTTAAGCATCTGATTGTGGATATTCAATGTCACTTTTTTTCCCCACACTCAAAACCGTTTTTCTCAATTATTTTCTCTCCTGGGAGTTTCAAATTTCTGTTTTAAAACTTAGAAGCTGAGAAATGAAGGTTTTACTTCTTTAGGTACTTTTACTTCTAAAAATCTTCACACAACGCAGTGAATACTCTTGCTGCTGATTAAATAAGGGGAATGGTAAAGTCACTGCCTGAGGGGTTCTTCCTGCCTGCTGCACAAAGAAAGACCATGGCATTGCAATAAAGAGTTTAACAGCCATGAGGCCAGCCATGCCAGATGGGAAATGGAGTTAGTACCCAAATCAATCTCATCCAGAGTTTGTAAGTGAAGGGTATCTCAAAGGCTGTTTGGGTGAAGGGGTGGGGATTGCTATGCAATGGGTGCTTGCTACCGACTGGTTGGGTTGGGAATGAAATCATAGGGGGTGGAAGCTGTCCTCTTGAGTTGAGTCTGCCCAGGTGGGGCCACAGGAGCCGTGGGGTCCAGGTGGAGCTATGAGTGTCAGACATGCAAAAAACCTGAAAAGATATCTCAAAAGGCCAATCTTAGGTTCTACAATACTGATGTTATTTGCAGGAGTAATTGGGGAAGTTACATATCTTATAACCTCCAGAATAATGGCTGACAATCATTTAGGTCTGCACCTTAGCAGAAAACAGTGTCCTCTCATTCCCCCAGTTTGACAGCCTCCCATTAGCTTTTCAAAAGTGCTTGAGTTTGGGGAAAGGCCCGTTATCATTTAAACTTGAGCCTAAATATCTCTCAAAGTCAACCTAGCCCCCAATCCCAGGAATAATTAAAGGAAGTCAAAATGGGGGTATTAGAACAGCTCAGTTCACTGTTAAATTTTTCTTACTGATATAATTTTTGCCAAGGCAGTTTCAGTACAATGACAGGAAGACAATCCCAGAAGAATGAATTATTTTTTTCTAAATATTATTATGCCATACATGTTGGTACTTCATAGTAATTCATTTAACACACATCAATCATTTACAGTGTTCCAGGTCTACAGTTATGATACAGATCCCCTGGGCACCTGAATTTCTCTGTCCCTTATTTATACCAGAAAGCCCTCCTGATTCTCCTGGTTGAAGTCCGCCTGCTATGTATGAGCCATCAGAGCACTTGCCACGTTATCTTTAGTGACACTGGTCATATTTTACTGAATCACATGTTTATAGCTCTCTTTTGTAAGACAGTAAGTGAGGCAAAGGAAAGTGCTGTGGGTCCTGTTTGCCACTGGACACTACAGTGTGGCACCTGCTAGCTGTTTAATCAAGATTGCTTGAATAAATACATAATTGAATAAACTAAGTTAATCTAATTACCTTGATGAATGTTAAGAGGTCCCTTGAACTCTCGCTCTAGTGCCTCTGTTTCTTTTATACCTGACAGGGCATTTTGCTTCACTTTGCTCTTTTACATTGACTGTGAAATCTTTCTAAAACTCTTAAACATAAAGCTCCATTTCCCTTAAATGACTCCTCCCTTTTATAGCTCATCAAATGTTATTTATCATTGAAGGATCAGATTCAGAAGACCCCCTGTGTGGACTCTAAGGGCAGTTCATGGGAAAGTTGAACTGTATTGCTTTAAAAAAACCCCAAAACCAATTAATTAATTACATCCCTCTGTTCTTAGCTTAAATGTCACTTCCCAGAGAAGCATTTCCAAAAATTGAATTCAGATCCTCCTATTACAATGTTTCATTGCAGCCTTTACATAATCTTCTTGGAACATGTCACAATGTTTAATTAATTTACGATTTCATACTTATTTTGGGGATTATTTGTTCATTTCCCTTTTTTTCTTTGTTACCACTACTTGATGAGCCCTGAGCGGGTAACAATCATGTTTTTTTTTTCTTTGTGTCCCCAGGATCTAATACAATGACTCATACATGGTAAGTGCTAGTATATATTTGTTGAAGGAAGGCAGGATTACTTCAGAGCAATTTAATCATGAAAAAGTTTTAAACTAGGGGTCAACCCCAATTTTGCCACTAGCTCCTTGAGAGGTGTTACATAGTCAATGTGTGTTTTTTATTTTGCCTGCCAGAGGCTGAAAGCCTTCTGTGTCTGAGGAATTTCCAACGTTTTGTGCCCTGCTTAGAGTGAGAGGAGAAGCATTGTGCCTCCGAATTTAAAAGATGCTGAAAAGACCAGCCACTCATTTCCCAGAATTCCCCTACAGCTATGGACTTGGGCACCAGCCCTCAATGTGTCCCAGAAACTAATGATATGGCATCTAGGGGCAGGGAATTCTTTCCTGAGGCCATGGCTACAGCAGCAGGAGTTTCTGCATCAGAACCAGTTCTCAGTCACAGTTTTGGGTAGCATTTCTCTCTGCTTGATCTCAATGTAAACTGCAGCTTCCCAGTGTTACTTTGTGTTAACCAGTATCCTTTAAATAAATGTATTTTCTATCTCACTCACCCATAGTCAAGTTCTGTTGCTTGTAACTCAGCATCTTGATGAATTCACCTAAAACAAACCATTTAATCTTGCTGGGCCTTAGTTTTCTCATTCGTGAAAGAAAGTCGAGGAAGAGAATGAAATCATATCTCAGTTACCTTCTAAACTCTGTGTGTCTATGAAAATGACTAGATTTGTTCAATTGTTTAAAGGTCTCTGGCAATAGCTATTGTTACTAGAACCACATGGCCTTCCAACCTGAGTATTTGTTCCTCCCCAAGCGGCATATCCCCACTTCAAGGGCTTTGGGCCTTCTATAACTAACAGTGAAGTCTCTCCTGTTTTGTTGAACCGGATACTTGTAAGTTATTTTCTGTTCTTTAAGCCAGCCACTGCCTAGTCAGGAAATATTGTATTCAGTTTTGGACCAACACCCCAAAACACAGATGCATAGAGTGACATGACCTAATTTACTGCCTCTCTTTTCAGTTGTAGCTTTTGCTTGTTTATAGAGTAGCAGTATTTTAAGATTCGAGAAAATTGTAATTGGGAAGTGTGAAATTCTTGTTTTTCTTTACTTGTTTTTTTTTTGAAGTATGAATCATGTTTATTGCTTAAATCACAATGAGGGTTAACAGATGGAAGGTACACCAAAGATGTCAGAAATTTTTTCTTTACAAGTTTATGGAGGAAGGTTTAGGATAGTTGACCTTAATTATCATTCTGTGGATAAAATAGAAGGAAGGAAGAAATTCCAACTAGACACACTCAAAGCTGTCAAATTACTTAATTTCTTAAAAGGTAATGTGAAAGCTAAGTAAGTGTCACCACTCTTATTTGTATGTGTATGTGAAGGAACTAAAGAAGGTAGGTCACAGTTGTCAAGTTCCCTCCCTTCCTGCTTGCCACTGGTAGAATCACTCAACGACAGATGGCTCCATATGTGGAAGGTAGTAGTCTCATAACTGGAATTACTGTCTTTTAATATTATTTTCTTACTGGCTGGAATAAAATCTAGCTAGACCCAAGCTAGAAAAACAAAATCTTGTCACCCACATGCTCCTGTCAATTGTGCTGTCTCCTGAAAGATGCAGAACGTGCATTCTTCCTGTTCCCTAATGCATAGAGGTGATCTCTCCTGGGAACATTATCTCACACTAGCCACTGAAATATCTTTGTTATCCCCAGTCTAATTGGTTCTGTAATGTGATTCAATCTTGTTATTGACGGGGAACTTATTTCATCTCTTTGGCCCTCTTTTTCAACCTTATTTTCACATCAATTCTGTATCTTCTAATCTATTTTATTATTCAAGGTAGCATGCAGCTTCAAGTGTTAGCTGAAGTCTTATTTGCATCTGGGCAAAGGAGCCTGGAGAGAGGAGCTGGGCACCCCCTCTGAAATAGTTGTTCCTAGAAAATCAGCGATTCTGCCCCACTCACACTGGTCAGTCGAGCTGAACCATGACTGGTATCATGGAGTTACTCAGAGTATCTCCATGCCAATGACTTTTCCCACTATTCCACACTGCCTCAGCACATTGAAAGGAGGGAAACTCCTTCTTAGAAACATTACCTGCTGGAATGCTTCAGATGTATTAGACCCAGAGACATAGCCTTGGAGGATTTACTTTCAACCACATTATTCTATTATTGCTTTAATTGGTTGATTAATTGGAATTGAGCAATTATGGACAACACTGCTTTTGTGACACAATGCCAGCTTGAACTGGCACTGGAAACTGGCTATATCCCTTGGTCCTCTGTAGCATGATGTACTTAAAATGAACTGGGTTGCAGATGTGTGATTCTTTTGTAGAAGCTAAACACGTACCCTGTGAATTTCCACCCACAAAAATTGTCTAATTTAGGATTTGAAGTCTTACTGCTTTTTCAGTGACCCAAAAAGGCAGTGATAAAAGTGAAGTAATTAAAAAAAATAAACAACTTAGAAAAAGTTGATGGGTACAGGAGCCTGTGTTAGAACTGGCTTAAGGATATCTGGAATAGAGATTTTAGAAAATAAAAATTAAGGCACACTTAGAATTGAGGAAAGTCAAAAACAGACTGATGAAAAGATTAAATATATTCCAAGCTGAGTAGAAAGTGCTGACAAAAACGGAGTGTAACATGAAAGTTTTGAAAACTTTCGTGGCCTATATCTTAAAATAGTTTTTACATTTAAATATTTAATAGTTTGTGGAGTATATTTTAAAATGGAAAGGTTATAGAAAGTGAATGTGCCTTATATTAACTTTGTATTCACTTCAGAAACATAAATAACATTGTGTAGTACTTTTTAGATCTAGCCTTTTGTCCCTCTTTCTGCTTTAAACTCAATTTCTAAGTCTTTCAGTTTTAAGTATTTAGATTTATTCTAATCCCAGAAAAACCACAGTGATTCATTTGCTACGTGTTTGTAAAACTGCAGTATATTTAATTCTTCTATGTCCTTTTAAGAAGGATAACATAATCCAAATGTTTTAAGTCTTTCCTGTTCCCCAATTGCACACTCCTCTAAAAGTAGAAAACACGTAAAATGTAGAAAATATTATGGACTAAGTGCTAATCTATTTTTTGTCAATGACTTTGGCAGCAACACAGAAAACAGCTTTTGGGATACTGTGAACTCATCATATGACTCACCAAAGAAGCAAAGATGGAGCTATGTTAAGTCCCTAGACATCTGCTAAAGCAAGCTTTATTTCTATAGTTAGTGTTTATTTGGGGATTTAGAAAAAGAAGGCCCTCACTGTGAGCCTTGAGGCATCCATTCCATTTACAAGCAAAAGTCACACAGACATAACCAAATAAAAATTTCTCCTGGGTAAGCTTCGTAGAAAGATAGAAAAGCAAGTCCAATGGGAGAGCTGCATGTGTACATTGGGACTTGACATTTTAACTGCTAAGCACAGGTGAGAGTTTTGGCCAAGGACCGAAAGCTAGGTTGCAGGTCATGCAGGAGATCTGGGCTCACTTGATTCATTTCCTGGGGATTCAGATTCTCTATTTGTAAAATGTAACAAAATTGATATTATTAATTTTTGTGTGTGTGTGTGTGTGCTGCAGTTAATGTTCAGAGATGAGTTCTGAAATTCTTGGGTGGAATTTTAGAACCTGAGACTTTAGGTTAGACTTTAGATTTTCCATATTTCATTCTTATACACACCACAGAGGCGGGTTCCCAGGGCAAACACACCCCATAGACAGGCTGTTCCACAGGTCAAGTAGACCGAAGGCTGTGGACCATTTCCTGCCTGCCACTAAAGGGTATTGAAATGCACGTGCACACATATGTCCTTGTTATGGGAAAAACACATCAAATTAACTGTCTAAAACAAAAAAGGCATTCACAAATAGTGTTGCTTTAATTATTTCTAAGAAAACATTGTATGCCTCACTCCTTATCATTGATTCTCTAGAACTTGTCATGACCCTGATGTTGGGAATTGTTATTTTGCTTCTTAAAGTGGGGGACGGGAGTAAAAAGAAGTGATACCTGGCATAGCTCCATCCTTACTCAGAGATTATAGGAAAGTCCAATTTTCCTGGAACTCCTTTATAAAATCCCCAAGGTGGGTCTGATCAAGATCTTTTGAGTCATGCGCTGTTCTCTATTCCTATTATTGTAGCCAGGAATGTGTAGTCCTCTGCTTGGTCGGACTTGGGTCATGTGATACCCATGATGTCAACTTCCTAAAGCAGCCTAGCAGATTGAGGGATGCTGGTGATGCTAAAGTAGAAGAGATACACTGGGAAGGTGGAAACAAAGGCAAACAAATGAACAAACAAACAACCCCCCTCCAAAACAAATAGATGTCTACTACGCAGAAGACTGATTTGAATACAGTTTTCAAATTTATTTTACAGAAGGAATATCCTAGTAGATAATATTGTGTAAGGATACTTTGAAGTTAGTGTACGCTTTCTCAATTAGGGCCTGAAATAGCACAAGTTTTAAATAAAAACCAAAGTTTTGATTTCATTTGTCAGTCTCAATACTCTAATTTCTTATTTCTTCTTTAGACTCTTGCCTAACCAAACGTGCTAAGAGTAGAAATTGTATATGGGCAAGGATGTGTCTGCTTTGTTTATTGCTTTATCCTTTACACAAAACATGTGGAAGATGCTCAGTAATACTTGTTGATTGAATGAATAAACAATGATCTTTCTACCTTCTATTTTTTTCTACGCCATTTTACTCTACAGCCTAATCCTCCTAAGCAGAGCTCTCATCATATTTCCTGCTCAAAAACCTACTAGTGTCTCAAAGAATATAGAATTAAGTGCAAGCTCAACAATGCCATACAAAACCCTGAATCTTTCTTTCCTGCCTCATTTCCCTTTGTTGCTTTCTCCTACGACAGTGAATTGCTCACTGGTTCCTATACAGACCTCTCACATTCCTGTCTATGCCTTTACTTTGTTTCACCACTATTTCTTTATTTCTACTTGCCAAGGTGCACGTCCTCTTTGAAACTCTCCTCAATAGGCCAGGCGCGATGGCTCATGCCTGTAATCCCAGCACTTTGGGAGGCCGAGGTGGGTGGATCACCTAAGGTCAGGAGTTCGAGACCAGCCTGGCCAACATGGTGAAACCGTGTCTCTACAAAAATACAAAAATTAGCCAGGCATGGTGGTGTGCACCTGTAATCCCAGCTACTTGGGGGGCTGAGGCAAGAGAATCGCTTGAACCTGGCAGGCAGAGGTTGCAGTGAACCAAGATTGCACCACTGTACTCCAGCCTGGGCAACAAGAGCGAAACTTCGTCTCAAAAAAGAAACGCCCCAATTTGCCCCATAGGATGTACATGTGTCCTCCTCTGAGCTGCCACTTAAATCATATTCAGCCTTGTACTGTAGTTATTTGTATTCTAGAGGGATACAACTCAGGCTCTAGGTTTTACTGGTATTCCCCACAGCACAAGGCATAGGGTCTTACACAAAGCACTTGCTAAAAAGAGTTTGTTGAATTGAAGTGAGGTGATGCATAGGGGTCAGGCAGGTAGTTACACAGCACTAATTAGGACTACATTATTAAAGGGACTGAATTGCAGATGGCGAGAGACTTGTGAGGGTATTTAAAACCCTATTGCTAATTATTCTTTGGTCTGAAAATAAAGAGGCCCCAAAGGTGATTATAATTTTGTCAGAGTGAAAAGTGTTTTCTGAAAAAGTCTTGTTCCATACAACTGTGCCACTTTGGCTAAATCTCAATGACTTATTTTACATTATGTACCTAGTGAATTTCCACTATCTGAGTCTCAAACCTGAGAAAAATTTGAGTCAAAAGAAATAACATTTAATAGAAATTTCTGAAAATGCAAATTAGAATTTCAAACTAGGGCAGAATTTCTGTTTCCTGAGGCGAATATGGATGATTTAAAATTTCGTCAAGGTGAATATATTTTCCATCGAGTTTTTAAGTGAATGTGGGTTGAGAAGTCCAGAAATATTATGATTTCCTGCTCCATGGAGGCATAATCTGACAGCTATTTGAGGGTTATATTTTGGGTCTTTGGGTACATTCAAATTCTAGAGTGGAGACTAGATAGGATGTGGTAAATGGGACAAAAAATTGTAATCACTTCTTTTGGCTGAACTTCTCAGAAGTCCATATGAAATGATTCCTATGTACAAAGTAAATGAAAACAATGACAGACTTTCTTGGCTGTGAGAGGTGACCTGATCCTTCTACATACCGATCGTTTCAGACTCATGTCCTTTACCAGTCATCTTGATTCTTTTCTCTGTTGCTTTCCCTCATCAGGTAGCGATGTTGATTTGTGCTGGATTCCTGATTGCCTGGATTCCTTATGCAGTGGTATCTGTGTGGTCAGCTTTTGGAAGCCCAGACTCCATTCCCATACAGCTCTCTGTGGTGCCAACCCTACTTGCAAAATCTGCAGCGATGTACAATCCCATCATTTACCAAGTTATTGATTACAAATTTGCCTGTTGCCAAACTGGTGGTTTGAAAGCAACCAAGAAGAAGTCTCTGGAAGGCTTCAGGTAAAACTTCACAAGCTGGAAATGAATTACGCTCTCTTTGTTTCAAAATCCAGCAGGGTTCAAGGTACTCAGATGTGCTGTCTTCTTAGGGTTAAAGCTCATTGCCTAGGAGTAGTGTAGGAAGGGCTTTATTTTCTGTTTATCAAAATTCCTGAAATCAAGTAGTCAGCTATGTAGAGGTTGTATGACATGGATAGATAGTGAGAAGTGATTCTTTTTTGATCCTGGAGCAACTAAGATACAGAGATGTGTCCATTTGAGCAATAACCACTATTTATCCATGGCTCGTACGTTGCATATCTGGGACCAAATCCATTTTATTCCAAGAGTACTGTTTCACATGGCTTTGGTCTCACAATAGAATGATTCTCTTGTCTGGCACATCACTACCACTAGCTAAGGGCATAAAAGTTGGGCAGGCAGAGGAAGGAAGGGAAGAAGGGAGATGACATTTCTGCTCTGTGCCAGGTTTCTTTTATTTTATTTTCACAAGAGCCATGGGTTATTCTTTTTCTTTGTCAGAAGAATAAATTGAGGTTCAAGTAAGATTAAAGTTAAGTAAGCTGTCCATGTTTAAACAGCCAGAAAGTAGCAGAGGAGGAATTCAAATTCAAGTCTACTGGGTTTCAAAATGTATCCTCCTTGGTTGATACTGTTTGTGCTACACAATGAAAAGAGTTTGGGAATCCAGTACCATTTTTCCTAAAGACCCAAAAAGCTCAGGGTGAGTAAAGACTTGGGGGTTTTTGGTGGTCTTCTGTGTCCACTCAGGGTCAGTATTAGCAGTAAAAAGTGGAAGAGGCACCTGAATTCATGGTCTGAGGTGAGGGGTGTTGAGAGGGCCCCTGGTCTCAGTGCTTTTTGTTCTTATTTACTTGATTTCTAGATATTTGTTAATACTTCTTCCCTTGAGTAAGTAAGGGACAGTAGAAAAATAAGTAGAACTAGCTATGAGAAGATGTGGGTTTTGTCTTGTTCTTTCATTGTGCCTGAGCAAGTGACAAATATTTTGGACTTTAGGTTCCTCACCACGGATCAAATGAAAACATGACAAAAAGGCACAAATAAAAGGTAGTATTGTCATTATTGCTGTGGTACAGGGGAAGAGACACACAATTTGAAGATGGAAGACCAGTATTTAATGTTCAGTTGTTTACAGTATGTTTACAATAGCTCTATATCTTTGAACAAATTAACTACATAGAGCCTAGAATTGGAATAAACAGTAACAATACCCATCTCCTGAAGTTGTAAGAATTAAGCAAAATTGATGTGCGAAAAGATCTAAGGGACAGTTGTTAGTAGTGCTTTCATATTTTTTGGTGGTTACTGCCTTTGCTGTTGAATTGAACAGTTAAATCCAAATGCTAAAATGCATCTCTTTCTGAAGTAATACACTATATCCTCACTGGCTATTGATATTTTGTTATAAATGCAGATAGACAGAATAATTTTAATAGAGCAGTTGTGGGAGAAAGTAACGGCACACTTCTTCATCTGAAGGAGATGGGAGTTTGACAGGAATGACTGCAAGCAAATTTCACGTACCTCATAATTTTGCCTCAGACTGCCTCTGTGTTCTGTACATTCACTCACAACTGTGAGCAGCCCATAAATATTCAATACTCAACAATGGGAAGAGGGAAATTTATGTGGGAGAGAGTGACTTAGGGCCACAGACCTTTGGGAAAATCAGTCAGGCAAGAGACAGCTCGGTTCACCGGTTCCTATTAGCTGTTTATACGAAATATAGCAATTGCTCTGCTGGAGGAGGACAGGGCTATTTCTTTTCTCTAGAGGGTCAGCTTTCACGGTAAAAAGCAGGCGGTAGAGCTGAAGCAGTGAGGAGCCCTTAGGTGCTAGAGGTTGAAGCCTCTTTGTGGAAGGAATGCTGAAGAGATATTAAGTCATAGATTTTAGAAGGGGCTGCTTCAGAGAAGAGCAGAAGGGTGGATGGTAGCCACCAGAGGTTTCTTTTTATCTTTACAAAGAAGCCAAAAAGAAACCTAATTTCTCTCTGTTGTTATTAAGAAGCTATGCAAGTGAGTAATGTGCAGGTCTGCAGAGCAAGGTTAAGTGATGTGAAGCTAGTTTAGAATTATTGCACAAACCAGAACAAGTGAATCAAACTGGATTAACCAATATCCTTATTCTTTTCTTTTCTGCGCCCTGAAATGTTTTTGCTTATAAGGGGACACCCTCTTGGGAAATATTCTGAAATCAAATAATAAAGCTAATGTATTGAATATGGGATTGTGTAAATAAATTTTGGGTAATTTTAACAGTCTATTAAAAGTTAAACTCGTTTTTTCCTCCTGAATTGAATCCCCTGAGATTTTGGTAGAAGTTGGTGAACCAAAGGAAACAAATGTGGCCAAGAGCTGTTTCTGGAATGTTATTCTTTCCTATACCTGGGTATCCAGATGTAGTCTACCGTATTTTGTAAACAGCACTGCTCCACCCTGGCTGTGTAATGGAGATACCTGGGGAACTTTGAAAAATGACTGCTGCCTGGCCCCCATCTGTAGAGATTTGGCTTTGTCTGGATTGGTCCTGAGCTTCCATTGTTTAATTGTTTACCTCTCCCAGATGACTCTCTTGTACATTGTTGAAAGCTAACAAACCAGAGGCTGAGAAAGGAAGACACTGGCAGTACAGCTCATGGAGTCATAGGCCTTTGCCTACACAGAGATCAGTGAGGGCACCTATGGGCAGTGACAGGGGAAACAGGCTGCAGATGCTAGGCCTATCTCAAATGGAGAAGAAATGTTCAAAAGGCACTGGGGGTTCAAACATTTGATTGGGGGTATGCAGTGAAGGATGGAGTCATTTGCATTCCTGGTACTGAGTGAAGATAACAAGGGAGAGAAAAGCTGCAAACTCTGGCATTGCTATCATAACCAAACCTCCCCTGACCACCTTGGCTTGCAATGCTGTCTTCATAAAGAACATTCCTTCAGTAGGTGAATCACAAGGCCTACATATATAGTGCAGGTAGGTGTGCAATTAATTTTATTCTAGAAAACAGGAAACTCATGATGGCACATGAAATGTGCTGTAAATGAGTGGCTTGTTTTTGGAAAACTCTGCCCAAATAATTCCTTGACTTTGAATATTTCAAATTGAATTATTATTTTCTGTCTGTTGCTAATTCACGATTTGTGCACATAAACCTCATGGTAGTCAAGTTTGACATATACATATGTATGTATATGTACATATGTGTTTATGTGTGTGTACCTGTAGATATTAAATTGCATTTTTCTTCTCCTGTATCTAGGCTGCACACCGTAACCTCAGTCAGGAAGTCTTCTGCTGTGCTGGAAATTCATGAAGAGGTATGAAGATGGATACAGCATCACTATGGACACACGTATTCACTTATTTGCCTCTTCACTGCTGTAAACATTTGATTGTGGCCACACTTTTGTCTTTATATTATATTTTTATATTTTGTACAGTTTTCCTCAAGCCAGAGGTTGCTGGGAAATTCCAATGGCTAAATGGAAACTAGATTACAGGATACTAATTTAAGGAATATTATCAGGATGAGCATCCCTGGAACTTTCTTTTCTCGTACTTTAAAACCTATTGTCATGCCAAACAGAATTGAGTGTGAGGTAGTGAGAAAACTGTTGAGAAGTTTTATATTAGGGGGTTATTTAATTTTATTACATCATTGTCATTATTGTTTCTTAATGTCAGGTTAGGGAGGCAGTTTCTGGGGCTCATTTAGGTGGACGATCATGTATGTTGGGCCATGGCTCTTTGGTAGGTACTTTGGTTCTCACAGCCATTTTTCATGCTGGGGGAGGTTCATACTGTGATGGCAGTGATTCCACAGAGGAGTCCTTTGGGGAAATCAGTTTTACCTTAAATCACTCAATGGAAAACTCTCCTGTATCTCCAAATTTGAAGACAACAGTAATTTCCGCTGATGATAACTTTACCCACATGGGTTTTCTCATTAAGTTCTACTTACTAAAACAGTGGATGTAACAGGGCATTATGAGTTGTAATTGCTTAAGAAGTGAATTTAGTGAAGATAGCTATTTGTAAGTGTTGTTTCTTCTCTTTGTTAGCTTGTTATTTCTTTTGTTCATTCTTTTTTTAAACAAACACCTTTTGAGGCAGATAGGTAAAGAGATGTAGATATGAATGAGATGGAGTGATTTCAAAGACAGATTCCTGCCCTTTAAAAGCTACTGAAAGGAGAAGGCATGTAGATACTATGTCCAAATAGGTTTTCTGCTCATTGTCTATTATCTTTTCTCCTAATCTGATAAGCAGGGCCATCTACATTGCAGTTCTTTTAATTAAATGACTAGACAGGTGTTCTCTATGCTTCTCTATTCCATCTGCCTCCCCTTCTGCTATGAACTTAAGCCTTGCTCATCAATTGTGATTCTGACTTTCTGGTAACTGCCAGCAAGAACAGCGAATAGGGGAAGAGGGTGGCCCCTCTCACACCATTGATAATCTCTCCACTCCTTCCACTTGAAGGTTTGTAGAGAATCATACCCTCCTCCAAGGCTCAACCTCAGTACATGGCACCTTCATTTCCTTTGTCTTTGTTCTTTGTCAGTCAGGGGTGTGGGATGAGGAATGACTTGATGTGTGTCATTGGTTTAAGATAAATGCCATATAGATGTTGGAAAACATGCTCTATGATTAAAACAACAACAACAACAACAACAACAATAACAACAACAAAAAGCAACAACTCTGCTTGGGGCTTATGCCTGAATATCAAAGTCTGGAGAAAAGAAGAGGCAGAATTGTCATTAGAATAGAGAGGCAAGGAACTTTTTAACAGACGTGTACATTATAGAGGTGTGAGAGCATGTGGCACGTCAGATAGAGGTGGACACAGCTATAAAGCACAGTCATGTTTGCACCCCTCCTCTGTGCCCTTTGGCAAGTTTGAAACATGAGGATAATAACAATAGTATCACAGGGTCATTGTGAGACTTATGAAATAATACCCACATAAGTCACTTAGCAATATGCCGGTGATAGAGAAGCACCCCTGTGTACTAACAACTGCTCTTATTATTATTAAGGCGAGTGGTGGTGGTCAGAAGTGGAGCTGAGAGTGGTAGTCTGGCAGGAGCTAAATCAGACTCCAAAGGCCTTGTTGTTTATGCTGTTATATGGATTTTACCATGACGGTGATAGGGAGACCATTCATGATTTTAGGCTGGGGAAGAAAGACCAGTCTGGTGGCAGTGTGGAAGGTGGATTGTCTGCATGAGAGTGGGGAATCAAGATTAGAGGTTGGCAGACCGGTTAAGAGGCTTTATAACAAAATTACAACTTATGAAGACCTGAATTAAAAAATGGCTTTAAAAATGAAGACGAAAATTTAGGTTTAAAATATTTTAAAAAGTGACAAAAAAGTGGTAATTGATTACATGGATGAAGAAGAGTTGAGGATAACTTGGGGCCATCTGCTTAGGAAATAATGTAGATAACAGTGTCTACAGAGGGGAAAAATACAGGAAAGCGAATGGGATGGGGGAGAGAGTGAATTATATTTAGAATATGTTGAATGTGGAGGATTTGCAACATAGGTAAAGATATTCAAAACAGGTAGTTAAAAATAGTCTAAAGTCATACTGAATGATATATAGATTATATCATTATATCATTATAATGATAGAATTATAGATTATTGAGTTGCAGAGTGAAGCAGGTATGACAAAAATGCTAAAAGAGAAATTGCTGGTTTTAAATGACCTGAAGAAAGTGAAGTGATGGAGGTTTTTTTTTTCCTTCTTCTTTTGTGTTGGGGGATGATTGTGGAAGTGGATGATGGATGGCGGTGGAGGTAAGAAAAGGAGAAAAGAACACTCAGGTTGGTGTAGATTTGTCTAGAAGGTGGAATTTAACATTAACATTGTACAAACGTCCCTGAAGACAGATAGTTTAACTGTTTAAAAATAGACTTATTTAACTGTTTAACTAGAATATGGTCTTTAACATGGCTTTATAAATGCATGTATAAGAAAAATTAGCATAGTGAAAAGGAAAAAAAGAGTTTAAATTGTAGGAGCTTTGGAGGAGATCCTACAGTTAATATCCACTATCAATTTGAAAAATATGATTTAAGTCCTCCATGCTTTGGTTCTACATTGTTTTGGGTAATACTCTCAGAGCTGGGAGGCATCAGAATTGATAGAGATGTGGTCCTTGGGGTAGAATGGAGGAAGAAAAAGCAAGGAGTCATTGAAGTTTGGCTCACGTACACCAGACTGTCAGTGGATAACTTCCTGAGTGGGTTTTGCTTCCCCAGTGGCTTCCAATGATTTGAGAAAACTCTATACAGACCTCAAACACATCTACAAATTCAATTTTAGCTTAAAAAAGATATATTGCATTTTATGTCTGGGAGGTTATGAGAAAGACTGCAAAATCTTTGAGCTTGTAGCTATGCCTGTTCTCCTTTGGGTTCTCATAACTGGCCCAGTGCCTGATGCATAAAGGACATTTGGAAAGTTAATGGTTGAAATCAAACAAGTAATGACTTGGGGGAGATATGGAAACATGAGCTAGAGTATTAAATCAAGAATGTAAAATCCTAGATCCCTGGACTTTCATTTAAACATGGCCTATCTTGTTAACAAATAAATGAGTAAATAAATTTGTAAAATGGAAATTGAGAGTAGAAATGCCCTACTAACTTGAAAAGTTGGATTTCAAGGATCATCATAAAATCTAAATATATTTTAAGTTTTTCCATGTAGAATGAAGCAATAAGAATATATTTCACAGTAAAATCCAAGTTTTTGATTTTTAGAAATGTAATTTCAGGTTTGTACCCCTGAAAGACTCAAGCATTATGCTTATTTAGAACTGAAACGGTAACTACAAAAATCTATCTCATTTAATTTCCCACCACTGCCTTTAATGACCTTTAGCAACCTGAGCCACAAATCTACGAATAAAAATGCTTCTCCATTAAGTTAGTGCAAATGAGGGAGAAAAGACAAAGGAAAGGAGAGGGAAAGAGGAAGAGTCAGAGCTAGCTGATGAGTAGGTTGTTGCAGGGATCAATGATGCTGGCATAATGAAATGTCTTAAAGGCTGCCAAAACGTCAGAGAACATTATATATAGAATGAAGATATATGTCATTAAAGAAAAAAGGTTAGCAGAGATAGCATCAGTCTTTGATTGATTCAATAACTAATTTTGTAGAGAGGGAGCCAGACCTCATTGTTCAGGAGGTCAAAGGGTTGACCATTCTGTTAAAATGGGGCAAAAGGCAAGAAATGTAAGACCCACAGGGAATTTGCTAAGAAAACACATTTAAGGGCATGCTCTCAGTCAGTACAGACTTTGCTCAAAGCCTCATGCTATTAGTGGATGCCATATTGCAAAAATTCCTGGTCATCACTGTGACCCTCTATGATTTTTAAATGATATAACCTTCAGCATATTTGTTCATCAGGTTATGGGACTACATGGGATATATTCTAAAAATACTTCAAGAAATTTGAATCAAACCATTATCATTCAAACTGCTTTTCTCAATTACTTTGAACCCTCTTTCCTTAGCCTGACAAATATACGCTCACATGCACCACGAGGTCTGGAATAGACAGGCAACTATTACTTAAAACACATGTGAGAGAAAAAATTCTTTCAGGTATACATGTGCTTTACTAGTTTTGTTTTATTTTGGTTTTAACATTGGCCAAATCTACATAGCCAAATACTGCATTCACTCATTCAGCTTTGCATTCAGACACTTTTAAGCACCTGCCATATACACTGTCCTGAATGTTTGGAAGATACAAAAGAAGGGGAGGATGTGTTTTTAGTTCCTTAGGGATTTGAGGGTTTTGGCAAAGTTTTGACCTTTCTGTATATTGTAAATACTTTAATTGTAATAGTTTTTAGATGAAGACCTATAGGTTTACTTTGATGAGAGAAACTGCAAAATATCAGGAGAGGTCCTGGGTATTGATTTGCATATGTCTCTCTTCCCCTGATGAGGAGAGAAATATGGGGCTTTTGCAAGGTTTTCTAGAGCAGAATTCAATCATTACCAGGCCAATGTTCTCCTGTTATCTTTGGGTGTTTGAATGTTTGGTTTGAGAAAAGGAAAATTTCTTGAGTCAGTTTTCTTCCTCAGGATATAGCAAAATGGAGCTGGCCAGGTGATTTGGGGCAGTGTGGATTACAACATTTTCTTCCAAACAATACCTAGAGCATTGGAGACACAGCATGGAAGTTCAGAGTACAGTTTCAGAATTAGGAGACTTGATCTCAAACTCAGATGCCGTCATTTACCAGCTGTGAAGGCAAATTACTTGACCTCTCAGTGTCGCTGGTTGTCCTCATTGTGGAACAGGGACAGTCTCATCTCATTAGGATTTGTTGTGATTCATGTATCATCTGTAAGATTCTCAGGACAGTTCTGGCCCATTGAAAATATAAATTAAAAGGAAACTATTGTTATCATCACTATTAGAGGAAATAGGTGATTATTCCAAGCGGGTTTTGTAGTGATAGGTGTGAATCTTGTTCTTGAGGAGGTAGGAGGACATTTCTCAATATGTCTGGTCACCATAGATCTGGGGGATGTTCAAGCTGTTTGAGAAAGTGAGAAACACACTAAGATTCTGTGGAAATAGCAACTGATAGCTCTGCCGCAGGAAACTTGTAGTGTGAGGAACTGATGCTAAGAGAGATATTTGCCCTTTTGAGCCATGATTGGAGGAGGCATGAGACCAAGGAGAATAGAGATTTACTCCACTCCGGTGGGAGTCATCATGGAGACATACTGGAGATGGAGAAGGGGGTCAGAGCACCTTGCCTATTTAGCTTTCATGAAAGGGTTGAGATATTCAGCCTTCCACTTGACAGTTTGCTGAGATGGGAACACAACTTCTTACTATAGATTTTTTCTGGAATACAGGCAGAAACAGAAATTCTTGCTGAGGTTCATGCCAGCTACAGAAATTCTCAGTTATCAAGACCTCCAGTTCTGACTTTAAATACATAAAAGTGTATTTAAAGTAGAAAATATTCCATTTTTGGAGGCTTATCCAGGAGTTTAAACTCGTTAATGTCTGTGTATAATGTTGTTGTATATAGGGTGGTTTAAATCCTTGTTACCCAAAATGTAGTCTGCAGACCCAGAGCTTGGGTATCTCCTGAGAGCTGGTTAGAAAAAAAGAACTTCAGCTCCATGCCTGACCTACTACTGAATCAGAATCTGTAATTTAACAAGATGACTTTCCTGCCCATTGAATTTGATTAAGTCAATGATTCTGTTAAGACTAATGTGTTTTTAAGTCTTTTCCCATTGGATGTGGTCACAGTCAGAGGTGTCCTGAGAAATAGTACCATAATCAATGGGCAGCTGTGTAAGAGCAAGGACTTGGAGTCTTGAAAGTATCCCTGGATACTGGGGATCTGTGAGCAGGACACTCTCTAAGTTATGTTTCACCCTCAGGACAAAGGGAGATTATGGCATCAGCTATCTTGCGGGGAGAATTCTGAGATGACAGCCTCCAGTGGAACACTAGGGACAAAGGCCCATTCACCTCTTCAAGAAACCAGGGAAGGGGAAAGTGAAGCTGTTGGGTGAGTCAGCCTTTCTTCGCATACAGCTATATTGGGATTGACTACTTAGAGCTAATTTGTTCAGCAAGAAGGGTATTTTCCTTAATACCAAGAGTTACACTTATCTAAGTATTTTCTACTTTGAAAGTGGCATTCACTTCCAATAGCCGCTCGATCCACATATATACACACCCAAATGAATAAAATGAACAAAATCTAATTAGTTAGAGGGGGAAAAAAGCACCTAATCCATTTGAAAAATGAGCCAAATTTGTCAGCAAGCATGTGGGATTTATTCAAACTGCTCAGAATAGATCTGAATCTACACATTTTGACATTCCATCCATGTAGAAGCAAAGCCATGTGTGAGACCAGGCTGATAAAATGACTTAAATGATTGGAAGTCAAGAAGAATCAGAGCATTGAAGCAGCAAGTTACTCACGACATTTCCAGAAAGTGGAGAATCAGGCACTCTTCTCTAAATATAGGACTGGGCCTGAACATTGTACAAACACATCCAAGCTAGTGTTTTGCAGAAACTCACTGCCAGTGGGGATTTGGCAGGGCATTCATCCATAGGATAATCTTAATCTGCAGTTGAGCCTGCATGTGGGGCACGGATGAGGCTCTTAGCTCAGGATGGTGATGAAACCACACACTCCACAAAGATGATATCTCTCCAATGCATGGGAAGGTGTTCCAAGGTGAGAGATGACCCTACCCACCTATTTTGAGCTATTTTCGGTATTGTTAGATGAGGTACCTCAGCAGGCATGGAAAATCAGCAGTCAGGTCAGCTGGGAGCTGGGAAATTATGTAGACTTCACTGTAAGAAATGACTGGCTCAAAGGTGTTCATGACAAGGGTTAGAGCAACTGGAGTGTATTGAGGCTGAGCAAATATGGTGGAAGGGAGAGGGAGAGTGGAGGCAATGTGAGTGTCTGAGACCATCAATAAGCAAGAGAATTTCCTGTCTCATTCTGGGTTGCAGCAGCTGCTGCTGGTCCAAGCCCTGCAAATGAAGACAGACATTTATAAGATCTAATAAGCTGAGGACTGTGTGGGCAGAGTAGAGCAACAACTTCTTCTAGACAAACCCTGCCAAAAAAATATGCTTGCAAAAGTTTGTACAAAAAGGAGGCAGGTGTGGCTTCTTTAAATTTGTTTTTCAAAAAAAATTTATTTTTAGCTCCTGGAGCAAATATCAGAAGTGGTTAAGTAACTGTACTTGTAATTTAGCAGCGCAATAAGAATCACAACAAGAATGTGTGGCTGTTGGACTCACCCCAGGACACCCTAAATTTCCTGGGTAGTGGCATCAATGCCATGACTTGCTGGTCAGAAATCTCTAAGTAATTCTGAAAATTAGGAATATATATATACACATATATATAAAATATAATATATTACCATATAAGTAGAAATATATATATATATTACAGTATAAGTAAAAATGTGATACTAGAGAGGAGAAAGGGAGTAATTTATTCCACATTCAGTAGTTTAGTGCCTCGGTTTCGTTCAGTGTTCTCAGAATTTAATTTAATTTAATACAATTATTAACAGTTCATCATTCAATATAAATTATTTTCAAATGAACAAAACCATTCACATTAGTCAGGCTGCTGCTGTTATTGGCATGTTTCCCATTATAGTGTCTTATAGGTTTTTCAAATTAAGTTCTGCACTTCAGAATGGTTGAAATTATAGGGGAAGCGATATTCCAGAAAATACCCTGCTGGTTTTATTTCTAATGCAAACATAAATGAGGAATGGGAGGAAATCTGAGGTAGTGAGTCTTAGATGTCAGCTCATTCTGTATTGATTCCAATTAATACAAATAGGCAAAATGTGTTCTCATTACAGTGAGAATATGATTAAAGTTTGTATAAAAGGTTGAAACTTGAGTTATTTGCTGGGAAGCAAATTTCCCCAAGCAAAATGATAAAAGCTACAATATTATTAAGTTTAACATATGCCAAGCATTGGTTTTATGTAAGAGTCAGTATACTACAGCCCTCTGGCCAAATCTGGCCCACTGCCTGTTTTTGTAAATAAAGTTTTAATGGAACACAACCATGCCCACTTGTTTACATATTGTCTATAGCCGCTTTTCCTTTTGAGGAGAGAGAGAGAGAGAGAGAGAGAGAGAGAGAGAGAGAGAGTGTCAGTTTTGCAAAACCTAAAATAGGAACTTTCTGGCCCTTTATGGAAAAACTTTGCTGAAGTCTGCTCTACTTTTTAACTTGTTTTAACAGCCTTAGGGGTTATTCTTTGTCTCCTATGAGGAAACTGAGGCACAGAGAATTTATAGAGCCTACTCAAAATCACACATCCTGTCAATGGAAGAGCTGGAATTCCAGCTTTCTCAGTCTGCCACTAAAGCCTATGACTCTTAGTACTTTGCTATATGGTTGACCGATTTGTTCTGTATGTAGATTTCTTCTTTCATCGTGCTTGATTTGAAATCTCACTCTAGGTCTCTTACAATAATTCTATTTCCTTGCCTGAATTACACTTGAGATGAGAAATTAGAGCTGATTTCTATTCCTTTTAAGGGAGTCGGGAGGTCCTAGACCAGGCGCATCAAATCCTAACTTGGTTTATCGGATAAGGGAACCAGTTGTATGGGGGTGTGATAGCATCTGAGGATAAATCCCAATAGACATTATTTATTGTTTCCTATATAGGAAACTAGGCAAAAAATAAGGCATGCTCCTTATATGAAAATAGGTCACGGTGTGGTGGAAAAACAAATAAGAAAGTACAGTTGACCCTTGAACAATGCAGGGGTTAAGGGCACTGATCAGCCATGTAGTTGAAACCTGCCTATAACTTTGGACTCTCCCAAAACTTAACTATTAATGGCCTAGTGTTGACCGGAAGCCTTACCAAGAACAGAAACAGTAGATAAACACATATTTTGTATGTTATATGTATTATATACTGTATTCTTACAATAAAGTAAGCTAGAGAAAACATTAAGAAAATCATAGGAAAGAGAAAATATATTTACTGTTCATTAAGTGGAAGCGGATCATCATAAAGCTTTTATCCTTATTGTCTTCACATTGAGTAGGATGAGGAGGTAGAGGAGGAGCTGGTCTTGCTGCATCAGGGGTGGCAGAGGCAGAAGTGATGGAGGAAGTGGAAGGGGAGGCAGGTGAGGCAGGCACACTTGGTGTAACTTTTGTTTCTTTAAAAATTCACATATATAAGTGAATCTGTGCAATTCAAACCTGTGTTGTTCAAGGGTCAACTGTAGATAGTCTCACTACCTTGTGGGGAATGCTATGATAGAAAACTGCACAGGGAGGGCTCTCCTAAGCCACATGGGTGTGGGAGGGGATGGAACCCAGGGACATTGCTGGAAGAGGCAATCCCCAATGGAAGTTGGTCAGAAAAAAATTCTAGGAGGGTCTTCAAAACCAGAGAGAGCTTTGTGAGGAAGAGCACACTGAATGTCTTGGCATGGTATTATTCTGGAGGCTCTGAGAAGTTGGGTAAGAGACGGAAAGGAGTCAATTCACTAAGGTCTTTGAACATTTATGTCATCATGGTCAATAATTTTCACTGTTTCCATGTTGACTGTGGGAAAAATATGTGAGCAATTTTAGTATATGTAAATTGTTTTAAGATTTTTATTTTAAATCCTATAGTTTCAGGCCAATGTTGTCCTTGTTCTCATCAAAATGTAGCATTTGAAGTACCTATATTAGAGTTTCATGGGATGCTTGGTTAAAATGTAAATCATTGGGCCCCACTCACACCTCATACATCCAACTGTCTGTGGAATAGTGGCTACAAATCTGCATTTAAGAAATGCAGGTGAGGCCAGGCATGGTGGCTTATGCCTGTAATCCCAGCACTTTGGGAGGCCAAGGTGGGCAGATCACGTGGTCAGGAGTTCAAGAGCAGCCTGGCCAATATGGCAAAACCCCTCTCTACTAAAAATATAAAAATTAGCTGGGCGTGGTGGCATGTGCCTGTAGTCCCACCTACTTAGGAGGCTGAGGCAGGAGAATCACTTGAATCCAGAAGGTGGAGGTTGCAGCAAGCTGAGATGGCGCCATTGCCCTCCAGCCTGGGTGACAGTGAGGCTCTGTCTCAAAAAAAAAAAAAAAAAAGCAGGGGATTCTTATTCCAGGTGACTCTTATACACTCCACAGTTTGAGAAGCATTGAAGGATAGTTTTAAGAAGAAATCGGGGGAAAATACATCCATAGAAGGGCTGTTAAGGGTCTGAATGCTGGTACCTGGGCTGCAGAGAGATTTTGGAAGTAGTTTGGAAATAAACATGGACAAGAGTTTGTTATTCATTGAATGTGGATGGTGGCTAGCAAGAAGAAAGGAAATGCCTTTCCTTATTGAAAAAAATATGACTTAGGCTATTGATATGAGACACAGAATATTTTCCTCACACCCAAAACTGTACTCTTCCTATCTTTTGTCCTAGATTAATTCAGATTCTTGCTCAATAAATTTCCCAGTTTTTGCTCTGAAATGAAACATGATAGCCACTTTGGAAATGGGTGCCCAGTTTAGTTCCATAGAAACTCAAAGGCACATCCAGAGTAGTTGGTTGGAATTTGTATTTCTTGAGATGAAGAGGCTGGTATGTAACAGGGTGTATTTGAAATTGTCTTGCCAAATGAGAGTGCTGTGGAGCCTGGCAAGAAGGGCAGTGTAGTTCCATGATGGAGTCTGTTCTGTAGGCAGATTGGCCATGAGAGCTAATAAAAATTTGTTCATGAATTAACATCATTACAGTTTTTTTTATACTGTGAAAAAATATTATTTGGTTGATTGTTTTTATCCTCCCACACTTCTGTTGTTCAAATCCTCCAAATGACATCTTCAGTCTTCACAACTCCACAAGCTAATCTGTTCTAGATAATCCAAAAGTGGGATAAGACTTTCCTCTCCCGTTTTTGAAGGACACACCTTTGAGGATACAGTTTGCCTTGGTTGCTCTGAATAACACAAGAAAATAGCGTAAAATCCTGCTGTGATCTAAGCAAAGCCCCAAGCCGCATACTTGTTGAAAAGAACATAGCTAAGAGAGTCATCAGAACTGAATTCTGCCTCTGGTTAGTTATGTGGCCGTGGCCCAGTATGTGACTGCATATTGATATCGAATGAGACACAAATTTAACCCTCAAGGAGCTTATACTTAAACAGAAAAGGCAGAGTCAGGGGTTGGAGAGGTAGTTTGGCTTCAAGGAGGAAGCACTATTTGAGCAAAAGCTTAAAGAACAGATTAAATTTTCAGGCATAGAAGGAGGTGGAGGGACATAACCAGAAGCCCCAGCTGAGTCATACTGGAAGACAGACAAAAGTTTATATTGGATGGATTGAAGGGTATGTAGGAGAAGATACATACCTGGCAGGGAGACGCCACAATTCCTAAGATTGTTTTCCCAGGGCAAGGCTTATCTATTTCAGGACAGATGTACTGATCCCTGAGATACCTTCAAATATGGGAAACTCTACTGCACAATTTGTGGTAGTGTAGGACTGTGTTCATGCTCTCTTCTGGTAAAAAAAAATTCTTAAAAAATAAAAAGGAAGGGTATATGGGAGAAAATTAGGCAGTACAGGTGAGTAGGGAGAAGATCTTGCAAGGTCTTACAGGTTAGTCTTTGGAGGTTGCATTTCATTCTAGGCAATGCTTAGGAGTAGAAGACCAGGATATGTATTGGGAGACTTTGGAGATTCTATAGGTAAGAAAGGAGCCTGAACTAGAATTGTGGCCTTTAGAACATCCAGGAAGGGAACAGGGCGGGATGCACCTGGAAAGAGGACTCTGTGGGTTCTGGGAGAAGCCATCTCAGTGTCAATGTCCATCGCAATCCTGGTTCTTTTGGTGTGTGGGGGGTATGTTTAGGCTCTGAATTTAGTTTTGGACTTTCTCCACTTACTGGCTGTGTGCCTCACCCTAAAACTCAATTTTTTCTTCTCTACAGTGGGAATAACAAATGTTCTGGTTGTGAAGAGTGCATCTGAAGTGCTTACACAGCGTCTGGCACATGCAGAGAAATTAACTTACAAATGTTATTTTTCTGACTTCTCGCCTCCACTCCACTTACCCTGTCAGGAAAAAATAATTCACAAAGAATATCAAAACAATGATGCACCCTAGGATTATCCAAGTATCTTAGCTGAGTTATCTCACTCTAGTATAGTGGCAGAGTTACAACTAGAGAGTGCTAGAAACCCATGCTTTAAACATCCTGCAGTGCACACCTCAGTCTCGTCAGTAAGGACCTCACTTTCTTCTGAACTGAGGCTTGTGAAAGCTGGCCTGGAAAGCCTGATTCAAGGAGATCAGGCTGTGTCTCTGATTGGAGCAGCCACACTCCACATCTGTAATTTGATTTATTCTATTGCAGATGATGTACTGGGCAGAGGTGAGTGTGGATTGGTGAAAATCTGTTTTTATGACTGGCAAAGCAGTGCAGGGGGGTCTTTCACTGATAAGAAGCATCATCAGTAGGGTTTGTCCCTGATGCCTTTACCACAGCATCTGAACACCTCTCAAGTTTTTCAAGGTCAGCTCCAGTTTCAGTGAGGAGAGTGTGGGCTTTCTATTCCCCAAATATTCTTACTACAGTTAATGTGTAGGTTACTGCCCCAGCCTAACTGCAGGTTTCCAGATGTGAGTTCCATGTAGGCAGAAACTGTCCAGTTCTTGAAATTGAATTACTTCCTTGTGTATGTGTTTTTTTTCCTGCTTAAAGCTCTTTGGGATGCTTCCTCTCAAAAGTCTTTGAAGAATAAGAGGTTAAGCTAAGACAACCTGAATCAATTTTTTTTTGTAAAAATGCGATCGAAATTATCCCCATAATTCAATAAAATAGCTTTTTCCCTTCTTTCTTTTTACTCTGTTGGAAACTATGCAACAGAAACAAAGTAAGAAGTCTCTACCTTAATTTTAAAGATAACTCTTACATAAGGAAGAAAGTCATTATGCCAGGCCAGGGGGAGAGTGGAAAGGGGAAATTTAGAGAATAGAAACAAACTCAAGCATCTTGTAAATTTTGAGTGAATTGTAAACACATAATGAATGAATGAGAAGGGCCAGCCAGGAGTCTGTGAAATGATCCAGTTGGGAAATGCCTAATGCATAAACACAAATCTTGGTGACAGGTAGGTTAGCTATCTGTGAACTTTCTAAAGGTTAAATAAACAATAATAGGATTTTGTCAATGTGCCAAAGTGAGTTTAAACCATGAAAGACATGATGCAAATATGCAAGTACCTTTAATTGGGCATAATAAAAAGTAATGAGGTATGGTTAAAATAATAACATTTAGAACAAGAGAGAAGTTAGGGAGAATTTTTGTCTAAAAAGCCAAAAAGTGATAGTTGATTGGTGATTTTGTTGTTGTCAGGAGATAGAATTTTCTTAATATAATAAATTAGGTACTTTGGCAAGTGAAATGGGTTCTAGGCCAATTGCAAGACCTTAGGATTCCCTGGCAGCTAGAAACCTTGGCACTCCCAAAAGACAGCTTCAGTTAAAATGACAGATGAACACGAGTCTTCAAGTCAAAACTACTGTTGTACCACGTCCGTTGAATGTTTGGTGATTCAAGTCTCTGTTATTCAGGAACTGATTCTGTTTTTCCTCCTGTCAAAACCTTTGGTTGATTTTGACTGTAGTAGCACATCTGGCAGGAATATGACAGAAAAAAATTAAGTTAAAAATATAATTTCTATTCCATTATTTTTTTCTGTAAAAGGCTTTATGGGGAAGAAGGGAAGAAGGTTGACATGAGTAGAGACGATACTTGCCTCTGAATGACCCAGATAGGTTTTCCTTTGACTGCCATTCACCACAGTTGACCTCATTAGGCTCCGAAGTGTGAGAAGAGCTTCATTGCCAAGTTAGTGAAAGAAGCAGATGACTTACTTTTGCTTGAGTGGGTCTGTAGATCTCGGGAGATTAGCCATTTCTCTTAGAGTTTGGTGTATGTATTAAGATACAGCATGTATGTAGGTATATATAATACATATATGTGTGTATACATATATATTTCTGGTTTGTTTAATATCTTTTAACAAATTTTAATGGAATTTTTTGAACATGTACAAAAGAGAAAGAATCCTATGATGAACTCCCATGTATCCATCATCCAGCTTCAACAATGATCAACCCATAGCATATTGTGGTTCATGTTGACACTCATCCACTTCTTTCCTTCCCCATCTCTCCCCATTATTTTGAGACAAATGAGGTCCTGGGATTTCATGAAAATATTATGAATATCTGATTTGTGAGAACAAGATTTCCCAAAGCATGATCCCCAGAAACCTAGTCCTGCAAAACTACTGCAAAAATAAAGTGTTCTAATCTCCAAACGTTTTAGGCAAGTGTTAGATATCATCTCTTTTTTGAAGAATTGTCCCATACGTGAATACATTAATGGTTCTTCACCTAAGAACTAATTTAAAGCAGTATCTTCCAAACTTAATTGAGTCAGGAATTCTTTATTTCCAGGAGAGTCTATTTACATTGTGAGGAAGAAATGTTAAGAGACAGTATTTACCACATTTGCCAGGTACTCACTATGTGTCAGGTTTGCTGTTAAATGCTTTTTATGGGAATTACTTCATTTAATCCTTATAACAATCCTATGAGGTGAGATTGACAGATGAACATATTACCCCATTTTCAGATGAAGAAATTAAAGCTCAGAAATAGAAAATAATTTGGTAAAGGTCACAGCAGGGGCAAGATTTTCTCCCAGGTCTGAATGACCCTTGAACCTGAGTTCCCAACCCTCATGCTATGCAGTTGGAGAAGGGGTATTAACAATATCTGATGACATGAGCATCCTCTGGTGGCTTTAATGTATTCCACTTTTTGATTTGAAAGGCACTGGGAAGTTTATCTAAGACAATAGAGGCGAAAATAATCTAAAAGGTACAAAAGTTGTTTTGTACCTTCTATCATCTAAAAGGTACAAAACAATTTTTTTTCTGTGGAAGTATAAAATATTATTAATCAATAATGTTGTACTCCTATTTTCTTATGCTAACAAGGGAAACAAAAATACAACAGAACATACACGATCAGTCATTAGGCTAAGAACTTTGTTTAGTAATATTTTATATTTCCATAGAAAAATTGTTTTGTGCTTTGTAGATTATTTTCACCTCTATTGGCTTAAACTTCCCAATGCCTTTCAAAAAAAATTAGGTTAAGCATTTTTTTTTTATTCAGCAAATAAGAAACAGAAAAGATATATATCTTGCCAGAGGTTTGAAGTTCATTACAGAGCTGGAATCAGAATGTAGATATTTATGTCCAGGGCAATTTTTTTTGGCTGCACTGTGAATATTGCATTGACAAATAGAATATTCCCCCAACTCCTGGCTTGTTCTGGTTGGTGTAAACTGGGGAACCAAAGAACTGGGAGGGAAGGGAGACTGCCTTAATCCAGAGTTACTTGATAGTGGAGAGTCCATTAGTGTTAATACTGTTTTCAGGATTTTTCAGAGGCAAGGTCTAGTGCTTCTCTTAGCATTTATATCATGTTTTGCGTATTTTCAGGTAGGAAAGGAAAATCTAAAGATTTAGTTTTCTTAGGACAAACTGTGAACTACCATCATAGTCCATTGCTTCTTTACACGTGAAAAACCCTGCCAGTGCTCATTGTGATATGCAGTCATCCCCAGGCTGTTTTGGAAGCTCCAGTTCATGGCCCAACAGTGATGGGAGGGGCTCTGTGGAACCACTCAGGGATTCCTCAGTGGAGGTATCCATGATATAGCTGGGAAGAGGACCAAATGGTGAGGTGGAAGAGTGGCTATTTACCATCTATCTCATGTTCCTTGTCAAGGTCAATGTATTATTTTCTAGATGACATGTTTGGTATATTATTCCCTGAGTAAAAAAAATATGCAAAAATTAAAATACAGATGCAATTATTTTCAAAGATATTATGGGAAGAAGGATAGTTGTGTAATAGCTACAGAGAATTAAGCACCAGCATTATTAGAGCATTAGGAAGGCAAACTAAACACCTCTGATTAACTGGGCATTTATTCTGGCTGAGACAAACTTGCATGGAGATAGGGAACATTTGGACGTACAGCTGCAAATAATGAGTGTTATCACTTCGTTAAAGTAGGTCAAAGTAAGCAAATGTGATAGATTTTTTTCCACATGCTATAATTACCAAAGGCAATTCAGTAGATTTTAGACCTGGACCATAAAATTATATAATAAGCAGTCATTCATTGTAGGTGATTAAAAATAAATGTCTCCAGACAGATTAAAAGAGGAGAGACACAGAGTAAAGCACCATGATCTCACTGTTTATTATATCCACTCTCGTAATTAAGGAAGGTGTAAATTTAAAACGTATTATTAAATACGTGGAGGCACCATGATATAGCAAAAAGAGAGCTGGTCCTGGAATCAGACCACCAGGGTTAAGGAATCACTCTTTATACCTTTGACAACATGGCCTCAGGAAAACAATTTGATCTCTTTGAGCCTTGGTTTGCTTATTTGAAAATGGAAATTAACAATAAATTCTTAAAATATTTTCTAGTGGTCAAATAATATATGAATCTTCAAAGTTCTAGGCAAATGACTATTAATGATAATGGTTAAAAAAATACAAGCTATAAAGCCAGAGCAGAAAGGCAGCACCAAATAACAACAGAGCCTCTGCAGGAGTTGACATATCTAGGTGTGCAAGCATAAGACCTGCTCTTCTGAAACAGTCTTACTGATGAGAGGAAGATCAACCAATCCTGGAGCAGTGAGCCAGGGCAAAACAAAAGAGTCAATCGCAACCTAAGTATCAACCTAAGAGATGTACTAAGTATTGACTTTGGGATCCATGACACTAGGAAGAAGGAAAGGTGAATTTTTTTTTTCTTCATCTGGCCACCTGATTCCTTGTTCCGAGTATGCATATTAGTAGTCAGTGGTCATTATGATATAGGAGTTAAATTTTTTATTTCTGGATGGTTTAATTAGGTTGAGATAATCCAGAGTGAAAAATGCTCATTCTGTGCTTCCAGGGAACTCCTGCTAACACCAAAATTTGAAATCAGTTAATGTCCAAAGCACTGATGTGCCATAGGAAGGTCAGTCAGCCTATCCATGTTTCATTCCTGGAGGTGTTGAGACTCAAAGAGCCCCCTGCCATCAAAGACATCCCAGGTAGCACAGAAAGTAAGTAATAGAGCTGCAGTAGACTTCATGGTTCAGAGCTTTTCCACCTGCTTTATCTACTGGAGGTTAATTGGATGTTTTGCAGAATACCCCAAGCATGGTTGTTACTCCACACAAATAATATCATTAAGGAAAAAGGAGGCTTTAGAGTATAGCATGGGTAGGAAGAAGTGTCTGGAATTTGCTTATTTGAGGGTAACTCTCCAAGGGATTTGTGGAGATCTGGTAAAAGTCAGTAATTACTTGCTCAATAGGAAGATATGGTATATATTATTTCCAAAGTGAAAAAGATGCCTGACTGCAAGTCTCAGGGTCACATGAAGTTAGCAGTGAAAGAATGCAGCATATAATTTGTGGGAGAGGTGGAGAGGATAAATCAGTGAAAGGTGAGTTAAGTTAGGGTGGAAAGGAAGGGGTGGGAAGTCTTTCTGGCTTTAGAATAGGCTCTGGCAGTTCTGTTGTCAGTAATTGTCACCATACTATTCAGGAAAAATTTGACAATCTCCATTGCTAAATCCCCAAAAGTAACAGTTTAATTTATTTTTCAGAACAAGCCTCATATAGATTGCAAATATTTTGAGTGGCAAGTTGATTTATTGGGGGAAAATTTTTCCCCACATAATTAAGTTTGCCTCTTATGTTATAATGTCAAAATGAGAGAAAATGTAGACATATTTTAGTTCACCCTAAAGAGACTAGAGGTACTACAAAAATACTAAGAAGACTTCTAAAAAGTTCTTATTTGATTTTTGCAAATTAAAATAGTGACACAATCTAATGGAAACAACTAGAACAATATTGCACAAAGACATATAAAGGCAAACATAATCAATGACTTTCCCTCCAATATAATATTAGTGTTCACAGCATGACATGAGTCTTTCCATATAACTCCTTATTCACACATATGAAAAAAAATTTAAACAGGCAAACGCTTAGATAAAACCAGAGGATCTCAAAGTGCTTGAAATTTTTCAGCAGAATCAGAGAAAACCAAAACTATTCTCTTTGGCTTCAATCTTAATATAGAAAAATCTAGGCTAAAGCATTGGGGCTAGAGTGAGGTGGAGGTCAAAAAAGAGCACCAGGAGAAGTATACCTGAAACATTTATTTCTAGAAAATTAGTCCCATGCAAAATACTAGATGCTAGGCCATGGGACTTCTTCTCTCAACCTTCCTCCTTCATTTTGCTTATAGAGAGAGGTACATGGTGACATGTCAAACAGCGACTCATGTATCCTTAGGAAAGCTCTAATCATCAAAGTGTATTCAATATACATCTTGGTGAGCATGTGGTTGTATGGTGCAAAGGTTAGGAAATCAAGCTAAAGAGCTATGGCCCTAACTTCCAGGGCATAGAAAGAGAAATCAAGGACCCAGAGGCAGATGAACAAGGAAAATAAGTAGCAGAATGAACCAGGGACTTAATATATTTGCAATGTGTCTGGTTTGTATTCTGTGGAACGATGAGGGAGGAACCTCTGGAGCATGTGCACATTTGGACAAGATGAGCCTAGAGAGGAATAGCTGTCTCACTTCCAGACATGCTGCTACCTCTGCCTAGTGAATATAACACAGGGAAGGGCTGAAATGAAAGATAATTTTCACATGCGGAGATGAAATTGCAGTCTAAATCCACTGAGGTAAAATCCCACTATGCCCAGGGTTACTTATTTAAAAAATATTTTTGGGGTTTTGACAGGTAGTGTGCTATCCAAAGTATAAAATAACAAATACCATTATAGCTATATTGTATATTTGACCACTCCATGGAAGAATTTGGGTAAAAAACTTTTCTCATTCTTTTATCTTCCCTCCCTTCTTTCTTTCCTTCCTTCCTTCCTCCCTCCCTCCCTCTCACTCCTTCCTTCTCACCTTCTCTCTTTTTTCTTTCTTTCTTTCTTTCTTTTTCTTTCTTTCTTTCTTTCTCTTTCTTTCTTTCTTTCTTTCTTTCTTTCTTTCTTTCTTTCTTTCTTTCTTTCTTTCTTTCCTTCCTTCCTTCCTTTCTTCCTTCCTCCCTCCCTCCCTCCCTCTCACTCTCTCCTCCTCACCTTCTCTCTTTCTTTCTTTCCCTTTCTTTTCTTTCTCTTTCTTTCTTTTTCTTTCTTTCTTCTTTCTTTCTTTCTTCTTTCTTTCTTTCTTTCTTTCTTTCTTTCTTTCTTTCTTTCTTTCTTTCTTTCTTTCTCTCCTTCCTTCCTTCCTTCCTTCTTTCTCTTTCTTTCTTCTTCATTCATCCATTCATCTATTTATATAGCATATATATGTATGTATGTATATCTTTATGTACACTTGTGTATGCATAGATACAATACCAAACAAATTTAAAACACATGTGGTGAGTTATTGCATTATTTTTGGAGTTCCCTCAAATGGGAAAATTAGGTATTTCTTTCTCTTGTGATAATCAGTTTTATTTACAGAAAGGTCAGACGTAAACTGCTTTTATCATTTGCTAGTGGGGTGCATTACAGCGAGCAATTCTAGTTACGAGTTCATCAGGGTTTGGCTACTACTCCTGGAACTCTTTCCTTCCCATTGGGCTTCCATCTCTAAGATCTAACTGATGTTCCCTAAAGCAAGCATTCAACTCGCTGCTTGGTAAAATATCGAACAACCCCCATCCCCACCCCAGTATTCCTAAATAAATAGTGTAAATATATAGATGAATCTGGCCTCCGAGAATATGGTTCAGAGATTATAGAGTATCTGCATTGTTCTGCTCTCTATGAATAGGTATAAAAACCTGTTGAACAGATGCTAAAAATCAGTGGATATGTTGCACCTCAAAAATGTTCTTTTAAAGAGGGCAGGAACAAATCTGCTAGTCCCAATAATCTGGATGCAGACAGTCATAGTAATGATGATGACCATGGTAAGAGATATGAACCTATATTCTGAGGCCAAGAAACCTCTTACCTGTTCATCAGGGCTTCAGAAATGAATGGCAAGCTCCAATATATTTTTTGAAATGCAGAAAAGAATTTAGTGTATTATTTGTATTTGTCTTTTAAACTTGAGAAAATACATGGCCAATGCCAACTGAAGTGTTATCGAAGTTTAATCATGAGTATGTAACATATATCAGCTACTCCCTCTTCAGTCTTCACAGACTTTTGTAGAATAGTGACCCAAGATGGAAAGGATATTCAAGCAATGGGAAGGCAAAGAATCGCTTAAGCTTTTCATTCATTGTGATAGCAACTGAACTTCTTGATGTATTTATTGTTATAAAAATGTCCTCGAAACCACCAATTATTTCTTCCTGTAGATGGTTAGAACTTTTAATATTGTCTGGGAAACTTCTAGAAGCATAATTTGTCAAGTCAACCTGCATACAGCATTTGTAAGTACTCTCTATGAGAACACTCAGAAAATGTTACAGTTTCTGACTCATTCTCTCTAGCCCAGTTGTGTGTTAAACTGAAGGACACATTTGACTACTGCACTAGGAAAAAATGGGTTAGGTTCTTTTTATCTCTGTCAGTTTCTCTTTATCCATATATTTAAAATAATTTCTCTCTTTTCTTTTTAAGTCACAGCTGTGTTATTCAAGTGCACTTTTTTTTCAATAAAGAAAATATACTGCATTGGCATTCTGAGTCATTCTGGTTTTGTTGGTATTGTTTATTTTAAATTTAAAGATTCAGCAACACAGTGGGTAATAAATGAGAGGCTTTGACAGAACTAAAATAAGGGTGCCTTACGTTAAAGGGATCAGCCAAATTATACAATTCAGTAATTCTCCATTTGCCCATAACTTTGATTTGTGTGGACTTTTCTAAAACCACAAGGTTTAGGTAAAAATGCTCAGTAGTTGGGAATATTTCTAAACATTTGGCAGCACTGGGAGCTATCCAAGAAACTCAGGATATCTCTGTGAAGCATGTTACTTATTTCCTTGTCTAAGCAAAAGGAAATATCTGAAGTTCACCCTCTAAAAACTGGAATAACCAATAAATATTCTATTGTTATCTTTATGCCTTCATCTTAGCAGGTAACATTTTCTAGTTAGAAGAGCTGGTTTTCCCCACTGGCTGTAAGTATTTAAGGCAATCTGTGCATATTGCAACAAAGGCCCCAGAAATTTAGAGGGACACACTGTCCTATAAACCCAGCACCATAGCAAACATTTCAATTCCATATTATGGCCATTTGGGAAACAAACAAAACAGAAAACATGGAAGAGAGTTACTCATGAGAGTGTGAGTGTCTCTTCACTCTCATGAGGTGAAAACATTTGAAACCTTTTAACATATTGCTACTGACAGGTAGCGCTATTTCACAAAGCCATGTAAAACAAAGGCTCTGCTATGCTCTACCAACACTACCAATCAATCAAATGAAAAACACCAAGTCAACCCCTAATCTGAGTTGCTTCAAGATTTATTGCTAGAGGTGCTTCCCAGCACTTTGGAGGGCCAAGGCCAGAGGATCGCTTGAACCCAGGTATTCAAGACCAGCCTGGGCAACATAGCAAGACCTCATCTCTACTGAAAAAAAAAAAAAAAAGAAGTTTATTGCTTACTTGCATCACAATCCAATGCCAATGAGCAGAGGGACTTTGTGCACACAGTCCTACAGGGTCAGGCTCCTTCCATTTTGTGATATCTTCATCTTCTGCATGCAGTCTCCAAGATTGCTACAAAAGGGGGAAGTGACAATGGAGACTCAAGCGGTGAGATTTTGTAAGTCATGCCAGAATGTTTTATCTGTCACTTCCACCTACTCTCCATTGGCCAAAACTGCCATATGTCCCAGCCCAACTATAACAAGGTATGGAAAAATGAGTCTTCCTGTGTGGCCAAGTGGAAAATGAGATGGGTTTTATTGAACACATGACACAGTGGTTGTTCTTTGGTTTATTTTATTTGTTGGCACCAGTGAAAACATTAACTCTTAATACTAGTTCAAGACTTTTTAAGTCATTGTTAAAATATAATGAGGGGGATAAATAATATCTGTTATTTACTAAGTTCTTAGTACATGCTGCAAATACAACAATAATTATTTAATCCAGTCTTTACTGACCCTATGTGTATGAAGTAGATACTATTGTTATCACTCATTTTATAGATGAAAAAATGAGATTTAATTAAGAATTTGTTTTGTAATTGACAGAGCTGGGTTTCTATCCAGCCATTTGCTGTCAGAGCCTGGATTTTACTCACTGAGCCATATTGTTTCACCAAACAAACACTAAGTCCCATATATATTTGTTTGGGTTCACTCTTGGTTTTGATTCAGAACTAAGTGCTCTACCCTTCCATGCCTGATCTTCATGATCTACAAAAGAGGGATAAAAATACCTCCTACTCCCTTGGCATTTCAAACCAAATGGGGTAATCACTGTGAAGTACATTAAATTCCATCCAATACAGGCTGCACAATATCCTATGGTTTAAATGTGATTTACTTTTTGAATAGGTAATAGAGTCCTATGATTGAGATTTCCCAAGGGTACATCAGGATCTAGAGTGAAAAGTCTCCTAACCACTTCTGTCCCTTCTCCACTCATTTTCCCAGCACAAAGCCAATCCATATTACTAGATTGATTTGTATAATTCATTTATATAATTTGTTTACCCTTTGGTAAATAGACTAAATTTCTAAAACAATTCTTGCTTTTTTTTTGCAATTAACATTTTAGCCTGGTGATTACATTCATACACACAATATCCTCATTCTTTTTATCCACTGTATAGTTGTTAATTATAAGAATATATTATAATTTGTTCAACCAGTGTATTAGTCCATTTTCACACTGCTATAAAGAAATTTATTGAAATTGGCTATTTCTTTGTAAAGAACTGAGAGGTTTAATTAACTCACAGTTCTGCATGGCTGGTGGGGGGGTCTCAGGAAACTTACAGTCATGGCAGAAGGGGAAGCAAATACATCCTTCTTCACAAGCTGGCAGGAGAGAGAAGTGCAGAGTGAAGGGAGAGGAGCGCTTTATAAAACCATCAGATCTTGTGAGAACTCACTGACTATCATGAGAACAATGGCATGGGGGTAACTGCCCCCATGACTCAATTATCTTCACCTAGTCCCACCCATGACACATGGGGATTAAATTCAGATTATCATTCAAGATCAATTCAAGATGAGATTTGGGTGGGGCCACGGAGCCAGACCATATCAACTAGTTTACTATTGATGGACATTTAAGTTGTTTATGATGTTTTTGCAGTTTTTCACATGTGACTATTCATATGACAAATTTTTAGAAGTGATGCCATAAGAAGTTAAAGCTAACATTTAAATTAACATCATTGCATTTAATGATTGAATTTCGTATTAGTCATTGTAGTGTGCAACTGCAAATATCACAGTAAAGATAAAAAGTATATAATGTCTTTTTTTTTTTGAGACGGAGTCTCACTCTGTCGCCCAGGCTGGAGTGCAGTGGTGCGATCTCGGCTCACTGCAAGCTCTGCCTCCCGGGTTCACGCCATCCTCCTGACTCAGCCTCATGAGTGGCTGGGACTACAGGCGCCCACCACCGCGCCAGGCTAATTTTTTGTATTTTTAGTAGAGACGGGGTTTCACCGTGGTCTCGATCTCCTGACCTCATGATCCACCCACCTCGGCCTCCCAAAGTGCTGGCATTACAGGCGTGAGCCACCGCGCCGGGCTATAATGTCTTCTTGACCATCTCAGGATGAAGCTGCTATTAGAAGAAATGAGGTTGTGATCAGTAGCACTAAATTCTAAAAATTCTGATTGTGGGTCCATCATTATTTAGGTGTTTGGCTTGTTCTTTTTCCACTTTCTTGATCTACATATCTAAATAATGATTGTATTTCTATTTGTTTTATCACTGTTAGAAGGGGCCATAACTCTAAATAAAAAGTTCATGAATCCAGTTTATAAGATATTTTGGAACTTAATCATATTATAGTTTTTGTTATTCTGCTTAACTCTTAATTATAAACCAACATCACAGGCCTGCAGGTACAGTCATCAACTTGTTTCACAATCCCTTCACAATATCTAAAATAGAAACTGCAAATAATAGTGGTTGGAGTAAGTCAGAAGTTTGTTTCTCTGGTAAGTGGTCTAGTGCTATTATGATGAATGTATTCACTCATCAGGGATCCAGGCTCTTTCCACCTGTTGCTCTGCCATTCTCAATGTGTAGCATCCATTTCCGTGATCAAGGTGGTTTTCTCCAGCTCCTCCCATTATTTCCACAATCCAGAGAGCAGGAGGGTGGAAAGGAGAAAAAGCATGTCTATTCTAAGGACGTAACTTGTAAGTCTCATTGTCTCATATATCATTTTATTTCACAATTCTATAGCTAGAACTTAGTCACATAGCCACATCTAATTATGACAAAGATTAAGAAAGGTGGTCTTTATTCTGTTGAGGGGCATGTTACCCCATGGCTAGAACATGAAGTTTAATTATTATGAGAGAGAAGGAGAGAATGAGAGACATATAGCAGTCTCTGCCATGGCTTATCTGTCTTCCAGCCAAATACCTATGTGCACCCTTCTTCTCACTGATAGAACACATTTCAGCACCTGCTCCATTCCCATCAAGAAAGACAACTACAAAGTCTCATCTGGTAAATTGCATTAGGAGGGCCCAGAAGTTCAGGGTGATGTGAGTCATTTCTATCAGATTTGGGTGAGTCACCCTATGGTCTATTACCCCTCATCCCCAACTCCACACAGTAGGCAATGGTGAGGGTAGGAACTGGGTAATTACCATGAAGACTTTCACTCAGAAAAGTGCAGAAAGGGATGTACTGAATCACAGATAGCTATGTCATCTAGCAAATCCAACTCAGCAGGTGTTTTGATACTTCCCAACCTAAGCAGTGAAGTAAATTCCTTAATCAGCTCTATCTGGTAGTGCTGGTTCTTCCCACTGGAAGGAGTCCCTTACCATTTAGCTTCTTTGGCCTACAGTGGTGTCTTTTAGAAATCCTTTTTGGCTCTTTATTGTCTACTACTGAATCTGAAGTAGTCACTGGAGAGTGTGCACTTCCTGAAAGCTGCAGAGGGTTCTCAGTCAGCTTTCTAATGGTGCAGGTTTGGAAGTTCAGGGTTTATTTTAGGGATCAAAATCACATCATTTGAAGGTGAGGCTTGCATGTGTTGCCCCATACCTGTGATTATAGAGAAAGTGGGCTAGGGAGAGAAGGCACTGAAACTGGAATTGAAATTGTCATCGCCACAAACGTGTGACTAGGACAAGTCCCCCTCTTAATGTTGATTTCCTCATCTACAAAATGATTGTTTTGAACTCTGGTCTCTGAGGGCCCCAACCAGTTCAGTCCTGACAGCCAGTTTTAAGTGAGTAAGCAGTTGCCATTTCTAGGAATGTTTGAATTTCCATCAGCCTTGAAGTCTTTTTAAGTCTCTTGTTGGTGGAATGTAGTTTATTAAAATAGAAAGAGCACATCATCTCTTGCATTCATACTGTTTTCAAAAGTAGTTTGTGCCATTTTAGTTCACCGTGCTCTTTCCCCCCACCCCCAAACCTGGAAATAGGACTCCTTTCTTTCCCATCCTGGCTTTGGGCTTCATTCCCTAGTATCCTTATGAGAACTGTCAGACACTTTTTTCTCTGAATGGAGGAAACTGTATTGGTTCAAGGACTAGAAGGTCAACAGTCACAGATTCTAGAGCAGTGGTCCTCTGTTGTGTATGTTTGTGTGTAGAGGGAGACTTGAATATTTTGAAAAATATTCTCCAATTCTTTCCTGATACACCGTTCTATCACTGCCTTATTTAAGATGGTAGATTTTGGAAGAACTTTTGGGGTGATCTGATGTCTATTCACCTTCTATGCCCCATTCCAACACACACACACACACACACACACACACACACACAGACACACACACCCCTCCATGAAGAAGCATTACCCCAGATTGGGGAAGTTGCTAAACATTTCTACATAAAAAGAACTTAAGCCAAGATGAAAATTTGATGGAAGACTGTGTTAGGTTCCCATTGGTGCTGTAGCAAATCGCCACAAACTTAATGTCAACCTAAATAACAGAGAGAGAATCTCTAAAAGAAAATATATTTGTTTGGGAATAGAGCATTGCAATGAGAATACACATGTGCATATTCAGGGAGTAACCTATGTGCATATTCAGGGAGGTAAAGGAAGATGAAATTTTTACTTTATTTTGTTTGTTTATTTATTTATTTATTTATTTATTTATTGAGACAAAGTCTCACTCTGTCTCCCAAGCTGGAGTGCAGTGGCATGATCCCTGCTCACTGTAACCTCTGCTTCCTAGGCTCAAGCTATTCTCCTGCCTCAGCCTCCCTAGTAGCTAGGATTACAGGCGTGTGCCATTATGTCTGGTTAATTTTTCTATTTTTTGGTAAAAATGGGATTTCACCATGTTGGCCAGGCTAGTATTGAACTCCTCACCTCAAGTGATCTGTTCATCTTGGCCTCTCAAAGTGCTGGGATTACAGGTGTAAGCCAGTGCACCTGCTTGATAGTTTTTAAAATTAAAAATGAGAAGAATTACATAATTGTTTTGAAGCAATTATCCTTGCCTACAAAGATCAATAACAAATGTGATGCCAGTCCAAGGCTGGACAGGGAGTTACTGGGCATATTTCTTTGCAGAAGTATTTTTTGTGGAAGGTCTTTCTGCAAATTGTTAGTTTTTGTAGTGCCTGATTTTTTTTTTTAAATCAGATATACAGGCATGAGAACCCTCTCTTCATGGCCTTCCTCAGCTCTATCTGTCACCATTTTCTTTTTTTGTTTGAGACAGAATCTTGCTTTGCTACCCAGGCTGGAGTGCAGTGGCATGGTCCCAGATCACTGCAACCTCTGCCTCCCCAGCTCAGGTGATTCTCCCACCCCAGCCTCTTGAGTAGCTGGGACTACAGGCATGTGCCAGCACGCCCAGCTATTTTTTTTTTTTTTGTATTTTTAGTAGAGACTGGGTTTTGCCATGTTGCCCAGACTGGTCGTGAACTCCTGAGCTCAGACAATCTGCCTTTTTGGACCTCCCAAAGTGCTAGGATTACAGGCATGAGCCACTGCGCCCAGCCTGTCACCATTTTCTTAATATTAGTGACTCCATTTTAATTCTGACAACTTTCACAGTAGCTTAAAACAATACATTTCTTTTTAAACTTACAGTTCTGGAGGTCAACAGTCTGAAATGGTCAATACTCACTTGGCTAAATTCAAGGTGCCAGCAGGGGTGCATTCCTTTTTAGAGGCTCTAGGGGAAAACTCACTTTCTTGACTTTCCAGCTTTAGAGGCTGATCACAGTTCTTGGCTCATAATTCCCTTCCTCCATCTTCAAAGCCAGCAATGGCTGGTGGAGTCTTTTTTATGATGTCATATGTCTCATTCTGATCCTCTTGTCTCCCTCTTTCCCATTCAATTCCCTTGTGATTAAATTGGGCCCACCTGGATAATCCAGAATAGTCTTTTTATTTTAAGGTTAGCTGATTATCAACCTTAATTCCATCTGCGATGTTAGTTATTCATAGGTTCTGGAGGTTAAGACATGGAGATATTTGAGACCATTATTTTGCCTAAAACAAACACCAAGCAATGTTGAGAGAAAACTAGCAGGTAATAACATTTTAGGTAAATGTTAGATAATGAATTTTACTCTATCTATTTATTTGACATATTGTGTGATAGCTATGAATCTGGCACTGAGCCAGGCTTTAGGAATAAATGTAATGAAAAAACAAACAAACATCACAAAAACTCGTTTATTTTCCTCTGTGTGGAGAAATAAGCAAGTCTGCAATAGGATAACATGGAAATGTCCTATTATGGGGAGTACAGATGCTACAGGAGCAGCTTTGAACCAGACCTATGGGGTGACAGCAAATGGGGAAACCAGGCAAGGGATGGAGGGGTGAGGTGAAGGGGGGGATGCAGCAGTGAGAGAGAACATAGTGATTGGCCGCTCAGCAAGGAAGAATAACTAAAAGCAGTTCATAACTATTGAAGATGGGGACAGAATTTGGGAGAAGCAGAAGTTAGGAGACCAAGCTGAGGATGGAACTTTTGGCCAGACCACGGGCTTTGTAAGTGATTTTTGAGGCATTGGCACTTTATTCTGATGGTGTTGGAAACTGACTACAGGCTGGGAGGGCCAGATTTCCGTTATATAAAGGTCATTGCGAAGACCAGCTCCAGAAGGGTGGTAGTAATGGAAATGGGAGTGAAAGGGTAGGCATGTACTATGGTTTGACTGTCCCTTCCAAAATTCAGGTGTTGAAACTTACTGGCCAATGTGATAAGAGTGAGGCCTTTAAGAGGTGATTAGACCATGAGAGCTCCTTCCTCATAAATGGGATTAAAGCTTTTATGAAAGAAGCTTCTCACAGCATTTGGCTAGCTTACCCTTCTGCCTTCCCCTGTGTGAGGACACAGTGTTCCTTCCCTCTCAAGGATGCAACAACAAGGTGCCATCTTGAAAGCAGAGAGCCCTCACCAGACAACTGAACTTGCTGGTGCCTTGATCTTGGACTTCTCAACCTCTAGAACAGTGGAAAAATAAATCTCTGTTCTTTATAAATTACCCAGTCTGTGGCATTCTGTTATAGCAGCACAAATGGACTAAGACAGAATGAGACACCTTCAAAATAATTGAGGGGAGCAGAGGACTGACTAGATGTGCTAAATAAAGAAGAAAATCGAGTCAGTGACTATGAGACATTGCCCTTGGTGACAAAGCAAAAGAAAATGAGTTTGAAGTGGGGCTGATGCATGTGAAATGTTGAGGATCCCAAAAGATGATCAGAAACATCCACCTCTCCCCAGAGGGGACTTGAACATACTTTGAAGAATCCCAAATAAAAAAATATGAGTTCTTGTTAAATTTAAAATGATCTCTGGCTGGTAAAATTGATAACTTCTTGTTCTTTTATTGTAAAATGTAAGTAACATCATTTATAAATTTGAAGATCAAATTGAAGGTGAACTATAATAACAATTTTTTCTTAAAAATAGAACCAAGCATTTTCTTGCTTTCCTCCTAAGTCCAAATCTAAAGATTCAGTGATGGGGAAATTACTTCATCTCACAAGGCAAAATGACAAGGGATGTCTTATAAAAATCTGTTTACAGTAGTACATTTTCAGCCCCATCATGGTAGAGCAGCAGCACACCTCCTCTGGTAGATTTCACACTTTAGTAATTCATTATGTCACAGGTTCCTCTTGGTGTGAAATTCCTCTGATTAGGAAGAGCTGACAGAGGCAGGAGAATGAAGTAATTCTCTTCTTCTCTCTTCTAAACAAGTCATTTTTAATATTTCTCCAAGGTCAAGTTCAATTGAAAATAGGACAGGGTGATAGCTCCTTAGATTTGTACTAATAACGGGGTGTTCTCAGCAGAGGCTTTTTGGCAGGAGAGCAAAGTTGACCTATCAAAATGCTTAAGAAAGCAAAATTGCCTGTCAGACAGGAGATCCAAAAGTTCTGGGGCTTGTTATAGCTAGATTTTTTTTTTTTTAATTTTGCTAATAAGAATGAACCTAATGAAACAACAGCAATGCCTTTGAAAGCATGGTTTTAGATGCAGAGCACAAATGTTCCTCCTCAAATTTTCTTTATAATTTTAATTTTAGATGTTTCCTTCCAACTAGCTTCAGAGTTAGATAAATTATGAGAGAAGGCAATGCTTTTTATCTTCTTGGCAATTGTTTGAGTGACATCTTGCAGCTTGCATTCAAAAGACTAGTGGCTTCTTCATGAACTTTCCTCAACGAATCCTTCAATCATTCTAGCTGTCTTCTGTGGCCTGCAATACAGAGCCTTGAAGATCTGGAAAACTGATGTTGGTTGTCTATAGATTCAAGGGCCTGTGCCTAGATTCGCTTACTCACAGGTGTCAAAGAGGGGCTCATATTTCACAACAAGTAACCATGACACTAAATGGTCATGGTTAAGCTCTTGATTCAAGCCTCAGCTCCACCCTTTCCTAGGTTTGTGATCTTGGGCAAGTTAGTTAACCTCTCTGAACCTAACCTCAATTTCTTATCGGGGACATAGAGATACAGGTAGTATTTGCCTCATTGGGGTTTATGAGAAGATTAAACGAGATAAGATATAGAAAGTATTTAGGCCAGTGGTTGGCACATAGTGAGCTCTAAACAGGAGGCAGTTATTTTTAATTATGTGCTATAAAAAGAGAAAAATGAAAAGACTCTCAAGTTCTGAAAAGAATATTAAAAGATTTTTAGTTCTTCCTGTATAGCCCCTGTTGTTTTATAATTTGGTACCACCTGCCTTTTATAATAAACACAGCATCAAACTCTATGAATGCATTAATAGAAAATGAAAATCTAAAGAGAAAAAGAAAAAATAAAATGAGGGGTATGATGAAAAGATGATACGTGAAAGATAACTTTTCTTGTTGATGTTAAGATATTGAAAGAGCACAGAGAGAAGCGTCTTTGGCTTTAAAGTGCCGAACTAATTAGATCTGGAGAGTAGATCCTGAGAAAATGTGGGGATGATAAAAGGGAGCATCATTCCAAGATACTCAGGGGAAAGAATCACATGTAAGAGAGCCTGAAGCCTTAGCATTATTCCTCAAAAGGGAGCGACAAGGGAATTAAAAAAAATTTAAAGATTGGTGTACCTGGAATATTCTCTCTTCTCTCTGCACTAATTCCATCTAGGCTTCTAGACCCAGGTAAGTTTCCACCTTTCAGGAGCCATCGGGCAGTATATATCAAAGCTCTTCCTGTCCACTCTTCCCTCTGAAAGTCCACACCCTTGGACGTCTGAGATTTAACGTTTACTCTATCTTAACATTTTTCTTAGATTGTTCTGGTTTTGTTGATTGGGTTGTCCACATTTGATTCTATGCCCCTCTTTACAGGCTTGAGCATTTAAATATTTCCCAGTACTTTCCTTTAATTTTTACATCTACTCTATGTACATTACTCTATGTGTAATGAAAAGTATATGCACAGAAGTAATTTCCATAGTAGAGTAATTTACACAGAAGTAATTCAGGATCAGGGAGTTGAAGAAATCTGGGATGGTCATATATCCATGCCTTCCCTGTCATCTTTTATCAACTGTATCTTTGTCCGTTTGGGCTACTGTCACAGAATATCTTAGACGTTGTAGCTTATAAGCAACAGAAGTTTATTGCTTACAGTTCTGGAGGCTGGGAAGTCCAAAATGAAGGCACTGGCAGATTCAGTGTGTGGTGAGGACCTTCTTCCTCATAGATGGCATCTTCTCACTGTGTCCTCACATGGTGCGAGGGGACAATAAGCTTGTTTTATAAGAGCACTAATCGCTTTTGGGTAGGAGCTCTCATGACCTAATAGCCTTTCAAAGGCCCCACCTCTTAATTCTACCACCTTGAGGGCTAGGTTTCAACATATGCGTTTTGGAGGGACGTGAACATTCAAACCATAGAACACTGGATGCTCATCTTCCCCTACTCTGTGCAACTTCTAGACTCATCCAACCTCTAGCCTCCTCTCTCCACTGTGATTTGCTGATTTCTCTGTATCTTCAAATGGTTCTCTGAATGCTCCCTCTACATCCTTGCCTTTTCTCTAACCTGGCTTTCCTTTGATGATGAGGCTTCTCTTACGGCTCTCTCAAATAAAGACCCTGTTTTTCTCTCATGTCTCATAAAACTCAAGGCCAGAAAATGGTGTAGGCGTATCCCTGGCTCTCAATTGTTGCTTCCAAACCATGTCTCTTCTTTCCTGTCTCAGAACAAATAAACAAGAACCCCAAAACAAAAATGCAGGTCCTTTGAAACTTGGTGCTTTCAACTCTTCTATCATTTTTTCTTAACCTTGCTGCTGACTACTGGCCTCCTGTCCTGCAATCTTTCCTATATGACTTTGACTCCTGCTTTTTGTCTTCTTATCTCTAGTTCTGTCATCATTTATGATAACTGTAATATCCATATAAATGAGCCAGTTAACAGCCTGAACTATCAGTTCTTTAATATCCACACATCAAATGACCTTTTGTCTGTCCCTCTTCCCAATCCTTGACATTAATACTTCTAAAATCCTTACTTCTGGCAGTGGAATAATCTCATGTTTCATAGTGGAACAAAGTTAGTTAAGGGTAAAGTGGCCTTGAAAGAGCTTTGTAGCTGGAGACCAGGGACAACTTTAAGATGATCTCTGTGAGTTCAAGAGTCAAGACAGAATAGGAACAAAGACATCTTGGTGGATGCCGGAGTGGTTTTGATAACCACTAGGTCACAACCCTCATGCCCAGGCACTATTTAAGCCCCCAGCCAATACTAGAAATCAAATATAATCTTTAAGAAAAGAGTAAGCTCCCAAATTGGCTAACATTAAGCTTCCATCACCTAGTGGAGTTTTGCAGATTAAGCTTTATTATAAAAGAGTATAGAAAGTTACATTTGCTGTACAACAATGCTGTGAGATAAGATTGGTACCTACCTTATGCACTTTCCCACTTTTAAAAAAGTCTACTTAATAGTTTCTTCTCTCTCCTCAAACTTTCCCCTCTCCCATCTCTTTTTGTACATTCTTCATTGAGAAATGTAAAGGAATACAGAAAAACTTCCTTATATTTTGAGCCAGATTCGCATTTACATATTTATACATGCACATATATATATATGTTCTCAGTCATTTCCCCCACCTTTACAATGTATGAAATACCCCGAGTCCATTCTCTTCTCCACGATGTGCAACTGCAGTCAGACACCCTCTTCCATTCTTTTTCTTATTTTTTTATTGTATATTTTTAAGGTCTACATCTCTTCTTGATCATCATCGCCCTCTCCCTCTCAACTGGAAGTTCCCACTAGCATACAACTTGACGTTCTTTTTCCTTCACTCCAGGATTCTACAGCGCCTTGAGCTACCACCTCATCTCTTGGCTCTTGGCCAAGGCAAAACATTTTGAAAGGTTGTCTCCCCTCATTGTCTCCACTTCCTCATTTCCCAGTCATTCTTCAAGCTCACTTCAAGCCCCCGCAGTCTGGCTGCCTTCTCCCACTCCACTCAAGATGCTATTTTCATATTTGCCAATGATTCCCATCTTTCAGAATTTAATGCATATGTTTCTCTTTTTCTTCCATTCAAGATTTTAATTTGCATTATACCCAGAGAGTCACTTTTTTCTCTTTCTTCTCTCGGCTTTGTCTTTTGACACCTGACTTTCCAAGTTTTCCATGCATCTCACTGTTCATTTCTTCTCATTTTCCTTTGCTGGCAACTCCTTCTTTATCCAATTGATATTTTAAAAAAATCACTTGTTATATATTTTTTTAAAAGAGCCTGTCAACCATGAACATAAAACTCTTAATGGACTTTCACTGTATTTAGAACGATATTCAAGTTCTTCAGGTACCTTGTTCTCCAATATTTCTCACACCACTTTTCTTTTGCTCACTGGACTCTAGAAATGCTGGCCTTCCTCATGATTTTCCTGCATCACAGCCTTTGCCCCTGTTATTCTCCCTTCCTGCCACTCTCTTCTCTTCACGGATATTTTGTGTGGCTGGCTTCATCAGGGGTCAGGTCAATTGTTATCTTCACAAAGAGGACTTTTCTGGCTTCTTTCTAAGTTTCTCTTTCACACTACTCTATTTCCATTCTAACGATAATTATAACTGTCTTTTTCTCCAAAATATATTTCCTCATTAGTTGTCTCTCTTTGAATGTAAGCTTGATGAGAGCAGGAACCTTGTCTATCTTTCACTGATGCGTTCTGAGTGCCTAGAACAATGCTTGGCACATAGTAGATGCTCATTAAATATTTGCTGGATAAATAAATGAATAACTATGTAGTATCAGAGCAGGGATTAAAACCATGTTTAGGGATTCCAATCTCTGTGTTTGTATTTAACTACTCCACTATCCTAACTTTAATAGTACAATTATTGGATCGGAGACTTTTCTTTCTGATCTGCAGGGAAAGATGTTGGCAACCTTCTGGGGATTTGTCAAAAGAACTGAACTCAAGGTTTTGAACTTGGAGTTGTTTGCTCTTTAGTCCTATTCCTTTCCTTCCACTTTGTAATGAGGTGGGCCAGGGTCTGTGTGGCAGCTACAGGGTTTGGGGTTAGTGAGCCCCTTCCATCTACCCAAGACAGTTTATCACCGGACCCAGTGGAGGTTTAATACATTATTTTACCATGTGGTTCAAGCTAATACAGGTTGCATATCCCTTATTCAAAATGCTTGGGAGAAGAAGTGTTTAAGATTTTGGATTTTTTTTTAATTTTGGAATATTTGCATTATACTTACCAGTTGAGTATCCTAATTAGAAGATCTCAAATCCAAAATGCTCCAATGAGCATTTCCTTTGAGCATCACGTTGGTGCTCAAAAAGTCTAGGATTTTGAAGCATTTCAGATTTTGAATTTTTGGATTAGGGATGCTCAACCAGTGATTTGAAACACTGCAAAATCAAAAGCCTGGGGATTGTGCCTGGTATATCTATCTTACACCTTATTTTTCCCACACACAAGTATACAGGACCTTGTCAAGTTGGTCCTTGGGGGGTGTCTTTCATGAATCTCCATGCTCCCCTCTTCTGTGTTCCTTTCAGTCCTCATGACTTCCCCACAGTCCTCTCTTTTTCACCTTTTCATCTATTCCCACTCTTCTAGTTGTTCCCACATCCAATGGCCTTCTTTCCCACAAGACAAAAAGCATCTAAACTCTATGTTGAGTCTTGTGAACTTAGGCCCCTCATCTGTTTCATCTTCCACTGGCCCCATGCTGGTCTATGGAGGATGACTGGGTGTGGGTGAGTAATTTAACTCTTGCTTTTAGATCCACCCATACTACCAGCTTCCAAATAACCTGCTCATTCAATCTGTGAAACTTTCTTGTATTCTGTGGCGAAAATTGGTGTGCTTCTCAGTAGTTGCTTCCTTGTAGTCTTAGTTTTCAGCCTTATTTAGTCTTCTAGATCAGTCACTAAACGTCCATCTGCTTTCAAGTTTCCAACACTTTGTTGACGTCTCTTATCTGCTGTTGTTGTGTGTCTGGTCGTATTTGCTGTTGTGGGCATATGCCATCTTTATACCTTAAATGGCTTGTTTGTTTTTAGTTTTCTTGAGGAATAGAGGCAAACCACTATGCTGATCTGCAGTGTGGTCTTTTATTTTTGCCAGTCTTCTTCATGAGTTGGTGTCTCACTCTAAAGCAGAACACTTGGGCTTGATGTATCAGTCTCTTCTGGTTGATACAGCCTATTTCAGTCAAATGATCAGTAAATGGAACTCCCTATCAGTGTTGGTTTAAATAGTTTTTGAGATAATCAGTATTTTTTTAGTTAAATACTCGTCTTTCAGATGATTCCCTTTCTCCTTTCTGGCAATAAGGCTTCTAAATACATGAAGGGGAGAGAGGAGGAGCTTTCAGATTCATTCAGTCTTCTCTCGATCCTCTAGTGTCTTTGCTATGGGATGGATGGTATGGTTTGGCCCTTGAACTGGTGACTGTTGAGGTACAAATTGTCCCATCTGACACAGATTGCTGAAGGCTGTGGTCCTACCTATTGTTATGAGTAGTGAATTCTCTATGTCATTTGGGCCTGATTTCCAGGTCCCATCAATCTACTGGCTCCTTCAGTATCCCTTGGTTCCATTCTGAAGGCTCAGCAGGTTCTTTGTCCCTGCACTCCCTATGAAGGTTGTGAAGAGAAAGGCATTTATTTCTGGTCATTTTCCCTAGCTGCTTCATTGTGCGAAAGTGCTCCACGTTGACTTTGAGCCTATTATCCCAGCATGCTCTTCCCAAGGTTTCAAGGTAGAACAAAGGAAAAACTCCTTTTCTTTCAGTTTTTCCCTAACATATATAAAATGGCTTTCTATAACTGGGATTTTGGCACAATGAAGGGAAGCTGGGACACGTTTCCTGTACACTTCTACCTTTGCCTGTCTCTACACTTCAACTAGCCTAGAAAGAGCTTTTCACTCTCTGGTGGGGCATTTCCTCTTTGTCATAAATTCCTTCTCAGGAATATTCAGCTTCATGTCTCCACCTTAAGGGTGAAAAAGTAATGCCTTGAAACTATGTAAAAAAAACTTCCTTTTACAAGTTTTGGCTTTGATATAGGTGATGGAGAACAAGTTGTAACTATGCATCACTTAGGTTAAAAAAATGTAAAATAAATATACCAAGTATATTATCCCTTTATAAATGTTTAACGTGAATAAAAATAAGTCATGAATTATTTTAGAAAGAAATATATTTCAAATAAGTTAAAATTATTCCAGAAAAAAAGGAGGACATAAAAAATAAAGACAGCCCAGGAAGAAGCCCTAAATAATGGAAAGGAAAGGCAAATTATGTATGTTCTAGTTGTGTAAATTCTATCTCTTTGACCATAGGCAAGTCATTTTACTTATTTTAGTCTACTAAGGTCATTTATGAAAGATAAAAAGATTTCTGTTGCTAGCTTCCAGAGTGTTTTCCAATCCTGATACTCTGCCTTTCATGATTTTAGATATTACAGTATAGTAGTGTTCTGGTTATCTATTACTGCATAACAGCCACCCCAAAACTTAGTGGTTTAAAACCACAATACTTTATTTATTTCAGGGATTTGCTATCTGGGCTTCGATCTGTAGGGAAAGCTAATTCTGTTTTATCCAACATCATCTGGGTTGACTTGATGAGTATAATGAGAAGATTAAGTTGAAAGAAAGGAAAATGCAAACTGAATTTTTAAGAGTTATTTAAATAAAATAAATAAAATAAAATTAAAATAAACAAAATTTAAATAAAAACTGGTAACATATTTTATTTCTTCATTCTATTGATGGACAATAAAATCAGCCAATTTGGGACTTGATCAAGATACCTCAACTCCCGTACATCCCCAGCTCAGTGATAACAGGCTTATGCTTTTAAGGTACTGAAGAAAGAGTGCTCTATAATTAATACAGTGATGATGTTAAATAAAGGTCATTATCTTCCAATTCTTTGAAAATATGAGATGAGTAACAGATTCAAGTAGTCAAAATCCCAACATACCTGGTTTCCTCAAAGTTGAGGCAGGAATAAATGGAGGGAGAAACAGAAGGCAATTGTTGAATGAATACAAGTTCAAAGATCAGGAGGAATACATTTTCGAAGTAGTGGAAATTTTTATAGGCTTTTTCTCAAAAATGAAAAGAATAGTAGTAATAATGGTAATGGCTTACTCAACACAATAAACTCTATATTAAGAGCTGTATATTAATTATGTCATACAAACCGATAAGCACTCATATGAATATATAAAATAATTATTTCATGAATGAATAAATGCACAAATAGTAGACAGTAATCTCTCAACAACATTCATAGAATCAATACATTTACACTTTTAAGAGATTAGGAAACCAAGACATTAAAAGGTTAAATACGGCCAGGTGCGGTGGCTCATGTCTGTAATTCCAGAACTGTGGGAGGCTGAGGTGGGTGGATCATGAAGTCAGGAGTTTGAGATCAGCCTGGCCAACATGGTGAAACCTGGTCTCTACTAAAAATACAAAAATTAGCTGGGCGAGATGGCACATGCCTGTAGTCCCAGCTACTCTGGAGGCTGAGGCTGCTTGAACCCAGCAGGCAGAGGTTGCAGTGAGCCAAGATGGCACCACTATACTCCAGCCTGGGCAACAGCGTAAGACTCTGTCTTGGGAAAAAAAATAAAAAAAAAATGGTTAAATACCTTTCTCAAGGTCACATTCAAGTAGGTGAGAAGCAGATATAAGATTTGAAATAAATCCAGATATTTCAAATTTCAAGCTCCATGGTGTAAAGTAATGAAAATCGGAAATGTGGAAATGAGAAATAGTGAAAGAAGAAAGTTTTGTCAAACAAATTTTCAATGCTGTTTAGTAACATGTGATGAAGTAAATATACATTTCTTGTGAATATTATGTATAACCTTCAGTTGCCTTCTAAGGTGGGTGGGCCTTGGTAGCCAGAAGATTCTTTTTTACATCTGGGCTTGAGCAAGAACAGGTGAATTTGGAGGACATGGCACAGGGATAAATTATAGCTCTCTATGAAGGAGGAGCAAAAGATTGAAAGAGCTCTTAAGAAGACAAGACTTTTAGATGGGAACCACCGTGGGAAACGGCTGAGAAAGAAAACTCCATGTGTCCAGCACTAACAGGGACTTGGGAGGAGAAACACATTACTGAGGGCATCACAGTTATTTGCTATGAAAGTTTGAACATAAAAGACCACAAATTGGGTGCAGTATATACTGCTCGGGTGATGGGTGCATCAAAATTTCACAAATCACCACTAAAGAACTTACTTACATAACCAAATACTACCTGTTCCCCAAAAACCTATGGAAATAAAAAGTTTTAAAAAAGAAACTTTCTTCATAAAACCTTTTCATCTCCATTCCTAAATCTTCCTGTAATCCTACGTTCACTAACATTCTGGATGTGAGCAGATTTTTTTTTTTTCTCTTCTCAGAAATGGAAAGATGTGCTGAGCTCTACTTCAAACTTGGTGTCGGTGAGAACAAAAGATGCATGCAAGGACAACCGAAATCCAAGTAATAATTTGCTTTACTTTGAGTGACAGATGACGGCCCGCTAGATTCCATTATAGCCTGAGGGAAGCATCCTTAAGACCACATAATGTCTTAACTTTTAAATCTAAGCTCCCAAACAGAACTTTAACTCTTGAGATAGTCCTCTCTGCCAAGGGCCAAGGTAGTGGGGGGTAAAGCTATGTGGGATTAGTGTCAGGGGCTACACAAAATTTATTCTAACTAGACTCTGAATGCAGCAAATTTCCCTGACCTTTCATTTGAGAAGAGTCATGAACTCTGTGTCTTCTGGGTAAGACACGGAGTTTTTTGGTTTTTTTTTTTTCTTTTCTCTTTGCCTGAAAATGTAGACAAATTTTATGTCTCAATCTTCTTTAGTATCCAAACACTTGATTGATCTGGTTATGCTCTAAGGATAACAATGGCAAGTAAGGCAAATAGGTCTCTCTCTCCTCACAGTTTGTGATCTACTTTACAAATGTTTTCTATGACATCATTCTCATTCTCACACTCTACTTCCACTCACTTAGAAGTAAATATTCTTTCCTTTCTGCTCTTTCATACTTTGTATGGACTTTGTGTATAACCTCCAATTGCCTTCTGACATGGGTGGAGCCTGGTAGCCAGAAGGTTCTTTTGCAGGTGAATTTGGAAGACATGGCACAGGGATAAATTATAGCTCTCTATGAAGGAGGAACAAAAGAGTGAAAGGGGCCTAAGGAAGACAAAACTTTTAGATGCAAATCACTGTGGGAAATGGCTGAGAATGAAAACTCCAGATGTCCAGCACTACCAGGGACTTGGGAGGAGAAATATAGTGCTTAGGGCATCACAGTTATGTGTTACGGAAGTTTGAGCATAAAACTTTTTTATTTGTATGTTTAAATCTCCTTCTAATCTAAACAAATAACATATTATTTCATTTAGCACTTTTCAAAACCACGTTGGTCTTCACCTGCTAAAATATACACTGTTTGGCACAGAGTGTTCATATCTCCTGTGCTTATCCTGGAGCCTATCATGGACTAATTGCTCAAGTAATCGTTGATGCATGTGGATGACTGAATGAAAGACTGAAGAAACATTTCAACATGGCAGCATCCTAGACTTGGGAAAGAATGAGTAGTCCTGGAGGCTGGCCTTCTGGTGGCTAAAGTGTTTCTCCATGTTCTACAGCCCATGGGGTCAGGAGAGGCTTAAGGGCTGTGAAGGAAACACCTGAAATTCCATAATAGCTAGTGCCTTTCAGCTGTGAAGACTGTAATGAGGACACCTGTATGTCACCTGGTTGAACCACACTCAGAAAATTCCAGGTAGAAGAAGAAAAGAAAGAAGTAAACATATAATGAGTTTTGGCCACTTGAATATGATAAAACATATTTTTATCTGTGAGGACAAGAAGCTCAGAGAAGTTAGGCAACTTGCCAAATATTCCGTGGCTTGAAAATTACACAGTTAGGATATGCACAGAGGTTTGGGAGAACCAGAAGACTAACCTGTCTTCCAGAAAGCCAATGGCATCATGGGCAAGGAGAAGCTCTTCACAGGTGAGATGGAAAATGACTTCTGGTATCTAGGACAAAACACTTTAGAATATACCTTTTATGTTTTAGATGCAGCAGGTATGATGAGTAATCATTGTTCCTGTGAAGGAAGGGGAGCATACAGTACTGCTTTAAAGAGAACTGGTTGAATGCACTGCAATTTTGTAAACAAAATTTTGTAAATAAAAATAGAAGGAAGGTGGGATTTGTCTAGTGCTCATTCTCTTCCACAGCCTAGAAATTATAAAGTGTTGTCCAAATTAGGAATTACATCCCCAAATATGAAAGGATAGATGGGGATACCAATAAACATTGGCTTCCTGAGTAAATAAATGAGTCACTCCTGATAGAGCAGTGGACACCGAAACTGCTTTTGGATCAAATTTTTGGAGGATGTTACATAGGGTTCGAGTCAGGGAAGCTGGCAAAAAATAACTTCTCTCCTGTGCTGGTGTTGGTTTCTTGAAAACGTAGGCACTAACTATATCATGGCCACCTGGGGCTTTCCCTTTTCTGTTTCATATTAGTACATCACAAAGGACTGAGTTCTCGATGTCTACTCAGTAAGAAGATAGCAGAAGAGTGGCTGAGAAGTAATAATCCTCTGCTTGTGTGATGACTGTATTCTGCTTGTGGCAACAGTGTGATGTGGCTGCAGAGACAGCTAATATGACCTTGGGCTGCAAGAAGGAGGTAATAAATGTTCCTTCTGTATTGTACAGAAATCAGCCTGCAGCTGAAATTCTGTGACCAGTTCAGGGCAAGCTGCTTCCAGAGTGTCATTGATGAGCAAGAGCATGTTCAAACAGGATAACCAGCATAATGAGCTGTCTGGAGATCGTGTCATCTGAAAAACTGTTGAAAGGGCAGGAAATTTTCTTTTCTTGTATTTTTTTTTTCTATAAGGCAAGAGTCTTCAGGGGAACAAGTGAGCTCTCTTCGAGTATTTGAGGAACTGCTTTGTGAAAAATGAGTGAGTTTTATTCTGATTAGACTAAAAAGTAGACTTAGATATCAGACCAACATAGGGAGGAACTTACTAAGAATTGTCTAAAGACAGAATGTGTTGCCTCACAAGGGAGTCAGCCTCCCACTGTAAGTTGTGTGCAAGCAGAATCTAGATGTTTGCAGCTTGGATAGAAGGCTGGGCAATAAATATTGGAGAGCAAGTGGAAGCTGACCTAGGAAGAAGGTCTGGTTTTCTGGCATAGTTCAGTTAGTACCAGTTAGGATATCATGACTTTCATTTGCTAAATTTGCAGAGGCCATACCTACTGTGACCAGAGAAGGAAGGAAGGAGCCTGAGATGTCATCAATTGAATTCATGCATTTTGTAGACAAGCCTAACTGTTGTCTTCAGCCACCTAGAGGTGCTTGAAACAGAGGAGATAACAAAAGAGATCTTCTGCCCTTTCACTTACCATTGGTTTTCAAAATTATCCAGGGAGGGTGAGGGATAGGCTCCTGGGCTCAGAGCTATTTTGTTCATCTACTGTAAATGTTTGATTTCTGCATTGGCCTTTGGAGAAAGGCTCTGCACCTGAAAATTCAGAAATGCTGGTTTATACCAAATAGCATGCCCTTCTATCTCCTGTAGTTTTCATAGTAGTGGGATAATGGCACTTGTTCTCTGCCTTGAGAAATGCTGTCAGTTGCTTTTCCAAGCACCTGTCACCATGAGAACCCAACAGGCTGAACAAGTGCTGAATATCTTGGGCTCACTGGTTGAGATTTATTATTATCCTCCTGACTTGCATCGCCACTGTGTGTCACTGCTCTATTTTTCCTGAGCCACAGCCTATTTTTGTATGTGTATTAACCTAACTGCTTCCAACCTTTTCTCTCACTATTGATCTTCTCAATTTGTCTCAAACCCTTCTGGGATTAAAAATGGCCAACCCTCTCCATTTCAGTGGTATCTAAAAACTATTTTCATCTCTCAGTTTTATACTGCAAGTCACCCCAAATAGCATTGTCCTATTTATTTCTTATAAATATTACAAATTCACTCTCAGCTTGCTTTCTCATATCTTCGTTCAGCTCTGTTAGCCTAACTATTTTTTGTGTGTGTGTTTCTCCTAACTGCACCTCCAAATCCGAGTTTCTGGTAAATTTCTCAGTGTGTTTCTGAGCCAAATTCATTTGCGTTCCCTCTAATGCTTGCATCTTTAACATCTTTATGCTTGTGTTTTTCGATTTTCCTCTCCTGTGAGGTTTGGGGACATTGCCTCCTTTATTATCAGTTGCAGATTTCATTTATCTGTTGTTCTGAATCAATAATGAAGATGTAAAACAATGTTTGACTCCAGGGGCTGCAGATGACACCTTCCTTCCGCCAGATTCATTTCTATTCATTTGTTGATACTGTCAGCCTTTCAACCATGGGAGCATGTGTAGCCTGAGCAAGTTGCAAGTAAGATTTTGATAATATTACCTAAAATCCTTTCTGAAAGTCTGACTATATGGGCATATTGCTTGTATGTTCATTTTCTCTCCCACTCTGACTTGAATTTTTAGTAATATGTAGTCCTCATCACATCCTTTTGAGATGACATGGATATTTACTGGTTTTCTCTTTACTATTAGATTCATATTTCAACAAACTGTAACTGCCAGTTTACCAAATGGCAATTATCAAGGTCCTTTTGGCCCAACAGGCCACTTTTATTCCCTTTTGTATTGTACAGCAATCATGTACAATAAAAAAGTTTCTCCCTACATTGATCTGATATCTATGTCTACTTTTTAGTCTAATCAGAATAAATCTCACTCATTTTTCACAAAGCAATTCCTCAAATATTTGAAGAGAGCTCACTTGTTCCCCTGAGGACTCCTGCCTTATAGGAAAAAAAAAAATACAAGAAAAGAAAATTTCCTGCCCTTTCAACAATTGCTCAGATGACATGATCTCCAGGCACCTCATTATGCTGGTCATCCTGTTTGAACACGCTCAAGCTCATCAGTGACACTCTGGAAGCAGCTTGCCCTCAACTGGACATAGAAACTCAGCTACAGGGTGATTGCTGTACAATACAGAAGGAATTGCTCTACAATACAGAAGGAAGATACAGCTACCTCCTTTGTATGGCAAAAATTCCATTCATCCTGAATTATTAGGATACAGAGAGCCTAGTTTAGCCTAGATTAGCATTCATACCTAGACTGTTGGTAATGTGTGGACTATTTAATGTATAAGGCATGATGCACAGACTCAGAGGTTATAAACTGAGGTTATAAGCCCATATGGACAGTTCCATGCTTAGATATGGCAGGTAATAGTAAATAATAGCTTGAATAGTGTTATTTATAGTAAAATATCTACCTGACAGCCTGTTGTGGCATTACCTTGCAGTTTTGGGTATTTTGAGACATGTGACCCTTGTGTTAAAATTATGTACATTTGATTGACTTTTTTTTTTTTTTTAAAGAATTCTGGGTTTTGGTAAATTAAGGAGGAAGTAAAATTTTTCTCATCCTAGACTTTCTTTTCTTTTCTTTTTTTTTTTTTTCCAATTAGAGCATAACAAATCATCCCTCAGAGGAAAAAAAGCCAGCTCCCATTTTTGCTAATCCCTGCTAAGTTGTTAATGAATAAATGATAACTCAGCTGTTAGTATTCACAACTATGGACCTACCATATTACTTTTTCCAGAGACCTTTGCATCTTGACAGGGATCTCTAAGGGAACTGGTAGGCTTTCAAGATCAAAAGAGTGAAATGACAATGAAACATGGCCCTGAAGTTGATATTTTTGGAGATAGTTTTCTTGCTTGTCACTCTTTTAATTTATCCCATACAAGTTGCTTCCAGCAAATTGGTAAGGTGGGCTCTTTGGAGAATAAAAGTTTCAAATAATAGCTATTTCTGATAATATTTTCCTTTTTGGTTGTCAGTTTTTAGGAAATTTGGCAAGGGCAGTGACATTGTATATGATTTAGTGCTTGTCTTTTCCCTTGATTGTTCTTGTCATTATTTCCTAGGATATCAGGGTTTTGAGATTCAGAGATTATATTTTCAGCAATAATAATGCTTTTCATTTGGCATTTGAAATGGAATAATTAAGGCTTATGAGGCTCAGAGACTTGACAGCTCTTCGTGGAGGAAAGCTGATAATGTTTAGGACATCATGTTAGCACTTTCTCTCAAATTTAACGTAGACAGGAAAAGTGACTTTTAAGAAAGCATGATTAGGACCCCAGTATAATCAGCTAATTACATGAACTTCCTGGTTTTAACTTGTTCTAATAGTATTCAGATATGCATAAAGGCTTTTTCCACCACCGCATCACCCTACCTCAGGCCGGTGGTGGGAATTGAAAATAGCACCAGATCCAGGTGTGTTGGCTGCATACAATTTCATTTGCATACCACATAGAGGAGGAGAGAAAACCTGGATTGCATTTTTGGCATTTTCACAGTATGCCTCCAAGGAAGGAAAGAGCCACACAATTCATTTTCTTTGACAAAACTTTAATTAGAAAACCAGACTCCTCTGATTATAAAAATTACACAAGCTAATAAACCTTGGTAAGTTATAGAGAGAATAATTTTATGAACATTTTATACCTAATAAAAAAAGCTAAAATAATTAACAGCATTCATCAGATTAATTTTGTTTTCACATGATTTTCTAATATAAAAAAGCATATAGTCATCAACCTTTATATAAATCCATATATGTGTGTAATAGCTTTTCATAATGGGAAGGGACAATATTCATATTTAAATAACAATATTAATAATTAGTAATGAATCAAAACTGCCAAAAGCTGAAGCATGACAACATTGATGATCAAGGTTGCTTAGGGAAATTTGAGCCTTCTGGACCCAGCCCAAATAATCTTTTAGAGAAAACTTAGACACAAGAAATCATATTATATAGCATTGTCCCACCTAACAAAAATTACTTATGATCAGTGTTGCTTTACATGTTTTCAGAATAATCACTGTTTCTTTCCTTTCAACAGTTTTGTCCCAAAGTGCTGCTAACTGTGTGCTGGTGTATTGTGCTGCCTATGGGAAATGGTGTTGGATCAGCAGAAAACTGGAAATCTTATTTTTTTCCCTCCAGACTAGTAAGAACAGATGCACATGGACAATACAAAGTTTCTGCGAATATGTAGTTTCATGTGGGGGATAAGTTCTATCCTGTAATAGTACATCATTAAAAAATATCTTGCTTCTTAAAACTTCTGCACTGCAGCAAGATGGCATCACACTGACTTCCTGACCATGTCCTTTTGGCAAGATAAAAAACTAACCCTTGTGTTCAAACAATAAATGAGGAGTCTGGGTAGTACATGAAGTAGTCACATGTAATATCTACATTTCTTTAGTAGTCACATGTAATATCTACATTTCTTTATTGCATTCTGATTTTTTCAATATTGCATTGCAGTGCTAACTCAATTTCATACCACCATAAAACTATGGTAAACCATAGTGTTTGAGTTAAAAGTGCTCCTGTGTCTCTGCAATAGTATCCAAAACTAAGTTCTGTAAATTAGTTGGTAGACTACTTATTTTCATTTGGGGAACAGGAATGAAAACATTGTGAAGTAAATCATCTGGTAAAGATGACACTACATTGAGCACACAGGTATTAAACATACAAATGATTGCCATTAAACATTCTTTTTACAAGCTGGTACTTTAACATCTACATCCCAAAGTTAATTTCATTATAATAGTGTTTGAGCAAACTGTAACTATAAATAGTTCTATATCAAGGTACTCATATGTGCCTTGAAGACTAACGATAACATGTTTAAGGATGTCATTTGTTTCACATCTCAAACCCAAACCCCAAACACAAACATTTCTGAAACCTTTCAGTTGATTGAGCTTGTAAGCTAAAGAGTGGTAAAATTCCACCATCTATGGACATTTGAATTTGAGTGTTGTCCATGTACTTCCTTGTTATACATTCCCTGGAAAGTGTTTGGTTAGAAATTATATAGCAAGTGAGAGCTCTGAATGAATACTCCAGCAATTACAGGAGAGGGAAGGTTTTCATAAACATACTTGGTTTTGTAGCAGGCACCCCCAATTTTGGATTCAGAGGCAGACATAAGAAGAAAATCTGATTTGAGTTTATCATATTCACCTTACTCCATTAATAAATTTCTTCTGTAGAACAAACTAATGTGTATGAAAGACAATTAGATATATTCAGCTTACCTTAACTTCAAGATTCAAGTGGATAAAAATATAAGTAACAGTCTCAGCTGAGAATGAGGCAGAAATGTAAACATTAATGGAAATAAAAGTTATCACATCTCCCAAACAACTATCATTTACAATACTTTCAGAAGACTTTGCACATGCTGAAACCTATGTGGTATAATTAATAAAGCATTTTTTTACCACAGATAATGGAATGCTACTTGACCAACATAAATTATCAATTATTTTGGAGAGATTCTAATAAGGATGGACTAAGGCATAAAACAAAAACCAATAAGAAATCTGAATGCAAGTAACAAGGCTACACTCCATTAGCCATCTGAGTCAGAATTTCTGTGGGTGGAATAAATAATAAACCTGTGGATGTTAAGAAAACTAAAACAAGTTCCATATAAATGAAAATTTAGAAGGTGAGAAATTTCTATCAGAAAGGAAAACAATACAGCAAATGTCACATCTGTACAGAATATGCTGCCTATAATCCTTCTTGAATCTATGAATTTAAACTACCCCATTTCTCCTTAATTCTTTCAGCCATTAGAGAACAAGTTAATGATCTTACAGAACCTGTGATTTAATTATAAGCATCTGTTTTTGAGACTAATCAATGAATCATTAATGTGAGCTTGGAAACAGCAGGTAGAAAACCAATAAATTATTCATTTTGAGGGAAGAAGGAAATGTTCCTGAGCATCAGATAATATATTTTATTCACGCTTATGTCAGGGTAACTTTGTGTATTTTTGTGCATACTCTTACAATTCCAGCTGAAAATGGCTTGGGGCAGTATCTTTTACTTCTTTAAGCCTGAGAAGCAGCAGCCTAGCAATTGCTCCCATTTAAGGATGTGGCTGCCATGATAATCTTTTACTTGTTCAGCAGTATTTCTTCTTTCCATTGACAAGCTAGGATATGAGCACAGTCCCTGCTCTGCCAAAGGAAACCGTGGCTTTTGTTAAAGTTTAAGCTACTGATAAATATTTAAGGGAGTGCAGGGGTAGATGTTAATATTACCTAGCAAAGAATTCACGGGCAAACAACTTTCAAATGTATCAGTAAGTTTACCTCAAAATGACTTACTAGATAATGAGATACATCTAATATATTTGCAACTGAAACACTTGAAGCTTTCGAGGTCTACCTGAACTAATTTCTTCCCTCCCTCCCTCCTTTCCTTCCTTCCTTTGTCAAATATTTATTGAATGCCTAACATGTGCCTGGCACCCTTCAGGGTACTGGGCTTATAGCAGTTTACAGAGCAGAAAAAAAATCTCTGCCCCCTTAGAGCTTTCAATTTGCTGGGGACAGACAGACAGACAATAAACAAATCCTATGACAAATGTGAAAGAAGGGAGGAGATTTACTATATTTTCATGAGAGGGTCATGAAAGGCCTCTCTAATGCATACTCATTTAATATTTAAGAAGAAACCAAAAAGAAGTGCAGGAGGAAGATCTGTGGCTAACTGGGGGAAGAAGACCATTCAGGGTGGTGGGAACAGCAATGACAAAAGACCAAAGAGGGTGCATGGCTGATGCAGCAGTGGCTGGAGAAGTGGTCAGAGCAGGAGACAGGGGGACAGACTGGGTAGGGCTTCCCCTCTTTCATGAATCTCCCACCCAAGTTAATGTCTGTGAAGAGATGGATCTTTTGTTTAGGCAGATAAAATGCCTTCTTCAAGGCCTATTTGAAGCTGCATTTCCTTGTTGAAGTATTCACCTTTAATGCCAATAGTTCCCTACACCCAGGTTCTCTTAACTCTAAAGTATGAATCATGCAATCATTTCTTGTGCTTTATTGTGAGTGACTATTTCCTCTGTCAGCATCTTTAAATAGATTGCAAGCAATTTAAAGGTAGAAAACACATCATACTTTTTCTTCATCCCATATAGCACATGATATTAAACTCAAGGTAATCAAGAAAGAAATGAAATAAATATATAAAACTGTCTGTCAATTTAAAAAAAAACAAAGAAATGTATGACTCTAAAAATAAATTCAGGTATTTTGAGAACATAGCCATAAAAACAAAAACATTAAGGTGGAACTCAGTGGATAAGACACATGATCTGATTTTATTTAGTAATCTGCGTCATTGCTTATCCCAACTCAGAGCTTGTACCTATACATCTGTAGATCTCTTCTTCCTGTCCTGCAGAAAATGTAATCCCCCATCCATGCAGCCTTCTTTCTTTCTTTACATTAGCACTACTGCCCATTCTCCACAATGTCCATCTTCCTTTATGAGTTTTTTTCTCTGAACTCATATCTTCAATTTCCTAGAGTATTGTTACCTAGCAGGGTCAGGGCTATTAGTGGAGCAGAAATTATAAACATTTGAGAGACATAGGTAGCGGGTTAAAAACCCACTAGTCTACTCGTTTATTTCACTCATTGCTTGGGATTTATCTACTTAAGCAAGGTAATGAGGTTACAAATGAACTGGCGATAAAATACTTTCATAAAAATTATTTATCCTGAGATAAATTCTTTATGATTTTTAGACTTGAAATAATTTTATATACTTTTAAAAATCAGTTCCGTATCTAAGGTAGTATAGTCCAACTAAGAAACAGAATTGATGTGCTCCATGCTGAGGTTGAATGAAGAAGTAAAGAAAGTGCCCCTGGATGCCTCTCAAATCATTATTTTAGTGGAACATTTCAATCGCAGTCTAATTATTGAGATCTCCCAATCCCTCCAGTGCTAAATTTCAAACATGTTGGAACTTGGTGTGAAGAAGGGCAAGATTGTTTTTCTCCATCTGTGGATGAATTCTTTTTACCTAAACTAGTTAGTTATGATTTTTCTTTTCTTTAGGCCATCCTTCTAAATATGTCTTAGTCATTGCCGTGCTAAATAGAGGTGGCAACAGGGTAGAAAAGGACTCATTAACACTCTGCTGACGTTCTTTCATAAGACTATTTTTTAAAAAAATTTTATTTGTGTCTCAATTCTTGCCTGACTGTTCTACTTAGTATTATTTATTTCTTTTGGGTAAAATTATGAGTTTGGGAACCTGTTTACACTTACATTCACTAATTTGTTTAAGTGTATTAATTTCAAACAAAAAGATGTATACCCTCAAGGCTGTATCTGCTGTGTTTAATACGCTAATCAATCATTAGGCATCCTTGCCTTCCTATCTTACCATTTTGTCCAAAACGCATCTAGTACTCATTGACATTTATGTCCAACAAACAAAAAAATTAGTATAGCAACTTCTATTTATTATGGAAAACATGTTAACTAAGAATCTTGAACAATTTTTAGATTAATAACAGGTTAATTAGATTAACAGCAGCCAAATAAATAATAACTCTAGTTTTGCCAATGTCTCACAACAAATGTTTCAGTGAAAGCAAATAGTTACTTTCTTCTTTTTATGAGACATTAAAGTATTCCACTGAGCAATTTGAACTGCTTTGTCCCTCACACAGGACTTTGTACATCACTTGGCATATTATAGGTTCTTAATCCATGTTTGTTGGATGGATTAATGAATGAATGATATGGCTTATTCATCAGGTCGTTTTATTTTCCTAGTTCCTAGGTAACTGTCCATATTTCCTGTTATCGAAAAAGTTCTTCCAATCAATTATTCTCTTTGTCGACTTTTAGCTGTGACTTCCTATTATTGAACATAACCCAGTACTCTAAGTATTCGAATTTAATACAAAAAGAAAATCTATTGGAACATTTGGTAAGAGATATTTGACTTACTTATTGTGTGTAACTCTGATTGGAGTTTCAGCACTTCTTTATTGTATAGGTACGACCAAGTTGGCCTTTAGGAGGCCTGATGGATTTTTAATGAATTATTGGTTTTGCCAGTCATTACTTTTGTTACATTATGGCTTTTTTTTTTCATATCTTGGGTCTGGCGTATATCATAGTTTAGTAGCTGTGCTGTTGGGACCAAAGGTCTACTTACAACCATTTTCAACACATACTAAATTTTTTTTGTAGGCTGTTTTCCCCCTTTTCCCTTCATTAAAGTTCTCCAAGAAATAACCTTCCTCAAGTCTTTTATTCAAGATCAAAATTTTTCAATTATTCTAGAATGCTATATCATTTTTCAAAAGAATGAAAAATAAAATATCAACCTGTTTATTTATTTGGTTCCCGGCCATTTGTCAATTTTTTTCTTCATATTTTACTATTTATGGTCTAGTTTAACTTGGTTTCCATTTACTTACTTCTCATTCCCTGAAATTGGACTGGGACAGAAGGGAAAAATTAGTTCTGTGTTATTTTAATTGAAATTCATGCTGATGAATCATTTTTCCTTAAGTATTCTATTCTTCTATTAGGTTATAAATTACTCGAATAGCTAGAAATCAACAATATTGTTTAGAAAATAAGAACTGATTTCCACACAGACCCATTAATACTGTTTCCTTTGGAATTGTAATACTCATCTGCTCTTCAGTAACAAAGACAGGCTTCTCTAACATGACATTATCAATGTTTGCTCCCTGGAACACTAGTTCTTTAAGATGCTCCATGAACATAATGTCCCATGGTCAATTATATCTGGGAAATGAAATACTGTCTTTATGCTACTGGAACATTAATTTCACACATCGAGGATAATTCAAAGAATAGGCTTCATTTTGCCAGTGTTGAAGCCATTTTAATTTCAAGTAGCATTTCATGATGATATAGGAACAAAAAGATCTTCAAATTCTCTGGGCATTCATTGTACTTAACTTTTTACTTAAGAGTTGGTATTTATCAATATCATTTTTGTGTTGTATTTGATACTTATGTTGTCCCACATGCAGGGGCAGATCAAAATTTTGTTGAGCCTGAAGTGTATACATTTTTGGAGTCCCCTTTTAAGGAAAAGAATGCAAAAATATCATACATTTGAAAATTTTATATAAACATAAGATGTGAACATACTGCTAAGGACTGTCCTAGGGCCTCCAAAAGACTTATGTAAGCAATGGGCTCAGAAATTTAAGCTTCATTAGCTACATGCTACACTTGCATGTCCCACATGAAAAATAGTACTTTACTATTATTTGGCCTAATAATATAATATTGTTTCAGCCTCATTATTTCTGGTTCTTTTCTCCACCTGACGCATACCCTACATTCTTAGGGTTGTGAGATTTAGCAAGTAAAAATGCAAGATGCCCAGTTAAATTTGAATTTCAGAGAAACAAGTACTTTTAGCATTGCAGATTCCAAATATTGCATGAAACATACTTGTACTAAAAATTTAATTCACTGATTATTGGAAATTCAAACTTAACTCATGTCCTACACGAATCTAGTTCTAGTATAGAGTGCTAGTTCTAGTATACAGTAGTTCTAGTTAAACCAGTCTATAACAGGACTTCTTTGAAAATGATACATTCTTTTATACTCTATGCCTTGGTTCCACGTTCCTAAATTTTCTTCATGAAAAGACTGTCCAGATCAACTTATTACAAATAGAGATTACTAAGGCCATCCCTTCAAGAGTTTAAAAAGTCTTATAGATGAGTTCTACCAACAGGTAGACTTGTCAGATATGGCCTTAGTTCAGGTAATTTCTTTTCTTCAACCTGGAATGTCTTTGCACTCTTCAACTATGCAGCCTTTCAGGCCTAGTGGTGAGAAGCTGACCTTTGTCCTCACCTTCTTCCCCGGACAGATTTAATCCAACTATTCTCAGAATGTCTGCTGCTGTTCACAAACTTGGATTTCAGAAATTTTCAAAGTCCAAGTGCGGTTCCTCAGACTAGTAGCATTAGCATCACCTGAAAACTTGTTAGAAATGTACATTTTCAGGCCTCACTCCAGATCTACTGAATCAGAACCTCTGGAGGTGGGGATATGCAGGCTGTGCTTTGACAAGCCCTCCAGGTGATTTTGATACATGCTTAAGTGGGAGAATCACTGCTCTATAAACGGCGCCCATTATTTTTTACACACACACACACACACACATATATGGCTATTTCGCCTACTAGTTTGCTTTGCTAAAATCCTTGATGGGTAGTGGCTGCCTCTCATTTCTCTTTGCATTTACTCTCTATGTGTCTGGCACATAGAAGATGTTTAAAATTCTTCTTGAATGAAAGATTTGGTGAATAAAGGAGTTAAGAGATAATCACATTTTTTTTGAGTAAGCTACCTGGTGAAAGCCATGACCCAAAGGGCATCGCATAAAGCTACGTGGATGATCAAGCTGCTGTGTGTGGCCCCATTGCCTGGCACTGTGGCTCCAAGTTCCAACTCTTTTACATTTTCTCAAGTTGTTATCTGCTTCCTCATCCTCACGTATTTTAGTTCTATGACTGTAGAAGAATACAAAGAGTTCATATGGATTATTTTCACTGGTCATTTTAATGCTAATGTTAAAGCCATGTATATGTGTAATATTTGACAGGACAATTATTCCGTAGGAAAAGTATTGAATTAGAGACAGGCCATCCAATGAATGTGTAACTATGTTTAAGGATATGTTGTGAAAATTACATTTTACATATATATCCATCTTTGCCCAGTGCTGATATAACATTGCAATACTACATCTTTATGGTAGAATAAAAGCATGGGCCTTATACAAAACTTTCATAGAAGATGACTGCAGAGCAGATCTCTGATTGTGGGAGGAACAGTGATCTTGTTTCTAAGCATAAATCACCTGAACTGCTAAATTCCCTGAAATGCAAATAAATCTCAAGAATTATTTGCTAATTAAATTGATGTTTATATATGTAGATTAATCTAGATACTATTGTAGTGTCTGTAGCTATAATACATGCATGTAGATAAGAGTTATATATACCTGAGTATCCAGTAATCTTACATGGAAAAAAGTACAAAAGATTAGACTGCCTATTGATGTTCCTAAGATATTTGTTTCTTCCTCTTTGACTCATCTTTTATTTACTGAATTTAAATAAGGCAATATAAACCATTTTTCCCCAAGTTAGATATGCAGAAAACCAAATCAACCATTCTGTAAAGATAAAGCGATTTCCTGAAAATTTGTGTTAAAGCTCTATAAATGTTATACAAATGGGCCACGCTGCATGTCAAAACCACAGGAATGTGATGATTAAACTATACGTTAGAGTATTGTAGTAAATAGATCACACAGAGCTAATAACTGGTTACTGTTATGCCACATTAAATTCACTAATGTGAATATTCAATTATAGGGTACCATATTGTTGTGTTTTAGACACTCAAAGTTCTTGGGGATTCAGGCCATCTTGCAGATATAAGTTTTGTGAATTGTATTTATTTCTTCCTTTTTATATTCAGTGCCACAACTCTATTTCAGACCAATATTACCTTCATTGCTGATGACCACAACAGCCTCCTAACTTAATTCTTTGGTTCAGGTCTCTCACCTCCAGTCTAACCTACACTTAGAACATTGCAGATTAATACTTTTAAATTTGGATCTAATAATAATAATAATAATAATAATAAGTAATCTGAGTCCATTAAATGAAATATAAATTCTGCAGCATGATGTCTGCAGGTCCTTATATGAAACTTTCTGGTTTGTACAAATTCAACTCTTGTACTGGAAATGTACACTCAAGCTAAATTGAGTTCGTTGACCCAGGAACATATTCTGTGCTTTTGTTCCATATTATGGCTTTGCTCAGTCTGGTCACGTCACATGGGGTGCTCAGGCCAATAATCTTACCTCATCTTAAGTGCTATCTTAATGCAATGCACTCCTACCAGGTTTGGCTCTACTAGAAATCATCTCTCTACCCTCTGGATACCCCCTTTTAGACTCTGTACAAGTTCTGGCTTATATTCTAGTTACAGATGTCACAGACGCTTTTGTCTTGTGACTTTTTAAAACTTCACTTAATAAAAGGCTCTATCAGTATTTATTGGATTAAATGTGTTGACTTGGTTGTCTAAGCCACTGTTTTTCAAATTGAGCCACACATTGAAATCACTATGGGAACTCCCAGAAGTACTGAGGTTGGGTCTCGCTGCAGGATATATTGATTTAAGTAGTCTGGCGTGAAGTCTGGGCATTGAGACTTTAAACGTCTCTCTAGGTCATTCCAAAGTATGGCAAATTTTGAGAACCACTAGCTTTGTTACTCCTAGGGTTATCCAAAATGTCTCTTAGAGTGTGTTTGTTGACCATGGTCTCCTATGGCCACTTGGTTGTTGGATTTATCTGCATTCTACTTCTGTAAACAGATGTCCTCCTCATGAACCAGTTGGAAAATGGGGCCTCCCCAGGCCAACTCCAACCTTATCTATAACTCTAAAAAGCATAATTAAGAAATGCTTTTTTCAGGTTTAAAGATTAAAATATATTCCTCCAAACATCTTGTAATCTGATTGCTGGTTTTGGGGAGCACCACTATTATAATTAAAACTTTAACTATTAAAAAGGACAAGGTTAGTGTATAAATCAGTTAGGTTTATGCTTAAAAAGTAAGTGCCTATGTACCTTATGTGATCTTCAAAGAAAGCATCAGTGAATCATAAGGAAGTGAATTTAAAAAACAGTTTTAAGCATTTTGACAAACACATTGTCTTAAAATTTACATTTAGAAAAGGATAGATGGGGAGAAAATCTATGCAGTTATTTTTCATCACATATAATTTGCATTTGGACTTCTCTGTACATGCACCTTTCATACTGATTTATGATGAAAAGATGACATATTGTACCATAGGGACATAGTACTTGTTTACAATGTTTTCTTTCTTGAAACAATCTATAAATCAGAGACAATAATACCTATTCTATTAGGCAGGTATTATTTGAATTGTTAATTAAAATAATATTAACAGAGATAGTTAATTGGAGTGTATTAGTTTGAGCTGTTTGTTCTGGAGAGTTTGGGTTCCCAGCAATCCATGTCAGTCTCTTACTCTCACACTTTGAGGGACACCAGGTATATATGAGGTGACCAGACGGCCGTGGGCTTTTGTACCAGAACTTGGACGGTGTTCCATCATCAGGAGAATCAAACTCATGCCCTAAACTGGCTCTTGCAACCACTACATTTCAAAGCAAGAGAGATTATAAATTTATGTGATACTGCTGAGTTTTGGGATCCTTGATTTTAACAGATAAAATTCAAAAGTAGAGACTGCCTATTTATATTTTGTAAACCATTCACTGCATTTAAGCCCAAGGATACATCATAAAAACAGCTTTTTCTTTATGATCCCTCTCCCAAATCCAACTAACTCCCCATATCCTGCCAATCCTTTATAATACCACTCACAATGGGTGCTTCCTTTTTATTCCCATCTGTAACAAGTCTCTTCTGGGTTCCTATCATCTCATCTGTTATAGCCTTCATCCTGGACAGCCTGCTTTCCTGCCCTTGCATATTTCACTTTTTCTCCCTGACTGTTGTGCCTATCCTCCATCTCTATCTATTGGAATCTTACCCATGCTTCAATGTGGATCAGTTCATAATTCCTTCCTTACTTTCCTTGAATACTCCAGCTGCAAATTTCCTCAACAGATCATACATACCTCAAAGTCAGGAACTATGAATAGTTTAGCGGTATTTTCTTCTGAGCCTAGCACAGAGACCAATATAGGTGCTCCTAAATATGTGGTGAGTAAATAGGTACAATCCCAAGCCATCTAGGGGTACTTCAGAAACCCATCTACATCAAATCTTGATCCTAAAATGGGACTGAATTTCTAGTTCTATCTTTTTAAAGAGTAACAAACTTTTTGGAGACTTAGATATGTCAGGGTTTTTCTGAAACTTTCCAATGTGTTCCTTTGTTTTTAAAGCCAAACTAAACTAATGAACAGAAACTAAATAAAACAAAAAGGTTTTAGTTCAGTTGTTTAGTCCCTTCTTCAACAGTTTTAGATCTGTTTTAAAATTTTTTCTCACTTACCTTTTTTTTTTTAAAAAAATCACCCTTGTCCTTAATTTTTCTTTATGTCAGATCACATTCTCCTTTATTTTACTATCAAGATGTGTATAGCTCTAGGCTCTAGCATTTCAACTTATAGGAAAGGACAGTTATTACCAACAAACTTGAAATTCTTCCTTTATATGGGGCCTTATTCTTGTGTAACTGGCTATATAGGAAAATTCAAGAAAATGAAACAAAACAACAACAAAAGCTTCTGAATATGGGCTCTCAAAGATTGAAATTATTAAATAACCTCCTTTTCATTAGGTCATGAGCAGGCAACTGAGAAGCTGGAGAAGTCTTTTATATTTTTCTTCATTGAATAGATAATTACTGAACGTCTGCAAAACAGACATTGTGTGCTTCATAGTTTGCCATGTCAGTTGCCATTTTTAAAATAAAATCAGTGGAGAATTTCAACTTGAAGCACATATAAATGACAATAAATAGTACTTTTGCAAACTTTATTTAGTATTTGCAAATAGGTTCCACATGTCCAGCTTAATTTTGCTAAGTTCTTATTTCATTCCTTTCTAGCCATGCTTATTTTTATGTAAAGGAGAAAACATGTTTAATTACTCTAAAGAAAAGTTATTTTAGAAATGATAAAAGTTGAACATATTTAAAGGAAAAAAGAAGAAGAAAATTAATAATTAAAATACTAAATTTGGACAGGAAAATGGCTATTGAATAAGTCCAAACATTTCCATGAAAGACATAAAGGCATCCTTGTTTTTAAGAAAACATATGGCAAACTATATAAAATGAAACATTACTAAGCCTTCTTTGGTCTCCTCATTATACGTCAATAATGAGGAGAGCTTTGCAATGATAAAGCTTTTGAAGTGTGTTGTGGAATATTAAATTGTTTAAGTATAATTTCGGCATCAAGTGACCTTACATATTTTGAATGTTGGTTATCTATGCGTTATGTATAATGCCACTGCATTATTCATCAAAATACAGTGGACTTGGATATTCAAATATTTAACATGATTGGTTTTAGTGACTTTGAAGTGGTGCTGATAGCCCATGTACAATTACGCCCTGGCTCGAAACTGTATAGCGTGCAGCCAAAGGGATGTGCTTTGTGATTAATCTCTGGGTACTACTGAGGAGCTGCTGGCTCACTCATTGTCTCCATCTTCTGCAGCTCTTGTATGTGAGAAAAACGTTGGTTCAAGTATTTTTATAGCTAATGTTACCACAATGATGCAATGTAATGCAGTGATAAATTTTAGGTAGAATTTATTTGACCCAATTATAAATTGCTGTAGATTTGAAGGTAACATAATTATTAAGGGGTGTTAAAGTGCTATCTGAATCTTTTAGTAATACTTTAGTAATTTATGTGTTTTAGAGATATTTGTGAACTTAGGGATTCATAAAAATATCTCTCAGGAATGCTGAGACATTTTGTATTTGCTTCAGAATGCTTTATCTTAACCATGGAGAGATAATTGATATATATTATCATAGTATTATTTTAATGTATGTATTCTTGAATGTTTAAAGGATAAAAAATTACATTATAAGTTTTAGAACTTGTGATTCAATAAAAAACTAAAAAAACATAGATTATGTTATTTTACATTGTGATGTTATAAGATGTTTTGTTTAGGAAGTTTAATTCTTAGCCTAGAAAAATCTTTCCTGAACAGGTAGCATGCTCGAAGTTCTCACTGAGTTTAGAGGAATAAGTTGCATATTACGATATTCTGTGGGGCATTTAATACTAACAATAAAGAATGAAGAAAAGTCTGGTGAATTTAAGAATAACCTAGTTTTTACAGCATTTGTGATTGTGATTTTAAAAGACCTCGTATTTGACCCTAAGAACTATAGAATATACACCTGTATAATTTATCACTATTTTAATATATAAATTATTTCTATTATTATGACTAATGGAACTAGATTTCTTTTGTTGTTGTTAAAATAAAAAGTCAAGATAGCCAGAAATGCTCTGTTTAACTTTGCCTAGTGGCACTGTAGTAAATACGATTTTGATGACTTTTTTTTCCAAGTAGCTAATATTTAATTGTTATTTTTCTTAAGAATTTTACCTTTAAGCTTTAGATAATAGATTTGTTATGCAGAGAAATTATGAGCAATTTAACTAAAATTATTTTATTTCAGTGTGTCCAAAATACGCAAATAATGATGAACCGAACAAGGAAATATTTGGAACATAATTTCCCTTGACTGAGGTATGAGATTCATTTAATTATTATGTGTGTTTACACATGCAAATCTATGGGAAATAGCTTGTTCTTTATTTGTTTCTATTATAGTTAAGAAAAACCTGTTTTGCAAATTGTTTTTTCACTGATCAACATAGAGGTAAATTTTGATAATGGACCAAATTCAGGTGAATTGGAAACTTTGGAAGGACTTTTGGTTTGGGTTCTTAGTAAGATCCAAAATAGGTACTTTTAGAATACTTTCTTCTTTATGAGATCTAAAATGGCTACACAGCAGTCTTCTATTTCACAGGAGATATTTTTGGATGGAAATACAACTTGGGTAATGTTTTTTTGAGTTGACATTTTTGTTCACAATTCGTTTTTAAGTTTTCCTCAGTAAGGTAGCTTTAGTTGTAGAGCCCAAGGCACAGAACTACAGAGCAGAAACCTAAAATGGCTTTGTTTGTACTATTTTGCGAGTGATAAATGAGGCTGTTTTCATGAATGGGATGAACCTATATGTAACAGAGTGTTTTAGAAGGAATATTCTTATGGGTAAAGACATCTGAAATTGGTGGTTTGCCATGAGGTTTGTAGTGTTAATACATCAAAGTTTCATAATTTCATACATTTAGTCATCCTTCTTTGCTGTAGAAATTGGTATTTTGTCTAGCTAGGATTAAGAACAAGTGGATTTTGTTTTAGGAAAAAAAATAAAAATGCTCCACTTTTACTCTCATTTCTACAATTTGTCTATGCATGGGTGAAGACTGTTTCTCCCTAGGAGTTTTCTTTTCATGGACGCTAATGTTTCTGTAAGTGACCTGTGTTTTAAAAACCCTAGTTTAGCAGAAAATAATAGCAATGCCTTCCAGAGGAAAAGAAAACTTAAGTAAAATGCCAAATAATGGTAACTTTGTCTCTATTTGCCTAGAATAAACAAACAAATAAACACCCAAACAGATTTTTTCCTCCAAGAAAAGTGATAAGTGAAATGCACTTGGAATTTTTCTGAAGTTATTTACAGTTTATTTGTGCATCTTACTAGGTAGACCGCTGCCTCTAATCAAAGTCAGATTACTCTCTTTCTGAGTCAATTTTTGTGCTCTGGGATATCTGTAGAGAGACAACTAACAACTGCCCTGAGAGATTTCATATTAATGAATATTATGTTAACTAGAATGTATAAGTGGGACTGCATATAGGAGTGCTCATTTTACATTTTGCCTTGTCTAATTTGATAAAGTGAATGAGCATCAAGGAAAGGTGATAAATAATATTGCTTTGTGGCTTTAATATATTGCCATTTAATCAAAGATTGCATGCCATTTTGTCTTTAAATACCCTTATGAGGTAGCTTGGAGAGATCTCTGCCCTTTTCAATCTGTGACAGATTTCCTAGTTAAGAGCAAAAAAGTCTATTGCTGAAAAATATGCATAATTAACAGGAAAGTATAATAAAGTTGTTGCTTAAACTACTAAAACTTTGGGATATTTGCATTGACCAGTTTAAGGTCTAATTTATCAGCTTGTAGCACATTTATGTTTGTGAAGAAAAGATGCCAGAATTTCCTTATTCTACTTGAAAATAGATGCTACAGACTGTACCAGGAGATGCAAGACTATGATGGCCTGTTCTTTTTTTTTTTCCCCAGCTCTATCAGTGTTGCTACCAACAACCAGTGAATTCATCAGATAAAATGATAGAAGGTATTTCAGTGTCGAGGGAGAGATTCTAGTAAGCATATTACATTAGATAATTTAAATGCTCCCCATAACATACTGTAGACTGCCTCTACTGAGAATATAAGTTAAATTTATATAGCATTGAAAAGTTATACATTTTTATTAAACACCACTAATCTTTCCTCTATGAGAGTCTCTCCTAGTTATTCCTAGGAAATTCTTCAATGCAATCTTCCAAAGCATTAGAATTTTCCCCCCCCTGGTTTGACAGAGCCCTGTGGGTAATGTGCTTACTCTACAAACTATGGCAACAGAGGGAAAGAAAACCATAATGCTCCTCTATCAGACCATGCCATTAGCTGTTGGGAAACCAGAGCTCAGTTACAAATGACTTCTAAAAACCTCAGCTCAGATAAGTACAATCAAATCATACACAGCAGGAATCACACAGCATCAGTGGATGATTCCTACTCTGTTCCTAAAGTTTCTTTCTGATTTTTAAGATTTTATAATTACCATGACCTGTGAGACCTTTCTTAAGGGAAATTTTCAACTGGGGAAAAATAGTAGAAGCTGGCTTTCTATAATTTAAAATAGTGCAAAATCAGTGATGGTTTTCTTTATAAGTACTTCATTATATTAAAAATATCTACCTTATAGAGGTTTTCAGTTTAAGGTACACTCCCATTTAATTTTTACATCTTTAGAGATGCAGAAGACAAAATGTGATTTGTAGACTAGCAAGCTATACTGTAAATATATTCTTAACCCTATATATTGCTCTTTTGAGTTGTTTTCCATTTTATAAGAAAAGCAAGTGGCTTCTCTGTCAGCAATAGAGAGGTCCTCATTAAGTATGAAAAAAAACTGATCAGAAAAAGTGTTCATTATGACTCAAAGACTCATAAAATATAGTCAATGATGAGAGCCACTCTGGGAATGAATGATGCTTATCTCGGTGCTTACTTTAAGCTTCTTTACAAACAGTCTCCCTAGCTTCTCACTTTCACTAACAAAAGGGTCTATGGCTCTTCCTTTGTGCTTGGAAATTCAGGAGCACCTCCCACTGCAAAGATTAGGTTATGAATCTGACAAATGAGAACCCGGTCTTCAAGTGCAATGTATTTGCCTATGATCAGGTTTGCTAGCAGTTGAGAATCTATAGTTTTGCAACACCATGTGATTCTCTCTGCTGTATTCTAAATCACAGAATATGTGGTATTATTCCACTTGTTCTATCACACCTACTTACAGACTTCTTGATTTCTGAGATGTGGGCTCATCTCTCAATATCCTTCCAGTGTCATTTCAAATGTTGCCTGATCTAACTCCACAACACTTCAAACACAGAATACCACCTCTTGTGCTCCTAAGTAAAACGTGATGGTGGATTAATCTTGGTCCTTTAGTTGAGAAATCAAGATAATTTACTGCTGCTATACCCATACACAGTCCCTCCCCTGCTGGACCTCATGCAATATGGCTTTGTTGCTTTCACTTATGATTTTGCTGCTTTCATTTGGGTCAATATCATTGTAGTTATTTTGTAGACAAAGTAGTAAAAAACTTGATTTTTCCCTATCCAGTATATCTGCAGCTCACCGATTTAAAATATTAGCATAAAGGTCCGCACCACAGTGATGATGTTCAATTTCATATTGAGATTGAAGACGGGGAAATAGCAAGGGCATGCCAATTCAGCCATAAATATGTTTTGGGTCAATGTCATAAAGTTGTCACAAAATTTTGGTAATTGAGAAAGAGCTAAAACCTTTTTTGTTTGTTTGTTTTTTGTTTTTAAAGGGAAGAAAAGTGCTTCTGAGGCTCTTTTGGAATAAGTAACAGTTTTCAGATTCACTTTTACAAAGATTGCCAATATCATTCGCAGACACCAACAAAGCAGACTGAACAGAAAGATCCCTGTGGTAGGATGCCGAGCAAATCGTTGACTTCTCCAATCTCTAAGAGACAATATCTAAATGTGAGTCTCACGGCATTGTATTTTCTGCTTCATCATAAGATTTGCAAACACAAGACATAAAATTATGTTTATTTACTAACCAATACAGAATATGCTAGGCCCTTTGCCTGGAAGCCAGATTTCGCTTCTGAGATTTTCCAAAGTCCATTCTAGAAGAGGTGGCTGTTACTGATACCCAGGGAAGGCATTTCTTAAATTGCTTACCTGGGGATGGAACTTTCTGTGGACTTTAGGCCCTTAAGACCAAAAGCCATGAGGCATTTATGAATAGGTGATGTAAGAAATTTTAATAAAAGTTGCAATAACCCTGAAAATAGTGTCTTTAATAACCTATGTACTATTAATAACAATGCATGCATAGTGCCGTGCATTCATAACTATTTGGTCATAAAAATATGTGACTGTAATTATGATATTTACAGTCAACTTATAAAAATACATGTAATTCTGATTGGCAATAGTTAATCCTTAGCTCTAACCACAAGCCTAGAAGGATTAGCTTATTACGGGAAAGTGCGATAGATAATTACAAAATGGACAAAGCTTTTACTCTCTTGAATTTAACATTCACGAATAACTGTAATAGCATCATAAAACATTTGTCATCATTATTCTTCTCACCTCACAAGGTAAAAACCTAAATTCTGTGGAAATAAATGGGAATCAAATAGGAAAGAGCCACTTACATGATACAACAACAGAGGAGAATAGTTCTTTCATAGAATACTCATGCACAACCTTCAAAGAGGTTCATAGTCACTGCAAGAATTCCTGGGAAGACATCTAAACATGACTTTAATTAAAAAGAATTAAGGCTGGTCTAAAGAATCAAATCTCTAAGGTATGATTACCTTTAACCATAAGCAGTAAAAAAATCTTTTAGCTGATCTCTCTGTAATTTAGGTGAGTACCTCTTTGAAGTTTATTAACATCAAAGAGAGTGGAGCTCACATGGCACTTTCTAATTCAATTTTAAATTCTGATGGAAGGAAATAAATCCACATTCCAGTTTAAATACAGAAAAGGAGTAGGTTTTTCAAACTTTATAACCTCTTACTTTAAGGGCATACATGTTTCAATTAAATAAAATATTACACAAAGCTGACATATTTCCCACAAATTTCTCCTCTTCTAGGAGTTGACTGGTCATCTGCTGACAATAGATAAGTTCCTAATTTGAATGGCATTAGTACTTTATAAATGAACAAAACAATGAGTGTAAACTTGAAAAACTAGGAAAAGGTACACACAAGCTACCAAAAAAGTTGGGATTGGGGGTGACCTGCAAATCATGATCTCATATCTTAGGATGTACCTTAGTATTCAGGAAATGGAATTCTTGGAAGCATCTGTTTCACAGTGAGGTTGGGAGGTCAGATGATGCTCTGTTAGATTCTTCTTAGGATTAAATTACTCCCTAGGACTGCGTTAGGACACTTTAGGCGGTATATTAACTCTTCCAGAGCAAATAATTCCATTTCAGTAAATTATTGCTACAGTTCTCTAAAGAGTACTACGGTGTCCTGGAAAAGATAATGTTCCTTCCAAAATGCCCTCTAGTCACTCGAACAATGAGAAATTCATATTTATCTTAGACACTTTGATTCTTGAAGACATAAACTAAAAAAGAAGAACTGTTTTTCCCTATCCAAACAGAGACTATCTGGATGGAGACATAATATTAGATCTGCCCTGGTCATTTGGCAGTATATGTCATTTCCTCCATGTGCTTTTCACAACTGGCATGCTTGATTCTTTCCCTGCAAATCAGCCTGCCATTCTTCTTTGCATGCAGAATGGTCTATAAGAACCAAGAAAAAACCAACCCCAATAGCCAATCTTTTAAAAAATAGGTCAATGAGTGGAGCATGGCACACAATGGGAAGAAAAGGAGTGATAGTTAATTAACTTTCTCAGTGATTATCTCCCATATTTTGAAGGGGATGCGAAAAAACTAAAAATCTTTACAAATGATGGGTAATCGGTAAGAGGAATTCTCCTCCCTGCAGCCCACCAGAAAACCCCCACTCAAACAAAAAATCAAAACCCAAACCAAAAACCTCCTCTGAAACTTCTACTTCAGATATGAGATCATGGTCTGGAGGCTACTCGTACCAAATACCAGTTCATTCTAGTACAGCAGTTCATGAGGCAAAAGGCTAGGAGTATTTGTGACATGACTTCACAAATAATGTAAAAACAATAACCCTATGATTATGGGCAATAATTTTCCACACTCAAATCTATAGATATTGCACTGAAACTGACACAATGGAGAAGACATAGATCATTTCCTGTTGAAACCCAATTACCTCAAGGTAAAACAAAACAAACTCCATTTAATAAATGAAATACTACTTAAATGTTTTTATTTTAGGGTGTGTTCCCTTTCACCTTTATATTCTGGAAAGTTATATGTCTAAGTATACTTGTTTTGTTACTTCATTAGTCTATGAACTTCATTTCCAGAGACTATAACGAGAATGGAATGGTTTGTATCTTTTTTCTGAACATAATTGAGTCAAGGAGTTTTGTTATTTTAGATATTATTATTAATTTGATTAAAACATAGAACCAAAGTTGATGGGAAATAGTAGCTTTCTTCTAGGTAAAAGAGCTTACTAGCAGATTTTATAATCATTGGACATTTATTCTGTCCTACCTGGAAATAAATTATGTTACTGCTTGGCATGGGAAAAGGCATTTTCTATTAATTTCCTGTGACAGGACGCACAGCAACAGTCCAAGTAAGCACCCAACAGGTGCTTGGAAGTAGTTTTAAACTTTAACTTAATGAAAACATTTACCTCAGTACTTTTGTTTGAGAAAGAATTCAGCAGCAGTTATAGTTAATATCCCACCTGTGGAGAGCTGCGATCACCCTAGGAGGTGGGCCAACTGAGGAGCACTTTCCAGGTAACAAGAGCAACACTACAAGAAGCTACAAATGGTACTGCAGTAGGTATATTGAACACTACTATAGTGATCATGGCCTGGGTTATGTTCCAAATACTAATGCAAGGAATACACTAGAGTTTATAGGATTAGAATAGTTTCCTTACACTAAGAACCAGTAGATGGCGTGTGATGAGTGGGTATGGTCCATTTTATTCTATTTCACTCTACGAGTTTCCTAGTTATGTCTCCTTTCTCCTATGTTAATTATCTATATTCCATGGCAGTTATTTTCCCTATCTAAAATAAGAACGGTGTAACTATGGAGTACCCCAACTCACATACACATACTTGTGCACCCTTAGACTCATGTATGGATAATCTGTGTAAAGTACTCATTTGCAGTTGGGTGAGCTCACTGAAAGCAGCCATATCAGCCTTCCAAATACAGTAAAAGCCAATGAAAATCCGTATCAATTGTTTATTTCTAATATGAAACAGTAAACCTTGTCCATGTGGTAATTAATTCAAATGCCTTCTGTGTTTTTTTGCAAAGTCATCCAAAGCAAAAGTCTAGATGACTGCTGACATGATATGCATAATCTAATGAACTCACATCTCTGTTTATTTTGCTCATCCCACAGTTGAATGACACTCTTACTGCTGAGACACTTGGGTTGATTTAGAATGGCTATTAATGAATCTATAAATTTGGCTAAGGTTGATTTGACTTTCTAGGGAAAGGCCAGCCTATCTTCAAATGGACACCTCCCTCCACATAAACGTCAATGTACCCTAAAGACAAAACTAAGTATATGTATATACGGGATATATACATATATATGTACACATAAAATGGATTGGGAAGTCCTTTGGTTTAGACAGTATTAAATATGTACTTCCCAAGTGCATAGGTTTCCTTTGACCAACCTGTTCAAAAAACAAGCATGAAAATTGCCATGGCACATTTCCTATGTCTTTCCCCCTATTTGAAGGACACCTTTCCTTGTTTCTCCATCACTCCTAAGCATTTTACTTTTAAAAGCAGCTGGTTCTTTTGGCCTTCTATCTTAACACTCCATTGATTCATCCATTCCTTGGAAGAGCTCTCAGATTACATCCAGAGACTTGTTTTTAGAGGAGAACAAGGTTGCAAATAACTGTTTCCTCTTTTTTTATTCCCTCTTCCCCCTCAAGAAGCAGACACCTTGAAGTGTCATGAATAATGCACTCTTGATCTGACTTGCCTTGTTACCCCTGGCCAGCCCAAGCAGCTGAGGTCTGAGCTTTACTTGCCCTGCATCATTGTGCAATACTGGAAAAGAAAAATAATCCACAGGTCTGTACCCCTCATACTGTGGTGACGTGATCCGGGTTCTCTTGAATTTCTATGCATTCAATTTCCTCTCTCTCCTTTCGCTTGGCACGTTTCTTTTTCTTGTGGTGCTTTTTGGAAGGGGGGAAAAATGTTAGGAACACAGGTAAAATAACAAAACAGTGCAGAAGTGTGCAACCCCCAGTGAGCAGCAAGCATTTGAACAGTGTGAAGGTCAGGTTCGAAGGCACAAATAGAAGGGGGACTAACCCAATAAGAAAAGAAGTAACATTTTGCAAAATGGCTGTCCCATACTCTTGCAAGGAGCTTTTTATACATTGTGTTCGGGTGTGCTCAGTTGCTAATACAAATGTGAAAAGCAGTGGTGCACAGTGGTCAATGGCGAAATTCAAGGTGTAGATAAGGCACAAGATAGAAATGCAATCCATGTCGACGTTCCATAATGTCATTAAGCCCAGAACGCCCAGCTCAATTGAGGTGACGCTAAGAATTAGCCAGAAGTTTCCCAGAGGGTGGATCACTAGGAAAAAAGTCAGGATTAACACCAGGAGAACACCAAAGCCTGCAATCAGAACAGGCACTGTGACAGACAAGCTGTAATGGTCCATGAAGACAAAGGAGGGGTTGAACACGATGAATCGGATGCTCTTTGAGAGGGATAGGGGCCTCAGCTTTTCCAACACTTCTATGACTTCTTTCTGCTTGTCTCTGCTAGTCCTGGCCACCAGATACAAGCGAGAAGCAATGATATTGCTTTCATCCCCTGCCTTGGAGAAGATGATATCATTTCGAAAATGCTGGAATTCTGGCTTTTTTAAAAATGAGCTTTGCAGGACACCGATGAAGTCACTTTTGTTATTGGCACTGATGTTGCTGACTTTCAGGAACTGGTAGTACTGCTCCACCCAGGACACTGCAGTGAATCCACTACACAGTCTTCTTAGGTCATCCTGGACGCTGCTGTTCCAGTACTCTAGGGGCTCATAGACATAGAATCCTATCACAGGGCTATAGTTGCTGAAATATTTCTGCTGAACCATGGCATAGGAAACACTTGGCGAATCACTGGCTAGTAGATTGATGATGTTGGCTCCGTCACTGATCTGTAAGCACCCCATGAAGGAGAAGGAGGCATAAATGAGATAGAGGATGACAACAAATGGCTTCACGTATATATTGGTAATCCATTCATTATAATGTTCACGGAGGAAGTGCTGAATGAAATGGTGCTGGTAGGGGTTCGTCTCATGATGGGACGTCTGTTGATGCCCATCACTCATCACTGTCTGGAACCACACAGGTTTGCGATCCAGGTATTCTGCAGAAGGGATCTTACAGCAAAAGATGCTGTGGTAGCGGTTTTGCTCTAGTTGGCCAGCAAAAACCAGACAGGAGCCAAAGAAAGAGAAAATGTAGAAGTAGTTCAAAAGAATGGAGACACACATGTTTTGACAGAAGACCTTCACAGCCTCTATGTTTGTGAATGGGCTGGCACCCATGCCAAAAGTGATGAAGTACAGGGAGCTGGTCATGGTATAGGTGACCATCACATCAGAATAGGCATCTGCTATCCTGTCTTTGAAGGGCAAGTTCTCTTTGGTTCTCCGCCATCCAGACAGAAGCTCAAACACTCCTTTAGTTCCATGACCTAATGTTTTAAAAAAAGAAAATAATAATTATTTTTATTTCCTCCTATGGCTCAAGTGAATTCCTTATAGTTTATCTATGCTAAATGGCACTTTATACTCTAATCTTCAAAGGGCTATGATCCTCCTATCAGGCCTCAAAAGTTGAGTTATGGACAGGATATATTTCGTCCCTGTTTCACTTTAGCAAAGCCCAAATTTATTGATATTCTGGGAAAAATGAAACATGTATTGTCTGTTCTATTAATATGACAAGTTGTAAATATAATGTTACATTATTACATGATTTTTTTCCCCTGAACACATATTGTCTTCCTAAATAGACAGTAAATTGTCAACGGCAGGGGCTGTTATTTGTGTGCCTTCAAATGACCCTTAACATCATGTCAAGTGCTTGGTTAACTGATTCATTGACTGACAGTTCCTAACTTTTGTTTCAAGCTGATTTATATGCTGATTTAGGAAATTATAAAAGTATGTTAAACCCTTAAAATGGCTCTAAACCGATTTTATAATGTTGATAATCTCCTTGGTGGCCAAATGGCTCAGAAACCAATTTCCAAAGACTTGATTAATTAGCTCCGGATGTGAGTTTAAAAAAAAAAAATCTGCCACATCACATAAAAGACAGGGCAAGACCTTCGGGGTGAAAAATCTTAGCAAGCACTTCCTTTGGGCTCCTCATGGAGCTCTGATTCACGTGAGATGGATGCTGACTAAATGCTTTTGACTGCCTCATTAAAGTGAATGAAGAACACTTGTTTTAAACCAATGTTTGTGTACCTTTTGATAAGAGTAAGTGGGCAAAAGGCTTAGTCAACAAACATTACTTGAACACCCAGTGTATGCCAGACTCTGGTAGCTACTGAGCTGTAATTTTGAGGAATTTCACAGCTCTTAAGATACTACCACTTTCTTACTAGCAAAAGAAGAAAGCAGCTGAGTAAACAAAGGTATTATACTATATCTGCAATTTCCCCTTTTTTCACTTCCCTGAATTGGACCTGTCAATGACCATCCATAATATATCAATTGGTAGCTTTCTGAGTGAGTGGAAATCTTCATAGATCACTCTTGCCCTTGTGGGCATAGCAATACTACATAGGAATCTTTTCTGTGAATGGATACAAGCTGTGCTTGGGCTGTTCTCCAAGAAATCCATTAGACAAAGACATAGCTGAAAGGCACAAAATCAACTAGTTTATGAAAACCTGGAAAATGGACTTAAATGTGGCGCTTAGATATTGGAGTTAGGTGTTACAAACTTAATTTACTTAGTAGTGCTTTAACAAAGATATGATAGCTGGGGTCTTACTGCAATTACTCTGAATTTGCATTGCCGATAGCTTTGCTAACTGACCTGTATAATTCTTCCCTTTCTTTTATTTGAGACTACAATGTACATACTTAAAAATATTATTTCCCAGCCTAGTTTTCAACTAGAGGTGGTTCACGTGACATAGTTCCGGACAATGCAGTGTAACTGAAGGTCATCTAAGGATGCTTGTTAGGAAACCAGAGGGCATTTTGTTTGAAATAGTATAATGAAGCCACTAGGAAGAGTTCTTGTCTGCCTCCTTGTGGAATTCTCTTCTAAGAAAACCAAATCTTGGCTAAGCTATTGTAGGTAAGGCTGTTACTTGCAGCTGAATACATTCCTAACCAACAACTTAAGATACTACCACTTTCTTACTAGCAAAAGAAGAAAGCAGCTGAGTAAACAAAGGTATTATACTATATCTGCAATTTCCCCTTTTTTCACTTCCCTGAATTGGACCTGTCAATGACCATCCATAATATATCAATTGGTAGCTTTCTGAGTGAGTGGAAATCTTCATAGATCACTCTTGCCCTTGTGGGCATAGCAATACTACATAGGAATCTTTTCTGTGAATGGATACAAGCTGTGCTTGGGCTGTTCTAAGTTAGGTTCTACGAACCTAACTGTTCGTAGGTCAGTTAACATTTACCAAAACCTCTTTTAAGATGATCTAAGAATTCTTGTTTCATAGTTAATTTGACTATAGTATTTATAGACTTAAATGTATATAATGCAAATATTTGATTTTTAAAGACACATTGGCCAAACTTTTGGTAGTTTTTATCAATTATTAATAGTTACTAAAGGAAGCTAGGCATTGGAATTCTTTTTACCTCTAATGTAAAGCCTATTTATTCTTCAAAGCTGTCTCTTATGGGTCTCCAATCAGGAAAGATATGTTTATCATAACAAGTAGAAAGGTTCGTGTAAACTGTATTTAGGAAAAGGCATGTTTTTTTCATTTGGAGGTAATGAACTGTTCCTTCTTGCATTTTATCATGAGCTCAACATATGTGTATTACATTTAGTCTAATGATTCTTAACAATGTTAATTGTTCATTCCTATCTTTGGCAAAACTCCTTGAAGAGACAGAATACAGTGCTTGCTCTATTATTCCCTTGACTAAAATACAATGTTAGAATAAGGGTTAAGGCAATTAAAATAATTATTTAATGAGAGCACCTCTCTTCAGAAATGAGGACTCCTGCTATCTTTGTAGTCACAAGGTGGGGAAAGGCTACACAGAGCTACAGCTAAATTTGGCTTGCCTTTGATAGTGGTCATTTTTATGGAACATTAGGTACACTATGTAGGCCAGATTTTTGCTTTATGTAGTACAAAGGCCTGTAGGTGTAGGAAGATGATACTAAACCATATTAGATTAGGTAATCACTTTAAATGTGGTTGAGACTGAAAATACAATTTCCAAACTTTGTTTGGAGATGGCATATTTTATCCCACTCATATGTTTAGATATTTTATAGGATTTTCCTACTGATATTCACTCATTTGACTGTCACAATAATCTGCCCATTTGCTAGCAGTTCAAATGTATTGCCTGCTCCAGCCAAGGTAATTTTCTTTCACTGCCCTGTGTGCATGTTCCTAATTAGTCTTATCTTCTTAGCTTTGTTTATGTTATTTTCTGTCCCTTAAAATACTTTCCTCAATTCTGGTCATATTAAAATTCTATTCATTGGTCTGTTAAGGGTCAGTTCAAGTCTCCTATTTGCTATAAATCCATTTCTAATGATTCCAGTCATATACATATATATATATATATATATATATATATATAAGTTCCTTAAATTTTTATTGCACTAACTAGTCACTCATCTTGGCCCTCAACCATGTGCTGTTTTGCTCTGGAATTAAATGGTTTTCTCAAGATATGTTCTATCTCTTGGTTGGATGGCAAATTCTTCATGGCTAGGGAATGCATTTTATCTTACCTTTATACTCGGCAGGACATCTGGTAAAGTGATAGATGCCTAAAAGATGCCCATTAACTTCTTTTTGAATTAAATAAACTATAATTCTTGATTCTAGATGGGTCCAAAAATGGATCTTTTTATTACTTATTCTAAAATTTATTATACATCTTTATACCTATATAAATATAGATTGTATCCAGAAGAGCTATACACTATTTACTTTCATTCAATCCAATATATATTTATTTAGAGTTTGTTATATAAGAACTTTTGCTGGCCGGTATATAAGATATAAAGGTAAACAAGAAACACAATCTTTTTCAACATCTGTCCAGAAAGTCATTTTCACTTAAGTAATTCTGAGACCAAGATTATAGCTTCTAATGCAACTGCTTTAAAAATAGGGATATATACCTAAAAAATTATATTGGCACTTGTAACAAAGCCCTCAATACTTCTCTAAAAATAAAGAAGCAAGAGCATGAGTAAAGAAGAGAATATGTCAGAGTGATTTTTCTTTTTGTAGATGTTACTTCTATTGTCATACAATGAGAAAATATACTACTGTGAAAACAGCTTAATTATTTATTTTAAGCTCCTGCTAATGCATATAGAATGTCTATATTTATTAAAATACTAGATATTCTTAGGATTTTAGATTTAAAAATAACTAATTAATTAATATGAAATAACTGTGTATAGTATCAATGGAATTAATTGTATGGAGAGATAAAAGTTTAATAAAAGTTTTATTTGTTTAATCCAGGGTTTCCCAACTGGGCACTATTGACACTTTGGGCTGGATAATTCCTTATTTTTGGGGACTGTCACGAACTTTGGAGGATGTTTAGCACCATTCCACTACCCACTAGATGCCAGTTGCACACCCCACAGTTGTAACAACTAAATATTTCTTCAGACATTGTCAAATGTTGCCTGTGGGGTGAATTTTGCTTCAATTGAAAATTATTGGTTTAGTCAAAAGAAAAAGAAATAATATACTCACTCATACACACACGTACTTAATTATCTGTTTCTGATTATAAAATCAGGATACATTTCCATGGAAAATTTGGGAAAGATGAAAAATAGTGGTGAAACAAATTATTCCAGAATCCCGCAACACAGAAAACTGCTGTTAACAACTTCAAGTATTTATTCCAGTCATTTGTTTATTTATCTTCCAAGCTTATGTGTGTGTGTGTGTGTATGTATGTATGTATGTATATATTTATTTATGTATCTATCTAGCCATCTATTCAGATAGGTAACTACCTATATAACTAATTCAAAGAACTGGATTGCTACCAACCAAAAATTAGGATTTAGGATTACTCTTGCCACTCTGTCCAGATGCCAATCAACCATGGAGAGTCTGTCTTCCAATTTCTGCCGTGTTTTCTGTCTTGGTTTCTTACTTTTCACTTTGGTTTCCATTCTGAAGCTGGAACCATTTTCTGAGCATCTGCTCTCTTGAAAGAAGCCCCAATTTTCTCTTTAGCTTTTTCTAATAGTATTTTATTCCTTGAAGTTCCTCCCTTACTCAGAGATTCTTAATCCAATTCAAGTAATCCACCTCAAACTGATACACCAGTGTCCACCCCAAAGACACTGGTGGCCCACCAAATCAGGTGATGCATGGATCAAATATAAATGTGACATGCCCCACTGAATGATGATTGGAACTACATTATATTATTTCCCAGTACCCAGTCCTAACTGTTCTTTGAGTCTGTCCCATTTTCCCACCAAAATCTTTAATTCTCACCTGAGGCCACTGCTTGTTTTAAGAACAACTCCATTCAAGTTCTGGACTCGTTTTACGTGCAGTTAGCTAATATATAAAGAGGAATTTTGTTCTTACTAAGTAGGGCTGTATGCTGTGTACTGTGAAAATGCAGCTGATTCTTCCTGAGGGATCAGGGAAAGCTTCAAAAGGTTTAAGCAGAGGATGATGTTAATGACAGTCTAGGCTGATGGGATAACATGAATAGAGACACAAACCCCTGTAAACTATGAAGAGGTAGTTGTGTATTTAAAGTTTATAATTGTTATTTTTTTCCCTCAGTAGAGATTAGCTCACTGGTATAGCGAGCTGGTATACTATTGTCCAAAGTACATTTTTGATTTAGTGTTCCAAAATCTGACTGCCACACTTTAGTCATGATTTCCCTGAATTACATTAGTATATATTTGCACACTGCATTAGATTAATATAATAAGTAACTCACTGGGGACATTATTAGATGACTGATATTTCCTTTAGCACAGTTTTTTGAAATAAAAGAAGGAGAGTTCTTAAGGGTAAAAAAGAGTTGGACAGAGGAAAAACTGGGAGAAAAATTCAAGGAGGGAGATGAATAGAAATAATAGGGGGGTGTGTGTGTGTGTATTGAGTACTCCACAAGTCTGATGGGATGCCGATGGGGAGCTCTCTTTCCAAATGAAAGCAATTTGAAGCATTGTGTAACAATGAGGAAAACATACACAGCAGCTTGCTAACATGCCCCCATTTAACAATGATTTGGTAAGTTCTGCTATTTGCAATTCAGCCATATGAAAAAGATAAAGATCATGAAGGTTCTTCATGGTCATGGTAGTGCAGGTCTGCCAGAATGAATATTTAAGTGTTTTAAATTAAAAAAAAATATTGTTACCAAACAAAACTGATATCAGTCCTCAGTGAGGTGGGGAGCACTCAGAACTGGTTATAATTCCATTTGAGCCTCTAGTAATCATTCTCCAACAAATAAAGATGACTTCTAAAGTAAGATGGATCTTCTCTGAGAACCAGCTCCAGCCTACCTTTAAGAACATTTTTCCAAACTCCTACTCTTCTAATGTATGTTTCCATATTGTAATTGCATCTAACATTGCTGTACGAAAACTCTCTGGTGACATAGTTAGGCCTAAAAAGAAGTTTTTCTTTTTTCTTTTTTCTTTTTTTTGAGACGGAGTCTCACTCTTTCACTCAGGCCATAGTGAGGTGGCAAGATCTCAGCTCCCTGCAACCTCTGCCTCCTGAGTTCAAGCAATTCTCCTGCCTCAGCCCCCTGAGTAACTGAGATTACAGGCACCTGCCACCACACCTGGCTGATTTTTGTATTTTCAGTAGAGATGGGTTTTGCCACATTGGCCAGGCTGGTCTCAAACTCCCGACCTCAAGTAATCTGCCCTCCTTGGCCGCCCAAAGTGCTGGGATTATAGGCGCGAGCCACGGTGCCGGCAAGATTTTTTTTTTTTTTTCCAGAGAAATGTTGTTCTATAAATCCAATATAATTTTTACAGTTGCCATTTTAATCCTACACTCAATCTCTCCAAAACCTACAATTCCAAAGAAAACACTTTTAACAAGGATGAAATTCAATTGGAACTAGCTGTAACTGACTCAATTAATGCTCTCTACTGAGTTTTTCTTTGCTATATTGCTTTAATAAGCATGATCTGTGGGTTTCTAGTTTATTTTAATCAGCAGAATTAGAATTCTCATTTGCCTTCAGAAGACATACTGGTGGGTTTTCCTTTTCACTTGAACATGTTAATCAAGACGTGAAAGCTTGACACTGATATCAGAAACGTAAGAAGAAGAGGTTAGAAAAAAATACTCCTTTTTATGACCTGTTCCAAAGAAAGCTTACTACTTTCCCTTAGCAGTTATTTCTTCATTTGGTTAGCTACACTTTCAATAATTGTGTTTGTGAAAATCACCCCTGATTGTGACATCCCAATGCCAACTAAATGAATGAATAATGAATGAAAAAAATAAAATCACAATCAACTGAAAACTCAGTCCAGCAAAACAGCTGCAAAAAAGTCTGGATAATGCATCAGTATTTTAAGTTATTGTTCACTTCTTTGGCATTATGTGGGATCATTTATCCATTGTTCCTTCTCTTTAGCTGGCTGATTCCTACTTAGCATGATCTCAAGCATAATCTCACCACTTGAACATGCGTGATCTCTAACACTTTCCGCTTGCCCTACTCACCCCCATTCCACCAGCTTAGACGTCTCTGCCCTGTATTCCAACCCAAATCACAGTACTTACTATACGCTACACTGAGATTGCCCATTGGTGGGCCTGTCTTTTAGCCAGTCCAGAAACTCTTCACTGGCCAGGTTAGGCACTTGCCTTTTTCACTTTTGTATATTAATTATTGGCTTATGGTAAATGCTCAATAAATGTTTTTAAAACTGAATTGGCCATGATCTACATGTAGAAATTTTAAAGATATTTGAACACATTCTTCTTGTAATAGTTATTATTGTAATGATACTTACTAGCTTAACAATAATAGGTATAATTGATATAAATATATTAATTTATATTTATTATATTTTATGTAATTTACTCTATATATTTTAATAGAATTATATATTTTATATAACTTATAAAATTTATTGAGTAATTAAATATAAATTATAACTTTAATAATAATAAATGTTACTATTTATCATTAGTTCTTACAATAATTATTATTAACAGCCCTATATTCAGCAATGGGTTTTGTGAAATAAGTAGTATTTGCCTCATTTTACTGAGAAGGAAACTTGCTGAGTGTCACCCAATGATTCTGAATTTTTCTCCCATTTCCTCCTCTGTTCAGTTCACATTGGCAGAGGTGGCAATAGATGTCAATTATGCCAAATTGGGAAATTAGCATATTATTCATTAATTTGGCTGGTTCAGGATTATGGATGTCTAACAGAGAATGGAATATGAAATGAAATTACTTGTTCTATGTTGTTCTTTGACAGAGTTAGAAACAGGTTCATAAGACACTCCTTTCGCCTGAGAGATGATGAACTCTTTAGATATTTTCTAATTCCCATAATGTCTAGTTTTGAGGTGATGATCAGTGTGTATTTGTATGCTGACTGCTTCTAATTTAGTACCATCTAAAGTAAATAGATGATTATCAAGCCCCAAAGGTTGCTCAATTCATACAACGGCCAAAGCTTCTACCTCTTGGTTCTTATATAGCCCACAAAGGGTAGAGGGTGTTCAACAGGAATTCTCTAAGCTGCTGCTGCCAGGGACATGTATGATGGTTTTACCTGGAAACCTTTGATAATGTTGTTCAATGAGGGAGGGCCTCACTTCATCTTGTCCTTAAGCAAGAAGTGACTTCTCTTGAAATATTCCCATCCCAGTACAGAATGAGTCAGAGTAAAGAACAGAGAGTAGGGCCGGGCATGGTGGCTCACGCCTGTAATCCCAGTACTTTGGGAGGCCGAGGCAGGTGGATCACAAGGTCAGGAGATCGAGGCCATCCTGGCTAACACGGTGAAACCCCGTCTCTACTAAAAATACAAAAAATTATCTGGGTGTGGTGGTGGGCGCCTATAGTCCCAGCTACTTGGGAGGCTAAGGCAGGAGAATGTGGTGAACCCAAGAGGCGGAGCTTACAGTGAGCCAAGTTAGCACCACTGCACTCCAGCCTGGGTGACAGAGCGAGACTCAGTCTCAAAAAAAAAAAAAAAAAAAGAGTAGACAGGAAAAGGAGCAGAATATTGCAAAGAAAAGAGGAAATAATTATGAGCATGAACAGACACTCAGTCCTTAGCACTCAGGAGGTTATAGGATTTTATTAGGTCTCTAATAAGAAAAAATAGAACTTAGTAGCAGATTCTCATTGTATAATTTTCAGAGCAGTTGTATATTTTATATATATATCTTAGTGTATAGATAAAAGACATATAGTCTCATCCAGAGTTTGCATTCAGTCATTTTGACAAATTATTTTGTAGTTCTATGTAGTATAAAAAACTTAAAGATCCAGTGTGTGTGTGTGTGTATATTATGTATATGTGTGTGTGTGTGTTTGTGCATATATACAGATATACACACATCACATATGTTTACACACATATATGCATATATAGTATATGTGTGTATGTATGCATGTGTGTCTGTATGTGTATATATGTATATTTGTCAATACACCTAAATTTGTATGTTTTTATATATATTTTATATATATATATATGGAGAGAAAAAGTGAGAAGAGAAATAGCAATAGAGATGGGAGATGGGATGTCCTAAAACTTGTTGACAATTGCAGTCAAGATTTTCATACTCAAAGTGGGCAAAACTTGGTAATTAACACTATTTGATATTGTAGTTAGTAGCACATTCCCCCAGAATAGACTGCTTGAGTTTAAATCCCATATCTCCTGCATCCTAGATCTGTGACCTCAGGCCATTTTTGTAAGCCTCCACGTATCTGTTTCCTCATCTGTAAAAAAGGGTGACAGTGAGATGTACCTCATGGGATTGTTAGGCGTTTTAGATAAGTTAGTACATGTGCTTGGAACACAGTAAGTGCTACATTGAATGGAAAATCACAGTGCTGGCAACTGCAGGACGACTGCCGTGAAGAACGTTCCAAATTGTTGGACTTGGAATGCTAGCTTCTGAATGCAGCTTGGTTACTGATGTCTTTACTGCCCCAGCTGACTTGGCTTTGTAAGGAGGGGATTCCCGGAGCTCTCTTTTCAGCTTTCCTTGCTGCAGGGCCTTGGTGCTGCCAAAAGATGAAGCACCACTGCGGAGCCAGCACACACAGGATGGCTTGCTTTCCTGCTCTCTCCCCTTCCCTGCTAAACAGCCACTATCAGGAAGTTTTTAATTTTCTTCTCTGTACATTCCATGCTTTTCAAGTTTTAGAAAATGAATAAATGGGCCGGTTGCAGTGGCTCACACCTGTAATCCCAGCACTTTGGAAGGCTGAGGCTGGTGGATCACTTGAGGTCAGGAGTTTGAGACCAGCCTGGCCAACATGGTGAGATCTTGTCTCAACTAAAAAAAAAAAAAAAAAAAAAGTACAAAAAATTAACTGGGTGTGGTGGCGCATGCCTGTAATCCCAGCTACTTGGGAGGCTGAAGTGGGAAGATTGCTTGAACCTGGGAGGTGGAGGTTGCAGTGTGCTGAAATCATGCCACTGCACTCCAGCTGGGTGACAGAGTGAGACTCTGTCTCAAAAAAAAAAAAGCAAAAAAAAGATTTAGGAAGGAAACGCAGCCTCTGAGGGCTGGGTGCTGTCAAGCAGGCCATGGTGCTGCCAGGAGTTGTTCTGGCACTCCCAGCTGTGTTGAGTGTTATCTTCTTGACCACAGACAACCTCACAAAACAGCATCAGACAAGGTCATTCTGTGACCAGCATGAACTGAGACAAAACAAGACCCCTCCATAATCAGAACCAGGTCTGAACAAAACACAAACATTGCCCAAAACATAAAATGGACTAAATCTTTTCCTTTCAAAAGTGGTAGTGGTAATTGGTGCTTCTTTACCACTCACGGCTTACCCTAACTCTAGTATTCTCTCCATCTAGGTATAATAATTACTAAGATAACTATTATTAAGATAACCAGTCATAGAACTACCCTCTCTTCTTGAGAGTAAACAACCATGCTCCCTTGAATTCTCTTCCAGATCATCTAACATTTGCAACAATCATATAAGTCCATTTTAATACCTTCTTCCTAAAATACTCCATGGTCCCCGATGGCGTGGGTTTTTCCTCATTGTAATTAGTCAAAAACCTAAATGTGTTCAATGATAGTAGTATTCTTGGTGGTCTGGCTGGAGGATGCTGGTATTTTATAACAAATATTTTTGGAAAATAAAATGCACTAAAACTTTTGTTATCATTGCTGATTTATAAGTAAGTTTCATTTGAGTATAGGAGTTATAACAGGAACATTGGGTGAGAGTTAAGCCCAGAAGGATTTGAATATCCAAATCATGCCACCACTAAAAGGAATGGTTTCCTGGTAATATGTTAGTTGTGTTATCACTGAAAAGAGAATGCCAGTTGGGCATATGAGAAGTGGGAAGTTATTTTAAGAAGATGATAACATGAATATTAACATAGGAGGAGGGAGGAGGAGCCATGTGGAACTAAAAATTCATCGCTTTAGGCAGAGAAGAGCAATGAATGGAATAATCTGGAGTGGGGCTGAAAATCTTACAACGGTCAAGAGGAAGGGATTGGTAGTTTATAAACTAAATACAAGCATATACTTTAAAAATTAAGACCTAGAATAAAAAAGAAAATAATAAATACAAGAACTTGCAGAAATAACAATTATGACAATCTTAGCATTCGTTGAGCTACACACATTTAGGGAATAAAAATTAATTCTTTCATTTGAAGGACATTTCTTGAATGCTTCCCAGTAAGGTATGGTAAAATGTCATCACTTTGAAGTTTAATAACTTCTTTTTGTCCCATTTGAAAACCATATCACATCCATATGCCTGAATTTAACAGTTCATTAATTGCAAGCTCTGGAGATCGTTTATCCTTTTAAGAGTAAAATGGACGCTGACTTAGGATTTTTACAATAGCAAAAGCTGGAGAATGTTTTTAAAATGTCTGATTCAATCATTAGGATGTATTTATGAAATGGAAGGACTCTTACTTAGCAAACTTAGATTATGCACAGCTTTGATTTCTACTAAATATGATTCAAGAGAAAAATCTTCAAAGCTGTAACACAGATGCTTGATAAAAGCATAATGCTTCAAAGGACAAGTTTTTTAGGGGCATCCCTGAATGTTTTGTGGCCTTTCTTCCCAATTAAGTTGAAATAAAAACATTCCACAGCTGGATTTTTTTTCTGAACAGAATGCCCTGAAGCCAGTGGAAAACCAGTTAACCCAAAAGTTCAGGAATGGGATGATTCTGATCATTGGAATAGTCGTTAAATTAATCAACCAGAACTTCCTTTTTGATTTAACTCTGATTGGTTGATTAACTTTATTAGGGATCTTTTTATTTTTTTTGAGATGGAGTCTCGCTCTGTCACCAGGGTGGAGTGCAGTGGTGCGATCTTGGCTCACTGCAACCTCTGCTTCCCGGGTTCAAGCGATTTTCCTGCCTCAGCCTCCCGAGTAGCTGGGACTACAGGCATGTGCCACCATGCCCAGCTAATTTTTGTATTTTTAGTAGAGATGGGGTTTCACCATGTTGACCAGGATGGTTTCTATCTCTTGACCTCATGATCTGCCCACCTCAGCCTCCCAAAGTACTGGGATTACAGGCATGAGCCACCACGACCGGGCTGTAGAGATTTTTCTAAAATGTGTTAGACTTTTGTTCCTCTCTGTATCTAGTCCTGACAAAAAGAAAAAGAAAAAGAAAAAGAAAAGGTTGTATATGTAGCAATTAAAAAGATGCACTGTGGAGTCAGGCATTTTGGTCCCAGTTCTGGCTCCATATATTGAATAATATACTTTGGAGTCATCATTTTATCATGCATTAATAATCAAGAGGCAATATGGTATATGGGTCAAGGCATCAGGCTATGTGTGTTTACGTTTCTTCACTACCATCTATTAGATGGGCAAATGAACTACTCCATGGCTCGATTTGCTAGCCTGCAAAATGGAGAGAGTAACAGTATCTGCTTCAAAGATTTGCTGTGTTAAATGAAACACAGATACATGAGTCCCTTAGTACAAATATCTGGTACACAATTACTGTGCTCCCTTAAATGTTAACTATTACTGAGTAATATTATATAGTTGTAGCAGCATAGGAATTTAAGTTGAATGTGTACCAGGCCTAGAGCAGAGTTTTAAAGTTTTCTTCTCTGATTATTTTGATATTTGTCTTTTTTTGTCTTTAGAAGTTAATTGAGGAAAAATGCTGGTTAACAAAGGGTTTAGTTAACTGGATTAAACTAATTGAGGCATTCCTTATATGTATGTTCTTATTCAGAATAAGCTAATAGAGTTGTTTTCATTTAGTAGGGTGAAGCTGAAAAAGAGCTTTCTTGTCTCTAATTTATTCTGCAAATAACAGCAAACCACTCACACTCAGGAGGAGAACACAGTTGAGTTGCTGGGCAGCCAGCTGAGTTCTATCAGCCCATGGGGCAGGAAGACCCTTGCCAGAGGACTCTCTCAGAAGTGACAGGAGCAGGAGTCAATTGAACTTATTCCTGATGAGTACAGTACAGGCTTCCTTTCAAATGGAAAAGGCCCTCTTCTCACCATAGTTTGCTGCAATCAGTCCCCTTTCAGCAGTCCACAGCTTAGCCTTGGCCTTATTACAACATAAATTTATAAACAGAAGTTCTTTCAAAAAATATTTGGTGTTAATTCTTGAAGTCAGGGAACTGAGGATAGTGGGTGGGGAAGATAGCAGCATGGCAGAGGGGTCTAGAGCACCAGCTCTGGTTTTTATGCCAGGTTCAGTCCCCATCTGCGTTACTTCCCAACTAGATAACCTTCAACAAGAAACTGCTCCATGTAGTCTTCCTTATATGCACGACAAAGAATGCAAACTCCTATCTTACTGTGTTGCTGAGAATAGTAAATGAGATGATCTGTATAACGTGCCCTTGGCACTTACTAAGCATTCAATAAATGTTAGCCATCATTTTTATTTATGGATGCACATTCATTTGGGGTCTTAGCTATATACTCACAGTATATCAAAATACATTTCTAAGATTCATTCTTGAAGTTATCAGTAGAAATGAAGTCAATCATGATAACATGCCAGAACATTTATTGCTCCCTTGTGATAAATTTTATTCTTTCTTTCCATCTTGATAATGTACATGGACTTCATCCTGCTCATTTGCATTAGGCAAAGATTCATCAAGAAACAATAATAGGGGCTGGATGTGGTGGCTCATGCTTGTAATCCCAGCACTTTGGGAGGCTGAGGCAGGTGGATCATCTGAGGTCAGGAGTTTAAGACCAGCCTGGCCAACATGGTGAAGCCTTGTCTCCACTAAAAATACAAAAAAAGTAGCTGGGCGTGGTGGTGCATGCCTGTAATCCCAGCTACTGGGGGAGGCTGAGGCAGGAGAATCGCTTGAACCCGTGAGATGGAGGTTGCAGTGAGCTGAGATTGTGCCACTCCACTCCAGCCTCAGCGACAGAGTGAGATTCTGTCTCAAAAAAGAAAAAAAAAAAAAAAACAATAATGAAAACAGTCAAACGAAGACCCATGCAGACGGCTATGACTATAAAATAGCTAACTGGACCCTAGGGAAAGATGAGCTTGGCCACGTGACTACCAGAAAGTTTAGACAAATGATCTGAAGGTTTCTAAACCTATATAAAAACTCTAGGGTTTTTTCAGTAGTTACAGAACAAAACAAAACAGGTCCACATTGTTTCTTTTCAGACCATATTCACTTATAATTGACTGACAACAACCTAGGTTTCAGAAATGTTAAATAATGAGCTGATAAAAGCATGTTAGCAGCTTGTAAAATTTATCTCTTTGGTACTCCCTGAGATTTCTCAAGAGGTAGATTATTTAACATTGACATGGGAATCTTCAGTAAGATAGCCTGCCTTTCAAATAAATCAAACAACTGATCAGCAGATATTAATTAAACACCTACCGTATGCAAATCATGGTGCTACACGGGAGCACATTCAACTTTTTCTCTAACATATGTATCCTCCTTCCAAGTGCCCAACAAGTACGTAAGCTGCACAGATATTTTCTAGAATTTGGAAAGTTCTTCCATCTTTAGAGTTGGAATTCATCACCTTAAATTTCCATAATTTGCTCCCAGTTGTATCCTTGTATGCCAAGTATTTTGCCACATACCCATACTTTGAATACTGGAGATAGTAGCATGGTATGTTCCTTCTACTCCAGGTCAATCATCTCATTACTCTAACTTTTACTCAGATGATGTCTGCATAGGATTCCATTTGGAGTATCATATAGCAACAAAAATGCCTTGAAACCAAAGCCTGTGTCTTTGATTTGCCCCTCAGCACCTAGCAGTGTCATGGGGATAGTGGGTACTAAACAAATACTTTTGAATCTAGTGCTAAGATGTTTTGTAGATAAACTTGCTAAGCTCAAAAGCAGACTGAGGTTTTGGGGAGTAGCAGATGATAACCCCTGTGATAATCTCTTAACTACAGTTAAGGAAGATGGCAGAGAGGTGAACATTTACATGCTGTGAATTGTTATACTTCTTTCATCTTCTGTACTGTAGTGGGTAGTGATACTCTCTTCTAATGTGATGATTGAGATGATTTCTGTGACAGATGTGGTCCAGTCAGTACTGCACAAATTCTGTCTTCACCAACAGTGGAGGTCTTCAAAGGAAAGAAATCCGTTTCTCTCTTATAAGGCAGAGAATCCTAATAATACTTTTTGGATAAATTTACCAAGTCTGTGAATGAACTAATAAATGCTTTAAAAAATAGGTTTTCTCTACCAGATTGCTGTTTTCCATGAAGAAGCGTTATTTTGATTTGCTAATGGAGTTGCCTGCCACTTTAATGCTAAGAAAAGATGTTACTACATGGAAATGTATAAGTGAAAATTATTTCCATATTCAATTTTAGGAGTTAATCTTCCATGAAAATGTAAATACTCCTGAGAAGACTCACTTTATTTTTTTATTTTTATTTTTTTTATTTTTTTGATTTTTTTGAATTTTCTTTATTATTATTATTATTATTATTATACTTTAGGTTTTATAGTACATGTGCGCAATGTGCAGGTAAGTTACATATGTATACATGTGCCATGCTAGTGCGCTGCACCCACCAACTCGTCATCCAGCACTCGGTATATCTCTCAATGCTATCCCTCCCCCCTCCCCCCACCCCACAACAGTCCCCGAAGTGTGATGTTCCCCTTCCTGTGTCCATGTGTTCTCATTGTTCAATTCCCACCTATGAGTGAGAATATGCGGTGTTTGGTTTTTTGTTCTTGCGATAGTTTACTGAGAATGATGATTTCCAATTTCATCCATGTCCCTACCAAGGACATGAACTCATCATTTTTTATGGCTGCATAGTATTCCATGGTGTATATGTGCCACATTTTCTTAATCCAGTCTATCATTGTTGGACATTTGGGTTGGTTCCAAGTCTTTGCTATTGTGAATAATGCGGCAATAAACATACGTGTGCATGTGTCTTTATAGCAGCATGATTTATAGTCCTTTGGGTATATACCCAGTAATGGGATGGCTGGGTCGAATGGAATTTCTAGTTCTAGATCCCTGAGGAATCGCCACACTGACTTCCACAAGGGTTGAACTAGTTTACAATCCCACCAACAGTGTAAAAGTGTTCCTATTTCTCCACATCCTCTCCAGCACCTGTTGTTTCCTGACTTTTTAATGATTGCCATTCTAACTGGTGTGAGATGGTATCTCATTGTGGTTTTGATTTGCATTTCTCTGATGGCCAGTGATGGTGAGCATTTTTTCATGTGTTTTTTGGCTGCATAAATGTCTTCTTTTGAGAAGTGTCTGTTCATATCCTTCGCCCACTTTTTGATGGGGTTGTTTGTTTTTTTCTCGTAAATTTGTTGGAGTTCATTGTAGATTCTGGATATTAGCCCTTTGTCAGATGAGTAGGTTGCGAAAATTTTCTCCCATTTTGTAGGTTGCCTGTTCACTCTGATGGTAGTTTCTTTTGCTGTGCAGAAGCTCTTTAGATTAATTAGATCCCATTTGTCAATTTTGGCTTTTGTTGCCATTGCTTTTGGTGTTTTAGACATGAAGTCCTTGCTCATGCCTATGTCCTGAATGGTAATGCCTAGGTTTTCTTCTAGGGTTTTTATGGTTTCAGGTCTAACATTTAAGTCTTTAATCCATCTTGAATTGATTTTTGTATAAGGTGTAAGGAAGGGATCCAGTTTCAGCTTTCTCCATATGGCTAGCCAGTTTTCCCAGCACCATTTATTAAATAGGGAATCCTTTCCCCATTTCTTATTTTTGTCAGGTTTGTCAAAGATCAGATACTTGTAGATATGTGGCATTATTTCTGATGGTTCTGTTCTGTTCCATTGATCTATATCTCTGTTTTGGTACCAGTACCATGCTGTTTTGGTTACTGTAGCCTTGTAGTATAGTTTGAAGTCAGGTAGTGTGATGCCTCCAGCTTTGTTCTTTTGGCTTAGGATTGACTTGGCGATGCGGGCTCTTTTTTGGTTCCATATGAACTTTAAAGTAGTTTTTTCCAATTCTGTGAAGAAAGTCATTGGTAGCTTGATGGGGATGGCATTGAATCTGTAAATTACCTTGGGAAGGATGGCCATTTTCATGATATTGATTCTTCCTACCCATGAGCATGGAATGTTCTTCCATTTGTTTGTATCCTCTTTTATTTCCTTGAGCAGTGGTTTGTAGTTCTCCTTGAAGAGGTCTTTCACATCCCTTGTAAGTTGGATTCCTAGGTATTTTATTCTCTTTGAAGCAATTGTGAATGGGAGTTCACTCATGATTTGGCTCTCTGTCTGTCTGTTATTGATGTATAAGAATGCTTGTGATTTTTGCACATTGATTTTGTATCCTGAGACTTTGCTGAAGTTGCTTATCAGCATAAGGAGATTTTGGGCTGAGACAATGGGGTTTTCTAGATATACAATCATGTCATCTGCAAACAGGGACAATTTGACTTCCTCTTTTCCTAATTGAATACCCTTGATTTCCTTCTCCTGCCTAATTGCCCTGGCCAGAACTTCCAACACTATGTTGAATAGAAGTGGTGAGAGAGGGCATCCCTGTCTTGTGCCAGTTTTCAAAGGGAATGCTTCCAGTTTTTGCCCATTCAGTATGATATTGGCTGTGGGTTTGTCATAAATAGCTCTTATTATTTTGAGATATGTCCCATCAATTCCTAATTTATTGAGAGTTTTTAGCATGAAGGGTTGTTGAATTTTGTCAAAGGCCTTTTCTGCATCTATTGAGATAATCATGTGGTTTTTGTCTTTGGTTCTGTTTATATGCTGGATTACATTTATTGATTTGCGTATATTGAACCAGCCTTGCATCCCAGGGATGAAGCCCACTTGATCATGGTGGATAAGCTTTTTGATGTGCTGCTGGATTCTGTTTGCCAGTATTTTATTGAGGATTTTTGCATCAATGTTCATCAAGGATATTGGTCTAAAATTCTCTTTTTTTGTTGTGTCTCTGCCCGGCTTTGGTATCAGGATGATGCTGGCCTCATAAAATGAGTTAGGGAGGATTCCCTCTTTTTCTATTGATTGGAATAGTTTCAGAAGGAATGGTACCAGCTCATCCTTGTACCTCTGGTAGAATTCGGCTGTGAACCCATCTGGTCCTGGACTTTTTTTGGTTGGTAAGCTATTGATTATTGCCACAATTTCAGCTCCTGTTATTGGTCTATTCAGAGATTCAACTTCTTCCTGGTTTAGTCTTGGGAGGGTGTATGTGTTGAGGAATTTATCCATTTCTTCTAGATTTTCTAGTTTATTTGCATAGAGGTGTTTGTAGTATTCTCTGATGGTAGTTTGTATTTCTGTGGGATCGGTGGTGATATCCCCTTTATCATTTTTTATTGCATCTATTTGATTCTTCTCTCTTTTTTTCTTTATTAATCTTGCTAGCGGTCTATCAATTTTGTTGATCCTTTCAAAAAACCAGCTCCTGGATTCATTGATTTTTTGAAGGGTTTTTTGTGTCTCTATTTCCTTCAGTTCTGCTCTGATTTTAGTTATTTCTTGCCTTCTGCTAGCTTTTGAATGTGTTTGCTCTTGCTTTTCTAGTTCTTTTAATTGTGATGTTAGGGTGTCAATTTTGGATCCTTCCTGCTTTCTCTTGTGGGCATTTAGTGCTATAAATTTCCCTCTACACACTGCTTTGAATGCATCCCAGAGATTCTGGTATGTTGTGTCTTGGTTCTCATTGGTTTCAAAGAACATCTTTATTTCTGCCTTCATTTCGTTATGTACCCAGTAGTCATTCAGGAGCAGGTTGTTCAGTTTCCACATACGTAGTTGAGCGGTTTTGAGTGAGATTCTTTATCCTGAGTTCTAGCTTGATTGCACTGTGATCTGAGAGACAGTTTGTTACAATTTCTGTTCTTTTACATTTATTGAGGAGAGCTTTACTTCCAAGTATACGGTCAATTTTGGAATAGGTGTGGTGTGGTGCTGAAAAAAATGTATATTCTGTTGATTTGGGGTGGAGAGTTCTGTAGATGTCTATTAGGTCCGCTTGGTGCAGAGCTGAGTTCAATTCCTGGGTATCCTTGTTGACTTTCTGTCTCATTGATCTGTCTAATGTTGACAGTGGGGTGTTAAAGTCTCCCATTATTAATGTGTGGGAGTCTAAGTCTCTTTGTAGGTCACTCAGGACTTGCTTTATGAATCTGGGTGCTCCTGTATTGGGTGCGTATATATTTAGGATAGTTAGCTCTTCTTGTTGAATTAATCCCTTTACCATTATGTAATGGCCTTCTTTGTCTCTTTTGATCTTTGTTGGTTTAAAGCCTGTTTTATCAGAGACTAGGATTGCAACCCCTGCCTTTTTTTGTTTTCCATTTGCTTGGTAGATCTTCCTCCATCCTTTTATTTTGAGCCTATGTGTGTCTCTGCATGTGAGATGGGTTTCCTGAATACAGCACACTGATGGGTCTTGAGTCTTTATCCAATTTGCCAGTCTGTGTCTTTTAATTGGAGCATTTAGTCCATTTACATTTAAAGTTAATATTGTTATGTGTGAATTTGATCCTGTCATTATGATGTTAGCTGGATATTTTGCTCGTTAGTTGATGCAGTCTCTTCCTAGTCTCGATGGTCTTTACATTTCAGTATGATTTTGCAGTGGCTGGTACTGGTTGTGCGTTTCCATGTTTAGCGCTTCCTTCAGGAGCTCTTTTAGGGCAGGCCTGGTGGTGACAAAATCTCTCAGCATTTGCTTGTCTGTAAAGTATTTTATTTCTCCTTCACTTATGAAGCTTAGTTTGGCAGGATATGAAATTCTGGGTTGAAAATTCTTTTCTTTAAGAATGTTGAATATTGGCCCCCACTCTCTTCTGGCTTGTAGGGTTTCTGCCGAGAGATCCGCTGTTAGTCTGATGGGCTTCCCTTTGATGGTAACCCGACCTTTCTCTCTGGCTGCCCTTAACATTTTTTCCTTCATTTCAACTTTGGTGAATCTGACAATTATGTGTCTTGGAGTTGCTCTTCTCGAGGAGTATCTTTGTGGCGTTCTCTGTATTTCCTGAATCTGAATGTTGGCCTGCCTTGCTAGATTGGGGAAGTTCTCCTGGATAATATCCTGCAGAGTGTTTTCCAACTTGTTTCCATTCTCCCCGTCACTTTCAGGTACACCAATCAGACGTAGATTTGGTCTTTTCACATAGTCCCACATCTCTTGGAGGCTTTGCTTGTTTCTTTTTATTCTTTTTTCTCTAAACTTCCCTTCTCGCTTCATTTCATTCATTTCATCTTCCAGGGCTGATACCCTTTCTTCCATTTGATCGCATCAGCTCCTGAGGCTTCTGCATTCTTCACGTAGTTCTCGAGCCTTGGTTTTCAGCTCCATCAGCTCCTTTAAGCACTTCTCTGTATTGGTTATTCTAGTTATGCATTCTTCTAAATTTTTTTCAAAGTTTTCAACTTCTTTGCCTTTGGTTTGAATATCCTCCCGTAGCTCAGAGTAATTTGATCGTCTGAAGCCTTCTTCTCTCAGCTCGTCAAAGTCATTCTCCGTCCAGCTTTGTTCCGTTGCTGGTGAGGAACTGCGTTCCTTTGGAGGAGGAGAGGTACTCTGGTTTTTAGAGTTTCCAGTTTTTCTGCTCTGTTTTTTCCCCATCTTTGTGGTTTTATCTACTTTTGGTCTTTGATGATGGTGATGTACAGATGGGTTTTTGGTGTGGATGTCCTTTCTGTTAGTTTTCCTTCTAACAGACAGAACCCTCAGCTGCAGGTCTGTTGGAGTACCTGGCCGGCTGTGTGAGGTGTCAGTCTGCCCCTGCTGGGGGGTGCCTCCCAGTTAGGCTGCTCGGGGGTCAGGGGTCAGGGACCCACTTGAGGAGGCAGTCAGCCCGTTCTCAGATCTCCAGCTGCGTGCTGGGAGAACCACTGCTCTTCTCACAACTGTCAGACAGGGACATTTAAGTCTGCAGAGGTTACTGCTGTCTTTTTGTTTGTCTGTGCCCTGCCTCCAGAGGTGGAGCCTACAGAGGCAGGCAGGCCTCCTTGAGCTGTGGTGGGCTCCACCCAGTTCAAGCTTCCAGGCTGCTTTGTTTACCTAAGCGAGCCTGGGCAATGGCAGGCACCCCTCCCCCGGCCTCGCTGCCGACTTGCTGTTTGATCTCAGACTGCTGTGCTAGCAATCAGCAAGACTCCGTGGGTGTAGGACCCTCTGAGCCAGGTGCAGGCTATACTCTCCTGGGGCACCGTTTCCTAAGCCCGTCAGAAAAGCACAGTATTCGGGTGGGAGTGGCCCGATTTTCCAGGTGCCGTCTGTCACCCCTGAAAGGGGAACTCCCTGACCCCTTGCGCTTCCTGAGTGAGGCAATGCCTCGCCCCTGCTTCGGCTGGCGCACGGTGCGCTCACCCACTGACCTGCGCCCACTGTCTGGCACTCCCTAGTGAGATGAACACGGTACCTCAGATGGAAATGCAGAAATCACCCGTCTTCTGCGTCGCTCGCGCTGGGAGCTGTAGACCGGAGCTGTTCCTATTCGGCCATCTTGGCTCGTCCCTCGAGAAGACTCACTTTATAAACACAGTAGTTTTTTATTTCTTTGGGTGAATGAGTTTTTCGTATTCTTTCCTAAGGTATTGATAAAGTAGGATAGGTACAAAGGAAGGACCCACTAAATGGGGAGATGTACGCAAAGGGACCATGGAGAACACCGCTGTATCTGAATCCCATTAACTCCCTGTGAGGCAGGCATATTACGCTCTCCTCTCATTTAATGGTTAAGAAATGGAGGCTTGGAAGAATCAGAGACATGTAAATGTACAGAGTTCTTTTGGTAGACAGGACCAAAACCCAAATCGTCAGACTCTTACTCCAGTGTAAGGAGACTGATCTCCTTGAGGATCAGTCTTGAGGGCAATGACTGTGTCTTGCCATCATTCCTGTATAATCTTTTCCTATGTCAGTACTTGGCACTCAGTAAATATTAATTTTTTTTGTAAAATTGAGGAATGAATGTGTGCCTCTGAGCTCCTATGTTTTCTGGTGTTCTAGTATTTTGAGGTGGAGATGATCGTTCCCTACTTCTCATGTTTCCATGAACTGGGGACCCCTACTCCACTTTCATTTGGGTAGCGCTAAAAAGTACATTTCTACTCCTTCTTTTCACTCTTTAACTATTCTTCTCCAAGCACTGGGAACTGCTGACCTGATGATGAGAGTCTGATAACACTTGCTGCAATTTATCAATAGGTTGGCTGCTATTCCTCTAAAACAATAAGTAAGTGGAATCTCATTTCTCTCTCCTGCACTACTAGTATAACAGACAAGTAAGAAGTGCCAAGGCTTGCTCTCAGCTTTCTCATTCGATGCATGAGGCAGTCCTGGCTCTATTTTGTAAAAGGAAGCGTCACCCATCTCTTAACTTTGATCTCTGGCATTCTGTCTCCAACAGCAACTGAATTTATGAGGCAAACCACAGTCCTCCATGTACTTGGCTGCTAAGTAAATCCTGGGGAGGGAGATGTCATTAAGACCTAATTCTCCCTTCAGGTGAGGGAAGAAAATCTAGATTTTGGATTTGTTAGGTGGAGATTCCTACATTGGCTTCTGGTCCCAGATAAGGTCTCTAATCCAGCTTTACCAAGGACTTTGGGAAACACTGTGCTTTTATTTATAAGGATGACAGCTTAACTCTCATTTAGCTTCTTTGGTGTATTCTCTACTACAAAAAGCCCAGCAAGGAGGAGAGTTGATTGATTGAGATGATGGATTGCTACACAATATCTATGTGATGACTAGTGAGCATACATCTCTAACTTACTAGACATGCCATAAATATACCACATTGAAGCTGCGGTTTTTTATTCTATATCTGTTATCATTTCATCCTTTATTTTTTCTTTTTTTTTTTGAGACAGAGTCTCGCTTTGTTGCCAGGCTGGAGCGCAGTGGCACGATCTCGGCTCACTGTACCCTCTGCCTCTCGGGTTCAAGCGATTCTCCTGCTGCAGCCTCCTGAGTAGCTGGGACTACAGGCGTGTGCCACCACACCCAGCTAATTTTTTGTATTTTTAGTAGAGACGGAGTTTCACCATGTTAGCCAGGATGGTCTCTATCTCCTGACCTCATGATCCATCCACCTCGGCCTCCCAAAGTGCTGGGATTACAGGCGTGAGCCACTGTACCCAGCCATCATTTCATCCTTTCAAAGCATCATTCTATATTCTAAAAACTGCATTTTAAACTATCATAATCCCATATCTAAAATTTTAGGTAACCTCCAGAGACGACTTGTGTAATATTAATTTTTAAATTTCTGCATAAAAAGCACCACTTCCATTATTAGACCCGATCCTGTGCTTCTCAGTGATTTCCCATACACAGTAATTAGTCAAAACTGTAAAACATACTGTGTTTAGGAACTTTCTCATTGAACAAGAATGAAAGCCTGGGGCCAGCAAAAGACAATCTTATGAGTAATGCTGGAAATTCAGCAACAATTTAATGTTTACATGCTACCACTCACATTTTTTCAAGAATTCTTGTAAATAAAGTAAACACAAAGACCTGAGCTAAGCAGCAATGAATTGATGAGTTTGCTTGTGGTAAATTAGATAGGAGGATACTTCTCCTCCCAACTTGATGTAGATGACTTCTATTTAAAGGCAAAGTCACTTCAGAGAGACACGAATCCCTTGCAAGAGGAGAGAGGTCATGCCACCCATGAGAAAATGAAGAGGTGTAAGAACAAAGGAAAGAGAGAGAAAGGGAAAGAAGAAAAGAGAGAGGAGGAAGAGAAGCAAGTGTCCTGCCTTTTTAGGTCCCTGCTGGTTTTGGGGACATTTGGTGTCAAATTCTCTCTGTTTCTTCAATGAGAGGGGTCATGCTCTCCCTGGAGAAAAACCCAGTGATTGGTTTTCATGAAGAAATGGAAGGCTTTCCTCTTACACTCTTCCTTCAGGGAGAAGACTAGAAGTATCCATAAGTGGAAAAATATTTGCTCCTACCAGAGGCAAGGGATAGATACTAAAGCAGATACAGGTCTAGGAGAAACTTTTCTTTCAATAGCAAGTCTATAAAATATCACATCTGCCACAACTCCTGGGATTCTCACAGGAATTTTCCCATGTAATGCATAGTTAGATACTTCTTAGTTGCTCCTATCTTGGTCTTGCCCTTTCACTTATTTTGCCAACTCCGTGAAATAACATCTGATGTCTCTTTTTTCCCAAACACCTGAGCTTTCACTGTACTATGATTATCACAGGTGCTTAGGACATGTTTTTGACAGATTGAATACAAATATTTCCCCTGACAGACACCAAATAAGACAGTATTTGTGAGATGACTGTGGGAACAGTAATCCTTTATTGTGCTCCATAACATAGGTGGAATGTTGTACAGCTGTTGATTCTTGAGTTTGAATTCATTTTATTGGGGACACAAAATGAGTCTAGCGAGCAAGTGTTTGCTGAAATAACTTTGCATGTTGTCCTAATAAGGTTTGCAAATGAAGTAGAAAAAAAGAAATGGAAGGTGAACCCCTTCCTTTTGTTTTTAACAGCTTTATTGTGATATAATGCCAAGCAATTCATCCATTAAAAGTGTACAATTTAAATTTTCTAGTATACTACAAAGTTGTGCAATGATTGCCATAATCAATTTCAAAACACTTCATCACCCTGAAAGAACTTCTGTATCATTAGCAGTGACTCCATTCCCTGGCTTCATCCCCTAACCCACCAGTCCTCAGCAACTACTCATCTACTTCCCATCTCTATATATTTGCCTACTCTGAACATTTCATATATATAGAATCATGCAATTATGTACACTTTCATGACTTCTTTCACTTATCAAAATCTTTTCAATGCTCATCCATGTTGGAGCATGTATCAGTACTTCTTTCCTTTTTAATGGCTGAATAATATTCCATTGTATGCATATACCACTTTTTATGTTTCCATTCATCAAATGATGGACATTTGGATTGTGTCTACCTTTTGCCATTATGAATAATGTTGCTATGAATGTTTGTACAGTTTTGTGTGGATAAATATTTTCATTTGTCTTGAGTATATACCTAGCAGTGGAATTACTGAATCAAAATGGTAACACTAAATTTAGCATTTTTAGGAACTGTCAGACTATTTTCCAAAAGAGCTGCATCATTTACATTTTCATCAGCAATGTGTAAAGGGTTCTTATCCTACCTCATCAATACTTGTTATTGCCTTACTTCTTGATTTTAGTCATCCTAACGGATATGATGTGCTCAATGTGGTTTTGATTTGCATTTCTCTAATAACTAATTATTTTGAGCATTTTTAATATACTTTTGGCCATTTGTTTATCTTCTTAGAATAAATGTCTATTCGAATCTTCTGTCCACTTTGAAATTGGGTTGTCTTTTTATTATTAAGCTGTAAGAGTCCTTTAAATATTCTGTATACAAGTCTCTTATAAGATAGATAATTTGAAAATATTTTCTCCCATTCTGTGAGTTGTTTTTTCACTTTCTTGATGGTATTCATTGAAGCACAAGTTTTAAATTCATTCTTTCTCCATTAAATATGATATTAGCTTTGGGTTTTTATGGATATCTGTATCAGATTAAGCAAGTTCCCTTCTATTACTAGTTTGTTGAGAGTTATTTTGTTGTCATAAAATGTTGTTAGAGTTTATCAAATGCCCTTTCTTTGTCTATTGAGATGACCATGTGGTTTTTGACCTTAATTCTATTTATGGTATATTATATTAATGATTTTCAAATGTTCAACCACTCTTGCATTTATAAAATAAACCTGATTTGTTCATTGAATTTGGCTTGCTAGTATTTTATTGAGAATTTTTACACTCAAGTTCATAAAGATATTAACCTGTAGTTTTCCTTCCTTGTGATGTTTTTGTCTGGTTTTAGTATCAGGGTAATATTTATCTCATAGAATTATTTGGGAAGTGTTCATTACTCTTTCCTTTAAATCTCAAATATGATAATTGTTCCTCCCTCTCACATATTGCCAGGTAACCTCCTTCATTTTATTTATAAATTACAGCACATCTAAACTTCCTCATCAGTCAGTATTTAGGAAAGTACCTATATGATTGGAATCAATTTATTCTCATCACTAAACAGTACTTATAATGCTTCCATATGATTTAAACCAATTTAGTTTCCCATGAGAGGAGTCAGGTGGGAGATAGAAAAGACAGTATGGGTTACAGACACACAGCTGTTAAGCACAGGGAAGAAAGAAATATCTGGAGGATATTTAACCTCCAAAAAATAGAGAGCTAGGTTCTTAGACTAGAATGAACTCTCAGATTGCTCTGATGGTATTGGTGGTGATGATGATGCTGATGACGATGATGATAATGATTTTATTGTATCCTAGGAGTCTTCACATATAATCTTCCAAATGTGACATTTTTCTCCTCTCCAGTTTTTTCTCTCCCTCCTTCTCTCCTTTCTTTCTTCCAAACTAAATTTGTTTCTAGCTTGAGGTAAATTCAGTGGAGAAAACCCACTGATGCCTTAAAAATAGTATGAGCAAGTCAGTAACAAGAGTTATGTTATATTTCTAGCCTAACTCATATTTCCCACTTAGTATAGTAAAAACACTGGGGAACTGAAGAGTTATCATCATCAACAACAACAGCAACCACATAGTAACCTATCTGATTCTGGGTGAATCAACATCTTCATGTCCCTCTCACAATACTAGACTTTATGGATGTAGTCCATTTTAAATACTATAAAATTACATTATTTTAATTCTTAAATGTTTGATACACATCAACATTTCTTTTTAAAAAATCAAGTTAAACAGGTATTTATTCAGCACTCATATGCTCTGGGTTTTGAGGAATTACAGTAAGGGAGGTTCAGATACATTCTATTTTGAGGAGCTTACAGTCTCACTGGGTGAAGGCATATATTCAAGAAATACTTAAATAAGAATTCAAGATACTTTGAAGGCACTTTAATATAGGAAATTTGGTATCTGTTGTCCCTACCCACTATGTTCAAGGTACTGCATAAAATTCAGGGGTAAAACTATAAGAGCTCAGGGAAATGCATAAATGGGAAAGTTTGTGTGAAGGAAATGATTCTAGAACCCAGAAAGATGAAGAGGATTTAAATTGATAATGAAATGGGAGACATTTAGTGAAAAGTTCAACTAGAATATTAATTAGCAATAGTTTTCACTTCCATTTCAAACAAAGCAACTAATTTTAAAAATTTCAACTAATTTTTCTTACTATGGTCTCCTTTTAATTACATATAAATGAATTCACATTCTAATCTTTCTTTTTCTATGGAGGGGTCATTGTAAAATACATCTTACCTTAAGCCAATTTTGTATGTCCATAAATAACCCATGTATACTTTTGAATATTAAAAATTTTGATGTTTTTCTTTGTTCCAAAGTGTAAACATACATTCCTATAATAGTTTGCATTTAAAGTTATGAAATAAATTGTCTTGGAGCTCTCTAAAAAGAGAGCTTTTGGCATTATGATGACCCAAGACTGAAGGTCTGGTTAGCACAGATAATTTAAGCAAAACTTCTCAATATCAAATTTTCATGTGTGCATTTGATTGAGGGAAAAAGGTACATCTTGTCTTTGTTTTGTAACTTAATTTCCTTTCCTTCAAATCTATCCTGTCAATGGAGAGAGATAGTTTAGAAGGAAAGAAGTGGCCAAAATGCAACTCTGAAGTATTCTTAATTTGAGCACAAAGATGAGTACAATATGTACAAACTTTTTTTCAGCTTGACTAGTTTCTTGAATATTAAAAGAGAAAGAAAAGAAAAAACTACCTGTGATAGTATCTTGGTTCAGGTACAGAGGTGTCTATAGGAGGAGATGATCATTCATTCATTCATTTTTTTCTTTTTGTTTTTTTGGACCCAGGCTGGAGTGCAGTGGCACAATCTCAGTTCACTGCAGCCTCAACCTCCCTGGCTCAAGTGATCCTCTCACCTTAGCCGCCCAAGTAGCTGGGACTCTAGGCATGCACAACCATGCCAGACTTTTTTGTATTTTTTGTAGAGGTGGAATTTTGCCATGTTGCCTATGCTGGTCTCAAACTCCTGGGCCTAAGCGATCTGGCTGCCTTGGCCTCCCAAGGTGCTGGGATTACAGGTATAAGCAACCATGTGTGGCCCATTAATTCATCATTTCGTTCAATACATATTTATTGAATGTATACTATGTGTCAGGCACAGTTCTAGGCATTAAGAATACGGCAATAATCAAGGCAGAGCAAGTCCCTTCCCTCATGGGACTTACATTCTAGTGAAAAAGACAAATAATAAATAAGATAAATAAGCACATTATTTAATGTGTTATATATTGATGAATTTTGAAACTGAAGCAGAACAGAGGGGTTAGAAGCATCTGGGGTGTGAGTGGTGGATTTTTGATAGGGCAGCCAAGAAAGATCTCACCATGAAGATCACTTTTGGAAGATGGCCTGAAAGAAGGGAGGAAGCTGGCTGTAATGTCTTCAGGAGAAGCATATTCCTGAAAGAGAAAACCTCAGGGGCAAAGGCACTGAGGGAGGAGACTGCCTGAAATGTTCAAGGAGTGGCCCAAAGCCCATGTGGCTGGAGTAGACTGAAAGAAGGGAGGATTGATAGGAGATGAGCTCAGAGAGATAATGGTGAGGGGCAGATGGAGCCTTGTAAATCACAGCAAGGACCTTGGATTTTGCATAGAGTAAGATGGGAGCCATTAGATAAGATCACCTTGGTTGCTATCATGAGAATAGAAGACAGGGATAAAAGTGATGAAGGGTCAGTGCCAGTTACGATAACCCAGGCATTAGAGATGTGTTATCTAAAGCTGTGTTTCTAGGCATTTAGAGCAGAGGTTGGCAAACTAGAGCCTGTGGGCCAAAACCAGCCTGCGGCCTGTTTTGGAAATAAATTTTGTTGGAACACAGTCACACTCATTTATTTACATATTGCCTATGGCTGCTTTCCCCCTACAATAGCAGAGTTGAGTAGTTGTGACACAGACCATATGCCTAGAAAAGTGGAAAATATTTAGTATCTGGCTCTTCACAGAAAAAGTTTGCCCACCTCTGACTTAGAATCTCCTGGAAAGAGGATTATAGCAGTAAAGCTATCTCTTATATGCAAAATAGCACAGGAGCAAACCATTACAATTGTGTACAAACTTTGCAGAAGGTAGAGAGGATTATTTCTGGGTTCTAGTGAATGCTACAGTATGAAAATATGATTAGTCTTCTAATAACAGGTAATGAATATCATTCATACATTCACTCAATAAATATTCTTTGAAAACATTTAGCAATCAAAGTTTAATGTGCTAGAGAGATATCAAATACACAAACCCTTAGTAAGTATAAATTACAAAAGCTCTAAATGCTATGAAGAAAACGCTTAGAGTTCAACGGTGAGAAAACAAGGAAAATAATTTACATTGGGGAGGCCAGTGGAAATGCCATTTGAGTTAAGACATGAAGTGGTGAAAAGATGGGGAAGAAGAATTTCACGCACAAGAAATGATGTGCAAAGGTGGTAAAATAGAGAATTAGAAGTAGAAGAACTAGGAAGAAAATACAGCCATCACACACACACACACACACACACACACACACACACACACACACACAAATGAATGGATAGACTTTCGACAGCAACATGGAAACAGTCATAGAACGTGGCTGGAGATGATGAGTTGTTTGAAAAATACTGGGCTTTGTAGATCATGTGAAGTTGTTTTAATTTTATTGTAAGTCAAAGTCATTGAAGGATATAGGCAAAAACGTGGTAGATTTTACCTTTTATATACCACTCTGGCTGCAGTAAAAATATGAATTGAAATGGGCCACTAATTGAAGTCCAGGGACTGACCAATCAGGAGCTGGTTTGCAGTGGCTTAGCAGAGAGATGATGATGGTGGCTTAGACTAAGTTGGTGTCTATGGTTTAATTCAGCAAACATTTATTATATTGTTACTATGAACTAAATATTATTCTGGGTTCTATATTAGGAGCAGCAAAGAGAAATGAAAGCTGCCTGTGCTTTCAATAAACTATAGCTCTGAAGAGTAAGAAAAGTGTGCAAGTAATTGTTACATGTAGCCTACTATGATAAATTATAAATTCCATATGACTACTTGGAACAAGAGCACTAGTGGAGCCCAAAGGAAGGAAAATTTATATTAGCTTGATTGGTGAGGAAATGTAGTTATTACTGTATCCCCAATGTGCACAATATATCAACACATCACACATAGTAGAGGCTTGGGAAATACTGGGAGAACGCCCTCGATCATGTCACTGAACTCTTGTCTAATTATTTCCAAACACAGTAATTTCTGTAACTGCGTCTCTCAACCTCAGCTCCTTTCTACCCTTTTTCTTGTTGCTACCAGTCGGCCTATGGCTTGCCACCAGCTCCTCCTGAGGCTATGATCAGACAGCCTGCCAGTACAACTGTGTCCCCCACTGAGCTAGCAGCTTGCTGGACTCTATTGCTTGTTGCTTGTTGTCTGTGGGGCCCCTGGGGGTCCATCAATTTTCCTTCTATCTGTCAATCTGTGCCTGGCTTCACAGTGCAAAAAGAAGCCAAGAATAAGAAATGAAGATTCCAAATAAAGTTGAAATACTTCACAGAAGTCCAGGATCTCACAAATGTACCCTGTCTTGTGGCCAAGACTTACTCAATTCAGGTTGGATCTCTATGAGAGCTGTGGAGTCCCAGCCATTCCAAGAGTGCCTACACACACTAAAAGTTTAATGAATATTAGTTAAACCAAAAAATAAAAAGCAAGCTGTGGTGAAGTTTCAGTTAGGCCAGTTCACAGCTGTCATTGCACACAGTGAAGACTATCAAGGATGTCTTCCTGCTGCTAGAGAGAGAGTCTGCCAAGCCTCAGTCTTTTCCTTGCCCTCCAAGCTGGAATCACTTCCACTTGTCGGATCAGTCTCACTCGGTATGAGCCATATTGCAAACTTTACTCACATTCAAGAGTTGGAGCCTGGTATTAGGCCATGAGCCATATACTCTGGTTTTTTTGAGGGCCAGGGCAGGATAGAGTACTGATTAAAGCCAAGTGTTTGGAAGCTAGATATTCTCATTTTCTCTTTTTGCACCTCCATATTCAGACTATATGATGTGGGCAGATTTCTTGCTTCCCTAAAACCCAATTTCTTCATTTATGGAAAGTGAATAGCAAAATCTTCTACCCAGGATAAAATCTTCAGTGTATATCTTGACATAATATCAGTGTTGGATAAGTGGTAGTTACGGTGAAATCTGCGGTGACATTTCTGTATTTTGCACATTTTGGATATAAGGGGATTGGCAGTTCCCCACAGAAGGCTCACTCTCGTCATTTCACTAACTTTACAGTAGTGAGACCTTCACTTTTTGAGACCCCACTTATAGAGTTATTTTGAATTTGCTGTATTATTATTTATTGAGATATAATTATTACTCATGCAGAAACTTAATCATAAGTCAGTTTAGGAAAGATACAGGAAATGTCAACTCTGACATGCTTCCTCCTATCTTTGTTTTCCAAAGTAGAACCATTTTAAATGGTATATATCAGCATAATGCCTGCATTTTGTTCTTTCCACATAGAACACCATCTGAAACGAACAGGTTTTCAAATCTTGGATGGAGCTACAAGTCTCTAGTGGCCAAGTGGAACTGGTGGGAAGGGATTTTGGAAATGACTGTACCTTGGAACAGAGAAAACTTTTCTCAGTAGAAGACTGTTTGCCTCCGCATGAGAACAGTAAAATTTCCTGAGATTCTGCAGCCAAATGGTCTTGGTATTATTTTACATTAGTCCAGGGTCCCAGAAGCACAACCACTGTGTAGAATGGGCTTTGTTAATGATTATAATAAATAATGTGAGACTTCTGATTTTGTGCAAGATGGAAAAGACTCATTTCATTCTCTATCTCCCACTAAATATAATTATAAAACCCTGGCCATAATACAAGAGACAAGAAGAAGAAAACTGTGAAAGGAGGAATGAAGAGAGTAGATAGACTAACTAAGGAGCTAGGGCTTTTAATAGCATGGGATGAATGCCCTATGTTTTCTTTTTGCCTTCCATATACCCTAGGCTTGGTGCTGGAGAAGCCCATGACTTGGAAATGCCAAAAGGCAAAGCCAAAAAGTCTTGTTAAAAGTCTGCTCTCTATCATCAAAGGACCAGAAAATAGCTGGTCCAGCAGGATACCAATATTTTTGACAATAGTCATCCCATTCCAGCAAAACACCATGAAAAAAACCATGCCTACCTCTATTCCCCTGTGCTGCTGGCAAAGGTTGAGCAGGGAGCCTGGACTTCCAATTCCACCTGTGGCAAGGTAGCACACAGCTTTCAGAATCCCCTGTAGCCAGGATGGTGTCAGCAGACTGTAGGGGAAACCTGGACTCCCCTACTTCCACCTCAAGCTGTGTTTCTCCCTCTACCAATTGGTTAGAAGGGGAGGATTTTGGAGAGGAGGAAGCTGGAGAAAGGGTTTCTTTAAACCTTCATATGGGCAAATGCTTAGTAACCCTTACGTGAAATTGATAGAATTAACACTGTAAAAGATTTGAGAAGAGTTACAGTATAGAATACTGCCCAAGCTACGGATTGGCCTCTGAGTAGCCCACACCCAAAACAGACCCAAAAAGCACTGCGAAGGCTGCGAAAACTGAGTTGTCATTGGAACCATAGCCCCAAAAGGCAGACCAGAACCTCCATGATGAGTCTAAAGAGGGACTCAGCTAACAGAAAACCAGGATCTATAACACGGTCTTATAACATGGTGCTCCAAATGTCCAGTTACTATTATTATTGGGGTGAGCACTGAACTTTCTAATGTCCATCAATCAATTCTCAGTCTGCCCCTCACCCTCCAGCTCTTGCCCATCAATTGGGATTTTGTCTCCTTTTTCCTGCCTAGAACTCAAAATCGTGATTCCAATTCAAGCATCATGTGCATTGACTAATGCCTCCAGGAGAGAGAGCTGATTCTGTTCCACATGGCTTCTGCAATGAATGGACTCTAGTGAATGGATCAGCTGATATAAATATGATATTACCCCATTGTGGGGGTCCTTTTGAACATAATGCCCAAAGGAGTCTGTGAGCTAAGTCAGTTTCCCTCATGCCACTCTTTGTCAATCTATTCTGGGCTGGAAGTCACTACCTTTCAGTAACGCATCTTATCGAGATCTCATCATGGTTTCTACCAATGTTTTCTTAAGGAATGTCATGGTTTTTAGCAGAAATGACAAATGTAACTCACTAAATCTTTTGGTTGTATCTAATTATGCCATGACTATAAATTCAGCTGCCTAGGACCCATATCTTTCCTACTAACTATTATGAAATATTCATTTTAATAAAATTCTTCCTTGAGAGTAAATGTAAAACTGTAGGTGGCTAATGATCTGTTTGAAGAGATTACAATATGGAATAGTGAAATAATAATAATGATGCAAATACAAAAGACACAATGGTTTGCTCATTTAAAAATCCTCTCTCTCAGGAATACTGCATAAATGAAATATCTAACTACTTAGCAGGTTGCCAGGTATACAATGGGCAATAATATATATTTACTAAAATTAAAAGCACAAATTATGTTTTGAATGATTTGTTCACACTAATATACAGGCTTAATGCTACTTTAGTCAGGATGGTCAAAATAAATCTAGAAGTGAACTGTAATCCTGAGATAAAAATTATTATTGTAATTTGAGGTAGTTTAAGTACCAGAGAGAATACACATCAAACACCTAGAGACTATAGATTCTGCAAAGTCATGCCAGTTCTCCAATCTCTGAGAAATGTTAAGTTAAATCTTTTCTTCATATGATATGATGTAGATTAGTATGTAAGTACAAAATGCTAACCTAAAATGGGGAAATTGAAAGGTTTTGCTCACATGATATTATCATAAACCACTAAGCATGCAATGCATATTTTCTTAATATATTTAAATTAGAGACAAAAGTTATATGCTGAAAACCTTATTAATATTGAAAAAAAATTTAAAGATTTTAATATTTTCCAGTGTTAAGATGCAGTACTTTCTTTGATTTGGATGTCAGGGTTTTAAAACTAAGAAAATAATTACTGTAAGCCATATGACAAATATTTTTGTTACCCTCAATTGTCTAATGATGATTCATTAGCTTATAGTTCAAACTCAATTACTATGCCATTTTCATTCTTTATTATTTCCTTGAAGTGAGCCAGTGATACTCTCTCCCCCCTTTTTTACAGATGAATAAACAAACACTAACAATGAACTGACTGGGCCAAGAGGTTAATGGTGGCAATATAGATGAGTAACTGGACTCCATAAACCTTAACCCTACTAGGTTCTGGTGTCTGCTGCCTTGTAGCACTGGCAGGCATTGCATTTATCACATCAGAACCAAAAATACACACTATTCCTCAGAATATAAGAAGGAATGGGCCATCTCTCCACGTGGGAAACATAGCTATTGTAATGGGAGGACCTGGCTCAATATCTCCTCTATGAAAAAATGATCTACTTCCTTCTGGCCAAATGGGAAAGAAGCAGTTACTTAACTTTTTTGACCTTCAATTTTTATATCTAGAATTTTACATTAAATGGTTTGTAAGATCTTACCTAGTATTAACGCCTCTGATCTAACACCGGAAATTAACAGCTTTCTTTGTTTTGAGGATTTCTTCGAGTAGAGGGACTACTGAGATCTTGACAGTGAGGCTACAGGAGTAGCTAAAAAGTCAGGATGAGGTTAAGTGAATTGCACAGACACACATGGGCATGTATTGCACAGGCTTGGATGCATATACACAGGCCACGTGGAGACGTACAGACTCATTTTAGTCAGGCACTTATAACTGGGTTGGGACATGGAGATATATACTCTTTTTCATTTCAAGGACGAATTCTCCTTCTGTGTTAATCAAGTTTATATTTATTTTTCAGCTACCTCTTTATCTTTCCCTCAAAACATGTTTTCAGTTTGAAACTAAGTCCTAGAAGCTAAGTAGAACAAAAGAAACTGAATAGCACCTGGTTTTCTGATCCCAAATATTTGTAACATCTTTTCTTTAGGAAAGGCTATTCCACGATCACCTCAGAAAACAACAAACAAATAAAAACAGAGGCACAGGATTCATTCCTGGCATCTTTTGGATTAGAAACAACTGGATTGTCAGTGACAAGCTCATTCTGCCACATCAACAATCACTGTGTTTAAAGACTTCAGTGGAAGAGGAACAACCCTAGCCATTTTCTTCTCCCACTCTAAATCCCACACCATCAACCAACTGCAGATAGAACTCAGACATCTCTTTCTCATTCATTTCTTTCTTCATTGATCTGATTTCCTTCTGCAATCCATTTCATTCTTCTATCTCTTCCCAATTTTGTTTTTGTTTTTGTTTTCTTTCTTTCAGTCTTTCTTTTTTTTCTTTTTGTGAGACAGGGTCTTGCTCTGTTGCCCAGGCTGGAGTGCAGTGGTGTGATCATAGCTCACTTTAACCTTGACCTCCTGGGCTCAAGTGGTCCTTCTATCTTGGCCTCTTGAGTAACTAGGACTACCACACCCTGGATAATTGTTTTTATTTTTATTTTTTGTAGAGACAGGGTATCACTATATTGCCTAGGATGGCCTCAAACTTCTGGCTTCAAGTGATCCTTCTGCCTTGGCCTCCAAAGTGTTGGGATTACAGGTATGAGCCACCATGCCTGGCCTTATTTTTTCTATCTTTTGACTTCTTTTAGATTTTCTTGGCAAAGTCCATCCTTCTTTTTTTCCTTTCTTCCTCACTCCCTTCTGTCCTTCTCTTCTAATTAATGATATTATAATATTATACATCATAGCCCCAGCTATGGTTTGACATGAGAAATGTCAGATTCAGTCTAAAGTTTATCTCTCCAATGTTTTTGGGAAAACTTTGTAATAACTTACTATTAAATTTATATAAATGTGTTTGTTTTTAGCTGCTTTTAGGAGGTCATTAATAACTGATTAATAATTATAAAATCTGACCAAAAGCAGTGAGGTTAGTAGGAGATAATTAAGATCTTGGCACTATTGCCATTGCTCTCCACTGGATGTGTAAAGCACTTCTGTCCCCTCTAGGACTTTCTCCATTGTAGACATTGATACAATGTCATCTTCCTTAATTAGTTAATATTTTGGTGTTTTGTTTTTTATCATTTATTCACTTTATGATATGATAGATCAGCAGAAGAGACACTGTTTACCTCTTGCCTCACCTATTCAAGATGTCCATTGCCATATGGAGCTACTCAAAACACCTCCACAAGACGGAGAATCCATTAGTTCAAACCTGTGTCTGTTAGCCCTCTGTAACTTGAACAACCACAGCACAGAGGGAGGGCATATTATTTTGTATATTTCTGTTCATAAAATCAGAGCCTTATTTCTCATTGTGTGTTTATTTTTTTCCTGTCTTCCCCTAATAACGGAATCACCTTGATAAAACCCTTTAGAAACAGTTTTCCAGTCTAAGCTACACATTTCCATATAAATAATAAAGAGAATGTGTTAGAAAAATACATTCTTTTAGCTTTGGTTCTTTAAATCAAGATAGCCCTTGTAAGCTACTGACTCCTTGTGAGTCTACATTTTTTTAAATCTCTGGTATGGTATCATTCATAGCCCTCCCTCCTGAATCTTAGTATCCAATCCCTAAATATCCATCGTTCCAAGAGACGTGTAGTCTCTTCTCTTGGTAAGAGATAACCATATGATTTGAAGATGTTAAGGGGTTTTGAAAAGCAATAACACCCTCATTGAGACTTTGGATAGAAGAATATGTTCTAAACATTTTTAGTTAAAATCTACCCCTTCTCCTCCTTCTCCTCACGTATAAATATTTATTCACAGTGCAGTGTGTTGGCCACTGTTTTAGGCACCAGACATATAGGAGAGAACAAAATTGGCAAAGCACATCTTCTTAGTGAAGCTCATGACCTAATAGAGAAGATAAACATTCAACATCATCAACAACAACAGCAAGTAGCTGTATGTAAAAACAAAGCCAAAGAATGATTAGTGCTTGTGGTGGTCACTTGCTTACTGTTCTCGGATACATTCCCAGTTTTTCCCCTGGAAAATATGTTCCCAAAGGTTCCTTGCACTCTGGTCTTCAGCTAGCTTTGGTCAAAGGGAAGCACTAACAGGAGACTGGAGAGCAAGGGGATAAAAAAAATCCAGAGTATTTCTTTTCCCTTCTTTTTCAGGCAGTGCATCCTACAATGGCTGCATCTCCTCTAGATAAGCCACCTGTCTTCTGTATGTAAGCTACTATGTAAATCTACCACTCCCCACCCAAGGGCAGCTCTTGGGCTCTGGTGACACTGTCTCACTTTCTCCCTCAAGCACTAAAGTTTTAGCAATTTCCTGTTTGTTTCTAATCTCTATGCTGCTTCTTCCAACTCCTTTATTACTATTTCTTTACATCACAAGTCTTCTTTTGAGTCACCTACTGTGGATTCGTTTTCCATATAGGACCTTGTGTCACACAGTGCAATGAAGTTGGAGGAAAAGAGTAAAGGATGATGTCCAGGTTTTGAGCCTTGGCAACCCCATGGGCAGTGATGACATTGACTGAGTTGGTAAAGACTTAATGAGGAATAGTCATGGAAAGGGCTCTGAGGACGGCAGGAACCAATAATTTTATTTTGCACATGTTAAATTTGAGATGCCCAGTAGAGTAGACATCTAAATTCTGATGTCAAGTATGCATTTAAACATGTGTGTCCAGAGTCCAAAGGAGAAGACTGAGCTAGAGATGAATTCTAGGAATCATTCATGTATAGATAGCCAGGAGACTGGATGAGATCTAGGGAATAAACGCTGAGAAAGGTCAAAGAGACCCTTGGACTAAATCTTGGAGCAACTCGATATTTAGAAGGTGGATAGTGGAGGAGGATTCAATGAAATAGACTGAGAAGCAGCATCAGGGAGGTAGAAAAAGAATTGGAAGAATGTGGCAACAAGAAGTCAAGTGACACAAGTGTTTCAAGTGGAGGGCATGATCAATCGTGTCAAATGTTGCTCTGGGGTTGATAAAGAAGAGAATAGAGAATTGACCATTTGATTAGAGTTATTAGCCACTGCCCTGCAGCATCTGTGATGATGGTAGTGGGGTTTTGCTCAAGGGACAAAAGGCAGCAGATCTGGAAAACCAAAGGATAAAACATATCCTTTACGCAACTAGACAATAGACACCTTCTTGATCTAGAAAAGGAAGAAATTCCCACACCCATCCCATCCCCCACCAAACCCCATCCCAGTGGAGGGTAAGTTTCTGAAATTAGAAAAACCTACAATGCCTTGTCCTGTAATTCTGGGCCAGAAGTTTTCAGTTGGACAGGTTATGACATTTTGAGTAGAAGAATTCTGTAAAACCGGGTTTGCCAATGCATTACAAGACTTTTGGTATCCTTGACCATTGCGTCCCCCAACACTAAATGCCAAAATAGTTACATTTGCTTTTTTTTTTTTTGTATACAGTATATTAAATTTCCCTTTATTTATTTTTATTTTTATTTATTATTATTATTATTATTATTATACTTTAAGTTTTAGGGTACATGTGCACAATGTGCAGGTTAGTTACATATGTATACATGTGCCATGCTGGTGTGCTGCACCCAATAACTCCTCATTTAGCACTAGGTATATCTCCTAATGCTATCCCTCCCCCCTCCCCCCACCCCACAACAGTCCCCAGAGTGTGATGTTCCCCTTCCTGTGTCCATGTGTTCTCATTGTTCAATTCCCATCTATGAGTGAGAACATGCAGTGTTTGGTTTTTTGTCCTTGCGATAGTTTGCTGAGAATGATGATTTCCAATTTCATCCATGTCCCTAGAAAGGACATGAACTCATCATTTTTTATGGCTGCATAGTATTCCATGGTGTATATGTGCCACATTTTCTTAATCCAGTCTATCATTGTTGGCATTTGGGTTGGTTCCAAGTCTTTGCTATTGTGAATAGTAAAAGAAGACATTTATGCAGCCAAAAGACACATGAAAAAATGCTCATCATCACTGGCCATCAGAGAAATGCGAATCAAAACCACAATGAGATACCATCTCGCACCAGTTAGAATGGCAATCATTAAAAAGTCAGGAAACAACAGGTGCTGGAGAGGATGTGGAGAAATAGAAACACTTTTACACTGCTGGTGGGACTGTAAACCAGTTCAACCATTGTGGAAGTCAGTGTGGCGATTCCTCAGGGATCTAGAACTAGAAATACCATTTGACCCAGCCATCCCATTACTGGGTATATACCCAAAGGACTATAAATCATGCTGCTATAAAGATACACTTGCTTGCTTTTTAATGCTCTCCTCTCTACATGGTTTTTATTGTTACCAACTGTATTTCCATTTCCTCAGTTTCACTATTACCTTCCTTCATACCTTCTTTGAATGTTTTCTTTTTCAGACATTTAATAATTCAAATGAATAAGAATTAGTGACATTATTATTGGGATCAATAATTGATGAACTGTAACAATAGTACAATAGTAGGGAGATAATTTGAGGTAAAATAAACCCTTCATCTTGTCAAATAATATAATTCAATGAACTATACATTAAAAAATAGTATCTGCAAGGCTTTGTTCCAAGAGCAGCACAGAGGGCAAAGTGGGAAATTTTGGTGACTTGAATTTCAGTGGAAATGCTGAGCAACTCCTGTTTCTCCCTCCTTTTCCTCTGAATAATCTTTAAAATGTTCTTTTTAGTCTAGCTTTTCTATCTTTCGCCTTGCTTCCCCATGTGATTGCTCAAGATGAGAGTGAGAATCTCTCTTAAAAGTCACCTTAGACAGTCATCTCAGACAGTCATCTCTAGTTCTGAGTGACTAGCACTGCTAAAAGCTAATTTATCCCTAATTTTCCAGTTTGTATTTGTTAAAAACTTGAGTTTCTGTCATTCTGTTTGGATCCTGGGTCCAGCCTTGGCCCTACCTCATATTGGTTGTGTCACTTTGTGCCAGGCACTTAGCTTTCTATGCTTCAGTTTTTCTCATCTGTAAAATGGGAATTCAATAGTAGTACTAATCTCATAGGGTTTTTATGAGGATTAAATAATATTCTGTTTATAATGACAGTGTCCCAGTGGGGAGCACTATAAAATGAGGTTCGCGAAATATCACTTTGCACACCAAGAAAAAGTCATATTTATTTCCTCTAATGAGGACAAGTATCTCACACTATTTAGCATCTTTCGATTTGGGTGACTTGCAACCCCAATCCTCATTCCCAGAAACTGAAGCAATGTGTTTCTCTTTTATGTCATAATTTATTTTTTCACTCTGGTAAAAAATCAGAGAAAGAAAATGATTGAATTTTGAGTAAAGGTTTTGCACTTTCAGGGCAAACTAGTGCTTGATAAGATAAAGTAATTGATTCACAATGGGGAAAATATTTTATATTCTGGGTTAGATTGGTGTAGATAAAAGTAGAAGTTGAAACCCCTTTGAAAAGGACTATCACTGTAAGCAGTGGGGCCAGTGTACAAAAACAAAGAGAGCCCAAATTATTTTCTAACCACTTCTCATTTCAAGCCTCCAGTTATTTGAAAGAAAGTCTATGAGCAGAGATGCCAAAACTGAAGAATGCTGGAGGAGGCTGATGCTGCAGAGGTTGTTAAAATGTGGATTCTAATGCCCCTTCTCTAGACATTTTTCTGTAGATTGAGTTGGAGTTCAGAAACTTGCTGTTTTAACAAGCATCTAGGCAATTCTGTTGCAGGTTATCTCTGAGGTAGATATTGGCACACTCTGTAGCCAGACTGCTGGACTCTGTTTCTGAATATATGTGATGCACAAGTGTTAACATAATAGTGATTTTTTTCTCTCATGTTTGTTATTGTCCAATGATCTGGCTATGCCATACCACAAATATGAATAACAGTGGGAAAATTCAGTTAATTTACAAAATACATTCAAATACCCTTATGTTTGGTATTATGTACACAAAACATCTGTATGGATGATAGAATCTTTTTGTTTTCTTTACCAATGTGTTTTGTGTTTGTTTTAGCAGGCATTTAAGTGTTTTCTTACTGTCATTGTGACAATTAACTTCATGTGTCAACTTGACTAGGCTGCAGGATGTGCAGGTGTTTGGTTAAATATTATTCTGGGCATGTCTGTGAGGGTGATTCTGGATGAGATTCGCATTTGAATTAGTACACTGAGTAAAGCCAATTGCTCTCCTCAATGTGGATGGGCCTTATCCAACCCAGTGGAGGTGAGAGTAGAACAAAAGGCAAGGGAAGGGAGAATTTGCTCTCTCTGACTGAATGTCTCCTATACTTGGACTTGAACTTACACCATTGTCTCTCCTAGGTATTCATCTTTCAGAAGACATATTATGGGACCTCTCAGTCTCCAGGATCATGTGAGAAGTTCTTTATAGTTAATCTTTCCCTCTCTAATTAGTATTAATATAATATTATTATAATTAAAATATATAAAAAGATTTTTATATATAATAGAATCTATCTATCTATCTATCTATCCATCTATCATCTATCTATCTATCTATACTTGTACCATCTCCTATTGGTTCTTTTCTTCTAGAGAACCCTGATTAATACAGTCAAGTAAATCAATAAAGAAAGAAGAAATAAAAGAGTCAGTACTGTGTAAATCAGTCAAAAGGGAGCATGAAAGTGATATATTATTTATCATAATGTTCTTTCTTCTCTCCTCTTTCATCAACTTTTTCAAATTTCTCCAAAGCTACTTCCTGAAACTTTATTAGAATTCATTTCAAATTTAGGGCAATAAAATATGTCTGCCTGAGGTAGTGATTAACCATCCATGTTGAAAGGTCTACAGTGGTAATTCCATGGAAAAGAAACCTAATTAAATGTCACAGGCTTTTTACTACTTCTCTGCTTTAAAAAGTAAAGCCATAAAGAGGGTTGCCTCAGGCTCCAAAATTCTTGTCAATATGGATTGTAAAAGCTGATGTTAAATCTTAAGGCACTTATTTATTTAAGAAAATGACATATTTATTTTGTCAGCATTTCTTTACATTGCTAGATATGTTGGTTTATGTATTAGATTTATATTGCAGTATTAACCATTATTGAGGCATAGTCAGAATTCAAGTTTATGACAAAGTATAAGAAAATTCTTTATGGAGATCACTTCAAGATGCTGACAATTCCTGGGTAGAGAGGAAAATTATTGGTTGGCATTGAAAGTCCTAAGCATCTTTCACAGATTAATGGTGGTTACATCAGCTCTGAAGAAAATGGTGGAAAGTTCCAAAAGGCTCTCAGTTGGTAGAAAAGACTCATAGAAAATAGAAGACAGAATTTTTTTTTTTTTTTCGCATGTAAGAAAACTGAAGCTGAAAAAGAGTGAAAACTAAAAGGCACACCTGGAAGTTACTTTCTTTGTAATGCTATTTTATTTGTAAAACATTTGATAATAAATTACAGTGCTTGACATTTATAATTACCATCTTTATTAGAAACACAGACTAGGACTTTTTGCATTGCCTCAGCATTGCTCCGTACTGGGACAAAGAAGCACAAAGTACCTGAGAACACCCCTAACTTCACAAAATCAGTAACGAAGGCTGAAAGATACCATTAACTGTCTCAGTGCAAAAGAGAAAGTGAGGAATTTCTGGGGAGTGAGGGTGGACTGGGTGGTGATACTGTAAGAATCCTTTATACACACTGCTGAAAGATTTCCGAGCTGCAGAATCTGAATCCTGTTTCAGTGTTATCATCCAGTGCATGGTGAGAGGTTTCTTGAGAGAGTGTGATGTGTATGCATGCCCTGAAGCTGTGAGTGTGAAAAAAGACCGGTGGCTGCTTCTGCTCTGCCAATCCCACAAAGTGCTGAAGGCTGCTGGAGGACCTGACATCAGCGGAGTGAGAAGGGACTGTGTAGTGTGGCTCAGGATAAGAGGATGCTGATATTCTCCTTTGGGTTCCTGTGGTTCTCTCAGTAGATGGGGAAGGACCTTAGCAGTCCCTCTAGTTTCACTGAAGGAGCAGAAATGTTAATGGAGGAGGCAGGACACAAATTGCCTAGGTGGAAACTGGCCAAATGAGGTTATAGCCCACCCCAGAATCCAAGCATTGGCACTGCTGACCCTCTTTGAGGGAATCCTCAGCAAACCACCCCCATCATCCAGGCGAAGACTACCACAACTATTGAGGCTTCCAGCAGCAGGATGGACCATTTTGAGCCAGAGCAAGAAAAGGCTCTCTCCCCATCACCTACAAATAATCAGTCGATTAGGAAGATCTGCCCCCTTATCTCCATTCCCAATTATGAAAGAGCTAGACGTAGAAGAGGGGAGCAGAAGCAGGCAGGCTTGAACCAAACTTTCTTATCTACCCCCAGTTCACACACACACATACACACACACACAAACACACACACATGTACTCTAAGGTGTTAGAACCGGAGGAATATACCATGCTTCCTCCTACAAGGCTAGTTGATAATGGCTAATGGGCCACAAAATTGAAGATTTATTGTGACACAGGCTGAATTGTAATAACTAAAATGTTTTTCACCTAAAGTTATAGAATCTGTCCAAAATGTTAAAGCTTGAGTTGGAGACAATAATTAGAGAAAAATAAAACAATTTTGTATTTACATCTTCCTGGGGTGGTACTCCTCAGTTAATCTTTTAAAGAAATTCCCTGGTTCAATAAAGATCTTCATTGAAATAAAATCGAGTTGCTTATTTGTCTTATAGAGATTCATTTTCTAAACTACAACTATAATATAAAGTAACATACAGTGGACAACTTTGTATCTAAAACATGATTATATTTTTCAAAATTTAATTTGTATCTTTTTTCCAATAATACTACTTTTGGGCAAAGTAAAATATGATTATATTTTTGTATCTAAAGCATAATTATATTTTTCAAAATTTAATTTATATATTTTTTTCAATAATGCTACTTTTGGGCAAAACAACTACTATGTTTTAAAAGAATCAGAGTAAAAGAATTAGTCATTCCTTTCAAAATTCCCATGCCACAAAAAAGGTAAGTAAATTGCTCAAGGTCATGTTTTAAACTGGTTTAGAATTGAAAGCATCATCAGTCACCCTACACAGTCTAAATAACAAAAGTCAGATTGATGAAAATGCATAATCAGCGAAATGGACAATGGCTCTCACATATACAAATCATGTGTATTACTAAGTAGGTAGATGCTCAAAAACACAAGAACACTATAAACTACCTCATGCTGGTCTTGAAATGTTTTCTTTACTATTCCTTCTTTAAGTATCCCATAACCTTTTTAGTTCATCAACCATCATCTTGAAGAAAACACTTGATTCTACTATGCATATACTTTTATAAATTTCCTCAAACTCAAATACATTGAGACATTCACTGGAGGAAAAAGTTTTTAAATCTCATAATTGCCAAATGAACGTACAGTATATATGTCTCCTATGTGGAGTTATTGGAAGTTTGAAATATTTCCGGGGATTTCATCATACTTTCTTGAAGATAGACATATCTGCAATTCATTTCTATCCTGATAGTGCTAAAGACCCTCATAGAAAAAAAAATCCAAGTAGTAAGATGATGAATAATATAGTTGTAACCATGAAAAAGTGCACAAGAAATAGAAAAATTAAAACTGCAGTTGAGCAGAATTTTATCTCCAGGCATAACGTCAAACTTCAGTTGCTGAAGCAGTAGAGCCTAGAGGTGGTTGGGGGATGGATGGGTCTAGGAAGATGATTTGCCAAGAGGAGAGGGGAAAAATCAGTAGAGGAAAGAGGAAAGAGCTTCTAAGTACATGTTTTCTATTTTAGACTCAACACAGATGTTATCTTTTCCTCACAAAATCCTAGGAATTTTTTTAACCCTCCAATAGCAGCTGCAGAAGGCATTCACGGACATTTGGACCTAAAAAATTTCATGTCTGCACCAGAAAACCACCCTTTTTGAATTTTCATTTTGTGCATATTAGTGTATTTCTAAGGAGAACAAGAATAGCTAAATCAATGGAAATGCTATTGGTATAGTTAATGTAGTAAAGATAGAATGCTTTTGCATTTTAAAGATCCAACCTGAAACTGAGTTCTTTGCAATTACTCTATTAACTGTAAACCAGAAAAAAAATCCAGATCAACCTGGGGAAATACAATGGTGTGGGATCTTGGAGTACAAGACAAGAACCAGGACAACAAAGTACCAAAAAAGTTGAATAAGAAATAAGTCTGAGATTGCTCTATGCCATTTTTGTTAAGATATTATGGGTAATTAAAAGAAAAGGATGAGTAATGTTAGAATATTTGCACAATATTTGTAGTTGGCTAGCTATAGACATATTTAACTGTTCCAAATGCTATAGCGGTCATTCATTACTGTGGATTCAATTCTTTTCAATGGATTTTTTTTCCCTTATAAAATTCTAAGTGGAAAAAAAAAATCACTTCAAATACTATGGAAGAGACTGTTAGTTTTCTCCCAGTATATCTTTCCTTCTTCTACAATAACAGAACTCCAGTTTTTATCCTGGTACAATATTAAAATGGTTACATAGATTAACTTTGAAATTTTCATGTACTCTTACTGCTAGGTGTAATCACATGACTAAGTTCTGGGCAATGAGATGTAAGAGAAAATGATGTGTTCAACTTCTGAGTCCTGGATAAAGAAGGTTGGGTCCTATTTTCTCCCACCTGCTGGCTGGAATACGGATGAGGTGTGAGCCATAGTGAACTAGTTAGATTAGACCAAACCCCTAGTGATAGCCAAGCAATGAGGCTGAAGGGATCTGGGAGTTTGGCTCTGTGAAGACAGTATAACAGCCCTGGACTGCTTAAATTTGGGCTTCTTATACCCAAATTATTTACTTGAGAGAGAAATAAGTTTTGATTATAAGTACCATTATTTTGGGTTTCTTTTAGAGCAATTGAACTCAAACTCACATTCAACTAAAATAGGTATTCAATCATTCAACAAATTGAATTGATATTTTGAGCCTGTCATATATCAGTCACTGTTCTAATGATGAATTTGATGAAAAACAAAACATACCAGATCCCTGCTCCTAACAAAGTGAAGGGCTTCAGAAAATAATAAATAAAAATAAAACCATATATAAGATAATTTCATCATGATAAATGCTATAAGCAAAATATAGTAATTAGAGAGTGAGCCATTGGGTATGTAAGGAGAGTACTTTCAATCAGTCGATTATGGACAGCCTCTCTGAGGAGTTGGCAATTAGGAAATCAGAATGATAAGAAGGAGTTAAATATCTAAAGATATGAAAGAAGAGAGTTCTAGCAGAGAGACTGGTTTTTACCAAAGCCCCAGGCCATGAGTGTGCTTAGAGAGGGGAGAAAATTATAAATAAAAGGAAGTGTCAGGGTCAGAGATCATGTAGGATTTTGTAATCAGGATAAGAAGTTTGCATTTTGTGTAATCCCAGAGGGCAACCATTAAAAGGCTTTAAACAGGGCAGTGTGAGGCTGTGATTTTTGATTTTTCCAAAAGACATTCTGTTGTCGAAGCAGGATATATGTCTGACAAAAACAATGCTGGGTGTTCACCAAAACATGTTTTATTTTCCTCCTGGCCAGACAGAAAGCCTATGTTGTTGAGTCTGCCTTGCAATTAGGTCGGGTCATGTGATTGACTTCTGGCCAATGGAATGTGGGTGGAAATGAGGGAGGCCACTTTAGGACCTGAACCTTACAACTCCTCATGCACTTCTAGGACTTAGGTGATGGTGGTGTCACTGCTTGAAGGAACCCGGTCCCTGAATGACTGTATGGAGCAGAGCCTCCCTGTTAGAAATAATCCTTTACTGTGTTAAGCTGGAAGTTCGAGTATTGATTGTTTAAGCAGTCAGCCTAAGCTGACTAACACAGACTGCTATTGTGGTAACTGAACAAGAAATGATAGTGGCTTGGACCAAAGGTACCACAGGACATATGTGAAGAGATTGGATTTGGGATATAATTTGAAAGTGGGTCAAATAGAACTTACTGAGGATAGGATGGAGCTAGCAAAGGCAGAAAATGTATATGTATATACGATGATGATTTAGGATTTTTACCTGAGTGATTGTGTGGCTTGTGATTTCATTAACTGTAGGGTGGGGGTCCAGATGGGGAAACCTAGGAATTAACAAGTGTATGCAGAGTGAGGGGAATTAAGCATTGTATTCTGAATTTGATACATTTAGAGATACTTAATTTCCATCAAATGAAAATGTTGCATGCATGAATCTGTATCCCAGAAGAGAAAGAAGAGTTCAAGATAAAAATTGAAATTGTCATCCAATATTGGATGTGGATTCAACCAACATTTGCATTCACAATCCTGCCCACAGAATTGGTTGTTTCTCATAAGCATGCCTATCCCTTACCATTGTCTACTGCTTTGCTCCACAACACTTATAAAGATCCACCCATACAATTATATTAGAGAAGAATATCAGAAAGACATAAGTCTGGACAAACAAGTACACACAGTGTAAAGAATTAGCTTATGGATAGACATGTAGGTTTAAAAAAGGTAAAATTCCATTCCTAAGAGAATGATGGCTGCCACCCAAGCATTAAAGAAAAGGTTAAGATAAGGAAATTGGGAACCTCTTGAGAACAGCTAAATAGATTCTGCCTATTATTGCTGAGATTATAGAAAGAGAAAGGAAGAAAAGGTGATCTTTGAAGTCTAATTCCATTTACCACACTGTCAGCTTAGGCCGCTGAGACAAGGACTGAAGTTGTCTGCAGCAACAGCTAAACAAAGAGACATCGATTAAAAAAAAAAAACAAACAAACAAAAAAGCAAAACAACTGGCTAACATTTAAAGAAAATATTATTGTCCACTACTCTAAATATAAAATATGATCTTATGACAAAAATAAATTTGTAGTCCCACTGCTTCAACATAGTTATTATTAACTCTGACACCTTTCTATAAATTATTCAGCATTTTTTTCTTTTCAAGAGTTAATTTGATAAGAGAAAGTGCCATTTCTCTGCTTTGTTTTACACTTTCGGTTAATAGTACATTACACATTCACCCTCCTATTTGCTATCCACTTATATTTATCTTTTGTTAATTAAATGATCTTATCTTTTGGCTTTGTTTTTAAAAATCAGCTTTTGTCTCTCTATTAAAGACTATTAATCTTCTACCCAAATATCCATTTTCTCCCTCTTGCTACACCTAATTTTCAGCTGTGCTTAAGGCCACTTGAAATAAGACAATATTTCTCACCCTCTTTTGCAGCTACGTGTGGCCATGTGACTAAGCCCTAGACAATGCCCTATTAGTTGAAACATAGTATAGCAACTTCTGGGAAATTTCTTTAAGAGACAGTGGCATGAGCCGTTTACCACTCCTTTTATCCCCCTCCTTAAAATATGAACACGATGACTGCATCTCCTTCTGGGACCCTGAAGACAGAGACATCTTCTGTAACTGGCTGCCAAGAATCACAATGGGTTTCAGAAGAGGAGTCACTATGCCAGCCTTGGACTGTCCACATTCAAACTTTTACTTGAGAGAAGAATATATTTTTATTTTGTTTAAGTTGCTATTTTGGCAGCAAAATAGGGTGGCTCATGCTTATAATCCCAGCACTTTGGGAGGACGAGGTAGGAGGAACACTTGAGACCAGGAATTTGAGACCAGCCTGCGCAGCATAGCAAGACAGCTTGTCTAAAAAAAGAAAAAGAAAAGAAAAGAAAAGAAACTAGCCAGGCATGGTGGTGCATGCCTAAGCCCCAGTTACTTGGGAGGCTGAGGTGGGAGGATTGCTTGAGCCCAGGAGTTTGAGGCTGCAGTGATGTACGTTTGCACCACTGCACTTCAGCCTGGCCACAGAGTAAGACCCTGTCTTAAAAGAAAAAAAAGTTACTATTTTGTAGATTTCTGTTACGCATAGCTAAGCTTAATTTTAACTAATGTAGTTATTACATTCAAATTTTCATTTTCAACTGAACACTAGTTTTAGGAGACTCCTTGAATACAAGGTAGTTCCTGGAAGAAATCATGAAGTAAACTTATTTTATTAAATTCTACATTTAACGTCTTGACTTCACTCTTCTCTCTGACTCTTTCCTTTTATCCCATCTCCATTCCTTTCTCTCTTCACCAGCACTCCCATTGTGGATGAGTGTCTGGTTTCCTTTACCAGCCCCCTGCCAGCCCAAATGGCTCCTTTGTGGGAATTAGAAAGAGGCGATTCTTTAAGTGGCTGCAGTTCCATCAGTTCACAACTTGGCGAGAGGGCTGATTGTGGGGACAAGATAAAGGTATCCCTTCCTCCAGGTGGATCCAGAGCCACACAGAGCATATGGTTTGGCAAGTGGAATCTGGGCTGGGTTTCAATCCCCCTTCATTCCCTTGGCTGGGTGTCCTTGTTCAATGAACTCTGTGCATGTTCACAGCTGGCTGGTCATTCACCAGTAGGCTCAGCTCATCTGCAACAGGACTCTGTGATACAAGGAAACATATAAGGATCCCCTAGCCCAGAGCTCAGTCTCTTGGATTCAGTAGCGAGTATTATTCTTGTTACTGGTTTTCCTTGCCTAAAAATTGACTCTCTTTACGTGCCTGGTTCCCAATTACTGCTGAGTCCTACTGGGATTCCTTTGCTGAATGCACGTATCTTTATTGCTGACACTGTTTTTGGTAGCTTCTACTGCCTAAGCTTGTCTATCTGGATATTTATTTTGCTTTTTGGAGCCTTTGGTACGTATTTGGTTCTTATCATCTGAGTTCTCAATTTCCTCTTGTGCTGATGTCTTACTGACTAGTGCTGGACAAGAGTATAGAGAGAAAGTGATATCAGAGAAATTATTAATAGCTGGAAAATTCATCAAATATACTGACTCTTCTGTCAGTCATTAGTTAAATATGTTATCATAAAAGTAACATTTAAAAATATTCTTCAAATTCAAAGTATAAAAGAGAAAATCAAAATACTTGATAAAAAGACTTCCCTATATGTTTTAGGCAGTGCAGTCTCATTTTCTTTACAGGCTTTCTTTTCTCTAATTTCTGGAACTTGTAAGTATATTATATACTATATTTCATTGGGAATTCTTATAGTCTTACTACTCTTTCCACCAACACAATCAAAGGTCTATTGGCCTTACTCAAGTTATAGCACTAAGCACTTTTGATATTTTGTTTTTCCAGAGTCCTTACATATAAAAAGAAACTTAAGTTGCACAGATCGATGTTGCTTAGACCTCTGTGTCATTTCCAACTAGATGTCTTTAAGGTTAAGAACAAAACTCGTGTTGTTTTTGTTTTCCACACTTGATATAAGCTCACAGTGTGGTTTCTGTGCCCTTCATTTGATTTCTTTTCTTGTTCCAAATGCAAAGAGCATGGATGATGTCAAGTTGGTGATTTATATTTCATGTTAATGATAATGGCAACTATAAAACCATTGTAAATGGTGTAGGCTCCTTGTTAGGTTTTTCTTATCTGAACTTTAATTTGTTGGACATAAAAATGAGTTTGAACATGTAAGAATGCTTAGTTGCACAGGTTAAAGAGGTTCTCTGGAGTCAGCTCAGGTGAATGACGAATGTCACCTCAGTTCTCTTGGCACGTGCTTCTTGTCCCAGCTGGGGGCAGTGATTCCTTAAAATCCTCTTCTTTCTGAGTGCCACTTCACAGTGCTTGGCTGAGGCTAACATCACTCACAAAATATGAATGGGGAACAAAAAACTAACTCTGGATGGTCAGCACTCCCCTTGACATTTCCAGTTCTTATTGACACTGCCCTAAATATTTCTACCTGTCTGGGCTTTGCATCTTGCTGGCTACATCCTTTATTCCCTGATTTATTTCTATATGGAATTCACTATCTTGGTCAATGTTGCCAGCTGGTTCTTGTGAGCCTCGCCCTCATCCCGAGCTGCTGTCTCTCCTGGTTGGCCGGATGCTTGATCCAGACCATTGCTGGCCAGCACTGTCCTGCTGCTGCCCAGTGTAACCGAGTCATGACTACATGGAAAAGCCCAGAGTCGAGATTCACTTTAGAGTGAACATGAAGGAGGAGAGAGAAAGAGAAGGATGTCTAACAGGCTATTTTGGGTTATTATCAAAGTGAAGATGAAGATGACTTTGAAACTCAGTGGCACAGAGGCATTCAAAATGAGGGAGTAGGTGTGGAGGTTAAGGGCAAGTGGGTAAAGACCCCAGAGTGAATCCAAGCTTGTCACTTTCTTTCGAGTATCATGGGCTGGTTCCTTAAACTCTGTGAGTCTCAGTCATCTCATTTGCAAAATGAGGAACATAATATCTCCCTTATAGACTTGTGAGGATTACAGACATGAGGTATGTGATGCACTTAGCACAGTGCCCCACCCATAACAGGCATTCTGTAACTAGTAGCTCAAAAGAACAGGTTCAAGAACTTTGGCCCTGGACTTCTAAACAATATTCACTGAGACTTTGTTCAAAACCAGTTAAGAGCAGATTGTAATATGTTTTTAAGAATACAAATACAATCCTTTGAGTCTTACTTTTTTCTCTTTTTACTCAACTAATTCAAGCCTCTGATCAAATGTTACTTCCTCATAAAGACCCTCTCCCCAACCACCTTATATAAAACAGCATTTCCCATCAGTTTCTTTCCCCTTATCTTGATTTGTTTTATTCATAGCGCTTACAAGCAGACATTTTATATATAAAAAAAGCATATACACATATATACATTTTATATATGTGTATATGCTTTTAATATATATGTATATATGCTTTTAATATATATGTATGTGTATAGCGCTTACAACCAGACATTTTATATATATAAAAAAGCATATACATATGTATACATTTTATATATGTATATGCTTTTAATATATATGTATATGTGTTTATATGTGTATATTATATATGTATGTGTGTGTGTGTGTGTATATATATATATATGTATATGCTTTTTGTTGCTGCTGGTGATTGTCTCCTCCTCCAGCATCTAAGCTTCATGAAGGAAAACGTTTGTTTTTGGTTTATTGCTATACTTCTAGTACTCAGAAAAATGTCTGGGACAAAGAAGGCATTCATGAATATTTATTGATATTTCTATTTCATGTTTATGAATATATGGCATTTGTTATGGTGACTATCTGCAGCCACCTATAGACAGAGTTACACACCTCACTGGCAGGGTATTTTCCTAGTATTCTTAGTTTAATTGACCATAAAAGTTCTTCTCTGTTAGAGAAGAGTGGCACCAACTCATGCCATCAAAGCAAAGAGTTCCCAGAGGACCTGACAGGTTTCTTTATGACTTGCTGCAATCCTAAAAGCAGCACAGAAGCATCACAACTCCTTAACTTTTTGCCTGTCTCATCTCACACATGACCTGTGATGACAACCACAAAGGTGGGACTCCACAGGGGTCTGTGACTTTCTTTCTTGGCTTGCTTTTAGTTATTCTTTGCTTCCCAATGAAGTTGCATGACCCTTTCTTCGCTTCTGGTCAGATGCAGTATTCTGCTTATTCTGTTTCAGTCTTGGGGCAATTTATCAGGGCTTGTTTCCCACTTGCTTCCAGTTACATATGCCTCCTTTATCTCACCATTCTTCAACTGAGTACAGAACAGCTTCTGGGGATTGATTATTGGAGCTCCTCACATTAATGAGCAATTTGTTGTGCAGAGGCTGAGGCTGGGGGTTGGCAGGTGAGGCTTCCAAGACTCTCGCAAATGAGACTCTTGTTCATTTTCCTCTTTCTGTCGAGCCCAGTAAACACAAAATACAACTGCATTCAAAGGTGTTGTAGCTCAACTTATCTGCGTTATCAAAGGACATGTGAAGAACATCCTCACCTCAACATTGTAAATGCAATTGTCACAATCTTGACAGGGTGTTGGAGTAAAAGTCTCTCCTGGAGATGAGGAGCAAAGGTGAGTGCTCTAGGTTGACAGTGGCCAATGAGTAGATGTCTCCCTTGACACTCTTGTACAAATATATTTTCTCCAAAGAGCTTAATGGTGTACAATATATTATTCTAATGGGATATGACTGCTTCTGAGAAAAGATGCTACTTGTTTGATAGAACTAGGAAACTATTTTTTATTTCTTAACTATAGCATGTCTTATTTTCTGTAACTTAATATCCCATAGGATGAAAAAGAGTAGGTGATGCATAAAATACTTTATGCATTGCTACTCAAAGTGTGTTCCCTGAATAAGCAGCATCAGCTTGACCTGGGATTGTGTTAGAAATGCAGACTCTCAGGCCCCATCCAAGATCTACTGAATCAGAATCTGTATTGCAATTTGTGTTCACTTGATTCATAAGCACATTATAGGCTTGAAAGTACTGGTTTCAGAGCTAATATTTTGATTCTATTATTTTATTTCATAGGTAAAAGAAGATACTATTGTAAATGCAAACAAATAGCCTGTAGTAGAAAGAACATAGATCTGAATTTGAGTTTCAGCTACATTACTAATAATAATCTTTGGGCAAATAGCCTCAGTTTTCTGATCTGTAATGTGAAGGAAGTAACATCTGCCTTCAGGGTAGATGTGAGGATTAAAGGTTATACTGTATATGTAAAGCGTTAGCACACACAATGTCTGACACTAAAACCTGATAACTATTACTGTTTTCTCATTGAAATCTATACAGTTAGGGGATTACTGAAACACTTGCACCATTTGAAGTTCATTTAGTGGGAGGCCAGTAGCATTGTCTGATGAGTTCCCTTTAGACTGTCTACCGGTGAGCTACCTAGGACTGGAGAGCCCTTTGCCTCCTAGAGAAGAGGCTGTACCCACTCAACTTCTCATGGGTCTGGGTATCCCCCAAGTTCTCCAGGCATTGGAAGCCATCATTTCTCAGGACTTCCCAAAAGAGTCAGCACCTGAGCTCAGCTACTTGGAGCCTGAACTAGATATGCTTATGTGCCCTCTATCCCCTACCTCATACTTGCTCTATTAAAAAGAGAGATCTACAAGGAGGCAAAATTTCTGTGGGGCTTTGCCTCTTGTTGCTTGCCATTGATATAGGGAGAATGTGAGTGGTAGTGGGGATGAACATGTTGCCTCAGGTCAAGTAGTCCCTCCGTAGCCTTTCTGAAAGATGCTGAAATAACAGGGCACTCATTCCCTGCTGGTCCTGTTGTCCATGAGTTGCAGCTTGCTCTCAGGGATGCAACTAATTTTTGCTTGAGCCCTTTGCCAAACAATATTATTTGGGCACACAATGAAGAATGGGACAAAACAATGACCTTTTAATCTAAGTGATACAAGATGTGATGAAGGGATCAGAACTGGATCTTATGTTAAAAAGGAGAGGGAGAAAGAACATTCTACTAAAACTTAGGACTTGAGGTCTAATTCTCTCTAATTCCATACATACAATTATCTGGGTCATCTCTTCCAGGACATTTTATCAATCTGGGTTTGTATTTTCTATTTTTAAATATGAGAATATTGGATTAAATTATTTTTTCCATTTTTTAAAAGTCAATGGTTTTTTATTTATCTTTTCATTATTATTATTATTATTATTATTTTTTGTAGAGACAGAGTTTTGCCATATTGCCCAGGCTGGTCTTGAACTTGTGGGCTCAAGCGATCCATCTGCCTCGGCCTTCTAAAGTGCTGGGATTACAGGCATGAGCCACTGTACCCATCCTATTTCTTATTTTTTGATTTCATATGCACCGAGATGAAAAACCCAAAGACTTTTATAAAAGTTTGATAGATTGTATCATCGTCTTTCATATAAAATTTTAAATCACATAAAATAAATGGTGACAGTTTTCTGTCTTTCTCCATATAAACACCGTGTGGCCCATGTGAGGCGTGGAGGGATTCCTTCATCCAGTGGCTTTGTTTTTCTGGACTATTGCTTTTCCCAAGCTCACACCTCCTTGAAGATTTCCGGTTGGCTCAGTTTTAAAAAATTGCTCCTAAGGCAGTAAAAAAAGCCTATCTAAATAATTTTGAAAGGAGCATCCCTTATCTAAGATGAGTGAAATATTTTCATTCCAACTTTAGCAGGAAAGAGTTTCTACAACTGGCACTGACAATTATTTCTATAAATAGGAAAGTCAGTGAGAATGAAACCAGGAGATCTAAAGGAATGCTATGTTATAGTGGATCAAAGGCAGAGGCCTTGGATAGGGGAGAAATTCCAAAAAAAGTCTCTCTAAACTACTGAGGAAATAAAATGACTGAAGTTACTTTTAGCATTTTCTTTAGTCTTCAGTGATTTTTATTAAACTATACCAACAGATAACAGGCCTACCATTTAACTGACATTCTTTTTGTAAGAATTCATCTTGAATAATGTTACTTCCTTATGTACTCCCAACCGTGAAGAATTGATCTGTCTTTCTTATAGCACCATGCTTTGTATATAGCTATATGCTATTGTATTATATTCAGATATATATCACATTATAGCCTTTATATTATTTTGTAGCAATTCCTATTTACATTTTTGCCTACTCCATTGTGAGTTCCATGAGGATAAGAAACACGTCTTGATCATCTTTTTCCTCCCAGGGACTAAGTTAGTACTTGGTGTCGATGATACTCAATAAATGTGTTTTTAATGCTGAATGAATGAGTTATAATAATATGCAATGTACTAATATATAAAGAACCTATTATAATGGTGCTTGTGAGGAGAAGTATTATAAGCAATCATGGATTTTCCACATTAGAGTGGAAATTTCTAATCTAAAACAAGATTTGAACTGATGCTAGCTAGCCACATCTGAGGTATAGAGAATGTTTTCAAATTGTCTGGCTCTAAATAGAGCTGCATTTAGAATGAGGCTATTATTATAAAAATCATACATTAGTATCTAATATTTCATTTTAATAACCAGACATCCTATCAAATATTCTATAAGTACCTTGATATGTAAAATCTGTCTTAGAAACAGTATAAAATGAAAAAAAAATTGGCTAAGCAAGTAAAATAATCCACATGGAAAAGATAATTTACATACCAAAATGAAAATGTTCATTTGAACTAAAGATTCAAGCTCAGAAGATTTAGCAGAAGTAAAAAGTTCTACTTAAAAAGCATTAAATAGGTCACTGAATATCAAGAGCCTACTTGCACCCAGGTGGCCAGTTATTATTTTTTAACCTTTACATTTATATTTAATATAAATCATAATAGAGAAGGGTATCTGATAAGCCCAAAGGGATGCTTCCGTAGCACTGCAATTCTTCCCTCCTGAAACTTGCAGTCATTTTAAGATGCTGCCTATTTTGAAGAGAACATAACTTTAGTCCTTTCATCTTGCAGTAGGTAAAAAAGTTGCACACTCTGACAAATCACCATTACATTTTAGTTTGTGACACTATACTGCCATATATGTCTATAGATGTGAAATTGTGATTTTCCAGAGAGGAACTCTGGGCTGCTATAAAACGTTTGAATCATTGCCTGAGAAGCGGGCTCTTAAATGCTCTGGGGCTGTTTCACAGGTGATTTGTGGGTATCCGCTGAGTGTGCAAAGACTGTGTGCCAACACAAGCCATCCTGATCATCCTGCTTACTGCCAGGTATTATTTGCTGTTGAATGTGGCCCTCTTTCTGGCCCCTTTCACTTTTCATTTCACCCTGGTGGGAGCATTCTACGCCCCTCACAAATCGGTGAATCGGCAACCATGCTAGACAGAAGCAGTGACACCTGCTCTTTGTTCTACAGCTTTTCTACAGCTTCTCAGATTCACTTTTTACATGACAAAATGCATAGAGTCTGAAGTAAGAAGCTTGTTCTGCAGTCTTACTCTCAAGCTTGTTTTGACTAGTTCTATTGACTTTCATACCCCGTGGTTAAAGCTGGGTCAGTGGCCTTAAATCAACTATTAGAAAATAGTATATTTTTTTCTAAAGTGGATGCAAAAGAAAGGAAAGAGAAGGAGTGGGAGGAGAAGCAGCACATTGGGGTAAGCACAAAGCTCTTTGAAAGGGTAAAAAAAGTGGATATTTTACAGACACATAACAATGTCTTACACCTTAGCATTCAGCTACATTAAATAATTCCAAAGATCCATTCTAAATATATTCAAGTAATTGGATGAAAATTTTGTTTTGTATACAGATGTTTAGGATCTGATATAAAGTCTGTAAAACAGATGTTTTATGATTTTAAAAATATAATTTCCCAAAATAAAGTTCTTCTGAGACTCTACAACATCAATTCTTGTAGCAAAATCTTAGCTATGTGTGTCTACAAGACCACTGTATTTCTATGTATTCCTAGGTACATATTCCCAGGGATCCATGACACACATTAAAGAAAATAATTTTAGGAGATTTACTTTCCAGAAAACCTAAAAAAATAAAGTTCATAAGAACTATGTATGCTCAGAAGGTACACAGAGTTCTATGAACATGCATATTCCAAGTGATAGTTCTGCACCAGCTTGGAATTTGAGTGAGTTAGCAACTTCACATTACATAGGCAACGTCCAGGAAATATTGTCTCCTTTCATATTATAAATATTGGTATTATGAAGAAGTTATACATACGTGCTCATGAAGTGTATTTTATTTATTATTATTATTTTTTGAGACAGAGTCTCGCTCTGTCGCCCTGGCTGGAGGGCAGTGGCATGATCTCAGCTCACTGCAACCTCTGCCTTCCAGGTTCAAGTGGTTCTCCTGCCTCAGCCTCCCAAGTAGCTGGGATTACAGGTGCACGCCACCATGCTTGGCTAATTTTTGTATTTTTAGTAGGGACGGGGTTTTGTCATGTTGGCTAGGCTGGTCTTGAACTCCTGACCTCAGGTAATCCTCCTGCCTCAGCCTCCCAAAGTGCAGGGATTACAAACGTAAGCCACCACACCCTGCCTGAAGTGTATATTATACTCTCCAATCTTCCTTTTAGCTATTTGTGTGGGAATATGTTTGCCATAAAAACTCCCCAGATTTATGTCTGGATATAGATTTCCATATTATTTTTTATCCCAATTGTTTAAAAATGGTTAAACATTCAGAGATCTAGAGTAGCAATTACTTGGGTAACTTAAGACACACTCTGTTCTGGTTTGCATCATTCAGAGAATTCAGGCAAATGCAAATGCAATTTAACTTTTTTTTCTTTTCCTTAAGTATATTGACACCCATCTTCCTCTTTCTCTTAAATGGATCATGTCTTTGAAGATAACTAGCTAATAGTATTTACTTGTCATCTCTGGTGGGCTGAACAGTCCTCTCAAAACTGTTAATTCTTTGAGGAAAGGAACTCTTTTATCTATCTTTGAGTCCCTTACAGAGCTGGACAGAATTGCTCAATAAACCTAATAATGGGGATATTTTTATAAATACTCCTACTCAGAAGAAAAATACTCTTTGGGGGAACATTCTTTCTTCTCATAAACTTCCATACAGTGGGTAGATATGAAATGTGGATGTCATTAGGATCTATTTCCTATTATTAGAGAAAGGGAGTTTGGTCCCAAAAACACAATCATAAACACGATAAATATGCAATATTAAAAAGGATTCATTATCTGTGATGTGGAAAGCTGACAGAGGGAGCAAAGAGGTTAGGTGTGATGGAGGAAGGAGCATAAGCTACTCTTTTGCTATGGGCAAGGCAGGATCTGGTTCTGAGGCGTGGAGGTGGGGGTGGGAGAATGACAAATCAATAGAATAGGCCCTTTCATTCTTTGCAGTTTTTGAAACATAGTTATTCTTCAGTCAGAAGAGTCTAGACTGGATTCCTGGGCAAGCACCATGTCTCTAAGTGCTGCCAGTTTATAAATTGTGACCACTTATAGATTGTGACCACCCAGCCATCCATCTTTGTCATTCATAAATTGTCAATCAGATTTTCTTTGGGGGGTGGACTTCTAGTGTGTGTTCCCTAATATCAGATTTCTGCATACCATTTTTCCAAGATCTCCACCTCTTTGCAGTTACCTAGAAAAATATACCTTTTAAGATGTGGAGATGTGTTACAGGGATTTCTTCAGGGGACTTGAAGCTGAGATAACACTCTGGTATGAGTTGATTTTAGTCCAAATTTAATTGGGTCTGTTAGTCTATAAATATGAGGTTGCCAGGTCCTTCACAGTGTGCATATTTGGAAGAGATATGGGGGAAGAGTTAGGTATCATAACTTCAATCAAGGAGAAGGAGGAAATCCAAAGGGCCAGAAACAAAAAAGGCTGAAAAAAAGAGGAGAGAGGCAAGCCCGAGAGCTCTTTGAACATCTGATGATTTCGCCCTGCAGGCTACTGGAAATGGTGGCATCCTTATTTCACATGATTTATGAAGAGCTTTTTTTTTTTGAGATGGAGTTTTGCTCTTGTTGCCCAGGCTGGAGTGCAATGGCACGATCTTGGCCCACTGCAACCTCTGCCTCTCAGGTTCAAGTGATTCTCTTGCCTCAGCCTCCAGAGTAGCTGGGATTACAGGCATGCACTGCCACACCCAACTAATTTTGTATTTTTTGTAGAGATGGGGTTTCACCATGTTCGCTTGGCTGGTCTCAAACTCCTGACCTCAGGGAATCCACCTGACTCAGTTTCCCAAAGTGCTGGGATTACAGGCGTGAGCCACCGCGCCCGGTGAGCATTGTGTCTTATTTGATGCCGACTTTGTGTAAGACAGCATCTTTCTCAGAAGGTTCATTAATCCACCCAAAGGGCTCCTGAATGAGGGGCCTGGCAGCATCCTGCTTAGCACTCCCCATTCACCATGAACAGGAGGGGGCTGCAGCCAGGTCTAAAATGATCACTAGTCTTACTCTAGTTCTTGTTCCTGGTCATTAAGTGGCTTTTTGGTCTTACCACCACACGCAAATATCATGAGAGTCCGATCAGAGTTATATATGTGTACTTGGCACTTTTTTTTGGACAAGTGTTCCCATTTTTGGAAAACGAAGTAATTCTAGATGGATGAACACAGCATTGTGAACGCATATCAAAAGCCAAGTGTTTCAAATGGCAGCTGAAAAGCTAAGAATTAAATGCATGAATAAAGGAGCACATTTGTAGTGGTAATTTCAGATGGAGAAAAACAGGTAATTGTATAACCATTGCTGTTTGACTGAGGAGCAAAGAAATAATTCCTTTACTTGCTGTTAAAATGCGATGTACTTTTAAAACATAACCTCCAAATGTGAATATGCTTAAAAATAAATATGAAGAAGCAAGTTTCCATTTTCATTTAGGCTGTATGCTCTTTGAATAAACATATAGATTCTTCCTTTGGCCTGAAGCCGATAAGGGTATTATTAGCATAATAATGGCACAGAATAGCAGGGGTAATGATTATGCTCATCTCTTAGGGGCCAGGAAGTTTTCCTAGACAGTGTGTCACGTATCCTCCCAAAGTTCCTGCAGGGGAGATAAACAACAACCAGAATTACAGTCATTTTAGTGGTGAGAAAATTGAGATTCAAAGGTGAAGTGACCCAAGGCCTAAAGGGCTTCTCTGGGACACACTGGACACTATAGAAAACCATATAATGCTGCAAAACCTAAGAGTGGGCCTCAACTTGCATGCACCATGGGGACTGCTTCTACCTAACCTCTGACATTATTCTCTACACAGGAATTTCCTCTTTCTAGAAACACTCCTGCTTAGCTTGCATTCTCTGCTCTCCACTGCAGAATCCCCAGAGTGTGGCAGTTGAGAACATCAATTCTGTAGTCAGCTGATTTCTGCCTTCACTATCCAGGAGACTACACATAAGTAATCTATCCTCGCTTGGTCCTCATATCTACAAGGGGATTATAATAGTTGTGACCTCAGGGATTGCTGGGCGGATTTAGCACTGTGCTGTGTAAAGCATTTAAAAAGTGAGTTCAGAGGAGGCTGACTCAAGTTCAGTCAAAGGAAAGAATGTTTGTCAAGAGCAAACATGGGGGCTAGAGGTGGAATAAAAATTAGGTTTGGAGATTCTACCAGTGGCTGGAATAAAGGGATAAACACAACAGATTATGAGAATGAGACTAATGGCATTCATATGATAAGGAGCATAAGTTTTTATTTGTTTCTGACATGTGAGAGAAATTTCCTAAAAGGTACATGGTGTGATTCAGTAAACTGTGTTCAGAGTAATATTTTTCAATGAGTCTAATGATGAGTTTTATCAGGCTACATCTTAGAATGGCCTGCAATACAATAGGTGGCTCAATGCCAAAGTAAAGCTACAGAAAGGCACAGTTTTGAAGGGCAGCCCGCATATTCTGGAGCAAGCACAAGGCTAGTTTTGTGTGGTACAGTGTGAGGGTCAGGAGCACGGGCTGCAGACAGCAGGCCTGAGTTGGGAGCCCAGCATTGCCACTTCCTGGCTATGTGCCATTGGACTAATTACTTCATTTCCCTGACTCTATCTATAAAGTGAGGGTAATAAAATAATTCACCTCATAGTTTTATTATGAGGCTAAATTAGTTGGTATATGTGAAGACTTGGAGTAGTGCACTGGCACTAAGTTTTTTTGTATTATTAATCAAAGGAAGAGAGTATAGAATATCTAGAAGAAAGACGACACATAATGTAGGCCACACATACAATAAACAATACTTCTTGCTGCTGCACTTGTGATCACAGTCAGGTAGTAAGAGTTCAAGGTTACACTTTCTGCAAGTTCCTAGCCTGCAGGAATTTGATATGGCTGATTAGAGGAGGAACCAAATGCTCTGATAATCAACCCAGTGGAAGGCTAGGTTGACATCTGAAATGAAAACCCAGGAACCCAATTGAACAAATGGTGAATGGGAGGTTATTCCCCTACTGTGAGCTCCACAGGTGCTTTCAATAACTTCAGATGCATTTTCTAAGAGCAAGCATGAAAGCAAATAATAGTCATTACTGGATATTCTTCCAGATTCTCCTGTGAGAGAATTAAAAATTTTTTCAAGAAAGACTTCTGTGTCCATGAAGATACAGGTAGCTCTTCAAGGGCCCACATTTTGTGCACTGGAGAGAGCTTGGCTGAAATCATTTTAGTCTAAAGAAATTTCAGAGTGATTATAAATATTTATCCATCCTGACTATAAATCTCACTAAGGAACCAAAAAATATTTTAAGTGCTGCAAATTCCTAATGAATCCTGCAAGATGAACTGGATTCAAATATACTTCTCAAAAACTGAGTTTTGGCCTAGTAGGTAGGTCAGTAAGACACAAGTCAATTAAATACTGGAAAATCATGGACTTAGTATAAGATTAGTTAATATAAGTTCTTTCTTTTGAAAATCATGAGTACCAGTTATTTATTGAGGCCAATCTTCATTTACGATAGAAAAATGCTTTGTCTATAATTACAAGAATAATGACAGCTTCTTTCTTCTCTGTTTTAAACAATAACTGAATTTACCTGATTATATTATTGTTAAACTGCTAGCCATTTATTTTGATTATTATGAATTACAAAACAAGTTACTTCTTAATAAACATATCAACTTAATTATTATTAATCAAATTATGTTTCATTTGATTATTATACTTAAACAGATGTTATCTTTATACCATCCTGGTAGAATAGCAGGGTAATCTGTTCACAGTTTAAAACATTACTGTATATATAATGTACATGTATATCCATATCAGCAAATTCCTCATGAAACTATTCCATTGAACTCTAATGAGACAGCCAGGTGGGAGGGGGTCCCAGACAAAACTCCAACCAGCTTTCCCACTGAGGGGGAGCCTCAGGAAGTTTGCATCAGGGAGGAGCCTGGCCCCTCCTCTTCCTGTGTGGAACCTGGGATTCAAGCTGCAGGCGGGAAGCGCTCTCCAGGGACTCTGGCCCTGAGAGAGTTCCTGTTTCCCCTTTTTCTTTCTTTCCACCCAATAACAAGCTGTCTTATTCACCATTCAAATTGTCTGCAAGCATGAATTTTCATGGCCATGGAACAAAGAACCCCATCTTTAGCTGAACTAAGAAAAAGTCCTGCAACACTATTATATATGGAAATTTTCTAGATATTAAGCCAAGAAAAAAAATGAGTATAAATGCTTGCTTTCCAGCACATCTTATGGATCTAAATCTAGGAATGAAATCTAGTAGCATAAAAATATATATGTGTGACTTAGTTGCAAAAGTATATAAGAAACAGTTAAATTTGACCAGTATGACTTTTGGTTCACTTTTCAAAATTCTTTCTTATTAAAGAAAGAATTGTTTTAGAGTGAATATTATTTAATATTATTTAATTTCCAGTAATATTATTTAATTTCCAGTAAGTTGTGTTTGTGTGATGGAGTCATAGATTTAGAAATTGGATACTTTTAAGGACGCTTGTTATAAAATTAGAGCCATTCTTCTTTATTTTGTTCTCACATATTGCACACAACCTTATACACTATATCCGATTTTGTTCTTGGGTTAAATTAATTAATTAAACTATAAGATCAATTGGGAAGTCTATCACCCGTATGCTACCTCTTAATTTGTAGCTTTGAATTGTATTTAGAGGTGTGTTCTTATGGTGAGTCTCAATTAGGGGAAAAATTAATATGTTGGAGTCTTTTAAAATGAGAACATGCCATGGGACACTCTGCATTGTTCAGATGTCTGCAAGAATTCAAGAGAAGTAACACCACCTGGCTCATCTCGCGCTTTCTGCCAGTTCTCCTTTACATCACCACTAAGGCTGACTTAATATTCTTTTCCTCAGATACCAAACAGCATCAAGGGAGGCCTCAAACACCAAGAAAGCATTTTAGGAGGAATTTATCAGTACCAAATACACATACATATCCTCGTTTTCTTGTTATTGCTTTAAACACATTCATTTATATCTGGTATGCATTTAATTATGCTTTCAATTTCTGTAATATATTCATTCATTCAAAGAAATATATAGATTACTGATTAGGTGCCAGACATCATTTTAGATGCTGGTATACAGCAACAGAAAAGGAAGCATTCTTGCTCTCATCGATATATTCTGATGAGTGAGACAGGTAATGAATACGTTTATACAAAGCATATAATTTTAGGTGATGACAAGTAGTACGGAGAAAAATAAAACTAATGAGGCAGATAAGGAGGGTAGAGAGTACCAGTGGCAGTATGATTGATAGGGAGGACTTTGTATTTTATCACATAGGGTGATAAGGTGACATTTAAGCAGAGGAGAGAATGTCAGAGATACAATGGGCATTGTAGGCCATTCAAAGTAGTTGAGTCTTATCCTGAGTGAGAGGGAGAGCTTGTGAATCTTTGGAAACACAGAAATGACTTGGTCTGATTTACATATAATTGTGCATCATTCAGGGTGAGGTGGAGAAAACACTATAGGAAACAAGAGGGGACAAAACAGGAGGCTATTGCAGTCAACTAGATGAAAGAAGATGATGGCTTGGACTAGGGCAGTGTTGGTAGACGTGATGAGAATTATAAGATTCTAGAGACATATTTTGAAGTTCTATCCAATATGATTTGATACGTAGAGGATGACTCTTTGTCCTGGTTTACATTGGACACCCCCTGGATAATTAGGAAGAGTGCTTTCCTTCACTCTAAAAAGTGTTTCAGTTTAGATGGTAAATTTTATGGCCCCTTCTTTATTAAACACTTTGTACTTTCAAAAACATTTCCTCAAACATAATCTTGAAAAGCCCTGATACCATGACTCTCTCCTGATTGACATAAAATCTGAAGCTGAGAAAGTGTTAGTGACTTGTCCAACATAGTAATGACAAATCCAAAATTTCAAACCAGGTCTTTTGGCTTCCAATCCAATGTTCTTTTTCCTGTATCCCAGTGAAGTTCTATTTATAAGACACAAACACCCCATTTGTCCCTTTACTTAGTCCTTGTTCATTTTTTAAACATCTATTGTGATGTGCTAGGCATTGTTCTAAGCAGTTGGGGCACAGCAATCAACCAAAGATCCCTGCCCTTTTACAGTTTACATTCTAATACACACAAAAAAGGAAAATAAATAATATAATAAATAAGTAAAATATATAGTATGTTAGCCTGTGATGAGTACAATAGAAAAAAAGTAGAGTAGGATAAAGAGGATTGATCCAAAAACACTCCAGTCTTAACCTAGAGGTGGTCAAGCTAGGTTAGAAAAGGTGAGTGAATTAAGCCGGAGAGTATTCTAGGCAGAGGGAACAGCTAATGTGAAGGCTGCAGGCAATAGCAAGTCTGCGTGCTCCAGAAATAGCAAGAAAGCTTATGTGGCGGGGGCAGAGTAAGCAACAGAAGGAGTTGTAAGAAAGGTCAGATTGACAATGGAGTCAAATCACGTAACCCCTTGCAGGCCACTGTGAGGGCTTTGGTCTTCCATCTGGGTAGAATCAGAATCAACTATGAAGTTTTGAGTCATGGAAAAGCATGCCATGACTGTTGTTTTAAGGGAATGACTGGCTGCTTTTCAATAATAAACTGTAACAGGGCAAGAGCAGAAGTAGAGAGACTAGTTAGGAAAGTACTGTAGTATCATTATGAAAAATGATGTTGGCCTGGACCAGTAAGGTAACAGTGGAGATGGTGAGAAGGGGTGAGGGTGTGGCCACATTTTGAAGATAAAATCAACATTGTTTCCTTATGGACTCTGTGAAGGAAAGAGAGCTGGTAAGGATTATTCCGTATTTTTGGTCATATAATTGATTGGAGTCTGCTGCTAACCTACACGGAAAGGACTGTGGGTAAAGGAAGTTTGTGAGGAAGGTTTACGAGTTTTGTTTTAGACATTCTAGGTTTGAGATGTCCATTAGGCATCAAATGGCTATTGGGTCTATGAGCATCAGGACACACTTGAGGTTCAGGACAGAGGTTTGGGCTGGAGGCGTACATTTGGAGTTGTCAGCATATATTTGGTATTTAATGCCAGGGGACTGGATGATACCACTGCAGAGATGAATGGATATGGAGAAGATGACCAAGAACTGAGTCTAAGGCACTTCAACTGAAAGATGGTTGGAAGAAGAGAGGGGAACTGCAATGGAGACTTGGAAGAAGCAACTACATTGGAATAAAACCAAGAAGGAGACTTGATAGGTAAGTAAGGAAAATATTTTGGCTGCGCGGGGTGGCTCACACCTGTAATCCCAGCACTTTGGGAGGTTGAGGCAGGTGGATAACCTGAGGTCAGGAGTTTGAGAACAGCCTGACCTATGTGGTGAAACCCTGTCTCTACCAAAAATACAAAAATTAGCAGGGCATGGTGGCACGCACCTGTACTCCCAGCTACTCGGCAGACTGAGGCAGGAGAATTGCATGAACCCGGGAGGCACAGGTTGCAGTGAGCCGAGATTGTGCCACTTTACTCCAGCCTGGGTGACAGAGAGAGATTCCCTCTTAAAAAAAAGAAAAAGGAAGAAAATATTTCAGAGAGGAGGGACTGATCAACTGTAAGATGTTGCTAGTAGGTCAAGAAAGATGAGGACTGAGGATTAATCATTGAATTTAGCAGTGTGGAGGTCAAAGGGAACTGGACATTAATTGTCTGGTGGAATGATGAGGCTTGTGATTCTGTATGTCTAACATTTTTTCAGATGATTCCAATGTTGTTGGTCTATAGAACACACCTAGGCATCAACAATCTAACGAAGAAGCAAAGGGATTAGATAGAAGCCAGGAAAGAAAAGGGAGAGCCTGTGGCTACAGATGCTAAAAGGTAGATTGTGACCCTACATTTCTTCTGAATGCTTCTGTTTTTTCAGTGAAATATAAAACGAGACCATCAACTAAAGGCGATGGGAGAGAACTGCAACATAGTACGAGGCAAGTGGGTAGTGAATGGACTGGGGATGCATAATATAATTGCTGGGAAGCATTGCATCAGGGAAAATTCAGGTATGTGGTAATGAATTTATAGTGAGAATAGTGGTGTGCTTGTGTGTTTTTCTTCAACTATATTCTGCTACACAAGTACAGATGCTGGCAGGCAGAATTAGATTTAACTATAATTTTAGTTTTATTTGGGAATGTCAGGAAAATAAGAGAGGGTCAAAGTGTTGCGAATCTTTCCAAGGGAGTGATTAGAATAATTAACAATGAAGTTTAAGCTAGATAAGGATAAAAGAGAGGCCAGGAAGAGGGTGAGGGGCAATGAAAGCTGACAGAATCAATGTACTAGAGGTCACAATCAAGTGGAAAGGGATTTCAGGGTACAAGAAGGAGTGAGTTGGAAAGATGCAGGTAGTGTTCAGAGAGGGAATGCATGACACAAAGCTACGGGGGAAAATGGGGAAGGCATAGGTTATGGCTGTAGGAGCAAGTGGCTGAGCCTGAGTTGAGGACAAGTTCTTAGGAGAAGAGGTGGCTGAGCCTGAGTTGAGGACAAGTTCTTCGGAGAAGAGGTGGCTGAGCCTGAGTTGAGGGCAAGTTCTTTGGAGAAAAGGAGGTCCAAGAACTAAGACACCAAGGAAGTGGATTATCCATAACAGTGGTTTCTAACTTTAGCTGAATCAAAATCCCATGAAGAGTTATTAAAACTCAGATTACTAAACCCTACTACCAGAAATTTTAATTCATTTGGTCTGGAGAGGGGCCTGAGGATTAGGTGGTATTGATGTCTCTTGTTGGAGACTACATTTGGAAAACATGGCCTACAGGTACATTAAAGCCACTAATAATTAGGAGAGGAATAATATGGGAGAGAAGGACACTGAGGCTGGAGCTAAAATTGCCAAAAACAAGGGGAGGAGGATGACCCAGAGGCGGGTAGTGAACAGTTTCAGTGAGGTGTTGTGGAAATCATAATGTGATTATAATGCAATGCAAACATTTGTCTTACACTTCTGCTCTATGTCAGTGATTCAGGCTTCTGAAATCAGGCTGGTTTCTGTGTCTATCCTTTGTGTGCAATGTGACCTTGGACCAGTTGGTCGCTTTTGTGTATCTGTTTCCTCATCTCTAAAGTAGGGCTTTTATTAGCCCAAATCCTGAGGTTGTTGGGAGGATGTATGAGTTAAAAATGTTAAAGTGCTTATTACAGTTTTGACACATGATTCTCACTGATCTCACCGCAGGCAGTTTTACTTGTTATTTATTAAACAAAGAACAAAATTCTTAAAGAAAGAGCACATTCTTTGTTTAAATGAGCTCTCCTGAAGCCCCCTATGTTGCCCTGAAACCTGAAACTGGTCTTTTACCTCTGGTTTGATGCTGAACTCTATACTTTCCATAATATTACTTGGAATTTTAATATCTGACTTGCCACAACAAAGGGAACTTTTGGTGATTTAGACATACATTGCTTTGAACTAGCAATGTTGTAAAAGACATTGACAAAACATGAAAGTACTATTATTGCACAGATGTAAACTATAATTATGATCATAATTGTTTTCTGCAAAGGTCCTTTATCCAGTGGTAGAAATGGATTTAACCACAGATTTTTTGTGATCTTTTCATCTTGGATGTCATACATGACCACAAAGACAATAAAAAATGAAACTACATCTTCAATGCCATTATAATTTCACTGGATAATGTAACCACTGTAACTAGCCTGTACATTGAGTTTAAATTATCTAGATATGTTTCCTGCATTATGTCCCATGCAGTATAATTAAGAAGAGGTATTAGGGGCTGCTCACCAAAGCTTGGGTTCCGTGTCACCCATATATTTCACCTCCCCGCAGTGGATGACTTTCCTAAAAAAATTATTTAAAAAAAGAGAGAGAGAGGAAAGCAATTTAACCAATGATTTTGTTTTTCATCTCCAAAGGGAGTTCCCCAGAGTCATTCAGCTGAATATTTTTTAAACTTTATACCATAAAGCATTAGCCTTTCTAGGTCATTGTACTGCATCTGAGCCTAAAATTAAAATCATAAATAGTTAAAGTCTTAACTTTCACAGCCCAGTAAAAGCTTGTGAAAATAGACATTTCCCTTCACCACTTACTGTGCTTATTTATGTAAGAAACAGCACTTTGAAAATATGACTTAATAGGAAAGTCACCCAGAGTATAAATGATGGGAAAAACCAATTTAGATGTTTCCATTTTTCTTTTCCTTCTAATTACTCACTCCTTCTTAATATCAGGAATCATACTATTCTTGATCCCATTTAAAGAGGGAGCAATAGGCCATCTCAAGCTAACAGTCAAGTCAATATTAAAATGTGAAAGGGGGTGGTAAGCCTAATATCTCCCATAGCACCCATTCCAATGCTGATCCATAGTAGATAACTAATAAATCTTGACTTCCTGACTCAGAGTTTCACCTCCAGACCTTTTATTATTTGGCCTGCCTACACAGCCACTATATCAATTGTTTTGAAACAAATCTTCCTTAGCTTCCAGCATGCCTGACTGTTGGCAACTCAGCCCGCCTCCATACTCACTTTCCCTCGTAAGGCAGGGGCTGTACACATGGGAACCACGTTTTCCAGAATCCTTGCTAGCTGGGTTTCTGATTAAAGTCCACCAATGAGAGACACTTTTGAAACTTTTGGGACATTGAAGAAAAGCAGAAGACATACTTGTGTTCTTCCAGAAAAAGCAAAAGACATGTACCATGGCAGAAGTGAATCTTGGAGTGTGGAGGAAGCTATGGAAGCTGCTGGAATGCCCTGCAGGTCGGCAACTCCTGACTTTCTGAAAGCTTGGGGAGACCTTCTCTGTCCTTTATCCTCTATCCCTTCTAATGGTTTTGATGCTCCCACTTTCCTATATTATATCTGTCTAGAGTGAAATACCATTCTCCCTGACAGAACTTGACATAGTTAGATTAGGTGGGAGAATATGAGTTGGGAGACAGAAGTTATCCACATGAATCCACGTGGTATAGACCAGTCTATTAGGAGGCAGAGCCATAAAGTAGCAAAATTGATACCATCTAGAAAGATGCAAAATACTCTGGAGTTGAACTGAGTAGGGGTTAAGTCAAACTCAATACTAATTAGCTGTTTGACTTTGAAGAAGTTACTTGATTTCAGTTTGCTCATTTGTGAAATGAAGTTAATGATAGTACCTACCTTATAGGGTTGTTACGTGGTTTAATGAACTAATGTTTGTAAAATACATAGAATAGAGGCTGATATATGGTTACTACTAAGATTTTTTTCTAAAGAAAATTTAAAAATTAATTAAAAGAAATACACATTTTCATATTTCCTTAAAAGTGGTCTCTTTTTAAGAAAATCAGCGTTGAGGGAGGAGCCAAGATGGCCGAATAGGAACAGCTCTGGTCTACAGCTCCCAGCGTGAGCGACGCAGAAGACGAGTGATTTCTGCATTTCCATCTGAGGTACTGGGTTCATCTCACTAGGGAGTGCCAGACTGCGGGCGCAGGTCAGTGGGTGCGCGCACTGTGCGCGAGCCGAAGAAGGGCGAGGCATTGCCTCACTCGGGAAGCCCAAGGGGTCAGGGAATTCCCTTTCCTAGTCAAAGAAAGGGGTGACAGACGGCACCTGGAAAATCGGGTCACTCCCACCCAAATACTGCGCTTTTCCGACGGGCTTAAAAAATGGCACACCAGGAGATTATATCCCGCACCTGGCTCAGAGGGTCCTACGCCCACGGAGTCTCACTGATTTCTAGCACAGCAGTCTGAGATCAAACTGCAAGGTGGCAGCGAGGCTGGGGGAGGGGCGCCCGCCATTGCCCAGGCTTGCTTAGGTAAAAAAGCAGCTGGGAAGCTTGAACTGGGTGGAGCTTCCCACAGCTCAAGGAGGCCTGCCTGCCTCTGTAGGCTCCACCTCTGGGGGCAGGGCACAGACAAACAAAAAGACAGCAGTAACCTCTGCAGACTTAAATGTCCCTGTCTGACAGCTTTGAAGAGAGCAGTGGTTCTCCCAGCACACAGCTGGAGATCTGAGAACGGGCAGACTGCCTCCTCAAGTGGGTCCCTGACCCCCCGACCCCCAAGCAGCCTAACTGGGAGGCACCCCCAACAGGGGCAGACTGATACCTCACATGGCCGGGTACTCCAACAGACCTGCAGCTGAGGGTCCTGTCTGTTAGAAGGAAAACTAACAAACAGAAAGGACATCCACACCAAAAACCCATCTGTACATCACCATCATAAAAGACCAAAAGTAGATAAAACCACAAAGATGGGGAAAAAACAGAGCAGAAAAACTGGAAACTCTAAAAAGCAGAGCGCCTCTCCTCCTCCAAAGGAACACAGTTCCTCACCAACAATGGAACAAAGCTGGACAGAGAATGACTTTGACAAGCTGAGAGAAGAAGGCTTCAGACGATCAAATTACTCCGAGCTATGGGGGGATATTCAAACCAAAGGCAAAGAAGTTGAAAACTTTGAAAAAAATTTAGAAGAATGTATAACTAGAATAACCAATACAGAGAAGTGCTTAAAGGAGCTGATGCAGCTGAAAACCAAGGCTTGAGAACTACGTGAAGAATGCAGAAGCCTCAGGAGCTGATGCGATCAGATGGAAGAAAGGGTATCAGCAATGGAAGATGAAATGAATGAAATGAAGTGAGAAGGGAAGGTTAGAGAAAAAAGAATAAAAAGAAACGAGCAAAGCCTCCAAGAAATATGGGACTATGTGAAAAGACCAAATCTACGTCTGATTGGTGTACCTGAAAGTGACAGGGAGAATGGAACCAAGTTGGAAAACACTCTGCAGGATATTATCCAGGAGAACTTCCCCAATCTAGCAAGGCAGGCCAACATACAGATTCAGGAAATACAGAGAACGCCACAAAGATACTCCTCGAGAAGAGCAACTCCAAGACACATAATTGTCAGATTCACCAAAGTTGAAATGAAGGAAAAAATGTTAAGGGCAGCCAGAAAGAAAGTTTGGGTTACTCTCAAAGGGAGGCCCATCAGACTAACAGCTGATCTCTCGGCAGAAACTCTACAAGCCAGAAGAGAGCCAATATTCAACGTTCTTAAAGAAAAGAATTATCAACCCAGAATTTCATATCCAGCCAAACTAAGCTTCATAAGTGAAGGAGAAATAAAATCCTTTACAGACAAGCAAATGTTGAGAGATTTTGTCACCCCCAGGCCTGCCCTAAAAGAGCTCCTGAAGGAAGCACTAAACATGGAAGGCACAACCGGTACCAGCCACTGCAAAATCATGCCAAAATGTAAAGACCAGCGAGACTAGGAAGAGACTGCATCAACTAACGAGCAAAATAACCAGCTAACATCATAATGACAGGATCAAATTCACACATAACAATATTAACTTTAAATGTAAATGGACTAAATGCTCCAATTAAAAGACACAGACTGGCAAATTGGATAAACAGTCAAGACCCATCAGGGTGCTGTATTCAGGAAACCCATCTCACGTGCGGAGACACACATAGGCTCAAAATAAAAGGATGGAGGAAGATCTACCAAGCCAATGGAAAACAAAAAAAGGCAGGGGTTGCAATCCTAGTCTCTGATAAAACAGACTTTGAACCAACAAAGATCAAAAGAGACAAAGAAGGCCATTACATAATGGTAAAGGGATTAATTCAACAAGAAGAGCTAACTATCCTAAATATATATGCGCCCAATACAGGAGCACCCAGATTCATAAAGCAAGTCCTGAGTGACCTACAAAGAGACTTAGACTCCCACACATTAATAATGGGAGACTTTAACACCCCACTGTCAATATTAGACAGATCAACGAGACAGAAAGTCAACAAGGATACCCAGGAATTGAACTCAGCTCTGCACCAAGTGGACCTAATAGACATCTACAGAACTCTCCACCCCAAATCAACAGAATATACATTTTTTTCAGCACCACACCACACCTATTCCAAAATTGACCACATAGTTGGAAGTAAAGCTCTCCTCAGTAAAAGAACAGAAATTATAACAAACTGTCTCTCAGATCACACTGCGATCAAGCTAGAACTCAGGATTAAGAATCTCACTCAAAACCGCTCAACTACATGGAAACTGAACAACCTGCTCCTGAATGACTACTGGGTACATAACGAAATGAAGGCAGAAATAAAGATGTTCTTTGAAACCAACGAGAACCAAGACACAACATACCAGAATCTCTGGGATGCATTCAAAGCAGTGTGTAGAGGGAAATTTATAGCACTAAATGCCCACAAGAGAAAGCAGGAAAGATCCAAAATTGACACCCTAACATCACAATTAAAAGAACTAGAAAAGCAAGAGCAAACACATTCAAAAGCTAGCAGAGGGCAAGAAATAACTAACATCAGAGCAGAGCTGATGGAAATAGAGACACAAAAAACCCTTCAAAAAATTAATGAATCCAGGAGCTGGTTTTTTGAAAGAATCAACAAAATTGATAGACCACTAGCAAGATTAATAAAGAAAAAAAGAGAGAAGAATCAAATAGACACAATAAAAAATGATAAAGGGGATATCACCACCGATCCCACAGAAATACAAACTACCATCAGAGAATACTACAAACACCTCTACGCAAATAAACTAGAAAATCTAGAAGAAATGGATAAATTCCTCGACACATACACCCTCCCAAGACTAAACCAGGAAGAAGTTGAATCTCTGAATAGACCAATAACAGGCTCTGAAATTGTGGCAATAATCAATAGCTTACCAACCAAAAAGAGTCCAGGACCAGATGGATTCACAGCCGAATTCTACCAGAGGTACAAGGAGGAACTGGTACCATTCCTTCTGAAACTATTCCAATCAATAGAAAAAGAGGGAATACTCCCTAACTCATTTTATGAGGCCAGCATCATCCTGATACCAAAGCCGGGCAGAGACACAACCAAAAAAGAGAATTTTAGACCAATATCCTTGATGAACATTGATGCAAAAATCCTCAATAAAATACTGGCAAACCGAATCCAGCAGCACATCAAAAAGCTTATCCACCATGATCAAGTAGGCTTCATCCCTGGGATGCAAGGCTGGTTCAATATACGCAAATCAATAAATGTAATCCAACATATAAACAGACCCAAAGACAAAAACCACATGATTATCTGAATAGATGCAGAAAAGGCCTTTGACAAAATTCAACAACCCTTCATGCTAAAAACTCTCAATAAATTAGGTATTGATGGGACGTATCTCAAAATAATAAGGGCTATCTATGACAAACACACAGCCAATATCATACTGAATGGGCAAAAACTGGAAGCATTCCCTTTGAAACCTGGCACAAGACAGGGATGCCCTCTCTCACCACTCCTATTCAACATAGTGTTGGAAGTTCTGGCCAGGGCAATTAGGCAGGAGAAGGAAATAAAGGGTATTCAATTAGGAAAAGAGGAAGTCAAATTGTCCCTGTTTGCAGGCGACATGATTGTATATCTAGAAAACCCCATCGTCTCAGCCCAAAATCTCCTTAAGCTGATAAGCAACTTCAGCAAAGTCTCAGGATACAAAATCAATGTACAAAAATCACAAGCATTCTTATACACCAACAACAGACAAACAGAGAGCCAAATCATGAGTGAACTCCCATTCACAATTGCTTCAAAGAGAATAAAATACCTAGGAATCCAACTTACAAGGGACGCGAAGGACCTCTTCAAGGAGAACTACAAACCACTGCTCAAGGAAATAAAAGAGGATACAAACAAATGGAAGAACATTCCATGCTCTTGGGTAGGAAGAATCAATATCGTGAAAATGGCCATACTGCCCAAGGTAATTTACAGATTCAATGCCATCCCCATCAAGCTACCAATGACTTTCTTCACAGAATTGGAAAAAACTACTTTAAAGTTCATATGGAACCAAAAAAGAGCCCGCATCGCCAAGTCAATCCTAAGCCAAAAGAACAAAGCTGGACGCATCACGCTACCTAACTTCAAACTATATTACAAGGCTACAGTAACCAAAACAGCATGGTACTGGTACCAAAACAGAGATATAGATCAATGGAACAGAACAGAGCCCTCAGAAATAACGCCGCATATCTACAACTATCTGATCTTTGACAAACCTGAGAAAAACAAGAAATGGTGAAAGGATTCCCTATTTAATAAATGGTGCTGGGAAAACTGGCTAGCCATATGGAGAAAGCTGAAACTGGATCCCTTCCTTACACCTTATACAAAAATCAATTCAAGATGGATTAAAGACTTCAACGTTGGACCTAAAACCATAAAAACCCTAGAAGAAAACCTAGGCATCACCATTCAGGACATAGGCATGGGCAAGTACTTCATGTCTAAAACACCAAAAGCAATGGCAACAAAAGCCAAAATTGACAAATGGGATCTAATTAATCTAAAGAGCTTCTGCACAGCAAAAGAAACTACCATCAGAGTGAACAGGCAACCTACAAAATGGGAGAAAATTTTTGCAACCTACTCATCTGACAAAGGGCTAATATCCAGAATCTACAATGAACTCCAACAAATTTACAAGAAAAAAACAAACAACCCCACCAAAAAGTGGGCGAATGACATGAACAGACACTTCTCAAAAGAAGACATTTATGCAGCCAAAAAACACAAGAAAAAATGCTCACCATCACTGGCCATCAGAGAAATGCAAATCAAAACCACAATGAGATACCATCTCACACCAGTTAGAATGGCAATCATTAAAAAGTCAGGAAACAACAGGTGCTGGAGAGGATGTGGAGAAATAGGAACACTTTTACACTGTTGGTGGGACTGTAAACTAGTTCAACCCTTGTGGAAGTCAGTGTGGCGATTCCTCAGGGATCTAGAACTAGAAATTCCATTTGACCCAGCCATCCCATTACTGGGTATATACCCAAAGGACTATAAATCATGCTGCTATAAAGACACATGCACACGTATGTTGGTTGTGGCACTATTCACAATAGCAAAGACTTGGAACCAACCCAAATGTCCAACGACAGACTGGATTAAGAAAATGAGGCACAGATACACCATGGAATACTATGCAGCCATAAAAAATGATGAGTTCATGTCCTTTGTAGGGACATGGATGAAATTGGAAATCATCATTCTCAGTAAACTATTGCAAGAACAAAAAACCAAAAACCACATATTCTCACTCATAGGTGGGAATTGAACAATGAGAACACATGGACACAGGAAGGGGAACATCACACTCTGGGGACTGTTGTGGGGTGGGGGGAGGGGGGAGGGATAGCATTGGGAGATATACCTGATGCTAGATGACGAGTTAGTGGGTGCAGCGCACCAGCATGGCACATGTATACATATGTAACTAACCTGCACATTGTGCACATGTACCCTAAAACCTAAAGTATAATAATAATAAATTAAAAAAAAGAAAACAATAGAGAAAAATATTTGAAATAAAGGATTTTTTTTAATTAAAAAAAAAAAAAAGAAAATCAGTGTCAAACTAGGCACTGATTCCAACGCTTCAAGCATTACTAAAATGTGGAGGTTTCTGAAGTTGTGTTAAATGTGAATCTAGCAGTCACATTGGAAAATCAGCAATTGCACGTTTTGGAATATTTTTTTCCCAGTGCAGGAAGCTCGCAAGCCTCAGTATTTCTGTATATATTATGCAATTTGGCCATTCACCTTGTTCATGCGCTTTAACTCTGAATGATTTAGGGCTGCTTATACAAAATCAAACACACTCTCAAAGGATGAAACACTGCTACTTTCAAAGATGTTCAAAATAGCATTGCAGAGAATCCAAAGGGATTCCAACTGGGGAGTTGCAGATACATCCTAGACAATGACACCATCACTGGCATAAGCTTATGGTCTCAGAATAACTATTTTGAAAAGGATAGAACTCTTTAGTTGATGCATTTAAAAAAAAGAAAAATAATTTTCCTGGCTCATAAAAACCCATGAGTATGTGAGGGTTGTCCTTCATAAATTCTCAGGGATTGCAGAATAAAGAATAGCAAAACACAATTAAAAAAATAATAACACAAAACAGCTTCAAGGACAGAAAGTGTAAGCTGCAGGATCTTTCTCTGTTGCTGTTGTTCTTGTCACAGCTGGTGAAAGTTGCCAAGGTCGCCCTGTAAGGCACAGGCAGCTGAAAGTTCAAGTATGGGAAAATTTGATTTAAAAAAGCAGGTCTTTTCAGTGACAGAGCAAGACCCTGTCTCAAAAAGCAAACAACAACAACAAATAACCAGATCTCCTCATACTGTAGCAACCTCATGTTTGACATTCTATGCTTTTCCTAGCAGACATTGCTTAGTTTTGCAAAATGAGGTACACTTTTTGTTCTTGGCAGATGCCACCCAGGGGAGAAAGAGGAAAAAATAATCTCTGTCTTGTTTGTTCTCTCAGGTGCAAAACGATTCCCTCTGGTTTCTAAGTGTTTCACTCATCAGTTGAGAAATTCAGCAAGAATATGTCAGGTAACCTAAAAAATATTTTTCCAGGTGTTTATATCAGAAAATATTCTGTGGCAATTCTGTAGTCAACAGCAGTTTGGAACATTCTTGTGGCATAACCCTTCTGTATGCAGTTTCATGAGAAACTTGTTCTAGTTAATTAGTCTATTTCATTCCAGCTGAATGCAGATATCAGTAATTTATCAAGATGGTTCTTTAGAGCATGCCCAATTTCCTAATCCCATTCATTTTGGGAAAAATCTCAGATTAAGCACTGAGCAAACTTCTTATTTTTTGTATTTGAAATTCTTATAAATGTAAATCTGAGAGTCATATATTTGAACATGTACAATGTTGTGCATGGTTTATGTAAAATTTGTAAAGAAAGAAAGGGGCTTTAGGTTTTTAAAATGCTTTGATGATTGTGCACAAAACAAGATTATTTTATATTTATGATTTTCTTGTGTTTTCCTAATAATACCTTTATTTATTTATCATTCAGTAATTCAACAGACATTAGATGAATACCTACTAGGGATTGGCACTCTGCTACTGGAGATAGAGAAAATTTAAATCCAGAGAGGAAAAATTTACATGTGCTGTGGGGAGGGAGTGAAGGGTGGAAAGTTATTGTATTAATTATCAAGTAAGAGTCAATTACAGTGCTTTAAGTTTAAATACATTTCTCAAGCTCATGTGCCTGGAAAATTACAGCTTATCAGTGGTCAGCCAAATCCCCCCTGCTGCTTGTTTTTGTAAACAAAGCTTTATTGGAACATAGCCAAACTCATTTATTTATATATTGCCTATGGTAACTTTCAGCTGCAAATACAGAGCTGAGCAACTAGAAAGAGAGTTATTGTAAAGCCTAAAATATTCCATAATCTGTCCCTTCAGGGAAGTTTCTTTCCCCTGGTTTAGGTTAGTATAATTGAAAATCAGGCATTTGAACACAGTTCCATCTGGCTACAAAGGCCCTTCCATCTTATTTTGTCAAAATGTCAGGGTCATAATATCCTAAGTTACTACTTTATTAGTAGTAAATATTTTCTGTAAATTTCTTTTTAAAAACTTTTTTTGATGTTGAACTAAAAACCTCCATCTCCGGAAATGATCAATCCTCAGGAATAGATCCTACTTTTGCATGCATCATTTCAGAAAGGGAATGGCTGACTGGTAGCAATAAATAAAATGAGAGGACAGAAGTAGATGATTTTGAAAGAATCTTCCTATTCCAATATCTCACTGTTCTACGTTTCTATAATAAAAATGGCATGGTCTAAAATTAAATATAGTGCTGCAGCTGGAGCAAACACACTGCACAATTGTTTCTGGAAATCAACGAAAGATTGAGACTAACCTGCTTACAACTGCACAATTAAAAATCCAAGTGTTGCAAATTTTATTTTTCATAAGTAAGGATAACCCCTAAACAATAACAAATTATTCAAAAAAATTTCAGAAAACATTAATGAAAATAGCTTGGCAGCATTTGCAACCCATTTTTGAAACGTTTATTAGATTCTAGCAGGTGAATATGTTGTAAAAATTGCCCTTAAAGAATAAGATACAAAATATCAACAGCAGAGCAGATGGCAATAATTATTCCTTCAAATTATATAGTCCAAGTGACTCATTAAGACATATAGTTAAAGCTTTAACAGGGGCTTTAAACCTGAGAATGGGCTGGACATATCTACATTAAGAACTCTACTTGAAAACCTCCATTTAAATAACAGGTACAGTGCTAAGGATAGAGGAATTGAAAAACGGGGAAGCAAATGGGAAGAGTCATCATGTTATTCTTTAGGCTGCTGTAATTACATCTCTATTTGCAATGAAACTTGGGAGCATCTTTCTTGTCCATTCATTAGTTCAACAAGCATTTATTGAAGACCTACTTTTTGCCAAACACTGAGTTAGGTGCTGGAAATACAATGGAGAACAAAGCAAACTTACTCCTCACTTCACAGTGCCTGTGGTTTAATAGGTGAAGAGAAGCATTGAGAAATTATAATAAAGTATGATATGCTAATGGGTGTAGGGGAATGTAGAATCCTGTTGGAAAGGATCCATTTGAAAATGTGGATAAATATAGAGTCATGCATCCAGAAGAAATAAATCATCAGTATAAGTAGATGCTAAGCAGGTGATAAAAATAAAATGCCAAATCCAAAGGTGACAGAATCCATTTATGTCTGCAAAGCAATGACATACAATGGGTAATTGGCAAGGAATAATGTGTTTGCCATGGAAACCGAGAAGGAAAATTTTACTATAATCATTAGGTACAATGCTAATTCACACTGATAATGTTAAAACATTTTCAAGAATTCGCCTGGTTTACTCTCTCTGAAAATCCATCCCTTCCAGAACAGAATAGAATTCAGTTATTCAATTTGAGAAGTATAATCTTAACAAATATTACTGGCATGTATAACATATTTGTTTATTTTAGTGAAAAATGGAACAAAACTAACACCTGTGTACACCTAACCAGCCTAAGAAATACATTACAAATATCCTTTCTTAAATTCTCCCCCGCCCAGAGGTATAAACTCTCTCTTAAATTTTAAACCAATCGTTTTGTTCTTTAAAATGTTACCTCATTTCTAAGTAATGCCTAAACAATATATTGTTTAGTTTTGCTTATTTTTACACTTTTTATAAATGTAATCATTCTGCATGTTATTTTCTAAGAACTGATTTTCTTTTGTGCAAAAGATATTTTTTTGAGAACAATCAGGTTGAATGATGAAGCTGAAGTTTATTTACTTTCATTGATTTTTTTACTACCTTCGTATGGCTCAATTTTGGAAAAGTGGACATTTATATGATTTAGTATTTTCCTATCTATGAAAATTATAAATTATTAATTTAATTAGATCCTCTTTACTGCCTTTAAATATAAATTGTTATAATTTTCTTCATAAAGCTCTTGTAATCTTTTGTCAGGATATTCCTAGTGACCTTACATTTTAGTTGCTATGTAAATATTACCACTTAGCTTCATTGTTCATGTTTTCTTAAGTAGTATTTTGTTATTCAATAATATATGCTTTAAAAATTAATCATAAATTTTTCTTTAACCCACAATTATTTAGAAGTATACTTTTAATTACAAACAAATGAGATTTTTCTTATTCATTTCTAACAATAGCATTGATGTTAGAGAATGTGGTAAATATGACACTGATTCTTTGAAATTTGTTAAATCTTGATATAAGGTCCAGATCATGGTCAATTTCCATCAATGTTTCATTTGAGCTTCAAAATATGTGTATGTTCTCACTCTCAGTGCATGATTCCTATTAGAGTAAATTTGTTCATTGAGTTGTTGAAATATTCCCTGTTATTACTGCTTTTTTTCTGCTACATTTATCAATTATTGAGAGAAGTTCAAATCTTTCACTACAATAGTAAATTTTTAATTTATTTTCATATTTCTGCCAGTTTTGGCTTTATACATTTTGAAGTTATGTTATTAAGAGTATATCAGAATTGTTGCATCTTTCTGATAGCTTGAGCCTTTTTGTCAACATGTAAGGATCCTCTTTATCTCTTAATGAAGCCTTTGCCTTGATGTCTTTTGTTCCCCCAATATCGATATAATTTTACCTGCCTTTGGTTATTATTGGCTGACTTGTATTTTTCTATTAGTTTACATTCATCCTTTGTCTATCATTATGTTTAGGATGTATATCTTATAAACACCATATAGTTGTATTTAAAAAATGCAATATGGCTATTTTAACTGGACAGTTCAGTGAATTTACATCGATTGTGATTTCTAATATATTTGGATTATTTGTACCCTCTTATTTTGTGCTTTTAATTAATATTGTTTTTAATGTTTCATTTTTATTATTCTTTTTTGCTTTGTTTGGTACTGAGTTTTCTTCAAACTTTCCTCTCTTAGTTTGAAATTATGTGCACAATTTCTATTCTATTTCTTTTTAGTTTTTATTTTTTCAGAGACAAGGTCTTGCTCTGTCACCTAGGGTAGAGTGCAGTGCCATGATCATAGCTCTTTGCAACCTTGACCTCCTGGGTTCAAGAAATCCTCCCACTTCAGCCCCCTGAGGCCTACAGGCGTGCACCACCATGCCCAACTAATTTTTTTATTTTGTAGAGATGAGGTCTTGCTATGTTGTCTAGGCTGGTCTGAGACTCCTGACACCAAGAGATCCTCCTGTCTTGGTCTCTCTAAGTGCTGGGATTACAGGTGTGAGCTACTGTGCTTGGCCCTATTTCTTTATTTTTAATGCGTACTCTAAAAATGTTTATGTGCATATTTAACTCAGAAAAGCTTGAAGTTTATCAATATTTTCACCTTTCCCCCAAACAAGTAAGGAAAATTTTATATTGATAATGCTACTTTCCACATATATACTAACTTTGTCCAATCTTTTAGCTCAATCTTGACACATTTACCCTATCATTAGATATTGTTTTTTTTATATAATCAGTGATTATTTAATATTTACCAGAAAGTTATATTCTCTTTTTTTTTCACGTTTCTTTTAGTATCTCACATCTTCCTTTTGGGGTCATTTTTTTTCTTCTTGAGTTACATTCATTAGTTCTTCCTTTATTATTAATTCATCTTTACTAAACTCAGTATATTTTTGGTCTAAAATGTCACTATTTTATCCTTATTCAAAAGAGTTTTTTTTTTCTGGATATAGAATTCCATGTTAACAGTGTTTTATACTTCAGTGCATTAAAGATAATTGTATTCTACCGTGCATAGTTGTTGAAATATCACTTTAAATTTTGTTCCATTGTGTGTTCTTTTCCTCTCTAGCTGCTTGTAAACGGTTTTCTTTGTCTTTAGTGTTTTATAATTTCAATATAAATATTTGGATATGGATATCTTTTTATTTCAACTGCTTGAATTCCTCTGGACCTCATGATTCTGAGAAATTGAGGCATTTATAAATTCTGGAACAGTCTTAGTTTTGTTTTCCAATATTATTTTTCCGCCATTGTTTCTGTTCTTTCCATCTGGAACTATGATTAAAGGTTTGTTAAATTTTCTCACTTTGTCCTGTATGTCCCTTAGCCTCTCTTTCATAATTTATATTTCTTTGTTTCAAAGTGCAGTGTTCAATAATTTCTTCAGCTTGATTTCTCAGAAATTTCTTCCCTCAAAAAATTTGTATGGGTCATGAGTCAGGCATAACTTAACTGGGTCCTCTGCTTCAGAGCTGGAGCTGTGGTCTTAGCTCAAGGCTGAGCTAGGGAAGGGTCCATTTCCAAGCTCACATTGTTGTCAGTGGATTCATTTCCTTGTTGTTGTAGTATTGGGGCCTCTGTTTAGTGCTGGCTGCCAGCTGGAGGTGCCCTCAGCTCCTAGAGGCTACCCTTAGCTCCTTGCCCTGTGGGCTTTCCAATCATGGCTCTTTCTTTATCAAAGCCAGCAATGATGAGAGGCTCTTTGCAAGACAGAGGTCACAGTCTTATATAATATAATCACAGAAATGGCATCCCACCATTGTTGCTGTATTCTGTTGTTTTAAAACAAGTTGCAAGCCCCACCCACCCTGAAGGACAAGGGTCACAGAAGGACATGAACATCAGAAGTTGGGAACTGTGAGGGCTACCACAGTTTGTCCACCAAATATACTTTTTAAGCTTATTTATTTTTGCTACTATATCTGATTTTATAAACTTTAAAATGAGAAACAGAATGCATCATTATAAGAGAGGGAGCTGAAATTTCTTCTGTTCTCTCCATTCCTTTGTCTTTGTCTGGATTTCTGTACTATTCTTCTAACTGGTCTCTTTACCTTCAATCTGACTTCCTTCTAATCCATTCTGCACACTGCAGCCCATAAGATCTTTTAACATGGTATATCTGAATGTGGAGCAGCTCTGTTTACACCTTTCAATGGCTTCACTCAGCCTTGGGGTCCAGTGTGAACTCCGGGTCTTGCTTAGTCCTAGAACTTTATATTTATACAGCTGTATTTCTCACCACTGTCACCTCCTTACCCTCTCTCCATTTTTATTGAATTACTTGCAGCTCACTTATTCAACAAAACATTATTGAGCATACACTTGAAGGCTCTAGGAACCAATAGTAAACTGTCAAAGCAAATATCTTCATTTCTGAAAATTAAATGCTGTTCATGGAGACAAATAATAAACAAGTTGGAAAAATAAATGAATACACAACTAAACAATTATATAAATGCATATTTCTTAGATCACGAAGAGGGTATGAAGATAATGCAGGGGCTAGGGATGTCAAAGTGACGGGGATGGATTGGCCTGTGCCTGGTTTAGATAAGGTTGTTAGGACAGGCCTCTGTAGGAAAGAGCTAGCTGAGGACAGATTGGATTGATGAGTTGGAAGCATCCGTGGGAAGGTTTGAGGGAAATGCAAGTATATAGGCCCTAAGTCAGATCAAGCTTGCTGAACACCTGTAGGCTTATGTGGCTGGAACAGAATAAGGGGAAAGCATTAAAAGATATGACCAGGTGGGGCAGAAAGGGTCTTTGTGGCCTTGATTAGTGTCTGCAATATATCTCTGTGTCCCCTGAAACCTTTGCCACCTGGTCTCTGCCCAGAAGGCTGATCTGTGTAGGTTGCATCCATAGGCTCCCTGGCAGGAAATGCAAAGCCACAAGTGGGAAATCTGCAGGAGGGAGAAGGCAGTTGGGAATTTATTGTACTGATTATCTGCTTGAGGGGTTGCTATAGCTGTCTGTGTCCTTGACTCAAGGTCACAGATACTGTCAAGCAGCTCTCTCTTTGCAACTGTCTCTCTCTCTTTTTTTCCCCCAGATTTCCAACTCCTTCTTTCTTTGATCCTTCAGAACAAACAGTGATACAATCTCCCCTCCTTACTAGCCTTGGGGTAATAATCTATAAGCCATGTTTTCCCCCACATTCTACTCATAGTTTGTAAACAGTCCCTTTATCAAAGTCTTCTATACAACCCCAGTTTGAATGTTCTGTTTCTTTCCTTTAGAGGTCCTAACTAATGCAGTAAGGAACTTGGATTGCTTTTTTTAAAATTTTATTTTATTATTATTATACTTTAAGTTTTAGGGTACATGTGCACAATGTGCAGGTTAGTTACATATGTATACATGTGCCATGTTGGTGTGCTGCACCCATTAACTCGTCATTTAGCATTAGGTATATCTCCTAATGCTATCCCTCCCCCGTCCCCCCACCCCATAACAGTCCCCGGAGTGTGATGTTCCCCTTCCTGTGTCCATGTGTTCTCACTGTTCAATTCCCACCTATGAGTGAGAACATGCGGTGTTTGGTTTTTTGTCCTTGCTTTGATAGTTTGCTGAGAATGATGGTTTCCAGTTTCATCCATGTCCCTACAAAGGACATGAACTTGGATTGTTTTACTTGAAAAGCTCCTGGAGGGTTTGAAGGAGGAAAGTTGCATAATATAAATTACACCTTAAACAGCATTCTACCTCCCACACGGAAAATAGAAGCTGGGTGGGAGCAAGACTCAGGACAGTACTTAAGAGGGCATTGCAGAGGCTCAGGTGAGCAATAATTATAATCTTGCTAGTGAGGAACAGTGTAGGTAGGAAGAAGTAGCTGGATTTGGATACATTTTGAAGGTAGAGATGAAAAGGTTACATAGACATTGGATGAGAAAGATGAGGATAAAGAATCCAAGGGCTCTTAAATTTTTGGTCAAAGCAAAGGAGAGAATAATGGAAGAGTTACCTAAGAAGCGAAGCAGATTTTCAATGAGGTTTTAAAAAAAAGATTTCGATTTTGGGGAAGTTAGTTTTGTGATGCTTATTAGACATCTAAATGGAATGTCCATTAAGAAATTATATCTAGATGAATGGAAGAAGGGGAGGTAGGTTACAGAGCTGTAAATGTGGGGGATGACACAACATAGATGGGATTTGAAGCTATGGGACTCTATGAGGTCACCTAGCGAGTGAATAGATAGAGAAAGGATTGGCTTTTAAAAGTTGGGAAGATGAAGAAAAACCATAAAAAGGGAATAAGAAGTAGCAGCCTGGTTAGTATCAAAAACTCAAGTGAGTCAGGATTCTGGAGGTCAAATTAAGAATGGAATAGTCAATGTGTCAATTGATGGAATTTGGGAAGAGTGAGTTCATTGGTGACCTTGTCACTAATGTTGGTGGAGTGAGATGAGCAAAAGCTTGATTGGAGTGAGTTCAAAAGAAAAAAATTCAAGGATTTTGCAATAAATGGGAGCAAAAGAATAAGATGTGATTTTTGCAAGGGGATGAAACTCAAGAGAATTTTCTTTTTATATAGGAGATATTGTGGCATGATCCTCTTTGCCTGTGTTTTAATCTAATTTTTGTCCTTGAAAACTCAAGTAGTTCATATGGGCAGGATGTAGGGAAACCACAGTTTTAGTAGTAGCTCATTACTTCAGGGTTAGTATATGGGGAGCCTTTATCACTCCTAGCCCAAAGGGGCATTGGGAGGAGTGGCTCCTGTATCCTGAGTGGGGTTTGATATTAGCCTAGATGACTCTAAGACACTGTGTGTTTATCATTCACAGAATTATATCACACTGAATTGGAGGATGTGTGACTAGTGCTGGGCACTATCTAGGTTACTCAGTCAAGTTATTATATCAATATACTACAACAAAAATATATCACTGCAGCCATTTACACACAAGGGGACCCAGATTTTTACTTGGCAGTAAGATCCGGAAATGATGTTTCCAGTTCTATACTCAGAAATCATTTATTGAATAACTGAAGACAGGCCATGCCCCAAACAAGGAAGGCTGGATATTTTTGTATTTCTTTTGGTTCCTAAATGACCCTTCCTTCTCTATACAAAGATCCCTTTTTACATCTTAGAAGAATATTTGACCAGACATCAGCTTGCCAGAAAACAGAATAGAAGAGTATTAAGTAGATAAATGTCAAAGACAATCTGCACAAAATAAAAATAGATTAATTTGCATATGAATATATTACAATAATCTTTAGAAAGTTTCCCAAGATAGAAAAGAAAAAAAAAGCAGGGTAGAGATCTTATATAACATACCAAGATAATATATCAATGACTGAAGTTACCTCAAAGTTCTAGAGTAGAAAATACACTGCACATCCAAGCAATTATTTAGAAGAGAGACAAAGGAATATTTCATTCCTGATTATGCTATGGCAAAAGATTTTTAATCTTGTTAGTCGAATATAGGAGAGGACGGCTCAGAGAGGCTGGATGTGTGCAGGGATTAGAAGAAAAATTAGAATGAACTGGACAGAAATAAATATTACAGAAAAGGGGACAATGAAAATGAATGGTGGTAGTGGTAAGGTAATTTGAGCTTATTTCATTGATAAAGCATTGATAGTCCATGTCTATTGTCATGTAAGCTTTTACAATAGAGTTCCCCAAAGGAAGAATTAATCGTCTCTTGAACTGTGCTGCTGCAATATTTTCTTATCTATCGCAGCTATAGTTCTCTTGGCTTAGCACTCCAATTACTCTGTAATTTTTTGTTGTCAATCTATCAACACCAAAAGATATGAGTTCCTTCAGAGGACTTTTTAATGTCTTTAATTATTAGCTTCTATGAGACTACCTGGCACAAAGCATATAATCAGTGGTAAATGTAAGCTAAATTAACTGTAGAATAAGTATATACCACCCCCCCTGCCACCACACACACATATATACAATAATGTGCTACATAACAACATTTCAGTCAACGATAGACTGCATTATACAACAGTAGTTCCATAAGATTACAATACTATATTTTTGTTATATCTTGCTATACCTTTCTGTATTTAGATATGCAAATGCTTATCACTGTAATATAATTGCCTACAGTATTTAGTACAGGAACATTCTGTACAGATTTGTAGTTTAGGAGCAATAGGCTATAGCATATAGCCTACAAGTGTATTAGGCTGTATCATTTCAGTTTGTGTAAGTGCACTGTATGGTGTTTGCACAGTGACAAAATCATCTAATGATGCATTTCTCAGAACATTTCTCTGTCATTAGATGACTCATGACTACAGATGACTATATATAGTATATATACTATACACATACACTAGAGTAGAAAATATATCACATATATATGCAGTATATTTCATATACATACATGCACATATACATATATACACACACAATTATTCTTTAAAATCAAACGATAAAGACTCATGTACATTGAAAAATACTAAACTACTGTAGAAACAACATATCATTGTGATAGGATGAGGATGAGGATGATGATGATGATGACACTATAAATGACAGAATGTACCCTCTAGAACAAAGGAGTTCCCCCCTTAACTTCTGAATAATGGATGTTCTCCTGAGAGTTTATGACAATTTTGACAATTGTACGCAAAAAAGTGTGACTATATAATTATGCTTGTTTACTTTCAAACTGAAAGTGAGGTCTTTATCTTTCATCAGCATTTTACAGTGGTCTGAATTTTTTAAAAAGTTAACCACCTTGCTTTGTGGGGAAAACAATTTTGAGAAATCTACCTACACGAAAGTGCTAGATTTATCTCTGAGTTTAGATGAGATTTTAATCAAGAGGTCATCTTTGTACGCATCAGTATCCTACTTAGAATATAACTAATATCACTTCTGAACTCTACATCTCAGAGGGAATTCCATTAGGCTAAATGCTTTGAGACATCCCTATAGGTTATAGTATGAACATAAGATGATGTTATACTGATTTAGGTTAAAATCAACATAGTCATTGAAAAATTAGAATCACATTATAAAGAATGAAGCACATAAAATGCATTAATAGAGAAGTAGAATGAAGCCGTGTATATCTTGGTCCAAAGTGCTTTGCATGTAAAAATATTCCATTAAGAAAAAGAGTATTTGGGTGACGTATTGATGTGACTGAGGACTATGAAATAATTTCCCAGGAAAACACTGACTGCTTAAATGATGACATAAAATACTATCTGTTCTAAGATGGAATCTTCCTTTAATTTTGAATGCTGTCTGCCAAAATGAATTGCAGGAACAAGTGCTACATCTCATAATATCTTCCGAATGTGCAATTTTTTCCCCCTAACATTTCCTGTGGCAAATAGTTACATCCTAATTCAATTTTTAAGGGGCAGTATATTTTTTAACTAATTAAACCTTTCCTATTTTGACATAATCTCTTCCACTTTACTACTGAAGTGAAGCTAGACACTAGAAATTTACTAATGAATTAGAATTGCTTAAGAAGGACATAATTAGGTCAGCGCAGTGGTTCACACCTATAATCCCAGCACTTTGGGAGGCTGAGGTGGGCGGATCACTTGAGGTCAAGAATTCAAGACCAGCCTGGCCAACATAGTGAAACCCCATCTCTACTAAAAACACAAAAATCAGCCGGGCGTGGTGGCACACATCTGTAATCCCAGCTACTCTGGAGGCTGAGGCACAAGAATCACTTGAACTTGGGAGGTGGGGGTTGCAGTGAGCTGAGATTGCACCACTGCACTCCAGCATGGGCAACAGAGTGAGACTCTGTCTCAAACAAACAAACAAAAAGTAAAAAAGACATAATTTATCTGTTTTTTACGATGTGATGATCCTGAACTTTTCCTTCATACAGCAAACATATATTAAGTGCCTGTTCTGTGCTAAACCTCTTGCTAAGGTTTTGAAATAAAAGGACTAAGATACAAATCCTGTTCTTATGAAACCTGTGTCTAGTGATAGATGGACATGAACATGAAGTACACTAAAGTGAGGTAGCTGACATTAGAGGCATTCCTTAAGTGTTGCAGCATTAGTATTGGTATTGCAATTTTAATATATGCCATTACTGGTGTTTTGTAGTATTAGAAAAACTGTTGTAGTATTAGTGTAGTATACTGTATTTTCTAAAAGTGTTTAAGGGAATATTCCTCCTATACGTTTTTCCAGAACCTTGCTACTCCCCTATCTGTAAGTGTAGTTTATTTACCCATCCCTTGGCTATAGGTAGGCCTTTAAGACTGATTCGAAGTATAGAATGCAGCAGAAGTGACAGTATGTGATTTTGAGACTAGGTCGTAAATAAGTAATATGGCTTCCACCCAGCTTGCTCTTGGACCAGCCACCATGTTGTAAGGAAGTTCAAGCCCCACGGAAAGGGTAGGTGTTTTGACCTCCAGCCCTGGCCAAAGTCTCAGCAACAACTAGCCAAACATAGGCATGACCATCAAATGATTCACACTCAGTCTCTGAGTCATCCCAGCTGACTCTGAGTGGAGCAGAGGTGAGTTATCTCTATTAAGGGATACCCACATTGCAAATTTGCGAGCAAAATAAATTCCATTGTTTTAAGCCACTAAGTTTTGAGGAAGCTTATCATGCAGCAATAGATACCTGGAACAATAAGAAAAATTAGTATAAGGCATTAATAGGAGCATGTGTAAAAATATTTGTAATGTAAGGAACCATATACTATAGGAATAAATAAATTGATAGAGGTACAGCTGGAGATATCTTATTTGGGCAGATGAGAAGAATCAGAGAAAGAAAAAAATTAACAAAATGGATATTGTCAAAGGCTCTCGAATTATGAGTCTGATTTATAAAAGGAAAATAGTATAAGCTGACGGGGGTGGGGCTTGCATGTGATGAAGAGAAACAGCAAGGACATTCATAACAAAGGAAAAGTTTGAGTAAATCCAGAAATGATTGACCATTATGGTTGGTTTTGGACAAGAGCAAGTGGTCCAGTTTTCCTGGAGTATAGGAAGACTTTCAAAATGGAATTAGAAACTTACTAGTGAGTCATGAAATCAAATCAGAAAATCAGACTTTTTTTTAACGGATCAGAATAGAATATTATAAAAAATATAAAAGTGCATTTTATTTAGTAAGAGTAAGGCTTATGTTGTGAAATGTTTACTTGTGGTACATACATGTATAACCTGGGCCATTATACATGGCAGAATAATTGTAGTTTACTATAAAAAATGTGTGAAAAACACTGAGAGTGTGTGCATTTAGGAGTATGGTAAGAGATAAGCCTGGATTTGCGGGCAGGAGGCCTGTCCTGTTCCTTTCCGAGTCCCATGGTATAGAGCAGTCATTCACTTTCTCATAGCTTTTACCTAAATTAAACTTTTGTTATGATTTACTTAAATGAATATATAAATGAAGTTTTTAGTTATATATTAGTTTCATTATATAGTGGTTCTTGACATCTAGGAAAGTATTTCTAGTTCTTCTTATGCTCAGCTCCCATATATGTTGTTTCTGAATGAATGAGTAGTACAGCACTGGAATATCCTTTTCATCAAGTGAGATTTTCTTTTCATTGAGAGATATTACACATGAGTGGGGAGTAAGCTTACCAATTTGGTTCTGTTTCTTCTGTGTCTCTAGAGAATCCTGACTATGCAAATATGTGTAACAATAGCTAATATTTAGTGAGTGCTTATTATGTGCCAGCTTCTGTTTTAAGTACTTTAGAAATATTTTTCATTAGATTCTCCAAACTTCCTCATAAGATAGGTAATATTATACGGATGAAGCGCAGAGATATAACTTGCTCAGGTTCAAAGAGCTAGACAATGACAGGGCAAGTATTTGAAGACAGAGGGTATGGTTTATTTTTTTATTTTTATTTTTTTTTTGAGACGGAGTCTAGCTCTGTCGTCCAGGCTGGAGTGCAGTGGCACGATCTCGGCTCACTGCAAGCTCTGCCTCCTGGGTTCATGCCATTCTCCTGCCTCAGCCTCCCAAGTAGCTGGGACTACAGGCGCCCACCACCACGCCCAGCTAATTTTTTGTATTTTTAGTAGAGACGGGGTTTCACTGTGTTAGCCAAGATGGTATCGATCTCCTGACCTTGTGATCTGCCTGCCTCAGCCTCCTAAAGTGCTGGGATTACAGGTGTGAGCCACCGCTCCTGGCCAAGAGTATGGTTTTTAAATGCTATTCTATGTACTTTTTGGTTTAAACTGTTCATACATACACAGATAAGGACTGGAAAATAAAATCATTTGAAGATAATTGTCTTAGAGCAGTGAGAATATGTTTTCTATCATTTAAAAAATTGCCTTTGGTTGGGCGTGGTGGTTCATGCTTGTAATCCCAGCAATTTGGGAGGCCGAGGAGGGCAGCTCACTTGAGGTCAGGAGTTCGAGACCAGCCTGGCCAACATGGTGAAACCCTGTCTCCATTAAAAATACAAAAATTAGGTGGGTTTGGTGCCAGGCGCCTGTAATCCCAGCTACTCAGGGAGGCTGAGGCATGAGAATCACTTGAACCCTGGAGGCGGAGGTTGCAGTAAGCCAAGATCGTGCCACTGCATTCCAGCCTGGGTGACAGAGTGAGAATCTGTCTCAAAAATAAACAAACAAACAAACAAAACCTTGCCTTTAATATATTAAATATTTTTTTTAAACAGAAATAAAATTCAAAGAGTATGATGGTTAACGGTAAAAAAAAAAATATATATATATATAGTTTCATTCAAGAAAGATTGTACAGAATACAAATTCTCAAATCCCACTTTGAGACTTATTACTTAAGCTACATATGTTACTGTAGGTAAAATTTCCATTATTTCTAAGACCATTCAGAAATACTATTGCTAAAGATGTACTTTCTATTTCTGTTATGAATTCTCAGACCAATCGACATATGGTGCATCTTTTACAAAGTTTAATCTGAATTAGTTATCCTACGTTCCTATCCTACTCCCTCCAACCCAAGAAATAGTAAAATGGTTTCTACTATTCAAATATAAGACAAGTTTTTTTTTTTTTTTTTTTTTTTTTGGAGATGGAATCTCACTCTGTCACCCAGGCTGGAGTGCAGTGATGCAATCTTGGCTCACTGCAAGCTCCGCCTCCCGGGTTCACGCCATTCTCCTGCCTCAGTCTCCAGAGTAGCTGGGACTACAGGTGCCCACCACCATGCCTGGCTAATTTTGTTTGTATTTTTAGTAGAAACAGGGTTTCATCGTGTTGGCCAGCATGGTTTCGATCGCCTTACCTCGTGATCTGCCCGCCTCGGCCTCCCAAAGTGCTGGGATTACAGGCGTGAGCCACCGCGCCCGGCCATAAGACTAAATTTTTAAGATAGATACACATCAATGCTAAGCAAAGTCTGTCCATTGGAGGTGAAAGAAAATCAATTCCACATTATTTTCCAAAAGCATATTATGTAGAATTCTCAGTATTTAAGAAAGCCCACTGTTTAGCTACTGATAGAAAATGTGATGCCTTTTATTTTTAACAAATATGAACAAAATTTTAGTGTCTTAAATTACTGTGGGTTTTGTTTTTATTTCAAGCCAAAATACCCTCTATTTGTAGTCTTTCTAAGGTTGGGGAAATATATATATATATATTAATCAGCATAGACTAGATTATATTGTAGTAACAAATTAAATTTCCAGTGACCTGGACTTCAACTCCTGGTCAAGATAGATTAACAGAGACCAGGTTTACCATTCTTCTGCACACCTCAAACAACCAAGACAAGAACAAGACCACAAGACAACACCTAAAAGACAAGCGCACACCTAAAACAAACAAGAACTGGATAAACTATATGAAATAATGGTTTTCAAAATATGGGCATCAGACAACTAAAGACAGTGATCCCTGAGAACGGGAAACAAATGACGTGAACCCTGCCATTACTTCCAGGTCATTGCCTTGAGAGAGTTTCCAGGCCATGTTAATGGGAGAGGAACACTGGGCAGCACCTGGTGTACTCCCTGAGTTGACACGGAGGGAGGGTGTGAGAATACTCAAGTGGATAGAGCTCATAGAATAGAATATTGGAGAAGAAGTAGCTACAGGGGCAAGAACTCTGCAGATCTGCAATGAGTCTGCTTCAGGAATTCAGAGGAGTACTGATCAGCACATATGTGAGAAAACTACCCTAAATTACAGGGGAAGAAAAACAATATTCAGAGGAAACAGGACCTGGCGTTCAAACAGGGCATGGAATAGTGTCTGCTACCATCAGCCAGACTGGAAAAAAATCTAGTGGGGGCATTGGTACTATATACAGAAGGGTCTTCCATCAGTAGTCAGGAATGATTAGCTCTAGATTAGCATTGCTCTGATTTCACTTAACAAAACTTTAATGTTAAGCTGAAAGGATCAGTTTCCAAGAAAGAAAACTGTTTCTAATATAAGTCTCAATAATAATCATAGACATACAAAAATACCTAGATTTCAATATGGTAAAATTCCTAATTTCTAGCATCTGATAAAAATTACCAATTTTTAAAAGAAGCAGGAAAATATGATCCATAATATTGAGCAAAATCAATCAGTTTAAACTAAACCAGAAGCGACACAGATGTTAGAATTAGCAGATAAGGACATCAACCAGGTATTATAACTGTATTTTGTATGCTCAAGAAGTTAAACAGACATGATGTACAAAATGATTAAAAGGAAACTTCTAGAAATAAAAATAACAATTCCTGGGATAAAAATATACTGTATGGGATTAACGGTTGATTAGACATTGCAGAAGAAAAGATTAGTAAACTTGAAGACATGTGATGGGAACTAACTATAGTGAATCAAGCTGAGACAAAAATGTTTAAAAAGGAACCCTGAATGTCAGTGAGCAGTGGGATAACTTCAAGCAGTCTAATATATACAGAATTGGTATCCCTGGATAGGAATGAGGGAGCGGAAAAATATTTGAAAATATAATAGCCAAAGGTTTTTTAATTTGAGGAAAATTATAAAGCCATAGACGCAAGAAACTCAAGTGAAAGAAACATGATGAAAACTACAGTGAGGTACATCATCTTCAAAGTGCTCAAAACCAGGAATAAAGAGAAAATCGTAGGAGCAGCCAAGGCAATAGGACATATTGCATACATAGAAACAAAGATAAGAATTAAAGAAAATTTTTGATCAGAAAAAACAAAAGTGAGAAGATAATGGAATAACCTCTTTAAAATATTGAAGAAAAAATCTGTCAATCTAGAATTCCACATCTACAGAAAATATCAGAGATGAAGAGGAAAACGACAAGAAATGTTAAAAGGAGTCTTCCAAATAGAAAAAAAAAGATGAAAATATTGTTCTTTAAATAGGAATGAAGAATACAAATGTTATAAGCAAAAAAACCCCCAGAGTTTTTCTTCTTATTTAATGTTTTAAGAAGATAGTTGACTTTAAAAAATATTAACAATGTAGTATATGGTTAATGACATATGTAAAATATGTGGCAATAATAATATGTGATAACAATGACAAGACCAACAAGTGAGAAATGGAGGTATGCTATATAAAGTTCTTATACCATGCATGTAGTGGTAAAGTACCACTTGAAGGTAGACTGATAAAGAGTTATGCTATAAATTGAAAAGCATGCACTTAAGTAATAATAAAACATAGTCAAAGAATTATAGCTAATAAGCTAACCAAGGAGATAAGGCAGAATAACAAAAGCACTCTATATATGCTGATAGAAAAGATGAAAAAGGGAACAAAGAAAAGATGGGACAAATACAGGTAAATAGGCAGACAGACTTAAATCGAACCATTAAAATAACATAAAATGCAAGTGGTTTAAATGCTCCAATTAAAAGACAAAAGTTTTCATATTGGATAAAAATGCAAGACCTAGCTGTATTATGTCACAAGAAACTCACTTTAAATATAAACATATGGGTATGTTTAAAGAAAAAAAGTAGAAAATTTATATCATGCTGACGTTAACCAAAAGAAAGGTGGAATGACCATATTAATATTGAATAAAGTAAGTTTCAATGTAAAGTATACCACCAGGAATAATGAAGTTTATTTCATAATTATTCCTGCAATATAATACATTAAGAAAACATAATAATCCTCCTAAAAATAACTAGATCCTAATGAAACATTAGAAGGACTAGTATTTAGAATGACTAATTCTAACAATTAGAAAGACAAAATAATATGCTTATTTACCTAATAACAGAGCTTCAAAATATATGAAAGAAAAAAAAACTGAAAAGAGATAAATACAAATTCACAAGTATAGTCAGAAATGTTAATTCTCTTCTTTCACTAATTGATAAAACAAGTAGACAAAAAATCAGCAGGGTGATAGATGACTAGGAAACTGCTATCAATTGTCTTGACCTAGCTGCCTTATTTAAAAAAAAAAAAAAAAAAAAAAAAAAGAGACAGTGTCTTGCTCTGTTGCCCAGGCTGGAGTGTTATGTTAGTTTACATTTATGGAGCAAACAACAGCAGAATTTACAGACAGCACTTATCACAACATATCACATACTAGGCCATCAAACAGTCTTAATAAATTAAAAAAAATTTCAGGTCTACAAAGCATATTCTCTAAAATATGATTAGATTAGAAATCAATATCAAAAATTTTTGAGCTGTCTTCAAAAATTGGGAAACTACATAATGTACTTTTAAATAATATACTTACAAAAGTGAAATCGTTTGTATTAATATTTAACAAAGTAAATTTCTTTCTTTTTTTTTCTTTCTTGAGATGGAATCTTGCTCTGTCACCCAGGCTAGAGTCAGTGGCATGATCTCGGCTTACTGCAACCTCCTCCTCCCAGGTTCAAGTGATTCTCATGCCTCAGCTTCCCAAGTAGCTGGGATTACAGGTGCCCACTACCCATGCCTGGCTAATTTTTGTATTTTTTAGTAGAGACAGAGTTTCACCATGTTGGCCAGGCTGGTCTCAAACACCTGGCCTCAAGTGATTCACCCACCTCAGCCTCCCAAAATGCTGAGATTACAGGTATGAGCCGCCTTGCCTGGCTAACAAAGTAAATTTCAATGTAAAGAATACTATCAGGGATAGTAATAAAGGTCATTTACTAATCATTCCTTGGTCAATACACTCCTGGCTCAAAGAAACATTTTTTTTAAAAAAGAAATTATTTTAAACTGAATAAAAATTAAACACACTACCACAATGTGTGCCACTGGAAGAATACTTACGGAGAAATTTACTGCACTAAACACCTATTTTAGAAAAGAAGAAAGATCTTAAATCAGACATCTCAGTTTCCACTTTAGGAAACTAGAAAAATAAAATGAAAATAAACTTACAGTAAGCAGAAGAAAGGAAAAAATAATCTGGAGTAGAAATAAACTAAATAGAACATTAGAAAAGAATGCAGAAGCATCATGAAAACAAAAGCTTGTTCTTTGAGGAGACAGAAAAAAATTAATTCAGATCTAACCAGGTTTATTAGGAAAAAGAAAGAAGACAAAAATCAGTCTCAGGAATGAAAGAGGTGACATCATTACAGATCTACAGATATTTTAATTATAATAAGAGAATATTATGAAAAACTTCATGTTGATAAATCAGACATTTTGTATAATATGAAAGAATTTCTTGAATAATTTATACTACAAAAAAAATTCCAGCGACTTAACAAAGTCAAGATTTCATTCTTGTTCAATCTATATGGCCTTTGCAGATTAAGGGGAACTTTGCTGTGCCTAATGACTTAGGCATTCAGGCTACGAAGCTTCTGCAAAGCAAATGAAACAATCACAAAGTCACAAGTCAACCTACAGAATGGGAGAAAATATTTTCAAACCATGTGATATGGTTTGGTTTTGTGTCCCTACCCAAATCTCATCTTGAATTGTAATCCCCATAATCCCCAAGTGTCAAGGAGAGACCAGGTGGAGATAATTGAATCATGGGGTAGTGACTCCATGCTGCTCTTGTGATAGTGAGTGAGTTCTCACGAGATCTGAAAATCTCGTGGATTATAAGGGGCTCTTCCCCCTTCGCTCAGCACGTCTCCTCCCTGCAACCTTGTGAAGAAGGTGCCTTGCTTCCCCTTGGCCTTCTGCCATGATTATAAGTTTCCTGAGGCCTCCTCAGCCATGCTGAACTGTGAGTCAATTAAACCTCTTTTCTTTATAAATTACCCAGTCTCGGACTACAAAGCAGTATGAAAATGGACTAATACACCATATATCTAATGAGGAGTGGACATCCAAAATACACAAGGATTCCTACAACTCAGCAAAAAAACCAAGATAACAAATAACCTGACTGAAAAATAAGCATGCCAGGTGGGGTGGCTCATGCCTGTAATCCTAGCACTTTGGGAGGCTGAGGCGGATGGATTGCCTGAGTTCAGGAGTTCGAGACCAGCCTGGGCAACACGGTGAAACTGCGCCTCTACTAAAATACTGTACTCCCAGCTACTCAGGAGGCTGAGGCAAGAGAATTGCTTGAACCCGGGAGGCGGAGGTTGCAGTGAGCCAAGATCGTGCCACTGAACTCTAACCTGAGCGACAGAGTAAGACTCCATCTCAAAAAAATAAATAAGTAAATAACTAAATAAAAAAGAAAAAAAAAGAAAAATAGGAATAAGATTAAATAGGCATTCCTACAAAGAATAAACACATGCCAACAAATATATAAAAAGATGCTCAATAATCACTAAATCACTAAACAAAACCACCATGAGACCTCACCTCACATCTGTTAGGATGCCTGCTATTAAAAAAAATAATAAATAAAAAGATAAGTCTTGGTAAGAATATGGAGAAATTGGAACCCTTGTACACTATTGGTGGAAAAATAAAATGGTGTAGCTGCTATGAAAACTGTATGGAGATTACTAAAAATTAAAAATAGAACTACTATATGATCCAGCAATCCCACTTCTGAGTACATATCCAAAGGAAATGAAATCAGTATCTCCAAGAGATATCTGCACTCCCATGTTCATGGCAGCATTATTCACAATAGCCAAGAGCTGAAGGCAAAGTAAATGTCTGTGGACAGATGAGTGGATAAAGAAACTGTGGTACATATACACAATGATATACTATTCAGCCTTGAAAAAGAAGGAAATTCTGCCATGTGTGACAACATGGGTTAACCTGGAGAATATTATCTAAATGAAATAAACCACTTTATTGCCAAAAAAACCCACTCGAGTGTGCTGTTTTTTAATCGTTACAATACTCTCCAACAGAGCAATGACATACTTCCTAGAAAATAAAAATGTTATTTCAACTAAACTTTACTGCTGTAGTGGAGTATCTTCTGCTAATTATTGCAAAGTCATTGTGGCTCTCAAGCAAGCAAATACCCTATTAAACAGAATGTGGAACTTAAAGGTTTTGACATAACTGTAATAGGATTAAACCACTCATTATCAAGATGAAACTACTTTATGCCAATGTGCTGTTGCATAAAGGATAATACTGTTGCTTGAGGATAATGCTGTTGCATGAAGATAAATACTTCATGATTCCCCTTATAAGCATTATCAAAAATAGTCAAACTCTTAGAAGCAGAGAGTAGAATACTGATTGGCAGGTACTGGAAGAGAGTAATGGGAAATGAGAAGTTGCTGTTCAATGGGTATGAAGTTTCAGCTAAGCAAGATGAATTTCTTGAGATCTGCTGTACAATATATTATGCCTATAGTTAATGATAGTGTATTATGCACACAAACATTTGTTAGGAGGATACATCTCATGTTAAGTGTTATTACACTTATTTTTTTAAATGAAGTTGCATTGAGGCACTAAGAACTCTACATCTGTTGCAGCAGAACAAGAGCAAGACTGGAGAATCACATGTAAGCTTCCACGGTTTCAATCTGTAAGTGACACACAGATCCCTTTTGCTCATATTTATTGGCCAGAACCTCATATGGACCTGCCTAACTATTAGGGGCTGGAAATTGCATAAGTACAAATGTCTACCATAGACTGACAATAATATATTAAATGACACTACTTGGAAGACTTCTATTTTATTTTTCCTTTTAGAAAAAAGTGTAGGCTTACAATTGTAAATGTCTCTAATGTATTTCTGAACTATGCACCAGTTGTCTAAGTGTTGGTACCTGCAACAGCACTTTTGTATAAAGTAGTTTCATCTTGGTAATGAGTGGTTTAATCCTATTACAGTTATGTCAAAACCGTAAGTTCCACCTTCTGTTCAATAGTGTATTTGCTTGCTTGAGAGCTGTAATTACTTTGCAATAATTAGCAGAAGATACCCTACTACAGCAGTAAAGTTTAGTTGAAACAACATTTTATTTTCTATGAAGTATGTCATTACTCTGTTGGAGAGTATTGTAATGATTAAAAAAACAACATACTCAAGTGGGTTTTTTGGCAATAAAATATCTTCTGGGGTATGACAGTACAATATTGATAACTGCCATTATATATTTGTATTTATAAAAGGATTCCTGCCCGTTGTTATTTGGAAAATACCTGGCCTTTATTCAGGTTTCTCATGAGCCACATTTTCTCTTTATTTTTCCTCTTACCATTTTGTGCATTTTTAATTGGGTACTAATGGGAAAAACGTTTTCAAATAAAAAAATTCCTCGGTGTAATTTCCCTTGTCTTAGTGCTTCAGTAAGCAAATTTGAATGCCCTGAGCATCTATTAAATTAGGTTTATTTTTAACTGAAACTAACTAGGATATATTTAAAGATAGATAAGTTTTCATGACAAAGTTGCAAAAATATCACTTGTAGATGTGAAGACTTGAAATTGCACTTTGTAGCTCTGTTGTTCTTGAAGTTTTAAAAGCAACTGTGTACTTTTTAAAAGATCTTGAGAAACATTTCCAAAGTATTCTCTTTAAAAAGATCTCAGAAAAACTCAAAATAGTATAGACAGAATGATTTCCTTGTTTTAATAGTTTAATTATTTTAACTAATGAAAGAAATTTTTAAAAAGAAAACTAATATTTACTAGGGGCCTATTATCTGTAAATCATGATGCAGAACTTAGTAATAATACTAATTTAAGTGCAAAATCTATTGCTTAATAGGAAAATCAAGAACTCTTGGTTCTGGCCTGGAGCGTTGGCTCACAACTGTAATTCCAGCACTTTGCGAAGCCAAGGAGGGCGGATCACGAGGTCAGGAAATCGAGACCATCTTGGTTAACATGGTGAAACCCCGTCTCTACTAAAACTACAAAAAATTGGCAGGCGCCTGTAGTCCCAGCTACTCGGGAGGCTGAGGCAGGAGAATGACGTGAACCCAGGAGGCGGGGCTTGCAGTGAGATCCGGCCACTGCACTCCAGCCTGGGTGACACAGCGAGACTCCATCTCAAAAAAACCAAAACCAAAACAAAAAAAACAACAAAAAAACTCCTCTTGGTTCTAAGAAGTTCCCATTTGATGTAAGTGCATTGGGGAATAAAATATGGAGAAAATATAAGTAAGAGATAGATGACATATTTCAGAATGAATGATAACCTTGTTTCTTGGTTTCAAGACTTTTCAGCATCTAGACTTTAGTAGCAAGAAATGTTTGGCTCTGTTTACACAAAGAAATGTGAAAGATTCATTTGATCATGCAGGCATACTTTGATTATATAGCAGGTTCGGTTCCAGACTACCACAATGAACTGAGCATCACAATAAAGTAAGTCACACATTTTTTGCTTTTTCAGTGCATATAAAAATATCTTTGCACTATACTATTGTATATTAGGTATGCAATAGCATTATGTCTGAGAATGTACATACCTTAATTAAAAATATTTTTTGGTAAAAAGTGCTATTGATTTTCTGAGCCTTGTGATTTATAATCTCTTTGCTGGTGAAGGGCCTTGCCTCAATGTTGATGGTGCTGGCTGATCAGTGTGGTGGTTGTGGAAGATTAGGGTGATTGTCACAATTTCTTAAAATAAGACAACAGTGAAATTGACCCTTCTTTCCATGAAAGATTTTTTTGTAGCATGTGATGCTGTTCGATAGCATTTTCTCCACAGTAGAAGTTCTTTCAAAATTGAAGCCAGTCCTTTTAAACCTTTCCACTGCTTTCTCAATTTAGTTTATGTAATATTCTAAATCCTTTGTTGTCATTTCAACAATGTTCAGAGCATCCTTACCTGGAGTAGATTCCATATCAAGAAACCAATTTTTTTTGCTCATTCATAAGAAGCAACTTCTCATCTGTTGAATATTTATCATGAGGTTGCAGCAATTCAGTCCCATCTTCAGGCTCCACTTCTAATTCTAGTTGTCTTGATATTTCCACCACATCTGCAGTTGCTTCCTCCACTGATGTCTTGAGCCCTTCAAAATCATCCATGAGTGTTGGAATCAACTTCTTCTAAAATCTTGTTAATGTTGATAACCTTCTCCCATGAATCATGGATGATTGTAATGGCATCTAGAATGGTGACTCCTTTCTAGAAGGTTTTCAATTTACTTTGCCCAGATTCATCAGAGGAATCACTATCTAGAGCAACTAGAGGCTTACAAAATGTATTTCTTAATAATAAGACTTGAAGGTCAAAATGACTCTTTGATCTAGATCTATGGGTTCAGAATGGATATTGTGTTAGTAAGCATACAAATAATAATCATCTCCTTGTACATCTCCATTAGAGCTCTTGGGTAACCAGACACATTGTAGATTTGCAGTAATATTTTGAAAGGACTCTTTTCTTAAAATGTTCAGGAATGGGCTTAAAATGTTCAGGAAACTGTCATAAACAGATATGCTGTTATCCAGGCTTTGTTGTTACCTTTATAGAGCATGGGCAGAGTAGATTTAGCATAATTATTAAGAGCCCTAGGATATTTGGAATAATCAGTGAGCATTGGCTTCAATTTAAAGTCACCAGCAATATCAGCCCTTAACACGGGTCAGCCTGTCCTTTGAAGCTTTAAAGCCAGTCATTGACTTTTCCTCTTTAGCTATGAAAGTCCTAGATGGTATCTTCTTCCAATATAAGGGTGTTTCATCTGCAATGAAAAACTTGTTGTTTAGTGTAGCCACCTTCGTACATCATATTAGCCAGATTTTCTGGATAACTTGCTGCAGCACTTGTGATTGCACTTGCTACCAGCACTTATTGCTTCATCTTGCACTTTTATGTTATGGAAACATCTTCTCTCCCTCAACTTCATGAATCAACTTTTGCTAGCTTCAAACTTTTCTTCGCAGCTTCCTCACCTCTCTCAGCCTTCCTAAAATGAAAAATTTAGGTTCTTGCTCTGAATTAGGCTTTGGTTTAAGGGAATGTTGTGGCTGGTTTGATCTTCTATACAGACCACTATAATGTTCTCCACATCAGCAATTCGGCTGTTTCACTGTCTTGTCATTCATGAAGTCACTGGAGTAGCACTTTTACTCTCCTCTAAGAACTTTTCCTTTGCATTTACATCTTGGCTAGCTGGCGCAAGATGCCTAGCTTTTGGCTTACCTCTTGTTTTGTTTCTTACTAAGCTTAGTCATTTCTGGCATTTGGCTTCAGATGAGAGATGTGTGACTCTTCTTTTTACTGAACACATAGAGGTCATTTCAGGGTTATTAACTGGCCTAACTTTAATATTACTGTATGTCAGGAATATGGAGAACCAAGGAGAGTGGGGGAGATGAGGGAAAGGCTGGTTAATGGGGCAGTCAGAACACAGACTGTATTTATTGATTAAGTTTGTTGTCTTACATGGGTGTGGTTTGTGGTACTTCAAAACAATTACAATAGTAACATCAAAGATCACAAATCACAACAGATATAAAATATAAAAATAATTAAAAGTTTTGAAATAGTGCGAGAATTAACAAATTATAACACAGATACATGAAATGAACACATGCTTCTGGAAAAATGGCACTGATATACTTGCTGGGTGCAGTTGTCACAAAACTTCAGTCTGTAAAAAACAGAACATCTGCTAAGTGTGATGACTTGAAGCACAATAAAACAAGATGTGCCTGGATTTGTAAATAAGCCTTTGGCCACTCTTTAGCCTAATGAACTAGGTGCTTTCCTGAATCATTTACTTTTCATACACTCCCTTTCGAATCGTTTGAAAACAGTCTCAAATAGTATTTTTTTAAAAATAATTTTGAGATGGTAGGAAGCTGGACAGGAAAATATGTCTTGGAAACCTCAAAGAAGATAAAGGTCCTCTATAAATACAAACAAGACTCTAAGACTCAGTCAAGGAAAACTTTATAATGAAAATGAGAAGGAAAGAGGAAAATGCTATATGGTGATATATATTATATTAAAGTACCCAACCTATTCATTCCAAATAATGGGCTGTATATTATTCACCGATTTCTCTACTTCTTATTCTAAATTTACAGTAATTTGTTTCTTTGTTAAATTCCTTTATGATTAACTTGCAAAGTCCCTATTAGTAAAAATACAGTTTCTGATATATTGCATAAACTTTATAATAATCCAGAACTATTTATTTCTCATGATTTGAATTCCACTTGACATTGCTAAAATTCTTGCTTTAAAAAACTTCACTGGCTCTTGAGGAAAACAATACAAAACAGAGAAAGGACTACAACTTAAATGTAGACAAAATTTAAAAAAATGGAGTTACTGGTCATCTATTCATCCTCTAAACTTCAGTATTTCAGCAGTACATTAGGAGCCTATTTCATTTTCACATACTTGTATTTTCCTCTTGTGTACTCCTACTAGTCACCTGCTTATGGTGACAGGAAACAAATGGGGCAACAAACCTATCAAGCGTGCATTTACTTGTTGAAATCCCTTTTTGCATTCATGAGTTTAGATAATATCTTTTAATATCTAGTGCTAGCAGGCATCGCATGCGAAAATCTGAAAAATTATTTGTTGTATTTTTATTGGCTTATCCTTATAAAGATTTTTTAAATTTATACTTCCTACCTATCATATATGTGTTCCTATAGAAAGTAAAATTATATTTAAACTCAATGATGAGTAAACTGAATATTAAAGTGGTATATTACATGGTTCAGGTTAAATTTTGCTGGCATAAAATTCTTTAAAAAATGACCCCCCCCAAAAAAAATAAAATTGCATAACTATTAGAACGGAATATTCTTTTAGGGGGCTTGAAGAATTTCTCAGTACTTAATTTTCATTTTACCTCAAGCTGGCATAAATAAAACTTCAGGGCATTTAACATTCTTAGAAATGAAAATTTCAATTACAGATGGCAGAATACAATTTAGACTCCAGTCTTTTTTCTTGAAACTTACCAATATTGACAGCAAATGAAAATTACAGAAAAAAAATTTACCCTCAATGAAATATGAGCATATCCACAATCCAAATAATAAACTGTGAATCAAATACCGTCAAATATAACCAAAGTAAATAAAGGGGCCGAAAAAGGTGACCCATAACTCTTTTCAAAACCTTAAGGAGGTCGCATTAGTTCCTAAAGGTGAGAGCACAATCTGAGCATATGGATGTAGCTGGGATAAGAGAGAGTTGTTCCCATAAAAGAGACACCTATGGCTACATCTGTTGTTTATGACTTAGTTTTCTTGTAGTCAAAGGAAGCTACAAGAAGAGAAGGGAAAGACAAGAAGAGAAAGGAGATTTCTAATAATACAGAGCATGTTGAGCACATGCATTTAAGTCTGCTCCTTTTTGGAGCCCCATTAAGATAATGTAGCTTTCAAAAAAATATAAACGTCATTAAAAAGAAAGTGGAAATAAGAGACAATATTAGATGAACTCTTAACAAAGTGAGGAAATAGAAAGCAGGTGGGAGAGTGGTAATTGACTAAGCATGGGGAAAGATGAAACCTGAGTGCCTGAACAGAAGGATGTCAATAAGGATTCAAGTTGCAGAATCTTAGAAAAATGCAAGAATTTGCGGCAAGCTGGATCTCAGGAGGTAAGGGTGTGAGGCTTGCCTGAGAAGACCAGGCCTGGTTGAAATCTTCTTAAGAGGCACTTAGACCCATGGGTAGGATGAGGTTTCTACTCTGATGAAATTACTAGAGACCTGTGATTTGCAGGACACGGAGTACAACGGATGTCTGAAATGAGAATCTTCCTAAAACTGAAGGTTTTAGAGGAAACACAGTACTGAAGAGTGAGATCCCCTGTCTGATTGCTTTGCTTTTTGTTCCTGGTAACAGATGTATTCCCACTAGGCAGGAAATTGGATTGAGTTTTCTCTAGACAAGGGGTTCTTCATTGTGGCCCCAGGCCCAGCAACACCAGTATCACCTGAAACTTATAACAAATGCAAATTTTCAGACTCTGTGCACTGACTGAAAACATCCAAGTGTGGGGCCTAGCAATTTTTGTTTTAACAAGACATCCAAGTGATTCTGAAGCACTCAGGTGTGAATATCAAACTCAGATTTGAGAACCACTGCTCTAGAAAAACTGATTGGCCTGAGAGATCTCGTGTCAACTACTTCACTCTACCATGAAGGCTGCCAGCCAGTTACATCCAAGCACAAGCACATAGTTTCCAATATGCTTTCAAAATACCAGACAACAAGGGATCACAAGATTTTCGAGGAGAGCCTTGAAGTCAGAACACTGAAACCCAAACAAATGGAAAAAAGGACAGAGAGAAAAGCATGACATTGAAAAGAACAGAAAGAACATAAAAACCATAATTGACAGCTTCAGAAAGTTAAGAAAAGAGATTGAATTCATAAAACCAGATTAGACGATTTTAAAAAAAGGAACAATAAGAAACAAGAAAGAGCTCTTTGGAAATTGAAAGTATGATTGCTGAATTTTAAAAAAAATCCCTCTAGAAGAGTTATATGTGAAGGTCGTCCAAATTGAAATGGCCCACTGTACTGTGTACCCAGCAGAAGAATGAAAAAATACCTGCACCAATTCAGAACCTGAAGTTTCAGAACACTAGGGTTTAAGAGAGGTGGGAAAGAGTTACCTATAAAGCCTGGGGAATCAAATTGGCACCTGGTACTACAGCAGCTAACCTATGGAATCTGGGAGATAATGGGTAAATGCCTCCAAATTTCAGAAAGGAGTTTCTAACTGATGCACAGCCAAATTATCTTTAAGGTGTGAGGATGGAATAAAAACATTTTCAGATACATGGATCTTAAAAATTTACCTGCTATGCTCCCTTCCTCAGAATGCACTCCATGTAAACAAGAAGACTCGAGATTTGAGAAACAAGGCCACCATCACTGGACATAGAAAAAGAGGATCCTCAGAATCAAATCTACAGGAAATTTCAAGGTAGAAGATACTGCAACAGACTTAGAGAGTGACTAGATGACTGGCTCAAGAGACCAGAGGGTTCCAGGAGTGACTGTTCTGGGAGGAAGAAATGGACTTAACCAATTACTTGACATGGAAACTGATACTGAATTTGGGAAGAATTAGGGTTATTAACAGAAAAGCAAGACAATTGCTAACTTAAGAAAATAAACTGAATAGGAAAGAAATGTAATAATAGCCCAGTTTTGAAAAAATATTTACATAGTCATATTAATGTGAGCACTGAACAATGATTTAATAAATGATGGTAAAACCATAATGAGAGGATGTAGGGAGAGAAACACACATGGCAGAAGTGGTAAAAGTGGGCTAAATCTTCGCAGTTCATTATAGGAAGTCAATAGATGATGTACAGTTGTTAAATCAATCACAAAACAGCAGAATAATTGTATATGAATTTACCGAAAAAGCTGAACATTGGTGTGGGCTCCATTTAAAGGTAGAACTTAAATTAGGCAAGTGGGAGGATAATAGTTATGTTAGAAAAAGTTACATAATAACTAACAAAGATCAGGAACTGGGAAACGGAGCTATAAAAATGTATACTAATTTCAAAGTATTTTATAATAGGGAAGAAATAAGGTGGCCAGAAAAAGGGAAACAAATATTTTTTAAAACTGTGCAATCTCCTAATGTTTTGCATAATCTTATTCCCTTATCCATAGAAATTCTAGAAATGGATAGCCCTTAAATTTTTTGAACACTGTATAAAGTTTAGCAAAGTCTTTTAGCTTCAAAAATTCTTTTGCTTTTTAAAAATTTTAAGTAAATATCATATAATTATTTAAATAAAATTTAATATGCTCTGTATCAATCTATCACCTATCTTATATATCTAAACCATTTATCCATCTATCCTTTTGTCTGCATATGTACTAATTGAGCAACATCTAGAATGAGCTTCACCTCATGTTAATGATGATGCTTCTAAGTGATGAGACTTGGAATTATTTTTTACACTTGTCTTTTTACTTTTTGTATTGATTAGAATTGTTTAATAATAATTATATTCATATTAAAGTATCTTTAGAGGCTTGAAATTGAAGACCTATTTTTAAATGAATTTTATGGCTTGCAAGTTGAATGATGTCATTCCCCCTTTATCATGCTTCTATATTATAATCTCTCATTATATGTTTTTAGTACTCTTAGAATTAAACTATTTGTTTCATGTTCCTCATTTCCTCATTTATTATTTTTTCTTCATGTACACATCACTACATTATATTTCTTATTCCTATGAGTCAGAAATGTGTGCTTAACTTATACCATTATGTATATATTTCACATTTGAAAGAGACACAAACAGAATGGCCACATATTCTGCAATGGATATTTTACTATAATTAATTTTCCTGAACAAAGATACATGTGTATGTGTTTCATTATTTAATTATTAAACCTTTAAGAAGAATTATTGTGAAATGCCAAAATTTGGTTCATACCTAAGATTTTCTGTTTCCCTTGAAAACATTCAAACAAGTACCCAAATAGCAAGGAAAAGAGGCTTTCACTTACTTTTACTTAATGGAGTCTAAGAAGATAAGCTCCACCTTCACCAATAAAAATGACAATAAAAACAATGCTACAATGATTGTAGCTGGAGATACAATCAAGGCACTGTTGAAACAACTTAACAACTGGGAACCTGTGAATCAGAGCAGAAGCTGCTGGAGCTGAACGGCACCAACAGGGGCAGGCATTTACCTCGTAGTTGCTGGATTGTGGGCAGTTGGAGAAAGGTGTGCAGTGGGGCTGGGTCAACAGGGATAATTCTGCACATTCAGGAGGTTTAGGGTAGTAGCTGTATATCTATAAGTATGGAAATATTTTAGTACTTTAACCACTACTAGCGGTTAACTGCAGCCAGTACTGTTGCCAACGATGAAGACCAACCTTGGTTATAGTATCTTACGTTTATACAGTTAGAGTTTACATACAAATTCAATCCTAAAGAACAAAGCAAAGTTAAAGCCATGCTCTTGCAAATCACTGCTTGAAATCCTACCATTGTTAATCAATTACTTTGGGTTAAGCATATACCATCCTTTTAAAAATGAAAATCCAGTTATCAAGTAGTAACATCAAAGCTATTGCCAGCAATTGCCACTGATGTGAGTCTCTCTCAAGTGTTAAGAACAGGACACCCAGAGAAAGGCAATTTTGAAAGAGTAGGGAACGACGGGGCAATACAAGTAATTGGGCCCTTTATGTATGAGCTGACTGCACATGAAGAGAAGACATAAAGAAGAAGACAGGAATGAGTACAAATAATGAGGGATAAGTCAGGAGAAATGCCAGAGAAAACCATTTTCTACTTGTCAATTTTTCCCAGGCTTCATTCTGGAAAGAAAACGAGAAAAGTTGGCTCTAATATTTCATCTCATTTTAGCAGCAGGGAAATGGCTAACCTTTCATATGTCCTTTGTCCCAGAGACAAACTCCATTTTCTCCTTCATGCTTCCTACTGTATTTTGTTCTATTAGGGAACCACATACATTTGTTGTAATTAAACATGGACTTTAAGAGCTAGAAGTGTTTTAAGAGTTCAAAGATAAAACCATCTTTTGATGGTCTGTGCCAAATAAGCACAAACACTGATTTCTGAAAATCCATGATTTCTCAACCTTAACAATACTGACATTTGAAGCTGGGCTTTTTGTTGTTGTTGTGGGGGCTGTCCTGTGCATTGTAGTATGTTTAAATCATTCTTGGTCTCTACCCACCAGATGTCTGTAGAATTCCTCCTGTCCCAACAATCAAAAACGTTTTCAGGCATTGCTAAATATCCCCTGGGAGGCAAAATTGCCCCTGGTTGAGAATGCTGTATGAATATAATAAAAATATTTGATTTTGGAAGGCACAGCATTGTTATTTCTTGCTGATTTTCATTCTTAATTGTGTTTAACATACACTAATATTAACACTGATTTTTATTTGCTGACCGCAAATTATTGGCAAGCAAGGAAGTTGGCCAATAGATACAAAAATATCAGCCAGAAACCAATCTGGAGTTTAAAACGTCTCACATTAAACTATAATTTATAACCAAACTATAGCAGCAGCATCATCATTCGTTCATTTATTTTCATTCAATGACTGCTTATTTGCTAGGAACCCTCCTAGGTACTGGAGATTCCATGGTAAAAAAAAAAAAAAAAAAAAAAAAAAAACAGTTGACTCATCTCCTCTGGGAAGCCTTCATCACCTCCAAGGCTGGATTGGGCTTCCTCACTGGAACTCTTTAAAAATTATCTCCTTATCTTATCATGGCCTTTAAGCTTCGTTGTGATTGTTTGCATCTTGAAGTTATAGCACGTGCTTTGTTCATCATCATATACCCGGTGAGTAGCATCACATACTAGCTGCTCAATGTATAGTTATTGAATAAGTAAATGAATGACTAATCCACTTGAAAAATGCTTCCTGTCATGGATTCTAAAATTTATGATGCATACTGGCTGAAGCAGGTGTTTATTCAAATACCAAGGTATCCCTTTATTGTTTCTCAGCATCTGTTTTCCTGATCTTTTTTTACATTTTTTAAAAAAATTATATTTTACTTTAAGTTCCAGGATACATGTGTAGAACATGCAGGTCTGTTACATAGGTCAATGTGTGCCATGGTGGTTTGCCACACCTATCAACTCTAACCTTATTGGTTCATGGATTTTTCAACTAGAAGTTTGCTAGCTACTAATCTTGTCTTGCATTGTAAGATTGACCTTGAGAGCCACTTCCTCACCAATAATTACTCTGTCTTCCTTCCCCCATGCATCCATGTGTCACTACTGCACCCACCTGTGCCTCTTCCTGACTGTGCTATTACTTTAATTCTTTAGTAAAACTAGTAATATTTCTTTAGCACCTATTAATCAGCTTGGCATTGTACTTAGCACTCTGCATATAAAGATGAACAGGGAAGCTCTTGTCTTTGGAAAGTGCGTAGTGTGCCACATGCTTCTTCAACTTTACAGACACATTTTAGGCCATTTGTACATAAGGTGAGTGTCGAAAGAGATGGGTCATATTTTTGAGATGGGTTCTTAAACAAGTATTCCACTTATCTATGCTTTGATCCCATTTCTGCCCCTTTTGAACATCATTTCAGCTCTCAGATGTTTCATCTGTCTTGTCCTTTCTGGTTGGCAATACCTTTTTCGGGCATTTATGGACTACTTCATTCTCCAATTGCTTATGTTTTCTGCTTTGGTAAAGCACTTCCTGAGACTGCTATGCTATTGATGTTCTTCACTCAGCTTTTTGCTGGAGCCCCAGAACCCTTGAAAAGCCCTCATTAGATACGGTTTAGCAGCTAGAAAATCAATGCTTCCCTGTCTGTCTTTCAAGAACGGGGTCAAATGCACAATTTTATCTTTCCAGAGAGAAAGAATGAATTCCTTAGTCTTCTCAGCATCCTTTTCTCATATGTGGAATCAATTCTCCTATCTGCCGAAAGTCTGCTAGAATCTCAATGCAGCAATATTTCCAGAGGCATTTACGTTACAGAAATATATAATTACTGGCCAGGCGCTGTGGCTCATGCCTGTAATCCCAGCACTTTGGGAGGGCAAAGTGGGTGGATGGTCAGGAGTTCGAGACCAGCCTGGCCAACATGGTGAAACCCCCATCTCTACTAAAAATACAAAAATTAGCCAGATGTGGTGGCGTGCACCTGTAATCCCAGTTACTTGGGTGGCTGAGGCAGGAGAATTGCTTGAACCCGGGAGGCGGAGGTTGCAGTAAGCCAAGTTTGCACAACTTTACTCCAGCCTGGGCCACAAGAGCGGGACTCCATATCAAAATAAATAAATAAATAAAAATATAATTACAAAGCTACTATTCAAAGAACATGTCCCTCTTAAAAATGGGAAAGAATATAAATAGATAATTTACAGAAGAAAAATTTATATTATCAATACGGATATTTTAAAAGTTCAGCATCAACAATAAGAATATATAAATTTAAATGAAAATGCAATGCTTCATGATTTTCAAGTTATCATCAGTTTTTAAGATGAAATTTTTAAGGATTGGTGAGGGTTTGAGGAAATAGACACTGGCATTCCCTGCTGAGAAGATAAAGTAACATAACTTTGTTGAAAAGTAATTTGAAGATGTTACTAAAAGAGCATGTATTCTGTGGCTTAGCAATTTCACTTTTGGGAGTTTATCGTAAGGGAATAATTAGAGAGGTGAGTAAAACTGTATGCTCACCTCTCTAATTGTGTACTCCGTTTTACCAGCGAAGAAACAGAGTTATACAGAAGTTAAGTAATGGTTATATATGAGGTGAGCAGGCTTTCAAGGTGACTCTCAATGATCCACACCTCCTAGTATTTATTTTCTTTTGTAATCCACTGCCCTTGAGTGTGAGCTAGACTTAGTGACTCACTTTTAATAAATAAGAATCAGCAAAAGTGGTGGAATCTCACTCCTGTGATTAGCTTACAAAAAGCTGTGACTTCCTTCCATCTTGCTTGTAAATTCTCCTGAGGGCTTTGATGAAGCAAGTTGTCATCTTGAAGAGTTCCCTGTGACAAGGAATTAAGGATAAGTTCTGGTCAACAGCTCATGAGGAGTTGAGACCTCACTCCAACAGCCTGTAAGGAACTGAACTCTGTCAACAACCACTGAGTGAGCTTGGAAAGGATCCTGCCCCAGTTGAAATTTGATTCCAGCCTTGTGAGAGATCCTGAAACAGAGGACTCATTATGGCCATGCCCAGGTTCCCAATCTCTAGAAACTTTAGATTATAATTGCTATTGTTTTATGCAAGTAAATCATACGATAATTTGTTATGCTGCAATAGATAGCTAAAACATATATATTTATAAAATAAAGTATTTCTTCTGACAATATAAGAATGACATTTTTCAACTTTGTTTTATTCCATATCTTGAAGTTTTTTCCATAAATAGCACACTCTATTTAAACAATCAGAAAAATGATATTAAAAGACAAAAGAAAGTGTAGATAAATCAACAAAAATCTATTCCTTTTAGTGGATAATTTTAGAATTTCTGTGCCCTCTTGACTAACATGTTGAAGCCTATGAAGGTAAAATTCCTTTAGCCTGACAGCTCCAGGAAGACTCAATCCTGTGACCTAGGGAACTTCCAACACTAGTCGTTCCTTAAGTAATGAACTTATTGATAGAAATAGAAACAGGGAAATTAGCAAATAATCCTACTGCTTCCCTACTCCTCTCCCTCATCCTTTCCCCCTTCTCATTATTTTTCTTCTCCTCCTTTACTTCTTCTTCCTCTTCCTCCTTCTCTTGATTCTTTTGGGATTTCCTTTTGTTTGTAGAGTCTCCTTCTTACTTCACTCTGAGATTTAGTGTCCTTCTGATTCTTTCCATTTCTCCTAATATTAGTCCAACACTACTACTATTACTGCTACCCACAGTTCTTACTCTACTATTATTCCTCACACCAGTTTATTACAGAGCGCTACTAAACTACCAAGAGGTGGTATGACTTAGAGGTCTGGAGAGCTCTGCTTCAGTGTGAAACTTGCTCTATCACTTAGTGTATATTCTGGAAAAATAATTAAAGCTCTCTATATCTTAGTTTCATAATATAAAAATTGAGATAATAACAGTTTCTACCTCATAGTTTTTGTGAGTATTAAATGTGTTAATTCACTTAGAATAGACATAAGAACTCAGTTACACGTTTCTAATTATGATAAGAATTGCTATCAGTTATTTCATTCTTCCTATGTTCCAGGTATTACATTAAGCACTTTACATAAGTTTTCTCATTTATTCTGCACAATAACTCTATGAGACAGATCTTACTATCCCAGTGATAGTTAAGCAAACTGAAGTCAATTAAAGTTAAGTAACTTGTCTACCAACAGAATAATGGGAGAGTAAAGTCAGGATTCAAAACTGAATTTTTCCATGTTTCTTCAAATGTGGGACATATACCACTGGTGAAAAGATTTCGGAAAGTACACAGACTCATCCTCTATTCCTTGTGTTATATCAAGATTCTATTAAACTTAGAAATAACCAGAATGAATATTTTATTCATTCTTATTATGAATATTCTATTCATTCTTGCTATGAATATTCTATTTATTCTTATGCTTTCATTGAAATATTGAGTTCATTGACATAAAATAAACACCTAATGAATAACAGTTAAAAATGTTATCACCCGGTGAAAGAAGACTTCTACCAAAACTTACCACGTGAGTCTATTTCTATGAAGTTCTAGAAAAGGCAAGACTAATCAATGGTGACATATAGTCTGAACAGTGGTTGCCTTTGAGGGATGGTTGTGGGGATAGGGATTGACTGAAAAGGTGCATAAAGGAACATTCTGGGATGATGGAATGTTTTATATCTTGATGAGGTTTGGGTTACAAAGGTATGTATTTTTATAAAAAGTCAATGAATGACACAATTAAGACTTATGCATTTATTGTATATAAATTTTATATAAATGAAAAAAGAACTAAACAAATATTGAACTCTAGTAAATGACATGCACACTGATGTGTATGGGGTGAAATTTAAAATGGATAAAGAATAAGATGGTTGATCAATAGATAGAGGATGAATAGATGAATAGCTATGTGATAAAAAAGTGTAGTCAATGTTGATTGTAAAATCTAAATGGTAGATACAATTCTTTCAGCTTTTTTGGTTATGTTTTAAATTATTTATAATAACATGTAGGAATAATTAAGCTCCTAAATGACAGAAATTTGCTGATTCTTTATTAGCAAGCAAACAAATCATGTTAATTAGATATTTAATTATGTCTAATTAATATTCAATTAGTACCCAGTATCCAATTTGATATGCCATACTTTTAAATCTGTGTTTGATTTCCCAGGTACCCATATATCAGAGAAAATTGTATTAAAAATTTGGAGAGGAGAATACTATCCTTAGGTAAAGCACTATAAAGATCTAAAATCTTCTAAGTTCATATTTCCTGCAAGTTCATAAAATCGACCACTACTCATTCATATAGTTCTTTTTGCTGTATTTTTGACGGCCATAGAACAAGTGCATTTTCACTTACTAAATCTGCTCTACTTGGAAAGCAATACTGCTTTTAAAAACAACAATCTTATTTCTAATGAATTTTAAAATAAACTATATTTTTAGCATTCATCAATATGGACACACCAATATACCTTGACACCTCTAGGACTTGACAAACAAGAATATTTGTTTATATTCAATTTATTTCATGCATACAGTAAAAAATATTTCCCTGCAATAACTTTAAAATCAAACACACTTTTTTAAGCATGGAAGAGAAATGATTCTATTTTTATGTATAAGAAAACTAAAACCTGAAGGAAGAAGATTTCCCAGGGTTCTTATATAACAAGGTTAAATTCATGCACTTTAGGCCACAAAAACCACATTTTTATATTCATATGTTTATATGCTACAATTTTTATTTAGTCATGGAAAAATCTACTCCACGTTGTACTTGGATAGTTTCATTCATCGCTTCTTCATACACCTTTCTGCTTTCTCTGTGTTGTTAATCTACATTTTTCCCGTTCTTATCGTTTGGTTCTCTATAGCTGTCTTCTTACGTAAAACCTTGAAAATTCCCTCTATCCTTCCATAGATTTTCAAAGAAATGGATTTTGATTATATAAGTGATGTTTTCAAATCACGTTTTATATACATTTGTCTAATATCAATGATAGTTATTGAATTCTGTTGATAACTTAAATGTTATCACATCCTTTTCTTTACATAATATATAAAAAAATATATATTTTAAATATATATAAAAGGATTTTAAATATATATAAAATCCTTTCTTTAGTCATAATAAATGACCAAACTTTGCATGAAATTTTATTTGTAATGATAAAGTTTCAAAGTAATTATTTTAAATGAAAATAATAAAAAGTTATGAAAAATTAAAAGAATAGAACATTTTTTTAACTTCATGTTTCAACACTAAGCACTATCTATATATTCCCTACTGTGAAAGACAAGCGATACACTGTTTTTTCTCCTCCCCAAATTTGTCATATATATATTTAACATTTTAATATTTATAATAGTTGCATTCTGTTTTGTATCTGTAATTCTCAGAATTGAAGACTTTGTTTCTGTATGTAAGTAGCTTTATCATGTTTACTCCATTGAGCTTTTATTTTGATTCTTCTTTTTATGACTGCTTCTTGCAAAGGAGTTTCTTTTTCAGGAAAGGGTCATGTGTGCTGTATTCCCGTAGTTACTGCAAGCAGGAGATCACCTATCTTTAGCCTTCATGCTTGAACAACAACTTGGGTAATGATGAATATTTTATGCCTATTCCATATTTCTATTTTTTCTTCAGAATCACATCTTATCACTATGTTGATGCCTTTGTCTCCATCTTAATCATCTCTTCTCTAATTGCTTTCCTATTTTTGTTCTTTTTGTTTCATTTTGTGCAATTTCCCCAAGTCTGTCCTCCATGTTTCTAAATGTTTTCGCTTTTGTTTATTTTGTATTTTGTTGCTTCCAGAGCAGCTCATTTTTCTAATAAAGCCTTTATTTTTTCTTTCTATTTTTTTCTGAGTTCTGTCAGCTTGTTTTTCCTCTCTTTTTGCTGTCTCTTCAGTTTTTCTGTTTGCTTTGTGGTCATTTTTCACATTTTTGTAACCCCTAGAGGCGTCACGGTGTTTGTATTTTTATGGAACATGCATTGAGATTTTTCTATTTTTGGGGAAAACTGAAAAATCTGATCTTTTGGTAGAATTTTATCATCTGTATTTTGCTTATGTTCTTTTCTTAATTTTGTGTGCTAGTGCCTCTCTTTACTAAATAGAGGCAATGTTATCTGGGGTAGCTGTTTGCTGAACCCTCAGGAGCTGGTTGCAGAAGTGAGGTGGGCTTACCCTCAAGCAGTCCTAAAATCTCTCTCACTAAATCTGCTTGTTACTCTACTCTGTGCATCTTCTCTTGGCTTTTGACATTCAGGAGGACACAAATGTTTTGTGGAGACCCTTCTTAAGTGGCAGTTCCCTAGATTAGGAGATACTCCATACCGCTGCATTTCCAGCTGTCATCCAGGCTCATTTTTGTGAGGAAAGATTACTCCTGTTTTGCTCAACTTTTCCTAACGTTTTATGATAGTAGATAAGGCTCTCTTGGGACATTCCTCTGACTCTCCCGACTTGCCACGACTTCTGCATCTCATCCCTCTGTTAAAAAGATGCTGTGCAGACTTCTCAGAATTGTGACATTTAACTGTCAAAATATCTCCAGCCTGACATAAATCTAAGGAGATGGAAATATGTTGATTTCTTTCATCTCTCATCTTAGTCCAATGTAGTAGGTATTCTTCACAATTTATAGTCTGGGGTTGTGACTCTTTCCCTGCTTGCTTTCTGTACTTTGTAAAGGAGAGGAGCTATTAAAAATATCCATAGCAGCATGTTTAATTAGAAGCATTGCTTACCTGTTAGGCTGATATGAAGTCCCATCTCCGTTTGGATTTTCACCAACAAATCCATCACAATCTGCTCTATCTTTTTCTCTGGGCCCTTCACCATGCTTAATATTTTATCTCTGTGCCTGATTATGTCCTAAACAGTCTTTATTTGTTCATATGTGTAAAAATGAAAACTTAACCTCAACAAATGAAGGTGTCACACTAGTCTGTTTTATCTCTCTCTCTCTTTTTTTTTTTTTTGTTTTGTTTTTTGAGACGGAGTCTCACTCTGTCGCCCAGGCTGGAGTGCAGTGGCGCGGTCTCGGCTCACTGCAAGCTCCGCCTCCTGGGTTCACGCCATTCTCCTGCCTCAGCCTCCTGAGTAGCTGGGACTACAGGCGCCCGCCACCAGGCTGGCTAATTTTTTGTATTTTTAGTAAAGACGGGGTTTCACCGTGTTAGCCAGGATTATCTCCATCTCCTGACCTCGTGATCTGCCCGTCTCGGCCTCCCAAAGTGCTGGGGTTACAGGCATGAGCCACCCCGCCCGGCTGTCTATCTCTTTAGCCCCTCTATCTAGCACAACACCTAGCAGATAATAGGTGCTCAATAAGAATTTTGAAGGAAGTAATGAATTAACTTGTGAATATAGTACAAGATGACTTCCAAACAAGATTAAGTTATTTTGGAGGGCATCCAATGTATACCAAGATAAATAACGTTGAAACTTTTTAAAAACGCTGTGAAATCATATATATTATGTACATGACAAAGCAGAAAGTAAGCCCTAAATACCTTGAGAAATTAATTGAATTAAAGAGATAATGGAGATACTTTTGGAGGATTACTTATGTTGATTACATATTTCTGCAAGTTAGGGTAAAATTAAAAATAGACATCAAAAAGTCAAATAAATGTCAAGCTGAAGGGAAGAAAACTATGTGGGAGATAAAATGGAGGAAAGAAAGACAATTGTTTGGGTACTAAAGTATATGAGGTATTTTTGTTGCTTTTTTTTTGTTCCTGCAGTAGAAAAGTGAATTTCAGCATATTAAAAAGTATGATCTAAAAAGTTTTAATGGTGCCTTGTAATGCCAATGTTGAATTTATGCATGGTTCAAACTATGTTTTTGAATTTCACAAGACAAACGTTTAGTTCTCAGTGGTTTAAATGTTTCACTTTCTTACTGTTCAGACAAACATTCTGAGAACATTTTAAAGGCATGACATTAAAACAGTTTTGAAAAAAAGATTGTTTTTTCTATTTAGGAAGGTACATTTGGTATTTCAAGATTTGAAGGGCAAATAACTAAGATTTCCAATTTTAGTTTTTTATAGTGCAACCATATGACAAAACTCAGTCTTTGTGTGTAAAAGGATAAAATGATGGTAAATGCCTAACCTAAAGTTATCTTAACATACTTGGGAAGAATAAAGAAGACAGTAAATTACCGATGACCTTAGCAAAATATGCGAACAGCTTAAACACTTATGAAGTTCAAATTCTAAAAACCTCTAAATATTATGATAGTCTAGGCTAATCTGTCAGTCCAGTGTTAGAACCCAGTAAAACAGGATAATTCTAGATTTTTGCGTTTGCAAAATACTATGAATCGTAAATATCAAACATTTGTCAGTAAACCAAATGGTATTTAACCCAATCTTATGTAAATTCATGACAATATTACATATGTAATATTTAAACAAAAATAATAACATATTTCATTCCCATTGTAATACAGTATATTTAAATAAACTGTATAAGAAATAATATGCTGTAAATGCTTTGTGACAAACATCATCAATAAGTGTTTTATTAGAAATATATTTGCATTAGTAATGCTTCTATATAAATAAGTATATTTATAAATTGGCAATTATTGATTTCATAATTATTTAAACTAAAAACAATTCAAGGATTCTCTATTTTGCTAGACATTAAACCAAATCTAATGTATTAGTTTGTTCTCACACTGCTACAAAGATACTACCTGAAACTGGGTAATTTATAAAGGAAAGAGGTATAATTGACTCACAGTTCCTCATGGCTACGTAGGACTCAGAAAACTTACAATCATGGCAGAAGGGGAAGCAGGCACATCTTGCATGGTGACAGGAGAGAGGAGAGCGAGCATGTGCATGGAATACTGCCTTATAAAACCATCAGATCTCATGAGAACTCAATCAGTGTCACCAGAATGTCATGGGGGAAACCACCCCTGTGGTTCATTTACCTCCCATCAGGTCCCTCCCTCAACATATGGGGATTAAAATTCAGATTGCAATTGTCAATGAGATTTGGGTGACGACACAGCCAAACCACATCATCTTAATACAATGATTTATTGGTGATTGCATTAAAAATGATTCTTTTAAATAAGAAAGCCTCTATTTCATATAAAGGTTCAGTGCAGATAAATAAATACTTGGAGAATATCTAAGTATACCCATGGGTACAGTTTCAGAAGATAATGCACCAGAAAGAAAAATAAATATTAATATTATAAAACTATAAATATAGTTTAATTAATTTAATGTTCAGGTAATTTGTCATAATTGCACTTATGATCTAAAATAAAATAAATATTCATGTAATATAACTTGGCTAGGAGAAATCCAAAGGTACAAAAAGCAATTAGGTAGTTTGTAAGTCAGGATTTTATGTAAATCCTGAAGACAAATTTTTATTTCTTCTATTTATTAAGATTTTTCTGTGTGACTTTATAATGAGTATAAAGTTAGCTCAGTTCTCTGCAGTGAAATGCATTGGGAATTCCAAATATGGGAATTTCAAATATAATTATGACCATTCCAACACATTTTCATTTACTTATGAGAACTGATTTTTATGCATCAAACTTAATATATCTTTTCATGTGATTCCTTGGAATTATTCTACGAAGTTAACTTCTTACTGACTCCTGCTTTCTCTATGTATAGCTCCCATTCTTACTACTCTTTTAAGCTGACATGGTTGAATAAAAATCATCATGCTGATAGAACTGATTCTCTATGCCTTAAATAAATATTGAAAAAAAGGTCACATAGCACAAAATGAAGAATATGCTAAAACTGATAAGTGGTACAAGGACAAATTTTAGGACACAGATGCAATTTTATGAAGTAACTAGCTAGGATAATCTAATATTTTCAGATGGTAATAAAATTATTTGCAGTAGCAAAGCATATGCATAGACAGCAAGACAGTGTATGAAAGTCATTTATATAGACTTAAAATAGTTTTAATATTGCTAGTTGGAAATGTAAAAAAGTAGACGTAGAAGAAGAACAATTTATGATATAAATATTCCTATTTAATTTTCCTGTTTTAGAAAAAAACTCCTTCATTTAGTGGATGATGAAAGAACTAATTTTAATTAAATAAAATTCATGCCGATTCAATTGCTATTTGTATTATATATCCATATTCAGATAATTTTTTATTGCCATGCCCTATTTTTCACTGTTCATTTAAGGAAAGAAAGGTTGTCATTTCAGCATAAAGATTTTCATTTGAATGCATTCCTTTTTTTTTTTTTCAATATCCATGGAATGTGCATTTTGAGGAAAACTTGTTGGTGATATGATTTTATATTGAAGTAAATTTTTCTTTTTAAAATTTTGTTTGCTCTTTTTGACTTGTTTGGTTTTTCAACATCTAAATTATTTTTGAATAGAGACCAAAGCAGATCTGCTTCATGAAAAATTTCAGCCTATATTGAACTGAGTAATTGTGTATGTAAGCGTATATATGTGTATATATTAATAGTATCGATATAATATATTAATACAATATCATTTACATATAAAATTTATCCCTTTTATGATATAAGAAGTATGTCCGAGGTTTTAGAAAATCTATAGACAGTATGACCCCTGTTTGTAGAACTTTTGTCTAAATGAATAGCTATTTAGGAAGATATGGAGGGATAATGTGCTTAGTAGAAGAACTTAAATGGAGCGCTTGTGTTTGTATTTTAGCTTTATTGCATGCTATCTGATATGACCTTCAGCCAATTATTAAAATTATCTATGTATCATTGTCCTTATTTATGACAATCATTCCTATATTTTGAATTATTGTGAGAATTAAGTCAATTAACACCTGGAAAGTGTTCATCACTGGGACATTATAAATGCTCAATATATTTTAGTTATTATTACATCTTCATTGTTAGTTACTCTGGCTCCTTAACCACAAGATCTTGGATAGGTGGTATATTTACAAAAATTAAATTTGAATGCTTTTAAGTAGCATATATATTCTTCAGCCTACAAATCCCAACATTCCCTATTGTCAGGACAATATGTTGGTAGCCTGCCTCCTGAGGTATTTAAGTTAAGAATCTTTTGATATGGAGATATAAGTGGCTGCTTCTACCTGTCTTTAACTGCTTTATAAGAGATTCTTTATATCTTACTGTTATCAAATCATTGAATCTATTCTGCCTAGTGGAGCTTATTACATTTTCTATCAATTTGGTCTAATCAAACTCCACCCCAGAGTACTTCAAATAATATTTTTGAACAGTAAATTGTAAGAATCACCATGAATATCATTTCTTTTTTCTCCCTTAATATGCATACATCAAGTTGTAGAATAAGGTTACCAGTGAAATAGTCTGCTTTGTATCCACTCAACATTCCAATCATAGGTATGCCACTGCCAGGGGAAATACCTGCTTGATATCACATGCAACAGTGGTGTGTTGCAGCGTCATACTCTGGATAAAGTCAATTTGCTGCATCTTGTATTTTGAAACTTCTCATAGTGGCAAAACCTTTCTTTTGAGAAGGAGATACCAGGGTATTAAAAAATGTAATAATTGATCTACAGTAAAAGCAAGTTTGAAAAAGTTTGCCTTTGAATATTATTATCTATTGGATTAAAATTGAAGATAATGAACAAATTGTCACCTAGGAAATTACATGAAGAGAAAAATTGGGTTAGAGACAGTAAATATTAACATTAAGAACATACACATGCATATTTGAAAAAGACTCAAATGGTGAAGGCTTAAAAACACACACTGGGGACGGTTGTGGGGTGGGGGGACGGGGGAGAGATAGCATTAGGAGATATACCTAATGCTAAATGACAAGTTAATGGGTGCAGCACACCAACATGGCACATGTATACATATGTAACAAACCTGCACGTTGTGCACATGTACCCTAAAAAAAAAATAAAAAAAAAAGATTAAAAAAAAAAGACTAAATATCCAGCCATTTAAAGTGATGGTGCAGCTGCTTGTGATTCTTAATATTCCAAGATTATGTCATTTGTATTAATGCTTTAGCTAAAAAAAATGCTAAATGCTTGATAAAAAATAAACAGACAGATACACTAAAGGGCCATTTCTGAATGTCCTAATTCCTTGAGGCTACTGGCCTGAAAGAATGAGAGAGTTCAGAAATTTAATTCCAAGGATTGCTCAAGATGAGAAGTCTTATTGAGATACCTTCTCCAATTCAAGCTTGGATCTCCAAAGCCATAGCTTTAGAACAATGTCACGTGAAAACTAATCCCCATGTCTTACTCTCAGTCACATAACATTTTTTTTTTTTTTGAGATGGAGTCTTACTCTGTTGCCCAGGCTGGAGTGCAGTGGCATGATCTCAGCTTACTGCAATCTCTGCCTCCAGGTTCAGGTGATTCTCCAGCCTCAGCCTCCCAAGTTGCCGGGACTATAGGTGTGCGTCACTGTGCCCTGACTAATTTTGGTATTTTTAGTAGAGATGGGTTTTCACCATGTTAGCCAGGCTGGTCTCAAATTCCTGACCTCAAGTGGTCTGCCTGCCTCGGCCTCCCAAGGTGTTGGGTTTACAGGTGTAAGCCACTGTGCCTGACCCCAGTCACACGACATTTTATAGAAGCTTGTCTCTGTGCTAAGCAGAGGAGGAAAAGCAATATTAAAAGAAAAAAAAATAAGACATTGTATTATAGATGGGTCTTTGTATATATTTACACATTGGACAGGGAACCTAAAGCTGTGACTAGATTTGAAATGTTTTCCAATTAGTAGTTCTGTCAAGTTCTAGGCTGATACAAACACATAGCCACTTTGGAAGAGACAACACCATTCTAGGAATCTGAAAACACCCATACAATTTTTTGCAAAAATAGTGACTATCACATACTTTTAGATAACCACACACAAAGCAACAGGGTGATTGAGTTAAGAAACCTATACCAATGACAAGCAGCAGTAGAGCCACAGAAACCTCAGGCAATGAGCTAATTATAAAAATCTTAGAGACTGTGCTGATGTGGTTTGGCTCTGTGTCCCCACCCAAATCTCATCTTGAATAGTACTCCCATAATTCCCATGTATTGTGGGAGGGACCTGTGGGTGATCATTTGAGTCATGGGGGGCAGTTTCCCCATACTGTTCTTGTGGTAGTGAATAAGTCTCATGAAATCTGATGGTCTATCAGGGGGTTCTGCTTTTGCATCTTCTTCATTTGCTCTTGCTGCTGCCATGTGAAAAGTGCCTTTCATCTCCCAGAATGATTGTGAGGCCTCCCCAGCCATGTGGAACTGTAAGGCCAATTAAACCTCTTTTTCTTCCCAGTCTCAGTTACGTTTTTATCAGCAGTGTGAAAATGGACTAATTCAGTAAATTGGTACCAGTAGAGTGGGGCACTGCTGAAAAGATACCCGAAAATGTGGAAGTGACTTTACAACTGGGTAACAGGCAGAGGTTGGAAAAGTTTGGAGGGTTCAGAAGAAGACAGGGAAATGTGGGAAAGTTTGGAACTTCCTAGAGACTTGTTGAATGGTTTTTTCCCAAAAGCCTGATAGTGATATGGACAATAAGGTTCAGTCTGAGATGGTCTCAGATGGAGATGAAGAACTTGTTGGGAACTGGAGCAAAGGTGACTCTTGTTATGTTTTAGCAAACAGACTGGCAGTATTTTGCCCCTGCACTAGAGATTTGTGGAACTTTGAGCTTGAGAAAGATGATTTAGAGTATCAGAAGAAATTTCTAAGCAGCAAAGCCTTCAAGAGGTGACTTGGGTGTTGTTAAAGGCATTCAGTTTTATAAGGGAAGCAGAGCATAAAAGTTCGGAAAGTTTGCAGCCTGACAATGGGATAGAAAAGAAAAACCCATTTTCTGAAGAGGAATTCAAGCCAGCTCTAGAAATTTGCATAAGTAACGAGGAGCAAATGTTAATCCCCAAGACAACAGACAACGGGGAAAACGTCTCCAGGGCATGCGAAAGATCTTCAAGGTAGCCTCTCCTATCGTAGGCTCAGAGGCTTAGAAGGAACGAGTGGTTTCGTGGGTGGGGTCCAGGGTCCCCGTGCTGTGTGAAGTCTAGGAACTTGGTTCCCCACATCCCAGCCACTCCAGCTGTGACTAAAAGGGGCCAAGGTACAGCTCAGGCTGTTGCTTCAGAAGATGGAAGCCCCAAGCCTTGGCAGCTTCCACATGGTGTTGAGCCTGCAGGTGCACAGAAGTCAAGAATTGAGGTTTGGGAGCCTCTGCCTAGGTTTCAGAAGATGTATGGAAACACCTGGATGCCCAGGCAAAAGTTTGCTGCAGGGGCGAGGCCCTCATGGAGAACCTCTGTTAGGGCAATGCACAAGGGAAATGTGGGGTTGGAGACCCCACAGAGAGGCCCTACTGGGGCACCACTAGTGGAGCTGTGAGAAGAGGGCCACTGTCTTCCAGACCCCAGAATGGTAGATCCACTAACAGCTTGCACCGTACACCTGGAAAAGCCACAGACACTCAATGTCAGCCCACAAAAGCAACCGGGGGGGACTGTACCCTGCAAAGCCACAGGGGTGGAGCTGCCAAGACCATGGGAACCCATTTCTTGCATCAGTGTGACCTCGATGTGAGACCTGGAGTCAAAGGAGATAATTTTGGAGCTTGAAAATTTGACTGCCCTGCTGGATTTCAGACCCCTTTGTTTTGCCCAATTTCTCCCATTTGGAATGGCTATATTTACCCAATACCTGTAGCCCCTTGTATCTAGAAAGTAACTAGCTTGCTTTTGATTTTTCAGGATCATAGGCGGAAGGGGCTTGCCTCATCTCAGATGAGACTTTGGACTATGGACTTTTGGGTGAATGCTGAAATGAGTTAAGACTTTGGGGGACTGTTGGGAAGACATGATTGGTTTTGAAATGTGAGGTCCTGAGATTTGGAGGGGCCAGGGGCAGAATGATATGGTTTGGTTGTGTCCCCACCCAAATATCATCTTGAATTGTACTCCCATAATTCCCACATGTGGGAGGGACCCGGTGGGAGATATTTTGAATCATGGGGGCTGTTTCCTCCATACTGTTCTCATGGTAGTGAATAAGTTTCATGAGATCTGATGGTTTTATCAGGCATTTCTGCTTTTGCATCCTTCTTATTTTCTCTTGCCACCACCATATAAGAAGTACCTTTTGCCTCCCACCGTGATTCTGAGGCCTCCCCAGCCATGCAGAACTGTAAGTCCAATTAAAACTCTTTTTCTTCCCAGTCTCAGGTATGTCTTTATCAGCAGCATGAAAATGGACTAATACATGTGCTTACCTTAATAAAAATACATGTAATCTTGAAAAAGTATCTTCAGATGACAGGAAACAGGTATAGACATAGGCAACTCCAAGAAGAACTAAAACTTGTAGAAATAAAAATCCATTAATAAATATTTTAAAATTTAATGAATATGTTTAGCTACATATTCATATTAGCTATGTATTCTCTTTTGTCTAGATGCTACAAAGAAGAAAATTAGCAAACTGTTCTATCAGACAGAAAAAATCTTTCACAATGTAGCACAGAGACAAGGGGAAAATACAAAAGGAAGTATCAGAGACATTGTAATATATGTTTGATTGGAGGACAAGAGGGAAGGGAAAGAATAATGTAAAAATATTATTTGAATAGATAAAGCTGATAGCTTTTTAGATTTTGTAAAAACCATGAACCATGAAATCAAGAGGTTCAATGAATCCTCGGTGAGACAAATTCAAAGCAAAACAAATAGAATAAATCAATCAAAGGAAGTCACATCTAGATATATCACAGCGAAACTGCAGAAAACCAAAGACAAAGAAGAATCTTATAAGTAGTCAGAGAAAAAGACAATGGGATAAAGATGACAGAGAATCGTTATTTTCAGTATAATAAAGGAATTTTGCACCCAGTAAAAACAGCTTTCAGTATAAGGACCAAAAAGACATTCTGAGTAAAACAAACAAACAAAAAATGGAGAGAGGTTTGCACCAGCAGGACATTTATAGAGAACTAAATAATGTTCATTAGAAAGAAGACTGATCCCAGATGGAAGGTCAGAGATGTAAGAAGAGATAGCAATTGTTAAACAGCGGTAAATATGTGCTTTAGTAAATGTAAAAGATTATGTATGAGCTGTATCAAAAAGAAATAATGAGGTCTAATGAAGTTTAAAAAAAAACAACTAACAATAGACTTAAAGTGCTAGACAGCAATATCATGTAAGTAGGGAGGAAGTCTAAATGGAGCTTAAATGATCTAAGCTATTTATTACATATAAAAGGAAAAGGAAGGTTTTGATTAATTTTAGATTTCTTAAATATGAATACTGTAATTTGTATAACAATCACAAAATCAAAATCAAAACTTTTAACTTTCAAATTTGCAAAAGGGAAAAATGAGTGATGAATTATATTAATTCAATCCAAAAGATGGTTAATAAAAAAAGAACAATGATAACATATAGACATATGAGACAACTAGAAAGCAAAAATAAGACAATAGATCTAAATTCAATCATATCCAAAATTATTTTGAAGGAACTAAAGGGACTAAATTTCTCCACTAAGAGATAAAAAATCATTAGCCTGGAAGAATCTCCACATTCGACTATACACAATTTACAAGACATATACGGAAAATGTAAGAAAACAGGTTAGTACAAAAACAATGAAAAACGACAAATATGAACAAAATATTCTGATGAAGCTATAGTAATATTAGAAAATAGACTTTAAAACAGAAAACTATTTCTAGAGATAGAACACCACTTTATGCTGATAAAATATTTAATTCACCAAGATAATATAATTGTGTATATATACACACACACACACGTGAACATATATATATATACACATACATATGCACGTACATAATAACATATGTGGTGAAACTATGAAGAAAAGCTAAAAACTGATTACCAGAAGACTTCCTTCCAACTTACACGTTATCACAAAAGATGAGGGAGGGAGTTGAAATTAAGAAAACGTGCTCAGGAGGTTTCTGGAATGCTGGTAATGTTCTATTTCTTCCTTTGAGCAGTCTTCACATGTGTCAACATATAGCTATTAGTAAAAATAGTACACATGCAGGTTTTATACAGTTTCTGCACTTATGGAAATTCTTGATTATTATTAAATTAAAAAGCAGAATGCATAATAACATATATACAGTCATCTCACTTTCGTTTGATATCTCTGTATATTTATATATTTATCTAAGTATAGATGTAATAAAATTATATACACACTTTTTATTACTAATAGTATCTGGATGGTGGTTTGATACTTTCTTTTTCTTTTAATGTTTTCCTATAATAAATATGCTACATTACTTTTGTAATAAGAAAAACATGAATTAAACACAGACATGCACAATTACTACCCAGAATAGAGTGAAGAGAGATTGGTAGAAATATGTCAACCTTGAAAATGAAAAATGAATAGCATTGTATGAGACACAGGTACTCAAAGAGAAGGGAATACTTGGAAAGCAGCAGTGCTGAAAAGGACTTCAGGGTGAGTGTGGACAGCAAATTAGATAGAAGCCTGCAGTATAATGTGCCAGGAATGAACGCCAATGCTATTTTCAGCTGCAAAAGCACGGGCACCATGGCACAAAATAAGGACAGGCAGTCTCTTTTATGTATATTTGGAAAGTCTGACTGTAAGGCAACAATTTTACGTCAAACTACTTTTAGCTTAAACTAAGTACATGGAAAAAAATAGCCACCATGACCTAAAAATGATTATGGAATTCACCAACGCAATAATTTTTCTATTCTTGCTTTTTAGAGAGCATAACCTCTTTTAATGCCAGCCTCAGATTTTGCCAATGATGATGGTAAAAACATGTGTTAGAAGAATTTTCTTCAGGCTCTTTCTCAAAGTCGACATATCACAATAGCTAAGATAGATACAAAAATAAGTCTACACAGGAAGCTTTGCCCTCAAGACTTCCACTTGGAGAAAGCAGGCTCTAGGAATTATAAAAGTAGGTAAAATGAACCTTGACAGTTGCCTGGCCTCTGAAAGGAGATGCAATGCACAATATATTAAGGACTTTGTGAACTTGAGATGTCAAAGCAGCAGGGAGAATATGGCAGCAGATGTCCAGGTGTCAGCTGATATTCAAAGTCAGGTGGACAATGCAGACTGCTCCTAAGTCTGCTGATGGCCAGCAGCTGGGTTGGTAGAGAGTAGAATCCATTTCCCTTGAACATGTTTGGTTGGCAAGAATTAGGCAATGAATTAAAACAAGTGGATGGACCTTAGGGCAGGACTTCAGATCCAGCAGGACATGGGGGTACTGTTTCATATCTAGTAAGAAATTGAGAGGCTTCGAAGGATATAGAAATCCCTCAGATGGTAGAAATAAAAAGATCTTAATTAAAGGACTGCTTATAGCAATATGGGCAGAGCCAATGGAAAAACAAAACAGAACAACAAAAAGTATGTTGAGGTACTCAGACTATTGAGAGCAGGAAGCTGTTATCACTTTTAAAGTATGAGACAAAATAGTATTACCAGTGCCTGATGATGGCTGTAGATATGGAGCAGAGGCTGCCTGCCAGAGACTGAAGTTGTTGCCAGATCAGGGAAGGAGGGAGCAAGTAAGAAAGACTTTGACCTGTTTTTCCTTCTAACCTACTATCTTCTGGTAGTGACTTTTATTGGCCAAACCCAACCAAAAGCCAGAGGACAAGGGATACTGGGTGATGCAGTCCATGGGAATCAGCTGTCCAGAGCAAAGATGAGAAAAGAGAAAGATGGGAAGAAAATATGGTGGCAATGGAGAGGGAAAACAGAGCGACCAGCACAAACCCCATGCAAGGCACCCAAGGTAAAAGCCAATTATGCATAGTGGGTTAATATGACAGAGCATATTTCATTCATTCAGTCAGTCCAAAAATAATTTAAAATTCCCCCTATATTGTCCTAGGCCCTCTACTAGTTGCCTGGGACACAAAAACAGCAAGTCTTGATGTTTTAATGAAGGCTTTGCAGCCTAGCATGGGAAGTGACGATAGGCATGTAAACAAGGGTACAGAGAAGGCAAAAGAGGAAACCAATCAGTGATTCTTAAATTTGGAGGTCAGTAAAAAATGCCATAGAACAAAGAACATTTGAACCTGGTAGATCACAAGTAAGAGGTGGAAGGTAATTTCTGGAAAAAGAAACATCAAAAGATATGAAACAGCCTTGTGTATTCGGATAGATATCAGCTAGGTTTTGCTTAGAATTAGAAGCTATTCAGACACTAAACCCATGGGTTTCCTTGGAGGGACTTCTCTGCCTTGGCTGAAATGCTACGGAAACACAGCAGTGCTGAGCTGAGTACATATAGATGGCATGTTGGTAATGGCATTTGGATGGGGTGAGGGAATACAGGAACACACTTGCTTCTGCTTTAGGATTTTCATTTTTCAGGAAAAGGTTAAGAAGAATTAAAATAGACAAAGGGATAAATAGTCTGAAATAAATAACACAACCAAAAAGGAAAATGTTCTAGGAAGTTTACAGGAGGGAACAGTAAGGAAGAACCTCAAACATAAAAATCATAAAAAGAAGGTCACTTTCTGAGGATTAAACTCATTTGATCTAGATAGATAGAGTTTGTTTCATTTGACCTATTTATTGACATATATAAGTAAAATATTTATAATAAATAAAGGAGAAAGAATGTGTGATAGTCCCATCAGAAATACTGTTTACTTAGTTCATTTACTTACATAGTCAGTGATATTGATTCATCTTGGCAAAAGTTTATCAACAAAAGGAGGTGACCAACATGGAATGATCGGGGCTAGCAAGGTGAGCATCTGTTTTACATACACAGAACTTTCCAGGGAGCAATGAGACAGCATCTGGAAGGCATTGGGGCAGCATTCTTTGAAAGGAACAAAGAAATTCATCAGGTATCACTGCTTTAGTTTATGCTCATCACAAAGTCTTCTGAATAATAACTGGTCTTTTTACATATCTTGAGAAAATGAAGCCTAGTTAGAAGATACATGTAAGCCCCTTTTTTGGAGAGGTTACCAGACAGAGATTCTTGCTCACTTATTTATCTCTTGTCAACATGCTTAATGGGATTCCTTTGTTGAGAGTTTGGTTTGCCACTGTACCTTTATAAAACAATTTCTTGACCCATAAGACAGAAGTTCTTCCCCTGGAATACAACAAAATTAGAGATAATTCTGTCATTGAATGTCTTGGCATCTTACTTAGTTTCTCCTGGCAACCATAAACCATCATTGCCTCCAGCCTTTGAGATTGGGTTAACTTGTCTACAGGAGAGAAAGTTAAGGTGTTAAGTAAAAATCATACCTCCGGGAACACTTCAATAAAATGACTCCAGGAAGTACATGGATAAAATATTTGATGGACGTGCAGCCACCCGTGCTATGAAACACATTTAGTTCATCTCTAGTACAATTTCTACCTTCCATTATATTATGAAGGAGGCACTGTCGAATGGTAGAGGAATGGCAGTTTTCAAACTTTTTTTTAACTTTTTTTTAGGTTTAACTTTCAACTTTTATTTTAAGGGTACATTTGCAGGTTTGTTATATAGGTAAATTCATGTCACAGGGGTTTGTTGTACAGATTATTTCAAACTTTTATATATTTTTTTAGTTCATAGTAATTTTTTATTCAAACTAAATCTTTACAGAAACTTGTCATGTGAAATATTTAGAGCCAAGGGCATGGTCAGAATCAGGAGAGAGTGGCTGGACGCGGTGGCTCATGCCTGTAATCCCAGCACTTTTGGGAGGCTGAGGCGAGCGGATTACTTGAGGTCAGGAGTTGGAGATCAGCCTGGCCAACATGGTGAAACCCCATCTCTATCATTAATAAAAATTCAAAAATTAGCCGGGTGTGGTGTTGCATGCCTGTAATCTTAGGTACTTGGGTGGCTGAGACAGGAGAATCACTTGAACCCAGGAGGCAGGGGTTGAAGTGAGCCAAGATTGCAGCACTGCTCCCCAGCCTGGGCTACAGAGTAAGTGAGACTCCTGCTGGCTCAACTATTCTCAGGCCCCGCAGTACCCTCTGTACCCCAGAAGCCCCGGGCTCAGTTGGAGAACAGCTAGCAGAGCCAAGGAGCCTGGGAGGCAAAGTCAAGAAATGCAGGTTCTAATCCTGACCACATAGTCTTGAGAATGGTTCTGATGACTTTACTTTCTTATTTAATAGAAACAGCATCCCTACTTACCTCTTGGCAAATAAGGAATCCATATTCATAAAAAAATGGCCATTTTTGAATACTTTTAAGTGCATGAAGCTCCACACAAACACGAAAAGGTACAACTTTTAAACTAAACTTACACTTGAAACACCCAAATCCCTTCATCACCCAATCACTTTCAGTGGCTTTGTTTAAAAGCCATTGATTTAAATTTTTTAAAAGAACACCTAATTTTACACTCAGGTTTATAACATTTTTCTAAAAAAATAACCTTTATCTTTGCTGTGAGCTAGTAAAATCACAAGTCATTCATTCAAGAAATAATTATTGAACACACCACTTATTATTTGCCCCCCATTGTGGCAACACAGTAAAGTATATAACCTTGCCTGGAATCTTGATCATGGCAGGGTAAAGGAGGAGGAAGGTAATAGAATTATAGAGAATGAAGCCATCAATTTATTGCTAAGTATTATAATGAGTCCTCATTATGTTCATCAGTCTCACCCCAAAACCTACACGTTAGGTGCCTTTCAGTGATCTCTTTTGTGTGATCTTATTTGGTTTTCATTCGATGAAGTGAGCCAGTTAACCTCCTTCTTCTCTTTTTTCTTCTTTTTTTGTGCTAAAAAGTAGTTTAACCTAATTTTGTCCCCAATTATTTCTGGTAAAATTATCTCATTTTCCTTCATTACTTGGCTTTTATCATTTAGTAATATGGCCATATTATTTATGCTTTTTATTATGTCACCTCAAATACTGTTAATGAATACTCTTTACTAATATACTATCTTACTTTATATCATTAAATAGAATATTTAGTTTAGAATGTTACACCTAAAAGGGAAACAATCACTGCAAGTATCACTGGCCTGGACCTAGTCTTATTTCTATTTAGACTAAGTCAATGAGGGGAATCAGCAAAACAAACAGCAGCATCTTCTTTATATTAAACTCAAACTCAGGATTGTACTCAGACTGATTTGCTAAGGGTACATAGTGATATCTGTAAGTCAAGTATTGAATATTAGAATTTTGTCTTGGTCTGGATTAAGGCATTACTCAATCATTAACAAAGAAGCCGACAACTATGATACACAAACACTTGCTGCAAATATAAGCCACCATGTTCCAGGAAGGCAGGTGGGAATTAGCCCACAGGGGTTCTCAATTCTTGGAAGCCTAAGGTTGGCCTCTGGGACCATCAAATAAACATAGAATGTATCTCATCTTTCTCTGCCAGTTTTCTTTTTTGTTAGATCACTAGGTATAATAATACTGGCTTGAAAGATAATTGAATCTAGGAAGTGTATCTCCCATTTTTCAATACATTTTTCTTCAGAAAAACAACGGCATAACCCCTAATGCATTTTCACCCTACAAGTTTCCAGAGTTTCAATTGCAGCATTTACCTTGCTTGATGCAGTACTGCAGAAAAAAAATCCCATTCTGTTTGGCAATTGCAGCTGTCCTGCACCAGGAATATTTTTTTCTTGGGACATTCTGACATGACAGTAAAGTGGACTTCAATTAATGAGGAGTGTTAAGGTTGCTTTTGATAGACATGTATTTGAGGATGGCTTAGATGCTGGAGAAATGGAAGTACCTGACATATTATTATTCTACCACGTGCTGGATAAATTGATGTCACTCCCATGTCCCTCCCTGCTTAGCTATTCAATCCTGATTCACTATCTGACTCAAGAAGTAAAAAGCAAGAGCAGCACATATTGAACAACAGGAGGCATATTTACAAATCTTTCCATTTAAAAAATCTAAACTAGCATATCAGCTACCCTCAAGATAAACAAGATTACTAAAATGGGTCCATATGCATCTCACCCTCAGTAAAATTGTTATGTAACAGTACTCTTTCTCATTCCTAAACTTCAGTAACCACTTGAGGAAACTCATTTGCAGTAAAAAGTGCAAGAGACGGAGGTGGATTCCAAAGAAGATGTAGAACCTTAAGGAGTCAGGAAAATTACTAGCAGTGTTGGACAGTGCTGTATAATAAAAAGCACACACTAGTCAATGCTACCTCAAATGCTTGACATAAAATTCACCTCTTACTTCTTATGCCAAGATAGCTATCTTTTCCACCTCCTTTAAAAGGTCTAGCAAAACCAGTTAGTGAGACAATGTCTCACTTCATTAGAAAGGTCTGACAGAGTAGGTCCATGTCAAAGCTCTAAAAGAAGAACAGAGAAGGAAATAAATAGGCAAGAAAATTAAAACTAAAGAATTACATACATAAAAATAGGCACATTAAAATATCTAAGCTAAAAACAACCAAAAGTTAAGACTTTTCTTGCTCAAAGAACTCTAGCAATCATAAAAGCCACCAATAAGTCAATGTTTAAAAATGTTGACTGTGGGTACTTTAGACAATGGCAAAGATGCCAAGGAGACACAGCTCTATCCCCCAGTGAGTCAAAACTCTAGAAGAGATGACATACAGAATGAGTGTCAAATAAATGATTCACTGATTAAAGAGCTAAAGTGGAAGAGATGTTAAAGAACAATGAGTTCTTCCTCATCCAGTGAGAGAGTAACATGAAGGAGGACCAGGGACAAGACATCTAGCAGGTAAGAGGCAGTAGCTGGACTGGACTCCAGGTCGTCTGACTGTAAGCCTCTAAGCATAAACATGGGAATATTTTCACATCATTGGCCAGTGTTTTCCAAAGGAGGTGACTGTCACCAAAGTAGCATGACTACAACTAATATGGTTAAGAAATAGCTCCAACTAAACATTCCAGATGTCATAATAAGGTCCTTTCTCTTATAGCAATGGAATTATTTTAGGAAGGATTTTGACGTGTTTGATGATCCTGAGTAAAATAAGTCCTGTGGCAACATATTAGAGACATTTCTAATACTGTAAAATAATCATTATAAAGAACTTTAGCCAAGCATTAAGTCTTAGTGGGCCCACTATATCCTAAACACTGTGCTGGTTCATGCTTTGGGAAATAGATGTGCACAACGCAGAGGTGAGAAGAGCTATGTCTTCTCAAAACTACTGACCCACAGAATCCATGAACATAATAAAGTGGTTGTTTTATCCTACTAAATTTTGTGGTGTTTGTCATAGATAACTAGAAATCTCCAACTTAGTTAACTAGATATCTAGTCATAGATAACTAGAACAAACGCCAACGTAAGACAATTACCTGACCCAGAAAGAACCATAATATTTCAACTTATCAATTTCTTACCATAGTGATGTTAGGGAATAATATTGCCATTTCCTTTATTATTTGGCTTAGTTTATTTGAAAGAGACAAGTGATGCTCATAAAACAATCCATTTGCCCATCTGCGTTTTCTATACTCCTTGCTGTTGGCTAGCCAATAGAATGTATAAGAAGTAACTGCATCACTTCTGAGGTAAGGCTGTTACAAATCGGTGTGAATTCTCTAACTATTTTCTCTTTTGCCTGCATGGCCTTGAACACAAACTCTGAGGATGCATGGTTACAAGATGGAGGCATCCTGGATCCCTGAGTTTCTGTTGGAAGAGAGGTGGCAAAGAGATCTTCCTGACCCACACCAAACTGTGAGATAAGCAAGAAATATATCTTTGTTATGTTAACATGATCAAGGCATTATTTGTTATTGCAACATAGTCTAGTCTAGCTGACCCTGACCTGCACAATTTTCATGATCTGTCATTATAGTCACATCTTTGTATATACTGTAAACTTAATTTTTTGTTTTTGGATTAAATTCAACTCAACACCTACTTAACTCTTCTACCCAACTATATGTGCCTAGGGGTTAAAAAAACAGCAACCATGTTTACTCATTTCTTTTTTTAAAAAAATTCATGAACACAAGCTTCAAGTGGGCCTTTAGAGCTTTCTAGTTATCTTTCCGAATTTTCTTTAATTCAGTCTCCAGTTTTCCAAGGTGACTCAAATTCCTTTCACTTTCCACAAACCAACACCTCCTTCCCCAAGTTTGTTCTCAGGTGATGACTGGCTTCATATTTGCTGACAAAGCTGAAGGCACAGAGGAGAATTTCCACATGCTCTCATCCCTGTACGCACTGAGTTATCTGGATCTGTCTATGTATTAGGCCTTTCCTTTACCTATAGTAGGTGAACTGTCTATGCAGTGACTCCACTTATGCTCTGAATCTAGTCCCTTCTTTTGTAGTCAGTGGCATTGCTTCTGCAATTTCTTCCTCTCTCTGCTTTCCTATAAAGTTTTCTTTCTCACCTGAGTGTTCCCATCAGCATGCAAACATTAATTTCTTTTTAATGCAAAATCCCTCAAAAGAGCAATGTGCAAAAATCACAAACATTCTTATATACCAATAACAAACAGAGAGCCAAATCATGAGTGAACTCCCATTCACAATTGCTTCAAAGAGAATAAAATACCTAGGAATCCAACTTACAAGGGATGTGAAGGACTTCTTCAAGGAGAACTACAAACCACTGCTCAATGAAATAAAAGAGGATACAAAAAAATGGAAGAACATTCCATGTTCATGGATAGGAAGAATCAATATCATGAAAATGGTCATACTGCCCAAGGTAAGTTATAGATTCAATGCCATCCCCATCAAGCTACCAATGACTTTCTTCACAGAATTGGAGAAAACTACTTTAAAGTTCATATGGAACCAAAAAAGAGCCTGCATTGCCAAGTCAATCCTAAGCCAAAAGAACGAAGCTGGAGGCATCATGCTACCTGACTTCAAACTATACTACAAGGCTACAGTAACCAAAACAGCATGGTACTGGTACCGGTACCAAAACAGAGATATAGACCAATGGAACAGAACAGAGCCCTCAGAAATAATGTCACATATCTACAACCATCTGACCTTTGACAAACCTGACAAAAACAAGAAATGGGGAAAGGATTCCCTATTTAATAAATGGTGCTGGGAAAACTGGCTAGCCATATGTAGAAAGCTGAAACTGGATCCCTTCCTTACATCTTATATAAAAATTAATTCAAGATGGATTAAAGACTTAAATGTTAGACCTAAAACCATTAAAACCCCAGAAGAAAACCTAGGCAATACCATTCAGGACATAGGCATGGGCAAGGACTTCATGTCTAAAACACCAAGAGCAATGGCAACAAAAGCCAAAATTGACAAATGGGATCTAATTAAACTAAAGAGCTTCTGCACAGCAAAAGAAACTACCATTAGAGTGAACAGGCAACCTACAGAATGGGAGAAAATTTTTGCAATCTACTCATCTGACAAAGGGCTAATATCCGGAACCTACAATGAACTCAAACAAATTTACAAGAAAAAACCAAACAACCCCATCAACAAGTGGGCAAAGGATATGAACAGACACTTCTCAAAACAAGACAGTTATGCAGCCAAAAGACCCATGAAAAAATGCTCATCATCACTGGCCATCAGAGAAATGCAAATCAAAACCACAGTGAGATACCATCTCACATCAGTTAGAATGGCGATCATTAAAAAGTCAGGAAACAACAGGTGCTGGAGAGGATGTGGAGAAATAGGAATACTTTTACACTGTTGGTGGGACTGTAAACTAGTTCAACCCTTGTGGAAGTCAGTGTGGTGATTCCTCAGGGATCTAGAACTAGAAATACCATTTGACCCAGCCATCCCATTAGTGGGTATATACCCAAAGGATTATAAATCATGCTGCCATAAAGACAGATGCACACGTATGTTTATTGTGGCACTATTCACAATAGCAAAGACTTGGAACCAACCTAAATGTCCAACAATGATAGACTAGATTAAGAAAACATGGCACATATCCACCATGGAATACTGTGCAGCCATAAAAAAAGGATGAGTTCATGTCCTTTGTAGGGACGTGGATGAAGCTGGAAACCATCATTCTCAGCAAAGTATCACAAGGACAAAAAACCATACACCACATGTTCTCACTCATAGGTGGGAATTGAACAATGAAAACACATGGACACAGGAAGGGAAACATCACACACTGGGGCCTGTTGTGGGGTGGGGGGAGTGGGGAGGGATAGCATTAGGAGATATACCTAATGTCAAATGACGAGTTACTGGGTGCAGCACACCAACATGGCACCTGTATATATATGTAACAAACCTGCACGTTGTGCATATGTACCCTAAAACTTAAAGTATAATAATAATAATAAAAAGAATTGTCTTTATTCACTATCTTCACTTCATTCCCTCCAATCTGCATTGAATCTCTTGAAATTTCCCTTTCATTTTCAGCATTCCCCCAAGCAGCTCTTTTCAAAGTCACCAATGACTTCTATATTGCTAAATCAGATGGCTACTTCTCAGTTCTCAACAGACACAATTTCTTAGCCGCTTTTGGAACAATCACTCTCGTTCCTTCATAAAACACTTTCTTTACTCTGCTGTTGATTCGTTATTCTCTCTTGCTTCTCATGCTATTTTTCTGCCTGATCCTTTTTAGTATCATTTTCTGAATCTCTCATCTTCCCAATTTCTAACCATTGAAATGCTCCGGGGCTCAAATCTTGGATGTCTTATTTTTTCATTTATATTTATCTTTATACTTGATCTCATTGGATTCTATGGTTTTCAATATTAGCTATGCTGTGATGAATCTCAAATTTGTATCTTCAGCCGTAATTTACAGATTTCCTCTGAACCTGATCTATGTACTGTGTTACATTACTGACTCCACATTTGCCACTTGGTTTTGATATTTCCCCCACAATGAATTCCTCTCATGACTTCACTACTGCAGTAAATGGCAAATGCATTCTATCACTTATTTGATCCTCTAAGCTTGGGGTCATCTTTGACAATTCGTTTTCTCTTACACATCTTATCTAGTCCCTCACTGAGTCCTGTCAATTCTATTTTCAAATATTTATCCTGAGTCTAATTCCTTTTTATCACCATCCCTGCTCCCGTGCTATTTCACATCACCATTATATCCCATGCAAAATTTGCAATAAACTGTTAAATAGTCTCTGTAGAATTATTCTTGCCCCATTGCAAATTAATTTATGTAGTGTAGACAAAAATGTCTTTATAAAGTATGTCAGACCACACCCTCTTGTCTCAAAATACTTCAAACAGCTTTAATTTCACCCGAAGGTTAATTCTCAGTGTCTTATATGACCTGACCCAATACTACCTCTTAGACCCCTTCTTGTAACACTCATACTCAGATCAGACTCTGATCCAGACATATTCACTTTCTTGCTCTTCTTCAGCTTCACCAAGCAAGGTCCTATATTAAAGCCTTAGCACATATATTTCTCTCTGCCAGAGCCACTCATCTCAGGTGCTTCGTTTAGCTCTCTGCTTCAATTTTAGTCTTTAGGAAGGCTTTTATCTGACCGCTTATGTTCTTTATCCCTTATTCTGCTTTATTTGTTTTATTTATATCACTTAGGAATCATATAACATAGTTTATATTTCTCTATTTAGTTGTCCTATTCATCCCCTCTGCAGTCCTAAAACGTAAGGTTCACGAGGGTGACAACTTGATCATTTCTGTTCAATGCCTTTTACTCCAGAACCCAAAAATTCCTTGAACATAGTAGATGCTCAATAAATCTTTGAAAATTAATAAATAATTTAATGTGAGTCTCAGTTTGGAAAAATGAGTGAAAATCTGTATCTGAAAGGCTTGTTTTTCCTTGCAAAAAACGAGTCATCACTGTGTCCTGTGGTGTCGAGCTGACTGAAGTGAGACTTCTACACATAACGCAGACTCAGAATGGACAAAAAAATAATAGTGATCCGAGGCTACTACTGTCCCTGGCAACTATCCATAGAATATCAGCAAAGTACAGAATGAGCCAGCTTGGCATCTGTATGTGATATTAGCCCATATTTCTCCTTCCAGAAAGAGGAAACACATCCACATAAAGCAAATGAGGTGAAAAAAAGGCTGACAATGAGTTATAAATTAAATTAGTGCCATTCTCATTGGTATGTGCTTAGAGAGAGAAAGGATGTTAGGCTAGTGCTAAATGAGGTCCTTTCAAGTATTTTTTAAAAAAATTATGGCCCGGCGCGGTGGCTCATGCTATAATCCCAGCACTTTGGGAGTCCAAGGCAGGTGGATCACCTGAGGTCAGGAGTTTGAGACCAGCCTGGCCAACGTGGTGAAACCCCATCTCTACTAAAAATACAAAAATTAGCCAGGCTTGGTGGCACACTCCTATAGTCCCAGCTACTTGGGAGGCTGAGGCAGGAGAATCACTTGAACCCGGGAGGTGGAGGTTGCAGTGAGCCAAGATCATGCCACTGAACTCCAGCCTGGGTGATAGAGAGAGACTTCATCTCAAAAGAAAAAAAAATATTAGAATTCTGGAATTCTTTCTGAATACTGCTCTAGAGAGACTGCATGCCCCTCTAATAATCTTTTTTTCTAAACCCAAATCTGAGACATACAATTTGACACACATAATTTTTTTTATGAGAACACCAGGACAAAGTATAAAAATTGTCACTGGCTTAAAAAACGTGGGATATTTAGGTACAGTATATATGCCTCTGAAATGACTTTGAGAATATTAAGTGGATGAATGACAAGACAAAAAGAACAAGAAGATGCAGTACAGAGGCGAGATAGGCAGTCGAAGAGAAGACAGCTAAGCCGGTTCAGTGTGAGGAACAAACAGTATCAGCGACACACCCAGCTTCAGGGATGATACTGATGAGCATGAATGGTTTGAGTATTGACGCATAATGGAGTAAATAAATATTCACTACCTCAAAGAAGTCATCTTAGGAAGACAGGAATAGAAATAGAGGTTTACCAGTTGGGCTGGTAAAGAGTTGGGCTTCTTTCCCTTATACCCAACTAACTTAGGGATTATGCAGTTTTGATAACATGTAAACTGTAATTCATCAAAAACTGGTTTCAACCATTATCGTGTGTACCACTAGCAGATATATATGTGGCAAACACAACATATTTATGCTCAACTTCACATTCCACCTCACCACTTTCATAGCAATATGCTTTTATGTCTGACAGCTTTGTGTATCTGAGGCTCTGTATGCAAAGCTGTGATTTTTCTATTCTAAGCCTCTCTGTCTCTCTCTTTCTATCTCTGAAGGCGTTAGAAGGCAACAAAGGAGACTATAGATTAGAGATTTGAGGATAACATATACTTTAAAGGTTTTTATAAAGGATTAAATACTAACTTCAAAGATGAAACAAATTGTATTTTGAAATCTTCAAATTGTAAGGCTGAAGATTCCAAATTCTTTATTTTATATATGAAGGACTTAGGGCAAAGGGACTTCACAGAACTGCCCAATGTAACACACAGAGTTAGTAGAAAAGCTGGGATGAAAACCTAGCAAAGTGTTCCTTTTATTTCACCAGTTCTCAATCTTGGCCTCTTTTCTACTACAATCATTTTAAAAATAAAACAAAACACAACAAAACAAATGCCCCCTTCATGGAGTAAAAATCTTAAAGTATATGTTCTTAGGTCTTCTGTTGGTATGTTTTCAGAAATAGCAGAAATGATCCTTTCAGAAGATTTTAAGGACTTGAATTGCAGAAATACTTCAGAGGGACCATTAAGCAGTCTTCCTAAAGTCTGCATCTACACTGTCCAGGGTTTATTTATGATTCTAAAAGTCACTGGGAGAGGTGCAAAGTGTGTGTTGAAGGGTCTAGACTTTTCCCTCACTGTGGCTTTTAGCATTCCAGTTATTTGTTTAAGGAATGGAAATACCTCTCAGGCTTCGTAGAGCCTAGGTTACAATCCAGCATCAGTAGAGGTAGTTTTTCTCTTTATTTGTATGGAATATGTAATTGTATATTTTTCTGGTAAATGCTTTCATTACCTAATTAGTTCATCAGCAGTTTTAGAAAGGAACCTTGGAAAGCAGTAAGGTGTCCAATTTGTTAACCTCCAATGAACTATGTTTCATTTGTAAATCATGCTGTGTGGTTCTTATAAATCTTATTATTTCAAGCGATGAGACTTAATTAAAAAAAAGTAACAAGTGTAAATAGTTCAAATCTAGACTCATCTTTGTCATTGATGACAAGAATTTTTTATAGAATAAGTTCTTTGGGAAAAAGAAAGGTACTATTTACTAACAATATTAATATGTATTTAGAGATGATATGCAAAATCCAGGAAGGCTCAATTTCCTAAAGCCAAGGGCTGTTTTCTATTCATCAGTGAATCCACCGCACTTAAAACATCAGGTTAAATAATAAAACTTGCCAATATTTACTTAGCATTTAGTATAGGCTATGAGCTTTTCTTTCTTTTCTTTTATTATTATTATTATTATACTTTAAGTTTTAGGGTACATGTGCACAATGTGCAGGTTAGTTACATATGTATACATGTGCCATGCTGGTGTGCTGCACCCATTAACTCGTCATTTGGCATTAGGTATATCTCCTAAAGCTATCCCTCCCCTCTCCCCCCACCCTACAACAGTCCCCAGAGTGTGATGTTCCCCTTCCTGTGTGCATGTGTTCTCATTGTTCAATTCCCACTTATGAGTGAGAATATGCGGTGTTTGGTTTTTTGTTCTTGCGATAGTTTACTGAGAATGATGATTTCCAATTTCATCCATTTCCCTACAAAGGACATGAACTCATCATTTTTTATGGCTGCATAGTATTCCATGGTGTATATGTGCCACATTTTCTTAATCCAGTCTATCATTGTTGGACATTTGGGTTGGTTCCAAGTCTTTGCTATTGTGAATAGTGCCACAATAAATATATGTGTACTTGTGTCTTTATAGCAGCATGATTTATAGTCCTTTGGGTATATACCCAGTAATGGGATGGCCGGGTCAAATGGTATTTCTAGTTCTAGATTCCTGAGGAATCGCCACACTGACTTCCACAGGGGTTGTTTTAATTATATACTGTTACATTTTTCAAACCTAGTTTTTGAAAATGATATCATTATATTTCTCATTTTATATGAGAAGAAACTGAGGTTTAACAAGATGAACTGGCTGGGCGTGGTAGCTTACGCCTGTAATCCCAGCACTTTGGGAGGCCAAGGTGGGCGGATCACCTGAGATCAGGAGCTTGAGATCAGCCTGGCCAACATGGTGAAACCTTGTCTCTATTAAAAATACAAAAAATTAGCCAGGAATGGTGGCTGGCACCTGTAATCCCAGCTACTCAGGAGGCTGAGGCAAGAGAATCATTTGAACCTGGGCGAGAGAGGTTCCAGTGAGTTGAGATCGTGACACTGCACTCCAGCCTGGGAGACAGAGCAAGACTCTGTCTCAAAAAAAAAAAAAAAAAAAAAAAAAAGAAGATGAACTAACAACATGGCCACAATGATATTGAGTTTATAGATAAATAAGTTAGATCCCAGCATCTATCATATAAACACACTTCATTCTCAAAAACATTTGCTAAGGTCGAAAAAGAAAGGGCTTATGTCACCTAGAAGACTTTCTGACCACATGCCTGCATCTTTTTAAATTTGCTAATAAAGCTGTAATTCAGAGCTGATTTTAACCTGGAGAGTGAGAAACAATTATTTTGTTTAAGGAATGAAAGCATCAGGAGAGGTAGCTCTTCTCTTTATTTGTATGGAATATATAATTGTCTATTTTCCTGATAAATCTTTCCATTACCTAATTAGTTCACCAGCAGTTTTAGCAAAACCCCTAGCAAGCCCTAAGGTGTCTAATATGAAGACTGTCTTGCTCACGTCAGTTCACCACCAATAAACTATTTACAGCTCATTCTCTAAATCGCTACACGTAGGGAATTACATCACACCTGATGTGTAGAACGCTTTTGCTGTACCAATAGCTATCACCATCATCATCTCTTTTCTGATAAGACACATCAATCTTGTTGCTAAGCACTTACGTGCCTTTATTCCCAGATTTGATCTTCTCTTTGAAAAAATATGCACACACACACACACACACACCACCTACATACTATTTTCTAGACCGTTTATGTATAGCTGGAGGAAAACTTATAAGATGAGATAATCTTGACTAAGGCTATTCATTAATTCTTTTCACCAAAGATGAAAAAAATTAGAGGATATTTCTAAGTGGCAGCAGGAAGGTTTTAGTTTATACAGAGGTAGGGGAATGGAGTATACTCTGTGCAGAAACATTGAAATAAATTAATAAACAAAGCTTACTTAAGAAGTTCTTTCAGATTAGGACACATCATTGGTTCTCAGAATTTTCATCTCATGATATTCACTCTTCACTCCCATCAACTTGAGAATGGCCATGAATATGGACCACAAAATTTTGCTCGAAGTAGGTTTTGGATCTCCTTAACTCGGTCTCTCATAATCCCTGATCTGTTATTTTTGAGGGATCTGAGTAGAGAATTCTAATGTTGTATAACTTAAAAACATTTGACAGCATTAAATTAAATGAGAAGACGGTTTGCTCATCCCATAATTTCCTAAAAGACCCAATAAGGTGAAACAGACACAACCCCAAGTAAAATTTTATGTAATGATACAGACACTCCAATGCAAAATTAAAACAGATTTCCACCTGAGAATTCAAGAAATATACTACCTTGCCCCAAACCGGTAAGAATCCGATTACCACAAGGATGGATAGTTACCCATGGCGAAGAACGGGATTCCCAGCAAGGTGGAGTTGTACTTTCCATCGGTGATGAAGAAGATCCCTGCTGCTGTGATGATGGAGATGCATACTGTGAGCACCCCCAGGAGGCCCAGGAAGGGCTTACTGCGCAAGCAGTCCTTCATGGAGCTGGAGAGGGTGGCTGTGGTCAGGATCAGCACAAGGCTCACCAGGACCTTGCTTCTGGCCAGGATGCTGGTCTTATGAAAGTCTCTCCAGAGGCTAAAGGATGCTAAAGAGTAGAGCTGGAGTTCTTGATGCTCCTCCTGGAGCTTCCTTATAAGCTTACAGAACTCATTCTCCCACTTCTCCCCTATGAGGTCTTGGGTGGCAGAGCCATAGGTCTGGAGGTAGTAGGTGATTTGAATGGCTCTGGCTGACTTGACCCGCTGGTCTTTGCTGTTTGGCACTTCCACTACCCCGCCCAGTTGGTGTCCAATAAAACTGTTCCTCCCATCCTTGAAAACAGAAAAAGAAGAGACTTCAGTTACCAAACGGATGTACATTCCAGAGAATAGATTCTTACTCTAAGTGAAGGAGCACAAGGAAGGCAGAGATAGGTGCTAGTAATTGTGAAACTGATGTGGATGGAGAGGCAATTTAGAATTTTATTTTCAACATTTGGAGCCACATGGGATACCATGTATGATGATCAAGGACAGAAAATATGCAAAAAGTATTACAAAGCTACAGAAGAATTGCCACATGCATAGAGAAATGTAGATAAATATTTTGATCTCACTCATATCCCACTTCCCAACATTTCTTTTTGTAACAATCCATTACAACTCCTTAATACAGGATCAAGTTTTACGATTCAGTTTCAGCCAAAAGTAAAGCTTGCCATGAATTAATAATATTTCAAAAGTTAAGGTAATTATCTGTTCTATAAATATACACTAATCTTTCTAGGGTTCATTCATATTCCTATGCCAACACTCATACAAATACACACAAACATGAATATTCTTACGTATTCTCTATATTCTGGGAATATAATTGCATACTGAAGAGCAGTACAAAAAATATTGTTTCTTACAACTAATTTAACGGCATTGAAATATTTCCCAAATATGATGTGAACACCTATTCACACATTACAATGCTCCCTCCGAACACCTGCCTCAGACATAGGTAGACCTTTTCTTATTGATGACAGTAGACAAATCCCCTAAATGAGACTGATAAGAATTTCAGATTGAGTTGCCAAAAGTCAATTCATTTTCAGAGTTTGACATGAGATAGAGTAGGCAAGATCATGAAAGTAGGAAATTGGTAAGACAAACAGTCACTGCTCTTTAAGGCACACGTATGTGGCCAAAAAGTTACTAAAACAGGTTGAGAACAGTAATTCTCATCCAGTGTGCCCCAACATGAAGAAAGAAATCTCTAAGAGCTGTCAACAAATTATCATTAATTTGGAAAGATTATTATTGCCACAACTATCATTTATTTCAATGGCAATGGTTCTCAGAATACTGAAGCTAGTAGCAGGCTGCATGATGAAGTATAGCATTGAAAGTATGCTCAAGTACCAGGTGAGAGACAGGCACTAAGGTACGTTTATGTCACAAGTAGACTGTGTGTCAACCGAACCTGCCAAGATGTTTATCTAACAAGGATATAAATGGGTAAAATCAGGAGAAGAAACAGTTCTTCCTAGAGTGGGTAGGGCAGAAGGCCACAAACTCAGTAGTGTGATAACTCTGGTTTTTCACAGAACTGGGAGGTATTATGTACTCTAGCAGACATATGTCTTAATTCCTGTGGACTTGTTTAGCTCAGACACTTATATCTAAGGCACTTGTTTGTATTTGCATTTTTAACATGCGACAAAGCGGCCCTAATATTTGAGAGTGTGTTGCAAACACAAAAAGTTTACAATATTTACAGAGAGTAAAAATGCTGTTAGTAGGATCACCAGGAATTCCAAGTGAGGAATTTCTTTTTTTTTTTCTTTAATTATTCTTTTAAGTTCTGGGGTACATGTGCAGAATGTGCAGGTTTGTTACATAGTTATATATGTGTCATGTGGTTTGCTGCACCCATAAACCCATCAACTACATTAGGTATTTCTCCTAATGCTATCTATTTCCTAGCCCATCACCCACCGACAGGCCCTGGTGTGTGATGTTCCCTTCCCTGTGCCCATGTGTTCTTGTTGTTCAACTCCCACTTATGAGTGAGTGTTTGGTTTTCTGTTCCTGTGTTAGTTTGCTGAGAATGATGGTTTCCAGCTTCATCCAAAGGACATGAACTCATCCATTTTTATGGCTGCATATTATTCCAGGGTGTATATGTGCCACATTTGCTTTATCCAGTCTATAAGGGATAGGCATTTGGGTTGGTTCCAAATCTTTGCTACAGTGAACAGTCCTGCAATAAACATACGTGTGCATGTGTCTTTACAGCAGAATGACTTACAATCCTTTGGGTATATACCCAGTAATGGGATTGCTGGGTCAAGTGGTATTTCTGGTTTTAGATCCTTGCAGAATTGCCACACTGTCTTCCACAATGGTTGAACTAATTTATAGTCCCACCAACAGTGTAAAAGCGTTCCTATTTATCCACATCCTCTCCAGCATCTGTTGTTTCCTGACTTTTTAATGATTGCCATTCTAACTGGCATGAGATGGTATCTCATTGTGGTTTTGATTTGCATTCCTGTAATGACCAGCAATGATGAGGTTTTTTTCATATGTTTGTTGGCCTCATTACATGTCTTCTTTTGAGAAGTGTCTGCTCATATCCTTTGCCCACCTTTTGATGGTTTTTTTTTCTTGCAAATTTGGTTAAGTTCCTTATAGATTCTGGATATTAGTTCTTTGTCAGATGGATAGATTGCAAAAATTTTCTCCCATTCTGTAGGTTGCTTGTTCACTTTGATGACAGTTTCTTTTGCTGTGCAGAAGCCTTTTAGTTTAATTAGATCCCATTTGTCAATTTTGGCTTTTGTTGCCATTGCTTTTGGAGTTTTAGTCATGAGGTCTTTGCCCATGCCTATGTCCTGAATGGTATTGCCTAGGTTTTCTTCTAGGGTTTTTATGGCTTTATGTCTTACATTTAAGTCTTTAATCCATCTTGAGTTAATTTTTGTATAAGGTGTAAGGAAGGGATCCAGTTTCAGTTTTCTGCATATGGCTAGCCAGTTTTCCCAGCACCATTTATTAAATAGGGAATCCTTTCTCCATTGCTTGTTTTTGTCAGGTTTGTCAAAGATTAGATGGTTGTAGATGTGTGCCATTATTTCTGAGGCCTCTGTTCTATTCTATTGGTCTATATATCTGTTTTGGTACCAGTACCATGGTGTTTTGATTACTGTAGCCTGTAGTATAGTTTGAAGTCAGGTAGCGTGATGCCTTTAGCTTTGCTCTTTTTGCTTAGGATTGTCTTGGCTATACGGGCTCTTTTTTGGTTCCATATGAAATTTAAAGTAGTTTTCTCCAATTCTGTGAAGAAAGTCATTGGTAGCTTGATGAGAATAGCATTGAATCTATAAATTACTTTGGGCAGTTTGGCCATTTTCACAATATTGATTCTTCCTATCCATGAGCATGGAATGTTTTTCCATTTGTTTGTGTCCTCTCTTATTTCCTTGAGTGGTGGTTTGTAGTTCTCCTTGAGAGGTCCTTTACATGCATTGTAAGTTGTATTCGTAGGTATTTTATTCTTTTTTGTAGCCATTGTGAAAGGGAGTTCACTCATGATTTGGCTCTCTGTCTATTATTGGTGTATAGGAATGCTTGTGATTTTTGCACATTGATTTTGTATCCTGAGACTTTGCTGAAGTTGCTTATCAGCTTAAGGAGATTTGGGACTGAGACAGTGGGATTTTCTAAATGTACAATAATGTCATCTGCAAACAGAAACAATTCGACTTCCTCTTTTCCTATTTGAATACGCTTTATTTCTTTCTCTTGCCTGACTGCCCTGGCCAGAACTTCCAATACTATGTTGAATAGGAGTGGTGAAAGAGGGCATCCTTATCTTGTGCCAGTTTTCAAAGGGAATGCTTCCAGCTTTTGCCCATTCAGTAGATATTGGCTGTGGATTTGTCATAAATAGCTCTTATTGTTTTGAGATATGTTTCATCAGTTCCTAGTTTTTGAGAGTTTTTAGCATAAAGTGGTGTTTAATTTTACTGAAGACCTTTTCTGGATCTATTGAGATAATCATGTGGTTTTTGTCATTGGTTCTGTTTATGTGATGGATTACATTTATTGATTTGCATATGTTGAACCAGCCTTGCATCCCAGGGATGAAGCTGACTTGATCGTGGTAGATAAGCTTTTTGATGTGCTGCTGGATTCAGTTTGGCAGTATTTTATTGAGGATTTTAGCATTGATGTTCATCAGGGATATTGGCCTGAAATTTCCCTTTTTTTGCTGTGTCTCTGCCAGGTTTTGGTATCAGGATGATGCTGGCCTCATAAAATGAGTCAGAGAGGAGTTCCTCTTTCTCTATTGTTTGGAATAGTTTCAGAAGGAATGGTACCAGCTCCTCTTTGTAACTCTGGTAGAATTCGGCTTGAGTCAGTCTGGTCCTCGGCTTTTTTTTGTTGTTATTGGTAGGCTCTTAATTACTGCCTCAATTTCAGAACAAGAGAGGAATTTCATAGTCACTCTGCTTTCTCCCTACATACTAAATGAATACAATCATTCTATTTATCGCAATGTGACCAACTGTAAAGGAATAATCCAATAAGAATTTGATTTGAGGTTTTTTTTTTCCTCTCAGAATGTCTCTCACTTCCATGTAATCTTTATAATTTTCCCATCTTTTTCCTTTTGGAATCAAATGGAAATTTTGGCTGTGGTTCCCAAGGCTCTCTCTTGATTAAATCTTATGGGATATTACCATGAGCTGCAAGTAGAAAGGTGGGCATGCTTTGAGAAAGGAGGCAGGGATCTCATCCCAGAACTGAGAAATTGTGGAAAATTTCTTCTCTTTAATAAAGTTGACACTAATTGCTCCCGAATTAGGCTCATTTATTTTTGTTTTAAGCTTGGTATAATCTTTAGCTCCACCGTTGTTTCTACATCTTTGAAATCTCACTTTGATGTGGACTTGTACTTCTGATTATTTGGAAGAGAAAGTTTTTTAAAAGCATTATCTATTTACTTAAGGATGTGCAGCTATGTCTTTACTTATTTCTGTCATCAAAAAGATTTCTCAGAGATCTTTAGCAGCAACAGAATGATTTATTCATCTCTTGGAGATTGTAGTGAATAAAAGAGGGTGCTGATAATGTATCTGGACAAAAGACAAAATTTTAAAGAAGGCTAGTATCGGTTTTTAAACAACAGATCTTCATTGAGTTTGGCTAGCTGCTAACCCGTCTGTTGAAGTTGTCTAATTCCCATTTTTACAAAAAGAAGTTTATAAAAGGTACACTTCTATCCCACTTTTCCCATTATTTTAAAATTAATATAAAAAATAGAATGAATTCCTCACTCATATTTTTCTCTATGCATCAGAACAAAATAAATAAGGTTTTTGGATGTTCTGGAATTGAAAGCTCCATTAAAAGGTCCACATTTTGTACCTGCAGTTGGCCCAAAAATCCAACTAATTATAGTCCTCAGAAATACACTTTTGTACATTATTTGTATGGGAAAATTATACTATTTTGTAAGGGATGATTGAAGAGTTTATTCATTTCCCAAACTCACCAGCTCATAGATGCTTCTATGTAGGAAAGACAAAGAATTAATATAAGATATTTTGTAATTATCCTGCGGACAGAACTTCCTTGAAGTTATGACTACAAGTAATAATGAAAGAACACTTAATCAGGAATCATGTGAGCTGCGTTGCAGTGTGCAGCTCACATTAATGGGAAAAGTTCCTTAGTTCATGGCTAATTCATTAGTTCATGGCTAGTTTATTTGGTTTTCTTATCTATAAAATGAGAAACTATGAGTATATAAACAGATGTTTACATAATAATTAAGTAATTTTCAGCTCTATTTTTCTATGAAAATGCAATATATAAAGTTTCACTGAAGATGCCTGGATGTCAGAAAGGATATCATTATAATGAATAGAGTCATTAATGGATTATTTGTATAATTGATAAAGATCTTACTTATCACATGATGAAGCCCTTTTGTTTAATAGATGAGCAAACCTAGAAGCTCAGAGAAGGTAAACCTACTAAAGGGATGATTCCAAGGTTGAAACTCAGATCTTCTGAGTCCAAGTCCAGTCCTTTCCAGAATCCTAGGGGAGTGATTTCAGGGAAGCCAGTTTGGCTCCTGGTCCCCAGGAAATGTTCTTTATGATTAAAACTTATTTCACTTGTAGACCCCATTTTCCAAAGTCGTCCTCTCCACTAAAGCAACTGCCTAGCAATGACACATACTCGTATACTGATTCAACTTCTTCCTTTCCCCAAAAACCTCCTACAAAATTGATAGACCGCTAGCAAGACTAATAAAGAAGAAAAGAGAACAGAATCAAATAGACGCAATAAAATATGATAAAGGGGATATCACCACCAATCCCACAGAAATACAAACTACCATCAGAGAATACTACAACCACCTCTACGCAAATAAACTAGACAATCTAGAAGAAATGGATAAATTCCTCGACATATACACCCTCCCAAGACTAAACCAGGAAGAAGTTGAATCTCTGAATAGACCAATAACAGGAGCTGAAATTGTGGCAATAATCAATAGCTTACCAACAAAAAAGAGTCCAGGACCAGATGAATTCACAGCCGAATTCTACCAGAGGTACAAGGAGGAACTGTACCATTCCTTCTGAAACTATTCCAATCAATAGAAAAAGAGGGAATCCTCCCTAACTCATTTTATGAGGCCAGCATCATCCTGATACCAAAGCCGGGCAGAGACACAACCAAAAAAGAGAATTTTAGACCAATATCCTTGATGAACATTGACGCAAAAATCCTCAATAAAATACTGGCAAACCGAATCCAGCAGCACATCAAAAAGCTTATCCACCATGATCAAGTGGGCTTCATCCCTGGGATGCAAGGCTGGTTCAATATACACAAATCAATAAATGTAATCTAGCATATACACAGAACCAAAGACAAAAACCACATGATTATCTCAATAGATGCAGAAAAGGCCTTTGACAAAATTCAACAACCCTTCATGCTAAAAACTCTCAATAAATTAGGTATTGATGGGACATATCTCAAAATCATAAGAGCTATCTATGACAAACCCACAGCCAATATCATACTGAATGGGCAAAAACTGGAAGCATTCCCTTTGAAAACTGGCACAAGAGAGGGATGCCCTCTCTCACCACTCCTATTCAACAGAATGTTGGAAGTTCTGGCCAGGGCAATTAGGCAGGAGAAGGAAATAAAGGGTATTCACTTAGGAAAAGAGGAAGTCAAATTGTCCCTGTTTGCAGACGACATGATTGTATATCTAGAAAACCCCATTGTCTCAGCCCAAAATCTCCTTAGCTGATAAGCAACTTAAGCAAAGTCTCAGGATACAAAATCACTGTACAAAAATCACAAGCATTCTTATACACCAATAACAGACAAACAGAGAGCCAAATCATGAGTGAACTCCCATTCACAATTGCTTCAAAGAGAATAAAATACCTAGGAATCCAACTTAAAAGGGACGTGAAGGACCTCTTCAAGGAGAAATACAAACCACTGCTCAAGGAAATAAAAGAGGATACAAACAAATGGAAGAACATTCCATGCTCATGGGTAGGAAGAATCAATATCGTGAAAATGGCCATACTGCCCAAGGTAATTTATAGATTCAATGCCATCCCCATCAAGCTACCAATGACTTTCTTCACAGAATTGGAAAAAACTACTTTAAAGTTCATATGGAACCAAAAAAAAGCCTGCATCACCAAGTCAATCCTAAGCCAAAAGAACAAAGCTGGAGGCATCATGCTACCTGACTTCAAACTATACTACAAGGCTACAGTAACCAAAACAGCATGGTACTGGTACCAAAACAGAGATATAGATCAATGGAACAGAACAGAGCCCTCAGAAATAACACCGCATATCTACAAGTATCTGATCTGTGACAAACCTGAGAAAAACAAGAAATGGGGAAAGGATTCCCTATTTAATAAATGGTGCTGGGAAAACTGGCTAGCCATATGTAGAAAGCTGAAACTGGATCCCTTCCTTACACCTTATACAAAAATTAATTCAAGATGGATTAAAGACTTAAATGTAAGATGTAAAACCATGAAAACCCTAGAAGAAAACCTAGGCATTAACATTCAGGACATAGGCATGGGCAAGGACTTCATGTCTAAAACACCAAAAGCAATGGCAACAAAAGCCAAAATTGACAAATGGGATCTAATTAAACTAAAGAGCTTCTGCACAGCAAAAGGAACTACCATCAGAGTGAACAGGCAACCTACAAAATGGGAGAAAATTTTCGCAACCTACTCATCTGACAAAGGGCTAATATCCAGAATCTACAATGAACTCAAACAAATTTACAAGAAAAAAACAAACAACCCCATCAAAAAGTGGGCGAAGGACATGAACAGACACTTCTCAAAAGAAGACATTTATGCAGCCAAAAAACACATGAAAAAATGCTCATCATCACTGGCCATCAGAGAAATGCAAATCAAAACCACAATGAGATGCCATCTCATACCAGTTAGAATGGCAATCATTAAAAAGTTAGGAAACAACAGGTGCTGGAGAGGATGTGGAGAAATGGGAACACTTTTATACTATTGGTGGGACTGTAAACTAGTTCAACCCTTGTGGAAGTCAGTGTGGCGATTCCTCAGGGATCTAGAACTAGAAATACCATTTGACCCAGCCATCCCATTACTGGGTATATACCCAAAGGACTATAAATCATGCTGCTATAAAGACAGATGCACACGTATGTTTATTGTGGCACTATTCACAATAGCAAAGACTTGGAACCAACCCAAATGTCCAATAATGATAGACTGGATTAAGAAAATGTGGCACATATACACTATGGAATACTATGCAGCCATAAAAAACGATGAGTTCATGTCCTTTGTAGGGACATGGATGAAATTGGAAATCATCATTCTCAGTAAACTATTGGAACAACAAAAAACCAAACACCGCATATTCTCACTCATAGGTGGGAATTGAACAATGAGAACACATGGACACAGGAAGGGGAACATCACACTCTGGGGACTGTTGTGGGGTGGGGGTAGGGGGGAGGGATAGCATTAGGAGATGTACCTAAAGCTAAATGACGAGTTAATGGGTGCAGCACACCAGCATGACATATGTATACATATGTAACTAACCTGCACGTTGTGTACATGTATCCTAAAACTTAAAGTATAATAATAATAACATTTAAAAAAAATTCTGAAATTCCTTTAAGTGTAGAAATCACCTTTATGTCCCAATAAAGACAAGTCATAAAGTAAGAATATGACAAGATGCTAACATGCTGTTTTCAGTGCTCTCCCATGTGAGTGTTTCATTGAACTGAACTGACATCATTAAGAGTAGATGACTTTGGTTCCTGGCTCATATCCCTGTGTACGCTGTTGTTCTTCAATCTATTCTCCACATGGAAGCCAGAGTCTATTTGTACAATTTAAATGAGACAACATCATCCCTACACCTAAAACCCTCCCCTGGTTTCCACTTGCACTAGGAATACAACAGATGCCTCTTGCCAGGCTTGAAAGGCCCTGCTTGGCCCATTTCTAGAGGAGTCCTCAGACCTGTCTCCTATCACCCTTCTCGTGAACTCTGCTGCAACTAGTTTTTTTTTAACCTTTCTTCCTATTCCTTGAAGAAACAAGTTAATTTCCACCTTATGATCATTACATCTGCTGTCCCCTCTGCCTGAAAAGCTTTCTTCTGCCAAGACTACTTCCTGGTCACCGAGGACTTAGCGTCAAAGAAATATGTGACCCACAAGACCTAAACCAGCCTTCCTTGCAATCATTCTATTGCATAGACCTTTTTATCTTCTTCCTACAAATGATTTTTATTTGAAATGATCTTATTTTATCATTTAATTGCTCCTTTCTGTGTCCTCTGCTAGAGTGTGTGCTTGTTGAAAGCTGACATCTTTCCTGTTCTGTTCACTGATAATTTCCTTGTGCCTAGAAAAAGCCTGATGTATAATAAACATTCCATAATATTTATTAGCTGAGTAAATTCACCTTAAGATATATATAACTAATTATAGCTGACTTTTTAGAGACTAGTTTGCTAAGACCAGGACAAGTAGGAGAGAGATCAAAGTGCCCGAGAACAGTAGGAACTCAAATGAAAAGAGGCATATGTAGAAATTTGAGGCTGATACAGAAAAGAAACGATGACATCTCTTTTTCAATCTGCTTATTCCAGTATAATATTTCCCCCAAATATGTTTATTTTGCATTTGCACTGTACACCAAGCATGTGCAGTAAGCTAGTCAACAGACAGGAGGACTTAGGGAGTGCCAGAAAAAAGAATTTGCATGTATCATGGCCCGCAGGCAAAAGCCAGTGTAAGATGCTCAGGGATCTGAAGGGAGTAATAGGATTTGAGGCTACAGAAGGCAGCAGGGCCTCTTCAGTAAAGGCCATGAAAGCCTTATTAAGGAGTTGGACTTAATTATCCTTCAATACAAATCCATTGATGGGTTTTAAGCAAGCGAATGACATGATTTACTTTCAAAAGTTCTCACTCTCATTGCACTGTGAAAAATGATTTAGGAAGTAAAGGTGACTCTAAAGGAAAGAGCTCAGTTAGGAAGTCCCTGCAGTGTTTCAGGTTCTTGATGCAGCATAAGAAAATGTCAGCTGAGGCAGTTTCTAGTAGGTAAATTGTTCCAAGGTGAATCATTGGAATTACAGGTCATGATGCTATCTCACGGCCATAAAGCATCTCATCACATTGTCTCTCCAGCAGCACTAATGCTGAAGAGAAAAAAAAAATCTTGGGTTTAGTTTCAGGTTACTATTCTGTAGCTTTAAAAATTACTCCCACTCAATGCAGAGCTTTCAATAGCTCTAGAGTAGAAAACTAAACTCTCAGAGAGAAGATTAAAAAAAATATTAAAGTGATGAGAGAGGATGGAGACATTAATGTCACAGACAATAGTGCAGAGAAAAGAATTACTTGATGATGGTTTGAAATTATAAGAGAGCAAGTACAATATTTGTTCCTTCTATGTGCTAGGTTGGCATTCAGACACTTTCTGTGACTGCAAGATAATTCGACAGCACAGCTTTTGTCCAAGACAATTGCAATTCAGATTTCATTGATTTTCCATGAGGCAGATACTGCAAAGATATTGGAAAGTTTTAGATGGTTAGTTGTTTTTTATCACTGAAAAGAAAGTCTTCCTGTGTTTAGTAGATGGTGACGTTTCCAAAGGAATGATATTGTTTCTTTTTTTAATCAGATTTTTCCTCATATTTATTTTCTAACTTATATATCTTCGTTTTATTACCAGGGTCAAGTATATACACAAACTAGGATTAAATGAAAATATTGGTTATCTTTATTTTCCATACCAGAACTTCATATTTAGTAGAAATGAGAAAATAATGAGAAATACCTAGTTTGTACAAGGTATTTATTTTTTAAAAGAAGAATCACAAGTCATTCTCAAAATGAAGACTTTAAAGCATTAAAATGCCCTAAGTAAGTAATAAATTCAATTTATTTTCTAACATTAGTAAGCTAGAAAAAGGCCATGGTGTAGTTCACTTGTTTTTCAAAGAAGAAGATTAAAAAAACAAGATTTCTGTGTTGCTGAAATAAAATAAAAACTCTAGCCATCCAGAATATAAAATAAGTTTAAAAGAGAACTCCAACATATCAATTAACTGGGACTTGGTTGGAAATTTTTAACACATGTGGCAGAATCGGTTCTAAGGCATAAGAATTCTATTCGCATTATCTTAGGCAACTCTTCCAATTGCTCTATGAAGAAGTGCTATACTGGAGTAGCCTCAAGTCACCAATAAGGACATTGGGACCAAGAGAAAGGATACAATGAAAGAAATGTTATACTGCTACTAAATGGTATAGCCAATCACTTGATTCGTGTGTCTGACTCCACATTCTTAACACAACTGCCTATATATTTGGATAATTTTTATATGTATATATTAATGATAGATACTATAATGTAATGGTTATGTACACAGAGCCAAGAATCCACTGCCTTGCTTAGAGTCCCAAACTCAACACTGACAAGACGTGCAAGGGTCTTAAGCTCCCTGTGTGTCAGTTTTATTATTGGTTAAAATAAGAATTATACAGGCATTGAGAAGATTGAATGTGTGGATATATGATAAGTATTTAGAATAGTGCTCAGAAATAATTGGCTATTATTTCTATTAATATATGTTATAAATAAAATGCTTGAATGATACTGTTTATTCACTTCTCCATCTAAAATTATTCCACATTTCCCAGCAAATGTTTGTAATATGGTGGAAAGAACACAGGGCACAGGGCCAAGACTCCTGGTTTCAAGTTCCAGTTCTGCTACTATACCGCCGGGTGACAGAGGATCTGCTGTTCGGCTTTTCTGAATGCCAGCACCCTCATCTCCAAAATAAAAAGTGTGGCTTGCATTATCACTAAAGGTCTTACCTGCCCTATAGTTAATGATTCATTGGTGGTAAAGTCATTAGACACTACGTAGTATGCTGCAGAAATCTTCCCCAAGAGAAAAAAATAAAATAAATTAAAAGGAAGGGAAAATACAAAATGACCAGTGTTCATTTCCATAGAAACAAGAAGCATTTTATCTTCTTCTGAAGCTAGACCAAGTCATGTGTCTGCCTTTTCTTTGAGTAATCTCTGGAGAGAATTCTTCTCTAATGGAGAAGGATAAGGAATTTGCCCTAATTTACTTAGATGTAAATCACCTCTGTAGCCCAGATGAATTAACTTATTTCTTAGATAGTAAAATTCATTTTATCTCCAGATGTCTACCAGTATTCTCTCTACCATTTGCTTATCAAACACTAGTTCAAATAGGTTTTAATTTCTCTTTTATTTATGTAAAGTCTTTGCACAAATCTATTAACAATGTGCAAAAGTAGTTAACACCTGCATTAAATGTGAGCCATGTAAAAATAACCTTTGTTCCTCTGTAACTTATATTAGTGATTCTATCCCAAAAGTTTCCATAAAAAGCAATATTACTATTCTTACATGAATGAGTCTTTCACAAAGAGATCACAGCGATTCTTAAAAGCAAGCATTCCGATATCAAACAACACTTTGCTCTGATGTTGACCTACATAAGAGAAGCTGGCCACCACTAACACAGGAGCATTTGAGGAAAGCAGCAAATCCCTATGTATACTGTCCCCCTTCAGTAGGAAGATTAAAAGTCCTGCCATTATTGCCTTTCTTTTGGACTAAGAAATTCTCTTCTAAAAAGGCTCTAGTTTACAACCAGAGGCTATAGGACTATGACATCTGGAACATTAGCACCTTTGACTGGAAAAGTAGATCAGACTGACAAACTGGGGAGGCAAAACTCAGAGTAGAGCTCAAAACATCCTCATGGAAACAAGAAAGTTATGGAAGATGAGAACCTTCGGCATTGTAGGTACCTTCACGGGGCGCCAGTGTAGTGAATATGTGGGGATACCCAAGGATGTGACACACAGCACAGGCAGAAAGAGGCAAGGAAAGAGGCAATTGTTTATTCATCCAAGAAAGATTCAGTGAGCACATGCTCTGTGCCAGACCGCTATCGAGGATAGAGTGGTGGACAGCTACAGTGCCTGTCTTCAAAGGGCCTATGGTTTGGGGTCAGGGAAAGATAAGTAAGCAGGCAGGCATTTAAAAAAAATATAAGTACTGGCCGGGCGCTGTGGCTGACGCCTGTAATCCCAGCACTTTGGGAGGCCGAGGAGGGCGGATCACGAGGTCAGGAGATTGAGATCATCCTGGCTAACATGGTGAAACCCTGTCTCTACTAAAAATACAAAAAATTAGCCAGGCGTGGTGGCGAGCACCTGTAATCCCAGCTACTCGGGAGGCTGAGGCAGGAGAATGGTGTTAACCATATATATATATACACACCATATATATATATACACCATATATATATATACACACTATATATATATATACACCATATATATATACACACCATATATATATACACCATATATATATACACACCATATATATATATACACACCATATATATATATACACACACACCATATATATATATGGTATATATATATACGGTATATATATATGGTATATATATGGTATATATATATGGTATATATATATGGTATATATATATGGTATATATATATGGTGTATATATATGGTATATATATATGGTGTATATATATGGTATATATATATGGTGTATATATATGGTATATATATATGGTGTATATATATGGTATATATATGGTGTATATATATGGTATATATATATGGTGTATATATATGGTATATATATATGGTGTATATATATGGTATATATATATGGTGTATATATATGGTGTATATATATATGGTGTATATATATATACACACCATAAACATATATATATGGTGTGTGTATATATATATATACCATAAACATATATATATGGTGTGTGTGTGTGTATATATATATACACCATAAACATATATATATATGTACTGTGGTAGTGATTAACACAAGATGTCAAGAGAGCACTGAGAAGGAATCGCCTAACTTAGTGGGTATTAAGGAGACTTCTAAAGAAGGTGTTACCTTAGCTGAGTCCTAAAGCATAAGTATCAATTATCCAAATAAAGCTGGAAGATTTGGTTGGTGGACATGGAAAGAAATGTTCTTCTAAGCAGAGGAAACAGCATACACAAAGGTGTAGACCTGACCTTTGTGTAAGTAAGCATGTTGTATTCCTGAGACTTGGAGGATTACTGGAATATATAATGAAGGAGGGTAAGAGAAGAGTGATTTCTCAGAGATGGACACTGGTAGTGAAGATTGTGAAATTTGCTTATTCCAAAGCTCTCTTTCACTGCAATGTGAAAAATGAACTCCAGGTGTGCCTTGGGGATGGATATGAGCACTAGAGATAGGGCATGGCATGATTTTTTTTTCCTTCCTTACAGCTTTGTCTAAGGCAAGACTTACCTAACTGATTATGGGAGCATTAAAAAAGAGGTTTTTCAGATCTTATGGAATGCACACTATTCTGAAAATAAATTTTTCCCATACTGGGGCTTTTTCCAAAGAACCACCACTTCTGGACTGTTGAGGGATTCTTGGAAAAAATTTACTTTCTAAAATTATGAAAGTTGTTAAAAGTGATCTACTCATTCTAATGATTCTCATAAATCCAATCAATTAAAACAAATATTAGGTTGCTGCAAAAGTAATTGCGGTTTTTGCTACTTTTGGTGGCAAAAACCGTAATTACTTTTGCACCAAACTAATGATACATGTACTGAATATCTGGGAAAGTGCGTTGCTATCCTGCATGTCAAAACCAAGATAAAGACAAATAAAGGGAAGATAAAGTCTTTTCTTTGAAGAGTTTATATTTTTGTTTAGAGACAAAGCACATAAATAAAATGCCAAGAGAATAAAGCAGCATGGAGACTTACAATACAGAAAACATTACTGAAGAGTGAAGATACATGCTGGGGCTGCAAAACTATACACATTACAGCATGATCTCCACTATGTAACAATAAATGCGTATGTAGAAATATTCAAAGGAAATACATTGACTTGTTTCTGGTATAGGATTATGGGTCAGTTCTGATTTCTTTGTTAGGTTTTTTTATACTATCATTA